>NC_083111.1:64880742-67581324 GCF_949774975.1 Lagenorhynchus albirostris | reverse complement strand
GAAATCTTTAATTTTTAAAGATTCAACAAATATTTATTGCCAAGTGGATAAACAAAAAGGTAAGCAAGACTTTTTTCTTACCTCCAAGCCTACAAACCATCGTGTATATGGAGCCACTCGGTACTTTCAGGCCTGCGTGCGTTTGTCTGGACTTTCGTACCTCTCTTTAATGCCCTTGTCTCTTCTACCTGGTGGAATCCCTCCCATCCTTCATTTTCCACTCACGTGCGAACTCACGTGTTACTCCCTCCTCTTCACCCCTACAGCCCTGTGTCCGTTCCTCTCTTTCTCAGACCTTATCGCTTGATGGAGTCGGGTGGGTTTGGTTTCTGTTTCAGCCCTGTCACTCACTAACCTGGTGCGTCTCAGTCTCCTCATCTGAAAAATGGGGACAAGGACATTTTCTACCCCAGAGGGTCGTTGTGAGAACTGAGAGGGTATGCACATGCAGAGCGCATAGAACAGAGCCGGGCACAGAGGAAACGCTTCTCAGTAAGCATTGGAGTTATTATTCATCGCTGCCCACCTGGCACAGAGCCGGGTCACCGGGGACGTTTGTCAAAAGAATTAATGACGTGTATTCATTACCAAAATAGCAACCAAAATATGATTCCAAAATGGCCCGGAATCAACAACACACAAAGGACAAGACACGAAGTGGAACACACTGCATGAGAAAAAAACGGTTTCTCTGATAAGCAGCCTGAGAAGAGGGTGCAGGTGGGGCCCCGTGCCTGATTACCCCTTAGGGAGTCACGTGCTGGGCACGAAGGAAGAACAGGAGGAGCAGGGGCACCGAGTCCCAGTTCCAGCACTTCTGGACCGTGTGACTTTGGATAAGCCCCTCCACCTCTCTGGCCTGCAGTTACCGTTTTTAAAATGAGGATAAATAGTTCCTTCCTCGCAGAGTTGCTGTTGTAGGATGAGGTGGGGTAAGCTACGCGATGCTCCTGGCGCGCAGTGAGAGGCCGGCTGGCCACTCTGATTTCACTGTTCTTGTTACCGCTCTAGGCTGCATAATTATTGTACACTCACCTACAGCTGCAGGGCTGCCCTCTAGCTGGTGGGGTTCCTCTGAGCTTTACTATCCAGGATTCCGTGATTCTGGACGCCTGTGTTGGCTGGAGAGCAGAAGCTTGGACAGTCGTCCTGCACGAGCAGAGCCCGTGCCAGCTGATACGCAGGTCCCTGCCGGGAGCCCGTCTGCTGGGCTTGCCAAGGCCAGGGCGATGAGGTGGAAGGGAAAGGAGTCCCAGTGTCTGAGCTGGATGCCAGCCTGGGCACCGACTTTCTGCTTCCCCTGGGGGTCCCCCCCCACCGACTGCATCAGCTCGCCTGCCTCCTCTCGCCTTCCCCCAAGAAAAGCCTCTGGCCTGCCTCTGTTGCTGTGAACACGACCTCCCTCAGAAGCCTTGCCTCCGTCTCTGACTCCTGCATGTTCTTTACAAGGAGCCTTCCCCACCCAGGCTGACTTACTCCTCCCCAAGGGAAGTCTCCCTTTTCATTCATTCATTCATTCACTCAGGTAACAAACGTATATTGGGTGCCGACTACTATGTCTGGTTCTGCTTTAGGTGCTGCAGGTACAGAATTGAACAAGAGAATGAGGTGCCTGTCTTCATGGAGGTTATATTCTAGTGGGGAAGAGAGAGAGTAAACATATGATACAAAGAAATTAAGGCAGGAAAGGCCTCTCACAGGAGATGATGTTTGAGCAGAGAGGCCTGAATGCAATGAGGGAACAGCTACATGGGTATCTGGGAGAAGAGCCTTCCAAACAAAGGAACAGCCACGTGAAGACTGTGCATCAATAACACACATGATGGTGTGTGAAGAGGCTGGGATGCAGAAAATGAGGGGATCATGGGTGTGAGAAGAGATTGGACTGATGTCAGGGGTCAGATGTCATACAAACTAGGAGGTGATGCCAGAGATGTTGCATTTTATTTGAAGGGATGGTAAGCTGTTGCCACTGGAGGATTCAAGCAAGGAAAAGGGATGCTGATTCCATTTTACGAGTTTCACCCTGGATGCTGTGTGGGGAATAGGTGGTGAGGGTGGCAGGGAGGGGGGCACAGGTGGAAGCAGGGTTCTTAGAAGGTTGTTGCAGTAATCCAGGTGAGAAGAGGTGGCTTGGACCGGTGTGCTGATGGTGACACTGATGATGGATGGGTGGCCTCCAGCCTTATTTTGAAGGAATAGTCAACAGGACTTGCTGTTACCTAGGAAGTGGAGTGCAAGAAAGTGTACTTTCTCAAGAATGGCTCCTGGCTTTTGACCTGAGCTAAATGGTGATGCCTTTTCTTAAGGTGAGGAAGCTAAGGAGGGAGAAGATACTTAAGTAGAATTCGGAGTTCAGTTTGGGATATATTAGGTTTGAGGCATCTGTGAGCCAGGAAAGGAGATGTCAAGCAGGTGTCTTGATGGTCTTCGAATCTGGAACTCAGGAGGGAGATTGGGATTGGAGACAAGAGGCCAAGGACATATGGAGGGCAAGTAGCCTGACTGAGATTACTGGAAAGTGAGTACAGAGGTCTGAGGACTGAGCCCTGGGCTCCTTGGACATTTAAAAGTTGAGATGAGGGCTTCCCTGGTGGTGCAGTGGTTGGGAGTCCGCCTGCCTTTGCAGGGGACGAGGGTTCGTGCCCTGGTCCGGGAAGATCCCACATGCCACGGAGCGGCTGGGCCCGTGAGCCATGGCTGCTGAGCCTGCGCGTCCGGAGCCTGTGCTCCGCAATGGGAGAGGCCACAATAGTGTGAGGCCCGCGTACTGCAAAAAAAAAAAAAAAAAAGTTGAGATGAGAAGGAAGATCCAGTAAAGGAGGCTGAAACCACTTCTGTAGGGGAGAAACAAGGAAAGAGTAAAGTTCTAGAAGCTAAGTGAAGATAATTTCTAAGAATCAGTGTAGTAGGTAGGATAATGGCCCTGGACAGATATCCACATCCTAATCCCTGGACCCTGTGAATATGGTACCTAACCTGGCAAAGAGACATCACAGAGGTGATGAAGTTTAGTCCCTTAATGGGGAAATTATGCTGTATTATCCAGGTGGGTCTTAAAAGCAGAGGACCCTTCCTGACTGAGGTCAGAGGGAGCTGTGGCTACAGAAGAATGGTTGGTGAAATTCAGTGTTGCTGGTTTTGCAGATGGAGGAAGGGGGCCACAAACCAAGGAATGTGAGCAGCCTCTAGAAGCCTCTAGAGTCTGGAAAAGGCAAGGAAGTGGATTCTGCCTTAAAGCTTTCAGACAGGTACACAGCCCTGCCTGCATTTTAGCCTAGTGAGACCCGCGCAGCAACTTCTAACCTACAGAGCTGTTTTGTTCTCAGCCACTAAATTTGTGGCGATTTGCTACAGTAGTCATAGAAAACTAGTACAATGAGGAAGTGATCAGGTGGTCAAATCACAAGCCAAGCTTTAGTAAAATGGGAATGAAAATTTTCCAGTGGTTTGGGCAAAATGGAGATCATGGCGACCTTGACCATGTTAGTTTAGTGGGGAT
The DNA here is from genome assembly GCF_949774975.1 of Lagenorhynchus albirostris. Classification (NCBI taxonomy): domain Eukaryota; kingdom Metazoa; phylum Chordata; class Mammalia; order Artiodactyla; family Delphinidae; genus Lagenorhynchus; species Lagenorhynchus albirostris. The sequence goes on along the minus strand of NC_083111.1, from coordinate 67,577,822 downwards.
GAAAGGAGATGGGAGAGGACCAAGGAGAACATGGGAGGAGAGGCGGTAGAGTTTGGGGATAGGCTAGTCTTTGGAGGAAATTTTCTAGAAAAGGAAGCTGAGACATGGGGTAGAGATGGGTGTGGCCTTAACAGAAAGTTTCTGTTCTTGGTTTGTTTGGTTTTAGTCTGTGAATTATATTATAGAAGTATAGTTGATTTTCGGTGTTTTAGGTATACAGCAAAGTGATTCAGTTATATGTGTATATATATATATATATTCTTTTTTCAGATTCTTTTCCATTTTAGGTTGTTACAATATACTGAATATAGTTCCTTGTGCTATACAGTAGGACCTTGTTGTTTATTTTATATATAGTTATGTGTATCTGTTAATCCTGAATCCCTAATTTATCCCTCCCCCCTGCTTTCCCGTTTGGTAACCGTAAGTTTGTTTTCTATGTCTGTGAGTCTATTTCTGTTTTGTAAATAAGTTCATCTGTGTCATTTTTTTAGATTTCACATATGAGTGATATATGATATTTGTCTTTCTCTGTCTGACTTAACTACATTTAGTATGATAATCTCTAGGTCCATCCATGTTGCAGCAAATGGCATTGTTTCATTCTCCCACCACCTGTATTCCAGGGGCTGCGAAGTCTCCCAGGTTCCTGTTTTGCATGTTTCCCTGAGCAGCACGGCTGCATCTCTCTTGTCCTTTGTGTCTCCCCAGCCAAGCCTAGATACCGATACGCAGAGGACATTAGATCCATGTTTTGTTGCATGATGGTAACAGCCATGTCTACTAAGTGCTCACCAGTGCCAGGGGCTTTACTGACCACAGTAAAGTCACATCATCCTGACAGCAGCCCAGTCATCCCCATTTCATAGGCAAGTAAGCTGAGGCCCGGGGAGGGTAACACAGCTGGTAAGCGGCAGGGCTGGGAGTTGACCCAAGAGACCCCTTTTGCAACCGGCACACTGCATCACCCATGGCATTAACAGCTGAAGTGAGTCAACTCTCCAGGTGCTACAGGAGCACAGAGGAAGGAGCCTGGTGAAAACTATGCAGAGTGCCAGGGCACGCCTGACGGGGCTGGGGTCCAGGTTTGGGCACGTGCTAGAGTGGGGAGCCAGAGGCAGCAGCATCCCAAAGCCAAACCCGGTCCTTCACCCTCAGAGCTGACTGTAGTGTCTCCAGGTCTACCGAGGATTCAAGTTCATTTCAGAAAAGCAGTGGCCAGGGTCCAAAGCCTGAAGGGGGCTGGGGCAGTGTCAGAGAAGAGAGCAGAGACCAAGCCTCTGTGTTCCCGCAGACAAAGGGAGAAAGCAGGCTGAGAGATGGGGACAGCACGTGACACCTGGGCCACAGGCCTGGGCAGCAGCCGCGGCAGCCCTGGGGATAATGGCTCCTTTTGTCCTGCACATAAATTCTCCGGAAAAGAAAGGATTCCAGGACCCGCTTCTCCTGCTTGCACAATGCTGGCCGCTGGGGCCCCACTGTGAGGGCCTGCCGTGGCATTCAGGGAGCATTCGGCCCCTGCACTGCCTCTTTCCTCCCAGGCATGCAGAAGCAAGAAGTTGAAGCTGTGTGCCAGGCATTCTGCAGGGAGTTGGGAGTCTGGCCTGAGCCACAAACTTTGTTTCACAGCCAGGAGGAAACCAGTGTCTTGAAGCTCTGAATTAGAGGCTTTGAGGGCATCTGTGCTAGTACCTCCTATGTTTGCCCTCCCCCACTCTTACCTCCCTGCCTTCCCTCTTCCACCTTCAGCACACTTACAGTGGTACCACGCACAGGCTGTGGAGTCAGAGAAAGCTGGGTTCAAGTTCTGACGTTGCCAATTGGCAAGCTATTTAATCTCAACAAACCTCAGTTTCCCCATCAGTAAAATGGACGTAATAATGCCTAATTCGTAAGATTACGAAAAGGAATAAGTGAGAAAATGCATATAACATGCTTCGCTTGGAACACAGCCTTCCAGAAGGGCTTGATGAGGATAGACAGTCCAGGGGGTCATCCAGCCTGTGCTTGGATTCCTCCAAGGACAAGGCACTCACTGCCTGTATTACGTATTCAGACCAAATGCAGATCTGCCTCTTATACCCTCATTGGTGCTGAGGGTAAAGAGACAGGGGGCCTGTGCTTATTAAGCATTTCCTATGTGCCAAGTGTTATCATAAATGACTCAGAGAAGCTAGGGCCCTTGCCCAGGGTCACATAGAGGAAGTGACCAGGATTTGAACCTGAGTCTGTCCAACCATCTGTACTATGACACTACAAGAGAATTCTTCACATATGTGGAAACAGCTTCCATGGCCCCCTCAGTGTCTTCTCCTCTCCAGGGAAAACATCCCCTACACCTCAGGGAATATGCTTTATGTTCCCCTACCATCTTGGCCTCTCTCCTCTGGGCATGTTTAATTTTGTCACTCTCCCTCTTTAAAAAACTAGCCTCTAGACATAATATTCCTACTGTCTTCTGATCAGTACAGAATGGAAATACACTCTCATCTCCTTTATTCTAGGTGCTATGTTTATGCCAGTAAAGCCTAAGATGGTGTGGCACTGGCGTCATCACATTACCCTGATGTCTCCCTCGTACTCATTATAGTCAGCCTGCCCTTTGAACTGTTTGTAACAGTCATTGTAGGTAGTAGAACGCTCTCCAACTAGTTCAGCAGTCAAGCATATTATATTTGGTCGCTCACAGAATCTCCAGCAGGGCTGAAGAGTCTGGCTTGGAAGCGACAGAGCCAGGAACAATTCATGAACCACCCCTGACTGGGCTTCTCCACTGGCGACATTGCTGCCATTAGACAGGAAGGCACCATGCTGCCAGTGCTGGCGTGGAGCACTGCCTCTAGGACCTCTGAAATCTGGGTCTCCTCCACGTAGCACCTCCTTCTTCACCTGTCTTTTCTAATTAACTAAGCCTCCCTGAGCATGTTTCAGGGGTTAAGTGAGTTAATGCATGCATGGCCAGCCTCCAAGATGACCTCAGTGATCCTCACCTCCTGGTATCCATGTCCTTATCTAGTCTCCTCCAACACTGGATGGGGCTGACTTGTGTAACCAACGGATCCTGCAGAAATGACAGAGTGTGACATCCAACACTAGGTCATAAAAGACATTGCAGCTTCCAGCTGTCTTGAAGCACTCGCTCTAGGGGAAGCCAGCTGTCATGGCATAAGGACACGTAAGCAGAACTCTGGAGAGGTCTACATGGCAAGGAACAGAGGCCTCCTTTCAACAACCAGCACAAACAAGTCAGAGATGTGAGGGAGCCATCTTAGAAACAGATCCCCCGGCCCCCGTGAAGCCCTCATATGATCCCCTGGCCCCAGTCAAGCCCTCAGATGATCCCCCGGCCCCAGTCAAGCCCTCAGATGATCCCCCGGCCCCAGTGAAGCCCTCAGATGATCCCCCGGCCCCAGTCAAGCCCTCAGATGATCCTCCAGCCCCAGCTGACATCCTGGCTTCAACCTCACAAGAGATCCTGAGCCAGAACCACCCAGCTAAGCTGCTCCTAGACACCTGATCCACAAAAACCGTGTGAGTAAAGTAAAATAATGTTTAACATCTATTACTTAAGTTTGGGGGGAATTTGTTACAGAGCAATAGATAGCTAATACAAACCATGTGAAGACTTAGAACTCTGCCTAGCATGTGGTCAGCATCCCTCCAGTGCTGTCATTATTTTTATCGTCACTCCCCTCCGTGCCAAATGTCAGAAGCCATCACCTCAGCAAACTGGGGAGTCTGGAAAATGCAACACAATGACGATTTCACCCAACCTGCACAGCAGTCCTGTGACCAGGTTTATTGGTATCTTTGTTTTGTGGATGATGAGAGGTTGAGTCTCTTGCCTTAGGTTCCAAAGACGAAAGTCCAGGATTTGAGCCCTGGCTGTCTGACTTCAACCCCCCATCCGACACTGCACAGCATATGGAGGCTGAATTTCACTGTGGGAAACCCCCAACTTCGTGCATTGTCACTTCAAGTCTCCATGACGGTGGTGTGTGGAAGCCTGGGCGGGAGGAGGGGGCGAGCAGAAAGGGGGAGAAGCCAGGAAGTATAACGGAGTCCCATGGGACTCAAGAAAAATGCTATTGACACCAGCGCTCCATTTCCTCACCACCACCCCTTTGGGCAGAGATGTCAGAAGGACCCCAGGTAATTCAGCTAATAGGAAGGATGTGGAGCTGAGAGCCCCTTATCAAAGATTTTCCAGATGAAGGTGCAGGCCGTCTGGGCACTTTCCAGTTGTTCTCCCAGGAAGCCTCCAGGGCTCCCTCTTAGGCTGAGCTGCTGTGCTCACACCTCAGAAACTCAGCCTTTCTTCATCGTATTTAAGCTAGCGCCCCAGCTCTTGTCTTGGGGAGTTGCCATGTCCCCCTCCCTGTGCCAACCCTAGAGTGGAACTCCAGCCCTCCCACCCCCGACCCACTTCTTTTCTGTCTCCCAAACAGGTACCTTTCATTGTAAGGTTTTTTCTTGCTGGTTGCTCTGGGGTGAGGGAGCAAAAAATAAACATCAGAGGGTCGCAATGGAAAGATCTTCAGGAATTTATAGCATAGAGTAATGGAGAGAACAGAGGTTTGAAGGCTGACCCGCCTAGACTCAAATTCTGGCAAAATCTTAGCATTGATATGGTCGGGGGGCAAGTGACACAACTTCTCTGCAACTCACTTTAGTCGTTCGAATAATAAAGAGGACCCTTGGGGAGGGCAATTCAGTAAAAGCTCTCACAGTCTGAAGTACACTCTTCCACCACCAAGAACCTGCCCTGCAGAAGTGCTCTTACCTGTGCTCAAGATCCAGTGCACCAAGAGTTCCATGGCAACAGTGTTTATAACAAAAATTTGCAAATGTTCAGGAAGTTCATCAGGAAATAGGTAAATAAATTATGGAGCACTCATAGGATGGAATTGCTTGGCAGCTGTCAAAAAGAATGAAAGAGAAGAAAAGACAATATCTCAATAGCTCATTGCTTCTCCAGCAAGACTTCGTGTGCGGTGTTGCCGTAATCCCTGCTGCCTTCCTCACTACCGGTGATCATGCCTTCTCATTATTTGCCCCACACCTGGAGGAGAACCTTGAGACCAGCGGATATTCGACAAAGAGCTGGGGATTTGTGGAGTGATGCAAAGCTGGGTTCATGCTGTTTGAGAGATGGTCTTCCGACCCTTCTGAAAGCAGCTCCCTTTATAGACAAGCTAGTGGCAGAGTGAGAAGAGGAGCCCACCTCTTCCGACTCCCAGCCCAGTCCTCTCCTCAACAACGCAGGCTCTCCATCTCTCACCTTTGCTATTTTGTCAACAGCCATCACTGCCTCTGTCTCTTCCCCTCCAACATGGCCTCCACGCTGCTGCCAGAATCATCTTCCTAAAGCACAGTTCTGCCCTACCCTAGCTCCCTGGTGGTTACATAGCAAAGTCCACATGCATTAGCACAGCAGACACATACCACTATCCCAATCCCATATTATCTCCCTCTGATCACCTTTTAGAAGCACCTTTGCTCCAGCCACCCTCATGCCAGCCTCACGCTACCGCCTTTGTCTTTGTACCATTTTCTCCTCCTGTGAAGTTCTCCCTTCCCTCACTCTGCTTCCCTACTGGGACCCTTTCTGCATCTTTCCATACCCAACCTGCTGATCCTTTAATGCCGCCTCTGGGAGGACTTCCCAGATCGTAGACTCTCCCACCATTCTTTCCACCCTGCTGGCTCAGAATTCCTGGGGCACCATTTACAGGACTGATGTCCACATTAGGCAGGAAGAACAGTCACCACAGCAGATTTCCCTGAGTTCCCCAGGGGATCTGCTATTTCATAGGCAGCAGATGCTCAATAACTACTTGAAAAAATGATTAATGAGTAAACCAGAGCAATGGATTACTACAGAAATAATTTCCAAGTGAATGAAAGAGTGAATAAATTCCAAGTGAATAAATAAATGAATTGCCCTGAATTAATGAAGGAATGATTACAACTGACCTCTGAGTCTTACCGTCACTGGTCCCTTTTCCCCAGACAGTTGAAAGCCAACAATGTGAAGATCTCTGTCTTGGTAATACAAGCAAAGGTTATAATTTCCTCAAAATCCTGTGAATACACCCCAGGAGACAAACAATATCACCAGCAAGTACAGAAAAATACAGATAGCCAAAAAAAGAAAGAAAGAAAATATGGTCAACCTCATTCATGATTTTTTTAAATGTAATTTCAAATACGACATAAATGTACAATGTACAGTGCTTAGTAGGCAGAGGAGGGGAAGCAGGTCGTCTCAAATAGTGTTGGTGGGTATGTTACCACATCTAACACTTACAGAGGTCAACCTGGAAATACACATATACACATCGAATTTTTTATTTTAAATACGTTTATCCTTTGACCCAGCAACTCCACGTTTTTAAAGTTGAAGTATAGTTGATTTACAATATTGTGTCAGTTTCAAGTATACAGCAAAGTGATTCATATATATATGTATTCTTTTTCAGATTCTTTTTCATTATAGGTTATTACAAGATACTGAATATAGTTCCCTGTGCTATACAGTAGGTCTTTGTTGTTTATCTATTTTTATACAGTAGTGTGTATCTGTTAATCCCAAACTCCTAATTTATCCCTCCCCCTTCCTTTCTCCTTTGGTAACCATAAGTTTGTTTTCTATGTCTGTGAGTCTGTTTCTGTTTTTTAAATAAATTCATTTGTGTCATTTTTTTAGATTCCACATGTAAGTGACATCATTTGATATTTGTCTTTCTCTGGCTTACTTCACTTAGTTTGATAATCTCTAGGTTCATCCATGTTGCTGCAAATGGCATTTGCACCATATCTTCTTTATCTGTTTATCTGTCGATGGACATTTAGGTTGCTTCCATGTCTTGGCTATTATAAATAGTGCTGCTATGAACATTGGGGTCCATGTATCTTTTAAAATTAGAGTTTTCATTTTTCCCAATATACAGCAACTCCACTTTTAAAGAGTTAATCCTAAAGGAATAACTGGTCAAGAAGACAAAGACTTATATACAAGAATTTTTATTTCAATATTGTGAGAGTCACAAATAGGAAACAATATAAAAGTCTGTAAATTCCAGTTAAATAAATTGTGCTTTTTCCACACAGTGAAACAATCAAACTCTGTACGGCCATTAAATAGAACTGCATTCTGTATAGACAGAACATGATGTGCCCATATCATTAAGTGGCAAAAGCAGATGAAGAATGATACGATCCTTTTTCTCGACTATATGTGTGTATAATTTTGATTTCTGAACAGAATAATTGTGGAAACCTATGGCTAGGATTGTGAGGAGAACTGTCGCTATTTATTTTATAGACTTTGGTAGGTTTTAGAAAACAATAATTGATAACATTACTTTTATAATCAGAAAACATTTGGAGAGCCCAAGAGACAGCCAGAGGGCCCCGGCTTGGGTCCCTCCAGCCCCGGCCCTGCTTCTACTGCTCCCCAGCCTCTGCTCTGTCTCTGACCAAGGACTCAGCCCCTGGGAAAGTCTGTCCCAGCCCACTTTCTGGAACAATTAAAACAATGGTGTTTTCTTCAGCAACGTCAAGAGCGACCTCCAGCATAAAACCTTGGGCTCACTTCAGTCCTGCACAGCGAGCGGAGTGTGTAAAGGTCCCACAGCTCAGGGAAAACTGCACAGGGTGGGCCCTTGTGGGCAGGTTTCCTCTTCCGTGGCCCTGCCCAGTTTTGTTCCAAAGGCACATAGCCTGTGGCTACTGTCTTTGTAACTCTCCAGCTTCATCCACAGCCCCAGGGTATGAACTAATCAGGCCCAGGCAGGGATCCAAATCAACCAGAATAGAGGGAAGGGGAAAAGGGTGTTATTCTAACCCACAAGCTCCATGGGAAAGGAGGCCATGTAGTAAAATAATATTTACTAATGTTTCATTAATTGTTAAATGCCAGACACCATGTTGGTTAAGCCTTGGGGTCAGTGTTTTTGAACAAGAACCTAATCTCTATGAATCTAGGTTTTTTCATCTAGGAAATGAAAAGGTAATATCTATCTGTTAGGGTTGCTGTGCAGAATAAATAGATTATGCATGCAAACTACCTTACTCAGTGCCTGGAGTACAATAATTCATCAATCAGTAGCCATTGTTCTCTCATTCTTGTTGCAGTTACACTTTGATACACAGAAGGTGACCTGTCGCCTTCTCTACCTGCCCTCCTGTCATGCCAGCTGGTCCATCCCAATGGGGAGAGTGGCTGGCACCACTGGGACTTTCCTCTCCAGCACGGAACAGATTCTTCCTCTCAGCCTGCCAGAGAAACCAGCCCCACTGACACCTTGATCTTGGACTTCCGGCCTCCAGAACCGTGAGACAACAAATATCTGTTGTTTAAGTGACCCATCTGTAGTACTTTGTAAAGGCAGCCCCAGCAAATGGATACAGCAGGGTATGATGAGAGAGGACAGACCTCTGCCTCTTGCCAGCTCTGTGACCCTTGAGAAGTTATTTAGTCTCGGTGAGACTAGTTCCTTTATCGGTGAAATGGGTTTAACACTAGTGACTGCCTCATGAGGCTGAGTGGGTTCCTGCATGGAATGCTGTAGATCCTGTCCCTGGCACACAAATGCTCAGCGCTTATCACAAATATGCAAATTGGTCACCACTGGGGATCATAGGAGGAGGACTTGAAATTTACTTTAAGTTGCTTCACAAGTATGTGCTTTTCCTTCCCTTTAAAATTCTAAACTCGTGGGCGGGAAATGGGCCATCGTATTGAGTCCCCAATGACACCAGGACAGTTCTCTGAATTCCGTAAATGCTCAACAAATATTTCTTACTCAGTAAAGTGTGTTCTACGGTAGGATTGTATCAGAGTAAATTCTAGAGGAAGATCTTGATGTCTTTGCATCCTCAGTCTGGGATGCCACACCTAAGACATTCAAAGAATATTGATTGATCTGTAACGAATGAATGAACTTTACGGGGTACGTGATTTGGCCTGTGGTATAATTGAATCTCCGGTAGGTAAGATGTGATGTTTTTATCTAGCAACAATTTTAGCTAATATCTGCTATGATCTTGGCACCATAATAGACTAGAGAAATTCAAAATAATAAGCTAAGGATTATTGAACATTTACTGAGTTGGGTCCTGAGCTCCATGGGGATTCTCGCTTGCATTCCTCACCATATGGAGTAACCACAATTCTTACCTTCACTTTGCCAGTGTGGAAACTGAGGCTCAGAGAGATTGAAAACCTTGCTGCCAGAGTCACAGTGTGGAAAGGAGAGTCAGGATTTAAACTCGGGAAGTCTGATCCCAGGATCCACACGCTTCAGCATTGTGCCTCACTCCCTTTGTCTTACTAAGGAAGCAGAACCCTGTCAAGGCTCTTACAGTCTAGATCTAGAGTCACTGGTAGGCCTGGCAGAGACCTTGAAAAGTAGCTAATCCAATACCCCATAAGAAAATGAAACAGAGAACCAGGGAAGGCGTGTGACTAGCCTTGCAATGAGAAAGTGACCCAACTGGGACATGAACCCAGGTCTCCTCACCCCCAGGCTGGTGTGCCCTGGTGGGAGTGGGGACTTGGACTCTAACTGGTCATTCACCCAGGTCCCTAGCTCTCCATACCACAAATGGGCAGCAAAAGTCAGGGAGGTGTGAAACTCTGGCTTCTGCCCATGGAGAAGACTTGGGCCAGGAAGGAATCCTACTGAATGGCCCTGCACATCTGTTTTTCCCTCCTCTGGGACTCCAGTCCCTCTATCCCCACCTCCTCTGAGTTTTGGGTCAGTCTGGGCCAAATGTGAATAGAATCCCGTGAGCACAAGGCCCAGGCTTCATTCTGAGTGATGAGCTGCTTGTTGTAACTCAGGACATGGACAGTACAGTCCCTGGGCTCTAATGATTCAGAGAACTGTGGGGTATCCAACCCTGCTCCTAAAGGAGACAAAACGATCCTTATCATGCCAGTTCCAGCCAGAGGAGGCTGCAGTCAAGTCCACAGAAGTCGAGATGGCGCCTTTCAGAGCCGGGGAAGGACACCGATCAGCCTTCCTCATGTTTCACAACGCGGTGTGTGTTGCACCTGACCTCTCCTCTTGCCGCCACCTTTTCTCCAGTGGCCTTGTCTTCCTGCTGCCATCCCAGAGCCATAGCTCTGGGTCAGGGGCTGAAGCTGGGGCTGGAGGATCTGGGCACAAAAACCTGGAACTTGATTCCCCTGAAAAACACCCATGTATGGTTCTTGCAAAGACCTGGGGTCCTTACAGAACTCTCTAGAAACAGCAATGGTCTCCTTGGAGCCCAAGTGTTTCCCAGAGCTATCAGACAGCTGCCAGGCTGTGGGCTTAACGCTCAGGGAAACATTTTGCTAGTGCAACTTGTTACACGTGAGCTCTCGGTCACTTCAGATCTCCCAGTTATTTTCCACTCACTTGAGAGGCAGTACAGCTCTGGCTGGTAGATTTGGTTCCTTGCTTTCAACTAGAGTCAGAAAATGTCAGCCCTGATAATGGGTCTGGGGCACAAATGGTTGGGTTGTTGACACACTTTCTTGTTGGGTTGTTTCATATTTTGGTGTTCTACATACAAAAATGCATTTGCAAAGAGAGGCCCGATGCTTGGAAGTTAGTAATAAAAATGCTTATCAACTGGTACTGTAGCTCAGCCGCCTCATTACAAGAGGAAACTAGGGCCCAGGGAGAGAAGGTGATTTGTCCAAAATCACATGGCTAGTGTCAGAGGCAGCAATAGAACCAACAGAACCCAGGGATCCTGGGTCCCAGTGAATATGGACCAATCTATTTACTGGTGCCTGAAATTTCACCATTAGGAGTCGTTACTTATTTTTTTCACACTATTTGATAGTCGTATTTGGGTATATGAGTAGTAAACAAATATTTCATCATCATAAAACTTATTTTTGTTTTTTTTCGGCCACGCCACGTGGCTTGCAGTATCTTAGTTCCCCAACCAGGGATCGAACCCACACCCTTGGCAGTGAAAGCGAGGAATTCTAACCACTGGACGACCAGGGAATTCCCTATAAAACATTTTTAAGGCCGAAATATATTTACAGAGTCTATAAATGTTCTCTGTTGCCCCTCGTTGTTCTCTCCCCAATCCCATTCCCTGCCCCAGGGGCACCCAGTGTTAGCAAATAGGTGTCACACCCATCCAGGCCTTGTTCAATGCAGTTAGGAAGACATTTTCAATATGGGATTGGGTTTTAAAACGTGCACTTATTATTATATATTGTAAATGTAGGTATATATTTTAAAATCCAATTTATATATCAGCCCATTCATAAATATAAGATCAAATTAGACCGTTTTGAGACTTCTTCTGTTCACTTAACCTTGCATCTTGGAACTCTTTTCGTGTTGGTCTTTCTAGAACCTTGCTTGGCATTTTGTCAGTGGCTCCATAGTATTCCATTGTATGGAGGTACCACAATGTGTGTTTAGCCATTTGCCTATCCTGGGGCATTCAGGTTATTTCCCATCTTGTTCTATTGCAGTCACAACTGCAATGAACTTCCTCGTATATAAACCTCTGGGCCATGAGCCAATGTTTCTGCAGAAGAGATATCTGGAAGTGAAAAATACAAGATCATTTGTCTAGAGAAGACATCGCTTCAAGTTGTAATGAGTCACCTTAATGCTGTCCGAAGGTTTCTCTTCTGCACCTTCTTCGAGAACCTTCAACAGCTATAAATGTGCATCTGGAATCATCACAGCAACCCTGTGAAAACAAAGTAAGGTCCCTATTTTACAACATGAGATTTCAGCCAGGATTTTACTAAATCCAGATCACAGCTCTTGTCCTCATGCCAAACTGGCTGTGCTGGGAGATGTCCCCTCAGCCTGGGTCAGTCCTCTTACGGCAGACCCTTCCACCCCAAGAGAAGGCCCCAGCCTGGCTGAGTCACCAGAACAGTGAGACTGAAGGAGTGAAGGACCACAGCCCACTGTCCAAACTGTGGGCCGAGAGGCAGATGCTGGCCCAGGGGCCCTGGGGAGGAAGTCCCACCACCAGAACAATACAGAGGTTAAGGACACAAACTCTGAAGCTGGGGACTTGGATTCAAATTGCAGCTCTATGACTTTCCAAAGGCGTTTTCTTGGACATTTAAGGTTTCAGGTTTCTCGTCTGTAAGATGGAGACAATAATAACATTTACCTCCTAGTGTAATAAGGATGAGTTGATTCAAAGTGTAATTATGCGAGAGCAATTGGTCACTGATGCTTAGCGACCTGGTGTTTCCAACCAGGTTCTAAATAGCAAGATTGAGAATGAAAAGATGTGCCTTAAAATTATTAGAATTGTTCCCTTTTCTTTTGTTCCCTTTTCATTACCTTCCCACCTCCAACAAATCAATCCCACACAGATATTTAGTTGAAATATCAAGTCAATGCTTTGAGGAGGGGACCTGGAGCCCTGGGTCCCTGAAGATCAATATTGTAGTTTCATGACAGGACAGGTGTTACAGAATGAGAACATCTTAGGCTGTGTAGCGGAAAACGTATGGGCCTCAGTGTCAAGCAAACCTGGAGAGAAGACAAGTGCCTCTGCTGATTAGCTGTGTGACTTTGTCGAGTTTCTTAACTTCTCTGAATCTCCATTCTCTCCATCTGTGAAATGAGGATTAAAAAAAAGATAGCTACCTTGCTAACTAACTGTGAAGCTTACAGATAATGAAGCAATGCTCCGAGCATAGTGTTCAGCTCTCAAAGTTGGTAGCTATTATTATGTATTACTTTCAGTTGACAGTCTTGCTTTCTGGTCCACTGAGAACATTGGCATAACCAGAAACGACCACAAATTCCAGCCACCAGTCTATTGCCTTTCCTGCACCTGTTTCCACAGACTCTGCCTTCCCACCTTTGGCCCCAAAGGAGCCAGCCGTTGCATTTGTGCACAAGATCCAGTCCCCTTCACCTACCCAAGAACACTGCTCCAGCAATTCATTTTCAATTTTTCTCTCTCTACTGGATCAGTCCCATCAAGTGAAAACATGCTGCTATTTCTCCCATATTAAAAAACAACAAAAAAACCTTCTCGTGACCCTACTTCTGCTGTCAGCTACACACCCCCACCCCTTTTTTATGCTTCCCTTTGCAGCAAAACTTTTCTCTGCCTCATTTCTCTGCTGAAATGCCTTTTCAGCATTTCCACTTCTGGGTATATACCCAAAACAATTGAAAGCAGGGTCTCAAAGAGATATTTGCACACTCATGTTCATAGCAGCATTATTCACAGTAACCAAAAAGTGGAAGCAACCCAAATGTCCATTGATAAATGAATGGATAAATAGAACGTGGTGTATACATCCAACGGAATATTATTCACCCTTAAAAGGGAAAGAAATTTTGATTCATGCTACAACATGGCTGAACCTTGAGGAGATTATGCTAAGTGAATGAAGCAAATACTGTATGATGCCAAAGACAAATACTGTATGAGGTATCGAAAGTGGTGAATTCTTAGAGCAAGTGGAATGGTGGTTGCCAGCGGCTGGGGGAAGGGGAGAATGGGAAGTTGTTGTTTAACGGGTGTAGAGTTTTAGTTTTGCAAGATGAAAAGAGTTCTGGAGATCGGCTGCACAACAATGTGAATGTACTTAACACTCCTGAGTTGTACACTTAAATGTGGTTAAGATGGTAAATTTTGGGGGACTTCCCTGGCGGTCCAGTGTTTGGGACTCCGCGCTTTCACTGCCAAGGGCGTGGGTTCCGTCCCTGGTTGGGGAACTCAGATCCCGCAAGCTGCAAGGCGCGGCCAAAAAAAAAAAAAAGTAAATTTTATGTTTTGTGTATTTTGTCACAGTTAAAAGTTAAAAAACCTTTTTTAACTTTTCTCTCCTCCCATTCTTCCTTCAAGCCACTCCAGTCAGCTTTCATGCCCACCACTCCACTGAGACAGCCCTTGTCAAGGTCACCGGCAACCTCCACGTTGCCAGGTCTCACGGGCAGTCACTACCCTGGCCAGACTGACCTGTCCGTAGTATTTGCCACGCGTGACCACTGCCTCCTTCCTGACCCCCTTTCTCCGCTTGGATTATTCACACACTCTGGCGTGTCCACCTAGCTCATCTCGTCCCGTTGGCTCTTTCTTCAGAATGTGTACAGAAGGCAACACTTGCGACCTCACTTCTGGATTACTGGAAGAGCCTGCTAGCTAGTCTCATATCCCCACTTCTACCATTGCCACCTACATCCCTTCTCAATTCAGCAGCCAGAGTAATGCCTTTACAACAAGCCCATCTATGTCACTCGTCCGAGTCAAACCCTCCAGGGGCGCCCACTTCTTTCAGAGTGAAAGTCCACATCCATACAAGGCCCTAAAGCGTCCCCCTCCCATCCCCCCATCAAGTCCCTAATCTCCTCTCCCACCGCCTTCCCCTAGCTCCCTTGCTCTTGGGCACCAGCCCCGCTGGCCTGGGACACCTTAGACATAACTCCACTTTACCACCCGTCACATTCTTCACCCGGGAGTCTGCAGAGCTAACACCTTCACCTTAAAATGTCAGCACAATGTCACCTTCCAGCAAGGTCTACTCTGAACACCTGATTTTAAATTGCAACTTGTCCTCACCCCAATCACCCCTACCCCTCTCTACTTTTCCTTTGTTCCATAGCTCTTATCACCTACATGTATATATCATTGGAGCATACTTTAGAATTTTTACCTACTTACTAGATTTCCTGTTTACTTTCCATCTCTCCCTGATAGAACATGAGCAGGGACTTTGCTTACTTGGTGCACTGATGTATCGCCAGCACCTAGAACAGTGCCTGCTACATAGTAAGTGCTCAGTAACCGTTGGTTGAGTTAACTGCTGAACGATTTTCCAGGGTTAGCCCATTATCGCATTTGACCTTTTCACAGAAATTTTGTGAAGGCTGCCAAAAGATATTATTGCATCCATTTTACAGATGAAGAATTGGAGTCTCAAAGAGGCTCAGGGTCTTTGTTCATCTATTTAAAATGCAGTCATTCATTTACTCAGCAAACATTTACTGAGTGGCATCATGGTAGAGCTGATGCTTAGAATAGAGATTTGTTCATGTTAATTCTTGGCTTTTTTTTTTTTTTTTGGCTGTATCATGGGCCATGTGGGATCTTAGTACCCCCACCAGGGATCGAACCCACCACCCCTGCAGTGGTAGCACGGAGTCTTAACCACTGGACTCCAGGGAAGTCCCAGCTTTTTCTTCTTTTAAACATCCATGCTCCATTTTGAGACACTTTAAAATCTTACGCACCCCCAGTTAAAAGACAATCTAGAGCAATAACTAAGAGCGGGGCCTTTGGAGTCTGTGCTGCAACCCCACCTCCCTGACTCCCTGGCTCTGTGACCAGGAGCAGGTCCCTCAACCATTGCCTTCCTCAGTTTTCACACCTGCAAGGTGGGAATGACGATAACACCACCTCCAGAGAGACTGCCCAGAAAGCATTGTTATCAGTCAATGTATTTTCTGCCTATCCCTATTGGCCCAGAGGATTTTATCCCATCTGCTTCCTATAATTTACATGACAAAACCAATAGGCTTCTTTTTTTTTTTCATTTCCAAATATAAAGATATATCATAATATTGAATAGGCTTTTTCAAACCCAGGAGTTTGGTACGCCCACTCTCCATTACCCCAGCGCCTCTTAGCATTCCCAGATGCCAAGTGTGACCCCAAGTCAAGAGAGGGTCCTGGCCCATTCCTTCCTCTTTTTGCATCTGTTCCCAGCAGAGGAAGAGCTACCGGTTTCCAGCTGCAGTGTTGAAATGGAAACCAGCAAAAGTGCAAGCAAAGGGCTCAATTTCCCGATAGCTGCAGCTGTGTAGTGCCCTGAGCTATTTTTAAACCCCTTTTCAGAAACCCCAGTGCTTGCAATGGATCTATTTTCTTAACTGCCAAGAGATAATGCTTAAAAGGGATAGCTTGAAAATATTCCACAGCACTCATAAAAATGACTGAAATAGATGGTGCATAAGACAGCCTTTGTCTGGAGCCGCAGAGGAAAGCGAGATGAAGTCTTTCAGACCCCAGGGCGGCCGCGCTGCTGGATCTGCTGCTGACAACCGTGGCTTTGTGTCTTGAATGTGCAGTACAGCCAGAAAAGGCAAGAAAACCAAGCAGTAATTGTAGAGAACATCAGAGACCTGGCACTTAAATTGGTCATCAATTCCAGGTAACGGGACCCCAAAATAACTCCCCAAGAATCCCCTTCAGTTTGAGTGCCACCTTATCTGGTAAACCTGTCCGCACTGTCTAAAACTAAACTAGTCTTCTGCCCCAGCCCTGAACTCCTGAATGCTCCCTGCCTTGTCTGGTGGAACCACCAGCCATGCAGTCATTTGTGTTACAAATTTAGGAATCATCCTCAGGTCTACTTTTTTTCACCTCCTACATTCAATAAAGGCTTACTAATATTGTCTTGTAAGTAGTGCTGAAGTCTGTTCTGTTTGTATCCCTGCAACCACTGCCCTGATTCAATCCTTCATCATCCCTCATCTGGATTTTCAAGAGCATCTTTACTAGTCTCCCTGCACCTATTTTTGTCCCTCTTTGCCAGTTGACATTAGGATTTCTTTTTAATTCCAAGTCTTATATGTCACTTCTTGCTTAGAATCTTTCAGCATCTAACTGACCTCAGAAGACCGTCCACACTCTTTAGCAGGGCACACAAAGCCTTCCATGAGCTGCCACTGTGACATCTTCCCCAAGCCCTGCTATAACCTACCTCACATTTTATGCTCCAGCAACATCCAGCCACCTGTAATTTTCCACACACCATATTATTTATTCCTCTGTGCCTTTGCTTATGCTATCTCCCCTGCCTGGAATGTCATTCATCCCCATTTTTTAATAGGTAACATTTTATTGACATATGCTATGAATATAGCAAAGCGGACAAGCTCTAAATTTACAGCTTGATGCGTTTTTAGAACTGACATACTCAAGTAACGACTATGCATAAAAAGGATTAGAATATCATCAGCAGTCCAGAAGCCTCCTTCCTGGCCTCTCCCAGATACCATCCCCTAAAAGGTAGCCAGTATTCTGACGTCATTCCAAATGGATTTGTTTTGCCCAATTTTGAACTTCATTTAAACAGGATCATACAGTATATGCTTTTTTATCTGGGCTTCTTTCATTTAATATTATTTTGTGAGATTCACCCATGTTGTTGCACATGGCAGCCATTTGTTCTTTTTTCTTATAGTATTCGATCACATAAATATACCATTTATTCAGTCTAATATTGAAAAAAATATGAGTAGTTTCCAGGTTTTAGCTATTACAAACGTCCTGCTATGAACATTCTTTTACTTTTTTTTTTTTTTTTTTTTGGTGAACATGTGTATGCATTTCTGCTGAGTAGAATTGCTGGATTGCATGCCATACATATATTTAGCTTTAATGAGTATTGCCAACCAGTTTTCCAAAGTGGTTGTACCACTTTACACTCCCACTAACAATATATGAGAGTTCTAGCTGCTCCATATTTTTGCCTATACTTGGGATTGTCAGGTTTTTAAAATTTCACCTATTTTACTGGATTTTTAAAACTATGTCTGACAATATCTGCCTTTGAATTAGAGTGTTTAGACCATTTACACTTAAGGTAATTATTGATATAGTTGGGTTTAAGTCAACCATTTATTTATACTCCATTTATCCCATCTGTTCTTTGTTCCTTTTTTTCCTCCTTTCTTGCCTTCTTTTGGATTACTGAATGTACTTTGTGTGGTCGGTCTAGGTTTTATATTATGTATCTTTGACTTACATTCTATCTTTAAATAGTATTATAAAACTTCATGTGTAATGTAAGGAGCTGATAAGAATACACTTTCATTCTCTCCCTTCTGTCTTCTGTGCTTTTATTGTCATATTTAAGCTCCCACATATAAGATCTACAATTTTTTGCTTAAACAGTTGATTATTTTTTAATTAAAAATAAGAAAAATTCATTGATACTTACTCCCATATTTATTATTTCCAATGCTCTTTATTGCTTTGCTTAACAAGTTTGCAACTGATGCCAGTCAATAAATGTTTGCTGAGTAAATGAATGACTTCATTTTAAACAAATGAATGAAGATCCTTAGCCTCTCTGAGATATAATAATAAATGTAAAATGTATATGAGAATATCTTTTGTTAGCCTTCACAAAATTGCCATGAAGATCAAATGGGATAATGGACTTAAGGTAGTTTAATTCTCCAGAAAATCATTCAGCCTATATATCTTCAAGTATTTCTTTGCCCTTTTCTCTCCCTTCTTCTTATGGTACTTTAATTGCTTACATTTTAGATTTTTTACCGCATCTTATATGTTTCTTTCTTTCTTTTCTGTAGTTCATGTAGTTTTTCTTCGTGCTTACATCTGGGTATTTCCTATTATCTCTTCAAGTTTACTAATCTATTCTTCTGTCATGCCAAATCTGCTGTTAAACACATCTATTAATTTCTTAATTTCAGTTATTGGACTTTTTAATTCTATATTTTCTATTTGCTTTTTTCTATATATCCAATTCTTTACCTTGTCATCATTCTCTTGAAATAATTTCACAGTTATTTTAAAGACTATGCTTGTTAATCTCAAAGTCTGGATCATCTGTGGGTCTATTTCTATTGTCTGATTTTTTTTCCTTTGGGTTTTGATCTTTTGATTCTCTTTTATCGGAACATCTAGTAACTTTTTTATTAAAGGCTGGGCATTCTCTTGAAAACTTGTAGAGAATCTGGATGTTATATTTCTCCAGAGAGGCTTTACTACTCTTCCTCTTGGATGCAGTTAGTACAGAACAGTCACCTTAATCAGATCAGAAATTGAGATGGTTTGAGTGTGAGTTTGTTTTTGTAAGGCTTGATCTATTTCCAATTGCCCTTACTCTTAGGACATGGACGTTCAGTGGTCTCATTAAAAATCTGGCCTATTTACCAGGACCTTTCCTTTTGGGAAGAACTCAAATTCCCTCAGTACCTTGAGATGGACAAAAATTTTGCTTAGATTTTTAGACTTCTAGCTCTTAAAGTCTTCTAATTGACTTTCCTGATGAACTACAAATGCCTTAAGGGGAAAAGTGGTGTAGAATATCACTCATTTCTCTATGATCTTGTTCTTTCAAGTCCTGGTTACCTTGGTTGCTCGCCAATCATTTCAAACAGCTGTTTTAATTTGACTGCTTGTTTGATTTGTAATCTAGCCTTTCCAGTTATTCTTGGCAGGAGACTTGATACATCATAAGCTAAATCTAATGCATAGAAGCAGATGTCCCTCCACCCACTTTTTGACTGGCAAACTCACCCTTTTAGCCTTAGCACCACTTCACTAGAAAATCTCCCCTTAGTGTGTTCACCCAACTCCACCCTTCTCTCTTGGTTCCTCACACCTCCTCAGCTATTATCTCGTAGTATCTTCATATCGTTTCCACTCAACATGTAAATCACTGTTAATAATTACCTGATTTTTTTCTCTCTCTCTTCCCCACTAAACCATGAGCATCGTGAAGGCAGGGACTAGGATTTATTCATCTCAGTACCCTCCATGCCTAGTACAACGCCTAGCTTAAAAAACATGTGCATTAGTGTGAACTTAATTGGTTCTCAACAGATGCTCAGAAAAGCATTAAAATGTCAGCCAAATGAACAAGAAATGGGATTTCCTGGACCATGGAAGTTACCACCAGGACTTCCAGACCCACTCTCATGACGCTCTTCAACTTCTCAGGCATTTCCCCATCAGCCTCAAGAACACAGCCACTAAAATTCAGACGATGTGCCCAAACACCCCAAGCCACCAACTTAAAAATGCAGCAGTGACTTACCAAGACGAGTCACTTCACCTCTTTCATCTTCAGATCCCTTATATGTAAGGTAGGAATATTAAAATCTACCTTCCTGGGTTGATAGGAGTCAGTTATAGCTTTGTCATTAAACACAGACTTTGAAACTAGGCTGCCTGGGTGGCAATCCTGGTTAAGCCCCTCATAAGCTGTGTGACTGTGGGCAAGTTAATTAACCTTCCTGTGTTGGTATGGAATTAACATACATAAAAGTCATAAAGCAGTGCCTGGCACAAAGTAACTAACTATTAGCCATTAGTATTCTGTGAGGCTCAAATGAAATACAATATAAGTAACCTATAAAATACCATGTTGGTTATTACCGTAATGACTTAGTATCATTATAATAACACCCTGAGGTGTTGGTGGGTGCTACCAACTGACATATTTAACAGTAAAATACTAACATCCAGTCTTTTACTGTTGGCTTCTTTAACTTGTTTAAAAAAAACAAACAAAAAGGTATTTTCAGGCTTAACACTTACTGAGTGATTCACATATGAGAATTGAGGTTTCCCCTGTAGTTCCTAAAATCCATAAACCAGAAACCCAGAGCACTACATGTCTCCGCGACCACAGGCTGTGGGCAGGAGGCCTGGGCCAGAGACAGCAAACAAAACGTACTGGGGACAGGGGATGCTGAGAGACCTCCCCAGCCAGTATGGTGCTCTCTGCCACAGCTCTTGTGCCCCTGGGCATCCACACTCAGGACCAAGGTGCACTCTGAGGGTGTCACAGAGATGGGGGCTGTGAGATGGAGTGTCTCTGTGGCCAGGACGTTGACCAGGCCAGAGGGGACTTGGAAATGAAGTTCCAGGCCAGACTGAACGCCCACCAAACATGGAGGACAGAAGAGGCCACAGAAGGGTCAGGGACAGAGCCCAGCGTTAGTTTGGAATTGGGCAGCCTTGGGCTCAGAGCCAGAGCAGAGCAGTCGGCAGGAGGCACGGAAGAAATCTGCTAGACGGCAGAGAAGTGCCCTGGGGTATCTGTTAAAACACGGATTATCAAGCCCCAGCCTCAGAGAGACTCTGTACAGCATTCAGATCCAGGTCTAGAAATCTGCATTTTTAACAACCCCCCAGATTATTCTGACATAGATGGTTCTCAGGCTCCATTCTGAGAAACCAATGGGGTCCATTTTTGCCGAAGAGTCAAGGGTGTGGCCTCTTGATAGTTGCGCCTGCTGGGTGTGGGTGGCCCCAGGCACCCAAGGGTTGGCAGTAACCAGTAGGAAGTCAAAGACAAGCAAAACCAACCATAGGCCCCTCCACACCCTGCCAGGGGCAAAGGGCAGCAGTGGTCACTGGGTGGAAGCGGAAGAGCGGGCAACCAGGCAGGTGCAAGGTAGCAGGATCCTGTGTGAGCTGAGGCTGCAAGCCTGGGACATACATCATTGTCCCATCAGATGTTGCTGTCAAAACACAAATTCAAAGACAAAAGTATTAAGAATTTCAAGACCACTACTGCAGAGCATTAAGCCCCAAGCATGGGACCTCCTACTGAGTACAGGGCCCTGATGCTGGAACTCAGAAAACTCGGTTGGAGGGCATTCAACATCCCTAAGTGAATCATTATTTTCCTAATTCAGTAATACCACAAAAGTCAATACGGGAGCACCTGGGACAGCGTTTTACCCTTAACTGGTGCTCAAAACTATTCAAACACTGGGATTTGGGAAGTTCAGATGACTGAAAATAAGCCTAGATAGAGAGAATCAATGTAAAATTCACATGAAATAAAACAGCCCGGATCAGGGTTTCTCAGCCTCAGCACTAGTGACATTTGGGTAGTTCTCAGTCGTGGTGGCCGTTCTGTGCATCGTTCAGCCGCATCACTGGTCTCTGTCTGTTCAATGCCAGCAGCACACCCCTCCCCCACCTTTATGACGACCAAAGCTGTCTCCGGGTGTTGCCAAGTATCCCCCGGGGGGGGCAGAATTGCCCCGGCTGTAAAACCACTGTTCTAAAATTTGGCACTTTGGGGGTTATTTTATGTTTGATGAGTAAATTATAGATTGTACTCCCACACTGAAGAGTTAAATTTGATGGGCTATTTATATGGCATTAAAAAATTTTTAACCTGAAAGTTGTCCATGCCTAAACTGTGCCCTCTTTAGCATCCTGCATCAGCTGTTGATAGTAAGTAGAGAGAGGGTATCTTTTTGAGGAGGAAGTGTGGAGTACCTTTCAAAATACTCAACAAAGACTCACTGATGGGACCGTCATATAATGAGCACTTGATTACCAAGGTTTGGAGGCAAGCAGATGTGTTGATATCCAGAAAAAAAAAGAACAGATTATGCAAAAAATCATTTCTATTTGGCTTAGGGAAGCATGCTGTGCTTTTGTGTTGGTTTGTTTTTGCTGTGGATCAATCTAGCTGGGTTTTGTTTAGGCCGATATTGAAATGAAAGAGGAAACCATCTGGGCCGGTCAGAATCTGGAATTCAGAAGGAATACAGGAGGTCAACAGTTTGGATTTGACCAAAGAAACGTTAGTGAACTTAAGTCTCCCCTCTCCTACTTTTTGAAGCCTTCTTGGTGATCACTCTTGGAATGAGAGATTAATAGAGTTGACTCCGTGATGGACACTGTTGGTGCCCCACCCAGAACCCCCATGTCCCTTGGACCAGCGGACTGTCTGTGCCTATCCCTCACCGCTGTAGGCGAACTGATCACACTTGTGACTTTCCTCACAGCACTGCCCTCGGGTAATGGGCGGGCATCGTTGGGGCACAAGGGTGCAGTTCCTTTGACTGGAGCTGGGACAAATTATGAGGTGTAATTTATGCTCGAGTTCCCCCAGGGGATACGGGTGAGGCTGGGACGTTAGCTGAAATCACACCCTTTCCTACCTTCTTCCTCTTTCCTGTCCTGCTTCCTCCACTCCTTTTCTCATTTCTCCTGGGAGGTCTTCTTTGATGAATTAGTTACATGCAAATCTCTGGCTCAGGGTCTGCTTCTGAGAAAAACTGACCTAAGGTATGTTCCTTTTACCCACAAGACCATGAGGGAAATGTGACCTGTGCAGGCCCACCCAGATGGGTCTGGGCCACACAACAAAACCAAGAAGATGTGCTTTGATTGCAGGGCACCAATAAGACCTTACGGTTTCGAAATATCTCCCCACTTTTCAGGTACTGTCAATGTAGGGCCAGAGCCAGAGAAGGGGCCTGAGCCAGACCCAAAGGCACTGCCCAAAGAAGGATGCTGGGGTCAAACAGAAGCATCAGATTACATGAAGTTCCGTCTGAAGCTCATGATGAGGGCAGAAGACAAGCTTGAGCCAGTAAAACCGTGCCACTCAGATTGGGACTTGAACCCACGGTCTTTTAACTGAGATCACACACCTGGTCTCAGGACTTAATGAAGCTCAGGTTCTTGATGTCTCGTCACAGAAAGAATTCGGTGAAAGACAAAGTGATGGGTAAGAAGTGGATTTATTTAGAGAGAAACACACTCCACAGACAGAGTGTGGGCCATGTCAGAAGGCAAGAGCGGCCCTAGGGTATGGGGTTGTCCGTTTTTATAGGGGTGGATAATTGCATAGGCTAATGAGTATTCCAGCTATTTGGGGAAAGGGGTGGGGATTTCCAGGAATTGGGCCACCACCCACTTTTTGACCTTTATGGTCGGCCTTGGAACTGTCATGGCACCTGTGGGTGTGTCATTTAGCATACTGATGTGTTACAATGAGGGTATACTGAGGCTCAAGGTCCAGTGGAAGTCTGACATCTTGGATCTGTTTGGTTCTAATCAGTTTATGTCGTGTCCTCAAGCTATGTCGTTCTTTAGAAGGTTATGCCTTGCCCTCTTCCCTCCTGTTTCACAGGAAGCCAAGGAAACTGTCAAAGTTGAGCCCACACTGAGGAGGCTGGTTCCCTCAACCAGAGGGAATTTAATGCAGGGAGGTGGTTATACAGGTGTTACAGGACTGAAAGAGCGAAAAGAGATGTTGAGGCAACCCAGGGGAAAAAAGTGGCAGGAAGCAATTGCCAACCTTAGGACTAGGGAACAAAGGGAAGAGGTGAATTTCCCAGAACCTAGATGCATGGAGCTACTGCTGGAACATCTGAAGAGGCACTGCAGGCTGGTTCTGGGGATGGGAGTCATCTACTGCTACAGTGGAGTCGGGGCTCTGCAGAGCTGGTGCTCAGTCCTCTGAGAGGGGGGCACCCGCCAGATGCAAAGATTGGCAAGAAGAAGAGAACACAGGAAGTGAGTTCCTTCTCCATCCCTTCTGCCTTCCAGTTTCCTTCTAGTGCCTCTTATTAGCAGAACCTAGCAAAAAGACAGTGGGCAAGGGCACCTGGGAAATGTAGTTAGCAGAGTGCCAGCCCCAGCATCTTAGAGCAAAATGTAGGAGAGTTGTGGAGCTGAGAGACAATAGGTAAATTACTAGAACTTTTCAGTCATGTTTACTCGTAACTCTACACTTCTGACCACAGTGCTAATTATCATCTTTTTTTTTAATTAATTAATTTATTTATTTTTGACTGTGTTGGGTCTTCGTTTACTGTGCGAGAGCTTTCTGTAGTTGCGGCGAGCGGGGGCCACTCTTCATCGCGGTGCGCGGGCCTCTCACTGTCACGGCCTCTTTTGTGGCAGAGCACAGGATCCAGACGCGCAGGCTCAGTAGTTGTGGCTCACGGGCCCAGTTGCTCCGCGGCATGTGGGATTCTTCCCAGACCCGGGCTCGAACCCGTGTCCCCTGCATTGGCAGGCAGATTCTCAACCACTAGCGCCACCAGGGAAGCCCCTAATTATCATCTTAATTGTATTTTGTGTGCGTGATTGTTTAGTATGTGTCGCCTACCACTAGACCATATAAGCTCATTGAGGGCAAAGCCACGTTTATTTGGTTCACAACCGCATTCCCTACACATACAAACACATCTATAACACGGCTCAATTCGTTGTTTACAGAAATAAATGAATGAAAGAAGGGTTTCTGAGCTCAGGTTTTCTAGGCGTAGAACCTAACATGGGGATTCTTTTGCATGAGACTTGTAAAGGAAGGACCTTCAGAAGAATGGGAGTGAGAGAAGCAGGGGAGGCCAGAGAAAGAGCTGAGTAAGGATGTGGACTCAGTCAGCCTAGCCTCAGCCTGATCCCACAGGGGGCTCTGGGGCATGAACTGATCCACAAACTTGGCGCCTCCTTGAGACCCTGTGTCAGTCATTGACTACAAGTGGCTGGGAGGGTGGGGGACTGGAGGAGGGTAACCTCCAGGGGAAGGTGGTTTCTGACGGCTGAGGGCGATTCTGCAGAGAAGGGGGCAGCTGTGAGCATTAGCAGCCAACACTCACAACAACAGAGAGATGTGGCTGCACCCGCCCTGCGAAGGGAATCAGGGCAGTGCATCCACCACAAACGGTGACTGTGTACTAAGTGCGGAGTTAGAAGAGGAGAATTCTAAAACAGGATATCTTTTCCCACTAGACAGGTCTGTGAACCCTCTCCCGTTGCAGAGCACAGGCTCCGGACGCGCAGGCTCAGCAGCCATGGCTCACGGGCCCAGCCGCTCCGCGGCATGTGGGATCTTCCCGGACCGAGGCACAAACCCGTGTCCCCTGCATCGGCAGGCGGACTCTCAACCACTGCGCCACCAGGGAAGCCCGAACTCAGGTTTTTTTATAAGAAACCTGTCAAGGAAGGAGTGGATTTCTTTCCTCCTGTTGGGATTTTATTCAGACGTAACAAAGGTTGAGAAATGAATAGTCCGTGTCTCTAGGCAGCGGAAGTCTGGGTCTCGGCTTCTCTTCTCAAGCCTGAAGCACCTGCTGGCATGGCCTCAGCACCCCGGGGGACCCCGAACAGCTGATTCCTACCCCCAGGCTCTCTCCTCTCTGGAAGAAAGGTGGGCCTCTCACTCCTTCCCTCGCTGGCCCACAGGTGCCCCTCTCAGCAGTGGCCTGGCAGCCTCCACCAAAGAAT
The DNA here is from genome assembly GCF_949774975.1 of Lagenorhynchus albirostris. Classification (NCBI taxonomy): domain Eukaryota; kingdom Metazoa; phylum Chordata; class Mammalia; order Artiodactyla; family Delphinidae; genus Lagenorhynchus; species Lagenorhynchus albirostris. The sequence goes on along the minus strand of NC_083111.1, from coordinate 67,552,058 downwards.
GTCACTCTGGCCTGGGGCCCAGCCTCAGACAAAAACCCTTTTGGAGCTGGGCCTGCATCCTCTGGCTGACAGGACCCTGCCCGCCTCCCCGCTGCCAACTAGGGAGGGCAGCTAAATACGTCCCCCTCGAATTGATGGTTTACACAGAGCTAGGCCACTTCCCTGTTCAGGAAGTAAAATGAGTCCGAGCCCTTGATATCCTGTCCTTGGCTCCAGGACAGATAGCTGACTGTCCTCACACAGAGGAGGGAAGGAAAATGAGACAGCCCCACTGTTGGAGACCAGAGGCAGGGAGGCCTACAGACACGTGTGTATGGGGGGCGGGCAGGAGGGACCGCAATGCCCCAAACAAACAAAACCCTGAGCCCCAACCAAAGCTTTACACCCAGGCTTGAGTCTCCCCAGGGCTGCGAATTGGTCCGACCTGAGTTTGAATTCCTGGCTCTGTTATTTACTAACAGTACAACCCCCAGCAAGTCATTCCCTGAACCTCAGTTTTCACAACTTCTAAATGGGGAAATAAAAGGATGACCAGATAGATAAAAATCATATGAGTTTTCTGATCATAAAAAGAAATACATGGAGAGAATTTAGAAAATGAAAAGATGTAAGGAAAATAAAATTTAAATGGTTAAAATTATGCTAATAATTGTATAATTTTAGTATATCCCTTTCCAGTCTTTTTTGCATTCATGCACATAAGTGTGAATGTTGGAAGTCACAAATATGAAGCCCCTCAGAGTCTTTTGTTTGAATTCATGTTCAGTGTATACATACATACATACATACATAAGGAGAATGAGACTTACCTTGTAATTTCTTGTTTTGAAGATTAAATAAGATAATATAAGGTCCTAGTATAATGCCTACCACTTTCTTGGCAAGCCCACCTTCTAATGTCATGCTATCACATTGCACATCTAAAGCCTCTTGTTGGGGTCCAGCATTTAACCTATTTGGAATCTTCCAAATGTACCCATATACCTTCCTTAACCAAGACCACTTGTGCTGCTCATTCTTACCCTTCTACCTCAGGCCAAGTCTCAATCTCTTTCAGATTCTAACTATTCCTTTTGAAGATTTTCCTGGTTGTTTCTGGGAGGCCATCAGCTATGGTCTCATCTGGACCAAGAACAATACATCCCACCCATTGCCCATCAGATGTAGTCATGGAAAATACTGGCATGCTGTTGGAGGAGCTGTTTTTTTATCGCAGACTTATCTAGAATGGGAGACCTGTCATTACGGGAATTTGCTGGTACATTGTCTGCCAGACCACTGTGCCCTTTGTGGCCCCCAACCCTGCTTGCTTCCTCCTCTAGGAAATGAGAGAAATTAGAAGTGGACATGGCCATAAAGATCAACCCTGTCATCTTATGGATAAAAAGATGAAATTCTAAAGGCAGCTAGAGAAAGAGAGTCATATACAAGAAATCCCCCATTAAGGCTATCAACTGATTTTTCTGCAGAAACTTTGCAGCCAGCAGGGAGTGTCATGATATATTCAAAGTGCTGAAATGGAAAAACCTGCGACCTAGGATACTCTATGCAGCGAATTATCATTTAGAATTGAAGGAGAGATAAAGAACTTCTCAGACAGGCAATATCTAAAAGAGTTCATCAATACTAAACCTACCCTAAAAGGAATAGTAAAGGGTCTTCTCTAAGTGGAAGAGAAAAGGCTATAACAAGAAGCAAGAATCTATAGGAACGGAAAAATCCCACTAAAAAAAGGCAGATGCATAGTAAGGATTGAGGATCAACCACTTAAATAATCTAGTACAAAGATTAAAAGATGAAAAAATTATAAAAGCAACTATAACTACAATAAACAGTGAAGAGATAAACATGAAGATGTAAAATATGGCATCAAAAACATAAAATGTTGGGAGGGGAATAAAAAATGTAGATCTTTTAGAATGTGAACTTAAATGACTACCAGTTTAAAACAAGTAGCTATAGTTATAGGTCAACATATATGAACCCCATGGGAACCACAAATCAAAAACCTACAATAGATACACAAAACCTAGAAAGAAAGGAACACAGGCATACCACTAAAGAAGATTATCAAACCACAAAGGAAGAAACAAAAAGAGGAATGAACGGAGAACTACAAAAACAACCAGAAAACATGTATAATAAAATGGCAATCAGTACACACCTATCGATAACCACTTTAAACGTCAATGGACTAAATGCTCTGATCAAAAGACATAGGCTGGCTGATTGGATAAAACAACAAGACCCATCTATATGCTGCTTACAAGAGACTCACTTCAGAGCTAAAAACACACACAGACTGAAAGTGAGGGGACAGAAGAAGATATTTCAAGCAAATGGAAACGACAAGAAAATGGGGGGTAGCAATATACATATCAGAGAAAATAAACTTTAAAACAAAGTTTATAACATAAGGGAAAGAAAGTCATTGTATAATGATAAAGGAATCAATAAAGAAGAGGATATCATAGTAGTTAATATTAACAGATGTAAAGGGAGTAATTGACAATAATACAATAATAGTAGGAGACTTTAACACCCCACTTACATCAATGGACAGATCATCCAGACATAAATCAATAAGGAAACAGTGGTCTTTTTTTTTTTTTTTTTTTTCATTTTTGGTTGCGTTGGGTCTTCGCTGCTGCACGCGGGCTTTCTCTAGTTGCGGCGAGGGGGGGCTACTCTTCGTTGCGGTGTGTGGGCTTCTCATTGTGGTGGCTTCTCTTGTTGTGAAGCAAGGGCTCTAGGCACGTGGGCTTCAGAAGTTGTGGCACGTGGGCTCAGTAGTTGTGGCGCGCAGGATTAGTTGCTCCGCGGAATGTGGGATCTTCCCAGACCAGGGCTCAAACCCATGTTCCCTGCATTGGCAGGTGGATTCTTAACCACTGCACCACCAGGGAAGTCGGGCAACTGTGGTCTTAAATGATACAGCAGACCAGTTGGACTTAATAGATATCTACAGGACATTCCATCAAAAAACAACAGAATACACATTCTTTTCAAGTGCACATGGAACATTTTCCAGGATAGATCACATGCTAGGCCACAAAACAAGCCTTGACAAATTTAAGAGGATGGGGGAGGACCTTCAAGATGGCGGAGAAGTAAGATGTGGATATCACCTTCCTCCCCACAAATACAACAAAAATACATCTACATGTGGAACAACTCCTACAGAACACCTACTGAACGCTGGCAGAAGACCTCAGATTTCCCAAAAGGCGGAGAAACTCCCCACATACCTGGGTGGGGCAAAAGAAAAAAGGAAAAACAGAGACAAAAGAATAGGGGCAGAACCTGCAACTCTGGGAGGGAGCTGTGAAGGAGGAAAAGTTTCCACACACTAGGAAGCCCCTTCACTGGCAGAGATGGGGGTGGGCAGGGGGTAAGTTTCAGAGCCACGGAGGAGAGCACAGCAACAGGGGTGCAGAGGGCAAAGCGGAGAGATTCCCACACAGAGGATCAGTGCTGACCAGCACTCACCAGCCTGAGAGGCTTGTCTGCTCACCCGCTGGGGTGGGTGGGGGCTGGGAGCTGAGGCTCAGGCTTCGGAGGTCAGATCCCAGGGAGAGGACTGGGGTTGGCTGCGCGAACACAGCCTGAAGGGGGCTAGTGCGCCACAGCTAACTGGGAGGGAGTTCAGGAAGAAGGCTGGAACTGTCTAAGAGTCAAGAGACCATTGTTTCGGGGTGCGCGAGGAGAGGGGATTCAGAGCACCACCTAAACGAGCTCCAGAGATGGGAGTGAGCTGCGGCTATCAGCGTGGATTCCAGAGTCAGGCATGAAACGCTAACACTGCTGCTGCAGCCAACAAGAATCCTGTCTGCAAGCCCAGGTCACTATCCACACCTCCCCTCTGGGGAGCCTGTGCAGCCTGCCACTGCCAGGGTCCCATGATCCAGGGACAACTTCCTTGGGAGAACACATGGCACACCTTAGGCTGTTGCAATGCCATGTTGGCCTCTGCTGCCGCAGGCTCGCCCCACATTCCATACCTCTCCCTCCCCCCGGACTGAGTGAGCCACAGCCCCCTAATCAGCTGCTCCTTTAACCCCCTCCTGTTTGGGTGAAGAACAGACACCAGAGGGCGACCTACATGCAGAGGCTGGGCCAAACCCAAAGCTGAACCCCAGGAGCTGTGCAAACAAAGAAGAGAAAGGGAAATTTCTCCATGAGCCTCAGAAGCAGCAGATTAAATCTCCACAATCAACTTGATGTACCCTGCATCTGTAGAATATCTAAATAGACAACGAATCATCCCAAAACTGAGGTGGTGGACTTTGGGAGCAACTCTGGACTTGGGGTTTGCTTTCTGCCTCTAATTTGTTCCTAGTTATATATTTGTGTTTTAAAAAATATTTTATTTATTTATTTGGCTGCATTGGGTCTTTGTTGCTGTGCGTGGGCTTTCTCTATTTGTGGTGACTGGGGGCTACTCTTGGTTGTGGTGCACAGGCTTCTCATTGTGGTGGCTTTTCCTGTTGCATAGCACAGGCTCTAGGTGCGTGGGGTTCAGTAGTTGTGGCTCTTAGGCTCAGTAGTTGTGGCTCATGGGCTCCAGAGAGGAGGCTCAGTAGCTGTGGTGCACAGGCTTAGTTGCTCCGCAGCATGTGGGATCCTCCAGACCAGGGCTCGAACCCATGTCCCCCGCATTGGCAGGTGGATTCTTAATGACTGTGCCACCAGGGAAGTCTCCCTAGTTATATGTTTATCTTACTTTAGTATTTAGAGCTTATTATCATTGGTAGATTTGTTTATTGATTTGGTTGCTTGCTTCCTTTTTCTTTATGTATACATTTTTTTTCTCTTTTTGTGAGTGTGTATGTTTATGCTTCTTTGTGTGATTTTGTCTGTATAGGTTTGCTTTTACCATTTCGCCTAGGGTTCTGTCTGTCCATTTTGTTTTAGTATAGTTTTTAGCACTTGTTATCATTGGTAGATTTCTTTATTGGTTAGCTTCCTCTCTTCTTTTTTTATTTTTTTAATAATTTTGAAATTTTAATAACCTTATTTATTTTACTTATTTTTTCTTTCTTTCTTTTGTTTTTTTCTTTTCTCCCTTTTCTTCTGAGCTGTGTGGCTGACAGGGTATTGGTGCTCCAGCCGGGTGTCAGGCCTGAGCCTCTGAGGTGGGAGAGCCAGTTCAGGACATTGGTCCACCAGAGACCTCCTGGCCACTCATAGCATCAATCTGCGAGACATCTCCCAGAGATCTCCATCTCAATGCTAAGACCCAACTCCACTCAATGATCAGCAAGCTCCACTGCTGTACAGCCCATGCCAAACAACTAGAAAGACAGGAACACAACCCCACCCATTAGCAGAGAGGCTGCCTAAAATCATAATAAGTTCACAGACACCCCAAAACACACCACTGGACATGGTCCTGCCCACCAGAAAGGCAAGATCCAGCCTCATCCACCAGAACACAGTCACCAGTCCCCTCCACCAGGAAGCCTACACAACCCACTAAACCAATCTTACCCAGTGGGGGCAGACACCAAAAACAATGGGAACTATGAACCTGCAGCCTGTGAAAAGGAGACCCCAAACACAGTAAGTTAAGCAAAATGAGAAGACATAGAAATACACAGCAGATGAAGCAGCAAGGTGAAAACCCACCAGACCAAACAAATGAAGAGGAAATAGGCAGTCTACCTGAAAAGGAGTTCAGAGTAATGATAGTAAAGATATCCAAAACCTTGGAAGTAGAATGGAGAAAATACAAGAAATGTTTAACAAGGGCCAAGAAGAACTAAAGAGCAAACAAACAGTGATGAACAACACAATAAGTGAAATTAAAAATTCTCTAGAAGGAATCAATAGCAGAATAACAGAGGCAGAAGAACGGATAAGTGACCTGGAAGATAAAATAGTGGAAATAACTACTGCAGAGCAGAATAAAGAAAAAAGAATGAAAAGATCTGAGGACAGTCTCAGAGACCTCTGGGACAACAGTAAACTCACCAACATTCGAATTATAGGGGTCCCAGAATAAGAAGAGAAAAAGAAAGAGACTGAGAAAATATTTGAAGAGATTACAGTTGAAAACTTCCCTAATATGGGAAAGGAAATAGTCAATCAAGTCCAGGAAGTGCAGAGAGTCCCATACAGGATAAATTCAAGGAGAAACATGCCAAGACACATATTAATCAAACTATCAAAAATTAAGTACAAAGAAAAAATATTAAAAGCAGCAACGGAAAAGCAACAAATAAAATACAAGGGAAACCCCATAAGGTTAACAGCTGATCTTTCAACAGAAACTGCAAGCCAGAAGGGAGTGGCAGGACATATTTACAGTGATAAAAGGGAAAAACCTACAACCAAGGTTACTCTAGCCAGCAAGGATCTCATTCAGATTCGATGGAGAAATTAAAACCTTTACAGACAAGCAAAAGCTAAGAGAATTCAGCACCACCAACCAGCTTTACAACAAATGCTAAAGGAACTTCTGTATGCAGGAAACACAAGAGAAGGAAGAGACCTACAAAAACGACCCAAAACAATTAAGAAAATGGTAATAGGAACATACATATCGATAATTACCTTAAATGTAAATGTATTAAATGCTCCAACTAAAAGACATAGACTGGCTGAATGGATACAAAAACAAGACCCATATATATGCTGTCTATAAGAGACCCACTTCAGACCTAGGGACACATACAGACTGAAAGTGAGGGGATGGAAAAAGATAATCCACGCAAATGGAAATCAAAAGAAAGCTGTAGTAGCAACTGTTATATCAGACAAAATAGATTTTAAAATAAAAACAATTACAAGAGACAAAGAAGGACCTTATATAATGATCAAGGTATCAATCCAAGAAGAATATATAACAATTGTAAATATTTATGCACCCAACATAGGAGCAACTCAATACATAAGGAAAATGCTAACAGCCATAAAAGGGGAAATCGACAGTAACACAATAATAATAGGGAACTTTAACACCCCACTTTCACCAATGGACATATCAACCAAAATGAAAATAAATAAGGAAACACAAGCTTTAAATGACACACTAAACAAGATGGACTTAATGGATATTTATAGGACATTCCATCCAAAAGCAACAGAATACACTTTCTTCTCAAGTGCTCATGGAACATTCTCCAGGATAGATCATATCTTGGGTCACAAATCAAGCCTTGGTAAACTGAAGAAAATTGAAATCATATCAAGTATCTTTTCTGGCCACAATGCTATAAGACTAGATATCAATTATAGGAAAAAACTGTAAAAATACAAACACATGGAGGCTAAACAATACACTACTAAACAGCCAAGAGATCACTGAGGAAATCAAAGAGGAAATCAAAAGTTACTTAGAAACAAATAACAATGAAAACACGACGACCCAAAAGCTGTGGGACGCAGCAAAAGCAGTGCTAAGAGAGAAGCTTATAGCAATACAATCCTACCTCAAGCAACAAGAAAAATCTCAAATGAACAACCTAACCTTACACCTAAGGCACTTAGAGAAAGAAGAACAAACAAACCCCAAAGTTAGCAGAAGGAAAGAAAGCATAAAGATCAGATCAGAAATAAATGAAAAAGAAATGAAGGAAATGATAGCAAAGATCAATAAAACTAAAAGCTGGTTCTTTGAGAAGATAAACAAAATGGATAAGCCATTACCCAGACTCATTACCCAGAAAAAAAGGGAGAAGACTCAAATCAATAGAATTAGAAGTGAAAAAGAAGAAGTAATAACTGACACTGCAGAAATACAAAGGCTCATGAGAGATTACTACAAGCAACTCTATGCCAATAAAATGGACAACCTGGAAGAAATAGACAAATTCTTAGAAAAGCACAACCTTCTGAGACTGAACCAGGAAGAAATAGAAAATATGAACAGACCAATCACAAGCACTGAAATTGAAACTGTGATTAAAAGTCTTCCAACAAACAAAAACCCAGGACCAGATGGCTTCACAGGCGAATTCTATCAAACATTTAGAGAAGAGCTAACACCTATCCTTCTCAAACTCTTCCAAAATACAGCAGAGGGAGGAACACTTCCAAGCTCATCCTACGAGGCCACCATCACCCTGATACCAAAACCAGACAAAGATGTCACAAAAAAAGAAAACTACAGGCCAATATCACTGATGAACATAGATGCAAAAATCGTCAACAAAATACTAGCAAACAGAATCCAACAGCACATGAAAAGGATCATACACCATGATCAAGTGGGGTTTATCCCAGGAATGCAAGGATTCTTCAATATATGCAAATCAATCAGTGTGATAAACCATATTAACAAATTAAAGGAGAAAAACCATATGATCATCTCAATAGATGCAGAAAAAGCTTTTGACAAAATTCAACACCCATTTATGATAAAAACCCTCCAGAAAGTAGGCATAGAGGGAACTTACCTCAACATAATAAAGGCCATATATGACAAACCCACAGCCATCATCGTTCTCAGTGGTAAAAAATGGAAACCATTTCCACTAAGATCAGGAACAAGACAAGGTTGCCTACTCTCACCACTATTATTGAACATAGTTTTGGAAGTTTTAGCCACAGCAATCAGAGAAGAAAAAGAAATAAAAGGAATACAAATTGAACAAGAAGAAATAAAGCTGTCACTGTTTGAAGATGACATGATACTATACATAGAGAATCCTAAAGATGCTACCAGAAAACTACTAGAGCTAATCAATGAATTTGGTAAAGCTGCAGGATACAAAATTAATGCACAGAAATCTCTTGCATTCCTATACACTAATGATGAAAAATCTGGAACACTTCCATTTACCATTGCAACAAAAAGAATAAAATACATAGGAATAAACCTACCAAAGGAGACAAAAGACCTGTATGCACAAAACTATAAGACACTGATGAAAGAAATTCAAGATGATACAAACAGATGGAGAGATATACCATGTTCTTGGATTGGAAGAATCAACATTGTGAAAATGACTCTACTACCCAAAGCAATCGACAGATTCAATGCAATCCCTATCAAACTACCAATGGCATTTTTCACAGAACTAGAACAAAAACTTTCACAATTTGTATGGAAACACAAAGACCTCGAATAGCCAAAGCAATCTTGAGAAAGAAAAATGGATCTGGAGGAATCAGGCTCCCTGACTTCAGATATATTACAAAGCTACAGTAATCAAGACAGTATGGTACTGGGACAAAAACAGAAATATAGATCAATGGAACAGGATAGAAAGCCCAGAGATAAACCCACGCACATATGGTCACCTTATCTTTAATAAAGGAGGCAAGAATATACAATGGAGAAAAGACAGCCTTTTCAATAAGTGGTGCTGGGAAAACTGGACAGCTTCATGTAAAAGAATGAAATTAGAACACTCCTTAACACCATATACAAAAATAAACTCAAAATGGATTAAAGACCTAAATGTAAGGCCAAACACTATAAAACTCCTAGAGGAAAACGTAGGCCGAACACTCTATGACATAAATCACAGCAAGATGCTTTTTGACCCACCTCCTCCAGAAATGGAAATAAAAACAAAAATAAATAAATGGGACCTAATGAAACTTAAAAGCTTTTCCACAGCAAAGGAAACCATAAACAAGAGGAAAAGACAACCCTCAGAATGGCAGAAAATGTTTGCAAATGAAGCAACTGACAAAGGATTAATCTCCAAAATATACAAGCAGCTCCTGCAACTCAATATCAAAAAACAAACAACCAAATCCAAAAATGGGCAGAAGACCTAAATTGACGTGTCTCCAGAGAAGATATACAGATTGCAATCAAACACATGAAAGGATGCTCAACATCACTAATCATTAGAGAAATGCAAATCAAAACTACAATGAGGTATCACCTCACACCGGTCAGAATGGCCATCATCAAAAAAGCTACAAACAATAAATGCCAGAGAGGTTGTGGAGAAAAGGGAACCCTCTTGCACTGTTGGTGGGAATGTAAACTGATACAGCCACTATGGAAAACAGTATAGAGGTTCCTTAAAAAGCTAAAAATAGAACTACCATATGACCCACCAATCCCACTACTGGGCATATACCCTGAGAAAACTTTAATTCAAAAAGAGACATGTACCACAATGTTCATTGCAGCACTATTTACAATTACCAGGACATGGAAGCAACCTAAGTATCCATGACAGATGAATGGATAAAGAAGATGTGGCACATATATATAATGGAATATTACTCAGCCATAAAAAGAAACAAAACAATTATTTGTAGTGAGGTGGATGGACCTAGAGTCTGTCATACAGAGTGAAGTCAGTCAGAAAGAGAAAACCAAATACCGTATGCTAACATATATATATGAAATCTAAAAAAAAAAAAAAAATGGTTCTGAAGAACCTAAGGGCAGGACAGGAATAAAGACGCAGATGTAGGGAATGGACTTGAGGACATAGGGAGCGGGAAGGGTAAGCTGGGATGAAGTGAGAGAGTGGCATGGACGTATATACACTACCAAATGTAAAATAGATAGCTAGTGGGAAGCAGCGCATAGCACAGGGAGATCAGCTCAGTGCTTTGTGACCACCTAGAGGGGTGGGATAGGGTGGGTGGGAGGGAGATGCAAGAGGGAGGGGATATGGAGATATATGTATACAGATAGCTGACTGACTTTGTTATACGGCAGAAATTAACACACCATTGTAAAACAATTATACTCCGATAAAGATGTTAAAAAAGAAAAATTTAAGAGGATATAAATTATATTAAGCATTTTTTCCAATCAACAGTATGAAACTAGAAATCAAAAAGAAAAATGGGAAAAGAACAAACATGTGGAGACTAAACAACATGCTACTAAAAAACTAAGGGGTCAGTAAAGAAATCAAAGAGGAAATCAGAAAATACCTCAAGCAAATGAAAATGGAAACATAATACTCCAAAATCTATGGGATGCAGCAAAAGTAGTTCTTAGAGAGAAGTTTATAGCAATGCAGGCCTTCCTCAAGAAAGAAGAAAAATCTCAAATAAACAACCTAACCTACCATCTAAAGGAATTTTAAAAAGAAGAACAAGCAAAGCCCAAAGTCAGCAGAAGGAAGGAAATAATAAAGATCACAGAGGAAATAAATAAAATAGAGATAAAAAAACAATAGAAAAGATTGATGAAACCAAGAGTAGTTTCTTGAAAAGATAAACAAAATTGATAAACCTTTAGGCAGGCTCACCAAGAAGGAAAGAGAGAGGACCCAAATTAAAAAAAAAAAAGAAATGAAAGAGGAGGGTTTCCCTGGCGGCACAGTGGTTAAGAATCCACCTGCCAATGCAGGGGACATGGGTTCGAGCCCTGGTCCAGGAAGATCCCACATGCCACAGAGCAACTAAGCCACAACTACTGAGCCCGCATGCCAAAACTACTGAAGCCCGTGCCTAGAGCCCATGCTCCGCAACAAGAGAAGCCACCACAATGAGAAGCCCTCATACTGCAACAAAGAGTAGCCCCTGCTCACCTCAACTAGAGAAAGCCCGCGCACAGCAACGAAGACCCAATGCAGCCCAAAATAAATAAATTTATTAAAAAAAGAGAAAAAAATGAAAGGAGAAAAGACAACCTATACCATAGGGATACAAAAAATCATAAGAGAATACTACCAACAGTTATATGCCAACAAACTGGACAACCTAGAAGAAATGGACAAATTTCTAGAAACATACAACCTGCGAAGACTGACTCAAGAAGAAACAGACAATTTGAACAGACCAATCGCTGGTAGTGAAATTGAATTTGTAAGGAAGACTTGAATTTAAATCCCTACTCTGCTACTTCCTGGCTGTGGCAACATGAGCAAGACAACTTTTCTGAGCCTCTATTTCCTCTTTTTGTAAAATGGGAATCATCACTGATCCTCTGTCATGGGACAGTGGTGAAGAGCAAACAAGATTATGTCTGCAAAGCATCAAGCCCGGAGGAAACACCTGGATCAAAAAACTGATGTTGCTCTGACAATGCTGATGGTGAATGTGAGGGTAAAGACCACTCAGAGGGTGAAATGGAGGAGACAGATGCCTCCGTCACAACCACCAATGCCTGGGAACCCTCCCCATAGCTGGGCCTGGGAGGGGAAATCAGATGAACAGACTTCAGCCCTTCAAATCCATTTGCCAATTCCTGGTTCTAATGGGTGTTGGCAAAACCCTTCAATTTTGTTTCCCTGGGAAATGCTATTGAAATTCTGCCTGGTAGAACTCCCCATTCGATTGCACGAAAGACCTCCTCCGAGAAGGTTGATCCTAAAACCAGCATCTCTGGTAAACACGGCCCTGTTGTGTGAGATGCTGACAATTACTGCAGCTCTTTGTTCTGTGTCTTTTGGCTGACTTTCAGTTCATGAGAAAGTGTCTTTATTGAAACCAATTTGAATTGATTTTGCAAGTAAAATTTCAGGGGACAATGTGCCAGGTGCATCAGAGAGCTGGAGTCTGGTGGATTCTCTGTCATGCGCTCATAATAACCCCAACTCACATTTGTTTGATTGAGCCACAGCTTCCAAAGCTCTAAATTTTCACATTCCATCTGTGCAATAACCCTGTGGAATTAATATTGTTCTCCCCATTTTGCAGTTTTCTCATTTAATAGATGAAACAATAAGAGGTCAAGTGAAGTATCCAGGCTATATACGGAGCACCTGGCTGGTCTAGGACTTGGGCACAGGATTTTATTTACAAGCACTATTTCAACAATTTAGTGAGTATCTACTATGTCAGGTGTGTTGTACTAAGCCCTGGAAATACAGAGGTGAATAAGGCATAGCGAGCTGTCTGGGTAGGAGCAGAGACAGCCATGGCCACCACAGTGTGATTTACATTATAATATACACACATGTAAGAGGTTAGTCACTTCCTCCTCACCACAAGTCTCTCTTCAACACATTCTTAACAGGCTTCCATTCCCTTGAGACACTGTTCCTACTCCCACCCCAACCGAAAAAAACAGAAAACCTTGCTCTTATTAAGGTACCAACAACCTCAGGTTGACAAATTCAAGGGTCAGTTCTTCATTCTCACTGAACTCCAATTCTCAAAACAATTAACAGAGTTGGCTATTCTATTTCTGTAACACTTTCTTCTTGGGCTTTCATAGAACCAAACACTCTGAGTTTTTCCTTTGCAGAAAGCTAAACTCCTCAGTCTCCTTTACTGAGATTTTGCTTTTCCTTTGATCAGTTTGGGCTCAGTCTGGGGCTCCCTTCTCCTGCCCATCCAACTGTCTCCCTAGGCTCTCTTCTGGTCCTATGGCTGCAAGTACTATCCATGTGCTGACAATTCCCAAGTCCTTATCTCTAGTCCCAATCTCTCCTCCCCCCACCCCGGAGTCTAGACTCATGTACCCATTTAGCTTGTTGATATCCCCACTTGGATGCGTAATAGTCATCTGAAAGTTCATCATAAAGTTAGCAGGCTTAAAACAAAACTGATTTTCTTCCCTGAACTTGTTCCTCTATGCTTGCCCATCAGTTAGTGGCCCCATCATTCATCCAGTAACTCAGATCATAAATAGTCATGCTTGATTCCTCTATGTCCTCATAAACCACACCCAGTCTATCAACAAGTCCTGGTGGTGCAGCCTCCAAATTATGTCTGGAATCCAAACACCCTTCTCCATCTCTACCGCTATCACCCTGGTTCCAACCATTGGGATCTCTCTGAGACCAATGAAATAGCCTCCCAGCTCCTGCCTCTGTTATTCCCCTTAACAACTCATGGAGCAGCCAGATGGATATCTTAAAAGCTGTAAATTAACTCATATCATTTTCTGCTTAAAATCCTCCCCCGCCTTACCATTCGCTTTACAATGAAATCCAAACTCCTTAGCATAGCCTACCAGGCTTTTCATGATCTCATTCACCCCTTCCTCTCTGATCTCATCATCTACAACCCTCACCCTGACTCTGTCACTACCCTCTAGTCAAACTGCCCCAGGGCCTTGGCACTTACTCCTCCCTCTGCTTGAAATAATTTCCGTCACATCTTTTCAGGAGTGAATTCTTATCGTTCTTTCGAGTTTCAACTCCCCTTCTTCAGCATTGCCTTCCTCCAGTTGCCATTTATTTTACTTCCTTTGAAGGATTTAAAAAAAATAATTATTGGAGTAGAGTTGCTTTACAATGTTGTATTAGTTTCTACTGTACAGCAAAGTGAATCAGTTATATGTATACATATATCCCCTCTTTTTTAGATTTCATTCCCATTTAGGTCACCACAGAGCACTGAGTAGAGTTCCCTGTGCTATACAGTAGGTCCTTTTTTTTTAAAATTTTTATTGGAGTATAGTTGCTTTACAATGTTGTATTAATTTCTGCTGTATCCTTTGAAGGATTTATTCCCATCTGCAATCATGTTGTCTGTCTGTCTTATCCCCAGTAGAGTGTGAGCTCTATGCATGTCTGAATGCCGTGAGTAGAGCTCCACATCTATGGTCTGGCACCCATGGTCCCTGCATTTATAGGGAAGACAAACAACACAACATTATACAAATTTAGAAACTTGTTAATCACCGGGAAGGAAAAAAAACTGGGTTCTAAATGGAGCTCAGAGGGCATATTTTGTAATGAGCGATGGGGAGGGCCTTTCTGAGGAGGGGTGATTAAAATGAGGCCTTCAGCATGAGAATGAGCATCTGTGAAAAGAGTCGAGGGAGAAGCATTTGGGGCAGAGGGATCAGAACACCCTAGGGGTTATAGAGATAGGAGGGAGGTGAGGAAGAGAGAGATGCACAGATTTCTTTCTGTCTTTCTCTTTTTAAAAAAAATTAAAATGGGGTTAATAGAGTTTTATAACTTCATTTTATTTATTTTTATTTATTTACTAATTTTGGCTGCGCCAGGTCTTAGTTGCAGCATGCGGGATATTCGTTGCTGCGTGCAGGATCTTTTTTTTAAAAATAAATTTATTTATTTTTATTTATTTATTTTTGGCTGCACTGGGTCTTTGTTACTGTGCGTGGGCTTTCTCTAGTTGCGGCGAGTGGGGGCTACTCTTTGTTGCGGTGCGCCGGCTTCTCATTGCGGTGGCTTCCCTTGTTGCGGAGCACGGGCTCTAGGTGCGCAGGCTTCAGTAGTTGTGGCTCATGGTCTCTAGATCGCAGGCTCAGTAGTTATGGCACACGGGCTTAGCTGCTCTGCAGCATGTGGGATCTTCCTGGACCAGGGCTCGAACCTGTGTCCCCTGCAATGGCAGGCAGTCTTAACCACTGCACCACCAGGGAAGCCCTGCGTGTGGGACCTTCATCGCAGCATGCGGGATCTTTAGTTGCAGCATGTGAACTCTTAGTTGCAGCATGCATGTGGTATCTAGTTCCCTGACAGGGATCAAATCCGGACCCCCTGCATTGGGAACGTGAAGTCTTAGCCACTGGACCACCAGGGAAGTGTCCCTATAACTTCATTTTAACTTAATATATGAAAAGCATCTTTTCATGTCAACCATTTCCCGTTTTTGTTTTGTTTTGTTTGCTCTGATGAACAATGTTGCGCTAAATATTTTATTCTAAAATAGATCCACATACACTAGAATGGTTAAAAATAAAGCAAGAATACCACGTGTTGGTGATCGTAGAGAGCAACCAGAACACTCATACACTGCTGATGAAAGTGTAAATTGATACAACTACTTTGAAAGACTTGGGCAGAACCTACTACAGCTGAGCATACACTTTCCCTGTGATTCAGTACTTCTACTCCTGGGTGGGTAGTCAGCAGAGGTATGTACGTATATCTAACGAAAGACATGTACGAGAATATTAACAACAGCACTGTGTATAGTAGCAAAAAACAAAACAGAAACAACCCAGCTATCCACCAGCAGTAAACTGTGGAACAGCCACATAATGGAATCTTTACAGCCATCAGAACTGAACAAACTATGGCTACCCACGACATGGATGAATCTCACAAATGTAATGTTGAGTGAAAGACACCAGACACAAAAAAGTAGACTCTACGTTATTTCACATGTATTGGGTTGCCAAAAGGTTTGTTTGGGTTTTCCATATGTTGCAGAAAAACCTGAACAAACTTTTTGGCCAAGCCAATATTAACTTCAAAAATAGGCAAACTGGGGCTTCCCTGGTGGCGCAGTGGTTAAGAATCCACCTGCCAGTGCAGGGGACATGGGTTTGAGCCCTGGTCCGGGAAGATCCCACATGCCGCGGAGCAACTAAGCCCGTGCGCCACAACTACTGAGCCTGTGCTCTAGAGCCTGCAAGCCACAACTACTGAGCCCATGTGCCACGACTACTGAAGTCCGCGCACCTAGAGCCTGTGCTTCACAACAAGAGAAGCCCGTGCACCGCAACGAAGAGTAGCCCCTGCTCACCACAACCAGAGAAAGCCCATGTGCAGCAACAAAGACCCAATGCAGCCAAAAATAAATAAATTAAATAAATTTAAAAATATATATATAAATTTTTTTTAAAAAATAGGCAAACTGCATCTGTGGTGTTGGAGGTAAGGAACAAAGGAGGGGACGAGAGGGGGACTTCTGCAGAGGGTCACGTGCTGCTTCCTGGCCTAGGTGCTGATTAGATGGGTGTGTCACTTTGTGACAATTCATGGAGCTGAACACATGATTTCTGCACTTCCCTGTATTATATTATACTTCATTAAGGAGTTTTAAAATATTCATGATTATTGTATCAGGAAAATTCCCAAGTATGAATTTTCTCTGTTAAGGCCATTTATAAGTTTTTGGCAGTTGGCACTACCGTGGGTTGGGTTGAATTGTGTCCTGCCAAAACGTTGAAGTCCTAATCCTGGCTACGTGTAATATGGTCTTTATTTGGAAATAGGGTCTTTACAGGTGTAACCAAGTTAAACGAGGTCATACTGGATGAGGGTGGGCCCTAAATCCAACAACTACAAAACAGGGAATGCCAAGGATTGCCGGCAACCATTAGAAGCTGTGAGAAAAGCATGGAACAGATTCTCGTTCAGAGCCCCCAGAAAGAACCCACCCCACCAGTGCCTTGACTTCTGACTTCTTGCCTCCTGAACTGTGAGACGATACATTTTTGTTGTTTTAAGTCTCTCGGCTTGTGGTAACGTGTTAGGGCAACCCTAGGAAACTGATATAAGTACGAAATTCTAAGCAGGATTACTTTTTGATCCCTACTCAGCCTCTTGGTAGAAGGCAGAAAATGTTCCCAAGAGGTGGTTATAAAGTAATCATTTTGATAACCCTCTTGTTGACCAAGCCCAGGTCATCTCCCTGACCTTACAATGGAAATGATTGGATCAGCCCGTTCCCCTGAGCATGAAAGTCATTACAGAACCTGGAGGCACAGGAAGGAGGAGAAAGTGAGCAGAGGGAAGAAATGTGGCACAATTTTCAAATATCATCAATCCTAATTCTCAACTATTAAGGTTATGCAAAGATAGCATTACCTTTTCTACTTAACTCCTTGCTCATTATATAATAATTCAGGTTTACTTTACAAAAATCAGAAAATATAGGAAAGCAGATAAAAGCTATTCATAATCCACACCCCAAAACATCCACCATTCACACTTGGACTTATTGCCTGCCAGATGTTTTCCTTTGCACGTATCTATATTTTCATTTTTACAAGAGAAATACCATCACTTCCTAATTGCCTCCATGTCTTTGCTTCCTTTTTCTTGATAAACACAGATTTTAAAAATACTCCTGAGACCCATTCTACCTCCCCACCACACATTTCTGCTTTTGATTTGCATCGCACCGTCCTCTCCCTGGGCCCCTTCCTGTGGCCACCACATTCTTTCACACAAGGAGTCAGTTCTCTCTCCAGCCCTGAGTTCACATGGGGAGGCCTGGATTACCACGTAAACAGCACCAGAGAAAAGGGTGATCTCCAAAGCCTTCTTTAGAATAGTTGCTACCTCTCTCCAGATATCAGATTTGCGTTTTCTTTTAGACCTCAGGTGCTGAGAGTTGAGTTAATTACGCTCCTCCATTAAAGACATGATTATCCCCCACACCTGGACCAAGAACTCCTGGGTTTTAGTATGTTCCTTTACACACCAAGTCACCACTTCTTCTCCCTTCCCCCCATTCACATCCATCCTGGAAGACTGTGCCAGGCAGCTTCTATTTGCACCTCCAGGGCCACTCTCCATTTCTCTTGGTCCAGCTCTGAGTCCCTGGCGGCTCATCTGTAGGGTGAACATCAATAGCTTGTTTGTCCCCTGGGTTTTTACTGGGTTTGGCCAATGAAAAGCACTGTCAGGTAGAGCCAGAAGGTGGCAGGAAGGAGAAGCTGGGGTATTTGACCCCTTTACCTGCCAGTGAGTAAGGTCCTCTGGTGGGAGAAAGTGTCGGCTGCATCCTCCAGCTCCTGGGGGCTGATCCTCTCCAGGGAGCTCTCACCTCATTCAGCTCTTCAGGTGTAGGGCATGTGGATGTCCCAGGGCTGCTCCTAGCTCCTGGACACTTTACCACTGACGGTTGCTTTTCCTAACACTGCTCCTGTCTTTGTAAATAGTCCTTGTATTAATTCTGCAATTCTGCAATGTGTATGCCTATCTTTTTCTTGCCTGGATCCTGTCAGATGCACAAATGTATGTGTCATTGTAAATTATGGAATGTTCCTTTGTATGCACATGTGTGTGTTCCTATGTATTTAATGAGTAGAATATTACCTGTTTCTTATGCATTTAGCATAACTCTGTTTATACGGCCTGCATTCTCGTAAACACTCGAGGTTGTTGCTTCTAACTGCATGCAGCATTGCTCCCGTGCATCTCTCCTCTTACTTCTCCAGCCCCTAATGAGGAACTGCCTCCAACTTCCAGCCTTCACAGGCAACACCACATTAAATCCAAATTTTCATCAACTTTTTTTTTAAGCTGTGCTGCACAGCAGGTGGGATCTTAATTCCCCTACCACGAACGGAACCTGTGCCCCCTGCATTGCAAGGGCAGAGTCTTAACCACTGGACCACCAGGGAAGTCCCGAATTTTCATCAACTTTTTAACCCAACATTTTTCAGTTCTTTTCTTGGTGTCAGTTCTGTATTTACGCCAAGAACAGTGATTTTATGAGTAAATCACACTGCATAAACCTCAAGTCTGTGTTGCTCCTTTAAAAGGTGCTTTTGGAATGTGTTTTTTCCTGATTTTTCCACTACGATCTTAAATTGTGTAAAAAAAAAATGACAAGAATCACATAAGCTACCATTCATTGAGCAGTTCCTATGTGCTGGGTTCTCTCCTAAGTCGGTTCTGAGCTGTAGCTCATCAAAAGCATGGGAAGGAAGGCAGCTTGGACTCGCTCGCCAGGGCTGATTGTTAAATTTTCAAGAATTTTGCAATCCAGCTACTAAACACAATTATTTAAAAATTAAATTATGTTAACCCACAATTAAATAAGTTTACATCAACAACAAATGTACTAAAAACCGAAGACTCATCAGTTCCTACTTATTTTACTACCCTTAACTGTTCTCTAGGCTCAAATTATGTCTGTTGTACCTGGACAGGGTATAACAGAGCACATCTCTTTCCGACTCCACATTCAAAGATGTTACATTGCTATCTTAAAATCAGCTGTGGTGGGAGTATTTGTACCGTGGAAATTAGCAAATGCTATAATAAATCAGGAGTTCCCCCCATCGGCACAGCTGGTTAAGCATTTATCAGCAACACAACAGTCCTATGAGACTGGTACATTTTCATTTTACAGATGAGAAAGTGAGCTTTAAAGGAGTCCAAGAACTGTCTCAAATCTTAAAGCTACTGAAAGCTAGAATTGGGATTCCAATGAGAGCTCATATAACTCCAGGCCACACCCACCCAAGGGTATCGTAGAACAATAGGGGAAAGACATAGTAACTAAAAGGTAGGGTTTTGTTGTATAGCACCCGCGGGGCAGACAAGGAAGCTAGGCACAGGGGGGTTAAGTTATTTGTCCAAGATTATATGCTTAAGGAAGAGAAAGGCAGGGTGGGGTTTAATCCAAAGACTCCTGGCCCTAGAGCTCCCCCGCTTCCCCACCACTCTCGGATGCCCTTAGGCACCGGAAAGGGCAGGGCCAAGGTACCATTTTCTTCCTCTGTGTCTCTCTCCCGGCCTCTCGCTCTCTCTTGCCACGTGATACCCTCTTTATGCTTCTCCCTGCGCTTTATTTTCCTCTCTCTGCTTTTGTGCATCCATTTCTGCCTCGCAGTTCTTAAGTCCTAGATTCAAGAACCTGCCCAAGCTGACGAGAGAATGCCTGTTCCAGAAAATACCAAGTTCCCAAGGCAAGGTCTTACTGGCCCAGCCTGGGTCACGTAGCTGCCCCTGATTTCATCTAAGAGTCCAGCAGGGCTGCTGGGCCTGCACCCCTCCCCCATGGGTAAGGGAAGCAATGCTGGGAGGGGGTGGGCTGAGCAAATACCCAGAGGGTGTCTACACCCTTCTTACCAGGTACCCAGCCAGTGGGACCGCTGGGACGCTGGGGCAAGAAGAATAATAGTGATAATATTAATCACTCTTCGAGTTCCCAGAATGTGCTTCACAGATACTGCTTCATTTAATACAATAACCCCATGGAGTGCATCTTATTATTATCATCATCACCCTTATTTTACAGATGCGTTAACTGAGGCACAGAGAGATTGATAGTTAGTGAGGGGCGAGGCCAGGATTCCGGCCCAACTGAATATCCTCAGGGCCGGCCAGCACGCTGATCTGCTACACCTAACTGCTCACATCTGCCAGACCTCCCTCTCAGATCTGCTGGGAGGACCAAATTAGATAACAATGCCTTGGGGAGCCTTCTAAGCTCTATAAAAACGAAGAGTCTCTCGTCTGTCCCTGTGTCGTCCTTTATGCTGGAATCAAGGCAGTGATACAGAAACAGACGTGGGGCACATTTTAGGTCAGTTTGCCCTACCTACCTCTCCTCCACAATTCCCGCCAGGAGACTCACCCTTTGGCCTTAAACCATATCTGTCAGAGGCCTCCAGTAAACCTTAAACATGTAACTTAGAAGAGGCAATAAAGCTTTTATTAGACCAATAGTCGTGGCTAAGTTTTCTCCAGTGAGGGCTTTGGGGGAGTAGGAGAGAGGGTAAGTGTAGCGTGCATATTTAATTAGGACAGCTGGGGGAAGCAAGATTCAGGTGGAGAGGATCAGGGCTGAGAGAGGAGCCTGGTAGCAGGCAGGGGGCTGCAGAGCAGAGGCAGGGCTCTGCAGCAGGGGAGAGGGCGCTCCACAGGCAGTGGCGTTAAGTGCCGGCCGCGTCTTTTCAGGATCTTAGCTGTCAGAATCACTGTGAGCCAGACGAATCCCTGCATTGTACAGATGAGGAAACCGAGGCCCAGACCTACTGACGACCAGGCTGTCACGGTCTCTTTTCTGGTTCACCATGTGACCTCTGTTGACCCCTGAAAAATTCCCTGAATGTGTTCTTCCAGGAAGGTTTCCCCTGCTTGTGGCAGACACCAGAGAGTCACCACCCGGGATGCAGGGATGCGAAAAAGGACACAGGCAGAAAGACACGGGACTCCCAACCTGAGCTTCCTCAAGTGCCTTCACTTCCATTGCTGTTCTTGCTTGATGGGAAGTTGTGCCAGTGTGGTAAGAACCCTCGTTCCTCCCCGACACTTTACAGAAGCGCTGCTAACCCCCCGCCTGCCTGTCAAGACCTCCTACCTTCTCTATTTGTCAGCCTTCCTTTCCTCTCCTTGCCAACAAGGGCAACACCTCTGACTGTCCCGGCACCCAGAGCTGCATTCACTGTGATTGAAGTTTCATGATTTTTTTTTTTTTTTTTTGCGGTACGCAGGCCTCTCACTGCTGTGGCCTCTCCCGTTGCGGAGCACAGGCTCCGGACGCGCAGGCTCAGCGGCCATGGCTCACGGGCGCAGCCGCTCCGCGGCATGTGGGATCTTCCCGGACCGGGGCAGGAACCCGCGTCCCCTGCATCGGCAGGCGGACTCGCAACCACTGCGCCACCAGGGAAGCCCTGAAGTTCCATGTTTTATATTCTGTCTTCACAACGAGCTCGTCAGCCTGAGGATGGCTCCCAGGTAAGTCTTTTCAATGGCGCTCAATGAGGGTTTTACTTATCCACTGTCACGTTCTTCTCCTCTCCTCCCCCATATATGCCTGTTCCAAATCGTCTCTGTTCTTTTCACACCCGTGGTAACAACAGGGAGGGCGGCCCAGCACAGAGCCTCCAGCCTGCCAGGCACTTTATACACAGCTGCTTACGGAATCCCCAGCAGGAGGGGACGTGGTCTGTTTTGCAGATGAGAAACCTGAGGCTCTGGGCTACTAAGTGGCAGCTGGCAGGGTGTGAGCAGCAGGTGAAAGTTCAAGTCCATGTCTGCCTGCCTCCAAAGCCCCTGCTATTTCACCCTCCATCCGCTCACTTTGGTGAAGAAAATTGAGACCACCAGGTGTAAAGCATCTTAAGTTCCTGCCACCCACGTCTAAAGGCATCGATCTCCACATTCATCTTCACGTCCCTTCCTGTCTCAGAGGATGAGTGTCCCAGCTCCTCCCTGAGTCCAGCCTCTCCGTCTGCACTCCCATCCCGCTTAATGCTTGACCCCCTCCCACTTGCACCAAGGTCCTGCTCCATAAATGAGCTCCCCTCTGTGTCCTCTGTTTCCTCCTCTCCAGGAGATGTCCCCCCTCAGCCCCCTAACATGCTCAAGTCTCTTCCATTATTCTTCAGAACGAACAGACAAACTTGATCGTGGTTCCTCAAAAAGTTAAAACTAGAATTACCCTATGACCCAGTGATTCCGCTTCTAGGCATATACCTGAAAGAATTGAAAACAGTTAAACATTTGTACACAAATGTTATAGCAGCACTATTCACGATTGCCAAAAGGTGGGAAAAATCCAGATGTTCTGAAACTAGAAAGAGGTGGTGGTGGTACTATACTGTGAAAGTACTAAATACCACTGAACTGTACACTTTAAAACGGTTAGTTTTATGTCATGTGAATTTCATCTAGATAAAAAAAAAGGGGGGGAAAAATCTTGATCCTTTGTGAACCCCTGTAGCTATCACCCATCTTTCTCCTTCTGAATCACCAACTGTCTTGCATATTAGTCCATATCCACCATCTGTGCTTTCCTGTTCCTGGTTCACTCCTGAACCCACCTCAATCTGGCTTTTCTGCCTCTGTTCTTCCCCCCAGGCTGTCCTGTCAAAAGCTACTAATAAGTGCATAATTATCAGATCCCATGACTACTTTTCAGCTCTTACCATAATAGTACCTATCAGACTAATGCTCTTACCATAATAGTACCTATCAGACTAATACACCCAACTGTGCTTTGGGTGTCTGGTGGGTAACTCACACTTCATGTGTGTACACCTGAAGCCTACCACCCACTCAGACAACCTGCTTGTGCAGTCACTTCTTCTGTTGGTGTCAAGAAAAGGATACCTAACTGAAAGGGATTTAACCAGAGGAGCGCATTATCACGTGTATTTAGAAATCCAGAGGAAAGCTTTTAGAATTGGTTAATTCAGTAGTCCACGGGCCCAGGCATGTAATTTCCATCCTTCAGTTCAGCCATCTGCAGAATACTGACTCGATCCTTAGGTTTCCCTACTGCCTCCACCTCATGTTTGAAAGATGGTTGCCACAGTTCTGGGCATCACACTGTGGACATGGCAGCAAACAGCAGAAGAAGGGGAACATTTCCAAGCAGGTTTTTTACTCAGGGCCTTTGGTCAGGACCACTGATTTAGGCCTAGCTTCAAAGGAGACTGACAAAGCAAGTATTTGACTTTTTTTTTTTTTTTTGACTTCCACTATGGGGAGGAAGTCTGTGCCATTTACAACAAATTTTGGAGACCCCCTGCTCTAGCCTATCACCAAATCCTGCATATTTTATCTTCTAAGTAATTCTCCAGTCTGCTTCTTTCTCTCCATACTTTCATTGCTCTACTGAGGGCTCCTCCGTCATCTCTAATTTAAGCTAATGAGATAGACTCCTCTTAACTGGCCTCCCTGCCTCCAGTCTTGCTGTCCCCCCACCTTCAATTCCATCCCCAACAAAGCTAAAATGCAAATGTGATCATGTCGTACTCCTTAAAATCCCCTTTGCCTTCAAAACCAAGTCCAGGCACTTGGCGGTGCACACTAAGTCCTTCATGACTTGGTGCCTGCCCCCCTGTTGATGACCACAACATTCTTAAGGCTTAGGAATATCAAATATAGTTAGTTCTCTGCTCCCCCCATGGTCTTTGCACCTCCTGGCCTTTGCATGAAACACCTTCCTCCATCCCTCCCCACTCCTCTCATCTGGCAAACTCTGTCCATCCCACTAAATTCTGTTCAGGTGTCACCTCCTCCAGGAAGCCTTCTCAGAACTCACCACCTTCCATGCACCCCTGTTCCTCTGCCTACCTTTATCTCTTCACTTTGTGCATTATATAAAAATTACCACCCCACCTCCTTAGACTGAGCAACAGGAGGGCGAAGATAGTTCCTCTTTTGACTTGGTATCACTAGCATCTAGGAGGGGGTCTGGCACATAGCTCCTCAGTAAAATTCATTGAATGGGACAGAGACTACCTTTCAGTTGCCTCTGTGTGCTTACAGATCTCTCTAGCTCAACCCCTGCAACTTACAAGTGCAGCAGGTAGTTGCTAATGTTGCCTCCTCACTTTTGGGACAAAGACCCTGTTTTATACCCTGTGCACCCTTCATAGCAGATGGTCCAGTGCCTTGTACATGGTACATACCCAATAGGTATTTCTAAAGGATCTAGGAATTATTTTGTAAAATCATGTACAGTTGACCCTTGAACAACCCTCCACGCAGTCGAAAATCCAAGTATTTACATGCACACACGTTTCCGCCATATATACAGTTCCTCACCCCTGGATTCAACTAACCTTGCATTGCAGTATTTACTACTGGAAAAAATCCACATATAAGTGGACCCATACTGTTCAAACCCCTGTTTTTTAAGGGTCAACTGTATATATATATATTTTTAAATTTTTTTAAAATGTATTTATTTTATTTATTTATTTTTGGCTGCGTTGGGTTTTCGTTGCTGCGTGCGGGCTTTCTCTAGTTGTGGCGAGCGGGGGCTACTCTTCGTTGCGGTGCGCGGGCTTCTCATTGTGGTGGCTTCTCTTGCTGTGGAGCACGGGCTCTAGGTGCACGGGCTTCAGTAGTTGTGGCGCACGGGCTCTAGAGCACAGGCTCAGTAGTTGTGGTGTACGGGCTTAGTTGCTCCGTGGCATGTGGGATCTTCCCGGACCAGGGCTCAAACCCGTGTCCCCTGAATTGGCAGGCTGATTCTTAACCACTGTGCCACCAGGGAAGCCCCCTAACTATATATTTTTAAGGTGAGTTTTACTTTTTCTTTTAATTTTACAATTACAACATCATTGTAGAAAATGTATAAAGAATGGAAAAGCCTTAAGAAAAAAGTAAAATTCTCTAATGACCCTTCAACCTACATTAATGTTGGAATGGATTTCCTCCCTGTCTTTTTTTATGTGCAAGATCTTAGGGAGTGGGGAGAGGGGAGTGCAGCTGTTACACAGATGTATGTTTAAATCCCGCTGTTCCCTACTTCTGCTGCTGGTTAATTGACCATTAGGATGGCCGCTTTGCCTGGATCTCCCTTTTTTACACTGTGGGCAAACACTGGAGATTCGGCAGTGAAGGCCCCTTGATTTCTGGAAATCAGCCTTCTCTCCACGTTCTTACATTAGTGGGAAAGCAGGCAGAGCACCTCGTATATGCCTCAGAGATCCTACATCTAAGAACAAGGAGCTGTGGGACTTCCCTCGTGGTCCAGTGGTTAAGACTTCGCCTTCCAATGCAGTGGGTGCGGGTTCGATCCCTGGTCGGGGAGCTAAGATCCCACATGCCTTGGGGCCAAAAACCCAAAACATAAAACAGAAGCAGTATTGTAACAAATTCAATAAAGCCTTTAAAAATTGTCCACATCAAAACTAAATCTTTAAAAAAAAAACCAAGGAGCTCAGGAGCTACCGTAAAAAGCCTCTGGCAAAGGAGACACTTCCTCTTGGGAAGGGAAGTTTACTCATCTGGGGCAGGGCTTAAGGAAGTCACCCAGCAAGGAGGGGGCCCCTGAGGGCTGAGCTCAGGCCATTTCACTAGGAAAAGTCCTGGGGTGAGTGGGAAGGAACATGAGCCTGGGCGTGAGGAGGATATGCTTAAGAGGAACACAGAAAGGGCAGACTCAGCATTAGGAGTTGTAGGATGTGTTTCTGGCATAAATCAGGAGCTCCCATTTATTGAGCACCGGATGCAGAAGCTGTTGAGATTAGAGCGGGCTTCTGAATGATATCCACCGCCCGCCTCATCTATTTCCCACCGGTTCTGAACCATTCGAAACAATAGAGGGCTCTGACAGCTGGAGACCAAAATGACAGACCAGTCTTGGCGAGCCCGGCTTAGGTTTATGGCAAAAATGGGCTTCCTTTTATTGCCAGTGAGTATCAGGCCAATATATTAATAACAGCTGGCCCCAGGCAGTGATGGAAAAGCCCTGGCCTCCCCCTGTAGTGAGTCTCCCCCGACAATATAAGGTGGATGAGCAAGGTAGAGTGTGCGCTTTGGCGGCTGCTGGGTCCCAGAGGGCAAGTGGAGAGACGACTGCTCCCAAATGTGCCAGCCAGGTAGTTCCCGCCTTTTCCTCCACACACATGTACCCTCCACAGCTAGCATTTTGACCAACACGTAAAAGGTGCCCATTCACTATGTGATGAATGAATGACACCACGGTAAGTTCAAGGGGGTCTGATATCTCGCTGAACTCAAGGAGTCCAGTGACTGTAGGAGATAAAATCGTAGTTGGAAGGTCTTGTATCCTAGGAGGCTTGAGGAGGGGCCTGAAAGGAGCCAGGAGTGCTACACGCATTGATGTCCCTCCACACGGAAACATGAAGCAAGGGGAAAGGAAGTTCCACATAAGAGGCATCATGCTGGGAGCTTTACGTATTTTTAATCTCTATTCTGAACAAACCTGTAAGGAAGATATTAATATCTCCATTTTGAGATGAAGAAACTAAGAGGAGTTAAGTCAGAGCACATCATATAGCTAGCTGGTGGTAGAGCTGGGATTTGAATCCAGGTTTTTCTGAATCCAGGGTCCATGCTTTTTTCACGTGGTACACCACCCTCCCAATTTCCTTATGAACACCATCCACTTATGGGGCAGGCCCTTACCCATCTGAGAACCCTTGCTAGCAAGGCATGTCAGGATGTAGGGGCTATAAGCATAGTAAAAATAGCCTTTTTTAAAAAAAAAAAAAACTTGGTTATGGGTTCAGAATAGGGGGAAGACGTCGTGGTTGGAGTGATCAAGGGGATAGAAGGTGGACTTTGAGGAACAAGTAAGATTCCAGTGGATTTGGGTTTTTTTCCTCATTATTCTGGTTTGTTGGGTCATAAGAATCAGCCCACACAGCCCTTGCTCTTCTCTCATGTGTGTTCATTTCTGGGTATTAGTTTAAGTTTTGGTTCCATCCTCAATTATCTGGGGCAGGTTTCTTACCCTTTCTGAGTTTGGATGTCTTCATCTGTAAAATGTGATTGCCGTAAAGACTAAACTAGATGAGTCCATGAAAGTCCTTGGGTCACAGCCCCGTTCAACTCTTTCCCCTCCATCTCTCTTGATTTTGAATCATTTTTCATTGCTGCTTTTAGAAAACCCCGCTGCATGTTCATTTTTGGAGGCTCCCTGATTTTGATGCTGCCTGATTTTGATGCTGAACTGCTGGACACCTGCCCCAGAGCCCTCATTTAAAGCCTTATCTCCAGCCCCTGCACAAACGTTATCTCCCTTCTTACAAGGGCAGAGACGAGATGTCTTGATGTGATTCTTCCACGGACACCTGCTGCTGTGTACAATGAAGCACATTTCTGTTTAGGAAAGGAGAGCTGGTGAAAGTGTGGAGCTGAGTTCCAGCAACAGGGTGGTCTTGGGTTCCTTGAATTCTTCACACATGACGTCTGGGTCTGCCAGTCCCTGGGTTGGAGGATGGAGCAGGCTGGCCAAGGCTTCCTACCATCAGCACTGGGTGCATGTGTGCAAGCGCACGTGTGTGTGTGTGTGAAGGTTTTGTCCTTGTTTGGGGGTTTTGTGGTGATTGCAGGAGATCCTGGACTGGCTTGGATCCACCCAGGTTTCCAAATGGTTCCTCGATCTCCAGAAATAGCTTCAAGAATTAGTTCCACCTTCTAAGGTTGTTTGCCTCTTACACATACAGAAAGCTCTTCTTCCTTCTTTCTTTCCCACCTCTGAACCCCCCTCCCAGGCCACATCATTTTAACAGCAGAGACTATGTTTGTTTCATCTTTATACCTCCTGCTCGTCATTTGCCCATCCTCTCCACACACATGTACCCTCCACAACTAGCATTTTGACCAACACATAAAAGGTACGCGTTCAATATGTGATGAATGAATGAAACCACGGTAAGTTCGAGGGGGTCTGATATCTCGCTGAACTCGAGGAGTCCAGTGACTGTAGGAGATAAAATCGGAGTTGGAAGGTCTTGTATCCTAGCCCAGCTCTGCCAATATGTAGTAATAGTAATGAGGATGATGATGATACAGATAATAATATAATGAGAGCTAACATTCATTCATCGCCTTCTACGTTCCTGTACACGCAAAGCTCTTTCCAGACATTTGTTACCTGACTCAATCCTTACAACAGCCCTTAAAATAATGACCCTCACCCCCACTTTACAGAGGAAGAGTCTGGTGCTTAGACGAGTTAGTTCACTTGCCCAAGCCCCCCACCTCCCCACCTCAGCTAGTAATTGGTGATTTGACACCGCTTGGCTATCTGGCACCTGAGCTTTTTACCCATGTGCCACCTCTCTGCATGTCCTCGCCCCCTGGGTGACTTGGGCCAAATCACTTCCCCTCTCTGGGCTTTGCTGTCCTCATCTGTGAAAGGGAAGACAGGGGACAGATGACATGATGACTAAGGTCCCTATTAGAACTCTCTTTCCACCAGATCAGAAGCAACACCAAATGGTAACCCCTCCTGTTGGCAGAGGCTTTTACAGTTCATAACACCCTTACTCATGCTTCTCATTAAGCAGATTGCCTTGGAAACAGGATTTGCCTACATGGTTAGACCAGCTCCCCAGAGACACTGCTCGGGAAGTCTTGGCAGGAGGGTGCACTTCTGGAAGCAGGGCTGCCTGTGCTTACCCTGAGATCCTAGGAGGCACTGCCCGTCCTTCCAACTCAGGTTGTCTTCCCAGAGGCAGGGGTCCTGATTGAGAGCAGTTAGACTAGTGAAGCCACCTCCCTGCACAATCTGGCAAGGCGGGACCGGCCACTGGGCAGCAAGGTCTCTAGGAGACACCTCGTTCTGGACAGAAATGATGTAAACAGTTCCAGGAGGCTGGATTCACCCATTCTGTGTAGTTCACTCATTCATTCACTTGTTCATTCATTCAACAAACAGATATTAAATATCCATGATGGGACCTCACCATGCAAGGAACTTGGAATAAACGATGACACCTTCTCTTAAGGAACTCATCACGGGAAAAAGTGGAGATCCAGACAGTCAAACAGATAAATCAACACAATGCAGCACTCTTTGGCTGTGGGACCCTAGAACATTGCATACCCTCTCTGAAACTTAGTTTCCTCACCAACCAAACGGGGCTAATAATATCCTATCTTCTGTTTCATCTTCTGCAGCTCCCCACATTCTGTGGATCACTTCCTGTTTCCGAAATACACCAGATGCTTAAGCTCCCATCCCTTTGCCTCACCATTCCCGCTGCTCTTTCTGTCTGGGGTGCCCCTTTCCGATGTCTCATAAATACCAACTCAACCCTAGCACCTATCATAGTAGAAGATGAATACATATTTGCTCAGTGAGTAAATCCCTCAAGATCAAGTTTCTCTCTCTCTCCCTGTCCCCCTCCCCCACTCCTCTCCTCAGCTTCCTCTTTCCCTCTCCCACCACCCTCCTCCCTCTCCCTTAGCCAGACCTGATTTCCCCAGGCAGAACAATTATTTGCTTGTCTCCCCATTAAAATGCAAACCTCTTATGTGCAGATGCTGTGAATGACACAGAACATCAGTGGTTAGTAAACATTAGTAAAAGTGAAAAACAAGCTGGTCAGGAAAGGTATTATTATCTTCATTTAATAATGACTCTTAGGTTTTGAAAAATCCCAAAGAACTTGCGAATCCTCCTGGAAGGTTAAGCAACTTGCCCATCACACAGGGCTCCAGGCGGCCTCATTTTCTGACCTGAATCTGAGCCATCAGACCACAGCTCTCCTTGGCATTTAAGAAAAAGGGCTTATTTCACAAATCCTAAAAATGCACGTTTTCCAACATCTCAGAGATTGGGATGTATTTTTCTTTTTTGAAGGGTACATAAAATAATGGTGATGTATTTTGCAAGCAATGTGTCCTTAGATTTGATGAAATACTAATTGTTCGTATCATGAAATAACTGGAAAAACTGGAAGCAACTTATTATACATTTGGCAGCTAGAAGGCACTTTTATATAATTGAATAATACAAAATAATGATAAATACTGTTAATATTTATAATTAATTATAAATGTGTGTGTGTATAGAGGAAAGCCATTTGTAATACTTTGCTTTTACTAACAAGTCTTGGCTTAAATCTGATTTTATTTATTTTTTTTTGATGGCTTAGGTGCATTTTATTTTGAACAACAGTTCTGTATTGATAGCCACTGTGGTGTAAGCAAGAATCACCTGAGGTTAATAAGATGACAGGTGTTCTTTCTTTGCAGCTGAGTTTTAATTACTCCAAAATGGATAATTCCAGTGTTATCTTTATTTTTAAAATGTATTACTTAGAAATAATTTCTAACTTACAGAAAAGTTGCAAGAATAGTACAAAGAACGCTTGCATACCTTTCACTTAGAGCCACCAGTTTTTAAAACTTTGATTCATCGTGTTATTTCTCTCTCTCTTCTCTTACTGTCTCTATCTGTGCTCACATAATTATTTTTTATGAAACATTTGAGAGTAAGTTATAGATGTCATGTCCCTTTACCCCTTAATGTTTAAATATGCATTTCTTAAGAGAAAGGGTATTCTTTTACAATACATGGCCACAGAACCACTAGCAAATTCCAGAAATATAATATTGATACCACACTTTTATCTAAGCTACTGTCCACAGTCCAGCTTAATCAATTGTCCCCATTATGTCTATTATAGGAACTTCTTTTCTCCTTGTCCAGAATCCAGTGTACTGTATTCCATTGTCCCATTTTTTTTGTCTCCTTTATCTGGAACAGTTCATCATCTTTCTTTGTCTTTCACGACATTGACAGTATTTAAGAAGCCTAGACTTTTAGGTTATTTGATGTTTCCTCATAATTTGATTCAGGCTGTGCATTTGGGGGCTGGAATATGACATAAGTGATGTTGTGTCCTTCTCAAGGTATCACATCTAGAAACACCTGATGTCTATTTGTCCCTTTGTGGTGATAGTAGCTTTCACCCCTTAGTTATCAAGTGTGCCTTTTCCACAGTATGGTTTTCTATCACTCCTTTTATAACTGATAACTAATTTGTGAGAAGATACTTTGAGACTGTAAATTTCCTATTCCTTATTGGACTTCTTCCCCACCTCCCACATAGAATCCGTTAATGAATCTTACTTGAATCAATTTTTACTATTAATATATAGTTGCAAAATGGTGATTTTAAAAAATCTAATCATTCCTTTTACATTTATTAATTGTAAGAAAGAACTTATTTATTTATTATCAAAATGGACTATAGGGTCTTATTTTATTCAACAGGTTACAATCCATTACTGTCTGTATTTATTTTGATGCTCAAAATTGTCATAGGTTTGGCCAGTAAGAGCCCATTTAAGCTGGTTCTTGTGCCCTTTGACATGCTCTACAATCATTTTTAAAAATTTTGAGCATTTCCTGTCTTTTTTTTTCTATTCTTTATTTATTTTATTTCTTTCTTTATTGTTTGGCTGTGTTGGGTCTTCGTTGCTGCACGCAGGCTTTCTTTAGTTGCGGCGAGCGGGGGCTACTCTTCGTTGCAGTGCACGGGCTCCTCGTTGCGGTGGCTTCTCTTGCTGCGGAGCACGGGCTCTAGGTGCACGGGCTTCAGTAGTTGCAGCACGCTGGCTCAGTAGTTGTGGCTTGTGGGCTCTAGAGCGCAGGCTCAGTAGTTGTGGCGCACGGTCTTAGTTGCTCCGCGGCATGTGGGATATTCCCAGACCAGAGCAGGAACCCGTGTCCCCTGCAGTGGCAGGCAGATTCTTAACTACTGCGCCACCAGGGAAGCCCCTCCTGTCTTTCTTTCTGGTGCAGGAAGATGTTCTAGGCTTATCTTGTATCTTCTGTGCCCCAGCTTTGGAATTAGCCACTTCTCCAAGGGGACTGCATGCTTTTAGTGAATGATGGCATTTAGAAACCAAGATCTGAGTGCATTGTATGCCTGTGTTTCATTTTTCTTCTTTTCAGTTATCTGTATCTTCTATTTTTAAACACAAACAAGCATATACTTCTTTACAATAAAGAAACTTATCTATATGTTAGTTTTAAAGAGAAGAAAAACAACCAAAGATAGTTGTAACAGATCCCCTTGGGACCCAAAATTCCTTGGCCCCATGAGAAGACTTTTCATCCACTGACTTTGTCAAATGCAAGAGGGAGTAGTTCCAAAACAGAGTCTGGCTCAGGAGGTCACTGGGTGGTACTGTCCTTCCTCCATCTCCAAAGCACAGGGAGGCACACAGCAGAGTCTGTCTGCGGGGGAAGAGCTCAGGAGGCTGGGAGTGGTGCCCCAGGCAGGGAGCAGAGCAAGAATCCATCCAAACCAGCAGCTGATAGGAAAAGAAGGGGCCACGCTCCCCAGCCGCAACCCCCATGTTTGTACAGAAACCAGCCCAGCAGGCTGATGCATCCACCACACACACACACACACACACACACACACACACACACACACACACACACACACACACACACACACACACACACACACACACACACACACACACACACACACACACACACACACACACACACACACACACCTGGAAGAAGGAAGGGGGCTGTGAATGCGCATGTCTTTTTAAGTACTTTAATTAACTTTTGATATGCCACCAACATGACCAACTCCTACCTTTTGCCAAGAGCAACTGGCTGGGACCCCCTCCCAAAGGAGCCCTCCTTGACCTGTAGCAGCTCCTTGGCCTGAGGCCCAGCCCGGGCCCTAAGTGACTGCTGTACTTTGGTGCCGTCCTTGGCTGGGATGGTGGAAGAATCAAGGGCCACAGCAGCTCCTAGGCACAGTCACCCTCCGCCTGGGGGGAGTCATGAAGAGAAGCTGCCCCTTCTCTGTGCCACTGCTCCTCTTTCTGGTTCCTTCGACAAGAAATGCAAATCCTGGACACTCTCATTTTTTTCCCTTATGTTGTAAACTCTTCGCCTCAAGGCCCACATTTCTTCCATGAAACCTCCACTGCAGGCTTCCTTCCACCCCAGACCCCCACCCCCATCGAGCTGCCTGGGCTCCTTATGGCGCAGGTCACATGGTTTTGCCATCACCTTGCCACACTGTGAGCTCAGGAGGCCAGAGGCTGTGTCGTTTCATTCTTGTAGCCTCAGCGCCAAGCACGGTGTCTGACAACAGAGTTTAATAAACTCTAGAATGAGTGAATGAATGAATGAATGAATGAGAGAAGTGGAGATGGTACAGTTGAGGCTGACCAAGGGGGACGGAGGCAGAATGGGATATTGGGATTCAGGGATTTGTTCTGAGGCAAAGCTGAGAGGCTGACCCCCTGGTCCAGACTTGCCCCTACTGGCTCCTGCCCCGGGCACTGTCACATCACCCTGCTTTGTTTTCTCCACAGCATTTCTATCCGCTCTGTTGTTTATCTGTTTACTTGCTTATCCTCTGTCTCCCCCACCTTGGCCCCTTCCCTCAACTGCCCCGTAACAGCACAAGGGAACCTGCCCCCTGGCTCACAGCTCTACCCCAGCCCTGGCACAGCTAGACGCACATAGTAGGCACTCTGTAGCTCTTCACTGAGGAATGAATGAATGAATGAATGAATCTCTGCTCCTTTTGAAGGCCTAGGTTCTGTTCTCAAGGCCTTGTTTTTTGCCCATCTTACAAATGGCCTACTAAACTTCCATTGCACCCCTTCCTAGGGGCCTCCTGGGGATGGTAGTGACTTCTAGGCTTTTCCCCCTTCCTCTTCTCCCGGCTTTCCTCATCGTCTTTCTCTTTTCATCCCTGAGTGCCTGCTGTGGGCTGCCCATTGTCCTGGACACGAGGAAGACAGCCTCAACTCGGGTGTACGGTCCTGATGAGATCACTGGTGGAGGATGTCAGAAGAGGCTTGGAGACGTGCAGGCGCGTCATGCGGATGTGCTTCCTCATAATCTGAGCCCTGTCTGCCTTGACAAGGGACCAGGCAACTATGTCTTTTGAAACTACTTAGGAGGTTGGTTAAACGTAAGCACTACTCACACAGGGCCATCCAGTGTGGTGATTTCTAGTTCGGAATGTTCTGTTCAGTGTGGAAGAACATGATTGTTTGAAATTCTTGCAGCAAAGATGCTAAAGCTGTTCTAGGTGAAAAGCTTACAAATCTCTGTCACCATCTGTGAGACACATGGAGAGAAATGGGGGAAGGAGGATCCCTCCTCTTCTTCAAATTAAAAAAATTTTTTTTATTGAAGTATAGTTGATTTACAATGTTGTGTTAATTTCTGCTTTACAGCAAAGTGATTCAGTTACACATACATACACATTCTTTTTATAATTTTTTCCATTATGGTTTATCATAGGATATTGAATATAGTTCTCTGTGCTATACAGTCGGACCTTGTTGTTTATGCATTCTATATCTAAAAGCTTACATCTGCTGACCCCAACCTCCCACTCCATCCCTCCCCCAAACCCCTCCCTCGTGGCAGCCACCAGTGTGTTCTCTATGTCCGTGATTCTGTTTCCGTTTCATAGATAGGTTCATTTGTGACATATTTTAGATTCCCCATATAAGTGATATCATATGGTATTTGTCTGTCTGACTTACTTCACTTAGTATGCTAATCTCTAGTTGCATCCATGTGACTGCAAATGGCATTATTTTTTTCTTTTTTATGGCTGGGAAGTATTCCATTGTACATATGTACCACTTCTTCTTTTTCCATTCATCTGTTGATGGACATTTAGGTTATTTCCATGTCTTGGCTATTGTGAATAGTGCTGCTATGAACATAGGGGTGCATGTATCTTTTCGAATTATAGTCTTGTCTGGATATATGACCAGGAGTGGAATTGCTGGATCCTATAGTAGTTCTATTTTTAGTTTTCTGAGGAACATCCATACTGCTTTCCACAGTTGCTGTACCAACTTACATTCCACCAACAATGTAGGAGGGTTCCCTTTTCTCCACGCCCTCTCCAGCATTTGTTATTTGTAGACTTTTTGATGATGCCCATTATTTTAACTGGTGTGAGGTGATACCTCATTGTAGTTGTGATTTGCGTTTCTCTGATAATTAGCGATGTTGAGCATCTTTTCATGTGCCTATTGGCCATCTGCACTTTTTCTTTGGAAAAATGTCTATATAGGTCTTCCCATTTTTCGATTGGGTTGTTTGTTTTTTTGTTGCTGAGTTGTATGAGCTGTTTGTATATTTTGGAAATTAAGTCCTTGTAGGTCGCATCATTTGCAAATATTTTCTCCCATTCTTTAGGTTGTCTTCTCGTTTGTTTATGGTTTCCTTTGCTGTGCAAAAGCTTGTAAGTTTGATTAGGCCCATTTGTTTATTTTTCTTTTTATTTCTACTGCGTTGGGAGACTGACCTAAGAAAACGTTGGTACAATTTAGAGACTGTTTTGCCTATGATCTCTTCTAGGAGTTTTATGGTGTCATGTCTTATGTTTCTTCCTCTTCTTGAGAATAAAGTAGAAAAAATTCTTCTTTGGGGGTGGGGGAGAGGAAAAGGCTGGTGTTTCCCAGGTAAAGGGACATTTTTGATCCATTATACATATTTTTCATAACTTTTTTCTGACTATAAAATTAATCTGTGCTAAAATTGGGGGAAGAAAACAGACAAATATAAAGAAAAGAGCAATTTCTCTAAATCCCACTCCCCCCAAGACACTAAACTACCAATATCTTTGGCACATTCTCTTTCAGTCTCTTCTCTAAGCATGAGATCAGGTGTAGGTGCTTGAGAGTATGCTGTTTGTATAATACCATCCCTTGTGTTTCCACTTGGAAGGCCACAGGTATTTTCCCAGGTAATTAAAAACACATTATCAGGAAGGGAAGCAAGTTGCAGCATAATACATTTAGCCCAATACCAGGAAAATCACCATCCAAAATACTAATGTGTATTTTCTGTGCACATGTGGAAAGTGTTTTTGTAAAGCTCTGAATGGACACACTTCACACTCAAAACAGTGGTTATTCTGGAGAGAGACAGAGGAAGAACAAAGAGACGGATGGAGGAAAACAGGGGATATTAGGTTTACCAGCAATGGTCAATTTGAAAAGAGAGAGAGAAATTTAAGTTTTTAAGTGTAACATATATAATCGAGATTATTTTTCAGTTAGACTTTATTATAGTCATCATTATATTGTTTAATATTAATATTGTTTAATATTAATAATATTAATATTATATTGTTTAATGTTAATATATTGTTTAATATGTTGATATTAATATATTGTTTAATATTATATTGTTTAATATTAATAATGGCTGCACCTTATTTTACTTAAACTTTCTTCTCAGATCAGACAGCAGAATTGTGTCGGATTCTTAGCTATGTTCAATAATTTTGTGGTGAACCTCTCTGGGTACAAATCGTTGTCTTAATCTTCAGTGATTTCCTTTGCACGAATTCCTACAAGTGGAATTCTCGGACAGTGTCCATCAATTTACACCCCTCCAAGCACAGCATGTTAGCATCTGCCTCACCACATCCTCACAAAACAGTATTATCAGTTTTTAAAATCATTATTAATTTGGCGCTGACTCGCTTAATTTTAATTAGTGTTTCTCTAGTACTAGTGGATCTAAAAATTTTTTGGTACATTCATTAGCCATTTTCCCTGAGGAAGGATGTTTCATCGTTGACTTTAAGGGGAAGATGAAAGGCAGAAACTCTTCAAGGAGGGAGCAGTGGGGATCCACACTGAATACCATTTGTTTTCATTCTTGGAGGTTTCTTCCTTTCTCTGCTTGGGAGAAGGAGAAGCTGAGAAAAAGCAGCTTGGGGGTCAGAACAGCAGGAGTAACATCAGCTATGGGTCAGTCTGAAGCTCGTAAAGTTAATCTTCCAAAAATGCAGCTCTGGTTACATCACTCACCTACTCACTCCTTCATCTCCCCAACACCTGTCAAGAGAAAGTCCTTCTAATGGAACCCAACCCACCTTCCTAAGCATTTTCCCTCACCTGCACATCACGTCCTCCAATCAATGGGCTGTGTGCCATTCTTCAAACACAGAGCCCAAGTCCTACTCTTTCCTCTGCTCACATCGTTATTCCCGCAACTGCAGTGCCCTCTTTGCTTGATCCCCTCGTCAATCTTCCCTTCCCTTAAGAATGATTCCAAAGCCCACCTCTACTTCAGTCGTGCTTTTGCTCATGCCCTAAAATTCAAGTGACTTTTCATTCCTTGCAAATTCCATTTGTTCTTGAGGCAGGAGTTAGGGACAAGGTTTGTTCAAACCCTGGTTAGTTGGGATCTCCCAGTTTATACACGTGTTCCTTGGGCAAGTTATCAAGGAACCCAAGTCCCTGATTCCTTCTCCGTAAAATCAGAAAATTATATGAGACCATGTAAATAAAGTATCCGTAGTTCCTGGCACAAAGTAGAATGTTCAACCAGTGTTAGTTTCTACCTTGGTTCATTTTGCCTTGCATTAGAGTGGTGTAGATCACTTTCATACCATCCCCAACTTCTTTCTAGAGTCCAAAGTCCTTGCAGGAAAGACCCCAGTTCTTGCACTTTTGTATGCCCTCTTCACCATAACATTTGGCACAATGCCTTGCACTCAGTAGATAGTCAATGCTGTTGAATTTGGATAAGGTTAAAGGCAAATCATTGAGAATTTACTTTTGACTGAAATTTAATAGGTAAGCGGAAGACATGTACACAGCTTCTATAATAAACAAACCAAGAAAGTAAAGAGAGATGATTGAGTGTGAACTTGGGTTCCAAGACCGGATCGTCCACTCTTGGCTCTAAGATGCTGGGAAAGCCATTTACTTCATGTAAAAGCCTTAGTTCCTGTGTCTGTGAGGGGAGATCTTATTAGAATTTACTTCATGGAGGAGATCCTAGGGAAGAGAAAATGAGATCATACATAGACAGCACAGGGCACATAGCAAAACGGATTATCATTTTATAGGTATAAAAGAAGGCAAAGACAAAGAATTGTGAGAATTAAATTTGCTGAGGAGAGATTGAAATACATCTCCCTAGTTCATATTTTTTAAGTCCCTAAGAATATTAATTGTAGTATTTGTTTAAACTTTGCTTGTTTTGTGTTTTTTAAAAGAGAAATATTTTATCAAACAAGGAGTAAAATGTTTTAATTAATATGAATTTTCTGGACTTGATGAGAGTGCTTTAATGCCATCACCTTAAGTTTTACAGAAAGTTTATATCCTGCAGCTAGGATGGCAAGACCATGGCACAATTTCATTGTCCTCATTCATTTATTGAGCATATACTATGTGCCAGGCATTTAACAAAGCATACTTAAAGTGCAAAGGCAATACGTTTTTTAAAGTTTCAAATTACTCTTTTTCATACTAAAACTGTAAAACAATAGTCATGAAATTTTCAGATTTATAGTGCTTCCAAAGTTGAAAGAAATGGAATATTTCTCAACTTTGTCAGTTCCCAGGTACTGAGTAAAAAGTCAATAGGGAAATCTGGCTCTGAATTTTTGAAGAAAGGGGAGAGTTCACACAGCTTAACCAACCACTTAGAGAAAAGGAAGAAGGAAAGAAGGGAGGGAGGAAGGAAGGAAAGAAGGAAGAGAGGGAGGGTGGGAGGGAGGAAGGGAGGGAGGGAGGGAAGAAAAGTAGAGAGAAACAGTAGGTTTGTCCCTACAAGTGAGAATATCAGGAAACTATCTTTACTTCCACCACTTCATCACTAAGCAAGTGTTTGCTTAAAATTCTCCAGTGGCTTTCCACTGATATTAGGAAAAAATTCCAAACTCTAACATGATGTAGTGGACAGTATTGGTTGCCTACATAATATTCATTCTCCCCTTCCCAACTACACCTCTACTTGTTCATGTAAACACTTCACTCCTAATTTCAGAGGGGACTTGAACTGTCTATCCTCCAATGCATGGCAATCTCTGATAATTATCAATCGTTCTTAATCAGCAAGGGAGTCTGTGGCTTCAGTCACTGCTGGCAGCCCCTTTGTGACCATGAGGAGAAACAGGCTGAGAATGACAGAGCAATGAGCTAAAGATTCTGGCTCCACTGAATCAGCAAACTCTGAAGCCACCCACCTTTGAACCTCTCAGAATGTTAAATCAGAAACTTTATTATTTAAGTCAGTTTGAGTCTAGCTTTTGTAACCTGCCACAGCTAAAATCATTCTAATGGTTATACATGCTTTAAGGCCTTCATACATTGTGCATCCTCATCCTGCCATGTGTCTCTCCACTTGATCTCAACGCTTTCATGCCCTGTTCTCCTTTTGATTCCTTAAATGTGTCTTGCTATGTCTCTTGGCTAAGCCTTTACGCGTACAATTCTCTCTTTGGCTGGCTAATTCCTACCAATCTTCAGGACTTTGCATAAATGTTGCTTTCTCTGGAATGGCTCCCCTGACCCTTATGATCTTGTGTTGAGTTAGATATCATTCTCTGAGAGATAATTACATATTATTGAACTAACCTATTAACAAGATTATTTTATTGAGTCAATATTGCATGGTAGTTTAATCAATAGATTCTAGAATCAGACTGCGTGTGTTCAAATCTAGGTTCCGCCTCTTTCTAGCTGGGTGATATTGGGCAAGTTACTCAACACTCCTTGGTTTAACTTCCTCGTATATCAAATGGAGATAATAGTACCATCCCCATACATTTATGGGGACTATGGAAATTAAATGCATTTAACGTATGAAAAGCACATAATGCCAGTACAGAGTAATGATCGTCATTGTCACCGTTGCTAAAGAGGCAGGTTAGTAGAGAGGAAAAAGATCTAAGTCCAAGACCTGGATCATCAAATAATTATCCACTGGAGCCTTAACAACTGCCAGGCTTCTCTGGGCCTCCATTTTTCTCACCTGTGAAAGGAGGTTCCATTCTGTCAACTCTATTCATTTATTCAATAAATATTTATTGAGTACCAACCCTCTTATCATTATGAAAGGTCCCTCTTTATTTCCAGTGACTTTTTTTTTTTTAGAAGATGTTGGGGGTAGGAGTTTCTTTATTTATTTATTTTTGCTTTGTTGGGTCTTCGTTTCTGTGCGAGGGCTTTCTCTAGTTGTGGCCACCGGGGGCCACTCTTCATCGCGGTGCGCGGGCCTCTCACTATCGCGGCCTCTCCTGTTGCGGAGCACAGGCTCCAGGTGCGCAGGCTCAGTAGTTGTGGCTCACGGGCGTAGTTGCTCCGCGGCATGTGGGATCCTCCTGGACCGGGGCA
This sequence comes from Lagenorhynchus albirostris, assembly GCF_949774975.1. Classification (NCBI taxonomy): domain Eukaryota; kingdom Metazoa; phylum Chordata; class Mammalia; order Artiodactyla; family Delphinidae; genus Lagenorhynchus; species Lagenorhynchus albirostris. The sequence continues at coordinate 67,511,412 of NC_083111.1, read as the reverse complement.
CGAACCCATGTCCCCTGCATCGGCAGGCGGACTCTCAACCACTGCGCCACCAGGGAAGCCCTCCAGCTCTTTTATGGTTGTTGTTGGCTTGATATATCTTTCTCTATTCTTTTACTTTCAACCTATTTGTTGAACTAAAGTTTGTATCCTATACATAGCATATGGCTGAATGTATTTTTTTAGTTCAATCTGACAATTTCTGCCTTTGATTAGATTGTTGAAGCTTGTTTTTAAACATTGGAGATACTATAGTATAATTGAACATTGAGAGAAAGGACCCAGCAGAAGGAGAGGTAGAAAATGTAGACCAATGAATATAAATGTTCTTGAGAAGGTAAGCAAGGAGGGAATCCATAGCTCATGTGAAAGAAGTTGCCTCTTATGGAAGAGATCCTTCCTCTATGATGCCGGGAAGGAAATAGAGAATTGGTACAGATGTAGGTCCTTTTATGTGTGTGATGATACAAAACTCAGAGCTTTCACATATGGTGTTTTCTGTATTCTCTTGTGGTAGGACTCAAAATATATAATCAGGTTGGAAGTACTTCAAAAGCATTAGAGAAACACAAAGCAGTGTTTTCACTTATTCAACCCCTTGTCATTTAGCACAGAGTGGAGCTTTGCATATCTAACTGAGACCCCAGGACAGCTGGGTTTTGAGGGGATGGACTCAAGAAGTCAGAGGCAGGAAGGGGGGGAGGTCTGGAGCCCTGCGCTTGGCCTGCTCATGACTTGGACCAAAACCAGGGCTGAGAAGGCAACGTGGAGAAAAAGAGGCTACTGTGGATTTGTGCCTAATTCCCTGTTTCATATGGGCCCAGCCCTGCTGGCAGTATCCACTGGCTCTGAGAGAAGAGGGCTCTGGATGTGCCCAGTCGTTGCACAACGTCCTGTCACGTCCACAACCAGAGGCTGCTCGTCATCCTGGGTCAACCAACCCGTGGTGATCAGCCCTGGGAACAGGCCGACTGGTGAGCAAGCCTCGACTGGGCCGCCCCAGTTCCTCGTCCTGCCCAAACTGCGCAACCCTCACAGGCCCGAGGGCCTTCCCCTCCCGCAGAGCCCAGCCCACTTCTGATTCACCCTGCTCGCCAGTGGAGACACAGGCGTCTGTGCCCAGCCGCTGAGCAGGGAGGAAGTGCTCTGGCTTAATGTGTCTGCGTGACAAATTTTCTTTTTCTTAAGACTTTTTTTTTGACTAAAACACAGGCTTATTGTTGAAAAAGCAAAATATACATATAAAAAATATATCACCACCCCCTAACCCTATGCCCCCCCCCAGAGGTAATAATGTTAACTTTTTGGTATATGCTCTCTCTGGGTTTTATATATATTTTTTAATATGTATATTTTATATATTTTTAAATATATATTTTATATATACACTTTTTAATATATATATATTTTTAATGGAATAATATGAACACAAAGGCAAGAGGGGAAATGAAAATCAAGTGCTTTAAGGTCCTTGCATTTTCTGGGCGGTGGTACAAGTGCACTGCGTGGAAGTGTCCTTTATATTAACAGGAGTAAGTTAAGAATGCACGTTGAAATATCTAGGGTCACCACGAAAAGAACGGTAAAAGGATATGTAACTAACAAGCTGACATAGTGGGAAAATGAAGTAATAAGAAAAAAGAAAGGAGAGGAAAACACTGAAAACATGACAAATAGAAAACAAATAATAGCATGGTCAATTTAAACCGGAACGCATCAGTAACCATATGAAAAGAAAACAGGTTAAATATTCCAATTAAAAAGCAAAGATTTTCAGACTGGATAAAAAGAAAAACAAAATTCAACTTTACGCTACTATGAGAGGTATATAAGAACTCTGAAAGGTTGAAAGGAAATGGACTGGAGAAGATTAAACTAAAGAAACCTGGGGCAATGTAAGGAGACATTAGGTCCAAACATGTTATTAAGGATAAAGCGGGAAAGGACTTCCAATAACGGTCGAGTAAGGACCACAATCCCTTCTACACAAATGAGCAATGATAAACTGGACAAAATTATCAAAAACAACCATTTGGGGGCACTGGAAGTTGACTAAAGGCAAGAAATATTGAGAAGTATTTTTTCTTGAAGAACTACTAGAGCTACAGGTGAGAATGGCAAAGTCTATGGCCTTCTTGCCTCTGGCTACTCTCATCCAGCACACCTCCAGCTCAGTAGAGGGGAGATACAGCTTCATCACCCTGGAGCTGGGCACGGAAACCAGCAACTCTGATGCCATAAGACGAGGGATTTGAATGAGGAGGCAGTGCTTTCCCAACTGAAAGTGGTGGGACTGGGTGGGAATGGACAGGGAAAACCCACAGCTTTGTTGTCCCAGTTCAAGGCAAGCAGTGGAGCAGCTAGAGGTTTACTGGGAGAGCCTGAAGTGAAAGAGCTGTAGAAGAGCTGAGATAAGCTCTCCAGACATCCCTGACTGAATGAGGAACTCCCGCCTGAAGGAGACCAGAGGCAACCTGGCAGAAAGTGAAAGCCAAGGAAACTTGAGAACTAGCTGTGACCCAGTACACGCCCACACACCTGTGGAGATCAACAGAGGGTGGAAGGCTCACAGGCTTGAGGTGTCTGAGCACAGTTGATGATGACTAGGTTATGCAGACACAAGGGTGACTCCTAGACAGCCAGGCTTAAAAAAACAAAGTCCAGAGTTTCTAAAACATATGTCACAGTGTCGAATATACTATCCAAAATTAACTGATACAAAGAAAGAAGAAAATGTGACCTTGTCTAAAAATTGTTTAAAGAGAAAGGACAATACATACAAGTAGCCCAGTAACTCATTTAGAACGCGTCATCTGTTTTGTGCTGGGATCCTTGGATACACCCTTGAAGAAACCTTAATAGCTGTACACTATACTGCTTAAGAATGTGGACTTTGGTGTCAAACAAAACTATATTTGCATCCCGGCTTCAATACATACAGGTCACTGATCTCAGCCTCCTTCCTTAACCTCTTTGAGCTACAGTTTCTGCACCTGTATAATGAGGGTGAGAGTCCCTACTGCATAGGTTGTTGTAAAGACTAAATGAGATAATATGTGGGAAATGCTCAGTACTCAATAAATGGCAGCGATTAGTACTGTGACTGCCCAATAGGGAATGGGGTCAAGTTTAAGCTGAAATGCAGGGAAGTGTGGAAATGCACACAGGCTTGGAGCCTCCTGCAGTGAAGACTAGGCTATCAGTGAAGAAACCCTTCTAGGGACCCAGCAGGATGACATCCCAAGGTTCCTTGGCTCCCTTGGGGTGACTGCAAGACTTTCAACATATTAACAGGAAAGAAAATCTATGGCCTTTCTTCTTTTTGTCAATGTGAGACCCCAGAACTCATCTTCCCAGCATCTCCTTTCTTGCTCCCTCCTACAAGAGCCATAGCAGGCAAGCATTCTCATGTCCGTCCTGAGAACACGGATGGAGGAAAGAGCAGAACGTGTCCAGGCAAAGGGTCGGCTTCTTCTCAGACTGCCAAGGGCAAGGGCACCTAGGATAGAAGAAAAATTGAGGCTGGGGCCATGGAGAACAGACAGCAACATTAACCCTCTTTAGTAGCTGCAGAGAAAAGAAAGTGGCGGCTACCAGCGCTTGGCTTTAACTAGTCTTTCGTCTTCCGTTTCTGTTTTCTGACCACTGAATCTGGCTTTGTTAAAACTCTCTGAATTAATTGCCTACATTTGTATATTCACTTATTCATCTATTCACTTCTTCATTCACTCTTTCATTCATCCTTCCAACCATCTGTTTATTGATTCATTCACTCATTGGTTCATTCACGCATTGAAGGACTCATCCATCTATCCATTCATTTATTCATTCACTCATCCATCAAAATAACATTCATTGAGAACCTTCTTACTGCCATTTGTCAGGTACAGTGCAGGCTGTGTGTGGACAGGAATGACTTCTCTCTTAAATATACCATCAAATCCCCAGGACTTAGACAGATGATGATGACGGGTTGCCAAGATGAGAATAAACAATCCGTGCAGAGGGAGCAACATTTGGAAATGCACGGTCATGAGAGGGGTTGGTTTCCTTGCACAGCAACAGAGTTCCCTTTGGCGGAGCATAGGGTCTGTGGGGGAAGAAGACAGGAGATGGGGCCACCTTGTATGAATATCAGGCCAAGGTGTTTGACTTGATCCTGTGGGAACTGGGCAGTTCACTGGTTTTTCACCAGGAGAATAGGATGCTCATTTTGGGAAGACACCTCTGAGAGAGGAGAAACTAAAGGATGGGAGATCAGCAAGAAGGTTTAGACTGAGGTCAAGGTGAAGGAGGCAAAGAAGCAGTATTTGAGGGGTGTTTCTAAGGAAGGTTTGACAAGCCATGTCTCCAAATGTCATCTAAGGAAATGGGATTTTTTTTTTGAGGAGGGAAAGCATCTTTACCTTGTGTTCTCCATTCTCAGAGCACATTAAAGCCATTTTCCAGTCCAGAGTGTTAACTATTGCATGGACCCTTAGATGATGGCAACCAGAATGACTCCCCTGACTGACAGCACAGACTTTCCTGCAGTCCTGAGAGTAATGAAGGCTTGCATTTAAAGAGCTCTTTCTCTGCTCATTCCTGATAGAATCTTCAAGACGCTCTCATCTTACAAATGAGAGACATATACTAAGAGCGGCCCACGAAGGTTAACTACCTTCTCAAGGTCACACAGCTTGAAAGAGCTGAGTATAGAACTGATGCCTACTGACGGCTCCAGCCTTTCTACAACAGCATCAAAGGTATATTGACGGTCACATAATCAATAAGACTACTACTTAGATAAAAATTATAGACAAGGCATACAAAGAAAATAATTGCTGTTATGAGAGCCAGTTTTCCATAAAATTCCTTTTATAGTGTTTATTTAAGGATTACAAACTTGAATATATACCTTCAACAAATAAGCTGTGTTGTCAGAGGCATCAAAAGGGGGAAATCTACAGTCCTTCCTCGTGGTGGTCACCTTCTATTCCTGGGAACTAGGAACACAATTTGAAGTAACTCTGAACAATTCTGTGTAACTCAAGGATTGCTTGCAACCCGCCTCTCCTCCCGGCTGGCTTCGCCTCGCCCAGGATAGCTCTCTAGCTCTCAGTCCTGAGCCTGCTGCCTGCTCTCCACTTACAGGACGACTCAGTTCTGCGTGTCATCCTCCTAATGCCTCTTTTCCAGGCTTCTCATCAGCCATGGACCAGAGGTCCCAAACTGGCCACCCAGGAATCTGAGACGACCTATGACACGGTATTTGGCCTACACCGTACTTTAAAAATTTGAATTAGTTCTCAACATTTAAACATTAGAAAACTTCACATTGAAAAAAATTTAGATTTCTGACTTCTTTTTTTTTTAATTTTTATTGGAGTATAGTTGATTTATAATGTTGTGTTAGGATTTCTGGCTCTTCTTGAAAAGTTGGAAGATCTGGCAGGACAGGGCCTGCCTTCCCGCCTGGAGATCACTGGCCAGAACTGAGTCGCGTGTGCTGTTTAACTAACTAACTAAGTTCATCCCAGTTCTCTGCCTGCTTCCCTCATTTATGGAACTTGACTGACCCTGAAGGCGTTTGAGCTTGAGACCCCTGAGGTAGATGACCCTTGGTGTACATCACTGAGCACCTGCTGCCTCTAGTATTTCAGAAGGAGCCAGGAGGTCCAGGACATGGAGTGTTTTGTGGTTTCACTGAAACCCAGATGGATTTGACTCAGGTGTGGACATATGAACGAAAGAACATGAGAACTTCCAGTTAGCACGATGAGTTGCAAACTTAATTTTTTTATCTCAGCGTAGTGCTCTGTCTGGATCGTTCTGTGAGGTATCAATTCCATATTTCTTCTTTATAAAATATTTTTTATAGAAGTAGTGTTGATAATAGAAACATACCTGAAAGTACACATAAGACAAAAAGGAGAAAACAAAAGTCAGTCAGAATCCCTTTACCCAGAGATAACCTCTGTTAACAGTTTTGTGTCCCTCCTTCCAATCTTTGTTCTATGCATTTAAATTCTTAGGAGAGTGGGATTGTATTACCCCAAGAGTTGGTGTTTTTTTTTTTTTAACATCTTTATTGGAGTATAATTGCTTTACAATGGTGTGTTAGTTTCTACTTTATAACAAAGTGAATCAGCTATACATATATCCCCATATCTCCTCCCTCTTGTGTCTCCCTCCCACCCTCCCTATCCCACACCCCAAGAGTTTTATAATCTTTTTTTTTTTTTTTTTTGGTCTGCATTGGGTTTTTGTTGCTGCAGGCTTTCTCTAGTTGCAGTGAGCGGGGGCTACTCTTCATTGCGGTGCACGGCCTTCTTACTGCGGTGGCTTCTCTTGTTGCAGAGCACGGGCTCTGGGGCGCGGGCTTCAGTAGTTGTGGCTCACGGGCTCAGTAGTTGTGGCTCGCAGGCTCTAGAGCGCAGGCTCCGTAGCTGTGGCACAAGGGCTTAGTTGCTCCGCGGCATGTGGGATCTTCCTGGAGCAGGTCTCAAACCCGTGTCCCCTGCATTGGCAAGCGGATTCTTAACCACTGTGCCACCAAGAAAGTCCCTTTTTTTTTTAAACTTAACAGTACAGCATCAGTGGCTTTTTACATTATTAATTATTCCTCTCTAGCATGATCTTTAATAACCACATGATATTTCATCATATGACCATTCTTTGGCTTATTTAACCAAGTCCCTCTTTATGGGTTTGAAGTTTGGGGTTTTTTGTGTTTTTTTTTTCCACTAGCAAAATTAGTTTATTTGGGAATAACAGAGGAATTACTGGGGTTATTTTTTCAACAGTGTTTCAAAGAACATCCTAGAAGTAGACTTGGTGCGCCACGAGGTATGCAGAAACCTAAGGCTTTTGCTACGCACATTGATGTTGGTGCTATATCTCATTGCGCAGAGGTTCAGCTTACACAGAGTGAGACTGTGCTTTCAGGATAGACTCTTGGGGACCGGGACCTTTTCGGGAATAAGTGATAGAGTGAGGGCCTACAGTTTTAACATGCATCTACACGCTAGAGAGAACTGAATGTGCATATGTATTGGTTCCAGTACTTGGGTTCAAAAAAACAAATAGCAGAAATTCATAATCAAGGAGATGTGATTAAGCGAGTGTGTGTATGTGTGTGTGTGTGTGTGTGTGTGTGTGTGTGTGTTAGGGGACAGTAAGGTCGATGGGATAATAAAGCTGCGGGTGGAAGTTACTTGGGGAATCTCAGGCTGCATATTACAGGAGAGCAAGCAAGGCGAGGGCAGCAGCGAGAGTTTGCTTTCCTGAATCAGGTCACTGCAGAGTAGCCTGTGCAGTTCTGGGCGTCCCAGTTCTGGAAAGATACAGCATAGTAGCATGTATTGAGAAGGAAAGGGGCAAGGGTGGTAAGGGTCCTCCTGATGGTGCCCCATGGCCAATGGCTAAAGGAACTGAGAGTGTCTGGTTCCAAGGGAGGTTTGGGGCATGTGGTCTGAGAATCATCAGTTACCCAAAAGGCTGTCAGTGAAACCTGTTTGGTGGTTCCCCAAACCCAGAGCTTGCGCAAATGAATGGGAGTCATGGGCTGACAGATTTCAACTCAGTCTAAGGAAGAACTGTCTAACAGTCAGAGCTGTTACTAAATGAAACAGAAGTTTCTGGAGGGAGCATAAGAAACTATTCATAGTGGTTACCTCCAGGGAGGAGGGACCAGGGGGATGCACCATTTGAAATTACCCTTGTGTGCCATTTGAAAATGTTTTTAAACCATGTTCATGAATTACATTTATGATGAAGAAACAAATTTAATAATGCAACACAACAGGAAGAAAAAACAAGTGGATTTACCAGCTAAGGTATTTTGGTGCAAGCATCAAAATCCAACTCTGGCTTCTCAGCGGAACAAGGAAAAAAGGACTTGATGGAAGGATACAGTTCACAGAATTGAAGGGAAGGCTGAGGAAGGTCAGGAGTCCGAGAGCTGCCTGGAGCCCTCATGGGTCATTTCTCTTTGCTGTGACTCAGTTCTATCAGTTTTCTATCCGTATGTCCCTAGGTTCCAGACTCAGATTCCAGTAAGAGACAGTCCGATTGGCCTAATTTGGGATCATATACCCATTCTCTTGCTGACTGACAGCCTCTAGTAGAACCCCTTGAAATGGGGGTGGGCAGCTACCCAAAGGAAACTTGGGATGCTGTTACCAAAGAAGGAGGGAGGGATGCCGGGCAGGCAAAACCAAGCCATCCATTACATGGGTTTACAATGAACAGAATAAGCTATCTCAGAAGGTAGTGATCTCCCCATGCCTGGAGGTATTCCAGACAGACTGGATGTGCACCTGGAGACAAAGCTGTAAAAGGATTCAGCCTCTAATGGGGTTTGATTACACCATGTCAACATCCCTCCCAGCCCTGAGATTTTACAGTTCTGTGATTTGGGGAAAATGCTATCTTTTGGACCGGACAGCTCCAACACAGCTAGGACCATGCTTCTACAGCCAATGTACCTTTCAGAATCCCTTAGTCCAGAGCCAACCAGAATGAAATTATGTTCTCACCAGGTTCTTGTTTCTCATTTCTTCTTTGTCTTCTTTTAGTCCGTTTTCCTTGCACTTTTTTTTTTTTTTTCTTTTTTTGGGCCATGCCTTGGGGCATGCGGGACCTTAGTTCCCTGACTAGGGATCAAACCCATGCCCCCTGCAGTGGAAGTGCAGCGTTCTAACCACTGGACCGCCAGGGAATTCCTTTCCTTACACTTCTGATACTTCTCATCTCATGGTTTTGAGAACTCAGATTGATTATCAGAGAGGCTTGTCTCTGGGGTCAGACTTCAGATCAGCTCTAAGATTTAGCCTTTACAAACTGTGTGACCTTGGGAAAATTACTCAACTTCTCTGGACCTATATATCCTCATCCGTAAAATGGAGATAATAATAGTACCAACCTCATGGGGTTGTGGAGGGAATTGAGTAACACATCTAAAATGATTGTTAGAGGGTCTGCCGTGGAGAAAGGCCTCAAAAAACACCATCCCCCCACCCCCAGTTAGCATCAGTGTCCTCATCAATAACAACATTATTATTAAAAGAAGTATGTCCAGGGGCTTCCCTGGTGGCGCAGTGGTTGAGAGTCCGCCTGCCATGCAGGGGACGCGGGTTCATGCCCCGGTCCGGGAAGATCCCACATGCCTCGGAGTGGCTGGGCCCGTGAGCCATGGCCGCTGAGCCTGCGCGTCTGGAGCCTGTGCTCCGCAATGGGAGAGGCCACAACAGTGAGAGGCCCGCGTACCGCAAAAACAAAACAAAAACAAAAACAAAAGAAGTAGGTCCAGAAGAATCTGCCAAAAGTGATTTGGAATCACTTGATACTCCACGAGAAAAGGGGCCCACGTCCTATTTATTTTCCAAACTCTTGTCCCTAGCAGAGTTTCTGGTACGTATGGGTGCTTAATAAAGGTCTATAAATAAGTGAGTGAATGCAAGAATAAATGAATCAATCAATGGAGGTTGAAGAGTAAGATCATTTCTGACGTGGGGTTCTTTTGAGGTTCCAGAAGACAAGGGAGGCTGGAAGAGGAGAAAACCCTCACCAGGTGTTCAGGGGAAAAGAACAGATGAGAGGGTTAGTCTCAGAGTGACTCACAGACGGATAAGCCCCCAAAGAGACATCCCCAGGACCACCCCCGTGACCTGGGGGCGGAAATGTGGGTGATTAGGCAGCAGGAGGCCCCAGGGGACCGGTTTGTACCGATTTGGGTTTCAGGGTTGAAGGAACCTGATGGAAGTTTTCAGAGTAAGGCACTTGGGTGATCTATTTTGGAGGAATTATCTGGAGAAAAGAAAATGAGGACTGCCAGTAACCTTAGTGTGCTGGCCTTGGGCAGGAAAGAGGTGATTCTGGGATGCTCATAGCCTGATTTTTCAGGCCCAGTGCTCTGAGGGGCCCTGTGGGAATCAACGTTGGAGATGTAACAACGTGACGATGTGTGTGACGGACAAGCAGAGCAGCAAAGTGCTCGTAGGAAAGAGACCAGGTCCTAGACGGGAGGGGATTTTTTAAAGTAAACTTTTTATTAAGAGATAACAGACACAGAGAAAAGTGAAAAATCAGAAACATACAACTTCATGAATTTTCAAAACTGAACATGCCATGTTAACAGCACCAACGTAGAGAAATTCCCTGGTGGTCCAGTGGTTAGGACTCCATGCTTTCACTGCCGAGGGCCCTGCTGGGGAACTAAGATCCCACAAGCCGTGAGCTGCAGCCAAAACAAACAACAAACAAACGAAAAACCCTGGAGTACTTGGAATGCAGATTTCCTGGCCCCATTGTCAGAGGTCCTGGTTCCATAGGCCTAGCACGTGGCCTAGGGATCTGCATTTCTGATGCGCCCCCAGATTTAGATGAGGGTAGCCCCTGGACCGCACTTTGACACACACTCGCCTTTTGGGTGAGAACATGCTTCAGAGTCAAGCAGGCCTGGAGTTGGAATCCTACCTTTTCCTTGAATTAATAACTTGATCTCACAAGGAAAGTGGGAGCAGTGGTACTTACTCGTAGGTTTGCTTTGAGGATTAAAAGGAAATGCATGTAGGGACTTCCCCGGTGATCCAGTGGGTAAGACCCCACGCTCCCAATGCAGGGAGCCGGGGTTCGACCCCTGGTCGGGGAACTTAATCCCACATGCATGCTGCAACTAAAAGTCCACATGCCACAACTAAAGATCCCATGTGCTGCAACAAAGATCCCGACACGGTGCAGCCAAGATAAATGAATGAATGAATGAATGAAACACATGTAAATCCACGAGAGCTGCGTAGCGTGGTGTTGGGCATACAGTAAGCACTCAGTAAATGTAGCCAAGCAAACACGCACACAAAAAGGACAGGATTGTCCCTAAATCTCTGTGCCCAGCACCTAATATGGTGCGTGATCCAACAAGACTGAGGACAGGGTAGCACTATGGTCAGCAACACAGGCTTGGTGTCAGACACCCTGGGGTGTGAGTTCCAGTCCTGGCTTCACCACTTACTAGCTGTGTGACCTTGAGCGGGTTACTTAACTCCTCTGACTCTCAGTTTCCTCATCTGTAAAATGGGCATAATAATGCCTACTTCACAGGGCGATTGTGGGCATGAAATAAGATGACCCAGTAAAGCTTTGAACCCGTGGCCTGGCCCCTGAGAAGAGCTTGATAAAAGTTGGCAACTGCTGCTATGTATAGCTGAAGCTGAGAAGGTTCCCTCCCTGGGCCATGGAAAGGTTCTCTCCAGGGACAGCCTGAGAGGAGATGGGCCACCTCTCTGTGATAACATGGAGCAGTGTAATGAAAAGGCTAAGAATTGCATGCTTATTACTAGGCCAAAGTGTCACTACCATGATTATGGGCCAGGTGGGGCTGCCCAGGAAACCTCTTCAGGTGTTTATACCTTTTGGGGCGGGGTGGAGGGGTGGAGGCAGGAATGGAGGGTGGGGGGAGGTTTGCTCCTCATATGGAAATTCTTACTTAGCTTCTGCCAAACACAGAGGATGGACTTTGAATTCTTAAAGGGTTGGGGGCATCAGGCTGTTTCCAACTCTACTTCCCAATGCTCACATCTAGGGCGGGGGCACTACAAATCCCGCCTAGACTTCAAAGTGGTTTTCAGGGGTCACCCCAAGGTGCTTTATTTTTGGTGAACTGATTTATACTGGCTGACTAAGAATGGTCCAGATGTGAATTGCTGCTCCCTGCTCCCTCCCTCTCTCCGTCCCTCCCTCCTTCACACGCCTGGTTTAGGGTTGGTGTGTCCCCGCTCACAGGGAAGGAACAACCGCAGCTGGGGCCTGGCCCTCCTCAGAACAGGGAGAGACTGCCCCGTGTCACTGCCTTTGTCACGGAGCTATCCTCTCACTCAGAGCCATCCAACCTCAGCAGGCCTCCTCGGGCCCTGCCACCCAGATGGGTCTGACTCCAGCCCCTGCTTCCTCTCAGACCTGGGCCCTAGGGAGCTGCCAGCTGGCCACTTGCCACCCTCCCCCTAGAGCTGAAGTCTGTGACTCCAGGGAGGTTAGCACTCTGTCTGGTGTCCCTTTCATCTCTGTCCTGTGGCCCCATGCCACCATTCCCACCTGGCCCAGACCATCACCGAGGCCCTAGAGACCCAGCCATTGGCACATGTGGCTCTCTCATGTAGCCCCTTCTTTCCTGGGCCTGAGTTCATGGGTAGGGAGGTGGGGTGAGTGCAGGTGTGCGTGCGCATGCGTGCGTGCGTGATCTGCTCTCCTGTTTTAAAGGATTCCAAGCCACGTGAAACTTCCCCTCTGGATGTGATTCCAGGTTGCAGCAAGTGTTTATTTATGGGTGAGAGTGGGGAATGCACTGGGGGTGGGTTGTCAGTCCTTCTGTGGGCGCTTCACGTGGTGGCGCGAGACTGGCTGAACCTGACGGTCCCAGAGGTTAGCACTGCACAAGGAACTGGTTTGCAGACTGCGGAGGGATCTGCGCTTTTGTTTGATTTTGACCAAAAAAAAAAAAAAGGTTAGCAGTGAGGGGCTGAGGGAATACCCAGCCTCTGATACCTAAGAGCAGTCCCTGGACTCAGACCCTCCTATTGTGTGACCTTAGCCCAGGGTGGGAAATGCTCCCCTGAGCGCCCTGGCAGGTGGGAGTTTTGGGTCAGTGCCTGGAGTGGGCAGTCCAAAGCCTTGAATTGAGACTTTGGTCTTTTGGCTGTAGATGTTGCTTTAACGCATTTCTTCCCCTGCCTGCGTGAGAACTTCTTGGTACCTCTTGCCATCCCCTCACTGCCCGACCCAGGCCCACTGGGCCCGATGCTGCGAGGAATGATCTCGAGCAGGCTGGGCTGAACAGGCGCTTGGCCACGGCAGGGGGCGTGTCTGGGTTCTTGGAGAGCCCTCCCCACCTCTACTGGAGAGATGTTTCCTTGACCCAACCCTAGTGGGCTAGCTTCCACGCCATGACGCTTTGGCAAGTGGGCACGTAGCGTCAGGGCCCCCACCACCGGAAAGTACCAAAGCCTTTGGCACCCCACCCTCTCCTCCCCAGCGACCCCAAGTGGGCAACTGCTGTGGCAGCGGGTCCGGCCCAGACGGACACTGCCAGCCTCCTCTCCCTGCAGTGGGCATCAGCTCTACCTCCCCGCGCGGGGCAATGCCCTGGCTCCTCGGCCCGGCACTGTCTGTCCCCCCTAGACTTCTCAGGGGCCAGCCCCGTCTGGGCCACGCTCTGCCGAGCCCTCAGCTCCCGCACAGGTGACAGGCCCAGGCTGCTCTCTGGGAAAGGTTGGATGCTGCCTTATGCCCCTTTCCAGCCGCTCTTCCCCCACTCATGCACACAGGCACGCACCACACTGGGGCGGCTTGTTCCTCACCACATACAGGGAAGGGGAGACCAGCCCCTTAGTGTCTTTTGAAACACGAAGAAAAATGTGTGATCCGGAGCATGACTCCTGTGCTGGGCTCTTGGGCCCACTTGAGTCTGTCTGTCTCAAATCTAGGCATTTTTGCTTCAATTTTATTTTATTTTTTTAAGAAAAGAAAACAAAAATCTGCACTAATTTACCTGGTTTCGTAGGAAAACTTTTAATTTTTTACATTTTTTGGTGTCCGTTTGTATTGAATAATTTGCTACATTTGTAAAATGTCAGAGGTATATATAATATATGTATATATCTAACGTAAAAGTAATTTTTTTCTTTTCAAGATTTTTTCTGAAGAGGAGGGAAAGATATTTTTTCAGGAAAAACAAACTTGAAAAAAAGAGGAGAATAAAATCTATTTCTCCCCTTTCCCCATCCTCTCTCTGTCTACCCCTCTTTCCCAGGAACAAATCAAAACGTGGACTGTCATACGTTTAGTCCAGAATGATGTCTTTTTCTTAGTGCAGTGAGCTGTAGGTTCTGTAGTTTGAGCCCTGGGGATGGGAAGGGGGGCACTGAGGCAACACGGAGAGGAGCTCGCGGGAGCAGGGTAATGAATTTGCTTTCTTTAGTGAAGGAGGAATACAATCAAGTGTTTTGTATTCAGAATGTTGTGCAATATTTTGGAATGCAACATTGGTGTGTTTAGAGATTTCATTTAAAAACAAAACAAAAAGATTGAGCAAATCTGTACAGTTTATATTGTTCCAGATTTTTTTAAGTTTGTATTAAAAGCATGATATATAATTAAAAAAAATTATACTGGCTGATTCTCCAAGAGATGGAATATGGACAGCTTACTAGCTTAATATTTACCCTCTCCTGCATGAGGCCACCTGAGGCCATGCCTAGAATCAGAGGTTCCAGTCCTACTGCTAGATGTTGCGGAATTCAAACCAAAGTACAAGACAAGTTCCTCTTCCTGGAGAGCAGGGCTGACATGCACAGTTGCACCGGTTGGAAACTGCTCAAGGCCATTGAACAGAGAGAGAGAGAGAGAGAGGGAGAGAGGGAGAGAGGGAGACCTCACGAGTATATTTGTACATTTTGAAGAGGGAGAGAGGGAGACCTCACGAGTATATTTGTACATTTTGAAAAATAACCTTTGGGGACTTCCCTGGTGGCGCAGTGGTTAAGAATCCACCTGCCAATCCACCTGCCAATGCAGGGGGCAGGGGTTCGAGCCCTGGTCTGGGAAGATCCCACGTGCCACGGAGCTACTAAGCCCGTGAACCACAACTACTGAGCCTGCGCTCTAGAGCCCACGAGCCACAGCTACTGAGCCTGTGTACCACAACTACTGAGCCCGCGCGCCTAGAGCCCGTGCTCCGCAACAAGAGAAGCCACTGCAGTGAGAAACCCACGCACCGCAATGAAGAGTAGCCCCTGCTTACCACAACGAGAGAAAGCCTGCACACAGCAACAGAGACCCAACACAGCCAAAAAATAAACAAACAAACAGAATACAGCTCTAATGATACCACAGTGTGATCATCTGCTGCTGCAAACCAGCTGTGTGACCTTGGGGGAGTCACTCTCCCTCCCTGGGCTTCAATTTTGTCACATGTAAAATGAATCAGTACCCCAGGTGATTCTGATGCTCATGGTCAGCAGGCCCAGTGACTAAACACTGGTCCCTTCCAAGTGCAACCTCCTCGGGGCCTGTGTTTCACCGTGCTATAAGCAGACGGAAGTTCTGCCGAGCAGGAGATGACTGGGAGGCCAGGAAA
Organism: Lagenorhynchus albirostris; assembly: GCF_949774975.1. NCBI lineage: Eukaryota > Metazoa > Chordata > Mammalia > Artiodactyla > Delphinidae > Lagenorhynchus > Lagenorhynchus albirostris. The sequence goes on along the minus strand of NC_083111.1, from coordinate 67,496,303 downwards.
TAATGTCATGATCCCAAACCTGAATGCAATGACCTTACAGGCACTTGGCAGCAGTGGCTTCATGGTCCTGTTCCCGAGCTGAACTGGCTGGCTCCAGACCAATTACATCCGAAGCTCATAGGTCATTCTGCCTGGGCTGACAACACCCATTATCCTAACTGAAAATTAGGATCAACTGGCCCTAACAGGTTCCCTCTTGGTCTTGCTGTAAATACAAGTCAGTAACTGTCAGAACAAGCCTCTGGCCAGCCTAGAAATTCTTAGTCATCAATAGGCTATAAACACCCTTGGTCAGAATTCACTGTTTGTGCATTGACCCGTTTAATTACTGACTTCCTCCTCTAACTCACTTGCCAGACATCTACTAAGCCTGGACTCGGTGTCAGGTACTGTGCTAGGGGCCTGGAACATGGAAGAGAATAATGGGATAGAGTAGAAATCCCCCCATCCTCCAAACACTCCCACTAGTGCATAAACCACCGTCTGGAAACCAAGGGATATTTCAGACTGGGAATCTTTTTTCAGGCTAGTAGTTTCCAAACGTGTCAGCTGCCATCTTAAACAGTGGCTTGCGTCCTGGGAAACACAACCCCACCAAGGTAACTGGAAGCATCCAAAGGGGAGAAAAAAACTCATTAACTTAGAAAAATGCAACAGGGTCTCCCTGCACGGACTAGCATTGTGTTTCATGGACATAAGTCAGAACATTTTGCAGCTGCCCATATACATTTCCCTCTCCTATTCCAACTGAAGTTTCAGTCTTACTGTCGCAGGTTTGTCTGAAAGCCCAGTGTGGTCAACAATGGTTGAAACAGGAACCACAGAGGCTGGATTGCTTGATCTGTGACTATCAGATCTCAACCATAATGTCGCTCTAAGCCAGGCAGGGTTTCTTTGCCCTAGATTCGTAATTATTTGTAAAACAAACCTTTAGGTTCTCAAATGCCTCTTCTACCAATGGGAGGGGTGGGGGAATGAAGGGTGCCCTCTCTCCTCTTCCATGTTGGGATGGGCATGGGTGGAAGTGAATTGGAGAGAACGTTTAGTTAACACCTACCCTATGCTCTTCACAACAGCCTTGGAACGAGGGACGCTTGTCCTGCTTTCACACATGAAGAAACTGTTGCCTTGGCAGATTTTTCCGATTTGCTCAAACTCACACACCCAATGATTAAAAAAGAAAAAGCCGTCATATTAACAGCTGCCATTACTGAGCACTTCTCATGAGTTAGGCCTGCACTAAGCACTTTTATAGATACTATTTCATTTATATTTCCAAATAACTCTATAAGGTGGGTAATGCTGTTATCTCCATTTTACAGCTGAGGAAACTGAGGTTTAGTCAGGTTGAGTAACTTGTCCAAGGTCATACAGTCAGGAAGTATGGAGGAGAGATTCTAACTTTAGTCATAGAACTACAATTCAGAGCTTCTAGACTCTTTTGGCCAGCTGGGCTTGAACTCTCTGTCCTTGCTTTGTGGAGGAACAAATTTAATCAGATTAAGAAAAAAATAGAACCAACAAAACACCTGTTAAATGAAAGCAGTTATTGGACTGAGCTAATACACTTCTCCCTTATTTCAGGACTAGTCTTTCAACATCTGGACTGAAGTTCATGGGCAGATTATTGCAGATAGGCTAGTTGTATTGCTAATCAAAGAATTCTTTCTCACAAACAACAGGCTTCCGTTATTGAGCCACTCTGATTCAGAAGAGAGCCCCTTGGTGCCATGAAGAATATGCCAGGCATATTCTTCCTGGATCTGGCAAATAAAATAAAGCCAAACTCTATGAGACAGAGAGAGACCCTCCACTGAGTACAGGGTTGGTCTGAAGAAAAGATGTTGGATTTGGTCTCTGCCCATATTGTCTAATGAGGAAAATAGATACTAGATAAGCAACGCTGACAGCAGTGATATAACTGCTAATATATCAACAGGCAAATCCTGAAAGAGCCCAGAAGAAGGAATGCTGATGTCCAAGGATGAAGCTGAAAGGTGTCACTAAAAGATGACATTTTAGTTGACATGTAATATTATTTTCTTGTTTTAAAGTGAGCAGTGGGCGTGCCTCCCAGCACCCATGCTCCTTCCCCACTGGGTAGCAGCTCTGAGCTCCGGATGGCGCCGATGCAATCCCCAGGTCCAGCTTCAGGCCCCGGCTGCAAACCCTGGAGCTCTCCTCCCTGTCGCCTCCGTGTAAGGCTGAGCACGTGATCTGTATTGATCTAACTGCAGTAAAGCCAGGACTTCTGTTCGCTGGATTCGAGCTGAGAAGACTCTTCTTCCTGTCTCCTTTCTGGTGGTGTTTATCCACGAGGCCTGGAAGCTCTACCACAGTTTTGCTCCTGGGGAAGCTAGCCTAAAGCAAGGCAACACAAGGAGGACAGTTAAGCCGAGAGACGTGCAGAGACATGGAGCTAAAGCCAACATACTTCTGGGCATTTTGAAGACCAATCCAATGAATTGCCTTGATTGCTTTAGCCATTTGGAGTTGGGTTTTCTTTTATTTGTCACCCAAAGAATTTCAGCTGATCCAAAGGTTATTTTTCTTTTTTTCCCCTTAACTTCTGTTTATTTATTTTTGCCTGCTTTGGGTCTTCGTTGCTGCGCGTGGGCTTTCTCTAGTTGTGGCGAGCGGGGGCTACTCTTCGTTGCAGAGCATGGGCTCTAGGCATGTGGGCTCAGTAGTTGTGGCTAGTGGGCTCTAGAGCGCAGGTTCAGTAGTTGTGGTGCACAGGCTTAGTTGCTCTGTGGCCTGTGGGATCTTCTCGGACCAGGGCTCGAACCCCTGCCCCCTGCATTGGCAGGTGGATGCTTAACCACTGTGCCACCAGGGAAGTCCCCGAAGGTTATTTTTCAAAATGTACAAATCTACTCATGAGGTGTTTTACTCTTAATATAACCAAGGTCAAGTATCAACTGGGAAGGGAAGAGTCCTCTGGTTTCAAGGACAGAAAAACTAGCCCAAACTAACAGGCAAAGATAGAATTTATTAGCTCAGAACATGAACAATTAGTGAAGAAATTGGGTCTCAGGCATAGCTGAATACAACAGTTCAGATGAAATCACAGAGCTCAGTTTCTCCCCATCTCCCTGCTCAACTCTGCCCTCCTCCACGTGACAGCCTTGTCCTCAGTCACAAACTCCCTTCCCAGTTGCAATCTGGCTCTTAGGACCTCTCTCGGTCAAGTCCAGTGGGGAAGGGAAACCCCATCTTTGGAGCTGTCCAGGCGAACCCCTGGGTGCCTCTGATTGGGCCTTGGCTTGAGCCCTCTTCCAACTCCTGGACCAAACCCTGTGGCCAGGAGAATGGTCTTCCCCATGATTCATGGCCAGAACCAACCTAGAGGGTCAGCTCCATGCAAAGCACATGGCTGAAAGTGGGGGTGAGTATTTCCCCCAAAACTTAATTCAAGCAGCTGGAGAAATAGGCAACAAAACAACAGATGTCCCTGACAGCTCACTTGAACGTGCCTCTCAGCCAACATTCCTAAAATAATGTAGATTCAGGACAGGTGGGTTTAACAGAAAAGCTTGTTAGTCATGGCTAAGACCTCTCCTGAGTTTGCCAGCCTAAAACCAGACATAGTTTCTATGAGATTTTTGTTCTTGTTCCTTGACGTGCATTAGTTCTTTCAACTATTCTTTTCTTTTCTTTCTTTCTTTTTTTTTAACCCAAGACAAATCTTTTCTTCAACTAGTATTTTCTGAGCACTGATGACAATAACAGTAATAGTTATCACACTTCCTAACTACTTACACATGTTATATACATTATCTCATTTAATCTTTACACTAGCTCATCAGGTCTCAACCAGGGATGATTTTTGCCTCCTCAGGGGACATTTGGCAATGTCTGGAGACAGTTTTGGTTGTCACAACTCGAGGGATGCTACCGGCATCCAGTGTGCTGGGGTCGTGAATGCCACCAAACACCCTCTGGTGCAGAAGACAGTCCCTCGTAGCAAAGAATGCTCTGGCCCAAAACGTCAATAGCACCAAGGTAGAAAAGCCCTTACAAACTCATGATGCTGTCCCCATCCTTATGGATGAAGAAGAATAAAGCTCTGAAAAGCTGAACAACTTGTCCAGGCTTATGCAAGGTCAGAAGGGGTGGGGCTCGGATTTTAATCCAAAGAACTTGCTTTTACCTAGTGATTTCCAATCCTGGAATTGGAACAGTATCCCTCCACCCCCCCTCACCCACTCTAAATTCTGGTTCAGTGGGCCAGGGCCCCCAGGAATTGGTATAACAGGATCACAGGTGATGCTACTGTAATCAGCTAACTGAAGAGCGTTTGGAGGGCCCTACAAGGCACTACACACACCTATGCAACACACAGCAAAGATGCAACACACAGGTAAGGAAACAGACTCATGGGCAACCATGACATGCGGTGTGATGAATGCATAATTATGGGCACTTCACTCCTCCAGTCTTTGCTCATGCTTTCCTCTGTGCTTGGAAGTCCTTTCTCTCTCTCTTTTCAAGATGCTCATCCTTCTAGCTCATCTGGAAAACTTGCCTGACTTCCATCTCCATGGTCCTTTTTAGATGCTCTTTCTCTGTGGTCCCATGGCACCCTGAACAGAATTCTACTGTTCCACTCACCACATCATACTGTAATTAGTAATTCACTTGGCTGCTCACTCACTAGACTGTAAGCTGCTTGAGGACAGAACCCGTATCCATGTACTCTTGTGCAGAGCCCAGTGCCTGGCTGTAGGCTATTTGTCTGCTATTACTGCTTGCCATTTGTCTATTCCAGGTGTCAGCAAACTTCTGTAAAGTGTCAGATAGTAAATATTTTAGGCTTTGCAGGCCGTATCTTGTCACAACTCCTTAACTCTGCTGTGGTAAAAAATAGCCATAGAAAATACGTAACAGGTTGAACCTGACTGTGTTCCAATAAAACTTTACTTCCAAAACGAGGCAGTGGGCCAGGTTTGGCTGTGGGCCATAGTTTGCTGACCCCCGGTCTGTTATAATAGCCACTCTTCCATTAGTAAGTCCTCACTTTTAGCCATGCATATTGCTGGTCAACCGTCTCCAAAACACAACTATACTTCCCAGCTACCCCTGCAGCCACGTGTGGCCATGTGATTAGATTCTAGCCAATGAGATGTAGGTGGAAGCATTATTTGGGACTGCTTGGAAGGCTGTTTCAAAGGACTGATTCATTTGGGAAGGGCCTCTTTTCTGCCCCTGTGCTTTTCCTCCTTCTTCCATCCTACAAAGGGCTCCAGCAGCCGTCCTGGACCATGAGGTGGCTTTGAGGAAGAAGCCACAAGATAGGAGGGAAGAGCAGAAAGATAGGAGCCTGAGTCCCTGATGACACCACGGAGCTGCCATACTCGTCCTGCATGGCCAATGTGTAGTCTTGGACATAAGAGAGAGAGAAACTTCTGTCTTGTGTAAGCCACCACATGTGCTTCTGTTACTATATGCAGCAGAACCTAATCGTATCTGTGTGCTAACCTGTGGAAACACTCAACAAATATTAGACGAGTAGAAGGAATGCCCAATGCATGAGGGAGCACCTTTGACGAAATTAATTCTGCCAGGGATGGCTGGGGAGTCATGGAAACAAACAAACACCAGGGCCTCCTCAGGCTTTTCCGAGGTTAAGCCCCCAGATGACTCAAGTGTCTGGCCAGTTCCTCCTGCTGCCTTTCTTCCTCCCTACAAGGGACTTTCCTTTTATAGTACCTGCCATCAACTACTTTATCTTCTGGGGCATCCTTCCCCACCAAGATTATCTGTTGCAGAGAATTCAGTTTCCTACAAGGGAAAGCGCTGTTCCTTGTTGTTGGAACGGGGTTTTACTACTAAACACCAAGGCGACACGGTGGGAGAATCCCCAAAATAGCAAAAAGAGCAACGTCTAATAGAGGAAATGTAACAGGACCTTATGTCATGATTTGTTTGCCTTACAAGTCAGTACTTGAGTGGCTAGAGGGAAAAGCCTGACTTTGCCGTCAGGCAACCTTGAACTTGAATAGTGATTCAGTCACTTAGCAGTGCGACATTGGCCAAGTCATGCCCTTTCCCTGAGCGTCAGTTTCCCCAACTACAAAGTAAGTCAATAGTAACGTTCTTACAGTGATCTCGTGAAAATTAAATAATGAAAGAGTGCCTAGCTTAAAGAAGGGATCAAAATTATAGTTCAGAGACATCTCTCTGTCTTCAAATCAGACAGAGGCGACAGGATGATAATTGGATTTGGGTGGATCCCCTGCCCTGGCTTTGGAAGGGCAAAATCTTCCAGTCTTCAGACTGAACACTTCCTTTCCTCTTTTCTGAGCCTCTCCCCACACAATTGTACTTCCTTTTTACACACTACCCTACTTTAAAGCAATAGCAGAATGACCCTTGCGTCAGTAAAAATCCAGTTTTTTTTCCAACATTATTTCAGCCCCACCGAAGTCCCGCATGAACATCCAGTGCCCCAAGGACACTCGCAATGTCACCCTGGGCCACGCTTTCACTTTCTGATGAATGTGGCCTTGACACGTCTCCAACTGAATAAGTGGTCACAGGACACTTCAAACCTGGAGGCCCTTTCCATAAAGGTGGCTTACAAATGCAAAATAGTCCACATCCCCGGAGATGTCTGAAAAAGTTATTACTGCCATGCCGGGGAAATGAACAACCCAAAAAAAGCTGCCAGCCGCGAACAGGATCCCGCGGTATTCAGTGTGTGCGAATTGGGTTCTTGGAGCCGCTGTTCATGAGGCTGTAAACTTAGCACCGCTTCCTGTAAATGGTGTCAAGGAGAAGTGAGTGAGCTCCAGAGAGAGGGTAAGAGAAGGGGACCCCCAGGTGAGGGCTCTTTGGAAGCGTTCATGACAGAGTCACTTATTGGGAAATAAAAACAACACACCCAAAGGGAAAGAGGAGTGAATTACGGATAGAGATCTGGGTGGGCAAGAAGCAAATGATCTTATTTTTCTAGCACCTGTTGAAACAAATGTGCCTTTTCATCCTATAGGACATCCAAATATAACAAAAGATATGATTAGATATCAGGTAAATACAAACGAAAGTCTGGTGGGGGCAGAGTAAACAAACAACTATTTGTGTGTAGCAAAGCCTTTCTCTTTGGTTGTTAATGATAACTCGGGAGAAAATGGGATCAACTCGATCAGGGACACTGAATAGTATTAACTTCCTGTGTATATGGGATGCTGTGTTAGGCCCTGTACAGATTAGATAGAAGCCATTCATTCATTCTCCATTCATTCTGTAAAGACCGGTTTATGTACTAAGCACTGAGGTAGGTGCTGGGAATTCAGTGGGGCACAGGCGGCCCTGGCCTCTTACCACATGCAACTGACGTTGCAGAGGGTGGACTTGTAGTGGTGAGGTTCATATTGACTGTGAAGGGACTTCCCTGGTGGTCCAGTGGGTGGGATTCCACGCTCTCAGTGCAGGGGGCCTGGGTGTGATCCCTGGTCGGGGAGCTGGATCCCACGTGCATGCTGCAACTAAGAAGTCTGCCTGCCGCCTGGTGCAGCCTAAATAAATAAACAAATATTCAAGTTGCCTGTGAAGAGTCCTGGTTCCGTCACACCAGCTGCATGATCTTGAACAAGGTTACCTAACACTGCCATACCTCAGTTTCCCCATCTGCAAAAAGGAGATGCTACTAGCATTCACCTCGTGGGGTCAGGGAAAGGCTTAAATAAGATAATACCCATGAAGTACTCAGAAAAAGTGCCTGCCGTTCAGTATGTTTTAGCTGTGGCTGTTGTTATTATTACTGCTGGCCAGAGGGGCTGAGCAGGCCTGCTTTGAGCAAGGAATGACAAATGCCCTGGGAACTAGGAAGGAGACTGGTAGGGCTGCATGTATTGGAAACACTTACCAAGAGAAACTAATCTCAGAGCTGGATGTGCAGTTGGTGGCAGAGTCTAGACTAGGACCCAGGCTCCTGTGTTCTGATCTAGCGTCTTTTGTCCTGATGGACACTTACTGCAAACACAACTACAATAGGACTCTGATCCTCAGACTAAAATATAAAAGCCGGTGCCCCACTGTAACAGACATTAGTATCACCTATGGCCTGGCCAAGCAGAACAAGGGTTTACAGAGGCAAATGGCAACCGGAATTAAAAATCAATGGCAAACTCGAGTCCAGTGGACCAGGGCTTACACCCCAGCTCCACCACTGACGAGTTGCATGAACATGAGCAAACTACTTGGCTTCTCCTAACCTCGGTTCCTTGCCCTGTTAAGTGAGGTTAGTGACAGAACCCACATTTTGGGGTTATCGGGAGGGCTGGATATTCAAAAAGTAACAGCCTTCGTTGCTGCTGCTGCTCTTTCATCTTACGTCCAATTTGCTGTGGGCATTTGTTAATCATTCAGTTTTTTGTTATGTCTGCAAATTGGGATCATAACATACATACAGTTCTGCAACTTGCTTTGACACTTAGTATTTTTTCAAGCTAGTACTAATAGATAGACTAGATAGACTTCATCTTTTTAACGTGACAGCATTTCAGAGACTGCATCATCGTGCATTCTAAATGCACTTGTGCTTTGCAACGCGCAGCAGCAGCTGCAGATATTTGAAGGGAGCGGTATGTGTACGAATGAGCCATATTATATCTTTGATTTATACCTTGGGAATAAACCAAGACCAACCAAATGAGAAAAAGCAAAGGCTATTTATATTGAGCTTACAATAGCAAGGGAGTCAGCCGCTGTCTCTTGCATTTTGGCAGAGACTCAAAGGCAGGCAGAGGAGTGGGAGAGGTTTCTAGCGGAAGGACTGGAGGGCTTCAGTTGGACCCTGATTGGAGGCTGTTGGCTTGGGGAATCTCCCAGCTAACTAGAAGCCGGGTATCCTACTTGTAAGGGGATACATATGTGGTTGGAAGCAGGGACAAAAAATAGGTAGGCTGTTATTAAGCCCTGGACGTTTGGGGCTGATTTTTACAGAATTATTGTTTAGCTTCCTGGATTGTCAGTGGAGATTGCTATCTGGCTTCCTGCAAAAGCTTGACTTAGAGCAGGCTGACTACCTGAGTCATATATTGTAGATAAAGGCTTAGGTTACTGGGCAGGTTGCGGGTCAAAGTTCGGATTTTTTTATATGATCTGACCATTGTCTGTTTATATATTGTCTCTCAATACATAAAGCTTGGTGGTTCATAGGGATGTATGGACCCCTTGCAATAAATTCACAGCCCACAAAAGGAATCCATTGCTCTAAAATATCGGAAAATATTGCTGGCACGTATCCTGGGACTTAGGTGCCTTTTTGTGGGTAGCAGTATTGTCTGTACCTTTGTGTACCCAAAGGGCCCGGTGTTTCCCAGGCTTAGAGCAGAGTCCTCAGTCAGTGTGCCCTTCTCTCCTGGGTAAGAGTTCAACAAGGTGGCTTTAGCTGTGGTGCCCTGGGGAGATGGTTCCGTGTGCCGTGAGAAGAGACTTTGAATTAGAAGCCCTGGGCTCTGGTGGCTCTTCTACCGTTTCCTAGCCCTGTGCCTTTGGGAACTCAATAGCTCCAAATCTGCTTCCATTTCTGGAGCCCGAGTCCAGCTTAGTTCTTTCACAGCCATCCTCCTGGCAACACTATTTGTGAAAATGCTTCATAAACTGTGTAGAGTTATGCAAATGTAAGTGAATAGTATCAGGATGATAGAAATGTTATTGCCTGAAATCATGCTTCCAGCATTTTAATGAATCCATTAATGGGATTCTTTAAAAAAAAAATTTATTTTTTTCCCCTGGCATTGTTCTCAGCCAGGTTACAACGTGGAGTCTTACTTGATCAGCTATTAGGTCTTTAAAGCGGCACACAATTTTCAAGTGAGTTATTCAGTTAATCATTTCTGTCATACCTACAAGTCCCCTTGGATTGTCTGCTTCTGGAAACCATCGCAGCTGGAGGAGGGGCCCTAACTCCCTGCTCATCCTCCAAACAGATCAAATGGCCTCTGGGGAAAGCCCTATTAATGGCCAAACGAATTAGTAGCAAGCTGGAAAAAAAGAGAGAGCCAAACGGTTACCAACACAATTGACCTTCCTTTTACACAAGGAGGTGGTCCAGTAATGCAGCTAAATGGAATTGCTACAGACTGAATCAAAATGCGGGGTGGGGAGGGGGAGAGATTGCTATTTAAAGGCCCCCGGGGGGAATTACTTGGTAAAGGATCTTTCCATTTTCATGAATGAGGCCCCTGATAGAACTGCTTTTTCTAAAGTTGACTCTTTATAATCCAATTTTCAAATCATTATTTTTATATATTGTAGTATATGCTAAAGTATAAACAGAAATTATAGAATAGAATAAATATATGCGTATAATATGGTAAATTCTGTATAACATATCGAATGCAATTTCTATAATAATAAGTTATTGAGACACAGTGGTGAGAAAGCATGTGAATTGTATGGCTATTTACATTGCTCCTCTGGGAGATAATGTTTAAGGAAAGGTAGTGCCTGTTTTTAAGTCCTTAAGAAATTCATTTCAACAAGGGGAAAAGATTTCAACTCAGGGTAAAGGAAATATTTCAAGCAGTTATGATCAACAAGGGAAGGGGTTGCCATCTGCAGTATTAAGCTCCCTGTCAGAAACATTTAGATTATGGGAACAACCGTGTGGAAATCTATTTTCATTTGAAGATTGGGTTTGAATTAGTTCTGGAAAAGACAGATAGGAGGCCTCTACACGAGGTATGAGATGGGCAGGCCTCTCCTACTTCTATAAGTTTAGGTTAAAATAGCTTTAGGGTAAAATAAATAAAAACAATGGGCGGGGAGGAGGAGGTGGGGGAAGGAAGTGTCCCAGTTGCCGGCGGCCAAGGGGATGAGATGATGGGTAGCTCTTACCCAGTTTTTTCCACTGATGGGGGAATCCAGCTGTTTGCATTTATGTGTGCATCCAGGTGGGGGGAGGGGAAGCATTTAGCATCTTCTGAGAAGTCGCTTTCTTCTTTCACTGAGTCACTGCCTGGAGCAAACAGCACACATTCCTTCTCTAATCTCTTTTTCCAGCTGTTTGCCAAACAGAAACAGACACATACCCGCAGAGACAGACATTGACACCTATATCTAAAGCTGACACAGAATCCAGAGAGAGCCTAAATTCAGTCCTGGATTCACATGGAAGAGACCTTTAACCTCACCTGGAAGGGACCAACTCTCCTTTTACAAATGGGGACAGTGACGCCTAGAGAGGATCTGTGACTCCCCCGGGGTCACAGAGTCCTTTCTTCTGGCCCTGCCTCCTGATGGGCGTCAGTGGGGAGATTACTACAGAGCATCATTCCTGCCTTGAGGACAGGGAACCAGGGGGTGTTGTGCTCATTAGTTGGGTGATGCTTGCCACCAGTTTTTTTTTTTTTTTTTTTGCGGTACACGGGCCTCTCACTGTTGTGGCCTCTCCCGTTGCGGAGCACAGGCTCCGGACGCGCAGGCTCAACGGCCATGGCTCACGGGCCCAGCCGCTCCGCGGCATGTGGGATCTTCCTGGATCGAGGCACGAACCCGTGTCCCCTGCATCGGCAGGTGGACTCTCAACCACTGCGCCACCCTGCCACCACTTTTGAAGTTGCTGGATAGGATCTTACTCTGCAAATGAAATGTTTCCCTGCACACAACCTGTTTTCACTTGTTGCCCATGGCCACTGGCCACTTGTGCCTGCAAAGATTGCTACCGAGCTCCAGCTCAGAAGCTTCAGAAAATAGGAGGGTTGCCTCTGGTTCTTATTATTAAAAGCAAACAAACCCATTATTAAAAGTAAACAGGCAGAACTGTTTTGCAACGATTGATTAAATGCGTCCTGGCTGAAATTCACCCCTGTTACCCCAAACAAAGCCTCTCTTATTGAAGATCTAAAGGGGGAATACCAGCAATGTCTTGTTAAGAAGAGCGCTCCCCACTTCTGAGTACCTGTTACAGGTTAGGCTCAAGAAACACATTATCTGTAATCCTTAAGATTTAAAAGTGGGCGTTATAGTTTGCATTTTGCCAGTGATGGTACGGGCAGGTCAAGTAATTTGTTCATGGACACAGCTGAAATACAAAGCCATGAGGATCTGACCTTGAATCTCTATGACTCCAAAACCCACACCCATTCCATCCTGGCATGTTGCGCCATTAAAGACAGGTCTCCTGTGCTCCTGTTTTTGCTGTTGATTTCAAAGAAAAGCTCAAGACATAGTAGAAGGAAGCTTGCGTCTGCCCTGGCAAAACCTCCTGAAATTGCAGGCATGCTTGTGGGGTTGCAGGGGAGAGGGAGCCCTGGGCCACCTAGGTCACTTAAATGTGTGAAGTGGGTGGAGCAAAGACTGTTGATGCTAAGTTCCTGGTGCTCAGTATCTTGCCCCCATCCCTGCCTAATTCTTATGCCACTTTATGCATTCTGCCGTCCAAACAAATCAGAATGCAGCTTTACAGGTCCAGGATCTTGGCCTTGCCAGTGAATCTAGAGTTAACTGACTCGTGGTGATAGACTCCCACTAACCAAACTTATAAGAGACAGATGTATAGGTAGAATGATAATTGGCTACAGTAGAATTCTGTTTACCTAGGAGTCTTAGTGCTAGAAGCATTTCAGCAATGGGATTATTCTAAAATAAGTTTTAAAATCTCTAAAATTATGCTATTGGAAGACTCGGGAAACAACTTGTTATGAGTGCAGTGCTGGGTAATAGATTTACCACACCACCAATGACTAGTTGGGGATGACAAAGCAGGCAAATATCTTGATGTGCACGGATGGTGTTACTGTTATAAAGAGACAGTGACTCCATCAGAGCTACTCCATGTTGTGAAGAAACCTTATGAATATATGGAGTAAAAAAAATGCATTTACTGGGAAACAGTCAGACAATTCTTCAAAAGTTTACAAATAGATTTTCCATATGACCCAGCAGTTCCACTATAGGTAGATGCCCAGGAGAATTGAAAACATATGTCCACATAAAAACTTGTTCACAGTTGTTCACAGTATCTTTATTCATAATAGCCAATAGGTGGAAACAATTCCAATGTCCATGAATTGATGAATGAATAAACAAAATGTGGTATATCCATATAATGGAATATTATTCTGCCATCAAAAGGAATGAAGTACTGACATGTGCTATGACATGGATGAACCTTGAAAACATTATGCTACATGAAAGGAGCCAGACGTAAAAGCCACATATTTTATGATCCATTTATATGAAATGTCCAGAATAGGTAAATCTATAGAGACAGAAAAGTAGATTAGTGTTTGCCTAGGCTGGAGCTGGGGAAGTTGGGGGGAAACGGGGAGTGATGCTAATGGGTAGAGAATGACCTTGAGGGGTGATGAAAATGTTCTAAAATTGGTTGTAGTGAAGGTTGCACTGCTCTGTAAATAAAATAAAAATCAGGAAGTTTTATACTTGAAAAGGGTGCATTTTTATGGTATGTGAATAATAAAGCTATTTTTAAAGAAATTTACTGCTAAGCAGGAGTTGCTCATCCTGCATCCCTTCTATTGCTCTCCCCTCCCCAGTTCACTCTCCATCCTTCCCTACTCTGCTTGCTCCCCAGGAAGCTGACACTATGGATTGTACCAACAAGCGCCTTTATGCAAGTGATCAAATAATTTATTGTCTAAACTGGAACACTTTTGAGAAAGAAGAATGGAGATGAACAAACTCTCTTGGGCAAACCAGGGGTCCTGGTTCTGTTGGGGGTTGGTCCCTGCAGTGCAGGTTGGCTGCATCACTCTACTGAGGGCTACAGCTCCTGGCAGGTGGCCCTCTCCATGCTGCTGCCTCTCTGGGTTCCAGGCTCCACCCCTCTCCTTCAGTCCCAGGAGTGGCAATTGCATGCTGCCTTGGTCCCCTGCCCCCCGTACTGCACGGTCCCACTGGTTTCCTTAAACCCTGCCCGTGTCTCTTTCTTAAACTTCCTCCATTTTCAGTTGCAGTGGGCCATCTGTTTCCTGCCAGCACCCTACTGATACAAAACTCCAGATAAACAGCCTGAAAGAGAAATTTGACAAGGAAAAGTGTGGTCAGCACAGTGACACCGCTAGATCTCTTCCAAAGAGCCGTTGCACCAACCCTCCTTCAGTTTCTGCAGATGTTTGTTAATCCTGACAGTAAGTTCTGATAGTAAGTGATTTAACTACACCCTCCAGCAACAAGGATATTCCAGTAAATACGATTTTATTATTGTAAGGGTTTTTTTTTTTTTAACCACTGTGAAGGAAATGAGGATACAGCAGAAATTACAATTTTCAGTATGAGAATATATATTCATTGGGTTTATCTTGCTCAGAATGTGCTGTACTACCGAAATCTGAGGATTTATGTATTTCATCAACTCTGGAGAATTCTCAGCCAATATCTCTTGGAATATCTGTTCTCTTCTCTCCCACCCGCTTCTCTAACAATAAGCTTCATTCTCCTTGTGTCCTAGTCTCCTATTTTTTCTATTTTCTACTCCTTTATTTCTGTGTGCTTTCTTCTGATCTTTCTGATCAAAAATTCTCTCTTCAGCTCTGTGTCTATTAGGCTTCCTAACGTATCCATACTGTGTTCAAATACATGCGGTAATTTCAATGATTATATTTTTCATTGCTAGGCAATTTAATTTTTTTCACAGTGCTTTTCCTCTTTTCACAGTGTGTTGTGTTTTTGTTTCTGTCCATATTTTAATCATTTTAAGCATACTTATCGCTATCAGACTGTTGGATTATCTTTAACTCTTGTGGGTTAAATCCTGATATTAGTTGTGTGTGCTGACTCTTGATCATGATGAATAGACTGTTTCTTTATATAATTTATAGTTTTGAATTGTGAACTCATTTCAGGGCCTTTATCTGTGGGATTTCCTATGAGGACTTGATTGAAAGTGGGTCCCCTCAGAGCCATTTCTCTTTTGCTTCTGCCGGTTACCAAGGATTATTTTAGACCAGTAACAAGTTTTCACATTAATTCTTATCTTGGGCATTTTGGATCTGTTCAAGGTAAAGCAAATTCAAACTCCAAACACAGATGTGGTGCAGGCCTCCGGTTACAAATTCTCAGGGTATGCTTTTAGCCCCCTACCAGAGCCTGGACCAAAGCTATCACACTGTGTATCGGCTGCCTGTCCTGCTAGGCACATTGCTTCCTGGCCCACCCGTCCTTGAAACTGTATGATCATGGGGGGTGGGAGTGTCCTGACTCTGTGAGGGGGCTCTTAGCTATGTGTCCTCCATACATGGGTTCAGGGCCTCTTTTTCTGATCCCCCTTTGTGGGTGAACACCCAGGCCCCTGGATTACTGAAACCAAGGACTCCTTCCACGGCAATCGGGGCATCAGCTTTCACATATTCTCTGCTGGTCGTCAGCTTCTTCTTTGCTTCTGGCCCCTGAGGATTTCCCTTCTTCCTTGCGAGCTCTGCCATGTATTTTATTTATTTATTTATTTATTTTTAAATTATTTTTATTTATTTGCGGTATGCGGGCCTCTCACTGCTGTGTCCTCTCCCGTTGCGGAGCACAGGCTCCGGACGCGCAGGCTCAGCGGCCATGGCTCACGGGCCCAGCCGCTCCGCGGCATGTGGGATCTTCCCGGACCGGGGCACAAACCCGTGTCCCCTGCATCGGCAGGCGGACTCTCAACCACTGCGCCACCAGGGAAGCCCGCCATGTATTTTAAAGAATTCTGGTTATATTTTACCTAGTTTGTCTCCATGGCTGTAGCAGGAGGGGGTTTCATGTTATAGAATCTGCCTCTATGAAAACTGGAAGTCCCCTTTTTAGACTGTTTACATCACAAAATGTTGGGTTTTGTGTAATGTGTAATATTTTCCATTTCTAGGTCAACTCAGGTTCCTCTGATTGATTAGAAATAACTAGATGGTTTTCAATGGCTTCGCATGGTGTGTTAAAAGTAGGGTTTTCTCAAATAATATGCTTTCCATTTCTTTCACTGCTACTCTAACCAGAACTCATATCTTACATACAAAATGTTCCTTTTTCTCATCGGACTTGTATTGAACAGTAAAAGCTAAGCTTCAGAAGAGGAAGAGATCAGGCCCTGGACGGTCTTGTTCTACAATTTGCAGTGGGGAGATCTGCTCCCCTGGGAGCACCATTCTCAATATCTAGGTAACTCAGAAGCCAAGTTAGTAGTCAGCAGGCAATTTGGGAGAATATAAATAAAGAGAAGGATATCAGAGGCTCCTGGGAGGACTAGTGTGTCTTGGCTCAGAGTAGATGCTTAAGAAACATCTCAAGGGGACTTCCCTAGTGGTCCAGTGGTTGAGACTCTGTGCTTCCACTGCAGGGGGGACGGGTGCGATCCCTCGTCGGGGAACTAGGATCCTGCATGATGTGGGGCCCACAAAACAAAACAAAACAAAACAGGAACTCACTGAACCATCCCTACCCCAGTATGGGGCAGACGCACTCTCCTGGTGACCTGGAACCATCAGGTAGGGTCTCCCTTCCTTGTACAGCTCCAGAGAAACAAAAATGTTTACACCTTCTTTCCCTTTTTCATATCTTCCGTGTGAACCAAACCCAATACTTGATTCCCATGATCAGAAGCTGCAAACTGGCCTCTAGAAGAGTTTCTAAAAATGGGGAAATTTTAAAATATTTTGATCTGGGGAAACTTCACATCGTGATCCAAGGTTTCAGCCCCTCTGGAAGGATTGGAACATGCGGCAATTAAGGGCCCACATTCCCATTTGGCCTTGGACTGGGGAGCAGCTGGCCCTTGGAGGGGAACTTGCTCTTCAGATCTTGACAGTCTCCCTGCCCCCTGTGAACGTACACCTGGCCTGATTCACACAGGTACGCTGCCTGACCCCCACGGGTACGAGCTTGTGACCCGGCTGTTCCAGCATTACTTGGGCCTGGCAACCAATCAGTTCATGAGGTGATACCTTCTTTCATTAGTTTCCTGCCCCAGTGACACATTCTGCACACTGAGGTTATACTTGGGTGTGTCCCAGGCCACCATCCACAAACACATCCCAGACATCTCAAGGTGAGTCATTGCCACAGATATTTGTTGATTCTTGCTAGTTTCATTTTCAAAAGGGGCTCTGTCTCTAAATTTGAGACACTTTTTAATATACTGACAACTCCCCAATTTTTAATATATAAAAATTCATATAAATATATAAAAAATATTAAAAATTCATATAAAGAATTCTGCTTAGGGGTCATGAGAGTGAGCTTAAACCAATTTTATTTCGTAGATGAGCCATGGTAATGATGAATACATGTTAATAGCTAACATTTATTGAGTACGTACTGTGTGCCAAGTACTAGACTAAGTAATCCCATTCAGGCCTCACACTGCTTTAAGCGCTTGTATTTCCATGATCTAGTTTACAGATGAAGAAACTGAGGCACAGAGAGCTGGGGCGAGGATGAGTCAGAATTCAAACCCAGGCAGCCTGACTCTGAGCCTACCCGCTGGACTACCTTGCACAGCTGCTTCTAATGCAAAGACCCCCTCACGAGGGTCAGGGGTTTCACAAACATTGCCTGAAGTCTCATAGCAACCTATGGACTTCACACAGCAACCTGGCCACATTAGAATCAGCTGAGAAGCCTTTAAACCATACCCAGGCATGGAGCAAATACCATAATGGGTTACCATCTGGGAACTCTAATGAAGAGTAATGGAAAAGCTCTGCACTATTCTTGTAGTGTTTCTGTTCATCTGAAATTTCATCAAAATAAAACAAAGTGAAAGTAAATAAAGAATGTAGTAGGACGATATTAGCTGACCTGAAGGGATTTCTACAGGAATTGTTGATAGCAAGAGGTGTTAATGAAAGTGTTAATAACAAGATCCAGAAACATATGTGTGATATGATCCCATCTGTGTACAGCAAATAGTGACAAAATACACACAGGCATGCCTATATATCCTTACAGGAAGATGGAATGGAATATGTATGATACATTTTAAAAACTCTGGATCTCAGTCCCCAGAGATTCTACTTTAGTTATTTAAGGGTAGGACCTGGGCATGGGTATCTTCTTTGCACCTTCCTTAGATCAGGTTTCTTAAATTTGCTGCACATTAGACTCATCTGGGAGGCTTTAAAAAGTCCTGCAGTCCAGGCCACAGGCCAATTAAATCAGGCTCCCTGAGAGTGGAGCCCAGGTGTGGGTGTTTTAATATTCCCCCAGGGCATGTCATTTGCCAAGTCTGAGAACCAGGCAGGGCCCTCCTGAAGCCAGGGCTGAGAATCACTTCCAGGAGGGAAGCAAACTCTGGTGTGCAGCATTACTATGTGATAGACAGTTGATGTCCATTTCAGTCCCGGGAACAGCCCATGGGTTAGGAAGCGGTTCCCCAGGAGGCTGGCTCTAGAGATCAAATAGCCTCCCCAAGGTCACAGGGCTGGGAGATGGTGGTGGGCATCCTGACCTACTGTCCACAAGGAGGGTGATGGGAGCTGCTTCGGGAAGGTTTCATTGCCTCCCAAACTCTCCTTCCCAAGATCATGGGAGTTGAAATTCCTTTAGTAAAGATTCATTACTTTGGGTTCCTCCACCTAAGAGCTATTAAAAAACAAAGCAAATACTCCTGGGAAGAATTGCATGTTAATCAAATCTTTTTTTTTTTTCCTTTTTAAATTTATTTAATTATTTTTGGCTGCATTGGGTCTCGGTTGCTGCGTGTGGGCTTTCTCTAGTTGCGGGGAGCAGGGGCTACTCATTGTTGCGGTGCGCGGGCTTCTCATTGCGGTGGCTCCTCTTGTTGCGGAGCACGGGCTCTAGGCATGCGGGCTTCAGGAGTTGTGGCTCATGGGCTTCAGGAGTTGTGGCACTCAGGCTCAGTAGTTGTGGCTCGTGGGCTCAGTAGTTGTGGCTCGTGGGCTCTAGTGCGCAGGCTCAGTATTTGTGGCGCCCGGGCTTAGTTACTCTGCAGCATGTGAGATCTTCCCGGACCAGGGCTCGAACCCGTGTACCCTGCATTGGTAGGCAGATTCTTAACCACTGCGCTACCAGGGAAGTCCCTGTTAATCGAATCTTAATGTCTGCCCAGTGAGTGCTGGGTGTTTCGACAGGAGGAAAAGTTAGAGAGATGCTCAAACATGGGGAAGGAATGTAACGTAGGGGCTGTAAATCTGACCTTGTCATTTTTCTGCTCAAAATCCCTCCATTCACCAGACTCACTTTGTTAAAAACGCCAAGTGTCATCCCACCTCTAGGCCTTTCCTGCCTCATGGAACACTCCGAGAATCCCCCTCAAGGTGGTTTTGGACGCTTCACTTACTCATGAAAGAGAAGGGCCTGCCTCTCAGGCCCGAGGCCAGTGTGAAGCCAAAGAATAAGGAGGCAAGAGAGGTGAGCTTTGGCAAACATTGCTAGGGTTGGGGGTTCGGGGCATCTAAACGCAGGCATGTGGCAGGAAAGCAGGACACAGCATCTTTGGGCTAAGGCATGTGGCCCCTATCCCAGGAGGGTTGGAGATTGGGTAGAAGGGACACCTCGGCATGGGAGTCAGAAAAACAGAGTTAGAGTTCTGCCTGTCACTTTCCAACAGTAAAATGAAGGCTAGGATGACAACCTCCTTCTCAAGACTGTGGGGAGGATTAGATATAATACAGGTAAAACACCTAGACTGTATATAGTAGGCCCTTAGCAATGTCAGCGGGACAGCATGCCAAAATTATAGGCTTGTGTCATGCGTTCTAGGACCAGGGCTGGAATGAACCTTGACCTGGTCCCTACATCTTTTAAAAATTTTTATTTCATTGTGATAAGAACACAACATTGGACCTAACCTCTTGACAAATTTTAAAGTATGCAATATGGCATTGTTAATTATAAGCACAATGTTGTACAGCAGATCTCTAGAACTTGTTCATCTTGTGTAATTAAGACTTCATGACCGCTGATTAGAAATTCCCCTATCCTCTCACCCCCAGCTCCTGGCGACCACCATTCTACTCTCTCTGATTCTGTGAGCTTGACTATTTTAAATACTTCCTATAAGTGGAATCGTGCAGTATCTGTCCTGTGACTGCCTCATTTCACTTAGCATAATGTCCTCAAGATTCATCCATGTTGTTCTATACCACAGGATTTCCTTCTTTTTTAAGGCTGATACATCATTGTATGTATAGACCACATCTTCTTTATCCATTCATCTGCCATGGATATGTAGGTTGTTCCCACATCTTGGCTATTGTGAATGGTGCTGCAATGAATCTATTTCTGTTGATGAGATTTATTGAGTGCTTTTTACTATAGGCCAGGAACTGGTATAAGTGCTTTATCTATATTAGTGCAGGGAAAACTCACAACAACCCTATGAGGTAGATGCTATCTTTATCCCCATTTACAGATGAAGAAACTGAGGCCCGCTTAGTATGGGCCATACCGTTAGTGGGTTTTAAACTGGGGTTTGAACCCAGGCATTTGGCTCTACAAGCAGTGATCCTGATCACTATAATACCGAGAGTATTAAAATCATAATAATGATCATGATTAAGAGCAAACTGTGTGTCAAGCACTGTTACTGGCAAGGTGAAGATGAGGCTTATGCATCCAAATGAGCAGCAGGGTTGCCCAAGAGAACAGTTAATTCCAGAAGTAACGCTCTTCATGATTTGGAGAAGAGGGATGGAGAGGTGGGTTGTGGTTAAGAGTGGGGCAGAGTGGCCCAGGGGAAAATAATCTTCCACAGCTGTGATATTTACCTCCATGCATCTCTGTGGTTCATGCAGTTTTCAAAGCCAGACCTTTTCCTATTGCGGAGTCTGATACGAGTCTATACAGCCTTTTGCACTTGGTTTCTTTTGTTACTACCCCCAGCTATTTCCCTTTTGTCCTGCTTTGTGCTTCAAAGGGTCAGCTGGTCCCCAAACAGGTGCTGGTTTTTCAATGTCCTTTTTAAAGGGTCATACAAAGTAAGCCAGCATCACAGTGTACACTATACCTCCTTGGTCTGTACTTGTTTTAACAGCTCTAGATTGCATTGGATTTGGGGGTGGTAGCAGTGTACCAGGGATTTATTGGGTTGCAGACACCTAAATACCTAAGCTTTTTCTTTTGTTCTAAAACCACATGCTGTGAAGCTAAGTCGTCTGCACCCTGTGTTTGGGAAGTTGTTTCAAGATGGGTCTGGGACATAAGCGCAATGAGCTTTGGGAGAAGATTAGCACTTCTTGTGGTCTAGCAGCAAGAAGTAAAACCAGGACCAGCTTGTTGTACTTTATCTGGTGGATTTGGATTAGTTCCAGGCAGCCAGTGGCTGGAAAATTCTTGAGAACTGGGTCTCACTCCTCCGAGTCTCATCAGAATAAGGAGACACTAGCACAGAACCTGGTCAAAGGAACAGCCCAGAGTTGGGGGCTTACGTTTTACGGTCTTTAAAAAAGCTGCTCATTTGATTCCCCTCCTCCTTGCCTATTTGATGTTGATCTAAATGAGACCCGGCTGTGCAGTTAGGCGGTGGAGCTGGGAAAATAAACCACCAGCCTCAAAATCAACCTGGGCCCATTTGTGCTATTTTCAGGTTAAACCTCCCAACAGGGCTCTCTGTAGTGACACCACCACCCGATGCCCTCAGCGCGCCTGAAAAACAACCGTCCAAGTCACGGGCAGTCAGCTATCTCCATAAACTGACGAACAGTACACGGAAGCTCTAATGCCACTTATTTCGCAAGGGCAAAATCAATCGACTTTCCCAGCATCCTGCAACTTTATTGAACTCGGATCCCGCTGCGGGATACGTCGCCGAACTCTCCTTAATTACGTATTTGGCTGTTTGCAATCGTGACTCGGCGCTGCAGTCCTGATATCAGAGAAGCGGCCTCTTCTCAGAAGCCTGCAGTAGTAGCGGCAGCAGCGGCAGCAGCGGTAGTTTTCCCGCCCTACCGACTGCTCCCTAGTTGCGAGGTACTGCGCTAAGCGTGCCACCGTGCAAGTCCCGGGGGTCGGCGGCTGCACCCTCCGCGCTGGGCGCTCGCAGCCATTGTGGGGTGGGCGCTCGCCTAGCTGCGTGCTGACACGCCCTCTCGGCTCAGCGACCCGCGGCCAAGGGATGGGGGTGGTGCTCGCGGAGGAGGCTCGCGCGGGGGTTGGATCCTCCCCGCACCGCCCGCGCGCCTGCCTGCTCCGCCGGCGCCCCACGCGCCTCGCGGGCACGGGCACGCGCTCCCTGCCCCGCCCGCGTGCGGCGGCCTCACGGCCCCGGGCGCGCGCCCTCCCCGTGCCTCCGCGGCGGACGCACGGCCGCGAGCGCGCGTGCGCCCCCGCGAACGTCCCCGGGAGCCGAGCAGGAGCGAGCGCCGGGGCCGGTCGCGCAGGACTGAAAAGGAGGCGGCGGCCGCGGCTGTGAGCAACAGATCCGGGCTCCGCGAGCAGACCCGCTCTGCTGTTGGGCGTTTTTTTGTTTGTTTGTTTAATTTCAAAAACATTTATTAAATTAGAAAATCTTGCATTTTTAAATGGCGCTGGCCCTGGGTCAGCGGGTGGTTTTCGCTGCTTCAAGATGGGCTTTGCCGTTTCTGTCGTCGGCACCAGTGGTGGCCTGATTGTCAGTCTTCTCTGGGCATTTTTAAGGCCAGGAGCTGAGCGCTGCATGTAGGCACCCTACAGAACGGTTTGGCTTTTTAAATTATTATTCTTATTTTGGGCAGAGAACATTCGATTCTCGGGCATTCGTCCTCTGTGGAGAAGAGGCTGCGAGTCGGCGGTGGGTCGCTCTGAGGCTGAAATTCCTCCCGGGGTGAGAGATCCTCGGCCCCGCTCATAGTCCAGGCAGCCCCGAGTGTGTGTCCTGTCCCTGACGACGCCGGGAAAATGGAGGCTGTGATTGAGAAGGAATGCAGCGCGCTCGGAGGCCTCTTCCAGACCATCATCAGCGACATGAAGGTAGGACGCTGGGGGCGCGGCTGCGGCGGCGGCCGCCGCGCACTGACCTCGCCACGGGGTTTCGCCTCCGCCCTGGGCCAGCCGCCCGGCCCTTGCCTGCGCCGTGGCCTCCGGCCACCTGCGGCAGCGCTCCGGCCCGGGTGTCACCTGCTCACCGGGGCGCCGCTCCGGGCTCTGCTGGGTCACCGGGCGGGCGGCTTTTCTGGGGGTATATGATGCCTCTTGACCTCTCCCCGCTCATTGTCCCAGGGGACGGCACCGTCTCGTTTCCCTGGGGGCCCAGGGCCCCGGCTCCAAGTTTTCCATTGTCTGTCGCTGGATGGAGTGTCCGCGACCCGCGGAGGCTGGATGCCTGGGCGGACACCTGATTCCCTGGGGTACAGGGCGGGGGCTCTTCCCAGCCGTGGGAAGGAGCCCCCCGACTCGAGAGACTGGGAGGGACCTCCCTCTCCCTTGTTGGCTTTCAGGTCCACCTGGGGGAGATCTGAGCAAATTAGGTATTAATTAGGCTCTTCCAAAGCTGGCGAAGGAGTGCGTGCCTCCCCTCGGCCCTCCCCCGGGGCGCGGAGAAGAAGTTCCCAGAGCAGTTTTGCGAGGACCCCACTTCCCCTGGCTGAGGCTCCCAGCCTGAGGTCCAGACTGGGGCACCTTAAACAACTGTATCACCTAGCCACCCAGCACAAACAGACTCCAGGTTTTCTCTTGGAAGGATGGTGGAGACTCAGTGTGTGTGTCCGACCGCGCGCGGGCGCGCGTGTGTGTGATGGGGGCGGGGAACAACACCCTGGCATTTTCCTGCGAAGGGTGGGACTGGGGATAACCTGATCCTTGGATGTGGATTTTCTGTGCACAGAGATAGACCAGGGCCCTGTGTTACTAATCCAAAGGAAATGTATACGAGCGAGCTGGCTGGAGGTGGGAATTGGGGGCGGTGGGGGGATTTTTTTTCATGTGTATTTAGGGAGCTTCTCTTTGGCTGTAGCCCAGCCCCAGTTTGCCTCAACAGATCCGGGGAGGTGGTGTTTAATTGAAAGCTCGGCTTCCAAAACGAGTGGGCAGGTTTGGAAAGCTGTGCAGCGAGTGGGTGTGGACAGCCCCTCTTCAGCCGCTGCCTCGGCGCCTGCGGGAGCTTTTGTCTGTTGAAGTGTAAGGTTTGGAGAGGGTTCGGCCTCGGAGATGGACTTTGGGAAGGAATGCTCAGCTGTCATGGCCTGTTTCCCCCTCTTAGAACCAACTGCCACCTCACCCGGGGTGAACTTTTTCCCAGGTGCCTCCGTCCTGGTCTTGTCCATTTTGAAATCCTTATCCAGAGCCTGTGCCTTTTGTCAGAAATTGACATCCGTGTAGCCTTATCTTCAGCGGGACCCTGCTTGCCCAGGAATGCCTCTAATCCAACCCCTTGGAATTAGATGGATTATTCCCTGTTCAAAGGCAGCCCTTTCATTCCTTTGCCCCCAATCCACATTGAATAATTGAAGTGCTCTTTTGAGACAAAGCTCGGTGTTCCCTCTGTAGACTCTGGGGTCTTTCTTGTTAACTGAAATTCTATAGGCCTTATAATCAAACAGGATTTGGTTTGAGGCACACGTGTATTCTGATCACCAGGGGAAGAATCCGAGATGGGTTGGGAGAGCTGCTTGTGTTTTTTTGGAGGGGAGAAATGGATGTTTCCAGTCCCTCTGTAGTAACAACCCCGTGACCTAACCCATCGACCCACTGCAGTCCCAGAGTGTTCACATCTGGAGTTTTTTCCTCGCTCTTTGTTCCTTAATCCAGAATCTAGTTTCAGTTCTTCCAATTTACAGGTTTGAACCCAAAGCCCTTCAGAAAGTAACTCACTTGAAGGTAGGCCCTAATGCTTTCTACCTGCCATCCCGGGACTGTCCTGCAGCGCTTTCTGCCTGGGGGCTAAGGTGGCATGCTTCTCCCTCCCCAGGATTCCAGTTAAAAATACTTATTTAATGTCCTTTTAGTGCTGGATCTATAGTTTGTGGTTCATGAGTTCTTTCCCTTTGAATTGAGTTGGGTTTGTTCAACATCCTGTTGGGAAGACATTTATTTTAAAGGTTTATTTTGTTTTGGCAGTCAGAGATTTTAAAAGCGAAGTGGAGTGGAAGATGAAAACATGCCTTGGGGTCTGCAGAATTTCAGACTTTTGGGGAATAGAGAGATAAGAAGGAAAAAGAGAGGGGCGGTGTCTAATTTCCAAGATTGTTTATGCCTAAGACAGTGTTTTCGTGGAGTTTTCTTTTTAAAAGGCTTCTTCATGGAGTAGATGGCAGTGACATTTTAAAAGGGAATTTTAAAATTTGGGCATTTAGGATAAGCAGTGTATAGTATGCTTATGCATGGAGTTACCAGCAACAAAAGTCAATTTTTAATATCTGAAATGGGCTGTCTTTCTAAGGACCTGCTTATCCTCCTTTTCACTTCCTTGAACTCCCATGATAGGTTTATGACACCTTTGGTTCCCTTTCTGTTTGCTACGAAGGACACATGTAAATGTTGGAAACCCATTTGGAATGCCATCTTGAGAACATTTTCAGGTTATTTGCTCAGAAGTGTTGTTGGAGTTGGGGGGGGGAGGGTAAGGAAACTTTTTTTTTTTAAAGTAGCATTTGATTCTCCAAAATGTACAGCAGCACAGGAAGGGAGTCAATTTCCTCTTTGGAGAAAAAAAAAAAAGAGAAAACAACAAAAAATGGAGTAATTTCCAGGCCTAGCACCATCCATCTTCCCAAACCAAAGAACCTCAAGACATGGAAAAGCTGGAGAGGATTCTTTGTGCATTCTTCTAACGATCTTTCATCTGGCTAAGTCCTGGGCTGTCAGGGTGTGTGTTTTATCCTTTTCAGGGGGTCGGGTGCAATGAAGAAACCCTCACTTTTCTTCCATTGGGATCCTGCAGCAGCTGTTAAATAACTTATTGGTTCCTTGATGAGGGAAAACCCTGTGGTTTTTTCCTTTCTTCCATCCTACTCTGGTGGTCACTAATGAATGGTGGTGTGCAAAATCGCTTACTGGCTGCCCTTCCGCCGTCCGCATAAATCAGGTTGTCTGGAGTGAGCTGGTCCCAAAGGGAAGGGGAGACTAGGGATTCATGTGGCTGGAGGCAAGGGCCCATCGCCAGTTTGTTTAGGGGACAGTAGCTTGGAAGTGACTGTGGAAGGCCAGATGACTGACTTCTGATGTTTAAACACTGTTGACTGCGTTAAGGAGATCCTGGAATCTTTTTGGAATTTCTCTCCAAGTCCCGGGAAAGACAGGCTAATGCTTCAAACAGCAGATTTGTGCCATTACTTTTTCTTTTTTAAAACTTGAGCTGTAATGAATATATAACATTAGTTTCGGGTGTACGACATGCTGATTTGATACTTGTATTTTTAAATTTTTTTAGTTAAGTAATTGAACCAGCATGTAGAATTCAGTGATATTTGGAGAGCTTTTAAGACCAGGAGACCCTGGCCAAACTTGAGGGCAGCTCAGCCTGTAGATGTCTGTCTTCTTTTAATAACTAACTTAGTTTAAAAAAAATAGTTGGACGCTAAAATCAAATATTTTCCTCAGCCTTGTTGCTCAAGAATCAGCACGTCAGGAGCTGCATTGGGCCTGATGCAGGGAGAACTTTGTACTGGGTTGGAGAGTGTGTTCGGGGTTGTATAATGTGACTGGGGGTGAAAAAAATACCCAAGCACACCTTGAATTCTCCACCCCACGTCTCACTTGAGGCAGGGGTGTCCTGTTACCAGCACCTGTGCCGAGCAGAATAGGGGCCTTGTTCAGTTTTCCTCCACTGCCCCCCACCTCTGTTTGCTACCAGTATCCTCTCTCCTAAGTTCTACCTAAAATTAGACCTGCTTAAGGGACTTCTTGAATTCCATGGAAATCTTTTGTGGTTCAAAGACATGTCATGATATTTTCCTTACTTATCACAAGATCAAGAATGTGGGCAGTGGATCCAGCCCTGGATAATGATTTCAGGGTTGTTTTTCACCTCCGCTGTTTTGCTTTGGCTCTGGGGTGTCTGTCAGACAAGAGGTTCACTTCCTCGGTGTTTATTGAAGGCCTGCTGTGTGGAAGGCCTCTTGCTGGGCTGTGAGGAACCAGAGATCCACAAGGGCTGCCCTTGGAGAGTTGCTTGTACAGTTCAGTTCAATATGGCGGTCATGAAGGAAGGGCTGGTAGTCCAGCCTGGGGAGGGACATCCGTCAGCCCCTGCAGGCCTTCCTTTTGACTTTTCAAAAAAAAAAAAAAAAAGTGTTTTCTCTAGGAAGATAGCAAAAACCCAGCCAAGGCCTCCGCCAGTGGCCAGGTGCTCTGAGGGAGGTGGGCTGCTCTGTAAACGGTGACACACAAAGGTAGACAAGCAAAGCCCTTGTAAAGTACAGATGGGCCCCATGTTGCCTTTTCTCTTAGCAAATGGCTGTGTTTGTCCAGGCTTTTACAGCTTCCTCAGTTTAGACCTGTGGGAGAAGAAGGAGAAGTGAAGATGTCATAAAACCAGCGGCAGGGAACTGCCCAGAACGGTGCCTGTTGAGAGATTTAGGGCCTATTCTCTGCAGATCAATCTTTGGGGGCTTTTAGGTGCAAATCTTGTCGTCGAGGTTTGGGAAGAAGTCATTTTTTTTGGTCTTGGCTTGAGTGTCTCTGTGGGGAAAATCCCTTGTACGTCATATTTAACCAAATTGTTGTTTGATGCTGTGAACGTTTACGTTCTGAGATCCTGGTTGGTAATGCCCCAGATGGAGAGAGAAGGTCATTCTTAGTCACGGTTTGCATGGAAGGTAGGCTGAGTTTGAATTTTGCCCGGTTCAGCTATCACTTAGTTCTTTATGAGAGTAGCATGAACTCATAATCCTACAGTATTGATTGAGCATCAGTGACATTGCAAGCACCGAGCTTGATATCAGCAAGTCAAGATACAGAATTCCCAGTTAAATTTGAATTTCAGAGAAACAGTGAACAAGTTTTTAGTACAAGTATGTCCCACCCACACTCTGCTGCTGACCTCTTGGCCTCGGAACTCTTTGCCTCTTGAGGGAGGGAAAAGGAAAAAGTTAAAACAATGCCTGTCCATTTGGCCAGCTCACTTGAGGTTGTTAAAATGCTTGGAGGGTGAAAAGGTTGAAACTATTGATCCATTAGGTGCTTTATCTATAATTTTCATCTAGGCTTTTTCCATCTTCCTAGGGACGGTTGAGAGCTGGCCAGATCCTTCTGTAGCAAGACCATTTAGATGTTTATATCGGGTATGGAAAAATGAGATCATTTTGAGTTTGCCATTACTTCTTGGAACTGCCTTCAGGACACTTTCCCCTAAAACCCACACCTTTGCAAAACCCACACCTTTGCAAAAACAAAGAAATACCTCTCCCTGAACCAAAAAAAAGCCAAAGGACAGATTCAGCTGCCTAGGACAGCAGACAATACGCATTTGGGACTCCTGAAAGGGAACTGACTGATGCCTGAAGCCGTTTAACTCAGATTGCAGATTGCACTGCCGATTCGGCCTTATTAAGTAGCAAACCAGAGAGACAAATGGAATAAATTAATTGGATGAGCATTGAGGAAGCCCATTGTATTTGACTGCCAAGGTTCTCCCTCGAATGAGCTGGAGAATGCAGAAGGTTGCATCTGAGTGTGTGTCGTGCACGCGCACATGTGTGCGCACGCAACACACACACAGACACACAGACACACACACACACACACATATACACATATATATATACAGCCCCCCTCCAAAAGCAAAACCAAAATCCACCCGGCGTAGATTCCAGAGCAGCCCACCCATTATTAATGTTTCCCACCTCTTAGCCTAGGGAAGACCTTGGCATGGGGCTGTGTCGTCTGCTGCTTCCCAATTTAAGATGCTCTTGGTGCCACCTGGTCCGTGGTAGGTGCTCTGTAATCATTGCATGTAGTGAACAGGGGGCAGCAAGGGACTCGGTGAGAATCTACTGGGTGCCAGGATTTCCTGTCATCCTCACCATCACCCCCACTTTACAGATGAGAACACTGAGGCTTGGAGTCGGTAATTTGTTTAATGCCGTGGTGAGGTGGGCTGGCATTCAGACCTTGGTTTATTTGACCTTAAAGCTGGAGCTCTTTAGAGCATGCCTAAGGTAGAGAGGGGGCTGTGGATTTATTTCCACAGCATTTCACTTGCCTGAGTCTTGCAGGAGGCCCAAGGAAGGAATCAAGGTCACATTTCTGTGTCTGCAGCCTGGAGGTATGAGCCTGAGCTGAGATGCTGGGAGAACTCTGGGGGTGGGGGTGGTGCACAGCTCCCATCTGGCTGTCACTTTTGTGGAAATGGTTTAATTTGTGATGTATCGACATATTGTGGCTTCCTTCCTTCTCCCACTTACCAATCTTCTCTGACAGACAACCATCCTTTCCCCTCTCCTCTCCTTCCCCTGGGTGCGCAGAGAGGAAAGTCACCTCCATCCTTGGCTTCTGTCCTTGTCCCCATACAAAGCACCTGCAGTCTTCTCCGTGACTGGCCAGAGGTCTGCCTTTATGTGTCTGGGGAGCCCATTGGTCCCTAAGGTTGGGTGACTATGCCCATCGGTCCCCCTAATTATATGAATTAAATAAATTCATCCGGAGTTCAGTTACTCCTCAAAGAGAACTCCTTGCCTTGAACTCATATTATGTCCAGCCCTGGAACACTCTTGTAAAAGGGCTTTCCGTATTTAATTATTTCCCGGTCACCCTCGAGTTGGGTTGAGTCAATCGAGCCATTGCAAGATTGTGTTTGGGGAAGTTGATGGAATTGCCAAAAAACCTCCTTTCTGTGCTGATTTCTTGGCATATATGACCTTGGTCATAGTTTCTAAGTGGTTTTTCTTTTCCTGTCTAGTTTAAGTGGGTGGAAAAAAAAATCAGTGGGGTGCCTTTTGAGCTGTGTGTCTTTTTATTTGCTTCCCCTCAAAGAATTTGGACAGTAGTGAAAGTATTAGCTTGGTCAGCACCCGCCGCCTCCCGAATCCTGGAGGTGGATGACGGGTTTGGTGGACGGAAGGTTTTGCCTGGGCCTCCCTTCCCTGCCACCTCCCACAGACAGGGGTCTCCAGGGTCCCGGAGGAGGGGGTCTTGCTGGAGGAGGAAGAGGCAGTTCTGGGCAGGTGTGCCCATTTTGGTAGAATGGGCATGGTCACAGGGATGAGTGCATTGGATACCCTGGGAGCCATAAGACACTGATGCCTGGACCTAATTCCTCAGAGGGTCTGATTCAGTGCTTCTGGAGTACATCCTGGACATTAGGAGTTTTGAAAGCACCCCCAGCTATACACAGTTTAAGCACCCTCAATGTGTTTTCTCAATCTTGCCTAAGTCTGAGTAAAAGCATCTTTACATGGTCACACAGCAATGAGCATATGCTTAACGCTACTGGGCTTCAGGATGGTAAATTTTATGTGTATTTACTACAGTTACTAAAAATAAGAATAAATTTATAGTGAAACAACGTTAAAGTGAACACATTGGAAAATAACAACAGAAAAAGCATCTTTAGAATCCTTGGCTGTTTTTAGTTGATCTGTAATAGTCCTGTCCAGCATGATTTTCTACAGTCATGGAAATTGTCAGATACATTAGCCACTAGCCACATGTGACTTTTGAGCACTTGACGTGTGGCTAGTGCAACCGAGGAACTGATTTTTAAATTTTATTTACTTGTAATTTGTTTAAGTTTAAACAGTCATATGTGACTAGTGGCTGCATATCGGACAGTGCCGCTCTATAACATACCACCTAAGTAAAAACAGTGTGCTTGCTTGGCAACACGGCTTCCTGCCCACATTCTGTTTCCTCCTGGCCACATCACTGCCCCTAAACCCCTCCTGTAGAAATTCTGGAGCTATTGCTGACCTTGGAGTCAGAGAGGTCTGGTTTTAAATCCTGTGGGCAAATTTCTTCATCTCTCTGAGCCTCATTTTCCTTTTCTGTAAAATGGGTCTCATAAAGTACCCATCTTATAGGGTTGTTGGGGGGGATTCTGAAATGAGATCGTACTTGTAAAGGGTTTCACGCAGTGCCTGACAGACATGCACTCAGATGTTAGCTGCTGGTTTTCTGTCTTGCAGATTTGGGAATGAAGTATTCTGAAGTTTTGAAGTCAGTAATTATCTCCACCACTTCTTAGGGCAAACATGACCCCACCCTTTACTGAGCTGTATTTAGAGCTTGCAGTGAAGTTGCAGGAAATGGAGAAGTTGAGTTTTTTTTTTTTCTTGCTGAGTAAATCACTCCTGAGTTCATTATAACCTCATCTGGCTCAGCAGGGCCTGTTGGCATTTCTGTTTGCAAACCCTCTGTCTGTATATAAAGGCAGGGAAGGGCTGTATACCTGGCGGAGGTCCTCAGGGCCTTTAATTTAATGCGTAAAAGAAAAAAACCTTTTAGAGATGTTTACACCAGTGTAAGGGGAGACTGAGTTGCTTCATAAGGGCCATCTTTTTCTGTTAACCTTGTTTGAGTCGCCCCTTCTTTTTCCGGAGTGACTACCAGAGAAGTACCTCATTTGCCTCTAGTCTGCCTTTTAGCAGCAGCTTTGTACTGGCTTCTGTCCCTTCCCAAGACTTGGCCATATTTGGGTTCTTCCTACCTGCCTACTTGCTGAATATGGCCCACCTGTCTTAGCCAGACCTTGGGGGCCACCTGGGACTTGGCCCAGCAGAGTGACCTGCTCTGTGCCCAGTGTCTCCCCGCCTGGATTCCCTGGCTTCTTTGAACACATCCTGTGCTCCTCTTTCTTGCTGTTTGTCCCGCTTGGAAGAGCTTCTGTGCCGTTTTCGGCATTATCGAAATCTTTCTCATCCTTCAGGGCCTCACCAGAAAGTTACCTCATTTCTGGACCCTCATCTGCCTACCAGGTCAGATGCCCTTGGGCATTTTTCCAAGTTCATGTTGATTCTACCTAGTACTTACTACATTCTACCTTAAGTGGTTGCCCTTGGGGTTTGAAGCCTGGCTCTGCCACTTCCTAGCTCTGTTACTCTGGGCAAGTTACTCTTGTTCCTTGACACTTAGTTTTCTTACCTGTAAAATGGGTAGAGTAATACTCTTCTATTAAAGTTGTGGAGGATTAAAAGAGAAAATATATGTAAAGGGCTTAGCACAAAATGAATGCTGAATAAAACTCTCTTATGTATCTATCGGAGCCAACCTAGTAATTTCCAGCAGAGTACCCTGCTAACAGCGACACTCAGATGTTTCAGAAAATATAAGAAACCTATATCTTCGCTTTGATAATGCAATAGACAAGAGTGAAATGCTTTTCAGCTTTCAGCGTGTAAATAATTTGAGAGAACACAGTGTACATACTCAACGAATATGACGACTGCTCTGTGCCTGGCACTGCTGGGGGGTAGAGATACACCTATGACCTTGCCCGAAAATTGTTTAGTCTAGAGGAGGAAGAGACAAGTAACTAGAAATCTGTGTGATCTGTGCCATGATAGATGTCAGCACAAGAGTTTGAGGGGGGCCTGGGGAAGGCCTCTGATTCTCATTTGGAGTAGGAAGACAGAATCAGGGGGAGGCTTTTGATACAGGTGACCCCCAAGCTGAGACCTGAGTTTTATTTTACTTACTTTAACAAGCATTTTTATGGTACAACCAGGCTCTATTCTAGTGCTTTACAAAGACTCTTAATCCTCCCAACAGCCCAATGACGTAGTTATTCAATACTAGTCCATCTAACAGTGAGGGAATTACTGCTATAATTCCCATTTTGCAGATGGGGAAACTGAAGTGCAGAACGGTTAAGCCATTTGCCCCCATCTTACAACTATCAAGAGGTACAACTGGGAGTTGAGCCCAGGTAGTCTGGCTCCGGAGTCTGTACCCTTAATCCACAGTGCTGAGCTGTCTCTCACAGCATTTTAGGGTTTCCTTTTCAGAGTCCATAATGGGTGTACGTTATCAATTACTTTGAAGATTATTCTACCTATAGCTTTAGGACTCAGGATGAACCAGAAAAAGCAACAAAAATCTAGGCTGTCCTCTGAGCTGCTTCAGGAGGCCCAGGAGGCCTCCCTTTATTTCAAGAGGAGTTGGACCCGCCAACGACATGAAGTTGTTGGGTGGTGGACTCAGCCGGGGGCCGCTGATTCGTCAGCAGAGGAAAGTATGTGGGGGGCAGGCGGGGTGTGGTTCCCAAGGGTCTGACACAGTCTGTCCGAGGTGACAACCACATGACACATGTTTGTTTTGCTGGAGAAACCCCCTCTGTCAGGGTCGCCCCAGTAATGGCTCTGCAACCCACACGATTGCACTTCAGGAAAGGGGGCTGTGTGCAGTAGGAGGCTGGAAAGGCTTCGAGATTAGTTCACAGGGAGACCTCAGTTTCGCTTCTGAGGCCCGGCTTGCCCCAGCCCGGGCGGCAGCTCCGGCAGCTGAGGAGGAGGCCATTAAGGAAGTCTTTGAGTTTGGTTTAATGGTCCCTCTTTGTTTTGAAGTGATTGTTTACTGAACCTTCAAAGCCAGCTCTCCAGCAGGATGTGATCTGGGGCCTGGATAATTGGATGAAGCACCCCAATAGGAAGCAAGTAGCGGGGAGCAGGGCCAGGAGTAGCGAGCTGATGGCCAGGCCCTTGGCGTCCGGGCACTGGGAGGCTCTGAGCTGCTGCTGGGGTGGGGGGGGATCATCTTGCAACCGGGAGTAGACCTGAAGCAAGGATCCCCTGGAACCTGGCCTCTTTGATGTTGTGCTGGCCTTAATTAGGGACACCCTAATTAAATCACCAAGGAGAGAGCTTTCCTCTACATTTAGCATAAAGCATTAGCAAATGTTTTGAGAGCATTTCATGAGGGATTACTTCTCCAAGATTATGTAAGTAATAGAAAGTTAATGAAAGGAAAACTAAAACCTCAGGCAAGTAAAAAATAAAAGTCACCCATAACCACTTGATTACAAAGTGGGTTATGGACACACGTTTTAGATGAAGGCTCTTGCGGCCTGTGCCCTGCCAGAAGTTTCTTTTAACACTTAGCTTTTTACTTGCGCTTTCTGTGCGTGTAATTAGAAGCCAGGTCAGTTTTAATGGCCGTGTGGTGGTCCATTGTTTTGTTTGTTTGTAGTTAATTCATTTAGTTGACACACATTTGAGGACCTGCCGTGTGCCAGGTTCTGTGTTAAGTGCTGGGGACACAGCAGTAAATAAAATGGACACAGATCTCTGCCCTCTTGGAACTTACATTCTAGTGGAGAGGGGGTGGGGGTCTGGGACAGAGAAACTGAATAAGTCAATTGTTTTATATTTTAGAAGGATATGTGCAATGGGAAAAAATAAAGCAGGCCCAGTGTGGCAGTTTTTAAATAGGGAAGGCTTCACAGAGAAGGTGACATTTGAGCAACAGCTTATAAAGTATGTGGATATTAGAGAAATAATGAATGTTCCAGGCAAGCGAAGAGCATGTGCAAAGGCCCTGAGGTGGGAGCCAGTTACATACTGATTTGTGATTAGGCTGTGTCCCGTTTTTCACTAATTATAAGCAGCACTCCAGTGAATATATCCTTGTAGCTACACGTTGCTTTACACTGGTGGTTTCCCCAGAAGGATTTATCCTGGGTCAAAGGTACATACTTTCATGGCTCTTGAAACCCATTGCCAGATGCCTTTCAGAAAATGTGTATGAGTTCACATTCCCACGTGCAAGTGCTTATCACCAGGGATTACTTCTGAAGGAGCAAGGTCTGAACACAGGACTGAGAAATTGCTGAGACCACAGCATCCAAGACTTCAGAGGGATGTGGCATCTTATCTAGAGCGATAATTCTCAAATCTGTATGTGATTTTAGCCATCAGAGCATGAGTGTCCCCTGGGGAATGTGTTAAATGCAGACCCCTGGGTCCCACCCCCAGAGATTCTGATGTGCAGATCTGGGGCGGGGCTCAGGCATTTGCAGGTTTAGCAGACATTCCCCGGTGGTGAGTCTCTGGGAGGTCGTGCTGGGAGTGTACCATGAGTAAGTAGAAGTGGGGGTGGCTCTTGGGCCCCCCTGAGCCACCAAGAGCCTCCTCTGCAGCTCAGGAAGTGAGTAGGAAGGATCTCCCTGCTCTTCCCACCCCGTCCCCGCCCCCCAGATCCCACCTTCCCTGGATGTGTTCCAGGTGAGCAGAATGACTCTCATGTCTGAAGGTAGCATAGTCTTCTATACTTACTATCCTTTGCTAATTCTCTTTCTTCTGCAGGGAATGCTTCCTCCTGTCCTTTCTTTCCTTCCTCTTGGCCCAGAAAATTCCCTTTTGTCCTTTTAAGACCTCGGTGAGGAATCACCCCCATCCAGAAATTTGCACCAACCCCACCTTCCAGCGCTTTATATCTGGAGTGTGGCGCCCTCCGAAGGCTTTGGGATTGGTGGCTTACACAGCAGCATTCCTCAACACTCTGGCCTGTTTTAACAACCCCCCCCCCCGGGTGCCTGTGCATAGTAGGTGCTCATTAAATGTCCCAGTCAGGGTGGCTGGCCTTGTATGTTGACTCATTAAAATAGCAATTGCTGGCATTTCTGGAGTTCTAAGTTTCTAAGTGCTAGTCATCCTTCTATGCCCTCGTATTCTTTCACTTACTCTCGTTAACATCCTTTGAGGTGGGAACTACCGGGGCTATCATTTACAGATGAAGACAGAGTGGCAGTGGATAACTGAGTCACTTAGGTCTCCAGTGGGGAGATCTGAAGTTGGGCAGCCTGACTCAACCCACTAGACCACACTGATCCTTTTAGACACTGGATTAGACTGCCCATCAGGGCCCTCTATCCAGGCAAAGAGAAGGACATTCAGTGGAAAGACACTAAAAAAGGGCAATGACTATAGAAGTAACAAACACGGCCCTTTTTCGTGGTACCCACCCAGGTGTCATTCCTAATAGTCTGGCTGGGAATTGGGGCTTGTGGAGTTCAGTGGAAGGGGAAATCTGTTTAGTGGAAGGTGGCAGTGCCCACGAAGTGTGCACAGAGCTGTAAGGTCCTTTTCACAGGCATATTTATTGCTGGTGAGCTTGAGTAGGTGGGTGAGGGTGGGCGTGCAAGGAGGCAACCACTGATTATCCGAGTGGCTGCCATCCACTTGATGGACAGCGATAATTAGTGGATTAGGCAAGCCCCAATCAGAAAATAAAAGCCCAGGAATGGTTTTGATGATGGATGGGCTTACGCAGCGCCTTTCATCAGAGGATGTTGGGAGCCCTTCATCTTGTAGGATGGGGTGGGGAAGGATGGCTTTGGGGACAAAGCTGTGACAGGCACCCACTTCCGGAAGCTGCACATTCCTGCCTTGTGCTTCAAGAAGCATGGAGTCCAGAGGCACTCCTGCTTTGGTCAGAAACTTCCTCTTGAAGCTTTGCTTTTCGTTTCCCTAAAGCCTGGGGTCACTAAGGGGTGTCCCTAGAAGAAGAAGGAGAGGGATGTTACGGACTGCGTTCCTCACACCCACCCTGGGGAGAGACCCGGTGGCAGGGGTGGTGGCAGCAGCCTATAGAGATGCTCCAGGCAGGCTCTCCAACCTCCTGGGAGAAGCAGATCAGTTCTAGTATCCACAGGAAACCTGAAGACTTCACAGAATTATCCATAATCACACTGCTAATGGTGGTGACTGAACATTTCCTGTGCATTTCTATCAGACGTTTTTTGCACCAAGAGCTTTTCTTTGTTTTGTGTTTTCTTTTTTCACATGGTTGAGAATCTTGACCATTCCTAGGTCGACGTTACAGCTTGTCCAGGGCCTTTGCGGTTGTAATCGGGGGTTATGTGTTCGGAGCCCTTGGTCTCCACTTTACTTTGTCTGGGCTCCTACTGAACCCAGTATAAAGCAGGACCCAGCCTGCCTACTGAGTGGCTTTCTGCAGCCCTGGGGCTGGGCCGGGAGGCTGGGTCTGTGCATCTTGCTGCTTGCACTTAGCAGAATCAGGGCAGCGCTTGGGCCACAAAGTCAGGCAGATTTAGGATCAAGTTTCAGCCCAGACCACTAGGATGCAACCTTCCTGGTCCTTGGTTTCTTCAGCTGTGAGATAATTAGGAGCACCCGCCTCACTGGGTTTTTGTGAACGGGTAATACGTGTGTGTATCAAGCTGTGCTCCTCCGTGTGTGGTCTCTGGACCAGCAGCCTCGGCCTTACTCAGATTAAACATGCAACATCCAGGCCCCACCTCAGACCAAGGGAATCAGAACCTGCATTTTTGCAAGATCCCCAGGTGATGGATATGAAAGTTAACGTTGGAGAAATGCTGATCTATGTATCGGGCATCTAGCAACCGTTTAGAACGTGGTGATGCTGAATGATGATGGTGGTGACAGTGATGCTTGTCAAGGTGAAAAGAAGGGCTTGGGAGAGGACCTGTCCAGTCGTATATCCAAGACTTGGATTCTCATCAGCCATGACCACTGGTGAGCCAGCCTCTGTCTGGAACTTTTGAGCTGGAACCCGACTCCCTATAGCCTGTCCCCGCTGGTCCCTGTTTCATTCTCAGCTGAGCCGAATTCTGCCTCCTCGTGAGAGTCCCCTCCAGCCTCTGGCTCCTCTCAGACGGTCCCTTCTCTCACCAAGGCTCCCGGCTCCTCTCTGTTCCCCAAGTGGCCGCACTGGTGTCTGATTCCCTCAGCTGTCCCCCGAGGTTCTGCCGTCACAGCGGCGGGGCTGGGAGAGGCAGTTGCTGCATTATTTATGGGGCATCGTTAACCAGCCGGGCTGATGAGTTACGCGCAGTTTATTCTGCTGCGCCATGTGTGGGATGCCATCCCAGGCCTCTGTTTAATACAAAACAAAGCAAAGCAAAACAGAGCCCCCAGTCAGCATGACCCCTGGCTGAGCCCTGTACTCGGGTTAGGCAAGTGGCCTGCCCAGCCGTCTGGCTGTGGGGAAAGCAGAGGAGAGGACAGGAACTCGGGGGTGTTCTTGGAGCTCAACCTTGAGGGTAGGCAGGGCAGCCCACTTGCATGTTTGCTTAGGTGGCCACCAAACTCTTGGGGAGTCGACGGAGATCAGATGGTCTTTTTCCGTCAGAAGTAAGAGAATAACTTCATTCTCCTCCCCACTCCCCAAGGGACCAGGCTGCCGTCAGGTCTGTGATGCGGTAGCCAGCTTCTCTTGTCACCATGCTGGTTTGGGATTTATGTCACTCGCCATCTGGATGAAGGCCCCGTTTGTAGTCCAACGCTGGATCTTGGCCTGGATGGCCACCCATGGCCCCCTTGTCCATCCTTCCATCTCCTGCTTCTCCCAGCATAAATGTGCCACTCCGGTGTCCCTCGGAGGAGCCCACTTGTGCTGTTTCTGCTTCCCTGTCTTTGTTCCTCTTATCGGAAATGCTTTTCCTTCCTCCCTCCATTTTTCTGTCCTCGAGCCCACAGTTCAGCGGGGGAGACTCAGGCTCAGAGATGGCCAACTGCATGATATGAGGGAAGCAGATGGGTCCCAGGATACTCTGCAGAAGGTGACATTTGAGCTGGGTGGTGACGGCCGAGTAGGAGTTTTCCAGATCGCTGAATCCCCCTGGAGGTTAGAAGAGAGAACAGCCTTCGGAGGGGCTGTGTGGTGGGCGCCCCGACTGGTGGCTGCAGAGTTAGAGCCCGTCTTCAGGGAAGCCCCATCTCTCTCCCTGTAGGGAAGTGGAGACGGTCAGGCAGCTAGATGCAGAGAGCCCTCCACGTGCTTGCTGGGTTTTTTTTGTTGTTGTTGTTTGCGGTACACGGGCCTCTCACTGTTGTGGCCTCTCCCGTTGCAGAGCTCAGGCTCCGGACGCGCAGGCTCAGCGGCCATGGCTCACGGGCCCAGCTGCTCCGCGGCATGTGGGATCTTCCCGGACCGGGGCACGAACCTGCGTCCCCTGCATCGGCAGGCGGACTCCCAACCACTGCGCCACCAGGGAAGCCCCTCCACGTGCTTGTAAACACACCAGCTTTGACGGGGAACTCTTCCATTCTCCCAGAACCCTGTGTGATCTGAGTTCTATTCTCAACAAACTGTCAGGGCTTCACAACCTCCCTGCCCGCCTCTCCAAAGAAATTCAGGGGGTTCCAGAGGGAGGAGAGCCTGTTTCCCTTCACCTGTGACTTTGGACTTGGCAGAGCCCAGGAGCTCAGTGGGCGTCTTATTTTCGTTGACTTTGGTATGTCTGGAAAGCTGTGAAACCCTTCCATGTTCTCTGGTGAACTCCGCAGTGGGGTCTGTGTTGAGGCTTTCTCATAGCTCTGGGGATGCATGGTGAATAGAGCCCGCCAGACACATAGCCTCAGGAGACAGCTTTCTGGGACTTCTTGGTGGGCAGTGCAGATTAGAAAATTAAGGACCACGTTGGACTTGCTTTCTGAAAGGATTCTCAGTGTACACAGTGTCTCGACTGACAAATTTCTTCTGAAATTTGAGTCTGTTCCCCTTTGCCCAGCCTTGTCGTCTAGAACAACCCAGCGCTTTTTCTCTCAATTACCATTTTATCTTCCTACGGGTGCCTTCTCCCTCCTTCCTCACTTCCTCCAAGCGTTTGAATTTTTGTAGTAAAACTTTCAGGTGGGTAGAAACTTTTTGTTTTTCCTTGAAAGAAACTTCAAAAAAAAAATCTGAAACAACCCAACATCACCTTGCCTTTAAATTTTAATAACATTTATACACTTAAAAAAAAATTCTCAACAAGGAGGTTTTTGTCTTCTGTTCTTAGAAGTTCTTTTTTTTTTTTTTTAAAGAATCCATTAAATTATATATTGCCTAAAACAGGTGGGCCTGACACTCTTTGAGAGACTGTCAAATATCATCAAGTGGGGAGAGAGCTGCGGTTGGCAGCCTTCTTCTGGCTGAGTGGGTGTTCGTAGGCAGAGAGCTGGGTGCTGTACCCCCTAACTGGAGCGGGGACCCTCCTTTTGTTGCTAATTTGGTAAAGACTGGAATGAGGCTCCCAGTGGGGGCAGATAAGTAGTTTTTAAAGTGTTTTGAGCAGCTGTTTTCAGGCACATTCATCTGGGGTTTAAGTACTCCACCTGCCATGTACTTGGGAACGGCAGAGACATTGACTGACACTGTGTGTCCCACTGCCATGCTCTATGTCTGCTTTAACTATGGTGAACTCATAGTGAGATGCACAGTCCGAACTGTACTTAGGACTAAGAATGAGGGATCCCAGCCTGGGTGGACCATCTGACCTTGAGAGTTTTAAACATCTCTCCCAGCATCCCGAAGGAGATTCCTGGGAGCCTGCAGACGCTTGGATCAATCCTGTCAAAGGTCATTGGACACTTACTGAGTGCCTGGCACTGCTCTGAGCACTTTAGATGTCTGACTTCATTTCTTCCTCACACCAGCCCTGGGCAGTGGTGACTTACCCAGGCAGAGGTCGGACGACCTGCCCGATGTCCCATGGCAGACGGGAGAGCTAGGATTCTAGCCAGGAGATGGGCCCCTGGAGTTTGTGTTCCTTATTCCTTCCCAACATTCTTTCAGTGTTCCGTGATGTCAGTGTTCAATAACAGTGATGGAATTATGCATTTTTTTTGTTGATCATTATAAGAAACTGGCCTGAGAGGTCAAGTGACTTACCCCCATAATTTACTGCCAGGGCTGTGGCTAGAACTCAGGATTTGGGGCTCCCTGTGCAGGCCTTTGGCCATTCTGGCGTGTTTTCAGTGAATGTGCCTCACCTTTTTCTTTTTTAATTTAATTGATGTATTTATTTTTGGCTGCAGTGGGTCTTCGTTGCTGCATGCAGGCTTTCTCTAGTTGTGGTGGGCGGGGGGCTACTCTTTGTTGCGGTGTGCAGGCTTCTCGTTGTGGTGGCTTCTCGTTGTGGAGCACGGGCTCCGGGCACGCAGGCTTCAGCAGTTGTGGCTCGCGGGCTCTAGAGCGCAGGCTCAGTAGTTGCAGCGCACGGGCTTAGTTGCTCCGCGGCGTGTGGGATCTTCCTGGACCAGGGCTCGAACCCCTGTCCCCTGCATTGGCAGGCGGATTCTTAACCACTGAACCACCAGGGAAGCCCCTCACCTTTTTCTTAAGAAATATGGATCATCTCAGTGACCTTCTCCAGGGGTTCCGTGGATGGGAGTGGCTGCAGCTGGGGAGAGGAGGACCTGGCTCTCGTGTCCTATGTGCAGATGAGCGATGATGGTTCCTTTGGCTAGAAGTTGATGGTCCGTGTCTCTGAACATCCTCAGGCCTTTCCTAAAGCTTCTCATACTGTCTTGTGGACCAGAAAGAGAAGGGATGCCTGGCTGAGGCTGTGATTGGTTAGTTGCACTCTTGTGCTCTTAAGGATGCTTAACTGATTTCCATCTGGACAGAGATCTCTAGGGACCAGCCAGAGGACTCTGATCTCAGCCTTTACCCTTAATTACTTGGATGTAGATGTAGAAGGCATGTTCATACCAGGACTTGATAAGAAAATTGTAAGTATATTAATTAGGTGCTATACTTGGGATTCCGCACAGTGTCTTGATGGGCCTGGAAAGGTAGCCTGAGCCCTCACAGGGTTTCATTCAACACAGATAAAGTTATGCTTTTGGGTTGAAGAGACCCCCTGGGGCACAAAGATGGGATGGAGGCTAAGTGGTTTAGCAGATGATGACAGGACCTGTGCATGGATGTTGGTGTCAGTAGCTCAGATGTAGCTGCCATAGGACTTCTGCCAGTAGCCAGCCAGACAGCATCCCTGGCCTGGTGCAGCTCAGTGTCCTGTTAGGAGCACACTGCCGCTTGAAGGAATAAATCCAGCACCTGCAGTTGGGCCAAGCAGGTCCCAAATGCCCAAATGCAGAACTGATGGTTGTGATCTAGCAGCATGCACGAAACGGACTTTAGGGTTTGGGTGTATCGTAAATTCACGGTGCTGTTGTGGCCAGAAATGCTAATTTGATCTTAAATTTTTTTAATGACTTCATTGTTTTTATAAAAATGATACATGACCCTTATTTAAAAAAACAGAACAAAACTATGGCCATGGAGGAAAGTACAAACAAGAAAACAACACATTGGTCCAAATCTTAGCTCCCAGAAATATTCCATTATAATACTTGGTAGACGGTTTTCCAGATGTCTCTGTGCACATTTTCAGACAGACTTGATAGCTCGAGAAATGTGTAAATGGGCACTTTTATTAACATGTTCTATGCAAGATATTTTCAAAATAAAAATATATTTAATTTTACTTTCACTGAACGGAAGAATTGAAACTGAAGTGAAGT
Organism: Lagenorhynchus albirostris; assembly: GCF_949774975.1. Taxonomy (NCBI): domain Eukaryota; kingdom Metazoa; phylum Chordata; class Mammalia; order Artiodactyla; family Delphinidae; genus Lagenorhynchus; species Lagenorhynchus albirostris. Next base: position 67,454,283 of record NC_083111.1, on the reverse strand, counting down.
AATACTGAAGAAATTGCAGAACTTCAGATAACTGTTTCTTCACTAGAAGAAATCAGTTTCTCAGACATTATTCTGAGGCAGTGGTTCTTAACTGGGGGTGACTTTGCCCTGTAGGAGCCATCTGGCGGTGTCTGGAGACATTTTGTCACATCCAGTGGCATCTGTGAATGTTCCTGACATCTGGTGAATAGAGGTCAGGGATCCTGCTAAGCACCCTGCAATGTACAGGAACCCCTCCCCCGCCCCCCCCGCCCCCCAGCCCCAGCAAAAGAAAGAAAGAAAGAATTAGCTGGCTCAAAATGTCAGTAGTGGCAAGGTGGAGAAACTGTGCTCCTAAGCATAAGAGAAAAAGATTATTAAAACCATTAGGAAGGTGAAATCATTGTTTTAGGTCAGTTTCAGTTTTAGACTATTTTGATGGGGCTTCTGTAATAAAAGATGAGATGATTAACTTCATTATAGTTTTCCCATCCCCTCTCCTAATGACAAAATCAAGAGGTGTCATACGTTATTTTTACCTTGTCAAGGTTTGTAATATTCACATTCTAGCCTGCAGCTGTAACCGCCCCCCCGCCCTAGTTTGCCCCCATCAGAATTGCACCTGCAGTTTTGAGTTCGTGTCTGAGCACCATACCTAGAAGAAAAGTAGAGACATGTGATGGAGTGTCCCCAAGATGCTATGGGGATGTGAGGCAGGGGCCCGTGTAGACACAGAATTCCATCTGGGAGCTGAAAGAAGGAAAGCTGTGGATGAATGTGCTGCTGTCCTCCATTCTTTGAAAAGATGTGTGTGTGGAAGCAGGATTGATCTTAACTCTGTGGATCCCTAGAAGGTTAGAACTAGGGCTGCGTGGACCTAAAGGACAGGGTGGCTGATGTAGGTAGGCTGCCGTGGAGGGTGATGAGTTCCCTGTCAGCTGCAATGTGCTGGGGAACCACCTGTAATCATGCTGTATGTAGGTGCTGGGCTCAAGCCATCAGCTGAAGCAGCTGTATTGAGGTAACTTCCCAAGCTCGAGATTCTGCTAGTCTAATAATGCTTCCCAGTAGTCTCCTCTCCTGGAGAGGAGCCTCAGTCACTCTGGTTCCCCCCTCCCTGCCTTCTGGGATAAGGGTGAGAAGAGCCAGAGCCATGATCAGGTGGTTCAGGGTAGAGCCTTAAATGGTCTACATATCTTGAATTTGGACCCACCCATCTGTTGACTCAAAAAGTGATGCATTGATATATGGCTTAGATTCTGCCAAACTTGTTCCACTTGGTATCTGTAGTGTTTACAGGATCACAGGGACGGAGCACATTCATAACCCATTTCTGGGCCAATACACTTGTATGTACAGTAATCTGGGCAACATGTCGTAGACTGCAAAGGAAGAGAGCATATACTGTTTTCTGTATAATTGGAATTGAGTGTGCTGTCAATGTCTTCATCAGATGTCTATCACAGCATGACTTACTGACGTATGGCTTTGTTTTGTTATAGGGGAGCTATCCAGTTTGGGAAGATTTCATAAACAAAGCCGGAAAGCTACAGTCCCAGCTTCGGTAAGTAGAAGCATGTCATCCCTAGGAAAACGGCAGCATCCTTAGACAAAGGATGGAATAGGATGGCCCCAAGAGGCAAATTAGCGTTAGTTTTGGAAGTGTTGCAGATAGAGAAGCATGCAGTGGCGTTGCCACTTACTAGCCATGCGTCCTGACCTCTGATTCCCGTATGTAAAATTAAACTCATATCCGCTCTGCCTCCTTCCACTGGAATTTTGAGAGTCAGATGAAGTATTATATGTAAGGTCAGAATGGGCCAGGTACATGGTAACAGTTAAATCTCACAACCCCAAGAGATCAATAGTCTTGTTACCCCATTTTGCTGATGAGATAACTGAGGCACAGATAAGCTGAATAACTTATCCAAAGTCACACAGCTAGTATTGATAAATGACAGAGCAGGGAATTGATCTGAGGCAGTCTGGCTCCACAGTCCATTCTGATTACTGCCTACCCTTATAGAGTTTAAAACTTAGGTTGTATCATTCTATTTACATGAAATGTCTAGATAATGCAAATCTGTTGAGACAGATGTAGATTTGTAGTTTCCTGGGGCTAGGAGTGGAAAAGAAGGTTGACTGCAAATGGGCATGAGTGACCTTTTTGTGGTGATGGAAATGTTCTGAAATGGGATTGTGGTGGTGTTTGCATAACTCTAAATTTACTGAAAAATTGATGACTTATACACCTAAAAATGGTGAATTTTATGGTATACAAATTATGTCTCAATAAAACTGCTTAAAAACCAGGATCTAATGCTGATGTGCTCTAAGGGGCTATTATTATTGCCTCATCTTGTGCTTGTTAATATATCATTTCATATGAAATAGAAAATACGGCAACATCTTGTTAAAGCTATATGCTTTTGAAATCAGTGAGGGGAGGGGTGTGATTGCACTTAGAGGGTGCTTCAAGAGGGCTGGGACATTAAAAAAGTTATTTTCACGACCCCTATTCACGGCATATTGGTTGGTTTGTATGTATGGGGATGGTTTTCCAGAGGACAAAGCAGGTAGGTGTTTTCTGAGATAAAAAGCCATGTGGATGACAGAGGAGGGAGGAATGACATGGGGTTTTTAGGACTTTACCTGTTGGCACCAGGGGTGCCTGCCCAGAACTTTAGCCATAGCACTGGGCATTCCCTGGCTCCCCAGCAGATAAGGAGAGAAGAACTTGGAAGACGTGGAACTTTCCCTGCTCATCATTCAGCTTCATGGGGCCTGGGATTTCCAGATGCATGAGTGGGCATCCAGATGGACCATGGGCTCCAGACTATGGCCCCTTTGCCACTTGTCAAGTCCTTTACCATTTCTTTGCTTACGAACCTTTGATTACTTTATCCTGGATCATATCCAAACCCCTCTGCCCCAGCTCTGCCGCTATCATCATTTATTTCAAATAGGTTAGTCTCCATCCTGTAGGAGGTCACCTCCTGTAGTAAAACAGTAAAACATTTAAGTCCAACCCCTCCTCCAACATGTTTTCTTATCCAGCCTCATTTAATTGTCTGACAGGTTTTCAGGGTTGACCAAGGAAAAGATGCTCTTCCCCTTTTACCAATGAGGATGCTAAAGTTTAAAATAATTAACTGATTAGCTGTCTTAAACATACAGAGTGAGACTTAAAGCAATCTTATCCCCACTGGTACAAAGTACCATATATATATATATAAACAATACGTAGGCCTCCTGAGGGCAGGGACCGTTTCCTTATTTTGTCAAACTACTAGTACCTGGCTGAGAGCACCATAGGAGCCTCAAGCACATGGTTTAATTTTCTGTGTTTCCTTATTTTGTCAAACTACTAGTACCTGGCTGAGAGCACCATAGGAGCCTCAAGCACATGGTTTAATTTTCTGTGTTAGGGAGTGCATGAGGATAAGACTGTAGAAGAGGCAAATAGTCTTGGAGCGTGTAAGCTGAAGCACTCCTTTCTCCTGCTGATGGATGCGTGTTTGCTCGGCCCCATTAGAGAGAGCTAAGATGTCCTGTGAAAAAAGCAGTCAGTGAAATATGGCTCATCGGAAGTCGGTGTTTAAAAGCTCTTAATTCGTCACACTTGACCACAGTCTTGTTTTCACAGGAGCCCTGGTGACTGTGTAATACTCAAGGCACCTCTCCAGCTGTGGCTCATTAAATTTGGAAGATCGGCCTTGACTTGAATAAGAATAAACCCAGCACTTGTATCAGATATTAATTATAAATCAGAACGAGCCCTTTGTAAACCTCAGGGTGTTTGATAAAGCTAACTTTTCCATGGTGCCAACTCTTTAAGAAATATACTTTGAAGTGGTGTTTTTGTTTTTTTGTTTTGTTTTGGTTTTGTTTAGTGTGTATGTCATTGTGGTTTTTTTTTTTTTTTTTTTTGAGCAGAATGTTCTCTTGCTCTACTGGAAAATATCAGGCCTCTTTTTTTTTTTTTTTTTTTTTTGCGGTACGCGGGCCTCTCACTGCTGCGGCCTCTCCCGTTGCGGAGCACAGGCTCCGGAAGCGCAGGCTCAGCGGCCATGGCTCACGGGCCCAGCCGCTCCATATCATGTGGGACCTTCCTGGACCGGGGCGCGAACCCGTGTCCCCTGCATCGGCAGGCGGACTCTCAACCACTGCGCCACCAGGGAAGCCCCCAGGCCTAGTTTTGAAGTTTGGCTCTGAGGGACTATTGCCCAGGTTTTCCTGGGGACCACTCCATCACCTTCCGGGAACCTTTTGCTTCGTAGCTACTCTTGCTTATGTTCAAAGGTCATTGCTTTCTTTTTTTTCCCTCTGATTTGAACTCATTCCTTTTTAGTCCTTATTCTCATCTTCATCCTTCAGCAATTTTGCATTGTTAGGAATGCTCAGTGGGGGCTGGATTCATGTGTGAAATACTTGGAAATTAGCATCAGGCTGTAAATTCTGTTACAGAGTTCTTGTGAGTGAGCCTGGGGCTTGCTTGCTTGTCCTGGGTAATCACGGCCCTGAGATGCAGCATTGCTTACTTTTCATTCAGTGACATCTTGGACCACGACTCTAGGAACCAGGAGACCACAGAGTGCTCAAGGCATCTTCCAGTGCTCAAGGGGATGTGAAGAATTCAGAATAACTTCTAGGACAGCAAACGAGTATAGTAACTCCTCCTCATTCTCAGCTTTTAGGAATTCAGAAGATGCTGTTTAGGTAGCATTCTAACGTTGAAAAAAATAGTATCTCAGTTTCCCTATAATTATGATCTAGGGGGAAAAGTCACATAGCCTGGATCTTGTAGTAGGATGAACACGGCACTGTAAGTCATGCTGGGCTACTGGTCTCAGCCCTGGTATGAGCTAGTGATCTTGAAACTCACTATGTAGCTGTGGTCTCAGTTTTCCCAACTCTAAAATTAATTGTTTAACCTAGACGATCACTCTCCAAGATTCCTTCTGCCAATCCATATAGCTATATTGTTTTCCTACTCTAAAATCACTTTCACGTATACCATTTATATTTTTTAATAAATTGTTCTTTTAGGCAGAAATACCTTTTTCCTCATTGGTGAAATTTTAACCTGGTGATAATTTATACTGTTGGGTGGGAAGAATTGCTAGCATTTATTGACTAGCGCTGCACGACCTGGACGTTATCGGGGGAGAGTGCTAATATGAGAAGGAGAAAGTTTTCTTAAGAATAACGTGGGTCCACAAAGCCAATGGTTGTCCATGTCCAGTCGGGTTCTCTCTCCTGGAGGGTTACTTTCAGTCCTCAGCAGCAGTTGCAGCCTTTTTGCTGTCTTGCATCTGCTAGTGTGAGACATTCCTCATGCTTTTGTTTTCTGTTTGCATCTTAGGACAACAGTAGTAGCAGCAGCTGCCTTCTTGGATGCCTTTCAGAAAGTGGCTGACATGGCCACCAACACACGTGGTAAGCAGGTGGAGGGATGGCTCCCAGCATTGACGGCGCTCAGCGTGTGGGCTCTTACCCTTGGGCGCTTTACAAGAATATAGAGCTTAAGTTATCAGAGCTTAGCTGACTCATATTTAAAAATATATAGATTTTTTAACTCTGTGGGATTCCACATCGTAGAAGCTGCAAATCGTTCTCTAGATAATAAAGTGCACGAGAAGAGTGAAAAATAAATGAAAGGAACCACTATTTATGCCTGAGATGGCTTGTTGTGTTTTTAAATTAATCAATCAATCAGTTAATTAATTGGCTGCCTTGGGTCTGCATTGCTGCACGCGGGCTTTCTCTAGTTGCGGCGAGCAGGGGCTACTCGTCGTTGCGGTGCGTGGGCTTCTCATTGCGGTGGCTTCTCTTGTTGCGGAGCACGGGCTCTAGGTGTGTGGGCTCAGTAGTTGTGGCTCGAGGGCTCTGGAGCGCAGGCTCAGTAGTTGTGGCTCACGGGCTTAGTTGCTCCATGGCATGTGGGATCTTCCCGGACTAGGGGTCAAACCCATGTCCCCTGCATTGGCGGGTGGATTCTTAACCACTGCGCCACCGGGGAAGTCCTGGCTTGATATGTTTTTGTGATCACTTTTAATGATGTGCTGGTTGTAGAGTCCTGAGCTGTGTGTTTGCTTGCAATTTGTTTTTCCCTCTCATGTGTCATCTTAAGATTTTCCTCAATCCCTTGTGGAATGAGAAGCAGTGAGAATGATGGGTTAGACCATTTTTTCTAGGTTCCCATAAAACGAGGAAACCTATTATAAGTAGCGTCCTATTGTGTTGTGTCTGTTTGTGTGTCTCCCACATTTGACTGCAAACCCCTACAGGTATAGACTAGACGGTGACGTGTGCGTGTCTGAACCCTCCCAAAACATAGTACCTGGAACACAGTAAGTGTTTAAAGTATGTTTATTAAATCAATGAACAAAGGGAAATCTTTTGAAAATTTGTAATGGTTTTTCAGTGACTGTGAATCGTAGAAAAGAATATTCATAACATGTGAAAGGTGTAGAGAAGAAAGTAAGTAAATCTGTCTGTATCCAGCACCATCATTAGAAATGTGACATTACCCATAACCTAGAGACCCCCCCATTCAAAGGGGGTGCTTTCCTTTTCATTCTCAGAGAATCTCTCCTGCCTCTTTTTTTTGCCTTCTTTCTGCGTCTGCTTGTGCACTGACGGCTATATGCCTGTTCTTGTCATTGTCTTGGTGACATGGGAAAATGTGGGTGTTGGAGGCCAGTGTTGGGGGGATTGTTGTTAACAATTAACAATTGTTAATTGTTCTTAACACAAGAGTTAAGCTTATCTGAAGCCCATGATGGGTATGTACCTCCACTGGGTTTCAGTATGTACCCATTTACCATAGGTGCTTAATTAAATATTCAAATGAATTTGCAGCGAGGACTCTTCTCATTTAGGATGCTTGAAAACCGCTGATATTTCAGGCACTGTCATGGGGCCACAAAAATCAATATATTACTCGACATGTCCTGGAGGAGCTTGTAGTGGCAGGGGGGTGGGGGGGATGCTATGTGCAAATGAAGAATTTCAGTGTGGAAATAATATGTTTGGTATGGTAATAGTGGTAGAACAGAGTGCTGGGGGAATATGGAAAAGTGAGCAATTAACTCAGCTCAGGGAGTCGAGGAAATTCTCCCAGGAGAAGTAGTATTTCTCCTCATTTCCAAGATGCCAGCGGTGTTTCAGAAGGTTCCCTAGGAGAGTGTGATGGAGACATCAGAGCGTTGGTTTCTTCATCTGGTTTGGCAGCTTGACATGGGTCTTACCCAGTATCTTTTTCTAAGCCCCTTAAAAATTTTGTTACGTAACACGTGTGTGTTATGGAACCTTTAGAATATACAAGTATAAAGAGGAATACGATGGTCATGCCAGTGTTCACTGCTGTGAGTGTTATTGGGTCGGTTTTATCATATTTTCTTCGCCCGCAGCAGGATCTGGACTTGGACTCATCAGTCATATGGATGTCTTTCTAGAATAGCCGTCAGAGTGTGTCTTTCTTAAAAGAGTTGCTCCATTATTTTAAAGAACTTACGTATCTGGTGTTGCATTTTTGAGGCTCTGTGGTTCGTAAGTTTATATTTTAATGTTTAATTACTGGATGGACCCTAAAGGATGGAATAGAGATGTATCCCCTGATTGTCCATAATTTCCTGCAGTGCGAACCTGGGTTTTTGCAGACGCTGCTTCTGAGAGTGGTTCTCGGTGGGAAATGGAAGGACCTGCAAGTTCTCATGGTTGAAGGGAGGAAAAACAATTATTTGTGGGAAAAGAAACCAGAGTAGCCTCTCTGTGGTGCTGGTGGAGGTAGAGAAGGAGTTTGGAGGTGATGTCGTTGACAAAAGACAAATAATGTCACAGGGAACAAGATCCCTGCTTTGAGATTATATACATATATATATATATATTTAATTTATTTTATTTTTGGCTGTGTTGGGTCTTCGTTGCTGTGCTTGAGCTTTCTCTAGTTGCGGCAAGCGGGGGCTACTCTTCACTGTGGTGTGCGGGCTTCTCATTGCAGTGGCTTCTCTTGTTGCGGAGCAGGGCTCTAGGCGCACGGGCTTCAGTAGTTGTGGTGCATGGGCTCAGTAGTTGTGGCTCGTGGGCTCTAGAGTGCAGGCTCAGTAGTTGTGGCGCACGGGCTTAGTTGCTCCGTGGCATGTGGGATCTTCCCGGACCAGGGCTCGAACCCGTGTCCCCTGCATTGGCAGGTGGATTCTTAACTACTGTGCCACTAAGGAAGCCCCCTGCTTTGATGTATTTTTAAACCATTTGATTTTAGGTCACTTTTAGCAATACCAGAATACTTTACATCTCAATGTCTAGAATCCATATGCACTGGGAGGAAATAACTTTATTGAATATGGGAGTGTGAGAACTCACATGACCTAAAAAAATGCATGGTTGATACAAAAAAGATATATTTTATGGAGATGATAAGAGAGAAACTTGAATGCACATCTTACGTTCAGTAAGCATCAAATTAGTTGTATTAAGTTAATTTTTACTTAACAATTGAAAAATATAGAACATGCTCTTTAGTTTAAAAAAAAGTCGTGTAACGAAGTATATAAAGTAAAATCTACCCTCTCAGTACCATTTGCAGAGATTGGGCTTAGTGTCTTTTATAGACTTTTTTGCATACTTAAACACATATGGGAGAAAAATTACTCGTAGAACAATAGGTAGGTTGATATATGGAATAAAATATATTTGTAAGATCTTTTTCAAAAGGTAACTGTAAGAAACATTGTTCCCGTGCTTTTACTCCCCAGTATATTATAATTATCTTTCTATGTCAGTACCTAGAGATCTACCTCATTGGTTCTACCAGCCAAATGGAGTTTCACTGTCTGGATGTAGCACGATTTAATCATTTTTCTTTTTTTTTTTTTTTTTTTTGCTGTACGCGGGCCTCTCACTGCTGTGGCCTCTCCCGTTGTGGAGCACAGGCTCCGGACGCACAGGCTCAGCGGCCGTGGCTCACAGGCCCAGCCGCTCCACGGCACGTGGGATCTTCCCGGACCAGGGCACGAACCCGCATCCCCTGCGTCGGCAGGCGGACTCTCAACCACTAGCGCCACCAGGGAAGCCCAAATCATTTTTATTTTGAGGAATATTTAGATTATCTCCACTTACGTACTGTTACAAGCTACACTGCAGTTAATGTCCATGTATACATCCTTTTGGAGATCTATGGGTAATCTCTTTTAATGGTGTATGCACCTCCAAGGAAATGAAGAATCTGTTAAAAAAAAAAAAGCTTCAATCTGTTTTGGTCAGCAGCAAATATATTTGGGCTTGTGGTCATTATAGGGTGTAACTTTGATGCAGTTTGAAGTTTGATATCTACCCTCTATGGAAAGTCCAGTCTCTTGCTTAGAGCCTTTAGATATCATATTTTTTGAGTCTTTCTTGCTGGAAAGATGAGAAGGCAATAGCAGTTATTCTTAAATGAGTCTCTTTCGGGCTGGTATCCAGAATCTCAAGCTAGCAGGTCTCTGGTTTCCAAAATATTAGCATCCCATCTTGTTTCCCAAAGGGAATGGCTCTGAAAGGTCTTTGTCCTTTTTAGCAAATATTTTGCAGTAGCTATGAATATAATTTATTTAGGAAAATCTTCTAAAGCTAGGCATTATAAGAGCAAAATCAATCTAGTCATATAGCTATTAAGTAGAACGTGGAAGTACATTAGAACTCTGTTGTATTCTTTTTTTTTTTTTTTTTTTTGGTGGTACGCGGGCCTCTCACTGTTGTGGCCTCTCCCATTGCGGGGCACAGGCTCTGGACGCGCAGGCTCAGCGGCCATGGCTCATGGGCCCAGCCGCTCCGCGGCACCTGGGATCTTCCCGGACCGGGTCGTGAACCCATGTCCCCTGCATCGGCAGGCGGACTTTCAACCACTGCGCGCCACAGGGAAGCCCTCTATTCATTTTTTTTAACGAAAGAGTGTAAGTCGCTATTATAATGTACATGTTTAGGTGAATAATTAAACCATAATGAAATTTAAGAGTTAATCAACACCATAATACATACAGTTCCATATTTTTTTGATGTTTGCACTCTGGAATGAATGTACAACTTGTGTTGAGTGTGAAAGTACCCCTGTTTCTGTGTTATTGGCCGCAAAGAATTAGCGTCTAGGCATTTGTTGTACAAAGGATGCCTGACTTTTGTGAGGCAGGGTCTCCATTTTCTTCGTGTCCATGATGGACCAGCACACGGGCTGTCATAGGAGTTGTTGAACTGACTGGTGTGCATTTGTCTGGGTTGCTTAAAAAAAGAAAAGGAAAAGAACAAAGGTGGGGGGAGGCTTCTCAACCCTCGGTGGCTGGGGTTGGGAAGTAGCATTCCTACACCTGTAAGCGTGCAGCCTGGTGCCCCCTTTCACTGGAAGGCAGGGGCACGTCTTAGTTAGCAGTGGCCCTTCGTGGCCCTTGCATCATTTGCTTGTGTCAGCTAGGGCCTTTGAGAGCATAATGCTGTGTGACTTTCATTTTTGGCTGCCTCAGTGTGCCTCTGTAATTACTTTATAGCTTTGAAAAACCATCTCCGGGATGTTGAGGTGATAATACACCAAACCCAGAGTGAGGAGTTTAAGATTCTAAGAAGGAAGGAAATGGATCCCCAGACGACTAGATCATCTCTAATCACCTTTATTGAATACGTAACACGGGCTGGGCTGTGTCCTTCGTGCTTTACATGGATTGAGTCTTTTCATTCTCGAAACAGCACTGTGAGGTCAGTGCTTATGACCTCCATTCTAGATGATGAAATCTGGACGAAGAGAGCTAAACCGACCAAGGTCACATGGCTTGGAAGTGGGGAGACTGAAGCCTGGCCCAGAGTCTAGATTTTAACCATTAAATTATGATTCCTCATGTAAGGTGCTCCTGGATTTAGTATAAACTTAAGTTTGCTTTTAAAGTTACTTGATCCTGAATGCATTAAAAAAAAACAATCTATGTAGCACCTTGGAGTAATGAATAGATTGGGAGCCGGGATGCCTGGGTTTGTCTTCTGCTTGGCCAGCTACGTGACCCTGAATAATTTTGTTTCACTTCTCCGGGCTTTGATTTCCCCACTTGTAAAAGGGGTTTTCCCAGGACCTAGTAGGGTCCTAGATGATCGCAGGTAACCTTTTTCAGCTCTAATATTCTACGATTTAAAATCTCCTTTTGGCCCTATTAAATCTTAAAATACAAATGCAGTTGGACAGTCTAAAATTTCTCTTTCTATATTATCTTTAGAGTTTCCAGTTTTCACTCTGGGGACAAAGGGAGTGGAAGGAAGTAGAGGTTAAGCAGAGGATAAAGGAGAGAGAAGGTTAGGCGAGAAATACGGTTAGAAGAGACCCGCAATGTGTGCGTGAGGAGGGCAGGTGGAAGCTGGAACTTTCACAACAGCCAGCGAGGTCCAGGCGGTCAGAGGTGGACTTTAATCAGTGAGCCTGGATTGCCGAGATGAAGACAGTCAGTCTTCACTGACTGCGGAGACTGTCTTGATGAAGACAGTCTCCACAGCTTAACACTGAATGGCACAGTCGTGGTTCCTAAAAATACGTTGTGGTTTTAGTAGAGTTCGTTAAACGCCACGCTCTCCTCATCTCGCTGCGTGGATCCTGTCGCTCAGGAGGCTTGTTTTAAGGTACAGATTTCAGAGCCCTACCTTATACCTGTGGTTACTGATTAACTGGGGGGTGGGGGTGGAGTGGGATGGCGCTTAGGAATCTCAGATTTTTTAAGGCTTCCCAGGAGAATAAGGCCTCTCGCCATCTTGCCGTCACCCACCTGTCCAATGACATCTCTACCCACGGCCGGCAGTTCCACCCACAAAAAAATGCTCTCTGCTCCCTGAATCCCTTAAAACCTTTGATCCCTTTCTTCTTGCACATGTGCATTCCAGACCTGGAGTGCCCTTCCCAGCCCACCCCCTCTCTGCCCCCTTTAGATGTTTGAGGATCTTCGGCTTGTCTTCCTAGAGCCAGTTTGAGAGTCACATCACCTGTGAACCTTTTGTCCCCCACCACTCCCACTCCTCTGTCCCCAGGGTAAATTGGGTCTCAGGCCTGAGGCCTCTGTAGCACCTTCTCCCGCTAGAGTGTTGACCTCCCTGTGTTATCACCATCTTCCCCACTAGACTCAACTGCCTCCAGGGCAGGGCCTGCATCCTGCTTCTCTCTGAGGAACCCAGGTTCCCAAATGCTGGTAAGTATCTGGCATTTAGCAGGGGGCAGACAGTGTTTGTAAGCAGCCCTTGGAGGGTCCAGGTGAAGAAGGCTGTCATCTCTGGGGGCAGGAGGCTGGTGAGATGGGGTCTTCGGCCAGATTCCACTTAGGAGTTCAGAATTTGAATCTTGGGACCCTTCTCTGAGGTTGAGTCTCAGGACTGAGTGAGTTTGTATTTCATTGTAGCCAAAGAGGGCCCAGCAAATCCACAATGGCGGTCACAGGACGGGGACAGGTAGGTTAAAGGCAGCTACCTGCTCTTGGCTGGGGTGGGGGAAAAGGGGGGATCTTCGCTTTTAGGGGAGGAGGCGACAGGAAGCTGCGGCAGCCAGACTGGTTTTGTTTGCCCCCAAGTTTTACTTTAACCAGGTTGTTTAATTGAAACTTCACTGGCCCTTAACTTCTGGATTGACTTCGGTGTTTGAGACCTGAACTTTCTTTCATGTAATTAAGTCATGATTTCTACCTAGGAAGCTACTCAGCCACAAACTGAAAAAAATAAATAAAATAAAATAAGGTCATAAAAAAACTTTTTTGCAGGCCTGGAACTGCATATTCTTTGAAGATGACCTTAAAGAAACATGGACACTTTCATTCACTTAATTAAAAATAAAAAGGCATAAAACTGCAACCCGCTAATCTATAGATGTGGCAATAGATCACTAAACTGGTTTTGTACTTGGATGTGCCAGTTCAGGTTCCTTAGTTATTTTTTTATTTTTTTTCTTTGCGGTACGCGGGCCTCTCACTGCTGCGGCCCCTCCCGTTGCGGAGCACAGGCTCCGGACGCGCAGGCTCAGCGGCCATGGCTCACGGGCCCAGCCGCTCTGCGGCATGTGGGATCTTCCCGGACCGGGGCAGGAACCCGTGTCCCCTGCATCGGCAGGTGGACTCCCAACCACTGCGCCACCAGGGAAGCCCCTCCTTAGTTATTTTTGGTTATTGTCCTTAGGATTCTTAAAGGAGGAGAGACCTTATGAATATTTGAGAAACAGCTCAGTTGTAATTTTCCTTTAAGAGCCAAGCTTATTGTTTTGAAAGATTCAAGGAGAGTGTATTAATTTTCCTGATGATCTTACTCCAACTGAGGCTTTATAGATAATGGGGAGCAAAAGGAATCTAGCAGAATGCATCTGGAGCCTCGAAGTTTTATGGAAACCTGCTGGTGTTAATTTTATTTAGAGTCTGTATGTGGTTGCCATAGTGCCAAGCTCTGATTTTCTGGAGCCGTAGCACATTATAGATGCCCAGGAAACAGTTGCTGATTTGTTAAATAAAAATTGATAAAGTGAAAGTACTTCATATGTTGCTTGCATAGTGGATGGACCAGCAGCTGGTTTCTCTAATGTTTTAAAACATGGATCTAGGGAGGCTGTATTGACAATGACCTAGAAACTCTCTATTGCCTTTCATTTTTGGGGTTTTGAATTTGACCTCTTGATTTTGATTCATATGAATTATTCTGAGGAAGCCCGAAGCCAATTTTGCCCTGCTGGTAGTTACATCTTTTTTAAAAAAATTTATTTTTTTTAAATTTTTATTTATTTTTCGGCTGTGTTGGGTCTTTGTTGCCGCACGCGGGCTTTCTCTAGTTGCCGCGAGCAGGGGCTGCTCTTCGTTGCGGTGCGTGGGCTTCTCATTGCGGTGGCTTCTCTTGTCACGGAGCACGGGCTCTATGTGTGAGGGCTCAGGAGTTGTGGCTTGCGGGCTCTAGAGCGCAGGCTCAGTAGTTTTGGCGCACGGGCTTAGTTGCTCCCGGACCAGTGCTCGAACCCGTGTCCCCTGCATTGGCAGGCCGATTCTTAACCACTGTGCCACCAGGGAAGCCCAGTAGTTACATCTTGAAAATTCTCATTGCTGTATTGTAGGTGGGTGTGGGGAGTAAGTAAGAGCAAAGCTATGAAAAATAAGAACATTTGTAGTTGATTAAAGTAGGAAATTGGATGAGCCAAGACAAAGCTACCTTTTCTCCCATATTTCTTGTTTCCTTTTAATTGCATTGCTTTTTTGCCAGGGCTTAACACATCCTGCGTGTGCCATGGTGAGTGACCCCGATGCGGTCCTGGCCTCGTGGAGCTTTTAGGCTGGGCCAAGGCTGTTCTCTGTGATAGAATTTTCTGTGATGATGGAAATGTTACGTGTTTTTGCTGTCCAGTATGGTAGCTTGAGATTATCAAGCACTTAAAAGGTGGCTAGTGTAACTGAAGAACTGAATTTATAATTTTAAAATTTTAATTAGTTTTAATTAATTTTAATTTAAATAGCCACATATACCTAGCGGCTACCACATGACACAGCATGGATATAAGGAGTATAACAATTCCTACAAAGAAAGGCTAACAGGAAATGTATATATTTTATGAGTCATCTGATTTATTCTGTTTTATATCAGAAAGCTTTCCTGAGAGCTTACTGTATACCTAGTAAAGAATGCACAGAGGTGTTGTTTCTGAGGCACTGGGTCGGTGGGTGGTAGAAGGGTTTAGACGGGCATGTGGTGGTGGAGTGTTAGGTGGAGAGGTACATGTAAACAATAATAATTGCCAACAGTAAATGCTTCCACCTTCTTTTTATAGCATGTCCGTTTCATGCATTCTCAGTGGATAAGATATCAATCCAAAGGGGGGGGAAATTGGTTCTTGAGGAGAGAAGGGGTTCTTACCCTTTTTACGTATCAGGTACAGATATGCATACAGTAATACGCAGACATACATAGGTCTGTGGAATAAACGTTTTATGAGGAGGGGGGTGATTAGGAAAAATGTGTCCAAAATAGGCTCTTTATGGGAGCAGAAAAAACGGACAAGCTTGAGAAAACTGTTTTGTGATGAAGCCTAGCTTTTAAGAAAGGTCAGCCTTTTGCTTGTTGCCCCCTTCAAGGTGCATTTAAGGAATTTTCATGAACCTGAGGAGGGTGATTGCTGTTGGTGTATCTCCTTTACTTGAAATATCTTGGCAAAACGAATCCGTATCACCAGATTCTGTAGTCAGAAAGTCACCTAGTGTTGAACAATAAGTGGATTCAGAGGCATCCAAGACTGGGTTGCCTTCTCACGGTTATGTATTCACCATTTGTAAATATTCTGAATCGTGATGAATGCAAAGAACAACTTTAACGCTGGGTTGTGTCAAACTGCCCTTTATTAATTGGGCTTTGTGGCTGTAATCCTTTTAATGAGGATATGTATGTGTGTCTGTCTGTCTATACACACACATATCTATACAACCAGTATCTGTAACAACATATATAACAACCTTTGTGTATAACATATATATACACGTGTGTGTGTATGTATATATAAGCATATACCTATACATACATATATATATTAGCTGAAAGAACTGAAGCATTGGACTGGTCTTAGTAGCAGATTCTTGCTTAGAATGACAGAGAGACAAATTCTCTGTTCCAGGACAACTGGTTTCTATGTAGAGCTCATCTTTGATATGCTTACAACTTATGGGCTGTAAGTGGGACCAAAGGGCTATGGTGGGACCAAAACCTGGAATAGCTTTAGTGTAGCCTTAGTCACTTCCTTCAGCCCCTCAAGCCGCTCCGAATCTGTGTACATATATGTGTATGTAATCTGTTTCTATTGGATACCTATGAGTTTCAATCTTATATGAAGTACCAAAAAATTTTGTAAATGATTGCTATTTCTAATAATATGTAACCTAGCTAAAAACTGTATGCCTATTAAATATAACTTCAAGATAGAAAGTTTCCCTCTCTTCTGAGATTTTGGAGCTATCATTGACCTAGTAAGGGATGACATAAAAAGATACAATGCCTTTTGAAATGAGCTCATAAATGTGCATTCCGCTCTGGGTTTCATTATTTTGATGTTTTTCTACTCTGATAGACCTGGAGTCATTTTAACTCATCAGCACAATACATTTAATGCTACATACTCTGCTTAGGATAAAACAACTTTTTAAAAGTGGCCCTGTGAATGTGAGGTTTGTCTTACCATTTTCCATTTTTTAAAAATGTCATTAGTTTTTGGTTTGCTTTACATGAAACTCAGACTTGGTGTTGAGTCTGGCACAGTAGGGAGACGTGGATTTTAAACTTGTTTTTTACAAAGCACACTATAGGTAAGGACGAGGAATAACAAAGGAATCCATATGTTTATTGAGTATTTTCATTGAATAAATTTTTAAAAATCTTATTTTCTGTTTTTTCCCCCTCCTCTGTTGTGTTAAAGGAGTTAGGAGATGGGGACTTTGTATACTCAATTAATTTGATGGGCAAATTGGTATATTCCAGGAGATTTGGAATCATGAGTCAAGCATCACTGGTGCTGAAATGAAAATCCCTCATTTCCAATCCCATCTTGATACTAAAAGTGATCCCTGACAGTAGCAGCGTTTCCCGCTCTACAAGTGGCTTATTATTGATCTTTGATTGGGTAGCAACGGTTGCCAGAGATGGGCTGTTTCCTTGTGGTTCCTTGTGGCCTGCCTAGATGGTATTTGGCTTTTCACTGCACCTTCCCGAAATGCCCTTGAACAGTTACTGTGCGTTAGCCTGAAGGGCACTAACCTGAGTCCCACTTTTACATACGTATCTTCTGGGTGTCCAGAGCAGGATGTCACTAGAATCCTAATATCCTCTACCAGGGAGAGTTAGGGATGTAAAAATCCCACACCCAAGCCCTTGTGTCCAGTTAAGGCTCGTCCTCCCACTAACCAAGAGGAGCATTTGCTCCCACTGAAGTCTGTAGTGTTTCTCTGGTTTGACTTAATTCAAGCAACGCCAGGGAAAATATGATGCATGCTGTTCTGTTTAACCTCGGCAGCCTTAATAAACGCTGGTGAATTACATGGTGGCGGTGGTAGCAGTGGCAGTGGGGAGGAAGGTCCAAGCGTGGAGGGGATGTGTGTTTTTATGGGTGACTGGGTCGGTCTGCGTGCAGCATGGTTATTTGTGTCATTAGGCAGTTTACATAATGAAGTGGTCTACTCAGCAGCTCCATCCTTCCAGCTGCCTGCGGGGCTGTCTGCACAAGCGGGGGGGGGGACTCTCCCACCATCATCTCCCTCCCGCCCTCCTCCCCACCCTAGCTCTTTCCCTTTGCTTTTCGTTTTGGCTTAAAATAACTAAACCCCTCCACCCCATCTCGCTGCCGCACACACAGACATGCCAGAGTCACGTTTGGTAAAATATGAATTCGCATTAATGAAAAAGTGCAATTATTTGAATTCATACAGACGAGGCAATTTTTTTAAACAATGCTTGCTTATGGAAGATCATTTGCCATAGAGTTGTGAACTTGGTTTGTTCTGTCTGCCTCAGATAAAAATAACCATTTGGAGTGTAAACATGAACTTGAAGACACTAGAAGTTGTCAAACTAGTATTTCTCTAGGCTGAGTCTATTCTGCCTGATTGCATAGCTGCCTCCCCTCTGCTCAGATAAAGCCCCAGCCTGAAAACATGCACGAAATGTGAAAACTACTTTGAACTAAAAATTTCACCTTAGCTGTTCACTTGTGCTCTGCTGGAAGAAACATGTGGTATTGGGAAATCACGCAGAGAAGAGAGAAAGTGAGAGAAAAAGAATATCCCAAAGGTCTTGCCTCACCCAGAGTCTGGCAGTGAATTCTCCTGATATAATATAAAGAAATTTGATTCTTATACACTGCTTTTGGAAACATATCTGTGGCCTGACATGAGAATTACCAGGAGGTTTGATGCCTTGTTTTGTCTTGTTTAACATAATGCTCTGGTCTTTCATTTTTAGAAGATAGAGAGTCTCTCTTGTAGACCATCTAGTAGGTAGTGCAACCTTTTCATTTTTACAGGGCACACTCAGAGAGCTGAAGTCACTTGCCTGAGGCCGCTCAGCTTGCAGTGGGGACAGTGGGATTCTCACTCTAGGTCAGGGCTTTCTGTCCTGTGGTTTCCCCTGAAAGCCACCTGGCTAACCGCTTGTTGACTTCAGCTCTTGAGACCATTCAAGTAGGAAAGAACATGAGCTATGGAAAAAAGCTCGGTCCTGGGCTCTCAGTTGATTATTGTTAGTTAAGATTTTTGTTGGCTTGTTTGTTTATACGGAATCCTTGGTTGTCTGGTTTCCAAAATAGTTTTCCACTTCCATTGCAGTCCTTTCTTTTTCTATAGAAGATGTTTTTGTTTTCTTTTAGGCCTGTATGTGTGTGTGTGTGTGACAGCCTGTTTTGCTTATATTTTAATCATCTGTTATGTTTGACATAAGCATATTTATCTGTAAGAATAACTTGGCTTCTTTCATCTACGTTGTCTTAGTTTTGTAAATATATTGATCTATGCGCGTGTGTGCGTGCGCACACACACACATACACACACGGTATGGTTTTTGATTCCCAAATGTTTAAAATTGCCATGGGACATCTTATGTCTAGTAAAAAGATACTGCTGTGGAAATCTGCAGCATTTCCTGCTGTGAGTGCCAGGGCCCAGGGACCCCGGTTACCATGGAAACCAACATGGAGCCGCTGGGTGGTGCTTTCCTTTAGAGCTGCATTTGAGTGCATTTTGCAGTCAGCTACAGTGCTGCATCTTCCCCCCACCCCCTTTCACATTAGGAGGGGGAAAATGCTGAGTGATTACAAATACAAATAAACTACTGTTCCAGCCAAGGCAGAAAGAGATCTTTAAAATGTACTGTTTTAATGTGATTGCCCATAGTGGGGCAATACAGTTCTCTGAAGATGGCTAAAGGTACCTGATAAAATACAAAGGAATTGTGGAGGAGATAGTGAAAATGGAACCTTCATCCTGTGCTGCTGACCTGCAGGCTTCTTTTTGGGAATGACGGGCGTGCAAGACTGACACGGGCTTTATTCCCACTGACTCTGGTTGAGCCCGTTCAGTTTGTCGCAAGGGATTGACGGCAGACAAAAAAGACCTTCAGCACTCTGCACGTGCCTGCCACCCTCCATTTCCTTTTTTTTTTTTTTTTTTTTGCGGTCCGCGGGCCTCTCACTGTTGTGGCCTCTCCCGTTGCGGAGCACAGGCTCCGGACGCGCAGGCTCAGCAGCCATGGCTCACGGGCCCAGCTGCTCCGCGGCATGTGGGATCCTCCCGGACCGGGGCACGAACCCCTGTCCCCCACATCGGCAGGCGGACTCTCAACCACTGCGCCACCAGGGGAGCCCCACCCTCCATTTCCTGACCCCTCTCTCTCAGAACCCACCCAGAGAACCAGATCTGAGAGCCTGGAGAGCTCCCCCGAATTTTAGCCCTCGATTTGCCATTTAAGCACGTGAGTGCCATCTGTGCTTGTTGAAAGGCAGTGCTGATTATGAGAGCGGTACTTCATTCGGAGGATACCATTTAAAGCCAAGCGCAAGCTGCGTTGCTTGTGCTGGACCCGGAGGAAAAAATGAACCATGTCAACACACCCCTGACCTCCCACTGGTGGTGGTCCTGTTGGTCACTGGCCACAGGTGGGCTTCCAGCACGTTTGTGAGGGAGATGCAGTGATACCCAACGCCAGGCTCCCACTGCCCATCAACAGACTCCTGTTTCATGAGACTGAAGGATAATAAAACTGCATCCAACCATGTTAGATGGATGCCTTTGTGCTCTGGTGTTTGCTTTTCCAAATGTGTGTGTATAAAGCAAATGCCAGGAGTGTGTGCTATTCGGAAACAGTGAAGTACCTTGGAGCCTTTGCCTGTTGCAGGCGGCTGGGACCTTAGTCCAGCCTTGGCCTTGAGGATCTACGGAGGGCCCTCTACCTGTTGAGGCTCTCAGCTAGCCTGATCTCATTGAGGAAGGTAGTAGGAACCCCGTTTTGCAAACAAGGGAGACCGGCCGGTGACTTGAAGTGCCTTGGTTAAAATGCCACACAGCTCTGAAGCAGCAGAGCCTGGAGTGTGTGTATCCGCTCTTCAGGACCCGTCAATCCACCTTCTTTCCACCTCTGAGTTCAGTTGGATATATGGAATCACCTGGGAATTTAGAATCTCAGTCCAGCACTCTAGACATTTCGGGCTGCATAATTCTTTGTTGTGAGGGCTCTCCTGTGCATTACAGGCTGTTTAGCAGCATCTCTGGTCTCTGCTCCCCGGTTGTGAAAATCAAAAATATTTGTAGCCATTGCTGAATGTCCCCTGGTGGGGCAAAATGACCCTGATCGAGAACCACTGAGCTAGACCTCTTAGGGGTTTTTATTTGGCAGGTTAATGGACCCGCGGCTCTGCCTTTTCTTGAGGCGGTTGTGGACAGCTTGGTTCATTTAAGCTAGGCTTTAAATTATTTGTAACTATTTTAGGATTTTAGAAATTTGACGGTCCATGCATTGTTTCATCTGGGAAATGACCACCATGCTGAGTTGTGTGTAAAACTTTGTGAAGAGTCCACATCTTACCAAAAAGGAATGCTTCCTTTTTACTCGAAAGGCCATTTCCCACAGTGAAAATATGTAGGGTTTCCCCTCCCCCCCAAAAGATTAACTCAAATAAGAACAGTGTGAAGGAGTTGAACGGAGTGTTGGAGTTTTCATTCTAGCTGAGCTGCCCTCCTTCTCGGAGAGGCTGTGCCTGGGTCAGGAGGCTGGCTGCAGGCCATGCAGGCCGTGTGGCCTTGGTGGGTCAGTCTGAGCGGACACCCTTTGGCTTTGTCATATATGAGAGGACAGTCAGGTCTGCTGTACCTGCTTGTCAGGGTGACCGTGGAGCTCCAATGAGGTTGAGGCTGTGAGAACCCCAAACAGCTTTGACACAAGATTACCTGTCCCTTCTGGGGCCTCTGCTCACATCAGACGCGGTGGGTTCCCGGTCACTTCTAGATCCCGGCACTCACTCCTGATTCCACTTCTGATTTGTTTGCCTGTCTCCTCCCAGCTTTTGCCCCTACTCTAGATCCGTTGAGGTCACTGTTTTTCCTCCCAAAAGACTTTTTTTTTGACATTTACAAGTTCCCCTATTACTATTTTGTTTATTACTCTTACATTTTATTATGTTTTTTCTAATTATTACAAATATTTACATATATTACATATAATTATTTTATTATACTGCTTATTAGATTAGGGGTATTATGGGAAAATGAATGAATTTTGATTTTTCTCTTAATAATGTTTCATTTTTTTTCCTGCTTTACTAAAGTATGACTGGCAAGTGAAAATGTGTATATTTAGGTTGTACAGTGAGATTTTTAAAGTTGTACAGCGTGATAACTTAATGTACGTATTGTACGTTACGAAACGATGTCCACAGTCAAGTTAATTAATAGATCCATCACCTGTCATAGTTACCAGTTTGTGAAATGAACGTTGAGTGTTTTAGTTATCTCCCCCATGCTCGTGGGTAGGGAATGTCACCTTCCCCTGCGTGGGATGTTCTTCTCCCTTACCTCCCTCCGCATACTCCAACTCATCCCTTAAGGTTTCTCTCAGGCAGTCTGTCCTCTGGGAACCCTTTTCTCAGTCCTCAAAGGGGTTAGGAGCTGCGCCGTTTTGCTCCAAGCCCAGAATCTGGGCACCTCCTGCTCTCTCCCTGTTCCCTTACCAACCTGTGAGCTTCCTTAAGGCCAGGACTCATTCATTTATTAACAAATAGTGAGTGCCGCGGTGTGCCAGGCACTGTTGTTCTGTTTTAATGTGAAATTCACACAGCACAAAATTAACCGACTTAAAGTGAATGATTCAGTGGCATTTAGTATTGTGCAACCACCACCCTTGTCTGCTTGCAAAGCACTTGCATCACCACAAATTAAACCCTGGACCCAGGATGATGAAAGAGGTCTGGAGATGGCTAGGATAGTGGTAATGGTTGTACAGCTGTGTGAATGTACTTGAATGCCACTGAACTGTAGCCTTAAAAATGGTTACAGTGCAAAGCCGACTTTTAGGGCAGTGAAAACACTCTATGTGATACCATATAATGGATACGTGTCCTTAAACATTTGTTCACATCCATAGAATGTACAGCACCAACGGTGAACCCTAATGTAACCTGGGGACTTTGGGTGATAATGATGTATTTGTGTAAAATTCATCAGTTGTAACAGATGTACCACTTTATTGGTGGATGTTGATTAGTTAGGGAAACTATGCATGTATGGGACAGGAAATATATGAGAAATCTCAGTACTTTCCCCTCAGTTTTGCTATGAACCTTAAACTGCTTTAAAGAAATAAAATCCTAATTAAAAATGGTTATAATGGTAAATCTTATGTTAGGTATGTTTCACCACAAAAAACCAAAAAACCATGCCCATTAAGCATTTACTCTTCCCTCCCTTACCCTGGCCTGTTTTGTGTTGTACTCATCATTATTTCCTTAGCCATTAACAAAGTTGTTACTAAATAAAACTTTGTCATCTCTTCAACAGCTCTGTAATGGGAGCTGTACAAAGACAACTGATTTGTTTTTGTAATCTCTTCAATAGCGCTGTAATGCGAAAAGTTATCTTTAAGGCTATTTACTTATTTAAGGGTTTTCTACTTCTCTACCGATATCTCCATAGAAATGCCTCTTAAACCAAAGCTAATTTGTAAGTTTATCTGCCCATCTTGGTTATTTTTAGTTGACGTTTTGGGCTGATAATGGTGGTCTTGGTTCTGTACCTGGCGATGTGTGTCTGGCACACCTGGGAACAAAGAGTCTTTCAAATACATGTAGTCGTATCACATCTAAGGATGTTAAAAGTTTTTGATTACTCTTTCTTATGGAGGAGACAGAAAATGAAACCGTCCTTTCAGAAATCAACATTTTTACTCCGATTTTGTCCTTGAAGTGTGGCTGCCTTGTTAATCCTTTTCTTTCTGCTCACAAGTCACAAAATCTTGTTTTTCTCTGTTGCTCTATAATTTATAAAATTGTATTGCAGTTGGCTTGGGTAGAATTTACTTAAGCATCGTTGAGCCTCTAGATTTTCTTTCTGGCTTAGACAAAAGCATCATTAATTATGAATATGAATTCCTTTTGCAAAATGACAAGATTGAACATTTCCTCATGCCAATATCCCAGCTGTCTCATTCTGATGCTCAACAAAGACTTTTAGAGATTGTTTTTAATAGCCATGGTATCAGATACTAAAAAAAAAGCTGAAAAGAATG
The DNA here is from genome assembly GCF_949774975.1 of Lagenorhynchus albirostris. Lineage (NCBI taxonomy): Eukaryota > Metazoa > Chordata > Mammalia > Artiodactyla > Delphinidae > Lagenorhynchus > Lagenorhynchus albirostris. The sequence continues at coordinate 67,431,039 of NC_083111.1, read as the reverse complement.
CAGAGTAGCTTACTGTTCATTTGTCTAGAAAAAACAAAACATAATGAAAGGTTTTGGTTTTAATGTGGCCGTTTCCACTCTTGTAATGCATTTGAGGTCTCAAAGTTTTAGTCATGGCTGCAAACCAAAGGATCATTCTCTAAAGTGTTCTGCTGTTGACAGATGCAAAATTCCATTTGTTCAGATGATCAGTGCTGGAGAACCCCAAGACTCAGGTCACCTTGTTGCCCACCCTCCGAGGGGCTGAAGCTCACTCTTGGTTTGGCGATGGAGGTGATGGGATGGGAGGTGATGGAAGGGGCGTTGGTAGCCAGTCAGCCCTCACTGTTTGCCATCACTGAACCATTATGGCTTCACTACAGTCACAGGGTAGCTTCTATTCCTACCACTGCAGGAAGTGAGCTAGGGTCTGATTTCACAACCTTCAGGCTTTTTACCACCATGTTCCGTTGCCTCAGTCCTGAGTGTGTCTGCCCAGCCATCGGTTGACCATCTCAGTGAGTCAGTTTCTGATGTCCCTACTTGCCCTGTATCCTGTATTTGCTGCCAGAGAAGTTGACCCAGATGTGGTCCTTCGTGTTAAAACCCTGGGAAGAGGTTGTCTTGCCTCTGGCCTCCAGCTGGGGTTTTCTAGACTGGAGATGGACCTATGTTGTTACATTCCTAAGTTTAGAGCTCAAGGCTCAGAGATTTTGTGTGTGCATGTGTTCATACATGTGCTATTATTTGTTAATATGCCACAGGTTGTTGAAAGACTTGGTTTCTGCTCAGTTTCTTGAGTAAGGATGTTTTGGGTCACCGTCCCCCTTCTGTTTTAAAATTTAATTTTCTGTTTTTGAATTTTGGACACTTCCTTTTTTTTAACATCTTTATTGGAGTATAATCGCTTTACAATGTTGTGTTGGTTTCTGCTATATAATAAAGTGAATCAGCTGTATGCATACGTATATCCCCATATCCCCTCCCTCTTGCGTCTCCCTCCCTTCCACCCTCCCTATCCCATCCCTCTAGGTGGTCACAAAGCACCGAGCTGATCTCCCTGTGCTATGCAGCTGCTTCCCACTAGCTAGCTATTTTACATTTGGTAGTGTATATATGTCCATGCTGTTCTCTCACTTCATCCCAGCTTAACCCTTCCGCCTCCGTGTGTCCTCAAGTCCATTCTCTATGTCTGTGTCTTTATTCCCGTCCTGCCCCTAGGTTCATCTGAACCATTTTTTTTTTTAGATTCCATATATATGCATTAGCACATGGTATTTGTTTTTCTCTTTCTGACTTGCTTTACTCTGTATGACAGACTCTAGGTCCATCCACCTCACTACAAATAACTCAATTTCGTTTCTTTTTATGGCTGAGTAATATTTCATTGTATATATGTGCCACATCTTCTTTATCCATTCATCTGTCAGTGGACACTTAGGTTGCTTCCATGTTCTGGCTACTGTAAATAGAGTTGCAATGAACATTGTGGTACTTGACTCGTTTTGAATTATGGTTTTCTCAGGGTATATGCCTAGTAGTGGGATTGGTGGGTCATATGGTAGTTCTATTTTTAGTTTTTTAAGGAAACTCCATACTGTTTTCCATAGTGGCTGTACCATTTTAAGCTCAAAATGGATTAAAGACCTTAATGTAAGGCCAGACACTATAAAACTCTTAGAGGAAAACATACACAGAACACTCTATGACATAAATCACAGCAAGATCCTTTTTGACCCACCTCCTAGAGAAATGGACACTTCCTTTTGAACCAAAGGCATTTATGCGTAAGAAACTTTATTATTCTCATTTTTGGCTTACTTTAAACGGAAACACTATAACATTAAACATGAACCCATCTGGCTTAGGTCACATGGAAAGAAAACGGGCCAGACAGTTCAATGTATTGTTGATTGACTACTTTAGAAAACATCAGGAGAGGATCCAAGATGGCCTGTTATGGTCAGAGGTTGAGCAAGGAAGGGCCGGATGCCCACTTGTCAGTGTTTAAAAAACAAGACAGACGGTTAGCCATATTTCTAAGCCCATCCATTCTTTTCCTGTCTTTCCATATTTTTTAAATTGAAGTATAGTTGCTGTACAGTGTTATGTAAGTTACAGGTGTACAATATAGTGATTCACAGTTTTTAAAGGTTATGCTCCATTTGTAGTTATTATAAAATATTGGTTATATGCCCGGTGATGTACAATATATGCTTGTAGCTTTTTTTTTTAAATTAATCTATTTTATTTTATTTAGTTTTGGCTGCGTTGGGTCTTTGTTGCTGCGAGCGGGCTTTCTCTAGTTGTGGCGAGCGGGTGTTACTCTTCATTGCGGCTCGTGGGCTTCTCATTGCGGTGGCTTCTCTTGCTTTGGAGCATGGGCTCTAGGCATGCGGGATTCAGTAGTTGTGGCATGTGGGCTCAGTAGTTGTGGCTCGCGGGCTGTGGAGCACAGGCTCAGTAGTTGTGGCGCATGGGTTTAGTTGCTCCGTGGCATGTGGGATCTTCCCGGACCAGGGATTGAACCTGTGTCCCCTGCATTGGCAGGCGGATTCTTAACCATAGTGCCACCAGGGAAGTCCCTTTGCTTATAGCTTATTTTATACCTGACAGTTTGTACCTCTTAATCCTTTACTCCTGTATTGCCCCTCCCCCCTTCCCTCTCCCCACTGGTAAACACTAGTTTGTTCTCTGTATCTGTGAGTCTGCTTCTTTTTTGTTATATTCGCTAGTTTGTTGTATTTTTTAGATTCCACAGATAAGTGATATCATATATAGTATTTGTCTCTCTCTGACTTTTCACTTCGCATAATGCCCTCCGGGTCCATCCATGTTGCTGCAAATGGCAAATTTTCATTCTTTTTTATGGCTGAGTAGTATTCCATTATATATACTTGCGTATGTATATATTTGCATGTGTGTGTGTATATATATGTACCACATCTTCTTTATCCATTCATCGGTTGATGGACACTTAGGTTGCTTCTGTATCTTGGCAGTTGTAAATAATGCTTAAGCCCATCCATTTTTGTTTTCTTCGTAGTGTGATTTGGCTTTAGAAACTCTGTTGTTTCCTTTGATTGTATTTAGTATAAATTTGGCATGAAATGCTATTTCACATTACTGTATCTAGTCATGGCCTGTGTGTGTGTGTGTGTGTGCGCGCGCGCGCGTGCGCACCATTAGGAAGATGTTCTACCATGTCCTTGCCTCTCCCCACTTTGTCACTCTGTCCCCCTTCTCTGAAGTAAGAACTTTGTGGGCAGCTGAGCTGACCTGGCCTTGCAGTTAGCCACTGGCCCTGGCAGCTCGCTTCACTCTCTGTACTCCTTCCAGTAGCCTGGACCCCCGCTTCCTGACTCCAGGCTTCCTCTTGCCTCCCAGGGGCCAAGACAGGCCACTCCAGCCTCCTATCTGCTATCTTCTTACCCTGTAAGAATTGAGGCTACAGGGAGAACCTCAGCAAGCAGGGCTGAGCCCCGCATGAGGGCGGCTGCCAAAGGTGGTGATGGGCACACACGTTGATAAACGGCTTCCCCACCCTGCTCTCATTCCACATAAAAGAGACCACAGAAATCATTGCAGCATGAAATGGAAGAGAGGGTAGATGATTCTGGTGTGTACGCTGCCCTGTTGTTAGTTAGGAAATTGCAAGGCGTGCTGGTGAAGAACCTTCGATTTAGATTAAATCACAGCCTGCTTTTTTTTGCAGCATGACCTTTGGCAAGTTGCTTTAACCTCCGTGTACATCAGTTTTATTGTCTGTAAATTGAACTTGATAATGGCACCTATGTAGGATTGTGGGGAAGAGTCTTTGAGAATGTGTGTAAAGGGCAGAGTTCAGTGCCTGGTCCGTGGTAGCCTTTAGAAGCTATTATTATGAATAAGGAGAGCTCCTGTGTATCAGTACACACGAATGTGCCAGGCACTGTGCTACGTGCTTGGTATGTATAGATTATATTAATTTTTATAGAGAGTTGTTCTGAGACAGGTGGTGGTGCTTTAAACAGTGGTCAGGTTGCCTCCGTCATTGAAACAATATGAAATATATGTAGGATGAGTACATTTTCATTGTGGGTATTTTAAATAACACACCCCCGCCAGCGACCACAACCAGGAATGGTACAAAAGAGTCCCTTTCATGCCTGAAATAGCTTCTCCGATGTAACCAGATGCAGGAGTCCTGCGGCTGGCATTTCTCTCTGTCGAGAGGGGATTAGTGACTCCGAGCGGAAGGTTAGTTACTTGAGTTTATCATTTGCTTTATTTTTTTAAAGCATGCTACTGCCTCCCTGTGTTGTTCTGAACTCGACAGTCTGTGTAAGGATTCCAAAGTCCAGTTTTTCACTTGGGAGGAGGCTGAATGCAATAATCCTCCTTTTTGTTTCTAACACTGACCTTTGGAGTTTACTCCACGCGGGGAAACGTTCCTACTCTGTGCTCAGCGGCTTCATCCCCAGGTGGCCTTGAATAGATCATTGACTTGCTTACATGTGATTAGGGAGCTCCTTCCCTGTGGTCTAAGGAAACCACCACTCTGGCCTCGAGGGTCTTTGTGGCCTGGCTTAGCTTTCCTCCCATAGGAAGGAGGGCTGGGGTAAGAATAAATGTAGAGTAAGCAGGGCGTTAGAGGCAGCGAGGGTGGCAGTGAGAGCTCCTGCAGCCTGCCCTGCTTTGCTGAGGGACGTGCCCTTCATTCATATGGTAGAAACCCTGTGCCGGGCCCCAGCGAATGTTCTCTGACACAGGTGATGGGTTGTCAGGTTTCTCTGTTAAGAGTACCTTGGTGGTCAGGTCTTTTCAAAGGTGTTCTTTCAAAGAGACGACTGTAATAGAAGTACTGTAATAGCATTCTGTTAGTGTAATAGGTATATTATATACTATTAATACAATAGAAATGGTATATTGGATTCTGGAAGCTAAGAGCCCTAGTTGTGGCATGTGAAGAGCCTTTGTTTTTTCTTACAATCCTCTTCCCTACCTTTCCCTTGGAGTAATGCCCTCCTCTCCGCGTACCCTAACCTTGCACGGGGCTTCCTTCTTTGTCCCTTTTAGCTGAGACTGGAGGCTGCAGCTGGCTGGCCCTGGCCCCTGCAGGTTTGATGTGGAGGGTGAAGGCCTGGAGGTGACTCATCCCCTTCCCAGTCCGGGCTGCCTGCCTCTGGGCCTCGCCTGGTACTCTGTATCAACACCCGATTCCTGAGCTGGGGATTGAGTTGTTGTGCTTGGGAGAAGCCCCACGTTCCAGATGTGGTCTGAGCCAGAGGGAAAGCCGTTGCCACTTAAAAATCTCTTCTGAGGGGACCATTCTGTCTTTCACACTTTACTAAAAACTGAAACTCCCATATGACTTCATTTTCCCTGTTTGTTTCCCAGGGCTTAGTATACAAAGCAATCAGGAGAACCTGACTTACTGTTTTGCTAACCCTAGATCCTAAAAAAGAAAAGTTCTGGAGAGGATAATAAAAGACTAAAGAATGTCTTGGCAGTGGTTAGAGGAGATTTTAATTAAATCTGAAACTAGTGGCTTTGTGAGATTCATTCCCTTTTTGAGGGTGACTGTTGGGTGTAGTCCTGGTTAAATCCAGGTACAAAGTGTTGTATGAATTTTCTCCCATTGAAGAGTTACACAGCTTCCCAAGCTCTTTCTCCTAAACCCTGCTGCGAATGTGTGGGTAGTTTTGAGATGCCCACATCTCTAAATCTTCTGTTGGCGTTCTCTGAAGTTCATTTAGAGCCCGGATAAGGAACAGTTGTAAGTCGACGATTGTGGGTTTCTGCACTGCATCCAGGTTTCCCATTGTGACCTAATGGCGGTTGGTTCCTTGGTTCAGCCAACATAGTCTGAGCATGTTCCACAGTTAGAGGACTGGGCCAGCTTCTGGAAGGAGCTTCTGAAGCAGATCGGGCAAGGATTGGGCCCAGAAGGGCTAACTGTCCAGAATGGGAGAGAATTCATGTACCTTAACACCTATCCCTCAAAGGAGAAAGGGACCATTTCTATGGGTATTGAGATATTGGTAGGCAGGGGATGAACCTGATCTTTCAAATCACAGGGAACCATGTAGGACAAGTACACGTTCATCACGCAGAGACCGACTCCAAAAGCCAGAAGGTCATGTGTCAGGTAGATTCCACTGTCATACTGGTTAACTCTCCTGCTGTAGTAAAAACAGAGAGGGAGATGCAAGGAGGGAGGGAGGGAGAAAGGAAACACACAGTCCATGCAGTGAGGCTTTAGAGGTGAAGACTTTGAATCTGTCTGATCAAGCCCTTGGGCAAGTTTTATGTAGCACGTGTAATGTCTAGGTAGGGTTTGCATATGAGGTCTAAGGGACGGGCAGGTCGTGTAAATGAATGAATGGAGTCAGGCTGACGATGCGAAAGTGTGCGCCCTGTCTAGAGCAGACAGACGACCCTCTGGCCAGTGTTGTATTGTTGGAATGTGGGCCTCGATTCTTGGATTTTTATGAACAGCACTGTCCAATAGAAGGCTTGGTGATGATGGACGTGTCCCATATCTGCGTCATCCAGCAAGGCGGCCACATGTGGTTCTTAAGCACTTGAAATGTGGCTGGTATGACCAAGGAATCGAATTCCTAATTTTATTTCAATTGAATTAATTTAAAGAGCCACAGGTGACTCATGGCTACTGTGTTGGGCAGCATAGTTGCAGATGCAGCCAGGATCTGGGCATTATGTGAAATCTTCTGATTTTTAAGAGTTTGCAGGCTAAATTTGGCTCATGGGCTGTCACTGTCCAACCTCCACCCAAAGATTCAGAGGCGCCTTTAAAAAGTCCTGATGCTTGGGGCTCACTCCCAGATGGCATGATTTGACTCGTTGGCAGTGGGGCCCGGGCATCAGTATTTTCTGAAGCTCCCACGTTGATTGTAAGGGCGGCCGAGGTCAGGAACCCCTGCTTAGACCCTAAACATTGGAGGGTGACAGCGCAAGATCCTTGTGGATTTTCAAATGCTAAAAAACCTGTACTGTGTGCAGTTACTTTCAGATTCCATACGTGGTCGATGAAGATGGTTATAACTATCTCTTAGAGTAATTGCAAGGGTAAAATAAAACCATGGGTTAAGTGAAAAGAACAAAAGTGCGTTGAGATGCGGGTGCTAGGCTTGGCTTGCTCACTAGCCAAACTACTTGCCCTCACAAACCAACCTTGCCTCTGTAGGGGAGGAAAAAATGTCTTTTTCTATGACCTTCCTAGGCTTTCTGGCTGGGGCACCGTAAATTGGACTGATGCAAGACAGGTTAATGAGAGAAAAGCATACAGATCTATTTAATGTAAGTTTTATGTGACGTGAGAGCCTTCACAAGGAAATGAAGCCCCTGAGAAACAGTTACACCTGAGCGTTTTTATAGTAAGTTTAAGGAAGAGTGGAAAGTCGTGGGAAAATGTGGTGGGACGGAAGGGAATGAACTAAGGGCTGTTACTGGGGAAAACACAGCAAGGACTGTTTGCTTGGATCCCTCTCGGCGCCCCTCCGAGGTCAGCGAGTGCTTCCTGCACCTGCCGTTTCTCAAATCTCTTCAGTTGAAAATATTTCTTACACAGAAGCGGCATCTTTGGGGGCGGCATATCCTGAGATGGGATTCACGCCTTGCCTTGGCAAAACCATGAGTTAGCGCTTGCCATGGACTATAGAATTTTTTAAGCGTCGTCTCAATCAGCAATGTTTAAATCATTGAATGCCAGTGGTCTCCTGAAATCATGCAAAAATGGCAGGTATTTGATAGACGTTGTGCGTTGATCTGGGTCTGTAAGATTCCAAAGCTGGTGTCACTCTCAGAATTACAGGTTGAAATGGAATTAAAAGTGGAGAAAGTGAAGGAAGGATCGGCGTTTTATAGTCTAAGGAGTGTTTTAGGCATGCATATTTGTTTTTAAAGAAAAAACCAACAAGTTCCCATGGGTCTGTAAGTTCCACAGAGTTGGAGACTGGATCTGCCTTGTTCATTGTGTTCCTGGGGCCCTGTACATTGTAGGAGCTCATTGAACCTTTGTTGAATGAGAGGATGAATTAGTGCCTACGGGGCCCTGCACCAGAGCGTCAGGATTATTTGAGGAAATTTTTATTTTTGTTCTTATTAGGATAGAGGATTTGGAGAGGTTAATTTGTTTTCCCAGGGTTGCAGAGCTAAGTGGCAGAATCAGTATTTTAAAGTCTGGAATTGTTCCTACAGGACCGTGCGAACTTCGTTGCTATAAATACGTATACTGCTGACCCCTACCTAAAATCATCTCTAAAATGCGTGCAGTGGATCAAAGGGGGATCAACTGGGATCATGGTTTGGGAGGGATCAGCCCATTCTGTCGCCTCCATTCTGAGGCTCTACCCCTGAAACCTCTTGGGGATCAAAGACCTTTAGGGGAAAAGATACATTTTGATGTCCTTTACATCCATCAGTGACCAGTGCTGAACACACAGAGGCATCTAGTGAGTACCTACCGACCTGATTCAGAAGATATAAATAATGTCTCTTATATACTTCTTTAGACGAGAAGGGAGTGAAACATTTAACTTTTAGAAGTAAGCAGGCACATTTTAAAATTTGTAGCCCTCTGCCAAGAGGTGATTAAAAGAGTTTTCCAAGTGTCTTGGGATTTATGTAACAGAGGTATGTGTTTTCTTTCTGAAATATACTGTTGTAACACTCCCCTTGCTTAGTTCTGTTCTGCTTTACGCAGAACTCTAAGCCTCCCTTGCCTCTAAAAAGAAAAAAAAGAAAGAAAGAGAAAACCATATATACTGCATTCCTAAAAAGTTAAAGGGTTGGCAAACTATAACCCATGACCAAATTCAGCCTACTGCTGGCCTACAAGCTAAGAATGTTTGTTTTAAATAGTTGGAAAAAAAATGAAAAGACTAATATTTTGTGACATGTGAAAGTTAATGTGAAATTCAAATTTAAAAGTCCATCCATAAAGCTTTATTGGAACACAGCCAGCCCATTTTTGTTCACAGTTGGTCTGTGCAGCTATGGCAGAGTGGAGGAACAGAGACTGAATGGCCCACAAAGCCTAAAATATTTACTAAATGACCCCTTACAGAAAAAGTGTGCCGACCCCTGATTTAAAGCCAAGTAGCTTAAATGTAGAAAACAAACTTACGGTTAACCCAGGGGATGGGGAGTGAGGGATAAACTGGGAGATTGGGATTGATGTATACACACTACTACATATAAAATAGATAACTAATAAGGACCTACTGTAGAGCACAGGGAACTCTACTGAATACTCTGCAATGGCCTGTATGGGAAAAGAATCTAAAAAAGAGTGGATGTATGTATATGTATAACCTATTCACTTTGCTGTACACCTGAAACTAACACACCATTGTAAATCAACTATACTCCAATAAAAATTAAAAAAAAAAAAAGCAATGGAGCTTGAGAAGAGGGAGTGGGGGGTAGGGGGAGTAGAGGTAGAAAATATGTTATTCCTTACTTTTCTCCTGCGTCGGATAAAATTTGAATGTTTAAAATGAATCTCTTAAAGTTTTTCCCCCCTCCTGATTTGCATATCCCTGAATTCAGAGTCTTGATTGGGGAAGACAAAGAAAAAAATTAACAAGTGGTGATAGTGGTGACAGTGAAAAGGAAGAGGCTCTGATACAGTTTTCAGCGAAAGGATTTATATGGTTCTCACCCCTTCCCTTCTGTGTCTCACCCCAAGACCTTTAACAATTTGAACAGTTTTTTCCTTTGCATTACATAGGGGACACAGTATGCACCGAGCTGATCTCCCTGTGCTATGCGGCTGCTTCCCACTAGCTATCTGTTTTACATTTCGTAGTGTATATATGTCCATGCCTCTCTCTCACTTCCTCCCAGCTTACCCTTCCCCATCCCCCGTATCCTCAAGTCCATTCTCTAGTAGTAGGTCTGCGTCTTTATTCCCGTCTTGCGCCTAGGTTCTTCATGACCATTTTTTTGTTGTTGTTTCTTAGATTCCATATATATATGTTAGCATACGGTATTTGTTTTTCTCTTTCTGACTTACTTCACTCTGTATGACAGACTCTAGGTCCATCCACCTCACTACAGATAACTCAATTTCGTTTCTTTTTATGGCTGAGTAATATTCCATTGTATATATGTGCCATATCTTCTTTATCCATTCATCTGTTGATGGACACTTAGGTTGCTTCCATGTCCTGGCTATTGTAAATAGAGCTGCAATGAACATTGTGGTACATGACTCTCTTTTTTTTTTTTTTTTTTTGCGGTACGCGGGCCTCTCACTGTTGTGGCCTCTCCCGTTGCGGGGTACAGGCTCCAGACGCGCAGGCTCAGCGGCCATGGCTCACGGGCCTAGCCGCTCTGCGGCAAGTGGTATCTTCCCGGACCGGGGCACGAACCTGTGTGCCCTGCATCGGCAGGCGGACTCCCAACCACTGCGCCACCAGGGTAGCCCCATGACTCTTTTTGAATTATGGTTTTCTCAGGGTATATGCCCAGTAGTGGGATTGCTGGGTCGTATGGTAGTTCTATTTTTAGTTTTCTAAGGAACCTCCATACTGTTCTCCACAGTGGCTGTTATCAATACATTCCCACCAACAGTGCAAGAGGGTTCTCTTTTCTCCATACCCTCTCCAGCATTTATTGTTTGTAGATTTTTTGATGATGGCCATTCTGACCGGTATGAGATGATATCTCATTGTAGTTTTATTTGCATTTCTCTGATGATTAATGATGTTGAGCATTCTTTCATGTGTTTGTTGGCAGTCTGTATATCTTCTTTGGAGAAATGTCTGTTTAGGTCTCCTGCCCATTTTTGGATTGGGTTGTTTGTTTTTTTGATATTGAGCTGCATGAGCTGCTTGTAAATTTTGGAGATTAATCCTTTGTCAGTTGCTTCATTTGCAAATATTTTCTCCCATTCTGAGGGTTGTCTTTTCATCTTGTTTATGCTTTCCTTTGCTGTACAAAAGCTTTTAAGTTTCATTAGGTCCCATTTGTTTATTTTTATTTCCATTTCTCTAGGAGGTGGGTCTAAAAGGATCTTGCTGTGATTTATGTCATAGAGTGTTCGGCCTATGTTTTCCTCTAAGAGTTTGATAGTGTCTGCCCTTACATTTAGGTCTTTAATCCATTTTGAGTTTATTTTTGTGTACCGTGTTAGGGAGCGTTCTAATTTCATTCTTTTACATGTAGCTGTCCAGTTTTCCCAGCACCACTTATTGAAGAGGCTGTCTTTTCTCCACTGTATATTCTTGCCTCCTTTATCAAAGATAAGATGACCATATGTGCATGGGTTTATCTCTGGGCTTTCTATCCGGTTCCATTTATCTATATTTCTGTTTTTGTCCCAGTACTATGCTGTCTTGATTACTGTAGCTTTGTAATATAGTCTGAAGTCAGGGAGCCTGATTCCTCCAGATCCATTTTTCTTTCTCAAGATTGCTTTGGCTATTCGAGGTCTTTTGTGTTTCCATACAAATTGTGAACGTTTTTGTTCTAGTTCTGTGAAAAATGCCATTGGTAGTTTGATAGGGATTGCATTGAATCTGTAGATTGCTTTGGGTAGTAGAGTCATTTTCACAATGTTGATTCTTCCAATCCAAGAACATGGTATATCTCTCCATCTGTTTGTATCATCTTGAATTTCTTTCATCAGTGTCTTACAGTTTTGTGCATACAGGTCTTTTGTCTCCTTTGGTAGGTTTATTCCTTTGGTAGGTTTATTTTATTCTTTTTGTTGCAATGGTAAATGGAAGTGTTTCAGATATTTCATCATTAGTGTATAGGAATGCAAGAGATTTCTGTGCACTAATATTGTATCCTGAAGCTTTACCAAATTCATTGATTAGCTCTAGTAGTTTTCTGGTAGCATCTTTAGGATTCTCTGTGTATAGTATCATGTCATCTTCAAACAGTGACAGCTTTACTTCTTCTTTTCCAATTTGTATTCCTTTTATTTCTTTTTCTTCTCTGATTGCTGTGGCTAAAACTTCCAAAACTATGTTGAATAATAGTGGTGAGAGTGGGCAACCTTGTCTTGTTCCTGATCTTAGTGGAAATGGTTTCAGTTTTTCACCATTGAGGACGATGATGGCTGTGGGTTTGTCATATATGGCCTTTATTATGTTGAGGAAAGTTCCCTCTGTGCCTACTTTCTGGAGGGTTTTTATCATAAATGGGTGTTGAATTTTGTCGAAAGCTTTCTCTGCATCTGTTGAGATGATCATATGGTTTTTCTCCTTCAGTTTGTTAATATGGTGTATCACACTGATTGATTTGTGTATATTGAAGAATCCTTGCATTCCTGGGATAAACCCCACTTGATCATGGTGTATGATCCTTTTCATGTGCTGTTGGATTCTGTTTGCTAGTATTTTGTTGAGGATTTTTACATCTGTGTTCATCAGTGATACTGGCCTGTAGTTTTCTTTCTTTGTGACCTCTTTGTCTGGTTTTGGTATCAGGGTGATGGTGGCCTCGTAGGATGAGTTTGGTAGTGTTCCTCCCTCTGCTGTATTTTGGAAGAGTTTGAGAAGGATAGGTGTTAGCTCTTCTCTAAACGTTTGATAGAATGCACCTGTGAAGCCATCTAGTCCTGGGCTTTTGTTTTTTGGAAGATTTTTTTTGGGGGCGGGGTAGGTGGGCCTCTCACTGTTGTGGCCTCTCCCGTTGCGGAGCACAGGCTCCGGACACATAGGCTCAGCAACCATGGCTCACAGGCCCAGCCGCTCCACAGCATGTGGGATCTTCCCAGACTGGGGCGCAAACCCGTGTCCCCTGCATTGGCAGGCGGACTCTCAACCACTGCGCCACCAGGGAAACCCTGTTTTTTGGAAGATTTTTAATCACAGTTTCAATTTCAGTGCTTGTGATTCGTCTGTTCCTATTTTCTATTTCTTCCTGGTTCAGTCTCAGAAAGTTGTACATTTCTAAGAATTTGTCCATTTCTTCCAGGTTGTCCATTTTATTGGCATATAGTTGCTTGTAGTAATCTCTCATGATTCTTTGTATTTCTGCAGTGTCAGTTGTTATTTCTTTTTCATTTCTAATTCTGTTGATTTGAGTCTTCTCCCTTTTTTTCTTGATGAGTCTGGCTAATGGTTTATCAATTTTGTTTATCTTCTCAAAGAACCAGCTTTTAGTTTTATTGATCTTTGCTATCATTTCCTTCATTTATTTCTGATCTGATCTTTATGATTTCTTTCCTTCTGCTAACTTTGGGAGGGTTTATTTGAGATGTTTCTTGTTTCTTGAGGTAGGATTGTATTGCTATAAACTTCCCTCTTAGAACCGCTTTTGCTCCATCCCATAGGTTTTGGGTCATCGTGTTTTCATTGTCATTTGTTTCTAGGTATTTTTTGATTTCCTCTTTGATTTCTTCAGTGATCTCTTGGTTATTAAGTAGTGTATTTCTTTCTTTTCTTTTTTTCTTCTTTTTAAATTGAAGTACAGTTGATCTACAATGTTGAGTTAGTTTCAGGTGTATAGCAAAGTTATTTAGTTTTATACATATATTCTTTTTCAGATTCTTTTCCATTATAGGTTATTACAGGATATTGAATATAGTTCCCTGTGCTATATAGTAGGTCCTTGTTGTTTATTTTATATATGGTAGTTTGTATCTGTTAATTCCAAATTCCCAATTTATCTCTCCCCCACCCTTCCCCTTTGGTAATCATAAGTTTGTTTTCTGTATCTGTGAGTCTGTTTGTGTTTTATAAATATCATGTTTTTAGATTCCACATATACGTGATATTGTATCACATATCATATATGTGATATTTATCTTTGACTTACTTCACTTAGTATGATAATTTCTCGGTCCATCCATGTTGCTGCAAATGGCATTATTTTATTGTTTTTTATGGCTGAGTAATAGTCCATTGTGTGTGTGTGTGTGTGTGTGTATGTATATATACCACAACTTTATCCATTTATCTGTTGATGGACATTTAGTTTGCTTCCAAGTCTTGGCTATTGTGAATAGTGCTGCAGTGAACATTGGAGTACATGTATCTTTTCAAATGAGAGTTTTCATTTTTTCTGGATATATGCTCAGGAGTCATTTTTATTGATTAGAAAAAAGGGGGAGAGATTCGAGTGTGATAAATTAATGAAGAAGGCAGCGCATCTCAAATATTATTTGTAGGACTGAGGTCTACCTCACAGACTTGTCAGGATCAAATGTAAGAGTGCTTTAAGAGAGAACCTGCTACACGTAGAATGTTCATAGCAGCACTGTTCACAATAGCTAAAAGGTGGAAACAGCCCTGCTGTCCATCCTGGGGTGAATGGATAAACTAATATGATATATCCACACAATGGAATATTATTCAACTATAAAAAGGAATGAAGTACTGGTATTTGCTACAACTCGGATGGACCTTGAAAACATTACGCTACATGAAAGGCACAGAAGGTCTCATATGATTCCACTTATGTGAAATGTTCAGAATAGGTAAATCCACAGAGGCGAAAAGGATGTTTGTGGTGGGAAGGGGAAATGGAGACTGACTGCCGTGTGGGCATGGGAGTTTATTTTGCAGCGATGAAAACATTTTGGAATTAGGTGGAGGTGGTCATTGCACAAAGTTGTGGTGAATATACTAAATGCCACTGAACTGTTCACTTTAAAATGGCTACTTTTATGTCAATTTCAATTCCATTTAAAAAGGGTGTGTGTGTGTATATATATACACACACATATATATACACACACACATACATACACACACATAACACCTGTGTCAATGCCACCATGTATGGTACACCTGCTGAATTGCCAGGAATTGTCAGTCCTTGATGTGCTTGGTCTCCAGCCTGTAACAGAGGGAGAACTAAACACAGCTTTTCATATGGGGGACCTGAGGCTCAAGGGTGAGGCTCGAGGGTCATTAGGAAGTGGCAGTTGTAGGACTGGCTCTTGGGTTTTCCTGTCCATCTTCTCTATTTCCATATGATGGTCGCTGGCAGGGTGACAGAAGCTGACAAGCTGGATAGACTAGGGAAGGATCAGGATTCCTCCTGAAGCTTCATGTCTGCCTCTCTCAAAGAGAGAATTTCTTGACAGTCCCCACGACGGAGCGGAAGGGTTAGTCTTTGCTTTGACTCTTACTAGCTGTGTGTTTTTGGCCTGGTTCTTTCCCCGCCTCTTTGAGCTGGTTTTCTTTCTTTTAAAATAGAAGTGATAAGAATTATAAGAGGATTGTTAGGAGTTCTTCATAAGATGTGCAACGCCTGGGAGAGGTGTAGTAACTGTAATCTGTTACGTATATACCTGCCCCTTGTACAGTCTGGTTCATTAAGTTTCTTGGCAAGCTTCGAGGAAAAGCTCTGTGCCTTTAGAGGTGTATTTGCATAATGAGATGTGTGGGAACCCCAGTGACCTTAAACTGAGCTCCAGCTTGAATTGTGGGCATTTTCCCTCCTTCTGCTCTCTGACCAGCACCAGCCTTCCCGTGTCTAGAGTGGCTGGGGCTGTTCTTGCAGTTGGGTGGCTTCGACCAAACCAAAGAGGCTAAAGTGCTTTCCCAGCAGTTGACCTTGTGCCATTTTTCAGGTGGATCTGGTTTCTAGTTCTAAGAAACATGGCAATGTTTGTGAAATGCTCTTGGTTTAAAAAAAAAAAAAAAAAAGGGAAAGAAAAGCAAAGGAACAGTGTTTTCAACTGCTTGCGTGCCACGGTTCCAGCTCGTTGATGCCCTAACAGGAGGCAAGAGAGAGATGCTGCTTCCAGCCTGGGTCTCCTTATCTTCCTGTAGTAACAGAAATTGATGCGGCCCATCTGTGCTGCTTCAGAACAAACAAGAATGAAGTCATGGTGCTGAAAATAGCTCAGGGTGGCGGGGCTGACAGCAGCCCTCTCTCTCTAATCTCCCTTGGGGACTTTCACCCAGGATTTCAGCATCTCGGCCCATGCTGGGCTCACTTGGCACAGCCATATCTGGGTCAGGCGTGTGCTCGTGACCAGCTTTGCTCCATGCGCAGCCCTCCTAGGAGTGATTTTCTTCGAGAGGGAGAATGTGTGTGGTCTCCTCTTTGGCTTAGTGTTTCATTTCACGTGGCCTGCCCTCCTTCACCCCTATGGAGCTGTCGTTGGGTATTTGAGAACCACTTTAAAGCAAAGCTCACCTTACTAACATAACACATGAGTCCAGTGTGGAGCTTTTCATTTTAAACTTGGGGAGTCCCTGGAGGAGACCCTGACTGCTTAGCCCCAGAGCCAGGTGCATGGATTCTTGAGGTTTAACTTAGGAGGAGAGGAAGTAGAAGTCAGCTTGATTCTCTTTCCTGGACAATGAATGAAAGGCCATATTTCTTATGATGCCCTTCTCCTGTCTCCATAATTTTAAGTGGATGAAAATAATATGAATGGGTTGATACTGCCTTTGTGTCCCTTACAGTTTGGGTGCATCTTGTTATTCCACACATGCTTGAAGTACATCTTAATTAGCATTCCTTGAGTTGATTATGAAGCATGTATTCCAGTTGACATCCCTAAAGATGCAGTGTGGTTTTGACTGCTTGATTTCCCTTAAAACTTCTGCAGAATAGTACTTACTGGGTGTGGAGATGTGTGTCCTTAGCGTGTGTTGCATCGGTTGGGAATTTTCCTGTGAAGCCACTGAAAATAGCAGAAATTGAGCTTTTGTTTGTCTTCTTCTTGTCCTGTACAAATAGTTTTGATCATGATGTTTATGAATAGAGGCTCTCAATCTTTTTCCTAAGTTGTGTTTACAAAGGAAATGGATGTTGATCGTGGCGGGATTTCTTGGGGAAGGAGTATACTTGGAGAGAAGTATCTAAGGAGGGCTAGATGGACCCGGAAAGGAGCCCAGTTTAGAAAGATGGTGGTTGGAGCCACCCAGACCTGATGAACTTAGCAGCAGTAGGGATGCAGAGGCACTCCAGGAACAAACAAACGTACACACCGCCCCCCAAAAGGCAAGTGTTCCCGAAGGTCTCAGGGGAACCAATCAACATGGAGAATTAAGGATGCCTATGTCTTGTATTTTAATATGACAGGTGTGGGTTTTGTTGTTTGTTTTCTCTTATTTTTGGTGACCAGACCTTTTGGACTCATGGGTCTGTGTCTGAAGCTGTGTTAAAGAGATGATTTGAAGTCTTTAGTGGGAGAAGAGCCCTAAAGCCACCTGCAGTCTCTGGAGTTGTCTTCTTTAACTACTTTAGAGATGGGATGAATTGGTTTCTAGTAATTAAGAGCTTGTTCTTTAACCTCTGATGCTCCTTGCCTTCGACATGACCATCTAAATGAGATGCTGTGAACGCTGTTGGTAGGCCCTAGGGTGCTATACAAATGGTGTTTATCATAAGCCCACTTCCTTATTTTTATCCTCCAAAACCATCAATTCTAAATGTAGTATGTTTGCCGAGAGCGTCCAGATTTCTGTGGCTCCTTTGCAGGTAGAACACAGTCAAAAGTTCCTAACCACAGCCTGCAAGGCTGCATGGTACCACTTCCTGATCTCTAACCCACCCCTCATCACTTGTCCCCCGAGTTTATGGTGCTCAATCATACTGGCAAGATGTTTTTCCATCCCAGGATTATTGTACTTGCAGGTTCCTCTGCCTGGAGTTTTCTTCCCCAGACTTTTGTATGGTTTCAGCTCAAATGTAATCTCGGACGGACCTTCTGACCAGTCTGGATAAAATACCCCCATCCTCCTTATTCTGCGCTCTCCTTCCCACGTTCACTCTCTCTTCCACAGCCGTGTTTTATGGCACTTGGAATTATGTGGAGCTTTAATTTGTTTGCATAACCTGTTGCATCTCTTTCCTTTCCACTAGCGCGTAAGTGGAAAGGAAAGAGATAAATTCTGCCCTCCGCGAGGGCAGTGTATCTCTGTATCCACGGTACCTGGCACTCAGTAAAGATTTATTGAATGAATGAATGAATCAGAATTTTAAATGAATGAACTTAAAAATAGCCTGTGCTTGCAGACACATCCTTCTGCGGAGATGATATTTGGATACTATTAGTAGAGCAGGAGCGAGACGCTCGTACCATCTGCCTTTATGCAGTGGAGGGAGACTCTAGTGTTACAACTATCCATTTTCTTTACCAGAACTAAACCAAGAAGAACAAATATGAACTTTGCTTAGTCAAGTGGAATGAGCCCATTTTAGCACATGAGCTATAAAGGTCATCGCTTTGCCTTGTATCCCTGAGTCTGTGTAGACAGGGATGCTGAACATCAGTAAAAACCAACCAGAAATATGTGGTTCATTGTCTTTGACTCATTTCTGGCTGGGACCTTTTGCAGTACTGTAGCATCCTATAAAAGCAACAAACAAAAAACCTGCCTTGATGTATTACCTAGCCAGCTCTTTTTTTTTTTCCTTCCCACCCAGTCCAAGAAATCTAGGCTATATCTAAAGGGACTGTTTTCCATTTAGGATGTCTGTCATTAAGAGTGTATATTTCAGATTTGGAGCAAGCTGTGTTTTAAAAGTCAGGCTGGATGGGTCATCACAGCTTGTGTAAATATTCAGAGCCAGACGTGTTTTATTCGCCCCTTGGCTAGCATCGTTTGTCACACTATCTCCGTGTAGTAAGATGGTGACACCCACGTAGTTTCTCAGGCTGTGCTTTCTACTAATTGTTTGTGTAATTAGAAAATGAGTAAGTATTTATAGGGAAAATCTAAACCTGTGGGGATGAAACCTTCTCTCATTGTACCATGTTATCACCATCTCCTAAGGATTGCACTTTTGGAGTGTGTAGGTGGTACGGGTCTTACTTTGCTGCTGGTGTTTGCTGAGAGATTCTGCTGCAAGTTTCAAGTGCAGCAAAATGAAATCCAGTGGCAGTAAACCCACTCTGAAACAAGGGTTTAGAAGCCAAATAGACCAAAAATGTCCATCTAAACCATGAGGCTTGTGTTCATTGAGCAGCTTTGACTAGGAGCCTGGTACATTCAAGACGTCTTTGAAGGCCCATAGCTGGATGGAAAGGGCCCATGTGTACCAAAAGGTGTTTCTTTTATGTCACGGGAACAAAGTGAGTCAAGCCTTGATAAGCTTTGTAGAATTTGCTGGATCAAAGCTTGGAGCAGGTGAGATCTGTAGATAAAGCTAAGAATGGAGTTTGGTTCTGGGTATAGGAGTTGTTTTCAAAAGGGTGGTCAGTTTTGACTGGTTGACTGCATACACTGAGATCTTGATTTCAACTTCACTGCTTTTAGGCATCTTTGCATTTTGGTTGTCTGGTCACATTCAGAGGTATTGATTCCCACCCCCGCCCCCCGCCCCCATAACCAAATCTGCCATGTTGTTGACTAGTGTCAAGGATGTATGTGAAGTTGACCTTGTAGGTCTAAACAGAATGGCTGAAATAAAATGGCAGATGGGAAGTTTTTAGCTGGCCGTGGTCACATGGAGTGGGGAATCCGTTTGCAGACCCAGTAGGGGTAGGAAGGAGAAAGGGGAGGTTGACAATGGAGAAGAGGTGGGATGAAATTCCTGCTGTAACTGTGAACTGAGGTGTGGCAACCTAGCTTTTTGTCTTTTGGATCAAGCAGGTCTGGTGACACTTCCTGTCTACAGCGTCATTCTCCATGCAGACAGCTGTAGGTTTAGGGCCATAATAAAACATGCCTGACAAGATGTGGCATGTGGAGCTGATCGAGCTTGTAAGAACACAACAATAGAGTAGAGATTCTGTCATGCCGCCCTCCTCCAGCCCCTCAGCAGCACTGTGGGAACTCAAGTAGCCTGTTGACCTGGACTGCCCCCATACTGCTGCCATCTTGGTTGTAGAGTCCGCGGTGGGGGTGAAAGCCGTAGAGCCTTTGGATCGTAGCACTGCAGCTTAGCAGCTGTGCGACCGCGTCGTAATTACAGAACCTTTCTAAGCCTCAGTTTCCTCACTTGCCTGAAGTGATAATAACACCTCCCTTGCAGGGTTATTATTTTTTATTGAAGTAAAATATATATAACATAAAATTTACCACTTTCACCATTTTTTTTTTTTTGGCCACGCCACGCAGCATATGGGATTTTAGTTCCCCATCCAGGGATTGAACCTGTGCCTGTTGCATTGGACGCACAGAGCCCTAACCACTGGACCGCCAGGAAATTCCCACCACTTTCACCACCTTTTAAGTGTACAGTTCAGTGACATGGAGTACATTCACATTGTTGTCCATCCGTCTGCAGAACTGTTTCATTTTCCCAAACTGAAAACCTATACCCAATTAAACAAAAATTCCCCCATTCTCTCCCCTAAAAGAACTGAGATTTGAACAGAGGATTTTTGGCTCCATGGTGTCTTTTCTACCACATCGCAACTCAAGAGGGTTTGCTGTCTTAAATGTTGGACATATCCTAAGAATCTGTTATGTCAATTGGTACCGTCTACAAAGATGCATTTTTCTCAGTGAATGCGTACCCTATTCCCTGATCTGTCACTAAGGGTGGGTTGAGACTTAGGAAAAATGAGGCTTGCTATTACATTCTGCTGAAGTTCTCGCCGATGACAACACTCTAGATCCCCCGGGAAGAGTGACCCATGGATGTCCTGCCCACACCTCCAACTTACAAACTAAAATCAAATTCTAAGAGAGGAGGAAATGGAGGAATTGCTTTCCCCTCCACTTGAACCCCAGCCTGCTTCCTGCTTTGTTCTTCTTTCCTCGTTATAGAGCTCGCAAGGCTAGACTTCTGTCTGCGGGGCACTGGAGCATTTCCTTGCTACTCAAATGGGAACCGTGCTCTCTGTTCTTATTCCCACACGCTTTTGCACCTCTCTGTCCTGAACTCCACCAGCAGTCTCCCAACCTGTCTTCCTCTTCCTCTCTCCTGGTCAGCCTCCATGTGCTGATGGGTTTTCTTTCCTGCAGTTCAAATATGATCACCCCACTTCCCTATTTGAAAACCCGCCATGGCTCCCCATTGCTGCATAATAAACCTCAAACTCTGCCAACTAGCATTCTAACCCTCTTCCAGCTGGGCTCATTCTGAAATGTGTGACCCCTTTCATTCTCCCTCTACTCTCTCCATAGACTAACCAGGAAGCCAGGACCCTACAGGAGGCAGGAGGCGAGGAGAGAGAGAAAGAGAGAGAGAGAGAGTAGCCAAGAGGAAATCCCTGAAGGCTTTCTGGAGGAGGGTGCAGGATAGAGACAAAGTAAGCCAAGGGCCAAAGGCAAGGCTGAGCGAATGAATGAACTTGGGATGAAATTTTATGAACAAAGGTCTGTAGAGCTAGGAAAGGGGAGGAAGGCAGTGTTCACTGAATAGACTGAGGGAAAAAATAGAATTAACCACTGAGCAAATTGTTGAATTGAGCAGAGGAATCTTTAAAGAACCCCGGAGAGTGAAATGTCTTAGACCCTGCAGGGCTAATTTTTGTTTTCAGTGTTGGAAGGCAGCGTTGCTTCTTGAATATACACACGTTCAAGTATTTACATGCTGAAAGGCACCCAACAGATTACCTGGCATAAGCCTTTGCATTAGGGCAAGTTATTTACCCTCTCCCTTTGCAGTGTCCCTATCAGGAAGAGCAGGATAAAAATAGATACTTCCTCAAACTTGAGATAACCTCAGTTAAGCTGCAACTTTAATTTTTCGTACCACTAAGGAAAAAAATCCTGCCAATGAAACTGCGACATGCTTTTCAGAGATGTTAAAATGTGGGGCACAAAAGGATTGGCCACAGAATTGAGTCTAGGATTGTCCTAGAATCAACGAAATACAGTATCTACTTCGTAGGGTTACTGTGGACAGTGCTGGACACGCAGTAATTACTCAGACCGCTGTGGTGATATAGAGAAGGAAGCAGGTCTGGAGGCTGTAGTGTCTAATGACTTGATGCAAGCAAAAGCTATCAGGGAAGTGCTCTTTTTGCAGAGTTTGCAGATCTCAGACTGGCCGGGTCTCCAGACAGGCGAGAGCCCCTGTTGCCTGTAATTCCATGTTACTGCAGGCTGTGACCGTGTATGCTTTTAGGCATGATACAACCCAGTGGTCATCGAGCTTTTCCAAGCCTGAGGGGAGCAAAGGGCTCAATTGCAGGGCCTGGCCTCTAATCTCGCCTTAGCCCTGCGCGCTGATCTATACATTCCCAACCATTAGAGAGACATTTTGTAACCATAATGGTCCGGTGCAGGCCAGAGTGCCTGGATGCTACCAAATTAAAGGCCAGTGAGAAGCTGCTTGGAGAACCTAGCCTCTGGCGCTTGTGGTCGAGAAGCCTTTATGTAGTGACAGGCCTTGCTGGGAGGAGATGGCCACGCCTGTGCTCAGGCAACTTTAATTAGGGCCGTAGACTTGGTTGCCCTGTGATGACAGGTTGAAGTAAGGTCTGTGGTTCTATGTCATGAAACCACTCCTGGGAAAAGCCTAGCAAAACTGTGGGTGGCACCTTGGGGATTCAAGAGAGGGTGGCCCTGCAGCGCTGGCCCCTGCCCGCCATACCCCACCTGTACTGCACCTGCTCGTCACGCTCAGGTGTCGAGTTTCTTCCCGCAGACCCAGACACACAGGGTTCCTTCTGTGCTTTGCTTACGGTCTGCAAACACCACTCGGCCATCCCCGCCTCGTCCTTGGTCTTTTGGACTCAAGCTGGGCACCACCTCCCAGAAGGCTTCCATGATCCTCACTCAGCCCCTGTGCTCCTGAGATGCCCTGGCTTATCTCTTTTGTTGTGTTTTTCTGTCATAATTTTCTCTTCTCTGTGTCTTTGCATCTTATTTATCTTTGTGTCTACTGTGCTTGGCACATAGTAGGCTGTTTACAAAGGGGCACTGGAGTGGACAAAGCAGAATAGCAAAGGTGATCCTCTGAGCATCCTTGTAGGAGGAGGAAGGGAAAGGCAGCTCTTGAATGCAGCTGAATAGTGACCACATGGGCAGGGGAGCCAAGACAGGGAAGAGAATTCACCAAGTCTGCTGCAGTAAGGAGTGTGGGGGAAGGGAGGTGAGGGCCCCTACTTGACGTTGATGGGGGCGTGGCTCGGGCAGGTGGATGGTTCAGGGCTGGTCGTGCACACGTGAACCTAGGTTCCTATTGGCCTCCTGAGTCCCCAGTCCTGCCCTTGGAGGCTTTGGGAGGAGGGGGCTATGGACCATTCAGCGCGCACCAGATGCTGGGATTTTCTTCACTCCAGGGAAGAAACTCCACTGCACCTCTTTGCCGGGGCCTCTGGAAGCAAAGGGCACCTGAGGCTACAGCTTTCTCAACAAACGTGCAGTGTTCACTTAGCGTGAGGTTTTAGCAGGTGGCCTAAGGAGACCTCCAAGCACAGTGTGCTGCTAATTCCCAAAAGGGAGTTTCGGGCTGCGGGCGCTCCTTCTTTCCTGAAGAGACGTGCTCACAGACCTCAGGGTGCAGGCCAGCGTTGGCTGCCACTTTCTGGAGACCACGTAGGCAACTCCTGGCACAGTGGCCCCAAGAGGTGGTGTCAAGTGGGGGACCTGACATCCAATGTCCTCATGTGGCTAAAGAGAGCAGCCGCCCCTCCGCTCCGAAATGGCCCAGCGTCATGGCTCTATCCCCTTGGACCCTTAGGGAGTTGCCCTTGATCTCTACCCGCTTTGTATTACGGCAAAGTGCTGTCAGGGTTAGAAAAGCTGAGGGTGGGAAGGGAGGTATTAGTGCTTACAAAAAAAAGAAAAAAAAAGCCTGCACTCCACTATTTATAAATATTATAACAATAGCTTGATTTTACTCTCTGGAGCAGAGGTTCTTAACTTAGTGTCAGAATCGCTTGGGTAGCTCTTTGAAAAGTACGCATGCCAGACCCTGTCTTCAGAGGTAGTTCAGGAGGTCCGGGACAGAGCATGGCTCCTGAGTATTTTGGAAAGGGTGATTGTTATGGGTGCCTAGATCAAGAACCACTGCCTTAGGTGGGAAGGCTTCTTGGTGACAGAGACTGAGTCCTATGTATATCTTGGGGTCCCCTGCTCTACCTGGCATGTAGTACCTTTTATCATTCACTCAGAAATGTTTATTGAACACCTGCTGTGGGCCAGGCCCTGGAATACTGTGCTGAGCACCACTGTTGTTGGTACTCCTGGAGCTTCCCCCTGGAGTGGGGGATCCCTGTTTGTGTTAGATGCAAGGCAGTGTGGAGACCGGCTTCTCTTCATTCTCAGGCATCACTGGATCCTGGACTTCCCAGGTACCATCAGGGAGGTACCAAGTATCGACAGCATGGAGGTTACCCCCTTTCCCACAGTGAACCTGGAGCCCGGCTCACCAAGAAGGGACCCTTGGAATATTGTCAATCTTAGCAAACGGGGTAAATAGATCTAAAACTCCAACCATGACTTTCCCATTAAGACTAAAGAACAGAGCCTGCAGACAAGACTGGGCTGGATCCTGCCCCTTTAATGTAAAAGGAAACTGAAGTTGGCCACCTCTTTCATTTTCAAGGCTTGTCTCTTCCATCCACTCCTTGTATTCGCGAGTTAGTACTCGGTAAACATTTCTTGAGCACCGACTAGACACAGAGGGCACGAAGATGAAGGAAGCACAGCCCCAAACCTTAAGGATTGCTTAGTCTAAGTTGGGAGACAGACACATGCAAAGAAGCGTAACAGGTTCTGAATGTGTGTTGCGCAAACTGTGAACAGGCTCATCAGTAAAGCGGCTTTGGTGGTTTCAGTGAATAGGGGAATCCTTTATGGGGCTGTGCTGATCCCCAGGTTCCCCCGGCCTCCTCTGTGAAGGATGAGGCTGGTCCAGGAAGGAAGCCTTGCACTCCTCACCTGGGCGGGGGAGGCTCTGGTTTATGTTCTCTCTCAGTGATGTCTGCCCCCGTGGCTTTGCTAGGATCCCACTAGCTGACCATTTGGCCAGTTTTCCTGCGTGATGGTCATGTGCATAGTCCCAACTGCAGGGTTCTTTTTGAATTAGCCTGAGACAATAGTAGCTTCTGTTTCTAAGAGGGAGCGCTCTGGTGGGAACTGGGGATGAGGAAGCTTGCTCTTTGTGGAGATACTGTAATAATCAGCTTGTGCAGGCATGAACTGTTTGCAAATATCCATCTGTTTACAGGACCGAAAAACCCCAGAAGGAAATAAACTGACATATATAATTTTTGGAGTTGTTTCTGGGTGGTGGGTTTTATGGGTGTTGGTTTCCCAGCCTTTTTACGTTTCACTGGTTCCCCTTTGGTGTTGGAAAAGGCGATCAACTTTATTTTAGAAAACAGGGATGTGTTAGTGAGTTTTTCTTACGGAAACTCATTTTCCTCAGAGGGTGGAGGTTCTGAGTGATAAACGTTCTACTGACCAAACTCATCCGCCTGCCCTCTGGCATTTTGCTTGGGGGCTGTTTCTGGTTTTTCCTGTTCACCAATCGTGGCTCTTTGTCCCAGTTTGTCTCTGTAGATTAAAAATGGCCTCAGGGCTGAGAGGTGGCGCCTTTTAGAGGACAGAGTGTGATCCAGATTAATTGTGTGTACCTGTGTGTGCCTGCGATCACAGGTGCCTTTAGGGTGTCAGTCCCTCATCCTTTTGCCCTCCTGGAGAAGATACTGAAAGAAGCCCCTTCACAGAGGGGAGAGCCGGAATATCCCGGGGAGGGGGTGGACCCAGGAGGAAGGGAGGCGTGGAAGAGTTCGGGGGCTTCTGGGATTGAACTAGCTCGAAACTGTACCACGTGTAGAATTTCAGAACCATTGGTGTCATATGCACTGAGAACGCGCTTCACAGAAAGAAGTATTGTGACTGTGTGGATTCCCTCATGAAGCCATGGCCTCATTTTTGGCCAACGGTGGGAGGCATGTGGGAGGAGGTTAAGCTCCAACCCAGGAGGTGCCGTTCTTTTGGAGGGATGGGGTAGTGATCTGTGCTGTTGTGGGAGAGGCCTTGCTGGTTTATTGCCGTGATCTTGCCTCCCCTGTTTAAGGGTGTGTGTGTGTGTGTGTGTGTGTGTGTGTGTGGGTGTGTGTGTGTGTGTGTGTGTGGGTGTGTGTGGGTGTGTGTGTGTGTGTGTGTGGGTGTGTGGGTGTGTGGGTGTGGGTGTGTGTGTGTGTGTGTGTGTGTGTACTTCTTTCTAAATACCAAAATATACCTTCTAATTATAAACTTGTGTCATTGGTTCCCTGCCCCCTCCCTCTGCTGTTGACTTTCTGTGGGTTAAAATGCTTCTTGTTTAGGCCTTGTGTTTCTGGGGCCCAGCCTATTCTAACCCGCTCCAATGATTATTTGTGCTGTTTTGAAACCTAACTCTGGGCTGCCAGGTGCCTTTTTCTCTCCCACAGTTGAGCCCAGAGAAGAGTAGGGCTTTTCAAAGTTCTTTTCTGACGTGGCCGTGGGTGGATGCTTGGGACAGTTGTGTGGTATCTACCTGGTTAGAACGATCATCCCACCTGCCACATTTGGCATGGGGGACGAGGCAGAGCCTTTGAGTCTGTGAAAATAGAGACTGTTTCTAATTCTCTGTGGCTTTTGTTATTCAAGCTCCTTGGGAAATGGAGCACAAGGTCTGGTTTTAACAGACACACAGAGAGAGTCAGCAGGAGGCATTATTCCTTCCAGTGGTGTATATGTGGATGTATTTCTACTTATGTAGTTATTTTATTTGGACTTTCATTTAATTCTATGTTCAGGACAGCTCTCACTGCCTGAAGTTGATTTAATTTTGTTCCTCATATAAATATCCATACCTTTCTTTAATGTCAGAGTATTTTAGTTCATTCTGTTTCTTCTGTATATTTCATTAATTTTTCAGGATACAGGTTCTCTGCACATCCATCCGTCCACCTACTGTTCACTCAGCAGGCATCTGAGTGCCAGCTATGTGCCAGGCATGGTGCTTGATGCTGCTGATTTGGAGATGTTTGGGTCACAGGCCTCTCCTTCAGGGACTTGGTCTAGATGGACATATCCCTGGGAAACCAGCCCCAGGGAAAACGGGGCCCAGGGGCTGGAGGGGCTTCTGTAAGAGGGCAGGGAGGGCACCCAGGCGGGAGTGGAGTGGCCCAGGTGGTGTCCCATCAGTGTGCTTAGGGAGAGGATCCAGATGATGACCAGGTACTTTTATGTGGTCTCTTTTGATACTGTGGCCACTGTATTTTGTTTCCTCCCAAGGATTTCTGTGGACTTTATAATGTAACCAATGGGAACAATTTGGTTTAAGTGTATTGGCTCTGTGCTTCTGAAGTCAAATCATAATTCTCAGCCTTAATCTCCTGAGAAATGAGCTGAGTAGCTCCATGTGATGTTTAGGTAGCTTTTCTGGAGGAAGCCTAGAGTGGTGATCCATGAGTTGTGGTCCAAGTGTTTTGCTTTATTTAAAGGGAAACTTTCCTGATATTGTCAAATAAAGTCACGCCATATCTATGATCATTCCTGAGATGCAAGTTACTGAAATGGATTAAGACTCATGGGGAAAAATTAATAAATGGTAACTTTCAGACACACAGAATCTGAGCTCTTAAATCAGTGTGGTAATGGATACCATTTGGCTATTATTAAAGTTGCCCTAATGTCAGAAATAACTTTTCTGAACAGGGCAGAAAGGTCATTTTCATAGCAAATTGTGGAATTCATCTCTGATCATCCATGATTCTAGTTATATCAGGTCCTTAACCAGTGTTAAGTTCTTGTAAAGGAATTATTTATCAGAATTAAATTGATAGATTGTTAGCGTATATAACAAAGTTCAAAATCACTGGGGTTTACTCAGATTCATTTGAAATAATGCAAAGATGGTGTCTTATTCAGTTCGGGCTGCTGTAACAAAAATATCATAGACTGGGTGGCTTAACCAACAGAAATTTATTTTTCATAGTTCTGTAGGCTGGAAAGTCTAAGATTAAAGTGCCAGGCAATTCGGTTCTTTGTGAGGGGCTTCTTCCTGATTTGCAGATGGCCACCTTCTTGCTGTGTCCTCACATGTCAGAGAAAGATCATGTCTCTTGTGTCTCTTCTTATAAGGGCACTAATCCCATTTGTGAGGGCTCCACCCTCACGATCTAATTACCTCTCTAAGGCCCTACCTTCAAATACAATCACACTGAGGATTAGGGCTTCGATATATGAATTTTGGGGGTCCACAAACATTCAGCCATGGCAGTTGGAGAGGGACTTCATTTCATAATGCTTGTTGTAACCTGACAACTTGAAATGGGTCAACAGTGAGATTTTAGGGTGGGTTCCACCCCACTTGCGGATGCACATGTGAGCCGAGGGTCTCATGCTTCATTTATGGAGGTAGGTACCTGGGGGTCCTGTGCAGTCCTGGTCTCCTGGTTAAATTTGGATTGGACAGTTGCCTTGTCCACAGTGTATGTGCTGTAGGCTTGGGGCTGACCCCGGAACCCTCTTTGGCACAGTGTTGCTGATGAGTCTTTGTGTCTTCACACTCTGTTTTTGCTCTGTGAAGAGGGAACTAGCCTCTGTTCACACCCAGTCCATCTGTGACTGTGTCCTTTTTCTCTCTTTTTTTTTTAAGCTGACTGCCTTTAGTCATGTGTCTAGAGAAGAAGGAAAACCATCTTTCTGTTCTAATTTTTGTGACTTCATTTAAAACAGAACTTTTTAGTATGGAAAGCAGAAAGCTTTAATCTTCATCTTTGACTTTTGCCAGGCAAGTCCATGTCCCAGGACGTGGTATAAGTTGAATATTTGTGGAGTTTCATGGACTCTGATAGCTCTCACCTGTGTTGAGGGCACTGTGGTGACCCCTTCTTGCTCTGCTGACGTCAGGAAAGGGATATGTGACTCCATACTCGGGAATTCCATGGACCTCTAGGCCCCGCTGTGGGAGTCGGAAGTCCCAGGCACCCAGAAATGCCTTTCTCTTTGTCCAGCTGGCTGTGACAGCAGAGTCAGCGTCTCTCGTGTTGCCTTTGAGAACCATTTGCAGTGACTTCAGGAACAAAAGCTTCCCTAGAAGGGGTCAGTAGACTTGGTTTGTAGGCCAGGCAGAGCTCTGTGGGCCCTCCTGGCAGGTGCCCAAGCCTGGGTGTCAACACTTAGAGCTGCAGTGATCACTCCTCTCTCATGATGGCATCGTTTTCCAGGCCACATTCTGCTTCTGCAGAGCAGAAGAGGGAGGGTGGCGTGGTGCTTCACTCGGGAAGTGGTTTTATGATTCAGAATCAAGTGCCTAATTGATCTTTGAACCTTATTATTAGACTCTTAGAAGTATTGGCATCGGAAAACCAGAGCCCGACACCCTGTTCTATTACTTTCTGACTTTGTGGCCTTCAACAGCTTATCAGTGTTACAGGCAGACCTCGGAGGTATTGTGGGTTTGAGTCCAGACCACTGCAATAAACCAAACATTGCAATAAAACGAGTCACGTGAATTTTTTTGGTTTCCCAACACACATAAAAGTTACATATATGCTCTACTGTAAGTCTATTAAGTGGTATAATAGCATTATGTCTAAAACAACAATGTACGTTCCTTAATAAAAAAAATACTTTATTGCTAAAAAATACTATCAATTGAGCCTTCATTGAGTCGTAATCTTTTTGCAATAGTAACATCAAAGACCCTTGATCACAGGTCACCATAACAAATATAATAATGAAAAAGTTTGAAATACTGCAAGAATTACCAAAATGTGACACAGAGGCCCAAAGTGAGCAATTTTTGTTGGAAAAATGGCACCGGTAGACTTGCTTGACGCAGGATTGCTACAAACCTTCAATTTATATATATAAAAAAGCAATATCTGTGAAGCGCAATATATCAAAGCACAATGAAACGAGGTGTGCCTGTATTTGAGCCTCAACTTGTTCTTTTCTAGAATGTGCAGAAGAGACTACTTCTTTGGTTGAGACGTGTTAAGTGAACCGTAAAGGCTATTCACGTTAGTTATCAGGTTTGCTGATAGGTAGGTTACATGGTGCTCCTCACAGAATTGTCATATAGGTTATGCCCTCCCTTTGTTAGTACAGCATCTGAGACCTAGAAAGTTTCCCAGCTGGTTAAGGTTACCTTGTTAGTAGTGATTGAGCTGGGTTTAGGGTCAAGGTTCTTGGTGTTCTTGGCATAAGAATATACGTCATGTGGTTTAGTATGAACCTTTGTTTATACTTGATGGAACTCTTGTTTTTCTTAAAACTCTCTATAATTTTGATTTATCCTTTCTCGTGATCTATGGAGAGGGAAGGACTTCTCTGCTATATAATTGAACGCGCTTTGCATTTACAGAGGCTGTTATCCCCATGGAAAGCGGCAGAGACTGAGGGAGAGGCAGGGACTTTTGCTCCTGTTACGCTTCTCAAGACAGTGCATTCTTTCTTTGCTAATGACGCGTTTCTTTTAAATGAAGACTGGATGGGAGAAGAGGGTCAAACGTTTAAATATAGGTTAATAATTCATTTGGCAGAGATCTTCATCCTCAGGATGTTCTTGGCAACTGTCCTCAGGAATGCCTCAGGCCTGTCCTTCCTTTCTGTGGAGTTGAGGGCGCTCTGTTAGCTGGCCGGTTAGTGACGCCGATACACCTCATTACCCTCGTGTTGTGGGGTAGTGGTAAGATATTTCCGGAGGCATCCGCCCAGCAGTAGGAGCTCTGGAATGCAAATAACCTGAGACGTTGTTGCTCTTCCTCAGTCTGTGATAGGAAAGAGGACTTCTCTGCAGCCAAGGCCTCCAGCTGCCTCCTGATGGGCACTGGGGAGTGTGGGGGGGGGGCGGATCAGTGAGTTAAGATTTTTTAAAGTTTTCAGCGTTCTTCGAGAGCATGTTACTTCTAGTGGTTCTGTGGACTGTAGACCTCCCCCAACATTGTCACAGAAAGTCATACATGTTGTATGTCCTAGGAGGAAAGGAGTATTTTTATGCATAGTAATGTTATGAAGGCCTGTTCTGTACTGTTTTAAAGATAGCACATATCATGGATGGACCTAGAGATTATCATACTAAGTGAAATAAGACAGAGAAAGACAAATATATGATATCACTCATATGTAGAATCTAATTTTAAAACATGATACAAATGAACTTATTTACAAAACAGAAACAGACTCAGATTTCAAAAACAAACCTATGGTTACCAAAGGAGAGATGTGGTTGCGGGGGCGGGGGTGTGATGGAGGGATAAATCAGGAGCTTGGGATTAACATACACACACTACTATATATAAAATAGATATTCAACAAGGACCTACTGTATAGCAGAGGGAACTCTACCCAATATTCTGTAATAACCTATACGGGTAAAGAATCTGAAAAAGAATGAATATATGTATAACTGAATCACTTTGCTGTACACCTGAAACTAACACGATTTTGTAAATCAACTCTACGCCAATAAAATTTTTTTTAAAAAAAAGATAGCACGTATCTCCTTTTCCCTGATGTTCTACCAACATAGTTGTAATGAAGAAAAACTTATAAAAGCCACAGCATGTGGAAAGTTATTAGCCGGCCTTCTTTTTTTTTTTTTTTTTTTTTTTTTGGCGGTACACGGGCCTCTCACTGTTGTGGCCTCTCCCGTTGCGGAGCGCAGGCTCAGCGGCCATGGCTCACGGGCCCAGCCGCTCCGCGGCATGTGGGATCTTCCCGGACCGGGGCACGAACCCGCGTCCCCTGCATCGGCAGGCGGACTCTCAACCACTGCGCCACCAGGGAAGCCCCTCAAGATGGCAGACTAAAGCCACACGGTGTACTTGGCATAACTTTGAGCGAAGCCTTTCTGTACTGTCCCCAACTGTCAGTGCACAGAGGGCTGCTGGTTACCCCCTTGTTGGCCCAGGAACCAGTCTGCGCTTTCCTATCAGATTCAGCTTTCTGAATTCCCACCCCATCTCCTCCCCCACTCCCATCTGCCTTGTGCTTGTGCGCCATCCAGGCAGTCCAGATAAAGACGAGCCCCCATGTATCTGGGCACAGAACGGAATATGTCTTGGCTTTAAATCGGTCACTTTTTTTGGCCTCGCTGTGCAGCACGCGGGATCTTAGTTTCCTGACCAGGGATCGAACCCATGCCCCCTGCAGTGGAAGCGCGAGCCCTAACCACTGGACTGCCAGGGAATTCCCCAGTCACTTCCTTTTGAAAGTTGCCCCCAAATGGACCGATAGCTTGGAATACAGGTGGTTCAGGTGAGGCAGAGAATTCATTTCGGTCAAGCCATTGATGTGAACGAGATTGCAGAGATGAACTCCTCACAGGTACCTCACACAAGGGCAGAACTTCAGAGTGTTTAGGTGGTTAGTCGTTAAAGCAGAACCAACGGGATCAATGTTTGGAAAGCACTTTTGGTGGCAGTTATTACAGATTCCTATCCAGTTTTCAAAGAAAGGGTCACTGTCTTAGTATGTCCATTGGAGGTGGAAGGAGGAGGTGGGTGTGTCTTAAAGGCCCCTAGACTAGAGAAATACTGCTTATTTTGTACGTTTAGTTAAGAGGCATGCTTGGTGTGCCTGTGGCTATCTTTTTGTTTTTTCTTGTGCTATTCCTCACATCCTAGTTAAGGATGGGAAGGGGAACATTGGACTGAATTGGTGAGACTCTGTTGAATTTCCTACATCTCAGAAATTTAGGGCTTATTTGGAGGAAGCAGAGCTGTGCTGCCTTCTAAAACAGTTTTGATCTTAAATTATGCGTAGACTACAACGGTGGTGACCAAGTAGATATATGGGTGTGTGTGTGTGTGTGTGTGATATTTAATATTTGAAGACCCCGTGACTGGACATCTAGATTTGAGGCCTCCGTCTGCTATTATCTGTGTGATTTCAGATTATTCACGTACATTTTCTGGGTCTCAGTGTCCTCATCTGTCAAGTTGGACAATGAAACCACTCAGGTCCCTTCCTGTTCTAGTAAATTAACAGGGAAATGCTGGGCCTCCTGCATATGCCCTGTGTTTCCCAGCCATGGTAGCCTTTGCTGATTTACTAATGTGCTGTGTTTGTAGGAAGGAACTGTGTTTTTCCTATGTATTGTTTAAAGGAGCACACTCCTTGCACAGACCATGGTGTAGAACTGCCCTGTCCCATACTGTAGCCACTGGCCACGTACAGCTCTTGAGCACTTGAGATAAGACTGGTCTTGACGGAGATGTATTTTCCAGTGGACATCACATACTAGATTCCAAAGACTTAGTATGGGGAAAGAAAGAATTAAAATATCTCTTGAATAATTTGTATGTTGGTTTCATATGGAAATGGCAATATTGTAGATATATTGGGTTACATAAAACATTTTATTAAAATTATTTTCACCCATCTCTTTTTATGTTAATGTGGTCACTAGAAATTTGAAAATTACTTATGTGGCTTGCCTAATGTTTCTCTTGGACATTGCTAATGTATAAGTACATTCCTGTACTGGGTAGGAAATTAGAATGGCTATTCTCTGGGTCTCATCTAGTTATTAAAGAGTTTATGATTATGGATAGACAGGGAGGGAGGATATGGAGAAGGGACCCGCAGGGATGGTTGAAATGGGTGGAACTAGCAGGAAAGGGCTCCAGGGGAAGGTGGCCTTTAGACTGAGTTTTGAAGCTGGGGAGTGAAAATCCTTTAGGGAAAAAGGAAACAGAATGGGGCCCTCTCTGACAGACAGGCATGGCCCACGCCTGCCACCGAGGAGGAACAGGGGTCTGGGAGACAATCACAAAAGAAGCTCTCCCTCTAGGATGGCGTGTGTGGCAGCTCTGAGACAGGAAAGGGTGAAACCCAGCAAACAGGAAGTCACTGGGTCCCCTAATCCGGGGATCAGGGTGACTCAGGCTCAGTGCATTTTCCTGTCCTTGTGCCCCTTGGGCGATTTAGCAAGTTCTTCCTGAGCGAGAGTTTTTTCCTGCTGGGTGTCAGCGGGGACTGTGCGACTCGGTGGAGACTCAGGTCCCAGATTGGCTGAAATAACTGCTTTTCTTGCAAAGGCTTTCACATTGTTCTTTATCTGGTCTGTGGTTTCAGGGAAGGGCCCTTCTACAGTCAGAATTCTAGAGAAATGTTTTTAATGTGACATGTTCCCAACTATAGTCATCTCTGGCCAAAAAAATGGGCCGCGAGGACCTTGTTTGGTAGCTCGAAGCAGGTGGAGCTGAACAGTGTAACTTCTGTGAGCAAGCTACGTGTGTGTGACAGAGACGCTCTTTGAGGGGGCGTGTCCTACTCAAGTTCTTGTTTTAGACTTCCTCGCATGACCGGTGGGTGCTATCAGCTTTCTTTGTGGCATGTTATCAGCTTAAGCCAGATGTCCTTTGGAAAAAGGCTTTTGTTGCCTGGTGCTTTAACACAACCTAAGAGGTGGCTTTTCTTAGATCATAATTTTAAAAATTGCCGTACGTGTGTTCGGGCAATGACAGTGTGAATGAGAAAGCAGAGGTGGTCCAGAGATTTGGGTTGAAGTCAGATAGACTTGATTCAGCAGATGGCCAACATTTAATGGATTCATACTTGGTGGTAGGCGCTGTCCTGGGCACACTTCAGGTATTAACTCACTTAGGCCTCATGACAACCCCGTGTGCTAGGTTACTGTTTTTTCCATTTCACAGAGGAATGGACTTGGGCAGAGGGAGGTAAATTGACATCCCCAAGGTCAACAGCTAGTAGATGGACACCCATATTAGCTATCAAGGTCCTGCTGGCCCCAGCGATGGATGTGGAGTGGTGGATAAGTCTGATAGCTGTGATTTTGCTGCTAGGTCATACCGACTTTCTGAGCCTCAGTTTCCCCAACTCTAAAACTGGTACCCAAACCCTGCCTACTTTATGAGATTCGTTTTTTAGGGTCAGTTGCCCTGACATAGGGAGATGTCATGTTAATGTTTGGGGGCAGTCTGGGGTGGTTGAAGGTTGAGTGGGTGCGTGGCTCTGGTTTGTAAATGTCCAAGAAGATGGGGTGGAAACGGGAGGGCAGGAGTGGCGGGGGAGGAGACACGGCTGCCCTGGCCTGGGACGTTGTCGTGTTTTGGTTGTGTCGGACACCACATCCTGGTGACCTGGTTCCTTGTCATCACTATGTGCTCTGGCTGGAGTGACCCCTCCTCTCAGCATGAAGCAACAGGAGCCTGATTTCACAGCCCATTAAAATGCCATCTCCTCACCTCCCTGGCTGGCCCGTGGTATGATTTGGTCACCATCTGGGGGTCCCCCGTTCCACTTGATGCCTGTTAATAAGGCAGACTCTGGGTGGCTGGCTAAGCTCTGGTCTTTTCCGTATCCAGGAGGTAGCCTTCCATTTAGTATTGAAGGAGTTCATCCTCAAACAGTTCACAGTATTTTCCCCCAAGCATAAGAACAAAATCCTGAGCCTTTAACTTTCCATAACTTTCTAAGAGCATTGCACCCTTTCCTTGCATTATAGCGCTGTGAGTCTGTGATCTTTCGAGATCACGGCGAGAGGGGCCTTAATGACTAAAAGTACTATCTCAGTGATTCACATTTAGTTCTAAATTCTTACTCAGGGAGCCGTGGTGGGTCATAAGCATTAATGGAGGACCTTGAAGAACCAGGCCTGGTTCTAGGGGCTTTTTATATATGCCTTCTTGTCTGAGCCTCACAACAGCCTTATAAAGCTGGTATTGATGCCCTTATTGTATAGACAGAGGAGCTGCAGCCTGCCAGGGTCATGTGGTGGTCATGAAAACTGGTAAGAAGCAGGGCCCCAGCCCTCTGTCCACACCAGCGCATTGTTTAGGTATAAGGGCTGCTTCCTGCTGATAATGGTATGTACATCCTAGAGGTTTAAATGCTTTGTGCCATATAGGGGAAAATTTTTCTGTGAAGGCCACAGAGTAAATAGTTTAGTCTTTGAGAGCCGTTGCGTCTCTGTCACAACTGCCCAACTCTGCCATTGTTGAGCAAAAGCAGCCAAAGGAAATAGGAAAATGGGTGGGCCTGGCTGTGTTTCAATAAAACTTTATTTACAAACATAGGCAGTGGGCCTGAGTTGGCCTGCAGTGTGTGGTTTGCCAACTCCTGATTAAGGGTTTAGTCTGAATGGAAATGGCTATTATTATTAGGACTATTACTTTCTGACACTTTTGGAAGATGGATAACAGGTAGCTCATAAAAGATAGGAAGAGTAGCTCTTTTTTGGAGGAGATTAAATCACAATCCATTCTTGCTTGAGGCTGGGTATTGTAGAAGCTGTGGGAGGGCTGGCTGTGTGCGCCCCACGGCTTGGTGATTGCAGATGTGGACCCCATGGGTGTTGGTTAAATTAGGCATTTTTCATCGTGGCATAGTCACAGCCACATGGTGTCTGTTTCACTGCAGGTCCCGCAGCCTTGGAGTCTCACTTTATCTCACTTTGCGATGAAATATCTCCTGGTCAGGAGCTGGGAGTGGATGCAGTTTGAGGGGAGGGTGGCTTTTGCTTCCTGCCTCCTGAACCTGAGACCAGGGCATGGGTGGCTGCTGGGCTTCCTTGGGAAATGTCACTGAGCTTCCCACTGGCTTTGGTGCAAAGGCCCCAAGCCTTTCCAAGTTACCGTATTTTTTGGAAACAGGGTGCACTCCTGTGGGTGCTAGTCTTGAAGTCTTGCTCAGGAGCTAGATGAGCTTCTTTGTGGGCCTGAGGAATTAGGGGAGGAGGGCAAAGTGAACTCTCAGTGAGTGGGTAATAGCTTTCTAATGGCTCTCTTCAGTATGAAAGGCTTAAAACTCAGGGGCATTTAGTCTTTTTTTAAAAAATAAATGTATTTGTTTATTTTTGGTTGTGTTGGGTCTTCGTTGCTGTGCACGGGCTTTCTCTAGTTGTGGTGAAGGGGCTACTCTTTGTTTTCTCATTACACTGGCTACTCTTTGTTTTCTCATTACAGTGGCTTCTCTTGTTGCGGAGCACGGGCTCTAGGCTCACGGGCTTCAGTAGTTGCAGCACGCTGGCTCAGTAGTTGTGGCTCATGGGCTCTAGAGCTCAGGTTCAGTAGTTGTGGCGCACGGGCTTAGTTGCTCCGCAGCAGGTGGGATCTTCCTGGACCAGGACTTGCACCCGCGTCCCCTGCATTGGCAGGTGGATTCTTAACCACTGTGCCACCAGGGAAGCCCGGCATTTAGTTTTTTAAAGCACTTGGGAAACCTTGTTTCTGTTGTATCCAAATATTGCATACCATTTTCTCAGTAGTAGTTTAAGTTTTGAAGGATTTGCCATTGGATTTCTTGCAGGTTGTCTAAATTATCAAAGTGTGGATTTAACTTGCTTTTAAAAATCAGTGAATGTGTAAGAGATGCCTTATTTAAAAGATAATTTGAGAAACTCCAGGACTTATTCTTTGTGATCCAGGAAAATATGTTTAGAAGCTTAAAAAAAATTTCCTAGTATCTGATTATTTATTCCATTTATTTACAAAGAAATGCTGATTAGATGTCAGCTATATTTATTATTGCACATTTTCCAGATCATAAACTGTTTAATATATAATTGACTAAAGATGAGATGGCAGAGCCATTAGGTTAAAGGACTAAACTCAGCCTTGGTAATATTACCTTGGGAGGAAGGGAAGAAAATACAAAGGAAATGGATTCCTGGTTTCCTGAAGTTGAGGTTTCAGCTTGGCCCAGGACTGCCTTTAAAAAATGAATTAAGGACTCCCCTGGTGGTTAAGACTCCGCGCTTCCACTTCAGGGGCACGGGTTCGATCCCTGGTTGGGGAACTAAGATCCTGCATGCTGTGTGGTGCCGCCAAAAAAAAGAAAAGAATTAAATACAATTTAAAAAAAAACCCACTGTCCATTAAGTGTATTTTGAATACGTCATCATTTTTTCTAAATAGACATATTTACAGTGGGGGGTGGTGGTGGGGAGAAATATAGCAGGAGCTATTGGGATTCGTTTGCCTTAGCAGCTCTTGGTGGTACCACAGTCTCTTTGAAGTTAGGTGAGGGTCATTGACCTTTCTGCCCCTAGAGAGCAAAGGTCCTTGTGTTACCACCTGAGGCTGAGGGAGAAGGACACTGGGTTTTGTCTGTTGGGGAACTTGGACAGCTGTTTCCATTGAAAGCTTAGAAGCTCTCAGAATAGTAAGATGCACGTGGTCATTATTGCTTTCTGGGCACTTATGATAAGGAGTTGAAATCAAAGGTTTGAGCTTAAAATTGGAAATCATGCTGAGCTATAAGAGAGAAAATGAGACTTGGGAAAATAGTTTAGAAATTTTTTTTGTGAAGGGGCATGCTTTAAGCTTGTGATTCCACAGTGGACGCACATTATTGTAGCTGCTCTAAGATCAGTGTCATTAGGGTTCTTGTGGGGAAGAACAATTCTACCAGCCACCCTGCATGTGTGGGAGCCCCTGTTTTGTCCTGTACACAGAAAGATGTATATTTTGACAAACCCGAGAAAGTGTCTGAGTCAGGCGACCTTTTTTCACCTTTGGGTCCCCAAGACCTATCACAATGCCAACCTAATGGTCGGCCCCCACTAATGTTTATGGTTAAAGAACTGCATGACATGCCTAACTTTAGCCAGTTTATTTAGACAGACACATCCTTAGAAAAATGACTTAAGGGGCAGACACATTTTCATAAAATGTTTAAAGTCCTCTTACAGTTACCACATCATAAATGGATGACTTAAAGTTTCCTCATCCCCTGTTTGAAATAATCTCCTGGTTTCTCCATAATATTCTGCCTTTAGTGTTCAGATGTCAAAGCCTTGCTCACAGACCCTGGAAGGTTTTTTTCCCCATTTTGACATTCACTTGTTAAAATTAGGTCTGGGAAACCCCCCACTTGCTGCTCAAGGGACCCCAGGTGGAGACAGCAGGTAAATGTTTAGACATCGGTACGGTTTAGCAAAGTTAGAGACTTAAATGTAATTTCCTTTTTCCTTCCTCTTAGTGAAAAAGATTAATTATGTTTACATGATGCTAAAGTTAAATTTTGGTAACATATGAAAATCAGACAGTTTGGAACTCAAATGGTGAAGATATCAAGATTCCACTCTTTAAGATCCGTTGTGTTATGAACAAATTTGTTGATTAGAACTTCTTTCTTAGCGAGTGAGCGTTCTGCCGTAGTCAGCCACTCTGGA
Organism: Lagenorhynchus albirostris; assembly: GCF_949774975.1. Taxonomy (NCBI): domain Eukaryota; kingdom Metazoa; phylum Chordata; class Mammalia; order Artiodactyla; family Delphinidae; genus Lagenorhynchus; species Lagenorhynchus albirostris. The sequence goes on along the minus strand of NC_083111.1, from coordinate 67,392,162 downwards.
GCAGGCAGTGGATCTCAGGGACTTTGGAGGACCAAGATGATTTCATCTGTGGCTGAGATCAAAGAAGACAGAGATAAGGTTGCCGGGGAAACGAGAATGCTACAGAATTATGTGCTACTCACGCATTTAAATATGGTGTTGGTTTGGGAGCTCACACACACACACACACACACACATACACACACACACAAATGATCATACATACGTGGAAATGGGCAATGCCCATGTGCCCAGGTCTTCAAGGAAATGACCCCAGGCTTAATGTGTCTCAAACTGTGGGCCTAAGGGGATCATATTCTGTCCCCTCTTTCAGTGGGTTCAAGCATCAGCTACTAACAGTGCGCTTCCAATTGGTTTTCATGAAGGTAGGCTGTGGAGATATCTCTTTAATGTACTTTCTCTCTCTCCATCACACACACTTCACAAACCTTTTTTTATACTCTTTTTATAGTTATTATAAAATATTGGCTATATTCCCCATGTTGTAAAATAAATACATCCTTGTAGCTTGTTTTATACCTAATAATCTTCTACCCCTATACTGCCCCTCCCCCTTCCCTCTCCCACAAACTTTTTGATAACTTTTTTTTCTGATTTTTAAAATAAATTCTTTGCACAGAATTTCAAAAACACAGAGCAGTTATCCTCTTACAAATGTATAAAAATAACCTTTAATTTCACCACCTGGAAATACCTAACATAATATTTTATTGTACTTCTAATAGTTTTCCATAAATATGTATATACATATATACATGCATATGTGTATAGTTCAACTGTGTGAATGCACAATATTTTAAATATATTAATATATTACACATAAAGCGTCTAAGTTTGGGGTACAGATTTTTTTTTTTTTTTTTTTTTTTTTTTTTTTTTGCGGTACGCGGGCCTCTTAATGTTGTGGCCTTTCCCGTTGCGGAGCACAGGCTCCGGACGCGCAGGCTCAGTGGCCATGGCTCACGGGCCTAGCCGCTCCACGGCACACGGGATCCTCCCGGACCGGGGCACAAACCCGTATCCCCAGCATCGGCAGGCAGACTCTCAACCACTGTGCCACCAGGGAAGCCCTAGATTTTAATTTTTAAATTATATTGTAATAATTTTTTCATGGCTGCAGAAACATGAACTCATATGAACATGCAACTGTTTCTTCAGCCATTTCCCGGCTTTTGATTTTATCTTTGTTCCCAGCATTCCAGTATTATAAATGATGCCACAGCAAGCATTCCTGTGCATTTTTTTTTTTTTGGCATATCTGATTTCCCTAGGTTAGAGTCCTAAGGTAGAATTACTGAGTCAAGGCACAAGCATTTTTAAGGCTCTGTTCTTTATTGCCAAATGCTTTTTTTTGGAAGGATTTGTCCAGATACCCTCTCACTAGATGGAGAGTTGTCTCCTTTACACTAAGTGTTAGCAGTTTTTTTCACTCTGACAAGTTTATTGATCGAAGATCCTTACTTTTTTTTTTTTTGCTAATTATATAGAGCAGAAGAATGATAGCAGCTACTATGGATTGAGGAGTTATTATGCAGGGAGTTCTAAGTCTGTTATGTATCTTTAGTTCTCACAACAGCTGTCTGAAATAGGTTCCACTATCCCCATTTCACAGAGGAGGAAACTGAGGCTTAGAGAAACAGAGGCCGTTGACTGTTTTCATATTTTCTTTAAGTTACATAGAAGAAAAGTGAGGTTGCCTTAAGAGACTCATTATTTCCCAGTTGGGTGGGTTAATGCATATGTTACTAGCTGAGGAAATATCTGGAGTATTAAAGCTCAGTGAGACCCACATGGGTTGTTGGAAGGAAGATGAGAATTAGCTGAAACTGAGAGTAGGCTGACTTTGGCTCCTTTTAAAATTGAGATGTTTTTCTTCTGAGTATAGTGTCCCCTCCCAAGGTATTTTGGGTGTGTCTTCTTGAACTTTGAGCTTTTGTTTAAAAGAAAAAATCTACGGAATGAGTGAAAGCTTTATCTGCTGTGATTGATTCCATTAAAAAAACTTAAGATGTGCTGAGCTTAGGGCCTTCTGTTCTGCCTGCTTTTTCATTCATACCACTTCCACCACAGAAAGTGTGTATTCTGCACCTGCTTCATTTCAGAGTTTAAACATCTTTCCAGTTAACTGTGCATTTTATGAAATGCTAAGTATTGTACTTGAAACCAAGCCACATGGTTGTCCTTCTGGAACTATTTTCCTTTTAACCTTTTTAGACATGCTGTTTATTGAAAACAAAAGGTAAATGATTTAACTTTTTGCTGGATTTAGTTGTCTATGCATTTCTCTGCCCCTTGAAAAAAAACCACACTTATTCTCCTGTATCCTCATTCTCAGTAACTGCAATTGGAAGGAAGAGGGAAAAAAGACGTATCCACCAGTGAGCCAGTTCTTTTGTTTAACATCCGTGACTGATACTTTCTGAATTCTCTTCCGCTTGCCTCTCTTCCTTTTATCCATGTTGTTGATGAAATTAGAATTCATTCATCTTCTGGTGGGGGAAAACTCTGCTTCAGGATATAGCTTCTTGATTCATTTATTTGGGCTGTTTGAGCCAAGGAAGTTACTAAAATGAAGGGTTTTTAAAGTTCTGCCACCACACCAGCTGTCCATCTGGCTCTCCGTCTGTCCGTCCGTCCATCCATCCATCCATCTATCTATCTTCAGTGCTTTCAACTTTGAAGCACGTTGCTAGCCTCTGAGGGAGAAAGGTACACAGGCAGAGAAGGAGCTCATGATTATCGAGCATTTCTATGTTCCAAGGCTGGGGCTGGGTGCTTTCTCTATATTCTTATTGAATTTTTGTGACAGCTGTGTGAGGAACACTGTTTTAACCACCCGTTCCAGGGACTGAGGCTCACAGAGGTCCTGGGGCTTGTGAAGGTCATGGTTACTTAGACCCATGTTTGTTGGGGCTCACCTTTTCTCCTGCTCGAATACTGCTCTGCTTTCTGATGGCATCGCCCAGTGTTTGTCCCAAGGCACTTACAGGTGTGTGTGACAAACCCTATCTTAACTGGCCTCCAGTGGGCAGAGATGCTGCCCTCCCTCCCTGTGGTCCACAGTGGGGGTGTGATTGCTCCCTTGTCTGTCCCCTACCACATCTGCTCCCTCCAGAAGAGTGTGCTGTGCTTCTTGGCTAGTTGTGTTTTGTCCCCCAAAGTTGTTTTTACCTCTAGTACTTGCTTTTTGTAATTATGTGATTGAATGAAGTATATTAATGGATGAATCCTGAGGGTGAAGAGACATGGTTTTTCTTGAAACTATATTGTGTGTTTTGGAAAGACTTGAAAAACAACTTATTAAAAAAAATTCTGGTGTTTTAGCTGAATCGGTTTAAGTGAAGTGGTGGGGGGATCGTGGTGGTTAAAATCTAGAAGAATTCTTCTCTTTGCAAGTAGTGAAACTCTCCTTAAAGGAACTTGAAATCATACATTGCAGGGTGTGTTTTTTTGCTAGAAAGACCACAGACCTCCATATAGCAGATCCATACTCGAAAGGAAAGACCTTGGCCCTTTATCACAAGACTGAAGAATGAATGTTTTAAGTTAAAGTGTTTAAAGGGTGTGTATACTTTCTGAGTCCTTTCCTGCTCTGACTTCTTAAAATAATCAAACAACCATCACATCAGACAGGATAGTTTTTCTACTGACCCAGAGTGACTGCATTTTCTTAGCATTGCCTCCAGTTGCTTGGTGGGAAATAGGCTCAAGAGGGTGAAAGAATAGGGAGTGGGCTGCCTGGGAGTCGAGAGAACTGGGTTCGTAGCCCAGCATGATCAGTTGTAAGAACTAAGGGAAGCCACTCAGTTTCCTCATCTGTGAAATGGGATGAACAGCTCTTCTTCAGCACTGAAGTTGCGAAGGGTCCAGCTAGTAAACAGTATATGTGAAAGAGCCTTTCACATAGTAGATGCTCATTAAATGTCAGCTCAGTGTGATAGGCTTATTATATTAGTCTGTCTTTATAATGTTTATCTCATTCACTATTATTATTAGTTTTGGGGGGCAGGCAGTTTAGCAGAAATCTTGTTCAATTAGGCTTCCCAGCTCCCAAGTTTATGCACATTTAGACAGTAACGGTCTTAACACTACATAGAAAAGAAATCTGTGAGGCAAGTTAATACTATCAGAAAGATCGTCTGTTTAATAGCATCTGCTTTTATGGCACTTTAGAGAAGCTTGTTTACAGAGTTTTGTTGTGAGAATTTTACATCTTCATTAAAGCAGGTTGCTCGGACTTCTGCTTGCCAACACCTTTTAACCTAGCTCATTACTGTATATGCATTTGAAAAATAGTAGTCCTTTTTTTGTTGTTAAAATGTCTAGTTAATACATCCATTTGTATCGCCAGTTCAGCCTTTTGATGAATTCAAAGTGGCCTTCCCAGTTAATTAAAATTCTTTACCTTGTGGGAGCTGTTTCTGTATTTCTGACATGATATTTATCACTTGTTTGCTTTTAACATTAAGGCAATAATCACTAGTGATTAAGAAATGCATCACTGTCCTCTGCTACTCATTCTTTTGTGGCCTCAGGGTCCCTGTCACCCTCCTGTGTCCTGACCAAAGTGGCAGGAAGTATGTCTATGATGGGTGTTAATCTAAAAGCTCCTAGGTTATTATAAGGGAAGCTTTTGGGGGATATTTCAGCTTCATGCTTGAATGGTAGTAATTAGCTCTGTGGCCCTTTCTGTCCTCTTGGAGCACCGGGGAGACCAGAACTGCTCTGAGGCTGTGGGGACCGCAGGTGTCTGCTTATCCCATCATGGACCCTGCGGTTTCCTGACAGTGTTCTAGAGGGCACGGATCTCCTCCAGGGAAGGAACTTTGAAAATGGAATGTCCGAGTGTGATCCCTTTTCCTGTTTCTTCTCTTTCCAAGCTTATTTATTTGATGATTGGGGCTTCCTTTGAAGCTCCATTCAGCAGCATTACTGAATTCTAAGGGCCAGTTTGGTTGTGGATTTGATCACAAACACTTCCGTGTACTTTCTTAACTATGTCTTCTCCATTGATCAAAGGGAAAGACCTTTAACATTGGGTAGCAGTGTTCAATCTTTAAACCTTTTGTAGTCATGACATTTGAAATTTCCTTAGATCTCTCTAAGGTTAAAAAAAAATTATGATTAACATCTTTATTAGATTAATTGTCAAAGGCTACATTCTCTGACTTAAAGGATAATACCATAAAGTCAATGTCTTCTGCCCTAAAAAGATAGAGGAATCACGGAATTTCATGAGGAGGAAGGGGAGGTTTCTCAGGTGATTTTTATTATGCACAGTAAAGCTTGGGAAACGCTATCCTAACTCGCAACTGAAATTAATACATCTCCTTTATAAAGTCCCAAACCTGTTTCACCTCCTGAATTTATCTAACTTGTGTCTGAGTCTTCTATGAGAGCAGACTTTCTTTGAGGGCAAGTTCAGACTGATTTGGTTTCGTGTTCCCATAGCAACCTTCACACCTGGGCTCAGTCGGAGTTTGTATGAAATGAACGAATGAGCAAGTGCACGCATCCCAAGTGTAGCTATGAAACCCAGCCCTCTAGCTTTTAGAGGCAGATCACCCCTTCACTTAAAGGCTCATCAGGAGAACACTGCTTTGGGTGAAGAATCTGAGGCCCAAATGTGACACAGAAATTCCACTCCTGCCAGGATGTGAATGGAAATGACCACCTGTTTCCTGCAGGCCCCAGCATGAAACAGCAGCTGGGCCAAGGCCAAAAGTTTGCAGATGCTCTCACCCCCTCCTGCCTGCATTTCTGCAAGTGTTTGGTGCTCACCCTCCAGTACCAAGCCCCGCACCAGCCCATCCATCAGAGCCCTGTACTCTGCTTGCCCCTTGGGAGAAGGGCTTCCTTGGGCTTGTATCCCCGCCTCAGCCCACTCAGGCGCCTCACCCCATGCATCCCTCATTTGGTACTGGCCGTGAGTGATGCTTTTTTTTTTTTTTTAATTAATTTATTTATTTACTTTTGGCTGCGTTGGGTGTTTGTTGCTGTGCACGGGCTTTCCCTAGTTGGCGGTGAGCGGGGGCTACTCTTTGTTGCCGTGTGCGGGCTTCTCATTGCGGTGGCTTCTCTTGTTGCAGAGCATGGTCTCTAGGCACACCGGCTTCAGTAGTTATGGCTCGCGGGCTCTAGAGCTCAGGCTCAGTAGTTGTGGCGCACGGGCTCAGTTGCTCTGCGGCATGTGGGATCTTCCCGGACCAGGGCTTGAACCCGTGTCCCCTGCACTGGCAGGCGGATTATTAACCACTGCGCCACCAGGGAAGCCCCCCATGAGTGATTCTTTATTGTCACCATCCGAAACCTCTCTTGCTTCTGTTTGCTTCTCTAGTTCCCACTCCATTTCTCTGTTCTCTTTCACAGAATATATACTTGGGAGGGATTCGATTAATAAATTCATTTTAAAATCCAGCCACCTTAATCTGAACTCTCTTTTGAGGGAGCAGGATGGCCCTTTAGGAAAGTTTGAACAAGTGTACTTGTTTTGGAGTAGACAGTCCTGGAGCCTGGTACTTACTTCTGGGGCCTTAGCAGGGCCACAGTTTCCTGGTCTTTGGGTTAAATGTCTGACTCTCTGGGTTGTTGTGATATCAGAGTGGGGGACCTTGTAAGGTACAGGGCATGCAGCAGAAGATGAAAAGATCCTTCCTTCCTTAGCCATTTCCATGGACACCAGAGGAAAGTCTCATCTTAGTTCCAGGTTTTATACCTTTGAATTTTTAAATGATGTAAGCAAGTCCTGAAAGATCATGCAGTCGGTAGAGTCAGTTGCCATTGGCTCCCTGCCCACAGCAAACGCTGACCTTTGGTTCCTGTAAAGAGGCTCTGAGGCCATCACACAAGGTCACGATGGAGCCCCACGTACCGAGATGTAAGGCAGTCCCCTCTCGAGGGCGCCCTTCCCGATGGTGATGGTGTTCGGGTGCTTTCTGTTCGTTGTACAGGAACCCTTGGAGACTCAGTCTGCGAGCTCTGAGGCTCTGAGTGACAGCTGGGTGTGCATTTCCTCAGCCAGGATCATGAGGCCTCAGTGATCACAGCTAAATGAACAGGGAGGGCTCTTGGGCAAATAAAGCTTAATTTGTCATAGCTGTCACAATGATCGTGTCACATTGGCTGCCCTTTGGAAAACTTTTCGGAGGTAAGCTCCCTGAGTTAATAATAACCTTTGTTACAGTTTCCTCGCATTTGGAGTCTCAAAACATGTTTAATAAAAAAGAGAGAAAGAAATCTGCCGGTAACTGCAAATAAACCCAGAACCTGTGTCTGAGGCTGCTTTGGACTTTGTGTCATAGCCTGAGGAGCCTGGCAAACAGACCCTCTCACCTTTGTGTTCAAGACCTTCCTCAGAGACTCGTTCAATACTTGGTGTATGTACAGGGCATTTTATTTAGCCTAGGTGAGAATACTGAGAAAGTAAACTTCCTTATTATTTTGTTTAGCAGCCAGATGGAAAGCATGATAGCAGTTGAACAAAAGAGAAATCGGGGGGCCATAAAATAAGTGGATAAGTGGACTCCACCTCGAAATAGGGCAATTGCAGTAAGACAATAACAGCTTCAGGACATCCTCGCAACAGCAGTGATTGAGCACCCACTGTCTCCTGGGTCTGGCAGTGCTTTGGAGGGTGTAAAGATGAATAAGCCACTCTCCCCAGCCTCAAGCAACTTAGCGTGGCAGATGGGAGATAACCCACAATAAGTGACAGTGATAAGGATTTTCCTGCGCTCTGGCTAGAGGGACCTGGGGCTTTATAGGAACAGCGGTGTTAGGGCCTTTGGCTGGGATGTATCAGGCATTACACATTTCTCTGTTTACATGTAAATTTACAGATGAGCGTTTTAGGAAAGAAATCCAAGTCTTCTTAAACTTTGGAGACGGCAGCCATGTTTCTGGGCTAACTGGAGTTGATCTACTGTCTGAAGGGGAAGCTACAACCAGCATACTCTCACTTTACTGACTTGTGAGGCAACGTAGAGCAGCTGTGTCCTGTGACTTGTTCTGTGCGTTTGTTTCCTCCTCTTCTCTCAAGTGCTCTTCCTTAATCTTTCTCGTTTTCAACCCCAAAGTGAGGTTTGCTTAGAGGAAGAAAGGGAGAGGAGGGAAGTGACGACTGGAGGGTTAAGAAGTGGGCGTTTAATGGAGCTCCTTTTATGTTCCAGGCTCTGAGCAAGGCTGATTCAGCATTAACTTAACACAAATCCAGGGAGATTGTGCAGGGCTGAGAACGTGCCTTGTTCCCTTTTAGTAAATGAGGAAACGGAGTTAGAGGCGAGTTTGTTGTTTTGCAAAAACAAAATGTTGAGGGTTCATTATTTTGTAAAGACAAAACATTCATTAGGGCTCTTTAAAATCATTTGCTGTCTTTTAAAATTGTCCCATAGAGCAGCATTTTTCAAACACTGCTGTGCACAGGCATCACTTGGGGGTCCTGTCAGATGCGGGTTCTGAGGCGGCCAGTCTGGGTGAGGCCGGGGATGCTGCATTCCTGTGGGGCTCCTGGATGTTGGGGCTCCTGACCCAGGGACCACGCACTGAATACCAAGGGCATGGACTGTACATCTGCCAGTTGTTGTTTTTAGCAACAGGGAAGAAAAGGGATTTAGACCAAGGAAAATGTGAAGGCTCTAGTTAGCTGATCACAGAAATCAGGCTGGTGACTTACATTTTCCAGTTGTCATAACCCTTTTGGTAAAGGGTGTGTCCTTGGTGACAGGTGGAGATCTCTTCGTATTTGTAAATATTTATACAGTGTGGTTTGAAAGGATGATGAAGGAAAGTACAAAGAAACATAGGGGTCATTGGAGCTTTGTAGATCTCATTTAGAAGAAGGACTGGCCTATACAGTATCCTTCTTACTGGTCTCAAAGGAAGCTACCTGGAGAAGGTCATGGCTATTTTGTCCTTTTGATGAATGTCTACTTTCATACCTAAATTTGGATCGGGATCACACCTTGAAGTGTGAGAGCAGTCATTGCATTAATTGCTCTCGGCAACTAATTTCACTTTGCTCCATCAGTGTGGCCATTGCTCAGATCTTCCAGGGAACCATTTCTAGAACTACCATCAGAACTCTACACAAATATCGACTTGGAATCAACAAACATTACTTTAAAACCATTCACTGTGGTAACTTTGTTTTTGTTGTTGTTGTTGTTGTTTTGCGGTACGCGGGCCTCTCACTGTTGTGGCCTCTCCCATTGTGGAGCACGGGCTCCAGACGCGCAGGCCCAGTGGCCATGGCTCACGGGCCCAGCCACTCCGCGGCATGTGGGATCCTCCTGGACCAGGGCACGAACCCACGTCCCCTGCATCGGCAGGCGGACTCCCAACCACTGCGCCACCAGGGAAGCCCTGTTATTTAAAATAATTAATCAATTTATATTTGGCCACGTTGGGTCTTTGTTGCTGTGCGTGGGCTTCTCTCTAGTTGCAGCGAGTGGGAGCTACTCATGGCGGTGCGCGGGCTTCTCATTGCAGTGGCTTCTCTTGTTGCGGAGCACGGGCTCTAGGCATGAGGGCTCAGTAGTTGTGGCTCGTGGGCTCTAGAGCGCGGGCTCAGTAGTTGTGGCACATGGGCTTAGTTGCTCCGCGGCATGTGGGATCTTCCCAGACCAGGGCTCAAACCCGTGTCCCCTGCTCTGGCAGGTGGATTCCTAACCACGGTGCCACCAGGGAAGTCCCCACTGTGGTAACTTTGTACCCCACTGAGATCGGACCTAATTTTTCCAACAGGAGTTGGAGCCAAGTCCTGGTACCAGGTTGGGTGACAAAGCTGTTCAATACCGCTTACGATCAGAACGTGTGTATGACCGTGAAACAGTCGCAGAAATGGGTTTTCTTAAGTTACTTATAAACCTGATTCTGACAGCTGTTCTTCAATGTGAGTTCCCAAAAGTTTCTGACCAACAGTAGGTTTATTAAAGTGTTGGCTCCTAAGACAGCAACAGCCCCTTGGTTGGAGAAATTTCCAGTTGGTAACAAGATCCAGCATATTTTTTGCTGACTTTGGTTTGTGGTGTGTGCGCGCTAATAAAGGGCAGTGTGGAGAGTCAGCTCCTTACCTCTTCCTGCCTGTTCTGTTTACCTTCTGTTAAAACCAAACCTGCAGGACAGCCATCACCACGTGTCAACTCCAGATCTGTTTATCTCAGGGGCGAGGCCAGGAGGCTGGGTGTGGGTGGTCGGGCAGTGATGGGAGCCTTAGCTTTGCTGCCTTTGACTCTGGAGAACCCTGGGTCTTATTCTGTAAGCAGTAGGGCCCGATGAGGCAGGATCTGTTGTAGGAGGTTGACAAAGATGAGAGTGGTGCTGCAAATGGTTTGAGCTGGGAAGAGACAGAAGCTGGTAGACCCGGGAGCCTTTGGGAGTGATGTGCACGGTATGGAGCCAGAGACATCTTAGGACACAGTTGGGGAGCCTTGAGGTGAGTGAGGGACAGGTAAGAGTTGACCAGGACTCGAGGCCGAGTGCCTGGTGAGGCCCAGGGGAAAAGCAGGGCTGTGAGCGGGGTAACGGCCAGCTGCCCGGGGCAGGCTCTGACCTGCACAGAGGTGTTGGGACCCTGTTGTGTAGACAAAACCTTTACTTCGTACGTGCCTTCGGTGTCTGCAAGGGCTCACGTGTTGTGTGTCTTGCGTTTGCTGGCCCTGAAGTAAAGGACATTTTGTGTCAATGGGGAGATTCCTGGGTCAAGGTAGTGACCGTGTCCTCAGGGCCCCCAGCTGTGGCAACTCGCCTGGAATCAGAGTCCAGAAGCGCCAGCCTGCCCCGTCCCCCGGCCTCCTTGCCTTTGACCTCAGTGCCTGGTGTGTGAGGTGCTTTAGGCTCAAGGGCAAAGCCTTGTGGTGCTGGCTGACGAGATGTTTAAGCGCCACCATTAGTCACTGTTTTCCCTTCCTTACACAAGTGGGTCTTTGGCTCCAAGTGTGGTTGGCAGCTTTATCTCGGTGATGCTGCTGTGTTAAATTGTGTATTTAAGAACACAGTGGTGGGTGGCAGAACATTGCAAACCAGCAGGCAGGTTCTGGAGTGCCATGGCCAGAAGTTTCCCGAAGGATGAAAGTGATGAGAGGCGGGATGTGGTGACTTGGGTTCTACCCTTAAATGTTGGCAATAGCAGAGCTCCCTGCTGTTTTGGGGGGCGGGTAATGATTTTGTGCTAAGTGCTTTACGTGCATTATTTTGTTTACTTCTTACAACTGCCTTGTAAATAAGTACTGCTTTACAGATGAGAGTGTTCAGGCCTGTTGGGCTGCGTCGCTTGCTCTAAGTCAATGGCCAGTGAGTAGTGTTGCTGGAACCGGAACCCAGATTTTTCTGACCTCAAAGCCTGTGCACTAGACCAGCATATCTCAAACTCAAAAGTGCCTGCAAACCACTGGGGTTCTTGTTGGGATGCAGGCCGTGATGTAGGAGGTCTGGAGCAGGGGCTCCCAGGTCTGGCTGCTGGTCCGTGGGTCCCGTTGCATAGCCAGCGTCTATACCACCTGGTATGTGGCTGAATTTCTTTGACTCTCACTTCCACTATTTGTAAACCAAGGACATCAGTTCTTGCTTGCTCCTCCTTCCTTAGAATTGTGGGGAGAAATCAGATCGTAGATGTGACATCTTTGAAAATCAGGGGCTTCCCTGGTGGCGCAGTGGTTAAGAGTCCTCCTGCCAATGCAGGGGACACGGGTTCGGGATCTGGTCCGGGAGGATCCCACATGCCGTGGAGCAACTAAATCTGTGCGCCACAACTACTGAGCCTGCGCTCTCAAAATAGAGAAAGTCCATGCAGCAGCGAAGACCCAACGCAGCCAAAAATAAATAAATAAAAAGAAAATCAAAATAATGAAAACTCTCAGTGACCTCTCTCGTTCTTTTTCTTCCCAGTCCTTCCCCTTCCTCAGCTTCCAGGTCTCATGCTCTGCCCCTGCTCCATCCCCGAGTCACTTTTTCCCTGAGTGACTGACACCCACCTGTGTAACGGGCCTGCTTGGCTCTCGATGGCTGTGTTGACAGATGGTATAATATGTGCAATGTGTTTTTAAAAAACTCATAGTTAAAATGAAGACGGGGCTTCCCTGGTGGTGCAGTGGTTGAGAGTCCGCCTGCCAACGCAGGGGACACGGGTTCGTGCCCCGGTCCGGGAAGATCCCACATGCTGTGGAACGGCTGGACCCATGAGCCATGGCCGCTGAACATGCGCGTCCGGAGCCTGTGCCCCGCAACGGGAGAGGCCACAACAGTGAGAGGCCCGCGTGCCGCAAAAAAAAAAAAAAAGAAGATGAAGACTCATGATGCTCACAGAGGGAATTTTAGTTGTCCGGATGATTCACTTAGGGAGACCTCTTGTTCTTCCAGGGTGTTGGGGAGGCCTTGCGCTGTGCTCTCTGGGAGAAAGGACCCACTCTTCAGTCAGGCTCTCTGTGGGTTGGGTTGGAAACAATGTCTGCCCAACCTCCACCAGGACAGGAGGCTACTTACATCGGAGGCGCTTGTCTGTCTCAGCAACTGGGAACGTAGGTGCTTGTACTTGGGGTCTGTTTTGGGGAGGGGCTTACACAAAATCCAGCTGTAGTGTGGCTCAGTGGTCAGATCTTGGGTGTCAGAGTCAGGTACCCTTAGAGCTCAGTACCCAGCTTGAGCATTTCTTAAGCTCTGTCACTTTAAGTGACCTAATTGCCCTGAGTCTCAGTTTCCTCATCTATAAAATGGGCATGATAATAGTACCTCCTCACAAGTTTGCTAGAGGAATTAAAATAAATTAATGTGTGTATAGAGCTTAAACCTTGGCCTGGCTCCTGAGCTCTCCGTGTATGTTAACTGTCATTTGCCCTTTTTGCCCCGTGGGCCCTCTTGGTGGATAAAACTCTCCTTTAGATAGTCTAGGATGACACGAAATCTATGCATGTTCCTTCCAGAACGTGCCATGGTGTAATGGGGCCTGAAGGACAGACTTTGGAGCTAGACCCTATCTGGATTTGAATCCTGGGTTGACCCACATACAGCAACTTTCTCTTAGCCTCAGTTTCCCCATCTTTAATACGGAGGTGGGGACTTCCCTGGTGGTCCATTGGTTAAGAATCTGTCTTGCAATACAGGGGACGCCGGTTCAATCCCTGGTCCGGGGACTAAGATCCCACGTGCCGCAGGGCAGCTAAGCCTGCACGCCACAACTAGGGAGCCCACGTGCTGCAACTACAGAGCCCACGTGCTCTGGAGCCCGCACGCCACAACTAGAGAGAAGCCCGAGTGCCACAACTAGAGAGAAGCCTGCGTGCCTCAACGGAAGATCCCACGTGCCGCAATTCAGACCCGATGCAGCCAAAAATAAATAATAAATTAAATAAATAAATAATAAAATGGAAGGAGGTGGGTAACGTAACACTTGTCTCCGAGGGTTGCCATGAGTGAGGATTAAATGAAATTATATCCAGTGCTTCTCAGTTTCTGGCCCACTGTAGACACCCAAGCTCAGGAGTCTATTAGTGAACTAACAAAACACTTGGAACTTGGATGTTCTGTAAATTGCTCTTGTCAGTGGGGAAAGAACCCCCTTTGGGGTTGGTGCCATTGCTTTTGCCATCCCGAAAGCCTCCTTGCCCAGGACAGTGGACTTGAAGGTGAGCGAGCCCTGTCTTCTCCAGGTCCTCCCAGCGGTGCTTCTAGCCCTTTTCCAGAGCCCCTGCTGTGCGGGCCTGTGGGGGACGGAGGTGGGGGTCCCGCTGGGCTCACCTACGGTCCCAGGTTCCTCGGGCGAGCTGTGGGGAGCTGGAGATGAAGCCTTCCTGCTACTCAGGGGCATAAATGCCAGCCCAGGGCTGGGTAAGCATCCTGCCGCTGGTTCGTGTCATTGGATCTAGTGTCCTGTGGCAGTGGTGTAATTGGAACAGATAATGGGAGCTGTGTACTGGGAGCATGATCCAGCAGTGAGAAGGCCAGGGGCGGCAAGGTTGATGGAGCTCAGACTTGTTGCCTGTGATGGGAAGCACCCCTCTTCCCCTGCCAAGCTTTTAGCCTCTGCTCCTTTTAGGGGCCTGTCCTGTACCGTGCACCACAGCTAGTGTTCTATCCATCGGGTGGTTCTGTCCCTAGGAAATGGCGATTTTTTTTTTTTTCTGAAGTGCGGCCCATGTGGCTTCCCCGGTCTTCTTTCCCTGGCTCTCTGTGACCTGTGGAAATTCAGACACCTCAGGCTGGCACCCGAGGCCTCTCAACTCCCTACCTGACCCCCTGGGCGGTCCCTGGGGGACCCACGGTGCCGCTCGGGCTCTGATCCCATCCTGCCTTCTCTGTGACTTATTCCCGGCACCTTCCTGTCTTCCTGGTCCCCTGTCACCTCTTCTCCTTGGCTGCAGCTCTGTTTTGGAGGAGTTGAGAATGGGGGTTTGGGGACCTGACAGCCCCGGGTTGAATCCTTGCTCCAACACATTCTCATCTTGTGACCTTGGAGAAGTGACCACCTCTGTGAGCCTCAGTCTCCTTCTTTATCAAGTAGAGGTGCCTGCCTTGTGGGATTGTGGAGAAGGGGAAGTGTCGAGTGCCCAGTGCATGCAGTGGAGGCCAGAAGTGTTAGCTCATGCAGTGATTGGGCTCCAGTTTCTCCCTGATCGCCAACCCTCATCCTTCGAGCACTCACTTAAATAATTTAATGGAACCAACTCTAGATAGTTCAAGAGGACTCCGGGTCTTCAGGTAGCCCGAAGGCACCGTGAAGACGCCATCAGAGGTGCCAGGGAGCGGGAGAGGATAAACATAGCCTCAGTTTCTCTTTTGAGAACCGGCTGACAGCTTCTTGAGGCCCTGGGAAGTTTTCTCTGTGCGAACTTTGACCTGGTGAACGGGAATGTGGGGGGGGACCCCAGGGGTGGAGCAGTATCCTGTGACGGGCTCACTTCCGACTCTAGGTGTGCAGGCTGGCCAGGGGCTGGGAACAAACTGCTGTCTCATCAGCCACAGTGACCGGGAGATGCCTCGGGAGACCTTAGTGCCAGGGCGGCAGGCACCAGCCCCTGCGACCATCACCATGTAGATGCCATCCCTGCTTCCTTTCTCTTCTGTCTGCTGGAGCAGAGGCTGGGGCCACGCCCAGAGGAAGAAACCTGCAACCAGATATCCCAGGCGGAATTTGCAGGGCACTCTGATCTGTTCTCACTGAGTTTTGGTCATTTCTATCCACCCTATCCTGTGATCAGGTACATCTCATCACCTCTTTTCCAAGGGCAGGAGGAGTGCTTCCCAATAAACACTGCCTCATGGAATGGAATCACACTAGATTCCTATGACCCCCTGCTCTGTGGCTGAGATTGCTAATTTCTGGACTTCATGCTTCTCAGGTCTTTTTGACTGGGGCTACCTGGGCTATGGGATTGTTTTCTAGCTCAAGCATCTCGGCAGAAAAGGCAGCTGAAAAGCTGTCCGTGGTCTGGACCAACGCATGTAGAATGCATGTAGAAGGTTCTCCAGAAAAGAACCAGTGAAACATTAGAAAGACTCCGTGTAGTGAGAAATTATTCTACTTCTGGAAGATCCATGCACCCCAACTTCCTCTCCTGCAGTCCTTCAGATTGGCTGTGGTTTGGCCTTTGTCTGGTCCCTTCACTCATTCCCATCCTCATCCTCATCCTCCTCATCCTCATCCTCATCCTCATCCTCATCCTCATCCTCATCCTCATCCTCATCCTCATCCTCATCCTCATCCTTGTCAGCATAGTGTTGTGCTTAAGAGCCCTGGCCCTGGAGTCATAATGGGGTTTGAATCTCAGCCTCCCCCTTCCTGTCCTCGTCAGGCTTTGCACAGTACCCTGCCTGTAGTGGGTGCTCATTTTGCTTATATCAAAGGCACACACTATGGAAAACTGACCCTGTAATCCCACTGGGAGGTGCAGGCGAGCACTGGGGAAATTGCCCGGATGTCATCCTGTCATCTGGATTTCTTGGATGGACACACTGCTGTGTATGAGGGTTTGCTCATGAAAATGGATGTGTAGCCTTCCTGTTCTGTAGCAGCGCCTAGGAGTCTGTTCATTAAGAAATTAAAGAAAACTCGATGTGTTTAAAGAAGGCAGCATAGCTGTGCTCGCAGCTGGAGCATTTAAGTGCCTTTCACAGTGGTTCTCAAAGCTGCAGTTTTTGTGTGTGTATTTGGGTTTCATTATTATCCTCAAGTTCTCTACCACACGTTCATTTCTCTGGACTGGACTCCGGCCTATAAGAATGAGTCAGAATTATTGTGATAGGTTCAGTGCAAAGATGAGAAGGATTCTGCCACTTGCCCTGTGGAGCTCTTTGCATTTTGTAGTGTATTCTCAGGTGATTTATCTCATACGTTCCCTGAGTAGAATCTTAAAAGGCCCACTTTGCTGACAAGCACGCCGAGGCTCAGAGAAATCCTTCCCAGGGTCACATAACTAGCAGGAGGCCGAGCCCGGACATGAGTCTGATTCTGCCCAGCAAAGAGGACAGCCGTTCGCATGTGCCTTCTCATTCACTCTTCTTTCTGGCTCCCAAGCCCCAAGTCCTGCCCAGAAAACCATTTCCCCTAAAAGGGGATGATTTGCATATTTGGATCTGAAATCCACATACCCAGGCCCCGACAGATTGGGGGCCTCCGTGCTCTTCCAGCCGCTGAAGTATCTATCGGGGAAATGTGGCCGTGTCGTTTATAGCATTTATCTATGAAACAAGGACAAGGAGCTGAGTGTCAGGAAGTTTCCAGGCATTTGCCAGACATCTGCCATTTGTCAGGTGGAGGGCAGGGAACGGCTTTGGGTGAGGGCTTCGTTCATTCTCGTGCCCACACTTCCCCGCTCTGGGCCAGTCCACCCCTTTGGGTCAGCCTGCAGTCTCCTCCCGCTGTCTGCTGGTTGGTCTCCATTTATCCGGACAGGCATCTACTTCAGTGCCATCAACACACCCGGCACAATACAGGGATATTTGGCCCTCCCAGTGGCGCCCGAGACTCAGCCAGGCCAAACTGCCGCCTCTTGATTTCCGTGTCTGTTCATAGAACTCCCAGTCGAGGTTGCCTGCGCCTTGGATGTCAAACTTACTTTCCATTCCTGCTCCTGCCTCGCTCATCACCCTCCGCTCTCAGGGTGAACAGATGCTGCTCCCTGCAGCCCTCCCATACCCATCCCTTCCTTTTTTTCTCTCTCTGTCACATCACCCCCTGAGTCTAGACTGCTTTGGGTCACCTCCCCTCTGAACTTTGGTCCGTGCCTCTCACTGGCCCTTCCGCAACCTGGACAGAAAATCTTGCGCCACGGCCCTGCCCTGCTCCGAAAGATGGCGCTCCGTTGCCATCGCTTTGGAGCTCTTTCGTAGCTCATGTGAAACAGTATGTGCGGGCTCCCATCTCCCCTACTCTGGGATCCAGTCCTTGGGAGCAGGGCTGTCTTGTTCTTCTTTTGTCTGTACAGGTCTTTGCACACTGACGAGTTTTCTCGACTCTGTGCATGAGTGCTGACTAGCATGTTTCAATGGGGCCTGCAAGGAAATCTCTCCCCTTTGTTTTAAGCTGATTTAAGCAGCACTTATCCATTCACCCAGGGAAGCAATGGTTGACAGCTCTGATGAGCTGACGAGAGAAGGCCGAGTTTCCTATCTTCTCAGGAAAGGACAAGATGGCACCATATTTTGGAAGGTGTTTCTGTGTTGTAGGTGCTTTTTATTTGTTTGATTTTGTTTTCTAAGCCAAATGCTTACACTGGATGGTTGATACTATAAATTTTCACTTTCTGGCCGATTTGTTAATTCAGCAGAAATGCACTGTGCAGATGCGAGGTTTTGGGAGGTCAGGGCACCAAACTATTTTGGGTGCTGGATTTATTTATGTTGGGTGAAAAGGAGATGTGGTGTTCACAGAATTGAGCCTAAACCACGTTTTCTAATAATTTCAGCCTTTCAGTATTTGCCGCCTGTGAAGATGACGGATCAGTACCTTAATGGACATTATCTGGGGGAAATATGACAAGTTTAATACCTACGTATGAACACGTGCAGTTTAGTCCCCTGCGTTCTTTGTAAGAAGGCTAAATATCTGTGTGAAGTTAAACATTTTCCATAGGGTAACCATCCCCTGTAACAGCTAAATTGAGTAGTTTGGGGAGTCTTTTGTTACTGGAATCCTTCGGATGAAACAGTTCTCTGGATTAGGTATCACCTGGGTGCTTCCCCTAACACCCAAGACGTCAGCTCCTGCAAGGACTGATAAAGGCAAGTAGGTTGGCTTGTTCTTCCTCTCGTAGTGGGGTGGTGTGTGTGTGTGTCTGTACTCTGACCTTGTCCTTAGGCCCCCTCCCCTTATTTTCTTGCGACTCCAGTCAGGGAGGGTCTTTTGAACTGAGAGAGTAAAGCCAGCTCATGGTAGCACATCACCCCAGAGAAACAAAACCCAACCAAATCCTGAACCGTACAGTTCAGTGCCAAGAACCCCCTCGAGAATCCTGGTGTCCCTCCAAGGGTTAAGAAGGATTTCTCTGGGAAAAGCGATAGGAAATAGTCCATGAGAGGTCACGGCCTCTGCTTCTGTGTTATCGACAGATGATGCTACAGTGCTGGCCCCGCTCCCACCCCCGAGCCTGCTTCCCAGCTCTGGTTTAGGGCAGCCCGCCCTCCCCTGAGCCCCTCTCCTTTCCTGGGGCCAACCCCTTCACTCATGAGACCATGGCCAGCGCTGACATGGCACAGCCATCAGCAGTGCCTCAAACAAAACCTAAGGCCATTAAATATTTAATTGAATTATTTCACTGCGGGGATTTTGTGACTCATGTTGAAAACAAATCACCTGCCTTTTTATCGGGCCCTTAAAAAAATAGATCCCTGGTTAAACATTTAAAGGTCAGAGTCATGGTGATTGCAGTGGCGTCATTGTTTTCTTTCCTTGTGGGTTTGGGTGGGGAATGGGAAGAAAGGGGCGTGTGGGAAGGAAGATGGTTTGATAGAAGTTGCCTTTATGGGTGAAGGGATTCCAGGTGGTCAGGGTGGCTGTGCTTTTCTTTTTTTTTTTTTTTGCCTTCTCTTGTCTTGATTCTCCAGAGGGATGCCGGGAAGGGGCTGGAATGTGGGTGAGGACGGCCTTTGAACTAGACAGCAGAGCTCAATAGGAGAAACCGTATTCCCTGTCCAGCCATTCAAGATAGTGTTTCATTTGCCCTCTCAGAGCTCGGTGAGGCATTGAAATCCCATTGTTCTGTTTTTGTTGTTGTTGTTTTTTGGGTTTTTTTTTTTTGCGGTACGCAGGCCTCTCCCTGTTGTGGCCTCTCCCGTTGCAGAGCACAGGCTCCGGACGCGCAGGCTCAGCGGCCATGGCTCACGGGCCTAGCCTCTTCGCGGCATGTGGGATCTTCCCGGACCGGGGCACGAACCCGTGTCCCCTGCATCGGCAGGCGGACTCTCAATCACTGTGCCACCAGGGAAGCCCTGTTCTGCTTTTTAATTTAATTTTGCAAGCAGGCAGAAGAAAAGATGTCTGGAAATTCTGGGAGTGTTATTGCTGTGTGCCCAAGCCAGCCGTTCTTGCCACTGTAATGTCTGTCCTCACACAGACTCTGCTCTAAAACTGGTTGACTTAATTAGCTTTAGGTGAGTCCTAGAAAGTGCTTCGTCCTGCTCTACCTGATGGGAATTTAAGGGGAAGGAATTGAGGACCTCGAAAGGGAAGGTCATTGGACCTTCCAATGAAAGGGAAGGACCTCGAAAGGGAAGGACATTGGATTGATGTTGGTAAAGACCAACTGTGAAATATTTTGAGTGTCCACTGCATGCCAAGACCTTGCTAAGCACCCTTGGGAGTTAGAGTTGGCCCGATGACCTCCCCGAGCGCCTTACCTAGAGGGGACGAGCAGAAGCTGTTCCTTTCAGAAGACTGCTCCATGCCATTTTTCCGAGGACAAACATGCCCAGTTGTGGGTCTGAAGCCCTAACTCCCAAGTGTCTTTGCATCTGTTGGAGAGGACAAGCAGGGAGAAAGCTGAAGCAGTGGGAAGAAAAGAATTCGGCTGTAATGTGTGTACTGTTATTCTCGGCTTGCAGTGGATGGCTTTTGGGGGGAGAAATGTCTCCCAGGGTAACAGAGCATCAGTGGTGTGTTTGGGAGCAAAGCAGACACGTTTCCTGCATTATACAGACGCTGGGCCATGTGACCGAGGATCCCTTCCAGTTCCATGAGTCTAATAAACTCTGTGGTACTTAGTATCTAACCAGCTAGAGATGTCAAAGTCTTTTGAAGCAAGTCTGAAAAGAGAAACCAGATCTATTTTGTGTGAATTTGTTTGCATTCCCATGGGCTTTAACGAACCGCACCACCACCACCCACCATTTCCCAAGTGATTTCTTCCTTCCCAGCTTCCCGGTTTCCATTATTCAGCAAATATCTTTTGAGTGTTGCCCATGCCGGGCACTGTGAAATGGACAGGAGCCCCACCTGCAAGAAGCCTAGTCTTGACGAAGGAGACAGCGTGAAGCAGCGGTGGCAGGACGGTGTGTGATGGGCGCAGAGATCAAGCAGAGAGGGGGCCACTTGCAGGCAGAGCTCCCGGAGTACTGCTCAGTCCCGGTGACACCCAGGCAGGGTCACACGGGGGCACAGACGCCGGCAGGCAGGGCAGAGTCCCAGCGGAGGGAACGGCGTGTACCGAGGCCCAGAGACAAGGGGAAGGGAGGACGGGGTATTTGGGAGCTGCTGGGAAGCCTGGCGTCTGGAACGTGTGTGTTGGCAGTTGGTGCCGATTGTTTTTTGCAGAGACTCTCAGGTGCCAGCTTAAAAGAACATTCACAGCTCTGCCTTTCTGTCTGTTGACTTCAATAGATGTCAACTCTATGAAATTCAGGTGAAATCCTCCCGTGCATACTAATTACCTCCTGTTAACCGCGTACAAGGAAATTTGCAATAAACCAGTTTAGTGAGCATCTGTCCAAATCATTTGGAGCAAAGCACTTCATCTTTACATTTTCCAGCCATTTTATCCCAAATGTTATAAATCTGTTGTCGTGGAACGACTTGGAGGGTGTGCAAAAGTCATTGTTCAACCCGACACTGTATCACATCTGTTCCCTTTTACGTTGGCCATTAGAACCGTATTTCAGTATGCTTATTATTAGCCGATGCTTTGGGGGGCTTGTTTGCTTTTCCGTCCTTGTCCCTTGTGTCTGGGGGAGCCTCTTCTTCTTGCCCCACGTCTGTGGTGCTGTGGCTGAGCAGGCTGCTGACTTACGAAGGTTGCTGGGGACCAGGGTCATCGCAGAGCTGATTCGGGGAAGGCTGTGCAGGGAACCCCGTACTTGGAGTCCCCTTGGGAATGAAAGGAGTGAGAGCGGGCTCCTGCCCCTCTTTGCTGTCCCTCCACCTGGTCACAACACGTACAAGGCAGTGTGGTTTTAGCAGGGTCACCGAGTCTGCTCTGCCAGCTGCCCAGGCATTTGTTTTGTCAACTGCAGATTAAATATGAAAAGCTTGGCGCTCAGACTCTGTCCCGTTGACGTCATCTTTGGAAACCTGTCTTGTGATAATGTGCAACGACGCAGTGGCGGCCGCTTCCTCTCTGCATGAACGAAGGCCAGAAACGTTGTGAAGCAGAAGAGTGTGTTTTGGGTACTTGTCTGCTCGCATGTGAAAGATTGGTACGGAGTGGAGTGGTGACTGGTCCTCCTTAGCTTCCCCTGAGGCCTGGTCAGCAGCCCTAGGGATTTCAGTTAGAGAAGCAGTGGGGTCTGATGGAAGGTGCATGGGCTTTGGAGGCACAGAATCTGATCTGCAGGCCAGCTCCCTTGCATGTTAGCTGTGTGACCTGTGGCAGGTTACTTACCCTTTCTGTGCATAGGCAGCTTGAGAATGTTTTAGAGGAAGTGTTTAAATAGTAGTCCATCTGGAAGGAGTACTTTTACATGGTACTCATACAGGACTGAGAGAGCACGCATAGCGTATGTAAAGGGTCCCCCTTCCAAAAATAGAGTTGGGGGCAGGGTGAGGGATAAAGCACCAGGCCACCTCTTGGAATCACTGTAGACTCTGTAGCTTATTTTCCTCATCCGTGATGGGAATATTCATGCCCACCACAAATGTTGACATGAATACTAGAAATACAGTATATGCGTTGCCTATAGCACGAGATTGCTGTCCCAAGCAGGAATTGTAACACGTCGTTGCCAGTGGCCCTTTTGTTTTGTTTTGTTTTAGATCTCAGAGGTCTCTAAAGTTCTGGTATGCTCTGCTTTTCAGTGGCATTGTCAGGTGGGTGCGCTCTTGGAGGGTGCCCAGGCCCTTGGGGTGGAGAATGGTGTCTGCAAAGACCCCTTGCACGTCCCCACCCGCTCCGGCCAGAGCTGGACCTCTTTTCTCCATTGAAACATCTCAAATCTAAATAGCATTTTGCTGCTTAAAAGTTACTCTTTTGCAAACCTCTGGTTCAGGCAAGATCCCTTCTGAAGTACCAGATGGTTTTTCAAGGATCCTCCCGGCTCCCCTGGTTCTCTCATTCCTAAGGAGTAGAAGAACTGAATTTTAGGTCTTCTATCATTGACTGGCCAGGAAAATTTAAGTAAGTGGGTTCAGGGAGTTAATGGCATTTACGCCTGAATGTCTGCTACCTCCCGACCTGAGTGGGGACTCTCTGGGACCCCACTGGTCCTCTGGTGGGTACTTGTTCTCCTGCAAATGGAAGGGGAGAGGCACGGGATCCCTGCCTCGTGGCGGCAGCTGCTGGTCTCCCGATGATTCTAGGCTGCGTGGCAGCCACATCACTACCTCTTACAGCAGGGAGGAAGCCCTCACTGGATGCCCAGGCCGCCTGCAAAGCATCTTTTTGCCACCAGTGTTCTGGGAAGGAATCCTGGGAAGAACATTAGGCACGGACTTTGAAGGCTGAAGGAGACACCCTGCCCTCACTCTGAGCAGAGAGTGCCTTTCTAGCTGTGGGCCGCCTACTTACATAATCTTGATTGGAAAAACTTTAGGATTTGCTGCAGGCAGAGAGCCGATGAAATGCTAGTCCTTAGGTGTGGATTTCTGCGAGTTAATCTGATTGTTTGCTCATCAATCCCTGTTTTCCTAAAGGAGCTCAAAATCTGAAATGAAAAAGCAATCAAGATTTCAACAGCAAAATGCCTTATTGCTCGAGGGGTGAATTGAGAAAGAGTTTAATTCTCTCCCAGGTATTAGCAGCAGCAGCAATCACTTCAGACTCAGAAAGGGAGTGTTAGAGGATTGGCGGGGGGGAGGGGTGCTCACCAGATCCATTTATTCCATCTTCTTCCTTTCATGTCTCTCTAGTCCGTCATAGTACCTGTGAGGAACAGGTGCCCACTAGCTTACGTATCTAACGCTCTTATGAGACCACAGACTCTTGGCAGCAGGGATGGCCTTACTTGTTTCTATACCTCCCGTGCCCAGCGCTGGTGTGTGGGCAGGATGTCAGGACATACTGAGGCATATCGGTGGGCTAAGCCCACGTAACGGAGCAATGCTGATGGTGTGTTTTTACTGCTCAAGACCAAGCACACTTGCAGCAGTGGCAGCAGCAGCAACACAAACAGACTGAGAAGGTGCCTGAGCCCGTGTTCTTAACCTCCACCAGCTTCCCAATCAGCCCAGATGCACATGAACATGGCTCTGTGTGCAGTTCACTGCCCTGGAGTCACGTGTTGCAGACTCAAGCCTAGGACAGTGCAGAGCCTTCTGACACAGTCTCGGCACAGTGTTTGCATGCTCCTTTGTACGCTGAGTGTCTTCATATTTGGTCTGGTGGATCCGTGCCCTGCATTTGCAAACATGAAATTGCATTCCTGTTTCGGTTGGAGGCACATGTGGCCCAGAGCTGTGAGGACCTGATGTTGTCACCTCTGATGGTGGCAAAGGGGAAAGTGGTACTGAGGAGGGACAGGGGACCCTGCAGGTTCAAAGGCCCTGGGGCCTGGGCTGGTTCACCCTGTGATTCTGCATGACTCGTTCTAAGGCCACCAGACTGATCTGGTCAGACACGACATCACATTCCTGTGCTGGCCTCAGTTCCTCCTCCAGAACCATCTGAGATGAGATTGTTGCGATCCTTTGAAATTTTTCATTTAACTTTTAATAGTGGGGAAATACATATAATATAACAATTTCCATCTTTATATTAAAAAATGCCATTTTTCAGTGTACAGCTCAGTAGTGTTAAGTATATTCACACTGTCGTGTAGCCAGTCTCTAGCACTTGCCCGTCTTGCAAAATTGAAGCTATACCCGTTAGATGACAGCTCCCCATTTTCTTCTAACTCCAGCCCCTGGCTTTTTCACACTCTGTTTCCATGGTTTGCATTACTCTAGACACCTCCTGTGAGTAGAAGCAGATAGTATTTGTCTTTTTGTGACCGTCTTATTTCACTCAGCAGAATGTCTTCAAGGTGCCCCCGTGCCATAGCCTGTGTCAGGATTTCTTTCCTTCTTAAGGTTTGATTATATCCTTTCGCAGAGCTGCTTTGAGTGTGTATTTGTACTGCTGAGGAGTGACGGATGGACTTAGGGGCCCTTTAGCTTGTCCACATGCTATTGCTCATTTTTTTTGAGGGCCCCCTGGGCCACTTCCTCTGCTTTTAAGAAGTGTTATGATTCATGTGAACCAAGTATGACTGTTGCATTTGTTGAAAGGTTCGGCCACTGCTTCACTTGGGCCTGGAAGCCACAGCTGCCATTTTGTTGAATAGTTTTGAATGGACATTACCGTTAAAAAAAAAAAAATTATTAATTGCGCTGGATACAGTGTTAGGGACTCTACAAATAACAGCCACCGCGTTAGTGCTGACTGTGTGCTTGGCCCCGTGTCTCATAGGTGCCTTCTCACTGAGTCCTCTCAACAACCTGGTACTGTTACCTCTCACTTTATTTTTTTTAATTTTTTTAATTTTTTTTTTGCGGTACGCAGGCCTCTCACCGTTGTGGCCTCTCCCGTTGCGGAGCATAGGCTCCAGACGCGCAGGCTCAGTGGCCATGGCTCACGGGCCCAGCTGCTCCACGGCATGTAGGACCTTCCCAGACTGGGGCACGAACCCGCGTCCCCTGCATCGGCAGGTGGACTCTCAACCACTGCGCCACCAGGGAAGCCCTACCCCTCACTTTAGAGATGAGGACACTGAGGCTTGGGAAGGTGAGGACTGGTAGGGACTGGGGGAACTGGGATTTGAACCAAGTTCTGACTCTGGTGCTTGTGCCCTTGAACCACTGTTCTTCTGGGGGCACTGGCCAAGGACTGGGCTTTCTATTAGGAACACAGGCGAGAGGGGAGACAAATAACTAACTCAGTGCACAGAGGAGTTGTGGGGTATGTGTATCAGAAGCGACCCGGGCTTAAGTAGGTCGTTGCAGGCAGGCATGAAAGCAGGCACTTCCTGTAGGAGCATCTCATTCACAGATCTTCCACCTGCCAATGCCAGTGGACACCTGTTTCATGAGAGGCGGTCCCTGCCATCAGAGAGCTTAAAATGGATTTGAGTGACTATTATTTTTTATTTTTTTGAAAAATGAAAAACCTATAGCCAAGGACTGATCGTTTCATCTGGGACCTCTGCCATTCACACCTGACTTTTACATTAGTTGATGAATTATCATCTTAACCATTTAAAGTATACAGTCCAGTAGTGTTAAATATATCTACGTTGTTCTGCAGCAGATCTCCAGAACTTTTTCATCTTGCAAACTGACTCTATACCCATTAAACAATTCTCCATTTCCCCCTGCCCCCAGCCCCTGAGAACCACCATTCTACTTTCTTCTCTGTGAACTTGACCATGTGAGGCACCTCATATATGTAGAATCATACAGTATTTGCCTTTTTGTGTCTGGCTTTCTTCACTTGATGTAATACCCCCGAGGTTCACCCATGTTTGTAGCATGTCACTGGATTTCCTTCCTTTTTAAAGGCTGAATTATATTCCATCGTGTGTATATACCACATCTTGTTTATCCGTCATCTGTGGGCAGACATGGGTTGCTTCCACCTCTTGGCCATGCACCTTCTTCTAAACCTTTCTGTGGCTCCCATTGCCTTGGGGTGAAGTTACCCGCCCCCCAAAGCTTGACCTTATTGCTGAGACCATTTCAGAGTCTGCCCTCTCCCTCCAGCCTCATCCTCTGAGCCACCCCCATGTCTGTGATGCTCTAGCCACTTTGGACTCCTTAGAGGCCCCCAGACACACACTGTTCCCTCTTGCTGTCTGGCCTTTGCACATGTTCTTCTCTCTGTCTGGAAGGCTCTATCTTCCCAACCTTCCCGACCCTCCACTATCCCATCTTAGCCTGTCTGGGCCCTTCCGTCTCAGCTTAGACAAGCTCTTCTTGACTCCCCAAATCTGGAACCTTATCACCTTGGATCATCCATTTCTATTTAGCTGTCGTTTTGTACCACAGACTTGGGAGCTTTATTTAGAGCAAGGACTGTTTTATTGACTCATTGTGGTTTTTTGTGCATGGTGGGTGTAGAATATTTATTAAGTGCAGGAAGTGTCGTCCTTTCAAATGCAGGAGTCTCCTCGTTTTCTCTCTCTCTGCCCTTTTCTCTTTGCCACTAAAACCCATGTCCCAAGTTGAAAATGACTACTTTTTTCCGATAGAAACACTTAGGTTCAGTAGTACCTGGGTTAGATATGTAATGGGTTCAGTTTGTCAGTTACCCTGACAACATAATTACCATTCACAACATTGCTTCTTTGGGGGAAAAAATCATGTCTATTTCCAAAACAGCTGAAGTATAAGGTTTTCTGGAACATGCACCTCTTTGGTAAGTTGAAGTCAGCTGGTGAGTCCGCTGTTGGTTTGGAAATCAGAGATGATTTTCCAGCCCCATAATGAGGGCAAAGATGAGTGGTCCTCTCTACATCAGGAAGACAAAGCTACCCATCCGCCCAGAAAGGAGAGGAAAAGGGTGTTGCAACCTCATTCTTAGTTGAGTCATTCCCGAGAATTTAAGGTGTGACATTTTTTTTTTTTTTTAACATATGTGGGTGGGCCATCAGTACTACCCTCTGTTTAAACCAGGTTTCAGTAGTAAATAATCATCCCATTCTGTCCTCCAGCTGTCTGGGGTGGGAGCTGTCCCTTTGCTGAGAGTGAATTAGTCTATTTTAAAGCTTACCAAGAGACGAAACGAAAGACGAGGGTGTGGGATGGGGGGTGGCAGAGCTGGCAGTGCCATGACTCAGATTCCACCCAGACCTCATTCCAGACTTGACTGGGATAGAAACCAGACTTCAGGATGCTCACGACTCATTGTCTGTGGGAATGGTATCCCCTGGAGTTGTGCAGTGCACAGCCTGTGCAGCCATATATAGCAGCCCCAAGAGGCTTGAAGGGCCTGTGGCTGTCTTTGAAGGCAATAACCTCCTCCTCTTAATTGATCGTAACACAAATTTTCGCTGCCGTTGGGGTACTAAACAGAAAACTCAAATGCATTTTGGAATGAGTCGAGATGTAAATCCCAAACCAGATTTAGTTGTGAAGTCTTGTGTGCGCATAAAGGCGGTGAAGAGGTCTGGAAACAGCTGCAGTTTTGTTTTTGTTTTTTTATTGTGGTATGCGGGCCTCTCACTGTTGTGGCCTCTCCCGTTGCGGAGCACAGGCTCCGGACACGCAGGCTCAGCGGCCATGGCTCAGGGGCCCAGCCGCTCTGCGGCATGTGGGATCTTCCCGGACCGGGGCACGAACCCGTGTTCCCTGCATCGGCAGGCGGACTCTCAACCACTGCGCCACCAGGGAAGCCCAGAGCTGCAGTTTTGAATGTTACTAGCAAGTACGTGTTGCATATACTTAACTCCGTCCGCACAGGGCCTGGTGCTCAGCATCCTGCTTGGATTATCTCACTCAGTGGGTCTGTGGAGGAGTTACTGTCCGAGGAGGAAACTGAGGTTCAGAGTGGGTATCACCCAAGGTTATACCATTGGTTGGAGGGAGAGCTGGAACAGTGACGAGAAATGTCCAACACCTGAACCCAGTTCTGAACCTTGGTGGGACACTGCTGCTTGGCTGGCTTGCCCTGCGCTAACTGAGAGGTGGTGTACCCAGGGGCCTGCGTCTAGATTCGTGCTTGGCTGGGCCTGTTACTGTCTGTCTCAGGCGTTCAGTAACAGGCCATCTCTCCAGGGCCAGAGAAACGTTCCCTAGGGTTCCCTTCTCCCTGTTTCCCGAAGAAAGAAATTTGAGAAATAGCCTGCATATGGGATCTGGTTGTTTCTCTGGTGGGGCACTCAGCTGGCTGGTGGGTGTCCTGGGCTTATTAATCCACCAGATGGGTCTCAGTCTTTTGACCTTAAAAAATAAGAAAATTGGATTTCTTTAGTCTCTCTCTTTTTTTAAGCAGTGCTTAATCTGCTTTTGAATGCTTGTCTGTGGGCTGAATACAATTCTGTGTTAACCTAGTGGTGTAGTATTGGCAGGTGCCTTAACCTGTCCCTACTCTTGGGTTCACTGGTGTCTGTATCTGTCTCTCATAGACACCCAGACACACAGATGCACACAGACACACTCTTTATACTTGGCCTCATTCAAATGTCATAGCTTTTCCTGTTTTCTTGCTTGGAACCAGAAGATCCCCGATGCTGACTTCTACCTGAATGGTCAGTTTCAGCTTTGTAATAACTGGTAATTGTCTCCTAAAATAACCAGCCTCTCCAGGGCTGGGAGCTGGTCTTTTCAGCCATCCGGACACAGAGCCATTCTTACCTCATGGCTGTCCGCCTGTGCCATTTCCTGCGGCCCTGCGTGGTCCTCTGGAAACTTGGCTGACAGGCCCGCAGAGGGGGAGGGCAAGCTCTTTCTGTGGACCAGGAACGCGCCTACGCCTGCCTGTCCCACCCTCTTTCTCCTCCGCCTTCTGGTTGGGAGTCGCTCTCTGCCTTTGTCTCCCCCAGTTGTCACCACTGGTTTGGAGTGGTGTAATGCCATCTCTCTGGGATGCTCACAGAATCGACACGGATTCTTACTGGAGTTAATTCCTGCCTCAAACTTGAAAGTTTGCCGATGGAGTACTAGCAAGATGGTTTGCTGGGTTCTTCACCGAAGGAGTGCTGGGATCCTGATTGGAAACGTTGGTGGCAAACCCTGGGGGGGCTGCATGGCAGCCTTTTGGGGAGACCCCTGCTCACTGGTGCTGTCTTCATATCAAATCTGTTCCTGTGAAAATAAGCCCACTTGGGTGTCTGGTATCAGGGAGAGTACTGTAGGTCATGCAAATCTTTTTCATTTGTTCAAAGTCTTCTTTTGGGATGGTAGACATTCTTTATAAGGCGCCAAGTACACTGGAGTTTAAAAATAGATTCTTTCCTTTACACTTTTCTGACTCTTTCGCATATGAAATGAGCCATTAAGCTTGCTTCATGGTGGTGGTCCCAGGTACCGCTGCACTGGAAGATGCAGATGGTGTCCAGAGCCATCTGGGAAGTGGTGAGGTGCAGGGCACAGTGAATTGAAGGAAGCTGCGGACAGAATGGAAGCAGGCACCTAGGAGAGCTTCCCGGGCACCTGCTGTCTTGGTACCTCACCATGATGGGGGTGGGGTCAGGAGATGCCTGGAGGTCGCTTCTTCACGTTGGCTTGATCTGGAAGGCTCCTCTGCAGGCCGTGCCGCTTCTCATAGCAGCACATGTGGGCGAGGTGTGGGTTTTCCCCTTCAGTAAGGCTTGCACCCACTTTTATGAATTACTTACCCTGCAATCCCCCCAGCTCACCCTGTCCTCTTCTCCCAATCCTGGTCTACATAAATGTGTCCCCCTGGGAGTTACCTAAGAATCCACGTGCATTCATCTCAAAAAATGACCAGGGCCCTGGGAGAAGCCGTCCTCAATGATGCTCTGCAGGGTGACCAGAGAGGCACATCGTGGTGGGTTTGTGTGTATGTGCACGCACACGTGTGCGCTGTGTATACAGCAGGTGGAGAGAAGCCATGTGGTTATGTTTTTGCCATATGCAGCCTCCTATGTGGTTTACCGAGTACCACCAGGGTCCTTGGTACTCTTTCTGTTTAGGTGACAATTATGAATTTCCAGGTAGTACTCGATGGCTGGAATTAGAAACCAGCTCTGTGCTTAAGACCTGGGAGGAGCTACCTTCCATGGCTGTTCTTGTTTTGTTCAGACTCACTGAGCGGTGGCAGCCATTGCCAAAGAGGCCAGAATGCTTTACCCAAACCTTCTGCTTGGGGAGGGAAGGTTTCTTCAAATAACTCCCTCTTTTCCTAAACCTATGCTCACTCCACTCTAAGGATTATGGGGGTAGAGAGCTCCCTGCCGTCTTCCTATGAGCGTGGGGCAGAGTACGGTCTCTGGCCCTAGAGATGTTTCAGCTGAGTCTAGGCAACTCAGGCAAGGGTGAGAAAAGAGAAGTTGCGGTGACTTGCAAAAACTAGGTTACTCCTAAGGTCTCATTCAGCTTGTAAATTCTGTAACTCCGAGATGCTGAAGGTCCTTTAGAAAGTGCCTTCAAAAAATCTCAGGGCTGACTGTTGAGAATACCATCTGGTAGGTCCCTCGTCCTCCTTTCTACTCAGCCAAGTGATTGTTGTCATGGCAACAGAGCTGCTCCTGCAAAGGCTTTTCTAACAGCATATGAGGGGATCTGAAGCTTCCTGAGATTCTTAGTAATTATCTTCTAAAAAAAATATGCTGGGAATATTGTGAACATTTTCATGGACCCTCTTCCATCCTATTGGGGATTTTTGAGGTCCATTATCAGCCCCGAATCTTAAAACAAAAAGACTCAATGCTTTGTTTTGCCTTCCTTGTTTTTCTTCTGTGTGCGCTCTTACCTGGAAGAGGGCTCACCCTCTTATGATTCCTCAACGGCTTGCATGTAGTAGGTGCTCAAATATTTCATTTGAAAGGTTGGCGGAATAGCCAAACATTGGTCTAAATATTCTTTATCAAATTAGCATTTAGGTATGATGCTCTTTCCCTAGACGATATTGAACCTTAAACCAGGCAGGACTCCCAGAATTCACAGCTTTTCCATCCAGAACCCCTGTTCCCTTTTGTCTTCACATCATGGCAGAGTGGATCCAGGGGTGAGTCTAATACTCAAAAACAACCTCTTAGCAGCCTCTCCTGGGAGCTCAGCTCTTCAGAATAGGATATCCAATTATTAAACTTTTCTTTCTTTCTTTTTTTTTTTGCTTTTTTGGTTTCCTTTATCTGCAAAATATCTGTTGAGTCAAAGATGGGTCATGTATCTTGCCAGACACTGGGAATTCAGGGGTGGTTCAGAAACTGTCACTGGAGGTCCCCTATCAGTGGGGGACACAGGCCCAAGAAGTAGTAAACCCAGGACAGCGCTACAAGTGTGACGACGTGTGTATATGCATGGGAACGGGGAGGTGAGCTAGTGATCATCTGGCCCCCTTATTCGCTCCTTCCCTCCATTATCCCATCCTTACGTGCCAGTGCTGGAGGCCTTTGAGCTTCTAGTCCTGTGCAAGGCAGAGGAGAAACATTACTCCACACCCACCTTTTTTTTTTTTTTTTTTTTTCCCCCAGTACGCGGGCCTCTCACGTTGTGACCTCTCCCATTGCGGAGCACAGGCTCCGGACGCGCAGGCTCAGCGGCCATGGCTCACGGGCCCAGCTGCTCCGCGGCATGTGAGATCTTCCCGGACCGGGGCACGAACCCGTGCCCCCTGCATTGGCAGGTGGACTCTCAACCACTGCGCCACCAGGGAAGCCCCACGTCCACCTTTTTATACTGAGTTCTCTGCAGGCTCCTTATTGTCCCAGGCATGGGGAGGGATGGAGGCCAATGGGAACCGAGAACCACTCTGTGACCCGCTCTCAGCTTCCATTGAGCCACTTTGCCCTCAAACGTTGTCTGATGCTCCCAAAGCCTCCTCTTTTCTCTGGACCCAGAGTTGCCGTTTCTCTGTTGGCAGGAAGACACCTGGCAGGGGTGGGGAAGCTTCACCAGCAGGAGCCTGTCCCAGCAAAACTCCCGTGTCCAATGGGCGTGCAACACGGTGAACAGTCACGTTCCATGTGTCTGTCCTCCCTGTCCAGGGCACCTGGTCCACCTGAATTTCACCTGGCACGGTCTGCGTGGTGGTGGAGTTCTCAGGGAATCAGGGAGAGGAGTAGTTTTTGGACCCACATTACTACTGCTTGACCTTGAGACTCAGTTGGGGAGCTAGGAACTAAAACCAGTTTGCACCCTG
The DNA here is from genome assembly GCF_949774975.1 of Lagenorhynchus albirostris. Taxonomy (NCBI): domain Eukaryota; kingdom Metazoa; phylum Chordata; class Mammalia; order Artiodactyla; family Delphinidae; genus Lagenorhynchus; species Lagenorhynchus albirostris. The sequence continues at coordinate 67,360,009 of NC_083111.1, read as the reverse complement.
GATGGAGGATGGGAGGTCAGGGCTGGCCTGGCTTGTAGGGTCCTAAGGACACGCTGGTTGTGTCACGGTGCTGCTTTCTTGCCACCTGGAGCCTTAGACCTGCTTTCTCAGTTTGGCTGTAAGAGTCAGCCTCCTGTTGGCTGTACCAGGGTTAGAGTTTCAATTACTCTTAGGTCAGAAACCATCCAAACATTCATTCAGAAACCGCTGGGGGAAGGTACGACTCGAAATAGAAACTGAGGGGAAGAAAACACTAGGATGGTAATTAAGTCTGTTTGAATGATCTTAAGTGAATTTGGCTAGGAAGTTAGCTACAAAAGGGAACTCTGACTGCATTTCCAGTGCCACGGGTGTAGTCTCGGCCTAAGTGCAACCACTTTTCCCTTGGAATCTTAAATCTTAACCTCTCCTGATGGGTTCCTTATTTTAGGGATGGGTGGGGTGTGGAGCAGGGATGGAGAAAAGAATGGGGAAGAGGGAGATGTACTAAGAGAATTGGGAAGAGCCGGTGTTACAGGCCTAGAACTTGAAGCTTGGCCTATCTGCCAGGTCCCACTTAGTCAGGTTTGTTGAGCACCTACTATGTCCAAAGATATGCACTTTATGTGCTGTTTTATGAGAAACACAGTGTTTGTAGAAGACCAAGGGATGCTGAACTCGGCTAAGCAGGGATGGCAGTTTCTGGGAAACGATACTTCAGCGGCCCTTCCTGGGATGGGTCAGTAGCTGAAAGGGTGATTTGGGGAAAGAGTCTTCTGGCAAGTAGGGAAGGGTCCTCTGCACGAATAATAGTGAATAAATAGCACCCCAGTGCCACAGGAAGCTTGCAGGAGGTGAGGCGTGCTGAGACAGCCCATGCCCACCTGATCCCAGGGCCTTGCATGCAGACTAGCCCGCTCACACACAGTTGAAGTGGCGGCAGTGTGAGTCTGGCTGCCACAGACACCCAGACACAGATGTCTGGGTGGCAGGGTTTTTATTTTCCTTCAATCACAGGATGGGGCTGGAGAGCAAAAACCCAACTTCTCATCCACCAAATATGTTGGTACATGTTAGCAACAATGAGATGTCTTCACAGGTGGTTAAAAGTTCTAACTATGGACCCAGCCCTGGATGCAAGTCCTGAATTCTCCTGTGCAACCATGGGCAAATTACTTAACTTCTCTGAGCACCCTTGTCCTCATCTGTAAAATGAGGATAATAATCCTTACCTTACAATGATACCTGTGGAAGGAGTATCATGAGATTTAAATAATTGAATACAGTGTGCTTACAAGTGCCTGTTAGATTGCCAACGCTCAGTAAATGGTAGCTACTCTTAATAATTTGGAAAGCAGCAAGATTGCTTCCTGAGAGATGGTAAAGCCAGCACATTCTGGTAGTTCAGGGAGGTATAGAAGCCCCTTAAAAGAGTAGAGTAGCTCTTAGGCCAGCAACACACAAGGGTAACCTGACTCTAGATACTGGAGGTTTTAGGATAAACTGTCCTAAGGATGATCTCTGTCACGAGGGGTCTGGGTCACCAACAGAAGCAGAGCCAGAGGAGTAGCTAAAGAGGCATCATTTCTGGGGTCTCAACCCTTTGGGGGAGATGGGTGCCTCAGGCTCTTAACTCTGGCCCCTAAAACACGAACTGCCCTCCTCTGCTTCCATATTCCTCAAGCCATCTTGAGATTTATCCCTGAAAGCCGCCCGGGAGGTAATGCTCAGATCAGTGGCTGTGAGCATCTTATCTGCCTGACAGTTCAATTTCATGAGCTAAGAAATCGACGTGCGGTTTTGCACATCAACCCACATCTGCTTTGCTGGTGCGTGTTGGCGTCCTCGAGTTGCTCAGGCCTGGCTCCAGCCGGAGCATCTTTCTGCACCCATACAGCAGAGGCAGACCCTGGCAGCGGGAGTTCATGGTGGCAGATGTCGGGGAGCCGGCGGCATTTCCCAGGTGACACTCCCGCAGTACTTTTCAACCAGGCGCCATTCCATCAGAAGTGAAGGTGGAGAAGAGTCCCTGTCGGAATGCCTTTGCTCCTACCAGGGTTTTTCCTAGAAGTGCGAGCGTGTCCGTGTTTTTGTGTTTCCATATTACCAGTCTCACTTTGCTTTTGAAATAGCAACATAAGGAGAGGAATATTGGTCTTTGTGGCTGCCAGTACCGTGCATGCCAGAATCTCGTGCTTGCTGGTCTGAAGCCACCAGATGGTGGTGGGACTGTGTGTAGTTTTTTCTTTCTTTCTTTCTTTCTTGTTTCCTCTGCTTTTTGAAAAGTCGTGAAGTGGGAGAAGCTGGGAAGTGTGAGATTGGCTGAAAGATTGTCAGCTGATAACAGTTTGCAGTATCTTCCGCCCCGGGTGTGGGCACAAGGGCATCTTCCCAAAACCTGTGCCCAGCATTTGCTGCATGCGCAGTAGTAGGTGCCCCATGAACACCAGCTGGATTGTCCCACACATCTCAGCCACATACAGTAGCCCAAGAGTACAGTTTCTGAACGGGAGACTCTGCATGTTTTTCTCTTCCTTGAGGATGGAAGCAGGTTAGAACTGCCATTGTAGCAAAAGGGAAGTCAGGCTTCCTTTGTCCAGGAGCTTTCCGGGTTTATTTTTGAAAATCTTTTAAGTTTTTCCACTTTTGTCGTAAGTAACCCTCTGAGGACAAAGGGACAGATCCTTCCACTGCTGAAAATATTACTCATGTTTCTCATTCGTTCGTTTCCTTGAAATCAGATCGTGTATTTGTTGCAAGAATATTTCGGTGGTTTAAATAGCACATACAGAAATGTTTGGATAGTATTGAAACCATTTTAAGGACTAGCATAAGGTATCTGGATACTCTTCAGTGATTTATGGATGGCCAGTGTCTCTACTGAGTGGCCGCTATAAATGATAGATTGTCTGTATGGTAACTCGTAATACCAGGAACTAGTTGTTTGTCCCTTTCCCTTCCCTCCCTGTAGTCAGACAGATACAGGGCATTAAATGATACCACCTCTCCGCTGTCTATCTGTCTGCGCCCAAGAATAAAAATAAAATGCTGAGGAAGCCAGAAGAAACAGTTTGGTTTTTTGATATTCTTAATACCCTGAGTGCCTCCTTAGACCTTTAATGAAAATGACAGCGCCCCCGACAGGAACCAGCCTTCTCACAGGGACACAGTGAAGGACACGGTTGCATTTCCCTGAGCAAGAGAAACGGCAGTGAGTGAGGGACTCCTGGGGGGGCATCCGGAGCTTCCCTGCTCGTTAAAGGCAAGCGTTGGGTGCCGAGCAGTAAGGAACCCCCGGTTTGTTGCCTCGTGAGTTTTCCGAGGCACCTCCCAGCCCTAAGGTCACCCTGAAATCTGTGGCTTCCGAGTTTAGATGAGCTGCATCCCAGGAGGGCAGGGGTTGTCTCCTCTGCTGACAGTCCAAGAGTCAGACCACAGTAGCGTCGAACACAGTAGTGTTTGTGGAATATAGGAACGCCCCTTGTCTCTCTTCCAGCATCCCAGCTGCCGTAAGATCATTTTTCTTACAGCGGTAAAGGGGGCTCATCTAATCCAGCCTGGAGGTCACCCGGAAGACCCGCTGCCTAGAACCTCAAGCAGATGTGCCAACCTCCACCTGAGGTCCTGCGGGTCCCCTGCCTGGAGTGCCCGAGGCCTCCCTGCTGACCCTGTTGTTGGTCTCACTGTTGGGGTCCATCTAATGGCCTTTTGGACTCGGTCCCTTGGACTGAACATTTGGGAAAAGTGTGGTCTTTGTTAGCTGGGTGTCATGGTTGAGTCTCTTCGGACATCAGCATTGAGTTCCCTTCTTTATTCTTAGAATTCAGCCTCACACACAGGTGCCACTTTGAGACTCTCTCACTCTGCCTTTCGCAGTCTGTGTACCAGCACTTAAGCTTGTGAAATGAAAGCATCCCCGAGCACACTGGCTTCACCGTCAGGCATGACGCTGGCGTGGCGGTTGTGGAACCGTGGGGGCCCCCGGCACCCCCCGGGCTGGCAGATGGTGTGCCCGCCGGGCCGGCCAGAGTGGCGGCTGGTACACGCAGACGTGGCTCTCGTGATGCGCAGCCCAGGCAGCCCTCTTGCCTGCCGTCAAGGTGAAAAGACACCTGACATTTCAGGGTTCTGGGCTCTGAGAGCAGGGGCTTGAGAGGAAGGAGAGTGAGACATTCTTTCCTTGTTTGCTGAACCCACAACCTGACGCAGGTCATTGCGGAAGTGGTCCTGGATTCCATAGGAACTTTCCTTTCCATTCTTTGTTAGCAGGAGGCTGATGACACAACGGTCTTGAGCTTTGTGACATGAAAATAAACAACGAAGAGAGATCTCGGGCTGGGGGCACCTTTAAGCTGGTTAGCCAGGAAGGTGGGGACCACCGAGAGATGGGCTCACTGCAGTTGCTTGACCGTGAACCTCTCAGCGCTACAGCTTTGAGTTCCATCCAGTGACCAGTTGGTTGGTGCATAACTGCTGGTAAGGAGGAGATCCTTCCCCGGCGGGCCCTCTGGACTTACTCCTTCTTGGCCTTTGGTCTTCGAAGATGTTAGGGAAGAAGGAACTGTCAAAGAGGGAGGTGGAAGGTGCCCCCTCTACCTATCTTGAGTTCTTGTGGCTTGCCCATTAATACATTTCCAAGTCAGATTAGCTGGAGAAAGACACCATTTTAATTCGTGTGTTGGGGTCATGGGGAGGGGTTTATTGTGTGGGGGGGGGTCTGGGTTGAGCAGGGCAAAGGCTTTGAGAGCCTTTGGTTTTTAGAGTAAAAACCCAATAATTTGTAAGAAATTGAGGCAAACAAATGTGGGTTTTGTTTTGGTGCCCAATTAGGGAAGAATCTAAGCAGAGTTTGGTTTTGGCGTAGTAAATGAAAGGAGTAACAAGGTTTCTTGGCCCGCATTCCCCCTCTCTGGCCAAAAGGGTGTCCTTCTACTTTTCAGATGCAGGGAGGGTACCTTTCACATGAGAGATGCCTTTCCTGCTTTCAGGGAGACAGAAAGGAGGGTCAGAGTGTCTCTCTTGCATTGGCCATTTCTTAAGTAACTTTAATTCAAAATAATCAATATGCCAGTATGGCATATTTGGGGGCGGCCCACCCTGAGCCCCAGCGGAACAATTCTGGCTTTGTTCCTTTGGACTCTTACCTTGCCTTCTGTGTACCCATTAGCTAGCTCCTCGGGGAAGGGCGATATTACATGCGGGAGAAGTGAGGGCTGTCACACGCTGGCTAATGCGTCACTGTGGATGGACACTCCAACCAGGCCTGAGTTAATTACTCTGGCCTTTGCCCTTTTGTAGGACTTGGCCGATTATTGCTACATCAGAGTCCTACTTAATTGGCCCATCGATGTAACCAGGGCTCTTTATTTTCTCTATAAAATATACCAACCCCTGCCTGCAACAAGCTCGAAGCTAAGTAGGCTTCACTCTGTGTCCACACACTTCTTCTACCTGAGCTGTCAGCTTAACCAAGGGTCAGTTGTGTGTGTTCCCAAACCTGTATATGCCAATTGTATGTCATTATATTATTTAATTATAAGGTACATTAATCTTTGGGATAGGAGTGTGAAAATCAAGATTGGTTGTTTCTGCAGAATAAGTGGAATGTTTAGAAAGATAAAAGTAAGTTGCTTTTCAAAAAATATATATATTGCCATCAAATTAAATATGGATGAGGCAGTTGTAAAAGATGGGGGACAAAAGTCGTTAAAAAAAAAAAATGTAGGATCCCTCAGATTGTTTCACAAGAAGCCCCAGCTGGAAATTACAGATGATGCATTTGGGATGTGGTATTTGTATGCAACAAAGATGACATGAAACACCAATTGGCGTAACCATTTTTTTGGAGTACAGTCATCAGCATTTGAATCGAAGCAAGTTAGACCCTTCCCAAGGTCACGCAGTTGGGGAATGGGGGAGCTGGGCTTTGAATCCACATGGTCTGATTTCAGAGCCAAGCTCTTAACCCTTTGGCTCTACTGCTTTTCCTCCTGACCCTCGTGCTAATTCGGGAGATGCCAAGGAGTTTGTGCTAAGACTCCGAACCAGCCACAGTGGGAAAGCGGCTGCTTTGGACGCTCTGCGGCTTGCAGGCAGCTTAGGGTCCGCCTGTCACCCAGGTGTGTGGCACGGAGGAGAGAGAGGGTGGGATACAGCTGCTAAGGTGCCCCCAGGACTCTTTTGGGGGTCAGTGGACAGGCGAGGGGGCCCACTTACCCCTCAACAGGTAAGATTGGGTGTGGATAAACATGTTTTGGAAAAAGATTTCTGATAAAACTATGTCACAGGGCAACCTGCAGTTGTATTTGATGTTTGGTATGTTTGGTGGTTATGTGCCTGGGAACATGGCCACCTCTCTTAGAACTTTTTTTTTTTTTGCAGTACAGGGGCGTCCACTGTTGTGGCCTCTCCCGTTGTGGAGCACAGGCTCCGGACACGCAGGCCCAGCGGCCATGGAGCGCAGGCCCAGCGGCCATGGCACGCAGGCCCAGCCGCTCCACGGCACGCAGTCCCAGCCGCTCCACGGCATGTGGGATCCTCCCGGACGGGGGCACGAACCCGCGTTCCCTGCATCGGCAGGCGGACTCCCAACCACTGCGCCACCAGGGAAGCCCCAGAGCTTTAAAACTTACAAACAACTGGGTGCAGGAGGCAGTTTCACGTATCCACAGAGAGAGAGCGCCTGTCAGGTTAGGTGTGCTTGGTGCCTGTTTGGTGTCCAGAGTCACAGATTTTCAGAGACGCGTTGGGGCTGACAGTGTGCATCGCTGGCTGGTGTCCAGGGAGAAGTCACAAGCCATTGAGTGGTTTGAGGTCAGTGTCTTACTCCCCTGCCTCTTGTTGGCCTCACAGAGGAGTTCTAACCATACAGATGGTGGGACTTCTGTGCTTAGATTCTGCCTGCCGTGGGCTTTGGGCTCTTTCGTAATCCTTTGGGTATACTCCTATTCTGGACTTGAACACATCCTGCCTCTGGTTGAATTCCTGTGTCCCTAAGTCTGTGGGTGAGGGAGTTTGTGCCTATTGATTTTGTGGGGAATGTCAATTTCGTATTCTGAAATCAGTGTCTCTAGTGGCAAGTGGAGTCTCTTCTTCATTGTGGGGACAGGAGTTGCCCGTCTGAGGCTGTGAAGCTGGGGGTGGGCAGCCAGCTAATAGCTCGCATAGCAGCTGCCGTGACAGTGGAGTGTGTCAGCTGAGGCTTCCCGAGGTCCGGCCCGGAGTCAGCGACCCTCCTCGTGGGTGGACACATGTTCCCCTAGGCCAGTGCTTCGCAACGGGGGCGATTTTGCACCCAGGGGACGATTGACAATGTCTGGAGACATTCCTGGTCGACTTGACTTGCGTGGGGGAGGGCTAACCAAAACATCCTCCAGTGCCCAGGACAGCTCCCTCAGCAAAGACGGATCTGGTCCAAAATGTCAGCAGTGCTGAGGTCAGGACCTGCCCTGGGTGGGCCTGTCCCTGTGACCCTCTCCCCTGCAGAGGTTTCAGAGAGCACTTTCCCGTCCCAGGGGTGCCGTCTGATGCTTAATTAGCCTCCCAACAACATCGGCGCTCAGAGGGGTGGCCAAGACGCACAGCACCTTATCGCAGCCGTGCGTTCCACCTGGGCACTTCTTACACCTCGCTTCCTGCAGCCCCGACCCCTCCTGCAGCAGAAGCCGAGCCTGAAAGAACAGCTTTTCCAGCCTCGTTCACCACCTGCACACTGTAAACCCCAGGATGGCCTGTCCATTAGTCCTCCGCTGCGTGGGGAGATGGACGCCACCTGCAAGTGAGGCAGCATGGAGGGATGGGCGATGCCACTAGATGGATGCCACCGGCCCGCCTCTGTCTGCAAAGCCACCGTGGCAGGTGGCAGTCTGGAGGGTGTAGCCATGTCAGGCTTTGCGGGGGGAAGGAACAGTGGGTCAGTGGCTCTCCTCTCCTTATCCCCCCACTGCCTGTATCCTCCCCCAATAGGCATTAAAAGGTGTGTATTATGTTGGGGACTTTAATGTGTCTCTTTGTCCTCGGTGGGGAATGCCTCCGGCTTGTCATGGTGGGAGAGAGCCTGTCGGCATCCGTAAAAGCAGGGCTTGGATCTTAGCTCTACCGCTTACCAGTTCTGTGGCCCTCAGCCTGTTAGTTAACCAGGCAGAGCCTCAGTTTTTTCCATTTATAAGATGCGGACAATAGTACCTACGTCATAGGGTTGCTGCAACAATCACATTCCCTGCACCATTTCGTAGCAATCCCCCAGCCAGTCTGTGAGCCCCCCCAGGGCTAGGTCTTTGTCATCTTTGGAATGACTTTAATCCTTGTTGTATGGTAGATACTTATTATGGGGTGTGTTGTATTCCCCCCAAAAAGACAACTTGCATTCTACCTCCCGGTACCTGTGAATGTGACCTCAGTTGGACATAAAGTCTTTGCAGGTGTAATCAAGTTAACATGAGGTCGTTAGGGTAGGCCCTAATCCAATACAACTGGTGTCTTTATAAGAAGAAAGAAATTTGGACACAGATACAGGCAGAGAGGAGAATGCCTTCACATATGTCTCACGTGAAGACAGACACACGGGGAAATTGCCATGTGTAGACAGACGCAGAGACTGGAGTGACGCATCTACCAGCTGTGGATTGCCAGCAACCAGAGCTAGGAAGAGGCAGGGAAGAATTCTTCCCCTGCAGCTTTCAGAGGGAGCAGGGCCCTGCCGACACCTTGGTTTGGGGACTTCTAACCTCCAGAATGGTGAGACAGTAAATTTTGGTTGTTTTAAACCAACCAGTTTGGGGTACTTTGTTACAGCAGCCCTAGGAAACTAATACAATACTGAATAAATGTTTGTGGAATTTGTGTCTTCATGTGCAAAACTCATCGTATTCTGCCCCCATGTTCATACTTTGATAGTCTAACCTCTAGGCTTTTTACTTCTTTCTTTCTACTGATCATCTCCTTTGCAGATCCCCCAGTTTTGATCGTCAGCTGATTTTGTACTAATTTATCATAAAAACCTTTGCTTGTTATGGGAGAAAATTCTTAACGTGCATCACACTGAAAAGAATGAAGATTTTTGCCATAAAGTATCTGTGCCTTTCTCAGCAGCGAGTGATGGACTTAGTATTTCTTTTGGCCACGGGGTGGTTCCTGGTGCTGTGAGGAAGCACGAGGCTGTTGCTCCCTTCCGTTTTCTTTAAACTGGCAAAAGAGAGAACCAAATCACAGTTGCTTTAAAAATAAGGAGATGTGTGAATTTGCAAAACAGGAGCCCCAGGTCCAGGAGAGCAGGCTCCCCACTGTGTTAATTTGGCAGCCCAGCGAGGTCACTGGAGACTCGGGCTCCTTCTGTGTTTTGTCCACAGGACGGGCCTCCTCCTAAGGCAGGTGTCTCCACGGCCAGAAAGCTGGCTGACCACAGCAGCTGGGCAGCCTGCTTCCAGTTCATGACCTGTGGGGTCTCTTCGGTGTGTTGCTCTTAAGATCAGGAACATTTTTGGGACTTCCCTGGTGGTGCAGTGGTTAAGAATCCTCCTGCCAATGCAGGGCACGTGGGTTTGAGCCCTGGTCTGGGAAGATCCCACATGCCGCAGAGCAACTAAGCCTGTGCGCCACAACTACTGAGCCCGCGCTCTAGAGCCCATGTGCCGCAACTACTGAGCCCGTGTGCCACAACTACTGAAGCCCGTGCGCAGCAACGAAGACCCAACACAGCCAAAAATAAATAAATAAATAAATTTATTAAAAAAAAAAGATCAGGGACATAGGGACATTTTCCCCAAAGGCCTCCCCATCAACCTCTCCATCTTTGTCTCATCCCTGAACCAGCCACTGCCAAAGGGGATGGCATTTGATCATTGGCCCTGATTAATCCTCTGGGGAGGAATAGATGGACTCTGGAGAGTGGACCATAGTGCCCCTTGCCCTCTCCCCAAATTAACAACTCCTATTCGTCTTTGGTAGGCAGAATAATGCCCCCCCAAACACCCACGTCCTCAACCCCAGAACCTGTGAATATGTTACTGTACGTGACAAAAGGGGCTTTGCAGATATGATTCAGCTAAGGATCTTGAGATGGGGGAGATTATCTTGGATTATTAAGGTGGGTCCAGTACGGCACAAGAGTTCTTATAAGAAGGAGGAAGGAGGATCAGAGTCAGAGAAGATGTGAGGACAGAAGCAGAGGTTAGAGAAGGCTGAAGTTGTGACAACACTGACTTTGAAGGTGGGGAAAGGTGCCAGGAGCCAAGGAGTGCAGGCGGCCGGTAGAAGCTGGAAGAGGCAAGGACACAGATTCTCTGGGCCTCCAGAGGAACGAAGCCCTCCTGACACCTTGATTTTAGCCTGGAGAAATTGATTTTGGACTTCCAATTTCCAGAACTGTAAGATAATAGCTGTGTGCTGCTTTAAATTAAAATATTGATAAATTTAATATATTTAAAATTAAAATTTGTGATAATTTATTACAGCAACAATAGAAAATTAGATAAACAACAGGGTCCTACTGTATAGCACAGGGAACTACATTCAATATCTTGTCATAACCTATAATGGAGAAGAATCTGAAAAAGAATATATAGATATGAATCACTTTGCTGTACACCAGAAACTAACACAACATTGTAAGTCAACTAAACTGCAATTAAAAAAAAACTAATACACCATTGTTTCTCCAGGCTGACCTTGAATCAGTATAGACCTTTTGTAAGATAATAAGGATCTTGTATTCATTTTGAGTCTTCTGTTGTGTGCCAAAGATGATACACAAATATTTATGTGTTAAACGAAAGACAAACCCAGTCCCTTGCTCCACCTCCAGGTATAGCAAAAAAATGCTCTCCAAGTGGTCCATGTTGGTTTCTTCAGTCTGTACCAGTGCTGGGTGCAGGGAAAACAGAAAACAAGTAAGATCTTGTCCTTACTCGCAGGCTGCTGAGTACATCGCAGTCATTTGATTCCATAAATATTCTCTCTGTCAGCTCAGAGCTCTTCCAGATGTCGGCTCTGGCATCGTAACTAAAGCCAGCTTCCTCTGAAGCTTTTTCAAACCTGCTGATTTTTTTTTTCCTAGTTCTTAGCAAGGGGTCAGGAAGAGCAGAAGACCCTGTGAAGCACATCCATGGATGGAGCTATTTTTAGAGGGCCCTGCGTGGCTGAGATCAGCAGCAAATTCTAATGGTTGGGTCCTGGGGTCCACGGAGGATGTCAGCTGCCTGTCTCCTGCCCTTGTGCCACTTGGACAGAGACACTGCAATTTGGGAGTTTGCTCTGGTTCTTCATTTCCTTCTCTCACAGGAAGCCCTGTGCTGCAGAGCACAGTGGTGGGCTGCACACAGCATGTTGAGAAACTGCTTGTTCTCATCCCACAGTTCAGCTGTCTCTGGGAAGCCTAGGGCTTTCCTGGGGATGATAAATGACCAGTGGCAATGTATGAAAATATCTGGGAAGCTGACAGAAGTCGGGAGCAGAGAAATGGGGTTAGGGAGCTGAGCTTTGAGGTGATCTTTTCCAGCTGCGGAATTTTATTTTGAGGCGACTCAAACTCATGGGTAATCAACGAAGCAGCTCTCGGTCACTTAGCTCTGTGTTAACAGCTTAGCAAAGATTGGAGCTTAGTTCCCGTGGTGCCAATTCAACAGTTCTAGGCTCAGGAACAAAAATTTGAGAGCTGGACCGTAAAGCCTCAACATCCATAAGAGTGTGTAGTTAGGTTAGCTCAGCGGAGTGTTTTGGGCTCTGCCCTCTCCCTTCTCCCTTTGTCTGTAGTAAGTACCATGTGCTGACTGGTTACATGCATGGACTCCGTAGATGTGGCCTGGGATAGAATCCCACTTACCAGCAGGGTGACGTTGGCCAAATTACGGAAAGCTTTCTTCCTGTCTGGGATGATAGTAACACCAGCACACCTGGGCTTGTTGGGAGGATTAAATGAGCTCACGTGTGCAAAGCACTCATCCCAGGGCCCAGCACATCCTCAGGTCTCTACAAACGACTCACTTCCTGGGACCTGACCATCGCTCTCCAGCACTTCGGGTAGCTGCATGCTCGTCCGTTGTGTGGCTGTGTCCTAGGGTCTATTCAACCTGCTCCCTAGAATGGGATGTTATTTCCAGTTTTTACTGCCGTAAGCAACATTTCCGTGACTGTCCTCATAGGTAAAGATTTGCTCTCACCCTTAATTGTTTCCTCTGGTAAAATTTCTAGGGGTAGAATTGCTGGGTCAAAGAGGGGGCTTGTTTTTAAGGCATTTCTTGATAAATGCTGCCAACTTTTCCTCCAGAAAAGTGCTGGTTTACACTCTTACCAGCTGTGAATGAGTGTGCCCGTTTCCTTGCATGGCCGGGTTATTAACTTTTAATTAAATGAAGGCCCAGGAAAAATAAGAGGTATTTTCCTGCGGATTAAGTGTTCCTCGTCCTTGCTTATAAGCAATAAAGGCTTAAGAACCTGAAATGAGCCCAGAAGGCAAGTGGCTCATGTGAAAACAGCGCCCTCTACTGGTTTTCCCGGGTGGAGAGGTGCAAGCTACAGTGTAGATGGTGAGGCTCCGGTGGTCACTAACTCCTGGCAGGTGCCAGGAGCTCTAGGGCAACATTTTATACTTCTGGCCATTTAGTAAGTCAGCCTCCGCTGACCTTTCATTCTTACTCAGTTTCTTTTACAGAAGTGCTTCTCAACTGGGGGAGAGTTTACTCCCCAGGGAGCCCTTGGTACTGTCTGGAAACATTTTTGGATATCACAGGCTAGGGGACTGCTACTGGCTTTTGGTAGGTTGAGGCCAGGGATGCGGCAAACCATCCTACAACGCAAAGGACGGCCCCCTAACAAAGAATCGTCCTGCCCCTATGTGTCAGTCGGGTTCAGATTGAGAAACCCTGTTTTAGAAGAATGGAAGAATTGCTCCAGAAGGCTTCTTTTCAGACTGAAATAAAATATAGAAATATTAAATATGTATCACCACTATTTATTTTTTGGTTCTGGAAACCTGATCGTTTTGCAGAATAAAATGGAAAACAGGTGGAAGTGAAGCAGCGCACTGGCATTTCTAGGAGAGAAGGCGGAGTGGAAAATACAGCCCATAGTAATGTCACAAGTACTAATAGGGGAGGGAATTTTTTTCCTATTAACTTGATTTGGTTAAACCTGCCATAAATTCCTGTGCTTCCCCTTGAAGGCCTTGTCTGTAAAAGAAATTAAATTTAAAAAAACACAGTGGTTTTGGGGACCCTTTTCCCTCCGATTTCATGAGCCCCAGTGTTTTCATAACATTTATAATTGTGCTTTCCAGTGCTTAGTGCAGAGTGACCATCTGCAGATACAGTCTACTTCCCCCTCCTCCACGCCCAAGTAAATGCTGATTTAAGCATTGTTTCTCAGGGGAGGAAGGAAGGGAACTTCAAAAATAATCTTAGAAAAGGGTGTGCCTGAAGGGAAAAGTATGACAAGAATTTCGGGAGCACTAAGCTGTATTTCAGTTTACTCGACATTTGCTGCATTTGAGGACTTCTCTTTCTGGCGTTACCCAAACCCATCAAAAAACATACCCTGCTCTTTCGTCTTGCTTTAGCCCTGCTCTTCTCTACGTTACTTGTATTCTAGAATATGTGGCTTTATGGAGTGGCTTCACTGGTGGTTCTGAGTAATGCTAAGAGGATTATTTTGCCAGAAGTGGAAAAAATAAAACAAAACTACAGCTTTCCCCTAAATATCAGATACTGTTTTAATCATCTCCCTTGAGAGGTATTTTTCAGACCCATGAGTGGGTTGTAAAATCAACTTCTGGGTCACAATCAGCATCTAAAAACCAAAAAAAAAAAACAATAGAAAATATTAGAGGGTATCGTATATAGTAAAGGTAGCTTTTGTTCTGATGATGATTTCAAGATATGTAGCCATACGTAGATGTTTACGTCTGTGTGCACAAGCCTGGTGAGAAGTCTGAAAGGCCGTGGCTTGGGTTTTATAACATGGTGAAATCTGGCCAGTTTTGTAATTCTTTCATTGTCTCTTTAAGGACCTCAGTGAGTCCTACTTGTCTCCTGTCCCTCATGTTTGCTTCTGTTGCTTTTCCAGGTGGTACCAGGGAGATTGGCTCGGCCTTAACCAGGATGTGCATGAGGCATCGGAGCATAGAAGCCAAGCTGAGGCAGTTTTCCAGGTGAGGACCGTGTTTCTCCCAGACCTCAGACACCCTTGCTGATTTCAGGTTAAGGAAGCGGTGAGACAGAGCATAACTCGCCTCAAGCGGTACTGGTTTCCCCATAACGTTAAATCCCCACAGCCCGTCTCTCGTCACAGCCCGTCCCTCTGCGCACTCACTGAACAAGTACTTGGCTGGGCCTCTGCCGCACGGTGGTCTGGGCCCTGGGGCTCCAGGGAAGCACCAGACAGCCTGGGTCCCTGCCTCATGGAGCCTGCACCCCCCTCTGGGATCTTCTCTGTGTCTCTCCTCACGCTTCATCAGTGTGAGGTGCTGAGCACCCTGCTAAGACCCCTGGGTCCCCCACCCCTGCAGGAACCTCATAGGAGGAGGAGCTGCCGTGCTGGAGAGTGAGGCATGCACTGCCGCCCTGTTACCCGGGACCTTGTGTACGTCCTCCAGGCCCACCGAGGAGGGCGGGGGCGGCTCATAGAACCTTCCACGCTGCCAGCCTCTTGTCTGTTTCACAAGCGTCCAGGATGGGTAGAAATGGCAGTGGCTGGCACGGGGGTCTGCAGTCACCAGTGTTCCAGTGAGAGGGGGACGTTCTCCCAAACAGATCAGCATAATTCAGCACTTCTGCACCGCTCTGCTTTGTGAATTGCAAGTTGCATGAGAGGCTGTCACGGTGGAATCCCTCTGACCCTCTTGCAGGACCACCTCAGGAGGCTGCAGGATGTAGTGGGAAGCACCTGGTCTTGGAGTCACCCGGGCCTAGGTTTGAACCCCGGGCTGGCCGCTGACAGGCCGTAGTCTTGGGCTGGGCTCTCAGCCCCTGTCAGATGGGCGTAGGAATCTCTGAAGTGTTCTTGTGCAGATGCACGCAGCGTCCACGCAGTGGAAAGCACCTGCCGGGGCGTGTGATAAAATCTGGCTTCCTCCTTCCCTCCTCGGCCCTGGGGAGCACTCCCCATGAAGGCACCCCCTGCGCCTCCTCCCACGCACGTCATCTTGTTTATTCTGGGGCCCGTCCTGTGACACCTCATTCCATTTTAGTGATGAAGAGACTCCAGTTCAACAGCCACTGTGTATTGAGCAGCTACTATGTGCCGGCATTGTCTTAGGTGTACAGGGCATAGCCCTGAGTAGGAAACACATCCTGCACTCATGAAGCTTACGCTCCAGACACTGTATAAACCTGATAGAGTGTCAGGCGGTGATGAATGACGGGAGAAGGAACACGCGGGATGAGGTGGGTGGCGGCTCTTGGACACAGGCTGGTTAGGGAGCGTGTCTGTTCAGACAGACAGAGCTGGAGGAAGTGAGGCCAGAGGATGCGCCTGCGAGGGGCATCTTACCACTAGACCCTGGTAAGAGAAGAGGGGGTGGTACCAAAAGCTTAGAGATTTTCAGGAGGCCCAGCATCAAAAAGCAGTCTGAGAATACCTTTGTTGCAGTTCTCACCAGTGCCATTCAGACAGTTTATGGGCATTCTCTAAGTTCCCAACAACATCTCTGTAATGTAGGATCGGGTCGATCCTACTTCCATTGCACAGAAAACCCTGGCTCCCCTGACTCATGATCCCTCTCTGTTGGGAGCTACCTTTCCACTCATTTAACTGCAGTCTGGGAGAGTGCACAAAATAAGAAGGGATGTACCTGGAGACCCCTCACCCCTCTGATCCTGCCTAGGCTGTCCACAGTCTACATTTATGACTTATCCTGAATGCATGTCAGAATCATGTGGGCCTTTTTTAAAAAAAGGTAATGCTGGCCCCCCACCCTCCAAGTTTATATCAGATATGGGGTGAGGCCCCGGTGTCCTCACCTTTTCAAAGCTCTCCAGCTGGTTCCCTTGTGCAGCCAGAGGTGTGACCCCACTGATCTGCAGCGTTGCTTGTTAATAGAGTGTGGGAGTGGAAAAAGGGGGCCATGAGAAGAGGTCGCGCCCACCAGTCACGGGTACAGCTTCTTAGCAGTCATTGAAAAGCCTCCTGAGGACACGGTTGCTGTGAAATTGGGGGATTTGGATGTGAACTTGGGCTTAGTATGCTGCCTTGTCTTGCTTCAGGTAATCGTGATTCAGGTACGTTTTGACAACTGAGTGTAAACCTGGACAACAGAATGTGTCTGTTTAATGTCTCCTTCTCTTTCTCCTTTGGTACAAGTGCTTTAATCGACTGTCTGATAAACCCACTTCAAGAGCAGATGGAAGAATGGAAGAAAGTGGCCAACCAGCTGGATAAAGACCACGCAAAAGGTACTGGGCAAGGCGGCAGGTGCATATTAGTCCCAGGTGGCATGTTGCCAGCTGCTGCCTGTGCCTCTGCTGGGTTCATGGATGTCACCCAGAGGACCTGCTCTTTCACCGCTGCTGCTGTGGACATCTCAGTGTTGGAGGATGAGGGGTCAAAAGTGATCCCATTGCAGGACTCAGTGCTGGGTTTGGGGCAGGAAGCATCACTCAGTGGGTAGCCTGATCGCGCTCTGTGACATTAATTGTGATCAGCTGAGTTAAAAGTGATTTGTAACAGCAGGCTTAAATGCCAGAGATGCACTTAGGGCATTTCAGCACATTTTGAAAACTAAACTTTTAATGATGTAAGCTAACCTTCAACCAGTGGGTCTCAGTACCTCATGTGCTAGGTCTGGGGACAAAATGGTCCAGGCAGACGCCACCCCTGTCAGTCTTCCTGGAGCCGAAGGGTGGGGTGCTGGTGGTACGGAAGGGGCAGGAGACTTTGCTCCACGGATCATACAACCTGCAGTAAGTGTGGTGGAGGGAAAGCGTGTGGGCAGATCTGAGGGGATGAAACAGGAAAGAGTTGACTCATAGGCGCTACCAAGAGCATATAAGAGAGAGCCCTGCTCTGATAGGCTCAGGGCTGGTGGGAGGGAAAGGTCGGGGATGGCTTTGTGGGAGCCGGTCCAGTTGGCGATTAGTTGATGAGGGTAGCAAAGGAGAGAAGTATCAGAGGTGACTGTCATTTCAGATGTTCATGCCTGGGTGACGGAGATGCCAACAACAGAAATGGAAAAGTCCAGGGTGGATGTAGGCTGGTGGGGGAAGAGGAAGTGGCCGGTGGGGATATGAGTCACGTGGGCCGCCCCTCCTCCATGTCCACAGTGTCTGGCCTTGGTACTAATGTGAAAGTAAAGCAGCTGGGCCTTTCCCAGTTCTTTTCCATGCGGTCTAGTTTCTCCTGCTGTAGTCTGAGGGGCTCTTTTCTGAATTGTAACATCTGGCCAGCGTCTTGCCACGTGGGTTCTTTTTGGAATGAAGCACTGTGGATTTGGGCCTTGGGAAAGTAGATAATACTGAAAACATTTCCTGATACTTAAGCTGAGAAATTGTGAATTTTAGAATTTTTATTAAAATGTTCCCAGGTACCATGTTTCCTCAAAGCTGGTATGAATGAATACTGTAGGGAAAGACCCCAGTGCATTTTGTTGGTTTTCGTGTTCATAGCCCCTTTGCTGTCAAAGGTCCTCATGAGAGTTTTATCATTTCGTATTCCAATAAAGCTATTTATTGCATGTCATAGTTTATGCTTTTGGTGATGAAAGTAGTGGCTGTTGCTAAAGTGTTTTCTGTTGAGCTAAGTGGTAAAATTATTCAATATTCTGCTTTCTCTTAGAATATAAAAAAGCTCGCCAAGAGATAAAAAAGAAGTCCTCAGATACACTGAAACTGCAGAAGAAAGCAAAAAAAGGTAATTCTGCTGTTAATGTGTTACTTGGGGAAAATGAGCACGTGCTTGATTTTTCTTTGAAGTGGAAAGTCTTCAGTCAGACTGCCTTACATGTAGTGGTCCTGTGAACAGATAGGAGCTAATAGAATCTATCTGAAGTCCCCAAGTGCAGAATATCTATTAATTTGAGACCCTTGCAAAGTTGTACTTGACTCATTCCTTCCCCCCAACCTGGTCTCCAAAATTTGACAGTTTCCATGCTTATTGTACATGGTGATGAGACTATAAATTTCTTGGAAGCCTTGGGATGATGCATAAAAGCCTCTCTGCAAATGTTGTATAATAATTATTGCAGAAATGATGTCATTTTCTCCTCTGTCCTTCACAGCCTATAATCTCTGAAACCCTTTATTAAGTCTCGTGAGAATGTTAGAAAAGGCTGCAGTGGGAGCCGGGAATCATTGCTATGTAGGGAGATTTTTCATGGTGCTCATGAGGGTGGGAGCTGGATAAGGAAAATGAGACTGCTGGTGCAAGAGGCCCCTTCTCCCCCCGCAGCTGATTGTCATTTGCAAACCAGTTAATTATCAGATCCATGACCCAGCTTTGCTCTTCCGGCTTGAACTGGGAGTTTTAAGAGAAAAATCTAGCTCCATCCACTTTGAAAGCATTCGTAACATTTTACTAAAACCTAACAAGATGTAGGGACTCTCTCTCGAACGTGAGCAGGTGACCTTCCCTCTAGACTAATTCTTCTTGATACCACGATTTGGAATTTGCTGCATCACAACTGATAAAATGGGTATTTCCCCCCCCCATCAGGATGCTCTGTGGGTGGGTAGTATTGAGCGTTTGTTTGAGACAACAACTTTTTTAGGTAGAAATCCCCCAAACCAAATTTCCTCTTTCCTAAGCAAGCAGTTCTCATTTGGAATTAAAAGAAACATCTGGAGAGATGGGAGTCTTTGGTAGAAGAGGGGCAAGGACAGGACAAAGTTTTCAAGCTTTGGCATTTCTGAAAAATGTCCCCCCCAGTTCTTATAATAACCAGGAGACCATTTCAAGATAAAGACAGCAGGATATTCACCCACGCTCAGTTTTTCTGTTAGTATTGGCCCCATTTGTTTCTTTTGGATGTGTTTTCCTGGTCTTGGTGCTTCTGCAGTTTATGTTCTGTCTAATTCAAGTGCCTGAGAGCTAGCATTTGACAAGTGGAATAGGGTTTGTGGCCAGTAACGTTGTAGTGAGTCTAAAGGTAAATGTAGATAAAACTGCCACCATATTACAGTGAATCTGAGGTTCTATAAAAGAACAGGATGGTAAAAATTTGGAGCTGAACTCTACCTAGTTGACAACATGCCAGCTTTGAGATAGGAGAGATTAATGAGTTTGGAGAAGAGGGTCCAAGGACGATCTGTGGCTTGGAAAAGGTTTGGGAATTTGGTGAAAAGGATGGGGTAAGAAGAAGTAGCGGTTTTCCTTTCTCTCTTCCAGAATTTTCGTTTCAGAGGCCTTAAGTTCTTGGCTGCAGTGATAATCCTTTTATCTGAATTTTACATGGAGGCTGAAACAGTCTTCATCTGTGACTCAAAGTCACTGGCATTGTCCAATTAGCAGAATTTGGACCTACAGGGGATGCCTGGTAGGTTGATTGCGGTGCAACACAAAAGGAAGTTGCTGGTAGTTAGACTTGCCCAGCTCTGCTTAGGCTGCCTAGAGAGGATAACGACCTTCCCATTAAAGCACTGGATAGAAAGGTTCAGGACACATGGAGGTGCCGGACTGTATGACATGAGGGGCTGCTTCTGGTCCTGGGACTCGGGAGTAATTGGCTTTCAGTTGTGAGGTTTCTTGGTGGCACTTAGGCCTGAAGGCTGAGACAGTAGAGGCTGTGATCAGGGGTTTCGGAAGCATCCATCTGGTCAGCCCCAGTCGTATATCTGATGGTCTTGGGCACCATATCCTTTCCAGACGAGGTAGCAGTGATGGTGTTCTTACGCCAAGTCAGGTCAGTAGCTTAGAATGTTCTGGATGACTTTCTAGATACTCCAGTGAACAACCAGAAGACAGTTTTTGTTTCTTTCCTTTATAAAAAAATTTTTTTCTAAAATATGTAAGTGCCTTTTAAAACTCACATTTGTATATTTCTGGGGTGAATGGAGCTTTCTAGGAGGTACCAGAGTTATCGTTCTGAGTGAATGTTAATGAAGTGCTCTCCTGGAAGCAGTATGGCCTGAGAATGGAAACAGTACAAGCTAAGGGCTGGAAGAAATCTGGTTATTTGAGACTCCCAGTTATTTTGGGGTCTGGTTAGCTACGGTTTCCCCTTTTGCCTAAAGGCCTCTCTGTCGGTTTCATCTCCCTCAGGTGCTCAAGTGGTAGCTTCCTAGACTCTTGTAAAGTGTTGGTAGTTCCTTCTGAGAGTTATCCCATGCTTTGGATACATTTTTTTTTGTCTTGATAGAACTGAATCTGGTTTATACAGCGCAGTAATCACTTCCTCTTAAATATGTTTTCAGAAGGTCATCAAACAGCTTTCTGCCACTCCTTTTTCCAAAACTGTGATCTTTGACCTAAAAAAATCTTCTGACTCTCCTTTTCAAAGTTGAAATGCGTTTATACATTTAAGCATGGTCCTGGCACTCCCTCTGACCTAGGCAGGCACATATGGGGTGTTATTTTTGTGTGTGACTAATTTACCTGAACTTTCACTCTGCAGCTGTATCACGTTTTGCCACATTCTTTGTTTGACTCTTTTGTACTATACTATAGAAGGGTAATTTTTACTCTAAAGGTATTTAAATATCACTGTCAAAAAACTCTGAATGGTTTTTGGGGTTTGATTAGACTTTATCTTAAAATCATTTTAAAACAACTTGACATGTGCTCCATCTGTGGGTGAATGTACCTATTTTTGTGGAAGGCAGGCTACTGAACACCTACCGGGCGTAAAAACTAGGCAGGGAGTTGGGGGCTGGAGGAATGGTCCCGGCCCTCCGAGAAGTTCCAGGCCAGCGCCCAGGGTCGGTGCATGGGGGCAGAGCCGCCTTGTTGAGTGGTCAGGGGGACAAGACAGAGGCAGCCAGGAGGGTGGGGAGGGGCTGTGGGGCTGACCCAGCAGCCCCAGGTTCTGAGTGGCATCTCTTGAACCCTCATCGAGCCCTGCTGCTTGACGTCAGCTCGTGACCCTTGAGGTCCTAGAGCTGGTTGTAACCCAGCTGGGGGAAGTAAGAGGATCAGAAGTGGGAAACATTTTATGCTGTTCGCCCACTTCTGCCACCTTACTGTACAGACGGTAAGCCTTATTTCTCATTTAGTTAGCTCTCATGTTATTATTAATTTTAATTAAAAAATTAATTATGGTAAAGCCTTCTGTTTCCATCTGTAACTACTAGAAGTTTATCAGAGACTTTGAGGGAGGGAACTGGAACATTTTAATATGTTAACCCTTGAGCGTGACGTTGAAATAGTTGTTTTCACCAGAGGCTGCAAAACTAATATTATAAACCTAAGAAACAGACTCCCAGAGTCCCATATTAGCATATTATTTGCTATTATACGAAAATTTTAAGTTCTTTAAATTTTTAAAAATTTTTTTAAACTTTCATTTTCACCCCAGCTTGAACTTTTGATCCTGGTTTCCCTAGTTACTTTTAAAGTTACAGTAAATTACACTTGAAAGCTCTTCTTGTTAAAGCATCTTAATTGGCTTCTTACAGGAATATAGTCTTCATTTATCTTTTTAAGAAAAAACCTTGCTGCATTCTCTAGGGGTGCTGGTTACTAACTAGGAAGATGTCTGTTTAGATGAGAAGGAAAGGCCATTAGCAAGTGAAGGAAGGGAACTTGGATTTGCAGCTCTTGGTGGATGTGGGTTTAATCGCCCCAATGTAAAATTCGGTGGCAAGCCACGGACTGTTTTAACACATGAAAGAAAGGTAAGACTGCTGCTCGAATACCAGTTTGACTTTATTATTTTCCTTTTTGTGTCAATTGTGTATCCTGCACTTTTTCACCGCACGCCCCCCCCCTGCCAGTGGACGCTCTCGGTAAGTCTGTCATCCTGAATCTCTGGTGGCTGGTCACGGTGTGGTCCTTACTGTGGGCTTTCCGTGGTTGTCCAGACCTATGCTAGTTGCCCCAGTTTTCCTGCCAGTTCAGAACAATCAATGGTGCCTACTTAATCTTCCATAACTTTAAGAAAACTGTGTGTGTGTGTGTGTTTCAGTCAATCATTTTCTTTCTTTGAAGTCTGGCCCTTTAATGGGTTAGCTCAACATTCTAGAAGTCTCTGCATCCTCATAATTCAGCATTAGACTCATGGAAAAAAGAAATACAGAGTGACTTAAACCCTCCCTTCCACACGAAATAAATATAACTATACATACATATCTAGGTGTATATGTGTGTATTTATATCACAAACAAAACGTGGAGAGCTACGCTAAATAACTCCTCAGAATAATTCCCAGATCAGATTTGGTGGTATTAAGCTTGCCACATATCTTTAACTTTGTCCCCCCAGGACCATATAGTTTTTTCAAAACCAACCATTTATTTTTAAAAAATCAAAAGTATTTCTTATTTCAGCAGAGTTTGTGGAATGCTTCATTTCAAAGGTATCAGATCTTCAAATTCAGTAAATCAAAATGATTCTTCTTGACTGAAAATTGACCCTCATTCTGTGGGTGACAACGCTACTAAAAACCTCAAGTTGCTTTCGGTGTCTCGTGGCTGTCCCTGTGTCTCGGAAAGGTCTGTCTGTGAGCCGTCCATGTAGTTTATCTTGCCTGAGTGTGCTCGAGTGTTCTCTGAGCCTTTGCATTGAGCAGCTCCAGAGAGGTTTTTGCATCGGATTTTGTCATCTACGATGAACCCGAAGCACACAGGTCCCCTCTGACAGGTGCGGCTGGGATGACCAGCTGTCACAGGGGACACAGCTCTGCCTCCCTCCCATCACGTTGATGTTGGGATAGTGTCCCCCACCTTTTTTTTTTTTTTTTTTAAGATGCTGTTGTTTTATTTTTATTTATTTTTTGCGGTACGCGGGCCTCTCACTGTTGTGGCCTCTCCCGTTGCGGAGCACAGGCTCCGGACGCGCAGGCTCAGCGGCCATGGCTCACGGGCCCAGCCGCTCCGCGGCATGTGGGATCTTCCCAGACTGGGGCACGAACCTGCGTCCCCTGCATCGGCAGGCGGACTCTCAACCACTGCGCCCCCAGGGAAGCCCAGTGTCCCCCACCTTTTAAAGGTGATAATCCTCTCTAGTCCTCAGTGTTGTGGTTCAGAGACAGCTTGAACAGTTTTTAGTGCACCTTTGGGAGGAAGGTAAGACACAGCCATTCTTTTGCTTATCGTGATAAAATTCATATAACATAAAATGCACTGTTTTAACCATTTTAAAGTGTACATTTCAGTGGCTCTAGTGCATTCTCAATGCTGTGCAACCATCACTACTGTCTAATTTCAGAACGTTTTCATCACCCCAGAAAGAAATCCCTTTCCTTTTAAAGCTGCCGTGCCCCATTCTCCCTCCCCCAGCCCATGACAACTGTTCCTCTGCTTCCTGTCTCTCTGGATCTGCCTATTCTGGACATTTCTTATAAAGGGAATCATACAATATGTGGCCTATTTGAGGACTCAGACTTTTACTGGAACCTTTGCTTGAAAGCCTGGCATGAGTCTGTGGAGTAAACGGGGCATGCTATTTGTTTTAAGTGACGGACAGTAGGATTAGGGGTGAGTAAAGGAACCATGCAGCCTTTTGTGACTTAGATTCTGCTCATCTTAGGGAGAATCTCTGCAGCCCCCTCTAGTTCTCTGTCTTGCAGGGGCCCGTTCACAGGGCTAAGCCACAGTGGCATATGATTATAACAGTGAACTTGGGCGTAAAAACTTCAGAAAGCTGTGTGGCTTGAAGCCCTCATAAATTTTAGTTTACAAGTTTTAAATCATGTTTGAACCTGGAGATCTGTATTTTAACCAAGTTTCATGGTAGTTAAAATGTCCTGGTTTAACAAAAGAAGAAAATAATATGTATATACAGAACTTTCCCTCCGTCAGTTAGAAGTATTTACCTTGAATCTTGCATAAGCAATGACTGGGGGCCTCCACAGGGGAGAAAGTTACAACTCAATAAAGTGTACTGAGCCAGGGATACACTGCTCCCTCCAGGAATTGAGACTCTAGCGGAAGGAAACCAATTATAGTCGTTCCTCGGTATCCGAGGGGCATTGATTCCAGGACCTGCCTCAGACTATGCGATGCTCAAGTCCTATAGTCCGCCCTCCATATCCACGGTTCCGCATCTGCGAGTTCAACCAAGGATTGTGAACGTAGCGCACGATCCATGGTTCGTTGAATGCGGAACCTGTGGATTTGGAAGCCGATTCCATATTTATCGAAAAAGATCCGTACATAAGTGGACCCGTGTTCAAACCCGTGTTGTTCAAGAGTCAGCTGTAGTTTAATCCGGTGAGCTCAGCACCACGATGAGTATAAGCGGAAGGTGTAGGCAAGGCGCAAGGAAGCCATGCACGCTTGGTGTGGGTGGGTGATGAGGAAGATGAAGGGGGTCAGCTGGTGGAGAATGGGACGAGGGCTGCTCAAGGTAGAGGGGACAGTGCGAGCCCTCACCATTGAGACGGGAGTACCAGAACCGTGGGAAAGGTGACCATGCTGCGGAGGGGGAGTGCGGGTGATACCCCAAGTCACCTTTTGGGGAGACTGACAGTTCCACCTTGGGTGGACTGAGAACCACAGTGACACCCCGTGTCAGCCTCAGCTACCTGCCTCCAGATGGTTCTATCACTCGGCCCCATTTCTGATCAGACCCCATACTAGACTCAACTTCTCCACCCATCACCCTTCTTTTCTTCCATGCGGAGAAAGCAAAAAGCCTGTGCAGTGCTGAAGCCTTTCCACTGGCGCAGTGGTTTCCGCGGCCCCTGGCTGCATCAGGGTGAATGTTTGCATTTCCTCACCCATTTCTTCTGTGCTTACAAAACTGGCAAAAACCATTCTCAGGATGCCCCAGAAACTGCAGTCAACGAGTGGATCACTCTCCCTGCCTCAGTGGTGAAAACAGTATGTCTCAGCCACCTCCATCCACTCCCCCTTTGGGTTTTGAAAAGGAGTAGCCCTGGGAGCCCTCCTGCCCGGAGGGAGCTCCCACCTACAAATCTGAAGTCTGGGTTATCTGTTCATGGGTCAGCTGACTTTCTCGCCTGGCACAGTGCAGAGGCTTCTTTGCTCCGTTCCCACTGCCGAGTTAGGGGAGGTGGAGAAGAAGCAGACTGCTCAGAAGGTGGTGTGGCCTGCACAAAGCGACCCTCTCAGCGGTTAACCCCATCTGTCGTGGGTGTGCCTCCAGGAGTGGTCAGGAATTGTCATGCCCCCAGGACATCCTGGGCCCCTGGAGTCAGCATGGAGCCACGGGTGGCCTGCCCTGTATTGCCGGTGATCTAGGTTGCAAGACCCAGCCCTGGAAGAAGGCAGCGACCCCCAGAAATCTCCTCTGGACGTTTTCTCCGACCACCTTCCCGTGATGCGTGTCAGCTGTCTGCAAAGGGACAACCGAAAATAACAACGGTCCTTTCTGAATGCTGACGTGAGGTGGTGAAAAGAGCTGGTCCATGATTCCAGGCGTCTTCCCCACTTCCCGCTCACCTCCAGTGGGCATCCCTGGAGGGGGATGGATTGCCACACCAGTGCGATTGGGAAAAGGGTACTTTGAGCCCAAACCAATGATTGTTCTCTATTGGAACTAAAGCTGGAAAAGTTCCTTCTGAGGTCAAGGGGGTGACTGTAGATGCAGACGGGTGATCGCTTAGACCTCCAGGGGTTGCTTGACCACTTACTTGTATGTAGCCTTGTGGTCTTTCTGGATATTTAGATGCAACTGCACGTAACAGCAGGGAAGATTATTGAGTCACTGCTTCATTCTAGGCTTGGGAAAGGTGTTATAGGAGTGCACACATTTAATTATGCAGGAAATAATGGAATGGGTACAGTTTTACTAAATGGGGCAACCTGTGTGAAATGGACTTTTTAATGAGTCAGTGTTAGAGAACCACAGCCCGACATAAGGTTCTGGCCCTAGAAATGCCAGGTAAAGCAGTCAGCAGAGCAAGGAGAGAGAAGGGAGAGGTCAGTGGGTGATGGCAGCCGACCCTGCCAGCCTGTGCTAACGGGCCGATGGGGGAAAGCATAACGAAGGGGCGGACCGACTCCTTCTATCTTAGTACAAGCAGCAGCGGTCAAACTTTACTTTTTAGACCCCGGGTGGCATTCGGAACGCTGTACCTAACTGCAGTCAATAGAGATGTTGGAATCCCACCCAACAAGTTCCTGAAAGGGACTGTTGCATTTTGAGATGAAAGCATGTAGTCCTTGGAGGCCAGGGGACTCATTCGTCATACTTCACACCAAGGAATTCTAGGTAAAAACAGACCGAACAGATCCCCCCGAGGCCCAGAGCTGCGAGCTCCCTTCCTCCGCAGAGCTGGTCTCTGGGAAAGCCTCGCCCCGACGCAGCTCATCAGGTGCCTTGCTTGTGACTTTGGCTACAGATGGCTCGTTGCGGGAGCGGAAACAGATGCCCTGAAACGTCCCTGTGCGTGACGAGACTGTTGTCAAGGTTTGGAGCGCCTGGCTTCCCTGTGGCTGCATTTAGAAGCTGGGAAGATGTATTTACAGTGGGGGGGGAGGGGGCAGGGAGAGCGCCCAGCAGGAGCCCAGTGCTTGTCTCCGTGTTAATTTTGCCGGAGGACAAAAAGGACGACGTGCTTGAAATATCGATTCCTTGCACAGTGTGGTTTTGATTTACCCCGAGAACGCTGAGCCGGTGGTGCGGGTGCAGGACTGGGGGTGTAGTCCTGCCTTTCTTGAGTTGCAAGCCATTCACAGCTTTCGGGGGGTTTATTGCTTCACTTCCGGCGCCTCTCTTTCATTCGTACATCCCCAGTGACCGCCGCAGAGGAGCCCTGTGAGGCAAGCGCGCATCTTCGCTCATTCAGGAAGTAGATATAAAGTGCCTCCTCTGGGCTGCACCCCCTTGGCAGCCACGGGAGCAGAAGGAGCCTCTGCCCTCAAGCCGTCCCCGGGATGGCGGAGGCCTTTACGTTCTAACATCAGTCCTCTGACACCAACAGGGTGTCCTGCAAGTCACATCAGTTCAGATACTAACTACCGGAGTTGGCTTAGCTAAGGACTCAGTCCCGCAAGACTTCCTCCTCTTCAAGGTTCACCAGCCACAAGTGGGGTCCGCAGGCTACCCACCCTTCCGCCCAGCCCATCTCAAATTTAGGCTCTCACATGAACCGCCTCAGGTTTGACAATTTGTTATAAGGACTCGCAGAACGCAGGAAAGCACGGTACTTACAACTGCTGACTTATTATAAAGGAAACCAGTGAGCGTCCAGGTGAAGTGCTCCGTAGGATGCGAGGTGGGGCGGGGGTGGGCACAGAGCTGCTGTGCCCTCGCCAGGCACACTGATGGATTCACTGGAGCTCGCCGCTTCAGAGTTTCTGTCGCATTTTATCGTTACGGAGGCATGCCGTCCCCGGCTGCGGTGCCCCGGGTTAGAAGGAGGACTTCAGAGATGCTGTGCGACTGCCGACGGCACCTGCCACTTCCCGAGCACTGACCACCTGCTGGCCATTGTGCTGAATGCTCTAGTGAATGAGTCCACTTGGTTGGGCTTACATCAACCATGCGAATCTGGTACTGTTTTTTATATTTAACAGATGAGTGGAAACTGAGGCACAGCCTGTTGAAAGAATAACAGAAATTGAGTTTGTTTGAAAATGTTTAAGTCAAAAGAAAAAAAAAAGAAAATGGTTAAGTCCAAAAGCTTCCAATCTTATCTGATCAAATCTCTCTCTCTCTTGATTTCTGGTTGGTTTTGCTTTGGGGAATCGATCAAAAACCGCTGCAGGATATTAAGAGTAGAAGATGATATATGTAGCGATAATAAGGATAGCCACCTTTTGGTGGAAAAAGAATTTTTCACTCCAAATTCTAATCTCCAGCATCACCTTGCATGTCTATTTCTGAAACTATACCCCCATGTTTCAGTATTTATATCCCGTATTCCATTGACTTCAGATGCCATCAGTTGTAAGATGAACTATTATTTTCTTTTTTCTTTTTTCTTTCTTTTGCGGTACGCGGGCCTCTCACTGTTGTGGCCTCTCCCGTTGCGGAGCACAGGCTCCGGACGTGCAGGCTCAGCAGCCACGGCTCACGGGCCCAGCCGCTCCGCGGCATGTGGGATCTTCCCGGACCGGGGTAAGAACCCATGTCCCCTGCAAAGGCAGGCGGACTCTCAACCACTGCGCCACCAGGGAAGCCCACTATTATTTTCTGACTGATGAAAAAAGAAAAAAAAAATGCCGATTACATGATGACATCCCCACTGACTGTAAGACATCTTAATTTGTAAGGTATAAACGTGAAAAAGTGGGCGTCTTCAGATGAAATACGGTATTTGCATGAGTGTGTCAGGGGCAGATGGAAGTCATTTTGTGGGGTTCCAATGGCTTCTCCATACGTCTCTCTGGGGGAAAAGAGGACTTCGGATGTGTTCCTGACGGTGAGCTTGGCCCAGTGTGTCTTGGGTTGATTCTCGCCCGTTGGAAAGCCCTTTGCCTGCATCTGGCTTGGTTCAGCCCCGAGGCTCAGGTATGGGCTGCAGTGCGTGTAGGGAGAGGCTGGGAGGTTCCAGATGACGCTAAACACTTGACTGCCTTTTTGATCAGGCTGTTACTATGTAGAACGTTCGGCCCCTTCCGCCTTGTCCCCAGGGTTTATGTTTGCTGTGAGCATGAAGCTACAAAGAATGTAGGCTTGAGAAAGACGGAGGGTTGCATCTGTCTGCGCCCATTCCTAGCTCAGGGACTTGCAAGCCACCCTGGTTCCCTCAGTCTCAGTTTCCCCCTCTGCCAAATGGGGGTGTTAATTCCTGCGTTGAACGTTTATGTGTATGTAGATTAAGGAAAATTAAAATGTAAATGTTGGGAAAATACGGGATCTTGGTTTCATTCCAGAAAGCTTTGTGACTTCTATCTCCTTTAAAAAAAATAAAATAAAATCTTTTCTCCTTTAGGGGTGCTGCTTTGGCCCATGACACGGTGCCCATTAATAGTGCTTTGCCCCAGGAGCATTTTTTGTAAAGAGAATAATCATATGACTTCCCCTGTGCAGGGAGTAAGGGGCTGCTGGCTGTTGTTCAGCGGAATTCTCCAGCATGAATCCAACCAAGACCTGGAAGCCAGCAGGGGAAAAAAAAATTCTCGAGACTGAGTTGACTTAGATTTTCCAGAAAAGGTCACAAGCGATGCTTTGCTCAGGAATTTTGTCTGGAAAGCCTGTTGAAGGCACCTCCTCTCTTCTTTTGGCTGATGGACCGCCCTGGAATTTGCTCATTTTCCATTGTTAGGCCATTTAAGGGCCTGACGGTTGAGCCAGTGAGCAAACTCAGATCAGGCTGTTATATCAGTGCCTCATTCATTCGCAAATATTTGAGTACCTGCCTTACAAGCAGGTGTGCTGACAGAGAAGATACCGCACTGAGCAAAAATATTTGTGGTTTCTGTCCTCGTGGGGCTTCCTGATCACTAGGGGAGGCTGCCGTCAATCAAAGGACTGGAGAAATAAAGATAAACTTAGAATTGGGAGGAGTGTCGTGAAGGCTGTGTATAAGGAACTTCTGAGAATCAAGTAAGAGGATTTAGTCTGGTGAAAGATTCAAGGAGGGCTTTTGTGAAGAACCGGGACCTGCAGGGTGAACAGGTGCTAGACAGGTGGGGAGGGAGAGTGGATGTGTAGGTATGGAGCCAGACCCTGGAGAAGCGCCTGGGAAGTGGACAGAGGAGGGGAGGAGCAAAGGCAGAGGGTGGTCTAAGAAGCTGATCCACGCATGCCTTGCAGGACAGGCCATGTTAAGGACATTAGACTTTTCTTGAAAGCAATGGGAGCTACTGAAAAGTGATAAGATTTGCATTTTGAAAGGAATTTGGGGCTGTTCTGGGTGAGCTGGTCTCAATGCAATCAGGATGGCCTATTAGGGGTTGATGGAGCTGTCCAGGTGAGAGATCAAGGTGGCACAGTGAGGGTGGCAGTAGCAGAGGTGAAATAGGTGACAGGGTCAAGTCCATGTGGGAGCTGGCATGGCCAGGACCTGTACTGAGGTCATCGGCAGTGGCTCTCCTCGCATTGCTGATGGGAGGGAAATGAACAGGTTTTTGTATATTAAGTCAGTGCCAATACAACTCTGAATTTGTGGATCTAGAAAGATGACTGTATCTTAAAACCAGTACATCCAACAGGGACATGGAATAATTTCTTCCACAGTCGTTTTTTAATAAATATAATTACATGTTGTGTTAGCGAATTTAAGAAATAAACATTGTGTTTTTAGGTTATGATATATCCCACATGGAAATGTACTCACTCTAATTATAGCAGTCTTTATAGATTATACTTATTTTAGAATACTACAATTTGGAAGTCCTTTAGTTATAACATAATACACATTGAAAATAACTTGACTAATCATAGAATAATTTAAGCTTATATTTACCAGATTAGGTAACATTTGGGTCTAGTCACTTTGCTTTCCTATGTCAGTGTACTTTTAAAAGTCAGTGTCATTCATTACAGATAGGTGTGTGCCTTGTAACTTGTGAAAGGACGTAAAGATACCTCCCCAATTTCTTATAGTTATAAGTTGGTATTGAAAGAAATTGCTACCATCATCAGCCCTCCCTCCTCTGGAGTTAAGAACATGCTGACCTGGTCTGCAGCCCTCTGTGGTTCCTTAGTTGGAGCATCCTTGGAGAGGCTGAGAGGCTTACAAGGAGGCCTCTGGAGCAGCCGCAAGCATGTGGCCTCACCTGCAGGGCCCGGGGTTGGCCAGGCTGTTTGGCAGGTTGCAGAGACACAGGGAGTTTCATTACCAGAGGAGTTGTATCATGTACACATTCGGTGTATGTGGATTCATCTGCGCAAGTCAGCATTTTATTTATTTAAAAAAAAACTTCTTTTGGCCATGCCGCAGGGCTTGCAGGATGTTAGATCCCCGACCAGGGATCGAACCCCGGGCCCTCCGCAGTGAAAGCATGGAGCCCTGACCACTGGACCTCCAGGGAATTCCCAGAGTTTCCTCTATTTTAAAATGCTGGGGAATTCCTTGGTGGTCCAGTGGTCAGGGCTCCGTGCTTTCACTGCTGAGGGCCTGGGTTCGATCCCTGATCGGGGAACTAAGATCCCTGACGGCATCGTGCTGCGTGGCCAAAAAAAAAAATAGAGAAAACTCCCAATCTCATGGGGCTGGAGGTGCACCCACCCGCCCACCCTCCATGAGGCCTGTGTCAAGAGGGAGCCCTTGCTTCCCTGCAAGTCCCCTGGGAGAATGGGAGGATGCTTTGACAAGTGTCTTGTCCACTAAAAACTTGGGGAACCTGTGACTCAGGGTCAGGTAATGTGGGAGGGTGGCTCTCTGGCATCCTGGCGGAAGGAATGGAAACAGTGACCATGGTAGAGAAACTGGAAAAACTGGTAGAATTATGGGGGGTGTAGGATGGGAGATGGTGACCGATGACTGAGTGGAGGAATGGGTGAGTGGGTCACCTTGAAAGCACAGTGAAACTTCTCAGAGCAAATTCTCACGTAATGTAATCATTGGATAAAATCCCTCCAGCATGGAATTAAACACTGTGTATTGCTGTACCCAGCATACATTTGTGCTCACCTGACTAGTGAGGGCTCCACATACGGAGCACGGACTATACTTGAATGCCATCTAAGGCGGTTTCGAGGGTGACCTTTGACTGCCCATGATAGTCCCCTTTTGTGCTAACTTAGGACTTAACCCCTGCCAAAAATCCAGTGACTTTTGCTAGTTGGATGTTGTTGACACCTGACTGCCTCTGTTTCCAAATGAAGCTTTCTCATCTACTTGTGAGAAAATACAGAATATATTCCTACATACGAGGCAGTTTTCCCTGACCCTCTACTTTTTCAAACCAGATAACACATTGCATTTAGTGTTCTCTACGGCAGCGCTCCCCAACCTTTTTGGCAGCAGGGACTGGTTTCGTGGAAGACAGTTTTTCCATGGACAGGGGTTGGGGAGGGAGGTTCAGGCAGTGATGCTAGCAATGGGGTGCAACGGGGGAGTGACGGGGATGGGTGGGGAGCAATGGGGAGGGGTGGGGAGCGACGGGGAGGGGTGGGGAGTGATGGGGAGTGGTGGGGAGCGACGGGGAGCGGTGGGGAGCAGTGGGGAGCGACGGGGAGAGACAGGGAGTGGTGGGGAGAGACAGGGAGTGGTGGGGAGTGACGGGGAGCAGTGGGGAGCTACGGGGAGGGTGGGGAGCGACGGGGAGGGGTGGGGAGCGACAGGGAGCGGTGGGGAGGGGTGGTGAGCGACGGGAGCGATGGGGAGGTGTAGGGAGCGACGGGGATCAATGGGGAGGGGTGGGGAGCGGCACACGAAGCTTCCCTCACTTGCCCACCGCTCATCTCCTGCTGTGCAGCCGGGTTCCTAACAGGCCTCGGACAGGCCAGGGGTTGGGGCCTCCTGCTCTATGGCATTCGCATTGTTAAGGAGGGGTACGTGGTGACCGGTCAGGCCTCTTCCCAGGAGGCGAGTGGAATCCAGTCCCTCGGCTTGAGGCAGCCGGCAGAGGAGGAGGAGGGGTCCAGTGTCAGAGGGTCAGGCCGTGTGGGCTCTGCCCTGACTCTGCCTGCCCCCCTGAATGGCCCTGGACAGCCCCTCCCCTTCTCTAGGCCTCCACCTCCTCTGAACTGGGAGCAGGTTTGCTTGGATAACCCCTACTGCCCCTCCACTCCAATATTCTGTTTAAAGCATCTATTGAGTACTTGTTGTATACATCTATTAAACACCTATTGAGTACTTGTATACACAGGTGGCATTTCACTGGGGGCTGGACTCGGAGAGTCCAAGCCTCCGTCCTGAAGTTTAGAAATTCTTCCTCTGGTTCAGGTGGTAGGTGAGCATGGGAGCCCAGTGTGGAAGCTCAGGAGCTGGTCTCGGGGACAGTCCCCTTCTTGTCCCCAGATCACGTTTACAGTAGCCATGCCCTCTGACACAGTGCCTGTTTGCTCATGTTTATACAGACTTCTGTAAAAGGCCAGATTGTAAACCTTCTCAGTCCAGGGTCCAAACAGTCTGTGTCACAACAACTTTACTCGGCAGTGGTGACGAGAGCGGGTATAGACAACCTGTAAATGAATGGGCATGGCTGCATTCAAATAAGACTTTATGAAGATAGTTGCCTCACCAAGTTCTAGAGTTGTCGACAAGTCTAGAAATGGGTGCCTCTGCATAACCGGGCTGTGTGGACAGGGCCAGATGACTCCCGGGCATGGGCCAGGCTCCGCACCCAGGCCCCCTTCAGTCCTCCACCAGCAGAGACCTGACTGCAGGTGTTTCTGCTGCTGGGCTTGTTCTACAGGAAGGGCATTCAGGACTCTCCACTAGGGAATTAAAGTAACTGCCAGGGCGTCCCAGGGGCCCCCCAGAGCCAAGAGAGCTGATGCCTGCCACCTTTGTATTCCGGGACAGAAACTTCTGTCTAAACAGAGGCTCTTTCATTGAGGATGACCCAGCAAAGCCAGCTTGTGCCCATTTTTGGAAACATCCATAGGCCCTCACCTTGTTCATCCCTTAACCTCTTCAGAATGCAGGTCAGGACGAGTTACCCCAGGAAATTTTACTTGTCGTGAATAAACCAGGATAAATGTACTCTTTGGGCATTGGAAATTGGAAGTGGCTGGCCCTAGAAAAACAGCTTCTTTAAATCCTTTCTGGGTATAAATACATACTTTTTAAAAGTCCTGGAAGATTGTGGTTTCTACTCCAGCAAGGACCTGAGGGAGGAGGGCATTGGTTCCAGGAGCTGGTGTTTCAGCATGCCAAGCTTGGGGCTTTGTTCCGTTTGCAGGGCGAGGTGACATCCAGCCCCAGTTGGACAGCGCCCTCCAAGACGTCAACGATAAGTATCTCCTGTTGGAAGAAACAGAAAAGCAGGCAGTCCGGAAGGCTTTGATCGAAGAACGTGGCCGGTTCTGCACCTTCATCTCTATGCTGCGGCCCGTGATTGTGAGTTGGTGGAAAGTTCCAGAAGGCATAAACTGGCAGTTTGGAGGAGAGCCTCCTTATTTATCCTGGAGGCATTAAGAAGCTGCAGTGTGTCAGGAATCGTGATGGTGGAGTCATTTTTATGGGTGAATAGTTGTCTGCAAGTTGCTGATGGCTGCATGGCCCACTCTATGTTCTAAGCACTGATGGTTCCACTTACTTTTTCTCCCCAAGTCAAGAAGGCCCTGCAGAGTGGTTCTCAAAGTGTGCTCCCCAGGCCAGCCGCAGCACCTGGGAACTGGTTAGAAACCTACATGCTCAGGCCCAACCCAGCCCTACTGAATCCACAACTCTGGGGGTGAGGACCCAGTCATCTGGGTTTTAAACAAGTCCTCCAGCTGATTTTGAGACCCACTGACCAAGCTGAATGCCAAAGAGTGACTGTGAGGTTAATATGGGAAAAGCCGCAGTGAATCAACGCAGACTTATTTTTTAAGTAAATCGGCTGCATGCCTTGAAAACTTACGCTGTAGGTGTTCTTGAAGCTGGTAGAAGTGCCCCAACTCCCTCTGCTCAGCCGTAGCAAGATGTCCAAATCCGAGTTCTTCCCCTGAGCGTAGCACTTTTCCCTGACTCGTGCTTCCCTGGTCCCACAGCTGCAGCTTGGTGCGTTGGTAACGTGAATGGCTGTTTCTTCCATAGTTCCTGCCTCACTTGCCATTGATTACGTTGTGGAAAAAAACAAGAAAGAAGGGGGAAGTTAACCTCCAGTGAACACACATGTGCTGTCACAAAGGGCTATCAGATCTGGACCAAAGCATCTCCAAATAGTTGCCGTCCACTGAAGCCGAGTGACTTCGGGGGTGGGGAGGGCAGGTCGTGGCCTGCAGAGGGGCTGTGCTGCAGGATCCCGTGAGGACACACAGGCGGACCACCCTAGCAGGCCCGCCAGCCCCCAGACACTTCGAGGAAGCCCCACGTGTTGGCTGTGGCCCGTTCACCCCTGTCCCAGGTGCACAAGTCTCTCCATGATCGTGGCTGATTTCGTTTTCCTCTCCACTTCCTCCACAAAAGGGCTGGTAATAGCTTCGGCAAAGATGCATCAGTCCCTGCATGCCTTTTCTGAAAAGCTGAAAGTGTTAGATAGTGTCCCTAATAAAAACAGTTGGATCAAGATGATAAAGTGACTCACTCATAACGGGTTGTGAATTACTTTCAGGAAGAAGAAATCTCAATGCTAGGGGAAATAACTCACCTGCAGACCATATCAGAAGATCTGAAAAGCCTGACCATGGACCCTCACAAGCTGCCCTCTTCAAGTGAACAGGTAGGAGTCAAGGGGTAAGCGTGGGAGAGAAAGCCAAAGAGACAAAGGTTCAAGGCCCTGAGGGTTCCTTGCAGCAATATCTCATTTTAAATAACATTCATGTTTTACACCGTGAAGCATAGTAATCATCTTCCTTAGTCATTATACAGCACCTACTGTGTACCAGGCGCTGCTCTAAGCTCTTTACATAGACTTTCTCTACTATTATCCCCATTTTACAGAGGAGGACCTTGAGGCACTGAGAGAGAAAGTCACTTAATCAGGTAGTTACTGGTAAAACTGGGACTTAAACCAAGCTGTCAATTTCCAGAACCCATGCTCTTAACCATGTGTTCACTGACCCTCTAGAAATAAACTCTTGGTCATCATTGTGAATCATTCTTACTGAATTTCTCCCATTCTAAGTATGTAGTGCATGAGGATTTCTCTTATCTTATGAACAAGGTGACTTTTTAAATGTTGATTCATTTGGTTCATGTGACATTAACACTATCCAGTGGGAAGAGACATATTTGGGTGAACAGGTGATAAATCATGTGCTGGCCTTTGCCTTTTGTATAAAATTCTTATCACTGCCTTGGGAGCCAACTAGGGAGACAAATTTGGGAGCTTATATTTTCCATCCTATGAAATTGTGTTTATCAGACTATAGCCTGCAGGCATTCACTCAGTAAGTAGACATTTATTGAGCACCTACTGTATGAATGGAAGGTAGACCTTATACTCAAACAGCTCTTTGTCAAGTGAGGGAGACAGATGTAGAAGTAATTGTGAAAGAATTGGTTTCTCTTGATTCTGTCAGATTTTAAGGGTCAAACAGGGCACAATTGACCACTGAATATCAGGTAGCTAAGATGTAATAAGATCAACACATCCTGAAACCATTATTGTCTATGTGGTGGTGTAAGCAAAAACCCTACAAATTCTAACCTTGGGTGTAAGTGGCTCTTATAAATCGTTAATGTAACTAACTGTAAATCTTTCTCTTTCTTTTTTGACGGATATGTCGTGGTTTTCCTCCCCTCTTCGCATTAATTATATTTTTGCTTGTCTTAGAAAAAGGATTGTGCTGTTGATGAATTGGTACTATGATTCTTTAATTAAAAAAAGATCTTAACAACATGTTTTTCTTTGATCCCCACTCCTCGATGATGGCAGAATTTCGACGTTATGATGGCTGTTAAGATTGGACAGATAATGTTTCGCTTCTCAACACCTTGCTTACCCTCCTGGCTCTGTCCCCTTAGGTGATTTTGGACTTGAAAGGTTCTGATTACAGTTGGTCGTACCAGACTCCACCCTCTTCCCCCAGCACCACCATGTCCCGCAAATCAAGTGTCTGCAGGTAAGTGAGGCCGGGCTGGGCCACTGCTTTAGGGACACAGCATTTTTCTTTATGCTAATGTGAGCATTAGAGTCAGTCTTGAGCTCTAAAATGGCTCATTTGAAACAGAAAATGGTGATCAGGTGAAAGGATCCCATCATGATTTTGGTCTCACTCTTTAGTCTCTGGATTAGTTTCGGGTCATAAGGAAAATCCCATCAGGTCTTAGACCAGTGGCCACAGCTTTCTCACTCAGTGTGCGTTGTACGGATTTTCCCATCTTACGAATTCGCATTGGATCTTCCTGTTTAGCAGAGGAAGAAGCACATGGGCTAAAAAAAAGGGCAAACAGAGGTTGATTCTTGTGCAGACTCATCTTGCTGTCGCCAGAACAAGTGAAGGCAGTAACAGTGGCTCATGCCCTCATTTGCCCCCCAATTTTGGTCTCAAGGCTTCATAAAGTAAATAGAATTCTTGATCTGTTAACCACTCCCACCACTCCCATCACTGCTCTGTGAAGCACTAGCATTACCTAGTGACTCACAGCGGGAATCCATTGGAATAGTTCTGCCATTGGCAACGCTGTTTCCTGGCAGTTTTCTGTTGAGCACCATTCTTGGCTTGCTGACCGCCAAGTTTATTCTCTTCCCGTGAGGGTGGAAACATCCTCGTGCATCATTCCTTTCTTGGTACACTTCACCTGCTCATCTTTTTCTTTGACTTTTCAAAGCCAAATGAATTCCCACTTCCTGTGAATTAGCATTGAGAGCAAAGAGCAGGATAGATTGCCGAATCTGTGTCTGGTAATCTCTCTCTACACATGTGTGCGTGTGTTTCATTTCATATTTGAGCTTGTGCAGTGTACACGGAGCAGGAAGTTCAGACTTAAGATGCTCATCCTGACGTTCAGCAACCTGAAGAGGTTGGTTTCTTGTCATCCTTTGTGCGCTGCGTGTGTGTTCGTGTGTATGACACATCTACTTACGTTTTTTACTAAGGATGGTTTTTGTTTGGTAACCAAGAAAACTCTATCTCGATTAGTGTAAAACAAAGCTGCATAAGTATCTTTTCTTTCTACAGTTTTAGTTTCAATAGAAAATCATGTCACGTGGACACCACCAGTTCTGAGCTTGCTGCAGTGGAATTGCAATGAGCTTTGTTGTCAGTGTCCAAGTGCCCTCCTCTGGCTGACAGGGGGAAAAGCAAAAAATCATGATAATTACCCCTGGCAAATGTCCCCAGTGATTTCCCTCCAGCACACTGCCCTATATCTGTTGGAACAAGTAATTCTGGTATAGAACAGTCACGCAGCCCTAGACTACCTTATTAGCTGTCCGAGTTTGCAAAATTTGACAAGAATCTCTTGCGGGTTTAGGAGCAGAAACCACAAACATCCTAATCCCAGGCTGGGTTGTTTATTTCACGCCTTCTGATGCTTCTCCAGCTGCTCTTGTATGTCATCTCTGCTTGTTTGGACCACAAGACTTTGTCCAGTTTTCTGGGTTTCGTAATCTGAGTGATTAGACAGAGTGTAGGACCTGTCTCTTACGACTGGAAATGAAACGCAGACAGAACACCAGAGGGCATGTGTCATTTTCTGAAATCCTGTTTACTGTTGCATCCTGGAAGCAAACAGCTTAGATTGATGACCTTTAGTCCCTGAAAGCTGCCTGCCTCTTGCCTGGTGTTCTGTTTGCCGGGCCCACAGGTATTTTAACAGAGAAACACCTGTGTTCAGGGTCAAGCCATTCATTAAAGCACCAACTTTGTAAATAAAATGTAAAACACATGGACACAAAGAGAGTCGATTTGCTGATACTCTGTACGGGGGACTCCTTGAGGAGTCTCTGGGTGCCGAGCGATGGTTGGCCGGGTTGACTTTGGTTTCCTGGACCCAGATGGTCCATCGAAAGGAGACGCTTGGGTGTTCCAACCGGGTCATGCTGAAGCCTTAGCGGTTTTGGCTTCAGGGTCACAGTGGTTGCGAGCAGATGAGATGAGCCCTTTTCGTGCCGTGGACATCGGGTCCCCTGGCTTTGGTGGCAGGTGACAGAGCAGAGCTTTAGAATCACGGGCCTCCATCCTAAGGACGCCTCGTTGTGCCGTCGGAGAACTGAGTCTCTGTGGCTGGTGTCCCCCCCACCCCTTGCTCACAGGAAAACACTTTTGTTTACTAGCTTAATGATTGGGTGTTTAGAAAACATGGCCCGCCGTTTGCACTGCTTCTTGGGGCCGGGGGCTGATTGCATGATGTTCTCCCCTGTCGTCCCGTGTCGTCTGTCCCCCTTCCCCCGCTGCCCCCGCAGTAGCCTGAACAGTGTCAACAGCAGCGACTCGCGGTCCAGCGGTTCCCACGGCTCCCACTCGCACTCGCCCAGCTCCCACTACCGCTACCGCGGCTCCAGCCTGGCCCAGCAGGCGCCTGTGAGGCTGTCCAGCGTGTCCTCCCATGACTCAGGGTTCATCTCCCAGGACGCCTTCCAGTCCAAGTCGCCATCCCCCATGCCGCCGGAGGCCCCCAACCAGGTAAGGGTCCTTGGCTCCTGGAGCAGCCGCAGCACCTGGGGTCTGGACCACCCTCAGTGGCTGGAACCAGAGAGGGACCTGGGCTTGGACAGACCCCTGTCTTCTGACGGGAAACCTCTGGTTTAATTTCTCATCTCTAGAGGAGCTGCTCTCCTAAAGGGAGAGATACCGTAAGTGGGGGGTTGAAGCTTACGATCATTATGCTGGTGATGGTTGAGTCACTGCATTGATTTGGGGAGTTTTCACATGTACACAGACTCAAAGAGGTTTGGCCACTCCCTGGTGTCCCTGTAAGTGCCCGGCTTAGCGTGATGTAGTAATTAATGGGCATTTGCCAATGGGGGTGGAGCTTCTGTCAGTGAACAGTGCCTTGGAGACCTGCCCTGGCACTCTCAGCTTCGTTTTATCAATTTGTGTTGAGAATGAGAAAGCATCTTCAGAGCCCATGCAGGTAGTGCTGTTGGCACCTTGCTCCTGGGAGCAGGGGAGGTGTTGAGTCTCTGACCACAGCTGGGTTAGATGGCGCTAGGCGCCCAGCCCAGTGGGTCCAGCCAGAGCAGAAGGCAGGAGCTGGGCATCGGAACACCCTTCACCTGCTCCCCTCTGTCCTCTTTTTGTGCCAGTGGGTTGGCCTCTAGATTAATAAGCAGCACGACCTGACCTGTAGACACTGGGAAACGTGAACCTCCAGGGTGCCTCTCAGCACCATCCGCTGGGGAGCATGGTGGCTCCGAGCCCGTCGTGGACATTTTGAGGCTGACCACAGCCTTTGGTTCAAGCTCCTTGGGATTCAGAAGGTCACGTGCTTGTCTTGTTCATCCAGGTATCCAGTTTGCCTGACAGTCACCAGATATCTCCTGTGTGCCAGGCACCATCCTAGGAGCTTCTGCCTGTGTTAACTGTGTAGTCCTGCCAACAGCCACGCAGAGTGTTGTTACCCCTGTTTTGTGTGGAAATGGAGGCTCAGAGATGTAACGCAATTTGCCCGAGTCACACAGTTATGTGACCTGCAGGTTGAGGATCTGGAACCAGGGTTTCTGGCAACTGGTCCAGCACCCTTTCTGCACCGCCCTGGCCATAAGGTGCCCCTGGCAGAGTGTTCTGGGGAGCACTCTACGTAGAAGAAGCATCTGAGGTGTTTGGGGAGCCTAGGTCACTCGCCTGACATGGCTGACATCGGTGAACCCAGAGCTGCTCAGCCCGGTGCTCCTTTTGGCATTTTACAGCCGTCCCCAGGGACTGTGGCCTCTCTCTGTCTTCCTGGGGTCGACACTCAATTTCGAATGGAAACGCTTGGAGCCAGAGCTGCAGCTTTAAGTCCTGATGTGCTTGGGGTGCTTTGGCTCAGTCTCTGAGGGGTCACCACCTGTCCCCTGTCCGTCCCCACTATGTGTGGCGCTAAACAGCACCTGCATGTCTTGCAAGCGGAGAGTGAGAGTGGTCAGAGGGGGAGCAGGGATTTGCGGTTCCTCAAAGGCTTTTCTAATGTGCAGCGTCATTCTGTGTGTGTTTTTAACAACTGACACATTAACAAAGTATTGTGCACTGACACTGCTTTCTAAAAAAAAGAAGCTGTGTGTTCCAGCCTTGCTGTGCGTGTGTGGATCAGGCTGAATGAAGCGGGCTTTCTGTCTCCAGTAATGTCGAGGGAAGCGGAAGGCAGCTTGTTGGGATTTACTGAAATCTGAAAGCCGGTACCCAAGCTATGCTTGACTAGCAACTCCAGGGTAGTTTTAATAAACTCAGGGATACTGCAAAATTTAATTGAGAATTCTATTTTTTAAAAAAGCCATTACAGCTGCTTCTAAGGCAGAGGGGAAATTTAAGGAAATTGTACACATCACACAGGCCAGAGGGTAGGTACAGTCTCCTGGAGGAAGTAGTGTTACCTTAATTTGGGTGGGAGGAAGGAAGCAAACGTCTGAAAGGGGGCGATCCCTCAGGTACACGGATGCAAGTGGATGCCACGTGGCAGGATGTGTTCAGAATTCTCCCGTTTTCCTCCACTCTGCTCTTTTCAAATTATGCCATGTGTGCCCAGGAGTCATGGACCACGTGTGCAGCTAGGCTCCTGCCTAGAACCGTTCACTCCATCAAGGCAAGGAGTTCTTCAGGAAAAAAATGAGTAGAAGTCAAAAGAAAATACGAACCTGCAGTCCTGGGGTGATTTACTGGTTCTTTTTTCAAATTGAACACATTTGAGTTACAGGAACCAAAATAAATAGTCCTGGTAAATTACAGTGATAACTGATTTTTATTTATAGTTGATTAAGCACTATATACAGAGGTGTACACACACCGTATCTCATTTAATCTTCATCTGATAGATATTATTAATCCCTATTCTAAAGATGAAAAAAAAATTTGAGGTTTAGAGAGATTAAGTCCATGGTTCCTTGACTGGGAAGTGGCAGAAAAAAGACTTCAATCTGAACCTTCAGACTTCAGATCCTGGATGGCTAACCAGACACCGAGCTGGGGAAGTGGCCAGAACCTCCACCACGGGGCCTGGCCTTGCTTGGGCTCCTCGGAGCTGCATGCATTGTGGAATGCCTTTTCAGTTCCTTGCTCTTGCAGGATGGGAGGCTAAGGATCTGTCCTTTTGTAGGAACATTTCTTTGGCGGGTGAAAGGGGTGGACAGAAACACGGATCTGGCTTCCTTGCCAGTGAATACAGGGACACTTCCAGGGAAATAGTAGAGAAGACGCAGACTTCCTTATACAAATGGGATGAGATTGCAGGTAACAGTGAAGAAAACTTAAAGCAGATACCTGGGTGGGCCCAAAGCACTATCCTGGGGGACCCAGTTACATGGAAGAGATATGGTCATTGTCACTCATCCATTCAGCACTTTTAAACACCTGCCACATGCCAGGACAGGACCAGAATGTCACGATGTAGTGGTGAGCTAACAGGCAGTCTCTGCCTCTGCTGAAGGTTAGGAGCTGGGAGTGGTTTCCCTGGCCGACACCGGGAGACGGGCAGGGACTGGATGGTTAATAAAATCAGGCTGAAGAGATGTTTTCGCAAGCCAGACCTCCTTTCCGTGATGTCCCAGAGGTCGCCAGGGTGCTTCATTTCTCCCTATGCGGCCACTGGAAACATTGCCCCAACCACTGGGATTCACTGCCTCAAACCTCAGAATCACTCCCCAGGCAGAGAGACCTAAAATCATGTCTTGTGAAGATGCAGCTTCATAGCTGGAAGCCACCCACATCCAGAGGTTGCATGGGATGAAGGAAGTGAGTCCAGGAATTAGGGCCATTCTAGGCAGACATGGAGCAAAAACCCAAGTTGGGGGTCAGTCCTCTTGCAATAACGCCTGGACACCTGAGAGATGTAAAAGTCATGGCATCCCTTGGGCCCTGGGCCTATGGCACAGGAAGAAAGGCCCTAGAGAACACAGGGAGTCCAGCGCCTTGACCACACTCCCCTGAACCAGGCACACACACAGATGGTGGGGTTC
The DNA here is from genome assembly GCF_949774975.1 of Lagenorhynchus albirostris. NCBI lineage: Eukaryota > Metazoa > Chordata > Mammalia > Artiodactyla > Delphinidae > Lagenorhynchus > Lagenorhynchus albirostris. The sequence goes on along the minus strand of NC_083111.1, from coordinate 67,317,464 downwards.
TGGGGGCCTTGCAGTCCGGCAGGTCTGGGGCTCGCTGGGTCTCATGCTTCCTTTCCAGGGCTTGGAGGCCTCTGTGTTGGTGCAGCTTTGGGGGAAAAAGTAACCCTAACCCTCTGCTTCTCTCATCCTTCCCTCTTCTGTATGCATGTCTGTCTCTCCGTGCGTGCCCTTCTCCCCTCCTGCCCCCCCCATCTTTTTATTTTTTATGACCGTCCTTTTTCGGTGGTGTGTGGCCCCTCCCCGGCTGCAGAACTCGTCCAGCTCGGCCTCCTCTGAAGCCTCGGAAACCTGCCAGTCCGTGAGCGAGTGCAGCTCGCCTACCTCAGTCAGCTCAGGCTCCACCATGGGCGCCTGGGCGTCCACAGAGAAGGTGACCGGCTGGGGTCCCAGCCTCTCCCCCATCCCCTGTCAGCTGCTCCCCGCACAGCCGCAGGAACCTGGAAACTCAAAATCTCCACCAAGCGTGGCCCCTCTTGGGGCCAGAGGGAGGGACAGGACTGAGGGCTTTTTCCAGAATAGGTGCCTGGCCCTGAGCAATGACCCTGCGGTCGTCCAGAGGGAGAGAAAGGGGTATGGGGAACTCGGAAGTGTGAAGGCTTCTTCCCAGGACATGGATGGCCATCCGTCTTCCCCCCTTCCCCTCCCCTGCACCCCACCCACCATGGCCTCCTCTTCACCGTGCCCTTGGATGTGACACTTCACTGCGTCAGAGGCTGTGTGCTTTCCTGCCTTTTAGTTGCCATCACCCCACCCTTCACCCTGATTTGGAATCTCCTGAACAGTGATGATTTTGGAAACCTGGAATGAACAGCTTTCAGTTGACGCTTTTGAATTTTAAAATTTGCACAGTGAGATGAGCGAATCACCGTCACTGTGAAATTATTAGTGAAATAATCGAAAACCATTGAGAGCACCACACATTAGGGACACGGATCATTTCCAAACTATTCTAAAATGTAGATAAAATATTTCCCCAACTGAATACTTGGTGTCAAATATGCAGGCATTGTTTGCACCGTAGCTAGCGCTTTTCTCTCGCATCCTGGACCATCCATGAGTGGCAGAGCCCTGATGTTTGTTTTATTTGCAGATATTCAGATCTCCCCCATCCCTTGAATGTCAATGCCATCTTGTATCTCCACACTCATCCTCTTATATTAATTTTTTTTTCCTTTTTTCCTCCCTTTTTTTGTTTGTTTCCAGTTGTCTAACGGGTTTTCTCACTATAGTTTATCAAGCGAGCCCCACGTGGGGCCCGTAGGGGCGAGCCTTTTCCCTCATTGCCTGCCCGCCTCCCGCCTGCTCCCTCGGGCCACCTCTGTCCACCTTCCAGACTACGCTCATTATTACACCATTGGGCCCGGCATGTTCCCGTCATCTCAGATCCCTAGCTGGAAGGTTTGTGTCTCTCCGCCCTCCTCTCGCCCTCTCCCCCGTCCCTCATTGCCTCTGTGCTCACCCCCCTGCTGCCCCACGATTCTCACCCCACCCCACCCCACCCCTTTCCTCTCACACTCTGCCTTCTTCCCCATAACACCTCCTCCCTAAGTAAATTCCCACTGGGGAGAACCGGAAAGCAGCAGGCAGCGCTGAGACGGGTATGTCCACACGGAGCTGAGATTGGAGGACCTCCCTTTAGGAGACACCAGTTAACCCCTGTTAGACCCCAGTAGACCCAGATGCGGCATTGCAGGGAAGTCGCTCCCAAGTTGTAAGTCCAAGTTCTGCCCTCCTGGGGGTTTCCTGAGGGTGTCACTGTTACCAGGGAGGGACTCTCCTCCTCGGCCATGTTCCCCAGACTGTTCCCTTAAACCCTTACTGGGCCATGGTAACAGAACCATGCCCCAAAATACGGTTTGGCTTATTATGTTTTATCTTAAAAGTACCTGCAGACTTTATTTTTAGTCTTAAAACATGTTTGCTTTAATATAAAAACGAAAAGTTTTTATATTATTTCCTAGCAAGTCTGATTGATGCCAGGAGGATGTTCTACCTTTATTTGGAGAGGAGGTCCCTAACTTGAATAGTAGGCCCCTAGGCGGCCCGCCATCTCGAGCAGGCCTTGACTGCCTCCCTCACAAGTGGTGCGGACCCCTCAGAATCTTTCTTCTGGCCCAGGGGCCTTCCCTTCCTCTGTGAGGACCTCAGAGAGTACATCCTGAAGCGCCCTTTGGGGCAGTTTCCCAGAAGTGAGGTTCAGCCTCAGGGAGAGTGGCTGAAGTACCTTTAGCGCCCCCTGGTGGCCACTCCAGGCGAGTGAGGTCATTTGAGCTGCTAGGCCCCAGCGGGGGGCCCCAGACATGGGAAGGGAGGGCCTGGTCCCTGGGGATGTGCTCTCCACTGGCCGGTGCCTTCAGACACCATAGGCAGTTGGTCAGTTGTTTGATGGCTGTAACTAAGAGTGTCCCTCAGGCTACCTGCCCCCTTGTTGCGGGTTTTCAGTCTTTGGGCGGATGTGAGGAAAGGGCAGGTACCCAAGGGACCCCCCGAGGATTTTCTGCTCCCTTCTTCTAGTGCCGGGTGAGGGCAGAGAAGGGGCTGCTGGCCTGTCCCAGCCTGAGCTTCCCCCGAGGGGACCAGCTACCTTCTGTGGGCGGGCAGCTGTCTGGAGGCTTCTGTGGCCTCCCGGTGGAGGCAGAGGCCCTGGCACCTGACCACACTTGTTCCACTTAGGACTGGGCCAAGCCAGGACCTTACGATCAGCCTCTGGTGAACACCCTTCAGCGCCGCAAAGACAAGCGAGAGCCAGATCCCAGCGGTGGAGGCCCCGTCGCAGCGGGAGGCACGCCCACCGCTGCCGAGGAGGCTCAGAGGCCGCGGAGCATGACCGTGTCAGCCGCCGCCAGGGTGACGCTCTTGTTCTCTACAGCTGGCTGGGCCCCTCGAGACCTGGCGGGGGCCACGTGCTGGCCAGCAACTGGAGGGATCTGAGCCCCTTTCCCCTACTCCCTGTTACAGCGTTTAGAAGGCCCCCAGGGAAGGTCTTGTATGGGAATTAGACTCTAGAACTTTCTAGAGCCTGGGTAGGGTCCAAGCAAGTTGGCGGCCCCCTGGGCCCACAGACAGTGGTGGTCACGGGAGCAGAATAGGAGTCCTGTTGAGGCCCCCACTGGACGAGGAGTGCAGAAAGGCTCTGGGGGTATCAGACAGGGAACTCGCGGCCCCGGTGGCTCATCTGTCTCTCTCCTCCCACCTGCAGCCTGGAGAGGAGATGGAGGCTTGTGAGGAACTGGCCCTGGCCCTGTCTCGGGGCCTCCAGCTTGACACCCAGAGGAGCAGCCGGGACTCGCTTCAGTGCTCCAGCGGCTACAGCACCCAGACCACCACCCCCTGCTGCTCTGAGGACACCATCCCCTCCCAAGGTAGGAGAGCCTGAGCTTTCCAGCCGGGCTTCCTGAGCAGTGCCAGGTGAGGAAGGGGGCCCTCCCCGCTGGGAGGAGGCAGACGTGCGAGAGTCCGTCCAGCCACAGTAGAGCATCTTGGAATGCTCTGGAGGGCTCGTCTGTAGTTGTCGGGTCACTGCCATGCAGCAAAGTGGCCAGATTTCACAACTTGGTTTCTCACCATCAGGGTTACAGGGATGTCCCAATTTGAAGGCAGACAGATGCTGTTAATTATAACATCATTTGTGTTTGGCACTTTGTACCAAGCACTTCCTTTATTTTCCCATTAATTCTTCACAATCGTTTATGTCACAAGTCTGTTTATCCCCATTTTACATACATGGAGACTGAGGCCCAAGGTCACACAATAAGCAGCAGAGCTGGAGTTTGAGTCGAAGGTCTGTCAGAGTCTGAAGCCCAAACTCCAGCCAAATTCTCTATGAACTTGCCTCCCTCACCGCCCTCCCCAGCACACACACACACAAGCCAGCAAGATGGCAGGCCAGCCGCTAGGAAAGATCTATGAGAGCTGACCAAGCCTGTCAGCAGTCCTTCAGTCCAAGTCTCTAGGACAGTGGGTCTCGGTGGAGGGCCACTTTGCTGCCCAGGGGACATTTGGCAACGGCTAGAGACATTTTTAATGGTCACAACTGGAGGGCGTGCTGCTGGCATCTGGTAGATGGCCAGGGATGCTGCTGACCACCCCCTCACACAGCTTCACCCCACCACACAGAACTTACCCGAACGTCAGAGCGCTGCTCTTCAGAAACGAGCTCTATGATGTTCAGTCTGTATGCTTCCCCCTCCCACGTGACTCCATTTTTGGAGAGAAAGTGAGCACCCCTCACCGATGGAACCTGTCTCTGCCTTGTTTTCGGAGACTCGTTACCAGTAGCTCCATTGCTTTTCTAGCCCTCGCCTAACGAGTTGATCATGAGGGAGGTAGTGAGGTCTGTGATGGTCCGTGTGGGGCTTGTCTCTCAAGTCAAATTCCGGGCTGGAGGGCTTGTAGAGGTTATTTCCTCTTGCCACCCCCTTTATTCCTCCCAGAGGTGCTCAGAGGTAGCCTCGCTGCGGCCTGGCGGTTTTGCATTCTTCACCGCTCAGCGGTGTTTGAGCGCGGGCCTGCTGTGTCCAGCGGTGCTCTTGGTGCTGAGCGTTCCCTTGGTGAACGAAACGACGGTCCCTGTCAGGGAGTTCTTAGATGGTGAGGGCTGCTAAGCCTGGCCCGGAAACCCCGGAAGGCTTGGGATGAGATTGCGGGTGAAGTACCTGGCCTCTGGGGCCCTTTGTCCGCCCAACACAAAAGAATCAAAGAGCACAGCCACTGCCTCGGCGATTTCTAATCGGATCCTATGATCAGTTTCAGATTACGATTATTTCTCTGTAAGTGGTGACCAGGAGGCAGATCAGCAGGAGTTCGACAAATCCTCCACCATTCCGAGAAACAGCGACATCAGCCAGTCCTACCGACGGATGTTCCAAGCGAAGCGCCCAGCCTCAACTGCTGGCCTCCCCACCACCCTCGGACCTGCTATGGTCACCCCAGGGGTTGCAACCATCCGACGGACCCCTTCTACCAAGCCTTCTGTCCGCCGGGGGACCATAGGAGCTGGTCCCATCCCCATCAAAACACCTGTGATCCCTGTCAAGACCCCTACCGTCCCAGACCTCCCTGGGGTGTTGTCAGCCCCTCCAGATGGGCCCGAGGAGCGGGGTGAGCACAGCCCCGAGTCGCCGTCCATGGGTGAGGGCCCCCAGGGTGGCACCAGCATGCCCTCCTCAATGTGGAGCGGCCAAGCCTCCGTCAACCCTCCTCTTCCAGGCCCGAAGCCGAGCATCCCCGAGGAGCACAGACAAGCAATTCCAGAAAGCGAGGCCGAAGACCAGGAAAGGGATCCCCCAAGTGCCACTGCCTCCCCAGGCCAGATTCCAGAGAGTGACCCTGCAGACCTGAGCCCAAGGGATGCCCCGCAAGGAGAAGACATGCTGAACGCCATCCGCAGGGGCGTGAAACTGAAGAAGACCACGACAAACGACCGCTCAGCCCCGCGCTTCACTTAGGCTCTCTTAGGCTCACAAGAAATGCTGCCAGTGGGGAACGAACTGTCTAATTAATAGACCTAGTTTGTCTTGATCCATTCCAATCTGTAATCAAACAAAAGATTTTGTAGGCAACTCAGAACACAGCTCTTTTGAAAGTACTCGACACCTTTAGATAAGAATTAAAAGCAACATATGTAACTGACATAACCTTGATCTTTTAATTTGTAAATATTGAGTTTTCTTTCTGCACATTTTAATCTTAAGTTTCCCTTTTGATTTTTCTGAAGGTGCCAAATTCCATTTTTTACAAGTCTTTGTAAAATTTTAAATGCATAATAAGGGGGTAGGTCGGGCAGGGGAACCACGAAGTAGTAATTTCAGAAAAAAGGATAACTATACTTAGCTTTTTTTCTTTTCTTTTCTTTCCTGCAAGCTTTTGTAGATGCATTGTAGTAGTCCGGCTTAGACACAAATTCAAGTTAGTGTAATGTACAAACAAAATGGGTAAGGGGTAAAAATCCTTATTCAAGTATACTACATTCGGAATGAGGAAAGCGGGAGTCAGCTGATGCGCAACATTAGGAGTGAGGGAACTCTGGAAATGGTAGAGGCTGTGTTGGGACTGGGGGGAGGGTCGCGGGAGGGGCACACTGTCAACACAGCCGATCCTGTTACATTTAACAGTAGCCTCGTAGGTTGAATTTCTAGTAGCTTCATGGTAAATGCATCCGAATAAGCCACACTGGGTTGCAGTGTTTGTTTCTGCAGGGTGTTTAAGGACTTCCTTTATCCCACGATCGCTCCTGACTGCACACAGCACCCACCTCCAGTCCCGTGCATGCTGCCGCCACCGGGTAGACATAGAACCCCCCACTTCAGTTACCTGTCTGTTAGTTATACCCACTTTCACTGAATCCAAACACATCCAGAAGGGTAAGGCAGTTTTAAAAATGTGAAAACATTTAAAAATGATTGATAGCAGGGAATTCTTAGATATAGCAAATGCCTTTTACTTAACTGTGCCTAGCAGGCTGGGCGCGTTGAAAAGCCCAAATATTTTGGAAAAACTGGAGCGGATTTAACAAGGGTAACCAGCTTGGAGTCTGGCAACTTGCCAATGTGTTTACCAGTCTGGAGGCTTGTTTTTCTTATCTTCTTTTAAATAATGGCAGTTAATTGGCTTCACACTAAACATCGGAGAGAGGAGGATTTATTTCTGTCACTGGGAATCTGACCACCATACTGTCCCTTTTTTTTGTATTCTAGGCAGTGTTTTTTGGAATGGATTTCTGTCTTTTCTAAGTGAAAGTTAAATTTGTTACAATGCCCATCCCCTAAAGCCAGCAGAGATGTGTAGATTTAAAGGGACCACGTTTGAGGAATGCAATGGTGTTTAAAAAAGCCAGCCCCTTCGGGTCAGTTGAAAGTGCTCGTTTGGGACCGAACCTCTCAAGGAATAGGAGCCTGGTGGGTCCTGCAGATCTCTGTTGGCTCCAATCTTCAATTACATAATCTTCTGCTTTAATACATAACTGCACTGGATGTGAAAGAAACGTACCTGTATAGTCAGTGTTCTCTATATTAACATTTAACACTGCTGTGATTGCTCAAAAACATTTTATGTTACGGCTTTCAAGCAAAGGCATGATTATTAGAAATTGTTTAAGCTTTTTTTCTTTGAAAAACAAGCTCCATTTACAGAATATAAGCAACAGTAGTGCCTGTGGTTTAGCCCACCAATCTTGATGACTAAAAGTAGCTGATGCATTGTGCATATGATGCTTGAGATGGTTTTTGCAAAAGCAGAAATCACTGCAAGGTAATTACGATAGATAAAAGTGGTATTTTAAACCTTTCAAATAAATGGATGTAACTGTACCTTGGTACAGCTTTTCACTTGTTTAGTTTTTAAACGTTAGTATAATCTGAATAAATTTAATATAAAATGTTGCCAAATTCAATGTAGAAAGAATGTGACAAAACGCCTTGGGTAGTTCTGTTTGTGTTTTTGCATATTGTAAAAGCAGTGTCACAGCTAAAAATAAAGAAATCATTTCTAAAGGTAAATTATTGTGGTTTAGTTGCTAGTTTGTACTGAGAGTTGACCTCTCCCTGTGCAGTTTTTTGTTCTAAACTTGTATAAATAACAATTGTGTAACGTGTCTCCCTTTTACCTTGTATCAGTTGCTTCAGCCTACATTATAAATAAAGAACCACTAGAAAAAAAAAAGCCCTGCATTTCAAGTCTTATTAAAATTCAGGTGGAGGTCTTAGTAAAGTGTTAGAAAATGGACCAAGACTCAGATTGAGCTTAGTTAGAAAACTGACAACATTTTTGTGCATTTTAAGAACACTAGTTGCCTGAACAGTGAGTTACCAAGAACTAAAACTAGCTGGGCTTGGTTGAGCTTTAAAAATGGCTTTACCCTTAAAAAAAGAAACTTCAAACATTTAGAGTTCTGCTACCCTTACCTTTGTGTCTTCAGACAATCCAAGCTACGGCAGAGGGAGCAAAGCTGGAAAACTGCCTCCAAAATAAGTGTCACCAAAGTGTCATCTACATTGGATGCCATCAAACTCCACTCCTGAGAACCCCGTGAACTCCACACTTATTTGCTGAATGCGTGCTTCTTAGAGTAGTCCTTTAATCAGAGCTAAAATTCCATTAGTGGAATCTAGAAAACAGAAAAGGTATCTTATGTCCTCAGTACTGGCGTGCCTCTTCTTGGCTTCTTATGCCCTCCAGTCACCATAGCTAGTTTAAGCCTTCAACTCAAGTTTGTTCAACTAAATCTTCAGAGTAAACCTTGTATCTGGTTCTGCTGCAGTTTTCCCTCGATTGCATGTGTTATCAATATGACTTAATGGGGAAGAACAGAATACATCTGACTACGTTTCAGGTACTTTTCTTTATATGCACAACTGCTAAGAAAACGACAGTGGCCCAGTCACCTGGCATCATGTTACTCTTCAGAAGAACACGTCAGTCATAACCATATGGAGTTATTTTATTAGGGCAAGTGTATGTCCTGTAACTTATTTCACTTGCGAGCGTGACTGGTGAGGCATCTTCCTCTCTTTCTCTACATGGGCTGCTCCCGGGGCCTGGTCACAACATGCCACCACAGTGGGGGCAAATCACCTTCCTTTCGGGCTGGGGGCAAAGCTTCAGTTCTGGGACCACCAAGCGGGGTTTCCTCCTGCAGCTGCTTAACCTAGAAGGGGGGGTAAGGAAGGAACAATTAGAAAAGGAGTTGAACTGACTGTCCAATCTCTCTGCTACAGGGAAGTGTAGGCATTGTTTCTACTGTGTCACATGACACACCCTGATCCTCACTACTGAAAAGTGTTGTTTGTATATACCGGCATTATCTTTTTTTTTAATGTAGTGTCCTTCCTTGTCTCTTGTAACATTCTTTATTTTAAAGTCTATTTTATCTGATATGAGTATTGCTACTCCAGCTTTTGATTTCCATTTGCATGGAATATCTTTTCCCATCCCTTCACTTTCAGTCTGTATGTGTCCCTAGGTCTGAAGTGGATCTCTTGTAGACAGCATATATGTGGGCCTTGTTTTTGTATCCATTCAGCAAGCCTGTGTCTTTTGGTTGGAGCATTTAATCCATTCACATTTAAGGTAATTATCAATACGTATGTTCCTATGACCATTTTCTTAATTGTTTGGGGTTTGTTTTTGTAGATCCTTTTCTTCTCTTGTGTTTCCCACTTAACAGAAGTTCCTTTAGCATTTGTTGTAGAGCTGGTTTGGTGGTGCTGAATTCTCTTAGCTTTTGTTTGTCTGTAAAGCTTTTGATTTCTCCTTCGAATCTGAATGAGAGCCTTGCCGGGCAGAGTAATCTTGGTTGTAGGTGCTTCCCTTTCATCACTTTAAGTGTATCATGCCACTCCCTTCTGGCTTGTAGAGTTTCTGCTGAGAAATCAGCTGTTAACCTTATGGGAGTTCCCTTGTATGTTATTTTTCGTTTTTCCCTTGCTGGTTTCAATAATTTTTGTCTTTAATTTTTGCCAATTTGATTACTATGTGTCTTGGCATGTTTCTCCTTGGGTTTATCCTATATGGGACTCGCTGTACTTCCTGGACTTGGGTGGCTATTTCCTTTTCCATGTATGGAAGTTTTCGACTATAATCTCTTCAAATATTTTCTCTGGTCCCTTCTCTCTCTCTTCTCCTTCTGGGACCCCTATAATGCGAATGTTGTTGCATTTAATGTTGTCCCAGAGGTCTCTTAGGCTGTCTTCATTTCTTTTCATTCTTTCTTTCTTTCTTCTGTTCCACAGCACTGAATCCCACCATTTTGTCTTCCAGGTCCCTTATCCGTTCTTCTGCCTCCATTATTCTGCTGTTGATTCCTTCTAGTGTAGTTTTCATTTCAGTTATTGTATTGTTCATCTCTGTTTTTCTTTAATTCTTCTAGGTCATTGTTAAACACTTTTGCATCTTCTCGATCTTTGCCTCCATTGTTTTTCCAAGGTCCTGGATCATCTTCACTATCATTATTCTGAATTCTTTTTCTGGAAGGTTGCCTATCTCCACTTCATTTAGTTGTTTTTCTGGGGTTTTATCTTGTTCCTTCATCTGGTACACAGCCCTCTGCCTTTTCATCTTGTCATCTTTCTGTAAATGTGGTTTTTGTTCCACAGGCTGCAGGATTGTAGTTCTTCTTGCTTCTACTCTCTGCCCTCCGGTGGATGAGGCTATCTTAAGAGGCTTGATGGGAGGGACTCTATAACTGCATTATCTTTATGCCCACATTTTAACTCGGACACAAAAGCTGTTCTCCTTAAATGTTTTCCCATTCTTAAAACAGCAATGCTGAGAACAAACCCTCCTACCCCACCTCTTACTCATTAAGCAAAACCCTGACAATTACCATTCCAATTCCCCCTTGTTATGGTTCCCCCACCTCTTCCCCCCAAAAATGTTTATTTTTGTGTCTCAGCTAAGAGGTCTCCAAAAGCACTATTAAGAAGCTTCAATTTGAATACATTAGGGATGTTAATTTAAAAGCCCCCCAAATAGCAATGAGGACAAGAAATAACATGAAATCACAGGTACAAGTGTGCTCAGTTCTGCCCCCACTGCCCAGCTACCCCTTTTCCAGCGATCTCCGAGACCATCACTGTCCTAATAGAGGAGGAGACCTAAGACACCCACTTTCCAGATCCATGATTTTTTGAAGCTTCCTCCAAAAAAACCAACTCTGGATTGTGGCTAATCTGAGCCTCAAGCACATGTGCTGTTTAATAATGTCAAAGAGACGGAACTGGTAAAGGAGGAATGTTTTGGGGAGAAGTGGTTATCACAGTGACCACCTGCAGGATGAATCTGCTGCTCTCCATGAATCAATATGCCTTGAGTTCCCAAATGCTGACATACTTCTTAGAAAACACTGCCCTCCTTGGTCACAAAATCATGAATTTAAGTAACCCACTATCCAACCAGTGTCCCCTTCCAGCTCATTTGCTTAAATGCCCCCTTGAAAATAGTTCTTGAAACTCACAGATGCTGCCAGTTCACAGGTCCTCACACCCAACTTGCCCTTCTTTCTGCAGCAGCCTCTCTGTCTACTTCCCTCCTTTATCCAGCTAGATTCCATCACGACAATCACTCCCTCTCAAATAAGTTCCTCGTCACTCTTGACAGTGGACAACCACACCGTCTACCTTCAAACCTGCAACCATACAGCTCAGTATTGCTAAAAAGAAAAAAAAATACTGGAACAAACTGGTGTCACAACATGTTAATTATTCTCAACTTCACATGGGCCTTCACCACCACATGGCAATCTTACTACTATTCTCCAGCAAGCTCATCCTCTGCCCACAATTATCACACCTTTTCCACATTCTCCAAACATGCTTTGCCCACTTCCTGGCTTTTCCTGACTTCACTTAAAAAAGAGAAGCCATCACATCGAAGTCTGTCATTTCCCCATCATCAAAACTTCTAACCCAAATGTATTTATACACATCTTTTGTCCAATTAGAATGGAGGAAGAATCCCTTCTCCTTCCAAAGGCCCCCACACATGCTTGGGATCCCACCCCTCTTCTCAAAAACTTTCCTCTCTTCAGCACTACCAATTTCTCCCTCACCCCAGATCTAATCAGCATATACACATCATTTATCTTAAAAGAAAGTAATCCCCCAGCCTCCAGTTACTGCCCCATTTCTTCGTTCTCAGGAAATCTTCTCAAGAGTCATCACTCCCTCCTGTTTACTCTTCCTCACCTTCTGATCAGTCTTCGTGTGATAGAAATGGCTCTAATCAAGGCCACTAATGCCCTTCCTGTAGCCAAAACCTTTGGATGTTATTTCTAGTACTCTATTCCATCAAATCAAAGATGACTTGGCCCCAGCCATTCTTGTTTATTTTTTTTTTGGCCATGTGGCACAGCATGTGGGATCTTAGTTCCCCCACCAGGGATCGAACCCATGTCCCATGCAGTGGAAGTGCAGAGTCTTAACCATTGGGCTGACAGGGAAATCCCCCGGCCATTCCTGAAACACTTTCTCTTGGATCTAAGGCTCTCAAACATTTCTGTGGCTTTCCCTCCACTTCCTTTATGGGGGAGAGGGCACCCAGAAGAGACCCTCATTCTGTGGCTTTTAAAACAACTGATAACTCCCACATTTCTATTTTGAGCTCAAATCTCTCCTTTGAGTTGAGTTCCAGATTCGTACATCCAAAGTCACCCTCTGACACCTGCACCTGATGTCTCACAGGATTCTCAAATTTAACATTCGTAAATTTAACATTTAAAACTGAACACTTGATTGTCCCTTTGATATCTGTTTTTTCCCCTCTTCCTTATCTCAATAAACACCACAACTATCCTCCAGATGTTGAAGTTTAAAACCTGGAAATCATTCTTGATTCTTCCCTGTCCTTCACTACCCACCACCCCCACCCCCCATCCAATCCCTCTTCACATCCCTGCAGACAATATCCTGAATTTACTTCCTTCCATATCCACTGCATCCACCCTAGTGCTAGTTGCCATAATCCTTGGACTAATCTACTGCAATAACCCCAAACTGGTCTCGCCAATTCTCCACTTGCCCTCTCCAATATATTTTTCACACTACAGCAAGATTGACTTTTTTAAAATATAAATCAGACATCATGAGTGGAAAAATACCCAAGGTGCTGGTGGAGAAGGTTAAGGGACTGTAGGGCAGAGCAAGGTCAGGCAGAGGACTATGGAGCGGAAGGAGGGAAGAAGCAAAATCAGAGAACAGAAAAGCCAGAAGACCAGGGAACACATTTTAACCTATTTCTAAGATGGCTGTAAATGTTACATTTAACACACTTGAAAGAGAAAGTACATCTGAGAGGCAAGGGGCCAGAGTAACTGTCGGAGCTGGAATCTGGACCTCTGCACGTGGGGAACCAAACCTCAGCTCCTTCCAGGTGTTGACCATGTGGGCCAAACTACATGGTAAAACACAGGCAAGACTCACCTCTCGCTCCCAGCTTTCTCTCCGCAGTTTCTTCCACTGCTCTCTCTTGGCAAAGTAATCAGGATACATTGCCTTCTCGGAAGGATGCCAGTTATCTAAGCACCACTCGGGAACCTGTCAGGAGAGGAAATCACGGTGTCATTCCACAGGACACATTTACATGTCAAGGGTAGGGCCTGCTCAAGAGACAGAAGACAAAAATCAAGGTGCATTTTTATAACCATTCCAAGTATCAGACTGTTTCTGACACTAAGCAAAACAGCAGAGGACCGAGACAAAGGAGAATGCCTTAGAGTGAAACAGCCTAGGGATGAAAAACAGCAAGGTCAGTCCAAAGAGAACTGGCATCATTCCTCCCCTACCTGAGTTCTCTAAAGATCCAACGTGGCTGTATGTTATTTGGAAATATCACTTAGAATACTAAGCACCAATTGAAATTGGTTAACTTTAAGGTCCAAAAATGAGTTATTTACCAATTCCTTTAGCACTTTGCTTTGCCGGAAAGTTTACTGCAAGACCTTGGCACTGAATTGGGAAAGAAAAGTCGTGATGGCATCTGGGAGAGAGAAAACTGACACTGAAAAAAAAAAGTGTAACTGTCAGGAAAGAAATGTCCTAGCTGCCCCTAAAAGGGCAAGTGGTTTCCAAGGCTGAGGTTCGGGATTTGAGACACCTGTGGTCCTCACCTACCTTGTAACACTCGTATCTCTCATAGGAGGTACCCCCAGGAGACTCAGGGAAGATGTATGGCTGAGGATGCTGACAGTGCCAGAACTCTTCCTCTGCCTCCCTCAGCAGCTGGGTGGCCTTCACCATGTCCTTTTCATCCTTATGTTCATCAAACCGAGCTCTCATCAAACAAGCAAAGTACCGGTACTTGTCCCTTAAACCAAAATGATTTTGGAGATTAGAAATGGTATCTACTCAATTAGGCAGTATTACTGTCTGACAAGAGGCAGTACTTCCACTAACACCTTTCAGGTGAGTAGCGTGACTTCCCAGCCCCTCCCTGGACCCTGTCAATGGAGCAGCCACATCATTACGACGGCTTCCCTGACAGACCCCAAACACCAGCAACAAAAAGCTACTGTATTACTGATAAATACAACCTAACCCCTTTCCCCTGTCTCCTCTATCGCCTCTGTAGGCTCATTCAACATTCATTCAATGACAACTTACTGCATTTCCTCCTACCTTGTGCTAGGCACTGTGCTAAACTCTGGAGACACGAAGATGTAGAAGGCACGTATTACTGATACATAGTGCAAAGAGTGTTGCTCAAATCAGACAGACCTGGGTTTCAATTCTGACTCTGACACTAGCTGCCTGACCTTAGGCAAGTTTCGGTCAGGTTCTAGAAGAAACCATGGGCAGAGATCATTTACGGGCCTTTAAAATTTTTTTTTATTTTTTATTGTAGTTGATTTACAATGTTGTGTTAGTTTCTGGTGTACAGCAAAGTGATTCCGTTATACATAGATATATATACTTTTTCATTATAGTTTATCACAAGATATTAAATAATTGTTCCCTGTGCTATACAGTAGGACCCTGTTGTTTAGTTTATATACAGTAGTCTGTATCTGCTAATCCCAAACTCCTAATTAATCCCTCTCCCCAATTTCCCCTTTGGTAACCATAAATTTTTCTTTGTCTGTGAGTCTGTTTCTGTTTTGTAATTAAGTTCATTTGTACCTTATTTTAGATTCCACATATAAGTGATATTTATCTTTCCATTTGACTTACTTCACTTAATATATAATCTCTAGGTCCATCCATGTTGCTGCAAGTGGCATTATTTCATTCTTTTTTATGGCTCAGTAGTAATGGGGCTTTGATAATCCAGGCCACAGATGACAAGGGCTTGAAGCAGGCAACAGTGATGGATGGTGACAAGAGAAAAACATTTAGACTACAAAGTTACAAGAGCAGGCTATGGAGTCAGATAGCTTAAGACTGTTTCAGCTCTGCAGTTCCTAGCTGTGTAACCTAGGGTAAATTATTTAAAGTCTTTAGGCCATGGGTTCCTCCTCCATAAAAGAGTTAATAACAGTATCTATATCTTAGGGTTGTCCTAAAGATTGGATAAGCTAAAACATATCAGCACACTTCAAACAGTGCTTGGTACATCCTTGGTGCCCAACGTAAGCTACGAACATTATTACACTGGGGAGAGAATTTACAAAAATCAGTGTCCAACAGCATACAAGTATGTATGTTGTTGGCAGAGGGGTAAGTAGGGAGTACTTGAAAATAATGCTAAGACTTAAAGCTGAGTGACTGTATTACTAGTAATGCCATTGGCTGAGGCAGGGAATTTGGGAAGAGAATCAAAATGAGGTAGTGAAAAGAAAAATACGTTCAGTTTTAGAGAACTGTAGGTAATCTAGCAAACAGCTGGAAATACAGCTCTACAGACAAGTGAGCATAGGTGGTAACTCAAGTCCCAGCGTTAGATGAGGCTGCCCAAAGTATACACAGCAATGACCAAGGGCCTAGGATGGACCCACACAGAACAAATAGCACTATGAGGGCAAATGGAAGGAAAAAAATCAGGCAAGTACTGAGAAAAGATGTCAGTGAGATTTAAAGAAATGACGAGTCAGTGTTATCACAGTAACTACTTTTATCCTTTCCTCCAATATTAATATTCTCAGATGTAGTTCAACAATACCTGAATGCCTGATGGCTTGACTTCCTTCATCTTTATGAAAGATAATTGTGTATGTTATCTGTTGGTTATATGTCCATCTTCCTCATTAATCCATAAATTGCTACAGCTGAGAAAGAAGCCTTATTAACTTTTGTCAACCACCACAGAACCTGAATTGCAAATTTTCAGATGAATAAAAGAATTAGGGAAGTAACTAACACTACAGCCTTGAACCTGGCCATCTTCCTGCCTAGTAAAGAGAAGTAGATCAATGACTTTACAATAATCCCAAATATACAATCTGGGCTTCCAGGATCCTCTCCACAACTCTTCCAGATGTACTCAGTTTCCCATTGTTTAGAGGTTTTTCTCAGAAGCCCTTCTCCTGACACTAGGTTTTAGGATTCTGCTAAGGGCACGGAGGCCTGGCATTCATACATCTTGGGTTGTCACCCCACCATGCATTGCATCTAGATCACGAAAACCTATATGTTTTAAGACTGTGTTCTAAGACTAGTCCCAGACGGACAGACGGAGGAAAGAAGTAGAGAATTATGTGGGAGGTAAAGAATTCGGTGGGATGTGACGCTAATGAAAAGGACTGAATGAAGCTAAAAAGAGAAAAGCTGATGGGAGGGGTGATGATGATGTTTTGGAGTTAAGACACCTGAGTTGTAATCCTGGCTCGGCCACTTAACCAGCTGCTGGGCCTTGAGCAAGTCAGTCTCTTGCCTCTTATTTTAGCCTCTTATTTTCTCATCTATAAAATAAGGCTAAATAATCCCTAACACCCAGAGTTGTGAGAACTAAAGAAAATAACGCATTTATGATTACTGCCAGTACCAGAAACGAGAAAGTCACGAAGGAAGCTATTATTTAGTGAGCGCTGGAGGCATGACCATTTCCATGTTTGGCACTTCCTTTCTCTTAATCGTCATGCAACCCTCTGCGCTGGGTCCCGCGTCCGTTTTCCTGATTAGAAAACTGAGGCCCGGGCCAGATAAACAAGTCTTCAAAGTGTCCCAGATGTGGAGGCCGAAACCTGCATTCGAACCCGGGTCTAGGGGAGGGCTCCACGGGGCAAGGGGCCGCCTTCCCACCCCGTCCCAGAAGTCCTTGAGCCGCTCGGTCCCCAGAGCCTCTCAGCCTCTGTGGCGGTCCCCGGGGTCACCTCCCCGCGCCCTGGGTCCCCCTCGCCCACCTGTGGATGCACCACGACTCCAGGTGGCGCAGCGCCCGCTTATAAAGCCGCAGCACCTTCTGCTGGTGGGTCAGGTAGGCAGCCGGCACCGAGAGAGCCATGACTACCACTTCACCTTCAGCGGCCGCGGGGTATGCCGGGAAGCCGGACGCCGGCGGCGAGGGGGCGGGGCTTCCGGCGGGCGGGGCGACGGACGGCCGCTTCCGCTTCCGCCAGGGAGGAGCTGGGGCCGCAGTCATGAGTCGCTTCAAATTCGTAGGTAAGACTTTTCCCGGGTTTGGGGCCTTTCTTTCGGTTCCCGGGCCTCGCGCACCGCGGCCCCAGGGCCCAGGACGTGAGCTCTCCGGCTTTTTTTTTTTTTTTTTTTTTTTGCGGTACGCGGGCCTCTCACTGTTGTGGCCTCTCCCGTTGCGGAGCACAGGCTCCGGACGTGGAGACTCAGCGGCCATGGCTCACGGGCCCAGCCGCTCCGCGGCATGTGGGATCTTCCCGGACCGGGGCACGAACCCTTGTCCCCTGCAAAGGCAGGCGGACTCTCAACCACTGCGCCACCAGGGAAGCCCGCTGTCCGGCTTTTTGAGGGTTGAAAGTGCACTCTGTGGAGGAGGGTGAGGGGAGGCCTCTGGGTGTCGGTAATGTTCTGGATCTCAGTATGGGTGCTGGCTTCACGGGTGTGCTGCTTTGTGAAAATTCACGAGCTGCGCAGTTACGGTTTATGCTTTTTCCAACATATGTGTTGTGTTCAATAAAAAAAAAGGAAATAAAACAACTAAAAAGCAAACGAAAGGCCTGTCACTATGTTCTTCTCCATCCCACTTGCACCTCCCCGCGGTTTCCCGTTTCTTTGGCGGAGAGGAAGATGGCTTCGAGGGACTCGTTGACTCAGTAATTCATATCACAGTAACTGGGCGCCTCTGGTGGGCCAGGCACTGGCCTAGGAACACAGACACGGCCCCTGCTCTGCTGGCATCACCATCTGGTGGGGGAACTGGAGGACACACACAGTGGGAAGAGAAACAAGTTTTATACTTGGCAAGTACAGTAATCTATTTGGCATCGGTAGAACAAGAGATGGGAAATTAGACAGAAACTAAAGGAATAAGCATATTTAGTACCAGACTTAGGAAAGCCTGGGGGAGGTTGTAAGAGCTAGGATTGGAAGGGTGACTTGGAACTCGAATGTGTTGCTGAGTTTAATTTTCTGTGTATAGAGTAGAGCTTCACTGAAGGCTTTTGACAAGGAGCATTCATTAAGTAAATCATTGAATGCCAGTTACATATTGGGAGCCTTGAGCTATGGCATACAGCAGTGGGTGAAGCTGGGCATGATCCTTATCTTTGTGAAGTTTCCAGCTACCTGAAGGTGGAAAACGACAGTGATCACGTCTCTGCTTTAGTAAGGTAGACAGCTGTTGTGTAGGTTTGGTGGGTCATAGGGACAGACAGGGAAGCATTTCAGAGCTTGAACAAGGGCACTGGAAAAGGGAGAGAGAAATGGAAGAGAGGTACATATGCAGCATTTAGCAGCTGAGTGTTTATAGCAGGTAAGGAAGAGTGAACAGTCAGAGATGACTCGGTGTTGGGATAAATACCTACCTAAACATGAAATGGAAGCATGGGTAGTTTGGCAGTGGGTGGGAGATGTAACGAGATCTATTTGGATTAGGTTAAATTTGAGATTCTTACAGAACATCCAGGTGGAGACATTTACTGGGCAATTGGAAATGCCTGGCACTCAGGAGAGAGCTTAGGATTATAAACTTAGAACAGTTACTTTAGGCAGTATTTTTTACAGAGACATTGTACTAAGTATGTGGAATTATAAAGAATCTAGTGGTGCAGTTAGTTTTCAGACTGGAGAGGTATGTACAGTCAAAGCAAATGCAGGGGAGAATGTTTAAGTAGCACATTGTTAAAGTGCCACAAAAGAGGTTTTTAAAAATGCTGTGGGAGAGCCTGGGGTGGGGTTGGGGGATGGGAAGGTCATCAGAGGTTTAGACACTATCCAGGTGTGGTGTCTCTCAGCCTGTTTATTGCAATCTGTGATATAATTGATGGGGGAGATGGGGTAAGAGCCATGAAACACCTCACAAAAGACAATTATTTTTTTCTTTTAAAGGTTTGTGTTTGTATTGTAATAAAAAAACTAAATCCCTGCCTCAGGTTTTGTCTCCTTAAATCCATGCTCTGTGTAGCCTCCAGAGTGGTCTTTATAAAAACCAAGTCAGCTACATTTTTCTTGTGCTTCAAATCTTTCAGTCACTGTCCTCAGGACAGTTGAAGTGCCTTAACATAGCATACAGAGCTTTCTGTGGTGTGGTCCTGCCCGCTTTTCCGGCCTCATCCTTTTTATGCTCTATAAACACTTGGAGGTGCTGTTTCTTGCCTATGATAAGGTTTTAGAGTGGCAGTTTGGGGTCGTAATGTCCCCTCTGCCTCTAATCTCCTCTTGCCTGTTTGATTTTTACCTGTTCTTTAAGACTACATAACTCTACCCTTTACTTCACCCCGTTATTTTATAATTAAGATATGTATGTGCCTTTCCCACTAGACCACACTCTTTTAAGGCAGGTACTTGGTGGTATTTATCTTTGTTTCCCAGGGGCTTAGTACAGTGACTGTTCAATGGAAGTATGAATGAGTGGGTAAAACAAGATGTGTTATTTTAGTACTAAGTTTGTAAGAAAATTTATAAAGGAATCTCAACCAGATAAGCTAGAAAAGACTTCTTAAAGAAGGTGGGCTTAATTGGAACAATTTTTTTTTTGTATGCTCTCCTTCATTTCCACTCTCCTGAGGTAACCGGTGTCTAAAGTTTATATCCTTCCCCTATTTTAAAATTTATACAGAATCATAAAAATATGCAAACATATTCGATGTGTTTTTTACAACAAAAATGGAATCATACTATACATTCTATCTTTGTTTTGTGACTTACTGATAGTTAATATTTATTCCATGCCATTTAAGAAGTTCTGCCTATGACCCACTACTCAAATCTCTGCCCAAAATAGTCATGAGCAGTACTTTGGAAAACAACATATTAGGCCCATGGACAATTGGTCCATGAACAAGCTTTACATGGAACAGTTGCATGAAGAATTAAACCAGTGGAGGAAGTTCCCTGGTGGTCTAGTGGTTGCAATTCGGGGATTTTATTGCTATTGCCCGGGTTCAGTCCCTGATCGGGCAACTGAAATCCCACAAGACGCCTGGCACAGCCAAAAATTTTTAAATTTAATAATAGTAATAGAAAAACCAGTGTTATAAGAGCAGCCTTAGATTTTGATTTAGGACAGCTGACTATCACCAGGTTGTAATCCTAAATTTCCCCCTTCTCAAATTACGTAACCAATGGCTGCCCCTTACAACTACAACCAGTGTTTCTAATGTGGGGAAGGAGGGCGGGAAGCAGATGTATTTGTGTTTTATGGGAAACATTGCTCCTTCCTAGAGGACACTTCAACATTGTGTCCTCGGTTATACTTGAGACTAATTTCTGTGACATTGAGTATCATACCACAGATGACTATATCCTCAGTCTGAAAGCAATAAGAATCTATGCTTAATCATTGCAAACTGATAGAACTTGGGATGGAGTGGAAGCTCTCTTTTCAATGCTGGCTGGTTCATGCTCTGAAACTCACCCACCAAAGGTCACTTAAGGACATCACCAGGGGTGATGGGGTGGCAGCAGTGATGTGTAAATCTGGATGCATTTACAACATTTCTTTGGATGTCCTGTGTTTAACTTTGAAATAACATAGTGCCCTTTTAAAATTAAAAGGTATTTTATCTCCTAAATCTTCCAAAGTAAAATTGATACTCCAGGGAATCTCAGGGTGTTACATACTCTGGAATACCCCTCGTTTGAGAAGCATAGGTTTAAGGTGATTCCTATCTAGTAGCCTCTGCACTCCCTCCCACCAAATGAGCCAGTGAGCAGCTGGCAGTAATTAGTAGCAACTACCCCTTGGGGCCAACCAGCTGGGGGCTGTTAGGTATCTAAGATTTATCAGTAGTTGTGTTATTTTAACAGGATTCTGATCCTGCCCTGTGTCCCTAGAAGCAGGCTGATTGGGGCTGCTGGCCATCTCTTACAAATCCCATCTCGCTAGGGACTGGACCTTATTTTCTATTCCCTGTCTTGGATTCCCTTGAGCAACCTGGTCATTCATTCATTCATTCATTCTACAAATATTTACTGAATCTCTGCTGTGTGCCACCTGATGTACTAAATTCTAGGACTCAGTGGTGGGTAGAAACTAGGTTACAGTCTAGTGGTGGAGACAGCCTCTTAAGTGCACTAATGACTTTACCACAGTGACAGAGAAGAGGGCACTGAAGAAAAGGAATATGGTTCTCTGGGCATTTGATGAGGAACAGAACTTAGACTGGGAGGTCTAAAAAGGCTTCCTTGAGGAAGTGTCACTTGGACTGAGCTCTGAAAGATTAAGAGTTAAGTAGGCAAAGGAAGGCAGGGGGAAGGTTCCAAATACAACAGCCTGTGCAAACATTCTGTGGCAGGAGGGTGCATAGCACTTTTGAGAAACTGAAAGAAGACCAGCGGGTCTGGAGCAGAGAGAAATGGGGAAGGGGTTGAGGGAGGAGGGAGAATTGTACAGAATCAGCTAGAGGTTTGCAGAGCTAAGATCCTACCATGTTAAGGGTGTATCAGGAGTGACAGGTAAGAGTACCATGATCTGATTTATGAATGAAAAGAAACCTTCAGTCAGGTGGAGAACAGAATGAAAGGGGGTCAGAGTAGCATCCAAGCTGGAGTTGGTTGCTTCAGGTGTTATGGTGGTAGTGGAGATGGAAAAAAGTGCACGGATTGAGAGCTTAGGAGATAAAATCCACCTACTTGGTATATACAGATTGAGAGAGAAGGTGATGCCATAGATTGTCTTAGTCTGTTTTGAGCTGTTGTAACAAAATAGCACAGACTGGGTAGCTTATAAACAACAGAAATTTACTTCTCACAGTTCTGGAGGCTGGGAAATCTAAGATCAGAGTGCTGGCATGATTACATTCTGGTGAGGACCCTCTTCCTGGTTCGTGGCTGGTGCCCTCTTACTGTGTCCTCACATGGAAGAAGGGGCAAAGGATCTCTCTGGAGCCTCTTTTACAAGGTGGTCTTGTCCAAAACAATATCCAATCTGGAGCCATGTATTTGAGTGTCCTTCAGATTTTGAATCTAGCACAGAAATTGGCCAGCTTTCCCTTAAAGGGTCATATGGTATATATTTTTTATTTTGCAGGCCATACATCTGTTGCAACTACTCAACTCTGACCTGTCACTCAAAAACAGCCATAGATAGATACTATATAAACAAATGGGTGTGGCCATGTTCCAATAAAACTTTGTGAACACTGTGAAACCTTAGTTTCTTATAATTTTTACATGTCATAAGAGCTATTCTTCTTTTGACTTTTTTTTTTCAACTTTTAAATGATTCTTACCTTAGGGGCAAACAAAAATAGACAATGGCACGCAGGCCGTAGCTTGCCAACCCCTTGATCTAGCGCATTTCTTCATGGCACTGCCTTGCAGAAGCAACTTGGTCTGCCATGTAGTGGTGGTTAGCTTGTTCTCTAATCGCTTTTATTTCCTGTAAACTTGAAGTTATATCTAAAGGCTAAAACAATCGTAAATTCTCTACTTGCTGTCCCTTTGTATCCCTAGATCATGGTGACAGTGGTATGACATGGTTCATTGAGACCAGTGAGGCATCAGTTTGGAGATGTATTTTTCTTTTGGTTACAAACAGTTTTCCACTTTTTTATTGTTTTGAAAAATAAAACTAATACTGGCAACAGTTTTTAGCAGTAATGCAGTAATGCTTTTAAAGCCAGCTAATTAAGGAGAAAATTAATGGAAAAGAAACATTGCTTATCCTTATAAGATGGCATGCCACTAAATGTATGAATCCCTCAGTATTCCCCCCCCCAATCAGAGTTAGTGATTTTCTGCTTTGCCTTTTTTTCTTCCTGTCATGCTCTGTCACCCTTACCTCTCATGTACTTAGTTTTTCAAGCTAGAAGTTGATGTTTGTACAGGATTTAATTTTTTTAGTTTACTGACAGTAGGCATACATCTGATAGGAATTTCTGAATTTAAAAGATACTGTCCCTTATATATCAGAACATTTCGAACAAGTTAAATAAATAGGATTTTGACTGGTTTATTTTCGTGGTTGCATCCTGAATCATAACCAAACTGACTTACATTTGGCTATTTAATAATGAGGTCTTGATTGGGAGTGTTAACCACTTAAGGTAGTATGACAGTATAGCTAATGTTGACTAAAATTCCATTTGTTGTTCGCATGTTACAGAATTTATACTGTGCCCAGTAATAATACTAATAATACTAATAATAATTACATTTTATAAGGCTTTTAATTTGCAAGATACTTTCACATTCATTTTCCAATTTGAGCCACATTTCACTCCTGGAAGGAGAAATTTTATGCCCACCCTCCCTATTAGTGAGGAAACTGAGGCTCAGAGGCCTACTCATTTGCCCCCAAATCATTCAGCTGATGAGTCATAATTCCAAGAATTCTGATTCCAAAGCCCATTGTCTTTCAAAACTGCAGTTCCCCATTTTATTGTATTTCTTGGAAGTTGCTCACAGATTGAATATTTTTTGATGATCAATTTGAACTTTTCTTTGACGCCTCTATGTTGACTTGTTAATTATCTTAATCACTCTGTTGGTGTTTTCTGGGGAGTCGGTGGGTGGGGAGTGAGAGGCCCAGAGGCCACCCAGGATAGGAGAGAGGAGACAGAAGTGAATCACAGTGTCCAGAAAAAGAAGCTACTTGCCTGCATAGGGGAGGAAAAACTTCCTCCTACCCTCTTAGGTTCTGTGGCTGGGCCTAAGAATAAAACTGACATAAGGCAGATTAACAGGAGAAAAGCATACTTTTTTTTTTTTTCACATACATGGGAGTTTTCAAAAGGAAAATGAAGACCCAAAGAAGCTTTTAGACCAGAAAGCTTACCGAACGGCCAAGTGGGGATGTGATAAGACAAAGGGTCTTAAGTTATGCAAATTGTGGGACAGTGACTAGGAAAAAATGGGGAAACTAATGGAAGATAGGAGTTATTTTGGGTTTGGTTGTACAGATCCATTTCCACTTGACTCCCAGTCTCTGGTGATAAGAATGTTCTTCTGTTCCTGGTACAGGGAGAGTACCTTTCTCATGGGAAATTTTATGACCTATTTTAGGTAGAAAAGGAGAGATTAGGGATCCTTTCCTGCATTTGCTGTTTCTTAAGTGCCTTCAGCTCAAAATAACCAATATGGCAAAGCAGCATATTTTGGGGTGACATCCTGAGCCCCTTCACCAAACTTGACTAAGGTGAAGCAGCCTATTCATCAGAGGATAGAAAGCAGCTTTAATAACTGGCTGGGGAATACACTTCAGGCAAACCACATGTCAGAAAGGAAAGGGCCAAGAGCTATAAGTCACAAGAGATTCCTACGTAAAAAGGAAGAAATTAGTGGCTGAGCCAGTGCAGGATATCGTAAAGCCCAAGGCTCACCTGGGTCCAAAGCTGAATATAGACCTTTGATGTACACTATGACTCGGGGCCTCAAAGACTGACCCACGTCAGGAAGAGGTAGGTTCTAAGAAGCAGCAGCATCCATCACCTGGAATTGGCCTCAGAGCATGGAAGAACGATTTAGCATCCATTCCTGTTAGGGTTGAGACAGGGACACGGGAAGGCTTCATAAACTGAGCCTCCAAGTTAATCTTCAATTTGCTTTTAAAATTAGTATCATAAAGTTTGCTAGTTAAATTTGCTTGCTGTTTCATTTGTTTTTCACTTTGTTTTCTAGCAAAAGATTGCTTTAGAAAAATTCTGATCTCTTTGCTGCACAAAGGGGTAAAATGGGCCAGAAGAGACACAGGCCATTTCTGTGTTCCTAATGCCCATCCGTGGCGGGTGACCGTAGACTGAGCGTATGAAGGGGTATTGCAGGCAGAAAGACCTCTGCACCCTTCCCTGGGTTCCTTTCTCAGTCTGCCCCTTTCCTTACTTGAAAAGAAAGTAGATGCTGATTTCTTGTGATTTGGGCCATTCCACTGAACCCCTACCTTGTATTTATAGTATTCGGTAACATTTGTGTGTTAATAGCCCTATAAAGGGTATCAATTGTGAATTCATCTCCTACCCTCTATTGACATATATGCTGTTGCCCAAATATCTTTGAAGTTTTTTGCATTGTGCCTTTCTCTTGCTGTTACAAATGACTAGAATACTCTCCCCACCATCTCTTGGATTATCCAAATTCCCATTCATCTTTCAAGGTCTGGCTTAATGTTGAAGCAGCACAGCTTGTGGAGGGCTAGCTTGGTAGAAATCAGTGAGAATATACCAAGAAGCAGCTGAAACTCAGCAGAAATAATTTGGGGGTCTGTGGGTAGGCAACTGTCCTACCCAACCATGAACTTGGAGGTTCTCCTAGTGCTAAAAGCTAAAGGGTGTATATTTTACATAGGGAAGGTGTTTTTGTTGCCCATAGCCATCACAAGCTGACTTCACATCTCGTTATTCCCCTCGTCGCCTTATACTCTGCAGCAGGATTTATCAAGAACAGCACTTGGTGTGGGGGTAAGATTATTCTTTGTTGTGAGAGGCTATCCTGTGCATTGTAGGATATTTAGCAGCACCCATGGCCTCAAGCCTAGACGCCAATTGCACTCCCCTCTGTGTGACAACTAGAAATGAATACAGACATTGCTGAATGTTGGGGTGGGGGAAGGCTGGGAGGGGAGAGGTTAGAAGAAGAGAGGCACTGCAGAATCGCTCTGCATTGTGAACCTCAGCTCCACAGGCACAGTGAGTCTCTTCCAGTTCTCCGGATGCGGTGTGTACCTACACACACCTGTATGTAGAATGCCTCTTCTGTTTGTCAGCTTCTAAGCTTTAGCTTTCAAGATCTAGCTCTTATGTGAACCTTTTTCATCATTCTTGCCAAAACTGTTAGTGCTACTTCTTTGTGCTCCAAAGCACAAAGCTGTAAAATAATTATTTACAGGCTTAAAAGTGTATAGAGAGGGCTTCCCTAGTGGCACAGTGGTTAAGAATCCGCCTGCCAATGCCTGAGACACGGGTTCAAGCCCTGGTCCGGGAAGATCCTACATGCCACGGAGCAATTAAGCCCATGTGCCACAACTACTGAGCCTGTGCTCTAGAGCCTGCGAGCCATAACTACTGAAGCCCGTGTGCCCTAGAGCCTGTGCTCTGCAACAAGAGAAGCCACTGCAATGAGAAGCCTGCGCACCGCAACAAAGTAGTCCCCGCTCGCCGCAACTAGAGAAAGCCCACACGCAGCCACGCAGCCAAAAATAAGTAAATTTAAAAAAAAACAAGTGTATAGAGATCCTACTATATACCAGCTATCATGCTAGGTTCTAGGGATACAGCATTGAAGAAGATAAACATTTCTTGCCTCATGTTGCTCACAGTCCAGCTTCTTATATATCACGAATTATTTGTACTCCCCATATAGACTGTGAATTCCTGGAAGGCAGGGACCAAGCGTCAGGTCTTGTTCATCACCCCCTAACTCCTTACATAGTATTTGACATAGTGTTGGTCTTCATAAGTATTTGGTGAATAAAGGAAATAAATAATTTATTGCCCTCTCTGCATCTCCACTCGTATTACCCTAATTCAGGTTCTCTTCATTGCAGATATGAGCTCTTGCCTGTTTCCAAGTAAACTATCCTGACTCCATTTGCCCCCTTTAATCCCACCTTCTACAAAGACACCAGAATGAGATGTCCAGAATACAAATCTCAGAAGCCATCAGTGCTTCCTGTTGCATCTGGTATTTTAAAGACAAGTGTCTGTAACACAGCTGAGTCTGCCCTTTTCTGGTTACTCCCTTCCCTACACTTCTCTCCACCAGTCAGAACAGCCTGTAACAGCTCTCCATGATCACCGTGCTATTTCAGACCCCAGAAGCTTTGCTTCTGCTGCTTCCTCTTATCTGCAATTTCCTGTCTACTGGGTAATTCCAACTCATCCTTTAAGATTCAGTTCAAGAATCCATTCTTTCTGGAAGCCCCTTATGGGCTAACTACCAGACTAAGTTGGGTGGGCCTCCTCTGTCTCCCACCGTGCTAGTATCTACTTGTGATTTCTTAATTGTTAATGGGAATGCCTTCCCAATTCTACAGTGAGTTTCTTGAGAGCAGGACTTAATATCTTTCATCTTTGTATCCCAGGTATCTAGCATAGTGACTGACAAACAGTAGGCACTTAGATTTTGTTTGAATGAATGAATGTGTGAATGAAAAGGTTAGTAACAGGACCTTTTCTTTAAAGTAAAAGTTTCAAATAGAGGCTCTTAATGATCATGTGTTTTATTTTTGCTTTCTACAGACATTGGTATCAACTTGACAGATCCTGTGTTCAGAGGAATTTATAGGGGGGTTCAAAAGCATCAAGGTAAATGTTTCTTTTATTAAGGTAAATAGTTTATCTGTGAAGACAAACTTTCTGACTCAAGGGAGACCATAAGAAGCTTCACCCACTCTTACCATTGAAATATTAAAGAATTTATTATGCATCTTGGATAAAACTATAAACAAAGTGAAACACACATAAGCTATATTGGTAAAACATGATCATGAACATTTATAAAATACCTATTACAACAAAGTGTTATCAAGCCCTTCTTATCTGTAGAAGTTTATAACTTTGAATATAGAACTTTAGATAACCATATGCATAAAAGGCAAACCATAAAGCCAAACAGACTTTTCCCCTTTGTGGTCAACAGAATAAAAATACAATTGAATGGATAACTTCATCTATTTTGCCTTATATGGGTTTCTTTTTTTTTAAAGTATCGCTAGGTCTTTGCTTATATGATAAGCACTCATCAAATAGTATTGATTTGACTTCAGTAAATATGATTTTTCTATGTATTTTTCTTTCAATAAAGGATAACTAAATTATGGATAAGTGAATTTATAGTTACATTTTCTTAATGTGGGGTTCATCTTTTACAGATGACTTACGGGATGTAATAGAGAGAGCTGTTCAGATTGGTGTTAAAAAGGTAACATTTCATTTTTATTACCCTTATGGGTTTTTTTAAAAAAAAAACTAAATTTTGGTTAAAATACTGCAGAAAAGAAGAGAAAGCCAAACCACATTTAGCATTTTGTGATATGTATCGTCAACATGTAATATTATCAAGTTAATGAAATAAAATATCAAAATATTCTGTTCTCAGCAATTTAAGTGACACAAACCTTGTGAGTGGATCTTCCATGTGATCAGAAGTGTAGTAAATGGCCAAGTCTCCCTGGAAAAGTTTTTTAAAACCCATCTAAATTACCAGGCTTCTTAAGAGGCAACTGTTAGTAGATTTTGTAACAATTTAGCATTTGTTAGAAGTAAGCAATCATCAAAAATACATGTATCTAATCACCAAGTTTAGCTTTTATACTATGTATAACATTTCAAATAACTGAGAGAACACTTTAATTTTTACGGTGGTAATTTGATAATCAGGAGAATTCCTACTACTTTTAGAGTGTTCTAAGCAAAAGAATTTTAGTTTGGTGTCAAATGTTTTGAATAGATATTTCTTTTTAATCAGTATTTTTTTTAAGTAGCAAGCTAGCCCACACATGCACACAAGAAATAAGATTAAGTTCCAAAGGGGACTTCCCTGGTGGTCCAGTGGGTAAGACTGCACGCTCCCAAAGCAGGGGGCCTTGCTTCGATCCCTGGTCAGGGAACTAGATCCCACATGCAGCAACTAAAAGAACCCACATGCCGCAACTAAGACCCAGCACAGCCAAATAAATAAATATTAAAAAAAAAAAAAAAGAAAGATTAAGCTCCATAGTGTATCAGGGCACTTAGTAGCTACTGTTTCTAAGTTAAATAAACCTCAGTTTTAAAAAGTGATACTCCTGGCTAAATGAGTTCTGCAGTCTCCAACTCTAAAATTATATTAGTTATTATTCAGAAGTAATAAGGATAAAAGTTACAACATAATTTCTCATTATGTGGTCATTCTTTGCTTGGTAAATCACTTTATAAAATGTTTTTCTGCAAACTCTGAAATACCAAGCTCCTAAATTTTGTCAACTGAAAAAAACTGCACAACCTAAAGGTTGAGAATTATGTTTT
This sequence comes from Lagenorhynchus albirostris, assembly GCF_949774975.1. Taxonomy (NCBI): domain Eukaryota; kingdom Metazoa; phylum Chordata; class Mammalia; order Artiodactyla; family Delphinidae; genus Lagenorhynchus; species Lagenorhynchus albirostris. The sequence continues at coordinate 67,288,522 of NC_083111.1, read as the reverse complement.
ATTTGGCATACTTGCTGAATTACCAGGCTTCTTAAGAGGCAACTAGTAGTTGCCTAATCCTCTCAGGTGGCTCTGAGGGACTGCTCCGAAGAGGGAAGGGAGGAGCCAGGATATATGGGAGTTTTGCCAAAAAAAACCCAAAACAACAACAAAAAAAACAGGTAGTGGAACATCAAAAGATTACTCCTAGTTAAAGAAAAAAATCTCAAATTAATGAATTTAGCACTTTTTTACATATGGGAAGATGCAAGAGTCTGGGCTCATTGAAATCATTCCTTTGATGTGCACCTTCACTATCTAGAGCAAGTATCCTGTTTTTCGCCATCCTGAGTCTCCTCAGGGTGCACAGTCTGAGGCGGCTGCAGTGGCTGAGGGCTTGATGACCATAACATCCTGTGTTGACTGATATGGCAGGAGACATTTTTCGTAGACAGTTTTCATGTGTCATCCATGAATAGTTTAATCTTAACATTTATAACACCCACATGGATTTAGGAATGACTGAACTGAAGAACTGAAATCAAATTTACTTGGACATCGTTCCAAATTGAAATTTAATCCAATGCCTTGTAGCTTTATGGCAGTGATTAAAAGCACAGTTACAGCATCACAAACCTTGGTTCCAGCCCCAGCTTCCTTCTTCAGAGCTTTGTAACCTGGGGTGCTTCATCTCTCTAGACTTCAGTTTTCTCATCCCTAAATCAAGAATGATAATAATAGCTAATAAACAGAATTGTTGTGAAGATTAAATAAAATATAGAATGCAAAGCAGTTGATATTGTACCTGGCATAAAGTAAGCAACATTTATTATGTTTATAGTGGAAGCTGTCATTGTCGTCATCATCATCATCGTCATCATCGTAAACTGGGAGAGGAAAGTATATGTCCCTTAGTCTTGTCCTTAGATTTGATTACAAACTATTTTACATAATTGAAAACTGGATGTGGGCACCTGATCCTTTTTTTTAAATTTTTATTGGCATACGGTTGATTTATAACATGTTTCAGGTGTACAGCAAAGTGAATCAGTTATACATATATCCACTCTTTTTTAGATTCTTTTCCCATATAGGACATTACAGAGTATTTTATTTTAATTAATTAATTTATTTTTGGCTGTGTTGGGTCTTCGTTGCTGTGCGCAGGCTTTCTCTAGTTGTGGCGAGCGGGGGCTACTCTTCATTGTGGTGTGTGGGCTTCTCATTGCGGTTGGTTCTCTTGTTGCGGAGCACGGGCTCTAGGCACACAGGCTTCAGTAGTTGTGGCATGCGGGCTCAGAAGTTGTGGCGCGCGGGCTCTAGAGCGCAGGCTCAGTAGTTGTGGCACACGGGGTTAGTGGCTCCGCGGCACGTGGGATCTTCTGGGACCAGGGATCGATCCCGTGTCCCCTGCATTGACAGGCAGATTCTTAACCACTGTGCCACCAGGGAAGTCCCCACCTCATCCTTTATTAAAGAATTAGGTAGTGTTAGTAAACAATAGTTTTCTCAATATTTTTGTTAATATATACTATGTTTTACAGGCAGAATAGATACTCAGTGTCTATCATTTCAGAAGTTTATCACTCTGTGAAAATGTCTGTTTATCATTTGCACTATCTCCAGTGTTTTCTGTGTGTTCTATTTACGTGTGTACCTAGAATGAATTCTTCATTTTAGCTCAGTGAGTCTCTTGAAGTATGCTTTAAAATATATACCTCAGTGTGTTTAAATCACTTCTTCCGAAGAATGTGCACTTAAGCAGCACTGCCTCAGTAGTCACCATCAACACATAGCTCTTTAGTGACATTTTCCCTTAAACAGGTTAGCAAAGATGGTGTTCTAACTGCAGTGGACTCTGATAGCTACCTCTGTAGAAGGGCTTCCTTGCCAAGAGCTATACATATCCCTACAAAGAATTTTATCAATATACATTAATCCAGTGATTATTCATATTCTTTAAGATTATTGAGGACCCTAAAGAGCTCTTATGTGGGTTCTATCGATATATATTGTATTAGAGATTAAAACAGAAAAGTTTTAAATGCAGTTGTCTTTGAATAACACTGGTTTGAACTGTGAGTTCACTTAGACACAGATTTTTTTTCCAGTGGTAAATACTACAGTATTACGTGACCTGAGGCTGGGTGAATATGTAGATGTGGAACCCCTGATACAGAGGGCCGACTATAAGTAATATACAGATTTTCAGTGGCGCCCCTAACCTCCACATTGTTCAAGGGTCAACTGTATCTATATGTTAATTCATTTTAAAACAGTAGACCATTATGTAAAATAAATAGCATATTTTTATGAAAAGTATTTTCTAAACCAAAAACATTTAGTGACATGAGTGGAATTTGTATTTTTTTTAATATCTTTTAAATGTTTGACTTAATAGAAGACTGCTGAGCTTTCATATCTGTTGCTGCAGTCTTTTGTGATGTTACACATCATGTAGCCTCTGGAATACTTGACTGCACACGCGTGACAGGTGAGAGTGAATAGGCAAATAACATCTTAGTATTATTATGATAATAGTTTTGACCTAACATATCCCCTGGAGAGTCCAGGACCACACCTGGAGAACTGTTTAGTCAACACTATTGAATCTCTAATTTAGATTAACAGAATTCTAAATTCAGAAGTTTTTAGTTATTCATTCTTTCCTAATGTGATCTCTGTCCTCAAGAAACTCGTGGTCTAATAGGAAAGACAGACATGTGAATACATTTTAGTAGGAGTCACACATTCTTTGTAGTGTGTGTATGTGTGTGTGCGTGTGCGTGTGTGCACACGTGGAGAGGGTATTCAGGATCCACTCTGCACAGGAGGTGATCTTTCAGCTGAATTTTTAAAGGAGGGTTGGTATGTGACAGAGAGAGAAGCATTCTGGAAAAAAGCAGCAGGAAAGCACGTTTGGGAAACTGTGGTTGACACCCTGTTAAAGTGGACTTATTTCTTTCTGTTTCAGTTTGTGATTACAGGTGGAAATCTACAAGACAGTAAAGATGCACTGCATTTGGCACAGACAAATGGTATCCTCATATTACTTTTACCCCCCAAAATGTGAATTAAGTTATTTTGAAGAAGTCTTTCTGAGAACTGCCTCAGGTACAAATACTGTAGACACAACAGGAAGATAGACCAATTTCAGTGTGACACGATTAAGATGAAAAAATTGAAAGTGCCCATTGTTATATCAGATGCTTGATGAACCCTCTTGTATTTAATAAGGATTATTTTAAGATTTCAGTTAATGAGAATTAAGTTCACTAGGCATAAAATTTAACCTCAGATATTCCTGATGTAGAATTTTTGTGTATATGCCATAATGTGTTTAAGATATGCGTTGCTTTTTATTTGCTCTTTTTTAACTTAGGCTGTGAAAGATCATTTATCATTTATAAATATTTATAAATATTCATCATGCAGATCAGAGACACTGTGCAAGGCCCCAGGAATGCAAATAATAATATAATATATAATCCCTCATGTGCTCACTTTACGTTCATATATTTGCATTTATTTAAAGTCTGTAAAGTTTTGGAGTTGATTCCTACAAGAATCCTAGTTACATAAAACACCTCCTTTACCTGGCATTCATGTACCTAACCTTTTTTTGGTTTGTTTTTTTGCTGGGGAGCAGCAGGGAGCATACTTCATGTGCTAGACACTGAAGAATTAGGCATTCCATGTTATTTTTCAAAATACTGGTTTATTCATTAAAAGCTGTTTTTTATTGAAACCTTTCTAAAATGCATACTTCTCTTCAGGATCCACTGACACTTTTTCTTAGTGATTAAAGTCATAAAAATAATCATCTTCCCAGAAGCTTTTGATGTGTATAAGAATATTATCTTGCATACTTGTTATTCCCCAAACAGATATGCTTTTAAAAGTTCTCGGATCTCCATTGTCAACCCTTTTCCACTCCTCTGCGTATACCTGCTACCTCACTGCTTTAAAAGCTCCTTTTATGCATGAACATATTCGTGGGAGCCTGAGGAAGGCAACAGCTCTCTCCCATGGGTTCATCAGGTGCAAGCGCCTTAAGCTTTTTAAGCCCTTTTCAACCTCACACTTGTGTTCCATACAATTAAGATACCAAAGTACAGCCTCCAAATAAGTGAGCTTTATTTTCTATTAGAAAATAATAGAAATTATTATTTTGAGAGATGAATCCTACTTCCACCTCTGTTACCCTTTTTAAGGGAAAGGAGTGCATTTTAACTGTTAATACATGAAACCTGAGTCACGTAAACAGTGAATATTAAAGATAAAATTGTAGAATGAAATGTCATTACCTAAGAAATTGTTTCATTTTCCATTCAAAAGGCTCAGTAAATACCAAACTTTGGAAGAGTTGAATTATTTTTACCAGTACATTAAGGCAATTTTCATATTCATGTCCTACTTTGTTAGTATTCCAAAAATTCTTATGTGATTAACCCAGTGCAATTCTGGTAGTTTGACTAGTTTATGGGTATTGTTAAAAACTGACCAGTTGAAATCATTTGATATTATATCATTTTTGCATATTAAATATGAAAAAATATTTTGAAAATAATCCTAAGACATTATTTTGTGCTAGATATGTTTTTCAGTACAGTTGGGTGTCATCCTACAAGATGTGATGAATTTGAAAAGAATAACCCTGATCTTTACTTGATGGAGTTACTAAATCTCGCTGAAAACAACAAGGGGAAAGTTGTAGCAATAGGGGAATGTGGACTTGGTAAGTGCCAACTTATCCCGTTAGAGTGACTTTGTTTGAAAATAATTGATTTGTTGTGTACAAGTCATGAGTAATTATTGATTCTTTTTTATCTTTTAAAGATTTTGACCGACTGCAGTTTTGTCCTAAAGGTACTCAGCTCAAGTAAGGAAATTTGTTGTCTTTAGAAATTATCGTATTGTAAAATCTTAAGGGTGATTTTTAAGTAGATTTTATCAGTTCAGAATGTAGTTAGATTAAGCATGAGGCTTTTTTTGTTTTTCCCTTTGTATATTAAAAGTTAAGTGAAACAAATTCCATGCGTACTTGAATGGAATTCATAAGGTATGGAAGCATATAGTTCCCTAATTGTTTAACCATTTAACTTGATTTTAATGGTAGAAACAGGGATGAGTTTACATGATAGACTTTCGATTTTTGTTTGTTTAATAAGAGCATTCATACATGAACCATTCCAATAAAATGAATTAAATTCAGTTGTGGGGCATATGATTTAAGAGTAAAAGATATTATTAATAAAAAGAGATTATAGGATCAATCACCAAAGCTAGAAAAGCATATTTTACTCTTGCTGGGTGTTGAATATTGTCAGTTTGGAACCTGAGAATCCTTTCATAGGATCCATGTTGGGAGTGGTGGCTTCTGAGGAAACTCCAAGCTCACAAGCCTCAGAGACTTCTTACAACCCATTGCCTGTAGCTTAGTTGGAACTCCTGTCACCAGACTGGTGGGTAGTGTTGAAGGCTGAAAAGAAAAATTATGTTATAGGCTTAATTTAAGACATAAGCATTTTGTTGAATTTCAAAAACAGTGTATTACTTGTCAAGACGGTAAAACATTAAAATGAGTTTCTAAAGGAGGCTAATTTAGTTATTCATCTATTCAGCAAATATTTATGGAGTAATATGTGCTAGAAACTGCTGGGAACTCATAGTATAGTCATAGTATACAAAACTATGAATAAGGTATAGTATCTGCTCCTGGAGCCATTTAAGAATAAACAACCCTCCATCCTGCTTAGTTTCTCATACATGAAAGAGGAGTCTGGATCAAATTCTCTCAAGATACCATCTAGCTGTCTCATAATATTTAATAATTAACTATTTCTTGTCATATGATCTTGATTAAGCCAGTGCTTGATGGCCTGAAGGGACTTTTTAAACCATACCTGCCAGAAGTGTACTTCCTCCCACTCCCTCCCCTGCCCACACACGCAATCCCAGTGTGACTGGTCCAGGTGAAAGTGCCTCCAGTGAGGCGCAGATTGACCAGTGAGCCTGTCGTACCCTGGACTTCAGGGCCCAGAATTCCTGAAGGACCATAACCAAGTGACACAGGATGGGTTAGAGTAATGTTCTATGGACTCTTGCTTTCAGGCTTCACAGTTATAGAACCTTTCAGAGCTGTTTAGTTAGCAGCATATTATTTGCCGTGTTTTTCAGGGACATTCACGTGATTACTGGCAGGATTATTAAATCTCTGTACCCCTCTCGAATATCATGTAGGTCAGTTCACTTAACCTTAAAAGTTCACATATTCATATTTAAAAAGAAAAACAGTTGGCTGTAATACCTTCTTCGGTTAAGCCCACACATCTTAATTCCTCCACTTTCATGTCTGTTTTTGGCCAAGATGAGCCTCATGAGGCAAACAGATTGTGTGGTGTGACCATCAAGGACAGTGGCAGAGTCCTCCATATGACTTTTCATCCAGATGACTTAAACTGATTCTAAAATGCAACTTAAATACTTTAAACCTGATCTGTGTGTGTGTTTAATGAAAACGTTGATAGTATCAGCTCTCTTTTACTGCTCCATCATCTTCAGATCAGAACTTAAAACGATGTATATATAGCAGTATATAGTTTATGCTTCAACACACATGCCAGTTGTCCAGATGTTGATCTGTAATAGAGTTGAACTCCATTGATTAGGTGAATGATTACCAAGTGTCTCCTCAGTCGGATACAAAGAAGAATAAGTGCCTCTACAGATAAGAGAGGACATAAATAATTAAAATAGGTTGGAAAGTGCTATCAAAAAGGTATGTGAGGGCTTCTCTGGTGGCGCAGTGGTTGAGAGTCCGCCTGCCGATGCAGGGGACACGGGTTTGTGCCCCGGTCCGGGAGGATCCCACGTGCCGCGGAGCGGCTGGGCCCGTGAGCCATGGCCGCTGAGCCTGCGCGTCCGGAGCCTGTGCTCCACAGCGGGAGAGGCCACAACGGTGAGGGGCCCGCGTAACGCAAAAAAAAAAAAAAAAAAAAAAAAAAGGTATGTGAACAGCAGAGGGAAAGACTCACTTTCTGGGGGGAGTCAGAAGGCTTTGCTAAGGTGATGGGATGTGACCTAGGCCTCTTCCAGAACAGGTAAGGCTAAGGACGAATTAAAGTACAGTAGAAATTTTGAATAGATGGGCAGTTGAGTTTGAAATTTCATTTTATTATAGATAATCAAATGACTTAGTGAGTAAAAGAGTGACAAACCAGTAGTAATTGCATTTGGATTGTTGTTATGGAAACATATACCCATGTCTTCTACCTTTGCTCCCTCCTTTCCTATAGCACGTACTAACAGCATCACCCCTATTCTCTGCCACACAGCACTCCGTACTTGTTTCAGCATTTCTCACATTGTAATAAAAGTGTGTTACCACTTCCGCTCCCACAACAAACTAGTGTCTCTGAGTTCTTCAAAGGTACAGACCAAGCCTTCCTCATGTTCTAGTTCCTATGGCGCCTAGCACAGTACTCTTAGCACATCGTAAATGTGCACTGAATTTTTAATAATAAGGAAAGTGTCTTTTTGATTCCTGTAGAGCATGATGGATAAAAAGCCTATAATTCAGCTTTTACTGTTGAGTCTATTGAAAGAATTTACATTTTGGTCTGTGCTTATATATGCCAGTTGTCCATCTGAAACAATTAACTGTGTGTGATTGTCATTTTTGTTTTACTTTTTAAGTAAAAAAGTATAGTCAAAAAAAAGACCTGTGAGAAGAGAAAAATAGAAAATAAATTAGTATAATGGATTAGGAGGCAAGACCGAAAAAACACCCACTACTGTGCAATAGACAAAGTATCTGAAAAATAATGGTAAGTAAAGGCAGTAGATAACATAGTATTAAAAGACCTTTGTAATCAACAGATCTTTAGGTTTGAATCATAACTGCCTTTTGGTACCTATATATTCCTTTGTAAATCTCAATTTCCTCATCTTTAAAATGGGGATAATACCGCCTGCCTTTTTAACATTTAGTATGTAAAGCCATTGTGCCGTGCCCGGCACAGAGTCAGAGCTCCATAAATTGTGGCTGTTGTATTATTCTTAGAAATACTGCCAACCTAAAGGAAGCTACTGGCTGTAGTTTCTGTGTGGGATTTTTGAAAAGTGCTTTTTAAAGAGCAAAAAGAGAAGAAAAGCAAGAAGACAAGGAAAAGACCTGATTTAGTTATGGAAAGGTTAGCCTTTAGGCATACCCTGTATTTTCAGTTTCTCTGCCTTGTGCTACTACACTCCTTTCCTTGTTGCAAGTTAGAGTTCTGTTCACTTGAGTGGGAGGCATTTGCTTCGGGCATTTTTCTTGGGGTTACTACTGTGCAGGTCTTTTTCTTTTTTTCAGTCAGACATCAGACAAAATTTCAAAATAATCATTTGCGGATTTAGGAAACCTCAGAGATGATGGCAAGGCGCCTCAGTCTCTCCTCTGGCTTAGAGGAGGGAGTAACACTGGGTTCAGGTGCGCTGCTGGAACGCTTTGGGTCTTCTGGAGTTGCCTCAGTCCAACTTACAGGCATTCCTCTGAGATACTGGGGGTTCAGTTCCAGACCATCACAATAAAGCCAATCACAGGAATGTTTTGGTTTCCCAGTGCATATAAAAGTTATGTTTACGCTATACTGTAGTCGGTTAAGTGTGTGATAGGATTATGTGTAAAAAAACAATGTACAGACTTTAATTAAAAAATACTTTATTGCTAAAAAATGCTAACCATCATCTGAGACTTCAGCGAGTCAGTCTTTGTGCTGGTGGAGGGTCTTGCCTCAGTGTTGGTGGCTGCTGGCTGATCAGGGTGGTGGTGCTGAAGGCTGGGCTGGCGGTGGCAGTTTCTTAAAATAAGACAGCAGTGAAGTTTGCTGCTTTGATTGACTCTTCCTATCACGAACTATTTCTTGGTAGCCCGCGATGATGTTTGATAGCATTTTACCCACAGTAGAACTTCTTTCAAAATTGGAGTCAGTCCTCTCAAACCCTGCCACTGCTTCATCAACTAAGTTTGTCATGTCATTTCAACAGTCTTCACAGTATCTTCACCAGGAGTAGATTCCATCTCAAGAACCCACTTTCTCTGCTCATCCATAAAATGAAACTTCTCATTCCTTAAAAGTTTTATCATGAGATTGCAGCAATTCAGTCCCATCTTCAGGCTCCACTTCTAATTCTAGTTCTCTTGCTGTTTCCATCACATCTGCAGTTACTTTCTCCACTCAAGTCTTAAACCCTTCAAAGTCATCTATGAGTGTTGAAATCAACTTCTTCCAAACTCCTGTTAATGTTGATATTTTGACCTTTTCCCACGAATCACGAATATTCTTAATGGCATCTAGAATGGTGAATACTTTCCAGGTTTTCAATTTACTTTGCCCAGATCCATCATCTGTGGCAGCTATAACCTTACAAAATGTTTTTTCTTAAATAAGAAGACGAGAAAGTAAAAATTACTCCTTGATCCATGGGCTGCAGAATGAACGTTGTTAGGCATGACAACAACATGAATCTCATTGTACATCCCCATCAGAGCTCTTGGATGAATGGGTGCATTGTCAATGAACAGTAATATTTTGAAAGGAATCTTTTTTTCTGAGCATTAAGTCTCAACAGTATGCTTAAACTATTCAGTAAACCATGTTGTAAACAGATGTTCTGTCATCCAGGCTTTTGTTATTCCATTTATAGAGCACAGGCAGAGTAGATTTAGCATAATTCTTAAGGGTTCTAGGATTTTCAGGTTGGTAGATGAGCATAGGCTTCAACTTAAAGTCACCAGTTGCATTAGCCCCGAACAAGAGAGTCAGCCTGTCCTTTGAAGCCAGGCAATGACTTCTCCTCTCTAGCTATGAAAGTCCTAGATGGTATCTTTTTTCAACTTAAGGCTGTTTCATCTACATTGAAAATCTATTGTTTGGTGTAGCGACCTTCATTCATTATCTTCACTAGATCTTCTGGATACCTTGCTACAGCTTCTGCATCAGCACTTGCCGCTTCGCCTTGCTCGTTTATGTTATGAAGATGGCTTCTTTCCTTAAACCTCATGAACCAACCTCTGCTGGCTTCAAACTTATCTCCTGCAGCTTCCTCACCTCTCTCAGCCTTCATAGAGTCAAAGTTAATTAGGGCCTTGCTCTGGATCAGGCTTTGGCTTAAGGGAATGTTGTGGCTGGTTTGATCTCATATCTAAACTACTAAAACTTTCTCCATGTCAGCAGTAAGGCTGTTTTGCTTTCTTATCATTTGTGTGTTCACGGGAGTAGCACTTTGAATTTTGTTTCGGAACTTTAACTTTGCATTCACAACTTGGCTGACTGGCTCAAGAGGCCTAGCTTTTGGCCTGTCGTGGCTTTAAACATGCCTTCCTCACTAAGCTTAAACATTTCTAGCTTTTGATTTAAAGTGTGAGACATGAAACGCTTCCTTTAACTTGAACACTTAGAGGCAATTCATTGTAGTGTTATTAGTTGCTTAATTTCAGTGCTGTTGTGTCTCAGGGAATAGAGAGGCCCAAGGAGAGGAAGAGAGACCAGGGAACATGCTGGTAGGTCAGAACACACAGAATATTTGTTAAGTTCGCTGTCTGGTATGGGCAAGGTTTGTGGCTCTCCAAAACAATTGCTATAGTAACATCAAGGACCACTGATCACAGATACAATAATGAAAATACAATAATACAATACAAATGCAGTAATGAAAAAGTTTGAAATATTGCAAGACTTGCCAAAACGTGACACAGAGACACAAAGTGAGCGAATGCTGTTGGAAAAATGGCCGATAGACTCGCTTCACGTAGAGTTGCCACAGGTCTTCAATTTGTAAAAACAAACAAAAAAACTGTATCCAAGAAGCTCAGTAAAACAAGGTATGCCTGTAATAATAGCTGGTACTCTGAAGTTGAACTTTTCAAGCCCTGACCTTAGCTATTGTTGACCCTAAAATGTAAGAAGCAGTAATATTTACAATCAGAAGCAAATTACAGCTTTGCTAAAGTGAGCAAATCTAACTCAACGAATGATTCTCATTTATGAATTTTTAAAAATCTTAAAAGAAGCAGAGAAGTCTCTTAATAGGTGCCACTGGACTTCCCTGATGGCGCAGTGGTTAAGAATCCACCTGCCAGTGCAGGGGACATGGGTTCAAACCCTGGTCCAGGAAATTCCCACATGCCTCGGAGCAACTAAGCCCGTGCGCCACAACTACTGAGCCTGCGCCCAGAGCCTGCGTGCCACAACCACTGAGCCCGAGTGCCACGCGCCTAGAGCCCGTGTTCTGCCGCAAGAGAAGCCACTGCAATGAGAAGCCCGCGCACCGCAACGAAGAGTAGCCCCCACTCGCCGCAACTAGAGAAAGCCTGTGTGCAGCAACAAGACCCAATGCAGCCATAAATAGATAAATAGATAATAAATAAATCAATAAATATTTTTTAAAAAACACCTGAGTTAAAAAAATATAGGTGCCACTTCCTGCCCTTTAGCTTCTTTTGTTATTCCTAGTTACCGTAGTGGGTTGTTTTTTCTTTAAAGACCCTAGTCATTTGATGTTAAGTACCAATTATCCTCAATTTATATCATTGGGAATGATTTTTTACCACATGGTTTTCTTATGATACCTAGCTGGCTTGAGCACGTCGACCTTTTCTTTTCTCATATTATATAAAATTCTGTAAGCACGTTGCTTGGGTATCTGTTATTTTCATAAATTGTACTTTTGCCTACTCTGCGATAGGAAGGCTTATTTCCAAGCTGATCATTAGATTCTGTACATCTGTGGCTTGGTTGTATGGCTGTGTGTAGCCAGAAGCCAAATACAGAGTAAAGTTTACATAATGACTGGAGAGCACTTAACTGCTGACATCTGAATTACTTTAGAGGTTATGGAAATAGTGACCAGTAGTAATTATTAAAATATTTTGTCCCAGTGTTCGTTTATATTTCCTACACTGTGAAGTTTCAGCACCATGCTAACTAAAAATATTTTTGCTTATTCTAGTCCGGCAGAATCTGAAAAAAAAAAATTGGATAATTAAAGACACAGACCACCAATTTTAGGATGACTATTTCTTTGAGAAGTACATTTCTATTTCTAATTTTAAAATGTAGCATTTTCAGGAGTTTTACAAAGGGGGTGCTCTTAGGAAAATAGCTGTCTGGCACTTCAAGGAGACAAGATATAGGAAAACACAGCAAAAGAGATTTAAGTTATACACGGAGAAACTGTTCCCCCAAATTAGGGGCCTAGAAGAGGTAAACCCCTTAAGAAAATAATACGACACCTATTGTCTGTAACTCCTGGTTTAGCTTAAACTACATGACCATTAATGAGAACAAGAGGGAACACTGCTGAAATGAAAAGACACACAGAACTCCCACCCTGTCATGTCCTCTGGATATTGTCCTTAAATGCTGGGACCAGGAAGAGGCTTCTTGAAAGCCTCTTGTGTGTTGTGATCTTGGACAAGGTCTTACACCCCTCTGACACCAGCTCTTGTCCTATCTATCCTAGGGTTATTTTGAGGATTAGATGAGACAATGGTAGTATAAGGCACTTAAAACTCTTTTTATAAAGTACTCTAAAATGTTCAGGACTGCCATTTTATCATGTAATTTTCATTTTTCTGAAAAATAGAGTATTTCAGTTTTTGTGCTCATTTGTTTCATAAATTCTTTGTGTTTAGTTTTTAAGGGAATCCTTCTTTTTGCTCAGTGGCAATAACTCCTTGTATAACAGCACATAGAAAACACTGAGTAGAAGTGGCTTCTCACTGGAGTGAGTTGATGCCCACTGGTAGTGCTCAGCCAGCTCTCGGGACAAGGGGCTGGCCATGTCTTTTCGGCCACCAACACATGGGGAAGGGATCCCACGGGTGATAGGAGGGTGTCCACTTCATTTGTTGGGATTTAGTCAGAAAGCTAGTTAAAAGTAATTATTTGGGGGAACAGTCTCCATCACTGTAAACTTAAACCTTACAGCTCTTTACTTCTAGCGATCAATGGTAAAGTGCTACCTAATTTACCTGGCAGTTACAATGGAAAAACTAACAAACATTTCTGAAAATAATTTTGTAATCCCAGAAAATGAAGTAACCCTTTCAGGAAGTTTTTATAAAAGCTTTCGGCTAGGCCTGATGTGTTTTAAATGCCTGAATTCACTATTTCTGTTCTATCATTTCTAGAGAATAAAAGCCCTTTAACTTAAAAAAAAATCATTTGACAATTATTTTTCTCATGCTAAAATAAAATTTTTAATGAGGAAAATTTTTTTTCCATTTTGCAGATATTTTGAAAAACAGTTTGAACTGTCAGAACAAACAAAATTACCAATGTTTCTTCATTGTCGGAACTCACATGCTGAATTTTTGGGTGAGTTAAAGCTAAAATCTCATTTAAAATTTAAGAATTTGCAGATATCAAGCTATTTGCTAAAGCTAAAATCTCATTTAAAATTTAAGAATTTGCAGAGATCAAGTTGTTTCTGTTTTAAATTCACAGACATAATGAGAAGGAATAGAGATCGGTGTGTAGGTGGAGTGGTAAGTATAGAAACTGCTTTTAATAAATGATGTTGGCCTCTATAAAGTGATTCAGATGTCAGCAATAAAGTTACGAAGGTTCTGCTCTCTTATTAGAAGGGCATATAAATTTACTGTTAAATCTATAGATCAGATATGGTACAAACATAAACCACACTATTTTAGTTACATTTACTTTGTTCAGAGTACAAGAATGAGTACAGAATTCTGTTCACAAGAAAACCCCATGAATTTAGTCCTGCACATTGTAATAGTCTGCATGATCTTTTTTCTCCGCTTCTTCCATCAGCCGTTCTTTAGTGTTCTTCAATTTAAATTTGAGCAAAATATAAACGAAATTTAATAATATTTTAAAATATTTTAGCACTCTTTTCAGGTTTACCTTCTTAATTTCTTGTCAACTGTATTTATTTACTGTTACCACTCTGATTAGAGACACATTCTCATTTCTGTAGTTTGCTTCTGCTCGAAACACTTCTCTATGGTCATTTCAGTCATTAGTCTTGAGAAAGTTCCATAAATAGTATCTGTCTATCACTTAGCTTGGGTATCCATAGCAGTGATTTTTAATTTTTTTTTTTTTTGGATCATGGACTCCTTTGAAAATCTGCCTCAGAAAAATGCTCATATGTACAATTTTCACATGTAATTTTAGGAGAGACTCACTGGTCTCTAGCAAAAAAGCTGTTATCCACATGTAAGTGGACTTTCTCAGTTCAGGCCTGTGTTGTTAAAGGGTCAGCTGTAGTTTAAAAAACTTAACAGCAACAACAAATCCAACCTAAATGTTTGACTTTTATCAAAAGAAAATTGCCAAATAAAGAATTAATAACTAATTTTCTAAAATGGTTTATGAGGGTCGTATTTAAAATTATCTTATATTGATGGAGGCTATGTTTTCTTTCTAGTCAGCTGGAAGTGCTGAGGGGAAGAACAAACCCTGTTGAGCAGCTGTGTAACAGTTACTTTTGAGAAACATGTTACCCACAGTGTATTCAGACTCTCTGGATGCTATATTAATGTGACTTCACTTGTTAGGTGTGTTTAAAGGAGTCTTGTCACTTATGATTACATAAATACATCTGAAGTGTGAAAAATTTTGCTTTAACTCCTTTATCTTTGAAGGAGAAAAATTCCATCTCAACCCTTTTTGCTTGCTGAGCTGATATTATTGACTGTATAACAATTTACAGTTTCTAAGCAATGTTCTTACAATCTCTTTATACATCTTAAATTTTTCTCTTAAAATTCACTTCTCTTCTAGAAAAAAAAAAGCATCCTGTAACAAAAAAATTGAACATTTAAAAATATTTTTTAAATAGTCTTGTAACATTTTACCTTTTCCTCATGCTTTTGCCTAGAATGTGGCTCTCTCCTCCAGTCCCCTTTCCTGGAGGTACAGCAGTAGTGCTTGGTGCAGAGACCTCAGCACAGCCACAGACAGAAATTCTAGGCAGCCATCTCCTTCTTGCCTCATCACATTGGAGATGATGACAGGTTATAATTGTGAAATTTGATTTGAAAATAAAAATTGTAGGGGCCACATTTGAAACCCCATGTTCAAAAAACTCCTACTGCGTTTATATTTTTGCTTAGACAGTCCTATTAATGTTATTTAGAATTTTAAAGAAAAGTAATTATTATAATAAAATTATGCCTTCATGTCCTTAGGTGCATTCATTTGACGGTACCAAGGAAGCAGCAGCTGCTTTGATGGACTTGGGTCTCTACATAGGATTTAATGGTTGGTAGGTCCTTGAGTTGTTTTTTGGTTTTCGTTTTTTTAACTTTTATAATTAAGCAGATTCCTTAAATTGTTTTATAGGGAATTACTGATAAAGATTTAAATTTATTTTTATTAAAATTTATGTGTTTTGCATTGACCTTGGTCTGTGAATTTTAGTGATAAATGTAAGAAATGAAACAGTATGTTACTATTACAAATTAAAGCTTGAAAGCTATAAACTGCTATCCTGTGTTCCAGTAATGGAAAACAATTTTCTGTTGAGGTTAGCAGGTACCTTTCTCTAGCAATGCAGTTTATTCTCGGATCAGTTTATCCCTTTAAAACGTATGTGTTCACAGCATTGCATATACATATACACAAGTGATGTCCACCTATGGGGGAAAGGTCATACTATGACATAATCGTCTTCTGTATCTCTGTAGGCCAAGAAACTGAGGCTCAGAGAAGTTAAGAAACAGGTGTAAAGTCACTCAAAGTGTGAGAACCTGTATCCTCTTCCTCACTTGGTGACCTTCCTGCTGTTACACACACTAAACCTCATGCACCCACTACAGTCTGCTAGCACAGCTGGGTCCCTGGGCTCATTTTCTTCCAAATAATTTGATGAGCTTCTACCAGTGTCTTTCCTCAGGTTATCAGTGTAGCTCATGAAATAAACTGCAAAATAAATTGCAAAAAGTAAGACTTCCTTTCCCTCTTCAGTGTTTCATTTCCTTCAAATCACTACTTTTCCAAGTACTTTTATTTTTTTTTATTTTTTTTTTTACTAAACTCCACTTTGGAATATAGAATCATGAAATTAATTATTTGCTATAGAGTTCAGACTTATTTAAATGTCCTAGATGCTTCTTTCATATTTTAAATAAATTGATGATTTAATTAATTTATATATTAACATGGAAATAATGCATGCATAAAGTAGTATTAAAAGACTTATAAGCACAGTCTCCCAGCATGCCATCTACCCCAAGTTAATTTTTCCAGAGCCAACCACTTTACTCTTTATCACCTTGTATCTAAATATTACATATATGCTATTAACTCTTAATTCATTCCCTTTGTCTATTCCCATTAAGGTGTTTGAGCACTTTAGTTCTTTATCCAGTACTGCCCCCCCACCTCCATTATTTCCTCTATAGCCCTCTCAATGTAGTTATTTGAGAATTTTTGGTTATATGCATATTACGTGTTTTCATTATTATGTCTGTGTAAAATATTGTTGACTGCTGAACCATGTGATATACCACTTTTTTATTTTCCTGGAGTAACTTTCCTCATATTTTTATTTACTTGGCTTTCTTCAAAACTTGAAGCCTTCTTCACATTTTTCAACAACTCTGTAAAATGCTTTTTTCTATTTTTCCACATAAGGAAACCTGTGTGGATAATCAGATAATTCGTTAGTTCCTGACCCTTCTATCTTTCTGCTACAGTTTGGACTAGTGTCTCTTCTGTATTAGAACTCCTATTTTTAAATCCCATGTATTCTATTTTGTTTTGATGGAACACATGTTTGCAAATGAATTAATTCTCTTCATCTTGAAAGTTTACCTGGATAGTCAATGAAAGGGGAAAAAAAAAACATACTTTCACTTGATATTTTTTCTAGGCATAAAATTCTAGATTAGAGATCATTTTCACTGAGGATTTACAATATCCCAGTTCTAGGTTCCAGTCTGTATTCTGTTTCCCAGTACATTACCTGTGACATACTTCTTTCCCTGTGGAATATTTTAGTTATTTATCTCTGGTATTATCAAAATGTGCAAAGGTGTTTTGATGGGTTTTTGTCATTCTCCACTGGCCCCTTCCAGCTAGAGGCTCATCTTTGTCAGGCCTGAGAAGTTTTCTCAATTTTTTTTTTCTATTCTTTCTTTGTACCTCCCAGGCTGATACTCTGATCTCATTTTTTAAATTATTTGTTTATTGATTGATTTTTGGTTGTGTTGGGTCTTTGTTGCAACGCGTGGGCTTTCTCTAGTTGCGGCGAGTGGGGCTGCTCTTCATTGCGGTGCGTGGGTTTCTTATTGCTGTGGCTTCTCTTGTTGCAGAGCACAGGCCCTAGGCACACGGGCTTCAGTAGTTGCACCACGTGGGCTCAGTAGTTGTGGCTCATGGGCTCTAGAGTACAGGCTCAATAGCTGTGGCGCACAGGCTTAGTTGCTCCATGGCATGTGGGATCTTCCTGGACTAGGGCTCTAACACGTGTCCCCTGGATTGGCAGGAAAATTCTTAACCACTGTGCCACCAGGGAAGTCCCTGATCTCATTTTTTTATTCTACAATTTCTATCTAATTTTTTTCCTCCTCTCAAACAAGTGCTTTATTTTTCAACCTTTTTTTTTTTGGCTGTACCACATGGCTTGCAGGATTTTAGTTCCCCGAACAGGGATCAAACCTGTGCTCCCTGCAGTGGAAGCCTGGAGTCCTAACCACTGGACTGCCAGGGAATTCCCTTTTTCAACTTTTTAAGGAAACTTACTTAAGCTTTTGTTTTCAGTCTCTGAAAGCTCTCATTTTTTTTCCTACCGTATTCTTGTTTGGTAGATGCAGCATCTTCCCATCTCTCTAAAGATATGTTATATATATATGCCATTTAATGCTTTTATTTCCTCTGAGTTCCTTTTCCTCTTTGTTTTGGTCTCTATCATGATAGAGGCTTTCTTCAAATGTCAGGCATTTCTTTGCTGTATATTTTAAGAGCAAAGGGGGAAAAGCTGTTGGAAGCTCCGTGGGGAGATAGCCCATCAACTGCAGGCCCACAGATGGCCAACTGACTTTCTCGCCGGGGAATCCTTAGTGTCAGCTTGTCAAGATCTTCCTCTGGGTTTGTTCAGTTTCTCCAGAGAGGGCTCCTCTGATCCCTGGTGGGAAAATGGGATGAGAATTCATAAACATACCTATGTTCTGAAGCAGGATGGTGCTGGAGAGGGGATGCCTCCGTTCAGTAAGCAGTCAGTCTCCATTTCTAGTCCATGCCTCACCCTGCCCTCCTCCCTGCTGCTTGTCTTCCAGTCCAGAGACGGCACACATCTCTCTCTCTGTCTCTGCCTCTCTCTTTGTCTCTGCCTCTCTCTCTCGGGCCAGGGTACAGGGCAGTTGTCATCTCTGCACCAATTTATTGGAAAGTAATCTGAGAATCCCATCTTCTCTTTACCCTGACTTTTCAAGCAATCCCCATTTCAGTCACCTGCCCTGCCCCATCCTTTCTAGGTACCTAGTTCTTCCAGTTCTTAGAACTTCCTTGGGAGAATTTGTTGGCTTATCTTCAGTATCTCTCTACAGGCACATAGCACTTAAGTCACTTGGCACATAAACATAGATCGTTTACCACTTCTCTATCTACTTTCTGCTTTATATTTTGTGATGAGTTAGAAATGTCTCCTAGTTTCATCAAAACATGCTGTTTCTTATTTTGGGATGATTTTCAAGAGAAGGGGGTAGAGACCTTTATTTCACAAACTTGAACTGTATGTCTGTCTTAGAGGTTTCTAAGTGATCTTGAGTTTATAAAGACTTGGCTTTAAGCTAATTACTTGAGATTTTTTTCTCCTACATTAACTCAGAATTAATGGGTCAGTAGTTTATTTAGTCGAAGTCAATATTTCTGTACTTCTTTTGAAATTCAGTTTAGAGTAGTCTTAATCTGAGTTTCTGGGGTATGGTAATTTAATCTGTTTACATTATGATATAGTCTTTGGTTTCTAAAGATTAAATTAGAATTTTTTCCCCCCAAGAAAATGGGAAAGTTTCAAATTTGACCACAGAATTATGCACATGCTCTTCCTTAAATGGGAAACCTTAATAGAGATTCTGGCTTTGATTAAAAATATTTCTTCTGATAGTATATAGTTCTGTATTTAGATCAGTTTTTTTTTAACTGATGTGTAGTTTATTTAAATATTGTTTCAAATGTACAGCAAAGTGATTCAGTTATACATCTTTTCCATTATAGTTTATGACAAGATATTGAATACAGTTCCCCGTGCTATACAGCAAATCCTTCTCGTTTGTCTATTTATATATGGTAGTGTACATCTGTTAATACCATACTCCCAGTTTATCCCTCCCCGCCTCCCTTTCCCCTTTGGTAACCATAAGTTTGTTTTCTATGTCTGTGTAGATCAGTTTTTACAAGCATTAATATATGTAGGAAAAGAGTCAATCAGACAATTTGTTTTCATGAGATTAAAAATATGCAAATACTCCAAAAATTTGGTCATGTTTTAAATTTAGTATCCATATCAAATATATCAGCATATTTTAGAAAATATATTGACCAAGTATTAAGCTGGTTGAAAATAAGAATTTTGTTTTTTTCTAGAGAACACTAACAAAAGGCTGGTACTTACGGTAAACCAGACACACATTTCCCTCCTACCCCTCCTAAAATGCTAAAATAAAATTATATTCAAAAAGGAAAAGTAAAGAAAAAAAGGCCAAAGTTTTGCTAATGGAGAAATGTTTTGTAGATTTCTGGAAGACAGATTAAATTGGAAGAGAAAACTTAGACGACTGTACCACTAAAGGGCCTCAGAGGAGATGGGAGCAGGTGTTGCAGACAGAATCCCAGAAAGGCTTCGGACTTAGAATGGCGACCAAAACAGGGTGATTGAAGGCCTATATAGAGAAAGATACCAATCCCCATATCCACTCCCATGCACAGAGTACAAAGGAGCAAGCATTTATACTCGGGGGGAAAGTAATTTTTTCTCAAGAAAACTGAACAAACTGGATTATTGAGGACTAAGACTTGGAATGCTTATGTCGATCCCAGAGGAAAGCATTCAGTGGGTGGGACGGGATCATCCAGGAGTTGATAATTGATGGGGCTACAGGTAATAGATACATGGAGAAGGGGGTGCTGTGTTATTCTAGTTATGTGTATATTTGAAACTCTCCATAATGAAAAGTTGTATCAAGTCCTGAAGTTAAAAATGCAACATAAGGACAGTATGTCATCACATATATAGCAAACCATCCCAAAACTCATTGACATATTACAGTAAACTTTTTTTTTTTTTTTTTAAACACTCATGGGTCTTTGGGTCAGCTGGGGTTTAATTGATAGAGGTGAACTCTGCCACAGGCTCCATGTTGGGTTCAGATCTTCGCCATGTGTTTTCATTCGGGATGCCCAGGCTGAAGAGGTAACAGTTACTTAGTGCATGCTAATCTCAGAAGATCATGAGGGTGCCATTGCAAATCACGAAAGTGCATTCCAAGCCTCTTGGCCATATCATCCCATTGGTCAAAGCAAGTCTTGAGGCCATGGCCAGATTCAGGTTCCTTCTTCCTACTAAGAAATCATGGCAAGGGTGCAGATATGTAATTCTGTCAAATGAGAGAGAATTGGAACCAATAATCCTGTCTATCTCAGGGTGTGAAAATGAAAATTAATTCCCCAGAAAAAAAGGTATGAAAGAAACAGGGCCTCGGAGACCAATTCAGGAGTCCTAAAATTGACTAATTGAAGTCCCAGAGAGAAGAAAGAAAATGAAAGAGGAAAAGTCCTGTTTTTCCATAATATGTTCCCAGTTAGGGGTGGGGAAGAGTCTAAATTGGAAGATTCCAGCTGCCTAAATGGATGAAAAGGTTTTATGCCCGGACACATTATCACGTTTCAGAATATCAGGAGTAATGGAAGATCTTAAAAGTTTCCAGATTTGGGGGTGGGTTGTGGTGGGGTCTAAACAGGAATAATAAAACTGGCATCTCCTAACCAGCTTTCTAGTTTCATACCATGTTAAATACTCATAGTTCTAACAGTGATTGTGATTTTCATCCTTTGTGAAGATTCTATTTCTGATTAGTGAAACATGAACCTTGAGTATCTGATTCCTTCATACCAGTGAATCCCTGGGTATTTGGCCCATAAAGAAATTGGCCATACCTTCAAATGCAGCCTTATGAGCTCTAAACAATGCAAATTACCCAGAGACGCAAATAAATTCTTTTCAAAGAATTGTTTAACATAGACTGTTACAGAAAGTTATTGGACGATCAACCGAAGGCACAAAAAATTGCACCCCCTAAAGGCAGGATCTGGTTGGAATAGATCTTAACCTGGATTCTGTAAGGATGGGAATGTGCAAATACTTTCTAAAGTATACTTCCATTGTAGCCAACCAAAGTTTTGTTTCAGGATTTTGGGTTAGTTCTGTAATCTGTTTTAGACAAGTTTATAATATGAAAAAGTTGCTGTTCATTAAATGCACCTTTTTATTTTATATATGAATAACTTTTTTTTTCAAGCTCACTGAAAACTGAGGCTAATTTGGAAGTTCTGAAGTCAATACCTAGTGAAAAATTAATGATTGAGACTGGTAAGTTTGCTTTTAGAACTTAATTTTCATATTAAACCATACCCAAAAAGAGCTAGAGAAAAGTAAACAAGTATTATTTTATTAGCATGCTCAACCTCAACAATTACACTTTTCAGGAAGTCTTTGGGAGCCGTAATGGAAAATATTTACACAAGCGAGTTTTTCAATTTTAGAAGTCTGACTAAGCCTAAGCACTTAAGAATGGAACGTCAGACCATGTGGGTAACTAAGGAGGCTGTTGTATTAAACAGGAGTCTTAACTAAGCATTTCACCTCAGGCTTTCAAAAACTATTCAGAATTTTTTTTAAACAATGTCTTCTTTGTAATGGCTTAATTGTACAATACTTTTTAAGTAAAGTGCAAACATTTAAATCAATTGGATTTAAGAATTTTAGCAATTAATCTGCTGCCTCTCAAAGTAAGACAAAGTTAGAAGCTAAAAATTTTATCTCTACCCTGAGCTCAAGGCTCTTCTTATACACATGGACTTTTTTAGTAAAGTCAAGACTGAGCCATTCTGAAGAAATCAGGTGTATTTCCTTGGGGAGTCATGAAAACTAAATTATCTTATTAAAAATACAATGGTTGTAAAATGTGTAAGCTATTACAATTCTTTATTAGAGATTTAGGTAAGTAAATAATCCCAGTATTCAAAGCCACTGTTTTTGGGACTTCCCTGGCCGTCCAGTGATTAAGCTTCCACTGGAGGGGGGACGGGGTTCGATCCCTGGTCATCAGGGAACTAGGATCCCGCATGCCACGTGGCACGGCCAAAAAATACAAACAACAACAAAAAACAAAAAAATCAAAGCCACTGTTTTACATTCAGTAGGGGCAAACAGAAGTTTAACTTAAATGTTTTCATGTTACAGCTGTATTTCTTTTAGCTTTAGATTTTTTACAGCATACCACACACCAACAATACTGTTAGTGGGGAAAAAAAGAAATAAAAGTTTAAGAATTTGTACAGTTCAAGATTTTATCTTGTACTTTTCTTAAAGCTGTTTTCTGTTGCCTTTTACCATTTTTTAAGCTGAATCATGGTGTATATTTTAGAGGTTATATAATAGTTTAATAATATTCATTAAAAAACAATAATTTAAAAAGGTAAAAATCTCTTTGAGAGACTTCTCTTTCTTCGCTTAACTCTAGATGCACCTTGGTGTGGAGTCAAAAGTACACATGCTGGATCAAAATATATAAAAACTTCATTTCCCACCAAAAAGAAGTGGGAAAATGGGCACTGTTTGAAAGACAGAAATGAACCCTGCCATATAATGTAAGTACCTTGTTTTCATGGTGTCCAGAACATTGAAGTCAACCATCAAATGCCATTTACAAAATGAACTCAAGGGACAGAATTAAAGTTGGGTGAAATCCAAGTGAAGTTATCAAACACCATTTTAATGCAGTGATTTGGAGGAATTCGTGCCTAATTGCTGTGTATCAGCTCCTTTTTTCATATCCTCTCAACCCAGAGTGGTTTTATTACAGAGTAAGAACTTCATGTGATTTTGGTCATTTGTCATTTTGTAGGGAGGGAAAAAGATCTTAAAGCTATCCATACATAGAATCACCTTACCTGGCTTAAGTTCTGTTATCTTGCAGGTTTCCTGCTGATGTATAAAAGCACAGTCTTAGCAGAAGACCTTTTTTTAATGGTATCTGTATTTTAAGTGATTTGACAGCTTGAATGAACCTAAGAAATAACACAGTTCTTTAAGCCTCTGAACAAAAGGACAAATTATAGAAATGATTTCCTTTTTCCAACCGAGAAAAAGGGCAGAACTTTATAGAATTTTATTTCCTAGGGAAAAAAAAACTAATTCAGAATCATTTTTTAAACTAATACAGAGCACATGTGAAAAGGGCGGTATTACACATCTAACTGCCAAGGAGCTGTACAGCATATTGTAATTTATAGGAAAAGTTTATTTTAATGGGCCTGTCATCCAGTTTCTTTTGTTGCACAAGCAGTAATTTAAATCTGACTGTATCAATCTAGTATGGCTTACCAGTTCGGGCAACTGGATATATTTATCACACATTCATAAAAATTAATATAGGATTGTTGTAGTAATTCCTTTAATATGCTCCATCTTTTTTTAGTAGTTTTAACAGGTAAGAATATATTAGATAAGCCAGATCTAAAATTCAGTGAGCAGAAAAATAAAGAATTATTCTATAAAGATACACTGGAAAGATTTTCCTTTATTTTTATTAACATGCTGATGTTGGCAAAGACTTTAAAACTGAATGTTTTAAAATCTGTAGGGTGAGGAATATATTTAAACTCTGATTAGTAAAGAAACACTTGTAATTTTTATGAAATGTAGGTACTTGCAAGTTCAGTCCAGAGACATTTCAGTAATTCTTTGGAGATTTAAAAGGACAGTAGAGACAAGAAACTGGCAGTTTTCCAGCAGCCAGCTTAGAGGAAGTAGTTGCCAACAGTGTATCTAAATTGGTTTTCCACACTGCCTTAATCTTAAGTAAAAGTATAGCTGTTGACTTTAGCTGCATATTTTCAAGACAAAATTTTAAGGTGTTTCTAAATGCAGACTATTAAGAACCAAGAAGGCTTTTGAGTATCTACTGCAATCATGAATACCAGTTCTGAGTAGGCAGAGCTTGGGAAAATCAACATTTGCAAACTGAAAAATTTTAAACCGCATTTCAGAAATACACATGCCCCTAGTCTAATGCGAAATATTAATTAGCAAGTTAATTCCTACTTACAAAGTCATTTTTATAAACTCCATCTGTTAAGAGTTTTATGTTCCAATTATTTGTATAGAGATCTCTGCCCCCCCCCGCCCCCATTAGATTATAAGTTCCTTGAAATACATTTTGGAGCTCTTGCCAAATATCAGGAAAGGTACAAGTTACTGAGACTACACAGAAGAATCAAGACCGTTCCCACCCTCATCCCACCAGATGAGTAGGTATACTGTGCCAGGCACTTTGGTTAAGGCATTAACCAAGTCTGACAAGGATCCTCCTAGAGCAAACAAGCAGATAAAAAGTATAATCCAAGATAGTAGTGCTGTTATAGAGGTATGAACATATAACTGGGACCATAGGACAGAGCAGCTGCCTGCCCTGAGGGGAAATGGAGTGCTTAACTAAGGTGACATTTCATCTGTTTACTAAGTTGGACCAGGAGTTAGGCCAGACCAAGACAAACAGCTTCAGCGAAGGCAGACTGAAGAAGAGCTTGGAACAATGACTGCAGTGTGGCATAAAGTAGGATGCTCGGTAAGTGATAGGGAAGGTACTGTAAGGCCAGAGAGTGAGGGCTTTTGTGTGCCACCCTTAGGAATTTAGATTTTATCAGAACCCAAAGGATTTTAAGCAGGAAAGCTATTAACTGGTATCAGTGTGGAGAAAGGACCAGAAGGGAGATTGGTGGCAGGAATCATACTGATTTCCCAGTATTATGTATTTCCAATTCCAAGTAGTTAATAGAAGAAAAATCTAGTTTGCTAAGAAAATTGAATCTTTAGTGTCACTTTCAGTGTTAACAGATTTGCTTTTAGCCTATTTGGACTGTCAGATAAAAACTGTATAGTCAGTTCATTTAATATAAACAAGGCTTTTGTTACTCCTATAGAATTTAAAAGTTCCAGTTAATCTGTAATCTCTGTCCCTGATTCCTTTAGGTGTTCATATTTTAAAAACCCATAAAGGGAACAAAAAGCTTAAGACAAAGAATATTTCAATGTCTAATTCTGACTTTGAACTTTCTAATTCATGTATAAGAAATATTGTCTACATATAATATTGCTAGAAAACAGCTACTGGTAATTATTATTCTAGGCAAAGAAACAAAGATTCACACCTTTCTGTTGAAGGGGAAAACATAGGACGTTCTCTCTCTCCATCCCCCCCAATAACCATACATTGTTCTAAGTAACTTGCTCTAACTTCCTTTGTTGTCAGTCTGCTGGTGGTGATGCAGCAATTTCTTGCTGTCCTTTACGACCAGTTCTCTAAGCAGTGGCTTTCAAACTTTAACTGCTATCCCCACAGTACCACACTGTGACTCAGTACACTTGCATGTATAAATAAAACCCAAACAAAAATGAAACAGTACTTGCCTTACTAAATGCAGTGTGCTTTTCCTTTTTATTTTTTAAAAGCGCATCATGACCCACTAATGTGTAATTAACCCACAGTTTAAAAGGACTCTTCATTTCCACTGGGTTAATTCCGTAATTGTGGTACACATAATATGGGCTGGTTTTGTAATTTACTTGAACCTGGTGCCTGGCTCTAGTTATATGCAAGACTGTCTCAGAAATTTGTCTTTAACTGCTCTGTTTTAAATATCCTAGCAGTTAAACTTTCTGTTAACGTTGCTGAAAACTTTAACGCCTGCTCGGCTTTTTATGTTAAAAGATGCTAAAACAGTATCTTTTCCTTTATGTGAAAAAAGATAATACCTTTAAAACAGAATATGTACTTAGAAATGTAACCATCCATTTTTGTTCTGTTTTAGTCAAATACTGGAAATAATGTCAGCAGTAAGAGATGAAGATCCACTGGAACTAGCCAATACGCTATATAACAACACTATTAAAATATTTTTTCCTGACATGTAACTGGTATGTGTCTCCCGTTTTTCCATCATGTACATAAAATTTCATGGTAAAACTTAAAAGTTTCAATAAAGGAATTCTCTGGAAGTTGTCTAAAGAGGTATTATATCACTGTATGCCACCCATGAAGTCAGATGAGAATTTTTTAAAGTCACTTAATGTCTTAGTTTAAAATAGTGAAATCCCCCAAATATTTCATGTTGTAATCTCTTCAAAAGTTCAAAAGGACAGTTTTATGTCAACTCTGCAAACAGATTGGCTAACAAATATAGTGATTTTTACATCAAAAATAGCACATCCTGGTTTATACCAAAGGTTAGTTGATATATAAATAAGCCTGTTTCTCAACTCACACACTCTCCGAATTGTGACTTTCAAACCCAGCTCGACCACAATGCTACTCTCAAATTTCAAAAAAGTGTCTCAATCACTTCTGGCAGCCTATTTTTTTCCTTAGTTTTAAAAATACTCTACATTTAGCATTTATCCTCTGGTTGGTCCAAATTATCTGATTTCTTTGATTTAATACGGTTTCCCCTGATTTGCATTTTTATTCTCTCCCATCCATTTTAAAGAAAAACTAGGGTCCAGAGTTAGATACATTATATACTTCCATTGAGGAATCTTTGGCACAGTTGACGCACCATATTATTACATCTATTAAAAAGTTATTTGTTCAAATTTGTCATAAAAATGTGAAAATTTTATTCTATGTACAATAATGTACACAAATTTAAATAGGTCACCAAAGAGACCAGAAGTAATTGAAGAGGTATATTTACAGTAGCACATCACAGTAAACGGAAAACCATTCACAGATTCAACATTGATACTGTTTTTGTGCTTGGTTACACACTGAAGTGAAGCATATTACTCCATTTTGGATGAACTGAATTTTAAACAAATACCTCAATGATTAGTAAATGCTATTTTAATCAGTATCATCATTAATCAGTTCTTCAGCTGCTGTGCCTGTGTGCTGAATCACTCCATTTCTTTCTCTTTGAGCGTCGTCATCACAGTCTGAACTGTCGTCATTCAATTCCCTGTCAGATTCAGCAGCAGCTTCTCTTACAGCTTCCTCTGGATTTTCATTGGGTGCGATAAATCCATTGTTGTTAGATATATTTGAATTATCCTTGGTATCATCTTCAATGTACACTTTTTGATGGCACATCGGACAAGTATCTTGAATGTACAGCCATTTCCGAAGGCAAAGTGCATGGAAATAATGATTACATGGTGTAATACGAGCAGATGTTGTAAACTCATGATAGCAGATTGCACATACATCATCTATTTCTTGTAGGCGGCTCCCTTTTATTTCAGGAAGTGAATTAATTTTTTTTACAGCAGTTCTACGATTCATGAATGTCTTCCAGCCATTTTTTGCTTGTAAATAGATGTTAAAATAGGCATGTAAGCACATCATACAAGCCCGAATTTTACTTCCTGACTCAAACATCATAGTATAAGCCCCATTTCCAAACATTACCACTCCAAATATAAATTCAATAATATTGCCTGTTGAACGAACATAGTAGACATAATCATCAAGCTTTTCCCAGAGGACATTATAGTAGCCATCAATCATGAATAACGTATAAACAGTGAGAGAAACAATTACTTTTAAGCAGAGTTCCACACAAAAGGCTGTAACTGCAAACAACCATGTATTTAGTGCATAGTGATGCCAAAGAACGTAACTGAGTATAACAGGAAGAATAAACAGGCAAGCAGAGACAAAGAGCACAGGAAAATGTCTACGAAAAGATGACACATGAGAGGCACTGAGAGACATTAATACAGGGTCTGTCATTCCGTGGATGAAATGCAGGACTGCTGTTAATAAAAGGCACATGTTTCTACTTAAGCGAATAAGTCTCTCTTCTGGTCTTAGCCCACTTAAACCAGTCTGAAGAGCCAAAATAAAAAATAAAACAGGTGCTACAAAGCCAAGCCGCCTGTCATCTTCTTCAGTTGATCCAATAAAGGCCAATATTCCAAGACCCAAATAATGGGCTATTGAGGAAATTACAGCACTCATGCCCAGTACAGTGAGTGTGGAATCACATCCACTAATTATAAGATTACAAATGAGGTCCCAGAAATCATCCCAAGAAATAACGAAGGAATCAGTTTCATTTGCCATCCTTAAAATGTACATTAATACCGTAGCCTGAGCTGTAATTCTTGTTAGCCAAAAGACTCTCAGTACAGCTGGGAAACGAATCCTCTTCCATGTGTCCTCCATTAATAACTGTAATCCATAAATTCGATACATGTGCCTTACTAAAAGATAAACGTATCTTGTGGAATAATAAAACCACTTAAGTTTCACTGCCAAGACAAGCACTGTATTTAACGTGAGAATCAAGGAAGAGGTAAAAACTAAAGTCTCTCGGATGTGTAATGGTAGCTCTGTGATTAAGCCTATTACAGGAACCAAGAGATCCAAAATAATTAACTGTGAATAGACGGAATGAATTTGGAGTAGTGTAATGTATCCAATTCCAAATGTTAGCTGTAGAACGATGAGTGCCATCCACAGCGAGGGCCCTTTTCGAGGAAGCAGCTCAATTCCAAAAGCTGATGTGTTGTAGGCACCATAGAAGTCAATGTGCAAAGCAGCATAATAATTTACCAACACTGAAGTTGCAGCTAATAGAAAGGCTGAGCTGTACATGTAAAACTTGAAAAGTGATCGCTGTGACAAGATCAGAACAATACTGGATACAAATATACCTAAAAAAAAAAGAAAGGACATTCGAATGAAACATTTTTAAAGAATGTTTTTTCCACTAACAGTTATGATATTCTTCCTTTAATAAGGAAGTATGAATATTTTCAAACTGATGAATGTTAAGCCTGAATACAATTTAGGCTTAAAGGCCAATAAATGTTTTTTGTAAAGTCAAAGTTCAACAGGACAGATCAAACATCCTTAAAAATCCTACCCCTTATTTTCTAATTTCCAAAGTAATTCAGGTAGTAGTATATGTCCAAATTACTAAATTATCTTCAAGATGAGTTTGTCATGATATACAGTTTAAGAAGTTTGAAACTTGAAAGAACATATTCATAATTAAAAATATTTAAGATAATTCCATTACAAAAACATTAAGAATTAAAAGTAACCCAAATGGAAAACTTGTTCCTATTAAATCTGAGATTTCTTTTTCTCAAACGTGTTCTTTAGGAAATCAAGTTTAAGTTTCACACTTACCCCTAATTCCTCCTTTTACTCAAACTGAACTCCTGCTGGCTCTTATTTTTCCTGCTCCTTAAATTTGAGCATTCTCCTTCAGGTCCAAATTCACTTTTTTTCTGTACATACTTTCCTCAGATACCAGACATTTCCTCCAAGTTTCCTTTTTCCTGTATGTTTGAATCTTTTTCTTCAAATAGTCAACCCTTTTTACTGTTCTTCAAATTACAAAAGTAACATTCAGAAAACCACACGTTTTAATAAATCTCCCCCCCCCCCGTAAGCAACCAATGTATAGTCTGTTGTGCATCCAGCACCATCTTTCTTGGTGCTCTGACAAATTTTTAAGTGAGATTACGATAAACATTATTATCCAAGGTTTCAGCTATAGGAACCACACCCAAATATTCACCTACTTACACTTCTACATTACAACTGCAACACCCAAAACTTCTAAAACCTACTGAACCTACTCTCACCTCAAACAGCTCTTCCTCGCGATTTCCAATGTCAGTCAGAGGTACCATTGTTATTCTCCTAACAGCACCTCTAGTCCCTCATCCTCAAACTCTGACAATCAGTGACAAATTTTACTAATACCTATACCTTCCTTTTCTCAGTGACACCCACCTATTAGTCTGTCTCTGAAAACGCTCTCATCCAAATCCATCTACAAGCCGTCACCAAATTGCCTTTCTTCATGTCTCTGCTCAAAATACTGCAGCAGCTCTGAAATTACTATCAATTAAAACCTACACTCCTTGTCCTAACATTCAAGGACCCAATTTGCTTTAAAGTAATAATCCTCCCAACACACACACCAATGCTCCAGATTTCTTTCCCAAACATACCCCTTCTTCTCTGCCATGATTACAGCTGTATTTACATTCTTCTCTTTGCCTGGCAGAACGGCCCCATCAACTTCCCAAATCCCTGACTGTTCAAATCCTACCCATCCTACAAACCCACTTTTCCTGATACTGACTGTTCCTTCAGCACATCTACAGAACTTGGTGAAACTCCTAGTACTCATACACCACCTGACACTGAAGTTTGTAGTTATCTGAGTAGGTACCTACTAGCAAGCAAGGATCCTACCTTTTACATCTATAGATCCCGAAATATTTTGTAGAAAATAAAATAATTGGGGAAATAAACGTTTCTGTTGAATTCTGTGTTCTATTTTTAAAGGCAACCATAAAATACAGCCCACTTGGAAATTGAAACCTATGAAAAGGTAAGACAAAGCTGAGAAATCGGACCTTGGAGTACCGAAAAAGTGACAAACTCCAAATTAAACATCCATCTATCTATCCATCTGATTTCAGCATGCAACCAAGACCAACACTGCATAATACAATAGAGCCATTCCACAATCTACTGCAGTTAAAAGCAAGGGCCAAGTTCCTCCAAATGATGACTTTGCCCACAAACTTAAAATTTTATCCTGTGCCTATTTGTCAGGTCATTTGTGAAAAGGACAACAAAAGAAAACAATCACCTAGAAGATACATCAACCTCTGCGCAAGAACCACCCAATTCGCTGAACAAGTGGGCCACTAATAATCCTCCCAAAGAGCCCTTTCAACAGAAAATGGGCTTTTTTTTTGAGCAGGTTTAGAAACCCTTCCTGTGGAAGGTAACAGGAAATGGAATTTACTCAGCCACCATATGCCATATGTAATCTTACTTTCTCTACACAGAAAAACAAAAGTATTTTTTCCTGAAACAAAACTTAATCTCCTAAAATGCGTCAAAACAAAACCATGATAACTTCAGTTCTATTATGTTACTTTTTAAAAGGGAGAAAGTCAAGCAGGGACTGTAAATTATTTTTAACTTGCTATTCACAAAGTGGTACATTAATCTTTACTTGTGAATATTCATGAACTGTGCTGTAACTTATAACCAGATCTTTTTATTCTAATAGCTTTTTTTCCCCGATGCTTATTTTTACACAGATTAAGGAATTATTTGGGTTTTAGAAATACTTCTGGACAAAAGAGAGTGTGATAGACAAATAGTGTAGTGAGACTACCTCAAAGTTTGGATGTCTCCTAGCAAGTAACAATCTGATACTTTTTTTTTTAAAGTAAACACCCCTAAAGTTGATTTGTCTCCATTTAATCTTTTTTTAAAATTTATTTATTTTTATTTTTGGCTGCGTTGGGTCTTCGATGCTGCGCGCGGGCTTTCTCTAGTTGCAGTGAGCGGGGGCTACTCTTCCTTGCGGTGCGCGGGCTTCTCATTGCAGTGGCTTCTCTTGTTGCGGAGCACGGGCTCTAGACGTGCAGGCATTAGTAGTTATGGCATGCAGCCTCAGTAGTTGTGGCGCACGGGCTTAGTTGCTCCCTGGCATGTGGGACCTTCCTGGACCAGGGCTCGAACCCATGTTCCCTGCACTGGCAGGCAGATTCTTAACCACTGTACCACCAGGGAAGCCCCTGATACTACTCTTTCTTGATTAAAATTATTCCCCAAGATTTAATAATGACCAAACATTTCAAGAATAGTATAAAATTATTTTAATTTTATTATTGTTTATTATTTAAAATTATTTTAATTTTTAAAATTCTTAAATTTTTCCTTTATACTCATGTTCCTGTGTATGGAATGTAGAATCAGCTCTCATTTCACAGGAAAAAAAAGTCAACTTTCCAAATCTCTCAAGTAATATTCCCTCTCATGGCCTTCGGGAAGTGTTGTCAATAATATCAAAGTTTCATTGCATTTTCACAACTTCAGACATGCAACTCTTGATATTTAACCTGTAGGCCTAAGTAAATTAAGCCCCAGGACAGTTTCCTCATTAGGATTTAAGAGTGACCTGCAATAAGTAATCAAGGCTATATATAAATGCTACTTTATAAAGAAAAATCACCTTGGGACAGTGGTGCATAGAATTAACTGGAATCACAATTCAGGGATCCAATTCTCCAGTGATTAGAGAGCGTCACTAAAGTGCTCAAGGTAGGAAAACGGCAGGTATCAAAATCAATTCAGAGCTTTGAAGATATACATGAACTCAATTCATGAAAGAGTTCAGGGCCTTTTCAATTTGGATTACCAAAAATGAGCAAACAAAACAAGCTGAAAACAAGAAAGAAACCACCATGCATGTTACTCAGCAAAGTGTTTAATTCTTTTATGTGTAAAGTCCATTCATACCCTTAACCTTTCTGGAAGTTGGGGACTAAAAATTAGAAGGAAATAAGACATAACTCCCCAGGTACCTTAAATACCTTTAATATAAAATCTAAAGCAAGCTGTGGAAAAACATTTCAATGCCTGACAGAATAAAGACGGAACAGTACAAAAATGTTTTAACTACATTACTCCCAAGAGAACCATATGCAATGAAATATAGAACAAAGTAAATAAAACATCTTGGGATGTACATCTTGGGATGTCAGTCTGTAGGTGTACTTGACAAACTATAGCATAAAGAAAATTTTTCTATCAAACTCTTACTTTAGGTTAAAAAAAGGGTATTCTAAGTTTTTTATTAATAAGATAAATTTTGCTTTTAAATTAAATTTTTAACTATGTGTTTATTAAAAAGAAATATAGGAACATGATTTTTTTTTAAAAGTTCAACCCTATAGGTATTAAATGAAAAGTTAACCAAGTTTTGCATAAATAAGCACACATTCATGGATAAATACTTGTTTTTGCTTTTTACCCAAAGGAGATCTCATTATAATAGTGGAGTTTTTTAACCTTTTCTAAAAATTACATTTCTGATTACTCATCAAAGAGGGCACCTTTTGATTTACTGACCATTCATGTTTCTTCCTCTGTGAATTGCCGTTTATCTTTTGCTCAATTATTTACGGAGTTGTTTTTCCTTATTGTAGTCATTTAAAAAATATTCTGACTACAGACTCTTTGTAGTTATCTGTAATGCAAATATCTTCTCCAGATGTGTGGCCGCTCTTTTCACTTTTTGATGCTGGCTTATGATTAACGGAGGTTTTTAATTTTAATATCATTGAACTTATCAATCATTATTTAATACATTTGCTTTTACATATTTCTAAAGAACTTTTCCCTTACTCTAACCCTAAAAAAAAAAAATTCTATATTTTCTTCTAAAACTTTTAAAGTTCTGCTTTTCACATTTAGATATTAATCCATTTAGAACTATTTATATATATATTTTATAAATTTATTTATTTATTTTGGCTGTGTTGGGTCTTTGTTGCTGCACGCGGGCGTTCTCTAGTTGCGGTGAGCAGGGGCTACTCTTCGTTGAGGTGCACGGGCTTCTCATCGTGGTGGCTTCTCTTGTTGCAAAGCACGGGTTCTAGGTGCAGGGGCTTCAGTAGGTGTGTCACAGGCTCTAGAGCGCAAGCTCAGTAGCTGTGGCGCATGGGCTTAGTTGCTCTGCGGCATGTGGGATCTTCCCGGACCAGGGCTTGAACCCGTGTCCCCTGCAATGGCAGGTGGATTCTTAACAACTGTGCCACCAGGAAGTCCGAACTATTTATATATTGATGTGAGGTAGGGATCCAGTATAATTTTTTTCACGTGAATAAATAACCACTAACTTAATAGTCTGTATTTACCTCAATGTATTGTATACTTCCAATTCTACCTCTGAAACACATCAAGTTTCTCTACATACATGGGTGGTCTGTTTCTGGGCTTTCTATTCTGTGCTATTTACTGGTCTATTTGTCCACCTCAGTAGTTCTCAACCAGGATCAGTTTACACACCCTCCCTTCCCCTCCAGTCCTCCGGTCACAGTCCCCACACCCCCACCAAAGAATTATCCCATCTAAAATGTCAACGGTATCTCTGCTGAGAACCCCTAAGGCTATCCCAATGCAGTCATAATTACTACTGCTTCACTTCACAGGTTTTCTGAGTTCTTTCTACAGCACCAAAAATAACTATCTCATTGTTTTCAACAATTTCATTGCATGGCTGAAACTGATAATATTGTACAATGAACAGATTCTCTTTCAATAGACATTTAGATTAACAATTTGTTTTTGTTTTGTTATTACCAACAATGCTGCAATGAATACTCTTGCCAACAGTTTTTGCACAACTATATCTTCAGGCCAAGTTCTCAGAACTGGAATTGTGAGTCAAAAGGTATACGATGAATTTTAGTTGATAGCACCAAATGGCTTTACATAGAAATAACACCTTACAAAAATTGTTTAACTTCATCTATTTCCCCATACTTCTGCCAAACTAGTTTTTATTCAAACTTTGAATTCTTCACGAATCTCATAAGTGAAATTTTGTTTTAACTACATTTGTTAAATTATAAATAAGGCTGAGTAATTTTTGTTTTGCTTATTGACCATGTGCATTTCATTTACTGTGAAATGCTTATCCTGGGCCCATTTTTCTCTGGGAGTATAAGTTTTTCTTATTGACAGAGTAAAACTTTTCTTAGTACTTCAACTAAATATGATGCAAATATTTTCCCCTTAATGTGTCATTTTTAAGAATCTTTGTAAAAAAAGAATTTTTTCATAAAGAAGTTTTTCATTTTTATGTACTCAAATTTACCCTTGTAACTTCTGGATTTCCTTTTATGTTTAGAAAGGACTTTCCACTTCAATGAATTGTCATTATATGAGTAATACTATTAAAACAAACTCCTATGCTTGCATTTTCTGCCTTGGATTTAGGCTTGTTAATTCAGCATTACGCTGCACTGGGCTGCATTTCATTTAGCATTGAACACCTCCTAAGAATAGCTTAATATTCTTAAAAGTTATATATATTGTGATATGACCTTATTTGGATCTCCAAAATGAGATGCTTTATATTCTGACTTGCTGAAATTCTCTTATTAGTTTGATACCAAATAAAAGTATAGTGTAGTAATAGTTTTTTGTAGGGGTAGAAGACAAAATTCTTCAGACACTAAATAAAACTGGATACAGAATAGATTTCCATGTTTACAATTCCATTTTAAGGAAAAAGGTGAGAGTGACAAATTTTGAGATTTATATACAGTAGCACAGAGAGGTCTACAATTATTAAAAAACTAACCAGATAAAACAATTGATTTCAACCATCCTTTGGTATCTTTTACACACAAACCTGTCACTTTCCATAACAAATAAGATGCTTCATCGAATGGTCCTCAAATAGTTAAGACATTTGTTTTTATTCAGGATGAAATTTTTTACCACCAAAACCAGTTTCTAATAATTTTATCATTCTTACAAATGTCATAAATTAGCATAATTACACTGCCATAATGTGAGGAGCAGTCAAATGATAGATTGGGAAAATATTTTGTATCTCTCATAAAGTCTGACCCAGAGAATACTCTGGGATCAAAATTTTCAAATAAACAGCACCAACATTGTGCTGATGACTTCCAAAAACTGAAATATCTGTAACACAGTATGGTCTTAATTGAAGTATTAAAAAAAATTTTTTAAAGCTACCATGTTTACCAGTAGCTAACAATTAAATGGCCCTTACTAGGTTCCAGGTACTGTTACAAGAACTTATGTCCTTATTTATTGCCCTTAACACTCTATAAGAGAGATACACCATTATGATCCATCTTTAAAAAGGTACCGATAAGAAAAGGGAGGCACAGAGCAGGTGTAACTTGCCTGAGGTCACATTCTTCTTTAACCTCTCAAATGCAAACTTCCATGATTTACTACAAAAATAAGAAGCATGGATATAGTACAAGGAAAACACCAGATTACTTTATTCAGTGTTCTTAAGCTACAAAAGATTTAATTAAAGAAAATACTCCTTTAAAGCTCCCTAGCCTGAAGCTCAACTCTGAGCACAATGCATTAAAGCACCTGGTCCCCAAGGGGCTCTCAGAGGCTCTGTAGTTACATGCCAGAAGATCACTCAAGACAGTGGCTACACTACTGGCAGAATGAGTATGTGAATCCTCTCAAACCCAGTTTTGTTTTGGTTTCTTTTTTCCAGCTCCTCCACCATGGCCTCCTCCCTCCTCTCAAAGCAGAAGCAGGGAAAGCCCCTCCTACCACCCTCGAGTCCATGTTACAATACATTTGGTTATTCAGTGCCCAAAACTACACTTGGTAATCCCAAATTTCATAAAGTTCCCTAGAGCCTCTGCTCTCTCTCTAGCAAACTCTCTCTTCTCCTGTGGGGTTCAGGAATAGAAGTGATCAGTGTTCTCCATTTCTCAGTCTCCCCAACCCAGGAGTCAGCACAGGTCTTGACTGCACGCATGTCATCAATTAATGTGGAGAGGTACCGCGGGGAGGGGTTGGGATCTATCAGGCTCAGCTGGGACCACCTTTCTATAATGAGACAAGCAACTGCCTGTTAATTTATGATCATAATGAGTGACTTCTAACTGGCAGGAATAAAATGCTTTCCCAACAGGTCCCCATTCTTATTAATTTCATTGTAACATTATTTAACTAACCTCACTTGTATTCCCTGACTATCAGAATTAAACAAAATATGTTAAGTACAAAACATTAAAGCTAGCTAATGTTCTTTTTTTATTGGGGTATAATCAATAGATAACATTATATTAGTTTCAGGTGTACAACATAATGATTCGCTATTCCTATACATTGGAAATCACACAGCTCCATTTTTGCCACAAATAAGAGGGCATTACATTTTGCAGTGGTAAGCAGGATGGCTGGGATTAAGTAGCTGGTGGGTTACTGAGAAGTCTTGTGCTAAAGAACATCACGTTCACATCTGTTAGTTTTAAGATCTAGCATATAATCATTATTATAGCATTCTGTATCTGGACTGCAGCTGTACTGAGGAGGAAGAGGAACCATGCCAGAAGATTGTTAAGCCCAGGTGCTGGCAACCAATTACTTGCCGTGTATCAAAAGCAAAACACTTAACCTCTATCTCTCAGTTTCCTCATTTGTAAAATGAGAATAACACCACCCACCCTCCTTTGAGGGATTTTTGAACGTTAGGTTAGATAATACCAGTGAAAAGGCACTGCACAAGTAAAGTACCAAACAAATGTAAAGTGTTGTTATAAACAAAACTCAACATTACCACTTTTTTAAAGAGTAGGAATAAAGCAGCAACAGATGGCTCCTAATTCAGAAAGGCTTGGTAAGGATCTCACCATCAGCTCGTCCTCAGCAACACTTCAAAAGCACAGCCTCACTAAAAACTAACACAAGAATTACCTCATCAACAAAATTTGCCACGTTTCAATTACTCAAAAACTTCTTTTAAGCGTAAATCCTTCTCACTCTGGTAATGCAAGTGAAAATGGGGAGTATAAGATTCTTTTAACACTCCATTCATATGCAACCAAGACACTGATTTTCAAGTCTTATCACTTCCTAGCCACGTTTTTATAACCGTTCTCAATACCTTCTTCTCTATTCATGGAAAATTTTAGGACTCGTTATAAGTATCGCCTTCTTCGTGAGGATTTTTCTAACAGTTTCAAGGTCTGACATTCTCTTTCGTTTGGATGTCATTTAAATGACAACATACGAGTACCCTGCATTTTGGAAAGGGGGAAACTGAGGCCCAGGCCTCGGCACGACGAGCCCAAGGTCACACACGGCGAGATCAAAAACGTAAGCAGAGTTGCTGTTTTTCCAAGGCTGTCGCATAGAACGCGGTCAAGCACTCATTCCCCTAGAGAAACAGCAGGCACAGAGCCGCATGCTCACACCTCGCTGCTTTCTCCCCGCCCTCGCTCAGAGGCAAAAATGAACAGGAGACTGACTCGCAGGGAGGACCACTCCGCTGTCAACTCTGAGACAAATGTCATCTCCTCCTCCCGTCCGGCCCGCAAAGACGCCCCCAGGGGGAAACGAAACTAGCGCGCGCGCACACACACACACCACACACACACACACCACACACACACACACCACACACACACACACCACACACACACACACCACACACACACACACCACACACACACACACCACACACACACACACCACACACACACACACCACACACACACCACCGCCTGCGCGCGGCTGCCCTCTCCCTCTTGCACGTCTCGGCCCGCGAAACTAGTACACACACACACACACACACACACACACACACACACCACGGCCTGCGCTCGGCTGCCCTCTCCTTCCTGCACGTCTCGGCCCGCGGAGCCGTCCCCGGACGCAGGCTACCCCGTCCCCCTCACCAAGGAGCCGGAGGAAGATCTGGAGCCCGATGCAGAACCGGCTTTGGCTGGAATCGTAGTAGGAGTTGAAGATGGCGTCGATGATGTAGAGGCAGGGCACCCGGAGCGCCACTTCGAGCGCCGCCCAGACCTGCTGATGGGCCATCCGCACCTGCTGCTCCGGGGGCCCCAGCGCCGCCATAAGCCGCTGCCACACCGGGGCTGGGCGGGCCGGGTAGAGCCGCGCGGGGCAGGGGCCGGGACGGCGGCCGGGGGCGGAGGCGAAGGCGGGCGACTCCGCCCCCGCCCTCCCTCCTCTCGTGTCTCTCTCACGGCCCGCCCCGCCGCCCGCTCGCGTCTCTCGAGCTGGAGCAGGCGGCGGAGGCGGCGGCGGCGGAGGCAGCAGCGGCGGCTCCCGGGAGGCCTGTGGGTGTCGGTGTTTCCGGCCGGCTATGGTCTGGCTCCTCCTCCCTCCCCCGCCTCCCCCGCCCGTGGAGCCACCATCTTGACCTCGCCCGCCCGCCTCTGCAGTTGCTGCTGTTGCCAGGCCCGGAGGCTGCTCCCGCGGTCACGCGAGACCGCGGAAGCCGCGCGCCGACGCTCGCGTCATAATACGGCGCTAGGGGCGCTCCCCTCGCGGTCACCACGCTCGGCGTAGCAGACGTCCCTATCGTTGCCATAGTTTCCGCCCATCTCCGGAGCCGGGGCCGCCTTTGCTGCTTTTGGCGCCACCCAGTGGCGCAGGCGCTGTTGGGCAGCCGCGCCCTCCAGCCTCAGGGTGGGCGCCTCACCCGCAAAGGCGTTGGCGTGTGACCTTTGCGGGTGAGGCAGTCACTGCTTCGTCGGGAGGGAATTATTAGCTGCTTTATTAGAGCCCGTTAAACGTCCCATAAACATGATTCAGAACTGCTTGGCAGGAGGAGAGCCAAAGGGCGCCGCCTGCCAGAGCTACTCCATCCCACCGGGAAGCCGGGTCTGAGCGGTCGACCTTCCGAGGAAGATGCTACAAGGCCGCCTGTCGGAGGCGTCGCTGCGTGCGGTGTATGGAGCGGGCACCCTTCGTGGTATTGGGCTTGGAGTGGTAGGCGCTACCGAGAAAAACATCCCTCTCATCTCTTTGCACATCATCCTTTCTATCTACTACCCGATTAGGCAGAACTGCGGACCGTGGTCGGCCACATTATACTAATGTCAAGGGCAAGAACCCTTTTTTTTTGGCTTTTTATTTATTTTTGGCTGCGTTGGGTCTTTGTTGCTGCACGAGGGCTTTCTCTAGTTTCAGCGAGCCGGGGCTACTCTTCATTGTGATGCGCAGGCTTCTCATTGCAGTGACTTCTCTTGTTGCGGAGCACGGGCTCTAGGTGTGCGGGCTTCAGTAGTTCTGGCACGCAGGCTCAGTAGTTATAGCTTGCGGGCTCTAGAGTGCAGGCTCAGTAGTTGTGCTGCACGGGCTTAGTTGCTCCGCGGCATGTGGGATCTTCCCGGACCAGGGCTCCAACCAGTGTCCC
Source organism: Lagenorhynchus albirostris (assembly GCF_949774975.1). Taxonomy (NCBI): domain Eukaryota; kingdom Metazoa; phylum Chordata; class Mammalia; order Artiodactyla; family Delphinidae; genus Lagenorhynchus; species Lagenorhynchus albirostris. Next base: position 67,248,515 of record NC_083111.1, on the reverse strand, counting down.
CTGCACTGGCAGGGGAATTCTTAACCACTGGGCAACCAGGGAAGTACCAAGAACTCATTACTAATGTGACTTAAGGGCAAGAACTCTGACCTCTGTCTTTGTTTCTAATCTTTGAGGTAAGAACACACAGTCAGTGCCTTCTTTCCTTCTCAGGGCAGAAGAGGCCATACTTTTTTGTTTTTGTAGAGGATCAGAACATGCCACCCCAAAATATGTTACTTTGACATGATTATTTTGAACTGAAGACAGTTGAGAAACAGCAGGAACAAACAAAAAGCTCTCCAGCTCAACACTTCCCTCCTTCCCATTTGCCTGAAAATAGGACATAAATTTCTATTGGTAAAGGTGTCTCCCTCTCCCTTACCAAGAAGAGGACGACTCTCAGACTCAATCACTGGCAAAGCTTATTAAGCTAATCCTTATCCATTAGTTTCCCCCCATTCACCTTCCCACAGTCTGCCACCCCAAAAGCCTAAACCCCTTTTCCTTTATCACTTCTCTACAATGCATTGTTCTTTGTTAAGATGCTATATAAGCCCCGAATTGTAGCCACCTCTTTGAGTTATTCAACACTTAGTTTCTCCTGGACGTATGTGCATGGCATGAGTTAATAAACTCTTGTGTTTCTCTTGTTAATCTTTATTTTATTGGTTTAATTTCCAGGGCCCCAGCCACAGAACCTAGGAAGGAAAAGATTTTTGTCCCTCCTCTATACTTTCTTGCCTATCCATGTTTTAACAGTTTCTGATCTTAATTTGATGCACAAATTTTATTAGTGTAAGAATTTCTAATTAAAACTAAATTCCACCTTGGGCCCAGAACTTTCAGGAGTGGTGGCACAGTTATCTTATATGACTTCAAGCATGTCTCTTTAAACTCACTAGGTCTCACTCTCCCTATCTATAAAATGAAGGTATGAATAAGATCCTGGCAAGTACTTTAAAATACTACCTTAAATCTAAATTTACATTAATGAGGTAGTTTTTAGAATGCTTTTAGGGATTTTTAAGATAAAAGATAAGCTTTCAAAGAAATAGCTGCAATTCACTGAATCTAATCTCTTTGGCTTCTACATTGATTTGAATGTTGCACAACTCAGGTATATATTAAATTGAGTCTACCCAGAACAGTATGTGGGGTAGCTGTGTGTGTGTGTGTGTGTGTGTGTGTGTGTGTGTGTGTGTGTGTGTGTATTCATAAACTACCCATGTTCAAAAATAACAATCTGTTCATTTGGCTTTAATGGTTCAGAAGCCTTTTAGTACCTCTAAAAAGCCTTTAGATGTAGAATGTGTAAAAACTAGTTTCAATTTTCGGTTGATATTTACATCAGCCAAGTCTTTGTTACACGCAACAGGAACTGATTCTGGGCTATCTTAAGCAAAAAGGGAATTTATTAAAGAATTATTTTAATTATTCTTCAGAATTTCAGGTTCCAAGAGTGACTATGCAATTGGTCAAGCTTATTGGACCATGTATCTGTACCCAAGCTGTACCAGAGGGCAGGTACAAGCAGCTTCCTTAGTGGGAGAAAGCAGCAGGAAACAAGCACTTAGAATTACCCACCCCAGCTCTCCCTGCCAACGTATTTTGTATTTCCTTCAAATGGAAGGTGGGGATGCTGGAAGAAGGGTAGGTATTGATAGCCCCAAAAAGGATAAATACACACCATAACTTTATCTCAGACCTTGGGAACTACTTGGAAAATAATCTCTGATCCTAAATTACTTCATAGTTTTTCTCATTCATTAAAGTAAATTTCAGATGTGCTCATGGAAATTCAGCTATTTGAATTTTCTCGTTTTGTAAATGCCAAATGAATAGGAAGATTCTGTTGTTGTTTAGTTAACAAAGGAAACATGAGAGAATATAGTGGCATTTGGAGTCAACGTTGAGTACATACTGACTGACTTTGGTTCATTCATTCATTCAACATTTACTGAGCACTTTCTATATGCCTGGCAGTGTGCTTACCCACTTCTGCTTCTCACTAGTTCTCTGTCTCTAGACAATGTACTTAAGCTCTAATCTTCAGTATCCTCATCTGGGAAAAAGAGGTTAATAATGTCAGATAAGATACAAAACATATAACATGTATTATCCAATTTAATCCTCCACAAACCTGTCCAAGGACACAAGCAATTAAGAGTGGCAGGTTTCTAACTCACACTTTTCAGATTCCACAGCCTAAGATCTGATCCTCTGCAAGTAATTGCTCATGCTTGTTACACAAATTAAAACAACATGTTTTAGGTACTTAGTATGGTATATGGTAAACAGATTTTAGGAGAAATACTCATTGGAACCCCTATGATACATACTGTGTTAGTACTGTGAAGATACTGTTTATTAGTGTGGGTTGTTATATGTGATAACCATTCAGTGGTACTGAATTTATATTAGGATATAAATATATGATAGGCTCAAATATGTTAGTCATCTAAGGTGATGGTTAAGAATAATCTGAGGGATTAGATACTGCTGAGAGGAAGAGTACAAGTAATACTAAGTTAAAAACATCTGTCAAGGCAGGGAGCCTAGAGAAGATGGATATAGTATCCCTCTGACAGACGGGAAATACAGGATCCTTCACCCTGGACGGGATCCTGTCATCCAGGCTTCTGATAACCACTTCTCATTTCATAGCTACACCCAAATGAGTAGAACAAAAGCTTCAAGGTGAAAGATGCAATATTGCAAAGATGTCAACTTTACCTTATAGGTTCAATGTAATTCCTCCCCCCAAAAAAAATCTCAGCAGGACTTTTTTTCAAAAAATTGACAAGCTGATTTTAAAATCCGTAAGAAAATGCAAAAGATCAAGAATAACTAACGCAATCTTAAAGAATAAAGTTGAATGATTTACAGTATCATATCAGGACTTATTCTAAGGTTCTAATTTAGACAAGATGGTATTGGTGGTACATGGATAGAAAAACTGACCCATGGAACAGAAGAGAAAGTCTAGAAATAGACCCACACATATACAATCACCTGATTTATCATAAAAGTGACACTACAGTGCAGTGGAAAAAGGATGATTTTTTTAAAAACAGCACTATAATGGGACTCTATGGATACTACCTAAGGACAGCATATAACTTAATGGTCAAACACAGTACAGGCATTCTCCCTAAAATTAGGAACAATTTAACATTGTATTGTAAGTGAGGGGCTGGGAACAGAGCAAGTTAAAATGCCAGAAGCTTTCCTTTTTAATCAAGACTTAGCTGTTTTTCTTGAATGAATGCTCCTTAGATTGTCGCAAGCCTTTAGTTTCTAGAATTCTGAAAAGGTTGATTTTGACAATTTTTGCCAGTGTTCTCATTGCTTTTTATGGAAGAGCCAGTTTTTGGAGGTCCTTATTCTGCCATTTTGGAAGTTGCCCATTTTACTCCTGATATAGGGTAGGGAAGTATCAAAGAGACAGCCTAGCGGACGCAATGAGTGTGAAGTACATTCCTTTCTGCCCGCATCGTCAGTAACTCCACTTCCTCCTGATCAGGTTCAATTACTCCAGCCAGGATGGTGATTCGTTCTTGTCTGCTGGCCTCTTGGCACAAGGAGCCTCAAATTACTGGGAAACCTCAGTAGGTTAAAGTTTAATGGATCTATTAATTGTGTCTCCTGATGAAACAGTTCCCCTGATAGGAAGCAGCCCTCTAGAGCCGGGGTCCCCAACCCCCGGGCCTGTTCGGAACCGGGCCGCACAGCAGGTGAGCGGCTGGCGAGTGAGCAAGTTTCATCCGCCTCTCTGCATCGCTCTCATTACCGCCTGAACTTTCCCCCCGGTCCGTGGAAAAACTGTCTTCCACGACACCGGTCCCTGGTGCCAAAAAGGTTGGGGAGCGTTGCTCTAGAGCAGAGTTGTGGGGATGGGAAGCACATGATCAGTGGAGACAGAAAGTGGGTGTATTAATTTCCTACTGCTGCTATAATAAGTTACCACAAACTTAGTGGTTTAAAACAACACATTTATTCTCTTAAATTATGGCGATCAGAAATCTAAAATCAAGGTGTCAGCAAGGCTGCGTTTCTCCTGAAGGCTTTGGGAGAGAATCCATTTGCCTTTTTCAGTTTCTGGAGGCTCTGCCTACATTCCTTGGCTCATGGTCTCTTCCTTACATCACTCCATCCTGCTTTGGTCATCAGATCTCCTACTACTTGCTCCCATCTCCCTCTTACAAGGACCTCTGAGATTATATTGGGTCCACCTGGATCATCAAGGCTATTCTCCCCATCTTAATCACACCTGCCAAGTCCCTTTTACCATGTAAGATCACATATTCACAGGTTCTGGGTATTAGGACACGGACGTATTTGGGGGCCATTATTTAGCCTACAAGGGGAATTCTATTTCTACCTTTTCATTCCCAGACTTGCATTTTCTCTCTATACTGGACATGGCACTATATAATGAGTTTGATTTAGTATACTGAGTCCTGGGGGACGGCATCCCATCTTCACATCTTCCAAGCTTTTGCTGAAGTTTCAAAAGGATTTTTCACCACTCCACCGGGCCAGCATTTTCTAGGTTCTGGAGTATGTGATAGGACCAGTGAACCCCATGGTCATGAAACAGTCCTTTGCTGTAAAGTAGGTCCCTACGTCAAAGGCAATATTATGCAGGATACATATTGATGGATCAAACACTTGTAAACCCTTGGACAAGTAGTCTAGCCAACATCTTGTGGACAGGAAAGGCAAACTCATACCTGGAGACAGGAAGATTCTAGTAAAGGTCAGTCACTGTCCTTCCAGGATAGGCGCCCAATGTAATCAACTTGCTACCAAGTAGCTGCTTGGTTTCCTTGAGGGATGCTATTGTATCAAGGGCTCAGTGCTGAACATGAGGGAGTGGCCACTTGGTGAGTGGAAGCCGTGCTGTTGGCCTCTTGCTCACCCGCATCCCTGGGACATGACAATGTACATGAGCCCACTGTACCAGTACTGGGACAGCTGGTGGCTGCGGTTGCTGAAGGACTGGCCAAATCTGTTTACCTGGTTGTTGAGTGCCTGTTCTGTGGTGGATTATCCTGGTTGGCGTTGTTATACAACACAAAGTTCTTTACTCATGTGCCGAATCCCGCAGATTTCTCCACTGCTTTTTCTCCAGGCTTCCCTGTCCCTGATCTAATCTTTTTCATGCCAGGCCCCTGATCATCTAGCCAACTTATTTGCCACCTTCCAAGAAGATATATTCTTACTTCAAGCCACTACTTTTTCCACACAAAGTGGATGACCAGGAATACTGCCCCAAATTCTGCCTTTTTGGAGAATTCACCTTTTAACAGCACTCCTGATTTGGGCTGTAGGGCAGAAGTCTATTTTAGTTTTGAACCCATATTCCAATAAACCCACTGGTGAACTTAGCTTGGGCTTTTTTGTCCTGAATCAGCTAGACAAAAGAGCCTCTCAAGCAGCCACAGTTGTGAACTGAGGGAGGGACCCTGGTTCAAGTGTTATACGTATGATACGGGAGTCTGGACCATCTGCCTATTCATTTCCCCTGGCCCTACTTGTCACCGATCCCAGGTGTACCGCTTCCACCTTATGATGGACCGACTTGGTGGGTCTGACAAAACCTAGCTCATGAAGGGTTACTTGATGTCCCATGAGATGCTCAGTTCCTACCAAGGCCCATCAGCATGCAAGGGGCCATTTTTGAATGACGTGTGGTTCTCCACTGCAGATGCTTTGGCTTTGCTACAGAGCCTAGAAGTCTACCTTGCGATCCTCCAGTTGCAGCTTGCCATAAACTCCCATGGCTGCTATGCTTATCACAGATACTCTTGTCCCGTAGAATCTCCTGTATTGAATGGCCCATGCAATAGGGCTCATTACACTGCAGCCTGTACCTGCTACAGAGCCTTTATGTGCTCTGGATCCCACTGAAGACTGGCAGCCTTCCAGTCACCCAGTATATGAGTCGGAGCAGAATTCTCAAGTTCTGAATTCCCACAAAGCAGCCTGGAGCTTGGTGTGCATTCTTGGTGGCCGATTATTGATAAAATGAGTGAGATGCAAAAATTTGTTCTTTACTATGAAGGAGACATCTTGACACTCAAGCAGACCACTGGACTCTAAAAATTTCACTGATGTAAAAGGTTGCTTGTTCTTATTAGTGATTATTTCCTATCCTTGGGAGTATAATATGCTAGCTACTTATTGTTTACCTGGCCCAAGTAGTAATGATGTCATGAATGTAATAGGTCAGTGTGACATTCTGTGGAAGGTTGAGATGGTCTAGATCTCTTCAGACTATATTATGATAGAGGGTGGGCAAGTACTGTTCTCTGTCCTATATGAATGCAAACTGCTTCCCATCCCACACCCTCAGCACCCAGTTCAACAGACTCTCACGGCTCCTGTTGGTACATGTAGGTTAGGTCCTGCATCTCCTTTGGCACATAGGCCCATTTGAAAGTGCTGAAAGTAGACACACAAAGTGAAGGGAAAGGAGCTGCAAGACAGCTGCTTCACCATGGTGCTGCAGAACTGCTTTGTTTTTTCCATAAAGTTTTGCTACTTTTATTTGAATTTTGAAACTGTACGTTTAGCTTCGATCTTAAAATAAAATTCAATTACTAAAAGAAAAAAAGGGAAACTAGGACAGTCTATCCATCTGTATCTACCTACCTACCTAATATGTGTGTGTCGTGCCAAAATTCAGTTTTAGCCTCATATTCAATATTTTCTACTTACCTTGGATTCAACCTTAACCTTTAAAAACCCAAAGAGACAAATATCTATTTTCTCACTGTTTCTGGCCTCTCTGAAATTGTGTGTGATTGTTGGTCAGGAAATCTTGCAAGTTATTATATCTAATCAGAAAGATATCATCGCTAATATTTTAATATTCATTTTATAATATAGGTAAGCATTCTAAACATAATTGTAGCAAGAAATTCTTATGTGCTTTACATGTTGAAACATTGTGTCAGCTGAAGTATGTATATTATCGCTAGAGTGAATTTCATCAATAATAATGATTGTGAAAGCTAGTACATTTACGTCAAAACAATTATTATAAACTTATAAATAGTTAAAAAAAATTGACAAAATTTATGAAACGGCCCTCAAGGCATCGGACATAGGCGATGAAGAGCAATGGTCCATGAGAGGTGGAAAACAAACCAGGTGAGCCATACAATTGCTCCAACTTACAGCCTGGAAAAGTTTTCCAGGCTGTGGCACGAGGATGGAGTGGAGGCCAGCAGTCTAACTCCCTGAGGTGAGGAGGTGAGTCCTGGGAGCCCAAGTAAGTAGAGTTCACAGGGTAGAATGCCAGGGAGGAGAAAGCCGCACACAAAGGGAACTCCAGAGATCTGCCGACTGTTACCTTAAAAGTTTTCAGCTGAGTAATGATCAGCCCACATGATAGGAAACTACCAAAAGCCAACAAAAGACCCACCAGAAAGGATTATAGGAAAAAATACTCAGAGCTCACACCACACAGGGTGGTGGATAATTCCTGTTCCTACATACAGCAAGAGTGGAAAATCTCATAATTCACAAGGCGTCAGAGAACGAAGAAAGGTCTTGCTTCAAAAATGGAAAAAAATTAATCCTAGACTATATGCTGCTCTAACAAGTGCTTAAAAGCAAGACTCAAAAAGATCAAACTGTTTCCAAGTAACCTAACTATATTCCAGAACAAAACTCAAAAATGCTTTTAAAAATATGAAAATAGTTTTAATCATTTAAAATAATAGTTTAGTTTGAAAATGACTAGTCTTATGGCTCACCCATGTGAAGTGGCTGCACCTTGAGGCTGTTCAGAGTGACATATACTGGGGTTTCTTCTCACACGTGTGCCCAGGGTGGAAGAAACTGAATTAAAAATGCTTGTTCTGGGCTTCCCTGGTGGCGCAGTGGTTGAGAGTCCGCCTGCCGATGCAGGGGACACAGGTTCGTGCCCCAGTCCGGGAAGATCCCACGTGCTGCAGAGCGGCTAGGCCCGTGAGCCATGGCCGCTGAGCCTGCGCGTCCGGAGCCTGTGCTCCGCAACGGGAGAGGCCACAACAGTGAGAGGCCCGCGTACCTCAAAAAAAAAAAAATGCTTTTTCTATATATTTGTGTCTCATCGTTTTAAATTTCTCTGTTTGTACCTTTTAAATATATACATTATATTCGTGTATTAATACATGCATGTAATTTATTAAAATTATGGAGTGAATGAATAGAGCAGCTCACGGTTGAGGGAGTTTGATAAAATCATTATTATTGTTTTTTAATCACAACTTCTCCATCAAGTGGGTACATTAATCAGCAACTAATACTAATGCCCGCAAAGGAAGACTTTAGAGCTTTTACAAATTCCTGGACTGAATCTGTAAGGACGCCATGAGCCTCCTGACCCCTTCAGTCTTTTTTCCTTGGTGCCACTAAATGTCTCTTCCAGGTCAGGCCATCCAGCAAGTGCTTGGAGAAAACTGTACTGTAAATGGATATACTCAGGTAGAGAAGAGGCTTATTAAGGAACCCTTATTCTCTCCCATCACACGTAACTCTGCGCACTCTCTAACTCTCAGCTTAGGCATCCCTGCTCCCGCCTTCCCAGCCACCCTCTCCACCTCCCAGAACCCAGATCCTACATGTGCCTGTAAAAACCCACTTGTTTCTATATGTGCGCTTAGTACACAGTACTGACATGGCTTCATCTGTGTCCACGTCACCAGATGGTGATTCCATTGTGGGCAGGACTCAGGTTTACTCACCTCTACGTCCCTGGCCCTCCGCATAGTGCCTGATGGGGAAATTCACAGAACATCCTAATAAACCAGTGAATGGCTTTCAAAATAAAGTCACTCTGCTGTAAGTAAAGCAGATGTGCAGCAATCCCTCACAGCCAAATTGGGAAATGGTAGCTCCCCTCATACAAAGACTGAAATATCCACGATATACCAGTCACTGTGATGACAGTTAACATACGTTAACTCATTTAAACCCAACAACTTTCCTTCAGGATATGTTCAATTGTTAACTCCAGCATACAGATGAGGAAACGAAATCATGAGAGATTCATGACTTGCCTCAGGTCACATAGAAAGTAGAGGAGCCAGGAGCTGAATGAGTGGAACCTAAACGCCACGAAGGCAGAGCCCATGTCAATCTTCCTTCCCCACTAACACTCAGGGCCTGATACGTATAACAAGTTGAATGAATTCATTTGGGTGCACGTGACATCAGCCGCCTCTCCCACAGCTTATGGCAGGAAGCTAATTCCTCAGCCCCTGGACATGCAGCTCCGACTCATCTTCCTCCCTGTTTCTCCCCCTGGATTGGCTCAAACCCCGCCTGGCATCTTTAGCTTGAGGAGAGGATGCTGTAGGCACAGGTGTGAGAAGAAACCCAGTGTGTGAAATGAAGGCAAAGGCAAGAAGGCCGTTCTGTGGGATGGGAATGGAATCTAGCAGGCTCCCTCTGCGGGGTCACATGATAGCCAACATTTCCTGGGGGCCTACTCTGCACTAGACACTCTCCTTTTTAATCCTTACAGTGACCCCCACCTTCAGCACATCTCTCACTGCTGCTTCTGTTCCAAACTGATCTAATGGCCACGCCCCAAACACTCTGCGCTTCCAAACTCTGGCACCTGTTAGTCTCTTCAACCAGCATCAGACTCCACTTAACAAAATCTCACCCTGTTTTTAAGAGCCAATTCAAACACTAGCTCTCTGAAGACCTCCTCATTCAATTCTCAGCTTTTTTTCCTTCCCCACCTTTACACTCCTACAACGAGCTATCACTCATACGGCACTTACTGCGTACTGACTCTTGCAGCATTTGTGTAACGTCTGTTGCTAGCTTGGGAGCTCCTCAGAGACAGTATCTAATGGCTCTTCATATTTCCTGTGGCTCATGTTGATAGTAGGCATTTAATATTTCCAGAACAACACAAGCAGCACCAATCCTGTCCTTACTGGCACTGCTGCAAGAGAACAAGCAGCCCAGCCCAACCGCAGCCAGACAAATGCCAGGTACAATCAAAATCCTGATAAAGCCACACTTTACCTTTTTCCTTTTTTTGGCCTCGCCACACGGCTTGCGGGATCTCAGTTCCCCTACCAGGGACTGAACCCAGGCCATAGCAGTGAAAGCCTAGAATCCTAACCACTGGGCCACCAGGGAACTCCCAAACCACACTTTTCTGTATTTCCTTCATGAGGAAAACAAGCCCAGATGGCTTCAAAGTGCACCAAAACAAAGGTCTGAAAATTGATTCTTGACAATTAGTCATCCTAAAGGTAAACAGTGATTCCTTACATGTAGTCATTCCAACAGTAAACAATGGCACTGGCAGACAGCCATAAAATAAGGGGAGGCTTGGAAAACACAGTATCTCACATTCCTTAGAGCTCCTTATGTTGACCCTGATGTTCTCGGCCAGGGAAGGAAGATGGAAAGGGAGTCTGAGGCCTGTAAAAATTTAAGATTTTAATTCAAACTTTAAAAATGAGCTAGCAGTTGGCAGCTACTGCACTAGCTAGGGCTGGAAACCTAGTTTCCCTGCCCTGTCATTTAAAGCAGTCATTCTTAACACTTTCTCTACTACAATAAACCTAAGACACACCCTCCCCGCACCTACTCATTTAGGAATGCTAAAGTAGACGAATGGAGGTAATTTAGAGTAACTTTTGTCCTCTTCCCTCCCTAATTTAGTCAGTCATAACCAAGCAGCACCACTTGAATGCCTTGCTTTGGACTCCAATGCTCAGACTCATTGATTTTACTTCTCAAATCCATTCACCTCCCACTGCCACCACCCTAGTCCGAGCCACCATCATCTCATGCCTGAACCGCCACAGAAGCCTCCTCGCCCGTCTCCCTGCTTCCAACCTGGCCCCACTCAGGTGAGTTTCCATACTGTAGCTGCAGTGATTTTGGAAACAGCACTGCGTCCTTCACTCTAAAATAACCAATGCCCTGTGTATAACTATTTATTAGGTGACAGCCATGTGAGACCTGGCCAAGAATCCCTCATTTTGCAAATGAGAAAATTCAAGGCCAAAGGAATACTGGAACCATGTACCCCAGGTTAGATAGAACTGAGGTCAGAACTCACAATTGCACAGCCAGGCCTCATTTCAATGAGCCACACTACTTCTTCCGGATACGTAGCTCATTCTGTAGGGTGTTAATGGAAGACAAATGAAATAATATGCATTGATTTAGAGCCTGCTTTTAGGGCAACAAAATATTAAAATAGATTACCAGGAGACAAGAGGGGTGAGGCCCCAGCCTGAGTTGATGCTTTAAGGGTCACTCACACGTAGATCCTCCTGTCTCAGGATCCACCTTCTCTAGCCAACTAGAGGACAGGGGCGGCATTCCAGATCCAGGACTATGTGATCCACGTGGGGAGCATAGGATTTCACTGGTTGGATGTGCAGGATTTGTGTCTTCCACGGTTTCCCGTACACCTGTTGAAGAAGAGTGGCAATTCGAGTTGCTGCAGCTTCTGCCCACCTTTGCCACTCTGGCTTGGTGGCGGCTGACAGCATTTTTCTCCTAGAGTCACTGGCAGCTCCATTTTTCAACTGGTTGGTGATCGTTTGCTGAGGAGAAGACCAATACTCCTTTTCCATTTCACTGCTTCCAAGAGGCTGGAGAGTCTTCCCTGGGAAAGATTCCACATTTTGGTGAATATGCAAAATGCCTCCAGCATCCTGTCTTAGCGTTTGGCAGGCAATGGGCCAGCCTTCTTCAGAGCTGGGAATAAGCCCCAGGTTCACCCTGTCCGCAATGTTTGAGAGCTTCAGTTTTCTGTTATCCCCAAAGTGTATCTGGCATCGATCAGCTACTCCATTGAGCTCAAGGTTATTTCTCAGAGCAACTACAGCATGGGGGTTCCACTCGCAGGCATGGACGAAGGCTGCACCAGCATGAACTAGGAAAGGCAAGGTAAAATAACCAATCCCTGCATAGAGATCCACCAGCACTTCTCCAGCACAGGGCAGCGATGCCACACGAAGCTTCTCAGTGATGTTTCCGAAGGAGAACATGCACTGGGTCACGTCAAACTTATATCGGATCCCATTATCCACATGCTCCACCCAGCCATGGTCGCCCAGCAGCAGATTCACTGCTGGAGTTCGAGTGCCATCCGGTGACACCCGCCCTCGTTTGGCCAAACGCTGGACGCCAAGTGCCGAGGCAACCGTCTCCCAGAGTTCTGGTTCCAAGTTTCTCCATTGCTTGGCTTGGAAACAGTCCTCACTCAGCAACAAGAGGTCGCCATGTCGTTGCCAAGATCGGGGGAGATCAGCCTCCAGCTGAGCTGACCACGTCACTCCGCGGCCCTCTACCCAGCGACTCACCTCAAGACACAGCCTTTGGGCAGGTGAACAAGCCTGGGCCTTCTTTGAAGGAACAGGATTCAGGAGCTGCGTTACCACACAGGTGCTGCCTGGAGCCACACGATTCCTCAGCTCCCGCAGGTGCTGCTCAGTGAGGGCCTCTCCCAGCACCGGTAGCGCCACGGTGCCATCCGGCATCTTTTCCACACGGTGCTGTCCCTCCAGGAGTTTCTGCTTCTCGAGATATTCCCTGTATCGCTGGGTATACCGAGGTTCAGTCACAACTGCGACAACAGCCGCGGACTTCCCGCCTGACCTGTCCATGTTGCTGGCCCCGCATTTCCTGCGATTCCCTCCGCGAGACTCGGAGACCACTCACCTCCGTCCGCACATCCAAGCCCAAAGCCGGAAGACAGGCGCGCTCGCCGCTGGCTGGGGCCGGAAGTGACGTTTGACCGGCAAGGCGGAACTATATGATATCGCGCTCGTTGATGAATGGCGTCGACGTTGCCGTTGCCGTGTGAGGCCGCTGCCGCCATCTTTGTTGTGGCCAACCGTTCCTTGTTCCTGCCTAAGGGGAAATTAATAACAAGAAGGAATTCTGCCGGCTTAAAAACTTCAAATTAGTTGGTATCCTGCAGAACCCTCAGATACTCTCTGCAATGCTGCTCACAGATCAAAAGAAAGAAGTGAACCTGGAATGATGCAATGAATTTGGAGAAAGCCTTCCCTTAGTCCCGTGCTGCACCTAAATCTGGCGCCTAAATCTCAGCCTGAGATGGAACTGTTCCCTTGGCTAAACACATTCTAGGGACACCAATCTCCTTTCGCTTCCTTTATAAAATTGGCCAAACCTTTTCTTGTGCTCTTGCCTTTGTACTTGCTGTCCCCTTTGTCTGAAATGCCCTTCCCCTAGAAGATACAGTGGCTGGTGATTTGTCTGAAGGTCATCTTCTTGTGAGGCCTTCATTAAACACTCTCTTCCCTCCACATTATGCCTATTTAACACTGTAATTTCTTCTTTAGCTCTTGTTTTGCTATTTGTTTATACTTAAAAGCCCCTCTCCCCTGGTAGCAAATAATGTTCTCATGGATAAGGGATATTCTTTTTCTGTTTACTGCTATGGCCCCAGCATCTTATATAGTTCCTGGCCATGAGTAATGGCTTGGCAAATACTATAGTTATTAAGAGAATGATTGCTTTGAGCACAAACAGGCTTGAACATGTTCATACTTATTTAACTATTAACCCATTCCATAAATGTAGAAATGATCATAAATTCAGACAAAGGTTGATACACTAAAATGGTCCTTGTTGTTTTAAACCTAAAGATGAAAGGTTAAAAGAATTATGGTACATCCTTTTGATGGAAATATTATACAATTATGATGATCATATGAAATTTTAATGACGTGGGATGTTACTCTTATTGCAGTGCTAATTGCAAAATCTATAATTGTGCCTTAGATCATGGCAATTATTAATTTTTGTACATAAATAAATTTATTAGGGCATGCTCTAATATGTGAACATTGACTCACTGAGATTCCCTGTAATGTGATGCAATTACAGATGATTCCATTTTCTTTTATACATTTTCTCTAGTTATAAATTGTATATGATGAACAAATGTTATTTTTATTTACTAGAAAAATCTGCAGAAAATCTATGATGCAGTCAGGAAAAATTTTTTCTGGGTCTCAAACAAATCAAAACTCCCTTTAGTTTATTATTTATAGCAGGGGATGGAAGAAGTCATATCTTACAAAATATTCTTTCTCTAGGTTTCTTTCTGTTCCAACATCAGTCTGACATCTTGCAACAATAATTAAACTAAGGTCATACAAACTTTGACCCAGACTACACCTTACTTTTAACCTGAGGTAAACAAAATATGGGGGGATATGATTAAAAGCCAGCAATGTCTGAGTGCTGGAAGTGGTCCTTTTAAAATTGCAGATTTACAAATGAGCCGCACTTGTAGATGGCCACTTTGATCCCCGTCACTCAAGCACATGACCTCACTTTCCCCACCAGTTCCATCACCTGAACTCATTAAAATCAGAACAAAGCAAAAGTAACCAGCAATGACCATAATAAACAAGCTTGTAGACAACCCATGAGTTCAAATACAGAAGAGGATAGTTACTTAGTAAAGGAGAAGTAGGCTAGGGAGATTAGCTGGAGAGGAGAGAGGAGGTTGGGCAAACTTTTTCACAAACTGACCCTCCCAGAGTGGCCAGAAAGATCTAATTCCACCTTAATCTCAGTCACAGAGACCCCACCTGGAGATGCGTTTGTATAACCATCTCTTCTTGATGAGACGCCAGCATACTGAAGACCAAGGGATCATATGCCTCACAAGAGGCTACATTCAATCCTTTAAGGGTTTTCCCCCCTGTAGGAATGAGGTTCTGAACTGTGTTGGGCTGGCTGTATATACAAGAGCTTTTGTCCACAGCTTGAGATATCCTGGAGCCTGAAAATAAGGAGGAATAATTGCTTCCCTTTAATTATTTTTCTCTTCCTACCTTTCTTCACTCTGCTGGCTGCACCTGGAATGCCTTTCCCTTCCACTGGGTCCCTCTTCTTTTGTTCATTCATTTCAGCATCACTTCTGCATATTTGGAACACCAACTATTTGCTAATCTCCCCAAGTGCTAAGCTCATTAAAGCACAGAGAATTGAATAAGATGCAGTTCTTGCCTTCACACAACTCAATTTTGTGTTATTGGTACATTCGCAAATAAGTTTAAATGTTACTGGAGTTTCAGTTTCTTCATGCTTTGTGAGTGTGGAGAAGAGATCAAGCCCTCCTTCTCTTACCTTTTGAAGAACACATCCTGTTGCTTTTCCTCCTCCCTCACTGAATGCTTCTTTTTATGGGTATAATGGTCTACCATTTCCTCCCTACGTGGTGTCTCCCAGGCACTTCAAACTCAACACTTCCAAAATACACTCACTTCTCCCCACTTCTCTTTAGCTCGTGAAATGCCCCTGCCAGTCTCCTAGACACTCACGTCAGAAACCTGGGACTTTTACTTATGCCTTGTTCTTGCCCTCGGTGTTTAAAACAAAGCCATCTCCATTTTTGATGGACTTGACCCGCCTTGACATAGTTCCACAGGGAATCTCCATCTCTCTGTCCACAGTAACATTGCCCTAGACCTTGTCTCACAGCTTCCTGAATGGACATCTGCCTGTGTTTATTTCACTGATAACACACTATTACTTGACTCCATTTATGTTATGTCAATGTATTTTTTCATAGACTTAAAAAAATTTTAATTGACTTATAATTAACATAAAGTATTATATTATTTTCAGGTGTACAGCATAGTGATTTGATATTTTTATACATTATGAAATGATTACTGCAATAGGACCAGTAACCATCTGTCACCATACAAAGTTGTTACAATATTATTGACTATATTCTCTATGTGTACATTACCTCCCTGTGACTTATTTTTCTTATAGATGGAACTTTGTACCTCTTAATCCCCTTCATCTATTTCATCCATCCTCCTTCCCCCTCTCCCCCCTGGCAACCACCAGTTTGTCCTCTGTGTCTATGAGTCTGTTCTCTTTTGTTATGTTTCTTCATTTGTTTTGTTTTTTAGATTCCACTATAAGTAATATCATAGGATATTTGTTTTTCTCTCTGACTTATTTCACTTAGCATAATGCTCTCCAGGTCCATCTATTTTGCTGTAAATGGCAAGATTTCATTCTCTTTTATGGCTGAGTAATATTCCATTGTATATATGTATAACATATCTTCTTTATCCATTCATCTATGAATGGACACTTAGGTTGCTTCCATAGCTATTGTAAATAGTGCTGCAATGAACATATGGGTACATATATCTTTTCAAATTAGTGTTTTTGTTTTCTTCAGATAAATATCCAGAGGTGTAATTATTGGATCATATGGTAGTTCTATTTTTAATTTTTTGAGGAACCTCCATACTGTTTTCCATAGTGGCTGCACCAGTTTACACTCCCACCAACAGTGCACAAGGGTTCTGTTTTCTTCACATCCTTGCCAATACTTGTTTCTTGTCTTTTTGTTGATAGACATTCTGACAGGTGTGAGGTGACATCTCATTGTGTTTTTTTTTTTTTTTTTTTTTGCGGTACGCGGGCCTCTCACTGCTGTGGCCTCTCCCGCTGCGGAGCACAGGCTCCGGATGCGCAGGCTCAGCGTCCATGGCTCACGGGCCCAGCCGCTCCGCGGCATGTGGGATTTTCCCAGACCGGGACACGAACCCGTATCCCCTGCATTGGCAGGCGGACTCTCAACCACTGCGCCACCAGGGAAGCCCCTCATTGTGGTTTTGATTTGCATTTCCCTGATGATTAGTGATGCTGATCATCTTTTCATGTGCTGTTGACCATATGTATATATTCTTTGGAAAAATATCTATTAAGGCCCTCTGCCCATGTTTTAAATGGCCTATTTGTCTTTTTGATATTGAGTTGTAGTTCTTTATATATTTTGGGTATCAATACCTTGTTGGATATATCATTTGCAAATCTCTTTGCCCTTTCAGTAGGTTGCATTTTCATTTTGTTGATGGTTTCCTTCGCTGTGCAAAAGACTTTTTAGTTTAATGTAGTCCCATTTGTTTATTTTGTCGCCCTTTTTTTGCCCTGCCTGAGGAGACATATCCAGAAAAAATATTGCTAAAGACTGACGTCAAGGAGGTTATAGCTTGTTTTCTTCTAGGAGTTTTACGATTTCAGGTCTTATATTAAGTCTTTAATCCATTTTTAGTTTATTTTTGTACATGGTGTAAGAAAGTAGTCCAGTTTCATTCTTCTGCAGGTATATCTAAATGCATGGCCTTTTATTCCCTTGTATTCAACATACACTCTCTCTCTTCGTTGCAGCTCACTTTCATGACTGCTCTCACTGCAGTCTCACCTGGTTCTTCCTGAGATTTCAGGCCAATGGGCACATCCTCAGGAAAACCCTCTCTAACCTCCTACCCATCTCCTCTATAAGTCAAATCCTTATCAACGATTTTCATAGCACCATGCTCTTCTCTTATACCCTTCCCAACTTTTTCCTTTTTTTTCTGTTTTAATAATACTTTTCCATTTTTAAGTTTGATTAGTGGCTATCTCCCCCCAAGTATGTATGTTTGAAGGGGCAAGGAGCTGGATTTCCCCTCATTACCATATTTCCTTATTGCATTTAGGAGGGCCCACCACACATAGTACATCCTCATAAAGTATTTGTAGAGTGAACACATAAGTGAGTGAATGAATGAATGAGGAAAGGAAAGAAGAAAGATCTGCAGAGTTTATGGTCAGAAAGAATTTTAGTTCCAAAATACTGCCACTAGATGGCAGCAATAACCAGCAGCAAAGTAGTCGAAGCCTCTGAATTCTTGGGTTTCAGGTGGTCTGGATTTTCCCGGCTTCTCAGGGGTCGTACCCTTTCCCATGGGCCTTTTTTCATCAATCTCTATTAGACATCCCTTATTGACATGGTTAATCCGGATGTGTGAGTGTATCTGGCGACAAGTAACGGAAACCTCCAAAACAGCGGTTCCGCAGTGGGTGGAGAGGCATATATATTTTAATATAAACGTCCAGGGCTGGTGTAGCTGTTCAGGAAAATCCTCAGCAACCCAGGCTCCTTCTCAGCCTCAGTGTGACCCTTGAAGAATAGGGCAGAGCAAGAAGAAATAAGAGATGCCCACCATGTGGACTTCTGCCTACCCCTCTGGGACAGAAGGGTCTTATTGCCAACCCTCCCCCCACCACCGACTGCTGGGGAGGCTGGGAAGTGGGTTGGTTTTACTTTCTGATTATGGAAATAATCGAGATGCATAAAGGAGAGTGAGCGAAAGTCAGGCATTCCTGTAGGCAATAGGTGAAAAAGCCCCTGGAAACAACAAAGAGGTTCTGGAGAAGGATTTAGAATGAATGACAGGAAGGAGACATAGGAGCCAAGAACAGCATCTATGGAAAAAGTGTTAATAAAATGTATAGTTTACCTAAAAGGCTGAACTGACTCTTGTTGCTTTCATCTTCACCCAGCAAACTCCTATGTGTTTCTCAAAATTCCAATTCAGATTGGGGGGTCACCTTTTTCAGGAAGTCCTTCCAGGCTTCTCTCTCCTTTTCCTCCCCTCTGGGTTTTTTTAAGGACAATGTAAAACCAAAGATTTTAAGTTGTTTTTAATAGTGGCACTGAGGAAAATAATAATGTTTAACAAGTGCTTACCATGTGCCAAGCACTGATGTCAATGTTTTATATTAATTAGCCTTTCCAAGAACTCTATGAGGTGTGTACTATTATTGTTTGTGTTTTAAAGAAAGCAATATTGAGGTTGTCACACAGCTAGGAAGTGGTGGAGCCAGGATTCGCATAAAGGCCAGCTGACTCCTGAGTCTACATTTTTTTTTTTTTTTTTTCCGGTACGCGTGCCTCACTCAGTTGTGGCCTCTTCCGTTGCGGAGCACAGGCTCCGGACGCGCAGGCTCAGCGGCCATGGCTCACGGGACCAGCCGCTCCGCGGCATGTGGGATCCTCCCGGACCGGGGCACGAACCCGTGTCCCCTGCATCGGCAGGCGGACTCCCAACCACTGCGCCACCAGGGAAGCCCCTGAGTCTACATTTTTAACCACTGTCCCTATGCTGCTTTGAAGAACAATTTGACAACACTGATTTTCACAGGGCTCCAAAATGATGCAATGCACCCCATGAGTATACAAGAGGGTCCTAGTGGGTAAGGAGGGGAAATACTAAATTTTTCTTATTTTGATTTATTTTTTATATCTCATATCTTTAATTTCTATATCTGCATATATTTAGTAAAGTACGTAATACTTTATGTACTATAACTCTTTTCCAAAATTTATAAATAAAAATTTAGGTACATAGTTTAGAGCTCTCTGGATTAGAGCTGCTGGCTTTAAAAGCGTGGGACCAGTGAATAGAGTGGTGCAGTCTGAATGTACATGTATTACCAGGTGTCTCCACCAGGGGGTGCATTCATGGGAAAACAGACTTGTGCTTAGAGATTGCATCATTCTGTGTGGGTGTAGTGAGGGCTCTGAACATACTCCCCACCTTCCTTCTGCCCACTGGATGCTTCTTACCCACCTGGCCAGTCCACTCACCTGCAGGCTTTAGGAAATCACTAAAGAAGATGGCCTATCACAGCCCAGGGAAAATGCTGAAGGGCATTCCTATCCCTCATCTCTCCCTACACCCTCCTCACCTTGAAACTCAGCTCAGGCATCACCCCTCCTACCTTCCCAACCATGCTCCCTCCCTCCCTCTACCACACCCTCACGTCTGGAGGAACTCATGCCTCTGCTAGGGTGCCCTTAAAAGCTCTGTTCATGTCTCACACGTGGCACATGCCACTGAGTACAAAGATCTACCTGGCTGGACAGTGACCCCTTCAAGATCAGGGGTCCATGTTTTCTCTCTGTCCTGACCCTCAGCACAGCGCCTGGGCGAGGAGGTGCACAGTAGATAACTATTCGTTGAGAAATGACTTTTCAGAGTCAGGTCGTTCTGCTTTCAGGCGACTAGATGTGTAGCCGCCTCACCAGCTGAGTTAAGGCGTGTGTACACAACGCTCACCCTCGGCATAGCAGCAGCTAGTGAGTTTCTTTCCCATCCTCAGAAGCAGATTTACTGCGACAGTAAGGAAGCTAAAGCTTCAGGTCCCCTCACTTGCACAGGCCCCTTCCAAAGGCCCTGCATGGGGCCCTTCACCATCGTTTCACAAGGTCATGTGTTTTTGTAAAATTTGCAAAAGTAAGATGTCTTCACCACAAATGGTTAAGATCGCTGTGTCACTCCATGCCACCTTCCCCTCTGGCCCACTTCCCTTTTTGTAGAGTGACCCTGGAGTGGCTGCAGGCATTCTGGGAACCAAGTAGGTTAAGTTGAGAATACATGTAGTTTTGGGTTAGTGGGATACATTTACGCACTTGCAGTCACTTCTGTGTGTGGTTAGGTTCTAGCTAGCCATTCAAGTTGGGAATAGTTTCCAGGAGTATTCCTATGTTTGGCTCCTGACTCACGGGCATCTTGACACAGTGCAGGCCAGCTGTCCCACGGTGACTTGAATGTGTTCTCTGGTGCTGGGCACTGGAAGGATATGGGCCATGGAAGAGAAACCAGGTTTCAAAAGTAAGAGATCAGTAACTAGAGTGCAGAAAATTCTTTTAATCTTCAGACAGGTACAATTTTAAATGTAGGATTTGGTTCTTGACAATGTCTGGTTAAAATGGAATTTCTCTCCTGCTAGGAATATACTCAATAATGCAGCACATATAATCATAAATACACCATACATTAAAAAAAATTTAAGAGTAGTGTATCTAGCCCAGAAAAAACTGTAATTGGAAAAGATACATGCACCCCTATTTCATAGTAGCACTATTTACAATAGCCAAGACATGGAAACAACCTAAATGTCCATCAACAGATGACTGAATAAAGAAGATGTGATATATATATACACACATACATACACACAGTGGAATACTACTCAGCCATTAAAAAGAATGAAATAATGCCATTTGCAACTACATGGATGGACATAGAGATTATCATATGAAGCGAAGTAAGTCAGAAAGAGAAAGACAAATACCATATGACATCACTTATATGTGGAATCTAAAATAGTACACAAATGAACATATCTACGAAACAAAAACAGACTTACAGATATAAAGAACAGACTTGTGGTTGCCAAACTGGGAGTTTGGGATTAACAGATGCAAACTGCTATATATAGGACAGATAAACAACAAGGTCCTACTGTATAGCACAGGGAACTATATTAAATATCCTATGATGAACCATAATGGAAAAGAATACGAAAAAGAATATATATGTATAACTGAGTCACTTTGCTGTACAGCAGAAATTAAACACAACATTGTAAATCAACTATACTTCAGTAAAATTTTAAAAAGAGTATGGTACCTAGTGAAAAATCACATTCAACACAAGGTCAACTCACTAAGACACACTCTTCCAATTTAAAAACACACAGTACTCATTAAACTGCCTGAATGGGGGAGTTCCTGGCTGTCCAGTGGTTAGGACTCGCTGCTTTCACTGATGTGGCCCAGGTTCGGTCCCTGGTAGTGGAACTAGGATCCCACAAGCTGCACAGTGCAGCCAGGAAACAAACAAACAAACAAACAAAAACTGCCTGAATGGAAGAGCAAAGCACAAAGCTACAGGCTCATGTCCCAGCCTCCCTGTCTTAGTCATTCTACATTCACCCTCCAACCTCAGGAGTATTCCACTTTATTGGTTTAGATCTCATTTTGGTAGCATAGAGCAAAAGCATAAAGAAATATCCCACAAGAAGAAACTGGCTCTAGGACAAGAACACTGCCCTTAGTCATAAGAAGGGAAGGAATGAAAGGGCAGCCTGGCTATCAGATGGTGGCAGCACGGTCAGTAGCAGCAGGCAGCAGGCAAAGACACACACCCTACGGTTAGGCGTCACCTTAGCCCTCCTTTGAGTTTCCAAAAGAATCACCTGTCACTCAACCCATTTGTCTTAAGTAAGCCTAATAGGAAATCTCTGAAAATGTGATTGGATCCTTTTTTTAAACCAAGTGGTTGCTGACTGAGGATTTTCCAAAATGTAACATTTCTTGTGTAAATCAAAATAAGAAAAGAAAACTCCAGCATTACATTTCCCTATGCCAACTACGTCAGTGCAGCTCAAGACAGAAAATTAAATAGGACAGGGCCAAAACACACTTTTCCCATAAAAACTCCTCTCTGGTCCATGAATGGCCCCGGACACTTACCCACTACATTTAGAACAAGTAGGGACTGCTTTATTTTCTGTAATTCAACTTAATTTCTAACTTCAAGGTTCCCTTCCTCCCAACTGATAGAAAATTAAACTCATTCTTGGAGATCTTCCCACTGAGGATTAGGCCATAGTTTTGGAGACCCTCCTGACACCTGGAACTTTGACATGATTTCAAAATCATGATGATGCCGAAGTATTGGGTAACGAGGTTTCAGCTGCGACTACGATTGTCTGCATCTGCCTGGCCTCCTGGGGCTCCCACCACACTTGGGTGGGTCAGAGGACTTTGGGGGAGCCTCCCTGTCTTTTCATTTGCCCAGCCAAACGCAGGGGCCATTCTGGAATGTGGGGGCTGTTTCCCTCTTCACCCAGGACCTATAGCACCTTTCTCCTCTCTCATTTCCCCGATCCCAAATTTTTGCAGAATTTCCCTTTTTAAATCTTGCCCCCAGGCTTCCTGCTGATGGAAGAAATTTTCACATACCGAGGTAAGAGGAAGTCATTCTGGCTTCTACATTACTTAAATTGAACTTTAACATGCTACCTAGAACAGCCTGTTTTGTGGCTTATCAAACATACATCATACATCTTCTTCGACAAATAAAGAAAAGGGTGCATTGGCCAAAAGTACAGAATGTTGATTTTAAAGATAAAGATGAAATGCCTCCCTTCCTGGGATGGCTGTGTTAGTCCTCCTTCAGTGATAAGCCTCCCTTCCCAGGTGCCAACGCCATAGGGGCTCGCTGTGTACGTGCTGATCTGACCTTGTTGAAACCTTGAAGGAATGTACCCCTATCATGTTTTTGGGTTTTTTTTTTTTTTTTTTTTTTTTTTGCGGTACGCGGGCCTCTCACTGCTGTGGCCTCTCTCGTTGCGGAGCACAGGCTCCGGACGCGCAGGCCCAGCGGCCATGGCTCACGGGCCCAGCCTATCCACGGCATGTGGGATCTTCCCGGACCGGGGCACGAACCCATGTCCCCTGCATCGGCAGGCGGACTCTCAACCACTGCGCCACTAGGGAAGCCCTCTTATTCTGTTTTTTGACTTGGGAATTAGGTATACTAGAACCCACTTCACAGTTGTTGGGAGATTTACAGGAGAGGACAGTGCCGAGATGGCCACAGGGGTTTAATATCAACGAGGGGAGGAGAGCACATCTGTGGAGAGGCATTCCCAGTCTGCACCTGATCAGTTCACAGGGTGCCAGGGGGAGATCCCTGGGGCAGCCCCCAACCCTGCCCCCCGGGGGCTCCATCCCAGGAAATGGCACTGCCACCTGCCCAGCTTTTCAAGAACAAGCTGTAGGAGTTGTCCATGCATCTTCCCTTTCCCAATCCTTACAACGATCCTTCAGCAGGTTCCATTTGTTCTAGGTTCAAAACATACATACCTTGTGTCCTCAACTCTCCATCCCCATTGTCTTCAGCCTAGTTTAAGTCACCAGCACCTCCTGCCCAGATTCCTCTGGCCTTAAACTGGAGTCCCCATTTATACCTAGAATTCATTCTCTAGGCAGCAACCACGGCTCTCATTTTAAAACACGTCTAATCATGTCTCTCCCCCAACTTAAAACCCTCCAATGTCTTCTCATTTCTTTTAGGATAAAATCTAACTTACATGCTCCACAAAGCCCAGCATGATCTGACTACTGCCCAGCTGCACAAAACGGTCCCAGCCTCTGCTGTCTGTCAGCTCTTATATCAGCTTTTTCTCTTGGGGATGCTCTTCCTCAGATCTGCACATGGTTCCCTCCTTCTCATCCTTGAGTCTCAGCTCAAACATTACTTCCTCATTCAGAGAAGCCTTACTTGCCCATCTTGATTAAAGTGTCTTTTCCAAGTTGCATTTTCATGCTAATTTCCTGAGTGCATTCTCATAACCTGTTATCTTCTTCATTTGTTCATTACTTTTATATTGTGTATTTTCATTTCTTTCCACCAAGTCAGAGAGTTTGCTTGTCCTGTTCATCACTGTATCTCTCAGTGCTTAACACAGTGATCAGTACATAATAAATATTTAATAAATGCTTCTTGAATGAATGAATATACAAATAAAGGAACCCATAAATGAATGAATGATTAAATAAATGATGTTTACTCTTGCTAACTTCCCATTGTCCTAAATCCAGCCCTGGACAGGAATCTCTTGCTCTGTTCTGCTAACTGATGTATATTGGGATAGGGTGGCCTGTTGAGAGACTCAGCCCATGAAAGGGGGCACTCAGAAGGAATCCAAGGACACAACCTGCAAGCACCAGAGATTTATCTTAGAATACTTCCTAAAGGGTCTCTTGACCGGAAGAGTGCACTCCAGACAATAAGGGGCACTGGCAATGCTGGAGCATCAAAGCTCCATACAAATGAATCCACAAGTTGCAGGGTTGGGTGACTGAGGGGCTACAGTGTCTGGTATGTGCACCTGGAGGAGAACATTCAGGTGTTTTGATGGTGCTGGTTTCCTGGGCCAGCCTGAGGAAATCAGTGGAAAAGGTGGCAAGGGGCAGCCCAGTTCAGTGTGGCTGCCCACAGAAGCACTCTACTTGGTAGCTCAGAACTTCTAATGGAAAGGCTTTCCATCTCTACTTCTTACATAAAGGCAGGCAGAGTCAAGGAGCGACTAAGGAACCTAGCCCAGCACCTGCAGGGCAGGGAAAGGTCTACAGGTCCCCTAGTTTACTATCAAATGAGCGTTAAACATGATTCCTCTTATTAGTTAAGCAACACTCTTCTTCTTTTACATGGAATGCATTAAGAAAACCTTACATCCACACATATATGGTCAACTAATTTTCAACAAAGATGTCAAGAATACACAATGGGAAAAAGATACTCTCTTCAATAAATGGTGTTGGGAAAACTGAATATCCACATGCAAACGAATAAAATTGGACCCTTACCTTACACCATATATAAAAATGAACTCCAAATGGATTAAGACTTAAATGTAAGACCTGAAACCATAAAATCCCTTGGAGAAAACTCCTTGACATTGGTTCTTGGTAATGATTTCTTTGGATATGACATTAAAAGCATAGGTAACAAAAGCAAAATTAAACCAGTGAGATTACATCAAACTGTAACTGAGCAGGACCCTATGGGGCCTTCCTGGAACAGACTGCTCCCCCACCCCATGTCCTCTGCCTGCCTCTTGTCTGTACAAAAAACTTCAGCCAAAGAATAAATTTAATCAGAAAAATGAGAAAATACACAAACAAAGGAAAGCAGTCAAGCAAGACAAAATAATAATAGTTTAGCTATTAAACAAAGTCAAGGACCTTTAGTTTCTCCTCAAGGACTATAGATACTATTCTGACCCATATACTTTGAGCTGTTTTGCAGATATTGAAACCCCACAGTAGAAGAAGTTAACTGTATGCTGACCACAAGCATGTAGACTCCAAACCAGTTAAAACCAGAAGGACTAGCTAACCAGAGATTTATGGCTCAGATAACGTTCCAATCACAGTCGAGACATGACAGCTACTTAGAACCATGTGATGGAAATAATCGTCTATGAAAATAGAAGATTACCCCCTCCCTAGCACATAGCCCTTTCCTCTTTTCCCTATATAATCTCTGAACAAAACCTGGGGATTTGGGAGAATTAGTTTTTTGGGACATGAGTCCACCTTCTCCCTAGGATTGCCAGCATCCTCAACACTTGTCTGTCAGTGTTAGATTTATTGATTTATTGATTGGTTTATTTATTTTTGCCATGCCATACAGCTTGTGGGATCCTAGTTCCCCAACCAGGGATTGAACCCAGGCCCTCAGTGATGAAAGCGCAGAGTCCTAACCATTGGACCACCGGGGAAGTTCCACAGTGTTAGATTCTTGAGCGATGAGCAGCTGAACCTGAGTTCAGTAACAAAACTAAAAGTCTTCTGTACACCAAAGGAAAATATCAACAAAATGAAAAGGCAGTTTATGGAATGAGAGGAAGTATTTGCAAACCATATATTTGATAAGGGGTTAATATCTAAAATATATAAGGAACGCTTACAACTCAATAGTAAAACAAAACAAAACAAAAAGCCAAATATCCCAATTAAAAAATTGGTAAAGGAACTGAAGAGACATTTTACCATAGAAGACATTCAAATTGTCAGTAGGTTTATGAAGAGGTATTCAAGATCACAAATCATCAGAGAAATGCAAATCAAAACCACAATGAGATATCACCTCACACCTGGTAGGATGCCTATTATCAAAAAGACAAGAGACGGGCTTCCCAGGTGGTGCAGTGGTTAAGAATCCGCCTGCCAATGCGGGGAACATGGGTTCGAGCCCTGGTCTGGGAAGATCCCACATGCCGGGGAGCAGCTAAGCCCGTGTGCTACAACTGAGCCTGTGCTCTAGAGCCCGAGAGCCATAACTACTGAAGCCCGTGTGCCACAACTACTGAAGCCCATGTACCTAGAGCCTGTGCTCCACAACAAGAGAAGCCACTGCGATGAGAAGCCTGCGCAACCCAACGAAGACCCAATGCAGCCAAAAGTAAATAAATTAAAAAAAAAAAAAGAAGACAAGAGACAACAAATGCTGGCAAAGGTGTGGAGAAACGGGAAACCTTGTACACTGTTGGTGGAAATGTAAACTGGTACAACCTCTATGGAAAACAGTATGGAGTTTCCTCAAGAAATTAAAAATAGAATTACCATATGATCCAGCAATCCCACTTCTGGGTATATACTGAAAGGAAATGAAATTACTATCTGGAAGAGATATCTGCACCCCCATGTTCACTGCAGCATTATTCACAATACCCAAGATATGGAGACAACCTAACTGTCCATTGATGGATGAATGGATAAAGAAAATGTGATACACACACACACACACACACACACACACACACACACACACACACACACACACACACACACACACTGGAATATTATTCAGCCATTAAAAAGAAAGAAAACCTGCTGTTTTGACAACCTGAATGAAGCTGGAGGGCATTATGCTAAGGGGAATAAGCCAGACAGAGAAAGACAAATACTATATGATTTTACTTATAAGTGGAATCTAAACAAACAAACAAAGGAGAACTCATAGAAACAGAGAATAGAATAATGGTTGTCAGGGGCTGGGAGGTGGGGGAAATGGGGAGATGTTGGTCAAGGCGTATAAACTTTCAGTTATAAGATGAATAAGTTCTGAGGACCTAATGTATGGCATGCTGACATAGTTAAGGGTATTGTATACTTGAAATTAGCTAAGAGTAGATCTTATGTGATGGCGCCAAGAAAAAAAAAAGTATATGAGGTGATGGATGTTTTAATTAATTTGTTTGTGGGAATCATTTCACAATGTAGACATATATCAAATCATCATGTTGTACACTCTAAATATATTACAATTTTATTCATCGCTATTTCATACCTCAACGAAGGTGAAAAAAATCCTTAAACCCTCCAGGCTTCTATAATAGTTTAAACAATTAATGAAACAATGGTTCAGCCAGGAACTGCTAAATGTCAACAGTTTATTTTAATGAAACCCCCAAAGGGCCTCTCTCAGATCCTTATCTACTTACCACATGCAAAGTGATACATTGTTCCTAACCCTTAATAAACAATTTATGTAAACTGCTGAGCCCCAAAGGCATTCTAAACACCTAGATTTTACCCTAGTCTCTCCAGAAAGGAGGGAAACCACCTAGGAACTCCAGCCAGTTACGTTCCAGCAATTTACAAACACATACCTGGCAGAAAACATAGCAGTTCCTGGATTTCACCTTACTTTATGAAAAAATGTCTTCCTATTCCTTTCCCCAACACTTTTTGTTGCCTTTCACATTTCTAAGATGCTCCAACTATAATTTATATGGCTTACATGACCACATTCAATTTTTTTTTTAGTTCTCCAGGTTATACTTAATGTATATTTGTTATACATGCCTCTCTACAACTTGTATGGCTTTATGTATCCTTTAAGGTTCCCAAGGCAAATACAATTAAGTTCCAATTCATATGAACTGCTAAATATCTATCAGCAGATAATATTCTTGCCACATTCTGAAGAATGTTCTATAATAAATGTAGTGGGTGGAATAGTGTTCTGTCTCTCACTCATGTCCACTTGGAATCTCAGGATGTAACCTTATTTGGAAATAGGGTCTTAGCAGATGTAATTAGTTAAGATGAGGTCATACTGGATTAGGGTGGGTGCTAAATCCAATGACTACTGTCCTTATAAGAAGAGAAGAGGATGCACAAAGATTCACACAGAGGAAAGAAGGCCATGTGATGATGGAGTCAGAGACTGGAGTGAAGCAGTCACAAGCCAAGAAACCCCAATGATTGCTGGAGCCCCAGAAGCTGGGAAGAGGCAAGGACAGGTCCTTCCTTGGAGCCTTCAAAGGAAGCAGGGACCTGTGACACCTTGATTTCAGACTTCTAGCCTCCAGAGCTATGAGAGAATGAATTTCTGCTGTTTTAAGCCACCAACATTGTAGTCATTTGTTACGGGAGCCCTAGGAAACTCACATATATAATAGGAAACCTAGACATACAATCTTCTATAAAATAGAAACTATCTTCAACATCGCTTATTCATTCGTTTGTGCAGCTACTCCACTGTCATTTTTGTGTTCCAATGGGAAGGGGCCCTGACCTAGGTCTGGGGAACATGTGGATTACGGGTGAGTTTCTCTCCTCGGGGTCCTTAGAAGACCCACGCTAGGGTCAAGGGCCAGCTTCATGGGTGTGCAGCCTGTGCAACAGCACATGGCCGGGGGCTTAAAATAGCCCTGTGCTTGGTTTAACACTCTGCTCTTGCTGTCTTGAAATTCTTAATAATTTTCTATCAAGGGACCCCTCATTTTTCATTTTGCACTGAGCTCCACAAATTATGTAGCTCATGATCACCAGAATAGATACAGAATTACTAATGTTACCAAGAGGGTAGAGAGGAGAACCCATAATCGGAGGGGATGTTTCATTAAGGCAGCCAGGTGGGATGAGGTCCTTAAACGAGGAGTTTGTTCACAAAGTTCCTGTGCCAGGAGGTCTTTAGGGTGGCGGAAAGGTGTGTGATTGAGAGGACAGCTAAATGGACTTTGATCGTGCTAGCACCAAAAGGACCACTAGGGGGTGCTCAGGGAGAGGATGACAGAGAGACGAGGGTCAGATCCCGAATGGCCTGTGGGCAGTGCAGAAGGCCTTGGATTTAATGCAGAATGTGATGGGAACCACGCAAGATATTGACCCCCATCAAGGTCATATCCCCCAGGTTTGTTCCTCCAGGAGTTCAGCTGAGCCATCCTGTGCTCAAAGATCCAGTCCTCTCAGACTTGTACATCTTTTCTCATGTGGTTACACCAGGAAATGATCGAGAGAGAATCAATCCTCCTTTCATGTGTTTACTGCTTGTTTTCCTGAGTCCTAACAAATTACATGAATAACAATATGTGTTCAGAGTCCGTCAGGACTTGCTAGCCTGAAATAGGATGGTCCAGGAAGACCTTCTGGTGAAGCTCCCTGGACTTGGCCCCTCTGGTGTGTCCAGATTGGTCATCTCTATAGCAAGGTTCATGCAACACAGGAGATTCCTAATCCCCAGAACTTGTGAATATGTTACCTTACACAGTAAACGGAAATTTGTGGGTGTGATTAAGGATTTTGAGATGGGGAGATTTTCCTGGATTAGCTGGGTGGGCCCAGTGTGATAACAGGGGCCCTTAGAAGAGGGAGGTACATGGCTCAAAGTCAATAGTAGGAGATGTGAAAACAGAAGCAAGAGGTTGGAATGCTGTGAGGAAGGGGCTGGAATGTAGGTGGCTTCTAGAAGCTGGAAGAGGCAAGGAAATGGATTCTCCTTTGAAGTCTTCAGCCCTATCATCAACTCGATCTTAGATTCTGACTTCCAGAACCATAGGAGATCAAATTTGTGTTGTAAGCAACTAAGTTTGTGGTACTTGTTACAGCAGCAGTAGGAAACTAATGCAGATCTTTAACAAATATTTTAACTCATGCTTTGTGAAGTTCTATCTTTGTGTATGTTTATAATGTATGTAATACAGTGGTACAATACTATGTGCATATCTAGTTTAAAAAGAAGTGAATATACATATATTGGGGTCCTCAATCTGAATGATAGATGTGTGCCTAATTAAAAATTTTTAGACCTCTGGGATAAAGTAAGGGTTATAGCAGTCTACATACAATATAAGTTCATATAATTATATAAATTAATTATAATTAATATAAATTCTCAATGCAACTCTACATGTACTCAATAATCACAAAAGAAAGAGAATATTGCAGTTAAGCAGCTAGCAATATTTTCCATACATTTGGTGGTTGCCTTAACATAGCTTAAAAAAGCAAAAGTTTAAAACAAGAAAATTCTCTGTTCTAGCCTGTTCTCTTGGCTAACAGGCTGTAGAGCACGTGCCTGGACTTATAATCATATGATGCTGTCATTGCCCACCCATATAGGTCCCCAGACAACTATTTCTATTAAAAATCAGTTTTAGGGGGGCTTCCCTGGTGGTGCAGTGGTTGAGAGTCTGCCTGCCGATGCAGGGGACACGGGTTCGTGCCCCGGTCCAGGAAGATCCCACGTGCCACGGAGCAGCTGGGTCCGTGAGCCATGGCCACTGAGCCTGCGCATCCGGAGCCTGAACTTCGCAACGGGAGAGGCCACAACAGTAAGAGGCCCGCGTACCACAAAAAAAAAAAAAAAAAAAAAAATCAGTTTTAGGGACTTCCCTGGTGGCACAGTAGTTAAGAATGCGCCTGCTGATGCAGGGGACACGGGTTCAAGCCCTGGTCTGGGAAGATCCCACATGACGCGGAGCAACTAAGCCCGTGCGCCACAACTACTGAGCCTGCACTCTACAGTCCGTGAGCCACAACTACCGAGCCCGCGTGCCACAACTACTGAAGCCCATGTGCCTAGAGCCTGTGCTCCGCAACGAAGAGTAGCCCCTGCTCGCCGCAACTAGAGAAAGCCCCACGCACAGCAACAAACACCCAACGCAGCCAAATAAATAAATAATCAGTTTTACTACAATGATGCATCACCTCACACCAGTCAGAATGGCCATCATCAAAAAGTCTACAAATAATGAATGCTGGAGAGGGTTTGGAGAAAAGGGAACCCTCCTACACTGTCGGTGGGAATGTAAATTGGTGCAGCCACTATGAGGAACAGTATGAAGGTTACTTTAAAAACCATATGATCCAGCAATCCCACTACTGGGCATATATCCAGAAAAGACAAAAACTTTAATTCGAAAAGATACAAGCACCCCAGTGTTCATAGCAGCACTATTTAATAGCCAAGACATGGAAGCAACCTGAGTGTCCATCAATAGATGAATGGGTAAAGAAGATGTGATATATATACAATGGAATATTACTCAGCCATAAAGAAGAATGAATAATGCCATTTACAGCAACATGGATGGACCTGGAGCTAATCATACTAAGTGAAGTAAGTCGGACAGAGAAAGACAAATATCATATGATATGGCTTATATGTGCAATCTAAAAAAAAAATGATACAAATGAACTTATTTACAAAACAGAAACAGACTCACAGACATAAAAAACAAACCTATGGTTACCAAAGGGGAAGGGGGTGGAGATAACTTAGGAGTTTGTGATTAACAGATATACACTACTATATATAAAATAAACAAGGACCTACTGTATAGCACAGGGAACTATATTCAATATCTTGTAATAATCTATAATGGCAAAGAATCTGAAAAAGAATTTTATATATATATATATATATCTGAATCACTTTGCTGTACACCTGAAATTAACATAACATTGTAAATCAACTATACTTCAATAAAAAAAATTTTTAATCAGTTTTAATTCACCCAAGGATGTTATAGTTGTTTTGAAATATTGTTGATGCCAAACTCATTTTATCAGACATCATTAAATAGGGTCAAGCATTAGTATTTTGGGGATATATCCTAGAAAAATCTATTATATTTTCATCCAAGCACATTGCCTTGTTTGATTTTAAGGAAAATAATTATGCAAATAGTCATATGTTTAGAAAATTTTCTGTAACTTTAAAAATAATTTTCAGGCTTTTAAAAAAGGTAAAGTAGATAGTTGGCCAGACCAGAAGTGAAAGATAATATTAATAGCAGGAATAAATAAATTTATAATGTTCTGAAAGGCACTGTTCTAATTACTCTATATTTATTGACTCATTTAATCCTTAGAGCAACCCTAGCTGGTAGTGGTAAATTATACTGCCATTTTCTCCATTTTTATAGATGAGTAAATGAAGGCTTAGGAAAGTTGAAGGACATACCCAAGATCACACAGCTAGAGGAGACCTGTGTGATTCTGCATCCTGTTAGTCTGGTTCTATAGCTTTTGCTCTCAACCATTGCACTATGCTGCACAACCAATTAACAGAGAAACAAATGAAGATGTAAGCTACGGGGGTTTTTTAAGTTAATTTTTATTGGAGGATAGTTGATTTACAATGTTGTGCTAGTTTCTGCTGCACAGCAACATTAAGCAGTTATACATATACATATATCCACTCTTTTTAATTAATTAATTTATTTTTGGCCATGCGGCATGCGGGATCTTAGTTCCCAGACCAGGGGTTGAACCCACGCCCTCTGCAGTGGAAGCGCAGAGTCTTAACAACTGGACCACGAGGGAAGTCCCTATCCACTCTTTTTTAGATTCTATTCCCATACAGGTCATTACAGAGTATTCAGTAGAGTTCCTGTGCTACACAGTTGGTGCTTATTAGTTATCTATTTTATATATAGTAGTGTGTATATGTCAATCCCCATTTCCCAATTTATCCCCCCCCAAGTTTTAAGCACATGAATATCACTATTGCCCCCACTATCTGTCTAAACATTCACTCAGCTGCATCTTTGCTTCCTAAAAGTGTTGCTCATCTTTTCTGATGCAGCCAAATCTGTCTCTCTCTGGCTTTTCCCCAATTATTCTATCCTCTTTAACCACCTATGCAGTGAGCAGCACCACACACTGATCACGTATTCTATTTTTATCCCCAGGGTTTTTGCCATCAACATGATATGCAAACAACATGCGTATGGGGCCCCTACTACGTACACTGAGATAATGACTGTGAAATATGGCCAGATGCATATAATAGCACTTAACCTCCAGCCAACTTATAGTTTTTTGTGTTTATCCTAACTTCTACCTCCCCATACCCCAACAAGGGTATGAGCTCTTTGAGGGAGTGACTGTGCCTTTTCTAGGCATTTCTTTATGTCCTTTAGATAAAAACTATAGGCTTGCCATTTCCCAGATTTCCTGCTGTCCTGCTCACTGTTCCTATGTACTTTCACTCCTGACTGCCTGAGCAGCTGGTCGGTGGACTTTGTGGGACCAGAGGCCACCTGTTACCCATGGCCTCTGATTGGGGGAGGGTCCTGAGGTACAAAAATGCTTACTCTATCCCCCCTCACCAAGTGGTTATGGGGTCGGGGGGACAGATGAGACTGAGCTCTTGGGCTCTTGAGTCACAGAGCCCTTTGAGAATGGCCCTCTCCAGAAAAATGTACATATAATCTAGACTCTGCCTATAATTTCAGAGGAGTCACTTCTGGACTCCAGAATTTCTTCCCCTTCTACTTCTTTCAGGAGACACCCCACAGACCCCAGGTTATACATACCTGATGTGCATGAAAACAAATTATAAATGAAAAAGACTAACTTTGGCAGAGGCTGTTATGAATATTATTTCCCAGGAGCCAGATAAGTGCAAACTAAAGTCTCTTAGTCCCCTTTCCTGCCATCAGAGTGCTGATCATAGGCGTTCCCCATGCCTGCTGTCTCTCTCCTCTTCTCCCCCAATCCAGTCTCAGCATCCTGCTTGGGGATTTAAACAGTGGCTGTGTATCAAAGGTTTGTTTTGCAAGGAAACCTGGCCTAGTGATAAGCCCTAAGAATCTTGTCATATATTAAAATATATGTAATGATGTTGAAAATCAAGTAGCAGTCTGGTAGCTTTATTTATTATGGGCCCAACTGGAGTTTATGGGCTAGCTTGGAAACAATATATTATATATTTATATGACATTTACTTATGAATATTACATAATTATAATAGTCATGAGTTTATATTGTATATTAATAATATATTTCTATTATCATCTCTACTTATATAGTTATTTCTAAAGAAACATACACACATATTTCTATAGAAAACTATGTTAAGAAAACAGAAACCTTTGTGAAACAACCTGTTTGCAAGTTGGGGTTTTCTTATCCTGCTTTAAAAATTTTGAAGACATGTCATTGAATTTAATACATTCTAGATGATTTGTCCAAATTATCCAGAAATGGGAGGAATGGAAAATACAAAATCCCTCCCTCAAGGAATTGATAGAAAAGTAGGAATCTGATAAATGCTTATTGACTTATAATGCATGGACCTTTGAAACCTGGATAACCTGGCTGCTTAATATGTCACCCTTCCTGATATGAATTAGACACCAAAGGGTAATGATTGCAAAGGTGCCTAATTAACAATGAAGGACTACTTCAGAATATGGGGTTCATTAAGTACAATTTAATCATTAAGACAATGTTTCTTGTACATGCTTTCTGGAAAAATACCTAATCATTTCATTCTGTCTTAATTGCCATCTCAATTATAGATTATATTTGAACTTACGTACCAATGTTTACTCAAAAGGAAGGGAGCAATGTTATAAATAGAAACAATAAATTATTTACCCAGAGCTATTCAGAAAACAGTAATCAAAACTGGAACTAGGCTTCTAAACACAATGTCAGTATTTAAATATTTCAAGGTCAAAGTCAAAGTAAAGGCTTCCCTGGTGGCGCAGCGGTTGAGAGTACGCCTGCCAATGCAGGGGACACGGCTTCAGGCCCGGTCCAGCAAGATCCCACAGGCCGCGGAGCGGCTGGGCCCGTGAGCCATGGCTGCTGAGCCTGTGCGTCCAGAGCCTGTGCTCCGCAATGGGAGAGGCCACAATAGTGAGAGGCCCGCGTACCGCAAAAAAAAAAATTTCTAGCAGTAGCTGCAATTAAGATATTTTTAGCAGTAGCTGCAATTAAGATTTAACAGAACTGTTCAGGTCTGGAAAATGTCATAATGTCATAAACTGAGTATTGAAATTGATTAAGAAATCCATAATCATTAGGGTTTTGGGAGACAGGCAATGGAAAGAACGTTTTTTTGGGTCCCTACTGTGAGCCTGGTTCTCTATGATCTTTACATAAATTGTCACATTTAATTCTCACAACAACCCTGGGATGTGGACTTTTTTAATTCCCATGTTACAGATGAGGAGACAGAGGGGAAATAATTTGCTCTAGGTCACAACAGCTAGTAAGTGGCAGAACTAAATTTCTTTTAAGTGCAAAAAATAAACTGCAGAGAAAATTACAAAGGAAGACAGTTATAATGAATGATAGTAAAATGTTGCATTGATTTCCTTTTGCTGTAAAAAAAATTACAACAAACCTAATGGCTTAAAACAACACAAATTTATTATCTTACAGGTCTGGATGTCAGATATCCAGAACTGGTTTTGTGACACTAAAATCAAGGTATTGACAGGCCTACATACCTTCTGGAGGTGCTCGGAGAGAATCTGTTTCCTTGTCTTTTGAGCTTATAGATGCTGCCCATATTCTTTGACTTATGGCATCCAGTGAGCAATTGCATCACTCTGATTCCATGGTCACAACTCCTTCACTCTGATTCTCCTCTCTCCCTTTTTCCTTGTTAAGGACCTTTCTGACTTGATGGGGCCCACCTGGATAACCCAGGATAATCTAATCGTGTTAAGATCCTTAATTTAATCACATTGGCAAAGTTCCTTTTGTCGTGTAGGGTAACATATTCACATTCTGAGGATTAGGATATGGACATCTTTGTTATGTCCGTAACATAACATAATATAACCATTATTATGTCTACTGAAAAGTTATAAAAACAAATTTGTGATATAGTAATGTATATGATTCTTCAAGAATGTATTAAATAACATGGTCCATGTTGGGTCCAATAACTACTACTATAATGTTGAAGTAATGTTGAGTATAAATAATATTTTGAGATATCTGCAAAAATGATAATATGATATAAAATATCTATGATTACTACTGTGTGATCAATGTTAATGATACTGTGGTTTGTTGCCTCTATCCATAATTGAAGATACTGCTAAATTTCAGTTAGAGGTTTGTGACAATAAAGATGTAATTTTTTCCCATTCAGGTTTATGGACTCCTTGAATTCTATCCATGGACTCCAAGCAGGGAGGGGAATGGGCAGGAAAACCTCTGCACTGAACCAATAAGCAAAATTCATCAACAGTCAGTTTTGAGTCATGATGATATGTGTCTAGCTTAAGTTCAAAGACACAAATACTTTATTTTTTGGATCAAAACAAGGCTAGAACTTGAAGGTAAGGGAGTCTCATTTATTCAACAAATGTTTATTGAGAAACGTAAAGCAGTTCCTTGGCTCCAATGTGAGAGGAACATCGAAATGGGTTCTTCTGTCCTCTGCTGGCAAGAGCAGTCACTTGGAACCTTGGCTCTACCACTGTGTGACCTTGGAAATGTTATTTAATCTCCACATATCAGTTTTCTCTTGTGAGACATAAAAGGTTCGGCTTATATGATCTTCTTCTTCACATCCAGCTCCAACCATCCATTCATATACATAATATTTATTGGAAAATACTGTTCATTTTAATGTTTCTTGGAAGTTCTGATTGCAATTTATGAAGTCAATTCTGCTCTCTGGGCTGAGATTTAGACTACTGCAATGTTGATGGCGTTCACTGGAATATTTGGCAAAAATTTCATCAACTCCTTCACTGAAGTTGAATACAGATGAGAAACCGTAAAGCAGCCTGATTGAGTCATCCTCTTACCTCCTACTGGATTTACAGAAACCTTCTCCAGTTTATACTGCCTAACACTGTGGCAAGGAAGAGAAGGCAAGAACCAAAAAATTTTCGAAAATGAAATCCAAAAGCACTGGAGCCCAAGAGGATAGGGTAGGGGAAGGGAAGGGATGCTGCCCAGAAATAATTTTCTGGAAATCTACAGGTGATGTTTTTCTTTTTTTACAGAAGCAGGGTGAGTCATGGGGACCTGATACATTAGTACAGTACTAAAATCGGGTCTTAAATTTAGTACATTTTTTTTGCCTTGCTTGCCATATCAACACTGAGAAGAATAATTTTCTTGGACAAACACACCCTAGGTTATAAACAAACAATTTACAGAGCTAGTTTTTATGAGTTCCAGCCATTGACAAATTATAGATTGTAAAAAAAGTGAATGTTTACTGGAGAATAATTTCAGCAGTTCAATGTGAATTGATAGCACTCATCTAAGCCTTCTATTGCTTATTGATAAAGGTTACTATTTTGGATATCCAGTGAATACCATCGCTTCTCAGTGATGTACTTGCAAGCCCCAATCCATTCATTTTAGTGATGTGTTCTTTCTTTCTTTATTTTTTTTCGGTACGTGGGCCTCTCACTGTTGTGGCCTCTCCCGTTGCAGAGCACAGGCTCCGGACGCACAGGCTCAGCGGCCATGGCTCACGGGCCCAGCCGCTCCGCGGCATGTGGGATCTTCCCAGACCGGGGCACAAACCCGTGTCCCCTGCCTCAGCAGGCGGACTCTCAACCGCTGCGCCACCAGGGAAGCCATATGTTCTTAAAGCTAAAATAATGTCTTCTTTTATTTTTTCTTCTTTCCAAGAATATTTTAATATTTGGGGACGTAGCTTGATTATGCAAAAAAGATCTTGCATATCTTGATTATGCAAAAAACATCAATGGGGCAAACAAATAATGCTGGTGCAGAGAGAAAAACTGAACTTGAAATTAGTAAATTAAGAATCTAATTTGGTGGCAGGCTGGGCTAGGTTACTGGGGCTGCAGTGGGGCATTAGACAAGGTTCCTGCTTTCAAACAGCAGTAGGGCTTACCTTGTTTTAGTGCGCTTTGCTTTACTGCACTTCACAGACACTGCATCTTTTACAAATTGAGGGTTGCCAAACCTGCCTCAAGCAAGTCTATCAGTACTGTTTTTCCAACAGGATCTGCTCACTTTGTGTCTCTGTGAGACACAAATGTTTTCGCTTTGATATTTGTTATGGTGATCTATGATCAGCGATCTTTGATGTTACGATTGCAAAAAGATGATGACTTGCTGAAGGCTCAGATGATGGTTAGCATTTTTTAGCAATAAAGTATTCGTTAATTAAGGTATGTACATTGTTTGTTTGTTTGTTTGTTTTAGGTAAGAAGTGGATTTATTTAGAGAGAAACACACTCCACACACAGAGTGTGGGCCATCCCACAAGGTGAGAAAGGCCAGTACATTGTTTTTTTAGACATAATACTATTGTACACTTAATAGGCTACTGTGGAGCGCAAACATAACTTTACATGCACTGGGAAAACCAAAAAAACTTTGTGTGGCTCATTTTATTGTGGTGGACTGGAGCTGAACCTGCAGTATCTCCAGGTATGCCTGCACCTCCTAGTAGGGTGAATCCCTCAATTAGCAAAGAAACAAATAACTACAAAAGGTGATTTCAGATCATGATAAGTACAGTGGAGGAAATAAGGCAAGGATGAAGTGACAGAAGGGCTTGGGGGGTGGGGTCTACTTCGCATTGACTGTTCAGAAAAGACCTCTCCCACAAGGTAGCATTTGAGCTGAATTTGATTGATCAGTCGCCAGCAGCGTAGAGAGCTGGGGGCTGACTATCCTAGCTAGTGGGAAAAGTACATGCTCCGTCCTGATGCAGCAACACACCTAGCACAGCCAAAAAAACCAGCAACTGGTAGGAGTTGAGATCAGGAGAAGCAGGCAAGAGCCAGACCATACAAGAGATCTAGACCAGTATAAGGAATCTGGATTTTAAGTACAATGGGAGGCATGGGAATTTTATTTTTTTAATTTTTTATTATTATTATTTTGGCTGTGTTGGGTCTTTGTTGCTGCGCACAGGCTTTCTTCTAGTTGCAGCGAGAGGGGGCTACTCTTCATTGTGGTGCGTGGTCTTCTCATCGCAGTGGCTTCTCTAGTCCTGGAGCATAGGCTCTAGCCGTACAGGCTTCAGTAGTTGCAGCACGTGGGCCCCAGGGCACGCGGGCTTCAGTAGTTGTAGCGGGCTTAGTTGCTCCGCAGCATGTAGGGTCTTCCCGGACCAGGGATCGAACCTGTGTGCCCTGCATTGGCAGGCAGATTCTTAACCACTGCGCCACCAGGAAAGTCCCTTTTTATTATTTTTTAAAATTTGTATTTATTTATTGATTTTTGGTCATGTGGGATCTTAGTTCCCTGACCAGAGATCAAACCCGTGCCCCCTTTAGTGGAAGTGCGAAGCCCTAACCACTGCACTGCCAGGGAATTCCCAGCCCTGGGAATTTTAAAGCACAGGAATAACACATGCATGTTTATAAGCTTTTACAGTCTCTTAGAATCATGACTCTTCAAAATTTGAAGGGATTTTAGAGATTACTTGGTAAAGTTTTACTTACATATGGAGAAAAATTAAATCTCACAGGAGGTAGATGATGGATCTAAGGCCATACAGGTAGTGCAGGTAGAGAGCTAGGACTCGTCCCAATCCTGGCTCCAGAACCAGTGTTCTTTCTATTCTAGCACTTGGTCTTGTCATCATAAGCTGGTACTGATGAGGAAGAATTCAGGACTTTCTTTTGAGTCTCTTTGAAAAACTGTTCCTAAGCTACAAGATGATCTATTAACAGGAATGCTGTAGTCATCAAGCTTTAAAACCAATTATTGCAAAGTCCTTGCTAATGTCCTGGGAAAAGTCAATACTAAATTGGGGTGTCAATTGCACCATTGTCCCATGAACCCAATGACTTCTCAGTAAGCTCATCTACCTACCATTCCAATCGCCTAACATCCTGGAATCAGAAATTTATAACGAAATGGACTTTTGTGTTCATTTAGCCTAATCTTTTTAACAAGTAAATTGATTTACCTGTGTTCCTCTCTGAGGACTCTCAGTGGTTTTTTCCTTTTTAATAAAATACCGTCTACTTATTTACATATTATTTACACTGCAAATCTTGAGTTTGAGATGCTCAGGATATTTGTTGGTGGCGGTAGGAGTGCTTCGTTTGAAATGTCATTAAACCTGGCTGATTCATTTATTAGGAAACAATTTAATGAGCTCATAGTATGTGCTTACAATCTAAATCTAAGGGATACAGGGGTGAATGAGACAGAGGATGTCTCTGCCATCACGAAGCCTGTGCTATTTTCCATTGAGTTTATCAGTTAAAGAAACCTAGAGGATCAAGATAAGGGGACTATAAGTGTCAGAAGTTTTCACAGCCATTTGGATTGGCATCAGATAGCCAGGAACCCAAATATGCCATAGCTGTAGCCAGCATGATGGTTGCTATAAGCTCAAAGCTAGATCCTTAATGTCCTAATTATGTGACTACAATAAGAATATTGCTATTTTTATAGTCCATTTATAGTTCACAATACACTTAGACATACTCTTTTCATTAATTTGACAAGCATTTTTTGTGCACCTATTATATACTGATAGGCACCAGAGGCCCAAAGCTAAACAAGATAGGCTCGGTCTTTGCCTTCAGGAAGCATAGATAAAGCTGGGAATAAGATGCTAATCAAGTAACTGAAAGAGCCATGAGGGGTGTGTGTGTGTGTGTGTGTGTGTGTGTGTGTGTGTGTGTGTGTGTGTGTGTGTGTGTGTGTGTGTGTGTGTGTGTGTGTGTGTGTGTGTGTGTGTGTGTGTGTGTGTGTGTGTGTGTGTGTGTGTGTGTGTGTGTGTGTGTGTGTGTGTGTGTGTGTGAGATGGATGCACCCGATGGGGGACATACTCTGGTTTGAGGGAAGTGAGAGAAATCTTCTTTGAGGAAGTAACAATGTTTCAGTTAAGACCTGAGGGATGGGTAGAAATGAACTCGGTAGAAGGAACAGAAAGGCAGAGAGAGAAGGAGGGGGCCCCAGGCAGAATGAAGAGTATATTAGGGTGTCTAAGGCAGGATGGAGCTTGGAGGGTTCCAGAAGGGACAAAATACCAGTATGTCTGAAGCTTAGCACAAGAGGGGTCAAGGTAAAGCTGGAGAGGAAGCTTGTTCCTGGCAATGCAGGGTATATGGCAACAGTTGTGTACCTTGTCCTGATAACAAAGGGAAGCCTTTGATAAGTTTCAAGGAAG
The DNA here is from genome assembly GCF_949774975.1 of Lagenorhynchus albirostris. NCBI lineage: Eukaryota > Metazoa > Chordata > Mammalia > Artiodactyla > Delphinidae > Lagenorhynchus > Lagenorhynchus albirostris. The sequence continues at coordinate 67,207,182 of NC_083111.1, read as the reverse complement.
TAAGTGAGCCCCTGAAATTTGCATTTACTAAATAATTGTCATTGCTGTGAAGAATGGATCCAGTGTTGGAGACTGGTTAGAAGACTGCTGTTGCATTCCAGGTGGAAGATGATTGTCTAGGCCAGAGAAATGGTGGTGAAATGGAAAAAAGTAGACCTGAGTGAAAGTTTTTTTGGCTTTGGAACAGCAAGAAGTAGATCTGGAGATACCGTAAAGATGATCTCCCAGACTTCTGGCTTGAGCAGCTGGGTGAATGGTAATAATGCTGTTCAGTAAGACAGAAAACATTGTAAGAGGATGTGACAGAGAAATAGGGGCAAAAAGAGGACTTTTCCTTATTTTTCATCTCAACAACCCTGTTACATAGGTATTACTTTGGAGATTTAAAAAGGGATGAAAGGAAGACTGAAGGTCATACAAACAGTAAGTGGTGGGGCTGTGATCTCAACTTTTCTTTTGACACCAAGTCTCATGCTTTTTTCCTACTATACCACATCTTGTTTAATCTTGATATCAATTGCACAAATTCCTCTGTGGCAGAGAAAGATTTCAGGGGAAAAGAGGGATGTCTGGGAGACCAGAGTTGGGGAAGGGAATTTCTTGCTCCAGGATTCAGAGGACAGTCAGGGCTGTGCAGGGTGCTGGGCCAATAGAGGGACATTTCAAAATCCCACAAAGGTCAAGACTTTGGGGCCAGAAGCAGGCACTGAACTTACAGTGTAGAGACTGGAATCTGGAAGCCAAGAAGGATAAGAACGAGGAACACACGTTGTAAAGAAACAGGAACTGGTCCAGGGATACGGCCCAGGGAAGCCACAGCTCTCTGGACTTGCTTCTGCATCCTGGCAGAGGTCATCAAAAGTCGTGAGCACCTGCACAACTCACGGGCCTCACTAGCCCTTTCAGTCACTCCAGCTGCCCAACCAGTGCAGGCTTGGGAAGGAATGTGCTCCCCAGGACCTCCTTACTGTGGGATGGTCATCAGACTTGTTCTAGGAGAAGACTATTCTATTTACATATTGGCAGTTTTCCTTCTATCTTAAATTGTTGTTGAATCTTTTACGACACTTCAAGGATGTCTTGGACCTCCAATAGACTGTAAGTGTCTTAAGGGCAAAAGGCTGTGCATTATAATTTGTATCCTTCACTTGTTCATGGCTGCAATATTTATTGAGCATCTCTTTTGTCAGGCACTGCGGTAGGAGCAGCGATTCGGCAAAGAACAAGACAGATAAAGTCCCTATCTCATAGAACTTATCTTTAATAAGAAGAAATAAGACTATAAAAAAGCATCGAACTAAACGGACAGGGTTATTTCAGATAACAAAAATTGCTAAATAATAAAACAAAGTGACATGAGTGAGAGTAAATTGGGGAGAGGCAACTCTTTATAGGGTGGTCAGAATGGTTTTGACAAAGAAACAGCCATGGGGAAGCTGAGAAGCAAAGTGCTACATGCAGGAGAAACAGCAGGGGCAAAAGCCCTGAGGCAGGGACAAGATTGGTCTGTCCCAGGATCATAAGGAGGGTTTGTGTGGATAAAGTGTGGAGAAAAGGCAGCATTTAAGGAGATGGGATCTCAGATGTGGACAGAGGCCAGATAGGTCATAGAAGGCTCAGTGGCACTCAGTGAAGAGTTTCAATTCCATTCCAAATACAAAGGAAATCCATGGGGACAGGTAGAGAGGGGTTAAGGAAGAGAGTGACATGATCTGATGTATGTTCTAAGATAACCATTTTATCTGCTTTAAGGAGTATGGATTTAAATGAGTGGAAACAGGGAAACAGGCTATTGTGGTTATATAGACCAGAGATGACAGGCCAGGACTAAAAAGGTGGCCATGGAGATAAAGGGAAGTAGTCACATTTGAGATATATTTTGGAAGAGAGCCCAAAGTGTAAAGAAATCTTTATTATTATTATTATTTTATTTCAGGGTTAAAAGATAACTCCAAGACATTTTATTTTTACAGCTTTATTGAGATATAATCTGTATACCAAAAAATTCATCCATTTAGTGTCTTCAAACCAATGGTTTTTTAGTATATTTACAGAGTTGTGCAACCATGATTATAATATAATTTTAGAGCATTTTCATCATTCCAAAAAGAGACCTCATGCCTATTAGCAGTCATTCCTCGGTTCCCTCCACCCAGCAGCCCTAGTGTATTACCAGGAACTTCATAGCTTAAAACAACAGAAACTTATTTTCTCACAGTTCTGGAAGCCAGAAGTGAAAAATCAAGCTGTCAGCAGGACTGTGCTCCCTCTGAAAGCTCTAGTGGAGAATCCTTCCCTACCTCTCTGGCTTCTGGCAGCTTCGGGCATTCCTTGGCTTATGGCTGCATCACTCCAATCTTTGCCTCCATCTTTACATGGCCTTCTCCTCTCTTCCATGTCTTCTCTTCTTGTCTTATAAAGACAATTGTCATTGGATTTAGGGCCCACCTGGGGAATCTTGGATGATTTCATCTCAAGATCCTTAATTACATCTGCAAAGACCTTTTCCAATAACATCATATTCATAGATTCCGGGGATTAGGACACAGCCGTATCTTTCTAGGGGCCATCATTCAACGCAGGACACCTAGGCAATCACTATTCTATTTTCTATCTCTATAGATTTGCCTATTACAGGCATTTCACATTTAGGATTTTGACCCAAGAATTTGGATGGATAGTAGTGATGCTTACCTAGGGCTAGATTGGGGATAAATGGTGTAGAATCATGAGTTCTTTGCCTTTGTCACATTTGAGATGCATATTGGACATCCAACTAAAGATGTCATGTAAACAGTTAAATACATGAGTCTGGACATGTTAGTCTGAAGACAGAGATTTGGGAATCATTGGCCCATAGATGGCATTTATAACTATGGGACTGAATGAGATCACCTAAGATGCAAGTGTAGGTAGAAAGAGAAATAAAGAAATAAACTGAGGAGAAATCCCTAGAACAAGCCAGGGTAATGCAGAGGAACTTTTAAAGAAGACTTAGAAGGAACTGCCAGTGAGATGGTAGGAAAACCAGAAGAGTGTTTTCCCAGATGTCAAAAAAAAAAAAAAAAAAGGGAACTCCCTGGAGATTCAGTGGTCAGCACTCCGTGCTTCCACTGAGGGGGGCACAGGTTCGATCCCTGGTCGGGGAACTAAGATCCCTCATGTCACCCTGCGTGGCCAAAAAAGAAAAAAAAAAAAAAAAAAAGAGCATTTCTAGAATAAGAGGGTAGTTCATTACTGCACATACCTTTGAGATTTGGAAGAAAATCAGTATAAAGAAGTTAACACTGGATTTCTCAACACTGCCCTTGTTGTCAGATAAAAGCAGTTTTCGTGCTGTGGTGGCGGTGGAGGTCTAATCGAGAGGGTTAAAGAATAAATGGGAAGTGAGGAAGTGGAGATGCTGACCACAAACACCTCTGTCAGAAGTTCTGCCCTGAAATGAAACAGAAAAATGGGGCAGTAGCTATAAATAAGTGTGTTCAAGAGATCTGATTTGTTTAAAGATGCAAGATAATGGAAGGTGCTTTGATCCAGTAGGGAGAACTTAAAGATGAAAGAGACTGGGGGTTAATTCTAGCAGTAGTCTACCGGAGCAGGAAAGCTCCATAGACCACACCTCTGATGAGAGCAGGAACCCCTCATCTATTGTAAAGGGAGAAAAGGCCCAGAAACGGGCACAGGTAAAGAAGGTTATGATGCTCCCCAGCCACATGTGGCTTCTTAGGAGCTGGCACGGATATCTGGCAAATATTTGAGTTTAGCCAGTTGACAAGTTGCCAAATAAGGAGGATGGAGAGAGAGGGAGGTAAGCAAGTTAATAGTGTTCCAAAGGGAGTCATTATAACACCATGTAATGTAAGATGGGCTCAAAGGGAAGGGAGGACACAAGGATTGCTGGATAATAAAAAAATAGTAGAGTCAATGGATTAAAGGTCCCCATAGGGTCAAACAACTATAGTGAGGAGAAGTAAGAATAAGAGTATCTAAAAGGGTAGAAAGTGATGATCAGAGAGGGAAGTGCATTAATTGAACATTGAGATATTGACACTATTTGTGATGTCCAAGCCAGGTATGACCATGGGGATTAGTGGCTGAAGAAAGGGGGAGCAAAGAATCATGGGAGGGAGACGAGGTCATGGATCTGCAAGGTCAGAATGCCTAGTACAGTGCTAAGCAGAGAGAAGGATGCCAATAAATAGTTGCAAGCGGCAAAGACGGAAATACATTAATCCTTTCTGACATTTATTGTGTTACGGTTGGTCTTAATGGACCCTGTATTTAGTGTATTATCTTACATAACTTTTTCTCAAATGATATATTTTCCAATGCCTCAGGGACAACATTACATGGAGAAATCATTTGGGATAGTTTAAAAGGGTAATGATAAGGGGAAACTCAAACTGGAGATTAATAAAGTCATTAAATGTGAAGCTAGTCAGGCAACAGATAATTTACTGAGGGAAATTGCTGCTGGAGCTATCAAGAAGAGAAAAAGACTTTTTGATTTTGAGAGACTTTGAAACTTACACAAAGACATGTCTGTGCCTGAAGCTGGCTGGGTTTCTGAGGGGGAAAACCTTGAACTCTAGAATCACAGAGACCAGAGGTTTGACTCCTGTCCATCATTTATTAGCTGTATGACCTTGGGCAAGTTACTTAACCTGTCTGAACATCTGGTTTCTCATCTGAAAAGTGAGGATTAAAAATAGTTCCTACCACATAGGATTTTTAATAAAGATAAAGAGAGGTAACCTATATTAAAGGTTTAGCACAGTACCTGGACCCTGGTAAGCACTCAAGAGCTATAATCATCATGATTATTATTATCTATAAACTGGAGATAACAAAAGCTACTTTTTCGAGGCTAAGAGGATTAAATGAGATGAGGTATGCAAAGTACATAGCACATGTGGTGTCTTCCATGTGGTGAATACTAAATAATGATTACATATTACTATGAAACTGATCAGCAGGCCTAATTATTTAACTTTACAGCAACTGGAAAGTGTGGAGGAAGAAATAACTTAAGTTTTCCTTACATTCATCAAATAAGCTGTATTGAGTTTTGCTTATGTGGATTAAATGGTTTTCTCTACTTGGGGGATTTTCAAGCATTCTCCATTTTATTTTATTTTAGCAATATACCACCTTTTTAAATCCATTCATCTGTTCATGGACACTTTGGATGTTTTCATATCTTGGCTATTGTGAATGATACTGCAATGAACATGGGAGAGCAGATATCTCCTCAAGATACTGATTTCATTTCCTTTGGATATATACCAAGAAGTGGGATTGCTAGATCATATGGTATTTAGTTTTATTTTTAACTTTTTGAGGAATATTCATACTGTTTTCATAATTGTTGTACCAGTTTACATTCCCATCAACAGTGTAGGAGGGTTCCCTTTTATGCAACCATTGCCAACACTTGTAACCTCTTGTCTTTTTGGTACTAGCCATGCTAACAGGTGTGAGGTGATATCTCACTGTGGTTTTGATTTGCATTTCCTTGAAGATTAGTGATATTTAATGCCTTTTCATATAACTATTGGTCATTTGAATGTCTTCTTTGGGAAAATGTCTCTTCAGGTCCTTTACCCATTTTTTAATCTTTATTTTTTTGCTATTGAGCTGTAAGAGTTATTTATGTATTTTGGTTATTGACCCCTTATCAGATGTATAGTTTGCAAATACTTTCTCACATTCTGCAAGTTGCCTTTTCATTTTGTTGATTGTTTCCTATGCTGTACAGAAGCTTTTTAGTTTGGTATAATCCCGCTTGTTTTCTTTTTGCTTTTGTTGCCAGTGCTTTTGGTGTCACATCCAGAAAATCATTACCAAGATCAGTGTCAAGGAGCTTACTCTCTGTTTTCTTCTAGAAATTTTATGGTTTCAGGACTTACACTTAAGTTTTTAATTCATTTTTAGTTGATTTTTGTGTAATGGTTGAATTTCATTCTTTTTTTTTTTTTTTTTTGCGGTACACGGGCCTCTCACTGCTGTGGCCTCTCCTGTTGTGGAGCACAGGCTCCAGACGCGCAGGCTCAGTGGCCATGGTTCATGGGCCTAGCCGCTCCACAGCATGTGGGATCTTCCCGGACCAGGGCATGAACCTGTGTCCCCTGCATTGGCAGGCGGACTCTCAACCACTGCGCCACCAGGGAAGCCCTGAATTTCATTCTTTTGAATGTGTATATACAGTTTTCCCAACACCATTTATTGAAAGAGACTATTCTTTCCTCATTGTGTATTCTTGTCAAATATTATATGTACATGCATGGGCATATTTCTTGGCTCTCTATTCTGTTCTTTTGGTTTATGTGTCTGTTTTTAGGCTAGTACCATACTGTTTTGATTACTATAGTTTTGCAATATAGCTTGAAATCAGGAAGTGTAATGCCTTCAGCTGTTTTTCTTGCTCAAGACTGCTCTGGCTATTCAAGGTCTTCTGTGGTTCCACATGCATTTTAGGATTTGCATTAAATCTAAAGATGGCTTTGGGCAGTATGGACATTTGAACAATGTTAATTCTTCCAGTTCATGAACATGGTATATTTTACCATTTATTTGTGTCTTCTTCAGTTTCTTTCATCAATGTCTTATGGTTTTCATTATATAGCTCTTTCAGCTAATTGGTTAAATTTATCCTAAGTATTTTATTGTTTTTGGTACTACTGTAGATAAAATTGCTTTCTTAATTTTTTTTCCAGATAGTTTATGTTAGTGTATAGAAAAGCAACTGATCTTTGCATATTGATTTTGTATCCTGCAACTTTACAGAATTCATTTATTAGTTCTAATAATTTTTTGGTGGAGTCTCTAGGGTTTTCTTCTTTTTTTTAAATACATCTTTATAGGAGTATAATTGCCTCACAACGTTGTGTTAGTTTCTGTTGTACAACAAAGTGAATCAGCCATATGCATACATATATCCCCATATCCCCTCCCTCTTGAGCCTCCCTCTCACCCTCCCCATCCCACCCCTCTAGGTCATAGCAAAGCACTGAGCTGATCTCCCTGTGCTATGCTGCTGCTTCCCACTAGCTATCTATTTTACATTTGGTAGTGTATACATGTCGATGTTACTCATATGAATCATGTCATCTGCAAACAGAGACAATTTAACTTTTTCCTTTTCAATTTGTTTTTTGTTTGGTTGGTTTTTGTTTTGTTTTGTTTTTTGTTGTTATTCTTCCTTTCCAATTTGGATGCCATTTTTTTTCTTGCCTAATTACTCTAAGATTTCCAGTACTACATTGAATAGAAGTGGTGAGAATGGGCACCCTTGTCTTATTCCTGATCTTAAAGGAAAAGCTTTCAGCTCTTCACCACTGAGTATGATGTTGTGGTTTTGTCATATATGGCCTTTGTTATGGCAGTCCTTCCATACCTAATTTGTTGAGAATTTTTATCACAAAAGGCTGTTGAATTTTGTGAAATGCTTTTTCTGAATCGATTTAGACTACCATATGGTTTTTATCCTTCATTCTGTTAATGTGGCATATCACATTTATTGATTTGTGTATGTTGAACCGAACCATCCTTGCATCTCAGGGGTAAATCTCACTTGATTATGGTGTATGATCCTTTTAATGTGCTATTAAATTTGGTTTGCTAGTATTTGTTGAGTATTTCTGCATCTAAGTGCATCAAGAACATTGGCCTGTAATTTTCTTTTCTCACAGTGTCCTTAACTTGCTTTGGTATGAGTATAATGATGGCCTAGTAAAATTAGTTTGAGTGGACTCTCATCTTTTTTTTTTTTTTTTTGTGGTACGTGGGCCTCCCACTGTTGTGGCCTCTCCCATTGCAGAGCACAGGCTCCGGATGCACAGGTTCAGCGGCCATGGCTCACGGGCCCAGCCGCTCCATGGCATGTGGGATCTTCCCGGACCGGGGCACGAACCCGTGTCCCCTGCATCGGCAGGCGGACTCTCAACTACTGCGCCACCAGGGAAGCCCTCTCTCATCATTTTTAATAAGCACTCCCAGCTCTGTCTGATTCGAAAGCTAGTGAGTGCTCTTGGCAACTGCTTAACACAGTTCTCACTACTGATGATAAAAACGAAGCTATCACTTACTGAGTGTATATGATGTATTCCAGGCATTCAGCAAAACTCTTTGTGTACATTACCAGCATACCTCAGAGATATTACGGGTTCGGTTCCAGACCATCAAAATAAAGCAAATATTGGGAATTCCCTGGCGGTCCAGTGGTTAAGACTCCATTGTTTCACTGCCAAGGGCCTGGGTTCAATCCTTGGTCAGGGAACTAAGATCCCACAAGCCACGTGGTGTGGCCAAATAAATAAATAAAGCAAATATTGCAATAAACCAAGTCACACAAATGTTTTGTTTTCCCAGTACGTATAAAGGTAATGTTTACACTATGCTGTAGTTATTAAGTGTGTAGTAGCATTATGTCTATGAAAACAATGTACATACCTTAATTAAAAAATAGTTTATTGCTAAAAAGTGCTAACCATCATCTGAGCCTTCAGTGAGTAGTAGAAACATCAAAGATCAGTGAGCACAGAACACCATAAAAATATAATAATAATGAAAATTTTGAAATATTGCAAGAATTACCAAAATATGACACAGAGACATGACGTGAGCAAATGCCGTTGGAAAAATGGTGCCGATAGACTTGCCTGACGCAGATTTGCCACAAACCCTCATTCGTAAAAAATGCAGTATCTTCAAAGCTCAGTAAAGCAAAGTACAACAAAATGAGGTCTGCCTGTTATCTCACTTAAGTATATGAACGGCTTTGGAGGGTAGGTAACATTATTGTCTGAATTTTGCCAAGAAGGAAATTGAGGAAAGAAGGCTCAAAGGGGCTAATTGGTCCAAGGATATGCAGTCCTTAAGGGGCAGAGTCAAGATTTTGGCCAAGGTTTATCTGACTCCAATACCTCTGTTCTTAACCTTTATTTACATGGTGGCTACAATAACGGGTTATGGATTCTCAATTTTAATAGGACCTTTCAGTTCCCCCACCCTCTATCTTTTCCTTAATGATAATATATTTTCCTATCTTTCTGGCACCTGAGGTTTGAAGTCAGCTGGTCTAATTATGATAATAGTTCCTAAGATCACTGCTCTTTTTGCCTTTCAGATGACAGTATATCATAAAATCAAATACTGATTGGCTGAATGGTGGTTAACAGGGAATGGGGGGAGAGGAATAGGGGAGTTGTTCAATGGGTGTAAGGTTACAGTTACACAAGATGAGTAAGTTCCAGAGATCTTCTGTACAACATAGTGCCTGTGGTTAACAATGAGGTATCATGTGCTTAAAATCTGTTAAGAAGGTAGATCTCGTTAGGTGCTCTTACCAAGAACCAAAACCAAAACCAAAACGAAAACAAAGGGACACAAGGAAACTTTTAGAGGCGATGGATATGTTTATTACCTTGATTTTGGTGATGGTACCATGAGTGTATACATTTGTCTAAACTTACCAAATGATATACATTAATTATGTGCAAATTTTTTGTATACCAGTTATACCTCAATAAAGCAGGAAAAATATTGATTGGCTACTTCATTTAAAAGTTAACAAATGGGGACCTACCTGGCAGTCCAGCGGCTCCACGCTCCCAGTGCAGGGGGCCTGGGTTCGATCCCTGGTCAGGGAACTAGATCCCACACACATGCCGCAACTAAAGAGCCCACATGCCATGCCACAACTAAGGATCCCGCGTGTCACAACTGAGAACCAGCACAGCCAAAATAAATGAATATTTTTTTAAAAAATTCAACAAATGTATTGAGTGTGTATAGGTACAGGATACCATGCTTGCTGTTCAGGGCAAACAAAGATGAATTAGACAGGGAAGTTTCCTTCAAGTTGCTTGTAAGTGAGGCACCCCATGTACTAGAACACAAGGACTTCTTTCAGAGAAAGTGATGAGGGGCTTCAGAAAAGGAGCTCATGCCTTCCTGGAAAGCATCTCCAAGAGCACCTCAGGCATGGGAAGTCATTAGAGCTGGGCCTTGAAGACTGGGAAAGACTGGACACTTAGAGAAAATGAGCATGAAGGTGCTGCAAGCAGAGGTGACAACATGAACATAGGCATGGAGAGTGGAATTCTTGGCAAGCACCAAAGGAGTGTTTGGCTCAAGAAAGGGGAAGCAATGAGAGATGTGGCTGGAAAAGCAATTTCTAATAAGACCAGGAAGTCTATTGGTTAATAAGCGGATGTATTGGAGGTGGAGATTAGAGGCTTAGAGAGGGAGTTAGTCCCATAGTGACATAAACAAATCCTGATGGCTTAAACTCTGTCAGGGTCAGCCAGGGTGGAAATGAGGAGCTAAAAACATTTAATAGGTAGAATGTATAGCATTTGGCAAGGACATGTTAGAAGTGAAAGAGAAGGTCACAGACAGTTCAAATTTTGAGTTTGAGTTGGGAAGGTATACAAAGGAAATACAGTAGGAGGAATGGGTGTCAAAGGCAAGATGATATTTTGGGGACAGGTTAAGAAATAACAGCCAGAAACCATTTTAATAATTAAAAGCACAAAAAAATGTTCTGAATCCTAAAACTGTACATGAATATCCTAGACAGGTGGATTACACATGTGGGCCCAAAGTAGCAATGTGCAGGGTCATTAAAACACAAATCACAGGCAGCATACCTTTGACCTAGCTAAGCTAACAGACTAGCTGTTAAAGACATTAAACATCTGATTAACAACATTTGACTGCCTTTTAGAATTCATCTCCACTCACCTCAGCTTCTCTTCTTAACCCACTATAATCTGACCTCAGGTCCCAGCACTTAACTGAAATTGCATGGCAAAAGTTTATCAATGATTTTCTCATTGCAAATCCAAAAAGCACTTAAAAATTATTTTTGTTAAAGTTGTATTTAGTTATAAAAGTCAAAGAGTTCTACACAGTTTATATTCTATTGATATATATTAAAAAAAAAAAGCAGTTCCCAACCCTGCATCTCCCTATTTTCAATTTTTATTTCACAAAGGCAAGCACTGGACTTCCTGGCCGTCCAGTGGTTAAGACCCCATGCTTCTGGGACTTCCCTGGTGGTGCAGTGGTTAAGAATCTGCCTGCCAATGCAGGGGACACGGATTCGATCCCTGGTCTGGGAAGATCCCACATGCCGCGGAGCAACTAAGCCCGTGCACCACAACTACTGAGCCTGCGCTCTATAGCCCGTGAGCCACAACTACTGAAGCCTGCATGCCTAGAGCCCATGCTCCGCAACAAGAGAAGCCACCGCAGTGAGAAGCCTGCACACCGCAATGAAGAGTAGCCCCTGCTCACCGCAACTAGAGAGAGCCCATGCACAGCAATGAAGACTCAATGCAGCTAAAAATGAAAAAAAAAAAAAAAAAGACTCCACGCTTCCAATGCAGGGGGCGCGGGTTCGATCTTTGGTCTGCCCCAAGGTGTGGGAAAAAAAAAAAAAAGGCAACTATTTTCAATTCTTTCAAAACTCTCTTCTGGGTACATATTAAGATTATGCCTATTATTTCCTCATTTTTTTGGCTTTCTTACTGTGTTGGCTATCTCCCATTTGTCCTTTGGATCTACTCTGTACCCTTCTCCTTGCTCTCCGTTCAGAGAAACTCACCTGTATGGACCACATCAATGGGTTGATGAATGGGCCCTTTGACTTTCAGACGAGTTTGTTTTTCCCCAGCTGGGAGAACCTGGAGAGATCAGAGAGAGAGAGGAAAGACAGTGAGAGCAGAACATTTATTCCTCCTTGACCATCTAATCTAGCCGGCTGTGTCCTCAACAGGTCACTGCTTCTCTCAGGGAGGCCTTTTCTATGTGACTCTCATTCTAGACTGTGGTCCCCATGCACTCCACTCATCCCTGTGAGCCTAGGGTTGGTGACAGTGCAATTTCTTCTAAGCCCTGGGTGACTGCACTATCTCTTGGGGCTCCCCTACACCCATACCTTTGCAAATAAACCCTCCACAGATGACCCTATTTAGAGAGGACTACCACCTGTGTCCTATGGTGACGCTGACATGCTTACTATGCAAGATAAGGATTTAGCTTTTCTACTCCCACTTCCTTGCCCTACAGCACCTATACAGATAAACAAGCAAACACACTTCTTATTATGTTTGTGTCTCCCACAAATTCATATGCTTAGGCTCAACTCCAATGTGATAGTATCTGGAGATGAGGTTTGGGGGAGGTAAGTAGGATTAGATGAGATCATGAGGGTGGGGCCCTCATGATGGGATAAACACCGTTATAAGAAGAGACACCAGAGGGCTTTGTCTCTCCCACACCTGCAAAAAGAAGTGGGTATGTGGGGTTTCCTTGGTGGCGCAGTGGTTAAGAATCCGCCTGCCAATGCAGGGGACACGGGTTCGAGCCCTGGTCTGGGAAGATCCCACATGCCACGGAGCAACAAAAGCCCATGAGCCACAACTACGGAGCCCACATGCCGCAACTACTGAAGCCTGTGCGCCTAGAATCTGTGCTCTGCAACAAGAGAAACCATCGCGGTGAGAAGCCCACGCACCTCAACAAAGAGTAGCCCCTGCTCTCTGCAACTAGAGAAAAGCCCACACGCAGCAAGGAAGAACCAACACAGCCAATAAACAAATAAATAAATATATATTTTTTTAAAGAAGAGGTTATGTGAGCACAGAGCTAGATGGTCGCTGCATACAAGTCAAGAGAAGAGGCCTCAGAATGAAATCTACCTTGCTGACACCTTCATCTTGGACTTGCAGCTTCCAGAACTGTGGGAAATAAATTCCTATTATTTAAGCCATGCAATCTATGTATTTTGTTATGGCCCCTGAATTGACTAAGACCCTTCCCCTGGCGCCCATCTGCCTAGTTTAGATATATCATCATTTTTGGTTAGATAAGTGTTCTGTATTATTAGAATTCTGTAAATACTATTTACCTGAGACTTTTAAATTTATTATAATTTCTCCCTAATATAATTTATTACTAGAGTTAATAATTGCCTCAGTTGTTTGCTTAGTTTTCAATCACTAGTCCATTCCCAAACTCCCTCCCGTAAGCGTTAACTCTCCTTTAATATTTCAAATACATCAGAAAAATTCATTGTCCACCTCTTTGTTAGAAGCCCACCTCCCAGAACCTTCCATTGCTTTGCTCCCCCGCAGACTAGCTGCTCTCTAGACCTGCCGTCCTGTGACTTCCCACTTCCTGGATCTCTTGGTTTATCCCTTCAGTTTGATGGAGTGCATCTTCCAGTTTCTTCCTGATATGATATACGGGACAGAAATATTTTACGACGTTCATGTCTGAAAAGGTTATAATCTACCCTCACACTGGACTGCTGGATATAGAATTCTAGAATTCTAGATTGGAAATAACTTCCCTCAGAATTTTGAAGTTATTTCTCTGTTGACTTCTAGTCTCCAGCATTGCTGTTGAGAGTCTGAAACCATTCTTATGGGATTATTTTTATTGAACTCCCCTTGACAACCATTGACTTTGATGCTGGGAACTTTCAGAATCTGTTCTTGGTTCCTAGTGATCTGAAATGTCATGATGACAGGCTCTGGAGTGGGTCCTCTTTTTATCTAGTATTCTGAGCCCTCAATGAACTCTTGATCTGGGAACAAATGACCTTCACTTTGGGGAAATTTCCTTCAGATGTTTTTTTTAAAATTAATTAATTAATTTTTGGCTGTGTTGGGTCTTCGTTGCTGCGTGCAGGCTTTCTCTAGTTGCGGCGAGTGGGGGCTACTCTTTGTTGTGATGCTTCGGCTTCTCATTGGGGTGGCTTCTCTTGTTGCGGAGCACGGGCTCTAGGTGCGTGGGCTTCAGTAGCTGTGGTTCATGGGCTCAGTAGTTGTGGCTCGTGGGCTCTAGGCACACAGGCTTCAGTAGCTGTGGCACATGGGCTCAGTAGTTGTGGCTCGCGGGTTCTAGAGCGCAGGCTCAGTAGTTGTGGCACATGGGCTTAGTTGCTCCGCAGCATGTGGATCTTCCCGGACCACGGCTCGAACCCGTGTCCCCTGCATTGGCAGGCAGAGCAGATTCTTAACTACTGTGCCACCAGGGAAGTCCCTCCTTCAGATATTTGACAATATTCTCCCTTACATTTTCAAAACTACTTTATCTTCTTTAACTCTCTTGCACCTCCTGACCTGATTCTATAATTTTGTCACTTGTCTTCTATTTTGTTATATTATCTACCATATAGATATGATAAAGTTTTTTCTTGGTGTTATCTTCCAATCTTTTTGCTACATTTCTCACTTTGTCATACTTTAAATCTTCAAGTAAGATTTTTTGTTTTCTGTTTTTATTTTTAATTGTTTTCAATTAAAAAAATTTTTTGGCTGCACCGCATGACATGTGGGATCTTAGTTCCCTGACCAGGGCTCAAACCTGTGCCCCCTGCCTTGGAAGCTTAGAGTCTTAACCACTGGACTTCCAGGGAAGTCCCTTTTGTTTTCTGAATGTTCCTACTTTTATAGACTCCTATCTTTCCATAGATGCAGTATCGCTTCTTATTTTGCAAAGATGTTAATGTTATACATTTTCAAAAGTTTTATTTTGCTCCCTGTGTCCTGAGTTCCTTTTTGTTTGTTTCTTTAAGACTGTTTTGGTTCTGTCTTTCCATCTTGAAGGCTTTCTTCAGCTGACTAGTGAATTTAGGCTCTTAGCTCATATTTTGCCTTTAAGAATGAGACAACAAAAAGCTAGAAACTGTGACTGGCAGAACTGGTTAATTGGTGGCCTGGTTAATTACGGGGTGGCCTGGCTGCGCTCTTTTATTGGGTTCTCAGAGAGGAATCCTCCAATACTATGGTTAACAGAACGTTGTCGAGGCAGAGCAGGAGAGTGATAAGGGATCCTTGAGTCAGTCTGTGGCAGTCACTTAATCTCCTTGTTTGTGTTGTGCTTCCCTTGCCCTCAGGTGCTCCTGGAGCCTCCAAGCCTAGTGTCTCTCCACTAGTAAACTTCTAGATTTCTCCTGGGGTGAGGGAGTGGCCATCTCCCAGCTGCATGGGATCTGGGTTTACAACTGCTCCATTAAAAATTTTCACCTGGATCTTCTGTTTTCAGCTCAGCTCTATCTCTACCTTCAGAGGTACCTGATGCCTCCAATTCCTATACTTTTTTGAGGCTGTTACTAAAATGAAGCTTCTGGGTTGTTCCATTCCAGTTTAGTTTCCACCTCCCTCTGATCAGTCAGGTTAGTTACCACTCCTCTACCTGCTTCCCGCTTGTATTACTGTGTTGATGTCATCTATTCTCCCATTAACTCTGTGTTTTCTTCACCCACTTACAGTCAACGCATCGTTTCTGATGAGTACTATCTTGTCCTTAATTTGCTTGATTTTGCTGCTGTATTTGAAACTGTAGACCACTCATTCTAGAAACTGTATCATCCTTTGGCTTCTGAAGCCACCTGTTTTTTGTTTTGTTTTCCTTTTGCCACATCATCTTACCTTCTTCTCTTGGTTCTTTCTTCTTCCACTGCTTATCCCTTAACTCTTGTTGTTTCCCAGGTCTCTGTCCTCTTAAATTTTCATTTAAACATTTTCTATCCAGTGCATGGATTTAACCACTTCCTTAATGCTGCTGACTCCCAAATCTATATCTGTGGTCCCAGACCCACATAAAGCTCAGAAACAAGACAAAGGAAACAAGGACCCTGTTTCCCTATATCTTAATCCCAAGGAAAAACAAACACCCTGGAGCCAAAACAGGCGTCCTTTTAGATAAAGAAAATAGAAGGAGTGAAAGGAGGCATTCAATGTAAGAAACAAAGTAGGAGCTGTACTAGTCATGATATGGGAGCTTTTGCCTAAATCACAGTGACTCAACACAAAAAAAGTTTATCTGTCACGCAAAATCTGCTGTGGATTGGGGCAACTCTCCAGGGCAGCTGTCCTCCTATATTGGCTCACTACTTCCCGCCTCTTCAATTTCATGGAACTTCCATTTCAATACATGTTGTGAATCTCACCATGCTAGGAGAGGACAGAGCTGCACAGCTGAGCACAGGCAATTAAGTGCTTGCATCTGGAGGTGAAAATGTGTCAGTCAGGTTTCCATTCATTGGCCAAAGCAAGTCACATGGCCACTCCCCCACTTCAAGGGGACAAGGAAGAGCAATCCTCTCACACCCTGAGAATCGATTCTGTTGAACAGTAGTAACTGACAGCAGTGAAAATATTTGGTCTAAAATAGAAAATTTGGCCTTAAACAAAATATCTTTTTATTTTTATACTTCCAGTCCTAGCTTGGTGGCTGGTACAGAGCGGGGAGGGGTCAATGTTATTTGAATTTAGGTATGTGTTAGAAGATGACTTAATAAGTCTATTTGAAAGGGTGTTCAGAAAAGTCTGAGTTGATGCCTTATTTTCCTTCAAAAACAGGAACATTCAAGAATCCTTCCGCTGATCTTGCTGCTGGGCTCAAAGTTGGAGTAATTTTTCAAAAATAGTTCTTGGGGCATCTAAATACCTGGAAACCTCATTAAGAATTCAAGTTTAAAGTCTGAAGAGAAGGCATTTCATAGCCCTGTTGTTTACATTTACCTTGGTCAACATCCCTACTCAGACTCAAACACAACAGGCAATCTGGAAGGGGGAAAAGTTACAAAATATTGCCTTGAGTCAGGCAGGGGTGTGTGCATGTATGTGTGTGTGTGTGTGTGTTGATATGAACGGGTATTATGTGTGCATATGCACTTCTCATGTTGTGTGGACAGAGATAGTCGTGTTGCCTATAGGTATACTTATGGACAGATAAATATGAACCTCTTGGAGTATGAAATTAACACATGAGTTCTGAGCTCCAGTTGATAGCCCCTCTCTTATATTTTCCATCCTGCTTCCATGAGATACTGCTTCTTGCCCTGTGATGGACACTTTTCAACATATAGATTAAATCGTTAAAGATGAAGCACCAAAATGAGGTGGTGATGAGAGGCAGTAATAAATGACTGGTGTAGAGGAATGCAAAGGATCCAAAAGAGAGACTGTCTGTTCAGAATTTATTTAGGATTTTCCAGGTGTTTTTCATACCAAAAGTGTTCTGTAGTTCCCCTCTTTAGAGTAAAGCTTTCTATTTGTTTAAATTATCAATATATACACTTATCATAAAAATTTCAAGCAACAGAGACAAGGGCAAAGAAGAAAGTTAACAAAATCATCCAATATCCCAAGAAGAATGATGACCAGTATCAGACGAACATCATTCTCAGTGTTTCTAATGTTAGAAACAGAGAGGAGGACTCTGCTTTTCCTCCTACTTTGCTGGCTCCTCTGCCTCTTCCAGTGTCTCAGTGGTGAAGGGTCCCAGGGGCAGCCCCACATTCTCATCTCCATCTTTACTTTACCCACTGGAAACCTGGCCAGGTCTACAGCTTTCAATGATACCTGGATGCTGATGGCTCTCAAATTTATATCTCCAGCCTTGTCCTTTGGAAGCCCAACAGCTAAACTGCAGGGAGATGGAGAGTGAAGAAACATTGAGAAAATAGAGATCCAGTTGGATTCTCTTTCTTTTAGCTCTGAAGTTATATGAGCCTCCGATACCTGTAGATACACTGATACTGCTAACACTAATTTTTAAATCTTAATGCCTTCTAATACTACCTATTATTTTTTGACCACCTACTACATGTTAGGTATTGTGCCATGTGTTTCACATATATTAACTCATCTTATGCTCATGACTCTGTGAGGTGGTATTTTAAGAAATAACAAGAAACCCCCAAACCAAGACTTCGCATCATAGACAACTTGTCCAAACTGAATCAGCTAGTAGGTATTAGAGTTAGGATGTAAAGTCAGGGGACCCATGCTCTTTCTGGTATGCTACACTGCCTCCATTTGCATTGCAATATAAATTTTAGTATCAGTTTGACCATTTCACACACACATATACAGAGACACAAACACAGTTGGGATTTTGATTGGGATTGCACTGAATTTATAGATTAATTTGGGGAGAACCGTCATCTTATATCAATGCTATTGACTGTTCCAAACATGAATTGATCTTTCCCTCCCTTTATTTAAGTCTTCTTTAATTTTCCTAGTAAGATTTTGTGGTTTTCATTGTGAAGCAGCAATTGATTCACCACAGCCCCAATGAGGCAGGGGACTTCCGGGGGTCAGAATACTAAGACTTGATGGATAAGAAGTATAATAAGGGAACTGCAAAAATGTGGGCAGAAAAAAATGATTAAAGGTCCCACCAAGTAAAGCAACAATTTCAAGAATTTTAAAGTGGCCAGCAATAACGGGGTGTATAACGTATTGTAAGATGCAGACAGCAAATGGCCTTGTGCCCTGCCAGCAACAGGGATGCCAGGAACTCTGGAGAGGATTTGCATAATGTAACCTACTGTGGACTGTTGACTCAGCACCAATTTTTCATGAGGAGGAGACTGTGACTGTTAACTGAGGCATGATGTTTGTCATCTTTAAAAGTGAAGAGCAGGTTAGGCTGAACCCAGGCCAGGATTGCCTTCTGGGCTCTCCTCTCCCTCTTCCATTTCTGTAACCTTCTCCAACCTGCTGGCACTACCTCCTCGGCACCCTCCCATTTCCTCACAGCCTTCCTCTTGCCACGCACAGTTAGACCTGCCTTATCCTATACTTCTCCATAGCTCCATACGTGGACCCCCCCCAACCCTCCCCCCTCCCCATCTCCTCCATTTATATTTAGGGTATTCAAATGTTCAGAGAAAGAGAGTGGATAGAGGATCCACTTAGTACACATTACATGTGTATTAAATGACAGATAGCTAGGTAGCTATTTCTCAAATTAGGGTCCAAAGACCTAATCCTAGAGGTTTGAGAGGTCCACAGGAATTTGGATAGTAATAATTTATTGAGCACTTACATGTTCCAGGCGCTGTTTGAAATACTTTACATGTATTTAGTTTCACTATAACCCTCTAAAGCAGATGCCCTTATGTCCATTTAACAGATGAGCAAACTTAGCAACACGCCCTTATCCCCATCAAAGAGATGAGCAGTCATGGAAAGGTTGAGTTATTAGCTCAAGGTTATACATCTAGTAAACGGTAGAGTGGGGACTCAAACCTAGGCAGTCTGGCTCCAGAGCTAATGATCTCAACCACTTTGCAATGCTGTCATCTGGGGCTTGACTGGGACTAGGTGGTCCAAGATGGCCTCACGCATGTGCCTGGTAGTTAGCTGCAGCTATTGGCTGTCGCCTCCTCCTTCATGTGGCCTTTCTAGCAGGATACTCCGGACCTTTTTATGTGGCAGCCAAATTCCAAGATTGTACCATAAGTCATGGAACAGATAGGCTTTTTTTTTTTTTCCAAAACCACACGATTATATTTTAATACAAAACCAAAATACAAAACACCATAATAAATTGATGGCAATAAAATATGGTATTTCTTTTGCATTGCACGATAAATGGTTAACATCCTTTCATAAGTGAGTTCTTAGAAACCAGTAACAAAGACATTGATATACCAAGCGAAATGATAAAAAAGAAAGAAGAAAATGAAATAACACAAGTGACTAGTAAGGATTAAGCATATATGTAGATAGGCTTATAGACCAAATTAAGATGCTTGAATCACATTGTTTATGTGGCAGCTTTAAAACATGTCCCCAGGGCTTCCCTGGTGGCGCAGTGGTTGAGAATCTGCCTGCTAATGCACGGGACACGGGTTCGAGCCCTGGTCTGGAAGGATCCCACATGCCGCAGAGCAACTGGGCCCGTGAGCCACAACTACTGAGCCTGCGCGTCTGGAGCCTGTACTCCGCAAAAAGAGAGGCCGCGATAGTGAGAGGCCTGCGCGCCGTGATGAAGAGTGGCCCCCGCTTGCCACAACTAAAGAAAGCCCTCGCACAGAAACGAAGACGCAACACAGCAAAAATAAATAAATTAATAAACTCCTACCCCCAACATCTTAAAACAAAACAAAACACGTCCCCAAATTCTTTGACACTGTTTCCATTGAGAGGTGGAGGTCCATATCCCCTTCTCTTTTATATGGGCTGGTCTTAGTGGCTTGCTGGTAGCTAGCAGAATACAGTGGAAGTGATGCTCCATTACTTCTTAGGATGAGTCATTAAAGGCCATGAACCTTAGGATAAGTCATTAAGGCCATGAACCTTAGGATAAGTCATTAAAGGCCATGAACCTGGTTCTTTTCAGACACTCGCTCTCAGGGAAGCCAGCTGCCATGTGAGAAGTCTGACATGTTGGAGGCGGTGTGTGAAGGCACTCTGGTTCACGGTCTCAGCTGAGCTTCCAGCCAACCAACAGCCAGCCTCAACTGTCAGCCACATGAGTGTGCCATCTTGGATGTCCAGCCTAGATGAACCTTTAAACGACTGCAGCTGCAGTGACATCCGATAAGAGACACCAACACAGAACTGCCCAAGCAAGCCCTTCCTGAATTTCTATTTCCTGAATTTCTATTTCTATTTCTACAAAATCATGAGCAAAATAAACTGGCTATTTAAGCCACTAAGTTTGATTTAGCATGTTCACTTAAAGAGCAGCAACAGTTTATCAACCAATTTAAAACAGAATGAGAAGCGAGGAGAAAGAAAAGGAGTAGATAAACAAGCTTAGGATAGGGTATAAGCAGGGTGGAAGGACCATAGCACTTAAAACCATAGATGGCATGGTTTTAAGGACCGGAGTGGAGGGTAAGCGAGGGGTTTTGGCAGACTGAACAGGTCTGGAATCGACATACATCTGACATACATCTGAGTGATACAGAAGCAAGTGTGTCTGGTCATAACTGTAGCTGGCCATTAGCTGCCTGAGCAGCTGGGGATTTAGCTGCTTTTCTTGTGCAGAGACTACATGAGGCCACAGTGGGGCTATAATGGATATCACTAGTTGGTGGTCAATTTAGGAATGACACAGTTGTCAGTTGAGAGGTTGTATGATTCATGCCTTACTAATATTTAAAGTTTACTTGGTCTATCTCCTTCTATCTGAAGTAGCACTTTCATTTGTTCCATCCTTTTTGTCTATGTTCAACACATATCCATTTACTCTGCGTGTAACATGTCTCATAAGCAAATTGTGTCTACATTTTTGTTTCTCTTATTTTCTATAGCAGGACTGAATATTCATAAAGCAAACACATTACAGCAAGCCCTAAGGAACAAGCACTTAGAGCACGGCTGTGATGTCCCACTTATTGGCTAAAGCAAGTCACGTGGCCGAGCCCACAGTCATGTGCGACAGGTCTACACAAGGGAGTGGATACCATAAGGCATGATTATTGGAACCACTACTGAAACAATCTAACACTAACACATAGCTAGGAAGTGGTTGATCCAGTTATAAAATTTTCAGCAATCTGTTTCTGGAACCCAAACACAAAACTGGTGTCCTGGAGACTGCTGGGAATTCCTACTCAAGGGCTTTTTCAAACCCCTCTTCCCAGGTCCCAGCCCAAGCCCAATGAGTCAGAATCTCTTGGGGGTAAAAGGGATATGGGGGGGGTAGTGGTGGTAGAAATCCCAAGAATTTAAATAACTCTGTAGAAGATTCCAACCCACACTGGGAGGTGTAGGGGGTTTCAAAGACAAGAAAATCTCTACCCTCAAAGAGCTTCCATTTTCCACAGAGAAAATTCTTGTCATTATTACACTAGAGGCACTGCCCTGAAATTTAAAAATTTAAAAAACTGCTCTCCATGTTTAAGTTAGAGCAGTGGTTCTCAAATTTTGTGTGCATCAGTATTAACTGGAGGGCTTGTTAAAACGCAGACAGGGGGCTTCCCTGGTGGCGCAGTGGTTGAGAGTCCGCCTGCCGATGCAGGGGACGCGGGTTCGTGCCCCGGTCCGAGAGGATCCCACATGCCGCGGAGCGGCTAGGCCCGTGAGCCTTGGCTGCTGAGCCTGCGCGTCCAGAGCCTGTGCTCTGCAACGGGAGAGGCCGCAACAGCGAGAAGCCCGCATACCGCAAAGGAAAAAGGAAAACAAACCCCCAAAAAAACCGCAGACAGGGACCAACCCCCAGTTTCAGATTCAGGAAGTCTCTGGTGGAGCACACAAATTTTCATGTCTCACAAGCTCTGCTGTCCAGGGACCACACTTGGAGAACCACTGGGTTACAGCAGTAGGAGGATTTAGTGATACCGTTCCTCCCTTGACACGCATTTATATATTGCACTTACATTCTTATAGCACATCTACTGTATACAAGGTCTCGGGCTGGGTGCGGCAGTGGGTATGATAAGGATAGGATTTAGATCTTGATTACACTTGAGCAGATTTAGTCTCTAAGTGGATCTATTCTCTAAGAAGACAGGAAGCCTAAGTGCCTTCAGACAGGTTCAGATAAAGCAGAGATCTCCTCCCTTAGCAAGAGATAAATTAAAGCTTGGAATAGCAGACCCTATGAACTGGGGCCTTGAAAGATGCCTAGGACACGTGGAAATGGTGGAGGATCGCAGAATTCTTTCCACCTTGGCACAGAGAAAAAAACCAAGCAAACAAACCTGGACAACCACCTGGAAAAGGTCTGTGACATTCTTGCCTCAGGCTCCAATGTCTCTAAGCTGCTTGCATCAGAACGGAGAAGGGTGTTCTCAGTGTCAAGGTCTCTGTCTCAGACTCTTCTTGGGAAGCGGGAGAACTGGCCTAGCCCTCCCTCTGGGGCTCCCAGAGCGGGTGTCTCGGAGACTCGGTTGTCTGGCCGAAGTCTGGGTGTGCGCGGACTTGGCGAAGGGCGCGGCCTGGGCGCTTCAATGTTCCAAAGCCTGAGCAGGGCGCTGTGGCCGGGCCCGTGACGGGCGAGAGGGCCTACACGCTGGAGCATCGTTCAGAACCAGCCTCAGATTCAGGCACGGCGCTAGAGGGGCCGGGTGGCAGCCGTACTACTCAGCCAACCGGAGGCCGGCGCAAGGGGCAAGGTCCCTCTCTTTCTCCACCTTCATGCTTAGGAGGGGGTGGGGACACGCGTGCACTCTCTTTAGCCCGGAGAAAGCGCGGCCCGCAAGGCTGCACAATGCGCCTGCGCGGCTCCGCCTCACACCCCGCCTTTTTTCTTCGTCCCGCCCTGTTACCCCCTTATATTGCCGCTAGGGGTAGCGGCGGCGGCTGTACTCTGAGAGCGTGGCTGCTTTGACGGCGCGGAAGCCGTACGGTGTGGGGACTAGGGCTGGCAAGAGGGTGGGAAAACCGGCGAGAGAGGAGGGCGGTGCCGGGGAAGGGCGGTGCCGGGGAAGGGCGGCGCGTGGCTGACTCATCCCTCTGGAAGATCAGACTGACAGACACAAACCCTTGCCGAACCCGCCCGCCCGCGCCGCTCCTCTGGTTGGGAGGCGCCCGCCCGCACCGCCCGCCCGCCTTCTCCGGGAGCGCTCTCCCGGCCCGGCCGCCTCAGAGAAAGTTTTTGTCGTCTGGAGGGACCGGAGGCGCCGCGAGCCTTTGGGAAGGGAAGGAGGACTGAAGAGGAGGCTCCAGCCGCGCGGGCCCGCCGAGTGCATGGTTCCCGGCGCCTCGGCTGCCTGTCAGGAGGACATCGGGGCGGGGTCGGGCTGAGCCCAGCTCCTTCTTCCCGCGGGTTCGCCAAAAATCGCCCTCCCGGACTGCCGCGGGGCGTCCCCGCTCCTCAGCCCGCCATGTCCCGGCTGCTGCCGCTGCTGAGGAGCCGGACCGCGCACAGCCTGAGGCCGGGCCCGGCCGCCGCGCCCCGCCCGCCGTCCTGGTGCTGCTGCGGGCGGGGGCTGCTGGCGCTCGCGGCCCCGGGCGGCCCCCGGGAGCTGGGCACCCACCCCAAGAAGGAGCCCATGGAGGCGCTGAACACGGCGCAGGGCGCGCGCGACTTCATCTACAGCCTGCACTCCAGCGAGAGGAGCTGCCTGCTCAAGGAGCTGCACCGCTTCGAGTCCATTGCCATCGCCCAAGGTAAGGGGGCCGCGAGGGGGCGAGCCGGGGACGGAGGGGCGGGTGCCCAGAGCCCTCCCCTACCTCGCCTGCGCCCCGGCCGCCCCTCGGCCTGGGCCCCTCGCCGCCGACCCCCTCGCCCGCTTGGCCTCGCGCCTGGGACGTCCGGGGGGGCGGGGGAACTTTGCGCCTCCTGAGTGTCCCCGGGGCAGTAGGACAGGCGCGGATCGTGCCAGGCAGCCAGGGCCAACGCTTGGCTGGTTCCTCCCCAGCCTCACAGTTGGAGCTTCAGCCCCAGTTACCAACCGACGTTGATTTGATTTTGTTTAGATTTGCTGTGCCCCGCGTCCCCCAGCCCTGCTGTCCCCCTGTAGTCCTTGCTGCTTACTTGTGAACGTGCAGCCATGCCGGTGGCCTGCGGTGCCTCCTTCCAAAGCGCTACAAAGCCGAGAGGCAGGGGGACACTTCGCTAAATGGTTATCAAACGAAGATGTGTCAGGGTCCGAAAGAAGGGATGTTGGTTCGTTAAGGCAGAGGTGTTCTCAGCGACTTGTTTTCGTACACCTCCAGTTGGATTCATTTAAGCAGCCGAAGGAAACATTTTCCTGGGAAACTGAAAGCGTGGATCAGACCAGCAACCGCGATGCATATTTGCAAGCCCATCACAGGCTTGGTGCTGCCCAAGTTAGACTCCCGTTTTTGTTGTGCCCCCAGAGGATGAAAGAATGCAGTAGTTAAGAAGGTATTTTTCTGGAAATCTGTGGCTCTGCAATAAAAAGCGGACTTCTGCTCAAAAATAATTTGGAATGGTGAAAGCCAAGCCATTTTAAAGCTAACCTGTTAAAGGAGGATATTTTTCAAACCGGTGCAGCATGCTGGTATGTCAGAATGTGAGTCCAAGTGAAAAAGCTAAAAAGTCAGAAAATCAGAAGGATGAAAGGGGCCAATGAGCAAATCATTCAGTCTTAAGATACTTTGGCCATTTAACTACCGTGATACAGACAGAATACATTGCTGCTGTTTTATGTTATACATTCTGGTGTGTTGGAAAGTGTTTTTTGTTTCTTTTTTGTTGTTTGTTTGTTTTAAGTTTACTCCTCCCCTCCCTCAAGGTTGGTAGGTACATAAGCATTCCATAGGTTCCGTAAGTTAAGAGCACATTTATTTGGAGCAAGGCATTTGATCTTCCACAGGCACTTAAAAGCGCTTCTTTGGTCTGTATTCAGGAATGGAGGAGAGAATTGTCTACCTCATAAGCAGGACTTTTCTACACTACTTCTTTAGAAACTTTTTATTAGTTGTGCCTTTTAACTGCTTTTTTTACCTCCGTTCAGGGAATTGTGGACCAATTTATGGTATTGGATGATTCCAGACATTGTCTACCCACAGTGCTTCTATAGGAACAACGTAATATCACAATCAATTCGGTTACTAAATGTAATCATGATATTACATGAAGTCATAATCAGATACTAGCATATTTGTGAGCTATGTGTGCACTCAGTGTGTGGTTTTAAAATATTCACTTCTGAAAATGTGACCCTTGGAAAATTATAAAGACATTCACACTAGAGCATTAGTTTTAGGAATCTTTCTCCATGGGTAAGACTGTTTGAACACACATTTGGCCTTTTCTAAGTAATTTCTTGGAAATTCTGCATTAACATTGTTACAAGATTGGAGGGCCTCATTAATATGATTTTATGACAGTGCATGAAAAGCATGTCCTGTGATACAAATGGATAAATTTTGCCTCATACCTTATTATTTTAGCACATGCCAGTAGGAATGCTACATTTTCCAGTGAAAATGGAAAATGTATTTTAAAATTTAACATGGTTTTAAATATTCTGGAAAGGACCTATAAACTGCAGTCAATGGAGATCAGTTAGCGTCAATTAAACTTAATAATACATAAGTTATATGAGAGAGAAGTTGGTAATTTAAGTTGTCTTTGTTCAAGATAAAGGATATAGGAAACAATGGGGTATTCGAATGCTTATTTGACTTAAAAGCTAAAGAACTTCAGAGTTTAAGTCAACTAATTTTGCCAATGTTGATGACTAAATTATTGCTCTTTGACTCAAATGACACATTGATGATGATGGTTTAATTTTTAGTACAGTCTTAGTGTTCCTCGTTGTTTTCGATATCAATACATATAGTTTCTATGGAGATAACTGGGATCATCACTAGTAAATTACCCTATTCATTAACCATTTAAGGTAGAGAGGATTTATTATGTTGAGAATGCATACAGCTCATTCTATTGCTGAAATCAATTTTTTCCCCAGACAAATGAAAAATTGCCATGTTTTTCTTTTATTGTTGCTTTTTGAATGTTTTTAAATCCTCAACCCATGTATTAAATATGTGTGTACTAAGTGCACTTCCTAATGAAATAAATTATGTTAAAAGAGCTGTTTCTTACAATAGGAAACCTTATGTGTTCTTGGAAAGAGTGCTTGCATGATCTAATGAAGTGCTTTGGATTTGGTGTGGAAACATTACAGAAAAAGAAAATCTGTGCTGTGAAATGGAAGTGGGATCTACTGCTGAAATTTGTTATATTTGCCCTTATCTTTCTTATGTGTTTATCAGTAGGCATTTGATATAGTCTGTGACAAGATAAAGCTTTAGAACCAGTTTGTAATAGATAAGGCAGACTTTGTGGGATGTCTTGTTAATAGTTAAGTAAGATATTGTGATTTTTAAATTACAAACTGATTTCTTTCCTAGTTTTAAAAAAGTTGATGTTCTGTTTTCAATTTATCTGCTCAACCTGCTCTCTATTCTTCCAGAAAGAGTCCATATTCTTCTGAAAGTGCCCTGTTGGTTCATTGTTTTTACAAGTAGGACTGGCAAGCTGATGTTATTACTGTTGCCTTTTAATTTTAGCTGAGCTTTTTAAACCAAATTTGTTTTCAAGTTTTGCAGTTACTATTTCTATTTATAATTATTTAAAAAAATTTTTTTAAATACCTATTTGGTTTTTGAAGGATGAGCAGTGCTCATTGCATTAGTTAGTTCTACATTGCTGTACAACAAATTACCCCAAAGCACAATAGCTTAAAACAGACATGTATTGTCTCATGGTTTCTAAGGATCAGGTGTCTTGGGGCAGCTTAGGGGGATGTTTCTGCCTCAGGGTCTCTCATGAAGTTGTAATCAAGCTTTCAGCTAGGGCTGCATTATTGAAGTCTTAAATGGGGCTGGAGGAACCAGTTCCAAGAAGGCTCACTCACATGGCTGTTGGCTAGAAGTCTCAATTCCTTGCTGTGTGGGTCTCTCCACAGGGCTGCCTGAGTGTTTCAAGACATGGCAGCTGTCTTCCTCCAGAATGAGTGATGAGAGAGACACCTAAGCTGGAAGCCACAGTCTTTTATAACCTGGTCTTAGAAGAGATAGTCCATCCTTTTTTGCCCTCATCATACACTGTGGGAGCATACTATGCAGGCAGAGTGTGAATACCAGGAGGTGGAAATCATTGGGGGCCTCATCTTGGAGGCTGCCTTCCACACTTATTTAGATGTTGTAATTAATGCTCATTGGAGAATTACACAGAAAGGTAGGAGCTGGCTTTTGGGGAGGCACAGTGAAAGATATGATTTGAAAAAAAGGACCTTCTTAGGGAATATTTTTGTTAAATGTGTACTTAAAGTATTTTTAAAAATGAGATTCTTTTTATATAGGCAAATAAGGGATGTTTTGGGGGAACAGAGCAGTTTTTCTATCAATGTTAGATCTTAATCAGCTTGCATTTTTTTTGTTTCTCTGTGTAAGTGATAATTGTATATGTTTAAAAAAATTTTTTTACAAAATTTTTTTACCATTTATCTACATCCATATAGATACACCATATAATTCTAAATTTAATCTTGTAGTTCCCCACCGTTGTGATTATTTACTTAAGGTAGCATGAGGAGTTTTGTTTTGAGAACTTGCCATATAGCATACTTAGAATACATAGAAACAAATATGATTTTTTGTGGAGTTCCAGTCCACTAGGGATCTTGGACTCTTAACAAGAGTATCCCCATTTTTCTCAGCTCCTTGTATAGGATTATATAGGAAAGTGGCAGTGCTGTTAAGCTATTAACCTCTAGATGAACTGGAGATAATCTTGGCTTTTGCTCAAAGAGAATAAGAAAGAGGGCAAGAAAACATTTCATACTCCAAATTAAGATTTGTGAATAAAGATATTTAGGTGCCTTAGTTGAAACAGTAAAAGAGGAATAAAGGAATAACTAGACCTGAAAAGAGGAGAAGAACAGGATGAGGATATGAAATATGGATTGAGTCAGGAAGAGTGAGTGATCTCTAATAAGCTGAGAGCTTCTATATCCTGGCCCTGGATAAGTAAATGAAGCTTTGTTACAATCAGTTATTTTACCAATATGGAAAGAATCTAGTTACAGCAGTATATTCCAGCAAGCTTAATTACAATTCTTTAGAATTAATGGGAATGTTGGAGTAGCCCTATAACTAGGGATTACTGCCTAGAAAACAGATAATATAAATAGGAGTTTTTTCTTCCATTACAAAATGGATATATTCTATTTAACAATCTTTAATCATCATTTAACATGTAACTTGAGGTCCAGAGTTATTTGTGACATAAAACAACGACTGTTCCATTATTTCTCATGATTTTGTGGATCAGAAATATAGCCAGGACTCAGCTGGGTGATTCGTCTCTTTCACGTGGTATCTATGGGGGTCACTCGGTAAACGGCTGGCAGATGAGCTGGTCACAGAGTCCAAGATGGCTTCACTCACTTGTCTGGCACTTTGTTGGACATGGCTGGAAGGCTGGGTTCAACGAGAACTATTGACCAGAGTAGATGCATGTGATCTCACCAGTATGACAGTCTTAAAATGGTCAGGACTTCCAGAGAAAATGTTCCAAGAGAACTAAGTAGAAGCTGTAAGACTTTGTTATCAGTTTCCCATTGTTGCTGTAACAAATTGCCACAAATATAGTGGCTTAAAACAACACAAATTTATTCTCTTAGAGTTCTGGAAGTCTGAGGTCCAAAATTAGACTTAAGGGGCTAAAATAAAAGTGTTAGCAATGCCCTGTCCTTCTGGAGGTTCTAGGGGAGAATCTGGTCCTTGTTTCTTCCAGCTTTTGGTATTCCTTGGTTCTTGCTCACATTAATCTCTGCTTCGGTTGTCACATCATTGACCTTTTTGCCTCTCTTTTATAAGGACCCTCGTGATTACATTTAGGGCCCACCTGGATAGTTCAGGATTAATCTTTCTCAAAATCCTTAACTTAATCACATCTGCAAACTCTCCTTTGCCATATGAGGTGATGTATTCACAGGTAGGAGGATTAGGATGGGGACATATGAGGAGGGGTATTGTTCAACCTACCACAGTTTATGACCTAGCCTTGCAAGTCCCAGAATGTCATTTCTGCTGCATGCTATTGGTCAAACAAGTTACTAAGACCAGTCTAGATTCAAGGGAAGGGAAATTAGGAGGAGATATTCTATGTAGGTAACCATAACTAATAATTGTAGTTTGTTCCTTTATATCAGTTCCTTTATATCCTTTATAACATTTAAAAATTAATCGTTTCTGTTGGAAATCTTGTATTACATCTTTCTTTATTAATGCATACCAGTAACGTATTAGTTTTTGTTTGTTTGTCTTAAGACTTTTGACCATTCGTTCTTGTACTGAGTGCCAGTATAGTGATAGTGATTCATTTGATTGATAGATATATAGAGAGACAGAGGGAGACAGAGATGTATAGGACTCTTTCCTCTATATCAGGATATCTTAGCCTTGGCGGTATTGACATTTGGGCTGTATAATTCTTGTTGTGGGGCTGTCCTCCACATAGGATATTTAGCAGCATCCCTGTCTTCTAGCCACTAGATGCCAGTAGCACCCTCCCACCCTCCTCACCCCAAGTTTTGTGTACCAAAAATGTCTCTAGACATTGCCAAATATTCCCTGGAGGAGACACTGGGTGGGAGGAAAGGGAGGAATTTAGCAAAACCAATCTGCTTGAGGGCCATCGCTTTATATGAAATGCTGTATCAGACTCTTCACCTCATTATCAAGTAAATGAGCTTTGTGATAACTCTTTTCCTTGATTGTGATGTCCTTTCACTTCTAAGTTCTTAACTAAATTCTAAATATTCGACCCTTAGAAAATAGGGCTTCCAGATAAGTCAAACACTGCCATAGTTGAATTCACCAGTAATTTGCTGGTGTTCCTCTCAATAGTCACTATTTTCTTACTTTTTATAGCAGTTGTGACAAGGAAATTTTTATAAAGATGTTTGTAGATAGGAAAATTGAAATAATATAAAGTCTGCAACTTTATAGGGTCATCCAAAGGGTCAGGCAGAAATAAAGATAATGGATAATCTTGAATGTTGGGAATGATCTGATATTGAATCACTATCAGTGGCGACTGTTTTAGTTTTTCTAAAAATAGTGATGAATTTGTATAACTATACTCTTATGTGGTTTTCTTTGGCATGAGAGAATATAAAGCTAACTGGAACAAATAGGGACTAAATTCCTGAGTGCAGATTTTATTAGCATCTTGCTCGTCAGCTGAATTAATTAGTATGTAAGATTCTAGCCTTGTCTTTGACTCATAGGTTTATGCTTTAAGTGAATGAAAACAACGACATGAAAGCAAGTAGTTATTTGTTAAAATATAATAACGTAGTTACCTCAGACCATCTGGTAAATGAGAGACTCTTCTAGACAAAGGACCTTGCAGGTAACAAAACGTCATTCCTCTTTTTTTTTTAAAATTTTATTTCATTTTTTTTATACAGCAGGTTCTTATTAGTTATCCATTTTATACATATCAGTGTATACATGTCAATCCCAATCTCCCAATTCATCCCACCCCCACCCCCACCCCCACTTTCCCCCCTTGGTGTCCATACGTTTGTTCTCTATCTCTGTGTCTCTATTTCTGCCTTGCAAACCGGTTCCTCTGTACAAAACATCATTCCTCTTAACCTCTGAAACGTTTACTTTGACTGTGTTTGATGGCAACATATTTGAACATACTGCTTTTTTCTCTGCCTTAGTAAAAGTATAACGAGCACAGTTTTGCTTGTACCAGATGTCCGAGTCCTTGTATACTGTATTTTAATACGATGATTTTCTTTGGGGCTACTTAACTTCTATTTGTAGAGATACTAGTCATCACACCAGATGCCCCCAGAACGCTGTGCTGTTTCCGTTGGCATGCTTTCAGACCGTGTCATAGTGCTGGCGAGGTGTGTCGGATTTGTTCTGCCCCTGCCCCACTCCATCCACAGTGCCCTCGGACCACTCTGCTCTATCCTCATTCGTCCCTTGTGGTAAACTTTGCTGCTGTGGAAGGAGGTCTGCTTCTCGGGCATCTCTTGTTGTTTCTAATGTCTGCTCTCTGTCACTCTTTAATGGTGGTTTTTTTTTTTTTCTTCTTATATTTCTTTCAGTATCTCTTTCTCTCTTTACCCTTATGCTATTCAGTAGGGTTTAATCTTGATAGACATTTCAGGGTCACAAACCACTACTCTCCTGTCTCTCCAGCTAGCCAGTCGCACCTATCACATTGCTATGGACCTCTGACTCTTCAGATCTCACACTGAAGATCTTGTATTTCTGCTAATGTTACGATTATGGCCGTTCAAAGGATTGTTGCTGTAAATACCTGAAAGGCACTTAGGTTCAGAGAAGTTTAGGTTAGAATGGTGTTCTTTACTTGGTTTACTTTAGATTTTCTGTCTTCTTTCTGAGTTTTAGGGTAGACTTTAGGGCACTGGGTTATTAAAACATTTGTAATTTTAAAAATAGCATGATATTTTGTAATATAACTTCTGAATTTCTGTTGTATAATGGTTCTTATATTTTATAGAAGACATCCCACTGCTACCACTATTGCTGCTGCCAACACCATTTTCATTACCATTACTTAGCAGTTATTGAATGTTTGCTACAGACATACTGGGCTAATTAAGTGAGTTTTCATGTAATTATTGTTTACTTCTCTTGGAGAGAGAAGGAGTTATCTCTATTCTATGGATTAAGATGCTGAGGCTGAGGAGCTTGCCCAAGATCCTAAAACCTCTGTGGCAGAGTTTTTAGCTTAGCTTTGTTTGACTTTAAAATCCCTGTTCTTATTATTGCACCTTTCTGTAGATATTCATACCTGGAATTTTTTTAACATGTGCTGGGAAAAAAGGTAACAACTCAAATGCTCAATAAAAGTCACATGTGCTGGTAGTATATCTTAGTCTATCTTTTATATGTTTGCATAATATACACATTCAATACAAAAGCAAATATAGCATTGTTACTTTTAAAATAAGGGAAATCAAAGTAATATCAGTGTGCAAAAAAGTTTATAAATTGTGGGGGGATTTTGAAAAAGTCAGAAAACTAGTATTTGGGCCTTCCAACTATTATAAATCTTTAACTTTCTAACCGTTATTCTAATTTTCCTTTAGATTTTTAAATGAGTTAAAAAAATCTAACATGCTATTCATAGAAAACCTTTCTAAACTTAGAAAATTTATTTGTGTAACAAATATTTGTTACTCTCCCTACCATAGTAGACTCGGTACTGCATATTGGAAGTGTGTCAGAAAATTAATTCAGGGAAATACTCTCATGAAACCTACATTTTTGATAGAGGAAAGATAAGAGCAATAAAGTAAATAATAAAATAATTATAGACAGTGTGTGCTATTAGAAGAATAAATAGAAGGACATTTACTTTACTTAAAGTGATCTGGGAAGGCCTCTGTTTAGGTAATATTTAAGCTGAAAATAAAGGATTGAGAAGAAGCCATTCATTCAGACAGATGGCATTCTCAGAAGGAAAAGCAAATACCAAGAGGCTGAGATAGGAAGGGACTTCATATTGTGTAGGAATTGAAAGAAGGCAAATATGAGTGGAACTTAATGAACAAAGGGTAGAGTGGAATGGGATGAGATGTACGTAGACAGAAGCCAGATAGGCCAGGACCTTTCTGGGTAAACCATATGAAGGCCATTCGAGCATTTAAGCATTAGTGAAATAATGGTATTTGAAGAGCCCTCTGGCTGCTATTGGAGAACAGATTGGAGGGTGCAGATGTGTAAGCTGGGAGACCACTTAGGAAGCTGTTACAGTAGTCTAGGCTAGCAATGATGGTGGCTGAGACTAGGTGGCCACAGAGATGAAGAGGAGGAGATGGAGTCAAGACATACTTGTGAGAGTGAACTGATGGGACTTGCTGATGGGTTAGAAAGGGTCAGATAATTAAGAGAAAGGAAATAGTAAGTGATGACTTAGGTTTCTGACTATACTGACTGAGTAAAAAGCGTTATTATTAACTGTGAGGGAGAACACTGGGGAAAGAATAGATTTGGGGGTGTGGAACTTAAAGTGTTAATTTTGGACATGTCAAATTGTAGATACCTTTGTGAATATAAATGGAGATGTCAAATAAGTAGGTGTGTGTGTTTATGCATGTGTATGTATTTATACACTTAAATCTGGAGCTCATAGAAGTTTAGGCTGAAGATGTAAGTGTGGGTGTCAACAGCTGTATATAGATGGAGAGGAAGATCCAGGACAGAACTCTGAAAAGCACCAGTGTTTATTGGAAGGGAAAATGAAGAAGGATCAGAACTAGAGGGAGACTGAGGAGTGTCTACAAAGTCAGGAAAAATAACAAGAATAGTGTATTCCAGAAGCTAAGTGAAGAAGACAGCATTTCATGAAAGAGGGAATGATCTGGTGCTTTAGATGGTTCAAATAAGAGGAAGACTGGCGGTTGGGAGGGTGGAGTAAAGGTCTATTGGATATAACAACACAAAAGAGAGTGATGTCTTTGTCAAGAATTATGTGAGGAGAAGCCAGATTTTAGTTGGCTGAGGAGGCAGTATCAATAAGGAAGGATTCAACTCTTTAAAGGGAACTTTGGATATGGAGGGCAGGAGGTGTTGGGCCATAGCTTGAGTACTACTAAGATTCCCTCTTTCCTCATCGGTCAGAAGTCTGAACTTATTTTAAATATATGTTACTAGTTTACTCATTTTTTACAGAGTTCTGTGTAGAATTCTAGTTTATCAGAGAAAAATGTAATATCACAGGTAAGCAAATTATACCTCTTTTTAGCAGTATTGTGTAGAAAATATACAGGCCATTTAGCAAGTAATGTCTTTTCATTTTCTTTGGTAAGAAGCTTAGAGAAATCAAGAAGATGATTTGAAACTCCACTTTCAATTAAAATACCTAAAGGCTAGGGAGAACATTTTTTTCCTGGGATGTGGTACTTTAAGTGCTAAAACTGAAAGAGTCCCAGGCAAACTGGATGGTTAGTCACCCTACCTGCCCACGGGTGACAGTATTTTTGCCGTTCTCACAGATTAAGGCTTTTGACTCATAGGAGAGGTTGAGAAAGGGATCCAGGTAGAGTTTCATGTCCCTTCTGCACTACTGCTTTTTCCCTTCCTCTAGGTCTGTACCACAATGGACGCTTTCTTAGGGCTCCTTCTATTACCTTTTGTGTCTGGTGAGATTTCTGGTGAAAGAACCTGCAAGAAGGTGCAGACTCCCACAATTTATTCATACCCTAATGCCTTCACACTGTTGCACTGGCTGTCACTCTGCCTTCACCTGTTCCCTTACTATTCTAGCCGTATTCGTATGGTGTCCAGTTGCATCTGTCTCAAGTAAGCATGTGCTAACGTCTCCTCTGTCCTTGCAGGTGCCTGCTTCTCTTTTGATGTAGGGCCAGTTGTTTGCTTTGTGACTTGAGTTCTCTTATGGGTTTGAAATAAGTCATAAATTTGAATTTAGTTTGACTTCGTTTCACTGTAAGGGTGGGAGCAATACTCTTTGTAGCTCTCTATATCCCACAGTGAAAACTAGAACCTGCTTCACAAAGTTTAATGTACATATAAAATGATCTGGGAATCTTACTGAAATACAGATGCTGTTTCAGTAGATTTGGGGTTGAGCTTGAGTTCTGCATTTCTAACAAGTTCCCAATGATTCAGTGCTACAGGTTCAGGGGGGCAATATTTTGAATAGCAAGGTTATAGCAAGTGTTTTTGTTTTTAAGGTGAGAAAGTTGAGGTCATGTAGATAAACTCAGGCATCCTTGCATTTTGAAAGGAAACAGGCAAACATGTGAGAGTGATAATGTAAGGTGTGGCATATTTTGTGAGCTAGCAAATTTTGTTTGTGTATTAGAAAGATCTTATGGTTTAAAAAAACATTATTATAGCATTTTTTTCTACTCAAAGGGACCTGTTAAGAACATTACAAAAAGTGTGAATTGTTAACACTGATTTTATAGTTATACAACGATCACTTTTGAGTAATAAATGTTGTGTAATAGATTTATTCCCTTGTTCTAATTTCTTTTTCTTTCCCATTATTACCTTGAATATACTGTTCATTGGTTAGTCTCATTTCTTCAGTGAACCATGTCCTATGTCATACTTTTCTTCTTCTGCTTTTCTTCATCCTATTCTTCCTATGTTTTCCCCACTCAATTTTGTATTGCTTTTAAAATTTAGAAACAATCTCAAATTTCTGAAAAAGTTTCAAGTGTAGTATAGTAAGATTTTTTTCCTTCCCCTGAATCATTTGAGAATAAGTTGCTGACATGATGCTCTGTCATCCCTGGCACAGGGTAGGTTCTTTGGGAAGCAGTCTTTGAGACAAAATTTAGCATGCAGGAAGTTTACTGGGAGTGCCGTTTGGAAACCTCACCTTAGAAAGGAAGGGAAGGAAGGAGTTTTGGGCAGAGGTAGAAGTAAAGTGATGCAGTCTCAACCGAAGCCTTAGCTGAACCTGAGGAGAGGTCTAGAGATAGAACGACCCTTCAGTGCTGTCCTGAGTTGGGTGACAGGTCCAGGCCTCCTCGTCTGTGAAATTACATGCGGAACTGCCCTGGGCAGGGGGCAGAGCCTTGGGTGAGGCAGCATTCTTCAGCTGAAGCAGTCCCCTAAGAGGACTGTCACTGAGGGCTGTCTCTCGGAAGGACTTCGGGCAGCTAAGGATCAACTGTGCATCACGATGCCCACTACAACTGGAATACTTTGGCCTATACTTCCTACAAAGAAGAATATTGTCCCATGTAAGCCACAATAACATGGAAAGATTACTACCATCTTATTCTCTGTCACTGAGGTTTCACCAGTTGTCCCAATAATGCTCCTTTACACCAAAAAGATCCAGTCCGAATCACATGTTGCATTTAGAATTTCCTTTATTTGAAACAGTTTCTTAGTCTTTCCTTTGGCTTTCATTACCTTGATAGTTTTGAGGACTACAGACCAGTTATTTTGTAGCATATACTTCAATTTGGTTTTGTCTCTTTCCTCATGAATAGATTCCAGTTATGCATCTTAAGTAGGAATATCACAGAAGTAATTTAATGTTGTTTTCATCCTATCAGTTGCTCATGATTTTTCTTTGTTTCTGATGATGTTAACTATTTCTTGGTTAACCATTTCCTTTGAACATTTGATGAAGTAATATCTGTCTGACTTATCCACTAGAGAGTTGCTATTTTCCTTTTTGTAATTAATATTTTGTGGGGAGTTACCTTGAGTCTATGAATTATCCCATTCCTCATCAACTATTCAAGTTATGAATTCATATCAATATATATTCATGAATTCTTACTCTATTTAATGGGTTACAATTCATTACTTTCATTTTTGACCCTCAGACAGTCCCATATTTCACCAGTGGTAACTCCTTCAAGTTGGCTTCTTGTCTTTTTGACACCTCCATTACTCTTTGAACGTTTCATTTTTGGCACCATGCGATATTCTAGGCTAATCTTAGCACATTTCCTACCCTAGCCCTGGAATCAGCCATTTCTATAAGGAGCCCTGTTTTTTCTCGGTGTAGGATGGTATTTAGAAACCAAGATGTGCACATTAGGTGTGCTCATAGCTATTAGCGTGCTGCTGTTCTCAGGCCCCCACAGTGGACAGAGTTAGTGAATATATGAATGTATGTATTTATATACATAATAAATATTATTTATATTTCTCTATCTATCCATATCTATTATAGCATAAGAGTTCATAACAATTTTTCCAATCCTGATCCAACATCACAGGGTACATTCTTGTTTCTGTCTTTCTAACTTTATTCTCTGATGGAAAAATACCTGACTCCCATTATCCTTAATATATTTATTCTTTTGATCATTCCTCCTACATGTCACCAATATCCCATCACCACCATTGAATTTATGCTCATTTCATTAAATAATTCATTTTTTTTGTTATTGCAGTCAGTCCCTGCTTTAAACAGTTCCCATAAGCATGAATTTTAGTAACCATGTTTTAGTTAAATAACACCAGTCCCCAACAACAAGGTTCAAATTTTATTTACCACGGTATATTAACTCTTAGTAATTGCATAAAGTATTAACTTTGCTGCTAGCTCCTCAGTCCACAAATCACTGTGTAAAAACAGGGGGTGCCTCATGATTGTGACCAGTCATATCACTCTTTCACGGTCTGTCAGTGATTGGTCACTACTTATCTGTTATTCAGTTCACACACAGACAGCAAAATGTGTAGTTGTGTTGCCTCCTTGTCTCCCAGTGATATACCTGTAAGACGTTTAAAAAAAAAAAAAAGATAATGAAAAGGGGATGGACCAAAAAAGATGAAAATGCAGCAAAGTGATAATACTGAAGTGAAATTTTAATCAAATGTAAATGAGGTTATAGAAGAAATAGCTGACTGTGGGAATGTTCACACTGCTGTTGAACTGCTGCCATTTGAGAGACTCCAGATATGCAGCCAGAGGAGCTAAGAGACTGCAAACTTATGAATGAGGAAAGTGAGAAGGTTGTGATGAAAAGGATGATGTTCCAGAGAAGTGACTCTGGTAAAAATTTCACATTAAAGCAACTCTCAGATATTTCATGATATAAAAATATGAAAGATAAAATGCAAGCTATTTCAGACTTAGAAAGGAGTGTGACAATTCACTAAGGTATAGAAAAGATGCTTGTTCCATATTGTAAGTTATATGATGAGAAAGAGAGTGCTAGCACGATTGAAGTGACTTTTGATCATTTAATTTTTTTTTACAAAGCATAAAACACTTTATTTCTCAGTGTTTCTAATATTTTAAATTACAGTATAGTAAATAAACATCAGTTTTACTATTTAAAAACTTTCCCTATATATTTATAACTGCCAGTAAGAGAATTTATAATATTTTAGAAAAAAAAATTTTTTTAAGGTCACAGAACAATTGTGATTTTTTCCATCAGTTATTGTTTGCTTTGCAGCTTGCATTGTCATTTTTATGTCCCCACACTATTGTGCAAAATGAAGACTGCCCATATTCTAGCATGTTTCACTTCAAAATTTCATATACATTTGAAAACTTATACATATTTTATTTATATTATTGCTTGAATACATTGATTTAAAAATATTTTTAGCATGCAGGTATCCTAAACCCGAGATTGCCATTGTGAAGCAAGTGAAGGAGGTATCATCAGCAGAGACCCCTGATAGTTTTGGTATAGTACAATCTTGCAGTATTGATGGTTTGTCAGATGTTTAATGCAACTGGAAAAGCATCTATTTGACAGAACTTCTTGCTTGTTTGAAGTAGAATGCTTTGGTTATAGTGATAGTCTTTTTTTGTTGTTTGTTTGTTTGTTTGCATCAGTGTTTTAGACTGTCTACAGAATATTTATTTTTATTATCTAACCCTAGACCTTGTGGATATGATCAACTAATAATTGCATGTTTAATTAACTGAGAGATTACATTTATGATCTTAACAAAAGACAAAATCACTTATATTTAATTATATTTAAATAACATATTTTCAAAGTTGTTGAAATAACGAGAGCAAGTGAGACATAAGAAGCAACAAAAATTATGAATATCTTTAGGATGAATGAGTAGGATAAAAGGACAGGGAAACCTTCAGAATATTGTAAAGAGAAACTGTGTTTAAGTAACTGAACTTTAGGAAAATATATTTTAAGAGTGTATTCTTGAATAGTTTGGAAGTCTTATGTAAGTTCACTTTAATGCCATTCATGAACTTTTTTCAGATTCAGTCTCCATGCAGCTTGATATCTAACTTCTGTTGCACGTTGTGATGGTGGTGGTAGAGGAGGAATTGTGTTAACTGAGTGTGTGTGTTTGTGTGTGTATGGGGGGGGAGAGGGAGAAATAAAAATATTGCAATAAATACTTCTCTGTCCATATTTTATTTTTGATTACTATTTAATATATATGCGTTGCCTAAGAAGTATAACACAATGTTTGGAAAGGAATAAGAAATATTTTATGGGCCAATTAAAATTTTGTAAGGATAAAGGATAAATATAACTCAGTTTTCTTAGGCTGTATATATAGTATCAAGAGCAGAAAATAAACTGTAAGAACCTCCGAGAAATGGAGAGGCATATAGTGTGTGTGTACACACATACACACGTGTATATGTTAACATATTAGGGCAGTGCAAAAATCCCCCAGTTTGCTCTACTTTGCCAGTGCTAATGTAACTCTGAAGTTAAAAAGTTTAATCTAAGTGTGTATGCAGAAGTTAAGCATTTAATGAAAATGTCTTTTGAAGAAAAAAGTTTTAATTTTGGGTTATTCTGTAGATGGTTTAGTTAGTCCTCATTTTTAGGACAATGTAGGGAAAAAGGAATGATACTTATTCTATAGATAATGGCAAATGATATCACTAGGAGGTAAGGTGCTGCTGAGCAGTAAGTAATCGTAGGATTTAACCTGTCAGCGATCAGCCTTTGAGACTCAGTCTTCAGTTATAACCCTACTCACTGTAGAGTGCTTCCTCATGAATGTTTAGGTGGTATGCCTCTTAATTTTTTTTTAAATCCTACTAGCTATATAATAAACAATAACTATAGAATCAGAATCTTAGAGCTAGAAGGGATGCAGAGACCCTAAACTCCTCATTTTATATAACATGAAACTGAGATCTAGAGGATTTATGATATAGTCAAGACTTGGTGACTAGTTATATATTACACATGTAAAGCAGGGCAGGGATTAGTGTCAAGACTTTTGGATTTTTAGTTCAGTGCTCTTCACTGTAATAAATTTCTTCAGGGTTAGCAGGGGAGATTAGCGCTATACTATATGGTATCCTGTTGTCCTGAAACAGTAGAAACCATGTAATTTTCCCATTCAGAAAATATTTTATTTGTTAACCATAATAAATCAGTTGATTTCCTCTTCTTTCTTTTAACTTTGATGGATATTTTAAAATGATGTATATGAAAGGGAATGATATTTTAGGGGAGAAAAAAGGAATTTTAAAAGGTATTAGTATTTTAGTTAGTTGCGTTTTTACTTCAATTTCAAATACTAATGCATGACCAATGTTTTGACAGTGTTTTATATATCCATATACAATTGATATCCATATACAATTGATTCTTGGTTCTTTTATGTTTTCCCATTGAGAATTTACTCATTGAAAGAGAAGTAGAGCAAGAGAATGAGAATCTGGGTTCTAGACCAAGTTGTGTGTCCTTGAGTAAGTCACCTAACATCCCTGGACCAAAGTGGCTGAATCTTCAAAATGGAGAATTAAGTCAGTATACTACCAAGTGGGCAAACTACTGGCATTTGGGCTGGATAATTCTTCATTATGAAGGGCTCTCCTGTGCATTGTAGGATGTTTAGAATTCCTGACGCTAGTAGCATTTCTCAGTCATTATCACATCCACAAACAACCCTGCATTTCCAGGCATTTTCCAGGGTGAGGTAGCATATTGAGAACCACTGGCAGATTGTTTCTAAGGATCCTTTCAGCTCTAACATTCTGTGTAAGAATTTTTATTTGGGGAATGATTGAAAGGGAAAAAAGCAATGCACTGACTGAAAAATCTCTGCTCCTTCCTAATATTAAGCAATTTTATTTTAAAATGAATGTTTTCTGGGGATTTATGTCACCATACCCACAGATATACCAACCACTTATGATGTTCCAAGATAAATAATTTTTTTATAACTCACTTTAAGCTTTCCATCTATAATATAATGTATCCATGTTATGTATACTTAGTTATATGATTTTTTAAATTTAATGTTATATAGTACTGTTTCTCTGTATACCTAATAAGTAAAAGTAACAAGATCTGATTCTTTTTTTTTCTTATTTTGGCCACACCGCGCAGCTTGTGGGGTCTCGGTTCCCCGTCCAGGGATTGAACCCAGGCCACGGTAGTGAAAGCGCCGAATCCTAACCACTAGACCATGAGGGAACGCCCCAGATCTGACTTTTTTTTTAAAAGTTGTATTGTTGTTTTAATATCTTAGCCTTTAAAAAAACAGGGAAAATCATTATATATAGTAATTATTTGCCTTGTCTCTTTTCCTTTGGTATGAAGGAAGGGAAGGAATATAGTCTCTGTGTTAAGCAGTATATATAATTACTCCAAATACACAGGTAAGATGTGTAAAAGCAACCACAAATCAATAGTATGTTTGATTATCCTAAAAAAAAAAAACTCCATGAGATGACAGACATAAGAGAAATAAATTACTGTACATCTAGTATTTACTATTTCTTAAGCCAGAGTTAAATAATTAACAGGTTACTACATTAATGAGGTTAATAAAGGTGATGATTAACTGGGTACTATCACCTTCCTCATCATTACTACTGGCCAACTCCTGTCCTCATTTGTTATACCACTGGACTGCCTCAGACCAGGAATTGGTTAGCTGCCCTTAAGTAAACTGGATCCCAGTCTAGGTTGCATTGAAGCCCCAGGCTGCATGTTACCTTCTCCTGAAGGTTAGTGAGGTGACAGTATTGCATGATCTAAGTAAAAATTTCTTTACTAAATAATGTACAAGTTGCAGTAAACTTTTAAATGCTAAATAAAATTACAAAATCATACTCAAATACTTTTTTTTTGGTCTTAGCTAAGGCATGTATTTAAAAAATAATTTAAAAGTCCTTTTATAATTAATAGTCATTTTAAAAGACAAGATCTGTTAATTGAAATTTACTAAATTAAAGTTTTCCATTTCTAAAGTGTTTCATTTTTAATTGGAATGTCAGTGTTTATAAGTATATTGCTTAGTCATATTAATTTGTTTCTTTTAAAAAATATTGCCTTGTAGCTTTATAAACCCTTTTTGGTGCATGTTTGAGTTTTTTGGCATTTAATATGATTTACTTTGCTTAAATTATTTTTCATACAGCATGGTTTGCATTTTAAGTTTGTTTTCTTTAATGTGTTATATATTTATTGTAAATTTAACTTTACCCGTTCGAACTCTTGGTTCTGTTAAAAGTCTAAGCAGTTATCTATTTAGAAATATGGGTAATTGAAACCTGTAATCCCCCAAACTGTTGTTTAAATGCAGCAGTTCCATCTCTGTTCTTTTCATAAATCTCTTTTTAGGTCAAATTGTGATTTGTGTTGCCAAAGCCACTTCCTCTCCTTTCTCAGGGAAGATTCTGGGGTGGGGCTTAGAACAAATACTAGGTGGTCAAATGATCAGAAACTGCATCACGGGACACTTCAAGGGTATTGAGTTATTTGTAATTAAAGGAATAGTGCGTGCATTAAACTATTCCTTTTATGTCATCTCAGGGTGATGTTGGCTTCCATACTTTTCTTGCTGTCTATTATAAATGATTCTGAATTTTCCCCTTGATTTGTG
The DNA here is from genome assembly GCF_949774975.1 of Lagenorhynchus albirostris. NCBI lineage: Eukaryota > Metazoa > Chordata > Mammalia > Artiodactyla > Delphinidae > Lagenorhynchus > Lagenorhynchus albirostris. Next base: position 67,164,643 of record NC_083111.1, on the reverse strand, counting down.
ATCTTATATTGATGTTTATGTCTATGATAATAGACTGAAATAAGTTACAACATTTAGAATTATCGTTGCTGTGAAAGCATATTGGAAACCAAGACCTTTCTTTTTGTTCTTTAGCTTTTCTTTCGTTTCAAGTTTGTATTTATACTTGTAAAGTATGGTTAAATTTAATGGAAGGTTTAACAATGAAAATGACAGATCATAGTTTTTAAAAAAGTATTTTTTTATTTTAAAAATTGAAGTATAGTTGATTTACAATGTTGTGTTAGTTTGAGGTGTACAACAAAGTGATTCATTTATACATATGTATACATCTATTCTTTTTCAGATTCTTTTCCCTTATAGGTTAAAATACTGAGTATAGTTCCCAACAAATTATAATTTTTATTACATAATATTATAGAACTCACTATATCAAGGGGGGTAGTTTTGTTTTCCAGCACCACCTTTGTAAACGCGTTTTGTTTTATAGTGGAGGCTAAAATGAAGTGTAGGTGTTCCACTTACTTTCTTCTACTGAAGTATTTTGATTTTCTTTTTTTTTTTAATTAAGGGTACTTTAATTAATTAATTAATTTATTTATTTTTGGCTGTGTTGGGTCTTTCGTTTCTGTGTGAGGGCTTTCTTTAGTTGTGGCAAGCAGGGGCCCCTCTTCATCGCGGTGCACGGGCCTCTCACTGTCGTGGCCTCTCTTGTTGTGGAGCACAGGCTCCAGACGCGCAGGCTCAGTTGTGGCTCACGGGCCTAGTTGCTCCGTGGCATGTGGGATCTTCCCAGACCAGGGCTAGAACCCGTGTCCCCTGCATTAGCAGGCAGATTCTCAACCACTGTGCCACCAGGGAAGCCCTTGATTTTCAATTTAAGATATATTTCTTAGTACAGTAACTTATTTAGAAAAGAAATACACTAGGCTTAGTTTATCCTAAAAGATATTTTAAAACCACTTGTCTATATTGGACTGAAGATTTTTTAAAAATTATTTTTAAGGGGAAATATAGTAATAAACTCCTTTGACCTGTCCTACCTATTTGTTGTATTGGAATCTTTTGCCACTTAAAATAACTTGGCAATTGATTGGGACCTGGAAATTTCTTTCAAGGATTTTGTTTTAATGACATTTTATCTATATTCCGAAAACATGAGAATATTTTTAGTACAGTATAACAATAAAAAAATAAAAATGTAGCAAGATGGGAGTAATTTAGCATACTTTTTCTGAGAGGAATTTTGCAAAATTTTAAAAATCCTTAAATGTATGCCCTTTTTTTTGGACTCAGTAATGCCACTTGAGAATCTACCATAAAGAACTTTCAGGGGAACATAAAAAGATTTAGGTACATGTTTGTATGAGTGTTATTTATAAATGTGAAAAAGAATAAAGAATAAATATCTAGTCATAGGGGATTAAACTACTATGTATCATATGATGAAATAAAATACCACCAATACAATTATTGCCTTAAAAAATTTAAGGGGGAAATATTCACCACATAGTGCTTTGTGAAAATGGCAGAACACAATTTTCTGTATACCTCTCTATAGAAAAAAGATTGAAGGATAATACATCAAAATGTTTATTTCTGATAAATTATAGGTAGTTTGAAGGTTTTTTTTGGTTTGTTTTTCTGAGTCTCATTAACTTTCTATAATAAAGGTATATAACCTTCTTAGTTGAAAAGTGTAACTTATTCATTTAGATAAACCAAAGGAATTTAGTATTTTAAATGTTATTTTCTAATTTTTACTTAAAAATCGCTCTTAAGTTAAAAAACTCAACATCATCATCCTTTTCATATATGTAATATGAATAAATAAATATTTATGTGTGAATTATATACGTGTGTATGTAAATATGGCTTATTTAATGTAAGATGTTTGCAGTAAATTCCTATGGTTTTTTTTTTATTAATGGAGGCTGTACAGTATTTGGGGGTTCTTTTGGTGTCTTCATTTCATTTTTTTTTAATTTTATTTTTTTATTGGGGTATAGTTGTTTTACAATGTTGTGTTAGTTTCTGCTGTACAGCAAAGTGGAGTTCCCTGTGCTATACAGCAGGTTTTTGTAAGTTATCTATTTTATACATATCAGTGTATATATGTCAATCCCAATCTTTGTTATATCCAAATTGATACGACAATCAATTTTGACTGAAAAGCACAAAGGCACAAGGCATTTTATGGCCAGGTTACAGGTAGTTGTTCTATTCCCAGTGGTTCTATTCTAAAACTTGCATGTTGTATATTCCTGAAAAGCACAATTTAAAAGAATTTTCCTACTTTATTCTAAGCATTAATATAAAAGGTAAATTTTAGTATGTTTATAGCACTGATAAAAGTATTTGAATATATGTTACATTTTAGTTATGAAGGATTCTAAGACATTTTGGTAAAACCTAGTAGGAATTTTCCAGGATTAAAACAAATGTGAGGGGCTTCCCTGGTGGCACAGTGATTAAGAATCTGCCTGCCAGTGCAGGGGACACAGGTTCGAGCCCTGGTCTGGGAAGATCCCACATGCCGCGGAGCAACTGAGCCCGTGCGCCACAACTACTGAGCCTGCGCTCTAGAGCCTGCATGCCACAGCTACTGAAGCCTACGCGCCACAACTACTGAAACCCGCGCACCTAGAGCCCGTGCTCCGCAAAAAGAGAAGCCACCGCAATGAGAAGTCCACACACCGCAACGGAGAGTATCCCCTGCTCGCCGCAACTGGAGAAGGCCCACGCGCAGCAAAGAAGACCCAGTGCAGCCAAAAAATAAAAAATAAAATTTTTTTAAAATAATAAATAAATAAAACAAATGTGAGGTTTAAAATGGTGATATTTGTTCTTCTATGATTAGAGGTCATTGAAATAGTGTAGTATAGGCTTGATTGTAGGAATACTGTCCCAAATGTATGTCTTGGGAAAAACTGCTTCTTAATCTTACCAATAAAAAAATTATTATTGTTTATTTTTCACCACAGGAAAGAAAAATCTGATTGGAATTCAGCTTAAATTAGAGCCTCCAAGTTAGCTAATTTCCTTTCTCACCAGATGCCATTTTAAGTTTAAAAAAAAAAAAGACAATGATAAACAATGGTCAGGAATTTATTTTAAAATAAGCTTTTAGAACATGGCCTGGGGATTTGGAAACCTTTAGATCTGTGTTCTACAGCAAAGCCTGGGAACCCCTGGCATAGCTGGAGATAATATCTGTTCATCTGGTTTTTCCATAGTGCTTAGCAGTGTGTATATATTAGGAGGTATCTGTGTGCACAGTGGAGTCTGATCCAAAGGTGTCAAGTTTAGACTACCTGATGACTAATCAACAAAGAAATACAGTAGCGGGACTGAAAAAAAACCATGTCCCACCAACTCATTTGCCCAGATCTAGGAAGTCTCTTTCTTGTGTGGCCTTCTCTGAGGCTCCCTTCAAAAACTTTCTCTCTCCCTCCATTTTTAAAAAAATCTCTACATTTGTTCCTCATCTGTTTTTCTTACCTTGCTCTGTTTCTCATTTCTCCCTTTGTCTTTCTCTTCCTAATCCAACTTCCCCCCTTTTTAAGTGAATATAGTATAAAACAAATATTATATACTTATATTTATATAATAAAATATAAAAAGCTGCTGGATTAAATATATTTTTATTCCTGAAACAGGAGAAAAAAGCCTTAATTTGTGTTTTGTTCTCTCTTCTGGTTTTTATGTGACAGTGACCCTCAGTTTTATATCTCCTAAATAGATAATAATTGAGCATTAAAATGATGATTTTGATGCACTATAATATTCCAATTCATCAAAGAAGTATTTCTTTTTAAAGAATTCAATATTACTTAGGTAGTAACAGTATTTTATAAGCTACATCAGTTCTCTGGTTGCTTTAGTTAACTAGAAAACTAACTGGAATACCTCATTCTTTGTACATTCTAAAAAATTAGAATTTCATTTAATAAAAGTGAAATTGCTTTAAATGTTTTAAACTGTTTTCTCTAATCTTCCTGGGTTACTGAAGCAAAACAAAATGTTGAAAACGTTGAAAATTTTTATATTTAAACATGGAAAGTACTTTCTTATGTTTTCAGGATTTGTAATGAATATCTTAAGTGCTTTTTAATTCGGAAAAGATTTGTCTATACAATAATTGAATATATGTATGTTCTCAAGGACAGATCAGAAGGAGAGATAGTCCCACTTAAAATAATTTTTATTTGATTTGGTATGGTATAAATTAGCAGTTTGCAAGAACTGTCTTATTTACTGTCCCTCCAGCAAAGACTTTTAACTGTGAAATCAAAAGAAAAAAAAATTTATTTGTAAATACTATCTCATAGACACATACAGATAATTTTCCTAATCTGTATGTTTCTAAACATGGAACCCTATCAAGCACAACTTCTCCTTCAAACAATGAGAAATATCAGAAAGGGAAAAATGTAAGGAAGTCTGGATGTTAGTTATTTTTTGCCACTATTGTGAATAAACACACTTTGGGAAAGCAGAACAGTTATCATTACATTAAAATTTTTTCTGACTGTGTTCATGAGGGATATTGGTCTGTAGTTTTCTCCTTTTTGTAATTTCTTGGTTAGATTTTTTTTTTTTTTTTTTTTTTGTGGTACGCGGACCTCTCACTGTTGTGGCCTCTCCCGTTGTGGAGCGCAGGCTCAGCGGCCATGGCTCATGGGCCCAGCCTATCCACGGCATGTGGGATCTTCCCGGACTGGGGCATGAACCCATGTCCCCTGCATCAGCAGGCGGACTCTCAACCACTGCGCCACCAGGGAAGCCCTCTTGGTTAGATTTTATATTTAGGACTATTCTGGCCTCATAAAATGAGTTGGGAAGTATTTTCTCATTTTCTGTTTTTCTGAAAGAGATTATAAGTTTGTCTAGGGTTGGTGTTTGCTCTTCATTAATATTTGATAAAACTCATTAGTGAAACCATCTGGGCCTAGAAGGTTTTTTAGTGTGAATGTTATGGAAAGGTGCTTGGTAACAAATTTGATTTTGCTACTAAATAGAACTGTTCAGATTTTTGTTTCATCTTATATCAGTTTTAGTAAGTTGTATTTTTCAAGTAATTTGTTCATTTCATCTAAGTTGTTGAATTTGTTGGCATAAAGTTATTTGTAATATTCTCATTTTAATGTCTGTAGGATATGTAGTGACGTCCCCTGTTTCATTAGTAACATATTAGTAATATGTGTTCTCTCTTTCTTGATTGGTGTACCTAAGGGTTTTTAAATTTTGTTGATCTTTTCAAAGAACCAACTTTAGGCTTTGTCTATTTCCTTTATTGTTTGTTTTTTATTTCATTGATTTCAGCTCTTTTTGTTATTATTTCCTTCTTTCTGCTACTTACTTTTGGCTTCCCTTGTTCTCTTTCGTAGGTTCTTAAGATAGTGCCACAGGTTATTCATTTTAGCCCTTTGTTTTTAATATTAGTACTTAAAACTAGAAGTTTCCCTCTAAGCATTCATTTAGCTGTTTTGACAAATTTTGATATGCTGTATTTTCATTGTGATTCAGTTTGAAAACTATTTTCTAATTTCCTTTTTGATTTCTTCTTTGGCCCATGTATTTAGAAGATGTTATTTAATTTCTAAATTTTTTTCCTAGATATCTTATTGTTATGGGTTCCATTTTGGTCAGAGAACATATTCTTTACAACTTTAATCATTAATTTATTAACACTTGTTTTGTGGATCAGCATATGGTCTATCTTGATGAATGTGCCATCTACAATTGAAAAGAATATGCATTCTGTAGTTGTTGAGTGTAAATGTTTAAATATCAGTTGAATCAAGGTGGTTGGTAGTGTTCAGATAACGTGTTTTTTACTGCTATTTTCCCCTAGTGTTCTATCAGTTACTGAGAGAGAAGCTTTTGTATCTCCAAGTGTGATTGTGAAAATGTTTATTTTCCCTTTAATTCTGTCATATTTTGCATCATGCATTTTGGTTTTTGTTTGTTTTTCTTTTTATTTTGGTTGCACTGGGTCTTTGTTGCTGCACATAGGCTTTCTCTAGTTGCTGCCAGCAGGGACTACTCTTCATTGCAGTGCACTGGCTTCTCATTGCAGCAGCTTCTCCTGTTGCGGAGCGCGGGCTCTAGGGGCACAGGCTTCAGTAGTTGCAGCACACGGGCTCAGTAGTTGTGGCTCATGGGCTTAGTTGCTCCACAGCATGTGGGATCTTCCCAGACCAGGGATTGAACCTGTGTCCCCTGCATGGGCAGGTGGATTCTTAACCATTACGCCACCAGGGAAGTCCGCATCATGCATTTTAAAGCTCTGTTATTAGGCATAAACAAATTGTTATTATGCCTTTTGATGAATTGACTCTTACCATTTTGAAATGTCCCTGGTTCTGGTAATACTGTCTGTAAGTCTACTTTATCTGTTATTAATATAGCCACTCCAGCCTTTGTAAGCTTACTGTTTGTATAATGTATTTTGTACCATTCATTTACTTTCACCCTATTAAAGTGTAATTCTTGCAGATATCATATAGTTGGGTCTTACTTTTTTTATCCATTTTGACAATCTATGCCTTTTAATTGGATTGTTTAGTCCATTAACATTGAAAGTAATTACTGATATAGTTGGATGTAGGTTTACTATTATACTATTTGGTTTCTGCTTGTCCCTCTGTTTTTTGTTCTTCTGTTCTCATTTCCTGCATTCTTTTGACTTAATATTTTTTGGAATTCCCTTCACATTATTTATTTAGCTTTCTAACTATGTCTTTAATGCATTTTGTCTATATGTATGGTTGCTCTAGGAATTGCAAATATGCATTCGTAACTGTTTTCAGACTGCTTAGAGCTAATACCACTTAGAGCCTTGTACCACTTCATATACATTGTAGAAATATTGCAACCATATTTCCAAATTGGTCCATTTGTACCCTCCTTCATCCTTTATGCATTGATGTCATATGTCTTACATCTACATATGTTATAAACTCCACAAAGCAGTGTTGTAATTTTTGCTTTGGACAATCAGGTTTACTTAAATTACTAGGAAAAAGGAAAAAAGTTTTTTATATTTATTCAGTATTTACCATGTCTGATGCTCTTCATTCTTCCCTGAAGATTTTACTTTCCAACTGGTATTTCCTTCCGTCTGAAGAAGTTTCTTCTGCATTTCCTGTTTTGCAGATTGGCTGGCAACACATTTTTTCATAGTTTTAGTTTAACTGAGGTACAGTTTGCCTTCATTCGTGAAGGATAAGGATATTTTTCTGGATATGCAATACTGGACTGACAGCTTTCTTTTTCTTCCGTATATTCAAATCATTGTTTTCCTTTACTTAATGTGTCACTTTTTTTCCTGACTGCTTTCAATATATTTTTTTCTTTTTCATTGGTTTTCTTTATATTTATCCTACTAAGCGTTCACCAAACTTCCTGAATCTTTTGAAATTTTTGTCTTCCCCCCAACTTTGAGAAAGTTTTAGCCATTATTTATTTTAAAAGATTTTTGGGTCCTTTTCTTTCTCCTCACCTTCTGGAACTCCAGTTATGCATCTATTGACCTTTTGATATTTAGCCACAGGTCCCTGAGACTCTGGTTTACTGTTTTTCAGTCCTTTTATTCTCTTTTTCAGATTGGGTAATTTTACTGATCTATCATTATGTTCATTAATTGCTTCTTCTGTCACTTTCATTATGTTTTTAAGCCTATCCAGTTAATTTTAAAATTTCAGATATTGAATATTTCAGTTATGGAACTTCAGTTTGTTTTTTATCATTTCTATTTGACCATTTTTATTTTTACATCTTCGAATATAATTTTAATTACTACTTTAAATTCCTTGTCTGCTATTTCTAACATTTGAGTCACTTTAAAAAAAAATTGAACTATAGTTGATTTACAATGTTGTGTTAGTTTCTGGTGTACAGCAATGTGATACAGTTGTACATATATATGCATATTTGAGTCACTTTTGAATTGGTCTCTGTGTATTGTTTTTTATCCTGAAAATGGGTCAGGTTTTCCTGTTTGTTTGTGAAGTAATTTTGGATTGTATCCTAGTCATTGCTATTATTATGTTGCAGAGACTCTGGATTGTGTTTCATTCTTCTGAAAAATATTGACTTTTGTTTATTTGTTTTAGCATGCAGTTAATTGTTAGGCTCAAACTGCAAACTCTGTCTCTTAGGCTGCAGCTCAAATCTTCAGTTATTTTACCTTTAACTGAGATTTTTGGAGTTTTCCCTGCACAAGCGTGGTTTACAGGTCAGCCATATATTTGAACCAAATGTGTATACAGAACTTAGGGCTCCTCCTTTCTGACTTTATTCTTTCCAGGATTCCCCTCTCAGTTTCCAGCGGCTTTAGTTACCTTGCACCCTGCCCACTACTTCTTTTTTTTTTTTTAACATCGTTATTGGAGTACAATTGCTTTACAATGGTGTGTTAGTTTCTGCTTTATAACAAAATGAATTAGCTATACATACACATATATCCCCATATCTTCTCCCTCTTGCATCTCCCTCCCTCCCACCCTCCCTATCCCACCCCTCTAGGTGGTCACAGAGCACCGAGCTGATCTCCCCGTGCTATGCGGCTGCTTCCCTCTAGCTATCTATTTTACATTTGGTAGTATATATAAGTCCATGCCACTCTCTCACTTCGTCCCAGCTTACCTGTCCCCCTACCCGTGTCCTCAAGTTCATTCTCTACGTTTGTGTCTTTATTCCTTTCCTGCCCCTAGGTTCTTCAGAACCTTTTTTTTTTTTTTTGAGATTCCATATGTATGTGTTAGCATACGATACTTATTTTTCTCTGACTTACTTCACTCTGTGTAACAGTCTCTAGGTCCATCCACCTCACTACAAATAACTCAATTTCGTTTCTTTTTATCTGCCCACTACTTCTTTAGGCCAGAAAGACTGAAGTTTTTTTATTAAGAGTTTTAGTTGGTCTACATGTTGTGGATTAGGCCAGAAGCTGTGTTAAATGGGTAGCTCATTTAGTTCCATTCTTTCTTCTAAGTGTTGATTCCTCTCCAGAATCAACCTACTTTTGGTCATTTTCCAGTGCTTTCAAATATTTATTTATAGTTATAGTTTTTCTGTGCAGGAGGCTTGGTCTGATAGAAGATTATTCAGTCAGTATTGGAAGTAGAACCAGGATTTCTTAAGCTAAAAATGGTTAGAGAATATGGTGTGGTGATGTACAATCTTAATAGTCATCTTATTTTTAAATATTTAGAAAAGAAGAGAGAAATTATGATGCATGTAACACGTACATACACACATAGAGTAACTGAAAGAACTGGTTTTTCTAACTCCAAATTCTGCTTAATAAAACAGTAGATTAGAATACATTTCCATGTAAGTGTACATAGTTTACCATATGTCAGAAGAAAAATTTTATGGTTAAGATATATATGTAGGGAAATAAAACTTTGGGGTTTATTATGACTGTTTTCAGGGAGGTTAAATTGGCAGCCATGACATTTTAAAACTTGTATAGATTGCTGAAACCTTGGGCTCTTTCCAAGATTGAGTTTTGCTGTGTGTTATACATCTAATGTTTTTAACTTCTTTTTTTTAAATTATTTTTTCAAATTTATTTATTTTATTGGTTTTATTTTTGGCTGCATTGGGTCTTTGTTGCTGCTCGCGAGCCGTCTCTAGTTGGAGTGAGAGGGAGCTATTCTTCGTTGCTGTGCACGGGCTTCTCATTGTGTGGCTTCTCTCGTTGCAGAGCACGGGCTCTAGGCTCGCGGGCTTCAGTAGTTGTGGCACGCGGGCTCAGTAGTTGTGGCTCGCGGGCTCTAGAGCACAGGCTCAGTAGTTGTGGCACACGGGCTTGTTGCTCCACGGCCTGTGGGATCTTCCCGGACCAGGGCTCGAACCCGTGTCTGCTGCATTGGCTGGCGGATTCTTAACCACTTCGCCACCAGGGAAGCCCTTTAACTTCTGATATGTATTTTATTTTCTTTCAGTTAATGTGGTAAAGAAGATAATTTATAGTGTCAGAATCCTCAAACTGATCAATTTATGATTCACAATTTTTTATAGATACTTTCCAATAAAACTTTCACTTTCTAGGAAATGTTCCTTTCATATTTACTCTTATTACTCCTTGGGTTCTCTATGATGCAGGAGGCAAAAATCTGTGCTTTGATTTTACTTTAATCTCTGTGCCAGTGGTTTTCTTCCCTGCTCTGTCTCCTTTACTTTATATTTCTTTCTTTTTCTCTATCTTTAAAAAAAATTATTTTTCATTACCTTTAATTTTTTAATCCTATGTGTACTTGGAAAGACAGATTAGGAATATTGGTTACATTATTTGATTTTTTTTCCTCTTTACCGCTACACGTTATACATTTGCCTAGCACTTATCCTTTTGTCTTAGGAGTTGTAAAATATTTTAAATATTTTGCTCAATATGTAAGGAATTTGAAGAAGTAAAAGCAAGGACTCTGTATATTCTCATTATATTGGGAAGGTCCTGCTTGTTGAATTTTTAGGTATTTCAGCATGTTCCAGTCAACTGACAAGGACTTCTCCTCACAGTGTCAGAACTGAGTGATGATGAGAGTAATGCAACTAGGAAATAGTTCTGGTATGTAACCACTTTTGTATGTTTGCTTCACCAGAAAACTCTGTGGAAGTACAGTGGTATCTTATATTTCTTGTTAAAAATTTGGAAAACTATTTGCATGCTTTCAAAGTAGATTTTGAAGTAACAGTGCTAGTCAAAGAATGGAAAGTATATTCTAAGCAGATGTAAAATTCTACAAAGTTTTAGGATATCTTCATTTCTTAACTGTTCTAAAAAAGGAAAAACAAAACTTAAACTTGCATTCTTAGAACTTTCTGAATAATTCAGTAATTGCCTAAACTCTAGGTTTTAGCGTATTTCTTATTGTAAAGCCTTTATGATACTATATGCTTTTTTAGTAAAATAACATTTACAAATATGAATCATACTCCTTTTTATATAGCTTATTAATGGAGATTTATTTGCTTTTTCCTTTTTAAAAACTAAATTCTTCAGTTCTTATGTTGTCATAGATTATAAATAAATATTTTAGAAAATATATATCTAGTTTGTAATGAATTTCCTTGGTCACTTCGGTTGTTTGTACTAAATCTTTAGAGCAGAGCGATCCATGGTTTGGGTTCTTCTGTGTAAGTTATCAGTTACTTCTGTTGGATTGAGTGAGGATAAAGAAGGTGGAATTCTCTGCTATTTTACCATAGCTTACTCTTACTTATAAATGGTGAGTTGTTTATTGTTACGAGATTAGGTCAGTAGATTCTTTGTAACAATTGTTAATTTTTAGATTTAATGATGGCACTTGAAGTTACTTACTTTGATGTATATACTTGGGAAAACTTTCTGTGTTTATTATGACATATATTATAAGTAATATTGCTATTTGTTGAATGATACTCTCTCTACTCTTTTGGGTCATTTTATTATGTAGAATATTCTAATTATCCAGTAGTATAGGTTTCAAAACTCAAAATATTCAGTATATTATCTAGGGATATTAATTAAGGAACATAACACAATCTGGTGAGGTTACTGGTGTAATACATTGCTTTAAAATATTATTTTCCTATTTTTAAAGGACATCTAGGTCTACTTGAGTATTATCAGTGTTTGTTTGGGTATATATTTCTTAAGTCATTTAGGGTTGCCATTTTAAAGAAGGGTAGCTATATTTCTGAAGTTATTTTTTTCCACTGTAGTTTGCGTGAACAGCCTCATTATATAGATACAAGGACTTACAAAAAACCAAAAAGCAAATGATTTACTCAGGGCTATAGGGTCCATGGTAGGCCTGTAACTAAAGCTCAGTTTTGTTTTCTATCTTTGTAATTTAATCTATACCAAGTAATATTTCCTGTATGGATAACTTTGGTCCATTAACCTAAAGATAATTTATGAAAAACTCTGCTATTCTCTCACTTTGTAATTCTGCTGGTATTTTCTTCATTGTAATAAAAAAGAAATCATGCTATAGTAACTAATTCTTGACCACACCCTTTCTTTCCCCTTCAGAAAAATTGGAAGCTCTACCACCCACCCCAGGACAGCTGAGATATGGTAATGGTTCTATAATTGTTAAATATTTGTGCATCTGTCTTTTGGACTTGAAATAACTGTGTTACTCATTAATAGTACAGAAATCATTCCAGATAGAGTGGATTATCCTATTTATTATGCTGAAGCAAAAAGTTTGTAAACTTGGTTTAAGACATATTACAGTATTATGGAATTTCTAAGATTGTTAACCATATCTATTATTGTTTAAATATTGTTACCATCTAGAGATAGAATTATAGTAGAGGTTTTCTTAATTCCCAAGAAGAAGGGTATGTTTAGTTTGGATTTAAGTTGGGTAGTTTCAGAACTAGAATTTCTAGGCTATTTTCTTTGGTGGAGAAAATACTCTGATTTGTTGTTTGTAATAAGGAGGAAAGTAAAGTTCATTTTAAACCACGAGGAAGAAGAGCTTTACAATGCTGCTGGTGTGCTTTCTTTATTACGATTGGAATAAATATTCAAGGGCTAACACCAAAGTAATGTAAAATAGTTTGGGATCTTACTATAAAGACAATGGAAGAAGAGAATTATTTAGCGGTGCGGTGAATTTGAATAGGTTATAAGTTAAAGCTAAATATTAGATGTGATTTGCTAACAACTACTGAGTTAGAGAATAATATTTCCCAAAGGAAACTGAAGAAATTGGTAGGATATCATTACATGCTGGAGAGCAAACTTATATAATTAAAATGTAGTAGCCAGTTCTTTTTAATAGTTCTTTTTACTCTCAGAGGTAGAATATAATTTGTATTAGAAATAAGTAACTTTTCCGAGGTATCAAAACAGTTTAAGAATTCTTTAAGACGTTTCTTTCCCAGGTAATCTTTTTTTATTCTTCTAGCTTGGATTCATACAATCAATATCCATAGCACTGTATAATGCTATTACCATTTTGGGGGTCATATTGAAATTACCTGCTTATATGGCTGTGTTATCATACCCAAACTTCTTGAGGGCTGGTAACCAAGTATCTTTGTATCTCAAGTGCCCTGTGGAGTGTCCAGTACATGTTTATTTGACTTTCTGAAACTTATAATTTTCCTTTGGAATGAAAATAAATTTTTATTTACAGGACACATTTACTTAGGTCTAAACGTCAAAGCATAATATATTTTATAGTTCCAGGTAATTATTATAGCAGTGTAGCAACATGCCTTGGTTTTATGACCAGGTTTTTACTAAGATAGCAATTAGTCTAATCTTAAACTTAGTTTAATAACCTTGACACCTAATTTTAAGATATTTATAACTAGCCAGTTTTAGAGATGCCATCAAATTAACCCTAAAATGTTTAGTAATCCCAAAGGTTTCATAGCTACTTTGCCATATTTACATTTCAAAGATGATTGAGATGTCTGGAGAATCTTCTCTCCAGATATACATTTAAGTAGCTCTCTTTTCACTGTAAATGTTTCATATGGTGAATTTTTAAAATTTCATTATATTCTTTTGACATGTCAAATTTGTAATATGTTTTTGAAATTCTGTATGTGTTTTAGAAGCTGATTATTATAAAATTTTGAATGTCTGGTCATTAAGCAGCTGGATCTAGGCAAAAAGTCAAAGAACTAAGTCTAGACTCTTTACTTAAAAAATCCCATTTCATTAATGTGCCACTTGATTTTTATCACCTTTCATAGCTTTTAAAACAATATGCTTAAAAAAAAAAACAATATGCTTTATAATTTAAAAGATGCTGCTTTTTACCTGGGACATTCTTATATGATTACGAGAAGAACTCTGAAATGACCTAGGATATATACTATTTTCCCCCTTGATCTTAGTCTTCAACAGTGCTTGTGGGTAGAAATGTTTCTTGTTTTACTGCTTATTAGCCTTCCCTGATTGGTGTAAAGTGGTATCAAATTTTCATAACTTCTGGATTATATTTTAATTATACTTTTTGTGGACTTAACTGCATGAAAAGGAAAAAGATCTAAAGGCACTGAACACATATATAACGAATTGGTTTAAGGGACTATTTTTTGGATGTGGTATAAAACTCAGAGCCTTGATGTTTATTTTTAAAAAGTCCTCAGTTGAATGGATGTTGACTATACCTTGGCAAATTTATAGAATAACTAGAATAAAGTCTTAACTATCCCCAGCTTTTAATCTGTTTCACAGTCTTCCTTCAATTCTCTTAATCTGGAATTCTCTTCCTTTCCAAATTAGTTGTCCTCAACTTATTTAACTAATGTTTATTGACCATCTACTGTGCACTAGGCATTCTGCAATGTGCTGAAGATGTAAATAGGAAAAAAAATGAAGCTAAATATATTTTTTAAATAGGTATTAGTTCTTCCTAGTTACACTTCTGTTTTCTCAGGTCATTCAGATTATGTACTAGATAAATAGGGTGAGATGTGCCTTTGGTAGGAAGAGATCAAGTTACATTTTCATTTAATTGAAATATTGTTTGTTTTAGTTGGTGAAAGCTATCAGGGATACTGATGTGTTGGGGGGGAAAGAGGACTTTGAACACAGATGTCTAAGACAGATGAGATCATCACATTTTCCTAACATTTGTTTAAAAAATTGTTTAATGAGTATAAGTGCAGATAGCTTCCCTGATATTTGATTCAGAACACTTTTTATTATTTCTAATATGGAGATCAATTTTATGGTATCAGTAGTTAGGTCTAAGAGAGAAAAAGATTGATGTCAATAGTAATTTAACAGGTAAAACATGGTACTTGTGTATTTATTTGTTCTGTCATTAACTGTATGTAATTTGTACATGTGTGCGTTGCCAATAAGGAAATACAAAAGCCTAACGCAATTAATTTTACATGTTATGTGTTTTTTATTTTGTTTTTTCCCCAGTATATCTTCCACCAAGTATATAAACAGAGGAGAAGCAGAATCTTTTGTCTATGGGGAATGGAAAGCAAATTCCAAAACTTAAATCTATTTATGAGAGTTTAATCATATAGTCTGTTTTTGTCATTTTAAAATTATAGAAATCTTAAAACATATTTTTCTGTTTTTGATGTTTTTCAGTATTCATCCACAATGCGATACCTTTCATAGGGTTTGGCTTTTTGGATAATGCAATTATGATTGTTGCAGTAAGTTCTTTCAACCCTTCTATTTTGAGTTAATAAAGAAATTAATGTGGTCTAAATTTTCCTAATAATTTACATATTGTAGCTATAAAGTTTTAATTAATATCATAATGAACAAGGCTATTTTTAACTATATTTCAGGTTAATTAGACTGTAGCTCAATTTTTAAGGCATCATATCTATTAATCATCAAGACTTTTGGTAAAGCATTGACAATAATAAACAAATATTTATTGGGTCTGTATTATTCTGTTCTAGTTTCAACATTCTTACTAAAGAATAAAGTATGTAAAATTTTCTAATGTTCTTTAATTGTATCAGCAGTTCTCATCATGTGTATGTTATTAATTAGTTCCTTGTCCAGTTTTCCCATACAAAAATGTTTTAAAGGGTGCTTGGATATACAGTCTATCCATTTAACCCAAAGATGATTTAAGTTTCAATTCAGAATACTGTGAATAATAAACCCTCCAGTCTTTGTTCCATCGTAGTGTTAAAAAGTTCTCCTTCGCTGAAGTCATTTTAATTTAAGGTTGTTTCTTACAAGTATTGTTTAGTCTCAGGGATGGCTGATTTATCTTTCTTACTCTTCTGTGACACTTTTTGTCACTAGATACCAATATTGGATCCAGATTATAAAGTCATGATGAAAATGCAGGTCTTCTGAAACTGCCCAGTGCTCTATCCACTTCTCTTCAGTGACTCAAACTTTTAAAAAGTTCTGTAAATTCTAGGTGTTTTGTAGGAGACCGCTCAAAAACGAAATGGAATGATTTTAGGATTATTGAATGTGAGGGAAATATATTTGAGAGATGCCAGGGGTTTTTTTGTTGTTGTTGTTTGTTTTTGTTTTTTGTTTCAGTGTTTTGGAGGTCACATGTACTATAGATGGATATAAATAGAATATTTGGTTTCAAAATAGGGATAAAAGTATAATTTACATTGTATGGATTATAAAATTTGCTTAAAGAATATCTAAAATTGGTTCATTCAAGAATGGTTTTCTTTGGTATGTAGTCTCACCTTATGTCCAGATTGATAAGGTGGGATCAGATACCCAGAAAGTCTAGACATTCAGCTGGTTGAGGAAACACAGGGTTCACACATCAGGAAGGTATCTTGCTCCTTAAGCAGTCACAGAAGATACTGTAGCATGCACATAATTTGAAGGTGATAAGCACCCACTGGATACATAATTCTTTAGCAAAGTAGTCCGGTAAGAGACTCTAAAATATAATTTCAAAATGCTAGTTTTTTTGACTGATTATGACATTTTCCTATTATGTATATAAGAATCAAGTTGGCTATTTTATATATCTGTGAATATGAGAAACTTATTCAACCATACCACACTACCTTTTCTGAAATTACTAAAACCTTGAGTTGGTTAGATTATTTAAATAGTTAATGTAAATAAAATCTAATTGTAATGAAAACCCCACTATGATGAATTTAGAAGCTATAGTTTAAGGTCTGATGTGTTCTTGAATAGATTATCTGAATTAAAGCTTCTCTGTTTCAGTTTTACACTCAATATTTTAGATTCTCTTTATTGACAGCTGGTACCTCTCATTCTACCATCTTAATAATCATTTTTTTTTTCATCTCAGTTGGGCAGACCTTAGATATTCAAATGATGAAAGACTGTCCTTGCTACAGGGAAGTGTTGAGATGATATATTTTGCATAAAGAGGGGTGCAGGGAGATTTTGAAGAGATATCAGAATAGGGAAACTGGGTAGTTTCTTAGATCTTGAATAAGACCTTCACAGTATGGTCTTATATTTCTTTGAAATAAATATCTAAAGTAACAGATATCTGTGTTTAAATACAGATACCAACAAGTCAAAACAAATAGAATGACCACATTCTAAAGTCAAATTACTGTAATGTTCCTATTTTGTATTACTCAGGCCTGTGTCTCATTATTAGTGTAACTGAGAGTGGACTATTTTTCCAGGCCTGAGATGGTTGACTCTAATTCAGTAATATTTGTTTTTCTGGTTTACATTGAAATCCAGTTTCAGGAACGTATCACCCGTTTTTTATTTATATAGTACTGAAATAAATAATTAAACTACTGGCTTAAACCTGATTAAGAGTAATAGGTATGGCAAAAATATTATCCTGTGATAATTGCAAAATAATTCAAGAACAGTTAAATTTTCCAAAGAGGCTTTTTAATAGACTGCTAAGACTAAAATCCATAAATAATATAACTGTAGGATCTATGAAAAGGGAAATAAGTGAACATTATTATCTTAAGAATGTTTTTCACCTTTTTTTTTTAAAAAAACAAAACAAAACACTGATTGCCTCCAAACATTGTAGGATAGCTATGACTGAAGATAGTAAGTCAAGAAGATATTTTATTCTTCTTTTCTATCATGCCATTTGATGTTTTTCCTGTTAGGTATACTCTCTTAACTGCTACCTAGTTGTAGTCATGTAAACAAATTCCTATATAACTTCTCATAGTAGGTTTGACCTTTATTCTTGGCTGCTGTTGATACTAAGCTTTTGATTTCATAGTTTTTTATTATATTTTTATATTATTGGGATTGCTTTTTATAACTTATATTTTAGTGGGTTTTGGGGGGATTATTTTTCTTACAATTTAATTAGGATAGAGTTGATTAAAATTCTAGCATAGATTAATCATATTAAGGCGATGAACCAAGTATAACTTTAAGACAACTAGTATTAGGTTTATTTATAATTTCTACCTCACCTGTTAACATGAAATTTGATGTAACTGTGGGAAAAAGGAAGGGAGTGGATAGTCCATTGCCTTCAAACCGCCCTTGACTTTATGTGAGGCTTTTCATGCTGTTTGAAGGATCTTCACGTTTCATAAATTCAACCAAATGATTAAGCACTTAAATGCTTTATAAATACATGTATTGGCAAACAGATTTTTTTGGGGTCATTTCTAATGATTCATTGCTGTTAAAGATCCTGTATTTATTTTTTTATACACTATAACTGTCAAGTGCTTCTCTTCTGTAGTAATGCTCCTGACTTTTTGGGTTCCATATATAAAGCTACTTCTTCATAACTGTTTTCTTCTTCAGAAATCTGTTTCTTTGGGTATCTTTACAACCTTGTAACTTTAAGTGCCTGGGAGACTTTTGTACATCACGCTGTTTGGTCCATACTCTACAAGAATTATATTTTAAAGGAGTGGAATCAACAGGCCTAGGGGAAAGAAAATTGAGGAAATTAAACTTAGCTTCTTTTCAATTTTATAAATAATTGAGTAATACAATATTTCTGTGTTACCAGATAGGACATTCTTTTTTTTTTCCTCCACAAATATCGTTGAAATTTGTAGGGCATTCTTTTTTTTTCTCCATAAGTACTATTGAGGTTTTTTTTTAAGTTTTAGAAATTTTCAAGCATCAGTATTCAAGAGAGCTTTTGAAAGTTAAGTCCACTTATGACAGAATTGTGTAAGGATTAGAACTGAATTAGCACAATAGATGGTAGGATTTCTTCTTTATTCTATGTAATAATCCATTAGAATGGTTTAATCTTCTTCACTTCAGTTCCTTCTCTTTAAAGTAGAAGGAAAAATACGAGCCCCTCTTTTCTTTAGAGAAATGAGATAGACATAGAAAATCTTAAACTCTCAATAAATTCAGTGGAAATACAGTGGAACCTCATTTTTGCTGTAGGTCTATTGTATTAAATGCTATTGTTGCTTATAAATGAATCATACAGTCTCATTACTTAATGGTTAAAGAACTAAGTGTTTTAAGGATAATTTTTGAAGTCTGATTTTTTGGGTCTCTAGAAACTGTTTTTGTCTGTCTTTTAAATCTTTTATAGGGTAAATATCAATAGTATAGTTGTATCATTCAGAATTTAAAATATAGGTGAGTTGGTTGTCTTTGTGTTCAAAAGCATTAAAACAACTTTCTGTGGTAAGAAAATATAAATTCTAGATTATTAATCATGAATTATATTGCTATGTGTGTTGCTATTTTTTATTTTTATGAAAGCCTAATTTTAATAAATAAAATATTGATGTTATTTCTGCATGACTGCATATATTGGGTTGGCCAAAAAGTTCATTTGGGTTTTTCCATAACCTCTTATGGAAAAATCTGAATGAACTTTTTGGTCAACCCAATATTTAATAATTAAGTGAATTGCTGTAGTATATGTGTATATTTATGCATATTATATATATATAATTTTGCTGTGATAACATATTGATTATTTTACCTCTTTTTATTAATGTTTTGCTATTCTTTGATAGTCACTTCAGTTTTAATTTTTAAGATTAATTTCTTTGTAATCATTTTTCAGGGAACCCATATTGAGTTATCTATTGGAATTATTTTGGGAATTTCAACTATGGCAGGTATTTAATAATAGTAATGTTATTATTCCATTGTATATTTATGAAACATTTTAGTAGGTTAGGTTTAGAAGAGGATACTTTATTTGAATGAGTTTATTCACTGAGATGTCTCTTAGTTTATCTACGTAATCCTATTCCTCTACTTTTTAATTTCGTATATGTAGCATATATTTTTCTGAGAAAGTTTAGGTACTTTAAGTTAGTTAATGGGTAACAATAATCTACTAGATTGACTATATTAAAATTTTTTTTCTCTTAATTCAGTGTTACCCTAAAACCTTCCTACTCTTTTTCTCTATCAAATTATTTATTTTCAAGTTGGGTAGAAAAGTCAAGGAAGGAAATACAAGATTGAAAATCTAATTTGGTTCTGTCTCCTTCTTTCCCCCCAAATACCACTGTACTCTTCATGATGGTGACGTTTGGGAATGATTCTGTGTTGTTTTATTCTATGGAACACGTGAAGTAGATGAGTTAGTGAAAGAGACATTTCCTCTCCTTGATTTTCTTGAATGTCATAGCTGTACATATAGCTTTACTCTTTAACTTTCAAGTATTCAAATTCCCTTAAATATTATCTGAAAGTTAAACTACAAAATATTGTACAGGTGTTTTAATACTGAAACCAAAATGGAAACTGGCTGCCACATTAGAAAAAACCTACTACTTGATGGAGGTAGAATACTATAATCTCAGAAATATTGTGTTCTATTTTGGAGATCTCAAGATTCAGAGCTGTCAGATGAACTAATTTGGATATTGTCATTGTAGTTTAGAAATGTGATAACTCTTCCAGACCAGTGCTTTATTGATTTTTCTGACTTCTATGTAATAATTCACTTGTCCATTTTTCATTTTTTTAGCTGCTGCTTTGGGAAACCTTGTGTCAGATTTAGCTGGTCTTGGGTAAGTTCATTCATTTATTCATTTGGGCATGTGTGTACTTGCTCTCTTTCTCTTCTCCATTCTCCTTTAATTGAGAAGGATTTTAAAAAGGGACATTTATTTTTGCATGTGTGTTTTATAACTAAATTTTTAACTTTAATGTTTCTAAATCAATAGCACTAAATCTTTAAATCTTTGGTGTGCATCAAATATAGATGTCTCGCTCACATCCCAGTCATGCAGAATTAGTGTCTCTGGGGATGGGACCCTGACATTTGTGTTTAATAATCTTCTCAAGCAATTGTGATATGTGCAAAATTTTTTCTAAAACTACCATAAGGTAAGTTGAATTTTCATTTACTGAAGTGTTTATATGTATTTTATAAACATTTCCAAGGGTGAGACAGGACTAAAAGTAAGAACCCCTATCACTATTTCACCCCCACCCTCCTCCCACTAAACCCAAAGATAAGAAATATGGCTCAAATGTGAGGATACTGTCTGGGCATGTTTTCTAGAGAGAGGAATTTTCAGAGAATAATGGCCAAAACATACAGGGACTCGGCTAGTTTTTGCTCTTTTTATTCCATGTAGTAGGAATGATGAAACAAACTGAGGATGCCTATTTGGAAAAGGCCAGCTTTCTCTCTTTCTGTTTTTACATTCTCTCTTCTAAGCGGCAGATGGCCTGGGCTGCTTCCTGAGCTTGGGGAAGCCTGGGAAGTATAAATTAGACTAAGTTGGCATTAATTTTTGTGATAAACATATTTTCTCTTGCTCAGTCTTTGGTTCTGTTTCTTCCTTTTTTGGTTCATTAGAATGGTAAGTTTTGAGATTTGGATCTGGGTCTAGTAGAGGTCTACTTAGCCCTATAATCTGGAGGAAAGCAGCTTTATATATGACCTAACTCTATATATTAGACTTCTGCACTGGAGTTTGGGGCCAAAGCTAATGTTAAAAACACAGTTTCTTTGTTCTGGGCCGAAGCAAAAATTTTATATTCCTGGAATTCCTGACATAAACCTATAATGATATTACCCCTTAAACATTCTATTTCCCAGTTTCCAACATTAAGGTTAATAATGATAATATTATATAGCTACTGTGATAGCTTTCTATATTTAATAGAATGAAATGATCTAATAGATCTCTAAGACCATTTGGTTTTAGATTGTATCATTAAACAATTATTTTTTTATTAGACATAAAGATTTGTTGGGAGTCTTATATTTAAGAACTACTTCTCTGCCTTTTAAAAATAGCATTAGGTAACAAATACCACATTTTATCAATCTTAGTTGCACAGGTTTTTAGAACTTAACATATCTGACATTGGGATCTATCTTATAATTGATGGTATGCATAGTTTAATTGGCAATTTTTTTTCTTTCTTACAGTTCTTAAAGTAAGATTGTATCCAATAAGCAATGGCAACTTAGAATTGATAAATACTTGAAATTGCCCTGAAAATTGTAGGCTGTTTTTCTTAGTATATCAATCTGATAAATTTTGGAAATTTTTGTTTTCTGATGATAGTTATTAACTTATATGTTAAAGTGCTTTGCTTTGAATTTGGAATAAATGTATAAATTATAAGTGTTGTAAAAATTTTTATATACCTTGAATTGTTCTTTTTAAGGTAATGGTAGAGAATAATTACTCTAAGTTAATTAATTTACCTGTATATTAAATATGTCAGTCTGAAAAATTTTAAACCAAATATATTTATACACAATGAAGATGAAAGTTGTAAAAGAATGTTTATACCATTTCTAGAGTGCCAATTACAGGTATAGAATTATCTTATCTTTGTAGTAATTAGTTTTTCCTATGTGAGGACATTGTGTTTCTCTTTAAAAACTTATATTCTGTCCTCTTGTATTTTTAAAGACTTGCAGGCTACGTTGAAGCTTTGGCTTCCAGGTTAGGCCTATCAATTCCTGATCTCACACCAAAGCAAGTTGACATGTGGCAAACACGTGTTAGTACACATTTGGTGAGTACTTTATATGGCTAATGACGGTGAATTTGGGTAGCCAGAGCAAGACACTGTATTCAGTCCCTTGAGAAATTTGAGACTAAAATTGATTTGAGTGGAATTTTTAACAGAAACTGTCCAAGCCTTGGCAGGTTCAGAAAAGCAGTAATTTTTTATTGACTATTTTTGTAGGTATACTTGATTTTTGAAAAATTCTTTATATGATTCAGTTACTGTTGAGGAGTATCAGTTATGTGCTGAGACTGAAGGACATAAAATGAGTAATAGACTATAGTTCTTTTTAAGGATTGTGTAGGTAAGGAACCAGACATATTAAATAAATTATAATTTAGTGTGACATATTCGGTAATAGAATTATGCACCTGATATAGCAGAAGCACCAGGAAAAGAATTAACTCTTTGTGGAGAGAAATTTCTTTTGGTGTGGAGATTTCTTGGTGAGTATTAGATCTAAGCTTATTTTGAAATTATTGATGAGACATTTGCTAGGTGAATGAGAGAATTCCAAGTATATTGACTAACAAGTAGAAAAGCATGATGACTAACTGGAAGTTCCTAGTGGAGAGAGACAGACTGCATCTGCTTGGACCCTGTCTGTCTCCCTGGTACCTAGCACAGAGTTTGGTATTTTGTAGATTCTCAGTAAATGTCTGTATGAAGACATAAAACTTAATTCAAAAGTGTATAACCTTAATAGTCATCATAGGAATGCATCATTTAAAAATCATTTATAAAAATTAAAAAAAATTTTAATGTAGGTGAGATCGCAGAAAAATTGTGTGTACGTATACATATAAATATATTGCAGTGGGTATACAGATATTTGCAGTTTTGTCTAGAATAGATAGCATGGCAGTATCCTATGGTTATGCACAAATATTCATATTATTTGATTTTTAAATAAATCATTGAGGAAGAACTATACACAGATGTGTTTATTGTTCTGTCATTTGCAATGGTGAAAAAGTAGCAATGATTTTTAATGGTAAGGAGATCTTGAATTCCCTGGTGGTACAGTGGTTAGGACTCAGTGCTTCCATTGCATGGGGCCTGGGTTCAATCTCTGCTCAGGGAACAAGGGTCCCACAAGCCACGCGTTGTGGCCGGGAGAAAAAAAAAAAAGAGCTTTATGTAGATTATAGGCCCATCAATTCAGTGGAATTTAGAAGTTTTTTTGTTAAGTTTATGAAACAGTTTGGAAAGGAGTTTATTATAACATGTGTGACTGTGGGGGGGGAAGGAATAAGGCAGAAAACAAAGCTATGTTTACATAATGATTAGACCTACATATAATTAGGTGTACATGAGGATAAATATTGAAAAGGAATATATACAAAGGGCAGCAAATCCAAATATATTGAGAGTACTTGGTGAGATATTTCCTTTCTTCCTATCTCTGACGTTTTTAAAAAGTGTTTTTCTACTTGAACACTTCTTTAATGTTAATTTATTTTTTAAAATAAATTTATTTATTTATTTTTGGCTGCATTGGGTCTTCATTGCTGTGCGTGGGTTTTCTCTAGTTGCGGTGAGCGGGGACTACTCTTTGTTGCAGTGCGCGGCCTTCTCATTGCAGTGGCTTCTCTTGTTGCGGAGCACGGGCTCTAGGTGTGCGGGCTTCAGTAGTTGTGGCATGCGGGCTCAGTAGTTGGCGCATGGGCTTAGTTGCTCCGCAGCATGTGGGATCTTCTCGGACCAGAGCTTGAACCCGTGTCCCCTGCATTGGCAGGTGGATTCTTAACCACTGCACCACCAGGGAAGCCCCTCTAATGTTATTTCTATGGCAATTTGAAAAAAAATTTTTTTTCCTTGTTGCTTTGAACTTTACATATTATTTGTTCTAGAACCTTTTGTACATTATTATTATATTTAAGTTACTATGATCAAAAGAAATACAGTCACAGTTGAATTTTTTAGTACATAGTAATTTTTAATTTTTATCAGATACTTAAGCAAGGATTCCTCTTACAGGGGTAAATTAACTGTCAAAAAATCTTTTCTTTTGTTTCCATAGGGCAAAGCTGTTGGGGTGACTATTGGCTGCATTCTAGGAATGTTTCCTTTGATTTTCTTTGGAGGAGGTGAAGATGATGAAAAACTGGAAAAGAAAAATTAACTCTCTTAGGATACCTATAAAAAGATGTAAACTAATGTACCTCAATTATTAAATATGCTGTCACAACATTTAGGAATTAAGACAGTAACAGTGCATAGATATGGGATCAACTAATTCAGCATGTATTATGGAAAACACTAACTTATTGTGGCTTGGTTTTCTTGGGACATCTTTTTAAAAAAAATTTTGTGTAAATTGTTGAAATGCTTTTTCATCAATGGCAGTCAACATTTTACCTTTTCTTTTTCTTTCTTTATATACCAAAATATCATTTAAGTATCAGTCACTGATGTGCTGTGCTGACTTGGGGTTTGCCTATTTGTTACTTACCACGTGTACATGCATGAACGCATTTTCTGTTGTTGTTCCCTTATAGTTACAATTCAACCTTAAGATTTTTTCCAAATTACTTAAGATGTTTAACATCAGTTAAAGATTTTTTTTACTCTTTTTGGCAACATCAATTTTGTACTGTTTCACAGTAAACATTTACAATCATAATTTCAGTCATTTAAAAAAACCTCTCTCATCTATTCAAAATGGACAGAGACTTTAAGTATTTTAAGTACCTATCACTCATTTTAATTTTCAGACCTTATTGTCTCAAGAGCCGGAGATTAATCAGGATGAACAATTATGTGGTCTCCCTACTACATAAAACCATATATATTAACAAGTGTATTATTTTGAATTGTTTTTTTTACCAATTTAATTTCTCAGTTTTGAATAATTACATAGTGATTTCTGACTCCTAAGGGAAAGTCATTATTTTAGAGTATTTTGGGTTTTTTTGTTGTTGTTGTTGTTGTTGCGGTACATGGGCCTCTCACTGTTGTGGCCTCTCCTGTTGCGGAGCACGGGCTCCGGACGCACAGGCTCAGCGGCCATGGCTCACAGGCCCAGCCGCTCCGCAGCATGTGGGATCTTCCCGGACCCGGGCAAGAACCCGTGTCCCCCTCATCGGCAGGCGGACTCCCAACCACTGCGCCACCAGGGAAACCCATTTTAGAGTATTTTTAATGGGGATTGTGGAATTAATGTGTGAACTAAGGGGTTTGACATGACACTTGGAAAATTAAGAGGCTAAAAAAATTTTTTTTCACGTTAGTATAAAATGGAAACTGTCAAGAAGGTTTATGGTATGAGTGGTGAAGTTGAGGTGATATTTGTAAGGTTAATAAAATACAAATAATACTGTTTGGGAAGGCTTTTCCCCCCACAAATGTCTTCTCATCTGAATTGAATGAGTTTGAGTACTCATAATTTTGACATTGTTATATCTTCTTTAGCAGATTTTATTTCTGGATAACTTCTTTTGAGGTGAAAAATAAATATTTTATATTTTGCTTTTTGCTATATATAGCCTAGTGGTCAAAAGACATATGAGGAGAAATTCTTGCTCCCTTTTTTGGTCCCTTTTCTTTTTTTGTGGTGTTTAAATCATATTTTAGAGTGAAGTTACTTATGTCCAGTCTTGTGTATCTGATTTAGGCATAGATAGGATTCATATCTATACTTGTGAATCATAAATTTTAATTTTATGGACCTTAAAGTTTGTTAGCATGTGGTCTGTTACACAGGCTAAAAAATTACTCTTAATTGTAAGAGTTGATGAACACATCATGGAGGAGAAAAACAGAAATTAAAGTTACTATTTGGGCCACTGAAATTATTTTTATTTTGCTAAATAGATGCAAAAGCAGGGAAACTTAAAGATGGCTCTATTTACAGCTACCTTATTTTTAAAGTTTTATTTGCACATATTTACTTTGAGGTTTTATTTTCAGAGGAGCTGTTTTTTCTCCCAAGGCAATTTGTCATAAATTCTCTTCTGTGTACTTCAAAATGATTTTAGTGGTATCCTTTAATCATAGATTTTTGAGGGAAAAAATAAATCATAGAAAATAAAAATAAATATATAACATTCTTATTATGTACAAATACTATGACAGTCTCATTTGATCAAATTAGAATTATAAAACTTAACGTTTTAAATAGAACTGTGGTTTGTATCTTCCACATAATACCACAGACACACCAAAATTTTTTTTTATTATTTCAGATGATAGGATTAGAGTGATTATTTAAAAAAAAAATTTTTTTTTTTTTTGGTAAATGTTTAGGTGTTTTTGTCCCTAACTGTAATGCCAGTCCTTTCTGTTCTCTAAAAACATATTTTATTGTGGTGCTTAAATTTTCTTTTTATTAATTAAATCCCATATCCAGAAACTTTGCCTGTGAGTTTAGAAAGGGCTTTTGATTAGTGCTTTCATTTTTTTTGCTCGTGAAAATAACCCAGTCCTACAGAATCTTTTTAGCTGAGCGTCTGTAGAATTATTTAAAATGTCAAAATATGGAATATATAACCTTCATATTGAAAAGTATTTTAATCTATGGACACAATAAAAATTTGCATCATTCAGGTAATTAGTTAAAAAAAAAATGGAGCCCTTTTGTCCTTAACCTAAGGTACACATTTTTTTCAAGATCTTATTTTATATACTAGTATGGTGCTTTGCACAAAGTGACTTCTGAAAAATGGTTCCCTTTAAGATAATGACTTCATATAATCATTGTTTCATATTACTTGTCACGAGGAATTTTATTTCAGATTGAAACTGGAATTCTTATTTCTCATATTAGCTATTTCTTTTTTGGGAGCAACTATAACTGGTTAAATGCAACGTGAGCTGTGTCAGTACTCTTCATTTGAAATTCATATTGTCTGTGTATTATGATTTATTGACTTGTTTATGCATGTAAATTAGGTGCATTTTGTTGGCACTGTATGTTAAATGGTGACCAATGTTTTTACAAAGGAATCGAACAAAGAAAAATACATTTTAAGAAATTTTGGAATGTGGTTTTGATTTTGAAATTTGATTTTCTTCTTAATCTCAGAAAACCCTGGTTATTCTGTAGCTTAAAAGAAACAGGATTAATAAATGCAGATTTGTTACAGGGTTGTAGCAATGACACTGAGACAGTAAAATGGAACTATTTACCATTTCCCTGAAGTCCACACTTGAGATACAACATTACACATTATGAGAGAAGGATGATTCCCATATTGAGATAATTTGATCTTTAATAGGATGTCAAAAAAGCTTTAGATAGAGAGATTGGCGAAAATTACACTGATGGGTATTTATTTACAGCAGAGATATCCAAGCCTTCTATATAATAACACCTCATTTACTTTACTCTGTTTTTCCAGAAGATGAATTTTGAAGGTAATGAAAGTTTATCTTTTACACCAAAAGTTCAGATAAACCATTTTGAAGTAAATCTTCCTAATTTTAGAATTATATTTTCTTGCCATCTTACGAGTGTATTAAATGTAATATAATGTAATCTTTTTCTTAGTGGCTAAGTGTCATCTTTATGGACATTGTTATTGTGCTGTAATGCAGTACCTTGGGAATCTGGTTTTTATAGTTTTTCATTTTCCTTCCATTTTTTTGCTGCTGTCACTTCTGGCAATTGCTCTCTCTCTCTTTAATTTTCTGCTTCTTTAATTTGCTGCTTCTTAGAAGCTAGATAGTCAGTCTTACCATAAATTATTTGGGAAATATTAGAAAACAATCTGTGGAGCCTGAGTGAGATGATGATGTTGTCAATGGTGATGATGATGGTAAATGTAATGTTAGCTCCCTTTTATTAAGTACTTGTTTGTTGCTATGCACTGTAGTATTTTACATACATAATCACATTTAATCACTGTAATAACAATGTTAAGTTGGTGCTGTTATCATCCCTATTTCGTATCAGGTGAATTGAGACATGGAAAGGTTAGTTTGCCCAGGGTGTTACTATTCGTAAGTGGACTAGAGTCTGTCTGGTTTTGTCCAAGTGTGAAGTCTGTGTTCTGAACTACTTACTATGCAGTCGGGACATCAGTTGCATGGACTCCGTAATGTCTGTTCTCTGTTCAGGTTCCTTTCTGCCTCTATATTTATGGAGTTATTTTCTCACTTACAACTTAAGGGAATTGTACTCAAAATCTCCAAGTCCATTTAACAACTCCTGTGTTTTTGGTTGCATATTATGTACTAGGAACTGTTCAAGGCTCTGAATGAACAGCCAGAACATCTGTATTCTCATGAAGGTTATTCTGTGGGGGGCATGAGTTGGGGAGGAGAATATAGGAAAGCAAATGTACACTTGAATAGTGGTGATAAGTTCTGCAGAGATAAATGAAACAAGGCGGGTAGAAAGTACCAGTGGTCATATGTGGGGGCTTATTTTTATACAGGGTGGTCAGGGAAGACCTGAAAGAAGTGAAAACATACACAACACAGATATCTGGGAAGAGAAGGTATCACACTACATTCTAGGAAGTTGGTGTTAAGAAAATCCCCACCATATGAAATATATTTCAGTTTGGAATGCATTGTAAGATTTTTTTTTTTAACTGAAGTATAGTTGATTTACAACGTTTTGTTATTTTCAGGTGTACAGCACAGTGATTCAGTTTTATATATTTTTTTCAGATTCTTTTCCCTTATAGTTTATTATAAAATATTGAGTGTAGTTCTCTGTGCTATACAGTAGGTCCTTGTTGGTTATCTATTTTATATATAGTAGTGTGTTTATGTTAATCCCAAACTCCTAATTTATCCCTCCCTGCCTCCTTTCCACTTTGGTAACCATAAGTTTGTTTTCTACGTCTGTGGGTCTGTTTGTTTTGTATATAAGTTCATCTGTATCTTTTTTTAGATTCCACATATAAGCCATATCATATGCTACTTGTCTGGCTTACTTCACTTAGTATGCTAATCTCTAGGTGCATCCATATTGCTGCAGATGGCATTATTTCATTCTTTTTTATGGCTGAGTAGTATCCCATTGTAGAAATATACCACGTCTTCTTTATTCATTCGTCTGTTGATAGACAATTGGTTGTTTCCATGTCCTGGCTATTGTAAATAGTGCTGCAATGAATATTGGGGTGCATGTATCTTTTCGAATTATGGTTCTCTCCGGATATATGCCCAGGAGTGGGATTGCATGTAAGAAGTTTTCTTGTTTGTTTTGATTATTCATGTTTTCTGAATTAAGCCTAAATATTAATATTAAGATTAATACCCCTGCATATTACAGTAGTAAACGGAAATGACTCAGAAGCATGGGGAAGCTATCCTAGAATTCATAAAGTCAGTGGATAACCAACCGATCAGCAAATAATTTAGGGTTTTGTTGTGTGCTCATAATGAAACCTTACTAACAGATCACTTGTTTTTACCAAAGGAATGAATGTTATTGACATATGGGTTGTAACACTGAAATTAGTTTCTCTCCTCTAACATTTAGAAATGATGTAGTAATTAAAGCAGGAACTTGTAACATTTTAATTTTGAAGCTTCCGAACTTTCAGGATCTATTGATCTTATACTGACAGCCGTATGAAGCACATGGTGTTTTGTATTGGTATTTATATGAAATTTTATAATGTCATACATAGGTTAATGCTATTGATAAGTTTATGAATGAAAGAAATTTCAGCAATTTTTTATTGACTTTTAAAGATTAAAAAGATGGAGTAAGCATATGGTAGATTATATAATTTCTCCACAACTACAAGTCAAACCTTTGTTTAAATGAGTAAACTGTGAGAATGGTGACTGAAGAGTTAAACTCAAAGGAACTACTTTCAGGGGGAGATGGGGGAACCCTCAAAAACTGTACTATAAAGGAATTTTCTGTGAGAACTGTGAAATTCAGTAAAGATTTGGTATCTGCTAATAATATGAAGGCTATACATTTATATAGTGCTTTACCACTTATAAAATATTTATGCAGATGCAAGATATAAGCGGAGTTTAACAGAGGTAGTTGAGGCAAAGAAAGCTGTTAGGCACCTTAATTAAAATTAAGATTTTTCCTTTTGCATATCAACCTCCCCTCCCCCACCATTCTTGCTCTGCAGTGTCGATTCTGCAGTGTGTCTGTATCTGTCTCCTTTATGTCTCAAATGTATTTTTTCTCTTCCCTATTTTCTCTTCTTTTCCTCAACCTCAGACTGATGGAAACGGAAAGTGCAGTTTTTAGAATGTATTTTATGTCCCACACTGTTACTTTAAAAGCATATAAATCAAACATTTTCTTCCCCACCCCTACTTGGGAGAACAAGAACAAATCTCAATTTAGTTCATTCTTTAATTGTTAACAGCTTTAACTGTTCTTTCTTCCATACCGACTCAGGTAGAGAGCCCACATTTCATAAGAGGAAAAAGATCTGACTAGTTGTGCTTTAAATGTCAGTGCCCCAGAGGATGGGATCTCATCTGTCTTGCTTACATCTCTATACTTAATGCTCCGTACAGTGCCTGACACACGGTACATGTACAATAGAGATTTGTTTAAAGAGTGAATCACTACCCACATCACTGTGCTCTTCCCTCTAGATATTTGAATTCTGGCTTGACTCCCAACCCATTCTGTATCAGGACTGTATAAAAACTGTATCACTTCCTATGTCACATTCTGTATCACTTCTGAACTTCACACATTTTGCTTCAAGTTGATTGGTTTGTGGTTTGTCTTCTACCCATGAACTCCCTAAAAAAATCAGGAGCCTTCAGACCACACTTCTATACTTTGAGAACCACTGCCCTGAACTTTTCTAGTTAGTTTAGATTAGGTTTAGCTATAAGTAACAGACCCCCAAAATAACAGCAGCCGAAATGAGATGGAAATTTATTTCTCTTATATAAAGTTATTGTGGCATGTTTCCCAGGGTGAGTGTAAAGGTTATGCTCCACAAATTAGAGACCCAGATTCACATCCTCCTGCTTCATCATGTGTAGCTTTTATACACAAAGTCACTTCATGATCTAAAGTGGCCGCTTCAGCCCCAGCTATCATATCCATACTCTACCCAGGAGGAAGGAACTAAAAAGAAAGGTGAAGGGCTTAACCAACTTTTAAGTTACCACATGACTCATCTACTTATCTATCAAACCTCTATTACATGAACATACTAAGCTGAAAGAGATACTTGTAAATCTCTCCATTCTGTATGGCCAAGTATATAGCCAAAAATTGGAAGAAGGGAGGGCATCTGGGAAGACACCCAACCACAAGGGATTGGGCTCAAGCTTACATGCAATGACTGCACTCAACTCTGGGAATGTGCCATTTTCTCTATAATGTCTTAAACTGACTCTGGTATCGGATAACCTATAAGTGAAAAAAGTATCTGCCCTTATACATCCAGTATGCAATAACAATTTCTTTTCAGAAAGGGAAAGAATGAGCAACATGGCTATCACTGGTTGCTATAAATTACTAAATCCACTACCACATCACCCAGCTTATTTATTTGAAGGCAGTGGAGACCCATCATATCCTAGTTTCTTAGAGGCTCCCCAATGCCTTCAAGCAGATTTTAAAAATGGTTCTTCTAGTTGATCTCTATGTAAGCATTGATCTGTTGCAAGTAACTACATCAGTAGTTCTCAAACTGGGAATGATTTTGCCGCCTCCCCAGGGGATATTTGGTAACATCTGGAGACATTTCTGGCCATCATAACTGAGGGGTGGATAGCGGGTGCTACTGGCATTTAGGGGGTTTGATGCCAAGGATGCTGATAAATATGTACAATGCACAGGGCAGCCCCCATAATAAGAAATCATCTAGCACAAAATGTCAATAGTACCAAGATTAAGAAACCCTGCGTTATAATGTTTTGGCTTTAGTATTTTAAAAATGTTTTTCAGACTTACTTTTTCTGATTTTACATTTGAAAGATATTTTTTAATGAAGACTTTTGTTTTTAATTAATTATTTTTTGGCTGCACCAGTGGCTTGCGGGATCTTAGATCCCCGACCAGGGATTGAACCCACGCCTTCGGCAGGGAAAGCGCGGAGTCCTAACCACTGGACCGCCAGAGAATTCCCTACATTTAAAAGATATTCGTTGGTATACAAAGGTATAAATTCATATTAAGGATCCTATTTAATTCAATGTCAGTTAACTGAAGAGAATAGACATGGAATTTTTATCTTACACATATTTATCTTCATAGATGTATGTGGAGGATAACCTGGTAGATAAAGTACATTTAGAAGGTGAAAATATTGGTCTCAATTTCAGTTGAGAATTTGTGATGAAACATATATGCTTGGAAGTTATTTACACGCAGAATTTAGTTAAAGCTATTGTAATGTACAGGTCTTTTCATTTTGTAGAACATAAGAGAGGAGGTCCAAGGACAGAACTCTAAAGGTGGCTGGGAGTGGGTGTAAGGATAACAATCACTGGTATTTAAGGACTTAATTCCTCTACATGACCATCTCAAAAGATGCAAAAAAAGAAAGAAAAAATCCAATGGAGCAAACATCCGTACTTGATAAAAATTCTCAGCAAACTACAAATAGAAGGGAACTTCCTCAACCTAATAAAGAGCATCTATGAAAAACTCACAGCTAACATCATACTTAAAGTGAAAGACTGGAATGCTTTTCCTCTAAGATCAGGAACAAGGCAAGGATGTATTCTTACCACTTCTATTCAAATTGTACTGGATGTTCTAGCCCATGCAGCAAAGCTAAATGAATGAATGGCATTCAAATTAGAAAGAAAGAAATAAAACCATCTTAATTTGTAGATGACAATCATCTGCAATTCGGGAATCCTAATTAATCTACCAAAAAGCTACTAGTAGTAATAAATGAATTTCTTAAGGTGGCAGGATATAAGGTCAACATACAACAATCAATTGTATTGGGTATTTTCCTGTCCTTTATTTATTTTATTGAGGTATAGTTGATTTACAATATTGTATGTTTTAGGTATACAAGATAGTGATTCACAATTTTTAAAGATTATATTCTATTTATAGTTATAAAATATTGGCTATATTCCCTGTACCATACAATATATTCTTGTAGCTTATTTATTTTCTGCATAGTAGTTTATACTTTTTAATCCCCTCTCCCAGCTGGTAATCACTAGTTTCTTATCTATATCTGTGAGTCTGTTTCTTTTTTGTTATACTCACTAGTTTGTTTTATTTTTAGATTCCCCATAGAAGTGATAACATACAGTATTTGTCTGTCTGACTTATTTCACTAAGCATAATATTCTTCAGGTCCATCCATGTTGTTGCAAAAAGTTGTTGAATTAGTGTTTTCATGTTCTTTGGATATATACCCAGGGGTGGAATTGCTGGGTCATACGGTAGTTCTATTTTTAGATTTTTAAGGAACCTCCATACTGTTCTCCCTAGTGGCTGCACCAGTTTGCATTCCCACCAACAGTGCAAGAGGGTTCCCTTTTCTCCACATCCTCTCCAGCATTTGTTATTTGTGGTCTTTTTGATGATAGCCATTCTGACAAGTGTGAGATCGTATCTCATTGTGGTTTTGATTTGCATTTCTCTGATGATTAGCAATGTTGAGCATCTTTCCATGTGCCTGTATGGCCATCTGTATGTCTTCTTTGGAAAAATATCTATTCAGGTCTTATGCCCAGTTTTTAATTGGGTCTTTTTAATATTAAGTTGTATGAGGTATTTATATATTTTGGATATTAATCTCTTATCAATCGTATCATTTGCAAATATTTTCTCCCTGTAGGCAATGATTTTAATATTGCTATGAAGCTACAGTAATCAAGACAATATAAAGATAGACACATGAAAAAGAAAGGTAGACATGGATCAATGGAATTTGTCCAGAAATAGACCCATGTATATATAATCAATTGATTTCAACAAAAGTGCCAAGCCAATTCAGTGGGGGAAATGGTAGTTTTTTACAATAAATGATGCTGGAACAAATCAATATCCATACACACACACACACACACATACACACACAAAAACCCCAAAGCAAAACAACAAAGAATCCAAATGAACATCAACCCTTACCTTAAACTAATATACAAAGAAATTCAAAATGAATTATAGACCTAAATGTAAGAGGTAAAAGTATAAAACATCTTGAAGAAAACATAGGAGAAAATCTTAGCAACATTGGTTTGTCAGTTGTTTCTTAGCTGGGATACAAAAAGCAAGAACTAAAAAAGAAAAATCAATAAAATGGACTTCATCAAAATAAAATTTAAAAAACTTTTACTTTTCCAAAGATATTGTTATCAAGTGAAAAGGCAAACTATAAAATGGGGGAAAATATTCAAAAAACATATATCCAAGAAAGGGCTTCTATCTAGGATACATAAAATCTCTTATATCTCATATCTAATAATAATAATGTAAAAAATAAAAATACGCCAAAGATTTAAAAAAATTTTTATTGGAGTATAGTTGATATGCCAAAGATTTGAACAATCACTTTACCAAAGAAAATATATAGGTGGCATATTAGCACATGAAAAGACGCTCAGCGCCACTAGTCATGAAAATACAAATTAACACCACACTCATGAGAATGGCTAAAACTGAAAAAACTCACCATACCAAGGATTGACAAGGATGTGGAACAACTGGAACATAATCCTACTGGTAGGATTTTAACATGGTACAACCACTGTAGAAGTCAACTTAGCAGGTTCTTAAAAAGTTAAACATATACCTGTCATACTACCTAGCCATTCCATCCTGAGGTATTTATGCAAGAGAAATAAATGTATATGACCACATATATGTACTAAAGTACATAGCAACTTTATTTGTAATAGCTCCAATATAGAAGCAACCCAAATGTCCGTCAGCAGAAAAATGGATAAACCAATTGTGGTCTATCCATACAATGTAATACACGTTAGCAATGAAAAGGAACTATTGATACATGCAACAACTTGGGTGGGTCTCAAAATAATCAAGCTGACAGAAAGAAGACAAAAAGAGTACACATTGTATAATTCCACTTATATAAAATCCTAGAAAATGCAAACTGTAGTCATGGCAAACATCTGGTTGTCTGAGGATGGAGCGAGAGAGCAGCAAGCAGGATTATAAAGGGGGTCACAAGAAAACTTTTTGGGGTGATGAAACACATACATTGTCTTGATTGTGATGATGCTTTACAGGTGTATACATATGCCAAGACTCATCACATTTTACACTTTAAATATTTGCAATGAAGCTGTATAAAATACAGCCCCCCCAAAAGAAAAAGAATAACAGGAAAAGCATTAAAAGCCATTACTACTGTAAAGTTTTCTTTACCACCATCAGCCCCTATCCACTGAGCAGGAAATAATTTCTAACTCTTCTTTATTCCCAAATCACTTTTTACTTCCATTATAGTACTTAACAGATGTCTCAGTTGTTTATCATTCCAAAATTTAGTGGATGAAACCAATTATTTACTGTCACATTTCTGTGGATTGGCTATGCAATTACTCTGCTAGTTTTGCCTAGGTTCAGTCATGTGACTGTAGTCCAGCTGGTGAGTTGGCAGAAGCTGGAGGGTTTAAGATGGTTTTGGCATAGATAGATGGAAGGCTGGGATCTCTCTCACCACTGCGTAGTGCCATTTCGTAGTCTAGCCAAATCTTGGTGTGGCAGTTGGGTCCCAAGAGAGTAAAGGTAGGAATCATGAGGTCTCATAATGCCTACACTCTGGACCTTACACAATGTGACTTCTGCCATCTTCCCTTGGTCAAGAGAAGTTACAAAACCAGCCCGAATTCAAGGGGATGGAGAAATTGACTCCCCCTTCTGATGTGAGGAGCAGCAGTGTCCTATTGCAAAGGTGCATGGACACAGGGAGGCATTGCTCGTTGGAAGCCATTATTATAATCTATCCTTTGAGATTATGCTTTATCATGAACATTTTTTTGGTACCCATATCCCTTCTATTGTAAGTTCCTTGAAAGTAGTATCTTATTCATCTTTTATTTCCCTTTGCAACTATCACAGACCTTGTTTCCTGGATGATGAGAGAAGTAAAAGGAAAGTGAGAAAAAACTAAAATTGAAAATGTATCATTGTCGTGGTAGGGTGGAAAAGATCCCTAAGTGTTTAAAATAATTTCCATAGCAAGCAAAAGCAAACAGCAGCTATTGATAAGCCATCAGAATATCTTAATAATCACAGCATTTTTATAGCAAAATAGGTTAGGGCGATACAATCCTCAATTTTATAGATGAGAAGACTTGCAAAACTGTTTTAATAGCTAGACCTTATTTAAATACAACTCTTCTGATTCAAAATTCTAGGCTTTTTTTCTTCTTCAGATTTTATAGTATTGTATTATGTTAGGCAATTGGAGAAAGGGGTGGATTACTTTGGGATTTTAAATTTACAGAAAAAAACATTCTGGTGGTTAGTACCATGCTTTTCATATTTATATTTTTCTGTGTAGAAAATGAAAGATTTTAGAACAATGTTTAAGGTGCTTAAAATAAACGTTCATTTATTTCAAGTCCTTTCTGTTTCTAAGCACTTAGATTAGAAACAAGAGATGAAGTATGTTGCAGAGCAGCTCTGTCAAAAGCTGAGTCCAAATTCTTTAGTCTTCCCTAGAAATTGCAGCCAATGTTTTGCGTATCTGCTATTAACACATTTACCCTTTGCATGCCATCTGATATTTGGCATGTTTTGTAAATAGGCTGACGACTCTAGTCTGGATCCCGGCTACATTTAGGTTTTATAATTATATCTTCCTGCAATATTCTTCCCACACAGACAGCTAATAAATAGTTTAACTAATTTAAGATTCAGCCTTTCTCCTTGTCTCTGTAAAATTTAGAAATTGAAAATGCAATTCAGAAAAAACTATTTTCTGCACTCACTCCTATTATTATACGTTTGGTGTCCAGTAAGGAACCAGGTTATGAGGGAGGTGGGTCAACAGAATCATGAGATCCAATCCCTTTCCTTGAGGATCCTCTGGTATCAGAGAGATGGACAGTCTTTGGGTGTCTGCAAGCTCCAGAAGTCTGTGATTCTAAGTGAGTGACCCACATGGTGCACAGTGTTGCTGTTAAGTTCTTGTAATGAATTATGTTATAGTTTTTTTGTTTTTATATAATTCAACACATTGGGCAATAAAGTCATTTTGACACTATTCATATTAATCTTTACTCTGCAGTAAGACAATGTAACCATTTAAATAAAAACATTGAATTATTCCAATTCAGGAAAAGTATAAATGAAATATAGCAATCTTAGAGGGCAAGACATCAATTTAGTTAAATTCTCCATGATCCCATGGCTCCCTGTGGATACCATTAATTCACATCCGTTGTGTGATGCCTCAACACTGAGGCCAAGGCTATAACTAATTCACTCTCCTGTCCTTAGTATTTATCACGATAGCATACTGTAGGTTTTCCTTCTTTCTATATTTTTTTATTAGACTCAGTATCAATTTTGAACTTCTGAAGTCTTGATAAGAGACTTGCAAATGCATTAAAAATACATGAATAGATTGAAACCCATTTTTAATGCTCTTTTTCAGCCTTCAGCCTCTGAGCCTCTGAGGGGAGTGGTTGCTGCTGACAGAGCTGGCAGCTGGTTACAGAGGAAGATCTTTCTTTCTTTCTTTGTTTATTTATTTTTGGCTGCGTCAGGTCTTCATTGTGGCGCGTGGGCTTCTGTCTAGTTGTGGTGTGCAGGCTCCAGGGCTCGTGGACTCTGTAGTTTGTGGCACACGGGCTCTAGTTGAGGTGAACGAGCTCAGTAATTGTGGCACGCAGGCTTAGTTGCTCCGCGGTGTGTGGGATCTTAGTTCCCCAACCAGGGATCGAACCCGCAGCCCCTGCATTGGAAGGCGGATTCTTTACCACTGGGGAAGTCCCGAGCAAGATCTTTCACAGCTGAAGTCCTTTGCTTTTCTAAAGTCATGTTAATAGCATTGATCATTTGGAATCAACAGTTCTAAGCTGATCAGTTCATAGCTGTGGGAACTTACACACAAGGACTAATCTCTCTGAACTCTCAAAGTGTCCCCATTCATAAAATAGAGACAGTAATACCTCCTTACAGGATTGTGATTACATATTTATCATGCCTGGTGAACTGCTTGGCATATAGAAAGTGCTCGGTAAATGGTTGTAGTAAAGAGCAGTTTTTAGGACTCTTCCTGTCTCAATTTGGTGGTTAAATATTTGGGGGAAAAAATGGAACCTGTTGAATATTTTTGAGCTGAGAAATAATGGGAAAGTGAAAACATTCCACTTTCTCTTTGGGCAGTTATAGTGCGACTTTAAGTATTGAAATCTCTGTCCATCAGACACATCCTTGATGAAAGTTAAGCAACCAAAAGATAACCCAGATCAAACACATGGTTTTGAAGTTATTTTGCCACTGCTACCCCTAAAATAACTGCACTGAAGTGCAATGATTTGGAGCCTTCCAATATTTTTCTTGTGTGTTGTGGAAAGCTGGTAAGGTCCTATGAAACTCCTATAGTTTCACTGAAATAATATTTAAAACTAAGTCTCCAGGTCTTTTGTTTACTAGCTGTTTGATCCTAAGCAAGTCATTCAGCTCATCTGCAGAACAGTCCTAGTCACTCTTATTATTATCTCACAGGTTTATTTTAAGATTGAATGAGACATTACATGGGGAATGGCTTTGTCATTGGGATGGCTGTTTTCTTAAGTTGTATTAATACTAAACATCCATGGGGGTGAAATGGGGACTCCATTTAATGGAATACTTCAGAGACACCTCCTTTCTCATGTGAAATAGGACTGACTACAATACACTGGATTCCTAAGTAGATACTTAATCTCATAGCACTGAATTCTTTTTTTTTTTTTTCCCTTCTATTTTTTGGCGGTGCCACATGACCTGCGGGATCTTATTAGTTCCCCCACCAGGATCGAACCCCCATCCCCTGCAGTGGAAACTCGGAGTCTTAACCACTAGACTGCCAAGGAAGTCCCTCATAGCACTAAATTCTTAATGGGCTGTCTATTTTAACAGTTTTAGCCTTTCTCAATACTAACCTGGCTCCTCCTCTCCCCTAGGTTGTATGTATCTACCATATTTTGCTTATGATGGTTGGACTGGGGGAAACTTGTCACTTACTGGGTCCCCTTTTGGATCTGCCTCTCTGCAGAGAAATTGGCCACTTGATAATTTTATTAGAAAACATTTTGCTCCTGCCAAGAAAGGCCCACGGTTTATGAAAGATGCATATGACTTGGTAGCTGGTCTGCCTAGTTCTGGAGTGCAGAATTATGGAACCCATTGTTTCTGTACCCCTAACCCATATTTCCACCCTAGGCTTTATCAGCAATAAGGATGCTTTTTTTTTTTTTTTTTTTTTTTGCGGTACGCAGGCCTCTCTGTTGTGGCCTCTCCCGTTGCGGAGCACAGGCTCCAGACGCGCTGGCTCAGCAGCCGTGGCTCGCGGACCCAGCCGCTCCGCGGCATGTGGGATCTTCCCGGACCGGGGCACGAACCCGTGTCCCCTGCATCGGCAGGCGGACTCTCAACCACTGCGACACCAGGGAAGCCCAAGGCTGCTATTTTTATCTTCAACTGCCTGGCTTATTTGTTTCTCAAAATGTTAAGAACTAAATCGGAAAAAGAAGTATTCTTTATTACTCCACTGAAAACTAAGGGCTAACTTATCCAAGACTGACTCCTCATAGGGTAGCCTCTGAAAAACGCCATAGAAACTAGCTCCAGCTGAGAGCTTAAGACAATCAAACCAATGTATGGCAGAAATCTGAGGGGCAGTTTAGTTGAACTGGTGCTCTCACAACCAAGATACCACGGTAGCAGACCTGGGCTGCATACTGAAGTTCTGCCATGTTATGCAGCTGTGACCGGCCCCTGCCCACCCCGCCCCAGATCTGACTCCAACCTCTTGATTTTGACAACTGATGAGTGCTGGGGTTATGATGTAAGGATGGAGCCAAGGTTCTGCCCCATCATGTTGCTGAGATCACAAGTTTTGGACCTTAGCCCTTGGTCATATCATGTGAAGGACCTGTACTCTCTCAGTCATGCACCTTAAAAGCCCCACAGCCCAAAGACTGAGCTTTCTCTTCCAGAGCCTGAAGTTCGGCCTTGCTAGATCCTTGTGTGCTCTTTGAATACATTGGGAAACAAGGGCTCACACACCTATTATGGCTTTTGTCTCTGAATTAAGCCTCACCCTTTACATGTTCCAGAAGACTGGTGGTGTGTGTGTGTGTGTGTGTGTGTGTGTGTGTGTGTGTGTGTGTGTGCGCGCGCGCGCGCACGCGCGTGCCTTGCTTGTTCATCTTTGGTTGATGTCCCCTCTAAACTTCAGCATTATCTGCTCAAAAAGAGGGATTATAATTTGTCTAGATCTCTCTAGACAAAAAATTTCTTACAGATTATTTCATTTGACCATCACAATAACCTTGAAGACACGGGTATCCCATACCCCATTTTATATGCAAGGAACTTGAATTCTAAGAACTTCAAGGTCACATACAATGAATGACAGAGGTGGTTCTCTGGTACCCAGGTCTTTGGCCTCTGAATCCTGTGCTCTTTGCTTTGTAACCCTCTCTAGGAGTTGGTGGTTCTATAAACATCTGTTGGGTCATGTAGAAAAGCCTCATTCCCTTGTTGCTATGGGAATAGTTCAATGCCTTGTTTTCCAAAAGTCTTTTTCTTTATTCCAGGTAGCAGTTCCAGTAACGGATTTTGCTTCAAATAAAAATAGCCCATCTCTCTGCTATCTAGAGTTTATTTTTCAGTAAAATTTTCAAAATTACACCGAAGCTGAAGAAAAAAGAATAGATATTGAAATCTCTAGCATCCAGATGCTGCAGAATTGGGACTGCAGGTGAAAAGACAAAAGAATACCAGGTTGGGATGCACATATTCGGAGCCCAAAGTGTAGACTAGATGATAGCAAAGGAAAGGTGGAAACATCAGAAAAATGAGGTGTTAGAAAAAAGAGAAGAATACACACAGAACTTCGAAAATTGTGGCTCTGCACATTGGTAAATAACATTGTTACACCCGTTGCTTGGTCCCAGGGAAAGTTCTTGGCATGCAGGGCAGTCAGGCCACTTTCAGCACTGACAGGACCAGAAGGGATTATGACCGTGATAATGCCTGATCTATGGAAGTGGGGTCATACAAGGAGAGTGATTCAATGGATTGAGGCCCAATTAGGAAACAAACTTAGAGCCTCGAAGGACAGTGAAGATGGAGGGGTGTTGTAGTGAGGACTGTACAGGGGGTAAGACTTGATATCTTAATGAACTTATAACCAAATGTGGCACATGAGGCCACACCACGGTTTTTACCCTTTGCTTCTAAACTTTGTTCCGGGGGGAGACAACTAATATTAGGGGACAAGGATGGGGAGTTGGCAGAATTCCAGTGTGCTTCACAAGATCCTAATATGCTTCTCAGGGTGGTGAAGCTTCCACTCAGGGAAGGACTTCCTGACAACTCTCCTTCTGTGTCCCCAAGCAGGCTGACCCGCCCCTCCCCCAGCCCTCCACCCCACTCCCCGCTTTGGGACACCACCATACTCTGTTTTTTTTGTTTTGTTTTTTTAGTGTATTTATTTTATTTTTGGTTGTGTTGGGTCTTCGTTGTAGTGTGCGGGCTTCTCATTGCGGTGGCTTCTCTTATTGCGGAGCACGGGCTCTAGGCACGCAGGCTTTCTGCCACGTTGGTTACACGGAGGGAGCACGTGGAGGAGAAAGTAGCGTTGGTAACATACTCTGTCCTCCTCTTGATGTTCTTTTCAGGAAACTGGGATCAGAGAATGTTAGAACTGGTATGTCTTAATTTAAAATGTTTCTTTTCCAAGAATCTTAGAGTAAAATGTACACTCGAAAAAAAGCGCTCTGTGTTTAAGCTATAGCTTCTTATACTCACTAGGACATGACCATATGCCAATTGAAGAAGGTAGGTCTTACAAGACAATGTTCAAACTCCAGAGTATGATGCTTAGGTCTTTTGTGATCTGGTCCCCTGTGTCATGTCCTCCAGGCTACAAGCCTCCCTT
The DNA here is from genome assembly GCF_949774975.1 of Lagenorhynchus albirostris. Taxonomy (NCBI): domain Eukaryota; kingdom Metazoa; phylum Chordata; class Mammalia; order Artiodactyla; family Delphinidae; genus Lagenorhynchus; species Lagenorhynchus albirostris. The sequence goes on along the minus strand of NC_083111.1, from coordinate 67,122,277 downwards.
GTCCCCTGACTCCTTCAGTCTTGTGCTGTTTGTGCTCAAGTTTTATGGGTCCTCTTGCAGTTGTCCCAAGGTGCCATCACTTGGCCCCTACACCCCCTCATTGAGATTGAGATTCTCACTGCGTAGAGCAGCCTTCCTTTCCTTGCCCACCTGACAAACTCCTGCTCATCCGTTTTAAGTCTCATTTCAGGAGTCAGCAAAACCTTTCCTGACTCTGTGGAAAAGGGTAGAGTCAGGTGCTTCCCCCGGGCATTTTTAGTACCCACTACAGTACCTGACTTATAGTATGGTGTGCTCAAGAAATACTCAAAAGGAGAGAAAGTATCAAAAGCAAATGATCATGGAGTGCCCACTGGGCATTGTTCTAATCAGTCTATATGCATTACCCCCACTTAATCCTTACAACAGCCCTGTAGGTGCTATCACCATTCTATTTTATCTGAGAGGAAGCTTAAAGAGCTCAAAAATTAGTCCAACTTTACACCTCTACTAAGTAGCAGTGCTGGTGTTTGGACTCAGTCTGACTGCAGAGTGAACACTCTTGACTACAGTACTGACCTGCCTGCAAGGAGCATAGACTGGCAGGGAGGCAGAAAAGAGGAGAAGGACACCTGGAGGGTCCGATGCTCTGTACACACTGATGTCTGCTTATTTGGCTATTAGTTTTTCCTAAGCAGCCAAGCAACGTGCGTTAATGGTTGCTGGAATATAATACCATTCCGCAAGAGACGTTTGTGATTATAACACTGCACCATTTTTTTTTTTGTCCTGGCATGTGTTCAATGATTAATTAGGGTATAGACTTTAGAGTTAAGAAAAAAAGAAGCTATCTAACAAATACATTTTCTACCCAGAACTGTCTAGAGATACATCCATGTAGAAAACAAATGAGCAATGAAAAATATAACTCTCAGGAATCAGAACTGTCCCTGGAACAGGGGGAAATGGTAATATAGGCCCAGCTGGATTTCAGAATTGCTATGGACCAGCAACTGCTGTGTGCCTTCCATTCCTTTCCATGGTGAATGGGAGTATCTACTGTGATTATCCTGTCTCTTTCTCACCAGTATGTGGGGAAAAACAGTTTGCCTCAAGTTCACAGGTTTTCAGATCTAGAGGAAAATATACCTGAGGAGTCTCACCTACACTTCAAACTGAATTAGATGAAAAGACCTTGGACCCTGAGCCTGAGACTGATGCTGTAATAAGATGAGACTCTTAGAGGTCTTGGAATGTGGGACGATTGTGAGCCATCTGGGACCAGAGAGCAAACTATTGCAGTCTGTTTTATTGGTGGCCCCGGGAAACAATGCCTCTTGGCATTCACAGCCTTGTGTAGGCCCTTTGCCATGAATCTGGGCTGGGCTTATGACTAGCTTCAACTAGTGGAATGTAGCACAAGTGGCAGCGTGCTTTTGGTGCTCTTGGCAGCCTGCACTGCCATATAAGTGCATATAAGTGCCATATAAGAAGTGTGGCAACCCTGCCAGAGGGTATGTGAAGTGGCCTGAGAGAAATCCTGCTATCCCAGCATATCAACTGAGCCCAGCCCCCAGCCAGCCCACAGCTGAATTCAGCCAATGAGTGACCACCATCAAAATCAGCAGAGGGTTTGTCCAGCTAAGCCCAGTCTGGATTCCAGAATAGTGGAATACAAAGGTTGTTGTTTTAAGCCACTCATTTTGGGGAGCGTTTGTCACATGGCAATAGATATATGAAATAGGACCAACTTGAACTAAAATAGTTATAACACTACCTCCTAAAAATAAGAATGGAGATATTTATGGAAAATAAATCTTTGGTTTGAGTGAAGTTAATTGACTAAGTTCACTCAATCACAGTCTGAGCATAAATCACAATTGAAAAGACTGGCGCTGCAGAGTAAATGAAGCAGGCTCAAAACGCTGACTGTATCCAGCGTCTTCTTGGAATTTGGTGTAGGATGTGCGTGCATTTTAAAATCAGGAAAAGGGGGGAAAATCAACTCCTAGTAGAGCCTAGAGATTTGTTTATGCTTTTTAATGCGAGAAACTTGAGATGGCTTTCCTCCTCTGAGGAAGGTATACTTTGTAGTTCTGCACAGCTGAGAAAACATGTGTCCACTTCCCTCCAAACCTCACTCCTCACCTTCCAGCCGCGTGAAGAATGGTTGCACTCCCTCACACGTGCCAGGGGCTCTCGCATCTCTCTTCTTTGTTCGTGTTATTCCTCCTGCTTCTGTACCCTGTCCCCATCCATCCATTAACCTCCACACTCCACCCACTTTTTAAAAATATAAATTTGGTATTTATCACATACAGAAGCAAGTAGGTAATGAAGAGAGAAATAAAGGCTTACATTTAAATGGAATCTTCATCTTTCTTTTAAGTGAAGAGGATTTGGTGGTGTAGAGTCCTTGACAATTTGTTCTTCATGCTATGTGCTGACTCCTTGTGATTCTGGTTTTTTTCTTCCAGACACTCACAAACCATCTGCTTCATGACCTGCCCCTCGCTGCCTCTTCAACATGACCTTGTGCCACTCTCCCCCTTTCTCTTGATGCTGCAGCCACGTTGGCCTTCTTTCTGTGTCTCACACTCACCAGACTTTTCTGCCTCAAGGTCTTTGTCATGCTGTTTCCTCTGTGGAAAACGCCTCTTCAAGTTGCTTGCAGGAGTGGCCCCTCCTCAATATTCAGACCTCGGTCCCAGATCCTCAGAGAGACCTTTCCTGAATTGTCAGTCTCAATTTCCCTCTTGTCCTGCCACAGATCCATCTATCACAGCAGTTTCTTTTTTACTTTTTTTTAAACCTTAATTAAAAATACTTTATTGCTAAAATGCTAACCATCATCTGAGCCTTCAGCAAGTCATGATCTCTTTACCGGTGGTACATTCCACCCACTTAGTCCCCTAGAAAATGTGCAGGTGAAGTTTCCACTCAGGGAAGAACTTCCTGACAACTCTCCTTCTGTGTCCCCAAGCAGGCTGACCCGCCCCTCCCCCAGCCCTCCACCCCACTCCCCGCTTTGGGACACCACCATACTCTGTTTTTTTGTTTGTTTGTTTTTTTAGTGTATTTATTTTATTTTTGGCTGTGTTGGGTCTTCGTTGTAGTGTGCGGGCTTCTCATTGCAGTGGCTTCTCTTATTGCGGAGCACGGGCTCTAGGTGCGCAGGCTTCAGTAGTTGTGGCTCACGGGCTCTAGAGCACAGGCTCAGTAGTTGTGGTGCACGGGCTTTGTTGCTCCGCGGCATGTGGGATCTTCCCGGACCAGGGCTCGAACCCGTGTCCCCTGCATTGGCAGGCGGATTCTTAACCACTGTACCACCAGGGAAACCCTATACTTTGTTTTTATCTCTATTACTTGGCTACACAATTCCTAGGATGGTTTGTTTGCTTATCTTTTGCTCCTTCTAGACCATGCATTTTTACTGGAAACAGGGAGAAATCCTACTGAGATGACACATGAATAATATGTGGCAATAACTGCACGATTACAACTTGGCCCAAGATCAGTGGTTTTCAAAGTTCTGGTTGCATCAAAGTTGCTTGTTAGGGCTTCCCTGGTGGCGCAGTGGTTAAGAATCCACCTGCCAATGCAGGGGACACGGGTTTGAGCCCTGGTCTGGGAAGATCCCACATGCTGTAGAGCAACAAAGCCCGTGCGCCACAACTACTGAGCCTGCGCTCTAGAGCCCACGAGCCACAACTGCTGAGCACGTGTGCCACAACTACTGAAGCCCATGCACCTAGAACCCGTGCTCTGCAACAAGAGAAGCCACCGCAATGAGAAGCCCGCGCACCGCAAGGAAGAGTAGCCCCCACTCACCGCAACTACAGAAAGCCTGCGTGCAGCAACAAAGACCCAACACAGCCAAAAATTAATTAATTAATTTTTAAAAAAGGTGCTTGTTAGAAATACTTATTTTCAATCCCCAATCCAAGATAGTCTCATTCATTTGGGGCTGGAGGATCTGCATTTTAACAACTCCCAGGTGACCCTGATGTAATTGGTCAGGTGACTCCGTTTTACAAACTACAGCCTGGGTTCATCACGTCTCCTCTGGCCTCTTACTACTTAACTCTGGGCAGTTTCCCTGCAGCAAAGGAAGAGCCTGGGATGGTATTTGGTGAAAAATCAGGGGGACACATTTGGGTAAAATGTTCCACCCTAAAAGTCAAAGGCATACACTAAAATAATAATTATTTGTTGATGTTATTTATTCCCATTTGCCCTGACTTCCTTTTCCACTAACAGTCAAGAACTGGCCTATTTAAAGCTGCTCTGGTTGACTTTTTTTTTTTTTTTTTTAAGGCACTGTGTGAATAGCTCCTCAAAGCTAGAAAAATTCATGCATTTGAAAATTGAATTGTGATGAGCTTATCAATCAGCTGCATGATGTTTCCTCAATCATTCTGTCTGGACAATAAATCCATGATTATTGAAGGCAAGGGCTATTCATTAGATATGTTCATACAGTCCAGTTCAAAGGCCCAGATTATCTAAACTGACAGGAACTACAACAACTACCATTTATTTACCTGTTGCTTTGTACCAGGGTTGTGCTCAGTGTTTTACATCCATTTTGTTAATTCTCATTAGTGCCTCTGAGACAGGTTTTACAGATGAGGAAAGTGGGGCTCAGAGAAATTTAAATAACTGGTTCAAGGGGTAGAGCTAGGATTAAAACATAGTCTGCTTGACCCCAGGACCTAGATTTCTGTACTACACTGCAGGCCGGCTGCTTAGAGCGTGCCTTCGTAGGTTACAGATGGGAGACTGATGCTGGGGCACATGGCCATTTAATATCAGGATAGAATTTAGGACCCAGGCCTCCTGACCCCTAGCATAATTTCCTTTTCATGACCTTACATATGAGGGGGAAAAAAAAATAGGAAAAGTAGGACCATTCGTGATTAATTCTGGTTAAGAAAAAAAGAGAGAGAGAGGAAAAAAAACTGATTTTCCTTTACTTGCTTAGATAATTTGGGAAAGTCTTGATTCCTCCGGAAATCGGGGTTTTACAAAAATACTTACCGAAATCTACATTACACTGTTATATATGGACTTGGAACGGATGATCTGGGCCCTTCCCTGTTTCCACAAACTGCTATTCCCCTAACTTTGCAGAAATGCTGAAACCATCCCATGATCTTCTCGGTCCATTCTGAAGATTCTTAAAACCTCCGAAGGCCTTGTTAAACCCGTTCAACCATTGCAGAGCCTGTTCACAGAGAACTGGCACAGGATAATGGCTGAGCCATGGCAGGTGTGTTTTAGACTGAGAGCAGGCTGGTTTCATGAAAACCCAGCAGCTTTTGCGAGTATTAATGTATAAACCAGAAGCAGAAAGCAGCACAGGCAGCGCCATGAGCAGTTAAGACTGTGGCTTGATGTGACCAAGACCCTACAACGTGGCAGAGGAGACCCCAGGTCAGCAGGGGCTCCTGCGTTTACTCTCAGCTCTGCCCGTGACTGGTGAGACTTAGGCAAAGCTCTCAACCTGTGTGGATCTGGGTTTCTTGTTTTAAATTACACTAATATTACCTAAGCTGTTGGTGGAGGTGAGAATCGGACAAGAATGTCAGTCAAAGAATTTACCACGACGCTTTTCTCTGTATGTGTTTCTTTTGTTTTGGTTTGGTTTGGTTTGTTCACTTATTTATTGTTGGATTATTAGTTTTTTAAATTCCACATGTGAGTGAAATCATACAGTATTTGTCTTTCTTCCTCTGACTTATTTCACTTAGCATGATACCCTCAGGTTCATCCATGTTGTCACAAATGGCAAAATTTCATCTTTTGTTATGGCCGAGTAATCTTGTATATACATACACCACGTCTTCTTTATCCACTTATCTGTTGATGGACACTTAGGTTTTTCTAAGAGGGGGAGGGATGGGGGAGCAAAATGGGTAAAGGGGATCAACTGTTTGGTGACAGATGGAAATTAAATTTTTGGTGGTGAGCACATTGTAGGGTATACAGAAGTAGAAATATGTACACATGAAACTTATATAATGCTATAAATCAATATTACCTTAATAGAACAAATTTTAAAAAAATTAATTAAAAAATGTAATCAACTAAACAAACAAAGAACTTACCACGTGTAAGCTGTTAGGAAGTTAAGTGTCATCTGCCATCTTTGCTGGTCGTTTTGTGGTTTTTCAACATAACTTCACAGCTGATGTGATCAAAATTACTGCTCACAGCAGGGATCCAGCCAGCACTTGGTGGAATAGAACTGCTGAATATTTATGATAATTGAGAACTTCAAAGATGAGTTTGAACTGTACAGATGTCACCCTTATCCCTTGTCTTCTGGCGATTTAAGAGCTGACAGGTTGTGCTGTTTCAAGATCTCTGTTGCCTAAAGTGCGGGGTGTGTTCATTCACTGTGATATGCAGGATGATTTGCAGAATAGACAAACCCTTTAAATGTATAATTAGATATTTAATTTACTGTATATATTTTTAAGGATTCATTTGAAAAAAATAAGTTAAAATTGAGTCATTTAAAATATATAAAGCAAACAATAAGAATATGACAAAAATAATGAAAATGGCATACAAATGTCTACAATTTAAGATCTACTCCTAGAATATAATTCCTTAAGCCAAACTCTTGGAGCCAGGTGTGTTCCAGAATTCAGAGTATCTCTTATGTTACTTGACACTCCCAGAGGTAACTGGAACAGTACTCTGAAATCAAGCACATTATTATTTCTGCAGTAAAACATATGAATATTCACTATAAGTGAGACAAAGTCTACAAATAGACTCACATCAATTCAGTTCAAGTATTGCAGCCAAGGGGACTTCCCTGGTGGTCCAGTGGTTAAGACTCTGTGCTCCCAATGCAGGGAGCAGGGATTCGATCCCCGGTCAGGGAACTAAGATCCCACGTGCTGCACAAGATTCCACATGCCACAGGGGGTGACCAGAAAAAAACAAAACAAACAAACAAAACGTATTGCAGCCAAATGAATTACAAAAAATAATATTGTTTTTCAGATGTTTTTGCATTTTGGAATTGTAGATAAGAGATTTTTAACCTATAGTAAAACAGGCCAAGGGGAAAAAGAGGTAAATCCAAGAACCTTACACCTTAACTATTCTTTGTAGTTTGCAGAACACTTTCCCTCTCATTATCTTATTTGTGAGGTAGACACCCCTGTATTATAGATGAGGGATCTGAGGCCCAGAGAGGCTAAGTGACTTAGCCACGGTCACACAGCTCAGCTGGTAACCAGGCAGGTCAGGACCAGAACCCAGGTCCCCTGCCTCCAGGTTTCTGGATCTTTCCATACCATAACCCACACATCATATAAATCTGAAGAGTCAAACTTGCAGAGGCTGAATTCTTGAACGTGTTCCCTGGAGCACAGAGAGGCTTCCCTCTAGGGAAGTGTATTATCAGACTGTATTCTGGAGGGGAAGGATGAGAGAGGAGGACAAAATCTTGACCTTTTAAAGCTGAACTACAGATGTATCCGAGGTAGTTGGTTCAATCTCTTCAGGCAGTACATAAAACCCAGCCCACGAACTTTCCTGGCGGTCCGTTGGTTAAGACTCTACACTTCCAGTGCAGGGGTTTGGGGTTCTATCCCTGGTTGGGCAACTAAGAGCCCGTGTATTGCACGGTGCGGCCAAAAAAAAGAAAACCCTACAAAACCAAAAACAAATCATAACAACAGCAACAGAACAAACAAAAAAACCCAGCCCAAACGCGTGTTATGGTCCAGTGTTAGTTCAGAGGAGCCATTGCCTGCTACTTCCAGGAATTCTAAAAATAGTAAACATTTATTGACACCTGCTATATGCCAGGCACTCTTCCCCGTAACATTTTGGGGCATTATTACTACTCCCCTCCCCCAGAAGAAGAAATGAGTGTTCAGAGACGTGGCCAAGGTCCCATAGCTGATAAGTGACAAGTCAGGTTTGGGCCAGGTCTGGTTCTGCCTGGGGGCCACACACTCTTACCTGATACCTTGCACAGAGCAATGACAGTGCTCTGGATTTCCCATCCGCCCCTGGGAGGGTTGCCTTCTCCCCTGACCCCAGGCTGCTGATGAGCACGCAGATAGGACAGGTTAGTCTGAGGAGTGGGAACCACAAGCGCATCTTCCATGGTCATCCTGGGTGAGGCTTCAGATGAACTCAAGGAATGTTCTATTTGCAAGATGCAGATACAAAGACCCTCAAGGATTATGGGTGTGCTCTAACTGGGTCCTGTGTGTTGCATGCCTATTGTCTCAGAAATCCCAGTGCGAGTCAGCCTCCTGATTTTGATGGTGCAGCCTCCAGCAGCAGGGAAGTTTGAGGAAGCTTGCTGTATTCAGGAAGCTACAGTGGGTGCATATGGTTGGAATGTAAATGAATGGAGTTTGAGGAAGGACTGGGGACAAAGGTTAAATCATGAAGGGCCTTGTTGTTCTCACTAAAGAGATTAGATTTCATTCTCTAGGCAATGGAGAGTCACTGGTTTGGAGTTGGGGAACAACATGGTCATATTTCCATGTGTGATGTCTCATTTGACTTGGAAATCAGGGACTGTTTCCTTGAAGAGGTATCAGTTAACCCAGGACTGAATGGATGGATAGGATGTCAACCAGCAGAGATGGCTGTTCATCTAGGGCACAAGCAGCTGTGACAGCCAGATGTGTTCTGGGTTCACGATGACTTGAATTAAAACAAACCATTTCCATGTATTGAGCACCTACTATGTGCGCTGGCATACATACACATATCATCTCTTTAATCATGGCAGAATCCCTGCAAGGAAAGCCATAGCTCCTAGAATGCAGAGGTGGGATTCAGACCCATTCCTGTTAGACCCCAAAGCCCATTCTCTTCCCATCCCACAAGTTGCCTGTCCTGTGGAGTTCAGTCTCGGCCCAGAGTACAGAATGAGGTGGGAGAACAGAGGCTCAGACAGAAATGAAAGTTGGCATCATATTTTAAAGAGCCTTGACAGCTTAGCGGCTGTTTCAAACTTGGTGTCTCCAGTTACCATACTGCTTTCAAATATACCTGTGCCCCTAATGGTGCTGTGTTCATCAAAGTGAGATTATTATGTGCAAGAGAGGAGGGTTTCCAAGGAACCAGTTTTAATCCAGGATTCGTTTCCCTGGCTTACTGTACCTTTGTCTCTGTACTTTTCTCTATTTTTCTGAGTCTATATACTCTAGGTGAAAAGAGATGTTGTGAGAAAGAATTCTGCGAGCAGGCCACACTGCAGCTGACACTGTTCAGAAGGCGATGTTGAGGATCTAGAGATATTCCAGGGTTGGCTAAGATGTGGTGAACGTGAGTTGGATACAGGGCTGGGCCTGTGGGGTATAATCATCCTTAAGGCAGCCTTCCCGCGCCCCTGCACCTCCTGAAGCTCAGGCATTTACCATAGGAGTCAGCGCATACCTTTGAAGCAATCAGAAACAATTGCATGCTTACGTGTTCGGTAATGACCAAGAGAGGGTTTGGTGATGGGAGAAAGGTGAGGTCATCATGGATGGTGACAGGCGGGGAAGGCTCCCAGAGCTCACGGGAAAGGCCCTGGGTCTTGAAAGCTGTGCCTTTCTGGAGCCCAGATGCTGGCTGTCCCTGACTAACGGGCCCAGCTGGGGGGACAGCATGGAGATGGGCACTTCCCTGGTGTGAACACATTCCATGAAAGCTGACCCAGTGATAGCACTGGGGCCTCCACACGCCAGTAGCACCAAAGATTAACCTGGTGGTAGAGTGGTTACTGCTACCTATCCCAAGGGATAGGTAGAGATATTATTAGCAGCCAAACCTCCCTCCCCAAACCCTCTGGGATCATATGAACTAAAGTAAGATTGGCAAGGAGGATAGGTGAGCACCCAGAGGACCAAAGGTAACCTGAGTGTGGTTTCCCTTGGCCCAGCCTTCGACCTGGCATTTCTAGAATAAAAGCAACCAGAGGGACTTTAAAAAATGATATTGTCAAAATCCAAAGAAGACCACTTTTTCCGAAAAAGGACAGTGACTCTTTGCATATGTGTCATGCTAAAGTCCATGAGATGGCCAGGGCCCTCTCCTATCAGTGTACCTTTGACCCTCTTTTCTTTACATAAAGATTTCTTTATGTCTTTGGGAGCCGATCTGAGTCTTACCATTGAGCCCCTGGGGTACAGCTTCTCTTGACCTCACTCCCAGGTTCTCCCTTTCTGTCTTTCCAAAGGCTCTCGAATCTCACCCCTTAGATATTACCTTTCCTCACTCTGGCCCCACTGATCACTGGAGATTTCTCTTCTTGTTGCCTCTAAGGACAAGCAGATGTGCTCCTCTTGTTTGAAAGTTTTTTATTCTCCACAGATAGCCGAGAGACCAAAATAGCAAGCTCAGGGAGGTCACAAACTTTAGGAAATCTTACCCAATTCGTGCTGTCACAGACTTTTTCTGGAGGTGCTGACAAGTGGAAAGTGGTCCAATCCTGGTCTAGCCACTTACCAGCTGCTGAGCTCGAGCGAATCAACTACTTAACCCCACCGAGCCTCAGTCTTCCCTCTGGAAAATGGGGACAATAGCACCTGCCTCCTGGTGTTGATCTAGAGATAGATGAGATCACACACACAGCACCACATCTAATGCCCAGCATGTCATAGACGTTCCACAAAGAACAGTTTTTGCTGAGCTAGTCATCAGTAAGGCCTTTGGACCCCATCTCTCTGTCTTCATTCCTAAAAGAGAGGGGCATCCCTTCCTCCACAAAGACCACTTTTCAAGCTTATAGGTTACAGATGGAATATTCAGAATCATGGATGTCAACCAGTCTCTCCAGCCACCCCAGCTGTCCAGAGGGAGTGGCTTGAAGTTCTGAGGATGCAGGATGGGGCCAGCATCCTCTTCATTGGGCCCATATGGGTAAAATGTCCCCTGAGAGGAGTTCCTGGTAGTTCTCCTTTCTCACCAAAAAAAAAGAGCCAACTGTTCCATCTCCTCCGTCTCAAAGCAGTGAACATGAGGCCACACAGTTGCTCCTGAGGTCAGGAGGCTAAGGTATCCAGCCACGTTCACCATCTTGGAACATGCTTCACATCACAGCTGAATCTCTGTTGGGTCCTTGACCATCTCTGCAGCTCTGTGTTAAAGGTTTTCTTAGAGATCAATCAGGTCAGAACCTCGCCGTCAGCTGGGAGAGTCCATCAATGCTCCATCAGGGCGGGTGTTGGTCAGGCCAGCAAGGTGCCAGCAATGCCCTCCTCTGAGGACCCACATCCGTGGCAGGCCCGTCACTCCCACAGTCTCCCACAAGGTGTTCACACACTTTGAATCCTATTTAAGGTTTGGGATTGGGCTAGGGTACGGATCCCTACCATCACTCAACGGAAGTTCTCTGGGGCATGCACATCTGCCCCCTTGCCCTACGAGAGTCTGAATGGATATGCAGAGCTACAAAGCATGCTTCACCACTCGTGGGAAAAGCAACCAATGCTTACTGAGTGCTCCGTGGTGCTGAACACCAGAATCAGAATGTCGCATGCATTATCTTGTTCTCTCTCTCAGTAGCCCTTTAAAAGCAGGAAAGAGAGACTGGAAGAGGGCAGTGAGCTTGAAGTTTCCCTAGCAACTCAGATGAAAAGTTTCTGTTTAGGAGTCACATCAGGAAAACCCACTCAATGGAGATTGGGAGCAAACCAAGCAAGTGTCTGTTGATGAGAAACCGAGGACTCTGGGAAACTGCAATCAAGGTGACCCGATCCTAAGGAGTCTAAGCAGGGGTCTTTGGAATCCACTCAGCAGAAACTATTGCCTTGTAGTTTATGGTTTGGTGAAAGACTAGGGGGCAGGGCAAAGGTGAGAATGAGGGTGAAGAGAGAACAAGGAAAACCGTTAAGGAGCCAGGGGTGGGCTGAGCCTTTCAGATGCTGGCCAGCAGTGTGTCTGCTGCCCCATGGACATCAGCATTCCTATTTTTGGGTAGATGTTATCCTATCATGTATCAATCTACACACATCCCAACTCGGCATCGCCACTCATCAAGCAAGCTTCTGATTGTAATTTTGATGTCCAGGTATTTGATGTATCGGGAAAGGCAGTGGAGAGGTGCTGAAGGGGCAGCTGGGCTTGATTGACAGTTGTACTTCTCATCTTAAACTAAGAAACAGGCATTCTGACTCGTGTCTCAGTCTCTAAGAAAAGGTGCATGCCCTGTATGCCCCAAGGTGGATGCTTCCCTCTGAGACCAGAACCGGTTACAACCTTCTGCAGCACATTCTCACACTGGCTTATTTGCACAAACTCTAAGAGCAAGACACTCATTGTTCTAAATCAATGAACGATCATGGATGCACTTAGTGGTTACTAATTAAAATAGCCACCCAAGGAGAACAAAATCATTAAGTGTAAAAACTGAAAGGGTTAAGGTGACTACAAGAGGATGCTCAAACAGGTGAACTGGAGGAGGTACTTCAGAACCTCACATAGCACCAGATCTCCTCCCTTCCCAGAGATGACTATATAAATCGGGTCATTTTATCTCTACCGGGTAATCCCAATGTCCAGAGTGGACACAGTGAGATCCAAGGAGCAGTATTTATCTAATATTCACCAGAGCCTCTTCCTTTCCTTGGTGACTTTTATTATTTTTCTTTTTGGAGGAAAATACTTCACTTAGAAATGTCAGCAAATTGATAATGTTTATAAAGGGCATTTTAGTAACAGCACAAGGCTGGGAGGGAGATGACTCATATGCGACACGGTTTCTGCCAGGGTCACTTTGTCCAGCTGTGCAGGTCATGCTAGAGTGTGTTCTCAGCACTGTAGTCTCTGCAATTGTCCCCCTCCGCTCCCCAGCTTTTTCAGTGCAATATGTGGTATATCGGGGCTCTGGCCCATCTAGGGAGCTTATAAGGTAGTTGGGATTTGAAGGTTACAGCTGCATTGTGGAGCTCCCCACAGAACCTCGGATGTGAAACATTTCGCAAAGTGTAGGAACTGGGACTAAAAACTGTGAAATTCCTTTTGTGAGTGGTTTGGTGCATATTCATGCGAGGAGCATTCCAGTGGAGTGACTAGAAATGAACAAGGATCCCAGACACAGTAAGAAGCTGCATTGTGGACAGAAGTAACTGTCTGCTCCAGCCTCAACTTTGGGAGCCATGGTGTCTCTTCAAGAAGACTGATAGACCCAAAAGAAAAGTATCCTTTCAAGTGCTGTGGCTCTTCCCTCTCTGCCACTGTCCAGTGACACCTTAAATATAATTGGCTCTGGAAACAGAATTCCCCAAAGCCACCGTAGAAACGAGTCAACGTGGCTTACCTTAACTCGTGAGTTGATGTCATAGAAGTGACTGAATATTGGGGAATGCAAAGAGACTGTATTAGTCACCTCCAGCTGCCATAACAAAGTGGCCACAGACTGGCTTAAACAAAGGAAATGAATTTTCTCACAGTTCTAGAGGCAGGAATCTGAGAACAAGGTATCTATAGGGTTGATGTCTTCTGAAGTCTCTCTCCTTGGCTTGTAGATGTCTGTTTTCTCCTTTTATCTTCCCATGGCCTTTTCCTGTTTGTGCACATCCCTGGAGTCTTTCTGTGTCCAAATTTCCTCTTCTTATATGGACACCAGTCAGATTAAATTAAGGCTCAGGGACTTCCCTGGTGGCAAGGTAGTTAAGAATCCACCTGCCAATGCAGGGGACAGGGGATTGATCCCTGGTCTGGGAAGATCCCACATGCCACAGAGCAACTAAGCCCATGAGCCACAACTACTGAAGCCCATGCTCTAGACACATGAAGCCCATGTGTCTAGAGCTCATGTTCCGCAACAAGAGAAGCCACCACAATGAGAAGCCCGCGCACCAAGTAGCCCTGCTCGCCGCAACTAGAGAAAGCCTGCGCACAGCAACGAAGACCCAATGCAGCCAAAAATTTTTTAAAAATTTTTTAATTAAAAAAAAATTAAGGCTCAATCTTTTGGCCTCATTTTAATTTCATTGCCTCATTAAAGGCCCTGTTTCCAAATACAGTCACATTTTGAGGTCCTGAGGGTTAGGGTTTCAACATATGAATTTGGGGGCAGGGGGACACAATTCAGCCCCGTGAGCATTGTAGGGGAAAAAGAGATTGTACTCTCAGGGAGGCGTGAATGGCTGCCAGACAGAAATCTAACCAGAGATGCATCAGAGGCTCACCAAGAAATACAACACCCAGTCCTCCAGTCTGGGCCCTTGGATCTAAGTCCAACCTGTCTGGAGGAATGTGATGGGACAGGGTTCTGAGGAATTTGTAAATACCACAGCAAAGCAGAAGAATACCTCCACCTCGAGACCATCAAATCAAGGGGAATGAATGGGAAAGGGAACAGGCTGTTTCACTGAATAAGAAACTCCATATGGAATGTGAAGGGCCACTGGCCCCAGAGGGCTGCACTTCTCAGACAGTACCCATCACAGAGGACACACATGGCAATATCTGAACATAACTACACACCATCCCTAGTGGTGTGGACAGTTAAGTTGAGGTGACACATGTTCAACCAGTGATGTATGTTAAACCTGAGTTTGTTGTATTAATCCTTCTTCTATATGGTCCTTCTCATCTGTGAGAGATGATAATGATGAATGGCTATTAAAACTATTTACCTGTACAACCCTTTCAGGTGGGTTTTAATTGACAGCCAGGACCCAAAGTTAAACCAAAAGTAGATGTCAGCTCTGGGATTTGGACTCTAGCCTGGCTCACTCCATAAACCACATATATCACCACTGGGCTATGGTCTCATGCAGAAAGTTCTGGAAAGCAGGGCCTGGGGGCTGGACTTTCAGCTTTGCCAGTAGCCAGGCAGGCCATCCTTGTTTCTGCCTATTCCCTTCCATGACAGAGAAGGGGCCCTGGTGGAGATGGGGCCTATGGAAGTTACAAAGCTCCGTAGACTCAGTAAGCAAGGATTGCCTTTGAAACAGTTTAAGTGTATCTCTGCCTGCAGATAGCATCATGGTGATAGTGGTGGTGGATGGGAGGATTAATTGGTACTTCTTCTCTGAGCCTACATTCAATTTCCTTGGTTAGGGAAATTGGGTTTCTCAAGAGGTTGAGAAAGGAACATTGGTAATAAAGTTCAGAGAGATGGATGACACTTGGATATTCAACCTTTTCAATGCTAAGCAGTTGATTAAATCCTGCCTGTTTGACAGTGATGGATGCCTGAGGAACTATTCATGCCCATTTCCAAAGAATGGCTTTTCTTGTGTCTAAACAAACTCAAGATGATTACTAATTAACCCTTTTCTCTGGAGTCCCTGCCAAGAGGCCAACTTTTGATAGGTTTCTAGAGCCCAAAAAGCATAGTATGGAGATGCTGATGGTGGCTGTCCATGGGGAAAGACATCAGTCCTTATGACAGTTTGATTCCCAGTTCATAGTAACTTGGGAATATAGTATGAAGGGTATTTTTTGGCCTATAGTAGAAAATGCTATTTATGTATTTAAAGAAGTGAAGAAGGTCAAATAAATGTATCCAGTCACTAGATTGACATCTCTTTGAGGAGTCAGGGAGTTGAGTTGCCTTGATGACTTGTCACTCACACATTTAGTAGCAAAATAGCAGTTTAAACATTTTAAGAACCATCCTCTAATATACTGGGAAGAGTATGAATCTGTTGATCAGGAGACATGGCTCCTAGCTCCACTCTTTGGTGATCTATTTATTCTAGTTCACAGCATGCCCTCAACAGGCATGTGTGGGATGAATGGATAAATGAATGAACTAGAAGCAAGACCTTGGGTGAGTCACCATATTTGTCTGCCTCAGTTTTCTCATGTCGAACCTGGATAAAGTTTGACCTCTAGACCTCTCAGAAATGTGGTGAGGATTAGATGGAAAATAGAGAATCATAATCTTGGCTAGCATGTTTCAGTACTAACAATGTGATAGGAACTGTTCTAAGCGTTTACATATCTCATCGTTTTTATTCCTAACAATGATTTTTTAGACCTACAGCAAAACTCCAAAGTGTATCTAACTATGTCTAATTCCCCTCATTCCAGTCTTGTTTGAACCCCTTTCAATCAGGCCTTTATCTCCACCCCTTCACCGAAAGGGTTCTTGCTAAGGTCACCCATGACTCCACATCATTAAACCTCTTGCCAGTCTGTACTCATCTTATTTGACCTCTCTCTTCAGCATCTGCCCCAGTTGGTCCCTCCCTCAGACCCAGTTCCTGCCACCACAACCCCACACACTGCCAGTCCCCCTTCCCGTTTTCCATGATTCTTAGTGGGGAAGACCTTTAGCAGACTGTGGGGTCCCTTCCTTGGCTCTGTGAGGGAACTTAATCCCCACTCCACCTCACGTACTGAGGGACTTTATTGACAGTAATAATACAACCAGTCCCTTCAACCAAAGTTTTGGGAAAATGGAAAGTCACACACTTGCAATCTAGCCCAACCCTCCCTGTTTGATAGGTAAGAAACCAGGGCCCCCAGGTCACACAATTAGCTAATGGTAGGGCCAGGACTAAGCCCCCAGCTGCTTGCCTCCTAGCCCAGTGCTCCAGAAAGCAATGGCTCCTACAAGAAAAAAAACCACAGAAAACAAAGACTATAATGATCTACAAATCAAGGCTACACAACTTTGCTTCCAATATTGCACTCCAACTTTCAAATAATTTGGAATTTAAAATGAGGTTTGAAAAGTGTCCGAAGTTTCACATTTTCTTTAGCTAATAAAAAATTTAACTTTCCTGACAAGTCTTACTGTCATCACTCTTCAGCTGTGTCTGTCAGGGGCCCAGGTGTTGTTTTTGATGAGAAGGTGACCTCAGAGGATACTGTCCAAGGACAACAGAGGCAATAGAATAATCCAAGTCAAGCTCAGGGTGGAGTGGGTTGCTTTTGAGCTTTCTTCCGTTAACCTAAAACAATAAAAGGGCCAGCTATTTAACCAGCGACATAGGTTTATTCAGGAGCAGCAAAGAATTAAAATTCAGACACGCAACCATGGAGAACCACATGCAAGTCCAGTAAAACAAAGGAGAGGAAACTCTTTTACAGAGCAGAAAGGGAAGTTGGGAGGAGCTAGTACGAACAAAAAAGTCCATTGGAGGAAACTGGGAGTTCAAAGTATAGTGGCTTTTTATTGGCTGAGTTTGACAGTCTCTCATTGGCTGAGCTGTTGCCAGGCAAGGAGAAAATCTTTATTCCTCCTGCTGGCACTAGTAAAGCAGTGTCGATTCGTGCTGGAGATGCAAAGTAGGTCTCTTTCTGTTGGGATCTGTATTGACCTGGAGTGGTATGTGCATGAGAGCTCCCCACTTCTGGCCTCCCGACTCTATTTTAGTGAGGTTTTCCATTATTAATTTTCACACTTTACAGATATTCTTAGACCTGCTTTTGAATATATTGTACCGTTTATGGAGCCTCTATTATGTGCCCAGCATTGACTTTTATTTGGACACATTATGACATTGAACACTCACAAAATTCTATGAAATAATAATAACTACTATTTATTGATCAACAACTATGTGCCAAGAACTTGACATTTACTATTGACAATTCTCACAAAGCCACTCCCTTCCTCACTGTTCCTTCAAGGCCAGAAACCCAGGTCAGTGTTTGCTATCCATCACTGGTCCTCGCAGGAAACATGGGCACTATTCCAATTTCACATGTGAGTAAGTAGGCATGAAGGGATTCTGTGATGTGTCCAAAAACACACAGCAGTGGTGAGTTGACCCCAGGGCAGCCCAACCTGTTCACTTACCACTCTGCTTATTGCTATGGCCTCGTTAAATTCTTCTACCCAGGTCAAACTGGGAGCATGTAGCTCTCCAAGTTAGAAACTAGTTTCTGGAGGTTAGAAACTCCCAACTGGGTTGTTTAAGATAGTTCCAAGCACTTCCAAGAAGAGTCCACTGCACTTTCTAAGGCTAACCCAGGCTATTGGTCAAGCTTGGGAAGCTGGGAGCACATCACTTTTCCATGGAGCCCACCACCAGTTCATTACCTCCCAGGCAATCACTTTCTGGATGGTGGGAAAAGCATTCTCTAAGTACAAGAACCCTTTTGAAAGCCCCACAAGAGATTATAAAAAGCTCTGAATGTTGTTTACAAAGTAACAGATTAGGAAAAGAAAACTGAAGGTGGCCCTGTGCCAGAGAAGAAAGGTTTGTTGTTGTTTTTGAAAAAAATTAATTTAATTAATTAATTTTTTATACAGCAGGTTCTTATTAGCTATCTATTTTATACACGTCAGTGTATACATGTCAACCCCAATCTCCCAGTTCATCCCACCCCCACCCCCCACCCCACCACCCCCACTTTACCCCTCTTGGTGTCCATACATTTGTTCTCTACATCTGTGTCTCTATTTCTGCCTTGCAAACCGGTTCATCTGTACCATTTTTCTAAATTCCACATATAAGCATTAATATACGGTATTTGTTTTTCTCTTTCTTACTTCACTCTGTATGACAGTCTCTGTGTCCATCCATGTCTCTACAAATGACCCAGTTTCGTTCCTTTTTATGGCTGAGTAATATTCCATTGTATATATGTACCACATCTTTATCCATTCATCTGTCGATGGGCATTTAGGTTACTTCCATGGCCTGGCTATTGTGAATAGTGCTGCAATGAACATTGGGGTGCGTGTGTCTTTTTGAATTATGGTTTTTTTCTGGCTTTATGCCCAGTAGTGGGATTGCTGGGTCATGGTAATTCTATTTTTAGTTTTTTAAGGAACCTCCATACTGTTCTCCATAGTGGCTGTATCAATTTACATTCCCACCAACAATGCAAGAGTGTTCCCTTTTCTCCACACCCTCTCCAGCATTTGTTGTTTGTAGATTTTCTGATGATGCCTGTTCTAAGTGGTGTGAGGTGATACCTCATTATAGTTTTGATTTGCATTTCTCTAATAATTAGTGATGTTGAGCAGCTGTTCATGTGCTTCTTGGCCATCAGTATGTCTTCTTTGAAGAAATGTCTATTTAGGTCTTCTGCCCATTTTGTGAGTGGGTGAGAAGAAATGTTTAATGAACAAGAAAAACAAACAGGGAATCGAGAACAGGGCTGTTTTTTATTTTCATGGGATTTTTTTGTTCTGCTTAACTAAACGATTCTTTTGTGTCGATCCTTTGCTGTAAACATAGGCTAATCTTCCTTTCCTCCCCCAAACACTGGACAGATTTTTGCCCATAGCTTGTTGTATGGCAGAAAGGAAGGATATTTATTATGTGCTATGTGAAATAGTCCACTAGCGGTGTTGGATTCATCTGTTCAGGTCATCTTCACCCAGTCCAGTGAGGTTAGCTTCATTTTCAGACTCTCCTCTTGTCATCTGATCCCCCACTGGTTCCATCCACTAGCTGGACTGAATTAGGAGCCAGAGGAACCTGGCTGACTCAACCTTTAAAGTTCAGCCTCCTTGGGCATTGAGGAGGTATTGAGGGTGGAGAGTGAATCTGGAGGGGCAAGTGGAGACTGCACATCACAGCGCCCATGCTGACTGCCTGGAGGTGGGCATGATGATCACAGTGATCCAATAAGGAACTTAACCTGGCTTTGAACTTGACTCATTGATCCTGCAGAGGACTGGGGCTCATAAGCAAGACCAGGTCCTCTCATAGAATGTCCTCAGGATCTTTCCAAGCCTAGAAAGCTACACCTGCTGGCAAGAAGCCATTTGATAGAGTGGACAGGGGACCAACTAGGAGCCAGGAGACCTGGGGTCCAGTGCAGTTTCTGCCATGTAGGGTGTGTAACCATGGGCAGGTCTCCTTTTTCTTCTTCTTATGTTTTTAAATAAATTTATTTATTTTATTTTATTTATTTTTGGCTGCGTTGGGTCTTCGTTGCTGCGCATGGGTTTTTCTCTAGTTGCGGTGAGCGAGGGCTACTCTTCATTGCGGTGCGCAGGCCTCTCATTGTGGTGGCTTCTCTTGCTGTGGAGCATGGGCTCTAGGCACGCAGGCTTCAATAGTTGCGGCACATGGGCTCAGTAGTTGTGGCTCACGGGCTGTAGGGCACAGGCTCAGTAGTTGTGGCACACGGGCTTAGTTGCTCCACGGCATGTGGGATCTTTCTGGACCAAGGCTCAAACCTGTGTCCCCCACAGTGGCAGGTGGGTTCTTAACCACTGTGCCACCAGAGAAGCGCTGTTATTCTTTTTTAATTAAAGATTTTTATTTTGGGGGGCTTCCCTGGTGGTCCAGTGAGTAAGACTCCACGCTCCCAATGCAGGGGGCCCGGGTTCGATCCTTGGATGGGGAACTAGATCCCGTGTGCATGCCACAACTATGTGCCTGTGTGCCACAACTAAAAAAGATCCCGCGTGCTGCATCTAAGACCCAGGGCAGCCAAAATAAAAATATATTTTTTAAAAGATTTTTATTTCTTTTCTTTTCCCCCCCAGTTTTATTGAGAAATAATGACATATATCATTTATAAGTTTAAGGCATACAACATGATGGTTTAATTTATATCTATTGTGAAACGATTATCACAAAAGGTTCAGTTAACATGCATCTTCTCATAGATACAATAAAAAGAAAAGAAAGAAGAAAAGAAAAAAAATGAAAAAAAAACCTCCGTGTGATGGGGACTCTTAGGATTTACCTTCTTAATAACTTTCCTATGTAGTCGTCATGTTGTACACTGCATCCCTAGTACTTACTTATCTTATAACTGGAAGTTTGTGGCTCTTGATCACCTTCCTCCAATTCTCCCTCCCTCCACCTTCTGCCTCTGGTAACCACAAGTCTGATCTCTTTTTCTATGCGTTTGTTTGTTTTTTAAATTCCACATATTAGTGAGATCATTAGTGAGACATTTTTCTGTCTCTGTCTGACTTATTTCACTCAGCATACTGCCTTCAGGGTCCATTCATGTTGCCTCAAATGGTATGATTTCCTTGGTTTTTTGTAAATGGCTGATTAATATTCCATTGTGTGTGTGTGTGTATATATATATATATACTATATATATAAATACATATAATATATGTTTATATATTATATAACATATATAATAATTATATATCATATATAATTTATATAATATATAAATATAATATATTATATTTATATATAATATAATATAATCTATATAATCTATATAATATAATTTATATAATTATATATAATATATATATAACATCTTTATCCATTCATCCATTTATGGGCATCCGTTTAAGTTTCCATGTCTTGCCTATTGTAAATAATAGTGCTATGGGGGTGCAGATATCTTTTTGAGTTAGTGCTTTCATTACTTCTGAATATATTCCCAGAAGTGGAATTGCTGGATCATCTGGTAGTTCTCTTTTTAACTTTTTGAGGATCCTCCGTACTGTTTTCCATAGAGATTGTACCAACTAACATTCCCACAATCAGCACACAAGGGTGCTGTTTTCTCCACATCCATGCCAGCATTTGTTATCTCATCTTTTTGATAATAGCCATTCTAACAGGCATGAGGTGATGTCTCACCTGCCTGAGCCTTACCTCTAGACCATTCATTGCACTTGGTCTGGATGGGGCCTGGGCATTGGTGTTTTATAAACATGATCCGGGTTATTCTCCTGTTCATCCAGGATTGAGAAACACTGCATTAGACCATCACCTCCAGTTCTGGGATTCCACTTTTGAGGATTAAGATCTCTTTAGTTCTAAAACTTTACTTTTCTATGGAAATAGCAAGAAGGAAATAAGCATTTTACTGAGGATCTGATAGCACATTTGTGATACTTATTGCTTATAATAGTCTCTAGGCTGTCATAGTTATCATGCCCATTTTCATAGTTGAAGTTACTGAGGTCAGAAAGTTTTGACATTCATTCAGCAATGTTTCCTGAACATATACTGTGTGTCAGGTACTGTTGTAGGTGCTGGGGACACAGGCTGAACAAAACAGACCAAGTCCCTGCTCTCACGGAGCTCATGTCCTAGTCTAGGAGATGGATAATTAGGGCTACCAAAAGTTCCTCATTTGTCTGGGATCATGAATACCTGTTATTTTTAGCATGCCTTTTGGATTATTGAATTGGGTGGTCAAGGAACACGTCCCTGAGGAGGTGACACACGAAGGCAGATGTGAATGGCAGAGACCTGGGACACCAGGCAATGGGAACAGTAAATGCAAAGACCCTGAGTCAGGAATAATGCTGTTGTGCTGAGGGACCAAAGACAAGGCCCAGTGAGCACCTGGGAGATGGGAGGAGATAAGGTCAAAGAAGTGGGTAGGGCAGGTCTTGGGAGCTTTGTCGGGGACAGTTTGGATTTTATCCTAAGTACAATGGGAAGGCTTCAGAGAGGTTTAAGCTGAGGAGAGCCAGGATCTAATTCAGTGGTTCTCAACCAGGAAACATTCGGCAATGTCTGGAGACATTTTTGTTGTCACAGTTGGGGATGGGGTTGGGTGTTACTGGCATCTGGTGGGTAGAGGCCAGGGAAGCTGCTTAACATCCTACATCACACAAGACAGAAACCCGACTCCCCACATGTAACAAATAGTTATTCAGCCCAAAATGTCAGCAGTGCTGAGGTTTTTAAAAGATCATTTTGCACTGTTGGTGGGAATGTGAAATGGTACAGCCATTGTGGAAAACAGTGTAGCAGTTCCTCAAAAAATTAAAAATATTATTACCATATGATCCAGCATTACCACTTCTGGGTATTTATTCAAAAGAATTGAAAACAGGATCTCAAAGAGATATTCATACACCCACAGTTATAGCAGCATTAATCTCATAGTCGAGAGGTCGAAGCAACCTAAATGTCCATTGACAGATGAATAGATAAACTAAATGTGGTCTATACATACAATGGAATATTATTCAGCCTTAAAAAGGAAGAATATATTGACACATGCTACAACGTGGATGGACCTTGAGTAATTATGCTCAGTGAAATAAGCCAGTTAAAAGGAGACAAATACTGTATGATTCCACTTATATGAGGTACTTAGTGTAATTAAACTCATAGGAACAGAAAGTAGAATGGTGGTTGCTAGGGGCTGGGAGTGGGTAGGAAGTGGAGAGTTATTTAATGGGCACAGAGTTATAGTTTTGTAAGATGAAAACGTTCTAGAGATTGATTGCTCAACAATGTGAATATACTTAACACTATTTAAAAGTGGCTAAGACGGAAAATTTTGCTATGCATGTTTTACCACAATTTAAAAAAAAGATCAGCTCACCCTGGCTGTTGAGTGGAGAATGAACTGTTGGGTGACAACTATAGAAGCAGAGAAACTGGTTAGCAGGTTGTTGCAGTAATCTAGACTAGAGATAATGGGGGCTTGCCTGTAGTGGATAGCAATGGAGATGGGAGAAGCGGCCAGATTTAGGACATCTTTTGGTGGCGGAGCCGAGAGGGCTTGCTGATGGTTTGGATGTGGGAATTAGGCCATATGCCCAAAGTCACTCTGCTGATAAATGGCAGAGCTGGGACTTGAACACAGGGCTGACTCCAAAGCCCATACTCTCACTTTCTCTCCAAATATCACAATTTCCAACATCTTCTAATGGACTAAAATCTCACTGGGATAGCATTTCTTACCATTTTGGTCCATTTCATGCTATTGGGTAGGTGACAATTACTTTACAATATTGTCTTGTAAAAAATGCCATGACATATATTTCTCAAAGCCCTAAGCTTTCAAACACTGGTTTTTTTGTTTTTGTTTTTTTTTAACATCTTTATTGGAGTATAATTGCTTCACAATGGTGTGTTAGTTTCTGCTTTATAACAAAGTGAATCAGTTATATATATACATATGTTCCCATATCTCTTCCCTCTTGCGTCTCCCTCCCTCCCACCCTCCCTAGCCCACCCCTCTAGGTGGTCACAAAGCACCGAGCTGATCTCCCTGCACTATGCGGCTGCTTCCCACTAGCTATCTACCTTACGTTTGGTAGTGTATCTATGTCCATGCCTCTCTCTCGCTTTGTCACAGCTCACCCTTCCCCCTATTTCAGCTCATTGCCCACGAGCTGGTCTGTCTGCCAGCAGCTCCCAGCTACACTGCCTCGTTTGCAGTTGTGCTTTTGTGAAGCTTCAATTGCGAGGGAGAACTGCAGTAATCAGCCTGTGGTTTTCCGTTTCACCTGTGGATTGAGTTCAAAGACGGTATTCATGCTGGCAGCAAAAACTCTTCTAATTCTGCGGATATCGCTTCCAGTACCTGCTGGGGTAGGACAGCAGGGGGTGATCTCTTAGAAACTTGTTTTCACCTCTGCTCCTTCAATGTTGAGGCTGCTAGGAAACCAGACAGACATCAGAGAAAGGGCTTTCTGAGGTCACCTGAGACCCAGCTTGTGTTAATGGCCACAAATTGCAATCAAGCTTCAGCGGTTGCCAAGGTTTCCCGAAGAGGTCGAGTTAAGGGTGCTGTGTCTGCATTGCAGGGCTGGTTTATTCTCCTTTTCCTTGACATTTTTTTTTACCTGGCCCAAGGAGAGGCCCATAGGGAACTAAGTCATCAAATCTGGGAGGCCAGTGAAGCCTTGGTCCTCCATTCTCTGCTGCTATGAAGAGTATGCTTGGATCTGGGCCAAGCAGAAACTTTCTGCCATCTCTGAAGAATACATCTCGGCAAATAATGGCGTCGCACATATGTGGGTGGGTAGAGAAACCCAACAACCTCTTTGAGAGTTATTCTTACGGACTCCTCCCCTATTCTTTTTTTTTTTCACACACGCACACTGTATTTTATTTTTACAAGAGATAAATAAACTGACACCAAGCATTGTAAATGTATGACCACAAAAAAAGCAACAATGACTGCAATTACCAAACACGAAACACACTCAAACTAGGTCATAATATTGACATTCAGTCCAGGAATCCTCCACGGTAACAGCTCCTTTACTTTGCAGTGAAAATTGATTTGTATATTTTTTGCCTCTGAGTCCTTGTGGGATTTTTTTTTATTATTCAAACAGAAAGTCACAAAAATTATAATCGTCCTCATCAGTTCACTCAGTCCCATGTAATTAATTTTTTTATCTTGATCTTTTGTTAGCACTTTTATGAGTTCATCAGTTTTCCATTAGAGTTCTGAAAATGCTTATTCATTCAGTTCAGCAGTATAGTCAGTTACCAGAAACCTGTACTTGTCAGAGTCTTTTCCGTGAATTCCTTGAAGAGGAAACCATTTTATAGGAACATTTTTGCAAAAGCATCAGAGTACTCCTCCCCTATTCTTTAGGGCTGAGGTTTATGTAATTGATGCTGTGGCCATAAAGCAGGTGTTCTCAAACTGTGCCCCACCCCCCCGGGCCAGAAGCATCAGATTCACCTGGGAACTTGTTAGAAATGCAAACTCTTGGGCATTATCCCAGACCTTCCAAATTAGAAACTGTGGGGGGTGGGGGGAGCTGAGGCCTCACAATCTCTTTACAAGGCTTCTCGGTGATTCTGACGTGTGCTGAGAGCCGCAGGAAAATCTAGTCTCCGAATCCAGCATTTGCCAGCCGAGTTTATACCATGGTTCTTTTCCACGAGCTTCAGTCTGACAGGATGAGCTAATGCATGCCAAACATCTGGCACGCGACAGGGATGCCGAATCGACCCTCTTCCAGTAAAACCAGCTTTTCAGTGAACTACGATTTGTTAGCTGGTAGCTGGAGTTACAATATGTGTTCAAAAAGAAGTGACTTCTGCTAACCTAAAGATTATTGCTTTAGTGTGACCTGTCTTATCTCAATATAAAATCTGAATCACAGAGCTTTTACTGTGATTCAGAGTCTGTGCTTCTCAGAACAGAGGAAGCTGGGGTCATGAGTATCTGTCCTTCCTGTCATTTGAAGTCTGCTAGTGGTAACTTCTGCACACGTAAGGGCGGGAAGACAGAGAAACCCTCTCCTTCCTCACAGCCCCTCAGGTCCAGAGAATCTCCTGGGTCCAGAGTCTGATGTCCTCCCCACTGGAGACTCATAAAATCTCTTAAGAAGTCCAGGACTCTGGGCATGTCTCCCAGGGCAGCTAGCTACTCCTCCGCCGCCACCCAGAGACGCTGCCCTCTGCCCTCTGGGGCTGTCTGTAAAAGGCCAGTTTGCAGCCAGGGAAGGTATATAAGCTTTTCGTGCTCCACCCCAAACGCTGAGGGGAAGGTTCATTGGAGGGAAGAGAGAAGAAAGATAGATGATAGCAAATTCCTCCCTGATCACCAAGCACTGTTCGTCTTGTATCCTCTTCTCCTCTTAACTCAGCGTGGGATAGTGAGATTTCAGAAATCATGACTATTTCAGGGCTCACTATGCGCCAGACAGTACACTCAGTGCCTTACACACATTACATTATTAATTCTCACGATGATCCCAAAGAAGGTTTAATCCGCATTTTACAGATGAGGAAAAGGAGGCACAGAAATATTCATCATTCTGCCCATGGCTTTCAGCCCATGACGAGAATTGTAATGGAGGCAGGATTCACACGCTGGGGATGGACTGCAGAGCCTGGGGTACCACTCCCCATGCTGGCGGCTGCTGAATTTTGGTGGCCCAACATCCTGGTACAACCTGGGCCTCAGGGGGACAACTGACACAGCAGTGGTCTCGACTTGGCTTGCACACAGGGATTGCCTGGGAAGCTTTAAAACAAATACTAATGCCCGGGTCCCTCCCTAGAGATTCTGATATAACTGCACTGAGGTGTGGGCTGGGCACTGGGAGTTTTGAAAACTCTCAGGATGACTCCAATAGCGGCCCAAATTGAGGAACTCTGGCATAGGCTCAAATGGAGCTTGGGAGGCAGTTAAGTACCTGGGGGTGTGCAGGTTTGGCTTTGATTTTTAGACCCTTCAGAATGTAATTTCCTGTAATCAAACACATACAAAAATAAACCTCATCCAGTCCCCAAAGCCCTCCACCAACATGGAAGCTGGCACTGCTACAAGCCAGAAGGGAAAGGAAATCTTTGCCAAGTTTAGAAAAAATTCCCTAACTTTGAGCACTACTTGACCAGTGTCTTAACAGCCTCTTTTTTTCCAAATACAGAAATAATACATTCCAGACACATCATCTGTTTTCTACATAGCTTCTTATGTATTTAAGTTAAAAATTACCCTGATTAAATGATAAAGTAGCACGATTTTCTTTTTTTTTTTAACCCCCCAGAATTTATAAATCCAAGTGAGTATTTCTCTCTTCAGATAAATCCATTTGAGAATGAAGTCCCCTGTTGTAGTGATGTTGTCGTTGCCCAAGACTTGTTGGGGATTCTTTCAGAATTGCCTCAGAACTATATTAATTAAAAAAACTTCATAGATTATTTAATCATTGCCTCGCTCTTTGATCAAAATTGGATTTACTTCATTTCTTTAATGTCTGTATTCCCCTAATTTGGCTCTGAATAATGTCTAGCGATTTTTGATATTCTAGTCTGCAGTCAGTGCATGTTTTGTCAGCAATGAGTATATGCTAATGAGCGTGGCCCAGTCACTGAAGGCAGCCCAGGATTTGTGATGTGGCAAGTAATGAAATGCTGTCTTCTTATTATAGCAGTCTGTTCTTAATGTGTGTTATTTTTTTCTCTCCAACTTGGCCCTTCTGTACAACACCTAAGGGCTAAGATGTCTTGGAAGTATCTCCCACAGTCCCTGTTCTTGGCACATAGTGAAGTTTAATTGGTACTTGTTGGTTGATTAAACAGTAGTCATAGGTTTTTACCCCCACGTGGATGATTTTTCTAAACAGAGGATTGTAGACAGAGAAAGATTCGTAGGACCAACCGCTCATCAAGTTGCCTCACTTTAAAAAAAAATTATTTTTATTTATTTTAAAAAATAATTTATTTATTTTTGTGTGCACTGGGTCTTTGTTGCTCTGCGGGGGCTTTTCTCTAGTTGCAGTGAGAGGGGGTTACTCTTCGTTGCTCTGCACGGACTTCTCATTGCAGTGGCTTCTCTTGTTGCGGAGCATGGGCTCTAGACGCGTGGGCTTCAGTAGTTGTAGCATGTCGGCTCAGTAGTTGTAGCTCACAGGCTCTAGAGCTCAGGCTCAGTAGTTGTGGCACATGGGCTCAGTAGCTGTGGCTCGTGGGCCCTAGAGTGCAGGCTCAGTAGTTGTGGCGCATGGGCTTAGTTGCTCCGCGGCATTCGGGATCTTCCCGGACCAGGGCTCGAACCCAGGTCCCCTGCATTGGCAGGCGGATTCTTAACCACTGTGCCACCAGGAAAGCCCTCAGCCTCTCCTTTGAACCATCATTAAGTTCTCCCTCTTTTGGAAGGTGTCTGTTGGGGTTCTGACACAACTTTCCCCTGATCCATATGATGAGTTGTGTCCAAGAGCAACAGATCAAGGTGAAAAACAGATAAAAACCAATAAAAAGAAACAGCCTGATATTTAATCAGTATTGAAGTTGTCTCAGTTGTGTCTCATCTGATGCCTTTTCGTTTAGTTTCGCAGGGATCCCAGGAGATTGGCAGAGGTTAATGTTCTCACTTCAAAGGTGCAGAAATTGATCGCATCAGTGGTTGGGCACCAATGACTTAACTGGAGACAAACTCCCTGGAAACCAGGTGCCTAGGAGGAGGCTCTGGCTTTCTGGGGGAAAGCCTGTAGTTCTCTCAGCATCAGAAACTTCTTCTTTGGAAATGTGGGAGTAATGATACTGTTTTTATTGTTGGTCACAATTCTCTGGTTACTATTCATAGCTGTCCTTTGCAGAAACGTCTGGCTGTCTCAGCTCTGCTTTGGGGAAAGAAGATAAGGACGTATTGGTCCAGCTTGGGCTAGAGTTTTAAGTGGAAGGAGGATAACTGTAGGGTCTACTATTGGGATGGCCATGGAGCTGAGCAGGAGAAAGGCAAGACCCAGGGGGCATCTTGCACCTCTTCTCGGCTGAGATTGTGCGTGTGTTTGCAGGACTTCTGTTGCTGTGTTAGGGATATTGGCAGGCGGAAGTCCCTCTGCTCTTTGGAAGGACCCACCAGCTTTGCAACACCTTGTTTCTCAGCGTCCGGGAAGATTCCTAAACTACGGAGGCAGAAGGCCTGGGTCTGAATCCCCAATCTGCCCTAAGAACCTGCCTGAACTTGGGAAAGGCACTACACTCTTCTGTACTTTAGGATCCCAGCTCTTAAATGGGTGTCATAACCCCTGTCCTATTTCCCAGTCATGAGAATCTAAGAAAACAATAGAGAATGAAGCCCGAGTAGATTCAGTTAAGAAATAAGGGAGTGACTTGATTAGATTTGTAATCAAGGCTTGATTAGATTTGTATTTAATAATAATCTACTGATTATTATCAAGAGGAATTGCTTTGGGCGAGACCGGAGGCCGAGAGGCCAGGCAGGGAGACCAGTTTTTACAACCACAGCATCTCTATGAGGCAGATTTTTCCAAGGCAACTCAGATTCCAGTAGACCTTTTATTTGTCTCCATGTGTGCTTGTCACATGCCCCGATTTCAGCTTCAGAAAATAAAATCCTGCATCACAGATGGCGTGACGGCTAACCTTGTAGACAGGTACTGATTGACATGTTTCCCAGCCAATTTGTGCTGTAAATAAGAACCACCTGGAAGGAGATGCCCTTGTGCAAAAGAGGGTGGGAATGTGAAGCATCATACAGGCTACTGGAAGAGGTAAATTCTGGCTTTTGGTGCCCCTTAAACTCACAATGCTGATGGCCACATACTTCAAAAACAGTTAAGGCCACCTTTCCCTGTGGGGATCAGGCCATTTTACTCTCAACCAGCTCCACCCTTCATGCTGCTGTTCATACCTCACTCAGGCTCTTTTTATTTTCTGCCTCCCTCTCTAGTTATATGTGTATTTATCTTTTGACCTTCTCCACTGATGAGAGCTCTTTTAGGGCTTGCTGAGACTGTAGTTCATTTTGTATATGGTAATTCCCCATCTATCAATTTTTCTGGAATCACAGAATCTCAGACTGTAAAGGACCATAAAGATAAACCATTCTAATGGTGCCCGTAGACATCATAGACCATTTCTGGAAGATTTAGATGGTTAGATGAATGAACAGATAGATGGATAGTTAAATGGAAAGGTAAATAGATGGGTGGATGGATGGATAGGTGGTAGATGGATGGGTGCGTAGGTGGGTGGCTGTGTAGATGGGTGGATGAGTAGAAGGATGGATTGATGGATTGGAAGATGAATGAATGGGTAGATGAATATTACAGGTGAGGAAAGTGGGGTTCAGAAAGGCTTAGTGCCTGGCCCACAGTTAAGCAGTTGCTGTGTTGTAGAGCTGGGACTCAAATGAGCAGATTCCCAAGACCATGCTCTTAGTGATTACACTAGACTGTTCCTCATTGTGGGTACTTGCTAGGTAGAGCTTGTTCAACTAATAGCTAAAGTAATCTTTCATTTCAGCACTTCATTCAACAGCTATAGCTACTCATGATGGGAGAAGGTTCTTCCCTCTTCCTTCTCCCCACTTTCCTAACTGAAGGAAGAAGAATATAAGAGATGACAAGTCCTTTTTTTTCCCCCGGACCCTGTTATTCTGGGAGCCACCCATGAGCCGTGTGGGTGGTAAGAGGCTTTAACAGCCTTCATTTCTAGGCCAGGATTGTCAGGGATTCTGAGGGAACAATCTAGATCAGTTCTTATGCCATTTCTAATCATCAGATTTACCTGGGAAGCCTTAAAGCTATATACAGACATTTCCAAGACGCCATCTCTAGATTTCTCTGAGATATGCCTGAGAATGTTTGTTTAAAATAGGTAACCAACAAGGATCTACTGTACAGCACAAAGAACTCGGCTCGATATTCTGTAATAACCTAAATGGGAAAGGAATATGAATAAGAATGGATACTTGTATGGGTATAACAATCGCTTTGCTGTATACCCGTAACTAACACATCATTGTTAATCAACTATACTCCAATATAAAATAAAAATTTTTTAAATAAAAAATAAAAAAGTTCCTCAGATAATTTTAGTCATCAGACAGGTTTCGAATCTCTGGTCTAGATTATAATGGTATATAGATATATGAATAGGATAATCTTATTGAAGTCTGTTAATCAACTCACACAAAGATAAATTCAAAATGGATTAAAGACCTAAATATAAGGCCAGACACCATCAAACTCTTAGAGGAAAACATAGGCAGAACACTCTATGACATAAATCACAGCAAGATCCTTTTTGACCCACCTCCCAGAGAAATGGAAATAAAAACAAAAATAAACAAATGGGACCTAATGAAACTTCAAAGCTTTTGCACAGCAAAGGAAACCATAAACAAGACAAAAAGACAACCTTCAGAATGGGAGAAAATATTTGCAAATGAAGCAACTGCAAAGGATTAATCTCCAAAATTTAAAAGCAGCTCATGCAGCTCAACATTAAAAAAACAAACAACCCAATCCAAAAATGGGCAGAAGACCTAAATAGACATATCTCCAAAGAAGACATATAGATTGCCAACGAACACATGAAAGAATGCTCAACATCATTAATCATTAGAGAAATGCAAATCAAAACTACAGTGAGATATCATCTCACACCGGTCAGAATGGCCATCATCAAAAAATCTACAAACAATAAATGCTGGAGAGGGTGTGGAGAAAAGGGAACCCTCTTGCACTGTTGGTGGGAATGTAAATTGATACAGCCACTATGGAGAACGGTATGGAGGTTCCTTAAAAAACTAAAAATAGAACTATCATATGACCCAGCAATCCCACTACTGGGCATATACCCTGAGAAAACCATAATTCAAAAAGAGTCATGTACCAAAATGTTCATTGAAGCTGTATTTACAATAGCCAGGACATGGAAGCAACCAAAGTGTCCATCGACAGATGAATGGATAAAGAAGAGGTGGCACATATATACAATGGAATATTACTCAGCCATAAAAAGGAACGAAACTGAGTTATTTGTAATGAGGTGGATAGACCTAGAGTCTGTCATACGGAGTGAAGTAAGTCAGAAAGAGAAAGACAAATACCGTATGCTCACACATATATACATGGAATTTAAGAAAAAAAATGTCATGAAGAACCTAGGGGTAAGACAGGAATAAAGACACAGACCTACTAGAGAATGGACTTGAGGATACGGGGAGGGGGAAGGGTAAGCTGGGACAAGGTGAGAGAGTGGCATGGACATATATACACTACCAAACGTAAAATAGATAGCTAGTGGGAAGCAGCCGCATAGCACAGGGAGATCAGCTTGGGGCTTTGTGGACCACCTAGAGGGGTGGGATAGGGAGTGTGGGAGGGAGGGAGATGCAAGAGGGAAGAGATATGGGGACATAAGTATATGTATAACTGATTCACTTTGTTATAAAGCAGAAACTAACACACCATTGTAAAGCAATTATACTCCAATAAAGACGTTAAAAATATTAGACAGTTTAAGTAGGAAGAAAAACTCAATTTAGAGCTCACTTAAAAAAGGTTTACTGAGCATTGCTTATGTGTTAAATACTAAATTAAGCAGCGACAATACAAAGATCAGTGGTCCCTGGTCCCAGTTGCCTTGGGAACATTGACATGAAAACAAACACAAAACATGGTAACTTTGGTAAAAGAAGTTTGCACAAGTTTCTATTTAGGAAATTATTGAAAGAGCTCTAGGTAAAATACCTATTGCTACCTGGTGACAGCATACGTAGGTCTATATTTTTTTAAGTAATACACACCCTTTTCATGGCTAAATCAGTAAATTCAAAACAATGGAATTAAGGCAATGAAAGCAATACAACTGTAAATGTTATAGAGCAAGACACCCTGGAGTTATGTTATGAGCACCTGCAGTTCAGTTCTAGGAATTCTGGCGACACCTGAGATACCATGTGGTGGACAGGCTGATAAGCAATTGAATTCTCTACCTATGCACACTTAAGCATAACGATTCACTTAAGAAGGGAAGAGATATATGGTCTTTGTCTTCCTTGCTTCCTCTGAGCCTGGCACAGTATGTGCACAGCACTTCACATATGCCATCTGTTTTGATACTAAGCAGTAACCCTGTGGAGTGAAAAGTATGATTCCCCATTTTATAGAGAAGGCAGCAGAACCAGAGAAGCTAAGCAACTTTCCCAAAGTCACAGAGCTGGTAAGTGGCAGAGCAGACATGTCAGACTCTCAAACTCTTTCTGCATTTGCATTCCAGACTCTCGAATATCACACCTGTTAAGTTGACAAGGAACAATTTTTAATCAGCCTAATGCAGATGTATTGCATCCTTACAAAGAAACATTCCCTTTGCGATGAGTCATTGATCATCCACTCTACGCGGAGCAGGAAGGTGGAGGTGGCAACTGCTTCTCTCCTGCTGTGTGGAGTGGTGATAACTATCTCAGAGAGTCTGTCTGCATCTGCCCCGTGTTTCTGACTGCCTGGCATCCTAACCAGGGCCCTTCTCTAATGCTGGCTGCTTCTGGGGCAGCCTCCCTCCAAGCGGTTCTGAGACCCTAAGGCTTCATTTCCTCCGCAGAGCTGCTTCTCACCCCAGGGCCAGCGAGCATCCTCCAAGCTGCACAGGTGTACGTCTGACCCAGCACAGTACAAATGCTGACTCACTCGGTGCTGAACAGTTCAATAGTGCTCTGTCTCCTAAAATCCACACAAGTAAGGATTGACTAAAAACCGGAGGTGTCAGTAAGAGGAATAAAGGTGATCACGCTGTACGTTTACATTGTGTTTTATGTTTTATGCTGAGCTTTCGCATGCCTTCATAAGGGTAGCAAGGTACTGTATTGTCATCACAACAGCTCTACAGGGGAAGTGTGCTTATCATCCCTATGTTATCCAGGAGGGAACTGAAACAGAGAGACTATGGTTTACTCAAGGTCACAGAGGTAAGAAGTGACAAAGCTAGGGTTGGAACTCAGGCAGTCCAGCTCCAGGAGTTAACACACTTAACCGCCAAATGACACTACCCTTTGTTGTGTCAGGTGGTCCCATGTGGGCACTTCTAGCTTCACTTGCCTGTGACTTTGTTGGTCTGTGTAATGCTCTGTTGGGTTAGACCATTGTGTAGACTTGTCTATACAAACTGGAAACTGACTAGATACAGGAAGGAAGAGGGCATGGTGAGAATGGGCATCATTCTATCTGGAGTGGGGGTAAGGTGAGATGAGGTGGGGTGAGGGGAGCTCTTTCCTCTCTGATGAAAGAAACGAAGAGAATGTGAGCCCTTAACACTTGGCATTTCCAGTTGTTAAAGTGGTTGATGTGGACACAGTGATATTCTCTTCAACAAATGCAAAGGGAAAATGTTTCGACAGATGAAGCAGAGGAAACTATTTCTTAGAGATCCAAAGTCTGGTCCCTTGGGCTCTCTGCTCACAGGTGTCTGTTTAACTTTAAGGCTGTTCTTTGTGTGGGTATCAAAAGGGTAAGAGGAAAAGTACAAGCCAGACTTCTTTTCTCCACATGTTGAGTTGGGATCCTTGAAATTAAATTCATTTTCTGTCTTCCTGAGTCATGAACTGAATGCCATGCACCTGGCACATTTGCTGGTGGGTATAAATAGTCTGGCAGGGAGGCTTCTGCTAAATTAGCATCTCCCAACCCTTCAGCTAGGGACACGCAAACCCAGACTCTCTATCGGCTTTACACCAGCCTCTCCCAAACACATACCTTTCAAATATTTGAAACTTTGCCTTATCATGTAACTTATGAACAACTCTATGCTTAATGCTTAGAACCTGTTCTGTGAAGATCAGTGTAGCTGTAACGTGCAGCTGTAAAATTGGTTGCCCACCCCCAAAAGCTTACCGTTTGGTGAAGATAAACCCATGGGACAATCAGTAAGTGCTATCTACGCCCATGACCTTCTGCTTCTCATCAGGGATAGTGTCCTTATTATAGCCCTCCTTTTATTTTATTTATTTATTTATTTATTTATTTATTTATTTATTTATTTATTTATTGCCGAACGCGGGCCTCTCACTGTTGGGGCCTCTCCCGTTACGGAGCACAGGCTCCGGACGCGCAGGCTCAGCAGCCATGGCGCACGGGCCCAGCCGCTCTGCGGCATGTGGGATCTTCCCGGATCGGGGCACGAAGCTGCGTCCCCTGCATCGGCAGGCAGACTTGCAACCACTGTG
Source organism: Lagenorhynchus albirostris (assembly GCF_949774975.1). NCBI lineage: Eukaryota > Metazoa > Chordata > Mammalia > Artiodactyla > Delphinidae > Lagenorhynchus > Lagenorhynchus albirostris. Next base: position 67,087,279 of record NC_083111.1, on the reverse strand, counting down.
CCACCAGGGAAGCCCAGCTCTCCTTTTATGATTATGTTTTTCTTTTTCATAATACTGACTCCATGGCACTTTTCTCTTTTTTTTCTTCATAAGATTGCATATTCTGATTTTCCTTTTCTCTTGTTTCCTTCTCTCTGTGATTGCCCCCCATCTGCCCCCCAAAATAGGTTACCAAGTGCCAGTTCTTATTTATCTTTTTATTTTCTTGATGACGGTTTCTGGTTTTGGTGGAGTAACATGTTATACTAACCTGCTCACTAAAAACAATTATGAAATCTGGGCAAAATATTTAAAATACCTTTGAAAGCTTTAGGGAACGACTGATAGGCAGGAAGTGGAGGTACTATGGTCCTTGAGAGAAGGGCAGCAAATCAGATGAGCTCCCCGTTCACCTCAGATTATTCCCCGAGTCTACTTCCTATTTCCCAGGAAGGGGAATAGAGCCCTAGTGGAAAGCATACCTCACTGTGTTGAGTAGACAGAGGTCTCCTCAGCCCTCGGGGCTGCCAGAGAGGAGGGAACCGCAGATAAGTGAGGCCCCAAATATGCAGACAAATTCCCTGGAGTCATTAGATGACTCCTAAGTTGCACGTGCATGGAGTGAGATTCCAGGATAACCAGAAGAATATAGCACCAGGGATGCTAAAGCACTGAGAAGAGATTTCAGCAACTGAATAGCGCTGGGGGAATAGAGGATGGAGTTCAAGTCTTGCCAAAGACTTTTTTAATGATCCTTCTTTGGAAATCTCACACCAACAAATATTTTTCCCAAGAAAATACAAAATATAACTGCAGTCAATAGTTGTACTTCAAGTCCATCAGCTTCTCATGTAGAATATTTGACACAGAAGCCCATATTTGCAATTTACTTAGAAGTATATTGCCATAGATTTCATATGGAATGTATAGTAAGCTCCTTAATCTATAAATTGGGAGGAACCATAGAAATCCTTAAAAAATGGGATGGGACACCCATAATCAGAAAGAACTATACACAAAGAATTCATAGATTGACAAGGATTGGAGACCATCAATTTAGAGAAGACTTGGGGTACTGGAGGTATAAAATCTCTGCTGGCTCTCTTTTCTTTTTCTTCTTTTTCAAAGCTTGTGGAAGCCCACCCAATCTCTAGTCTCTAACCATGGCTTTTGTGTAGATTGTTCCCAAGTCCTCACCATTCCCAGAAATTCAGGCCTGGTTTTCCAGCTTCCTGATACACACGTGTACCTGTGTGTCCCACTGAAATCTCAAACTCAATAGACTCTACACTGAGTTGCTCATTGTCTCTCCCAGACTGGCTTGCCCTTCTTTTTGTTAAAGGCACCACCATCCTCCTTCATTCCCAGGCCTAAAAGTACAATCACATTTGGCTTCTTCTCCTCCCTCAGAATCTCCTGCAATTAATTTCTCTCCTCCGTATTACCAAAGCTACAATCTTAAGTAGGTCTTTGTGCCTCTTACTAGGACTAGCAATTGCCTCTTTTTATTTTAAAAAAATGAGATATAATTCACATACGATATTTAAATGTTAAAATTCAGGGGTTTTAGTATATTCATAAGGTTTCCATCATCCCTATTTATTCCTAGATCTGAGCTCTAATGGGAGGGTCAGATATGGGAAAAGGTAAAGTCACTGGAATAAGAAGGAAATAGTTAGGGGTTGGGGGGGCGGGGAATGAGACCCCTTCACTATCAGATCTCCAAGCAGGGAGGCCAAGATACAAGAGCCCTGACATCCTGTTGTAATGTTGAGCTTATGTCTCTGTGGCACTTTTCGTATTTTTTTTTATTAGAGCATCATGGCACACTATGAGGCAGACAAGTCAGGTTATTATATCCACTTGAGAGAAGAAAAAACAGAGGCTTGCTGAGAGGTACCAAGACTTTTCCAGGGTTGTATAACTGGTTCCTGCAGTTCTGGTCTGGACTCCAGCCCAAGCTCTTTCCAATGGGCCACATTTTTTTCCAGAGTAAAGAGATCACGTTGGACCTTATCTTAGGGGACATAGATACATAAATTAGAAAAGGATCTAGGTAGACGTAAGCACCTTTCTTTTAAAGTATTCCTCAAGGGACTTCCCTGGTGGCACAGTGGTTAAGAATCCCCCTGCCAATGCAGGGGATGGGGGTTCTATCCCTGGTCCGGGAAGTTGCTCCTGTGGAGAAACTAAGCCCGGGCGCCACAACTACTGAGCCGGCACTCTAGAGCCTGCGAGCCACAGTTACTGAGCTCTCATGCCACAACTACTGAAGCCCGCGTGCCTAGAGCCCGTGCTCTGCAACAAGAGAAGACACCACAATGAGAAGCCCGTGCACCGCAACAAAGAGACCCTGCTCACCGCAACTAGAGAAAGCCCACGTGCAGCAACGAAGACCCAACACAGCCAAAAATAAATAAGTAAAATAAATAAATAATAATCAAGTATTCCTCAAGCATAGACTAAACACTAAACTTGAGCTTGGCCATTTAGTTCTAGTTCTGCTCTTTATCAGTCGTGTGCTCTTGAGGATCTCATTGAATGTGCCTGAGGCTCAGTTTTCTCACCTGCAAAATTGAAGTGATAATAGTTATCTCACAGATTTTCTGTGAGGCTCAAATCAGGGAATGCATATATAGTGCCATGAAAACTGTAAAGTATGAGACTAATAGAGGTTGTTAAGTTTTTTCTTTGACTAGTAATCGACTCTCTGGATGGGGGTCCAGGGCTCTTCCCATGTACAGGCTGTCTCAAGCTGGTGAAATATTTATTCACTCACTCAGAAATAAATTTCTGTTGTTTCTAAGCCATCCAGTCTGTGGTATTTTATTATAACAGCCAGAATGGACTTAGACACAGGCTGATGTAATAGTGAGTGTAGGGGGTGACTCCTTTAGATAGACTGGTCAGGGCAATGAAACTCGCTAAGATCCTGAATTTTTCTCCTGCAGTTTCTCCCCTGGACTAACTCCTGCAAAATTCTGCAGAAGGAGTTGTTTACTGAGCTGGTGTCTCACATGGAGTAGTTGGAATAATCATAAAGATTGCTGTTCCTTTCTTTTCTTCCCTGGCTCTCCAACCAGTGATGGCGCAGAATACTTTGGTCGGATGACCCCATAAAATTTGTGGGGAGTGGCGTAGCAGAGCTTGGGCAGAATGAGGTGATGCCATCTGTGGTAAATTGATTTTTCTCTCACTATGCACTCACATCATCTCCTTTCACATCCCAGTGCACGCTGAATCTAATAAGCTGGCCTAATCATCATTGTTTTGTCCCTCTGAGTTCTGTGAGCATCTTTTTACCAGGCTTCTGGACTGCAGTCCAGGGCAGCCCTTCTGAGTATGGCAAACTAAGGTGGAGGATGGGATTTTGGAAGGCTCTTTTAATTTTGAAATCACTTGATACATTAAAAATTCCTGACATAATGGAAGTACAGGGATATTTCCCTTCTTAGCGCTTCGCCTGGCACGCAGGTTTCTTTCTTGCCGCTCTCAGCTCTGGCCAAGGAGACCTTGGGCTCATGTTCACTGCTGTCAGCACTGCCCATTCAGCTCTTTATGACAAAAGAATGCATACAACTCAATATCAAAAAACAAAACAATCCGCTTAAAAACTGGGTGGAGAACCTGAATAGGCATTTTTCCAAAGAAGATACATAGATGGCCAACAGGCACGTGTACTCAACATCACTAATCATCAGGGAAATGCAAATCAAATCACAATGAGATATCACGTCATACCTGTCAGAACGGCTATCATAAAAAAGATAAGAAATAAGTATTGGTGAGGATGTGGTAAAAAGGAAGCCCTTGTGCACTGTTGGTGGGAATGTAAATTGGTACAGTCACTACAGAAAACAGTACGGAGTTTCCTCAAAAAATTAAAACTAAAACTATTATATGATCCAGCAATTCCACTCCTGGATATTTATCTGAAGAGAATGAAAACATTAATTTGAAAAGATAAGTGCACCCCAGTGTTCATTGCTGCATTATTTACAATAGTCAAGATATGGAAGCAACCTAAGTGCCCATTGATAGATGAATGGATAAAGAAGACATGGTATATACATGCCATGGAATATTACTCATCCATTAAAAAAAGAATGAAACCTTGTCAGTTGAGACAAAATGGATGGACCTGGAGGGTATTATGCTAAGTGAAATAAGTCAGACAAAAGAAAGACAAATACTGCAGGTTTTTACTTATATGTGGAATTAAAAACAAAACAATTGAACAAATATAACAAAACAGAAACAAACAGATAGAGAACAAACTAGTGGTTACAGGAGGGGAGGGACAAATAAGTGAAGGGGATTAAGAGATACAAATCTCTTATACTAATTATAAAATTAGTATAATTACTAATTATAAAATAGATAATTATAAAACTACTAATTATAAAATAGATAAGTCACAGGGATGTAATGTACAGCACAGGGAATGTAGTTAACAATATTACAATAACCTTGTATGGTATGGGTCTTAATCCATAAAAGTATCAAATCATTACGTCGCATACCTAAAACTAATATAATATTGTAAGTCAACTATACTTCAGTTAAAAAACTAAGTAAAATGGTAAAAATTATAAATGGTATGTTATATATAGTTAATCACAATTAAAAACAAAAACTGCACTTTGGTCAGCACCACCCCAAGCCTGCCTGATAAGGACAGTTTGCACGGCCTCACTTAGTATCTGTCCTCAGTGGTGCAGTGGGACCTGGCACTAGGCTGGAGCTCAGAGCCAAAGGGCTTTTTAGATTTTTGTTTTATTTCAATCCAATCAATCATTTAAAAAAAAACCCCTCACATCCACCAGACGTCAGGGATTGTCCTAAGCAGCACTAGGGAGAGAAGTGAAATTTAAAGTTATTTCTCTGCTTCCATCTGGTGGAAGCCATCATCATCTCTCCCCTGTAGTTTACACCATGTTCCTTTCCAACACAAAATCTTTCCAGTGGCTCCCCACTTGACTCAGAGTAAAAGCTCATGTCCTCTCCCTGGCCCAGCTTTTATCTCAGTCCCCTCCCCCTCCTACTCTCCCAGGCTCACTGTGCTCCAGCCTCTCTGGCCTCCCCACAGGCCCAGGTACACACTCACCTCAGGGTCTTTGCACTGAATTGTTCTTCCATGCACTTACTACAAGCTGTAATAGTCCGTGTGATCATTTCCTTACCTGTTTCATGCCTTCACGAAAATATCACCTCACTGATGGAATTTTGTCTGTTTTGTTCACTGAAGTATCTTAATCAGCTGGAACAGTGTACTCAGGAAATACGTCTTCAATGAACAGATGAATGAATGAAGGAGGGACTTTGCAATGTAGTGTGAGAAAATAGGACATGTGGTTAAGTGTGCAATCTTTTCTTTTCCCATGGTCCTGTTCTTTTTTATTCGCATCTCTTTGAGCTCTAACCCAAATCTACCTTGTGCTGAGAGGATATTGTCCTCCTGTATCTCCTAGCACCCTGGACAGAATGCTGCATGATTCTTCCAGCACTTGGAACCAAGTTCTGAACGCAATGGGCCCTTAATACATTATGGGCTGATCGAAGAAACATCCAAGTCTTGCAGACAAATGTAACAGTTTGGGGTTTGATGGTGACTGTGGGCTGTAATATTCAGGGAAACAGAATGGAACTCTGGAGCTGGACCCTGAGTGTGGAAGTGGGAGCAGAAAGGGAATTCCAGGCAGGGACTGGAGTCAGCAGAGGGTTGGAGGCTGGAATGCATTTGGGGCCTTTGGATTGAGGTTTCCTCCTGGGCAGGGCAAGACTGTTGGCATCTTCCTGCTTTCTGCACTATTGCCCATCTTCAGTGTCTGGACCCCTCTTCCTTCAGCTCACACCCCCGCCTCCTCTATGCCCCAGAAATCGCCCGTGGGCCTTGTGTCAGGAGCCAGCAGGTGTTTCCATTCACCAATCCAGCCTGCTGGCCAACTGAAAGCTCATCTGATGCCTGGAGACCTCCTCCCCAGGTAGCCAGACTTTCCTGACTCTCCATCCCCTTTCTTCTCTCATGAGGGCCTGCCGGCTGCCCCCTCCTTTGTTCTGCAGAGAACTGTTCCCCGCTCTGGCACTGGGCTGCCCTCTTGTGAGTTTGTAGGTATCTGTTTCCTCTGTTGAGATTTAAGTCCCTAGAGACCAGGGTTGAGGTTGTATTTGTATCTTTTATCATATCTCTATCTTTTCTATGGCTCTTAAATTCACTGACCTGTGTGTTGATTTGAGTGAATTCCTGAGTGGATGCTGCTTTGCAAGGCGGAGATGGGCCCAGAGTAGCATTCCCTGTGAGCACGTGGGAACAGTGGGTGCTCCTCTGAAGCGAGGCCCTTCCCAGGGAGACAATAACGATATTTAGCATTTACTGTGTACCAGGCGGTGCGCCAAGTGTTTCTCATCGCTCATTTTATTTATTCCTCAGAATAGTCCTGTGAGGTAGATTCCATTAGAATCTCTGGAGTTATGCTCGTGCCGCATCCTCCCAACCCCACTAGATTGGATTGTTTTAAGCTTGGTGAGAAGAACCTTCATAACCTTTAGGACTCAGTTCACATGTCACCTCCTAGGAGGAGCCTTCCCTAACCACCCCCGCCCCTCAAATAAAGCATCCCCTTCCTGGGAATTCCCTGGCGGTCCAGCGGTTAGGACTCAGCGCTGTCACTGCCATGGCCCGGGTTCAGTCCCTGGTCAGGAAACTGAGATCCCGCAAGTTGCACGGTGCAGCCAAAATAAATAAATATAGAAAGCACCCCCTTCCTCCCACTGGCCTCCATCACAGCACCCCACATCTTTCCTTCCAAACACTTATTACAAGATAAAATTACTCATTGATTTATTTTTTCCTTCTCCTAAATTTTCCATCTCCCTTCCCCCCGTGGTAGTTCCACAAAGACAATGGCCTTGGTTGGGTTGCCCAGTATGGTGCTCTGCAAAGTGCCTGGCATGTGCACTTTGTAGGCATACAACACATGTTTCCTGAATGAATGACTCTGACCTAATCACTTTGCACCTTACTTACTGCCTGTGAAATTGTCTGACCTAATCACTTTGCACCTTACTTACTGCCTGTGAAATTGTCAGGGCTCAATACATTTCGATGCTTCACGGAGATGCTTTAGAATTTCTCTCTCTTTGTTGGATTCTTCTAAATTCAAAAATATTTTCACAGATGTTTTCTCCACAAAAATTCTGTGAAGCTGGTTATTTTTTTTAAAGAAAACATGTAGCACTTACTATATGCCAGTAGCATATACACTTAAGTAGGTAGTGCAAGCACTTGACAAATGTTAACTCACTTAACCTTCATAACAACCCTGTGAAGTAGGTACTATTATTCCCATGGTACAGAGAGGTTAAGTAATTTGCTCAAGGTCACACAGCCAATAAATGGCAGGGCTAGAATTTAAACCCAGGCAGGCTGGCTCCAAAGTCCATAACTGTCATGCTATAATGTCTCTTCAGTCCATTCAGCAGGAAATGGGTAGCAAAGGGAGGAGAGAAGGTTGTCATTTATTGAACCTCTACCAGGTTCCAGGTACTCTACTAGGTCATCTCAATTAAGTTTCAAAATTGGATATTATCCCAATTTTATAAATTGAAAAATTGTGACTCAAAAACATTAAGTAACTTGCTGAAGGTTACACGGGTAATTGGTGGCAGAGTTGGGATTCAAACTCAGATCTGTTTGGCTGTGGTGTCTGTATATTTCCCCTTCCTTACACCAAATGGAAGCTAATAAAAGCAGGCCCGCAATTAGAAACTTGGCTCCCCTTTTGGAAGCATCGTGCTTGTTACACATGACCAAGAGGTGGTCTCCCTAATTTTGTTATAACGGAAAAGCAGCTTTTCACGTGACCAACATGGTTTTTCTCTGCGTCTCTGCTGAGTGCCATTGGTCAGGGCCTGTCTCATGATGGAACCAGCCCTTGCTTAGTTATCAGAACAGACTGCTCAGCCTCTCTGAAACTCCCTTCCTTGATTGTAATATGGGGGCACTAATATTCATGGTTCCTGCCTTAGTGGCCTGTTGCAAAGATCTAATCACATATGTTTATGAAGAGAATTTGAAGACTATAAAAGTCTGAGAAGAAAACACAGAACAGTGGTGCTTGAAGAACAAACCCTGGGGGACCAAGGACAAAAACCTGGCAGAGCCTAAGCTGTAGCAATTTTGAGTGAGTTCTCTGTAAGTATATCCTTGACCTAACTTCTGTTTCAAAGTCATGATTTTCAGGTCCATTTCTTTCCCATTGACCCTTCTATTCTGGAGATGCTGAGCAAAGCAAAAATCACCATCCATCCATCCATCCACCCATCCACTTATTCATTATATAATAAACATCCCAGTTACTGGAGATAAGACGCAGTGACCAAAACAATGGAACTCCCGCATTGTAGCCCTAATGGAGAGATGTGTGTGTGCGTGTACACACACACATATTTAGTATATTATTGAGCACTTAAAAACCACTAAAGTAAGTACTTTACACATATTTTCTTATTTTATCTTCACAGAAACCTGATGATGAAGAGCTTATCCTCCCATTTTATAGACGAGGAAACTAAGGCTTGGAAAAGCTAAGCAACTTAGCTAAAGCCCAGTGATTAGATAGTGTAGAGCCAGGATTCATTTTCAATTGCAACTCCAAAGACCAAATACCATCCTGATGATGGCACTAAACTATACGAATATAATTGCTTTAAACTTTCCCCTTTTTTTCTGGTGGGTTTTATAGCCTTTGCTGGTGTTTCTCAATCATAAAACTATGGGCATCAGGCAGATTGTAAAAAAGTTTACCTGGGACTGGCTCAGGAATGTATCTTAGGGGTTGGTATGAATTAAGATGGAAATAACATTGGCCTGTAATGGAAGAAAGTCCATTCCACAGGCATGGATGAGTGATGTTTGGAAAGTAGTATTAGAAAGTGGGTAGTATATTGATGATTTAAAAATCTAAGCTTTTGAAGCTGAGCTCACATGGAAGCTCCTTTTACCTGACTGTCCTGTTCCATGCTCTATCAGTTATGGTTTTATCCGGGCAAGCATGAGTGATGGGGAATAAGGGACGCATCACAGACATTAGACTTTACACACTCGCAGCAAGTGGTGGAGAAGTTTATGTAAGAAAGACTTGCTCCTACTGCTGGTGCTGGACTTGAAGTTGCTCTAGGTCAGCAAGGCCAGCAGCTGGGAAGAAAAGATGATGTGAAGCGAAGCAGAGTGAGGACATTTGGAACCTACAAAGACAGAGTAGAATCCAGGAAGGCAAACCATGAGGACAAGTTGGAAATTGCATCTTTCTCTTGCTGCCTCTAACTTTGATGATGTGGGTGACCTCCAGAAAAGTGGGTGTTCTTTGTCACAGAGCTGCACGTGCTTCCATCCCGGGACTCAGAGATGCTGGAGGAGGAGATCCAGTGGGACCTGGAGGAGCTGCTGCCCCCGCCAACAACAAGAGCCAGCAGATCTGTGACAACACGCATGAGATGCACCGGCCTGTGGTGCTGGTCTACCAAGACCTTCAGATCATCATGGCTGCTTCCAAATATTGCAGATTTCACCTGTGACCAACATTAACTCAGAACCGCTCAGGGAAGAGAACTCTGGGAAACATATTTCTAGTCTAGCCAAGTTGGCACAATACAAAACCTCCGCACATTCTGATCACTTATGAAATTTGCAAGTCCACGCAACTTAGCAATGAATTGCGTCCCGATTATATCATCGTGTCTTCTGACCTGATGAAAGCTCCTTCCGTTCAGAGCTCTACCTTATAGTTTTGTTTCCTAATGGTGCCTAGTTCAGTGCTAGACACACAGAGGTCTTAAACGGACGGCTGATTGAATCTGATCCCTCCCTGCCTGTCTTCTCTAGTTAGCAACCTTAGATTTTCATAAGACGTACTCCCTTAGAAATCACTGTTTATAATATCCTCAGCAGCTGGTTACCCAGTTTCTTTCCCAGCCCTCAGTGACAGGTGTAATAATTCCTGGAGTCGATCCCCCAATAGCTATGGCTCTTAGCATTGCAGAGAAATAAAAAGCGTGAAGGAACTTAGAATTTATTGATCTCTTAGCATCCACCAGGCCGACTCATCCACAATCCTTTCCAAGCCTGGCTTAGAACAAGAAACTCAGAAATATTTTGTTTTATTCTTATTATAATGTCTTAGTTTCATTCAAATTTCATTTTGTTTATTTGTTCATCTGTTGATTCATGTCTTTTAACCTCTTTGACAACCTATATTACACAGAGGGTTGAAAGAGAGGCTTATGATCCTGTCTTACTCGGGAATCTTGTTTTGTTTTGATATTAAATTTACAGAGCAAATACAATATAGATGATACTTTGAAGATCCTCAGTTTAACATAATGGAGTGAGATTACATCAGACAGGGAGTCTCAATTACCTGGGACTACCAAGAAAAGAGAGAGAGAGAGAGAACCTAAGAAAACCACTCAGTAAACATCTGCTCATCCATGGCTCTGCTGCCTTGAGATCATGGTAGGTCTCTCTGAGTTCATTCTAGCAGTTTAACTCATTATTTAAACTTATTAACATTTCACAGCAACCGTTTTCACAGCCACAGACAACATTTCTTTGGAACGAGTGCGACGTTGGAGTCAGACTCTTCCTCACTCTGTGGTTTGGGTAAATAATAATGACGGCTCCCATTCATTAAGGGCTCACAGTATGCCAGGCACATTGCCAGGCATCTTACATACGCTCTCTCATTTATTAAGAGCAGGTACCATTATTATCCCATCTTGTAGAAGAGATGACTGAGGCACAGAGAAGACTCGCCCACGGTCACGTAGCAAGTAAATAGTGAAGCTGAGAACCAAACCCCAGTCGTTCGACTCCAGAGCCGAGGTCATAAGCACTCCTCTGTGCTTGGCTTTCCCACCTGCCTTGGCTTTCCCACCTGCCTTGGCTTTCCCACCTGCCTTGGCTTTCCCACCTGCCAGCCTTGGCTTTCCCACCTGCCTTGGCTTTCCCACCTGCCAGCCTTGGCTTTCCCACCTGCCTTGGCTTTCCCACCTGCCTTGGCTTTCCCACCTGCCTTGGCTTTCCCACCTGCCTTGGCTTTCCCACCTGCCAGCCTTGGCTTTCCCACCTGCCTTGGCTTTCCCACCTGCCAGCCTTGGCTTTCCCACCTGCCTTGGCTTTCCCACCTGCCTTGGCTTTCCCACCTGCCAGCCTTGGCTTTCCCACCTGCCTTGGCTTTCCCACCTGCCTTGGCTTTCCCACCTGCCAGCCTTGGCTTTCCCACCTGCCTTGGCTTTCCCACCTGCCTTGGCTTTCCCACCTGCCAGCCTTGGCTTTCCCACCTGCCTTGGCTTTCCCACCTGCCAGCCTTGGCTTTCCCACCTGCCTTGGCTTTCCCACCTGCCTTGGCTTTCCCACCTGCCTTGGCTTTCCCACCTGCCTTGGCTTTCCCACCTGCCTTGGCTTTCCCACCTGCCAGCCTTGGCTTTCCCACCTGCCAGCTGACACAGTAACAGCTAACATTTAGTTTTGTATGAATGAGAGATAAAGAATGCTAAAAAAAATATTAAAAGTATCTGTCATTTAGTAGAACATTGATAGATGGTATTTTGCAAAAAATAGCCTTGCTTTTCTCGGGGCTTTTGTGCTCCGTTTCTTTTGGCCTCTTAGACATTCATTAAGGGAATTTAGTGTCTCTGCCTCATTGAACTTAAGTCATTTGGCATCAGTGATCACTTTGCTGGTAAAGTGGTTCTCGGTCTCTTTGCCTGGCTCTTTGTCACCATGGGGTGTGTGTGTGTGTATGTGTGTGTGTGTGTGTGTGTGTGTGTGTGTGTGTGTGTGTGTGTGTAGTGGGTACATGCACAGTGAGTGTATCTGTACCAAGGCATGGGGGGAGAGCTGTCATGTGTTTAAAGCTGTGCACATTAATCAATAAGCGGGAGAGGCAGGAGGCGCTCGGAACCTCCGCTGGCCTCCCAGCTGTGGGGTTTGTCAAAGTCAGTCACTGCCTGTCCTTGAGTGTCGTGGCCTCCCTGTCTCAGTGGTCTTCCTGCTCCACTCAGGTGTGGCTCTCTGAAGGGTGCACTCATGGTTGTCGCTGTGATCCCTGCAGCAGGCAGCTGGCAGCCCCAGCCAGAGGGAAGAGACAGAGGCCAGAGTGCAGGGTACTTCTCAAGGTCACAGAGCTTGGTCACAGGTCATCTGCTTCTCAGTCCAGGCCCCTTTAAGATTATAAAATAGTTTGAGCTTACAAAAAGTAAACTCATGAAGAGTGGGCCCCTCCCTAGTACCTGCTTTTATGGAGGCTGCCTCTGCCTCCCATGCTCTGTGAAAGGTGACAGGTCAGGTGTTCCGGCTCTTCTAGAGGAAATTGTTGCCCGTTGGAATTAAGTTAACCTAGTTACCTTGTGACTTTATCTCTCTGATGGGCTCCAGAAAAGTTATGATTGTTTAGGTTATCTAGTTACTTCTTACTGTTAGGTTGAGAGAAAGATTCTCTTTGCATCTTTCTACATCCTAAGTGAAATGGGACCTCAGCTACGCAGTTGTCGTTTAGCTTTCTCAAAAGTAGTTGCAGTAAACTGTGAGCTGGGCTGTAGTCATCTCGAGGCTTGGCCTGGATAGAAGTCCAAGATGGTGCAACACACAAGGCTATCTGGTGCTGGTTGTTGGCTGGGATCTCCACTGGGCGGTGGCTTGGGCTTCTCACAGCATGGCGGCTCAGCTCCAAGATGGAGCATCTAAAGAGCAAACATCCCAAAGAACCCAGGTGAAAGCTGCTGGGCATCTTTTGCCTGCCTCTGATGTCATGCACCATCATTTCTGCCATTCCAGGGTCAGCCCCATTCACCATGTGAGAAGACTACATGTGGGCCCCAATACTATGGTTCACTGGGGGCCCATCTTGGAGGTGATATAATGGGCCCCATATCTTTTTATTCCTGTCCTTTTCTTTGCTCTTTTGCAATAATTCTCATCTGAGGGGCATCATGGTTCAGTGAGTTATTGTACTTTTCTGAGACTCAGGTTCCACAATTATAAATTGGGAATGATGCTCCCCTGGTTATCCTTAAGAGGGAAAGTTGTCATGTAGGCACTCAAAAATGCTAGTTATTATAATTGACTCAGATGTCTTGACTGCTAAGTACAGGTTCTGTACAAGGCTCTCTACATATGTTGTTTCATTCAATGTCCAAAACAACCCTGTGAGGGATGTACTAGGCTTATCCTCACTTTACAGATGAGAAAGCTGAAGTTTGGAAAGTTTGGAAAGCTTGCCTACTGTCACACAGTTAAGAAGTGGAAGATCCATGCTTTTAATCACTGCATATATTGTCTTTATAATGGTTTGTGCATAACTGTTATCTCCCTCAAAAATGGGAAACTTCTTGAGATAAATGATTTTATATTAGTAATTTTTATATTCTTTCCAGTTCCCAACTCAGAGATAGGCACAGGGTAGATGCTGAAACAATGATATTTGTTAAATAAGATAAGAGACTATTGACGGGAAACATGGGGATATAGAAATTCTCAGCTAGCACAGTGACAGCTACATGGCTCTCTTTGGTAGAAATTTTTAAAAGATTTTTTATTTAAAAAATTTTTTAATTTAAAAAAATTTTGGCTGCGCCGCAGAGCTTGCAGGATCTTAGTTCCCTGACCAGAGATCGAACCTGTGCCCCCTGCAATGGAAGCACAGAGTCCTAACCACTGGACCACCAGGGAATTGGGAGAACTTTTTAACCTCCTTTGTACCCATTTGATTAAATCCTCAAGGTCACAGAGAATGTCCCCTGATGGCTCCGGAGGAGGAGGGCTGACATTGATTGTATTTACCTATTTTTACCGTGGTGAAATCTTATCGGTTTCAACCTGATACCAAACCCCGAATAGTCTCTACACTGACATTAGTTTCAGAGACTCTTTACAGACTTCTAAATAACAGCCGGCGCTCTGCAGGACACCTTTAGATTTATTACTACTCTGAAAACCTTGTGCCTTGATGCAAATCTCATCCCCGTCCTGCTTCCCCAATTCCCTGAATCTTAGCTAATTCTTAAAAGCTACTAATCAGAAAGACAGTGATAAAGGCTTCTGTGTGGTTAGAGAGCTAAGTACAAGAGAAAATGACTTACAAGGTCACTCTGTCCCCACACCACCCTTTGAAATTCTGTTTCTGTGAACTGCCGTAATTAGTTGTTGTCTTTTTTTTAAATCAATCTTCTTCAGATGAAAAGAGTAATGACTTCCTGCAGGATTATAAATAGTAATAGAGTGGCTGACCTAGACCAGAAATCACGGCTTATGTGGCCAGTGTTAGATGTCAGGAGGAATTAATTGGAGAAAGAGATAAACAGCCCTGCAGAAAGGATGATGTTCCTGAAAACTCTGCCCAGAAAGGATTTGGAAGGGCCTGAGACAGTCTACGGTAGGGGTCCCCAACGCCCCGGGCCGCGGACCGGTAGCGGTCCACGGCCTGTTAGGAACCCGGCCGCACAGCAGGAGGTGAGCGGCAGGTGAGCGAGCGAAGCTGCATCTGCCGCGCCCCGTCGCTCCCCACCGCTCCCCGTTGCGCCCCATTGCTAGCATCACCGCCTGAACCTTCTCCCGACCCCGCCCCCATCCGTGGAAAAATTGTCTTCCACAAAACCGGTCCCTGGTGCCAAAAAGGTTGGGGACCGCTGCTCTGTGGGAACCCTGAAACGATCACTGCCTCTGTATTCTATCACCCAGTGTTAATGCAGGATGCTGTCAGATACACTCAGCTGGCTGCTCACATTTGAATAACACCCTCCTGCCCACTCCCGGCCATACCTTACATCCCTTGATTCAGAATCTAAGTGGAATGAGTGGTAACAGGAATATTGGGGCAGAATTATTGGGGCTACTCTTATCTCTTCAGTGGTACCAGTTATAATGATAGGTTTAGATAAAGTCATCTAGGAAATCTAGTGTTAGGGAAGGGCCATGGATTCTTAGAACTAAAGGTATATGAGAACAGAGGTTCCCAAAGTGTGGTCCATGGACCCATGGCGGGGTCTGAAACCCTTTCAGGAAGTGTGTGATGTCAAACCTATTTTCACAGTAACGCTAAGATGTTACTTGCCCTCCACCATTTTTATTTATTTATTTTTGTGATGTTGACACTTTCACCAAAGAGGCAAAAGCAACGCAGATAAAACTGCTGGCACCTCTGTGCAAATCCAGGCAGTGGACCCAACTGCTTTGGTAGTCGGTGTATTCTTTACCGTCGTGTACTCATCATAAAAATAATACCTCTTTTACATAAGAATGTCCTTGAGAAGCAGTGAAAAGCATTAATTTTATTAAGTCTTGACCTCTGAATACATCTCTTTTCAATATTCTGTTCAATACAGTGGAAAGCACAGTGCACATTAACCACTTCTGCTGTATACTAGAGCACAGTGGTTGTCTAGGAGAAAGCAATTGTGCTGTTGTTGAGTTATGAGCTGAACTAGCCAGTTTTTTTCAAGGAACTCCATTTTTGCTTTAAAAAAAAAAGTGACCCTCAATCTATGGTTATTTAGACCTGGGTATCTGGCAAATAGTTTCTCAAGAATGAATGAAGTAAATCTGTCACTTCAAGGCAACTTACTGGCAAAATTTGTTGCAGTGATAAAATTCACACTTTCAAGTGAACATTCGAATTTTGAAACTCTGATATCTGGTAATGTGACCCTGGACAGCCTCCCAATAGTTACACATCTTTGGAGGCTTTATTTAGCCTCCTACACCCTCTCATTTGACAATGAGAACATTGAGTCCCGTGAGAGATAAGGATATTTGCAGAGAACATCAGGGGAATGATCTGGGGTCAGTTTAGGTGAGGCTCTCTACCTCCACTCTCACCAACTCATGGTTTGGAAAGTCTGCTTGAGACCCTGATCTCACAGGCAGGGCCATTTCTCCTAACCCTTGTACCCTGCTCACAGAGCTGCCACTGCACACACAAATCCAAGATACTGATGACCTCATATTCCACAAATCCATAGAATACAATATGCATGGTGCCGTCTTGAATTGTGCAACACAGTGTCTCTCCTTCCTCAGTGATCAGGGATTGAGAGTAATACTCTATTCAACGGTTTTGAGGGCATCAAAGCCACTTAATGTCAAAAGTGAAGTTAATCATCATTTAGTTCATGTCCAGATACATAAGGTAAGACCAGATGACCCACAGCTTGGGGCTACAGCATCCCCACTGTTTGTGTATAACGTGCACCAAAATTTGATGTTCTTTCTCTCTTAAGAGTTCCTTTGTCCCAACTACATATCTCTAGTCACTATAGCCTATTCCATCCCATATACTCACCACCAGGCTGTGTATATATCACGGTTCCAGGGATAAAGTGACCATGAAGTCTCTGCCTGTTAGGGTCTGGCAGGATGGACCATGAGTGGGTTCCTGGAAAGACAGCAAAGAGGGTTTTAAAGCTGATAATCAAATAGTGTCAGGATTTAAGACTATTAAAATAAGAATCAAGCAAATGCTCTCCTTCCCCAATCCATTTTGCCAGGAAATGGCTTTTGTAGTGAGTTAAATGGTGGCCTCCAAAAAGGTATGACCATGTCCTGATTCCCAGAACCTGTGAATATTACCTCATATGGCAAAAGAGTATTACATTATATGACAATAGATGTTATTAAGTTAAGGATCTTGAGTTGAGGAAATTATCCGAGATTATCCGGGTGAGTCTTAAATGCCTCTTCAAGTGTCTTTACAAGAAAGAGGCAAAGGGAGATAAGATGGAAGAGGAGAGGACAGAGACACACAGAGAAGGCAATGTGAGGACAGAGGTTCGAGTGATGTGGCATTAAGTCAAGGAATGCTGAGGAATGCCGATAGCCGCCAGAAGGTGGAAGAGAAAAGGAAGAGATCCTTCCCTGGAGTCTTCAGAGGGGGCGAGGCCCTGCTGACATCTTGGTTTCAGATTTCGGACATCTTGGTTTCAGATTTCTGGACTCCAGAACTGTGATAGAATAAACGTCTGCGGTATTAAGCCATCCAGTTTATGGTAATTTGTTACAGTGGTCCTAGGAAACGAATATACCTTTGATGGTGTGGGAACAGGCATACCAGCTGCTTGTTAATAAATAAAAACAACAAGAATAAGAGCTAGTATTTAAGGAATAGCCACTCTTTGCCAAACACCGCACTAAGCACTTTAAGGCATCATCTCAATTAACTGCGTGATGACTTCATTAGACAGGTGTCGATGTCATCCAGAATTTTCAGAGGAGGAAGATGAGACTTGAAGAACTGGGTTACAGGGCTAGTAAGTGGAGGAGCTGAGATTAGACCCAAGGTCTGTCTGACCCTTTCTGTTGGGTATCATCAGTGACCTCCCAAATTACTCCAGGCACAGCCCATTCCATCGGGTGGGAGAGTCAGGGAGAAGAGAACAGAGCAGAGGAGGACCAGCGGCTGAGCAGAGAGAGGGCCAGGGTTCCCAGGGGCACTTCAGCAACTCCACATGAGCCACCCTCAAGCCCTGCCCGGGGAAGGGCAGGGCTTGGCAGGTCTGTGGTCTGTGTGGAGGTGGGAGGGAGTCCTGGGGTTCACTATTTAGAGCCAAAGACTGTCTTCATGGTGGCTCTCACTCCCCATACCTTCTGCCTTGATTGGTAAGGCAGCCAGGAAGCACATATTTCACGCAGAGTGACTGTTATTGACTGATGTCAGTGTGGAGAGTCCTCTGTCCTCTTAGACGAGGCCAAAGAGAGCCTGCCTAGATCCTGGTGAAGCCCCCTGTGAGGGGCCTGCTTGTCATGTCATTGCCATTCATGTCACCTGAAGGCACTTTGAGGCAATTTTCACTTCCTTTTCTGAGGTCCAGTTTCCCCTTGATCTTACATGCCTGGCTCTGGTCTATAAACTCAACTCAAGGAGCTAATTAATGCCAGCTCGCTGGAAGGGGGAAAGTCAAGCAGAGCTCTCTCCTACACCAAGCTCGATTCAAAGTGCTTCGGGACCACCTGGGCACGATGAGCTTTGTGACGTTCCAGAGCTTTGCTAACATCATGCCAGTGGTATTGGGAGCAGAGAGGGCTGGGCTGCGCTGGAATCTAGGCATTTGCATGTAATTATTTGGGATGAAGGCGTTGTTGCGTTAGAGTAGCAGAAACAGGCTGAGGACTCCAACCATAATTCTTTATTATAACTAAAGACAATTGAGAGAAACTTGATCTTTTCCTATAGCCCACAGCTCACAGTACTTACAAGGAACTAAACTAATGGTAGAGGACTCAACATTTACTGAGCACCTTGGTATGCCAGGTGTTTCACACGTGTTTTTAATTTAATTTTTGAAACAACTCAAAAGCATTATTTCTCACATTTTGTCAGATGAAGAAACTGAAGCTCATAGAATTTATGTCAGTTGATTTGCCAAATATAACCAGTAAAATGACAGAACTGGAATTCCAATACGAATCCACAGTCTGTGTATTGCCCCATACCCTGCAAAATAAACACTATAATTAAACTACAATGTTACCCTTGCATGTACAATAGAGATGTGTCAGGGGCACTTGAAAATATCCAAAAGAAACATATACTGTTGTGCAATTAGATATGTAAATTTAAAACACTTTTTTTGGTTATTTTTGATAAATCACCAGGTATGTGCTGAATTTTAAGCCAAAATATCCCCAAAGTAACATTCTCCAACCTACTGAAGGGCTAACTGGCAGTGGCCATTGAAAAATAACAGGCATTTCTGCAGAGTAGCACCCATTTTCCCTGGGGAGTGGCTCATCCTTCTGTCAAACAATATTTATTGAGTTTTTTGATAACCCCACAGGGACATGGAGAACTAGATGTTGGTAGGGGACACAGAAATATAACAGAGGATACTGAGTAATAGATGATTTGGCTGTCCATCAGCCCAATGGGAGGGGTCTGGACCAAATGATGTCCCAGGACCATCTTCTGCCTGGACCTTTCTAGGTGGGGATATCCCAGGACCATCTTCTGCCTGGACCTTTCTAGGTGGTATCCACGACCTCCCTGCCACTCAGCTCTCTAGTGCAGTGTACTTCAGAATGTGGTCCATGGGTCAAGGCTGGTCCACCAATCGTTTTTTACCAGACTAAGAGGAAATAAGTATAGAAACTGAGAGTAAGTGCTTGGAAACATTTATAGCAATTTGACATTCATGACAATTTTGTTGTATTTTCCAAAAGTATTGATTACAATAAATTGGAAATTAAAATATCTGTTCCTTCAGCACAGTTGGAGAAGCCCGTCTGAGCATGCAAATTTAGTCACGCATAAAGCCCTCTGACCAACTAAAAATAACCAAAAAATGTGTTTTGATGTACATGTATAATTATATGAATGCATCTACTTAAATCAGATCTATTCAAGTCTTCCTGACTCACCTGTGTTGTATCTGTCACATTGTTTGTTTTTTATATATATAATTAATTATATATATGTATTTTTAATATAAATTTATTTATTTATTTATTTTGGCTGTGTTGGGTTTTAATTGCTGGGTTCAGGCTTTCTCTAGTTGCTGCGAGCGGGGGCTACTCTTCGTTGCATGGGCTTCTCATTGCAGTGGCTTCTCTTGTTGCTGAGCATGGGCTCTAGGCATATGGGCTTCAGTAGATGTGGCTCGCGGGCTTCAGTAGTTGTGGCTCGGGGGGTCTAGAGTGCAGGCTCAGTAGTTGTGGCACATGGGCTTAGTTGCTCCGCGGCATGCGGGATCTTCCCGGACCAGGGCTCGAACCCGTGTCCCCTGCATTGGCAGGAGGATTCTTAACCACTGTGCCACCAGGGAAGTCCCACATTGTTTGTTGTTCAAAGTATTTATTTGTTTAATTTCACCATAGTATAATGAAAATAGCATTCTATTCTATTTTTCTCAGGAAAAAAAATCCAAAATCCTTAGCAGCAAGCCAGGCCCTTAACAATCTAGCCCCACCTCCCCTCTCTAGCCTCTTCATCATCATCTTTCATACTCTATGCCTTGTCCAGGATGCTTACTCTGCCTGGAATTCCTCTTCCTTTCCTTTGCCTGTCAACTCTTGTTTTCAGTCTTTAAAGCTCAAGTCAGACCTCATTTCCTTCCCCCAGCCCTCTGCTCTGCTTTAGTCATTTTCTAGTCTGTGATCTCATAGTACTTGGCACGGGCCTGGTTCATAAGGCATATGGTGGTATTTAGTTAATACATCTGCGGCCAAGTCCACGTCCTCTCCCTGTGCACCTAGCCTGAAACCAGTCATGCTTCAAGAATCAGACCAAAGATCGTCTCCTCCATGAAACCTTTCCACACCACAAATAGATTTAATAGCTTCTTATTATACACTGTGTTTTTATTATACATGGTACACAGTTCATTCATTCACTGAGATCCTGTGTTAGATTCTGAAGAAAGTTTCATCACCCAAGAGGACAAAGACCTCACATTCTAGCGGAAAGAGATTTTTTTAAAGGAAACAAATAATAAACACAATCATTTCAGGAGGTGATAAGTACTGTGAAGGAAATAAACCAGATGATATGATGGAGTGTGATGGAGATGGTCCAGGAAAGTCACAGAGAGGATGAGGCCCAAAGGATGAGGGGCAGCCAGCTATTGTAAGAACAGGGACAAGTGTGTTCCAGGCAGAGGGAAGGGCAAGGGCAAAGCCTCTTGGGTGGGAACACATTTGCCACATTCCAGGGACAGCCAGAGGTCTGCAAGTGGGGCACAGTGACAGAGCAGGAGTGGGGAAAGAGCCGAGGTCAGAGAGGGAGGCAGGGGTCAGATCCCTAGAGCTTTGTAGCCCTCGGCAAGATAAGAGTTTATTTTAAATGCAGTGGGAATCCGATAGAGAAGGTGTGAGCAAAGGAGTGGTATAATCTAGTTTATTTCTCTCAGAGATCATTCTGGCTGGTATGTCAGGAGACAGCACTGAAACACCACTTAGTAGGTGATTGCAATAGTCCAGGTGAGAGATGATGGTGGCCTGGACCAACATGGGAGTGCTGGAAATGGGGACAGGAGGAAGGGCCCAGGTTAAGTTTCGGAAGCTGGGCTGACAGGAATGGGTCATGGTTTGGAAGTTCTACTGTATGTGATATTACAATGCTTCACTGAAGGAATGTTGGAGTTCTCTTTGGCTCTGAATCTGGGATTTACTGAATGGTCCAAACAGAAAATATCCCAATTACAAAAATTTCCACCAGGGAAACAATGCAGATTTGATTATGTACTAGCAGGAGTGTAGGTGTTGGCATCTGAGTTGACAGGCATTTTTCTGATCCAACTCTGCCCTTACGTCAGAGGAAGAAAACATTGGCCCATCTTGGCAGAAAAACATGCAATATAAAGCCCTGCCGCTCACCCCAGAGACTGCCCTCTTGGCTGACAATGAATCAATATGATGCCTTGTTTGAGCTCCATAGTTTTATTCTAATATTAATCAGGTAAAGGTGTCCAGAAGACAAAGTGACAGGTCTCTGGACAAGGAAGGGTATGACAGTCAAGGATTCACTTTGCTGTTTGGTCCTTTGTTTTGGCCAGTATTTCAGAACTCCTTAGGAAACTGGTGGAATCAAGATATGAATCAGCATGACTCCAGAGCCTACGCAATGAACCCCAGGTACACGTTAGTGGTGACTGCACTCACTATCACGATGGATTTGGACACTAACAAGCAGGTGGATTGCAGGCAAATCTGGGTACTAATCACATTTCACCTTCCTGTGCTTGAGTCTGTGCCCAGAGAGGAATATGATCACAGCTCTAGCAATGGTGATAGCTTCAAATATGTCGGTGAGCCCAACAGATCAGAATTAACTTTTAAAATTGGGGCAGGAAGGGCTTCCCTGGTGGCGCAGTGGTTGAGAGTCTGCCTGCCGATGCAGGGGACACGGGTTCTTGCCCCGGTCCAGGAAGATCCCACATGCTGCAGAGCGGCTGGGCCCATGAGCCATGGCCGCTGAGCCTGCGCGTCTGGAGCCTGTGCTCCGCAACGGGAGAGGCCACAACAGCGAGAGGCCCGCGTACCGCAAAAAAAAAAAAAAAAAAAAAAAAAAAAAAAAAAAAAATTGGGGCAGGAAAAAAAAAGGCTTAGCTGATGATGCTTATAATGGACAGTAAGACAAATGCTGATCTTTCTATCTTAAGATGATATTTAAAAAAGGCTTCTGTCATCAAAATTCATCAGCATGGTATTCATTGCAGAGACAATTTTTGGAATACTGATGTATGCTAGCTAACCAGTGTATATTGTACACCTCCTGGGAGCTAGGTCTGGGGGAGGGGGAAGGAATAGAGAGATGAGAAAGTTGTAGTAAGCGCCCTGCAAAAGGTCAGTTGTTCAGTTGATGGACCATTGGGTGAATCAGGTTTAGAGAAATGGATACAATACAGGGGTGGGTGTGGTCAAACCTTGAATAACTGGAGTAAACAAAGAGCTTTGAAAACAGAGAAGGAAGCCAACAGTTTGTATGATTTATAGTGCAGTGTAAAGAACATCAAATGTGGGGCCAAATAGACTATGTTAGGAATCCTGCATATACCACCCACCACTGTCTTCACCTTGGACAAATCAGCCTCACCTCTCCAAGTCTCAGTTTGCCCATCCCTGAAATGGAGGATAATACTTATCTCCAGAGTCTTAGTGAGAAATAGATGAGATAAAATATATACAGTGTCTAGCACATAATTGATGCTCAACAAACGGTAGAAAATGTTAATATAGATTCTTAGGGCGAGTATTGCTCTACTATAATTTCTTTTCTCTTTCTGATAAAAAGTCACCATATTCTGGGTTACCTTAGATTCTCCAGGGAAAAAGAGGTTCTGATGTGAGTGTCTGTGCCTGAATATTCTAGATGGACAACTGTAAACCCATGCGATGGGATGGGTGATGGCTCAAGAGCTGAGATACTACGCCCGGGAAAGGATCATTAGATTCCAAATAAGCAGTGGGTAGAAGGAAAGCAGATGGGGTCTCCGGGCAGGAGAATTAGGGCAGAGGCTCATATGCAGGGGCTGCAGGGGACCACAGGGACCGTCTCATCCCACCTCCTCACCGTGCCAGAGAGGATCCTGAAACTTAAAGAGATAGTAATGATTCTGAGACTCTTAGAGGCAGAGCTGCAACTGCAACCCGGGTCCGTGGATTCTGTTGTTTTCCCTTTTCCTGGTCCTTGTTTCCTGAAGGCTCTGAAGGCAGATGGCAGTGGATGATTCAGACACTGAGCTTAGAAAGTCAGAGAAGAATTTAATTTCTTAGCTCA
Source organism: Lagenorhynchus albirostris (assembly GCF_949774975.1). Classification (NCBI taxonomy): domain Eukaryota; kingdom Metazoa; phylum Chordata; class Mammalia; order Artiodactyla; family Delphinidae; genus Lagenorhynchus; species Lagenorhynchus albirostris. Next base: position 67,064,036 of record NC_083111.1, on the reverse strand, counting down.
GCTCCTCTGCTTAACTATGGGAAACCGCTACTTATATTCCATTTGAGAACGATTCTGTAACCATTAGAGCGCACTTGTCCGGACACAAGGCAGAAAGAAAGAAGCAAGCGCAGCAGCCCCTGATTCCATGTGCTAGCTGGAGCATCTCAAATGGATTCTAATTGGCTGGTTGGTTGATTGACTGAACTCTGTCTCAAATGTGGCCCGTACAAAATGATGTTCAGTTGCCAGAAATCTCTTGGTATAACTTGGAGAAAGAAATTAAAAATCATAGACTTAAAAAAATGTTGGAGTACAATTATTACATAAAAACTACCTAACTAAACCTATTGTCTGAGAGAACACAAAAGAAACTCCTTTCACCAAGCCTCAGGTAATACGTTGGTGAAGAAACAACTAGTATCTTTGAAAAATGCTTGAGGTGCTATTTGTGACGACCAGGGCTGGTGATAGAAGGCACTGCAGTTGAAGGGCCTTCTTGATTTTACTGAGGATCTGTGGGGCAGTGGTCATATGGCTGCATTCAGACACCAGAGGCAATGGCTGTACAGTCAAGAGTAAGTAGACTTGCACAGGTGCTGGCCCTAACAGTCTGAACTTGAATCCACAAGGTGTCTAACCCCATGGTGCCTCAGTTTCTTCTTTTATAAAATAAAGCCACATCTCTCTAATTTGCTGAAGGATGATACGTATAACATACTTACCTAGCGCCTGGCTCATAACAACTTCTAGATAAATGGTAGCTATTATTAGCTGTAATTATGGGATTCTAGGGGCTGAACATTAAGGAGATAAGAGGGAGCCTATTTTCACTTCCCCTTCAGGTCCTCCCATTCCCCCTCTCTACTTCTCAGTTTTTTTTTTGTTTTGTTTTTTTGTTTTTTTGTGGTATGTGGGCCTCTCACTTCTGTGGCCTCTCCCGCTGTGGAGCACAGGCTCCGGACACGCAGGCTCAGCGGCCATGGCTTACGGGCCCAGCCGCTCCGCGGCATGTGGGATCTTCCCGGACCGGGGCACGAACCCGTGTCCCCTGCATCGGCAGGCGGACTCCCAACCACTGTGCCACCAGGGAAGCCCCTCAGGTTCTTTTAAGGACCCTTGTGATTACATTGGACCCACCCACTCAGATTGTCTAGAATAATCTCCTGATTTTAAAGTCAGCTACTTAGAATCTTTTTTCTTTCTTTTTTTTTTTTTTAAAGAATCTTTAATTCCTTCAAACAGTCTTAATTCCCCTTTGCCAGGGAACCTATGTAATCCATACTCATAGATTATGGGGATTAGGACATGGGACATTTGAGGCATTATTTTTTCACAGTCACCAAATAGGTATATTACCTTAGGCAAGTTACTTAAGTCTTTAATCCTCCGTTTTCTCATTTGTAAAGCAGGAATAATTACCCACATGTTGCTGAGGTGCTGTAAGGATTAAATGAGATAAATACGTGTCGAGTACTTAGCACCGTACCGTGCGCATAATAAATGCTCAGTCTTTGTCACGTTCTATTTCCTTTCTCAAAAATAAAGTACACAATGCAGAACTCCAAAGCCTGTATCCTGAACCATAATGTCCTTAAATGACACTGACAGCGACGTCCTGGCCTTCCTAACGGAGGGGACAGCAGAGGCTCAGGGGCTGCCTTGCGCCCGGGTCACGGGGTCCTTCCCTTGTCTTCTGGGCCACCTACGCACACCACCCTCCAGGTTTCTGGCACTTGGCAGTGATTGTCCTGGGAAGGAGGTGCTCTTCTGGTGTCCCCAGGGGGACAAATGAATCACTCAGCGTGGACCTGGCAAACGGTTCATTCTTCTAAGAATGACGACAGTTATCCAAGAGGAAACAGCACTCAGAGCCCGGAGACTTGCTCTGGACACAGACGAAACTTGCAGTGATATTTACTGTTCCAGGTGCCCTCACATTCCTCATGTCACTCGAGCCTCCTAACTTGGGGAAGGGGGGATGGGAGCCACCACCACGCGGCTACTGGGGAAACTGAGGGATGGAGGGTAAATGACTTGGCTGCGGTGACACCGCATCTCAGAGCCTGGATCCCAGCTTCTCTCCACGCCCTTTTGCCTTAGTCTCCTCTCTGCCAACAGAAGGTGGGAAGGGGAGTGGGCGGCCTCATTTAAGTCTCATCTCCTTCTCTGGCTTGCCCCCCACCTGCTCCTACCTCCAACAAGGGGGTGTTGCCACGGAGCACTTCCTGACCACACACCTGGGTAGGGTCCATTCACCCCAGGGCTCTGATGCCTGGCGACCAGTCCGATAAAGCACTTGGTGCTTTATTTCACTCAGTCTCACGCTGTTGGCTGTCCTGTGTTTGATGCTCATTTCTCCTAATTCCATGGGTGTAACTGAATTAATGAAAAGAAAACAGAGGAGTAGGGAAGCCTCTATTCAATGGTTCTCACCTGAGGCAGAATCATCCCCCACCCCCCGGAGAACCTGAGAGCGTCGTGCAGGGCATTTGGGGGTAGTACAGTGGCCTGGCGTCCATGGGAAGGGAGGCTGATCACCCTCCAGTGTGCCGGGAACTCACTCAGCACGAGACAGCGAAGAACTATCTCACCCAAAATGCCAACCGCACACCCATGGCTCTCAGTGGGCAATCAGCGCCTGTGAAATTAGAACTACCTCTATTTGATGATCATCGTGGCTTCTCTTGTAGCTCTTCCTTGGGTGAAAAAAGTTGTTAAACGTAAAGAAGAGCTATTTTTCTCATGAAATGATCGATTCCACAGCTCATTCGTAGGTAGCAGGGTGTGGTAGATAGAGCAAGGGCTGGGGATTCAGGGGAGGAAACAGCCATCAGTAACACAGATTCTGAAGCCGTGCCGTGCCGGTCGATAGTGTGGCTCTATTACTAACTCGGTGATCTTGGCAGGTTAGTCAATCTCTCTGTGCCTCAGCGTTTACTGTTTGTAAAGTAGGAACAACTGTAGCTACCTGGTTTTGTTGCGCCTGGCACATCATAAGAGTCTACTAAATGTCTGATGTTGTTATTAAAATCGCTACCATCTGTGGAACCTTGGGCAGGGCATTTCTTGGCTCTGTGCCTCTGTTTCTTTACAGGCAAGTGGGGATAATAATACCGACTTCATAGTGTTTTTGTAACATCAAATGGGAGAACATAGGTAAAGGGCCAAGTATGACACATGTGGTGCTCATGACAACCTCGTGAAGATATTACCCCCATTTTACAGGTGAGGAAATTGAGGCACAAAGAAGCTACATAACTTGGCCAAAGATACAGCCCTCATAAGTTGGAGAGCTGAGATTGGAGCCAAGGCTGTCTGGCTCTAGAGACAGCATGTCCAACCGTCGCAACCATTAGCTGCTTTCGTCGCAGCCATTAGCTGCTTTTCATTACGAAGCAGCTGGAATAATACTTGGCAGCCTGTGAGCATTCCTGGCTGGCAGAGAGACAGTTCTGACCTTTAGCTGTGCCCTCCACCAGGCAGTGGCAGGATTCCCAGGCTCTTGTCCCAGAGAGACAGTGCTGTATGAGGGGTAGCTGGGAATCAGGAAACCTGGAATCTGGTTCTTGCTCTGCCGTTGCCCTGGCAACCGCCGGAGGTCATGCAATATCGCAGGGCCTCGGTTTCCCTCAGGGGAAGGAGGTAAGAGTCCAGAGATGCTACAATGATAATGGGACACCGGTGAAGGGACATGCCTTTGTGTCCCACTGTCTCTGTTAGCGTGAGCACCCCCCTGGGATGGTGTCATAATGGGACTTGCAACACAGCCAGTGTGGGGCAAAACCTCTGGTTTTCCCTTGGACTATGCACCAATAGGAGTGAGTTTCTACAATAACAAAGAGAGTCAGTGTAATACAGGGGCACCCTCTCGAGGACCAGGCAGCAGAGGATGAGTGTATGAAAAGCCTCGGGAGAGCGCTACCATCCATTAGGCACCTACTATGTGCCACGAAGTTCGAGTTCCTGGTCTTAGTCATCGACCATGATGAAGACCATGGTGATCCGCCTTGTTGGCAAGTAGTGAGGGACAGTGGTTATCGGGTTAAGTCAATTTATGACCAAGACTTAGAGTCAGATAGACATGGAGGCAGGTCCCAACTCTGACACTTATAAAGAGCTGAATACCCTCCAACAAGATGTGTAATCTCACTCAGCATCTCCTTTTGTCAGATAAAGCCGTATGCCCTCAACATGTGCTGAGAGATGATACATGTAAAGTGCTCACCACTTTAATGTAATTGTGGGATTCCAGAAGGAGAACGTTAAGGAGATGAAGAGGGGCTTATTTTTCCTTTCCCTTCAGTCCTTGCCATCCCCCCTCCCAAGTACCACTTTTATTTATCACTTTAAGCCCAGGACTGTGCCCCAGGCTGCAATGGCCTGTTCTCACAATACTGGGGATGACAAAGTCCTAAAGTCAGAACCTTTCGCTCCTGCAGCAGGGGCTTTGGACCAGATGGGAGGTCTCCATAACAAAGTGGAATTGGGCGGAGGGGAGGGGAGGAGGAATTCCCTCTGCTCCCGAGAGATGCAGACATGGTTCCCAAACTTCAGCAGCCATCAGAACCACCTGAAAGCCTGGTTAGGCCACATGGCTGGGCCCCGCTCCAGCGTTTCCCATTCAGGAGATCTGGGCTGGGGCCAGAGAATTTGCATTTCTAACAAGTTCCAGAGCTTTTGCTCTTCTCACTAAGCTATGTTGACTCTTACCAATTTGAAAGGATAGTAAATGCACCTTATTGAAGTGGTGTGATGGCTGAAAGATATTGATGCTACCGGTTTGAGGACCACAGTTGGAGAATCACTGAGTTAAAGAAATGGGGTGGACAGACCGGGATGCTTCCGATGAATTTCTCTGTCTTGGAGAGAGTGTTTTTGTTTGTTTGTCTTCTCTGCGTCACCTAATGAATCATCCTTGGCTCTGCTACTAAGTATCACTTCTGAGCAGGCTGCCTTGAGAGTGGGGTATGAGACAGCCTCTGAAACAAAGCCCCGCCTGCAGTGAAGCAGGGCAGGGGGCCTGGGGCCCCTCAGGAAGTAGGCTCCTCGTTCACTCAGCTTCAGGGCTGTCCCTGCCTGCCTGCCTGCCTCACCAGAGCATGTCACCCTCCCGGGGCCAGGCAGGGCTTTCTTCTGAGTTGGGCTGACTCACTTCCTAGAGCGGAGCCAGGGCCACGGGCAATCACTGACAGTCTGGGGTAACTGGACACTGGACTCAGACCCCTTGAAGCATGGACCACATCTTTTCCCACAGAGGCTGCTGGCAGGACGGGATGACCTGTGCCTGCTGCGTGAAAGGACACTGCTGAAGTTTGGACGGAAGCAGCCTGGTGATTTTGCCAGGTTCTCAGTTCCCTTGGATCTGCTTACCACCCCCGCCTCCCGGCCCCCGCCCACTGCCTCCCCGCCTCCCCGCCCCCGCCCCTCCCCCCGCCCCTCCCCCCGCCTCCCCTCCCCCCCGCCTCCCCTCCCCCCCGCCTCCCCTCCCCCCCGCCTCCCCCCGCCTCCCCTCCCCCCCGCCTCCCCCCGCCCTCCCCCGCCTCCCCGCCCCCCCGCCTCCCCCCGCCTCCCCTCCCCCCCGCCTCCCCCCGCCTCCCCTCCCCCCCGCCTCCCCCCGCCCTCCCCCGCCTCCCCGCCCCCCCGCCTCCCCCCGCCTCCCCTCCCCCCCGCCTCCCCCCGCCTCCCCTCCCCCCCGCCTCCCCCCGCCCTCCCCCGCCTCCCCTCCCCCTCCCCCACCTCCCCTCCCCCTCCCCCACCTCCCCTCCCACCCACCTCCCCTCCCCCCCCCCCCCCCCCGTGAATGGCATTTGATGGCACTTGTCAGCTCAATGTCAGCTGTCAACGTTCTGATTTTCCATTCCTCTGTCCCCTCCTGTCCCAGGCTCCACCGCCCGACGTAGCTTGGCGCTCTTGGGTCTCTTCCACACAGGTAACTGTGACTCAGTGTCCCCCACGACGCCCCCCCCACCCCATCACTCTGGCCTGTGTGTCCATCAGCACGTGAGGATCGTGGTAGTTTTCCGTATACCTCTTTGGCTGCCTTATTGTTGATATTAAGCCATTTCAGCGGTACAGATTCCTCTCATGAGAGAACTTTGTGACACTCCAGTAAATGCCAGGCACGAGGAAAGGTTTCCATCATGTGGAGCAGAGTTGTGCCCCCCTCACATTTGTGGCGGACCCCCCTGGAGTCCTGGGCACAGGAGAACAGTAGGGCTCTGCATCTGGCAGGAGTCTGTTCTGCAGAATCACAGATAAGCTCTTCCCATTTTTCTTCCAGTGCTGCAGAGAAATGACAAAATCCAGGACCAGAGTTTGCACAGAGTTGGAAGAGAGCTCATCAGGCTAAAAGGTGGCAAATAAATTTTATCTCATGCCAGTTGCAACTGACTGAGGGTGGCTGCATGACACTCTGCATTAGAAGCCCAATTTGAGCCCAGGGGGAAATGCTGCCCTGATCTATAGTCATGTCTGTCCTGGGCAGAGGATGAGAGGGTGGACATTTGTGGATCATATATTGCCATCGCTGACCCAGCTTAGTTCTCTTCATTTATGGAACAGGAGACTAAGTCCTGATGAAATGGAAGGACCTTCCCCAGTTCACATAACTTGTTAGTGGTGGATTTAAGAAGAGGACCCAGGGCTTCCCTGGTGGCGCAGTGGTTGAGAGTCCGCCTGCCGATGCAGGGGACACGGGTTCGAGCCCCGGTCCGGGAAGATCCCACATGCCGCGGAGCGGCTGGGCCCGTGAGCCATGGCCGCTGAGCCTGCGCGTCCGGAGCCTGTGCTCCGCAACGGGAGAGGCCACAACAGTGAGAGGCCCACGTATAGCAAAAAAAAAAAAAAAAAAAAGAAGAGGACCCAGGTTTTTAACATTGATTCTATACTTTTCTATTTACACAGGAAGAGAGGCTTTGGAAATATCAATAGATAAGCCTGAGTTCAAATCCCTAACCCATCATTTACCAGCTGTGTGACTTTGGGCATGTCACTTAACATCTCTGTGCTTTGCTTTCCTCCTTTGTTAATGGAATAAAGGCACCCATGTTATTACTGGGAGAATTAAATGTGACAATGGTATGTGTAGCTCAGGGCCTCATGCATAAATGTTTGATTTCTCTCTTTTTGGAGAGAAAATAATGGAAAATCATATCCATTATTAAGATGACCTCCTTGGGAGCAATTTGCACACCACGGCAATGATTTTATTGTATACTTGTAGATCTGGTTTGTTCCCTTGTGAACTCAGGGTTTGGGACAAGATTACCACCAAGATTCCTCCAGATTTAAAATTGCTATGACTGTAAATAAATAACTTTAAAGGATTTTTCTTTAGTTCTTTCTATGAGCTGGTACTTGGTAAATGAGCCCTGGAGGATTTCCTCGAGTCAAACCAAGGTCTTTCCAAGTGCAAAAGCCATTTACAGCATTCTAATCTCTTCCATGTTGTGCAACTCATGGCCTGAGACCTTGGTACGTCACACTCCATTGTAGTAATGGGTTTTCTTCTCTGCTGCCTGCTGTGGACATGTGTCTTGCAAGGGCAGGAATTAGTCTGAATCATCACAGTGTCCCAGCACCCCACACAGGGCCTGGGTGCTCAGCCCGTGGTGGCTGGCTACATCTCTAGGGGTTGAGGACAGGTGTCCCAGGCTTCGCCGTGGCTAGGGCTTAGGACTTGCAAAGCCCAGAAATGAGTTCATCTGGAACTCTGGGACTCTGGCCCATTCACTTCCTCTCACAGCCTCTTGACTTTTCCACGCAGGAAATGGGGGAAGCTGCTCAGTGACTCTTCTGTCCCTGAGGCAGGGGCTAAACGGGCAAATCAAGAAAGGCTGCTGCCTCTTGACAGGGAGCTGGATGGAGCCACACACAGTGGTGTGAACAGCTGTACCTCCTCTGAAAACCATTTCAGGTTAACCAAAGCATTCCGCCCCTAGGAGGAAGGGAGGGAGGGAGGAGAAATTGGGCCCAAGGAACTGGGCTCAAGTGAGATTTATAAATAGGAACATGGAAACTCACGGAAGAAGCCAAGCAGGGCAAAGGAGAGTGGGCAAGTCTCAGCAAGACCATTCTAAGATGTAAACAGCTAATAAGAGAGGAACCAGATTTCCTGAAGACGCTTTGAGGGCCATTATGTAACTGTTTCCCCAGACTAGGATCACAGAAGCAGTTTGCAGCTGAGAAACATGGCCAGAGATGAAAGAAAGCTTTGGTGCTTACACTGCTCATTCATTTATCCAGGCAACAAACACTTCTTCGTTGCCTCGTGTACACCTGACTGTGCTAGGTGCAGGGGAAACAATCATAATTAAGGTATCCTCTCTGTTTCCAGGATGCCAGAATTTAACCAGGGAGAAAGAAACATAAATAGCTTAGAGAGGCAGTTGTAATGGTCACTATGTCGTGACATACACTGCTTTGTATTCTATAGTGTTTCCCGTGGTGGACATCCATTGTTCTGTCTGCCTGGAACTCTTCCGCTCCTCCTTGGCAACGTATTCCCCTCCTTTGGGGGGTATTGTCCCCTAGCCTGTCGTAGTCTGAATAAGAGTGTATGTCTTCATCTCTCTAAACGCTGGCGATAGTCCGGGGAACATGCACATGACTCAAGTCAGGACAATCAGAGTCCTTCCCTGGCATTTCTCTAACTGGAACTCAGAGAAAGAAGCACCTTTTCTCTCTGGCAGTAGAGCTGTGATGGGGGGGTCTTGTGCTGCAGAGACAAGTTTCCTGCTTCCAAAGGCTGGCAGTTGAGAGAATAAAAGTGATAGACAGGGAGAAGCAGAGATAAGATACACACACACACACACACACACACACACACACACACACACACACACACACACACACAGAGGGAGAGAATGAGAGAGAGAGAGAGGTGGGCAGCTGAGGGCATTTGAGTCCCTGGTTTCAGCTTTTGCCCTATTTCTGCAGTGGTTTAGAAACACCAGCTAATCACTTCCCTTTTGTGTTTCAGCTCAAATTCGGTTTCTGTCACCTACAACCAAGGGTCTGGACTAACACACCCTGCCCCTGCCAGGGAGAAAGCCAAGGGAACTGGCATTAAATACCAATAATGGGCCAAACATTATGCTAGACACTTTGCAAATGATCTCGCTTAATTCTCAAAATAACCTGAAAAGTAGGGCTCAGTAACCCCATTTTATCCTTAAAAAGAGAGGCTAAATAAGTCGCTCATGGTCCTAGAGTGAGTAAGTGAAACCGGAGCAGGGAATGGTGCTGAGCACTGGGCTAGGGCGGCAACCAAGGCAAATGCTCTTCCTGATTCAAGCAGTTACAGGATTAAACACACAATCACAGATAAATACTTACACATTATGGTAGGATTTTTGAAAACAAAGGGGAAGGGGGTAGAGAGAAGTATTGGCTTAAGTACTGAAGGCTAAAAGATGGAAAGGGAGGAGGGAAGTCGGCAGCTAGGTGGAAAGAACGGAGAGTCAGAGGCGCGCCGGCTGGGAGCAGGGAGACCAGCTAGGAGCCGGAGGCGACAGTAGCTGAGGTCGGGGCGGCAGCGGCCGGCGCTGGCCTGGGCTGTGAGCGGTGGAAGGATCTGAGGGAACGGCAGAGTTGGATGCTGCAGGACCTGCTCAAGGCTCAGACATGGCGGGGAAGAGAAATCAAGGCTGGCTTCCCAGTTCAGAGAAGCAAAGAGAGACCTTCCCATGCCTCGGCTGACATGGTGGGACGAAGAAGGGGACCCATGCCAGGGGTGCTGCAGCCATTTTGCCATAGGGAAGGGTGAAATGAAAGAAGTAAAGAAAATATGATATTATACTTGACATTCTGATTGCCGTTTGGGGGTGTGGCCAAGTTAGTATAGCAGGGAAGACAAAAGTAAATGCAGTAAAATCGGTCTTGAAAGTGGGATTCCTTAGCAGGTTGAATGTCCCTGCCCAAGAGCAATGGCTATGACAGTAGGTCCCATGAGGCCTGTCTCAGAGGACAATTCTTTTTTTTTTTTTTTTTTTTTTTTGCGGTCTGCGGGCCTCTCACTGTTGTGACCTCTCCCGTTGCGGAGCACAGGCTCCGGATGCGCAGGCCCAGCGGCCATGGCTCACGGGCCCAGCCGCTCCGCGGCATGTGGGATCTTCCCGGACCGGGGCACGAACCCGCGTCCCCTGCTTCGGCAGGCGGACTCCCAACCGCTGCGCCACCAGGGAAGCCCAAGGACAATTCTTTGCACACATCTCTGGTACTTGGTGCCTTTTTTAAGGAGGAAGGAAGTGAGGGAGAGAGAAATATTCTGATTCTCTGAACTACACCTCAGTCAGTCGTCCAGAATCCTACCCGGAAAACTCCACAGTTAGCGGGAGGGTACACTGCTGGTTCTCCTTTCTCAGCACCTTCTGAAAGTTATGTTAGTTTAATCCATTAGCTATGAGATTATTTCACCGCCTTCAACAAAGAACAGAAAATACTTCACTTGTCTGTTCAATCCAGATTCTTGTCATGGCCTCAGCTAAATTGTAAAAGGGCTTCCCACTGAGTGGTAATGACGCGAAGTGAGTGCTGTCCAGCCAAGCAGGTGTGCCGTGCACAAATCCAGGCGGTGTCATTCACAGAGGTGGCAATGTGCCCGATGTGCCCTGGAGCTGAGTGTGCAAAACCCACACCATGAAACTCTCGCCTTATAAAAGAGGATCTCAATTCAAGTTCCAACTTGATTTCTTAATGGCTATGAGAATCTCTGAATGACCCCCTACATCTCCCTGGGACTTAGCTCCATCAGCTGAAAAACGGGAAAGGAAGAATGGACCAGATCAATTTTTCCGAAAGTATGTTTACTGGAACACTCAATTCTGTAGGCTATTACTAGGTCTTATATGGAAAAAAGATTCCAAGATAAACCAACAAACAAAAATTAGATTTGAAAAGTTAAGATGGGATTTTTTAAATGAACCTACCCTAACCTATACGATAATAATGTACAAAATGAAACAATAAAAGCGGAATTAAAATTTCAGAGTTTCACCAGAGTTTGACATTTTTGGACCAGGAATATATTTTTATTTTTCAAGGCATGACCGGTCCTATACTTGCTAGTACATCACTTTATGGCTGGAGTGACAGTTAAAAAAAATTTTTTTAATACAAATTATTTTGTAAAGTTATGATACTAAAATTAGAAAATACAGATCAGTGAAAGGGAAAATTGAAACTACTCAAGGAATAGAAATATTTATAAAATACTTCATTTCAATGTAAAAACTAAAATCACCTGCCATTCAGAGAAATCCACACAAGTAACATTTTGTGCATCGCTTTCTGGAGATTTTCTCTCACTATATATTGGTATTGCCAGATGGGAGGATGATATTTGGCAAAGATCCATGATCCCAGATTCCTGAGTCATGACCACAAGAAAACATATGCATAAAGGATGAGGCCAGACAGCACAAGCTTTCATTACACTGAGACTTTTGCTCCAAGTCCTATGATGCCCTGGCCGGGGCACAGGGAGGCTGCCTTTTATCCAGGTTACATGTATTCCAAGTGGTGGACACAAGAGACGGTAGGCTGAGGAGACACCACGGTCCTTCCCCCGTGTCAAAACCACACCTAAGCGCTCGCTGTCTTACTACTTCAACGGTGAGGAAAATGTGTTCAGAGACACCACGTCCAGAAGACCCAGACCAGAGTTGTCAGAATCTCATCAGCCCAGACCTCTCTAGAGAAGGAAACACACCTCACTCTTATTGCAACAGCAGTCTGGAAGAGTGCAGAGAACCCCAACAGACTGAATCCAAGATGGGGAACATGTATGTGCACAAAAGTGGGGTCATGCCATTCGATAGTAATCACCTTTTTTTCTTGGGTCATTTAACCTGAGGATGGTGGAATAACTGCTGTTGTCTTGTGGCCTCTTAGACCACAAAGTTGGCAACAATCGATGATAGAGTTGTTGGAAAGATCTCTCACATTCTGAGCAAAGGGTGGAGGTGGGAAGTAGGCACGGGGAGACGGACAGGGTTGGGGGGCTGATCTCTGAGGGCCCTCCAGCACTTGTGGCCAATCCCTTTGAGGAGTAGAAGGACTTCCAGCCCTTAAATTAGTGTTTCCAAGGTATAGGATGTGCACTCCTGGTTCTACTTATGAAGATTTAAGGTCATCTACAGGCAAGGCATGAAACAGCATCAACTCAGAGTGAGGGAACAATTCCCTTTTCAATTTTCTTTCAGCCTTTCCAGTTATATCTAGAGAAAGCAGGCTTCAGCAAGCAACACTATCTAGTTAGAATCTGATAAAATTGCTCCGTTTTCATAATCATCATTTTGAGCTACCATCAGTTGTTGCAAGAATTACAGCAACAGGGAGAGATCTTCTCGATATCAGTTTTCCATTCATGGTAGTCATATAAAGTTTCCTTTTAAAATGAACTTAAGTTAAAAAGTGACTAGATTTAAAGAAAGCTATTGAGTAAATAATAACACGGCTGGAATACAAGTATGACAAAAACATGAAGGTGGAACACAAATGACTGAAGGTGAGTAGAGACTGTGGAGGGAAAGAATTTGCATGAGGTGGGGATGTGCAAGCTGGGGATTCCCTAATAAGGAAAGACCGTTTTTGCCCACCTCCCAGATTGGTTTTTCCAGAAAGGTAATGACGCACACTAGGGCCAGATTTCCATGTCCAGGGAACAGAAGTGACACTTGTCTGTGATTCTCAGGGACTGTGAGGCAGGAGAGAAATGTTGGGTATTGGAAGCAGAATGAGAAAAGGGAGCTGGAGTGGCTGGCAGAGCAGGAGGGGAGGTATTTGTGATGCATCCTTGGGGAGAATCAGGACAGTGAAGCAATGCATCCTGGGACTTGGGTCCTTCTGTCTGTTCTCAGGAAGGGAGACAAAACAAACTAGACAACTGGTGGTGGATTCTGCCATGTTTTGCCCTGATATTATCATAGGCAAAGTTTCAGGTCTGTAAGCCCAAGCACTGAGGAGCGAGTGGGCCTCCGTGATATCTTATCAAGTGGAGGAATAAACACCCTGAGTTTCTACTTACACTGTTCCCCACATCCTCTCTCTGGAGTCCTCGCTGCTGTCTGGAGAGGCTATCGCTGGGGTCGAACCTGAGTTTTCACTTGAAGATTTGTCTACTTGAATACATCCCCTGGAAAAAAAAACAGAGTGCCCAGCCAACACCTGTGACATATCAGTTTGACCAGAAAAACTTCAAGTTCATGAAAAAACTCCTGATTTTAAAATTACGTTCACGTACATTGTCACATTTCTGAAAAGCACTTCCAACAGTGCCTGAGGCATATTAAGCGTCATAGAGATGTTAGCTTTGTCGCTGTTGCTGTTATTATTGTTATTTTCACCCTCACCCTGAGAGGAAGACAAGGCAGCGGTCAACATTGGAGTCATTTTATGGACAAAGAAAGAAACTCAGAGAGATTAAGTAACTTGTCTAAATCTGTACAGTAAATGAATGGCAGAGCCAGGACTTGAAGCCAGGTTTTAAGGCTATAAATCTCAGCTTTTAAAACATGATGAAACATCTCCACTTATAAAGTTCTCTCAAGTGCGACTTCATTTGTCACCTAACAAGCCTCTTAGGCAGGTAGCACTGAGGCGGTGGAAGAGCCAGTCACAGCTGTAACTTCAAGTTCTATCGCTCACCAGCCCCGTGACCGTGAGCTGATTTCCTAGCCTCTCTCTGGGCCCCAAGCTTTTCATTGGTAGATGGGCTGTGAGTGAGGATTGAGGAAGATACTTCGGTGTACGTCGTCGAATGCTCAGCACACGAGGGCAGCTATTATAATCACAACAGGGTCCTTCTTCAGAAGAGAAAGGAGAACGCATGTGACCTGCCCAAGTTCTTGGGTTTCCCAATTCCAAGTTCAGGTTCACTGCACCATTCTGCCTCACAGTCAAAGTGAGGCCGTTAAAGAAGATTGTTAGAACTGGGAGTTGGAGGAAAAGAGAAGTGGTGTGAGCCTGTTCAGAACTGAAAGCCCTCTGACAAGAAGTGTGAGGATGACCAGTTTTGAAATGATCAGAAAGATCTGACTGCAAGAACATTTTAAATTCCCATTTTTCTAAGTCTCTTCTCCTTAAGATAATGCAAGTGAATCAATAATAAGGAGTTCTCTTTCCTCTGAACACGTCCCAGAAGTAAATAAACTGACCAGGAAAAAGACTTTATTTCTGATGTTACAACCTTGGGGGAAATAGACCAATGAGCATCGAGCACTAATTTTGATGGACAGGAGGGATGGGTGGAAAGACAGTCTAAGACTTTGCTACCCAAATTCTGGTCCTCAGACCAGCAGTGTGGGCATCACCAGGGAGTTTGTTAGAAATGCAGAATCTCAGACCCCGCCCCAGACCTCTTGAATCTGAATCTGCAGTAATACTGGGTCCTACCCCTGGAAGGTTTAAAGTAATTGGTCTGGAGTGTGGCCTGGACATTAGGATTTTCGAAGCTCCCCAGGTGATTCTAAGGGGACAAGCAGGGAGAAGAGGCACAGCAGCTATAGCTGGCCTACTGTTATTCTGTTGAGATAACTTCAGACAACCTGGGGGCTCTGATTTTAACTGGAGACACTCAATATACCAGCACCAGTCCACCTGGAGCCACTAAAGTGCCTTCTGCCACTAGCCACAGCCGTTTTGCTGATGCCTGGACCACAAAGACACGTTGCCATGAACCACAGGCAGAGGTGAGGAGTGAAAACGTGAGTATCAGGACTTCCATCTATTTCTGCCATCGTCCGCTGTACCCAGTCAATAAGCCCAGTTTCTTATTTTTAAAAGCTTCCTATTGAGGTCTCGATTTGGTTGACCCATGGGGTGTGTTAGGCAGCATTTAGATGAATCTTAGGCTCAGAGCTTATGAAACTACAAATCCTTCGAGAAGAGGTCAAAGGAAAAGCTACTTTCTGTCAACCACACTCTACTGAGGATTAGTTTTCTCTTCTCTTTCTGGAGTTGGTTTGCTTATAAATTGAACAAGGAAACACTGGACCCAGGTGAAAGAGATCGGCCTCAGTGAATGGAGTTAAAGGGTGAATAGGACTAAAATGTCGAGAGGGTCGGGTACCAGCCAAGTATCTGCTCCTGGAGACATTGGAGAACAGCCAACCTAAATGTTAACTCGGGAGCGACCACTGTTCTAAGGGCTTTGCAAGATAAGCTGAATCCTCACCATAGCCCTATAATGTAGGAACTGCTGTTGCACTTTACAGAGATTATCACTGAAGCTCAGAGGCGTTCAGGTTGCTTAGCTAGTAAGGGCTCGAGCTGACCTTCCAGCCCAGGCCTCCACGGACTCCCAAGCCCATTTCCTCCCCTATACTCACTTTCCACCAAGAAGTAGCACATCAGCGTTCTAAGATGAGATCATTTTAATTCTGGAAAAATGGAGGGATGATTTGCCAAAGAGGCCAAATGGGAAGAAGGGAGTTAGGTAAGGAATAATATGGAAGCACTCTTCCGTCTGAGCAGCATTTAGAAGAGAAAAAACTTCCTCTTAATTAATTATTTATTTTCGATGGAAGGATAGTGGATCTACAATATTATACTAGTTTCAGGTGTACAACATAGTGATTCAATAGTTTTATAGATTGTACTCCATCTAAAGTTGTTACAAAATAATGGGTGTATTTCCCTCTGCTGTAACTGCAACTTAACTTAGATGAGTCTTCTCATGGGGACAAGGAAATGTTCTTGTGGTCTTCGGTTTAGCACGATTTCAGTGTAACAGGGCCGTGGAGTCCTAAGTTCCTGAGGACAGATGCTCCATTGCTTTTTGCCATTAGCAAGTTACTGCTGTTAATGTCAAGTGGACGTTCAGTGACTATAAAGTAGCAAAAAAAGGTTCAGGCGCTTGCCTGTTGCATGCATCTTTTGCAAGTTTATTCAACCAGTGTTCTCCAAGTGGATGCCTTTGTCTCACCCTATATTTTGTGTGTTATGGACACTCTCTAATTCATCCCTGAGGAGTGGGCACAGTACTTTATTTTATTTCATTTCATTTTATATTTTATTTTGCCATGCCACGTGGCTTGTGGGATCTTAGTTCCCCGACCAGAGATCGAACCTGGGCCCTCGGCAGTAAAAGCAAGGTGTCCTAACCACTAGGCAGCCAGCGAATTCTCAGTGTTCCATTTTAGAGATGAGAACATTGAGGTTCAATGAAGACCTGAATTTGGTCTCAGACTGTCTGACTGTAGAGCTTGTCCTCTTTCCTGGATACTCTCTTAACTTTACAGTCCACAGGTTCTTAAACCTTAGTGGACATTCGATGCACTTGAGGAGTTGGTTAAAAGGCAGACTCCTGGGTCCTCCTCCAAGAGATTCTGATTCTGGAAGTCTGGAGTTGGGCTCCAGAATTTGCATGTTCAATGGTATCCCCTAAGTGACTCTAATTCCAGTGGTCTGAAGAACACACTAAGTGATTACTGTATCAGTGCTTCCCCCAGACCCAGTCCCAAGAGGAGAAATCCACAGCCCAACTGGAGGTGGCAGACACACAATGGATTATTACAACACAGCACAATAATTGCTAAGTGGGGGACATGTCCTAGGAAGCTCAGACTTCAGTTGTCCAGGTAGAAAGAAACATGGGGGTTGGAAGTAGATGGTACAAGGCATGGTTGGGGGGTGTTGCACTAAGGCCAGCAGAACGATGGACCCTTCCCAGCACTATGTTGACAGCAGATACTCCCTTTCTGAACACAGGCTTCATGCCCTTGCTCCTGGCACTGCCCCACCCAAACACCATTCACACACATCCCCTCAGGAATTAAGTCCTATTGGTGGGCACTTCCGCAGGCCTCTGAAATCCATCCACTCTTTTCCATCTCACTGCTGTTCTGCTGTTACCTTCATGCAGTCTGCCGTCTCTCTCCTCTGCCATGCATTAGCCTAGTCTAAAACGTCCACCTTTGCTCCCCTCCATTCATGGTCTACGCAGGATCCAGCGTGATCTTTTGAAAATGCAAATCAGATTACATCACCCCACCCCCAATGTAAGCTCCTTTACAGATTAAAGCCCCCAACCTTTATATATCCTGGTCTGCAAGCCCCTTTGCTATCCGGCCCCAATTATTTGGCATCTGTGTTGCTCACTTCCTCTCCCCACAGCACTTCTTGATCTCCCATCCAAAGTCCCTGGCCTTTTGCAAATATTGCTCCTCTGTTGGGGATGCTCTCCCCTCCATCTGGGTAACTCCTAGAGCATCCTTCTTTCAGGGCTCTGCTGGGATGCCACTTCCTCACGACCCCCAGTGAGTTGGGTGCCTCCTCTGTCCCCCACAGTCCCTGCGTGTTGCTCCTCCTTGCACTCTACACTCAGCACCCTGCATTTTAACTGCTCACATCTCTCTGCTCGCCACGGGGCCATAAACCCCGCAAGGACAACGGCCCGTGGGTCGTGACCTCCCCGTGTACCTGAGCCTTGCATGGCGCTGTGCTCAGTCTG
The DNA here is from genome assembly GCF_949774975.1 of Lagenorhynchus albirostris. NCBI lineage: Eukaryota > Metazoa > Chordata > Mammalia > Artiodactyla > Delphinidae > Lagenorhynchus > Lagenorhynchus albirostris. Next base: position 67,046,602 of record NC_083111.1, on the reverse strand, counting down.
CACTTGTTTCAAATTGTCTGAGTGCATGAATGCACAAATGTGGGCTTGAGTGCCACCTGCCAACTAGCCTGGTGGTTCAGTCTCAGAGTCTCTTCCAGCCTCATGCCCGAGGCCCCCTTTCTACTCACTTTCTTCCTGGGCCTGACGACCTGATGCAGTGCCCTAGAAATCTGCAGTTTTGACAAGTTCTGTCAGTCAATGCTGATGGAGGTGATTCATGGATCTCACTTTGAGAAATTCTGCTGGGCCCCTTTCAGGCAGACCTAAGGGGTCGGGGCTTGTCTTCCATGTGGGAAGTGGGGCAAATGTCTGACCATGGGCTATGGAACTGAAGGGGGAGAAGAAGAGAGGTTAAAGGAGGGCATAGGCAGTTCCTGCTGGCTTGTCTTGATGTTAACAACAACAGTGACATGATAATAATAACAACGAATATCATGGAACACGTATGATGTATTAGAGCCCATGTTAAATGCTGTGTGTGGATGGTCTCCTTTAATCTTTACAACCACCCAGTGAGTTGGGGACTATCATCCCCCTTTCACAGATCATGAGGGTTAGAAAATTTAAGTAATTTGCTCAAGCTGCTAGTGAGTGGCAGATCTTAAATTCAAACTTATTGCCCAATAGAGTCAGCGTTATTGACCCATTGGGATGAAGGAGGTCACACACCAGAGGACCCATGGGATGTCTCACCAAACAAAGGAAGGATAGAGATACTATATGATTGGGGCAAGTGTGGAGTGTAGGTAAAATTTACAGTTGACTCTTGAACAACATGGGCTTGAACTTCACGGGTCCACTGATTCATGGGGTTTTTCCAGTAAATGCACACAATACTACAAGATCCATGGTTGGTTGAATCCATGGATGTGGAATCGTGAAAATGGAGGGCTGACTGTAAAGTTTTGCACAGAATTTTGACGGTGTGGAGTTGGCATCCTTAGCCCTGGTGTTGTTCAAGGGTCAACTGTAAAAGCAACAGTTTGAATAAGCTCAAAGCAAACCAGATCTGCGGATGTAGGATCAACATCAGCTCTGGATGCAAAGTGGATGTGGACTCCTTCACTACAAAGTGAGGGTAGGTATGGACAGTTGAGTCTAGAAAAGCCTTATTGGACACTGTTCCTGGGCTGGAAATGGAGTCTGTTTCTCTGTGTCAAAGTAACTTAGATTCTCCAGGCAAGGGTGAGGCATTTCATTCTTCCTGATATAACTTCAAACAACCAAGTTTCTGATAGTGTATGATTTTAGAGCCCAGAGTCTCTCAGTGTAAGAAAGTAGCAGTCACAAAGAAAGAAGATGTTATGACACTTTGGGGGTTATCTCAGCAGTATCCTGTTCTGGGCAGAAATATTGTCTCCTAGCACTCAGCAGTTGACTTCATCTGTGTCTGTTACCTTATTATTATTATTATTATTTTTTGTGGTATGCAGGCCTCTCACCGTTATGGTCTCTCCTGTTGCAGAGCACAGGCTCCGGACGCACAGGCTCAGTGGCCATGGCTCACGGGCCCAGCCGCTCCGCGGCATGTGGGATCTTCCCGGACCAGTGCACGAACCCGCGTCCCCTGCATCGGCAGGCGGACTCTCAACCAGTGTGCCACCAGGGCAGCCCCTGTTACCTTATTATTTTATCTGTGTCTTATCTGTATCTATAGCCATTATCTGTCCTATCTATCTTATTTGTGTCTAGTCTGATGAACAGCCAGACAAATTTTTACTTTCTTATTCTGGGCTAATTTTTATTTTCTCAGGGCTTGTGAGTGTATTAGCGTCTTGTGACTGCTGTAACAAGTGCCGTAAATTAGGTGGCTTAAAACAATAGAAAAATTTTCTCTCATAGTTCTAGAGACTAGAGGTCCAGGATCAGGAGGTTGGCAGGGCTGGTTTGTTCTGAACATACTGTTCCCTGCCTCTCTTCTAGTTCCTGGTGGTTGCTGGCATTCCTTGGCTTGTAGGTGCATCACTCCAATCTCTTCCTCCATCTTCACATGGCCTTCTGCCTCTGTCTCTCTGTCTTCACAGGGCTGTTTTCTGTGAAGGACACCAGTCATATTAAATTAGGGGCCCACCCTATTCCAGTGTGATTTCATCTCAGTTTAACTAATTAAGGTCACATTCTGAGGTATCAGAGGTTTAAGACTTCAACATATCTTTTTTGGAGGACACAATTCACCTCATAACAAAGAACAGAACAAACTTGTTCCTGAGTCAGGACCTAGTGAGAATTTGTGCCTCACCATGACTCAAGTGTGGCATGCAGACTAGCAGTTTCAGCATCACCTGGACCTTGTTGGAAATGCAGAATCTGGGACACCACTCCAGACCAATGCATCAGAAAGCTATGTTTCAACACTATCCCCAGGTGACAGGTTTGCACATTAAATTGTGAGAAACAATGCACTAGCTGACAGCACGTGAGTGGTCCCGTGGACATACAAAACCATGTTTACATGGCCAGATTTGAACCTGTGTGCTATTAGGAATTAAGATCCTGAACAGCAGCTGTCTCCCAAAGAAACTACTCCATACCAGCAACTCTAACAGTGGCAAGGAACCAAAGATAACGGGTGGATTTGGGTGGAAATCTTGCTGGGGTCTTAGGGTAGGTTGATGGAGGAAGAAGAGTAGGGGCCGGTATGGGGGCTGCTAGAACTCCCCCAGCTGCTTCCAAACCACGTGACCACCACTTAATACTCTGACCTCACTGTTCTTGGGGGTAAAGTGGAGTGAATACCTCTTACCTTGGTGACTGGTGTGAGAATTAAGGGTGAAAATATGCCTAGAGAGTCTAGTACAGCATCTTCAGGGAAAAATGCAAAATGAAGAGTTACTGGGTCCACCCTTGGAGAAGAGGAAGCTTGACAGGTGGGGTAGCTCATTCATTCATTTCTTCATTCATTCAGCATTTGGTACCTACGATGTGCTAGACCCTATCCTAGGCACTGGGAATACAAATAGGAGTAAGTCCTCCAGTGGTTCCCAGTCAAAGGGAGGAGAAAATGAGGCAGATGTTGAGGCACCAACAACACAGGCTGAATCAGGAACTTCTCACAGGGTGTATGGCGGGTACTGGAAGGGGCCTCCCAACCCCCGCCCGGCTTGCAGCAGGCATGCTAACTCTGGCCCCCACTGTGTGGTTTCAGGCTTCCCCACCTCATTTCTTCTCATTAGTTTGGTTCCAAAAAATGATGGATGTGAGCCTGTAGCTGCCAGATCTTAGAGTCTAACTGATTAAAAACAACAGCAGTGACAAGCAGGCAGCTTTCATAGAATGAAAGCCAACTTAATCATTTATCAGATGTTACTGTAAGCACGATGCATGGATTATCTCATTCAACTTTTGAGGCAAAGCCTTTGAGGCTTATACCAAGCTCTGGCATCAGCAAACCTAGGTCTGAACTCCGGGTGATTTAGATGAGTTACTTAACCCCTCCAAGTCTGTTTCCTACTCATTTTTTTTTAACATCTTTATTGGGGTATAATTGCTTTACAGTGGTGTGTTAGTTTCTGCTTTATAACAAAGTGAATCAGTTATACATACACATATATCCCCATATCTCTTCCCTCTTGTGTCTCCCTCCCTCCCACCCTCCCGATCCCACCCCTCCAGGTGGTCACAAAGCACGGAGCTGACCTCCTTGTGCTATGCAGCTGCTTCCCACTAGCTATCTATTTTACGTTTGGTACTGTATATATGTCCATGCCACTCTCTCACTTCATCCCAGCTTACCCTTCCCCCTCCCCATATCCCAAAGTCCATTCTCTAGTAGGTCTGCATCTTTATTCCCATCTTGCCCCTAGGTTCTTCATGACCATCTTTTTTTTTTCTTTTTTTTTTTTAGATTCCATATATATGTGTTAGCATACAGTATTTGTTTTTCTCTTTCTGACTTACTTCACTCGGTATGACAGACTCTAGGTCCATCCACCTCACTACAAATAACTCAATTTCGTTTCTTTTTATGGCTTAGTAATATTCCATTGTTTATATGTGCCACATCTTCTTTATCCACTCATCTGTCGATGGACACTTCCATTGCTTCCATGTCCTGGCTATTGTAAATAGAGCTGCAATGAACATTTTGGTACATGACTCTTTTTGAATTATGGTTTTCTCAGGGTATATGCCCAGTAGTGGGATTGCTGGGTCATATGGTAGTTCTATTTTTAATTTTTTAAGGAACCTCCATACTGTTCTCCATAGTGGCTGTATCAATTTACATTCCCACCAACAGTGCAAGAGTGTTCCCTTTTCTCCACACCCTCTCCAGCATTTATTGTCTGTACGTTTTTTGATGATGGCCATTCTGACCGGTATGAGATGATATCTCATTGTCGTTTTGATTTGCATTTCTCTAATGATTAATGATGTTGAGCATTCTTTCATGTGTTTGTTGGCAGTCTGTATATCTTCTTTGGAGAAATGTCTATTTAGGTCTTCTGCCCATTTTTGGATTGGGTTGTTTGTTTTTCTGATATTGAGCTGCATGAGCTGCTTGTAAATTTTGGAGATTAATCCTTTGTCTGCTGATTCATTTGCAGATATTTTCTCCCATTCTGAGGGTTGTCTTTTCATCTTGTTTATGGTTTCCTTTGCTGTGCGAAAGCTTTTAAGTTTCATTAGGTCCCATTTTTTAATTTTTATTTCCATTTATCTAGGAGGTGGGTTAAAAAGGACCTGTATGCAGAAAATTATAAGACACTGATGAAAGAAATTAAAGATGATACAAATAGATGGAGAGATATACCATGTTCTTGGATTGGAAGAATCAACATTGTGAAAATGACTCTACTACCCAAAGCAATCTATAGATTCAATGCAATCCCTATCAAACTACCACTGGCATTTTTCACAGAACTAGAACAAAAAATTTTGCAATTTGTATGGAAACACAGAAGACCCCGAATAGCCAAAGCAATCTTGAAAACGAAAAAAGGAACTGGAGGAATCAGGCTCCCTGACTTCAGACTATACTACAAAGCTACAGTTATCAAGACGGTATGGTACTGGCACAAAAACAGAAAGATAGATCAATGGAACAGGTTAGAAAGCCCAGAGATAAACCCACGCACATATGGACACCTTATCTTTGATTAAGGTGGCAGGAATGTACAGTGGAGAAAGGACAGCCTCTTCAATAAGTGGTGCTGGGAAAACTGGACAGGTACATGTAAAAGTATGAGATTAGATCACTCCCTAACACCATACACAAAAATAAGCTCAAAATGGATTAAAGACCTAAATGTAAGGCCAGAAACTATCAAACTCTTAGAGGAAAACATAGGCAGAACACTCTATGACATAAATCACAGCAAGATCCTTTCTGACCCACCTCCTAGAGTAATGGAAATAAAAACAAAAATAAACAAATGGGACCTAATGAAACTTCAAAGCTTTTGCACAGCAAAGGAAACCATAAACAAGACCAAAAGACAACCCTCAGAATGGGAGAAAATATTTGCAAATGAAGCAACCGACAAAGGATTAAGCTCCAAAATTTACAAGCAGCTCATGCAGCTCAATAACAAAAAAACAAACAACCCAATCCAAAAATGGGCAGAAGACCTAAATAGACATTTCTCCAAAGAAGATATACAGACTGCCAACAAACACATGAAAGAATGCTCAACATCATTAATCATTAGAGAAATGCAAATCAAAACTACAATGAGATATCATCTCACACCAGTCAGAATGGCCATCATCAAAAAATCGAGAAACAATAAATGCTGGAGAGGGTGTGGAAAAAAGGGAACACTCTTGCACTGCTGGTGGGAATGTGAATTGGTTCAGCCACTATGGAGAACAGTATGGAGGTTCCTTAAAAAATTAAAAATAGAACTACCATATGACCCAGCAATCCCACTACTGGGCATATACCCGGAGAAAACCAAAATTCAAAAAGAGTCATGTACCAAAATGTTCATTGCAGCTCTATTTACAATAGCCCGGAGATGGAAACAACCTAAGTGCCCATCATCGGATGAATGGATAAAGAAGATGTGGCACATATATACAATGGAATATTACTCAGCCATAAAAAGAAACGAAATTGAGCTATTTGTAATGAGGTGGATAGACCTAGAGTCTGTCATACAGAGTGAAGTAAGTCAGAAAGAAAAAGACAAATACCGTATGCTAACACATATATATGGAATTTAAGAAAAAAAAATGTCATGAAGAACCTAGGGGTAAGGCAGGAATAAAGACGCAGACCTCCTAGAGAACGGACTTGAGGTTATGGGGAGGGGGAAGGGTGAGCTGTGACAGGGCGAGAGAGAGTCATGGACATATACACACTAACAAACGTAGTAAGGTAGATAGCTAGTGGGAAGCAACCGCATGGCACAGGGATATTGGCTTGGTGCTTTGTGACAGCCTGGAGGGGTGGGATAGGGAGGGTGGGAGGGAGGGAGACGCAAGAGGGAAGACATATGGGAACATATGTTTATGTATGACTGATTCACTTTGTTATAAAGCAGAAACTAACACACCATTGTAAAGCAATTATACCCCAATAAAGATGTTAAAAAAATAAATAAATAAAAAGAAAGCAATTAGAGGATATGTACTTTTGAAGCTGAAATTCCTTATCTAGCCAACTGTAAGCGAGCATGAAGGAGCGTTCTATTTTCCCCAGGTGATTCTCGGGCGCACTGAAGTTTGAGAACCACCAGGTTTGAGCATTCTCTTGGTAGACATCCTAGGAGGGCTTCTCCTTTCTGAACGATTCACTCTTAACTCCTTCCTTCCTGCAAATGTTTGGAATTTGACTCACCTAATCTTTCCCACTTTTGCCAACACCCGGAGTGGGTCATATGCCAGGGACAATGTCTTAACCTAAAAGAATGAAATTACAATGGGGCTGAGTTTCAGATACCCATAAGGCAGGTGTGTGTGGGGCACGAGGGGCTGAGCTAAGATGCGGTATTGGGGGAGCTGGGTGGCTTCCAGCAGCTACCTCATTCGATGGGGTGGTGCCTTCTTGTGAAGCAGATCTGGTCCCTGGGAATGTGAATCACCCTTATCTTCCCTCAGCCTCAGTCCTCAAGGAGTGGAGGTTCCTCTATCTGAGTGTGTCTGCCTATATGTGTTTAATTATTTCTTTGCTCCAAGACAAAGCTTGAAATGGAATTTGCCATAAACTTATATGAAGGGAATGAGAGCCACCTGCTCTGTTTTTCAAAGGGTTTATTTTTAGTCTCTTCAGCGGTTGCCCCACAGAAGCTCTTTAAGGAAGATCTTTTCTTCCTGCTAATTCGAGTGTTGACTGTTTTCTCTAGGTCTGAGTCCAGTTTCCTGACTGAAGGACTTTTGTCAGTTATAAAGTGTTTATTTTTCCCTTTGGGTAAAAGGAAAGAAAAATGCAAGTTTCTATCAGTCACCAGTAGAGAAGTAGCTGAAAGTTTTGCTATTCAGTCCTAGCAGACTTGTCTTATCATGGTCCCATTATTGTCCCAGAGCCCAGAACTAAGAGGGCTGGGTAGAAGGTGGTCTGGGAGCCTGCAGAATCACTGATACCTCTCAGACTCAGCCTCAGGTTAGAAACTACCTTATTCATCTTTGGGTCTCCAGCTCTGAGCACAGGGATGACGGTGCTGACCAGGAAATGCCTTTCGGATACAAAAATGGATGAATGAATGAATGAATACATTTAAAATTTTCTAGTTGGATTGGTTTCTATGTATCCTGACACCTACGGCAAAAAGTCAGTCCCTTGACCCCGAGTTGCAAATATGTAGACAGTATCCTACAGTATACAGAGCACTCGCACACTCACTGTTTGTGATCGAGGTCCCCGGGGGCACTCTGAAGTTTGGGGGAAAAGCGCCTCCCAGCTCCACTCTGGTTGAAGAGCCTGAGTCTTGGGGACATTTAAGGACATATATTCAGAAAGCAGCTGAATCAAGACCAAAAATCCATCTCTGTAGAGTCTCCCGTCAGTTAGGTGAGTAATAGAGCAAATTGTATCTTCAACCATGCTTGCTCAAAAGGTAGGAAATGCTACTGAAATGGAGAGCATAACCTTAAATCACACTTTCAAGTCAGCGAAGATATTTGGGAATAGGGTAGGGAAGGAATAGGACGATATAGTGTGTGTTATGAGAGAATCCAGATAAGTACTTAAGTTGATTACAATTGAGAAGGGGAGAGTTGTGGAACAGATACTTCTTAAAATTTGCAATACTACCATAATCCAAAGGTCATCCAGGGTAAACTTGGAACATGTTTTTCATTTTCCTTACTCATCTTTCCACATCAATTGATAAATGCTTCCAGAGTATACACCCCATCTAGTGTACAGGAGAAAATGATCTCATTTTAAAAATGGGTTTTATTATATAAATTACTGATCTTTTCTTATTCTTTTTGTTTAACTATAATTTAGTGGGGTTTTTTTTCTGATTACCATGTTACAGATGTTTATTTTAGAAAGTTGGGGAAAAAAGTAGAAAAGCATTAAAGAACTTAAAGATCACCAGTAGTCCCACCATGGAGAGCATTTTTTTTTTGTAATTCTATTTTTAGGTATTTATTTTATTTTATTTTACTGAAGTATAGTTGATTTACAATGTTGTGCCGATCTCTGCTGTACAGCTAAGTGATTCAGTTGTACACATAAATGCATTCTTTTTTTTAATATTCCTTTCTATTATGGTTTATCCCAGACTGGATATAGTTCTTTGTGCTATACAGTAGGATCTTGTTGTTTATCCATTCTAAATGTAATAGTTCTGAGAGGAGTACTTTTGAAATTGAGGGTAACCATTAGTTAGATCCATTAAGCTTGTAACCTGCCATCACTGATCAAGTGCGCTTTTACTATTGCTGCAAAAAACCGCGTGCCCTCCAAGTGTCACGTAGCCTGAACCACAAGATGTTTGCCCTAGTTGCTTTTCAGGAACTTGTAGTCAGTTGGAGCTTGAGCTGGTAAGATTGGTTAGGACCACTGACGCTCCAACGGGGCATGCATGAGTGTCCACTTGGTGACCTTTTGACCTCAGAGGACCAAAAACTCTACTCTCAGAACATGTTAATGCACCCATTTGCTGAACACGAGTCCCATGAAAAAGCATGTAACTTAGCTACACCTGCACAGAATGGCGATTACCTCAGCTTTTCCTTGTCTCCAATCACTGCTCCCCTTGCTCCCCATGCCTCAGATTTACCCATAAATGTCCCAAGCCCCTCACCTTCCGGGAGGTGGATCTGAGACTAGTTCTCCCATCTCCTGGCTTAGCTGCCTCGGGAATAAATCCTTTTCTCTGCTGCAAACCTTGGTGTCTCAGCGTTTGGCTTGCTGCACGTCTGGGCAAACGAACCTAGTTCGGTAACACTGTTAAGGTGGTGTTGTATCTACCTCCCAAATTTTATCCTCTCACCCACATCCCATCCACTAACAGCCCCAGTTCTCATCAGCCTGGGGGAGCCCTGGAGCCACTGTAGGAAGAAACCCATCTTTCCTTCTCTCCACATTGTAGTTCCCTCTTTAGAGAGAACATATTTGCTAAGGCTTGAGGAAAGTGTAAGGTGACCAACTTGTGTTCTGATTCATCAAGGACTTTCTGGTGTTAGTCTTGAAAGCCCCACATCTCAGGAATGCTTCAGCCCAGGCAAACTGGGATGGTGGGTTTCTCTCTGTCTCCTCCTCCCATCCCATTAGCAGACAGGAAGAGCATGGACTCCTCCACTGGAGGGCTGGTGAGAGGCTGGGCATTCGGCAGCCACACTGCTCTGCTGGGCAAGGTCAGGGCGCTCATTCATGGCAGCGCTCTTGCCTCTTGTTGGATCTGCGCCCAGGCACAGAGAGCCTCATGATCTCACCATTCTCTGGCTTCCTTAGCAGCACCTAAAGCAAAAAAGCAAGAGGTAGATCGGTTAATAAGTTCATCCTACCATACTGGCCCATCTACCTTCCATGCAGGGCAGGGCAGGGGGATGATTTACTGGAAAACCACGACTGTAAGCAAGTTATGGGGACCTCACTGTTATTGATGAAACTGATTCTCTTGTCCCTATTTGGCTCCTGTGTCTATTGTCAACTGGCTACAGCCCAGAGGGCAGGGGAATGAGTAACGTGTGGTCCCAATCTCCAGCACAACGGTGTGCCCTGATGGACACACCCCTCGAAAGGAATGAGAAGACTCAGGTTTGGGGTGTGGATGCTAGGCTGGGCTTCAGAATAAGTTGGCTCGTTGTATTATTACCTACAGCTAGTATTTCTGAGCACGAACTGAGTGCTTTGTACAATGGAAAATGGGAAATATGAGAAAGATTTTTCTTCGCAGGAGAAGCCAGTTGGAAAATGAACGCATTGAGTTAATGACTTGTGACTTCTACAGCCAGCTGGTGAATTTTCTAAGGGCAGGCAGGGTGTGGCTGGAGTTGGCAGCTCTAGTTCAGTGAAGGCTGAGTCAAGTTCGAAGATGAGGTGTCTAACTACACCCGGCCTCGGCAATTGTGAGACAGGTGTGTCAGTCTTTACTCTCTTCACCTACTTGCCCTTCTTTGGCACTGTTGGCCCCCCCATTCCCCTCTTACCCCACTCCTTAGACACCAAATACCATTTCTCAGGAGCTCTCTCATGTTTGAACAACTCTTCTCATCAAAATTGATGCAACCTTGGCAGCATCTTACAAAACTAAACATACTCTTACTATACGATCCAGCAGTCACGTTCCTTGGTATTTATCCCCCGAAGCTGAAAACTTATGTCCACGCAAAACCCCACACACAGAAGTTTATACCAGCTTTATTTGTAATTGCCCAAACTTGGAAGCAACCAAGATGTCCCTCAGTAGGTGAGTGGATAAATAGACTGGGGTACATCCAGATAATGGAATATTATTCACTGCTGAAAAGAAGTGAGCTATCAAGCCATGAAAAGACAGAGGAAACTTAAATTCATGTTACTTAGTGGAGGAAGTCAATCTGAAAAGGCTACATACTGTACGATTCTTGCTGTATGACGTTCTGGAAAAGGCGAAACTCTGGAGACATGAAAAAGAGCAGTGGAGGGCTTCCCTGGTGGCGCAGTGGTTGAGAGTCCGCCTGCCGATGCAGGGGACACGGGTTCGTGCCCCGGTCCGGGAAGATCCCACATGCTGCAGAGCAGCTGGGCCCGTGAGCCATGGCCGCTGAGCCTGCACGTCCGGAACCTGTGCCCTGCAATGGGAGAGGCCACAACAGTGAGAGGCCCACGTACCGCAAAAGAAAAAAAGAAAAAAAAAAAAAAAAAAAAGAACAGTGGTTCCCAGAGGTTAGGAGGGAGTTAGGGATGAATAGGAGACGCACAGAGGATTTTTAGGGCCGTGAAACTATTCTGGATGATATTATAATGATGGATGTGTGTCATTATATATTTGTCCAAACCCATAGGATGTTCAGCCCCAAGAATGAACCCCAATGTACACCATGGACTTTGAGTAGTCATGATGTGTCAAGATGAGCTCTTCGGTTGTAATACATGCGGTGTGGGATGTTGAAGTGGGGAAGGCTGTACACATGTGGAGCAGAGGGTATGTGGGAACTCTCTGTACTTTCCGCTCAGTTGTACTGAGAGCCTTAAACTGCTCTAAAAAATAATGTCTATAAAAAACAAACAAAACTGACCTGTCCAGTGGTCCCTTCCCTCAGGAGTGTGGGACAAAAGGCAAGGAGGGATTGAACCTGCCACATGGGGAGGCTCAGTGTCTTGACAGCTCCTTCTGCCTGTACACAAGGTTCTCACTGTCCCCAAAGAGGCTCGACTCTGACACTTTCTGAGTAGGAGTTTCTCTAGGTTCTGACTCCCAACCTACACTTTGGCCCTTCTTCCTCTTTCTGGTCTCCCTGTAATCCATTCTCTTGTCTCCTTCCCTGTCTAGGATCCCTGCAGACTCAGGTCCAGATGGATGGTCTTCGTGACTTTGGTTTTGGTCTCTACCCAGATTTCGATGAATCATTTTTTTCTCCCACCCCACACCTCCAGGTTTCTGCCCACACAGCACTTGCCCAGCAGCAAGTGTCCTGGACCACCAAAGCCAACAGCCCCTGGCACCAGAGGAGCCAGCAAACCCAGTCTCTGGCAGGCTTCTCAGCCTGCCTGTCCTCAGAGCAGACAGCAAGGAAGCTGCTTCTCCAGCTTCTCCAAGGCAGCCCTCTCCAGGCCCAGAGAGGGGAGCTGTCGAGGGACAGAGCGGTAGGTCTGCCAGCTCTTTCCTCCCACGGGGGATGTTGTGGGTTGAGAGGTGGGTCCCAAAGGAGGCCAGATGTGGAGCCAGCACATGAGATCAAATAACAGCTGACATTTTCTTTGCCTTCCTACAAAGCAGAAAGCAGTTTCACACTCACGTCTCCATGTTTACAACACAGCCCTGTGGGAGGGACCGTAAGGTCAGCCTTGCGGGGAAGAGGGTGATACAGATGAGAAAGCATCAGTATTAAAGCCCAGCAGCTCAGGATTCAAATGCTGGCCAAGCTGAGTAACGTTGGCCAGTTACTAAGCCTCTTACCTGTAAACTGGGGAAAATGCCTTCCTCACAGGGTTAAGAAGATTAAATTATATACTGTATTAATACCCCCTAGCAAAGTGTGTGGCCTACTCAGTATTAGCTGTTGCTGATGGCCGAATCCTCCCGAGAGAGTGGGAATGGGAGAGAGCTGCTCAGCTGAGATCTGTGTAGGGGTCAGGGACCATGCAGTCCTCTTGGGGTTGACAGTGAGCGGGGAGGGGGCACTGTCCCCTCTGAGCCCAGCCACAGCGCACCTCTGGCACAGAGGAGACTCAGCTATTGTAGGAGCTGTGGTGGCCCAGGGAAATGGTAGTGGTTTCAGCTGAAAACACAGGCTTTGTGAAAATTAATTTGCTGGGGCTTCCCTGGTGGTGCAGTGGTTGAGAGTCCGCCTGCCGATGCAGGGGACACGGGTTCCGGTCCGGGAAGATCCCACATGCCACGGAGAAGATCCCACATGCCACGGAGCGGTCCGGGAAGATCCCACATGCCACGGAGCGGTCCGGGAAGATCCCACATGCCACGGAGCGGTTGTGCCCGTGAGCCATGGCCGCTGAGCCTGCGCATCCGGAGCCTGTGCTCCGCAACGGGAGAGGCCACAACAGTGAGAGGGCCGCGTACGGCAAAAAAAAAAAAAAAACAGTGAGGTTTTCAACAAATGGTGCTGGGAAAACTGACTGCATGCAAAAGCATGAAGTTGGACCCTTACCTAACATCATATACAAAAATTAATTCAGAATGTTTCAGAGTCCTAAACATAAGAACTAAAACTATAAAACTCTTAGAAGAAAATGTAAGATAAAAGCTTCATGACATTGATAATGATTTCTTGGATATAACATCAAAGGCACAGGCAAAAAAAGAAATGATAGACAAATTGGACTTCATCAAAATTTTAAAAATTTGTGTGTCAAAAGACACTATCAACAGAGTAAAAAAGCAAGCCACAGAGAGAAAATATTTGCAAATCACATCTCTGGTAAAGTATTAATGTTTACCTTCTGTTACCAAGCAGGAAAGAGAAAATAGATATTTGGTAAGTAGCTAGCAGTTTCTGGGATGGTTGAGTGCCTCCACCCTGCCTGTTTCTTCACATAATTTCCAAATCTAAGTTCTATGAGTTCTATGCCTGGTTTATAAAGAGCTCAGTTAAATGTTTGCACTCCAGAAGTTGTTTTCTGCATTAGGGTTGGGGGGATTTCTACTGTAAGAAGTGGCAAAAATGAGAAAAGAAAATTGAAAATATCTGTGGAGAGCATGGATGAGAGATGCCAGCTACATTCTCTAACCATCAAACGCAGTGGTTCAATTAAAAAGAGAGGCTCAAACATGCATCCACACTGTTGTGTGTAAGATACTTGAAAGGTTTTAGGGGACCTGGATGAACCCCTAGGACATGGATGGACCTTAAAAAATCTCTGAGGAATTTTCTGACTGGAGGCGGCCCCACCCGCTTTAAATCAATCATTAGGCAGCCGCTTATAAAGGAGAGAGCAGGAGGGCAGGGGCGGGGCGTGCGGCAGGAGGGAGGAGTCTGGGCTTGGATCTTAGATCTGTTATAAATGAGCTGGGCGATCTTGAAAGTCCCTGCAGCTGTTTCCTGTCTACAATGTGAGGCTGTTGAGAAAATCAGTGAGAAGATACATGTATTACTTTGTAATCTGTAACAGCACACAGCAAACATTAGTTATTTGTTACTTAAATAATAATCTCTCATTAATTTGGATACTATGACATAGAAGACAGCATATTAGACATTTTATAATCCTCTACCTCTATCCCCAGTAGAGGTCCACTACCCACAACCACAAATGCCCAAATACAGACAATCCTAATAAGATGGGTATTAGCTTCATTTTACAGATCAGAAAGACAGGATTCACAGTTGTTGAGTAACTTGCTCGAGGTCACACAGCTAGTGTCTACACCCAAGTTTCAGTGCTTTTATCTCAGTCTCCAAAGCCCATTTTTCTTTCCACTAGTACAACAATTCAGTGAAAAATAGAGAGTCCTCTTTTCTCAGATTGCCCTTTATAAACTAGGGAGAGGAGAGACACAGGTTTTCTCCTGAATTGGAAGGAACTACTGCTGTGTTAAAGGAAAGCTGAATTTAAGAGGCTTATTTGGAAACTCCTGAGGCAGAAATGTGAGAGGAAGTGGCAGGGTCTTTTCATAACCAGCTCCCGATACACCTCATCCATTGTGCTTGAGAGGATTTAATGAGTCAGGGAAGGACTGAACAATCCTTCCTCTTTTTCCTGAGTCAATTGTTGCTTGAGAGGCTGAACAACAAATGGAAACATCTTGTTCCAGAGAGAAAAGCGTCTGTGGAGCCTCCTTACTTCATATACCATAATCATCCCACCGACTTTCAAAGCTCTGCTGAAGTGGCTTTCATGTTGGGCTGAATTAAAATGCTGGGGTGATATTCGATGTAGTAGACAGAATAATGCTTCCCTCTGCTAAAAAACTCCATGTACTAATCCCTAGAACCTGTGCATATGTTACTTTACATGGCAGTAGGGTCTTTGCAGATGCGATAGTTAAGGACCTTGAGGTAGGGAGATTATCCTGGATTATCTGGGTGGGTCCAATGTACTCACTTGGGTCCATAAAAGCAAGAACATTTCTGGCTACAGTCAGAGAGAGGTATGACTACAAAAGAAAGGCACAGAGGTATATAAACTTGCTGGCTTTGAAGATGGAGGAAGGGGCCACAAGCCAAGGAATGCAGGCAGCCTCTAGAAACTGGAAAAGGCAAAAAACCAGATCCTCCCCTAGGGCTTCCAGGAGGGAAGGTAGGTCTGATGATATCTTGGATTTTAGCTCAGTGAGGTCCATGATGAACATCTGACCTACAGAACTGTATGATAAATTTGTGTTGTTTTAGTCCACTGGGCTCGTTGTAGTCTGTTACAGAATCAATACAAAATAAATACACTTGGGAGTATTATTGGTTGAAAGTTTCTTAGTCCATGTGCCAGAACATTTCTAAAACGTAGGTCTCTCACTTCTAGATACAACTCGACTCCACATACTGCTGATTCCACCTGTAGAAATGATACTTATGACAGTAGCTACTATCCTTTGAGGACTGGCTTCATGCCAAGCACAAGCTACACATTTTACATACTTTTTCTACAATCTACACGACTCTTGCCAAGTAGGTAATAATTCCTTTTTTTCAGATGACAAAATTAAGACTCAGTGATTGTGACCTGCCCAGGTAGAAATGACACAGCCAGGATTCAAATTTCCCTGTCCTCTCTGGCAGGCATCTTGGGTGCCAGAGATGGGGGTGAAGGTTGAGGAACCTCACCAATGTTCCAGAATCTGCTCTTCCTCTCCATCTCCATGGCTGTGGCCCTGACACAGGTCCTCATCTCCCACCAGGGTTTTGACTACTGCTTCCTAAAATGTCCCCGGCCTCTGGATCTCATCTTCATCAATCCATCATGCACTGCAGGCAGAGCAACTTCTCCAATATCTAGACTGGTTCTTGACACTTCTTTGTTTAAATTCTTCCAGGGGCCCCCACTTTCTGCTGCATAAAGTCCAACCTTCTTGGCTTGGCATTCAAAGCCATTCATAATCTGACTCTGAGTACAGTCCATCCCACTCCATGCTACAGACCCATCAACGCTCATTTTGCCGCAGAATATGCCATGGTCTTTTCATCATAGTATATATGAACTTCCTTATGTGATAGACAAGGAAAGTATAGATCAGAGATGTGAAGTTAGCTGCCTTAGGTCACACAGCTTGTATAAAACAGAGTCAATACTAGACCCCCAATTCCCCATTAGACCACCCTGGAGCCTTAGAGAGATCATCTCTGATCCCTCCTCTTCCCTCCTCTGCCACAATTACTGAGTGAAAATAATCATCCTCTCTTGTGGGAAGGACTGCAGTACCTCCAGTCTGTTCTCCATGGGGAATAAAAATCTAGTCATTCTTTTCTACTGCTTAAAAATCCTTTGCTATCCACTGCCCTTAAAATGAAGACGGAAGCCGTTAAGCGTGTGGGCCCTTAGATGACTTTCCAGCCCCATCTCAGGGTCCTTTGCCTCTCACTTGGTACCCACCGTCTTTTAGACCACTTCATGTGCCTCACTCCCTCCCGCCTCAGGGCCTTTGAACATGCTATTTTCCTCTGTCTAGTGGGCTCTTCTTCCTCTCCATCTTTCTTCCTTATCTTTTATCTCCCTTCAGTCATTACTTCCCTAGGAAGCCTTCCTGACTGCCAGACTGGCTACGGGTCCTCCTTTAGATGGTCTTTCTGCTCCCAATACTTTGCCCCTATTCGATCCATCAGTCTGTATTTATCTGTGTGTGATTATTTGATTAATATCTTCTGTCTATCAAACCCTATGCTCCTTTAGAGCAAAGATTTAGTTTATCTGACTGTGTACTTTTGAGACCCTAGAGTTAATCACAGCAGTTGGAACAAGGATGGAACTCAATAATTAGCTGTTGAGTGAATAAATTCCCCAGCTGTGAAGTCAATCCCAATTTCCATTTATGTGTATTTTTGAGGGAAAAGAGCAAGAAAGGCACCAACTGTTTCAACTACTGGAGACACAGAATTGGATATCATATCCTGTGAGTTGCTTGGTGTTGTTGCTAGTATTAATTATGTTTTGCTTAGTTGGTTCGGGAGGAAAGATTCAAATGTTGTTAAAAGAACGAAACAAAACCAAACCACCCTGAACCAAATTTAAGCAGCAAGAACAACTCTAATCCGTCAAATGAATAGATTTAAATTAATCCCATTTAAGAACACAAGTAGAGACTCATGACAACTTCTTGGGAAATGGGTTTTCTGCTTCAAAATCTTTTTAATTCTTAAGCGTAGTATCTTTAGGGTCAGGGCTGCACAATTAGGCCTAGAACATTATTTTAGTTTATTTTTTTATACACAGGACAGGCCATGAGCGATAACCTATGTGTAGAACACCAGACAGAGCTGGTTCCTACATTATGCCTGCTTACCCCTACTTCTGGCACATTTCTTATGATACCATCTGATCTGAAAGTGTTTCAAATACTTTTGCTAAAAGGCTTTTCAGCATTCCAACATCTTCTGACATAAAAGTAAATTTGATGAGCTCTATTTAACTTAGAAGAATTTTCAATGTTTAGCTTGTATTTATTGTGGATTTGAACAATGTGCATTGTTTTGTTGACCTGACTTGTCATTTTACTGTCCAGAATCCAGAAGAAAGTATAATACCTTCCTTCCAAATCTGTCCTAAAGTAATGCTGTTCTTTTCCTTTTCAACGTCACCATAAATGTATGTTGTGCTTTTTCCTAAACCTCATCCATGAAACACACTCCTTACTTAGTGCTCTAGAAAATATTTTCCTAAGTCAATCTGAGGTCACCATTGATTACTATGGGGTAAAGGAGCCATTATTTCATCCCGCCCATGGACAAAACCATGACTTAAGGCTTTTAAATTGGAAAGGTAGTGGCAGGGTTGGGGTGGGGCAGGACTATTCCTCTCCCATCTCCTCCAAGAAGAGCTGATCTGTCCTTAGACATAGGGCGTGGCTCTTGGGCCCTCTGGGTTTATCCCCTTAGCAGCCGGCACAGTGCCTGCACAGAGCATACATTCTTATACATTTACAGATGAGGAAGAAGGGAGGAGGAGTAGAAACGGAAGGTCTGGGTCCTCCATGACCCTCTACGACGAGCCCACAACGATCCTTCGGCTGATGGCTCCCGGCAAGGTATAGATGAAGAGGGCCAGGAAGATGATGAGGAGGATCAGAATGAAACCGATGATGATGTACTTCTTGTAATTCCTCCAGATGAGGTGGTACAGGCACTTGAAGGGGGTCACAAACCAGGAGAATGAGGTGTCTGGGCGGCTGAGAAGGAAGCAAGAGAAGATCAGGGAAGGGGCCATGTTGTCAACACATAGGAGTCTCAAGACCTCAGGAAGGATTTCTGACTCCCAATCTCCAGGGGCCCACAAAGAGAGGCCCGAGAACGGGCAAAGACCATGTTGCCTGGAAGCAGAAGCAAGCTAACATTTTGGGTGATAATGATTCCTCATCATTTTAAAAGTTGGTCTGCAGGAGGGCAAGAGTTTGGTTAGGACCCAGCCAGAGAACTGAGGGCCCTCTATCCGTCCCACCCTGACCAGCTCAAGCCCTGCCTCTTCCATGAAGCCCTTCCTGACTACCCCAGTCCACAATAATTCCCCTCATTCTGAATTCCTACCTCACTCGTGGCTTGACTTACCCACTTTTTGAACCTAACATATGTCTTCCATACTCTGATGACTGTTTTATGAACCTGTGTGTTCTCTCTAAACAGACTGAAAGCTTCTGGAAGGCAGAGTTTATATCTTATATTTCTTTGGTGTTCTTCAAAGTGTTTTTTTTTTAGTAGGTACACATTGTAGGAGCTTAATAAATAATTTTGAATTAATGAAGCACCAGTTATGTTCCTAACACTATGATAGATGAAAGGTAGGTACAGAGAAGGGACCACCTACTCATCATGAGACACTTGGAGTCCAGGGAGGGGTAGGACAAATACAATTTGAAGGAGTATTTTGTGTACACATTTCATATCTATATATGTTTACTTTTTAATTGATATATAACCATGGTTTCAATTGAATAGGGTAACACTTGCTGCTAGTAATTCTACTTCTGGAAATTTATTTTAAGGTGATAATTTATAAAGGGGAAACATTTTTATCATATTATAATAATAGAAAAAAGGTAGAAGTAAATTAAACATCCAGTTACGGGGTGGCAACCAACTCAATCATGGGTATCAAGTCTATGGACTATTCCACAGCCATTTAAAAATCCTAATTATGACAACTATGGCAACAAAGCAAAAATTTTCAGCAAAGGATAAGTGAAATATGAAGATAATTTTGTATGCATAATTAGAGAAATAGTAGAAAAAAAATTCGTGTGAAACTTATATTCCCATGAAAAAAATAGCAGAAAAAAACATATGAAATTATTCTAGAAGTGCTTATGTGGTAGTTCTATGGAAAAGTGTCCTGTCCATTTGCCAAACACTCTATAATGTTTTTGGAATATTTTTCACTTATAGAAATAAAAAGCTACACTGATTGGATGGTACCTATTAACTCCTCACTTCTCCCAGCGGGATGCTCTAGGGAAATGTTTTCATCCTCTGATATGGGGACCTCAGAGGGTCCTTCCCATTTCTGATGTCCCCAGCCCCACCCCGTGACTTCACTCACTTGGGCTTGGCCAGGGGCTCTGGCTCCTTTCGGGCTTTTCCAACAGGATTTTTCTCAGCTTCTTCTGCCGTAACGAGGTGGAACTCAGCTTCAACCTTGCCCTGCACAAAGACAAACTCTCAGTTTCTAGTCACAAAGAACTTCTGGGGGCAACGCCGACCTTCTAGAAGAAGTGTTATCATGTGGGAGAATGTCAGGAACGATTGTGACTATCCTCCTGCTTTATTTTGAGGAAATATTATCTTTTCGGTCCTGGGAGAAGCCATTTTTATGACCGACAATAAAAGCCCTGGAACGACGTTACTCTTGAGTTTTGTGAGAAGAGGGGGTCCCACGTGTACACATAGACACACAAATGCTCAGTCACATGGACTATTTCACTTGTAATCATTTAATATCTGCAGAAGTAATATGAATTACAGAAAGTAAGAATTAAAAGGGGGACTAATTACTTGAGTGGCAGAACCCTTTTGAATCTGCTACCCTCTTTCTTCTCTGTCAATGACTCTCAAGAGGAGATGGGTGGGTATGGACCTACATTGGCCAAAAGGCTTTCCTGTCATCCTTCCTTGTTTTTGTTGTCCCCTCTAAGTGTTTTAGAATTATCCTTTTATTCTAGCACTCTCTCTCCCCTTCTCTTCCCTCAGTAAGAAACAGCCTCTTTGGTTTGAAAATTATGAGTCATATGCTTCTTCAGAGCATTGTGCCAAAGATAGTGGCAGAGATGTAAGTCTTGGGTTATCAAAGGATGAGACAGGATGTCTGCAAAAGGTAGGAGTTATTCTTTCTTGTTCATTCATTACTTTTGGGGACCCCCTGTATGCCAGGCACTGTTCTAGGCCCTGGAGACTTAATGATTAAGAAAAATAGGACCCTTGATCTCCTGGAGCTCCCGTTCTTGGTGGAGGGGACCCTCTCTCCTGCCTCCTTTGGTTTTGTGGATCAAAATTCAAGGTGATAGGAGGGACACAGACGTGGCTGGAGACTGCAGCATCACCAAAGTATTTTAGCCCCTATGACTGCTGTTAAAGCTTGTCTTTCTGAATCCCATGTGGATGGGGTATTACCTGACTTCAGAGGCATGGCTGATTTCCTACCCCAGTAAAAAGGTCTAAGATTCTGATGAACCAATGGTCTTGTGTTAATTTGCCAGGGCTTTTTTTTTTTTTTTTTTTTTTTTGGTACACAGGCCACTCTTGTGGCCTCTCCTATTGCAGAGCACAGGCTCGGGACACACAGGCTCAGTGGCCATGGCTCACGGGCCCAGCCGCTCTACGGCATGTGGAATCTTCTCAGACCGAGGCACGAACCCGCGTCCCCTGCATCGGCAGGGGGACTCTCAACCACTGCGCCACCAGGGAATCCCATGCCAGGGCTTCTTAACAAGCAAGTTTAGTTGCTGGCAGCCATGAAAATGTAATCGTGGGAGAAATTAGAGAAAAGTAGAGTATTTGGGGTGAGTTTGAAACTGGAGAAGAGAGGCAGAGTCATGGTTGTCTGAATCAGTAAAGAAGCACAGTGGGCTTTTATTACAAGTGAAGTCATGAGTTCAGATCTAGGTGGTCTCATCCATTCTTTAGACTAGTACCATGACCCGACTCAGAAGGCATTAAATTCCTATCATCCAGAAATATTCCTTTAAAATATGTATATATGTACTCTCTCTTGTTCCTATTGAGACATTTTGGCTCCATTGGCAATGACTTGCACATAAGGCACTCAGGAAGTATTTGAAAACCAGGAAAGAAAGAATATAAAGCTTCTATCCATTCTATCACATCTACCAACAGTAGAGCAATAGTAATATAACTCTAACTGTAATTGCAATGCTTTATTGAATGCCTGTTTTGTCCCAGGTCTGTTCTTTTTATCTATTATCTATCTATCTATCTACCTATCTACCTATCTATCTATCATCTATTTATTACAGTGACTAGCAAAGTAGGTCTCCTTTATATTGATAGAGAAATGAAGCCATAAAAGTCAAATAACTTTCCCAAGGTCACACAGGCAATAAGTTAACCAACTGGAATTTGAACCAAGGTCTGTAAGATTCCAAAGCTCATGCTCTTTCCATTATAGCAGGCTGCCTCCCAACTGCCTGATAATTGGACTAGAAGTTTTATGAGGACCTTCCCAGCTCTAACGTGAGATGATTCTATGACTGTCTTCATCATGGCCACCTAAAAGCATTTGTCTTCTTGGGTCTTAGTTTCCTCATCTATCAAATGGCCAGAGGCTCTTTAAAGCAACTTGGCTCTAACTTCTAGGTTTCATGAAAGGCAGAGTTAGAGCCCACGGTGCCCCTGCAAGATTTCACAGCTGGAAGAAACCCAAGAAGCCAGCCCAGAACTCACGGCAGAGAGGCTTCCAATCTGCCAAAAGGGTTTATTTCCGGATGTTTTTCAGCGATGATCTGAGCGCCACTGAGCAATATATTTATACGCTGGGAGCCTCATCCAACTCCTCTATACTTGATAGAGCTTAAGAGTCACTAACCAATTGCTGGGCTCCAAAACGTTTGGAAGAGAGGACAAAAATCAACAGAGAACAAGTTAGGACGAGAGTGAAAGGATCATAGGTGTGTCTTCATTGCCTAACAATAAGCTCAGCCCTAGTGCTGTATAACTTGCATGGTGGTATGTGAAGACATCATTCCATTTAAACCATTTGACAGCCTGGCAAAACAAATGACATTTTTATTCCCATTTTACAGCCCAGGAAACGAAGCCTTGATGATGTTTGCTAACTTGTGTTATAAAACTAAGATTTGTACCCAGGTCCTCTGATACCAAGTCCCATCCTCTGCTGTTTTATGTGTCCAAGTGGCTCCTTTTTGTGGGAAAAAAAAAAAAGCAGCCTATTTATTTAACAGTGACTCAATATACCTTTTCTGAAATGTTCAAGAGGGGCCTCATAGTCATTGCCATGGCTCCAGCATTAGAATGTATTTTTGATGTTTCAAATAAAATGTTGAAAAACACACTTGCTATATAGAAACATTGTTGCACAAAAGAAGCCAAACACAAAAGAATACACTAATGTGTGATTTCATTTAGCTAAAGAAGGAAATAGACATGATCAAATGATGAGGTCAGAGGTCAGGAGAGTGGTCAGGACAGGGGCAGGAGGGGTCTGGGTCACTGGAGAGGTTCTGCTTCTTCGTCTAGGTGCCGATAGGAGTATTCAGTGCGTGAAAATTCATGATTGGCACACTCTTCTGTAATGTATACTACTCGTTTCTGTATGTAAGTATATTTTAATAAATTGGTTTTAAAAAGAAAAAAAAGAACATGTTTTTGACTTCCATCTAACGACTTGCCTTGGGTAGCTTAAGGAATAGTATAGCATAGCGTAGCACAGGAACTGAGTGGGTACGATTTGGTGCAGACAAATTGGCATCTGAAATCGTGCTCTACCACTTACTAGCTGTGTGACCTTGGGTGAGTTACGTGCCCTCTTTGAGTCTCAGTGATCTGGGATGTTAACAGCATGTACCCCATCAGATTGCTTTGAAAAATAAATGATACAACACTTATAAAGTGCTCAACTCAGTGCCTGGTGAATAGTAAACACTTAAAAAATCATAGTTGTTAACTTCAACACTATTGTATGGAGAGAAACGCATCATTTCCTGAGAAATATATTCTGCCCATTCAGAAAACTCCCAGAGAAGTCCCAAGGATGCATATTCCCACAGGAAAAAAAAAATGCAAAGAAAAAAAGGAGGCAGAGAATATGAAATTAATTCTGCCCTAGGCATAGCAGTTGTCAGCTAATATCATGAAAAGCCTTGTCCCCGCTTCACTGCCCTGCCTTTGCGGTCACAAAGCATTTATCTGGTATCGCAGAGGCAGCAGGGGAAGGTGTTTACTGACATAGTCTGATAAACGCTGCTCCGCCTTCCGTGTCTCTCCACACAGAGGGTTCCATGTCCTATTTCAATCATCAGTATTCAACCAAGCACCAGGTAGAGGTCTTAAGCTAATAATATCCTCCAAATGTAATTTTAAATCAGAGCTAGAAAAAATGGACAGTGTGAGAGACTATCTATTAACCTAATGACATCTATGGATGGAAGAAAATGATAAGGAAAGGTCCTAAAAAGACTAGATTGGTTGTATTGCATCCATTGTTTATGGGCTTCAAACTTCACTGGGCCTGGAGGGTGGACACTGGGGGAGGCTGAGAAGTGATTGTGTTCAGGTTGGACATGCCTTCTTCAGCAATAATTATTGCTTATTAAACACAACTGTCACTCATATGAGATGAGGCATTCACATACATTAATGGTGGGGATGTGTACTGGTAAATCCTTTAGGAAGAGGAATATACACCTATACATACATACATACATACATATACATATATATATACACACACATATATGTATCTGCACACATATATATGTATGTGTGAGTATATGTGCATTACAGTATATAATCATACTCTGGACCTGTGAATTCCATTTCTGGGTAGCTAATTAAGGAAATAATTCAAAACTCAGATAAACCTTTAATGCACAAAGCATAGTCATTATTATTTTGGATGTTCAAATTGTCCTATTTTTCACAATGAGATGTTGTGTAGGAGGATATCCATATTCTCAGGAGATGCATAGGGAGTCTTTAGGGGTAAAGTGTCAGAATGTCTACAACTTACTCTTAAATGGTTCAGCCAGTGTGTGTGTGTGTGTGTGTGTGTGTGTGTATGTGTGTAAACTATATCCATATATTCACATATACAGACAAAATAAATATATCAAAATGTCTACAAATATTAAATCTAGGTGGTGGGTATATGGCTGATCATTGTACTATTCTTTCAACTTTCTGCATGCTTAAATTTTTTAATGCATGTATGTTGAGGAAAAAACACATGATTTAACTGTAGCATTTCTATTTTGAGAATACAAAGAATTAGTAATATTCATAATAAAATGTAGGGGAATGTTCATTGTAACACTGAATAAAGCAAAATGAACAAGGCATTATTTTTAACATAGAATGATCACTATTATATAAAATTAACCAAAACCTATGCATATTGGGAATAACCAAAATGTTAGCAATAGTTTTCTTTGGGTGATGTGCATATGGGCGCTATTTCTTCCTTTCCACATTTTTGTGTCTTTCAAATTTCCTATAAATGCATATAATATACTTTGTCTTAAAAATGCTCTTCACATGAAAATACCTCCACTCCTGGAGAATCTGAATTTGCCACATACTGTTTAGATGATTTGTCTTGTCTACCAGCTGCCTCAGCTAAGCTGTGAAATTCTGGATGGCAGAAATGTGTCTTATTGATCATTGAACCTTTAGCTGCTAGTGTACATGGCCATAATAAATGCTGACAATTGTTTTTCACACTAACCTGGAGGTAGTTTTAGTTGTTATGCTCTTGGGACTTACCTGGGCTACCTAACTGTAGACTTGCGAGATTAACCTGTAAAAGAAACTTCCTGATCTCCATCTTCTAAAGGAGTGATTTCTTTGAAGGTTGCTTTTAGTAGGATAATGCACATAAAATGCATAATGCAATGTGTTTCATGAAGAACATGTTCAATACATATTCCCTTTCCTTCTCCAAAGGGTACCCATTCTTTTGCAATTCCACTGGAGCTGTTTTTCACTTACTATCCATATTCCACACTAGGAGCTGTGTGACCCAAATGTCTAAATTACACTGCTTGGGTGTACAGATAAGCAGCTTTAAAAATAAGCCTGGCAGGTGGCAGTGCCCATAAACAAATCCCTCCTGGCTGCTGGTAATTGGAATAAGATGACAATGATGTTCTGACTGCTGGCTTCAAGGCACGGGAGGGGAGTTCATGCAGAGTTGGAATTAGAGAATGTCTTTGCTGGAAACACACCTTGGAGGCACCCAGTCCAAACTACTCATTTTATAGACATGGACACTATAAAAACTAATAAAGAGAAACCTCAATTAAAAGAGTTGAGAGACCCAAAAGGGGAGCTCTCATGCCCTATGCTGATAGCAGAGCATAACAGGAAGAAGAAAGACTTTCTCTTCTCACCTGGCAAGAGCTCAGCCAATGAGAGACAGTCATGGCTCAGTCAGTGAAAAGCCATGGACTCTGTTAACTGTAGCACTCCCAACTTCCTTTCCCCCTCTATAAAAGAGTTCTTTCCATTTTTGCTGGGGATTTGCACATGGCTAGCCATGGGTGCAGACCTCAAATTGCAATTCTTTGTTAACTCCAAATAACCCAGTTTTTGCAGGAGAAATAACTAGCAGTCTATTGTGGGAGCATCTATCAGCACTTTATTCTTTTTTATGGCTGAATTCTATTCCACTGTATGGATATACCTGATGACATATTTAAAGCCATTTAAAAATCAAAATGGAGTAACTACGGTTCAGGCATCCAAAATGGAGCCAGGTGGGACCTCCCTGGTGGTCCAATGGTTAAGACTCGGTGTTTCCAATGCAGGGGACCCGGCTTTGATCCCTGGTCGGAGAACAAAGATCCCCCACGTGTTGCACAGTGCAGCTAAATAAATAAATAAATAACAAAATGGAGCCAGGTGACCATTGTGGATGCAGTTGCAGACATGTTCCTAAATCACTGGGAACTTGAATGTTCTGAACTGTATCAAATTCTAGGACACTACTGGCCATCTTCAAAACAGTATCTGCTAGCAGCTGCACCCTGAAACCTTGTAGTTTCAAAGTTTCCCCAACCCTTTTGCAACAATGTAATCATTTTGAACCCCAACCAGTTCTTGTTTAATAAGCGCCCTAACTTCTTGCCAGCTCTGATCCTAGTTCTTGACAAACAACCTGTGTGACCTTGCCCCGCTTTGCTTTATAAGCATCCCCCATTTGGTAGTCCAACAGAACACAATTCAAATGCTTCTTGAATCTGTGTCTCCCGGGCTATGGTCCTAACAAACCCCCGATAAGCACCTCTTTACTTCAATAAGGTCTCTGTTTCTGAAATTTTGGTTAACATACCACATTTCGTTTATCCATTCATCAACTGATGGACATTTGGATGGTTCCACTTTGGGGCTATTATGAATAATGTTGCTATGAACTTTCACAACACTGCTTTTTAAAAAGGTCGCCAGGAGAGGTACAAATTATTATGTATAAAATAAGCTACAAGGATATATTGTACAACACGGGGAATATAGCCAGTATTTTATAATAACTGTAAATGGAACATAACCTTTAAGAACTGTGAATCACTATATTGTACACCTGTAACGTATAATATTGTATATCAACTGTACTTCAGTTAGAAATTAATTAATTTTAATAAATAAATAAATAAAAGGTCGCCAGTGACCTCCACGCTGTTAAACCCAATCGACACTTCTCTGCTTCTTATACAACCACCCAGGAGCATTTGACACAAAGACCCAGCTGTCCGCAAAAGACTCTCTCCTCTCTGGGTTTATGTCTCAGCACATTTTCATTATTTTCTTCCTACATCTCTGCCTACTTCTCTTTCTCCACTTGTGACCCTCTCCCACCCATTGTCCCCATTGCAGGGAGGGACTGTTTCCTGTGTGAATCAGATCCCCTCACCTCCCTGCTAGAAACCATTCACTGGCTTCCTGTTGATCTGAGACCGAAATCCATAAACTCTTCAACATGGCGTCTGAGGGCTGCATGATCCAGCTCTGGTTTCCTCTCCACTTCATTGGCGTCACCCTCTCTTCACCCTGCTCCAGTTGTGCGAGGTTTTTGCTTGTTTGTATTTTAATTCCTCCTATGCACTGAACTCATTCTCACCTCAGGGCCTTTGCCTGTGGTGTTTGCTTGGTGACAAATGCACTTCCATATTTTTCCCTGTGGCTCACTACTTTTCATTCTTTAGGTCTCAACTATAAAGGTTCACAGTCACAGAAGGTTCTCTAACCGCTGTATGGAGTGGGAATATCTGCCTTGGATATGCCTTAACTCAGCACTTCCCAGCCCTTGTTTTAAGAATTTGCTAGGCAGAGCAATTCTCAGAGCTCCCTGAGGGTCTGTTTCTCACACTGTAATCCTCAGTTTGGCTCAAATAAAATTCACTTTTTTCTCTTAAAAAAAAAAAATAATTTGCTTTCTTGGTGTGCCTGTGGGTAACTCGCTGTGCATTTGTGTGTTCATCTATTTACCCTTGTGTGTCTGTCTTTGACATTGGACTATATTATTCTCAGGGCCTATCCTTTAATAGATGCTCAATAAATATTTGTTGAATGAAATGAAGAAATAAATTACATGGAAAATAGTCAATTAGGATCAAATGAAATAACAGAAGGGATCTGAACATATTTGGCAAACTCTGCAGGGCTATAAAAATATAATAGATGACTGCCATTATGTAATATATACATAATCACTGCCGTTTGTTTCATAGGAAAAGGAATTATGTCAAAAGGTAAGAATATGGATTTCAGGACTTGGCATTCCCCATTTCCTGACCTCATATTACATTCTGACAACTCTGACCAGTGGGCATTTAGCTGTCCCCATGGGGATATTTCAGGACTCCAGGCTGCACTCATCATGGTTCCTCTACTTGGAGTAGACATTCTCCTTTTCTTCATCTAGAAAAGGCCTTTCATCATTCCTTGTTCTTGAAAAATTTGTGCTGTGCCCTGCTTGATCCCTCAACATCCTCAGAGGGGATTAGCTCCTCCCCTCTTCCTTCCCTGTGTCATTTTCACTTTGACTATTTCATGCAGAATGTACTGTTGATACATCTGTCCTCACTGGACTCTGAGCTGGATGACAGCACAGGCCATGCTTACTTCATTTCTGATCCCATCCATTCATCAATCAAGTCACTGACTGAGCATCTATTATGTGCTAAGCCGTGAAGCCTGGAGCGGAGTACAGAGGCTGCCACGTAGTGAAACCTCAACGCATACTTGAGGAGACTGGAAGGAAGGAGCCTGCTTGGATCCTTGTTCTTTTGATCCAATCTCACCAGATGGGACTGAATTGAGAAGGGAGGGAAGAGAAAGCTCCTAGAAAACATACTAAGACTAGACACCACGGAGTCAGGTCAGCAGCTCCCAGTTAAGTTCAAAGAAATCCTTGTCTTGTACCCAATGAGCCCATAGCACAAAGAGAGAGTGAGCAATCGGTCTCTATGCAGACCTGCTACCTGAAAGGTCCTGACTTGCGTTTGCTTTTGCCGCTGGGCACTAGGAACAGAGGGGAGAACACGCTCACCCCAAGAGGAGGACAGCAGTGAAAATAGGCCCCCTATGCTGGCCCGGTCCCTTTCCTCACCTTCACTGAGCACTTAAGTCCTCCACCCTCCCTTACAGGGGAGTGACGAGCGGGCTGAAAGAAAGGGCAAGAGCAGCTTTCTTCCTACGATTTGTGAAAGGTCCGAGTTCCTACAGCATGTGTCACACAGTATGGACCAAGTTGGCTAGGCAAGGACAGGGGTAAATGGCTCTCCTTTCTGCTAGTATCCTCTCGAGCAAGTTTTAAAAGGATGGATCACTTTTTAAATGGAGTTTCATGTTTTAAGGGTGAAGGGATGAAGCAGTTGTATTAAAATTGTACATTAGTCAGGACTTTATGCGTAATTTCAAGAAATGTTGAAAAAAAATTAATGCCGGGGCATATGCTCAAGGTAAGAAGATAGAAACCCAGCCTGATATAGATCACTAGTAAATCAAGCATGCTGAAATATGGAAGGCACAATGCATTTATACATTTTTCAAAATTCTCGCTTCTCAACAGAACCTTTGCCTTAAAGGGCTCTATGTCATTTTAGGGCACTTGACTTGAAGTTTACAAAATGACTCATTTAAAGAATATGAGGTCCCCTGCCTGCCCCACCCTCACCCCGTCTCCTACAGCTGTCACTTACCGTGAGTTCTTTGCTTTTAGTGAAAGGCCACCAGCCCCGCACACGCTTTTGCTGGAATATGGATATCTTGCTCTCCTCACTTGCATTTTCAAACTTGGTGAGATCACAGTCTTTGGCAGCCTTAGCTGCTCGGGGAAAACTATTGAGGTTCATCTCCAGGGAGCCTGTGAAGAGATGTCCTTAACAGTTATAGAAGGGCTTGAAAATCCATCATCATCCTCATTCACCCACTCATTCATCCATCCACTCACTGGTCATTCAGTCAGGACCACATGGGATCCACAGGCATGTGCCAGGTACTGAGGGCACAAATATGACCAAGACATGTTTGGTGCATTTAAAGCATTAGTAATAGGGCAGCAGGTAGAAGACAAGGGCAGAGCTACCATATGTAACTTTCAAGCCTTAGTTTCCGGTATCATCTGTTGGGCCTCTTCTCTGCTCCCTGAGCGTGATCTGGGTTACGTGTCTATCCTTTGAGCTGTTCCCTGCCTTAGCACAGACAGCCTGTAAGAACCTCCTCCCCCGACCATACCTCTGTCTCTGAGCCCACTAAACTGCAGGTTGGGGACTCAGTCTTACCGTCTTGGTAGCTGCTCTCCAGTACCATCGTGGGCTCTCAACAATGTTTTCTCTTTTTAAAACTGTTTTATACATTTTAAATGTTGCTCTCCATTTACAGTTATTACAAAATAGTGGCTGTATTCCCTGTGTTGTATGATACCTCCTTGAGCCTATCTCATACCCAGTAGTTTGTACCTCCCTCTCCCCTACCCCTGTCTTGCCTCTCTCCCCGTCCTTCTGCCCACTGGTAACCAGTAGTTTGTTCTCTGTCACCTGTGAGTCTGCTTCTTTT
This sequence comes from Lagenorhynchus albirostris, assembly GCF_949774975.1. Taxonomy (NCBI): domain Eukaryota; kingdom Metazoa; phylum Chordata; class Mammalia; order Artiodactyla; family Delphinidae; genus Lagenorhynchus; species Lagenorhynchus albirostris. The sequence goes on along the minus strand of NC_083111.1, from coordinate 67,016,161 downwards.
TTGTTGTATTCACTAGTTTTCAACAGTGTATTTTCAATGAGTGAATATAAGCCAGAGTAAGATAATGCCACGAGAATGTTCTATTTCTCTCTCCTTAATAACCTTTCCTTATTTCGAAAGTGATATATGTTCACTGTGAACATTTAGAGCATGCACATTAGCAAAAAATAGAAATCTTTTTTTCTATTATTTTTCCACCTCCCAAAAGTTGACGACTGTCCTACTTATTAGTTCATATCCTTATATCAGTCTTTCTGTCTCTTTGGCTATCTCTGACTATCTCTTTCTCCTATAAAAATAAACATATTTTTTACCGAAAGGGGATTTTTTTCCTATACACTTTTTTTCACTTAATGCACAACTATCCAACTCATTAAATATTCTAATATTTTAATGGCTGCAGGGTTATCACTTATTGAGTGCTTACTATGTCTGAAGCACTGTCCTTCGTTTTTAAATTATATTATCACATTTACAGCTCCCCTCTGAGGTTGTAATATTATTATCCCCATTTTACAGCTGAGGAAAACTGAGGTACAGAGGAGACCAGTAATTAGCTCAAAACTTAATAGCTTCTTAGTAGTAAAGCAAAGGTCAATTTTAGTCTGTTTGAATAAGTATCTTCCACCATAGGGATGCACTGTAACTTACTGAGTCAATCCCCTATTAAGGGCTATTTGGAGTGTTTCAATATTTTGCTATCAAAATTATTAAATAGCATTGAAATTACTATCCCTGGAGCTAACTCAGACTAAGTTCTCCAAAAGCTGGGACAAAACCCTCAACATTAATACGAGCTTGAGGAAGCCACTGGCTTACCCAGAAAATCATCTGAAGACAGCCTTTCAAAATCCCAAACCTGAAGCACCAACACAGCTGGCGTCTTACACTCCATCTTCTCTAAGGAAAAGATGTTCTCCCTCTTGGTAATGACCATTTGCTTCTCTGCTGGGAGATACTGAAATGGAAATAGAAAGCGCCAGTTGAAGTTCCCCTCTCCAGTCAGAGAGTTGTAATGCACGTCTGTTTCCTGCTTGTCATCTTCCAAACCCTTTAACCACCTGAATAAAGACAGAAAAAGAATTAAACACTCAGGGCACATTATTCAGGCATCAGTATAATCAAGAGCGATTTAACTAGTTTCATTGTGGTCACAGGTCCATGGTTTTAAAATTATGATATAGTTAGATTTAGATGAAAGCTTCCATTGAATCCGAAAGAGATAAATAGGGATCAAAGGGTCGGAAACTGAAACAAGACTCTCGGTCTAAGTCAGGTTGGGGAATTGTCTTCAGTTCTTGGGTAGATCTGAAGCCGCACTCAGTAAAAAGGGAGAAGTCAGGAAATATGAAATGAAAGTGTAACCTGAGTTTCCTCTCACCTTGGGCGACCTCTTTATAACACGTACCATTTCTGCACCCACTACATTACATTGCTACCTTACATAGGTAAATTACCTAACCTCTCTGTGCCTTTGTTTCATCTGGAAAATGGAAGCAATGACAATATCTAGTTCATAGAAATTCAGAGGAATTATATGAGATAGTATATGTACAGTGCTTTGTGTACTCCAAATGATCTATTATGTTATTTCCTCTTAGTATTATCTGGTCTTTTTCCTCCATGCCAAGTATAAAGTAAGCTACAATGAATACATTTTCCCCTAGTACTTTATCCACAGCTAATTAATTCTTGAGAAAAAAGGTACTTTTAATTCAAACTAATTGATAATGCCAAACCACTTGCTTTCTGAAAGCAGACATCCCTCCCTCCACCCCAACCCACCCTGGGGCAGGGGAGGGTAAATACCCTTCTATTCCCAGAGGAGTGGTACCACTTGGGGTATGGGCACAATTATTTAGCTAAAGATGGTGCTCGGTCAACCAATATATGTGTGGTATCTCTTACGAGGCAAGGAGTGAGCTAGATGCTAGGGGAGTGATGGGAGCAAACAGGGACGGTTCTTGCCTTCATGGAGCTACAGTCATGGAGGGAAGAGGATGGAGGGAGATAGGTGGGATGGCAAAAGTCACCAGTGAGGGATGTGCAAAGGCCCTGTGGAAGAAGAGGTGAGGACACATTCTAAAAAGGGAAAGAAGCTCAGTGTGACTAGAGAGCAGAAGGCAAGGGGGAGTATTGATCCAGCGAGATGAGTCTGGAGACATAGGCAAAGTCTAGTCATGTGTGATATTTTAGGACATATGAGGGATTTGGATCTTTGTCTAGAGAAAATAAAATTAAAAAAAAAAATTAAAGCGTTTGAAGTACAGGACTGATGTGCTCAGACTGTGTCTTGAAAAGATAACTCGTGTTTCAACAATAGAGAACAGATTATTGGAGGCAAGACTGAATAGGGAGAGACCAATTCAGATAGTATTGGTATTTCAGTGACCCTAGCAGGAAATGATGGAGGAAAAGATGATGATGGTGATGTGGTGAGATGAAGAGAATGGACAGTGCTGACAGCTATTTTGGGAGTAAAATGAACAAGACTTAATAGTGTACTAGAAATGGGAGTGTCAGTGAGGAAGGGGGTTTCTTGTTGGGGGAAAACAAAGAGATACCAAAATAAGGCTGAGATGAATTGACTGTTTCTGAGATGAGTTTTATCTGAGGGTACATGTTTAAGTCACATTGTTTCTGATTCTCTACCACTTCACCTCCCTCCCTGATTAGGGGCGAAAAGGAAACCTACAAAGACATTTGTGTTATAGCCAAGATGTAAGAGAGAGATACAAAATATTTAGTTTCCTGAGTCCTAGGTTGGTAAAACTAGCAAACAGGAAGGTATAAAGTTTAGCTTTTGTACTAGGCTTATAATCTTCTTAACACTTAATCTTTCATCAATAGCACTACAGCTCTCTACTTCCTTCTGGTGTAAAGGTATTTTGAATGTCATTCAAAAAGTTTAGGCATCCAATATTTAACTGAAAGAGACGTTTATATAAGACTTCCTCACAAAAATATTTCATAGGATAATCATTCTTAGCAAAATGACCAAATAAGGCAAATATTTGACAAAGAAAGTGACCTTATCTAACAAGGTGAGTAAGATGGACTCCTTTTGTGAGATGGTTAGGGGTTAAAGAGGTGAAGAGAAGGAAAGGGGGTATGGAGTTTGCTGGTGATCTTACCCTTTAACATAAATATCACTTGATTTTTGTCCTGTGAAGATATTCTCATCCTCTAAAATGACATCTTCTGTGTTCCAGATGGTCACTCTCAATTCATACCTGGGATAAGGGAAGGCAGACTTAGGTTGAAGACCTTGGACGCTGAGTCGATTGGTCTCTATGTGATTCTGGTACTGCTTTGAGTCTATAAGCTTCCTCAACTTTACCAAGTTCAAAAATGTCAAGACTTAAGGTCTTCATTCCATCAAAACCAAGTGTCCCAGCTGGAATCGCCAAGAACATGAATTTCTCTGAGCAGATCCTCCTTCCATTAACCGACATTTTTCAGAATGTTGAAACTCAGGGGCTCCTACCATAAAACAGGGGCCACCATTTCAATCCCCACCACTACTATTATCACCACCACTCACCCCCTGCTGTACTTGGCCGGGTGGCAAGTGAGGCATGATTAGCAGGTGTCAGCTGATTAATGTAATGTATCAGACACCAGATCAAATGACATGACCCTTTAGTCCGAGACCTTGGTCTCTTTCCTTGAAGGTGGGGCTGCAGGTTACTTACCCTTTGGGTTTCCTTGGCGAAATGTCAACAGGAGGTCCAGGCTGAGGCATGTCTTTGGGAAACATGTCCACCCACATCTGCAGGCGGCCCTTGTTAAGAAGACATCCTTTAGATTTTTTTTGGGTGGGGGGAGGGGGGCACTATCACATGGACACTGACCGTTCACGTTCCCTTTACTAGTAATGGATATTAGGTACATATAATATAATATAATATAATGTAATGTGATATAATAAGGATATTATCCATATTATATTCAGAATATTTGTTGACAAAGACAGAACTTATATTTTTATTAAAAATTAGAACATATATCAAGAGGAGCGTATATCAAGAGAAGGGGAAGGGTAAGCAAAACCTTATTGCACACCTACTATGTGGTAGACGCAGTGCTATGCACTTGAAAAGCATTGTCTCATTAATTCTTCCAATATCCCCACTAGGTAGATGTTATTATTCCTACTTGGCAGATGAGAAAACGTCTTGCCCATGTTTACACAGGCAACACGTAGCAGAGCCTGGATTCAACCCTTGTCTGCTGACTCTGGAGACCTGCTCTTCTTACCAACCCCTAAGGATTACAAAGATAACACTATCTGTCAGAAGAATCATGCTTCATTGCTTCCAATGTACCTTAGCATCCATTATCTCCATCAGTGTTCACCCCCAGCCACGTTTCTGTGCTACCCATTAAAAAACTAAGGTTCAGAGAAGTCAAAGAAATTATCTGAAGTCCCGTGGCTAATTAGTGGCAGAACAGGGCCTTCCATCCATTGCTTTGGACTCCATACATCAAAATGTACCCTGTTGCAAGGGATGTGAGAGCCCAGGTGGGGAGAAAGTCCAGTGGATTCCATATTCAGGTCTGTTGTATGCATGCTAATTGCTCCGTCAGCTCAGGCAGGAAGGTGAGTGATCAACAAGGGCTGGGATGGTCAGGGGAGATTTTATATGAAGTAAGTGGGGCTTCCAACAGAGTGGGAAGGATTTGTAGGATTTGGGTGAACGAGGGGCTTTGGCTAGGAAAAAAAAAAGAGGATTTCCAGGGGAAGGGGCAATGTAGGCAAAGAGTTAGCATTCGGGAAGAGAAGAACCAATTCAATGGAGGATTATATTCTAGGTCTCTAAAGAGACATTAACATTCACCGTTAACCAAGAAGCTACATCTGACAGGCAAAATGAAGGATACCAGTAACCAAAAGATTTCAAACATCTGGTAGTAAATCTTAGGAAACAGTCATAAGCTTCTACATCTGATAAAAGTTTATCCTTTCAAGACACGCCCTCACACATGCTATCACGAGGTTTATACCCCAGCATTGCTGGGATAGCAGTGTGGGAGTTCCTGCCCCATTATAGTCAAGCCCACGTGCTTTGCCCAGACTACACAGAGAGTGAGTCCAGAGCTGGGACAGAACTAGGGACTCACACTGCCTGGGTTAAATCCCACCTCTACTTATTACCAGCTGAGTAACTTTGAGCAAGTTACTTAAACTCTCTGAACCTCAATTTCTTCATCTTAAAAGTAAGGATTATAATAATTTCATCGTGAGGCTGTATTAAGAAATAAGCGTGAGGTGACACACACACCGGTTTGTCTAGGAAAATCATGGTGTGTGCCCCTTGTATCAGCTTAATTATTAATAGTGCCTTCTTTCACTCTCAAAATGGCCATAATTTGGATAACTAAATCTATGGCCATCCTAATTAGGTGAGATAATTTCTGTAAAGGGCCTACGACATAAAAGCCTCTTAATAAACTTGTCTTCTCCTCCCTTCTAACTCAGAAGCCAGATCTCTAGTTATCTTTTCCACACAGCTTGTTTTGCCAGTTCTTCAAGGTAAGCCTCCATCTATTGCTTCTTTGGGAAAACTAGTGGGCTGTGTGGTTACTGATAGATTTTTGGACAAGGTCTTGGGCACATCAGATGAGTTTTGAAGTTTCTCAAATGTCAGGATTCTTCAGAAAGAACGTGATAACTCAAATCATAAAAGGGAAAGAGCACTAAATCCTACTCTGATTTTAGGGCAGAGTTTCTCAATCTCAACATTCGTTTGGGGCTGAATAATTCTTTGTTGTGGAGGGCTTCCCAGTACAGAATAGGACGTTTAGCAGCATCTCTGTCCCTTCCCACTAGATGCCAATATCACCCCTACCCACGTGAGACAACCAAAAATATATGAGACATTGCTAAACATCCAGGGCAGGAGGGGCAAAATTGTCCCTGGTTGAGAACCATTATTATACAGCACACAAGAGTAACTTGCAGGGGAAAAGTCATTCTCTTCGGGGATGAACACTCTTATGGGGGCCAGAACTGTCTTGGCCACTACCTGCTCCATTCCTGGCTTATCCCTGTGGTACAGTGGCCGAGTTTCTACGTGCTCAGGAACCAGCCTACACCCAACCTCCGGGATATCCTCCCAAGAGTGTAAAACGCTGAGGGCCAAGTGTTCGTACGACTCCACCGTCTCATCTGCATGGAAGAGAGAAAAATAAAGAGACTTGTCAGATGTGTTCCTGTAAGGTGATAGTCATGGGCTGTCAGATACGTTTTCAAACACTCCCTTAAAGGTTCATTTAAATATACCAAGGAACCGAGAGAGAGAAAAGGCAGTGAAAGAGAAAAAGGACGAGAGAATGGAAAGAGGTAGGAGTAGAGTGGTGGGAAGAGGAAAGAGATTGAAAGTTAAGAGAGCCAACCTATCTACAAAACTGAAACAGACTCACAGACCTAGAGATCAGACTTGTGGTTGCCAAGGGGGAGGGAGAGGAAGGGACTGGGAGTTTGGGGCTGGTAGATGCACACTATTACATTTAGAATGGATAAACGACAAGGGCCTACTGTATAGCACAGGGAACTACAGCCAATCTCCTGGGACAAACCATAATGGAAAAGAATACTTTTTAAAAAAAGAATGTATATATGTGTATAACTGAGTCACTTTGCTGTACAGCACAGATTTGCACATCATTGTAAATCAACGATACTTCAGTTAAAATAAAAATTAATTAAAAGAAAGTTAAGAGAGTGGGAAATGAGATGGGTTGACCAAAAGATCCAGAGCTCAGTCAGAGACTTGGAGTACTGGACTCCCTTCACCCCTTGAATCAGACTCCTTCAGAGTCTATGAATCACAAACTTGGCTGCAAGGGACGAGAGAGGGTATGTTTCCTGGAGACATAAAACTGTTTGCTAACACCACAGTGGGAGAGGGCCTGGAGAACCAGTGTGACCCTAAGCAACGTGGTGAAACAGCCACAATACGTGCCCATCGATATCTCTTGACTTTTCTCATCATTGCTTGGGATCTCCCGTCTACCAACACTTACTCCAGAAAAGATTCTCTGATCTATCGTTTTACCAAAAAAGGTAATTCATGACAAAAACTGCCAGTAGAAACGATACTCACAAAATAAGGCAAAAATTGTTGAAAGAATAAAATCTTCTTGAACAAAGTTTAGAAGGGCCAAATTCGACATAGGAAAGTTGAACCAGGTTTAACCAGAAAAAGGCTACCAAAAGAATCTCCCAACAGCAGTCATTACAATCAGTAAAAGTCAATAGGGATGAACAAGTAATCAATGAATTAAATCTTTGTCAAAAAGTTTCATCAGTCAAGAACTGATCTTAATGAATATAATTTCAGATTTTTGGTGGGCAAGTAAATTGGTTAATCATGAAATGTAGAATACTGACCAAGGGACTAAAGGGGCTTCATAGAGTACATTACAAAAAAGTATTTTTCTCACAGAAATTCATCAATATCATTAATACACTAAATGTCAATAACTCTGCATGCATGAACCTCTAAGAAGTTCTTGGGGCCAAAACAATAAGGTAAAAAGAAATCTTGGCATTGAAGTGGTGGGATCAACATAGTGTCAAAACACCCTGTAGCATGTACTTAATCGGGCTTTTTGCATCAGGAGCACTGAACCATATATAGGTAATTTTTAAGCATCAAATGGACAGGTGTGACAGTACAGAAATTGTTCTATATCCTTAAAGTAAAGGTGGCTTTTTTTTCTTATCCTAAATTTATGAAAGGCTCTCTGGGATATTCCTGGTACGTCCTATGTTGCTCGTATGGAAAAATCTGTTTCTTGGTGTTGAAACAGGAGATTGGTTGGTATAACACTTATGGGGGTAATTTGAGTTGTGTCCAGTGATTTATTTTATGTAATATTAATTTTAAGGTATTGTCTATCTTCTGACACAACAATTCTACTTATATGATATGTACTGTAGACACATCAGAAATATGCAAAAATATGTGTAAGGATGTTCGTGGTAGCATTAAGTGTCACTACAAAAATGGACACAATGGAAATAAATGTCACAGCCATAAAATAGAATATTATCAAGGATTGTTTCAAAGAACAGAGAATTGTCATAATCTATTGGAAATAGAAAATGCAGAGTACAAAACTATAGATATGGTACATTTAAAATTATGTAAAAATGTGCCAAATTGCACACACACTGTACAAAATTTATATTTCTGTAAAGAAATATACCAGCACGCACCATGGTTATCTCTGAATTTGAGAATTAAGAGTGATTTTCATCCTCCTCCTTACTTTTCCATATTTTCTATTGTGAGCATGCATTAATTTTACAATAAATGAGCATTATCTTCAGTCACCAATACCACTGAAAGCAGGCTTTTCAAAAGAAGAGCCATGTCAGTGGGATACATTGGGGGAGTTACCTGTGTCCTCCTCGGTGAAGACTGTTTTTCCAGAAAAGACCTGGTTTCCTATCTGTATTTTCCCAGGGCAAAAGTAGGGGCCATCCAGCTTGTTGTCTTTGCAGAGCTTGGTGAGGATTTCGGTGGGTTTGGACGTGTCTCTCCAGGCATTATATCCTTCTCTGAAAAGTGGAGGAGGGACAGAGGGTGAGGTCCAGCCTCCCTGGGAGCCACATCTGAGGTCCCGGTAAAAAGGACCACCTAAGGATGATCTGTGTTAATCCTTCAGATTTAACTTCACCTTCTACATGCTTGGGGCTAGTGTTTTCATTTTATCATCTTCTCTCTCTTCTGGTCAATACCTCTGCATATGTATGCTTGTACAAAAGGCAGAACTTCTGAGTAGCTTGACATAAACATTCCTTACAGGTAGTTTTGGATATTTTTTTAAAGGAATGCATCCTTTAAAAAAAATCTGAAGTGAAATTCACATAACAAAATTGACTATTATAAAGTTGACCAATTTGATGGCCTTTAGTACTTTCACAGTGTTGTGCCACCACCACCTCTATCTAGTTCCAAAAAATTGTCATCACCCCGAAAGAAAACCCTCTACCCATTAAGCAATTACTCCTCACTGCCCCTACCCCACCCAGCCTCTGGCAGTCACCAATCTGCTTTCTGTCTCTGTGGATTTCTTTGCAGGTAGTTTTTGTTTAGTTTGTTCTGTCCCTAGCAGAATAGCTATTTGGCTGCTACTTATTCTAAGAAGAAAGCCTAGCTCATCCTTCCAATTTCTCTGCTTCTTTCCTCCCTTCTCCTCTGCCAACTCATGTCACAGGCAGGAAGTCTTGATGTGCCGTTTCTCTAATCAGTTATTTCCTAGTGGTGAGTTTCTAAATCTTTTCAACCCCTTCTTCCCTTAAAAAACTAGCTGTTTGGTTAAAAATTATTAACTTGCAATGAGATGCTCCCTAGGAACCATGACCAAGATAAGCCTGGATTTCTCTGCTCCCTGGGATGCGGGATTCATCAGAATTTAATTTGTTTAAGCATTGAAATAAACCAAAACATGGCTATAAAGCAGTTTTCCTACACTGGGCCAGAGATATGAGGATCATGAAAAGACTCCAAGCCACCCCCAGAGCCATACATAGGCCTCCCCAGAAATAAGTGCTCTTGTTTATTTTTAAAACTTCAGAGAACAACTTCCCTGACTAAATTATCCTGGTCCCTGCTAGTTCTACTGTCAGGAAATTCTCCTGAACAAAAGATCCACCATGTTTGCTTGTGGCTTCCTTTACTGACTTCAGAGTGAGCACAGCTAATCATTCTCTGCATGGTACCCTCTCAGGTACTTGAGAATGATGTAAATACACCAGGAGGCTTATAAATTCACTACAGTCCCAAAACTGAACCGGCCTTCTAGGCTCAGAGAAGAACAGGCCAGCAGTAGAGACTTGTCTGAAAAATCATGCCATGGAGGAAATAGATGCTCAGACTGTGTTAATGAGAGTGTAAATTGGTCCAACCCTTCTGGAGAGCCATTTGGACATATATATTAAAAGTCTTTAAAGTGTGCATTCCTTTTAATGGAATAAATCCATATCTATAGATGAACACTGAATGAATTATCAGAAAGGTTTGCAATGGCTTTTGTATGGGAATGTGCATGGCAGCAATATTTCTAATGGAATAAGAAAGAAAAATATAAATGCCCTGAAATTCAGGAAGGGAAATTGGTTATATCATTTGATAGTAAATTTATATAATGGAACACCACTATTAAAATAATGACTTTGAAGAATATTTAATGACATCATAAAATGCTTATAAGGGTATAAGTCCAACAAGAAGCTTACAAAATTGCATGGACAGTGTGAGTCCAACTTTGGGGGAAATAGAATAGAAAAAAATACTAAAAGGAAATACATACACATTTTTTAATGTAAATTTCATCTCTGGATAAAATATCTTGAGCATCATTTTGTACTTTCCGTATGTCCTAAATTTTCTGCAAGGACTATATATTACTTTATATTCAGAAGAAATATTTCTAAAATTATACCATGGAAATCTAATGCATGCTTTTATATTTTCCTAGCTGATATTTGTAAGAGTTTTCTTCTTAAGATATTAAATATATCATACTTTAAAAAATAAAGCTGGTCTCTGTTGCTCTATGTCTCATTTCAAATTGAACATTAAGGGAATGTAGTATTTTGATCGTAACTCAGCCAATATTAGAGGCCTACTGCTATTTTCGTCTTTTATGAAATTTTTGTCACCAAGAAAGGCAGGATTACATTTTTTCCTTCCAGATTGAGTTGGTGTAGTGTATTCTTGGTTATTAAAATACTCATAGCTTTGGGACTTTGAAATAGTAAATATTCGTGGTGTGTGAAAAAGCATGATACATAACTGTATGATCTTAATTACATAAAAATGGACACTTAGTCGTGTAGATACAAAAACAAGACCTAGAAGGACATATCAAATGGTAAACTGCTGGTGATTATGGATGACTTTGTTTTTTGCTCCTTGTGTTTTTGGTTTCCTATTATGCACAGGTTAGCTTTTAAGAAATAAATGTTATTTTAAAAGGCTTAATAAAAGTAAAAATAAAGCAGATAATTTATATTTTAAAATTAATCAGAATTCAAAAATCTTTGTAAAGAGTGAGAGCTGGACCCACTTTTCCCACCTGTGTAAGATGGGGATAACACCTTAATGGGTTTTGAGAGAATTGAACGAGATACTCCATGTAAAGTGCATGGTATATTGTAAGCACTCCTGAGTGTTTGTTGTAATTAACTAGGATATTGGCATTTGTATTATATTAGTCATTCTTCTAGCATCATTCCCCACTGGGAACTCTGTCCACCAGGCCCAGCTGATCGAATGAACAAATACAATTCAGCTCTTGACTCTTGAAGAACCTGCCCTGGGTTCTAAATCAGTTTTGCTTCCCCAGCCCCAAGTACCCTCAAGTGCAGTGAGCAGTTTCCCCAAACTAGCCCTGCTGACATGGAGCACATCTGAGATATTAAATCTGGGCCTTGGCTGGCCTTCCCAGCACATGCGCTGCAGCCTCAGAACACCAACAGTGTCTCCATGGGAGGAATAACTTACATCTCATATTGATTCTGCAAGCCACAGATGGCTCGGTGTTTGCTGTAGAAGCGGTTCTCCAGGTCAATCCTTGTCTCACCAATGAGGTCATCCATCCCGATCATGTCATGGTCATAGATCAGCACAGAGAGCAAGGACTCCTTTGGGAATGTGGCCTGGATCTCAAATGACCTGCCATCCAAGCAGAGGTTTAGGAATCAACAGCATTTGGTGATACAGAGAACTTTTCCCTGCTTCACTTTTAGCCCACCTACAGTCCATATGAATTCACTAAACACTCAACAAACCAGTTACTACTTAATGGGTGTTTATGTGGTTTAATTTTTCATTGAGATGCAACCAATTTCCAACTCTTTTGTCAGTTTTCCAGTAGCCAATCATCTCCTCTTTTATGGACCATGCCTTGTAGTCTTCAACTAGGGTGACAGCAAGAGGGAGAGGAAAGTCTTAGATTTTGGTCTCAAACAGGACTGATTTCTAATCTGGATTTTGAATCAGCCACTGCCCGGTTGTAATACGTCGGGAAAGTTATTTCATCCCTCTCAGCCTCTTTATGTGTAAATGGGGATAAATATGTCTTCTTTATAATATAGCAGAGTGGTTAAATGTGATAGTGTTTGTATAAACACAGATTTTACTTCCAGGCATTCAACCTGGTACCCAATAATTTACCATTCCCTTTCTCCTCCATTGTTGCTTCATCAGGGAATACCAGCTGGGTTTATTTGAAATGAAAATCCTATTGACAATGGAAAATCATTAGAACATAGACTTGCAGGACTGGAATGCTGTCTCTACAAGATTATTTTGAGCCCCTTGAGAACAGAGACCTCTTCATCTCCACATTACTGGAGGCTGCACTTCACCCGCAGAGAGTAGACACGATAAATGTTTCCTTGAACTGTAAGGGATCTCAGAAATCACCATATCCAATCGCTTCATTTTACAGATAAGGAAACTGAAATCCAGAGAACACAAGGGACTTGCCCAGGATCCTAAATCAGGTCAAACTGGGATAAGTACCAGTTTCCTAACTCCTGGTACTGTTCTCTTTCCACAATCTCACCCCAGTCAGTGTTGAAAGGAATAGCAATGCTGTCGGATTTCCTGTGACAATGCATTATCCGTGCTACTGAGCGTTAGAGAAGATAACTAAGAATTAAATTGGGAGTGAAAGCCTGCATTTTCGGGAAATGTGTTCTTGAAAACAAAATCAAGGATACACCAGTGTTTCTCCAGTTGTTCCTGTCTCTGCCCTGGGACAAGGTGGGGAGGCTGGTCTGGGAACAAGGGACAGAGAGGATGCGCAGAGGAGGGGAGAATAGAGGACCCATTATTTCTCTGCCTGTCCTCAGGCCTGTCTGGGCTGCTGCCGTCACCGTCAGGTCCACTCTCACTCTCCAGGTTGCTAGGGACAGCAATCACAGCACAGCCTGGAGCCAATTAGCCCTCCTCAGAGAGAAAGAAGCAGAGATGCTGGACAGCTCCAGTGCCTGTAACTGACTGAGGCTGGCAGTTCTTGCAGGCCAGGGATACAGCTATGCAAAAAAGAAATTCGTTTCTTCCACCTGAAGACGCAGTACTGCCTCTCTGGGGCTCCAAGATTTGGATTTGAAACTGTAACTGATATTCTAGAGGCATCTCACAAGAAAGCCCCCAGCCACCTCTGAGCTTGGCCATCACCAAGCTGCTGCCACCAAGGAAGGATTTATTAAGTGCTTAACTGCCCCCGGCAACCATGACAGAGGACAGAGGGCTCAACTGTTCTGGTCCATCTCCCAGAGTTGTGTGCTATGTGCTCACAGGTTCACCTCTCCTGAATTTTCATTAGCGCTGCCTTAGAAAAACTACCAAAAACAGCTCACCATGGTTGGACTTCCAGTCATTCGGGGATAAACTAGGCTTATACCAACATGTGTGTGTCATTGAGATAGGATCCCTAGAAACAGCACTGGTGTGAGAAAAGAGAATGCATCCTGAAATGGGTGAAAACTGAGCCTTGTAGAAACATTCAGTACCGAAAGCTTCAGAGCAAAGATGTCTCACTGTTTCTTTGCCCATTCATTCATTCTTTTATTGATTCACTTGTTCATTTGACATTTATGAGATATCCATTATGTGCCAGGCACTGTGGTTATTAAGAACATGAGGAACGACCAACTCTGACCAATCTTCAGACATGTAGCCCCTCAGGATGATGGGGTCCCATGAAATCCCACTGAAAACTGACTGAAGGGTAGTTTGTCAATCTGTTTGTTCATTTGCTCATCCTACAAATATTTAAAGAGCATCTGCTCTGTGCCACACCCTGTCCTAGGTGCTGGGGATGCAGCATTGAACAGACTAGACCAAGTCCCTGCACGAATGGAGCTTACATTCTAGCGGGGAGATGGGAGACAGACATAAACACACCAATTCATGTCACAGGTTATGAAGAAAAGTAAAGCAGACCAGGGCCCAGGGCATCAGGGGTGGAGCCTGTGATATCCTCCTATGGGGAGGTCTCAAAGAGGAGTTCCCCAGGCCCCAGGTCGGGGATGAGAGCCCTCCACTCTCCCTGCTGGAACACAGATTGAGCCAACAATGTCTGTCCCTGAGTAACAATTAAATATACATCCAACAAAGTATCCACACCAGGTGGGCTTCTGGAAGAGGCTCTGAAGTGCCAGAGGCAGGAGGGACTATTCCATCACCCTCTTCTTTTGCTTACCACAGCCATAAACGGAGGCTATAAAGCCAGTCTAATTCATGGCACTGTGGTGAGAGCAGCTCATAAAACGTGACTGCAAAGCACTTGACAAAATGAAGTGCTGGTTACGTAAACAGCAGGTAATGATAAAGGTCAACTCCCGCTCGGGGAAGCAAGGGCGTGTCTGTTAAATCACTCTCTTTCATCTGAACAGGCAAGATGGTTTATTGCCTTATTTCCTTGGGAGCAATGAAATGTAAGAAGCTGGTGCTGATCAAATGTCAGAGGGTCCAAAGCGATCACAAATGTGTAAATGAATCTAAATGAGGTGGATAAGGATTTCATCCCAGGCTCCTTGTCACTCCGGAAAAAAAGACATTAAATACACATAAGATGTGTGCATTGCTAAAATGATTTTCAAGAGAGAGCAGAAGGAAGCTAATGAGCTTTGAGTATCTACTATGCACTATCATAGACAACATGCTAGGTGCTTGTCATATTTAATCTTCTAAAGGCGTCTGAGAGTCAAGTATCACTGCTGTTGTTTTACAGATGAGAAAAACTAGGACCAGAGAGGTTAAGCTGTCTGCATAAAGGTACTCAGCCTGTATGTGGCAGAGTGAAACCCAGGTCTGCTTGACTCCAGAGTTATTGGCAGTCGAGAGCACAAACCCAAGCAGGGAACATAAATGTGTGACATACCCTTTTAGAAGATAAATGGGGTGGTAGGGTTGCTGTGAACTGGAGAATGCCTGGTTCACCTAAACATAACACAAGTGCGATGCATTGTAAACACTTTGCAGGAAAACAAAACACAGGTGGGGGGTGCAGTTCCACTTTTTGACCGCAGGGGTCACCTCAAATGAACTGCAAGATGATATGATGGAAAAATCTCTTTGGTAGAAGACAAAAGACCAAACATCTGGCCCCTTCTCTTCTACTTATGAGCTGTGTGAACTTGAACAAGTTTCTAAACCTCTCTGGGCCTTGGTTATCTTGTTTGTAAAAAGGAACTCTCTCCAAGGCAGGAGGCTGAATCTGATGACTGTTCAAGTGGTGTCTTAAATTTGAGATCTGGGAAAATCATTATTGGAAAACCATGGCCATGAAGACCATGCAGAACCAAGCTGCTGAGGGGACCAAGGAAACAATTCAGCCCTTCTCCATGAAGAGAGGCTTGATTGGCTGTTATCCCGGGCAGGAGTCTGCATTTAATCTCCTGCACTGTTTACTCAGACCCACACACGTATCCACACCAAACACCCTACAGAAGCACCATAAGAACAAATGCAGAGCGGACAATGCAATGAAACCCAGGTGGCCACTGACCTTCCAAATACCGGGTTCAGTTGTTTAGGGATGTATTTGTCCCGGTCTTTGATTTCAGTTTTGCCAAGCTTGACCACAATGTAGGGATCCGATTTGCCATCTGGATCAGCTGGACTAAGATTAAATGCCTGGAGAAGAGAAAAAAAAAATCCCTTTGGTCCAGTGGTTCTCAACACTGGCTGGCACCGGGATCCCCTGGGAGTTTTAAAAAATACTGATGCCTGAGGTCTATTCCCAGACGTTCTGATTAAACAGGCCCTGGCCCTGGGGATCTTTAGAAGCTCCCTAGAGGATTCTAGTGTGCAGCTATAAAGTTAAGAACCACTGTTTTAGCCTCTCTACTCTGCTGTTAAAAGTTATCAGCTTTGCCCAAGTTCTACTTTCTCTGGAGTTGTCTCCCCAGTGGAAAGCAGCCCTTGGCACAGAGTAATGAGGAATCTGCTGGACCAGGAAGCAGACGGCACGAATTTGAGTTCCAGTTCTAGGTAGTCATGTGATCTTGGGCAAAACATGTCATCTCTCTGAGATTAATATGTAAAATTATGGGATAGACCTAAAGCCTCCTCCCAGAAGTAGTGGACTCTGAATCCATGACCCCATCAGTCTTGCATTTAGCGCTGGTCAGCTGAGTAATGATCTGTTTCTGTCAGGGAGGACCAGGGTAGGGAGCTGGTGAGGAAGGACATGGAGAAGATGGAGAAACTGCAGAGATGAGAGCTGGATAAGAAACAATCACATTTTTAGGACTCTGTCTTACAGACAGGAGGGTATAAGCACACAAAGCTATATTTTCAAGGTTGTTCATTAGAACGTTGTTTAATAGCTAAAAATTGTGAACAACCTATATGTCAATTACTTAAGGAGAAACTCCATCCAAAATTGTCCCTCCCCTGCTGGCCCCATGGTCTAGTGGTCAAGATCCTGGTTTCCATCCAAAATTGTCCCTTCCCCATTTACTCTCGTCACCACATTGCCCAATTTTTCTTTTTTACTGAAGTATAGTTGATTACATCCCCCAATTTTAATTCTTTATTTAGTAGTTATCTCTGACATTCATCTTGCTTATTTATCTGTCTGTTGTTTATTTTCATACTCTCCTAATGCCCACACCACCCCCAATTAGTTATAATTTTCACGAGAGCAAGGATACTGTCTGTCTTGTTCATTACATTAACTCCAGGACTTAGGACAGGGTCTTCCCAATATTTGTTGAATGAATGAATAAAGGATACTACAAGTATCCTTTATTGGATAACTTTACAAGTTACTTCTCATCTTTCCAACTAGACTGTGACTTCCTCTAGGGCAGGCACTGTGTTTTTTTCCGTCACGATATCCTTAGTGATTAGAACATGCCTGGCACATGGTGGTCATGGCCATGATGACGTTGCTGCTAATAACAAAGGAAACATGAGAACTGCATGATGGAAAGGGGATGTTTAGTTGTCCCCTGGCATAAAGAATAACTCGTCTTTGTTTTATGTTTCATTTCGGTTTCTAAAAACGATTTTAGGCAATTTAAGCAAAGAGTTAATATAAAATATAATGACTACAATCAAGTAAGATTATGAAAATCAACTTCAATTTGTATTGAAAACAAATACATGAACCATAAATGTCTAGTACACAGTTGCTTTGATTGAGCACCAAATTTGGCCCCGAGCTTCCTGGCAATCAGACCAAAAGTTTCACAATTAGTGTTTAGTGCTCTCATTATCAGAAAAGAAGAAGCCTAGGGCAGATAATATTTTTCTTGGAAATACACTGGAAATGAAATTTCTGACTGCAGCAGAACAGAGGCATAGCCCCGGAGGCGGGGGAGGATTGCACAGTGGCAGCTGCCCTGTTCTGCCCTGGTTCTTCCCGCTGTCTTGCCTGTGAGCTTCCTGCTTCAGTGCTACTTGGTTTCCTGCCCAGCTAGCAGGCAACCACAGAGAGCAAATAAAGCTACACAGAGCAGTCCTCTCAGCCTGGGAAATATTTTCGCTCAGTGAAAAGCCAGCAAAGGTCCATGTTACCAACCAAACATCATACCCTCTGTTATGGACTGAATTGTGTTTTCTCAAAATGCCTACATCAAAGCCCTAACCCCTAATGTGACTGTATTTGGAGATAGGGCCTTTAGGGAGCTAATTAAGGTTAAATGAAGTCATAAGGGTGGTGTCCTAATCCGATAGAACTGGTGGTCTTACAAGAAGAGAAAGAGACAACAGATTTCCTCTTCTCTCTCTCTCTCTCTCTCTCTCTCTCTCTCTCTCTCTCTCTCTCTCTCTCACACACACACACACACACACACACACACACACACACACAGGAAAGGCCATTTGAGGACACAGCAAGAAGGTGGTCATCTATAAGCCAGGCAAAAAGGTCTCACCAGAAACCAACTCTGATGGTACCTTGATCATGCACTTTCAGCCTCCAGAACTGGAGAAAATGAGTATCTGTTGTTTATGTCACCCAGTCTACGGTATTTTGTTATGGCAGCTCTAGATTAAGACAACCCCTCAGAGTAAACAAGGATGCCTCACCGCAACAATGTACACCCTGATCAGGACTTTGATGGGGTGGTTGGATGGAATCCCTTGCTGGATTCTCAGCTGCTTGCTGTCCTTGGTGCCGGAATCCTCGGGGCTTTTGTAGATGCAGAAGGAGCCCTGGAACCACAAAGCACTACCCGTTGAAACAAGATAGTCATATGCCCCACTGAAAACCAACCATGTAGAGGAATAAATTATTGATACACGCAACAACTTGGATGGATCTCAAGGACATTATATAAGTGAAAAGAGCCAATCTCAAAAGTCTCATACTGGAGGGTTCCATTTATATAACTTTCTTGCAATTACAAAATTATAAAGATAGAGGATAAGTCCGTGATTGCCAGAGGATAGAGACAGTCACAAGCAGGGCATAATTATAAAGGGGTAGCATGATGGAGATCTTTGTGGTGACGGAATAGCTCTGTATCTTGTTTGTGGTAGTGGTTACACAAATCTACATATGTGATAAAAATTACATAAAACTATATACACACTCTATCAATGTGGATATCCTGGTTTTGATATTTACATAAGATGTAAACAATGGAGGAAACTGGGTGAAGGGTCCACTAGACCTCTGTCTACCATCTTTGCAACTTTCTGTGAATCTGAACTATTCAAAATAAAGAGGGCTTTTTAAAATTAAAAAAAAAAATGTCTAGGGCATAGCGCTGGGAAAAGGAGCACAGCCTGGGACCCAACAGGACCTGGGGTGGTGCTACTCTTGTCCCCTGGATGTCCTCAGGCCATTCACATAACCCTCCTGCATCTGTGCTTCTTCATGGTACATCAGTGAATCAGTGTTGGTACAGTACCACCCTCCTCACGGAGCTGTTATGTGAGAAACGAAAGGAGCATCAGATGGAATCCTGAGTGCCTTTTACATGCAGGGTGCTGAGCTAGTGTTTCCTCCCATTATCTCATTCAATCTTGGCTTCAGTATTTCTATTTTCAGATGCCGCAACCGAGGCTCAGGGAGGTCAAGTACTGCTCAAGATCACAAGCTAGTTAGGATTTAAATCCTAAATGAGGATTTAAACCCAGACTGGCAAGCTGCAATGCCCATGCGATTTCCAACACATCACCTTCATATAAAGGGCCCAGGCGTGCAGTAAGTTCATAGTGAGTGTCAGCTACTGCTTTGTGGTGCTGACACCGTAAGTCTGCCAGATGAAGGGTTTGTGTTGTTTGATTAATTTAATCATTCAGCTGATAGGCTTGTATAAATCATATGTTTGGTAGGTCAGGGGGTGGGAAAAGCAGAGTAAAATTAAGTGATCCCTTTAGGCAATGACTCTGCCTCCTCATATTCCACAGACTGAGCTCCGATCCACTTTACTGGCCACAAATCAAATACCTTGAAAGACTGGGGCTAGGTCTTGTGGGGTTCTAGAGAGGGAGGGGCCTGCAGAGAGATTAAGGATTTTCCTTACAGACATCGCACACCACAGTCCAACAGAATTGAGTCATATCCGACATTTATGGACAGGAGAGCCAGATAAAAGGGTTAACCTTGGAACCTGCCTTAAACTTTCCTATGACTCGGTCTCTGTCAAGGCCATGGTCATCCTCCGTAGACTTGCCTCTGAGCAGCTCAAAGGTTTTCACCCAGTCTTCAAAATTGTTGAATTCACTCTCCAGATCCCCATTGTATATCTTTAGGGAAAAGGGAGAAGAGTGTGCTCAGAGGAAGGAAAGCCCAGGATTGATTTAATGAAAACTGCCAAGATTCTCCAAAACCAGCCTTCGTATATGCCCCTTGGAAAAATCTAAGAGGCGCTGTTAATTTATCTTCAGCAAAATAAGGAATATGATTGACTTGGCATTCCTAGAACTAAGTACCACTCTGAAATTTATAAAACGTTTTTGATAAACTTTGAAATTCTAAGAAGTATAGCTAAACCAACAATATTTTAAATATATAAGTATAAATGTGACAAAGCTTTTTATAGCTAATTGATGTCATTGATTTTTGGATACAGACTACAATATTTTGAGGACATTCAAATTAAAAAATATTCATTGAACATTTCATTCTTAACACATATAAAGTGATGGAATATTTGTTTTTATTATAATGCATGTAGTCATGAATTTTCCAAGCAGAAAATTACATATATATTTTAGAAATGGAAAATTGGATTGAGTTTTTGATTGAGTAATATAATTAAATCACTTGTTCAAATTTCCCATCAAAATTACTTACCTAAATTCATTATCTAGGTACATAATTTTCATAATGCCAATTTTCATATCCATCAATATGCCTCTAGCTAATAGCCTCTGGCTAATGTTAGGACTGGCCTGACGAAGCTGACTTTTGTAAGAGTTAAAACTCCTGCTATGTCGAGTCTGTACATATCTGCACGATGAATCTGCATGATGATGTCAAGCCCCGCGAGGTGAACCCAGGGGAACTGTAAGTTACATTGTTGCATCCAGGCTAACCAAGTGAAGCTATGCCCCTTCTCAATAGGAGGATGTAGAGAATAGAAAACTAGCAAGCTCCACTGTGGAGCTTGGCTTGCACGCTTGTTAGTTTGTTACTCTGCATCAATGATTATAACAAAGACAAAGTAAGTTATTCAGACAAAGGTATTCTGGAGTTGACTGAAGCACTAAAAGAACGCCCACCTCCTGAGTTTCCCACCCTAACCATGGCCAAGATGGCTGTGTCCACACACCTGCAAGACAGCCAGGTTGGGGATTTCTTTTTCTTTGAGTTTCTTCTTGAGTATTTTGTCTTTCTTCTTCTTCAGGCCATCTATATTTACCACTACCTCGTCTGGTTTTGCCTCTGTGAACATTTAGTGAAAATGGTTAGACTTCTTACGCTGTTGAGATGAGAAAACAAAGTCATGCTCCCTCTTTCCCTTTGCTCTGGCATGTGTCATGACCCTTCTTTTAAGAAAGAAATAGTAACATTTCACTGTAGGATTTCTGCACATAGCCCTGCAGACCGTGCACTGAAGGAGCAGAGGAGATACCACTTATGCAGCAGTGCAGTGTCAGTGGATGCCCCGGGGCTGGCAATGTGTTGGCCTTCCCTGCCATATGCGAGAATTCATTAAGCTAGGCACGGAGAGGGTAAGTAATTTGCCCAGTCACCCAGCTAGCAAAGAACAGACCCAGGATGGAGTGACACCAAAGCTTTAGATACATTCCCTCTCAGATCTGTTTAGGAACTTGAGAATCATCTAGTTCAACAACATGCTCAAATATGCTAAGGGTCTAACACAATGTCACAAATGTACTTAGATTATTCAGTAATTTTTTAGGAGCAGATGCTGGAGAAAAATCACCCAAGCTCCACTATTTTCTAGCTGCATAAACCTGGGCAAGTTACTCAGCCTCTTTGTACTTCTGTTTTACTATCTGCAAATCAAGATACGATTGCTTATGTCATGGGGTTGGTCTTAGAATTAAATATGCTAGTAGGAGTGGCCTGAGGAACTGAGCTTGGCTCTGGTTTTCTCACTTTTTGTGCCACCTGAAACAGCACTTGGTGTTACTGTTGTTTTTAGGCCAAGACTTACCGTTGGCTTACATCAAGTTTGTGGTCATTTCAAATCCCAGGGCTCTTCATTTGAGCTTCTGCCAAACCAGATCTACCCAAACCTTGTCAACTGCGTTTTGGAAGCTAAATCCAGGTCACCTGTGTTAAAGTTGATCATGCTGGCTTTGGCCTGTCGTCCCAGCTTGCTCCTAGTTTTACTCTGCTGTTTCTGCATTAAGACTGTCAACATAGGGACTTGAGCCAAAGGGTCGATTTCAGCACTCAACTGAACTCAGAAGACCTGGGATCTGGTCTCCATCCAGCTCAAATCAGCTATGTGACCTCTTTCAAGTGTCGTCATCTTCCTGGGATTATTTCCTCACTAGGGAAATGAGGGCTTTGGGCTCCAGTGTTGCGCCCATGGCTCCCATTTTATCATTTGCTCACTCACATGGCCTTAATGCATGTTCAAATGTCCCCAGAACAGCCACTTACCTGTGTTGCCTGTTTGCTCCTTGGAATTGCTCTCCTTTTCCTTTGAGAAAAGAGGGAGACGAGATGATGGACACTGTCTTGTCTCACTTATTAACCCTGACTGCTAACAGTTCTCATTCAATTATCTCAGCCCTCTGCATTTTAAAAGAATACGCAAACAGTCCTCAGTGGCCCCCAGATGAAGCCTCACTGTAAAGACCTAGGGCTTAAGTGCAGGGAGATGCCCTGCCCTAAAGAAGACGCGCCCACACCTCCAAAACCGGTGCCACCAAACTGTGGACGTCCTCGTCCTCTGTGTGCAGCCTCCTCTCAGCTGCTGGGAAAGCAACCCCTCTCCCCACTGTTCTTCCACATCCCTGGAGCATCACCTCAATCTGCAACTATGAGTTTTATGGGCTGGCACGTTGGGTTGTTGGGTTTGTCCTGGGACTGGGGAGGTTAGCGGAGAAAGAGGAAAGGGCTGAACACTCACCAGAAGTGGTAGTGTCCATTGTAGTAAAACGAGGGTGTTTGGAAGCAGGGATTAACACTTAGTTTGTTTATTTAACTATATGTCAATATTCATGGATAGTCCTTGATGAAGAAATTATGGTCTTTCCAAATAAAGAATCAGAAGAGTTGCTACTCAATAAAATATGATGATAACCTCTGAACAACTTTCCTTTCCATTTTTACTCAGGGAAGAGAAGTCTTACAGCTTCACCCACTGAGCCTTTGCCTGTGTCTCCAGACCCACTCCCCACTGGTTCTCTGGCTTTATAACTCAATCCCTTTCTTATTCCCTGTGCATGAGACCCTGCTGATTATTCCCATTTGCTAAGGCCAAGACCTCTGCCTTTACTTTGATAATTTCCCATATGAACTTAGAAATCTGCTGGAGACCTGGAGCCCTTTGACCTGGAATCTCCAGGTGAACCTGAAGCCCCCTTCGCTGATGCCCACATGTCCAGAGACCCATTTCTCTTGGCTAGACCTCCCTGAGGTGGGCAGATTCCCTGGATGCCATGATAGACTGCACATCCTGCCAGCATTTACAGCAGAGCCTGTGTCCTAGGGCCAGCTCCAGCCAGACAGTGAGGATTTGGCAGTACTGGACCCTTGGTCCTTTCAGGCTTTGAACCCTTCAGCAGTTAACAGAACCACACCCAAGTAGGGCCTACCTATAGCAGAATTTAAAAGAGGGGACAATGAAGGATTTGAGGTGGGGGAGAGTGCTAAATGGTGCTGTGCTCTTATCGAAGCCTTGACTGTCACAGCCAGGAGAGAGTCTACCTTCTGTGCTTTCTTCAGGGAGGCATAATATTTCGACCACCAGTCAATGACGTTTTCAGCAGATTCATCCGCTATGGTCCTCTTTCTCTTTTTAGTAGACTTCCGAGAAGGTCTCCTGGCATCCTGGCAAGGGATGAAGGATGGATTGTTAGGTGTCAAGGATCTGCATGCTGGTGGCTAAGTGGTTTACTAAGGAAGAGGACATGTAGGTACCCTCGGGGAAGTGGATGGAGGTGTCAGCAGGTTTTGTGATTGTAGCTCTCTGTCCCTCTTAAATCAATAAAAGTTTAATAATCTGTCATCCATTAATGAGCTTATTTGACATTTATCAAGCAGGTATGAGATTTTGTGGTTGACATTGGGGATGTAAGGGGTAGACATCATCCCTACTTTTGGGAAGCTTCGAATTCAGTGCAGGAGACAAGCAGGCTACATGATACAATGTGATAAAGTAGAAAAGGAATTAGCTTCTAAACATAATATAAACGTTTATGATTTTATGATTCTCAGTTTCCTCAACTAGGAACAATAATACCTGCTCACTTCACTGTCATGAGGATTAAGTGACATAGGTAGACAATCCTCCTTTAGCATCACTTCTGATTTGAACAGATGCAAATAAATGACACCTACAACATAAGTGATGGGGGGATAGGAGAAGCAGTGTGATGCATACGTGGCAGAAGGGAAGCATTTGGGGAGAAAGTTGTGTCATGCCAAATTTATCGTGTACTTATCATCCATTTGCTCTCAGACATCTCTCAGGTATCTACAATGTGCCAGCCACTCTATCAAGTGCGGGGGATACAGAGATATTTTTAAAAATCATCTATGACCTGGTGAAGCCCACAGTTTTATGGTGGCAACAAACAAACTGAAATTTGCAACATAAAGTGGCAGGTACAATGCTGGTGGGATGGAGAGAACCCCGTGGGCTGTCAGAGAGTCACGCTGAGCCTGGATGAGATGGGAAGAGCCTGAGAAAATAGCCATTCATCTCCCATACTGTGCCTTTTATTTCAGCTTTTATAATTTGCTGGGCAGGTCATCTCTTAGGACTTTCTTAAACCTGCTTTCTTCTTTAAGTCAGTTGCTAGATACACCAGGATTTTGCCCTTAAAACTATGACTTAGAAGATTACTCATGTCCCCATTTTATGGTCTTGTGTACTTATCCATCTCCCCTCCCAGAATCTCAGCTAACTGAGGATAAGTCTCACTTTTATGTAGACCAGAAGACGCATCTTTTTGGTCCTACGTGACGTTGTACAAAGTAGGTTCAAAATATTTGTGGAATAAGCCTTGATGAGGAAACCATTGTTTTTCCAAGCTAATGAATTAAGAGTTTCTGTTCAATTAAATACTGCTATCACATTTGACTAGCACTTTAATTTCACATACACTGACTTATCTGATTCTATGACAATGCTGTGAAGTGGGTATTGGTGTCCCCGTTTTACAGATGAAGAAACTAGTGCTCAGAAATGTGAAGGTGCTTGCCGTGGTCACACAGCTAGTAGGTGGGAGGATTAGCATCTAAAACCTCTGAGCGAACTCTAATGTGCCTGGTAAATATGAAGAGGGATGACATTCCGACCTTAGCTTTTCTGTCTTTCGGTGGCTCCTGGGCTGCAGGTTTGTGTTCCGTCTCCAGCATAGGGGATGGGTCAGGGATATCCACCAGGCTGGCTGCCTGAACCTGGGCCAAGTCGGGTACCACTGTGGGAGGCGGCCCAATATCCACAAAGATTTGATCTGTCGGGAGCTCCTGAGCAGAGCTGGGGGTCTCAGAAGGCTCAGTGGAAATTAATGAATCTGAAATAGCCAAAATGAAAGTGCATTGGGTCAGGACTTCCCTGGTGGCACAGTGGTTAAGAATCTGCCTGCCAATGCAGGGGACACGGGTTCGAGCTCTGGTCCAGGAAGATCCCACATGCCACGGAGCAACTAAGACGGTGCGCCACAACTACTAAAGCCCACGCACCTAGAGCCCGTGCTCCGCAACAAGAGAAGCCACCGCAATGAGAAGCCCGCGCACCGCAATGAAGAGTAGCCCCCACTCGCCGCAACTAGAGAACAGCCCCGCACAGCAGCAAAGACCCAACACAGCCAAAAATAAAAAATAAAAGAAGTAGAGGGGACCGCAGGAAATTCTTCAGAAAGATCCTGCAGGCACCACGGTTTTGTAGCCCACAGCGCTAGAATCTAGAAGGAGCTTCCTACCTTGCACAACTTGGGCTCCATCCACCTGTGAGGTGAGGGCAAGGGGCTCCCTGGATTTACACAAAAACTGTTTCAAGCAGTTGATGGTGTAGGTGCCCACGAGGGTGCTCCTCCCAAAGGCTCTCCAGTCCACCACGCAGATGCTCAGGGGTGGGTGCAGAAGCTCATTCTCAGGCAGCTCCTGCAGGGAGAGGCTGGGGTGAAGTGGGGCACTGCCTGGGCTGACCTGTCTGGGTGTAGGACCAAAGCAAGCCAGGTACCCATCCTTCCTCTGTCCCTGCCTGTCCTTTCCCTACAGGTCACCCCTGCAGCTTGCCAGAGTCTGGAGCAATGCCTCCTCAAGCCAGGGAGTCATTACCCAACATATGAGGATGGTACTAACGATTCACCCCAGGTGTAAACTGCAAAAATCACATACTCCCAAGTTCTCTATGGCAGTAGTCTTCAGTCCTCTTACTTTGTCATTACTGTATTTATCCGAACTTTCATCTCAGATGAACATTAATCCAGACCCAAGATATAAAGCAGATGAGAATTGAGCCATTTAAGATGGAGCTGAGCGTGAGGGGCCAGCGCCCCATCCATTTCTTTACCCTGGTGGACCCCGAGGCTCAACAAAGTCTGATTTGGAAGGTTTGCAAACACAGTACACATTCTTTAATTCTAGTCCTTCTTGATTCAGAATCTGTGTCCATTGGAACTGACTGGGTTAGACAAAGCAAACTTTGACTTCACAGTTGGTTCCAAATCAGAGCACAGAAATAAACAAAAGCACAGGTGTCAAGCATTGCTTTTGACACGCTATGTACAACTAATTTTTTAAAACTCTAACCATTGTAGTAAGTTCCATGACAGCGTCTTCCAGGCCAGTGGTTCCCAAACTCCAGTGTGTATCAGAGTCACCTGCAGGGCTTGTCAAACCAGAGGTGTCTGGGCCCTACCCCCCAGTCCCAACAGTCTCTGGTTCAGTAGTTCTGGGGCAGGGCCTGAGAATCTGCATTTATAATAAGTTCCCAGGTGATGCTGATAAACTGGGGGCCACACTTTGGGAACCACTGTCACCTTCTTTGATTTACTATAAGATCTACACCCAGAACCTTTAAAAACAAAACAACAACAAAAGTCCGTTTTATCCCATTCTGCAATTCTGGCTTTTTACTGAATTAAACTGTTCTTTCTTGTGAGTAGTGGGGCACCTGAAACTCTGAAACATCTCCCCAAGTCAGGTTCAGGAAGGAGTGGGTCGCATCTATGGAGATGAAGGGAATGAGCGGGTGGGGCAGGGGAGGGGAGAGACCCGCACCACTTCGAAAGCATCTGCCTGGACGCTGAAGTTTGGGTTGTTCTGGTAGCTCTGGATCACACAGGACTTGACTCCATGCCCGCCACACTCGATGAGGACCTGGGGACGATCCACCGAGAGGAGCTGCACCTTCTTCATTTCCCGGACTCCCCAGAAGAGAACCTGAAGAGAGGATGGCAGGGCTGCCACACAGAGGCCCAGGGAGGCGCCAGCAGGTGTGGCTCAGGTGTGGGAAAGTGAGCTGTGCCAGCCTGAGAACCACAGGATGTTCTTCCAGGAAAGGATGGGGCAGCTCCTTGTGGCTCCGTCCGATCAGCCACGTCTCCTTCCCACCCCTCAAGTCTCCTGACACAGTGCAGGCATGATTGCAATGCACCAGTGCCCTTTAGTCCCAAAGAACAACCCAGTCCTTCCGGGCCCCATACCTCCACTTGGTATTTACTCAGCACTGGCCGGATGCTGGCAGGAACAGGGTAGATCTGGGTGACATCGGGTGGGTCGAGGGGAGGGAGCCCTTGCAGCCCAGACGCAGGGACCTACCACACAGATCAAGCGCTGGTTAGACATTGGGAGAGGTAAGGAAAATGAACGCTGCCGCGCAATGACCTCATTGGAAAGACTGTCACTGTTTTAACCAAAGGAATGTTTCCAGCTTAAAATGTAAATCAAGGTGATGCATTTTGTCACAGAGAATAATTTCTTAATTTACAAATGCATTCGTTCCCAAGGGTAATCAACATTTAGTGAGCACTCACAACGTGTCACAAACTAATAGTTTCATAAGCTTTCAGCGAGCTCACAGTATAGAGGAGAGGAAAAAAAGACAGATAGATCCTCATAACCTCATTGTATTTCATTCTTTTCATTCTTTCTTGAAAATTAATTACATAAACACTTATCTAAAGTTTAAAAAGAGCAATAAATTAATTTTAAAGCTTCATATTAAAATTTTGGAAAAGCAAGTTTTCAATTCATAATATTTTCTAATATCCTTCATACTTATTCTTTACCTTGTGGGTAATTTAGAAGTAGTCTCCTTAATTTCTGAATTTATGGTGTTGTTGTAGAAGTATTGCGTGATTTACAGAGTGGTCAGAAAAATATACTCTGTAGGATTTTAAACCTCTGAAGTGTTTTGAATGTTATCTGACATTATTGGAAGCAAAAAATTCTAGTAACACCTTTGCAGATGATTTATTCATTAAAGAATATAAGCAGTAAATATATAGGATTAAACATTTTAAAAATATCTCTGGTATCTAAATGTTTGCAGATATTATAGAAATAGGAAATAAGTAAACCTATAGACATTAAATAATAACTGAAAAATTATGAGTGGTAAAGTAATGGTTGAATGTTTTGAGTATGTAGGATAAATTCAAGTATTTTACAAATGGCTGAAATCTAATTTTTTTCTGTCATTAAAGTATATATATATTCAGTCAAAAAAAAAAGAAATGACAGGGGAATTACAGCCATAGAATAGAGAAGGGTCTCTGATCAGATTCCAAACCTCTGAGACTTAACTATCCTCCCACTGTGCACTACAAGAGATTGATTTAATCACATAGAGACTAGTCATAATCAGTAAAACAGAAAATGAAGTCTTTTGAAGGCAGACCTCCAGGAAAAGGTGTTATTTCCTGTGCATTTGGAGTTGACAAAACCGCAAGAGGACAATTGCTATGCTTTATTGAAATCTCACACAAAGGACTTAGAAAGTCTCCTAAGGAAAGGGCCTTTCTCATTTGTGGGCCACCCCACATTACCTTCAAGACCTGGCTCAACACGTACATCTTTCAAGAAGCCACCCCTGATTTGGTCCCGGCCACTGTGGCCATTCTCCTAATCTTCAGTCCTTGGAACACAGTGTGTCCTCTCTGGAGGCTTAGTGCAGAAACTAGTGGACTGAGCCCAGAAACCAGGCTCTGCTGTGTGACCCTGCATGAGTCCCTTTCCCTCTCTGGACCTCAGATATTGGGCCAGCTAACCCTTCAAGTCCCTCAGGAGCCAGATGTTCTATTAAACATTGCTTTGGAGCAGGAGGTTTTCCTCGCTGGGGGAGTTTGCCTGACTTGGCCAAGAGGAAGCCTTTGTTTACTTCATTATTCTCAGACTCTCAGGTAATGCTCCAAAGCCAGTGAGCTCTTGATAAATGTTTATTGGCTGACACACATTAGCTCCGTATGCTCAAAAAAGCCTATTTGCCCATCAAAACCTGTAAAGCACAAACATATCACCATTTCTTTTTCACAGACATATTCTAGCTGGCATCGGCAGATGTGGTTCAGTTAATTACAAGAAAGCCCAGAAAAAGAAGACAGCAGTCACTGCGAATGCCAAGTAGGCTCAAGATAATGAAGCCGCAGAAGGAACCAAACCAGATCAAGGAGCCGGGAAAAGGTGAGGTGAACACTGCCTGGCGGCGAGGAGGTGAGCGATCCAGGCTGCAAAACATCGCCTCCCTGAGAAAGCTAATTGCTCCTGTGGCTCCAAACGTAAAGCCACAAAAACAGCTGTGATGGTGGCACAGGATGGGATGGTGCCTCTGGATGTGCTTTTAAAAGTGCCATACGTGGGCTTCCCTGGTGGCGCAGTGGTTGAGAGTCCGCCTGCCGATGCAGGGGATGTGGGTTCGTGCCCCGGTCCGGAAAGATCCCACATGCCGCGGAGCGGCTGGGCCCGTGAGCCATGGCCGCTGAGCCTGCGCGTCCGGAGCCTGTTCTCCGCAACGGGAGAGGCCGCAACAGTGAGAGGCCCGCGTACAGAAAAAAAAAAAAAAAAAAAACCATATGTTTTGCTCGTCTTGGGGCCTCTGCCTTCAAAAAATTTACAGATTAAGGGAGACAAGCTGTAAACAATTGCCTTTATCAAAGCCTAGATTTGGGACTTCCCTGGCGGTCCAGAGGCAAAGAATCTGCCTTACAATGCAGGGGACGTTGGTTTGATCCCTGGTCAGGGAAGAAAGATCCCACATGCCGCGGGGCAACTAAGCCTGCATGCCACAACTACTGAGCTCGTGCACCTCAACTAGAGAAGCGAAAACCCACACGCCACAACTAGAGAGAAACCCAGGCACCGCAAGGAAGATCCTGCGTGCTGCAACTAAGACCCAATGCAGCCAAAAATAAAAATAAATAAATAAATCCTAAAAATAAAAGCCTGGATTAAATAGAAAAAGAGGCAAAGTGACGTAGGATGGAAGAGGAGAAAACATTTGACTGAGGTGGGGGAGGGGAAGCTGCCTGGAGGAGGGAACTCTTGCCCTGAACTGTGAGGATGATCAGTTTCGTAAATAGAGTGCAGGGGGTGGAGTCGGCAGAGCAGGGAGACATTTCGAAATAGGGTGACAGCGTGGCCAAAAGCAGAGAAGCACATCTGTGCGCTGAGGTCTGAGAATTCAGAATAGTCTGCTGTAAAGAGGCCACAGTACGTGCAGAGTAATTGTGCTGAAATGTGAGCCGGAAAAGGCAGTCTGAAGACAAATTAATTTGGGGAGAGCTTAAATGCTAAGCTACGGAAATCCGACATTCTCCTATGGGCTAGATTTTCTTTTCATGAAATATTAAGAGTTACCATGCAAAAAGAAAATATCTGTACTCACAAACATTTGGGAAATGTTGAATTTCAAAAAAGAAAGAAATTTCAAAAGTTTCTTTATAGCTGACTTCTCAGAGTCTTTACCAAGGTAACGGGCATTTCAAAGTCCCAAGAGGGACATAATATGAAGAATTTCCCAAACTTTGTTTTTTGGTTTTTTTTTTGCAATACACAGGCCTCTCACTGCTGTGGCCTCTCCCGTTGCGGAGCACAGGCTCCGGACGCGCAGGCCCAGCGGCCGGGGCTCACGGGCCCAGCCGCTCCGCGGCATGTGGGATCCTCCTAGACCGGGGCACGACCCCGTGTCCCCCGCATCGGCAGGCAGACTCTCAACCACTGCGCCACCAGGGAAGCCCGCAAACTTTGTTTTTACTGTATTTAGAGGGACTTGTGTTCCAAAGATACAGATTTTGGGAATACAGATTTTCTTATCTTGAAGATAAGAAACAGACTGTCTAAAGAGGAGAGTGGTATGGTGGACTTGCGTTCTGGAAGGAATGCAGAGGATGAAGCAAACAAGGAAGAGGAGGGAGCTAGGAGACCAGGAAAGAGGCCAGTGGAACGATCCTGATGAGAACGAGGGTCTACAGGAACAAGGGACAGTCACCGGGCTGGAACGATTGGCTTGCCCATGGATACAAACCCAGAGTGAAGAATTACAGCTGAGTGTGAATTCTCAAGGCAGAGAGTCTAGGAGAACAGGGGGGCAGTGGGCCAGGACTGGGAAAACAGGGTCAGCTAGCTGGGTAGAGGAGGAAAATGGAGGTAAGGAATTCAGTCTGGGGCACTGAAGAACCCAGGTACTACACCCTTCTTCTGAGACAGGGAAGCCTTTCAGTAATGGAGACAGACGGGCTGAAGGTGAACCACCCACAGACGGAAACTGAGAGCCGCTGGTGACAAATGAAGGCGTTTTCCAGCTCCCGCCTTCCTGGAGTGTAGGAGATGCACATGCTGAGACAGTGGCGTCGATGATCAAATTAATTTTCGCACACGTAATCGACTGAGAGGAAGTCCTAATGAAACCCTAATGAATTGTGTCTCTTCGGTTGCTTGCCTCTGACACCCCACTGTCAGGAAGCAGCCGTATCTCGAACCAGTCTGCCCAGCTCACGGTGGAGGGAGGGCGGGAGAATCAGAGGTGGGGCCGTGGAACTGGGAGAAAGCCAGGACCTCAGAGGGCCTGTTGGGATCAGCTGGTCCAGCCCCTCATTGATGGATTAGGGAACTCCCTTCAGGAAGCTTCATGCAATGAAAAGAGCAGTTGACTGAATCCCACCCAGTAAACCTGGAGCCTCGGCTTTCTGACATGTAAAATGAAAGCATTGTACTCAAGCTGGTTTTCCCAAATCAGTCTTTCTTCTACCACTTTTACCACCTGTGTTATTATCTAGTAAACATTTTCATTAGATATAATTTCATTTTTAGAAAGGAAACTTCAAGTTGCTAAGTAAAACAGGTACCACTGGCCATCAATGGAAAGTAACTTTAAAAAGAAAACCAACGAAAACAAAATAATGTTATTGGAATATGTCATGTGTAGCATTTCTTAAAATTTCTTTTCACTGTGTTTGGAGGGGCCAGTGTTCCAAGAAGCAGACTTTGAGAAATGTTCTTGTAGATAACATTGATGTTTCTTTAGAGGCATTGAAGCTGAAGCCTATGCTTTCTGAAAAAGAAAGGTGGCAGGTTAAGAAACGTGTAATACACAGATGGGCGTGAAACTTTCTTCTAAAGGTACTTAGGAGGATCCAAAAAGGCAAAATTCCATTTACAACAATACGGATGGGCCTTGAGGGCATTACGCTAAGTGAGATAAGTCAAAGAGAAAGACAATACTCTATGATCTCAGTTATATGTGGAATCTAAAAAAAGAAAACAAACACAGAAACAGAGAGTAGATTGGTGGCTGCCAGGGGTAGGGAGGTGAGGAAAGTGGGTAAAGGTGGTCAAAGGGTACAAACTTCCAGTTTGAAGATGAATAAATTCTGGGGATCTAATGCATAGCATGGTGACTACAGGTACAATACTGTATTGTACACTTAAAAGTTGCTATGAAAGTAGATCTTAAAAGTTCTCACACCACACACACACACACACACACACACACACACACACACACACAAAAGGTTAACTATGTGAGGTGATGGATGGATGTGTTCATTAACCTTATTGTGGTAATCATTTTGCAATATATACATATATCAAATTATCATGTTGCCCACCTTAAACTTACACAACGTTATATGTCAATTATATCTCAATAAACCTGAGAAAAAAAGGCAACACTCCCTCGACATTAATTCACTGTGATTTAATGCTCTACCTGGTTTCAACCTAAGATTTTGACTCATTGACGGTCTAAAATCACCTGGACTCTCAATTAAGGAAAGACTGCAGCAGCTGATTTTGAAGCGCCCTTTCAGTTCTGACAGTCCATGTTTCTGTGCAACACACATCCATCTGGTGAGAGCTGGTTCTATTAGACTCTCACTTGGTTGATCATCCTGGAATCCTAGAAGCTAAGATTTGTAAGACAAAGAGTTCACTAGTCCTTCTCTCCTCCCCTCCTACACTACAAGCATCATAGAGCTGGAGCTGACGCCTGTGATCCTGCTACTCTGTCCCTTTAAGAGCTCATCCAGCTTCAGTTCCCCTGAGAGAGGTTGCTCTTTCTCCAAGGCAGCCACTCCAGCCTTAAAAAGTTCTTCCTCAAGTGGAACAAAAACCAGACGACAGTCAAAGGCTGATTGGGTGCACTTCAGAATTCATCTCTGTAGTCATATGCAGCTCCCAGGCCGCACACCTGGGCACTTTGGATTTGAGTACAAGTGTGTCTAACCCCGTAGCTAGCTGTTCCCGTCCTCTAATGCTATTCAGCCTCTTCAGCTCTCAGGGGAATCTGTACACTGGATTCTAGGCTCCGACCTACCCTATCCAGCGAGCCATTACCGTTCTATCCAGCTCAATGTATTCACCTGAATAAACACTTAGGACTAGATATTTTGCTTTAATATTCCATGGTATAATAATATTAATAATAATAAAATAGGTAGCATTTGTTGAGTGTCGATTCCACGCCAGGCACTTTAGGCAGGTTAATTATCATCTCCATTTTGCAGGTCAAACAGAGAGAGAGAAAGCAGCTTACCCACAGTCGCACACCAGTAAGTGTGGGAATGAGATCCGTATTCCTGGAATCCAGCTCCAGCACCTTCCCTCTTACTCATTTGCTACGTCTTGGGAATGTTTGTCTTCTAGTTTCTCTACTAGAGATTTTTTTAAATTGGGATTTCTGGAAAATGTGCTTTCCTAGAGAGGGACTGATCTGACCCAAAGGCTAAGTGCTGCCTGCCCTCAGTGAGTGGGGTGGTCAGGGAGGATGGTCAGGGCCTGACACAGGCCCACCTGGTCACTTCTTTCCAGGTCACCACTCTGTCCTATTTGGTCCTTGACTGGACAGCCAGACTTGAGAGGCTCAGCCTCCCTCCCTAAGTATCCTGCCATTGCTTTCTGAAAAAGTCCTCCTAGACATATGTTCATAAATTCCCCGATGTCTTAGTGGGACAGACTAAGGACTCGATGTCTTTGGGAAACTTTGTGATACGGTGTAAGGAGCAGAAGGCTTTAAAGGTCTAAGTTCAGCTCTCAGCTCAACCACCGACCAGCAGCATGACAAGGTAAGTCATTCAATTACATTAATCCTTCAGTTTACTATCTGCAAAATGGGAATCATAATCCCTACCTCAACAGGATTGAGGGAGGTTTCAGTGTGATGAGAGGTATGCGAGGCAGCAAACACAACACAGGGCACGTGGGAGTGTCCACAAACGTTTGCTCCCTTCCCCTTTTATATCCTCCTGTGGTCTGTATGGAGCTCAGGGTCTGACACATAGGGCTGCTCAAGCATTGCTGGCCAAATCCACATGGACCTTTCATCCTAGGACTCTGACTTGTAGCATGGAGGCTCTGGGAATAACCCGTCCCCTGAGTTCCTAAATGGCATCTCCCAGATCCCCAGAAGGAGCCGTCTCCAGACACAGGACAGCAGGGAGGGACCAGGCATAACGTGATGGACATACACTTCCCATGAGGCTGCTTCTCTGGCCAGGTAGACTAGATGGACGGCCAGTGCAGATATCACTTCTGGTTCACTTACCTGCAGCAGTTCAAATACAGCAAGGAGGTCCCCTCCAGAAAGGTTCCCGCAAAAGATGGGGTGGTAACACAGCCGGGGGGGTTCATAGTGCTGGTCAGCGAGCTTCACAACAGGAGCAGCCACGGTGGCACCCAAATATTCTGGCTTCCCCTAGGGCAGAAAAGAATGAAGTTTTGTCCCTGGTGGTCACCTACCTGGTTCTGATCTGCGTCGGTGCGATTCTGTAATTCATCTTCACAAAACTGTCAGCCTCAGTGTCTCCCTCCTGCTACGATCTCACTCTCTTCTTCTGCTAAGCCCCTCTCACCTCTTCCCACAGCCTTGGGGAGCAGCAGAATCCAGCTGGGCTCTCAGGGAAAACCCTAAGAGGGTCATCTTAGGGGCTTCCTGGCTCAAGGCGATCTTAGGGGTTATCCCTTTCCTCAGTGTATTGAGTTCAGTGGAATAAAGTAAAAATAATCACCCAGGGTAGACTTGAAGGGGAAAAGGAGAAATAAGGTGGCACCAAATATTCCAGAAGATCTCCAGAGCAGGGAACCCCTGTGGCTGGGAACACAAGTTTGGAGTCCAGGCAAACGTGAGTTGGAGTTCCCAAATCTATTGCTTTGGAGATCTATGGACTTGGGCCAGTTACTCAACCTTTTTTTTTTTTTGCGGTACGCGGGCCTCTCACTGTTGCGGCCTCTCCCGTTGTGGAGCACGGGCTCCGGATGCGCAGGCTCAGCGGCCATGGCTCACGGGCCCAGCTGCTCCGCGGCATGTGGGATCCTCCCGGACCGGGGCACGAACCCGTGTCCCCTGCATCGGCAGGCGGACTCCCAACCACTGCGCCACCAGGGAAGCCCTCTAAGAACTATTTGATGGGGTCACCTCCTGCCTCTTCCTCATCCCTGCTCCCAGGAGCCTCAGTCCACATTCCCCCCACGAGCAGCATGGGGCTGGAGCGTAGGGCTGCTTTGCTATTTATCTCAAGAACTGCTGTATCCCCTGGCACAGGGCAGGCACTCATTACATATTTATTGAGTGAAAACTCTTGGATAAATGACCTCCAAGTCCAAGGGCAGTGCCCACATTTTCTTTGGCTGAGGCTGGGTTTTAGTACCTGCACTACTTCATTGCCTTTGGATTCACAAACAAGCATTTGCATTCCTGGCTGTAGAAGGAAGCTTGGTTGAGGTGGAAATGGGTTTAGCTCAGTCACACTTAAAAACTAACAAAGTGGGGCTTCCCTGGTGGCACAGTGGTTAAGCACCCGCCTGCCAACGCGGGGGACACGGGTTCGAGCCCTGGTCCGGGAAGATCCCACGTGCCAGGGAGCAACTAAGCCCGTGCGCCACAGCTACTGAGCCTGCGCTCTAGAGCCCGCGAGCCGTAAGTACTGAAGCCCTTGCGCCTAGAGCCCGTGCTCCGCAACAAGAGAAGCCACTGCAATGAGAAGCACGCGCACCGCAACGAAGAGTAGCCCTCGCTCACCACAACTAGAGAAAGCCTGCGTGCAGCAAAGAAGACCCAACACAGCCAAAAATTAATTAATTAATTAAATTTTTTAAAAAAACCCTCCAGTAAGCTTTTGAATCTGCTGTTTCAGGACACGGACATCTTTGGAGAGAAAGAGGTTTGGCTAATATCATAACAGAAATGAGATAGAGCTGAATGCATTGTTTCAGGGCTTGGAAGCAACAAACAAAGAAGAAAAAAAAAGGCCCAGTTACAAATGCTGAATCAGTGACAATATACCCATTCCTTCCAACCAGGCGAAATCAGTAAAAACCTGCTATTTTCAAAAGGCATGGACATTTTTATAAGCAGCAATAAGGTATAGAACTAGCTGGGGGCTGGGTATAATAATTATATTCCTGAAGAAGTATGTGTGGACTGAACTTTTGTGAAGCAGATTCTATTTAAATTGCAATCCAAAGGGAAATCTAAGCAAAAAACCCTTTAGTAAAGCAAATGGTCATCATCCATTTCCCAGATTCTGTAGATCAGTGTTTCCCAGGTGAGGACTGCCTCTGGGCATAGTCACAGGCTGGTTAAAGAAAGGAAGTTAGTTGAACAGGGAGTTTTTAGCAAGGCACAGTTAGTGAAGCCCTGGGACACTCACCACTGCATCACTGTCATACAGCTCCACCACCACTAACGGTGGGGATCCTGCCAGTTCCTTCGGGTCTCCGTGCAGCACCAGGTCATTGAACAGCAGCATCTGGTTCCAGGTGGGGGAGAGCGTCTGGGAAATGACCTGGAAGTTGGGGCCAAAAGAAAAGCAAAACATCGCTCGACTGGGTTGGAGGGGGCTCCATGAAGGGTAAAGAGGACACATTCTCATCATCATTGCTCACTTATTCAACATTCAAGCAACGACGGAAACTGATGTGCTACTGAGTATCAGATGCTAGGGATGCAGATTCCTTTCTCTGGAGGAGCTTATATAAGCTTCATGAGTAGAACTCCCACCTGGTTACCACCCTACTTGCAAGCATAATTCCAATCCTCACAGTAGTGCTGTGATGATAACACCAGCTACCCTTTATTGAGCACGTACTGTGTACAGGCTGCGGTACTTCACATACACCGTCTTGCTGAAACTTCCCAACAATTCTGGGAGGTAGAAATGTAAACCAAGGCTCACTTGCCCAGAGCCAGCACATGGCAGAACTGGGATTCAACCCAGGTCATCTGGCACCAAAGCCCAGGCGACTAACTTCAACCATCCTCACCAAGTAGATGCTCATATTATCTCCATTTTATGAAGGGGCAAACTGAGAATGGGGAAGATCTAGTGATTCTTCACTGTGAACAAATAAAATTTCGTCATCAAATACTCGAAAGTGGATTTTCAATCGAATATTCCTTACATGCAATTCTACTGTTTTGTGGATATTTATTCGACTGCATTGAACTGACCAGGGTCTTCAAAATAACCTTCACCATTTTGCATGACATCATTCTTTCTTCCATAGCAAATTGTGACATTGGAAGTTGGCTGCACCCATTATGCAGATGGAGGAACCAAAGGACAAAGAAGGACCACAACCCACATGACTGGTTCAGAACCATGAGTGGCTCACCTAGGAGTGACTCAGAGCCCCCTGCCAGGCCATTCAGGTGGTACCTTCAGAAGGTAGAGTGTAATGAGCTTGCATCCTCTATTTAATTGGATGTTTGGAAACATGCCAGTTTCATAGAGCTAAAGGCTAAGGTTGCTTGCAGGGATAGGTGCCTGTACCTAGGCAGAAACTGCCGCATTCATGTGTGAGGCCAGTCCTGGAAAGAGGCCACAGTCACAGTCTCCTGTGCAGGCAAATGGGTGATTTCTCAGGTTAACACAGACTGCACAGCTCCTGCTGGGTCCTGAGGAAATTTCCACACCACCTCTGCACTCCACTCCTACCTCTCACCATTCTCTCCAGGAGGGACTGGAGAGAGATCTGGCCTGAACTAACTACTGCTTAGATTCCAAAGCCCAAATAAAACTGTCATCTCAGAGCTTTACATCAAGAGCCATTTCTAGTCATGGCATTAAATCACTTGCACTGTGGTTGCAAAAAAATATTTGTATTGCTCTTTTTTATGAGTCATAAAATATGCATTCCACAATTTCCTTCCTTCCTTGCTTTTTGCCTTTAGAGTATTTTATGCATCAGACACAGTGAGGTTTTGAACATAACGTTTCAGAGAAAATCTTAATTTTTTGGACAGGAAGAGAATGGCTTCAACCAACCTATGAACAGCAGTTAAGGCATTGCAATGCAAAGTTCCCCTGTGTCGGTGACTGACATCACAAAGAACTAAGTGTTTTTATGTTGCTTTTGAAAATAGAAATGTGATCTTTTTTGCAACCTGTACCCAACAGTGTGACACCAAAGCAATTTATGATTCTCACAGCATCTTTCCTACAGAAATATTCTGATGGCTTCCTTGGCACTTTGGGCTATAACTGCCACTTGATAAGATTCCAGAGGCCAGCATTCATTCTTTCATTCATCATATATTTATTCCTTCAAAGTGCTAGGCTCAGTATTAGGCACTAACACAGCATCCTGTGCTTAGCAGGTATTCAGTAGCTACTTGCATGACTAAATGAGTGGATTTTGGCCTGTCCCATGATTAAAAGGATGATGTGGCCACCTTCGAGAAGTACTGAAACGTTCACCCAAACAAAATACATTGTCCCACTTCTCTGCCAAGGTGAGTACAGCTCACCTCATTTCCTCGGGGCTTCCTTAAGGAGTTGTGCTTTATAAACTTGTTCGGTGACATTGTTGGAGAGATTATGGTAACACTTAAATTTAACGCTTTTAAGAAGAAGTGAGATACCATGGATGGAGCATGGCTTTAGAATCAGAGACCCCCTGTAATGGAACCCTAGTGTCACCACCTGCCTATGTCCAACTTGGGCAGGTGATTTAACCTCTCTGATCCTTAGTCTTACTCATTTCAGTGGGGTTAGTACCCACCTTGTAAAGTTGTTATGACCACTATCTAAGATAAAGCTTTTTAAGTGCCTGGCATACAGTAGGTGCTCAGTAAGTGCTTTTTGTCCGCCCCCCTCCACCCCAGCCACACTCATTTATAAATGAGTAAATGGGCTTCCCTGGTGGCGCAGTGGTTGAGAGTCCGCCTGCCGATGCAGGGGACTCTCCTTATAAAGGACAATCCTTATAAAGGATTGGCTGCAGGACCCTCCCTTCAGAGATAGTTCTCCTTGAGCAACACGTGGTCCATTCAGAGAAGTGCTACCAGGTGTACGGTGGACCAGCTCAGCGATGACTGCAGGGCCCCCAGGCTCAGCCTTCCCCACCTTGAAGAATGCACGAGTGGGGCATGTCACACACAGATCAGTCCCACCGAGGCAGCACACACTGAAACAGGAGAGAGAAACCGGAACCCTTTCTTACCAAAACGGAAGCAGAGTGGTTAAGCAAAATAACTTTGGAATTGGACCAACCTGGGTATCCATCTTGGCTCTACCATCTTCTAAATAAAGAGTCTCCAAGCCGTACCTTCCTCGTCTGCAGAATGAGGACACTAATAATACCCACTTTGGGGTTGCAGTTAGACGTAACCAAAAACGCATATAAAATGCTTAGCACCATGCCTGTCACAGAGGGAGATTTTAAATAAATGACAGCCATTATTATTAGCAAAAATTAGGTACTTGGTACAAAAGTATGGAGGTAAAGTCCAGGGTTCAACAGAACTTGTTTTCCCTTTCAAATGATTATTTGATAAACAAATGTCATCTGTTCCTTTGAGATATGCATCTAAATCAAATGAATATACTGTGTGGAGTTGCAAAATAGAAGGAGAACTACACAGCAGCCAAGGGAGCTCAGTCAAACCCCCTACCCCACCCAGAGCCCTGAGATCACCTCTGAGGGCTTGGAACTCCACAGCTGTGCAGGCAGAGGAGGCCTCCATGGGTTCCGCCCGCCCCCCCCCACCCCGGCTTTTTTTTAACCACACTGTGTGGCATGCAGGATCTTCGTTCCGTGACCAGGGCTCAAACCTGTGCCCCCTGAACTGGAAGCTCGAGGTCTTAACCACTGGAGCGCCAGGGAAGTCCCAGGGATCCCCCTTTTGAGAATCCCCTTTGTTTTTGGTGGGAAGCCTCAATGGCAATAATAACGCAGTCACACAGGAGCTGTTATAAACAAGGCACTGTACTGGGTGTCTCACCCTCTGGGAGGCATATACAATATCACCATCCCTATTTTACAGATGAAGACATTGAGGACAAAGAGGATTTTGCGGTCACACAGCCGATGAGTGGAAGGGCTCAGACCTGAACCCAGGCACTACGGCTCTAGAGTCTATACCCTTAACCACCGCGCTACGTACTACCTCTTAAATCACAGGGAGGAGAAAGGAGTCTGAAGTCTTCTCGTTCTCATGCTCAGTCACCTTCCCTCTGATGTCTCTCCCGACTTCCCTCCCAGGCAGAGCTAACCCCTCTCTCCCTGTGGCCCCTGGAGGTGCAGTACTATGGGGTTTATCACAGTGTGGCTGATTCGTCTGCACAGAGAACTGCCGAGCTCCACTGCATCGTGCACTGTGCAGGAGCCGAGTCCGGAAGATGGCGGCGTGGGAAGACGCGGGGTCAGCGTCTCCACACAACTAGGGCGCCTGCCAGCCGCTGGTGGGAAACTCTGACCCCCAAGGAGACAGGAGGGACCGCAGAGTGAACCGGTAGGACAGAGGGGGACCGAGGCGGGAGGAGACGTGGAGGCCAGACAAGATCGGCGCCCCTGAGGCCGGGGAGATCAGGAGAGGCAGGTGAGAGGGAGTCTCCGGGAGGAGAAGAAGAGGAGCGGAGGGCCTGGGGAGCCTGCTGAGCTCCCAAGCTGGTTCCCCCTGCTCCAAGGCCCCTCCAGGCCGCGTGGGTCCTTGGGAGCATGGGGGGGGGGGCGGCGATCAGGAGACACAGGCTGGAGAGGGGCCCTGGGGGGCAGCGGGAAAGAGCGGAGGGCGATGGCCCCGCCCACTCGGGCCCAGGGAGCCTGCTGAGCTCCCAGGCCGCTCCCCTGCCCTCCAAGGTTCCCCCTTCCCCACCGGCCGTACTGGTCCTGGGGGCATATGAGGGAGGCCGGGGAGATCAGGACAGGCAGTCGGGAGGGGCCCTCCCAGACCCCAGACCGGAGGAGCAGGAGAGGAGAGGAGGGCGTTTGCCCCGCCCACTCAAGCCCAGGAAGCCTGCTGGGTCCCCAGGTGAGGTCCCCTGTCCTCTGAGGCCAGGGTGGGGGGCACGGCTGGGCCCCTTCTGTTCCTTCAGCCTAAGCCCCACTCCCCACAGGCCCCAGGGCCTTTCCGGCCCTGTGCGTCCTGAACATCGTCCCCGCCGACTGCCCATACCTCGCCCTTGCTTAGGCTCCGCCCTCCACAAACCCCCCCCCTTTTTTTTTTTTTTTTTTTTTTTTTTTTTTTTGCGGTACGCGAACCTCTCGCTGTTGTGGCCTCTGCCGTTGCAGAGCACAGGCTCCGGACGCGCAGGCTCAGCGGCCATGGCTCACGGGCCCAGCCGCTCTACAGCCTGTGGGACCTTCCCGGACCGGGGCACAAACCTGTGTCCCCTGCATCAGCAGGCGGACTCTCAACCACTGCGCCACCAGGGAAGCCCAAACCCCCCCTTTTTTTTTCTTTTCCCTCCTCCTCTTTTTTTACTATTGTGGTACTGATGTACCTTCCAGTTGCTGATTAATCTATAATTTTATTTTTACATTCTTTCTAACATATCTGTTAGTTTCCTAACAATAACAAAGCATTTTTACTTTGTTATTCTCTTTTTTCTTGAATTTTTGAATTTTATTTTATTTTTTTATACAGCAGGTTATTAGTTATCTATTTTATACATATTAGTGTATACATGTCAATCCCAATCTCCCAGTTCATCACACACACACACCCCACCACTTTCCCCACTTGATGTCCATACGTTTGTTCTCTACATCTGTGTCTCTATTTCTGCCCTGCAGACCAGTTTATCTGTACCATTTTTCTGTTCCACATATATGCATTCATATACGATATATGTTTTTCTCTTAATGACTTACTTCACTCTATATGACAGACTCTAGATCCATCCACGTCTCTACAAATGACCCAATTTTGTTCCTTTTTATGGCTGAGTAATATTCCATTGTATATATGTACCACATCTTCTTTATCCATTTGTCTGTCAATGGGCATTTAGGTTGCTTCCATGACCTAGCTATTGTAAATAGTGCTGCAATGAACATTGGGGTGCATGTGTCTTTTTGAATTATGGTTTTCTCTGGGTATATGTCCAGTAGTGGGGTTGCTGGGTCATATGGTAATTCTATTTTTCATTTTTTAAGGAGCCTCCATACTGTTCTCCATAGTGGCTGTGTCAATTTACATTCCCACCAACAGTGCAAGAGGGTGCCCTTTTCTCCACACCCTCTCCAGCATTTGTTGTTTGTAGATTTTCTGATGATGCCCGTTCTAACTGGTGTGAGGTGATACCTCACTGTAGTTTTGATTTGCATTTCTCTAATAATTAGTGATGTTGAGCAGCTTTTCATGTGCTCCTTGGCCATCTGTATGTCTTCTTTGGAGAAATGTCTATTTAGGTCTTCTGCCCATTTTTGGATTGGGTTGTTTGTTTCTTTAACATTGAGCTTCATGAGCTGTTTATATATTTTGGAGATTAATCCTTTGTCTGCTGATTCATTTGCAAATATTTTCTCCCATTCTGAGGGTTGTCTTTTCATCTTGTTTATGGTTTCCTTTGCTGTGCAAAAGCTTTTAAGTTTCATTAGGTCCCATTTGTTTATTTTTGTTTTTATTTCCATTACTCTAGGAGGTGGATCAAAAAAGATTTTGTGGTGATTTATGTCAAAGAGTGTTCTTCCTGTGTTTTCCTCTAAGAGTTTTATAGTGTACAGTCTTACATTTAGGTTTCTAATCCATTTTGAGTTTATTTTTTTGTATGGTGTTAGGGAGTGTTCGAATTTCATTATTTTACATGTAGCTGTCCAGTTTTCCCAGCACCACTTTTACAGAGACTGCTTTTTCTCCATTGTATATCCTTGCCTCCTCTGTCATAGATTATTGACCATAGGTGCATGGGTTTATCTCTGGGCTTTTTATCCCGTTCCATTGATCTATATTTCTGTTTTTATGCCAGTACCATATTGTCTTGATTACTGTAGATTTGTAGTATAGTCTGAAGTCAGGGAGTCTGATTCCTCCAGCTCTGCTTTTTTCCCTCAAGACTGCTTTGGCTATTCGGGGTCTTTTGTGTCTCCAAATTTTAAGATTTTTTGTTCTAGTTCTGTAAAAAATGCCATTGGTAATTTGATAGGGATTGCATTGAATCTGTAGATTGCTTTGGGTAGTAGAGTCATTTTCATGATATTGATTCTTCCAATCCAAGAACGTGGTATATCTCTCCATCTGTTGGTATCATCTTTAATTTCTTTCATCAGTTTATTATAGTTTTCTGCATACAGGTCTTTTGTCTCCCTAGGTAGGTTTATTCCTAGGTATTTTATTCTTTTTGTTGCAAGGGTAAATAGGAGTGTTTCCTTAATTTCTCTTTCAGAGTTTTCATCATTCGTGTATAGGAATGCAAGAGATTTCTGTGCATTAATTTTGTATCCTGCAACTTTACCAGATTCATTGATTAGCTCTAGTAGTGTTCTGGTGGCATCTTTAGGATTCTCTATGTATAGTATCATGTCATCTGCAAACAGTGACAGTTTACTTCTTCTTTTCCAATTTGAATTGCTTTTATTTCTTTTTCTTCTCTGATTGGTGTGACTAGGACTTCCAAAACTATGTTGAATAAGAGTGGTGAGAGTGGACATCCTTGTCTTGTTCCTGATCTTAGAGGAAATGCTTTCAGTTTTTCAACATTGAGAATGATGTTGGCTGTGGGTTTGTCGTATATGGCCTTTATTATGTTGAGGTAGGTTCCCTCTTTGCGCACTTTCTGGAGAGTTTTTGTCATAAATGGGTGTTGAATTTTGTCAAAAGCTTTTTC
Organism: Lagenorhynchus albirostris; assembly: GCF_949774975.1. Lineage (NCBI taxonomy): Eukaryota > Metazoa > Chordata > Mammalia > Artiodactyla > Delphinidae > Lagenorhynchus > Lagenorhynchus albirostris. The sequence continues at coordinate 66,972,026 of NC_083111.1, read as the reverse complement.
TGTATCTATTGAGATGATCATATGGTTTTTATTCCTTAATTTGTTAATACGGTGTGTCACATTCATTGATTTGCGTATACTGAAGAATCCTTGCATCCCTGGGATAAATCCCACTTGACCATGGTGTATGATCCTTTTAATGTGCTGTTGGATTCTGATTGCTAGTGTTTGGTTGAGGATTTTGCATCTATATTCATCAGTGATATTGGTCTGTAATTTTCTTTTTTTGTAGTATCTTTGTCTGGTTTTGGTATCAGGGTGATGGTGGCCTCATAGAATGAATTTGAGAGTGTTCCGTCCTCTGCAATATTTGGAAGAATCTGAGAAGGATGGGTGTTAGCGCTTCTCTACATGTTTGATAGAATTCATCTGTGAAGCCATCTGGTCCTGGACTTTTGTTTGTTGGAAGATTTTTAATCACAGTTTCAACTTCATTACTTGTGATTGGTCTGTTCATATTTTCTGTTTCTTCCTGGTTGAGCCTTGGAAGGTTATACCTTTCTAAGAATTTGTCCATTTCTTCCAGGTTGTCCATTTTATTGGCATAGAGTTGCTTGTAGTAGTCTCTTATGATGCTTTGTATTTCTGCAGTGTCTGTTGTAACTTCTCCTTTTTCATTTCTAATTTTATTGATTTGAGTCCTCTCCCTCTTTTTCTTGATGAGTTTGGCTAAAGGTTTATCAATTTTTTTATCTTCTCAAAGAACCAGCTTTTAGTTTTATTGATCTTTGCTATTGTTTTCTTTGTTTCTATTTCATTTATTTCTGCTCTGATCTTTATGATTTCTTTCCTTCTACTAACTTTGGGTTTTGTTTGTTCTTCTTTCTCTAGTTCTTTAAGGTGTAAGGTTAGATTGTTTATTTGAGATGTTTGTTGTTTCTTGAGGTAGGCTTGTATTGCTATAAAATTCCCTCTTAGAACTACTTTTGCTGCTTCCCATAGGTTTTGGATCATCATGTTTTCGTTGTCATTTGTCTCTAGGTATTTTTTGATTTCCTCTTTGATTTCTTCATTGATCTCTTATTTAGTAACGTATTTTTTAGCCGCCATGTCTTTGGGTTTTTTATGTTTTTTTTCCCTGTAATTGATTTCTAATCTCGTAGTGTTGTGGTCAGAAAGATGCTTGATATGATTTCAATTTTCTTAAATTTACTGAGGGTTGATTTGTGACCCAAGATGTGATCTATCCTAGAGAATGTTCCATGTGCACTTGAGAAGAAAGTGTAATCTGCTGTTTTTGGATGGAATATCCTATAAACATCAATTAAATCTATCTGGTCTATTGTGTCATTTAAAGCTTGTGTTTCCTTATTAATTTTCTGTTTAGGTGATCTGTCCATTGGTGTAAGTGAGGTGTTAAAGTCCCCCACTATTACTGTGTTACTGTCAATTTCCTCTTTTATAGCTGTTAGCAGTTGCCTTATGTATTGAGGTGCTCCTATGTTGGGTGCATATATAATTGTTATATCTTCTTGGATTGATCCCTTGATCATTATGTAGTGTCTGTCCTTCCTTGTCTCTTGTAACATTCTTTTTTTTAAAGTCTATTTTATCTGATATGAGTATTGCTACTCCAGCTTTTTTTTGATTTCCATTTGCAAGGAATATCTTTTTCCATCCCCTCACTTTCAGTCTGTTTGTGTCCCTTGGTCTGAAGTGGGTCTCTTGTAGACAGCATATACATGGGTCTTGTTTTTGTACCCATTCAGTGAGCCTGTGTCTTTTGGTTGGAGCATTTAATCCATTCACGTTTAAGCTAATTATCAATATGTACGTTCCTATTACCATTTTCTTAATTGTTATGGGTTTGTTTTTGTAGGTCCTTTTCTTCTCTTGTGTTTCCTACTTAGAGAAGTTCCTTTGGCATTTGTTGTAGAGCTGGTTTGGTGGTGCTGAAGTCTCTTAGTTTTTGCTTGTCTGTAAAGCTTTTGATTTCTCCATCGAATCTGAATGAGATCCTTGCCGGGTAGAGTCATCTTGGTTGTAGGTTCTTCCCTTTCATCACTTTAAATATGTCATGCCACTCCCTTGTGGCTTGTAGAGTTTCTGCTGAAAAATCAGCTGTTAACCTTATGGGAGTTCCCTTGTATGTTATTTGTCATTTTTCCCTTGTTGCTTTCAATAATTTTTCTTTGAATTTAATTTTTGCCAGTTTGATTACTATGTGTCTTGGCATGTTTCTCCTTGGGTTTATCCTGCCTGGGACTCTCTATGCTCCCTGGACTTGGGTGGCTATTTCCTTTCCCATGTTAGGGAAGTTTTTGACTATAATCTCTTCAAATATTTTCTCAGGTCCTTTCTCTCTCTCTTCTCCTTCTGGGACTCCTATAATGCAAACGTTGTTGCGTTTAATGTTGTCCCAGAGGTCTCTTAGGCTGTCTTCATTTCTTTTCATTCTTTTTTCTTTATTCTGTTCCACGGCAGTGAATTCCACCATTCTGTCTTCCAGGTCACTTACCCATTCTTCTGCCTCAGTTATTCTGCTATTGATTCCGTCCAGTGTATTTTTCATTTCAGTTATTGTATTGTTCATCTCTATTTGTTTGTTCTTTAATTCTTCTAGATCTTTGTTAAACATTTCTTGCATCTTCTCAATCTTTGCCTCCATTCTTTTTCTGAGGTCCTGGATCATGTTCACTATCGTTATTCTGAATTCTATTTCTGGAAGGTTGCCTATCTCCACTTCATTTAGTTGTTTTTCTGGGGTTTTATCTTGTTCCTTCAACTGGTACATAGCCCTCTGCCTTTTCATCTTGTCTATCTTTCTGTGAATGTGGTTTTTGTTCCACAGGCTGCAGGATTGTAGTTCTTCTTGCTTCTGCTGTCTGCCCTCTGGTGGATGAGGCTATCTAAGAGGCTTGTGTAAGTTTCTTGATGGGAGGGACTGGTGCTGGATAGAGCTGGGTGTTGCTCTGGTGCACAGAGCTCAGTAAAACTTTACTCTGCTTGTCTGCTGATGGGTGGGGTTGGGTTCCCTCCCTGCTGATTGTTTGGCCTGAGGGGACCCAGCACTGAAGCCTACCCAGCTCTTTGGTGGGGCTAATGGCGGACTCTGGGAGGGCTCACGCCAAGGAGTACTTCCCAGAACTTCTGCTGCCAGTGTCCTTGTCCTCACGGTGAGACACAGCCACCCCCCGCCTCTGCAGGAGACCCTCCAACACTATCAGGTAGGTCTGGTTCAGTCTCCTACGGGGTCACTGCTCCTTCCCCTGGGTCCTGATGCACACACTACTTTGTGTGTGCCCTCCAAGAGTGTAGTCTCTGTTTCTCCCAGTCCTGTCAAAGTCCGGCAATCAAATCCCACTAGCCTTCAAAGTCTGATTCTCTAGGAATTCCTCCTCCTGTTGCCGGACCCCCAGGTTGGGAAGCCTGACGTGGGGCTCAGAACCTTCACTCCAGTGGGTGGACTTCTGTGGTATAAGTGTTCTCCAGTTTGTGAGTCACCCACCCAGCAGTTATGGGATTTGATTTTATTGTGGTTGTGCCCCTCGTTCCGTTTCATTGTGGCTTCTCCTTTGTCTTTGGTTGTGGGATATCTTTTTTGGTGATTTCCAGTGTCTTCCTGTCGATGATTGTTCAGCAGTTAGTTGTGATTCCAGTGCTCTCACAAGAGGGAGTGAGCGCACGTCCTTCTACTCCGCCATCTTGAACCAATCTCTTTTTTTTTTTTTGCCACCCCATGTGGCTTGCGGGATCGATTTGTGAGCCCGGGGTCAGGCGGAAGCTCCTGCGGTGGGAGCTCCGAGTCCAAACCACTGGACTCACAGAGAACCTCAGACCCCAGGGAATATTCATTGGAGTGAGGTCTCACTGAGTTCCTCATCTCAGCAAAAAGACCCACCTCTACCCAATAGCCTACAAATTCCAGTGTTGGAAGCCTCAGGCCAAACAACCAGTAAAACAGGAACACAATCCGACTCATAAAAAAAAAAAAAAAATTGAGATGGCACAAAAATATGTCACAGATGAAGGAGCAAGGTAAAAACCTAATAAAGGTTTTTATTAAGACCAAATAAATGAAGAGGAAATAGGCAATCTACCTGAAAAAGAATTCAGAGTAATGATAGTAAAGATGATCCAGAATCTCAGAAATAGAATGGAATCATGGATTGAGACAATACAAGAAATGTTTAACAAAGATCTAGAAGAACTAAAGAACAAACAGAGATGAAAAACACAATAACTGAAATGAAAAATACACTAGAAGGAATCAATAACAGAATAACAGAGGCAGAAGAACGAATAAGTGAGCTGGAAGACAAAATGGTGGAAATAACTGCCAAGGAGCAGAATAAAGAAAAAAGAATAAAAAGAATTGAAGACAATCTCAGAGGCCTCTGGGACAACACTAAACACACCAACATTTGACTTATAGGGGTCCCAGAGAAGAAGAGAAAAAGAAAGGGTCTGAGAAAATATTTGAAGGGATTATAGTGGAAAAATTCCCTAACATGGGAAAGGAAATAGTCACCCAAGTCCAGGAAGCACAGAGACTCCCATACAGGATAAACACACCAAGACACATATTAATCAAACTAACAAAAATTAAATTCAAAGAAAAAATATAAAAAGCCGCAAGGGAAAAACAAAAAATAACATACAAAGGAATCCCCATAAGGTTATCAGCTGATTTTTCAGTGGAAACTCTGCAGGCCAGAAAGGAGTGGCAGGATATACTTAAAGTAATGAAAGAGAAAGACCTCTAACCAAGATGACTCTACCCAGCAAGGATCTCATTCAGATTCAATGGAGAAGTCAAAAGCTTTTCAGACAAACAAAAGCTAAGAGAATTCAGCACCACCAAACCAGCCTTACAACAAATGCTAAAGAAACTTCTCTAAGCGGGATACACAAGAGAAGAAAAAGACCCACAAAAACAAACCCAAAACAATTAAGAAAATGGTAATAGGAACATACATATTGATAATAACCTTGAATGTAAATGGATTAAATGCCCCAACCAAAAGACACAGACTGGCTGAATGAGTACAAAAACAAGACCCATATATATGCTGTCTACAAGAGACCCACTTCAGACCTAGGGATACATATATACTGAAAGTGAAGGGATGGAAAAAGATATTCCATGCAAATGGAAAACAAAAGAAAGCTGGAGCAGTAATACTCGTATCAGATAAAATAGACTTTAAAATAAAGACTGTTACAAGAGATAAGGAGGGACACTACATAATGATCAAAGGATGAATCCAAGAAGAAGATATAACAATTATAAATGTTTATGCACCCAACATAGGAGCACCTCAATACATAAGGCAAATGCTAACAACCATGAAAGGAGAAATCGACAGTAACACAATAATAGTGGGGGACTTTAACACCCCACTTACACCAATGGACAGATCATCCAAACAGAAAATTAATAAGGAAACACAAGCTTTAAATGACACAATAGACCAGATAGATCTAACTGATATTTATAGAACATTCCACCTAAAAGTGGCAGAATACACTTTCTTCTCAAGTGCACATGGAACATTCTCTAGGATAGATCACATCTTGGGTCACAATCAAGCCTTGGAAAATTTAAGAAAATTGAAATCATATCAAGCATCTTTTCTGACCACAATGCTATGAGATTGGAAATCAACTACAGGAAAAAAAATGTAAAAAACACAAATACATGGAGGCTAAACAGTGCGCTACTAAATAACCAAGAAATCACTAAAGAAATCAAAGAAGAAATTTAAAAAATACATAGAAACAAATGACAATGAAAACACAACAACCCAAAACCTATGGGACACAGCAAAAGCAGTTCTAAGAGGGAAGTTTATAGCAATACAATCTCACCTCAAGAAACAAGACAAATCTCAAATAAACAATCTAAACCTACACTTAAAACAACTAGAGAAAGAGAAGAAAACCCGGTCAGTAGAAGGAAAGAAATCATAAATATCAGAGCAGAAATAAATGAAATAGAAATGAAGAAAATAATAACAAAGATCAATAAAATTAAAAGGTGATTCTTTGAGAAGATAAACAAAATTGATAAACCCTTAGCCAGACTCATCAAGAAAAAAAGGGAGAGGATGCAAATCAATAAAATTAGAAATGAAAAAGGAGTAATCACAACTGACACTGCAGAAATACAAAGGATTACAAGAGACTACTACAAACAACTATATGCCAATAAAATGGACAACCACGAAGAAATGGACAAATTCTTGGAAATGTACAATTTTGAAAGACTGAACCAGGAAGAATTAGAAAATATAAACAGACCTATCCAACTAATGAAATTGAAACCATAATTAAAAATTTTCCAAGGAACAAAAGTTCAGGACCAGATGGCTTCACAGATGAATTCTATCAAACATTTACAGACGAGCTAACACCCATCCTTCTCAAACTCTTCCAAAAAATTGCAGAGGAAGAAACATTCCCAAATTCATTCTATGAAGCCACCATCATCCTGATACCAAAACCAGAAAAAGATATTACAAAAAAAGAAAATTATAGGGGCTTCCCTGGTGGCGCAGTGGTTAAGAGTCCACCTGCCGATGCAGGGGACACAGGTTCGTGTCCCGGTCCAGGAAGATCCCACATGCCGCAGAGTGGCTAGGCCCGTGAGCCATGGCCGCTGAGCCTGCATGTCCGGAGCCTGTGCTTCGCAACGGGAGAGGCCACTACAGTGAGAGACCCGTGTACCACAAAAAAAAAAAAAAAGAAAATTATAGACCAATATCACTGATGAACATAGATGCAAAAATCCTGAACAAAATACTAGCAAACAGAATCCAGCAGCACATTAAAAGGATCATACACCATGATCAAGTGGGACTTATCCCAGGGATGCAAGGATTCTCCAATATACACAAATCAATCAATGTGATACACCACATTAACAAATTAAGGAATAAAAACCATATGATCATTTCAATAGATGCAGAAAAAGCTTTTGACAAAATTCAACACGGATTTATGATAAAACTCTCCAGAAAATGGGCATAGAGGGAACCTACCTCAACATAATAAAGGCCATATATGACAAACCCACAGCAAGCATCATACTCAATGTTGAAAAACTGAAAGCATTTACACCAGGATCAGGAACAAGACAAGGATGTCCACTCTCACCACTCTTACTCAACATAGTTTCGGAAGTCCTATTCATAGCAATCAGAGAAGAAAAAGAAATAAAAGGAATACAAATTGAAAAAGAAGAAGTAAACCTGTCACTATTTGCCAATGACGTGATACTCTACATAGGAAATCCTAAAGAGGCCACCAGAAAACTACTAGAACTAATCAATGAATTTTTTAAGGTTGCAGGATACAAAATTAATGCACAGAAATCTCTGGCATTCTTACACACCAACAATGAAAAATCAGAAAGAGAAATTAAGGAAACAGTCCCATTTACCACTGCAACAAAAAGAATAAAATACCTAGGAATAAACCTGCCTAAGGAGGCAAAAGACTTGTATTCAGAAAACTATAAGACACTGATGAAAGAAATCAAAGATGATATAAACAGATGGAGAAATATACCATGTTCTTGGATTGGAAGAATCAATATTGTGAAAATGACTATACTACCCAAAGTAATCTACAGATTCATTGCAATCCCTATCAAACTACCAATGGCATTCTTCACAGAATTAGAACAAAAAATCTTACAATTTGTATGGAAGCACAAAAGAACCCGAATAGCCAAAGCAATCTTGAGAAAGAGAAACGGAGTTGGAGGAATCAGGCTCCCCAACTTCAAATTGTACCTCAAAGCTACAGTAATCAAGACAGTATGGTACTGGCACAAAAATAAGAATATAGATCAATGGTACAGGATAGAAAGCCCAGAGATAAACCCACGCACATATGGGCACCTAATTTACGACAAAGGAGGCAAGAACATACAATGCAGAAAAGACGGCCTCTTCAATAAGTGATGCTGGAATAACTGGACAGCTACATGTGAAAGAATGAAATTAGAACACTCCCTAACACCATACACAAAAATAAACTCCAAATGGATTAAAGACTTAAATGTAAGACCAGACACTATAAAACTTTTAGAGGAAAACATAGGAAAAACACTCTTTGACATAAACCACAGCAAGATCTTTTTTGACCCACCTCCTAGAGTAACAGAAATAAAAACAAATGGGACTTAATTAAACTTAAAAGCTTTTGCACAGCAAAGGAAATCATAAACAAGACAAAAAGACAACCCTCAGAATGGGAGAAAATATTTGCAAATGAAACAGACAAAGGATTAATCTCCAAAATATACAAACAACTCATGGATCTCAATATCAAAAAACCAAACAGTCCAGTTAAAAAATGGGTGGAAGACCTAAATAGACATTTCACCAAGGAAGACATACAGATGGCCAAGAGGCACATGAAAAGCTGCTCAACATCACTAATTATTAGAGAAATGCAAATCAAAACTACAGTGAGGTATCACCTCACACCAGTCAGAATGGCCATTATCAAAAAAGCTAGAAACAATAAATGCTGGAAAGGATGGGGTGAAAATGGAACCCTCCTGCACTGTTGGTGGGAATGTAAATTGATACAGCCACTATGGAGAACAGTATGGAGGTTCCTTAAAAAACTGAAAATAGAACTACCATATGACCCAGCAATCCCACTACTGGGCATATACCCTGAGAAAACCATAAACAGACATGCACCACAATGTTCACTGCAGCACTATTTACAATAACCAGGACATGGAACCAACCTAAACGTCCACTGACAGATGAATGGATAAAGAAGATGTGGCACATTTATACAATGGAATATTACTCAGCCATAAAAAGAAACGAAACTGAGTTATTTGTAGTGAAGTGGATGGACCTAGAGTCTGTCATACAAAGTGAAGTTAAGTCAGAAAGAGAAAAACAAATACCGTATGCTAACACATATATATGGAATCTAAAAAAAAAAAATAGTACTGATGAACCTAGTTTCAGGGCAGGAATAAAGAGGAAGACATAGAGAATGGACTTGATGACATGGGGTGGGAGGACGAAGCTGGGGCGAAGTGAGAGTAGCATCGACATATATACACTACGGAATGTAAAATAGTTGGCTGGTGGGAAGCAGCCGCATAGCACAGGGAGATCAGCTCGGTGCTTTGCGATGACCTAGAGGGGTGGGATAGGGAGGGTGGGAGGAAGGCTCAAGAGGGAGGAGATATGGGGACATGTGTATGCATATGGCTGATTCACTTTGTTGTGCAACAGAAACTAACATGGTATTGTGAAGCAATTATACTCCAGTAAAGTTCTATTAAAAAAAAAAAAAAAAGAGCAGAGTCTGGTCCCCCAGCTCCCCCGAGCCCAGCATGGGACCTGGCACAGAGCAAGAGCTCCACGCGTGCTGGTGAAATTGACAAGATGCTAGCTCACGTTATGCTCCCAACCTGAGTGTCATCAATCAAAACACCATCTCCCAGGTCACGGCCTCACTTTGGGGAGGAATGTCAGCCCTCTTAACATCAGCCAATGTAATGGCCACTACTCATCAATCTCTTTGTACACTTAACTTTTTGCTTCTTCTCAACAGCCCTATTTTAAGAAGACAAACTGAGGTTTAGTGAGTGAAGGCAGCTAGAGAGTAGATGAGGTACAACATGAGGTCAGGTCTCTTTGTGTCTTAATTCTGTCCTAACTCCCAGAGGTGGGCAAATCCTTTACAGAGCTTCCCTCCCTCAGAACAGTGAATCCTCAGAGAACAGAGTAAATCCTTAGAGAATACGATCTAATGAGAAAAGCAGCCTATTGGATGTGCACTCATGAGGGCCCCTTTTCACATGTCCGCACTCAATGTACAGGAAAGGGAGAAAGCCAAGGAAACAGGTATAGATCCATCTCCTTTAATCCTCACAGCGTCTGTCTGGAAGTAGTATTTTCCAGAGAGAGACACTGAATCACACAGGTGTTAAAAGTGCGCAAAGTCCCCCGGCTAGAAGTACAAAGTCTAGGGCTTCCTGACTGCAGAGCAGGAAAGCTTTCCTCCCCACCAAGACCCCTCAGCAAAGACTGCACCAGAAGCCTCGTGCAAGTCGTCTGAGCTGTTTGTTCATCCCACTGAGCTTGGCATTGTGCCCATCACTCCAGCAGGTGCTCTGGGTGCCAGATCCCGTCCTCCCTCACCCCTCTTTTCCTCCCTCCCTTCCTTCAACTCTGTTACTTGCCCTCTTGGCTTCACGACAACAGATCACATTGGATCAGCAGACCTTCCCAATGTCTGGCCTGCCTTGTGCCCATGCTTTTGAGTCTGAAACCCTGAAACACCTACACACCCAGAGACACAAGTATTTGCAACGTGCCCCTGTTTTTTTCTTTCCTGGGGTTCTGCTGTGGCTCGGCTGTGGGCTGCGGGGAGAAAGCAAGTGGGCTCCCCTGGTTACCTTCGTGGTCTGGCAGTGGGAAAGGAATGTGACCTTGGCAAAAGGGTCTGAAAGTCCGTTGCTGTCGGCTGCGATGAGGCCCCGGGCTTGGTACATGTGAGCTCTCAGCTGGAAGACATGCCGGTCTGTGGACAAATAACGGGAAGGGGTGGCATTAGCAGGCTTCCGAGGAACAGTGAGTGCGAGTGGGTGTCTGTGTGTGATGCTCACCTGTGGGTGTTTCCGGAGACAGACAAAGGAGACCACGGGCACTGAAGGCCTCTTAGACCAAAATGGACACAGGGAAGATGGGGGAAGAGGTCAAAGTGCTCCAAAGAGGGCACTTTGGAGCCAGGCATTCTCCTTGGTGCATTCACCACACTGTGGGATTTAATCTTCATAACGAAACAACCCCGTGACATATATACCATTATCTTCATTTTATAGATGAGGGAAATGGTTCCTAAAAAGGCTAAAATACATTTCCAAGTTTTCAGAGCTAACTAATTCCAGAGCCTGGATTTCATTTCCGTCAGATTCCAAAATCCAAATCTCTTCCTAAAATACCACATTTTAAAAATCTATATGCAAAACGGCAACAGACTCACAGACATAGAAAACAAACTTGTGGCTACCAAAGGGGAGAGGGATGGGGGAGGGATAAATTAGGGGTATGTGATGAACGGATACAGACTACTATGTATGAAATAGATAAGCAACAGGATATATTGTACAGCACAAGGAATTATAGCCATTATTTTGTAATAACTTATAATGGAGTATAATCTGCAAAAATACTGAATCACTGTGCTGTACACCTGAAAATGATATCATATTGTAAGTCAATGATACTTCAATAAAAAATTTAAAAATACCACATTTCACCTCTTAGTAAAACCTCCTGTTTCCAATGGTGTGTGTGTATAAGAAAGGGGGACATTTCTTCATTTTTGCTTCCATAAACTCAGTAAAGTCTTGAGTCATCCATCCATCCATTCTGCCATTCAGCCAGCCAGTGTCATTTTGAGCACCTATAGTATACCAGGCACAGTTCCGGCCTCTGAGGATTCTGAAGCAGCTAAGACAGCCCCTGACCTTGGGGAGCTCCAGGGACGGGGCAGAAGATAAGCAAGTGCCCCAATCCCAGTAACAGGACCCAGAGCTAAGTGTCCTGCAGGAGATACAGGCAGAGGGCATGGGAGGTTAAAGGCAGGAGTGAGCACACCTGGTTGACGGGATGGGAGGCAGAGACAGGGCTGCAGGTGGGGCAGACCAGGGTTCAGTGGGGAAACCCCAAAGAAGAGTTGAGTTAATCATATGCCTTGTTTCATGGACTTTATGATCCTTGGCCCTTGCCTGGCCCCTCTTGCTTTTTATATTCATTTGTTCCCTTTTACCCTCTTTTAAAAAAAAATTATTTCGTTCATGGATCATGCCTTTGGTGTTGTATCTAAAAAATCATTGCCATACTTAAAATCATCTTGGTTTTCTCCTATATTATCTTCTAGGAGTCTTATAGTTTTGCATTTTGTATTTAGGTTTATGATCCATTTTGAGTTAACTTTTGCAAATGTCGTAAGTTCGATGTCTAGATTTATATTTTTGCATGTGTGTGTCCAGTTGTTCCAGCACCATTTGTTGAAAAGACTATGCTTGCTCCATTGTATTGCCTTCGCTTGTTTGTCAAAGATCAACTGAATATATTTATGTAGGTTTATTTCTGGGCTCTCTATTGTGTTCCACTGACCTATTTGTCTATTCTTTTGCTAATACTGCACTGTCTTGATGACTGTAGCTTTATAGTAAGTCGTGATGTCGGGTAGCGTCAGTCTTCCAACTTTGTTCTTCTTAATATTGTGTTGACTCTTCTGGGTTTCTGCCTCTCCACATGAACTTTAGAATCAGTTTGTTGATATCCACAAAACAACTTGCTGGGATTTTAATTGAGATTGCATTGAATCAAGAAAAACATTAAGCAACAGAACTATCTATTTAAAATTGGAACAAGGAGATAAAAGCTTGGATAAGTTACAGAGGTAAATCCTCATCTTTCACAATGAGTAGTTATGTGTTAAATGTAAAATCAAGAAATAGTGATATAAACATATCATGTAGAATAAAGGGAGATAAATACCTTAACAAAAACTGTTAAAAGTGTTTTTCCCTTTTACCCTCTTACCCAAGAGAGCTCCTTAAAAGGGTGACAGTTAACAAAGGAACATTCAGCAGAGGGTTGAGGAATTTCCTGACCAGGGTATGTCAAGAGAGCCCACGCTCTCTAAGCGTTCCTTAACACACTACATAAGTGGGCAAATTTCTCAGCTGGGAGTGAACTTGAGAATAGCTCATTCCCTGAGATCATCCACAAGCTGTCCCTGAAGTGAGTCACCCCAGAATTTTAGCAGAGCTCCCAATACAACCACATAGGCAGGACACTGCACACCTCCAGGGGTCGCCATTGACTTGGTCTAGGTTTTTGTTTTTCTGAAACCTTGAGTCTTACCAGCTCTGTTCCTTAGACTAGTAAAGCCAGCTTCCTCTTTGCTCCCATACTTTGGCCCATCTCTGTGCTGCGGCTCACTTTCCACGTGTGGTTATTAGAGACACGTCTGATTGCCCCCATTGGAGGGCCAGGATCACCTCTCCCACCACTCCTCATTCCCCACTAGTTTTCCCACCGTACCTTCCATATGCAGGTGCAAACTAATTATTGGTTGAATGGATATGTTCTGAAGCATAAAATGAACGCAGAAAGGAAATTCTCCAGGAGGTGTGGAAGGCAGCCAAAGCCATTAATGTCAGGGCACAGCCGAGCAAGTTTATTAGGTCATTCCATGAAAAGAACATGCTGCAGAGGGTCAGAAAGCTTTGGAAAAAGCCTTTCCTCTCCTCTGAATCGTTAGTAGCTGGGACAGCAAATATGTCCAGGTACCTTGGGTCTCTAGAGATAGTGTCTATAGAAATAAAAAGGTAACTTGATGTGGGTGTTTTCACCCAAAGATGAAAACTCTAAAGACAGGATGGAAAGCAGTGGAAATAAAGAAGAGTTTGGAGACAGTTTGTTCCATCATTTACTAGCTGTGTGATCTTGGGCAATTTCTAAACACTTCCAATACATCCTTTCTCCACCTGTAGAATGAAGAAACCACCCAAGGTTGGTGTGAGAAATAAATCAAATCCTATGTGTAAAGTGTATGGCACAATGCTTGGCATATGGTAGGGGTTGTGCATTTTTCAAAGAGACAGAGCTGAGTTTTCCTTGTTCTTACGCATTGATATTGGGCATGGAAACCACAAGCTGAACCATTGGATAAATATCTCTAGAACTCTGTCTTTAAGTATTAAGCCATTTAGGTTCCACTGGCAGTCAAGTTCAGTCAACATCAGAGAAGCCTTGTGCAACATGGGAAACCTGGATTTGTAGACAGTCCTCCAGTGTTTCAGACACTGGCTCAATTCAAAACTCAACTTCAGTTGAAGTGAAGGTAAAACTGTTCTACCCTATCTGAATTCAGCAGCAAGGATCATGCAAATTGAAGCAATTTGGAAACAGAAAGCAAAATGAAACTGTAAGGCATTAATGCTTAGACTAAAGTTCAAAATTATATGGAAATGTAAATATGATGGCACTCATAGCAAATACCTACGTAGAAGAGAGGATTACATAAACCATGCTGAACTGCTAAAAGTAGCCAACCCAAGAACCAAGCTAGAGAAACATGAGTGACCCCAATGATACCAGTTTCTACTGAGTCATTACTGGGAAATGTAAATGGCTGCTGTTCATGGGTCAAAACCCCAATGCCATGTAAAAGGAAATCTGCTTTAATTCCACAGGTCCTATGAGCACAAGAACTTACTGATGTCTCTTTAAAAGACATCTTTTGCTTTATTATTTTTTAAATTGTATTTATTTTTGGCTGCATTGGGTCTTTGTTGCTGCATGCGGGCTTTCTCTAGTTGTGGCGAGCAGGGGCTACTCTCTGTTGCAGTGCGTGGGCTTCTCATCGTGGTGGCTTCTCTTGTTGCAGAGCACAGGCTCTAGGCACACGGGCTTCAGTAATTGTAACACGTGGGCTAAGTAGTTGTGGCTCGTGGGCTCTGGAGCACAGGCTCAATAGTTGTGGCGCACAGGCTTAGTTGCTCTGCGGCATGTGGGATCTTCCCGGACCAGGGATCGAACCCGTGTCCCCTGCATTGGCAGGCGGATTCTTAACCACTGCACCACCAGGGAAGCCCCAAAAAAGACATCTTTTGCTTTAAATGCAAACTCAATCTATATAGTCTGCTAACGAAGAAGCTCATATTGCATTCTCTCCATTAACAGAAAAATATAAATATTTATTCCAGATGTTTAATAACTTCACTTTATTCTTTAGATGGGACATTGGAAGGTCAGAAAGAAAACTTAGAAACTGTATTAAAAGAGGCAAATAAGTTGATCCTAAAATAATGTGCAAACAGCTCATGAATGCCACCCCTCAGAAGCCCACCAGACACATCTTATGACCCTCTTGGCCCAGTGGGCATCATACCTTGGTAGAGCAGGTTAGCTGGGGGTTTACTGATGCCAGCCCCTTCGGAGGACATTTCTGCTTCATAGCCTGCTGGTAAGTTGTTCAAAATGGCACTAGAGTGTCTGGTGGAGCCCAGCCACATGTACACGTCAATTTTTGCTTGCATCGACCAACCAGCCGGCTGTTTTCCAGGAAGCTGGGGAAAGGTTACAAGGAAGAGACCCCCTCATTAGTAGAAGCCATTGTGGGCCTCACTCTCTGAGAAAAGAGGTCCTTCCCTGGGGCTCCTATTAAAATGAGACCAATGACCCCAGTTGCCACGATGCACAGTTTTAGAGGAGGATCCAGGTTTAATGGGGCCTGAAGCTCAAACAGGCCCTGTGTGATCATTTAAACCTAACAGGTAGGTATGGTTATTACCCATTTTATAGATGAGAAAACTCAGGCTCAGAGAGGCTAAATAAGTTCCTAAGATCACTCAGTTTTTAAGTGATGGAGCCAGGACTCGAACCAGGGGAGATGATACCAGATGTGGGCTCTGGACTCTGAACGCCCACAGCCTGCTTCTCCCCACACTGAGTTGAAATCCCCCTTCCCAGAACTTCCAATTGCCTTGAGTTCCAACCACAGCCTCTGCTTCTTTGCTTTGCTCAGGAGAACTCGAATTCTTCTTCCATAGGTCAGGCCCCCGTGGGCTTCAGGGCATCTACCTGCCCTACCACGTTGTTTCTTCCTGCTAGACACCTCTCATCCCTTCACCCCTCCCTCACGCAGTGTGGTTTCAAATTCCCTTGCTACCCTGCTTTCCCTCCTTTGAATGTACTCGGATTTGTATTTATATTTGTTTGAATTTGTGTTTATGTGTGTAGTAGTGTGTGTGTGGTGTGTGGGTGCGTGCGTTCTCAACATGTGAAGGGCACAACTCAATGCAGAGCGGCTCCTTTATTTCTCCGTCACCAGGATTAGGGGACTCCTCACCCCCATCTAAGGAACCTCAGGCCCCAGACTTGTCTGGGTGCAGGATTTCCGGCAAGGTTTTCGCTCGGAAAGTGGCCACCTCTCCAGATTTCGTCGACTCTTCTAAGTGCCTCTTCTCAGTGTTTCCTAGGATTTCCCATCAATGCACAATTCCCCTTTCTTCTGCACCACTTCTTTTCCATGGAGAATCACAAAATCCCACTGGGAGAGGCTACCACTTGCTCTGACAATTTCCCAGGCACCCATGGAAAGCCCCAGAACCCCAAACTGTGCCTGGTTCTTGGCCTGCCTTCCTGTCTTGCTCTGTGAGTTCCCCAAGAGGACTGTGAGCAACTCAGTTCAGCAGCTACTACCAAGTGCCACCAGACCTTGCTGAGGGAGTGGGGCCAGAAGGGCCTCACAATGACTGCGACACAGTCCTGGGCTTCCCTTCCAAGAGCTCACATTTAGACAGGGAGGCCGACTTGCATTCACTTACTCAAATGCAAGGTCAAGTGTAAGAGAGAAGATGCCACAGGACCAGAGGAGAAGCAGGTATATCCATCCTTTCTTTAATACTCACATATTCCAGTAGGCTTTAATAAGTACTTTGGAGTTGGACTCGTAGAGAAGGCATCCCAGGAGGAGGGAAGTGCCTGAACAGAGATACAGAGGCAGGAGCTAACTGTGGTGATTAGGGCTGACGTTTAGTGAGCGCTTACTTGGTGCCAGGGACAGATTTGCTAAGAGCTTTCAGCAAAGAAAAAGCTGGAACAGAGAATGACACAGATGAGGCTGCAGAATCCTGCTGAGTATACGGAGGAGTTTAGATTTTATTCTTTAGGGAATAGGATGCCATTATTTATTCAGCTTTAAAAAAACAACTAAGGGGGGGCTTCCCTGGTGGCGCAGTGGTTGAGAGTCTGCCTGCTGATGCAGGGGACACGGGTTCGTGCCCCGGTCCGGGAAGATCCCACATGCCGCGGAGCGGCTGGGCCCGTGAGCCATGGCCGCTGAGCCTGCGCGTCCGGAGCCTGTGCTCTGCAGCGGGAGAGGCCACAACAGTGAGAGGCCCGCGTAACGCAAAAACAAAACAAAACAAAACAAAACTAAGGGGGCTTCCCTGCTGGTTCAGTGGTTAAGAATCCGCCTGACAATGCAGGGGACACGGGTTCGAGCCCTGGTCCAGGAAGATCCCACATGCTGCGGAGCAACTAAGCCCGTGAGCCACAACTACTGAGCCCACGTGCCACAACTACTGAAGCCCGCACGCCTAGAGCCTGTGCACCACAACAAGAGAAACCTCCTCAATGATAAGCCCATGCACCTCAACGAAGAGTAGCCCCAGCTTGCCACAACTAGAGAAAGCCCACGCGCAGCAACGAAGACCCGATGCAGCCAAAAAAAAAAAAAAAAAAGTGATACTTCCAAAAAATTTTAAAAAAAGAAACAACTAAGGTCATTTTGCTGTTAGTAAAGACAACCAGTCTGCAACTCATCATTTTAAAAATTATAATAAGACAAAAGACCCTCAATTCATCACTTCCACAATAATAATGAAAATAGCTAAAATGCATTGAGCACTTGTTCAATCAAACAAATAGCTATTGAGAGCCTAAGGTTATTTTGTTGTAATAAAAGCAATCCCTCTGCCATCTGTATACATCCCTAGGACATCAATTCACAAAGGCAGGATTTTTGACTGTCATATCACAGTGATGTCCCCAGTGCCTAAAATAGTACTTGGCACTCAGAAAATATTTGTTGAATTATTTATTTCTTTTTCTAATAATAATATTTTACATGTGCTGAGCACTTACATTGTCCCAGGCCCTGGTCTAATGTTCCTCCCTACACACAGAACGGCCTATTACTTGCATACTATTAACAAGCAATAGGTTATCATTCATCTTCATGACGACTGTAAAATAAATTCTTTCATTATGTGTATTTTAAAGATGAAGAAGTGGAGGTTCAGAGAGGTTAAGACAATTGTCCAATGTCACAAAGCCAGGCAGGGATAGAGCCAAGACTCAACCCTGCTCTACCTGGCTCCAGAGCCCATCCTCTTGGCCCAAGCTCCTCATACACTGGTACGTGTACCCGTGCATGTGAACTGCTGGGGCATCTGGTTAAAATATAAATTCTGACTCAGCGGTTGTGGGGTAGGATTTGAGATTTCTCCCTGTTGGTGCTTATCCTGCTGGTCTATGGACCACAGTTTTAAGTGTTTGAGTAGCAAGACTCTTAACTATGCTGTGTTGCCCCCAAGCAGGTCCAATATCCTTTGCTTCTTAAAGTAAAACAAAAACACAAAATGTCCTTCATCTCTACTGCTATGAAAACAACCTGTATATGTGAATTCATGGCTAGAAACCAAAACTCAGCTAACATCTTGTGAAAACGTTATACAAGGACCATGGCTGCATGCCTAAAGTTTGCTGTTTATACATCTTTTTAAAAATACACACCTTGAAATTGTTTGCAAGACAATGCAGTCTCTCACTTAGGAATCCAAGTTGGAACTGACGCACCATCACTGAGCACCTTCCTAGGTGCTCGCAGAAACAACCCACGTTTCACTTCACGTGCATTTCCAGCCTCAGCTGTCTTCCCTGCCTTCCCCTCCCCTGCTCTCCCCTTTCTCTCATGTGCTCCTGAAGCCTGACCAACCAGAGCAACTTCTTTCCTTTTAAGAATAGCATGGCAGGGCAGGGAGGGAAAGAGAGAGAGAGAGAGAAAAAAAAAAAAAATTAAAGAATGCAAAATTGCGTCAAAAAAGTATGATCACCAATGTGTAAAAACTGCACGAGACAGAACGCTAAAGTCTTAGCCTCTCCTGTAACCCATCCACCTCCCCTCCGGGGTCCTGGTGAAATGCCAGCTGTCTTACAAAAGAAGGGAAATCTTGGCCAGTCAGAAAAAGGAGAGAAAGATGGTCATTCACACAAACTGTGTTGAAGTTGGTCCATCGATATTAGTGTGAGAAAGGTGTTTGCCTTGTAGGGGCTTCACTTTGAGGCAGGACCTGGAAGGGTGTCTGCAGCTACCACTTTCTGCTGCATCCTAGGGAAAGCTGGATGGAAACCTGGAGGCCTGAGAGGAAGAGTCTGGACTCAGGGCTGTGGAGCAGAAGCCAGGAGAGCGGTGGAAACGGGACTGAGGAGTGGCGGACTCAGCACTGAGAGGTGACTAGAGAAAAAAGAAGATTGGGCCGCTGCATCCATCTCCCACAGGAAGAGTTTCCTTTTAGAATGAATGTCCTTTTCTGAGACTGAAGGGGGAGAATTCTGCTCTTCTGGATGGTGGATTAGGCTGAGTTCAGCAAATTCTGTTGCAGCATTTTTAGTCACATTATGAATATATTTAGATTAGAGAGAAAGAAAGATCCTGGAACAGGGACCATGAAAACCTGATTGCCGTTCCGATTTACTATTACCTAGCCATGCGACTTCAGGTGAGGCAGTTTTGTTTCCTTTAGATTAATTAATATTCCCTCAACCTGGGCCCCCTAGGCATAGCAGTTTCCTAAAATTTGTAAATAGCTATTCTAGATGAATAAGGTTGACAAGCATGGGTCGTAAAAGATGATTCCTGACTGCAGGACGTTGACTTTTCCACTGGGTGACGGGCACTGTGAAACTCCAAGCGGGGGATACAATGGCAGCCTCTAAACGTGTTTGAACACGGGGTGTTTATGGTGCCACTCAAAGGACAGCTGTTCTGTGCAACAAACTTTGAGGCGACTCTGGAAAAAAATCTAGAGATCTGAGAGATTTACATTCTGTGCTTTGCCTCACTGCACTTGCTAATTCCCCGTTAAGAAACCGGAGTGAGCAGCAGGTGGGTGAATCCTTTGTCTCCCTGAAGCAGCTCTTGCTTTTTTCAGATTCACCAATTCAGTGAAGAGAAACGGGGCCTAAAGGGAGGTGGCGGGAGGGAGTTAAAAGCAGGGGTAACAAACGTAAGGTAGATAGCTAGTGGGAAGCAGCCGCATAGCGCAGGGAGATCAGCTCGGTGCTTCGTGACCGCCTGGAGGGGTGGGATAGGGAGGGTGGGAGGGAGGGAGACGCAAGAGGGAAGAGATATAGGAAAAAAAAGAAAAAGAAAAAAAAAGCAGGGGTAACAATCAGAACTGGAATGAAAATAGTTTTCATCTTATCAAGATGTTTCATCATGTCAGGACAATCGAACAACATGTTCAACATTTACAAAGCTATCACCCAAAGCAATCCCAATGACAAAAGGAAAATCCAGATAAAAAAGTAAGCCAAGGCCACAGGGCAAAGGTCCTGAATTCCCAGTTAGGTCTATTCTCTGGCTTTAGTTGACAGTTGTTCTCTGTTCTAATTTTAAATAATTCTGGGATACATCAAAATATTTAGGAAGGAATAACTTTATGCTGGTTTTCTCTTATTTTTAGCACAGGGCTTTCTGAAATGATTTGCTATTTTTAAGACAGGTGTTTCTTTCAACCCCAGAATTCCTTGGAATGAGAAAGCTGAAGAAATATTTGTGGTGAATAACTAGGGTGAGTTTTTCTTTTTCAGTTACAGTTTTACAGAGGTGGGTTTAAAAATCCTTTTGTACATATGACAGAAAATATTGGGTTGGCCAAAAAGTTCATTCGGGGTTTTCTATAACATCTAACATACAGAACCACAAACACTTCCCTGGATGTGAAGGGGGCACACAATGCCAGAAATGTCCCCTAGATGTTGGATTTCCATTTGTTTGAATGCCAACATTTATTGCGTGATGACCCCGGCGGACGTACACTCTGTGTTCTTTTACATGCAGTTATCCACTTAATCCTCAACATCACATCCCTATTTGAAGGATGAAGAACAGGAGACACAGAGATGTTACGTAACATTCCCCAAGTCATACAGCTCCTAAATATTAGCCCTGGAATTCACTAAGAGGTAAAATTGTATTCCCCTCAAATGCATATGTTGAAGTCCCAACCTCTAGCACCTTAGAATATGACCTTATTTGGAAATAGGGTCATTACAGACAGAGTTAACATGAGCTCAATCTGGAGTAGGATTCTTATAAAAAGGACATCATAGGAAAAGAGACGTGCACACAGGGAGAACATGATATAAAGAATGGAGTTATGCTCCCACAAGCCAAGGAGCTACCAAAAACTAGAAGAGATGCTTCCCCAGCACCTTCAGAGGGAGCACGGCCCTGCCAATCCCTCTGTGTCAGCTTTCCAGCCTTCAAAACTGGGAGATAATAAACTTCTGTGGTTTAAGCCACACGGTAGCACTTTGTTACAACAGCCCTAGTAAACGAATACAAATTCCAACCCAGATTCACCTTATTTCAAAGCTCAAGTATTAAACCAGTACCCTGTAATGCCTCTTCTGTCTGCCCCCCATAACAATCACATCAACAGTAGACTCTAGCCATCGGATGCGCTTGGAGGCTGTCTAATCTAGCTGCCCACTGCCATATTCATACCAAGGGGAGAAAAGAACACATTATGGACCTCCATTTAGGGAACTATTTCCCTGTAATGTCTCTCGTGGGGCCCAGTTCTAGCCTCTGGAAACACACACGTGCGCGCGCACACACACACACAATCATCCCACCATCCACGTGGAAGCCCTACGAACACAAAATCTCTATCATGCTGTCAAATCTCTCTTCTAGTTAAACATTGCCATCTCCTCACCTAATTCTTCACATGGCATGGTTTTGAGCCTTCTCATCCTCCTTCTAAGGTAGGGGAAGAATAATTATGTTGTAGCAAATAATCAGAACTCAGATTGGCAGGACAGCCCACTGTGAGTTGGGAAAGTTAATCAGTCAAATCACACACTCTTGTTGCCAGCCATTGGTGAGTGTTAAGCTTTTGGACCAGTCTTTCTCCATGTTTGCTCAAATTCTCTCCTGGGATAGAAATGTCTTTGTAGTAGAGGTAAAATACCCAGGGTCTCCAGGAAAGGCTCAAATCTTGATTTAAAGACAGTAGGATCTATCCAGAGATTGTGCCTATGAGCCTGTGTTCATGAATGGTACAGGGACCCAAGATGAAAAGACTATCATATCTTTACAGTGTAAAGCCACCAGGAATCCTGAACTAGCAGTTCTGTGGAAGAGCAACCTCTCCTCTTGTAATTTTTTTTGAAGTCTATTTTTAAAATATAGATGAACTCGTGTAAAATGATACCATAGATAAATTACTCAAGAGAAAAGTAGAGAGGAAACTAACAGAAAAAATGTTCATTCTTCTTAGTAATCAAAGAAGTAAAAATTAAAATAACCTTAAGGTATCTGCACTAGATTTTTAGAAAAACACCTTATATGTCTCTGGTGACATAGTTATTGGAAAATTGGAAAATATTCAGCCCCAGGATGGTCTCCTTGAATCAAGAGGGGGCAAGATGTTCTAGTTGTCCTCAGACTTTTGAAAGTCTTAGCGTCAAGTCAGAGATCTGGACACACACTAGGAATGCCATGCAACCCAGGAAAAACAGAGGTTCCCATCCTTGAGTCAAAAATAGTACAGACTGTGACCTTTGATGAAATACCAGAAATTCCATGGGGAAGGGCGTGTCCCTGGGCCAGGAGCCTGAGCAAGAGCCCCTCCCCTTGGTGAATGAGGGCTGAGCAGAGAGGAGCAGGGAGGAGTCTCTTCCCTCTCAGCAATGATGCATGGGGCTCCCTGAGAAACTGGCCTAGAAGCCAGGAGCCAGCTCTTCCCTTGCCATCTGGGACCCATTCATAAAAAAGACTATAAAAAGAGTCTGATCAGAAAAAAAAAAAAATAGTACAGACTTACTTTGAGGAAGTGAGTTTTGATCTTCCCGCAGTGTTGACCCATCTGCTTCCTGATGGGGGAATAGAGCAAGTCCTTGGCGGCGATGCGGGCATAGGCCACCCTCCTGCTGTTGCTCAGCATCCAGATGAGGATGTCAGGGATGGTGTGCTGTGGCTGTGGAGAAGGAGGGGATGGATTTGAGAGGTGGGTGTTTACACAGCACCCCCAGGGTTCTCCTATCCTGCACCAGCACCCCTTCTGCACAACAAGTTCTGTGACTTAAACTTTTTGGGTACTGAAACCCCTGTGCAACCGAGCAAGTTAAGCGTGGCTTCTTTGAGAAAGTCTTAGGTCACGGAAGCCCCATACGCCCAACTGCTTATCATGCTTTGAAAATATGCAAGTCGGACCCATGACTTGGCATCTCTGGTGGCCTATTTTTCTCCATCTGCAGAACAAACGTTTGCTCCTCCTTCCCATGGAGTTTTTCTTTGCAATCTTGTAATCATGATTTGGCTTCCAGCATTGGACCTCCTAAGAGCCAGGTAACATTTCCAGAACATTCAAATGAAACACCAAAAACAAAAATCCATGAACGTCTTTGGATGTCTTTCCATCCGCTCTGAAGGAAGGAAAAACAATTTTACAAGGGATTTTATACCTAAAATATAATTGCTAAGTATTTTCGCTCCATTATAGGTGTTTATTCAGGAGAAACAGCACTCAATTGCACAGAAAATTAGACTTTAAAGTTGAGCTAATCAAGATAAGAATTGCAGGATTCCCTGCCAAGAGGCCCATTATGTTGTGAGTGTTTGAAATGCACATTGCTGAGCCAGTATAGCTTCCAAAACAAAAGGGAGGCATATTGTCATAAACTAGGCTTTGACATTCTCGGACTGGAAGCAGATACTTTTTCTAACCCCGTAATCCTCTAGTGTAATTGGTACCCTAAGAAGGCATCCCTTCTCTCTTGACATGGAAACAGAGACATCCTTGTGCAGGTTTTCTGGCCACACGGTCAGTCAGTCACAGACCTAGTTTGAACCTTCTGGGTGCTTATTAAAATCCCTGCATTCCAAAGTGACTATCTCACAGCTTGTTTGTTATGCCTCCAGGGAATAATGAATTTGCAACAGGAAAAAAAGCTTTCAAGGACAACAGAAGCAGTAAATCTGTACCTCTCCCTGAAAACTTCCGCCACAAAACCTAGTATTTAACAGAAGCAAATACGAGGACTTTTTTTAGATCATTCTGGTAGTCACCAGAAGATATTGCTTACAATTAACTTTAAAATGAGAAGCTGTTTTAACTTTTACTGGACATGAGTTTCAATTTGCTTGCAGTTAAAAACCTATCAAAGATCCCATGTTTATTTTGACTTTTCTTGATCCTATTAAGGAGTGTGCTTTTATTATTATTATTATTTAGGAATGTGCTTTTTATTTCGGCTGAATACTCAGGCTTCGTGAAAAAATCAATAAAGCCGTACATGTTTGGCTTAATTTAAAACCCCCTCCTTCACCCTTCAAGCGAATGGTACCTGCTCAGCTCAGCAGGGCTTGAGAGAAAACACTGCTCATCTTTCATTCTTATCAAACATTCAAGCCCCACTGGGAAGATATTCGGTCTCATCTTCCAAATGACCTTTGCCTTTATAGTTGATTACCTCATCCACAAGAAAGCGGATTTTTTCCACAAAGTTTTGGGCCGCCTGGATCATTTCATCAAGAGATAACTTTTTCTTCTGCTGCTGAGTGAGCCCCTTGGCCTCCTGGGCTATGGCCTCCTAAAACAAAACAAGAGTCGGTGTAGATCTTTCTAGAAATCTGGTTAGCGAGCACAGTCCTGTTGCTGGAGATTCCTGAAAGTGCTTGTAAGTTCCATGCTGAGACACTCATGAGGGCTGTTTCAGGCTCTGCTATGGGGCACGCTGCCCATTAACAGCAATTTGGTAGGACTATGGGGACAGTGAATATTATCTCAGCTTCATTTGACAGACGAGAAGCTGAGGCCCAGAGAAGCCAGAGGTTTGTCACAGGTCCCATAGCTCTTTAGTCAAGACCTGAATCTAGGCTTCCTGATACTGGCAACAACAACAGCTAAAATAGACTGAGCTCTTACTCTGCACGGGGCAATGTTATAGCTGCTGTATTAACCCTTAGGACTCCTCACAGCGACCTTACGGGGTAGGTACTATCATTCCCATTTTACAGCAGAGGAAATAGAGTCATGCAGCTACAGAGAGGCAGAGCTGGACTTGACCCCCTGCTGAGTCCAGAGGCCATGTCCTTCATCACTGCTCTCACCACCTCTCCCCGGAGGCACAGTAGATGCTTCCAGACCACGTTGGCATCATTGGAGAGAGGCACCAGGGAGATCTGTGTGTGTGGTTGGAACATCTAAAAGTGTTTATTTTGATTCATTCATTCAGCCTGCATTCATGTTCTTAGGGGAAAAAAAACCCAAACACTTTGCAGTGATTTCTAAGGCCCTGCACGAGTGGGTCCTGCCCACTGGCTGCTTCATCTTGGAGTGCTTCACTCACTGGGCCTCAGGCACACTGGTCCTCAGGAGGTCCTAAGACACGCCCAGCTCCCTCCTCAAGACTGGGATGCTTAAGGTTCCTCTTGACCACATGTTCTCCCTAGACTCTGCATGGCTGGTTTCTCCTCAGGCCTCCACTGCCATGATACCACTGTCATATATTCTCCCACATTTTCCCAATCACCATGGCCTTTTAAAATGCCCTTCATTAAAAAAAAAAAAAATGCCCTTCATAATCATAACCTGTAATCGTTTTTATTTACTTTTTGTTATCTATCGTCTGTCTTCCCCACTCAAATGTTAACTTTGCAAGGACAGGGGGCCCCTCGGTCTTGTTCTTACCTTGAATACTGAGAGTCTGGTGGAGTTCCTGGCACATAGCGGGTGTTAAATAAATGTTTGTGAAATGAACAGACCAGTCAATAAATTCCTCAAGAACAAGCACCAAGTACTGACAGCCTTGTGTCTCCAGCACCCAGCACAGGGCCTGGCACCGAAGAAGCCCTCTGATTAGAGGACCTGAATACCTGCTATGCACCAGGCACTATCCCAGGAGCCAAGGCCTGGGACAAGAGGAGGACTCAAGCTTCCTTTCCTTGAGACTCTGACAGTTGGTGAGGTGAAAGCAATATATGCAAATAACTAAAATGTGTAATGCATCATGGGACCAGAGGGGCCAAAGCCAGGTTTTATGGATAATATGATATTTGTGCTGAGCAAACAATGCATTGAATTCATCAGATGATAAGAAGAAAAAGTACAGTCCAGTTGGAAGGAACAATTACATATGAAGGCACGTAATCAGTGAGGGTTCAGAATCGTTGGCACATAGATACATGGGAAGGGAGCAACGAGAGACAAGGCTGGGAGACTAGGCTGGGACAAGACGGTGAACAGCCCTGTATATCGTGCACAGAGGAATTTGGCCTTTATCTTATGAACAACTGGGAGACTCCAATCTTTTGTTTTTAATAAATTTATTTATTTATGGCTGTGTTGGGTCTTTGTTGCTGCGCGCAGGCTTTCTCTAGTTGCAGTGAGCGGGGGCTACTCTTTGTTGCGGTGCGTGGGCTTCTCACTGCAGAGCACGGGCTCTAGGCGCGCGGGCTTCAGTAGTTGTGGCGCACGGGCTTAATTGCTCCGCGACATGTGGGATCTTCCCTGACAAGGGCTCAAACCCGTGTCTCCTGCATTGGCAGGCGGATTCTTAACCACTGAGCCACCAGGGAAGCCCTCCAGTGGTTTTTTTTAATCAAGAGAGATCTAAGCAGATTTGTGTTTTGGAGACCATTCTGGCTGTGGTATGGAAGGTGGACTAGGGGAAGATGACTGTGATAGCCCTGGCCAGAGACGCTAAAGCACTCGGGTTAGGCAGTGGTCCTGGGGATGAAGAATGGAGTGAGTGCCAGAGTCTTTAAGGGCCAGGGTCTCAACCTGGCCTGGGGTCAAAATGACCGTTTAGTGTGAGGTATAGCAGGGGTCCCCAACCCCCGGGATGTAGACCGGTAGCGGTCCGCGGCCTGTTAGGCACCGGGCCGCACAGCAGGAGGTGGGCGGCAGGCGAACGAGTGAAGCTGCATCTGCCTTTCCCCGTCGCTCCCATTACCGCCTGAACCACTCCCACTGCCCCCCCCGCCCCCATCTGTGGAAAAATCCTGTCCACGAAAGTGGTCCCTGGTGCCAAAAAGGTTGGGGACCGCTGAGGTACAGGATTCAAAGTTGATTCTTAAGCTTCTGATTGGAGCAACAAGTGAGGCTGGTGGTACAAATACAGGACAGGGAACAAGCTTCAGTGGGCAGATGACAGGCTGAGTGGGATACACTGAGTCAGAGGTGCTATGAGGCAAGCAGTGGACGTGTCCACCCAGAGGCTGGAAATGCGGAGAGAGAGCTGGGCCACTGCAAAGCACGGAAGTCTTGGGCTTGTTCAGGACAAGGACTGTCGGACACAGGAAACGAGAGAGCTGTGCGGGCTATCTGTGGAGGACGGGCACCGCAGAGACAGTCAGAGGTGCTGAGGAAGACATTCAGTAGGAAGCAGATCTTACATACGGTGGGAATCTGGCCTCCTTGGAGTAGAGGAGGACACAAAACTTCATTTATTGTTCTGGAAAGCAGGATGAGTCAAGTGTTCAGAGACTCGGGCTTTAGTCTCTGGCGTATGATTAACCAGTTGTGACCCTTAAATAAAATCATTTAACCTCTGTGGGCCTCATTCACATCTTTAAAAATGTCCCTGGCCAAACACTGAGTAATTTTATTTTGCAGAATTATCATGGCCTCAAACAAGACGTCCCTTGGTGCCATTGCTGGAACTGAAGTTTCAAGGAGAGATAATCAGGGTCTGACTTGGTCTGGCGTTTCTCAGTTGTCACTCGTTCAATAGCGACCGAACATCTCTAAGGCACTCAGTACTGTGCAGGGTCTCCAGGGCACAGAGAGGTACCAGCCACTGCCCTGCCCTCAGGTAGTGTTCACAGCTTTTCACACAATTCATAATGGGAGGACACCAAGGAGAGGTAGTTGAGTTATGTCTTTTTGTCTCTCAGCTTAGGAGGCAGAAGGTTAAGTGAAAGAGTCCACAGCCTTTGACAAAATACAAACGTCAAGAAAATGAACAAGTCCTACATCAGAATAGAACATAGGGCTGGTGGGCTTCTAGCTCATTCTTGTAAACATTCAGTAAACGCTAGTTCCTCTCCAACTCACTCATCTATTTATTCCCTTCCCATTCTTCTATATCACACAACTGTAGAACTTTATCCTCATGTGCTCTATGACCTATGCTTCATCCATGAGGTTTATTTTTAAAGCACACGTTTTAGTTCTTTGCAAAAGTATAAATAGATTTTCACATACCAGCTCCTGCCAACAGAGCGTAAGTCGTTTCTTATCTAAATTGGTTTGGTTCAACATCTTGGGTTTCTTTTCCACTTCAGAGATAAAGGCACTATAAGAGAATAACAATTTTGAAACCTACTTAGTGAAAATTCATTTATATAATTCCAGAGATTTGCAAGTATACTTTCTGCAATACAATAGGAAAGTTGATGAAGCCACAGAACCAAGATTTTTCATTTTGGATTAAGCAGTAAGGCACTCACTTTTCTATGAGACAAAATGCGAATGGGAAATAGTGCCAGGCCTCACATTAGTTTTGGGGATGTTTGTTTTTCTACTTTCTTTCAGTATATACCTATTGTGATTCCTATCCAAGTTCATAACAGCAAACACAAAATAATGCAGTTTTCCTTTATCTTACAAATTTAACACACACCAAAATGTTCCTGAAAATTGTATGTAGAGCAAATATTTTAGACTCAAAACTGGGCTATGTCTTCACATTTTTAAAACCAAACAAAGGACTGAATAGTAACGTTTTGAGGGATGAAGTTAAAAATGTGTTCAATAGGAAAATGGTAATGGTTATAAATGCAGCTGAAGAAGAAAAAGAAATGACTTTAAATTTGGGGAAATAAGATATTCCCTCATCAGCAATAAATTAAAATCGATACCATTTTCACTTACTAAAAACCAGGTAATATTCAAGGTTGATAATATTCAAAGGGAAATAGTCACTCTCCTCTATTATGATAGGAGAGTGTTAATTATTATAATGTTTAAGAGGTTATTTGACAGCATCTATCAAAATTTAAATGTCCATATAATTTGATCCAAAAATTATACTAGAATTCTACCCTTCAAAAATAACTGAAGATTCTTGCAAAAATACGTTTACATAGTAATGTTTATTGTAGCATTGTTTATAGTAGCAAAATAAATCAGAACAACTTAAATATAAGGGACTAGTTAAATACTACATGATACATACCACGTGATTGAACACTGGGGATGAGTATTAGGTGCTACTGTAGAAAGATACCAGTGATACATTGCTGAGTGAAAAAGCAATCTGCTGAACAAAGTGACGTTTATGAAGAAATAGAGTATTTTTATGAATGTGTGTGTTTGCAAATGCACAGAAAAAAAGGAAGACAAATCAAACTCTTCTCTCTGAGTGGGATTGGAGAGAGAGTTGAGAACACTTTTCCTTTATACATCCTGCATTTTGTTGTTGTTGAAGATGAGCATGTAGTATTTCTGTGATGAAAAGAATCAATTACAAAAGAACAAAAGGGGGATCTAAGATGACACACCTCCCAGGGAGGGGTCCCACACCAGAGCCCTGCCTGCTGGTAACTGGAAACTTCAATCAGAAATTCTCTTTGGACATACTAGTCATTGCATTTTCTCTTCATTTTTAAAAGAATAAAAAGGAGTCTATTTTGAGGAGGGAGTCTTGGTGCCACCTGTCTACCTTTCTTCCCTAGAGGCAGAAGGAATCCATGCCACTCCCAGAATGGATCACCTCTAGGAAACATTATGGATGCTTCTAATCTCTCTCCCTTCCTCACAGGGGGAGAAGTAACTTATTTCCCCATCAGAATGGGGGTAGATGACTTTGGCACGTGATTCTGTCCATTCCTCATCTTTCAGACCCCGCCCACTGCCAGCTGTGGGTGGCCTCCTCACCTGAACACAGCAGGTGGCCTGTCCCTTCTGGGGGGAAGCCCCAAAGTCCAACTGCTCAACCTCAAACAGCTGGGGGGACCACAAAGTCTCCTTGACCTCAGGTACAAACTTTTTCCTCAAATCCAGGTTTACCAAATATAAAATGAATGTTTGATCTCTGTCTGACCCTCATGAATATTTTTTTCAGTTGGCTTTAAACTTGAAGAGAAAAGGGAATAATTATCACTTCCAAGTAACCCCCTAATAGAGAAAAGTTATTGAGCTATTAATTTGCCCACAATTTCTAAAAATATGACCATGAAGCTTTTAAGGATGCTTCAAGGGATTTGCAGGTGACACTTAGCTCACAGCAGGAGTAGCACTGATATATATTGCTTCTATATGAAACACAGAAAAGAAAGAGAGAAAAAACTACGTATTTGTTTCTTTGCTTTCTTTTTTTTAAGTAAAAAAGGCTTGGGTAGTTGAGAGATTAGGAAAGACGTAACTTACAAAGCTGAACACGAGAATCTATTAATTTTTTTCTTTCCATCACATGAATAGCCATTCCTTTTCCATTGATTCTATTATAACAAATTCTCATTATTGCTCACGTCTTGACCCAATTCATCAGGTTGTTACCTTATGGGGAAGGCAGCCTCTAAAATGGCCCCAATGATCTCCACCTCCTACTCTTCTTGCCATTGTGCAATTCATCCCCTTTGAATGTGCACTGGTCCTAGTGACTTGCTTCTAACAGAAGACATCAAGACTGATGGGATGTCACGTCCAAGATTAGGTTATAAAAGACCGTGACGTCCGTCTTATTGGCATGTTCTCTCTGACTCCTCTTTCTTACTCATTCTGATGCAGTCAGCTGCCATGTTGTGAGAGGTAGCTTGGAGAGGCTCACATGGCAAGGAATTGAGGATGACCTCCAAACAACAGCTAGCAGGGAACTGGAGTCCTCAATCATCCTCAGTCCAACAGCTCATGAAGAACTGAATTCTGCAAATGTCCGTATGAGTGATCTGGGAAGTGAGTCCTTCCCAGTTGAGCCCTGAGGTACCTGTAGCCTTAGTCAATGCCTTGACTGCAGCCTGGGAGAGGTCCTGAGCCAAGGACCCAGCTAAGCCACACCTGCATTCATGACCCAAGAAACTGTGAAATAATAAATATGTGTAAGCCACTAAATTTGAGGTTATTGTTACTCTGTAATAGATAACTAATACACCCTGTTTTTTCATCTTTTATTATATTGTCTACCTCCTGGAATAAAAGTCATTAATTGGTGCTTATTAATATGGTGTATAAAAATTCTATTAAATAGCATTTGATATAATTTATCCATCTACTTGTCAAATAGTTGTTGAGTACCTACCAGATGCAAAGAGCCATGCTGGACACTAACACTACCAGCATTTTTCTTGTTTCATAAAATGTCTCTGCAGTCTTTCTTTTCTTTTCTTTTCCTTTTTCTTCCCCCCCTTTGCTTTATGTTTTAGTTAAGTGTCAGGAAGCAGTAGTGAGCCCACAGTTGCAGCTAAATTACTGAACAAAATTAAGATGGATATAACACTATTCAATGCCCATATGAATGCACGTAAAATCGACCATTTTCTAAGTAGTTAAAAGCTGATTCCATATCTGCTGAGCTACCCAGATGACAGCTGTCTTTGCAGTACCTGCTTTGACTGACGAAGTCAGTGAGCACCATCTTCATTTTCTCTTCCGGGGCTTCCTCTGAAATCTTAATCAGTTCTTTCACTTCCTCTATACCTTCATCCTGAAAACAAACCACAGAGGTGGGGGGATGAGAGGTGGGAATGAGACACCATAGTGGAGATACTGATTCTAACACCCACAGAAATAATATCGAGCTGATATTTTGTTTTGAAAATGAAGGAACATATCTCTTGTTTTTTCGTGTATGTCTGAACAGGGAAATGCTACTGCATTCTAACTTCGAACCTTCCTTTCTTAACTGGAATTGGCCCAGATTCAAGTCTTCTCCTGTGTTGCTCAAACTCATTGTTTCTGTCCCAGATTTATTCAAGAACTGAGTTCCATTTATTTAGAATCTACCTTGTGAGGGAAACCTAATGTCATGGGAAATACCTAACAAAGTAGAGTAAATTAGATAGAATTATCAAAAACTTCAAAAGCAATGTTCATGCCAGTTTGTTATATAGGAGTATAACCACACTGGATAATCCCCGAAACTAACAGGCTATCAATTCTTCTGATTATGGGGGTTTTTGTCAGGGGTGGGGTGTTGAGGGAAAAGAAGACAGGTTGTATATGACATTGGCTATATGCTTGTCTACTTAATCATTGTACTTTTCTTTTGGATCCTAAATTCTAGGGTTCCATTTCATGGCTTGGAGGAAAATGGCACCCAAGAGGCAATGTACACGTCACCACTGCTTTGCTAGAATTTACAACAACGACATACTCCATCACATACCTAGCCCCTTCACTATAAGTACAGGCAACACTGTGGAGCGGTTAAAGGTTTAGGCTTGGGAGTCAGACTACCTATGACATCCAATTCCAGGCTTTATCAGGTGACCTCACCCACTTCTGCCCAGTTTCCTCATCTGTAAAATCTGGCAATAATGGTACCCACCTATAGCCCCATAGGGAAATGTGAACTTCTTCAAACCGTGCTTCGTGCTTAGTAAACGTTCAGTCAGGTTAGCCATGATATGCCACGCATGGCAGGGATCCTGGCTCTGAGAAAGAATTAGAAACAAGTGCTCAAGGCTACTATGGCCTCTAGGGATAAAAAAATTCTGATTTGTTTGTTCAAGCCTTTTAGAAATAAAGTACTTTGTCTGAAGGAGAAGCAAGACCAGCCGTAAAAAGCGAGTCCGTGGCCTCCCCATGGCGTGACTCCAAACCCAGCCTCCATGACCGCTTTCAGACTCCGTCTCCATGATGCCTGCAATCCCCATGGCCAGAGGCAATACTGTGTTTTGTTTTGTTTTGCTTTGTTTTAATTAATTAATTAATTTTATTTTTGGCTGCGTTGGGTCTTCGTTGCTGCATGCGGGCTTTCTCTAGTTGTGGCGAGCGGGGGCTCCTCTTCCTTGCGGTGCACGGCCTTTTCATTGCAGTGGCCTCTCTTGTTTGCGTAGCATGGGCTCTAGGAGCGCGGGCTTCAGTAGTTGTGGCTCGCAGGCTCTAGATCGCAGGCTCAATAGTTGTGGCACCCAGGCTTAGTTGCCCCGCGGCATGTGGGATCTTCCCAGACCAGGGCTCGAACCTGTGCCCCCTGCATTGGCAGGCGGATTCTCAACCACTGCGCCACCAGGGAAGCCCCCAATACTGTGTTTTACACAATTGGAGACAGAATTATAAAGCAAACGGGAGAGAGAAATGCGTGCTTTCCTTCGTGTGGGTTTTCATGGAATGAGAGGGATCAGACCAGGGTCCCCTGGTGAGGCACAGTGGGACAGAGAGGAGAGGACACTGCCCGTGAGATGTGTGGGCTGGAAAGAGGAATGTGGAGTAAACGAAAAGGAATCACAAAGGGAGGGAGATACCAAAGGAGCAGTGTTCCCAGGTTTTCTTCCCCCCCCTCCACCCGGCAGGGGTTGGGTGGTACAGCCTAGTATTTTTCACATATAGGTGCCGTTTTAAATACTTTCACACGTTCAATTCCTCAAATAATTCTGAAGGAAAAGAGCAGGATATGATGGAAGAGGGTAAAAGGGAGCGAGTAAGAAGGTTTCTCTGAGGAAGTGTTTAAATATGAGCCCTAGAGGTTGACTGGGCTTCACAGGAGAAACATGAAGGGGAAAAGCAGCCCTGACAGAGGGAACAGCATGGAGGCACAGAGGAATCTGGTTTCTTTGAGGCACTTGAAAGGAGACCAGCGTGCTTGGAACACAGTAAGGAGGAAGAGCACGTGAGATGTAGGACTGGAGAGGTGTCAGGGCTTGAACTTGGAGGAATTGTCCACCGTGTTAAGGACTTAGGATTTTATATTAGTTGAAGCTAAGATCTATCAATTTTGTGAGAAAGCTGTCCATCCCTTGCCTTTGGAGATTGGGAAAGTGGCCTATCCCTAGGTCCTATAACAGTTAGAAGCAGAGCAGGGATTTGAATTTGGATAATTTGATTTAAAGTCAAGGGATTTTGCAAAATGTATTCTCGTTCCCCTGGGTCCGTGTGGTAGGAGCCAGGTGTCCTCCAAATGCAGCAGCCTCAATTCACTTGTATTTAAACTGAGGTCAAGACCCTCTACTGGGTGGAAAAAAATCCCCTTTGCCTCCAGCTTCCCAATATTCAAATCCATCACCTGTCAGAGTCACCTACCAGGAGGTCCGCCATTTTCTCCAGCATGTTGGACCAATGCAGCCTAAACGTCTGGTCTCCCCAAGAACTGATGAAATAGACACAGGGCTTCTTGGCCTCGAACGGCAAATAGTTGTAATTCCTGGGAAAACACATTAGGTCTGGAAGTTAGCTGGTGATCAGTGTTTTTCAGACAATCCCAGTAACCTGTTCATGTTTGTATGTTCTGGGTGGGTTGGGGGAAGGGTGATGACAAAATAGTCGAACTATTAATTCCATCCTTAGCCTTTACTTGGGGATCCATAGACAGTAAGCAACGAACTGTTATATGGCTACAGCGGTGAGGTAATAACTGCTACCACCCTCTGACCCAGGGCAAAGTTTAGAAATGATCTCACAAGAGGGAAGGCAAGCCCTCTTCAAGGAGAAATTCTCTTTCCAATTGAGAGAAGAGAGAAAGGAGAAAAACTAACATCTTTTTCCTTTTAATGTCTATATGCTGGGCCCTGACTGTGTAAGGATCAACCGAGATAACAGATGTGAATGTATTTTATAAACTGAAATCGCTAGAGAAATCTAAGAGGGTAATAATATTAATGAAGATGAAGTCACGTGCTTGAAACTAAACGTCAGCATCCCATGGCTTGCCGTCCATTCATCCATCCATACAAAATGTACTGTTGCTGGGCATTGGTGCCGGTAATGCAGATGACCTGCTTGACTAAGCAGGGACGAGAGGGATGGCAAAGTAGCTGGAAGGGGAGCTGTGGAGCCAAAGAGAATGGCTGATGGCGATGGTTGGATGTGCTTAAATGATAAGAAAAAAGTTAAGAGGATGAGACTGAAGACAGAAAAGAAGGAACTAACCAGTAGAATTCAGTTCCCAAGGAGGAAAGGGATGGATGTGAAAGCAGGGAAGATGGGAGAGGTGTAGCAAAAAGCTGAAGTCCCCTGCCTAAAGACAGCGATATTCTTAACTAGGTTTGCCCTCAGCCGCCTGTAACTGTCCCAT
Organism: Lagenorhynchus albirostris; assembly: GCF_949774975.1. Classification (NCBI taxonomy): domain Eukaryota; kingdom Metazoa; phylum Chordata; class Mammalia; order Artiodactyla; family Delphinidae; genus Lagenorhynchus; species Lagenorhynchus albirostris. The sequence continues at coordinate 66,937,044 of NC_083111.1, read as the reverse complement.
ACACACCCGGGTCTGTGTGAAGAGAAACGTGGAAGGCAGGCCAGTCTTGTCATGGAGGCAACAGACAAATTGTGTGTGTGTGTGCATGTGTGTGTGTGTTGTGTGTGCACATGCGTGCGTGCGTGTTGTGTGTGCACATGTGTGCATGTGTGTGCATGTTGTGTGTGCACATGCGTGCATGTGTGTATGTTGTGTGTGCACATGCGTGCATGTGTGTGTATGTTGTGTGTGCACATGCGTGCATGTGTGTGTGTGGTCTGTTAGAGAATCTTCCAGTTCAGCTGCTGCCACCCTGGCTTGCCACTATGGACAGAGCCTCGATATAGTGACAGGAATATAAAGCCCCAAAACACCAGCATGGCATCTTGGTCTCTTCGAGCCAGCCTGTCAGGACTAATGTGAGGTCCATCTGAGGGTTCCGTAGAGCTCTCATTTCCTCTCAAACCCTTCCCACACTACATCCCCTGACATCCCCTCCAACAGTCAACAACGAGCTAGTCTAACAAGGTGGGGATGTTTTCACTGCCAAAAGGATCCCGGCGAAAGGATGCAGAGTACCACTGAGAGTCTCATAAAAGCCTCCCAGAGCTGCAGATCCTGTTCATTGATGTCCTCAGTTTCGAGACTGGACAGAGAAGCCATTAAAGGGCTGGGAAGTTTGGGGTCCTTTTTGGTGCGTGTAAAGGAGGGTGGCTGCCAGGGACCCATAAAAAAGACCCCAAAGAAGGTGGTCTGTGGGAGGGCGAGGGTGGTCCATGGGAGAGACAGGATTTAGAAAATGTAGGCCATGCTCAAAAATTATTATTTTCACTTACTGCTTCCTACTTTGTCCCAGACAGTCACTTTCTGTCCCTTAAGCTCGTTCTCGCCCTTTAGGATGTCGCCCTTGTTGTGACCTTTCCCAACTCTTCACCTCCTCCACTGCCCCCCTCTACCCACATAGTACCCTGTGCCCAACCCAGTTATAGCATGTCCTTAACTCATTCAGAAACAGTTATGAGCGTCTACTGTGTGCCTGGCATGGAGATGAGCAGATCGAAAGGTGAACAAGACACAGTCCTTTGCCCTCAGGGTACTCACAGTCTAACAGGGAGACAGACTAGTAAAAATATCTTAATGCAGTGTGATTAGTGTTTGATGCAGGTGAGTAGAGAAGGTCCAAATAAGACTTGGGATTCAGGGAAGGGAACTTGAACTTAGTCTTGAAAGGTAACAGAAGCGAGCAGTTCTGAGGAGGGTGCTTGTTGCCTCTGGCAGAAGGAAGAGCGTGTTCAAAGGCCCAGACACGGCAAACCACAGGACCCATCTGGGGAATGGCGGTGCGGGAACGCTGGGGTTTGGGGAATACCTAGAGGTTATCGTAGAGAAGTGGGAAGGGATCAGATCAACAAAATATGTCCCCTGGGCTTCCCTGGTGGCGCAGGGGTTGAGAGTCCGCCTGCCTTTGCAGGGGACAAGGGTTCGTGCCCCGGTCCGGGAAGATCCCACATGCCGCGGAGTGGCTGGGCCTGTGAGCCATGGCCGCTGAGCCTGCGTGTCCGGAGCCTGTGCTCTGCAACGGGAGAGGCCACGGCAGTGAGAGGCCCGCGTACCGCAAAAAAAAAAAAAAAAAAAAAATGTCCTCTGAAATTAATTCTGAAAGCCACAGACAGCAAATGTATAATGTCAATCAGGGGACTGGGGAGTTCAGATAGATAGTTCAGTGAATTTCTTGAAACAGATCCAAGCCAGGTAAGAGGTGTTTAAAATAATTGAGGCCAAAGGTGCTGACAGGCCAGATTCAAGAAATGGCAAAAGAGAACACACTGGAGAACTCGAATTGACCAGACTTCATCACTCATTGGATACGTACGGGTAGGAAGGGAAGTGAACACTTGCCAACTTTCTGATTTGTGGCTCGGAGGATGCAGACAATGTTATGACCAGTCTCTGAGATGGGAAAGATAGGAAAAGGGGCAAAGTTGTCTGTGAAGACGATGAGTCTGGTGAATAATCCAGGGACTCCCAAATGGAGGTGTTTGGACCTGCTGCTCAGGAAAGAAGCCCGTCTGGGGAAATAGATGTGAGAGTCATTATTCTAACAATGGTCGGTAAGCCATGGGTTCGTGCCCAGAGAGAGAAGAGCGAAGATTAAAGAGAACTAACGATGTGGTTCCCATCCCCTCACATGTGAACAGGGAGAGCCATGTTCTCTTATGACAATCCAGTGAGATCATATTTTTTTATTCATGGCATAAAGCTCAAAACACAGAAGAATCTCTCTACGTGTGGCTTTCCCTTCTCATAAACCATTTGGTTGACATCACTTTCTTAAGACAGTGCTATAATTTCACTTCTCTTGGCATGTTGAAATGTTACTTGGATTAACGATCAGTGAGGGCACATGTAGGTGCCCCAGCAGTTTTCTGAAACGGTCTTTTCTGGTGGCTGACGCTCATTTTTGAGTTCTTCAGTTTGATGGTGAGCAAAAATAAGATAATAAATCATGTATCTAATAATTCCACCAACTTGAGTTTACCTTATATTCAGATGACTATAACAACTGTTAATAGGATTTGGGATTGAAATTTTAACATCTGACCTTCCTACCTTGTTATGCTTCAAAGTTATAGAATGAATGGAGCTTCAGATACGATAATAATAACCATCATCATTGCTCTGCCCTTACATGAATCCCCTGGATGTGTCGTTTGGAGAGCTGTCAACATGTTACTAAGAATTCAGGAGTGGCACTTACCATGTTGCCCTTGTTTGCACCTTGTTCTTTTTTTTTTTGCGGTACGCGGGCCTCTCACTGTTGTGGCCTCTCCTGTTGCGGAGCAACTGGCTCCGGACGCACAGGCTCAGCGGCCATGGCTCACGGGCCCAGCCGCTCTGCGGCATGTGGGATCTTCCCGGACCGGGGCACGAACCCGTGTCCCCTGCATCGGCAGGCGGACTCTCAACCGCTGTGCCACCAGGGAAGCCCTGCACCTTGTTCTTATAAATAAGATAAAGAATGTTTCCAGTTTTAGGGAAGAACTGAATCAAACAGTCCCAGAAATTGGTCAAGCTTCTACTGTCAGAAACCCCGGCTACTCTCACCTGCTGTGTCTCCTACCTGTTCCCTTCTGTCACGAGTGGCTTCTCGGGGTGAGTGGTGGAGACCATGGGCATGGCTGCGTCCCCTTCTCCTTCATGCAGCAGTGGAAGGGCATCTTCTTCAGCTGGGTCAACTGAGTTCTTCCTATTCCCATGATGCGATCCCCCATCAATCAAGTTCCCAAAGTTACCTGAAGAGCCAGTAGCAAGGGGAGAAGGGCCAGGTGTCAATAAGCAGAATCAGGCTGCTTGGCAGAAAGGATCCAAGTTTATGTCTTCCCAGGGCAGGGAAATAAGCTCTCAGTATGAAGGTAGAGTGATGGGCAGACCAAAGAAATAAGATTAACAATGACACTAAGCCATCATCAACATACATCTTAGGGTTTTTTTGTAAAAATTACTTAAGTTACAAATTAACTGGATTCCATCTCCATTTCCTTCTGCTCCACTGATGGAGAACTTCCCAAATATAAATCAAGACCTTCTCTGATGGAATGCTCTTTCTTGGAGTGGTTTTCCCAGATGTACATCAGTCCAGGAAGATTGCTGGGAGTTATAATAACAGCACCTATTATATGTGTGGCATGTTGCATGCATTAACTCATTAAACCCTTGCAACAGCTCCATGAGGAGTTAGCATTATTCTCATTTTATAGACGAAGAAACTGAGACCCAGAGCAATTAAGGGAACCAGAATTAGTAGTCCAAATCTGTCTGAATGCAAATTATACTCTTAATCCTTTTTTTAAGTATGAAAATAAATCTATCCCTTACATATTGACACCAGAGTGGACAAGGATTTATTCATTTCTTCCTGAGGTGCAAACCTCCAGCAGAGTGCTACCATCTTCACGTAACACATGAATTCATTTATTTAAGAGGTAGGTATAAAGTTCATGTCATGTGCCAGGCACCGTGCTTGTCTGCACTTACCAATAGAAACTTCAAAGCTAATGGGTTTATCTCCAATCCTCCGGTCAATCATGGTAGCTTCAAAAAACGCTCCAAACAGTAAAAATTCCTCTTCTTTTTCTGGTACAATCTATAGAAAGAAAAAAATACATTAGACAGGGCTGCCTCTTTTTTTAGCAGGAGGAAGCTGAATTAGTGATGCCAACCCGGTCCAAGGTAATTTATAGAAACCTGAGTCTTGATGTCAGCCTGAAATGGCACATAGTTTCCCCTCTAATCAGACTGGCAGAAACCAGGACCTACAAATTGCAAATCCAAATTCAGTCATTTATCTAGAATGATGTAGTCTCCACCTCCTGAGCTTCAACCTTACAATCAAATTTCCTTTTATTTTAAAGGTAAGCTTAGTATACATATCTTTCTAAGAGGTTGATTGTTCAAGGAGCATGTGTAGCTGGGACACCACATGACACAGCATCACATTTCTGAGCTAAGAGGCTGAATGAGCTGGATTTATAGTCTGTTCTTTCTGGTTTTACCCTTGGACTTATTAAACTCAACAGAAAAAGCAATATGGTTCATTTAAGGAAATAAAGCAGTCGTGGCTTCATAGATTAAGAGCTCCCTTCAATGGAGAGCCCTGACCTCTGTTCCTCTCTCTTTTTTGAGACCCTTCCTTCACACACGAGCCTCCTGTGCTGTTGGCATCAGCAGGAAATGTTTCTGTTGACCAGAAAATGTGGGACAGGGTGGGGACCTAGTGCTGGCTCTTAGTCACAGAGCACACACCACTCCCACCTGCCACCACTGTGTCCCTTGGCTGTAAGCCAGCCCCTTATCGTGCCTTCATGGGGCCAAGTTTACTATCTGGGAGGAGGTTAAAAACCACTCAGAGACCTGAAGGGAATGGAGGCCATAGAGCCTGGAAGAGGGACAGCAGGTTCCAAGGCCAGCCAATCCCCTCTTCAAATCCCAACTCTGCTACTTCCTAGCTGTTGACTTTGGGCAAGCCATGCCCATTGTCTGGGTGTCATTTTCCTTGTCTGTGAAATAAACATCATAGGAGGACCCACACGGGGAAGAAATGAGATCATCCATGTGTAATACCTATTATAAAGCCTACTCATATCAATGCTGCAAGTGGCAGTCACCATAAGTATTTCAACTATAATTCATGTCTTAATCCCACCCACCCTTCAAGGTCCAACCCAAATGCCTCTTCTTCTGGAAGCATCCATTGACTCCCTGAGTTAGAAAAATGATGATGGTAATGTTTACAGAACTCTTACTATATGTCAGATGTGGTATTAAGAATTTTACCTACATTACCTCATGTAATTCTCATAACTATCCTAGGAGGGGGATCTTTCTATTATACCCATTTAAAGATGAAGACACTGCAATTCCATGAAAGATTAAGAAATCTGTCCAAAGTTACTAAACATGACTAATACTTATTGAGCACTTACTATGTGCCTGGCTCTGTTCTAATAAGCACTTTGTTGTATTAATTCATTAAACCCTCACTGTGAGCCAATGAAGTAAAGGTTATTATTGGAAATAAACCTAAGGAGCTTATGTCACTTGCTCAAAGATTCAAACAGAGGGAATGTTTGTCCAGAGGCTGGGGCAGTAACCACTGCACCATACTGCCATGTCTTAAACCCAGCTGTCTTACTTGGGAGCCCAACATTTTAATCATTATACTGCACTCACTCCAGGAAATAATAGCACTTTCTCTGTCCCTACTTATCACACTTATCACTTTCCACTTCCTGTATATTTATTATGTCTTATCTCCCTTTCTATAACCATAAATTTCATGGAGTCAGACTCTATTTTTATTCCTTCCAATGCTGAGGATTTAAAAATGAATACAAAGTTTGACCTAAGGGAGAAAATCTTTGATGGTGGTGATGAGGGTGAGTTTTGAAAGCCAGCAACATCGGATTTCATTTGTCCAGATATGCAATGACAGTAAGGCTGCAGCAAAGGAGATTAGAGCTGGAGGACCCTGGAGAGCTAAAAAAGAAGAAGATGCTGCAGAAAAAGGATGTTACCATGTTGGTAAGGGCAAACTCTGAGCTGTTGAGACTCTGGGAAAGGGAGGAGCCCAGGGTGGTGGTTTTAAAATATGTCCACAAATTCTTGGAAAATCTTCCCCTTAAAAGGTGAAAGCTAATTCCCCGCCCCACCCCTTTCAGCATGGCCTGGACTTGCTGCTCATTTCTAACAATTAGAATGTGGCCTAAATGTCAGGGTGTGACTTCCATGGATTTGGTCATAAAAGACATAGCAGTTTCTGCCTTGCTCTCTCTTGGATCACCCACTCTGGGGGAAGTCATCTTCCATGACGACACTCAAGCAGCCTATGGAAGGGTCCATGTAGTAAGGAACTGAGGCCTCCTGCCCACAGCCATGTGAGTGCCCCATGTTGGAATTAGATCCTACAGCTTGAGTCAAGCCTTCAGATAAGTGCTGCCCCTACCAACATCTAAATGGGAACCTCATGAGAGATTCTGAGCCAGACCCACCAAGCTAAGGTATTCCCAAGTTCCTCACCCACAGAGGAAATAAACATTTGTTTATTTTGTGCTGCTAATGTTGGGGGTAATTTGTTATACAGCAATAGATAACTAATAAACACAGCAAGGAACTGACCACAAACCAGAAAGTCAAGATTAAGAGAGGAGGGAGAAGAAATAAGGGTTTGAATGAAATAAAAGTTTGAATGAAATAAGGGTCTGAATTTTCCCCCTCAGACCACGCAATAGCCAAATGACCCCCTGGCCTTGTAGAAAAGTGGATGCTCTACCCCACCTAAGTTCCCAGTCACCCTGGCTTTCTGCTAGACTTTACTTTTTCAGATGACCTCAGCAAAATATCTTGAAGATATTGACTTAGGTTAAAGAAATCTTCAACTAGCCCCTTTCCACTTTGCAATCTCTGTTTAGAAAAGAATGGTTGGTCTCAACAGGGACAGATACAGGGGATATCAGTTTAGGTGGCCACTAAGCTACCCACAATTTTTGGCAAAGTCCAAAAAAAGTCAAGCAGGTTGGAGAGCTCTGAATAACCTTCCCCTGGTGGTGGGAGTAAACCATAGAAACACACTGGTAACCACAGCAACAGCAAAGGTATTGCCTGCTCACCATGGATGTGCTAAGAACTCTGCGGACCATTTTACAACTATTCCCTCATTCACTCCAGGAGGTGCCTACGACAGAGGGACCATTACCACCCCATTCTGTTGATGAGTAAACTGAAACACGGAGAGGTGTTAGTATCAGAGCCATGAATAGGACCAATCCCCAAGATTTCCAACCCTGAGCTACAACCTCTCCCCCGCACTGTTTCTTAAGATTTATTAGCTCCCAGCAGTAAAATTAAGTGGCTCTTCCAAAGCTAAGGTGACCCACATACTAAAAATCCTTCCATCTGTCTAGTCTCTACCAGGAATGGACAGCTCAGGAAGACTGGCCATTACCTCCCTTCCCCATCTAAAATTATTGCCTGGATGACCTGAGAAACACACTCCCAGAGGTAGAATCATCCAAGCTATAATCTACCCACCAAAACATAAAATTCCTTCGTTTGCAACTACAAAGTACTATTGCTGAACTAAACGACTGAGAGGATATTCATGGTTTGTACTCCTCTTGGAGCCCCAGATCTCTCTACCATAACACAGAACTGGGCTAAAAGATGCTGCTGTGTATTACATTGAATCACAAGCAAAGATAACCATTCCTTCCAGCTGTGATTTCCCCACAGCCGTGGGCGGGGTGGGGGGGGCAGGAGAATAGGTTTCTCAATTTCTTTCATCCCACAGCTTGTCAACCACTCTTCTTCCTCTTCATCCCTCATCCCACATTATCTCACATCCAGAGTGTACGCTAAGCTCACAAAACTAAACAAAATTAGGCCACGGATAGACTTCAGTCCATCACCCCACCACCCACTCCCACCAGCTCCCCCAGAGCACTTTTATTTCTCTTTTACTTTGGTTGCCATGGGAATCCGTACTTGGGGGGGACGCGGATGGAATGTATCATGAGCAGATGGCTGTGATGTGAGCAGGAAGAGGCAGAGGACCAGCCCTGGAATACAGGGCTGAGCCAACACGTTTTGCAGGGGCACTGTCACCTCTGCGGGTCTTTGGAAGCCTGTGGCAGGTGCTGTCCCTGCTCTGGGCTCAAATCACAGACGCGGTGGAGCAGCGCTCAGACCTACCTCCAGGGGCGCATCGAAAGGCTCCACCTCGACCTCTGTTGAGTTGGTTTTGTCTGAAGCCTGCTGGGCTTTTCCATCAGTTTCGTCACCCTTGTCTTTACTTGAGCCTTTGGAAGATTTGGAGTCTTTGTCCTTTGAAGACAGCTTGAGCTCCTTGAGAGCCTTGGAGAATTTAAACTCCTGTGTCCCTCCCGAGAGGATCTCCACAGCAATCTCCACCAAAATTCTGCCCCTGAACGACACGCCTTCTCTGAAACCTTCATTCAGTTCCTGGTAGTCTTCCATCAGACTTTGGTTCCTGGGTGAGCCATACAGGTTAATCCAGGCAGGTCCGAATGTGGGTAGAAAGCCTGTAAAGATACCAAGCTTCAGTCGCCTAGTTATGCTTTCAAGCTGTGGCTATTTTTTGCTTTATGAAAATTGTGCACATTCATTTAGAAATGTAAAATATAAAGAAAAGACAAGAGAAAATATTTACAGAATATCCTGTCACGGGGAGTTCCCTGGTTGCCTAGTGGTTAGGATTCTTGGCTTTCACTGCCATGGCCCAGGTTCAATCCCTGGTTGGGAAACTGAGATCCTGCAAGTTTTGGGCATGGCCAAAAAACAAAGCAAAACAAAACCAAAAAGAATATCCCGGACTTCCCTGGTGGCACAGTGGTTTGATCCCTGGTCTGGGAAGATCCCACATGCCGCGGAGCAACTAAGCCCGTGTGCCACAACTACTGAGCCTGTGCTCTAGAGCCCGCGAGCCACAGCTACTGAGCCTGCGTGCCACAACCACTGAAGCCCACGTGCCTCAACTACTGAAGCCTGCGTGCCTAGAGCCCGTGCTCCACAACAAGAGAAACCACCGCAATGAGAAGCCTGCACACCACAACGAAGAGTAGCCCTCGCTTGCCGCAACTAGAGAAAGCCCATGCGCAGCAACAAAGACCCAACGCAGCCCAAAATAAATAAATTAATTAATTAAAAAAAAAAGAATATCCCATCACCAAAAGCCACAACCACCATTTTGCTACAATCCTTTCTAGTCTTTCTTCCATGCATGTCTACGCTTGTCCACAACTGTAGTAAGACTATGAATGCCAACTTGCTTCCTCATCTGTTCACTCATTGATCAAACATTTATTGACTCCTAACATGTGCCAGGCATCATGGTAGACACAAAACACAGAGCCCAGTAGAGAATAAAGCAGATACAAACATTAAACAAATAAATATTCACATCACATTACAAATGCTATGAAGGAGATGTATCTTGGGCAGCAAGGACAAAATACAGGCTGGTGTGGCGTGGAGAGAGGAATTAGGCAGAGAGAGAGGAGAGAGAGTTCTGGGCAGAGGGAAAAGCACACGGCAGTTGGAAAGGGGCTTGGAGATAGAAGGAACTGGAAGAGAAAGCCAATGTGGCTGGAGTCCAGAGAGTGAGCGGGTGAGAAGAGTTTGGAGAGGTGAGCGGGTCTCCGGAGGCTTGATAAGGATTTTGGACCGTATCCCAGAAATTATGGGAATATTTTAGAGGGGTTTAAGCAAAGATGTGACCTAACCGGTTGTGTGTTTTTAAGATCACCCTGGTTGCTATGTGACGGGTTCTAAGGACAAACGTGGGCCACTATATGTAAAATGGGTAACCAACAAGGACCCACTGTACAGCACAGGGGACTCTGCTCAATGTTATGTAACAACCTACATGGGAAAAGAATTTGAAAAAGAATAGGTACATGTATAGGTATAACTGAATCACTTTGTAGTACACTTGAAACTAACCCAACATTGTTAATTAACTATACTCTGATATAAAATAAAAAGTTAAAAAACAACTAAATAAAGTGCTAGGGCAAGTCCCGAATCAGTCATCTTCAAAGGTGGAAACAGAAGTCCATGCTGGTTTGATTTTGTTTTGTTTTGTGTTTTATTTTGCATTCGTTTAGTTTCCTGTTTTAGTACCATGTTTTTGTCAAGACTTTGGCTTTTCTCCTAAAATAGAAATAAGTAAATAAATAAAAATTTTTAAAAAAATGAATGGATGTGGGCACATTGGTTCAAGCACCACTTCTCCATCAAAACTCAAGACGTGGGCTTCCCTGGTGGCGCAGTGGTTAAGAATCCGCCTGCCAATGCAGGGGACATGGGTTTGAGCTCTGGTCCGGGAAGATCCCACATGCCGCGGGGCAACTGAGCCCGTGCGCCACAACTACTGAGCCTGTGCTCTAGAGCCCACGAGCCACAACTACTGAAGCCCCTGCACCTAGAGCCCGTGCTTGGCAACAAGAGAAGCCACCGCAATGAGAAGCCTGCGCACTGCAACGAAGAGTAGCCCCTGCTCACTGCAACTAGACAAACCCCACGCACAGCAACGAAGACCCAACGCAGTCATAAATAAATAAAATAAATAAATTTTTAAAAATTTATATTAAAAAAAAACTGAAGACAGGGGTGGCTTGGACCAGGGCGTTGGTAGTGGAGATTGAGAGAAGTAAATATTCTGAGATATGTTCTAAATGTAGAACTGAAATGACCTGGTGATCTTAACTTACTCTTAGCATAAGTAGTTTCCCTTCTTAATACAGAGCATTTGGGAAAATATACAGTGTCTATGCAAACATCTCTTTGACAACAGAATATTCCATTTTGATAGGCGGTATATAGCATGGTGGTCCTGAGCTTGACTGCCTGGGTTCAAATCTCAACTCTCAGGTCTGCCATTTTCAGGCTGTGGAATTTTTGTAACTTCCCAATGCCACGGTTTCCTCAACTGTAAAATGGGGGTGCTAACAGTACCTATCTCACCTATCAGGATTAAAAGAGATAATATTAAGTGCTTCATACAAGTCTTTAAGAGATGTCTAGAATATTAGCCATTACTCTTAATAAGTATATATATCATAATTTGCTTAACAATCCCCCCGGTTTTTTGTTGTTGTTGTTTTTGTTGTTTGTTTTTTTTTTTGCGTTACATGGGCCTCTCACTGTTGTGGCCTCTCCCGTTGCAGGGCACAGGCTCCGGACGCGCAGGCTCAGTGGCCATGGCTCACGGGCCCAGCCGCTCCGCGGCATGTGGGATCTTCCCGGACGGGGGAACGAACCTGCGTCCCCTGCATCGGCAGGTGGACTCTCAACCACTGCGCCATCAGGGAAGCCCATCCCCCCGCTTTTTGACGAGGAAAAGTTTCCATATGCTTTATTGTTATCAATAGTTTTATGCCTGAAAACTTCCTCTCTCCATTCCCCCCCGTCCCTCTCCCATGGCCCCCGATGTCTACTTTTAAAACCATTGTTATACATCTCCCTGAACCCATCAAGATGTTTCTGAAAAGTTGTGGGTAACCTGTTTGTTTTTTTTTAAATTTACTTATTTTTGGCTGCGTTGGTTCTTTGTTGCTGTGCGTGGGCTTTCTCTAGTTGCAGTGCACGGGCTTCTCATTGCGGTGGCTTCTCTTGTTGTGGAGCATGGGCTCTAGGTGCGTGGGCTTCAGCAGTTGCAGCACGCAGGCTCAGTAGTTGTGGCTCACAGGCTTAGTTGCTCTGAGACATGTGAATCTACCCGGAACAGGGCTCGAACCCGTGTTCCCTGCATTGGCAGGTGGATACTTAACCACTGCGCCACCAGGGAAGTCTGTGGGTAACATGTTTATGTCTGGTTGAGAAATCCTGTAGGTGGACAGAGTGTGTTTTCTGCATAAAGAAATCCTGTGGCAAATCCTCCCACATCATGAATATTTAAACAGTAGATATTTATTAAGGCCTTTCTATGGTGTCACTCTGTGCAGGGCACAAAAATGTGTAAATCTCGTTCTCTGCTTAAGCCAAGCCTTCAGTATAATGTGTATGTGTGTGTGTGTATATATATATATATATATATATATATATATACACACACAAATATATACATACACACACACACATATACACAAATATATACATTGATCAATGCAAATTCGTAGTGCAGAGGAAGACTGCATTGGCATTTAAAAAAGGGAAGGTAGATTGGGGTATTTAGAGAATTAACAGCTATTAATTTAGGTTTTATAAATAAAGAGCTTTATCTTGGGTGAAAACTCCTTTGCCTGACTCTGTGGATTAGCTGGGACTCTCCATTATTGCCCTGGCTCTCTGAGTGCAGTCAGCAGGACCTCCCTGAAATACTCATGCTCTTGAGTTCCCATTGTGAGTTGAGGGCGCCATATTTTTTTGACCATTTAAACAAGTAAAAACCGAGACTTCCCTGGTGGCACAGGGGTTAAGAATCTGCCTGCCAATGCAGGAGACACGGGTTCGAGCCCTGGTCTGGGAACATCCCACATGCCATGGAGCAAGTAAGCCTGTGCACCACAACTACAGAGCCTGTGCTCTAGAGCCCGTGAACCAAGACTACTGAGCCCACGTGTCACAACTACTGTAAGCCCGCATGCCTAGAGCCCGTGCTCCCCAGCAAGAGAAGCCACCACAATGAGAAGCCCTCGCACCGCAACGAAGAGTAGCCTCTGCTCGCCGCAACCAGAGAAAGACCGCGCGCAGCAACGAAGACCCAACGCAGCCAAAAGTAAAAATAAATAATTAATTAATTTTTAAAAATAAATAAATAAACACGTAAAAACCATTCTTAGCTTGTGAGCCATACAAAAATACGTGGTAGTCCAGATGTGGTCCATGGATCACAGTTTGCCAACCTCTTATCTAATCTAAACTCTTCATTTTTCAATTAAGAAACCTAAGGCCCAGAGAGAGGGAGTGACTTCCTCAAGGACACACAGCAATGTTCCTGGAAGACATGGGACAGGGAACAAGCCTCGTGGTTCCCAGAGTCTGGCTCTGTTCACCACCCTGAACCAACCCAAGTCACAGACCACACAGAGGATAGAAGGTGCCTAAGACATTGCCTGCTCCAACCCTCTCTTTCTGAAGACGAAGGCTCTAAATCAATCATTTGGAGACCCAATCTCCAAGTCAGACACGTGCGGCCTTACCTTTATCTCCATCCTGTTCATTGGAGATTTTCTTCAGGTCGATGAAATGCGTTGCCAGCACTGTATCACTCACGCTGCCTTCATCCCATACCTGGATTTTCACCCTTCGACACAAGGGAGGGAACATTTCCTTGAAGACCACCTGTTCGTGCCACACGGGATCGGCGCAGTTCTTCTGCACCGTGGTTCGCCCCTAAAAACAAAGCCAGGAAAATGTGAGCCACGGAAGGAAATGAAAGGTGCCCTTGACCGACTAAAGAAAACTTCACACCAGCTGGAAATATAAAGTGAGTTGTCAAAAATAATGAACCTGATTCCACCGACACCCATGAAAATCAGTTACACCCCATGAACATTACTGATGTCCTATTCTGTGCCAGACACTGTGCTGGGCATCTGGGACAAAGGTGAGTTGTCACAGGTCCCGCCCTCAGGAAGTTCTCATCATCCACTGGGTTGGGGTGAACTTGACACCTGTGTATGAAGGAGTGCCACACATCTCCAGGATTGCAGCAGATACAGTTAGAGCCTGTCTTCATGTTTTATAAAAGTTGGACATGGTGCAAATCCCTTCCCTAGTCTGGACCTCAGTTTCCTCGTCATACAATGGAGGTGGTGTCCTATATGGGGCTTATATATGTCCTATATATGCCAATGGGGTCCAAGATAGAAATAGTCCAAGGTTCACCCTGCCAACGGGAGGGACCGGGTGGAGACAACATGTGTGTCAGCTGAAGCTTCCAAGTCCAGCCAACCAGGATTAAGCTCTGACAGTGTGCCCAGGCCCTAGCACTTCCAATGGCTCTTGAGCAGGGAACAGCTGGGAACAGGGATGTCCAGGCTTACACAGGACAAGGACTAGCTGGGTAGATTGTAGAGCAGATTGAAAGGGAGGTGGTAATCCTCTGGGGGCTGGGGACTGGGCAACAGCTCAGAGAAGCAGCCAGAGGTGAGGAAGGAGGCCTGCCTGCCTGGGTGCTGCACCGCGATCTTCCCCTCACTTCTCTCCACGAGCTCCAATGGTGAGGGAGTGGGTGGCCCTCCACTACTTTCCTGCCATGCGATGTAAAACCTTTTTGTGACAAGCTTCCTCTCTCTGGGCACTTCCTAATTTTGATTTTAACTTAATGTCATTTGACCAGCAGTGTCCTGGGTAAAGAGCAAGATTCCAGTCCAGGCCTGCCAGGATTGGTGATGACCCTTCCTCACCGTCTGTCCAGCAAAGGAGACCTCCACAAAGGGATCCACGAGGTCCTTACTGTCTCTCACAAAGGCTTTGGTGATGTTCGCCATGATGCTGGAGTTCATTTTGGGCAGCCCTTCAGCTCTGTAGAGTCTCACATAGAATCTGGCCCAGGGTCTCTCTGATGGAAACCCTTGTGGGATCAAAAGGTTCCTTGCGGGGGACAAAAATAAGACATAAAAAAGCTTTCTCACTTGAAAGAGTAGAGAGAAAAGGTAGAGGCAATTTGGAGGCAGAAAGAAGAATTCTGATACAGGAGAAAAATCTGAAAAGATAGGATTCATCGCTAAAATGAGTTTTCTTTCTAGTGTAGATGACAGCACAGAGTGTGAATAGAGTGAATGCAGCACTCCAATAAAAATTAATTTTAAAAAAATAGAGTGAACGCAAACTCGTTCAGGCCAGCTCCTAGGAGAGTGAACGCAAACTCGTCGTTAAAGAATAAACACTTAGAAGAGGCGCATAAAGTCTTCCCATTTTACGAGCTAGTGGCTGAAATTATTCTTCCTTCAAAGAAAAATCAACTCAATTCAGATCAACAGGACAGGCTCAAGAATAGCTTATTTATTATGGGTTATTATAGGAAGGCAGGCTGTTCTTGTCCTAGAAGCTGACCTCCCAAAGAATAAACACTTAGAAGAGGCGCATAAAGTCTTCCCATTTTACGAGCTAGTGGCTGAAATTATTCTTCCTTCAAAGAAAAATCAACTCAATTCAGATCAATAGGACAGGCTCAAGAATAGCTTATTTATTATGGGTTATTATAGGAAGGCAGGCTGTTCTTGTCCTAGAAGCTGACCTCCCAAAGGACAGTGATGCCTTTGATAAGACACATCGTGGTGCCTCTGATAGAGCAGAATCCCCACTGGACAGGCCTTGAACTTGGAAGTTCTCGTGAACCCGTAAGGAAAGGGAGAAGAAAGAGACATGGAAACTGGGACATATCATTTCTCTTGCATGGTCCTCGATGGGCCTTTCTCACTTTTCTATTTGCTCCTTGGCATCAGAGGTTTTGGGATTGCGCGTTAAGACATCTCCTTTCCCAGTCACGCTGATGTCACACTTCAGGTACCCCTTCGTGCCAGTCCTGATGTTGCCGGGGTCCATTAGCAGGGCCCACTTGTCGGAGAACTGATGACCTGCAAAAAGTCCTGACAGCTCAGATATCCTGCACTGATGCACCCCGACGCTCCATCCAGTTCTCTTCCAACCCGAAGCCTCCCCACCGTCTACTCCCCAGGAGGGGCCAGCTCAGCACAGTTATTTCCAAGTCTTGTGCTGCCTCTCTCTCCTCCTTTCCTTCCTCTCCTCTCTTCCTACCCACTTCTCCATCTTTTTCTCCAAACTGCCACAGGGAGTTGGGAAGCCTTCAACGCAGTGGAAATTGCCTGGACGGGAGTCTAGATTTGACCGGAGAGGAGGACATTAATGCAGTGTAGAAGCCACACATGATTTCACAGGCCATAAACGCTGCTCAGGGATCTTTTTGTTTGACCTACACGGTGAGCCCAAACTTCAAAACTCTTACAAAATCTAGACTTCAGGCTTACCTTTTTAAAAACTGTTAGATCTGGCCACACAGAGTCCACATTTCCACACGACTGTAGGTGGTAAGGAGTTGAGTAGATGCTACTCCTTCCACAGGGGTTGTGAGCCCCGCCCCCCATTTCCCATAGCCGGTGTCACCCCTGACTGCATTAAACCCAGCCCACTGCACTCAGCGATGCTCACTGCCTGGCCCCCTTGGGGTCATGTGAGTTGGAATCACTGTTGAAGAGAAGGGGCCTTTCATGAGAAGATCTATGTGTGTTGTTGGTTCTGTTACTTATTAGCTCTTGACCTTGGACAAACTACCTAGCTCCTCTGACAAATCAGGGATAATAATAATAATTACAGCAAACCCACGTATGGCATGTCACAGTCATTATTCTGTGCTAGAGCCTATAAAGTGCTTATGTGTACATTCTTATGCATATATTCACTTACGTATATATTCACTTAATCCTCCAACAACCCTATAAGGAGGTGCTATTTTATCCCCATTTTTACAGATAAGGAAACGGCAGCACAGAGAAGTCAAGTTATTAACCCAAGGTTGCACAGCTAGGAAAGAGCAGAGTGGAATTTGAAGCCAGGCAATCTGGTCCCAGAGTCCATATTCTTAACTTCTACACCCTTCCAACGTTCCTTCTTGTGTCTCGCAGCAGTAAATTGGACAGAATTTGTGAAAAAAAAATTTTAAACGTCTCGGACGTATGAACATATAAGATATTTGCATCATTAGACTGTGAACTTAGAGTAAAAGAGCCACATGTCTTGCTCCACTTTGTAAAACTGGTGCTCAGTGTTACTGAATAAATGGATACGTGGAAGAACGCATAAACTAACTGACCTTCAGGTGTCACAGTAAGAGAAAGTAACAGAGAGAGACTGGGAGGCAATGCTTTCTCACCAGGTTGGTTGTACACAGTCCCCAGGTCCACTTTGAAGGAGCCAATCAGTACACCTCCTATCAGCTTGTGGTGAAAGACCTGGGGAGAGATGGAGCAGTGAGTCCGACAACACTAGATTTCTCTTTGAGGATAAATCTGTGAAATGGGTTCATGACAAACCCATTCAAAGAGGATTCTAGGCCTTGAACCTTGTCTGGCCTTCATACTTATCTGGAGCACAGTGACATTTGGTTATCAAACCTCAGGGCTGGCTGTACAGGGCATCTAAAGTATTGCAGCTGTACCTCATCTCCTAGCAGGATTTTAGCTAATTTTCTACTGAAGGACACCTATCAAACCTCACTGCCTAAAACATGTTTTTTTTGCTTGTTTGTCTGTTTGTTTGTAGCCAAAATGAACTCTAGGGCAGCCCACTCTTCAAACCCATCTCTGCCTCTTGAAATGCTATCCATCTTTAAATGCCTAGAGCAAATGCTGCCTCCTCCAAGCAGCCCTCCCTGATCCTCCGCAGATGAAAGAATTCCCCTTTTTTCCTAAAATCCCACAACACTTTGCTCACCACTTTCTCAGAGAACTCATCCTGATTGCCTTGAGAAGTTTGGGACATGTACAATAGTCAGAACAAAGGAGGCTGTCATCCTCAATATTTTGTCTGATTAGAAGTCAGCACAGTGCCTGGCTGGTTACAGCAGCACATTTTTATGTTAATGTTATTAAGATTAGGAAGTTCTAAAGGAAGCTGGCAGAGCTGGGCCTGAGTCCAGAAGTCACACTGCATGAAAAATTGCTGAAGAATCAGGAGTACTTTAACTTTTTTTTTTTTTTTGCGGTACGCGGGCCTCTCGCTGCTGTGGCCTCTCCCGTTGTGGAGCACAGGCTCCGGACGCGCAGGCTCAGCGGCCATGGCTCACGGGCCCAGCCGCTCCGCGGCATGTGGGATCTTCCCGGACCGGGGCACGAATCCGTGTCCCCTGCATCAGCAGGTGGACTCTCAACCACTGCGCCACCAGGGAAGCCCCCAGTAGTTTAACTTTTAACCCAGAAAAGAGAAAACTGAGAGTGTGGAAGAAGAGCAATGGTAACTCAAGTGTCTTCAACACTTGAAAACACTGCCATCTAGAAGAGGGAGGAGGATCCCTGTGTGGTTCCCAAGCTACAGGAAGAGAGATTTCAGCTCACTATAAAGGCAATTTTTATAACAGAACTTCCCAGCAATGGAATGGGCTACTCTAGGAGTAGTGACCTCCCCATGTCTGGATATAATCAAGTAGTGCCCAAGAACCCCATGTCATGTGTCATGGAGGTGGTGAAGAGGGATTCCTACGCCAGCTGGAAGTTGGACTAGATGGTCTCTGAGGCTTCCTTCTAACTGTAAAATTCTATGAGTTCCTTGATTCAAGTACAGTTTCCTACCTTCTTCTACCCACCACATGGCCTTGTTCGTAATAAACACTCAATAAACATTCAGTGAGTTAATGAGTGATTGACTAATTGAATGATGGATGAGTGAGAGACTTTTCTAGCTTCTGAACAGATCCTTTTGAAAGAGGCAGTAAGAAACAATACATTCAACTGATTTCAAAAAATGAAGAAAATGAGAGCCCTTCCCAGCTCCCTTCCCACTCTTCCTCCCTTGTCCAAAGTTTGCAAGGGTGTTAGAGAACAAAGGGGAAGTAAGGACAGTTTGGCTTCAGTTGAGGAGCTATTTAAATCCACAGGCACAAAACTCACCTCAAACCCCTCATGCTTAGAGCTGCTACTGCAGCTTCTCAAAGCCCTGAGCAGGAACACGAGCCTAGGGCTTCCCTGGTGGAGCAGTGGTTGGGGGTCTGCCTGCCGATACAGGGGACACGGGTTCATGCCCCGGTCCGGGAAGATCCCACGTGCCGCGAAGCAGCTGGGCCCGTGAGCCATGGCCGCTGAGCCTGCGCGTCCGGAGCCTGTGCTCCGCAACGGGAGAGGCCACAACAGTGAGAGGCCCGCGTACCGCAAAAAAAAAAAAAAAAAGAACATGAGCCTCACTTAAGCTGTCTTCTCAGATCAAAGGCATCTTGGTCCCTATGGGCATAATGAGCCGGAGCCCCAGATGGATCTCTAAATAACAGGAGGCCTCCTCACATCGTCCACCCAGTGTGAGCACCAGGCAATGCTGGTGTGGTCAAGCATTAGGTTACAAGAACAAGGGCATCTCACACACAGAGAGAAGGGGGCCCTGCATGCCTGGGGCCACTGTCAAGGGAAGATGGTCTTTGGCACCACCAGGGTCTGCTACAGCCTGGCTGTCCCAACAGCATTTGCTTACAGCACTGGCCCCCTTCTCCCACATGGAATTTTTTCTGGACATGCTAACTTTTGGTTCATGGACTAACAGAAAACTTATATTAAACACTCCTTTTTCAAGGGTAGTTTTCCCTTTAAAATCTTCAGTCTCTATCCCCAAGTGTCTTTTAGGGAGACCAAAGTATTCTTTTCTTTCAAGTGAGAAGAACAGAGATAGGCAATACCAGCTTTGATCCTCTGCTAAAAATCCACTTGCCCCGCAGAGAGTCATGACCCTTGTCTATGATGCCATATAAAACCTAGCTATTGGACTTCCCTGGTGGCGCAGTGGTTAAGAATCCTCCTGCCAATGCAGGGGACGTGGATTCCATCTCTGGTCCAGGAAGATCCCACATGCCATGGAGCAACTAATCCCATACTCCACAGCTACTGAGCCTGCGCTCCAGAGCCTGCGAGCCACAACTACTGAGCCCACGTGCCACAACTACTGAAGCACACGCACCTAGAGCCTGTGCTCCGCAGCAAGAGAAGCTACCACAATGAGAAGCCCGTGCACCGCAACTAAGAGTAGCCCCCGCTCGCTGCAACTAGAGAAAGCCCACATGCAGCAACAAAGACCCAACGCAGCCAAAAATTAATTAATTTTTTAAAAAACCTAGCTATTAACTATTCATCTGCACTCTGGACAGTCCCCTAGGAGCCTGTTATAAAGCCAATCCCACAAACAGGTGGTTGCCTGAGTGATGCAATGAGACATCCTGGGCCATGTCCCAGGTCCTGAAATATCTTCTCACCACCTGTCATCACGCCTGAAATTCACGTGTGAAGAGTGTTTGGCTCCTAGTGACTTTTTATTCCTCAAGAGTCACATTCTTCAAGTACCCCCCGGGAAAGAGAATATCATGATTCCACTATTACCTAAGCCTTAATGTACGACTTATATATAATATGCATACATATAATGTAATATAATATAATATAGTATAATTTATATAATAGAGATTGAGTGGGTGATAATGACAGGCAAGGAAGTCTTCAAGACAAGTTTTGCCATCTTCATAACTCTGATCAGGGTTGGTGTCACTGTTCAAAACGTTTCCTCATTCTCCACACGTCTTACGTTGTCACATAAAGTAGGAATTCTGTTCTTTCAGAATTTATTGGGAAGAGAGCACCTACCCTTCAAGCCCCCTGCCCATCCCCACCACTTTAAGGCATACACACCCCCACTGTGCTCTTCATGGGAGAAGCAGAGATTTCTCAGGCTGGGGAGATGGATGCAGAGCATCCATCAGAGCCATCCGCAGCTCTCTGTTCCTTTACTGAGTGGTGTGAGTGAGTTGGCAGTGATCCCGGTTGGCCTGCCCTACCCTCATTTGGACTAATACAGCTTCAACATGGGCACTTTCCTTCTCATTCCTGCCCTCTACATGGTGGGCCAACCTAGCAAGGCACCTGTGTGAACCAGGAAGCTCTCTCCATCTCTACTCCTCAGACTTGATCTGTGGAGACAGGAAATCGCCCGGCAGGGCTGAGGAAGGCTCTTCGTAGCCGACCCAACTCCCCGTGGGCAGGTCCTGATGTTTACACTCTGACGCAACTATTAAGACTTCAAATGGCAACCACTTGCTCCAAATCACATTTTCCGACTCAGCATTATTGATATATTGGGTTGCTTCCTGCTTCTTGTTCCTATTTCTCTATTTATTAGCAAATAGGAGGGGAATGGGGGGTGTGACTAATTATTATTGGCATGGCTATCACCCCAAGAGAGAAATACTAACATTTGCTTGATAAAAAGAAAGAAATCAACTCAAAATGACAATCTATTAAGATGTCATTTATACTTCACGTATATATTTCACATTCCCACATTAGTCAACTACACAATGGCTTGATGGTAGCTTACAACTTGCTTCCAGTAAGTATAGAACCTTTCTTGAGTCTGTTTTCCTTCCCAGATGCCTCTGCACTGATTATTTCAAGTTCTATTCTGTTGGTTTCAAACTCAACAACCCACATTCACACTCCTGAATCTATTCATCCCTAAACAGACTGAGCTGTCCTAGAGAGTTCCCAAAGCCTAGAATCTCTTCCACCTCCCCTCACCCCCACCAGCAATGATATACTTACTGAGATTTTGATGATCTTGTCAAAAAGATGCAATTGGGGCCCAACGAAGTCGAAGACAAAGTACTGGAAAACATAAAGTTCATTCTGACCATAAATTCCTGGCTTGCGTGTAAGAACTCTGTTCTTGGAATAGATTTAGATCTGCATTTTTCTAACAAATTGCTGCAAGGTTCTCAATGACATAACTGTATCATCAATTGATTGGCCCTCCCCTACTGAAAGTCATTTAATTTGTTTTCAATTGTTTTCAAATAGAAAAAGAAAGACTATCACCAATTACATCTTTACATAACATATTTGTAAGTTTTCCTCTAAAATGGACATGAGAATTGGAATTGTTGGGTCATGGCTTGTATGCCTGTAAATTTTTAGTAGCTAGCATAAAATTTTTTTCCAAAGGAGCTAAGCCATTTTACATTCCCACTGGCAGCATATGAAAATAGCCATTCCCTTGCCAACCCTTGAATTTTCAATTCTTTTACATTTATCTATCTACCTATCTACCTATCTATTTATTTGTTGCCTATATATAATGATAAGTGAAAGTATATCACAGTGTGGTTTTAATTTGGAGTGAACTTGATTAAAATTTGATTTTCTCAGGATTTTTCAGCTTCAAACATCCCTGTGAAATTCCCAAGATTGACCAGGGAAAGAATGAAAAGAAATTATGGGTAAGGGAGATTTCTAATTTCAGGAAAGCAATTGAATTCTAGAGTTGAAGAAAATATATAGACTGCTCTCCGTATTCTACAGTTAAAAAGACTGAAGATGAAAGAATTTAAAAGACATGCCTGGAGTCATATAGCTAGTTATCGCTGGGCTGGGGACCAAAGCTGAGTTCTCCTGAAGTTACTATAAAAGGAATTCAAGTGCTAGACGTTTCACCATTGGAACTTTATTGAGTGCCTCCCAAATGTGAGGTAGAAGGCTCCTCATGTAGAAAACTGGTGTAGTGCTTTGCTGTGGGTTGTGTGTTTTGAGGACTGATGGGGTTGGGGGAGGCCGGTAGGAAGTTGTTTCATGGATTGTTTTGTGTTTGAGCTGCAAGATGGAGGAATGACACAAGGACATCAGAGAAAAAAATGACAGCAGTAGGAAAGGGAGAAGTGACCACTAACAGCCTGCTGTTAAAGGCAACACAGAAAAACCAAAACGTGAAAGCTGTCATCATATACCATAATAAGAGACGTTCAAAATGGCCGTCCTTCAATATCAATGAAAAGTTACGTTATGTTCAGTGTCTCCTGTTTAAGAAAACAGGACACTATGTATAACATTTCAGGAAGTTTTTCATATATATGTTCAAACTTTTTAAGAGCTTCGGTGTTCAGAATTTCTTTTATGTCCAAAACACTTGCATGAAGTTCTTCATTCTCTAGTGTATGAGATGCTGGGGGTTCCTTCGGATCAATAAATTAGTTCTAATGTTTATTGCCTTCCACTGAGTTTCACAAACAGTATTTCAGATTTAGCTGCCTCATATATGTTCCCTGGACCTCTGAACCCACACACATTTTTCTAGCTGGGAAATATTCCCCAGCCTCTACTAACTGGTTCCTTCAACATCTGATGACCTTTGGGCTTGAAAAACTAGAGTCCAAATCTGTAACAAAGATTTTTAATTCCACTTCTTTGTTTTTTACTTGATTTCCCAATGATTACACTTAGCCTAACTGAATGTCATTTAGATCCAGGACTTGTATGCACAAAGCAAACATTAATAAAATCGTCAACAAATCTGTAGAGCTTTGCAGTTTTAAAGCATTTTCATGCACGTTATTTCATATCGCATTCAGGCCAAAAGATGTTATGGAGCTGAGGCGTAGAACAGAAAGGAGAAAACTGTCACTTAAACACATCGTAAAAGTCTCAGAGGCAAGAATGATAAAGAGGAAAGGAGTTAACAGCTCAAATGTGATTTGGGAATTTTCTATATATATTATTATGCATCCTCTCTCTGCCTGCCTTTTCAATTACCATTCTCATTAAAAAATTAATTAATAAGAGTTTACTGCATTTTTTGACAATTCATGGTGTTGAAGTGCCTAGGGGGGAACAAGTACTCTTGCACACTGTTAGTTGGAGTACAAATTGTTACCTTTTTGGAGGGCAATGTGGTCATATCAAATTTTAAATGCATATACTCTTCACCCTAGTTATGCCATTTAAATATCATTATAAGTAGTATCCAAAGGCTGAAAAAAATTTTAATATCCATCAATGAGAGATTGGTTTAGTAAATTATAATATATCAATGCAATGGAAAACTCTACAGCAAAGAAGGGAAAATTAGATTGAACTATATGTCTTTTATATATATATATATATAAATTTATTTATTTACTTTTTTTTTTTTTTGGCTGTGTTGGGTCTTTGTTGCTGCACGGGGGCTTTCTCTAGTTGCAGCGAGTGGGGGCTACTCTTCGTTGCGGTGCATGGGCTTTTCATTGTGGTGGCTTCTCTTATTGTGGAACACGGGCTCTAGGCATGTGGGCTTCAGCAGTTGTGGCTCGTGGTCGCTAAAGCACAGGCTTAGTAGTTGTGGCACACGGGCTTAGTTGCTCCGTGGCATGTGGGACCTTCTCGGACCAGGGCTCGAACCCATGTCCCCTGCAATAGCAGGAGGATTCTCAACCACTGCACCACCAGGGAAGCCTTGAACTATATGTCTAGATACAGACTAATCTCCAAGATACATTGTTTTGTGAAAAGACCTAGGTCCAGGACAGTGTGTATAGAATGCTACCATTTGGCTACAGTATCTGTTTGTATTCTTATGCAGGCCTGGAATATCTCTGCAAAGGATACACAAATGCCTGGGGAGAATGGCTATCTCTAGGGAGGGGCACTAAGGGATTAGATAGAGATCAAAGATCAGGGGGAAACACATATATCATATATATTTTCACATATATCATTTTAAACTCTGTATCTCTGACCATTTTTAAAAACTGTTTAATCTTTTTATTTAAAAACAAGAATTTAGTGTGTATAAATTTAGAAGCTTTGTGTCTCTCCTTGATGCTTTCCTTTACAATTTTTGCGCTGCTTAGAAAAATACCACTGTTGTACTTTCCAACACAGCATGCCTATTTCAAAATTAATAATTAAATTTTCAATGTTTCTGCTATGCAAAAGAATGTATATGTTCTCCCTAACCAGCACATTTACTGGATATAAACTCAGAGCTTATGACAGATGAAGATGAGTTTATAAGAAATTGGTACAAGCACTATGGAAAACAGTATGGAGGTTCCTTAAAAAATTAAAAACAGAACTACCAAAGGATCCAGCAATTCTACTTCTGAGTATTTATCTGAATAAACCAAATATACTAATTTGAAAACGTATATGCATCCCTATGTTCATTGCAGCATTATTTACAATAGCCAAGATATGGAAGCAACCGAAGTGTCCATCAACAGATGAATGGATAAAGAAGATGGGGCATATATACACAATAGAATATTCCTCAATCATAGAAAATACTGAAATCTTGCCATCTGCGACAGCATGGGTGGACCTGGCGGGTAGTATGCTAAGTGAAATAAGTCAGAGAAAGAGAAATACCATATGATTTCACTTATATGTGGAATCTAAAAAACAAAACAAAGGAACAACTTACAAAACAGAAATAGACTCACAAATACAAAGAACAAATTGGTGTTTGCCAGAGGGGAGGGGTGTTGGGGGGATGTGTGAAATAGGTGAAGGGGACTAAGAGGTATAAACTACCAGTTATAAAGTAAATAAGTCACAGGGATGTAAAGTACAGCGCAGAAAATATAGTCAATAATATTGTAATAGGGCTTCCCTGGTGGCGCAGTGGTTGGGAGTCCGCCTGCTCATGCAGGGGACACGGGTTCGTGCGCCGATCCGGGAGGATCCCACATGCCGCGGAGGGGCGCCTGCGTGTCCGGAGCCTGTGCTCCGCAACGGGAGAGGCCACAAGAGTGAGAGGCCCGCGTACCGCAAAAAAAAAAAAAAAATAATAATAATATTGTAATAATTTTGTATGGTGACAGATGGTAATCAGACTTACTGCAGTGATCATTTCATAATGTATTAAAAATTGCATTACTATGTTGTACACCTAAAACTAATATGATATTGTAAGTCAGTTATACTCCAGTAAATATTTTTTTTAAAGAAATAAGAAAATGGGTCTATTGAAAACACAGCAATGAATTTAATATCAGGAGGAATTCCTTGCCTCTCCTTTCCATTGTCTGTAAAATTTTGTAAGGAGGCTCCGCGACGGCTTTTCTATTTGAAGAATGCTGCAGAGTGGTGGTGAAGAGTGTGTTGGTGGAGAGGAAGTTGGTGACCTCTGTGACTTACTTCATTGTAAAATGGGTTGTTGGTTCCTTCCTTCACTGTGCTTTGCTTCTTCTCATCCCCAATTTCAATGATCACAACTGGGTCGATGTTCTCACCCACCAGCTGGCGGGCCTCAGTGATGTTTATGGCAATCTACAACACAAAGCAGCGTGTACACACTCTGGGTCTGGCTGTTCATTCACACAAGAAGAGCTGGGGGAGGCTTGGTAGGAAGAGCTCAACACTTACTTGGTAATTTTGGGATCTGACCTCCCCATCGTGGATCTTAGTCAACAGTTTTGATCTATTGAAAGAAAGTTTAACATATTTGTTTCATTAAGTAAGAACCTACCTTAGATCCATAAGCCATGAAAATATTTTCCCAGGTATTTCCACATGCTTTTATTTATATCACATATTCTCTCTCCACCTCTGGAGGAGATAAGTATAGATGGACCATGACTTAACCTCTCTATGACTCAGTTTTCCCATCCTAAAAAATGGCACTAATAATAGCCCTTACCACAAGGAGTGATTGCTACAATTAAAAGATGTGAGGCATATAAAGGTTTAACCCAGTTCCTGGCAAGACTAAAGGTCAATTCTTATTGTGAATATGATTATCAGTATCATTTATTTTTTATTTTACAGAATGAGAAACTGAGATGCCTCAGCAAATCACTGGCAGAGCTGGGTCTAAATAAGGATCTCCCTAATCTGCTGTCTGATCCTATCCAGAGGACCAATTTGCCATTTCTGGTAAATACAGCAATTCTGAGTTTCGTGATTGCTTTCGAAAAAAAAAAAAATTGGTAAAAAAGAAAATTGGAAAGAATGACCAAGATGTCATCTCAGCGAGATTTCACATTCCAGGGGATTTCATTTATCAGGACTGTCATGAGTAATTGAAAACAGATGTGCAACACCTGGGCATCTAGAAATTGGATAATAACATAAAGAGGTGAAGAATCCTTGTTGCCACAGAAGCAGCAATGGGTGGGATATAAACTGAGCTCGAGTTCCTATTGAATTTTATTCTCTTGCCTTCTAGCAACACTGCTGCATTTGACTTCCTTCCATTTCTGCTGATTATAATTGAGTCCAGTAGAGAACAGAGTAAACTAGTAAAAGTCTCAAGGCTTTGGAGTCAGGCTGATCTGAATTAGAATATTTGTTTTCCCCAATTTTGTGATATTAGCCTTAATTTCTTCATCTAAAAATAGAAATAATAATTTCTACTGCATAGGGTTGCTTTTAGGATTAAAAGAAATATTGCACGTAGGAAAGGGTAGATATCAAAGGGTATCTGTTCATCAATAAAACGGCAAACCTGTACTGACCATTTACCATGTGAAAGCTCTGTGCTAGTCTCAGAGGAAAAACAAACATGAACAAGCCATCATCTTGGTCCTTGCAGAGCTAGCAAGCTATCCAAGGGAGAGAGGACCGAAGCAGATAAAGGGAGAACTATTAAGTGTAAGACATGTCGTAGAAAAAAATGTGATAGAACTTCAGAGAAGAGAGAAATTTGTGAGAGCCTAAGTAAGCAACAAAGACATCACTACAGAGGTCAGATTTGAATTGAACATTGGTAGGTGGGTAGAATTTTGACTGATGGAGGATGCACTGGCCAGGAGAAAGCAAAAGGCTCGTACTTCTTTCTTCTCTTTCTCCTGCCTTCCTCCACTAATTCTATGCTATTATCTTAGTGAAATAAATGGCAAAGGATCCGTTAAAGGATATTAAAAAATAACTGAAGTCCTGATTCTGGGGTTTGGGGGGGTGGTAGCTGTCATGGTGCCATGTAGGGGGGGAGACATTGCAGTGAGTATGAACGTACAAACTTCACATCTTCTTTTAAGGGTCAAGCTCTGAGCTATCACCTTTTCTGATTTCCATCTGTCTCCCGCCCCCTGCCCCCCTCCCCATACACACATACACTGTGTACCATCCTGTCACAGCCCAGTAATACCAACTCAGGATGTGCCACACAAGGAAGCACTAATTTGCCCTACTGATAATAACAACTCTGAGTGGAAAAGGAAGGGATGGCATGAGGAATTATCATTAGCAAGAAATTGACATAAACAAATACGGTAGACTAAAAGCATTGATAGCCCCAATTACTGGCTTCCTTGTATCCAGGATTTTTACCCTGTAACTTGTAGCCTCCTCTTGCTGTGACATGGGCTAGACTTGTGACTTGCATTGGTCAACAGAATGCAGCAGAAATGACTTTTGCCAATTCCAAGCCTGGGCTCAAGAGATCTTGTGTACTTCCACTTTCTCTCCTGGAACCCTGCCATCACCACCATTGGAATAAGCTTGGAATAGCCTGCTGGAAGATCTAATACCGTATGGAGGAGAGGCCAGTGGTCCCAGGTAAAGCAATACTGGACCAGCCCACCACCAACCAACAGTCAAACTAAAATCAGCAGAACTGCCAAATGACAATAGACACATCAGTCATATACCTGTGACTACCTGGAACCAGTAAAACTATCCAAACTAACGCATGATAAGTGCTCATATTAAGCCACTGAGCTTAGGGGTTATTGGTTACATACCTATAGCTAACTGATACAACAAATTGCACGCAGAAGGCCAGTTTGTTCTGACTTTTTGTTGGGTAGTATAAGAACCACTTTCTCATTTGGGACAAACACAAAGCCAAGACATCTAGCATCTTGATGAATTAAAGAGCAGGTGAGGGACAGCACCTGATTCTGTCTCCTGTTGCTGCTGTCATTCCTGAACAATGAGGGACATGAGTACCTTAACTCAGGAAATTTAAGACTAGACGTTGGTAGAGCTGGGACCCTGGCCAGCACTGCCATAGAGAAAGTAGAGGAGACAAAACACTCAGTCTTCCTGCCTCAGACCTTCAGCTCCTGTAGACGGTGACTAGGTGTTATTCTCTGTTCTCCCAGAGCCTGCAGGAGCACCTGGAAGAGGGGAGGTGCTAGCAAATGTGTGCTGATTGCCTGTATCAATACTGTACCTTCTCTTTGGAGGAGCTGAGGGGACAGGAGAGGTGGAAGCATTGTCAGAAATCAAATCTCCTCCCAGGCCTTCCTGGTGAGAAAGCCCCTCCTGTGGTGCTTCTGCTTCACCTTGACCATCTAGAAAAGCAAACAAAAGGGACAGATCTATTAAATATGACACACTGTGGCAATATGAGCCTCAACTCTGTGTCCAGGCTATGCCAGTCACCGTAAGGTGTACAAGGACTGGTCAAAGACAGTCCTTGACCGCATGGACCTTAACATCTTATTGGCAGAAAAGCCAGACACATACTGTGTATTTTCTGTTTCCAAAAAAGAGAGGGAGTAGATTTGTATGCCTGGTATTGTGGAATTATGGATTATGAATTTAAAGATATGCTTTCGGGGTTTCCCCAGTGGCATAGTGGTTGAGAGTCCGCCAGCCGATGCAGGGGACATGGGTTCGTGCCCCGGTCCGGGAAGATCCCACATGCCGCGGAGCGGCTGGGCCCGTGAGCCATGGCCGCTGAGCCTGCGCGTCTGGAGCCTGTGCTCCGCAACGGGAGAGGCCACAACAGTGAGAGGCCCGCACACCGCGATGAAGAGTGGCCCCCGTTTGCCACAACTAGAGAAAGCCTCGCACAGAAACGAAGACCCAACTTAGCCAAAAATAAAATAAATAAATAAATTTAAAAAAATAGAAGAATGAGGAGCAACTGTTAGAGAATCAGGTTTACAGTGAACATTCTTAGGTACGTTATACATGCCAGAAACTGGGCTAGGTTAGACGTTCAGGATGGAGGAATTAACAAAATGTGGACCCCTCCCTCTAGGGGTTTACGTGCTGGAGGGTGAGACAGGCCTGCAGGCAGGAAGGCAGTGAGCTAAAGCATCATCCATAGCTAACTTATTCACTGATTGATTCATTCATTTTGTTCTTTCCAATCTACTCACCAAGGAGCTCCACTGCAACCTTCTTTAAAAAAATAAAAAATCATGTTTCTCTTTTGAAAACCCCTCCATGGCTTTCCACTGCACTTAGAACAAATCCGAAGTGCACACGCAACTCTAATTCCCTGTCCTACCTGACTGCCATCTCCTCCTCCTGGCCTACCTGCCCCCCGGCCCTACCCTCAGTGCTTTCTAGTCACACAGGCTGACTTCCATCCCTTCTAACAAGCTCTGTCCTGCTTGGAGTCTTTCTTCACAGGCAGCCCTCCGCCTGAGCTGCTCTCCCTGCCCACCCCTCGGGGGCTCACCCTCGATGCTGTAACTTAAATATGACCCCCCTGCTCAGGGAGCCCCTCTCAGACCACACTAAAAGAGATCCCCCAATAGTCTCCATGTAAGCACATTGTCTATTTTCTTTACAGCACTTTTCTCCACTTGTAATGCAGTTACCGCATCAGGGTCCCCATGGATAACAGACGGCCCGTCCACAGCAGGATGACTTGAGGACTTTTTACAAAGGTGTGGCTGTAGGAAAACCACAAAGGGTCGTACAGCTATCTGTGGCTAGGGCAGCCAAGCTGATACCACGTGGAGGCCCCCAAAATGAGGAGAGAGAACAGTTACCAGAACGTGGAAGGAGAGGAAGTCGGGTCTAGTCGGCTTTCCTAGGTGGAGGGGCACCCACCCTCCAGTTGAGGGACACATCCAACCACTGGGTCCTGACCTCACACTCCTTCCTCCCCCAGACCTCCTGCTGGGGTACCCCCTTGGGGAAGGGACCTGGGTTGTGCATCCATAGAGGTCAGCCTCCTGGGACAGAGAAGAGGTGGACAAGGGTGGAAGATAGATCTGGAGGGGCAAACAGAAGAATCCTCCACAGGGCTGTCTTCCCTCTAAACTATCCAATGTCACCACTACATACCCAGAACCGAGCACAGGACCCTACGCTCAGCAGACATTCTGTTAATATTTGTTATATAAATGAATGAATGATGATCATGGGAGGTACCCAACAACTACTCTTTGGGTAGCTAATTAATGGATGCGTCAGGATCATTGGAATTTTAGGAAATTAAGGCATAGCCATTATGTCTCAAAATACACAGATGTAAGAGCCACAGACTTTGAGAATCTCTAAACATTTCACCCAGAAAAGTCCTAACTTCCCCAGTCAGGCCAAGAAGGAAAGACCAATTTGCACTAAGTTCTGTAGACTTTGTTTTCGCTGTCTCCCACAGGGTCAGCCCCTGGCCAGTAGGATGGATGCTATTTACTTTTAGGAGGGCACTGACTCCTCTCCGCCCTGTTTGCTCTGTGGGCTGAAGACTCTAATTCAACATTGTGAAAATGACTCTACTACCCAAAGCAATCTACAGATTCAATGCATTCCCTATCAAACTACCACTGGCATTTTTCACAGAACTAGAACAAAACATTTCACAATTTGTATGGAAACACAAAAGACCCCGAATAGCCAAAGCAATCTTGAGAAAGAAAAACAGAGCTGGAGGAATCAGGCTCCCTGACTTCAGACTATACTACAAAGCTACAGTAATCAAGACAGTATGGTACTGACACAAAACAGATATATAGATCCTTGAAACAGGATAGAAAGCCCAGAGATAAACCCACGCACATATGGTCACCTTATCTTTGATAAAGGAGTCAGGAATGTACAGTGGAGAAAGGACAGCCTCTTCAATAAGTGGTGCTGGGAAAACTGGACAGGTACATGTAAAAGTATGAGATTAGATCACTCCCTAACACCATACACAAAAATAAGCTCAAAATGGATTAAAGACCTAGAGGTAAGGCCAGAAACTATCAAACTCTTAGAGGAAAACATAGACAGAACACTCTATGACATAAACCACAGCAAGATCCTTTTTGACCCCCCTCCCAGAGAAATGGAAATAAAAACAAAAATAAACTAATGGGACCTAATGAAACTTCAAAGCTTTTGCACAGCAAAGGAAACCATAAACAAGACCAAAAGACAACCCTCAGAATGGGAGAAAACATTTGCAAATGAAGCAACTTGACAAAGGATTAATCTCCAAAATTTACAAGCAGCTCATGCAGCTCAATAACAAAAAAATAAACAACCCAATCCAAAAATGGGAAGAAGATCTAAATAGACATTTCTCCAAAGAAGATATACAGACTGCCAGCAAACACATGAAAGAATGCTCAACATCATTAATCAACAGAGAAATGCAAATCAAAACTACAATGAGATATCATCTCACACCGGTCAGAATGGCCATCATCAAAAAATCTAGAAACAATAAATGCTGGAGAGGGTGTGGGGAAAAGGGAACACTCTTGCACTGCTGGTGGGAATGTGAATTGGTACAGCCACTATGGAGAACAGTATGGAGGTTCCTTAAAAAACTACAAATAGAACTACCATATGACCCAGCAATCCCACTACTGGGCATATACCCTGAGAAAAGCATAATGCAAAAAGAGTCATGGGGACTTCCCTGGTGGCTCAGTGAATAGGACTCCGGGCTCCCAGTGCAGGGGGCCCGGGTTCGATCCCTGGTCAGGGAACTAGATCCCACATGCATGCCGAGGCTGGGAGTTCGCATGCCACAACTGGGAAGGCTGAGTGCTGCAATAAGGAGCTGGTGAACCGCAACTAAGGAGCCTGCCTGCTGCAACTAAGACCCGGTACAACCAAATAAATAAATATTTAAAAAAAAAAAAAAAAAAAAAGAGTCATGTACCAAAATGTTCATTGCAGCTCTATTTACAATAGCCAGGAGATGGAAACAACCTATGTGTCCATCATCGGATGAATGGATAAAGAAGATGTGGCACATATATACAATGGAATATTACTCAGCCATAAAAAGAAACGAAACTGAGCTATTTGTGATGAGGCGGATAGACCTAGAGTCTGTCATACAGAGTGAAATAAGTCAGAAAGAGAAAGACAAATACCGTATGCTAACACATATATATGGAATTTAAGAAAAAAAAATGTCATGAAGAACCTAGGGGTAAGACAGGAATAAAGACACAGACCTACTAGAGAATGGACTTGAGGATATGGGGAGGGGGAAGGGTAAACTGTGACAAAGTGAGAGAGTGGCATGGACATATATACACTACCAAACGTAAGGTAGATAGCTAGTGGGAAGCAGCTGCATAGCACAGGGTGATCAGCCCGGTGCTTTGTGACCACCTAGAGGGGTGGGATAGGGAGGGTGGGAGGGAGGGAGACGCAAGAAGGAAGAGAGATGGGAACATATGTATATGTATAACTGATTCACTTTGTTATAAAGCAGAAACTAGCACACCATTGTAAAGCAATTATACTCCAATAAAGATGTTAAAAAAAAAAAAAAAGAGCCCTGGGGAGCCAGCTCCTCTGAAACGCCTATGGTCGGCTGCCCTAAATCTCCACCAGCTTGTTCCTTTCCCGCTGTGCAGTCAGTAAGGGCTCCTAACTGGAGGCTGACCCATGGGGTAGGAAAGCCTGGGCTCTGGTGTAAGACTGACCTAGCCTCAGGAGCCAGCTTCTGTACCTATTGGTTGTGTGACTTTTAGCAAACACTTATCGTCTCTGAACCTCTTATAAAACAGGGGCAAAGGAAACTACAATTCAGAGTCATGAATGATGTATGTAAAGTAAAAAACAGCAGGGGCTTTTTCAATGTGTCATAGATATTATTTTTCATAAGGTCCTTGAAGGAAGGAACTGTGTCTTATTCAACCTTGTATCTCCAGGACCTACTGCAGGGTCATAATTTCAAGGACACCAGGAAAGACCCCAGAGTCTTTTCTACCCAATCCCTGATACCTTCAACTTGAGTGAATAGACAAGTACTTCTATTAAGCTTTAAGCCTTGTCTCCACCTAAAATGTAATGCCTCTCCTGTCCCATCCAAGAATGACTTGATCGTTACTATCAACACTTTAATATGAATGTGTCTCTGTATTTTCCCATCGTAAGGTTAGGTTTT
Source organism: Lagenorhynchus albirostris (assembly GCF_949774975.1). Classification (NCBI taxonomy): domain Eukaryota; kingdom Metazoa; phylum Chordata; class Mammalia; order Artiodactyla; family Delphinidae; genus Lagenorhynchus; species Lagenorhynchus albirostris. Next base: position 66,903,507 of record NC_083111.1, on the reverse strand, counting down.
CCCTGAGGGTAAGGAGTGAAGCTAGGTGGAGGACAGGTTGCAGGGCACCTGCAGGGTACGCGGTGAAGGCTGAAGGACACACCCCTCCAAGGAGATGAGAGGGGTGAAAATAAAGCAGATTCACTGTACCATTTTGGTTTAGAAACGGTCCAGAAAGCTAGCCTTGAACCAGTTGCTGTCACGACCACCCAACGTAAGTTTCCAGACACCACCCCAGACCTGTCCATTGGAATCAGTTGATCATATTTGATTCAATACACATGAGTGTCTCCCTGATATGGGGCCTGGCCTCCACAGGCACAGGTCACACTGTAACTTGGAGCTTTGCTCTTCTGGAGAAGGAATCGCCCATTCTAAGCGCAGAAAGTCTGAGAGCCTGGATTTATCAATATATCCCAATGCCATTGCTTCCTGGCTCTGCACCTCCCACCCTCAAGGCTGGCTTCATGGGTCTGTGCAGCCCTGTAGGGTCCTGTGATCAGAAGGAACTCATTGCCCTTGGCCTAATGCTCTGCAGTCACCATCCAGATATTCTTAATAAGTTCTTAACAATGGCTTTGAATTTTCATTTTTCACTGAGCCCTGCAATTCTGCAGCTGGTCTTTTCCACACTTTACTTACTCTCTCTGCATCTCTGTAACCTCATTTGTGAAACTGGGATAGCCACACCTTCTGGTAGGATGACGGAGGGGTTAAATGAGACAGTATATGTAAAGCCTCCCCCAGAGCAGCTGCTACCCTCCCTCTGATTTTCAAAATCTCACTTGCTTCTCCCCATGATCGCGCGGTCAGCTCAGTAGCCCACGTCATGCCCACTTAACAAAGGGAGAAGCTGGGACTTGGAGCTGCTGAGTGACTTATCCTGGGCCACAGAGCAAATCAGAACAGAAATGGGAGCTTGAACCCTGTCACTGCCTCCTTGGGGGGAATCCTTCCGGGGTCCAGCAGGTGTCCACCCACCCTTGTTTGGCCAAGGGACCAGATGACCAGTGGCGCAGGGGGGGATCACTTTGGGCCTGCACTTGGGGTTGGCAGGGTCTGAAGACCCAGAAGGCAGCACAGTTCCCCCCTCACTCCTTGGAGAATGAATCCCATTCTCAGCCAAGGTGGGGTCAACCCTGGAGACCTGCAGGCCCCAGGGTGGTGGTCCCTCTCCACCCCTCAAAAGACTCACCTTGGGCACCCTGGTTGGCTAGGATTAACCCCTTCTCTGCTTTCTTCTTCTTCTTCTTCAGCTTCAGCCCAAACATCTCCTTTCTGAAAAAAAAAGAAAAATTAAAAAATACAGTGATAATAACTTTGACTCATTCAGACATGTTAAGAGAAAATACACGCACACACACACACACACACACACACACACTGAGTTCTTCTTCTGGAACCTGACCATCCTCCTAAACCACCCAGGATGGGCATCAAAAGACAAGTATCAGGATGACCCAACATCCTCTCCAGACTCTTACAGAAACCACAAAACCCCCTCCTAAACAGAAATCCTGAGGTCCACCTAGAACCACACTTAAATTAGGCATAATACAAATACTAATAACAGTAGCTGTTTTCTTCTCCATTTCTCTTTACTCAGATGTGCCAGGCATTCAAAACAAATGATATCATTTAATCATCACAGAAACCCTCTCCTATCCATCTTACAGATGAGGGGCCAAGGCCCAGAGAGGGTACGTAAAGTTTCCAAGGTCACACAGCTCTTAAGTGTCAGAGCTACCCCTGGAACCAGGCCTGTCTGATTTTAGAGCCCAGGCTCTAACCACAGGGTCACCTGAGCAGAATGAACACCCTCTCCACAGCTGAGCTCCAGACCATTTCTAAGGTCAAGAGGCTCTGGGATTTACTAAGGTCACTCCACAAGTGCACAGCTCAGCTGACATGTAGTATATGCCCAGAATATTAGCTATTATTATTATTATTATTAGCCATGAGCAGGAAGCTGTTTGGGGGCCTCCTCCTCAGCCCTGGAAAGGGGCCCAGTCTGTTGTTTCTAACTGACACCAGGAGCATCCCGACCCTCTGCCAGCCTGCTGAGAGAATCCATTTCTGGAGCTGCGCGGAAGGATGGAAGGTCAGAAAAAGTTCTGGCTTTGAGTCGGGCAGGCTGATGGGGTGGCCTTTGGAGACGGGAAGAAGAGGAACAGGGACAGAATGGAGGAGAAGGGAGGCAAGAACAGCAAAGGCTCGGACCCTCTCAGCGAGCATCCTGCAGTCCTGAGCAATGTGAGGACAGTGGCAGAACAACTGAAGTTTTCCATTTTCTTACATATTTAGGACTCAAGAGTGCGTGGACTGCAGTGGCCAAGATCAGGGCCTCCACAGCCAGACTGCCTGGGTGCTAATCCCAGCACCATCTCTGCGACCTTGAACAGGTCACTTAACCTCTGAAAACTCCAGGGTCCTCATGTGTAAATGAGATAACAAATGTAAAGCATTTAGCCCAGTACCTGGAACATACTAGTTGCTCAATAAATGTTAGCTATTCTTGTTATTATTTGAAGGGATAAGGTTAGAACTAATGAGAGGAAGCTACTAGGAGACATATGTCCCCTCCATTCACTTATTTATTTATTTCCTTATTTGTTTATTTATTCTTTTCATGTCCTGCCTTGATCCAGATGAGGAATTAAGGAGCCTTCCTCATTGGTGCTGCCTGAACAGTGGAATGCACTGCACTGGGTGGAAGTGAGTTCCCAGTTCCTGGAGATGTGCAAGCAGAGACCTAAGGACCACTGGTAAAAGATGTTGTAAAGAGGACAAACATCAAAAGCAGGGGCACTGGCCTAGTGGACTCCAGGGGTCCTTTGAGATCCTGAAATACAGTAGAATGATGGAAAGAATGGGTTCTGAATTTATAAGCAGCTCATGCAGCTCAATAACAAAAAAACAAACAACCCAATCCAAAAATGAGCAGAAGATCTAAATAGACATTTCTCCAGAGAAGATATACAGACTGCCAACAAACACATGAAAGAACGCTCAACATCATTAATCATTAGAGAAATGCAAATCAAAACTACAATGAGATATCATCTCACATCAGTCAGAACGGCCATCATCAAAAAATCTAGAAACAATAAATGCTGGAGAGGGTGTGGAGAAAAGGGAACCCACTTGCACTGTTGGTGGGAATGTAAATTGATACAGCCACTGTGGAGAACAGTATGGAGGTTCCTTAGAAAACTACAAATAGAACTACCACATGACCCAGCAATCCCACTACTGGGCATATACCCTGAGAAAACCATAATTCAAAAAGAGTCATGGCCGGGCACGGTGGCGCGTGCCTGTAGTCCCAGCTACTCAGGAGGCTGAGGCAGGAGGATCGCTTGAGCCCAGGAGTTCTGGGCTGTAGTGCGCTATGCCGATCGGGTGTCCGCACTAAGTTCGGCATCAATATGGTGACCTCCCGGGAGCGGGGGACCACCAGGTTGCCTAAGGAGGGGTGAACCGGCCCAGGTCGGAAACGGAGCAGGTCAAAACTCCCGTGCTGATCAGTAGTGGGATCGCGCCTGTGAATAGCCACTGCACTCCAGCCTGGGCAACATAGCGAGACCCCGTCTCTTAAAAAAAAAAAAAAAAAAAAGAGTCATGTACCAAAATGTTCACTGCAGCTCTATTTACAATAGCCAGGAGATGGAAACAACCTACATGTCCATCACCGGATGAATGGATAAAGAAGATGTGGCACATATATACAATGGAATATTACTCAGCCATAAAAAGAAACGAAACTGAGCTATTTGTAATGAGGCGGATAGACCTAGAGTCTGTCATACAAAGTGAAGTAAGTCAGAAAGAGAAAGACAAATACCGTATGCTAACACATATATATGGAATTTAAGAAAAAAAATATATCATGAAGAACCTGGGGGTAAAACAGGAATAAAGACACAGACCTACTAGAGAATGGACTTGAGGATATGGGGAGGGGGAAGGGTAAGCTGTGAAAAAGCGAGAGAGAGGCATGGACATATATACACTACCAAACGTAAGGCAGATAGCTAGTGGGAAGCAGCTGCATAGCACAGGGAGATCAGCTCGGTGCTTTGTGACCGCCTGGAGGGGTGGGAGGGAGACGCAAGAGGGAAGAGATATGGGGCATATGTATATGTATAACTGATTCACTCTGTTATAAAGCAGAAACTAACACACCACTGTAAAGCAATTATACCCCAATAAAGATGTAAAAAAAAAAAAAAAGAATGGGTTCTGGAACCACCCAGACATGATCGGATTGGGTAAGTCACAGCACTTCTCTGAGCCAGTTTCCACCTGAGTACAATGGAGATAAATGACACGGTACATACTTTACAGGATTGTTGTAAGAATATAATGAGGTAAGTAAGCAAAGCACCTAGGACAAAGCAAAGCTGTGATAAGAACACGCTTCTAAGTCTCCCAGGAATCTCAAATACACAAGGGAAATTCCCTTTTTTTCTGAAATTTCTTAAAGGAAATTTCCAATAATAGTTTTTGCTTTCCTGTTTTCAAAGGAGAGTTACCATGCAGAGGGTCCAAGGCCAGTCCCGTCCAGACCCTGAATTGCCACTGTGGTCCCCAAGGGCTCCCTGCCGTGATCATTTCACAGAGGCAGAATCTGATGTTCCTGGGAAATTGGCAAGCAGGCTCGACAGAGTACTTGAGAAGACTGAGTAACTTCCATCTGGAAACAGGAAGTTGCTACCAGTAAATGACAGTAGCTACCGGAGGGAGACTTAACACTCCTTTAGGAAGCTGACAGTTCATCACGGATGGCCTCAGCATTCCGAGCCCTCCCACAGGGCAGTGACTGAGGCATGGGGCATGCCACAGGCTACTGTCGTGGGCACGGGAGGAGGGAGAGATGCGCCACCTCTCAGAGTCAGGCACCCCTGCCCCTCCAAAACCAAGAGCTCCTAACCCTGCTGTCCATTAAACCCACCTAAGGAGTTTAAAATATACCAATGTCCAGAACCACCTTCAGAGATTTTTAATTAATTTGGGAGAAGAACCAGTTCTCAGGAGGTCTGCTCTAGACACAGCTCAGACCCCCTACAAAGGAAGCCAGAAACCTTCCAGTAATGCCCAAAGAATTTACAACCAGCTCTGCTCTCTGGGTGGATTGATGTTTGTTTCACAAACACACAAGGTTGTCTGCCTGAAACTCTGAGTCAGTTATCAAGGGCACTCCCAGCATGACTCCCAGCGTGAAAATGTTTCTTGATGAAAATTGATTTCTTCTCCTCAGCCCTGTGACATCCACAGTAGAGAGGGCACAGCTCGCCAGCCCTGAAAGATCTTGCCACTGGCAGATTGCACAGCCCAGGGTAAATTGGAGACACAAGACTCAGCTCAGGGCCCTGCTTGAAGCCACCTGTTAGCTCCAGAATTGGGGGCTGCATGCTTAAATCAGATGAACACGTTTCATTCTCACATGACACAATATTTCTTACCAAATCCACAGGGTGATGTTAAAAAAGGAAACAATGCTTATACAATGTAAAACATGCTATAAAGTATTACAATGTTGATGACAAGAAAACATGCTACAATATTCCCCTGAGTGAGTTCTGAAGGTTTTAAACATGCTTTGACACTCACCAAGTGCCAGGAATACCATGTTACATACATAAGCTCCTAGGATCCCCACCACGTACCACGAGGAGGATGCTATTATTATCCACTTTTACAAACAAGAGTTTGTCGGGGTTTCCAGCCAATATTTTGGGATCAACCAGTAAAGCAGGAAGACTTACCTGGTAAGTCTTCAAGGCAGTTGCCATCGTACTGGCCCCCCTCTCCAGTTTGCCGAGGATTCCGGCATGGGAACCTCCTGCCCCACTTCAAAGAAAGGATGGAACTCTCCAGTTTAGGGTCTACTGAATCTCCTCCCAGTGCCACCCCAAGATAAGTCAAGAGACACACAGCAACCCCCATACCACCCTGGTCTCCTCAGGGCGAAAGCTACCACGACTCCGATATCTACATCCAAACAGCGAGAACATTAAACAGTGCGCGTGTTTAACTTGCTTCCGCACATCTGTTCAAGGCGCCGTTGCTCCACGTTGAGCCCAGGGCTCGCACTGCCAGGGAGGCAGCCAGCCTGGCACACAGAAAGAGGAGCCCGGCAACTGGAGTTTGGGTCTCAACTATGACACTTTCTAGCTATGTCACTGCAGCTGGCCACAGGACTTCTCGGAGCTCCAGGCTCCTCTTCTGCAGGAAGTGGTGGTAAAGTTAACACTGCTTTTCTCACTGGGATATTGTGTATGTCACCTCATTGAACCCTCATGCTGAGCTGCTCTAAGCTCTACAAATAGCAACTTTACTGTCATGTCCACGGCTCAGGGGAGCCGAGATTAGGAAATCGCTCACAACCATGGTCACCTTGTGGTTTTCCACTTGTGTCACCAGATTCCCCTTCTGGAATCACCTTTTCTACCTTCAGTGCAGAAGAGAAGCAGCTCAGGCCAAGAGGCCAAACACTAAGTTAATTGCATCAATGGATGTGACCAGTACCGGCCCCTGCTACTCTCCTTCCCAGATAAGAAGACTCAGGTCACCTCTGCACCTCACCCTCCAGTTCCACTCATAACATCCAGTGTGGGAAAAAAAAAACAAAACACTTCGGGGCTTCCCTGGTGGCACAGTGGTTAAGAATCCACCTGCCAATGCAGGGGACATGGGTTCGAGCCCTGGTCCAGGAAGATCCCACATACCGCAAAGCAACAAAGCCCGTGCACCACAACTACTGAGCCTGAGCTCTAGAGCCCGTGAGCCACAACTACTAAAGCCCACGTGCAACAACTACTGAAGCCCACATGCCACAACTACTGAAGCCCACGCACCTAGAGCCCGTGCTCCGCAACGAGAAGCCACTGCAATGAGAAGCCCGTGCACTGCAACAAAGAATAGCCCTTGCTCACCACAACTAGAGAAAGCCAGCGCGCAGCAACGAAGACCCAACGGAGCCAAAATAGATAGATAGATAAATAAATTTATATATATAAAAAAACAACCACTTTGATTTGTGAATTTCTTTATACACGAACTCTTTAAAACTTTAAAAAATATATTATATTTAATAAAATTCCTTTATCAGAAGAATGTATTTGCAGGTAATCAAGTCTATCCTAAAAAACAAAACAAAATCAAGCTTTATCACCATTTTGAGGTTATCCAGAGAGCCCTGGGTAAATTTCCCATTGCTACTAGGAAATACCTTCTTGGGTATATGCTATCTGTGTACTCATCTTACTTCTAGGACTGGCATATATTTATTAAAGGCAAACCAGCAAACATAGAAACAGCCATAATGTGGGCTTTGACAGAAGATTGTTAAAATACAAACCTATGTGACATCTTGCCTTGTTAAGACTCCGAAACTTGTTTTCCTCTCTGCCCGTGATCTTCCCATTACTGCTCTCCTGACCATATCCATTTACTTAGGACAATGATGGTCAACTTTGGCTGTACATCAGATTCACGTGAGGGAGCATTCTAAAACTATCTCCCACACTACGGCCAGATCCCATCCCAGAGTCTGAGTTCATTGGTCAGCACCGGGGCCAAGCTGCAGTAGTTTTTTAAGTTCCCCAGGTGATTCTAAAGTGCAGCAGGGTTGCAAACCCCTGTGGCTAAGTAATCAGTGCCAATGAGCTGTGTTCTCAAAGTTCATATATACATATATATATATAGTGTGTGTGTGTGTGTGTGTGTGGTACGCGGGCCTCTCACTGTTGTGGCCTCTCCCGTTGCAGAGCACAGGCTCCGGACGCGCAGGCTCAGCAGCCATGGCTCACGGGCCCAGCCGCTCCGTGGCATGTGGGATCTTCCCGGACTGGGGCGCGAACCCGTGTCCCCTGCATCGGCAGGCGGACTCTCAACCACTGCGCCGCCAGGGAAGCCCAGCCCACTTCTTACCTATCACTTTGTCTCTCACTAAATTCTTTCTGAGACGAGACATCAAGGACCTCAGATTCACCGGGAACACTCCCCCATCCCTTCAATCTGAGGGGCTCCATTTCTATCTGTTCTATATATTAAGGTGTAAAGTTTGAAAACCACTCATCAAGACTAACCTACTCGTTTGGCCAGTAGGGAAACTGAGGCCCAGAAAGAAACTAGGAACCAAATCAAGATCATATACCTGTTTATTGAAACTGCTGGGACTTCTGGGTGCCCATTTATCCTGTGTTCACCCCCCAGAAATGCTAAGACCTCAGCAAGCATGGACCTCCACAGCCCTCCCTCTCCAAACCCAGGCCGGGGGAACTCTGATAACAGACACACCTCGAATCCCGTTCATTCAAAAATGGACTTTTTCCTTCCATAGAGCTGTACTTCAGAACCCCTGTGCATTACAGAAAATGCTCCAAGGGGTTAAATATGATAATCTAATCACTTTCCTCTGGATAGTTAAAAAAGCCAAATGAAAGAAATTTCACAACTGTTAAAAGCAAAAGCAACTTGCTCAAAGTCACCCAGCTACAAGTTGGCCAAGATGGGGACAGAGTCCGGTCTCCTCACAGCCAGATGAATGCTCTTCCTCCTAGACCATGCTGGGATGGATAATTTGTTCTCTACAGTCATCCATTTTATTATTTAGTATCATTATTCAAAGTGCTCTGGGGCAATCAATAGCTGCTGTTCATTAAGCGTGTAGGATAAGCAAGGCATTGGCTTAAGGTCCTGCATACATGTTTTTTCATCTAATCATCCCAATAACCATCCGATGGAAAGGTTCAATCTCTTTTACAAATGCGAAAATTAAAGCCTAGGAGGTTAAGTAACCTGCCTAAGATCCCATAGCTCTAAGCTGCGACAAAACTCTATCCAACCTCCACTCCATACCACCTCCCAAATACCAATCAGAGCCACAATTTTTCAAGCACCTAACCAGAGTCAGGTACTAGGCAATCCTCACTTCCCAGATGGTAAACACCACAGTTCAGAGAGGTTTGGAAACTTGACTACAGCCACACAGCATCCGTTGCTGAAGCCCAGCCTCTTTGCACTCTGCAACCTCGCTCATTGTGACCCTAAGGTTCCCAGCAGCCTAGACAGCAACAGAGTCAAGCTCAGTAATAAGAAGAAGAGCAACCGGTCTCACCTTGACCAGTGAAGGCTCCTGACCTTGTCCAGAAATACTCACGATAACTAACTTCTTGGCCTCAAGGCAGGTCAGCAGGGTAGGAGGTGCAGCGTCCAGCACTGGTCTTTGGGAGGAGAAAGTCTACCCTCTAGAATGGAGAGGGTCTCGGGCACGAGGCTGTCTCCTCCAGACGGGCAGGTGTCTCCCAGAAAATGCCCTTTTTGCTGTGTCTGCCCGGCAGCTCCCTATCTCTGTTTGAAATCCAGAGCCCAAGACTGATCTGCAAACACAGCAGCTCAGAGCAGATCCTGAGAGGAGGGGCCTCCAGGGTGTTTTATTCCAAGTCAGGTAGCCACAGGTAGGTCAAGGCTCAAAGAAACTCCAGCTCCAGACAGTGCCAAAGCCCTGGATACTTTCTAGCCACCGTCCAGCCATCAAAGTTGGATTTTTAATTATTTCACCATCCCCTACTCATTTGCAGTAATGAATATGTTTTCACTTTACTTGGGGCCAGTTCTAGGTACTTTTACAAGTATTATCCTATTTAAGTCCCACAACAGCCCTCAGAGGTAGGTACTATCACTGTGCCCAATGTACAGATGGTGAAACTGAGCCACAGAGGGGCTGGTAAGTGCTGGGATTTGAACCAAGGCCACCTGCCCTCAGAGCCTGTGCTCTCAGGCCCTCCAGCCTGCTCTCTGTGGCATTTCATTGGGACTTGTAGTCTGAGGTTATTTCAAAGATGTCAAGTTTAGAAAGGAGACAAATAAAAAGAAGGCATTTGGGTGGATCAGATGCTTCAGAAGTCATTGCCTGGAGTGGGTTGAATAGTGGCTGCCCAAAATATACACATTTGGGAAACTGTGAATGTGCCCTTATTTGCAAAAAAGAGTCTTTGCAAATGTAATTAAGTTAAAGATCTCAAGATGAGATCATTCTGGATTACGTGAGTGGGTGTTAAACCCAAAGGCAAGTGTTCTTACAAGAAACAGAAAAGAAGACACACAGAGAAGGCCATGTGAAGACAGACGCAGAGATCGGAATGATGGGACCACAAGCCGAGAAATGCCTGGGGCCACCAGAAGCTGGAAGAGGCAAGGAAGGATTCTCTCCCAGAGCCTTCAGACGGAGCATAATCCTCTCAGCACCTTGGTTTCAGACTTCTGGCCTCCAGAACTGGGAGAGGATACATTTCTGTTGTTCAAAGCCTCCCAGTTTTTGGTCATTTGTATGGCAGCACCAAGGAACTGATCCACTGCCCTTTGTTACTTCCTCTTGAGCTTTTTTTTAATTTAATTAATTTTGGCTGTGTTGGGTGTTCGTTGCTGCGCGCGGGCTTTCTCTAGTTGCGGCGAGCAGGGGCTACTCTTCGTTGAGGTGCGCGGGCTCCTCATTGTGGTGGCTTCTCTTGCTGCAGAGCACGGGCTCTAGGTGCGTGGGCTTCAGTAGTTGTGGCACGCGGGCTCAGTAGTTGTGACTTGCGGGCTCAGTTGCTCCGCGACATGTGGGATCTTCCCGGACCAGGGATCAAACCCGTGTCCCCTGCGCTGGCAGGCGGATTCTTAACCGCTGCACCACCAGGGAAGCCCCCCTCTTGCACTTCTTAATGGCACCACAGGAAAGGAAAGAAAGTGGGTGCACTCCACTGAGCCCCTCATGCGGAAGAATGGGAAGTTGACGCCTGTGGGCCAGGCAGTGGTGTAAGAGCCTCCAAGGGGCAGGACTGCAAGGCAGGAAGGCAGGCGGGTGGGGAGAAGGTTTTGCAAGTGAGGACTGAGCAGGTTACAGAGTAGCTCACAAGGCAGCCTCGTTCAACATCCGCAACTGAGCTCATTGTCTCCAGAGAAATGGGCCTTGGCTCAGGGGTTCACAGATGGGGCACAGGCTTCCTGAAGCATCCCACCTCCTGTTTTTGGTCATCATAGATTTGATCCCAATCAGAAGCAAAGATGTCAGAGATTACTGAGCCCCAACCTTACACGTTACAAAAGGGGAAAATGATGACTAAAGAGGTGATGTGGTCTGAGGTCACATAGCCAATCATGGAACCGTCAGAGCTGGAAACTTGTCTCCTGATTCCTGAGCCGTTCAAGGGAACCAAACCTCCTCCCCTTGTCTGATCTGTTCTTCACAAAAGAAGATCCTGTGGCAACTCTTTTCTGAGCTCAACAGCCCCAGGGGGCCCCAAGTGTTCTCTAGCTAAAGCTCAAATCCCTCCTCCTAGGATTTAAGTTTATTTCTCCTTGTTTGCAGAATGACAGCCTTACCATGTGGCTGCTATGTCTGGCTCAGATACAAGTACACATCATAACAACAGAAGTCATCTGGCTGCACAGTACACATTCAATCATAAATGTTTGCTGATTGCTCATCGCAGGGAAAAACCAAATGGACAACCCCGCAGCCTTATTTCTCTACTTCATCTCGTGCTGCTTGCTCTCTCTGCTCCGACCACACCACCTTCCTTCAGCAACTTGACTGAAACACGCCCTTCCCTCCGGGTCTTTGCACATGCTCTTCTCTGTGCCTAGAATCCATATGCCCTCCCACACCTCTCTGCCCCATTAACTCCATCCCATCCCTTAGAAAGATGTCACTTAACGTCACAAGGACACTGATGTGTATAAAATTGATGACTAATAAGAACCTGCTGTATAAAAATAAAATAAAATAAAATAAAAAACATCACAAAGCCTTCCCTGAAGCTCCCCTTCCCCCGCCCCCTCCCATAGGCTCAGCAGGTCCTCACATTCCCCGTGCTTTTTCTTTTCATCACTTATCATAGTTTGTCATTTTATTTTTACATGATTTTTTTCATGAGTGTCCATTAGACCAAAAGTTCCATTAGGGTAGGAACTCTCTCTAGTTGATTCACCACTGTCTTCCCTGCACCCAGCATTAATTGTGCACCCTGCACAAACATTAATTGAACAAAATGCTGAGCTGGTGCAAAGAAATGTACAAAGAAGGAATAGACAAAACTGCCACCTCTCAGGAAAGTAGAACCAAATAGATGAGCGACAGTCACCTCTTTAAGAAATTACCCAGTCACACATCACCCCTGCTACTCCACTTACCCTGTTTCCTGTGCTTGCCCCTCAAACATTTTAGCCCCAACTGATACTTCTCCAAAAGGGGGAAAGGATGAATTGGTAAAACTCAAAGGGGCCAATAGGGTAACTGATATACAGCTCTGGAAAACGAACTTCAGAGGAGTGTTGCTGTACAATTGTCTAGAATGCAGATCGGGAATTGTCTTAACAATTCAGTTAGCTTCAGAATTATTTTAGAAATTCTCAAAAGAGAGACTATATTGCAAAGCAAGAACGTTATGAAACTCTCCTCCAACCTTCCTCGCTCTGGGAAGAGAAATAACCCTTTGCATGAAGCTGCTACATCCATTCCAGATACAAGTGCAGATCACATCAGCAGAAATCATCCTCCGCCCTCCCCCATGCTTTGCCTCCTGCCATGTGGCCTCTGCCAGAGGGAATAAATTTCAGCGTCTACAATCTTTATCCCACATACCGTCTTAGTCATGGAGTGTTTCTTTAGAGAACTCATAACAGTTGTTATCATGATTCAACAAACACTTACTCACTACCTATTAGATGCCCAGCACTGCAGTGGGCCTGTGGGAAGTTCAGAGCAATGAGGGAAAAGACAGTGTGATGTGGTCAAGGGGCACAATGGCTTTCTAGCAGCTAATACACTTGAAAAGGCTTCAGCCACTCCATCATAATATTCTTTCTTATTTCTAGAATGCTTCGTAGATTACAAAGAACTTTCATGTACCACTATGTGTCACGGCAGCTATGTGACATAGAAAGGTTTCCCTGCTACTTGGTAGATTAATCATTTAGGTTCCAGAACCTGGAATGACTTACTCAAGTCTGCATGGTTAAAAAAGGGCCAAAGCTAGAAATTGTGGCAGTCATGAAAAAGTGCCACTCAGATCTCTGGCTGCATGAAGCATAGTTGACTGACCGCCCCAGCTCCTATAACTCTCGATTCACTACTGTGTCACACGAGGCCATGCTGCCCATGGGCTGCTCCCAGCAAATGACTAACCACAGCAAATGAACTAATCCTGCAAGACACGGGACGCCTCTAACGGATAACTTAGGCCACAAGGCTCCCTCCTGACCTGGAGGAAACGGTTTTAGAAGAATCTTCCTACCCAATTTCCCTTCCTTCCTGCTCTCCATCACAGGGGTCAAATTTGCATCGTGGTCTGAAGACTCTCTGCTTTCTCCTACTCCTTCCTCTTTGTCCTTCCCACGCGTTTCCCCAAATAAATCTTGAGCACGTCAATCCCATCTTGGAATCTGCTCTTTGGAGGTACCACCCCAACAGAACTCTAAATCCAGACTTTATCATTCACAAATGGACCTTCCACAAATAAAGAGATTCCATTTTGAAATATATTTGGAAAATGCTGGAGTTACCCCAGTTTTACAGGGCTTCTTAGATTCAACAGTACGCTTACATGAAATAAGACTCCTCAAAAGCATGAAAGTACCACAGAATCGAGTGGTTCCCAACCTGATTTGACAGCAAAACTTTTTAATTCAGTTCCCCTGAATTGGAGACGGGCAGACTGGAACACAGATCACAATCTGAGAAATCCTGCTAACAAGTAGACACCCTCCAACAAGTGGACACCTATCCTTTCCTCAGCCTTGCTAAAAAGCCTCAAAAGGATGGTTTGATATTCCCTTCTCTTGCTATACCCAAATGGATGTGCAATAATACTGCCAAAAACAGACTGAAAAAGCAAGGGACCCAGGCAACCCTCAATGTCATCGTCCCTGGAAGAATAGGAAATTAATTATCCTTTACATTAAAGCTTTGCTCCTATTTTTAGCAAATGGTTTGATTTTCATTATTTAAAATAGGTGTCATCTTTAAGAAACAGGTGAACTGAATAAGATAGGAAACGTAAACAGTGGACTCTAAATCGTCTATAGGTTTTGATACTGGACCTATTATTACGGGCATTACTCTGTTGTTTTAATAGATATTAAAATGTTTCTACTCAATGTTGAAAGTCAGTGGTTGTACCTAACTCTCCTTCATGATTCAACAATTGAATGAAAGGGGAATAAATCCACTGATACAAATTGGGCTATAGCTTTTCTGTAAACTTCCTAGAGATGCAGAAGCTAAGCACATTTGAAGCTTAGTGGGAAAAGGCATTTCTATGTACCAAGGAGGTGTTCCCTGTGTAAACAGTTAGGTGAGAGTCATCTGAAAGGCCAAACTAGGGTCACTTAAGGCACAAGAGACCTAAAATGAGTCTACATGGGATTCAGTTTTCCTGAATTCACTGCTGTTCCTTCTTCTCCCTCCCTGAGATGTACAGTAATGGAAAGAAGATGTTCTTGGCAAGAAGGAAAGGGGAAACCAGCGAATTGCTTTTGATCACCCACCATGGAAATGAGAAATAGCAACAGGATTTCAAAAGCGATGAGTCAGCAGAAGTCACCTGGTGGAGAAGGAGAAGAGGGAAAGTAGTTCATGGTAGCTGCAATCAGTCAAAGCAGAGACGGAGGAGCTGAGTCTGCATAATGATCGAGCAATAAATAGCCAAGGGAAGCCTGATGTCTAGGGGCTGATGTGAACTCTGAACAGCATACCAGTTCCTGAGCAACGCTTCCGTCCCTAATAATAATAATAATGGCAATTATAATGTGAGCATTAATGAATGCCAGGAACCGTGGCAAACACTTTTATATTCTTATTTCATCCTCAAAACGACTCTGTAAAGTATCTACTATTGTTCCCTATTTTACAGATAAGGAAACAGATACCCAGAGAGCTTAAGTTGATTTGCCCAGGATCAACCATCCTGCAGGTAGCAGAGCCAATTCTTGTCTCTGACACCTTTGCTCTTAACTTCCACACTTCACTGCTTCACTATCCCATATTCAACGTATCCATAGGACAAGCTCCATTATTGGAGGTAACCTACATGTTATTTTGTTCTGTGCAACAACAACAACAAAAAACCCCAAATCACACTTATACAGCACAGCACAGGGGAATCATCACCAAAACCGTCTACAGGGCAAGTCTCTTTCTGGAAAGTACTATCATGTTTTAAAAGATCCAGGAGAAATAGGCCATCCTCCTTCTACTATTGTTGTACAATGAAAAGGGGATGACTTTGATTCCATGGAACTGTAAAATTCTAATAGATTGAAGTGCATTTGAGAACGGTTACCATCACCCTTGATTTCTTCCCAAGCATACTGAAAGCTCTTAAAGGACAGAGACAAGATATATTTCACTTTTCTTGCCCTCAGCATCCCATCCAGTGTAGGCATCCAAATAATGTTATACAGAAGGTTTTGAAGCTCTGATAGATTATCTATGTCTGCACCCCACAGCCTCTCCCAGACAACAGTGACTTTCCCATGACCCGTTTCTGGAGCTTCAGTGATCAGTTAAGTCCAGTCCGGAACGTGCTGTTTTTTTGCCAAAGTTCTGGGATGTGTTTGCCAGTGCTGAAGTTGGGAAAAGATTTTCACCTTCCTGCTTTTTCTAACACTTTAATCATAAGAGGTTAGATATAACCTGGAAAGTCTTACTCCGGAGAATAAGGAAATGCTCAGAAACCTATGGGAACATGTCGAAAGGACACAGGAGCCAACCTGAAGGGGCTCCCTCTGGCAAAATATGGAACAATTTGAGTATCAAAATCAATAACAAAAGGAAGGGATTATAACACATTAAATAATAATCCAAAAACCCATATTGATACTGAAAAGGGGGAAGTGTTGGGAGAGGAAGAGAGAGGGGAAACCTCTTTTTATACTCAGAGGTAATAAAGGAAAATAAGATTATAGACCACCATTTACCATCTCTAGAGTGATTGCTAATTATCACTAAGAATCATCAGTGGAGGCTAAAACCTGTCCCTGTATCCCCTAAAATCATTGCTTATTCCCCAGCCGTATGTGCCTTGTGTCTGTAACTGGGAAACAGTTCACTACCCTCCTCTTCACAACTGCCCATACTTAGTGTGTTAAGTCCCTGGTCTGCTGGGATTATAAGAATCTCCAAGGGGAGACAGAGACAGTAATATTTGATAGCACACAATGAATTGTTAACGAGGCCATTTGAAATTTGTGGATGGAAAGAAACTTCCCAGGTTCTGTTCAATTCCATCCTTGAAAAAAAAAAAAAAGAAGTCTCTGCAGCTCCCCAGACAGGCCTTTTCTATGGTGGCCTCTCACAGTGGGTTTGACAGTTGGCAAAAGGATTTGTAAGGAGCTCTTAACTGGAATCCTGCTCTACTAACTGCCTTTTGTCTTTGTAACCCAAGATTTACTTTCTCATACAGGTGTGTACACAGCAAGGGAATGCTAATGGAACCAAGAGAGGTCCAGACACGCTAACTGCCAAGTCAGACCTTCAGCAAACACCCCTCCTCGATCACATGAAGAGGAAGTACATGAAAAGGGAGCTGATTCTTGGGAATGATTTCCTACAAGCCTCTTTCTTAGGAAGGAGGCCGGGCTGGAATAAAACTCACCCGCTGACCCTGCAAAGCTTTGGTGAGGCTTTTGGTACACGAGACTGGTTCTTCAGGAGGGCAGCCTGCCAGGAGGTTCATGAACCCCCAGATTCAGAGATGCCCATTAACAAATCACTTTCCTCATGGGATTTAAGAAAAGATGTAAAAAATGCCAGCAAGGTCTCCGGAGCCTCAGGGGGAGTGACCAGCGGGCGAGAACAACAGAACCACAGTGGGCTGGGGGCCAGGTGTTGGCTTTGGTCAGCCACCAGCTGAGAAACGTTTCCCACACCAGCCTCCAGGAGGAAGCCCAAGCCAGGCCTCCTCACAAAGGCAGATTGAGACAGGACCTCCCGTCTCGGTCTCTGGAGGCCCTTCTCAAATTGCTAAAACCGAGACTAATAAGAATGGCACCTGCTCGTTGAGGTGAGTTCACCATGTGCCTGGCACTCTGCTGAGTGTTAGACACGCCCCATCGTAGTTTGTCCCAAGGTGACCCCTGAAGTGGGTATAATGTCCTTCCTATTTTAAAGATGAGAAAACTGAGGGGACCTAGAGAGGTGCCCAGGTAAGACCACTCAAACAGTAAGTGGTGGAAAGGGAATTCAAACCGAGGCAGCCAGTCCTTCTTGGAGTCTGTGAGATTAGTCACTGCGCCCTCCAGCCCGAGTCATGGGTGTTCCCCCCTCACTGCTGAGCTCTGTGTCTCCTCCTTCTCTGACTAAGGCCCAGCTGTAATGAATGGCTTCATCCTCTGTCTCCGGAGGATATATATTAATATAAATACAAATATAAAAATAATACAATATAGCCTCTTATGGCACTGTTAGTTCATTTATTCTTTATAGATAGCAAGGATACATGAGACACAAAAGATAAAACCAGGAAGGGGGGGAAATATGGTTATAAAAATATAAAAGGTCAGGGCTTCCCTGGTGGCGCAGTGGTTGAGAGTCCGCCTGCCGATGCAGGGGACACGGGTTCGCGCCGCGGTCCGGGAAGATCCCACATGCTGCGGAGCGCTGGGCCCGTGAGCCATGGCCGCTGAGCCTGTGCGTCCGGAGCCTGTGCTCCGCAACGGGAGAGGCCACAACAGTGAGAGGCCCGCATACCGCAAAAAAAAAAAAAAAAAAAAGATGAGTATTAATCTCTGGGAGTAGGATTTGGGTTAATTTTACTTGCATCTTTATACATTTTTCTGTGTTGTTTTACATTTTAATAAAGGCTGTGTATTATGTTTACAATCAGCAAAACCTGTAAAGCTCTTTTCGTTTTGGAAAAAAAAAAAGTATCTGGAACAAGGAGGCTCTTACCAAACACTAGTTAAATGGAAAGTGACTCATGGTCCTTTCGGCACCAGCAGGATTATCCAAATGGCATGAATAAATAAAGAGCTGAAGGGCCTTCCTGATGTTATATTGCACCAAAATGCCCTAGTCTGTTCCCTGAGTAAACACCACGGCAGTAATGTTGTTATTGATGTGGCGAGGACCCCAACATCAGTGAAATCCTTCACAGTTTTGAAAGGCTTTTGCTTTCAATGTCTCATTTGACCTTCAAAACCAGATTTGTGACTATTCCCCAAACTAAATTCCCTAAATGTCTGTCCAGCCACTGTTAGGCAACATTTCCAGGCCGGCGATGGCACAGTTGCTTGTTGGTTGGACAAATGGGTGGATGGATGGATGGATACTAAAGGAGTGAATTCTTTTCCCTCTTTTACAGACAAGAAAACAGAGAAGCAGAGTTGAAGCAACATGCCTAGGGTGATACAGTTAGTAAACTAGGGTGATACAGTTAGTAAATGATTAACTCAGGGGTTGCAATCATTCTTGTATATGGTTTCTTAATCAGCCCTCTTTTATCAAAATGCACCCACCAAATCTGTTTTCTTTGGGAGGAAACTCTTCACTATCACTGACAGACATATACTTGATAATCAGGGGTGATAATCAAAATATCGGTGGCATGGGTATTGACCTGTCAGAATGGCACTGGTTCCTGGACACCTCCTGCCATGCCAGGCATTAACCCATTAATTGCTGGATGTAGGTGGTCCTGGGTGTCAGAACGACATTCAGTGGGCTCAAGACAGGAGCCCACTCAGCCACTGGTATGGAGCTAGTCAGCCACTGGTATGGAACAGTTTCATTATTTTACCAATGAATGCAGCCATACAAGTGCATAACAGCTGGATATAAGCCCTGCCCCAAACCCTCTGCAACACTGAAGTGTTGGTCCCCACGTGAGAAGTTCTGCTCTCTCGCCACTCACAGCACAGACCTTTCCCCAGGCACTATTTATAATGCCACTTAAAACCTTCATCCTGACACATCCAATCTGCATGCATAAATGAAATCGAATGCCATTATCCTCTTCTGAAAATTATCCTGAGCCCGACCGACCATGACAGGGGATAAGGGCAGGCACTGGGAGGGAAAGAATGATTACAATGAGGGAGAGGATGAGCTAAAATCTCAAAAAATACAAGACAGCAGCACAGAAGACCAGCCCTCACCATGAACCCAGTGCTCCCTGGACACACACACACACTGTGTAAGTGCAGCTTTGTTCTAGGCACCAGGTAAGATTCTGGAAGACAGACTGTCCCTGACCTCAATCTGTTCAGAGTCCAGGAAGGCAGCAAGAGAGACATTGGAAGTAGCTGTTGTATAAATGGAAAGTTTAGAGAGGAGAAGAGCACTATGGGATTTCAGAGGAGAGAGTTTCTTTCCACCAGAGGAAATCTAGGAAGGCTGCCTGAGGAAGGCGGCCTTGACCCAAGTCTTCTTTAGAAACAGTGGCAGTTACACTTGGGAAGGAAGGAAAACGTGCCATCAGAGATTAACACAAGCCAGTCCGGAAGCAAACATCATTGTCCAAGCATTTACCAGCAAAATACACAGAACGGACATCGTACATACTTAACTGAGCTTGTCATTCCCAAAGACATCATGCTTTCTTACCTCCCAGCCTTTACTTGTGCTGTGCCTTCTACCTGGAATATTCTCTCTCACCTTCACCTCCACTTCCACATTCAAGAATGTTGTTTACCATTCACCCTCCACTTCTCAGCTTAGATGCCCTTTTTCCAAGAAGCCTTCCGTGATCCTCCAGAATGGGTGAAATTTCTCTTCCCACCCGGGCGTCTACCCCTATCATAATCTCACAACACCCAAATCATAGTCGTCTATTTTGTTATTCATCAATATCACTTGTCTGTAAGTGCTTTGAGAGAAGAATCTGGGTGATCCATTTTTGTGGACCCAGTGCCTGGTAAGGTGCTGTACTCATAGCAGATATATTTAATAAATGACTGAGTTTTCAAAAATGATTCAGCAGCCCAATCATGTACTGTTACGCCAATCTCGTCCCCAAGCAGAGCTGAGGGCTGCCCGTGTAATTCTACCAAGTTGCTTTGTAGATGAAAAGATACAAATGTCCTTAGATCCCTTTTAACCAGCCCCAAGCAAAATGAAGAGCCAAGTCGTGTGTTCTGAACACACGACTATCTCCCCCAAGGCCCTTGTGGCCACAGGGGTGCAGGCTGAGCCCCAGCAAAGCTCCCCTGGCAAGTCCAAAAATGAGACCATAGGACTAAAAAGACACCACCTCTTATTCACGAACCGAGAGAAGAGATTTTGAGGCAGGAGGAGAAGGCCAGAGGGAGAAAAGAAACCACAGGCTTAAGGTGGCTTTACAGGATAGTGAAATTACATAAGGAAAGGTCCTGCTTTCCGAAAATAACAGCATTTAATATTAACCCTTTGTAGTCCAGTTAAAAAAATTAAAGGAAATTTTTTAATGTTCAAAATGTTAACAATGGTTATCTCCAGTGATATTGTGAGTGATTTTTAAAATCCTCATGACTCCTATATTTTCCAGATTTTCTACAATGAAAATTATATATTTTCTCATCAGATGGGAAAAATGTGTCCTTTAAGTGCATGATCAGGCCCAAATGTCCCACCTGGCCCACAACCTTTGCCTCCTAAGCCTTAAGTCTTAGTTAACCTTTAAGGGTTTTTTGAAGAGAAACCCTCACCCCCAGCTCCCAGCCCTTTGGCTGTGGCCACACCCAGAAGTCTTCACTTTAGGAGAAGGAAATATATTACTTGGCTTTGGATGGCTTCTCCATTCTTCCTCTTCTTGGTGGCTCCTCTGGGCTAGGAATTGGCAAAGTCCTGGTGTCTGGCTTTATCCAGCTCCTGGGCACAGGTTTCTGAGTTTCAGAGTCATCTGGAGGGTGAGACTGTTGGGGGTGTGGCTGAATCCACACTCACTGATGTGCATGGCTGTTCTTGAGCATCATGTTACCCAGTGTAATCAAAGGCGCAAAAGGAAACCATCCCACGAAGAGCGGACCCATCTGTCAGGCTTCTTAACCACTCCCACCCAGTGGCATGTGTCTTAATTCCCTTCAATGACAGAATCAAAAGCTAAATGCCTTCAAGCCTCAAACTCATATTCTTCTAAGAATTATGTGATAAGACCACCTCATCTCAAGGAAAACACGCTATTAAGATCACTCAGGGGGACTTCCCTGGTGACGCAGTGGATAAGACTCCACACTCCCAATGCAGGAGGCCCAGGTTCGATCCCTGGTCAGGGAACTAGATCCCACAAGCATGCCACAACTAAGAGTTCACATGTCACAACTAAGGAGCCCGCCTGCTGAAATTAAGATCTGGTGCAACCAAATAAATGAATATATATATATATATTTTAAAGATCACTCAGGGATTTTCCAGAGGTCCAGCAGTTAGGACTCTGTGCTCTCACTGCTGAGGGCCTGGGTTCAATCCCTGGTCAGGGAACTAAAATCCCATAAGCTGTGTAGCAAGGCCAAAAAAAAAAAAAAAGATCACCCAGTTCTCCTAGAAAAGGGCTATTTCTTCAGTGATGAAATATTTTATTATCAACACTGACCAACATGGTAGCCACTAACCCATGTGACTATTGAGCAATTGAAGTGTGGCTAGTGCAACTGAATGCATTTTAAAAAATTAATTTAGGGACTTCCCTGGTGGTGCAGTGGTTAAGAATCCACCTGCCAATTCGGGGGACACAGGTTTGAGCCCTGGTCCAGGGAGATCCCACATGTGCGGAGCAACTAAGTCCGTGTGCCACAACTACTGAGACTGCGCTCTACAGCCCGTGAACCACAACTACTGAGCCCACGAGCCACAACTATTGAAGCCTGCGTGCCTAGAGCCTGTGCTCCATGACAAGAGAAGCCACAGCAATGAGAAGCCCGCGCACATCAAGGAAGAGTAGCCCCTGCTTGCTGCAACTAGAGAAAGCCCGCGCGCAGCAACGAAGACCCAACACAGCCAAAAAACAAACAAATAAATTAATTTTAAAAACTAAATAAAATAAGATAAACCAGGTTTATGAGCTCCTTTCCATAACAGCAAGCAAGACACAGAAGGAAGAGCCAAGGTGTTCCTGGCTTAACAACAGCCAAGTTACAATGGCCGCCAAATTTATGGCCGTTGAACTTGGAGGAAGAGAGTGGTCTCAAACCCGGAGCTCTGATGCCCATTCTCTTCCTATTTTGATTACAACACACTGCCTCCAAAACCATGCACTGCACTGCCCCTCCAGATCACTGAGGTGGGCAGGGAAATTAATCAGTCAGTTCTAAGCGTTTAGTGTAATAGGCTTTCAACTCCATGGGCTTCTCCTTTTGGATTTCCATAGCATTTGAATGCTTTTTTGAAACTTGACCATAGTAACTACAAGCCCGGACTGAATCAAGACCCTAATACTTATTAACTACGGAAAGTTTGGTCATTTGCTTCACCTCTCTCAGTCTGTTTTCTCATCTGTAAAATGGGGATAAAAATTCACTGTTTAGCCACGTTAAAAAAATTTAAGATGATTCCCAGAAATCTCTTCAAAGAGTGCCCAGCAGAAAAAGTCAAAGCTCTCTCTGAGATAACAAGTGTTCAAGTTAATTATGCTTGTACACATGTGTCCCATGTGAAACTATCAATTTCATGAAAGCAAAACTTTGCCTCTGTTTCCTAACCACCCAGCATCCCCATGGGTGCAGAGCGCTCTAAGCACAGCGCAGGTACGTATGACGGTTTCAAATGTCAGCTTTGGCATGAAGGCTACAGCCTGACTCCAGTACTCATTAAGCTTCTTTTCTTTTTTTTTTTTAAACACTGACAAGTTTCTTAACGTCCCTGGGTCTCAATTTCCTCATCTGTTAAATTGGTTTAATCCACTAACTTGTGGCTTAACTGTGAGAATTAAAAGACCTTGGTATGTGATGAGAACTCCATAAAAGCTGACTGTTGTGAGCATATTAATGTGTTATCTCTGCTCCCATCCAGGTGTGGTACCATGTGACATTCGTGCCGGAAGTGGCTAATACACAAGAATCGAGGGGTTGATTTTCAGTGAACTCCCTTATTTGTTTACTCTATGCCACAGCTTTCTGCTTCCAAGAGAAGCCAGAGGCAAATCACCATAAACGCAGGGTGTGGGGCAATTCCAGACATCACAGCACAGCACACATGCCAGCTGTTCCCTCGGGAAGGCTAAATTTGCCCTGTAATTTTCTGGAATGAAACCAACAGCCTATTTGCAGGATTGCATGGAAATTCAAAATAGCTGCACCAGAGATGCAGCCTAATATAGAAGACAGGCTACTGCTTTGAGAGTCGGAGCCCTGAGTTCGAGAATTTGATCTCAACAGTAACTAGCTGTGTGCCCTTGGGTAGGCCACTTCATGGTTCTGGACCTCAGATTCCTTTTCTCTCACAAGAAGGGCTTAGAGTGGCCAATCTGCAAGGATCATTGCAGTCCCTCTGTTTCAGCATCCTAGGAAGAGCTCATCAGGTCAACCGGAAATGGCCACAGAATGAAGAGCCAAAAAGACCTGGGTTTGAATCCCAAGCTGTTCTACTCTGATCAAGCTACTTAACCTTTCTGGGCCTTGGTTTTCTCATGGGTAAAGTAGGGAGAATAAACATGGCTATTGGAGGATTCAAGAGTGAATATCAAATACTACATTGTGCCTGGGTCACTGGAGATGCTCAGTAAGTGGCAGCTGCTGTGACGATTACTAGCAACACTGTCGTCATCATCATTATTAATAGTATCACCTTTCTTTAAAAAAGTTAAGTCCCCAAAACATTCCACTGTCATGTGGCGTCGAATAGGCATATTAACTCTTCTCTAGTGATTTGTCTGAAACTAGTCAATTTCCTTTTCCTGTGTATAATTGCTATTGCTTTTTAAATTTTTCACCTTAAACATTTTAATTTTTGACACTTTCTTTTTTTTTTAATTTATTTTTGGCTGCGTCAGGTCTTAGTTGCGGCATGCAGGATCTTCGTTGCGGCTTGCGGGATCTTTCGTTGCGGTGCACAGGCTCTTCGTTGCGGTGCACGGGCTTCTCTCTAGTTGTGGCGTACAGGTTTTCTCTCTCTAGTTGTGGCACGCAGGCTCCAGGGCATGTGGGCTCTGTAGCCGTTGCATGCAGTTTCCAGAGCATGCGGCCTCCGTAGTTTGCGGCACGCAGGCTCTCTAGTTGAGGCGCATGAGCTCAGTTGTTGTGGCGCATGGGCTTAGTTGCCCCGCGGCATATGGGATTTTAGTTCCCTGACCAGGGATCGAACCCGTGTCCCCTGCATTGTAAGGCGGATTCTTTACCACTAGGCCACCAGGGAAGTCCCTTTAACTTCTTAATAATAGAAAACAATATAGATTAGTTTTGTTCATAAGGTATTTCACATACATTATCCCATGGACTCCTGGGCCACCACCATCATCATCATCATCGTTGTCACCATTACCATCACCATCACACCTCCATTTTTCAACACCTAGGGTCCTGTATGGCTGAGCGACTTACCTCAATGCCCACCCAACCAGGAAGTCACAGGGCCTGGACTTCGAGTTAAGGCTTCTGACTCTGAAGCCCAGGATTATTCTACTCCACCATCAACTGCATGAATTAATTCAACTTTGTCCTCACTGTCATTGACTTGACTAGTCTTAAGATATCTTCCTTTTTTAAAGCAATGGCCCTTCTATAAATGAGGAATTTGAAATGTAGTATTTTTCTAATGTTTAACCTAAACTCCTGAGTCTATCCAGTCATATGACATCTCACTTAACCATTTAAGCAAATTTTAGATGACCTCTGTTTTAAATTCAATCACCTCAAAAAAGATTATTCTCAGTTCAGGTGAATAAGGGTAGTGTTATATAGCCTTTCGGTTTCAAGAGACTTGGCTAACTCAAGTGAAGGGTGAAGGTTATTTTAAGGATTCCCACTGAATGAAATTATATTGAACAAGGTAGTGAAAGCTGACGTGGCCTTGTGGAGGATGCAACTGAAGAGTGGTTTTTGACCTAAAGCCACTCCAGCGATGCTGGATGCCAAAGGTCCTGGATCTTCTCCCTACTAGCGTTCTTCCATCCTACCATCTTACCATTTTCCTTCTACCACCATACCATCTTCTCCCTAGTGCTCTGCCATGTTACTCATCTATCACATTGTCCTCATGCCATAGACGGGATGCTTTACTCTTTACTTCCTCAAATTCCCTACAGAAATTACATCCCTGGCTCAACTAATTACCATTATTCCCATTTGGAAGAGTGTTTTTGACACGAGGGCACATCTTAGACCACTGATCAGCAGATGAATCTGCTGCTGCTGAGTCAGACGTGGCTTCAGGTGTCAAATGTGGCTGCCTTGGATTGAGCCCTCAGCTAGGGTAGTGGGTGGGTCCATTTTACTTAGAAGTGGCTGTAAACCACACTGTGTGCCATGATTGTCACTGTTCATAGCAACAGAGTAAATTTTTCCTCTCCAGATGCAGCTATTGTTTCACATAAATCTAAACAAAAAAAAGTCATTCTTTTTAATAATAATTTATCATGTCTCCTTATGTTTTTAAAGTCCTAACTGATGCAGAATCCCAGAGCTGGCTACAATAACACCAATAAAAATTGCTTCCATGGAAAGCTTGTCCTTCCCAACACAGCCCATACTTGCTGTCCTCGTTTCAAATAAAATTAGCGTGCTAACCACCACCCCCCCGCAAAAATCACTTCCATGGATACAGTCCTTCACAGTGGTGGCTGCTCTTTCATGCTCTCTGCTTCTCTAGATTGCTGCAGCATCCCGAGTTGACAGAACAGTTATCATTGTCACCACTTGACAGAAGGAAAGCTAAAGTTTAAGAGGAATGATTGGCCTTGGGCCACAAAACTAGTTGGTGGTCTGTCTGTGACTTAGACCTCAGTTTCCTAAATCAACCTCTGAAGAAACAGAAAGCAACCTTTATTTTTAGCCAATCATGAATATTTTTTTGACTGTTCATATATCTCACGAGTCCCCTTTAGTCTAGGTTCAGACCCTCATCGGTTCTCACCGGGATCTCTGTAGCATCCTCCTAACTCATTCCCTGTCCTCAACTCAACAACCTTCTCCATTCCTTCCTCCATAAGCAACCAAGTAAGTCTTTATAAAACAGAGTTTTCAACAAACCGTCTCCATAATCACAGGCTCCCCACAGCCCAGAATAAGATCTGAACTCCTACAAGTATATTCAGGTCTTGGGAGATACAGCTCTACCCAGCTCTTTTTCTTATTGCCCCCGACTTGCAACCACTCACATCCACATACTTTCCAGCAGTGCTTTTTCCCCAAGCATGGCTTGCATCTTTCTCCCTCTACATCTTTATATAAATCATCCTCTGCAGACTAGATTTCGATAGGTTTGGATCACATGATGTTACTGTGGTTGTTGTTTTATCTACTTCATTGACAACATTTAAGATTTCCAACTTCTCTTGACCCCAGAGCTCAGGGAATGGCTGGGATTGGAGACATAAACTTGAAAGTCATCAGCAGATAGATGGTGTTTAAAGCCATTATTTTCTACCTAATACAGATACTATTTTACACAGTGAGAACCATGAATATAATTTATGTCTTTAAAAAGGAAAAGCAAATCAGAGCAATATTCAAAAGCAAAATGGGGAAGGAGGGAAAGACATCAAGATAAAAGAAAAAAAACAGAAATTTAAAAATGAGAGACTCATGACTGTTCAGGCAAAAAAGACAAGTTACAAACCACTACCAGGACACATCCTTCCAAAAATCTTTCCAGGTTCAAAGCAGAAAGGCAGATTCCTTGCAGAAGAGTCAAATCAGCACAGTTTCAGAGTTCTCGTGAATAACACAATATGTAACCACAATAATGAAAAAAAATTCCATGTGTTCAGCTTGATTTTACCTTTCTGCAGAGCAGAAGAAAGAAGCCAGACTTTCTCAGATGTTCAAATTAGCAGCATATACAACACCTAGGTACCTTTGCTTCAAAAAGGACTTAAAATCCTACTTGGAAGGAATAACACACAAAGGTGAGAGTATGTTGTTAGAACTGGAATCTGGAGGCCTTTGAACTGAGCGTGCTCCCCTTTTTACCCACAGCCCCCCAGCTCTCCGTGGTACCCTTGGCTGGCTTCTCTCATTTGCCACCACCTAGGACGATGCTCTGTGCCCACACCCCTTGCCTTCCCCCTCCCAGGACAGCACTTGCTCTTTCTAGAGCTGCTGCCTCCAGAACAAGCCCTTTTTTTTTTTTTTAACATCTTTATTGGAGCATAATTGCTTTACAATGGTGTGTTAGTTTCTGCTGTATAACAAAGTGAATCAGCTATACATATACATATGTCCCCATATCGCCTCCCTCTTGCGTCTCCCTTCCTCCCACCCTCCATCCCACCCCTCTAGGTGGTCACAAAGCACCAAGCTGATCTCCCTGTGCTATGCAGCTGCTTCCCACTAGCTGTCTATTTTACGTCTGGTAGTGTATGTATGTCCATGCCACTCTCTCACTTCGTCCCAGCTTTCT
Source organism: Lagenorhynchus albirostris (assembly GCF_949774975.1). Classification (NCBI taxonomy): domain Eukaryota; kingdom Metazoa; phylum Chordata; class Mammalia; order Artiodactyla; family Delphinidae; genus Lagenorhynchus; species Lagenorhynchus albirostris. The sequence goes on along the minus strand of NC_083111.1, from coordinate 66,876,011 downwards.
GTTTGGCCCTGGAACCCTTACTGTGTGAATGGCGCCCCCAGGAGCCTGCACTGTGTGTGGTGTAACCCTGCCCTCACTTTGAACCAGGCATCGAGAATTCTAAGAATCTACCCTTATCCTCATCCTGTTTGCGCTGATCTTCTCATGTCTATTTCCCAGCACCAAACATCAAAAATGTTCTTTGTAAATTTGATTCTGCATATCTTATTACATTGAGCTGAGCAATGGGCAAGACCAGAGCTAATACACCCCGTTAAGTTTTCTAAGATTGATTTCAGGAGTGAAATGAATGATTTTTCAAGGCTCCTCCCTCAGCCCCATCGGGCCTCTGTTCAAATCCTCACTTGCTCAGTGAGGTTGTCGCTGACCACCTCATTTCAATCAAAAGCCAGCCCCCTACATGCCCAGCTTTGGTCTTCTTCGTTAGCATAGGTCAGTCTCTGATCCACAATGTACTTATCTTATTTGTTTGTTTATTGTTTGTTTGTTTATTGAGAGGCAGTACGGTGCAGTGACAAAATCCCAGAGTCTAGAATCTGGACAATCCCAGCTCTGCTACCTACATACTAGCTGTGTGATCTTGGGCAAGTTACTTAACCTCTCTGAGCCTCAGCTGCCTTATCTGTAAATTAATATTTACTAACTCATGGGGTTGTTGTGAAAAGAAAATGAGTTAATATGTATAAGACATACAGAAAAGACAGATAGAAAGGGAATTACCATGACCTAATCCTTAGGCCATATTGAACTTTCACCAGTTGTGTCAGGGCTGTCCTTGACAGCCAAAGGAGCCAGGTCAGACTCACATATGCTTCAGCAGAGTCTGATATACCCCTGGTCTTGGTGGCAACGTAGTGATGGGTAGAAGGACAGCATAATAAAGAGAAGTACAGCTTGCCCCACAGTAGCCTTTAACTTCCACTGGCACCCACGGAGGAGAAGCAGCATCCCATGAGGGAGAGCATCTGGAAAACCCAAGTGACAACCAACAATATGTGCTTCCCGCAGAGCTGGGAAACATGACGCAATTTACAAGTGGCCAAGGCAGGAGAGAAATGAGGTTAAACCTCCATTTTTCCAAATACATATTTGACAGAGAGAGAGAGAGAAAGAGAGAGAGAGAGAGAGAGAGAGAGAGAGAGAGAGAGAGAGAGAGAGAGAGAGAGAGAGAGAGTGTGTGTGTGTGTGTGTGTGTGTGTGTGTGTGTGTGTGTTTCCCTGGTGGTCCTGAGATTATTTTAGGTGAGATTATATATTATTGAAACTTATAATAAAATTATTATAACTTTCTTTCTTCCTTGGTCCTTGTGATTACAACAAAGGGAAAGTCTCATTTTGGTGCTACTGTATCTTTAATGACCAAGCCTTGACAAATGTCACTTTTTAACAGAAAGAAGGAGGCCTCAAGCTCAGAGCCTGACACAGGGCACAGAACATAGCTAGAATTTAACATTGTTTTGTTTTCCTCATTTTTATTTTTAGTTACTTTCTTTTTAAAAATACATTTTCCATTTTCATTAGTAACATAAAGTTTCCTTTTAAAACAGATACAGTTACATGTAAACCTTTATAGGAAAGAAATAGGAAAAAAGTATTTGGACAAAGCAAAAAAAAAAAAAGTAATTTATTTAACACACACATAGTTTTTGCTATGTGCCAAGCATTATTTTAAATGTTTCACAAATATTAACTTGTTTATCCCCAGAATAAGCCTGATGGATGAAGAAACTTACAGTCACATAGCTAGTGCGGGCAGGGCCTGGAATTAAGCACTCAGGGTGGGGTCCTGAGATGTGGCTCCTACCCCGTGCCTCTCCCAGGATCTCTGTCCCAAGGACAGAAGTCAGGAAACATTGGGACTTCCCTGGTGGTGCAGTGGATAAGAGTCTGCGCTCCCAGTGCAAGGGGCTTGGGTTCGATTGGGGAACTAGATCCCACATGCATGCCACAACTAAGGAGCCCACGTGCCACAACTAAGGAGCCTGCCTGCCACAACTAAGACCTGGCACAACCAAATAAATAAATACATAAAAGAAGTCAGGAAACATTGCAGGGGAGGATGGTGGCTCTCTGGGAGGCGGTGGGTAGGAGCTTGGGCCATAATGATGAAATCCAGGTCTTGCTCCATTGTCCTGTATTTAACTTATTCCCATCCAAACACTGCTCCAGGTTCTCCTTATGACTTTGACTCAGGAACTCCAGCTATCCTTGGCCATTAAAGAGTTAAAAAGCACATTTGGGAGCAAAATGCTACCAGTGGGTCCCCTAAGTTCCCCTGCTCTAATTCTCAGCAGTCTTCAGCACAGCCAGCTTCTTCCTGTCTTTCATCTTTCCCCTTCTGGAACATATAATGTTACCGTATCCCCACCCCGCCATTCTCCCAGCTGTTTTTAACTCTAAGACTTGCTCTCTCTGGGAAACTGACACAAGACAGGTCAACAATCTTAAACCTGATTTCTTTAAGGACACCCTCCACTTTATTTAAAAAAAAAATAATAAAATAGGTTAAAACAATTAGAGCATTAGACAGATTCTTTACAATACCAAAAAGATTTATGCAGAGCTCTCTCTCTCTTTCTTATACTTATAATGATAAATGTGCTTAAGCACAACAATAATAATAATAATAGTTTGTCAGCCTCTATTATGTCTGGTAATTCTTTTTCATAACGGTAACAACTTTTTTAGGAAAGAATCAATCTTACTACAGATAATAATTCCATTTTCTTTGCAGGGACAGGTAAAGAAAACAAAATCATAGAGGCTTTTTTCACATGCATATGCTAGAGGATTTTTTGCATAGTATGTGAGAGAGTTTTCTGTCATTGGAACAATCTTATGAACATGCTAATTCAAATCCTGAGCAATTTAGGCTTGAACAAGATGAGGCTACCAGTGAGCACACTCACAGAACAGGTCTAGAAACTGCCTATCACAGCAGCAGCATGACAATGGCCCTTATCATGCCTGCCATTCCAAAGCGCTTTGCTATTTCTCCCCACTTCATCTCATTTGATACCAAGCACGTCCAGCTGAACTGAACTCTCAAGAGTCCTTCTGAAACCCACCTGAGCCAGAGAACTCAGGTATGTGAACCCAGCACCTTCACCATTTTATACATAGAAACAGCATCAATCAGAGAAAATTATATTGCTATTTTGGGAGCACAGAGGAACTGAGATATGGAAAAATGCGCTAAATAGACAGAGGTTGGATAAACTCATGGCAGTGAACAAAAAGAAGGCTAGCAATTCCAGACAAGTCCAATAAATCAACTATAATTAAAAATTATGTGAAAGCATGACTCTTGGGTGAGTGTACGCGAAGTGCTTTCTCATAAATTACATCATTTTGTCCCTCAGTCAGCATTTCTATGTGCCAAGTGTTGTGGTAGGTACCAGGGCTATAAGCAGGAGAAGGAAGAATTGGTCCATACTTAAGAAAGTCTTACAAATCAGTACTGGGGGCGGGGGGCAGGGGTTGGGAGGGGCTGGGACAGAAAGACCAATATGCTGTTACAAAGCCCTGAGCGTAGGGCACTTGGGAGCAGAGAGGAAGGAATGGCCAACCCATCCTAAGCTCCTAGGGGACGTAGGGTTGGTTAAATATTCCCTAGAAAGTGACATGTAATCTGAGTCCTAAAGGATACACAGAACTTTCGTCCATACAAACATTAGCAAGGACTCTTCTAGATTCTTAAGGCTAAATCAGTGAACAAAAAGACAAAGTCCCTGCCCTCGTGCAGCTTATATTCTGGTTGGGGAAGAAATATCAAAAACACATACTTAAGCCACTATTGCAAACAGTATGGAGGTTCCTTAAAGAACTAAAAATAGAGCTACCATATGACCCTGGGTATAAACAGCTCCTGGGTATATATCCGAAAAAGACAAAAACTCTAATTCAAAAAGATATATGTGCCTCAATGTTCATAGCAGCACTATTTACAATAGCCAAGAAAGAAACAACCCAAGTGCCCATCAGCAGCGACTGGCTTAAGAAGATGTGATTATATATATATATATATATGGAATATATATATATATATGGAATATATATATATATATGGAATATATATATATATATATGGAATATATATATAATATGGAATATAACTCAGGCATAAAAAAGAATATTGCCATTTGCAGCAACATGGATAGATCTAGAGAATATCATACTTAGTGAAGTAAGTCAGACAAAGACAAATATTATATGATATCACTTACATGTGGCATCTAAAAAATAATACAAATAAATCTATATACAAAGCAGAACAGACACACAGACACAGAAAACAAACTTATGGTTACCAAAGGGGAAGGTGGGGGAGGGATAAATTAGGAGTATGGGATTCATTGAAGATTCAGGTCCTGGCTCACCATCACTCTCTCCATCCCTGCTTCTCATAATGCCTGATGATTTCACCATCCACATGGACGATTCTGCAGCATCTGACCCCTCCGTCTCCTGTCCGTTTCTCTTCCAATGATCTTGTCCTCTGCTCTACCTCAGCATCCCATTCCCAGGGTCATATCCTGATTTTATCAATATCCATAATTGCATCCCCTCTGTATCTTATTCCATTCTGCAGGCTCTACCTTCAGAATATATCCAGAAGCTAATCATGTTCCCCACCTCTGTCACTGCCATTAATTATCTCTACATAAAATAGAGAAGAAGGATTTACTGTACAGCACAAGATATACTCAACATCTTACAAGGTTATTATAATAACCTATAATAGAAAATAATCTTTAAAATACATATATATAAATATATATAACTGAATCACTTTGCTGTACACCTGAAACTAACACAATATTGTACATCAACTATACTTTAATTTAAAAAAAATTTTAAAACCTACATCCCTACATCTGCTGATAAGCACTATGGAAAAAAAAAATCAGTGTAAAGGGAATAGAGAGTGATGGAGTGGAAGTGTAGAAGGGATCGCTAAGTTGGTTAAGGAAAGACTATCTGAAAAAATAATATTTATACACTCTATTTTTATTGATTGATTGATTTTTGGCTGCACTGGGTCTTCATTGCTGCACGTGGGCTTTCTCTAGTTGTGGTGAGCAGGGGCTACTCTTCTCACTGAAGTGCGTAGGCTTCCCATTGTGGTGGCTTCTCGTTGCAGAGCACAGGCTCTAGGCGCGCGGGCTTCAGTAGTTGTGGCATGTGGGTTCAGTAGTTGAGGCTCGCAGGCTCTAGAGTGCAGGCTTAGTAATTACTCTGTGGCATGTGGGATCTTCCTGGACCAGGGTTCGAACCCAGGTCCCCTGCATTGGCAGGCAGATTCTTAACCACTGCGCCACCAGGCAAGTCCTGAAAAGGTGATATTTAAATAAACCTGGGACTTCCCTGGTAGTCCAGTGGTTAAGACTCCCCACTTCCATTGTAGGGATCACGGGTTCAATCCCTGGTTGGGGAACTAAGATCCCACATGATGCACAGCATGACCAAAAAATATATATATATATGTGTGTATATATATATATACACACACACACAGATATATATATGTATGTGTGTATATATATATGTATATATATGTAATTCTGTACTTATACAAATAAAATTGTGTGCTAAAAAAATTAAAAATAAATAAATAAACAAACCTGAGGAAGAGAGGAAGCAAGCCATACAGAAATCTAGGAAATAGCAATGAAGATAATTTGGGAAGAGGAAACAGCATGTGCAAAGGCCCCGAGGTGGGTGCTTACTTGGTATGTTCAATAGGAGCAAGGAGGGGAGTGTGGTTGGCATAGAGACAGGGAAAGGTGGCTTGATCTGGAGCCAGAGAGCTGATGGGGCTGGACTATGGAGGGTCTTGTAGAACACTGAACATTTTGGGCTTTTACTCTGAGTGAAATACCCACTGGAGGACTTTGAGAAGCAGAGGGACATGATTTGACCTACATTTTTCAAGAATCACTCTGGATTCTGAATGGAGACGAGATTACAGAGAAGAACATGGGGGGACAGCAGTGAGACCTACTAAGACAGGTGACAATAGTGGCTTGGGTCAGAATGGCAGTGACAGAGGTGGGGAACATGATTACCTTCTGGATATATTCTGAATGTAGAGCCTTCAGAATGGAATAAGATACAGAGGGGATACAATTATGGATATTGATAAAATCAGGATATGACCCTGGGAATGGGATGCTGAGGTAGAGCAGAGGACAAGATCATTGGAAGAGAAAAGGGCAGGAGACGGAGAGGTCAGATGCTGCAGAATCGCCCATGTGGATGGTGAAATTCATCAGGCATTATGAGAAGCAGGGATGGAGAGAGCCAGGACCCAAATCTTCAAGGAATGAAGAAGAGTATCTTGGGGTCAGGGAAGGTGATCTGAAAATGATTTCAACAATTTTTCTCTTACATATCACACTTTTTTAGTCATATCTAAAAACTCATCACCAAAGCCAAAGTCACATAGATTTTTCTTCTAGAAACTTTATAGTTCTGCATTTTACTGGAAGTAAAACTTTCCGAACAGTATACTTTATATTTTTTTCTTGTACTCCACTAGCTAGACTTTGCAGTACTGTTGAACAGGAGTCATGAGCGAGGACATTCCTTGCCTTGCTGCCAGGCTTAAGGGGAAGTGTCCAGTCTCTCACCATTAAGGATGAAGTTAACTGTAGGGTTTTTGTAGATGTTCCATATCAAGCTGAGGATGTTCCTCTCTATTCTTAGTTTTTATCATGAATTGAGGTTGGATTTTGTCAAATTCTTTTTTTTTTTTTTTGCATCAATTTGGTAGGATCATATGGTTTTCCTTCTTCAGCCTGTTGATGTGGTGGAGTACACAGACTGATGTTTGATTCATGAACCAGTTGTGCATACCCAGAATAAATGCCACTTTGTCACTGTGTATAATGTTCTCTATACATCGTTAGACTCAGATATGCTTTTGATATTCTTTGCCATGACATCAATGTTCAGGGTAGATCGATGAGAAGGGAGACTGGAGAGCAGATGACTACTTGGAAGACTATTGGTTAAGAAATAGAAAGGAATCAAAATTCTCTAGTGGTAATGAGAATTGAAAGGATGAAGGGTTGGACTTAAGAGGTATTTAGAAGGTAGAATTGCAAGATTTGTCAACAATGGAATAAGTGAGAAGAAAGAGAGAAAGGAGAGTGAGTTGACTCCCAGGTGTGGAGCTTGAGCTTGAGGGACTGGGGAGTGCCATTTATCAAGTCAAATAATACAGCGGCAAACGGATTTGAGAGAAAAGGGATAGAAATGGTGAGCTCACCTTTGGACTTAACTACCTGCGAGATGATGGCAGGACATCCTGATGGAGATGCCCAACCAACATCTGGATATATAGATACAGGTGATGGTTAAAGCCATGGGTGTGTACAGGAAACAAGGGAGATCCTATATAGGCAATTATTAAGAATTCTAAAAATGTCTGACTCTACTGACAATAAAATAAATTCATTCTTGTAAAAGTGAAGAAGAAACTTGTCCAAACCTTTGCTTTTTCTACTTTCAGACCTTCTCCAACAGCAACTTCCTTCATTGTTTCTTTAGGAAAAATATTCCCCCCTATTACTCTATCTTAGTCACATTGAACTCCATTCAATCCCACCTAGAAGCAATCCCAACTCTGCCATAAATTGGATCTAATTGTAACTGCATCACTCAGGCTCACCTGGCAGGTAACAGCTGGCAACTCTCCCTCCCTGTGTGAAGTGTTGATTAAATCACTTATGAATCTCTCTGTAGGGCTATGCTCTTTATTTCTTCCTATTATACCGCTCTTGAAATGCCTGGCAACTCTCTGGTGACTTCCTGCCTCGTGGAACCATTAGCTCAGAATTTGTTTTGCAGCTCTGGTGAAAGATAGAGAAAAATGATTACCTCTATATCCTGCAATTAAGCAGACAATGACTCCTACGGGAGTATAAAAATGAAGATGAACATGAAGTCAACAGACTTTTACTTATTTATTGCACAAACATGCCAACAAGTCTGCAGGGCGGTGTGCCTGGGGAAAGAAGTAGTGGGCTGACTTGGGGCCACCTCACAAAATGTTTGCAGGCAGCACAGATCATTTTTCTGGGAATGGAAAACATCTTGTACTTAGAATGTGTTTTCATTATATAAAGAAATGAACATCAGTTATGATAAATAAAATCACTGGGAGACAAATTCTAGAAAGGGCTCTGGTGAACAGCTATCTCCGCTAGCAACTGGCCTGCTTTGACTCATTGCCCCGGAATAGATGCTAAGTACATTTTTATTTATCATTACTCTCTTTCTTGTATCCCTTCCTCAAAGCCCAAATCACTAATTGGCTCTTCTTACCACACTTGGGATTCTTTTGTGTCAGGATTTTAATAAGGCAGCAAAGTTCACCAAATCCCATTAATTAATCTAAGTAGCATATTTTCCTTTTTAAAAATTCCTATTAAGTCACCCACCCATGTATTTTCCCCCTGGCCTGGCACTTTATCCCTTTCCAATAAACAGAGAGAGACCAGGGAGGGGGAAGAGGGAGGGACGGAACTCACACATATAACGGGGAGTGAATGAAGCCAGACACACATAAAAAGTACACGTTATATGATTCTGTTATATAAAGTATGAAATGGGCGTAAAAGAATCTATGCTGTTAGAATCATGGTTTACTCTGCGGGGAGTCGTGACAAGCAGGGAGCAGAAAGGGCTGCGTGGGTACCGGCGATGTCCCATGTATTAATCAGAATGCTGGTTATGAGGATCGGTCCAGTTGGCAGAAATTCATTAATCTGCACACTTATGATATGTGAGCTTTTTAATAAATACATTATACTGCATTAAAACTATTTTTTAAAAAAGGAAAATACTAGCCATCTTCACAAAAACAACCACACGCAAATATTGTGAGAAATAGTAACACCCAACATTTAAGGAGCATTGCCCTTGTACCAGTGCTGTCCTGAGCACTCTGCTGGTAAATTAATTCATTTTTACCCTCAAAAAACTACTCTACAAGGCAAATACTAGGCTTACTCCCATTTTACAGATGAAGAAACGGAAGCTTAGATGAATAATTAGCGCAGTGTCACACAAACAGAACACAATGTACTATGGATTTGAACCCAGGTTATCTGACTCCAGAGCCCGTGCTCTTAACTGCTGCATCTTGTGTTGGAGAAGTGAGGACCCTGGGGCCAGTGTCCTGTCCCAGGTCATCTCAGACAAGCATCTTTCCGCCTGGGCTTTAACTCCCCTGTAAAATGAACAGTTTGAGCTAGCTGTTCTCTCGTGGGACTGCACTGCACAATCCAGGACCTTTACCATTCCTGGCCCCTGCCCACTGCCTGCCCAGTAGTGAGCCAGTGATTGTCACAATTAAGACAGCACCACACTTTTCCATCTGCGTGGTCCCTAAGAGAACAGTACTGCCCTGATTGAAAACCATTGTGCTACATGACAATTGTAACAAAATACCGGTCTGAGGGGGGATGTGGATTATGGGGGAAGCTATGTGTGGGATGGGAGGGGGGCAGGGGGTATATGGGGCTCCTCTGTACCAGCTACTAAATTTTGCTGTGAGCTTAAAACCACTAATAAATTCTATTTACAAAACAAAACAAAAACTATGACTACAAGCAAAAATGTGGATCATTTCTAACAAACATATTGATGAGCAAAAGAAACCAAATACAAAAGAGTACAAACTGCATGATTCCATGTATGTGAAGTTCAAAGATACAAAAAGGCAAAGTAATAGAGGTCAGAATACTAGTTACCTCTGGAGGGGGGCAGTAGTTCCGAAAGAGTGCAAGAGAGTTTCCTGGGGTTTGGCGAATGTTTATTTTAGATCACACACTGTATTTCAGTCTTCTGATTTCATAAAGAGAGCAGAGAGAGGGAAGGGTTGAGGGGCTATTCCACAAACACAGTGCAGCTGGAGCAATGATTTAGGGGTAAGAGAATCTATACTGAGTGACTAGCCAGGATTCTTTTAGTCTATCTTCCGTAACATCTCATCAGAAGCACATTTTATATCGGTTCTAGGAAAACAATTTATTTTGTCATTTTTTCTTAACCTTTGAAATGGACTGAGTGATCTCAACTGGGGTCAGTTAATTTAGAGGGGGCTACGTCAGAGGGAATATAATCACGTGCCCAGGTTTCGAGTTAACTCAAACGCCAAAGATGGGCTTTTGGAGAGTCCCAGAGGTTTTCCTGTTTTTATTCAAACTGGCGATGCTGGTGAGGGGCCAGCAAGCTGCTGGAGGATCTGTTTGAGTTGTGACCGATTCATGCCCCTGCAGGACACACAAGGTCTGGAAATTTGATTACTGCTCAATCTCTAAAGAGAAATGATGTGTGACTGAAAAGCTAAAACCCTTATGAATTTTTTTTTTTTGTAAAAAGGAATAGTTAGGTAGTTGACGCTGCTGCTGCAGAGGTGATATTAACAGAATGTTGAGCTGTGTATGTTTGGTAGGACTTACTGAAAGTGACAATGTTCTGTTCACTTTCTAGGCATCAGAAGCTCTCACTTTACCTTGTGTAATCCTTGCGTCAGTCTGTGAGGTTAAGTCTTATTATTCCCATTTTCTTGATAAGGAAAAGTGAAGCTCAGAATGATTAAGCAACCTGTCCAAGGTCACTTAGCCAGTATCTTCAAAACTGATGTCCCAGCCTCTGTCTTTAGTTAAGTATGGTTCTGACCAGTGTCCTTACGAGAGACACACAGAGGTGAAGGCCACGCGAAGATGGAGGCACAGACTGGAGTGATGTAGCTACGAGCCAAGGAACTGCTTGGAGCCACCCGAAACGGTGAAAGGCAAGGAAGGATTCTCCCCTAGAACCTCTGGAGGGACCACGGCCCTGCCGGTACCTTGATTTACAACTTCTGGTCTCCAGGACGATAAGAGAATAGATTTTTGTTGTTTAAAAAAAATGTATATATATGGTTCCAAGGACCATTACCTCTAGGCTGCTGGTGGGCACTATTTGCCACTGTGATTGTCATCCACAGTGTGAAAACTAGAGATGAGTGATGGCTGGACTGAAAAGCCGTAACAAGATGGAAGGAAACGCTCAGCATGGGGACATATTTGTGAGTGATCCCCATAGTCTGAAGAACTCACTGAGTTGATGAGCTTCATTAAGTGCGATGAACAGTGAGACACTCCAGGGTCTAAGTAATTCCATGGAATGGGAAAGTTTACTTATTTTTTATAAGTCCTTAAATTATGCCAGCCTTTTTTTTTTTTTTTAAGATGATGTTGGGGGTAGGAGTTTAGTAATTTATTTATTTATTTTGGCTGTGTTGGGTCTTCGTTTCTGTGCGAGGGCTTTCTCTAGTTGCAGCGAGTGGGGGCCACTCTTCATTGCGGTGCGCGGGCCTCTCACTGTCGCGGCCTCTCTTGTTGCGGAGCACAGGCTCCAGACGCGCAGGCTCAGTAGTTGTGGCTCACGGGCCTAGTTGCTCCGCGGCATGTGGGATCCTCCCAGACCAGGGCTCGAACCCGTGTCCCCTGCATCAGCAGGCAGATTCTCAACCACTGCGCCACCAGGGAAGTCCAATGCCAGCCCTTTTTAAAATGAGAAGACTATTCATCTCCTCTCACAGTAAGGAGTAAAGGAATATTCCTAAGAATAAAAGCACAAACTGGGCAAGAGAGGAGGAAATTTACTAGGCATCTTCATGCAGACCTTTCTGTTTACAATATTTCTTTCAATCTTTAATGCATCACGGTGAGGGAAGAGGTACATCCCTACTTTACAGGCAAGGAAGTCAAAGTTCAGAGAAGTGGTAGAATTTGTCCAAAGTCAAACTATAAGGAAATGGTTGAACTGGTATAACAGAGAGAAGTCAGACAGCCCTGTGGGCAAATTTAACCCCAGTGATTCCTTGTTTGGAGACATTGGGTAACTTATCTCACCTATTTGAGCTTCAGTTTTCTGGTCAAATAAATAATTTATCATTTAGGGTGCTTTGGGTTACATGTAATAGAAAACTCAAATCAAAATGCCTTAAACAATAGGATTTTTGTTTTTTTTTTTTTGGTTGCACCATGCAGCTTGCGGGATCTCAGTTCCCCAACCACCAGGGATTGAACCCGGGCCACTGAAAGTGCCGAATCCTAACCACTAGACCACTGGGGAACTCCCAATAAGGAAATTTTATCTCATCAAGTAAGAAGTTCCCAGGTCAGGTATCTTCAGGCTTAACTAATTCAGTGGATCAGTGACATCATTAGAGATCCAGGTTCTTCCCAATTCTCCGCTCTGCCGTCTTCAAAAAGTTACCTTTGTCCCACAGTCTAGCTGCCCTCATGGTCTCAAGATGGCTGCCACGGTTGCAGGTGTCACATTTAGACAGGACAAAATCCAGAGGAATGAGAGAGGCCAGCTCTTCTTATGTGTTTTATTCAACTAGCAAAGAAGCCTTTCCCAGAATCTCTACACCAGGTTTGTTCTCAAATCACACTGTCAAGAATTGAACCATATACCATGTTTAAACCAGTCTCTGTGGAGGAGAATGGAACTACTACGGTTCACTTAAACCAATCAGGATTGACTTCCGAAGTAAATCCACCTAAGAAAGGGTAGATTCCCAAACAAAAAATCAGGTCATTCACTGCCCGCAAAGAAAAAGTTTATTGGATAGGATAACATGACGTCTGAGTTTCAGATAAATGGAATGTATACTTTTACAAGAAAAAATTGTTATCTATTTAAAAGCAAACCTAACTGGACACCTTGTATTTTTATTTGCTCAATCTGGCAAACCTACTTCTAGAATTTGCCAAGAAGAATAGGAGGAGAGAAATGTGTGGGGAGTAAAATTTCGTCTTCTGGTAGAAATGGCCCCGGGTCCTGGTTTAAATTTGGTGAAAAGAATGAACGGGGCTTTTATAAAAATACAAACAAAAATGTGAAAGGAGAACTAAGGCACAACTGGTGCCTTTTACAGACTCTTATCGCTGCTCTTTCTTCATTCTGATCAGGTCGTTTTCTGGCACAGAGCTCCTAAGATCCTTGGAATTTTCTAAGCGATGAGAGTGATAAAGGTCTTTTGTTATGTTAATGAGGTAATTTTTGGAAAGCCTCTAGGTCACCTAAGGATGGGGGCTGGTGGCCAGGGGAGGCATTCATGTGATTAGAGAACTTTCAGTCTCCTCACACTGCCGGCCCCCCACCTCCTGGGAGGGAAGAGGGGCTGGAGATTGCATTTAACCACCAATGACCAAAGATTTAATCAATCATGCTTGTGTCATGAAAACTCCATTCAAAAAAAAAAACCCAAAAGGACAGGTTTCCAGTGGGTGAACACATGGAGATTCAGGAACAGTGGTGCAAACAGAAACAAGACTTGTCTCACCTGAACCAAAATTCCTAAACATAAATTTCACTGCCTCAGAGAGCCTGGCGTCCTTGGATCACTTGTCTTGTGAGGCAGTTCCTAGGCTTCTGTATGTTTTAGATTTGAAAAAATTGTCAAAATCATCACCATGACAACCAGAGTCTGTACTGGTATTGCTGCTTTGTTTTCATTATGAGTCTTAGAAAAACACTAAATGCCTAACTTTTTCACTGGCTGTTTTATATTCGTCCAGTCAGCCCCTTCTATGGTTGAACCACAAGCATCAGATTTTTTAATTTTCTTTCTTTCAGCTGCTATGACAGAAGCCAGACAAATACAAAATCAGCATGTTTTGAGTACTGCAGATGAATGACAACTGGCAATATGTTTACACTTAGAAACTGTCCAAAACACTTTCATATAAATTTGTTGAAAACGTCTGCAGGATAAGGCAGCAATTATAAATCTCTCTCTTGAAGACCATAGGTTTTATTAAGCACAAAAAACAAATGACTTAACTCTAAACAGAAAAAAAAAAAAAATGTAAAAAAAGAAAACTAGTTCATTATTGTTACCTTGTTACCAAATGCCCAGTTTCATTGTTTAGATGCAACTGAAGTGATTGACAATGGGTAGAATATAGTCACGACTGTTCTCTCTTACACTAGCCTTGTTTTACGAGTTTTCTTATCTGAATTATTCTCCACAGACCTAGATTATCCATTAAGCATAGAAGTTTACATTTCAGAGGGATAAGAGATGGACTCTGAAAAAAAAAAAACAATTTGACAAGAGAATCTTTATCTCTTTATAGAAAATGTCAGGAAACATAAAGGAGAAAATGATTTTTTAAAAAAAAGGCCATGGTTGAGTTTAATTACAAGAACTTTGTCTCAAGCTGATTAATTTATAAGGTACGTTCTTTGTGCAGCCCCCCGGGTCCCTTCAGTGATCTCGAAAGTCCAGAGAAAGAACATAAAACATAGAACCTCAAGAAACAAAATACTTATAGATCCAAGTGATTTACTTCGTTTTCCCTGTAACTAAATGCGATTCTCTAAGAGACTCATACTTCTGATTTCATATATTCCCTTTTCAGAAACAGGGCTTATCATCTTTTTTGCTTTCACAACACTCTACGGTGTTCAAATCAACTCAACACATATATTTTGACCACCAATCATGAGTGAGACCCTCAGTGAGACTACACAATGTTAGAATGAGTAAGATCACGCTTACCTTCCAAGAACTCAAAGAACAATCTGCTCACACTATACATAAAATAGATAACTAATAAGAACCTACTGTATAGCACAGGAACTCTACTCCATACTCTGTAATGACCCATATGGGGAAAGAATCTAAAAAAAGAGTTGATACATGTATTCACTTTCCTGATTCACTTTGCTGTACAGCAGAAACTAACACAACATTGTAAATCCATGCTTGATGGATAATCTAGGTCTGTGGAGAATAATTCAGATATTAAAAATCGTAAAATAAGGCTAGTGTAAGAGAACAATCGTGACTATACACATTGTCAATCACTTCAGTTGTATCTAAACAATGAAACCAGGCATTTGGTAACAAGGCAACAAATAAAAATTAAAAAAAAAAAAAGAAACTGCCTTGGAGCACTGCTAAGTGACCCAAAACTGGCCGAAGGTGGAGAGGTTGAAATTCAGGAGAAGGGAAAGCACTGGATGAATTTTCATGGCTTTTTAATTGAAGACATGCCCCAATTAAGTTCTACAAAGCACAGCTACCATTTAAAAAACCCACATATTTACTGGAGAATCAGAGGATAGGATTCAGTTCAACAACAGCTGCTGAAAAGGGAGGGAAGAATTCCCCAGAAGAAGAGAACCAGAGAGGGAATGCTCTAAAATCCGTGCCTGAATGCTGCCCGAGTCGCTGGCTGACCTCTGAACAATGTACGTTCCCCCTCATTTTGAAGCTTTTCATTGGTTCTTCCTTTCCCTAACATGTTCCTCCCACCCCCGCCCCGCCTCCATCTCTCTCCGCTAGCTCATTTCTCACACTTGAGTAATTTATGTCCACATTCCCTTTCAAAAGGAAAAAGTCTTTCAGACTCTTACTGTTCATGAAAACGATTTTTTAGTATAATGTTACTTAAATATGTGGGCAGCGAATTCTTATGCCTCTAAATCTCATAGAGTTTTATAGTCAACGTGTATACAAATTAAATACAACAAATCTATAAAATTCAAATCAACAGTATGACAAATGATGCTGTTGTGTAGAAAACTGACCACGTTCACCCTGTGACTATGGCCCTGCCTGCTCTGGCCCAGTCTTTGAGTTTTGCATAAGATGACTCACTTCTCACCATTCCTCTCTATTCAAACTCCTACAAGACCTTCAGCCACAGAATGGACCCTGAGAGGGTCTGGCCTCTTCCTGTAGCAGATATCATGTTGCCCAGCTTCACCTTACTTTCTGTATGTAGCACTCCTGAACTTAGGTGTGCCTCCTGCAAAATAGAGATAATCATGGTACTGTTGATTCTGTATGATCATCATGAGGATGAAATAATGCCTGCAGAGCCGCCGGCACATGTCTTATACATAGTAAGTGCTCAGCTCATGTTTTCTACTCGTTGTTCGGTGCCCACCCCATAGCACTTCTGCTGTCAGATTTTCGAAATGTAACTTAGCCACAGCCATGTCTAAGAGCTGGAAATGCTCTACCAGAGGCTGATGTCTAGGTATGAAATAGGTAATGGGTTGGACTATTTCCTTGAATAGTGAATAATAAGTTTAATTTATATTAAATTAAACTATATTAACATAATTAATTACAAGTATAATTTTAAATTATATATGTATATTTAAAATTAGATTATAGTAATTAAATAATGATGGACCTAAGTTAAAATAAGTTTTAATTTTTTTAATTTTAAGAGTTTATGTGCTATAATTCTTTATTTCCTAATCTGTACTTTAAAAAAATACTTTCACTGCAAATAATAATCTAATTCAGAATGACTTAAATGGGGGTAATTTTTGTCACCTAACACAGAATCCAGAAGTTGCTGACATTGGTTCAGCTGCTTAAGGATAATACCAGTGATCCTGGCTCTATTTTCTGCACTACCATCCTTACTTGTTGGTTTTTGTTGTATGCTTGACACTCACGGTCATAAGAAGGCTGCTGCACCTCCAGACATTACATCCAAGTTCCAGATAGGAAGAAGGGGAGGGACAAAAATCTTCTCACTCACAAGGCTTTGCTTGTCCTTTGGGAGGGGTGCCCTCCCCAGGAGACCTTCCCTAATATTTCATCAGCCAGAATTGGATCACATGGCCACTCTTAGACCAATTAAAGGACAGAGGTGACATGATCAAACCAATTTAGATCAGTCACGATCGACTCCCTTGGGTTGAAGTAGGGGCTAACTCATGCCGAGATCCCTTCCCCAAGTGCCTCCATGAACACACTGGCAAAGAAGGGGGACCACCAGAAGGGTAGACCGTGGGTTGTGGACAGGGTCTGCTGCTCCAAGCATGACTTGGTTTAATCCAGGGCAGACCAAGAAGACAGCCAACTTGTAGACATAGCCCAGGACACTCCCTCTCATGAAGCTCCCAACCAGGGGGCCCTGTGCAAGCGCCAAGTGAAAATCACAGCACACTTTTCCCCAGACAAACCCAGTGTCACAAGCCCTGGTGATATTCCCTTGGCCGACCCTAAGGCCACCTGCAGCCTCAGCTCCTGTGAACTCTGCTGCCTTCCCACCCCAAGTACCGATGTCTCTCTCCCTAAATGTATCCTCAGCCCCAGAAGTATGCTCAGCCCACTGTCAGGGCAGGTCAAAATGTTACCTGATAACTGGGTTCGCCTCTTGGTGGGTGTCAAGCCAAAGGACACAACCAAGCCAAAGGACACAACCAAGCCAAAGAGCAACAGAAGAAAGGACTTATCATTTGCAGCAACTAAGGAAAACACCGAGAATCTTTCTCAAAGCAGTGTCTCCTAGAGTAGCAAAATTGGGAATGTTTTAAGCTAAAGGTATGAATGAGCATATTCATGAATGGGCTTGGGCGATGGACAGAGTCCAAGCTGTAGTTGATTGAAGTCAGGAGGGTTAGAAAAGGTCAACATGATCCCTTAGGTTCCAGTTCTGGTGGTTGAGGCTTCAGGCTAATCTTTACTATTGAAACAGAACTGGGAGTCTTCACTGGGAGTCTTCACCACTGTTAAATTATCTTTGCTATTGTTACTTCTCTTGCCTGATAAGTTTGCCCTTTTGTTCTCTTAAGATCATTATTACTGACACCTGTTCAAGGATAAGCATTGTGGCCAGGCTTAGATCACAAAATGGCTTAGGCCAAAAATGGCTTCTCTTATGTCAAGCAAGCCATGCCTGTTTCTCCTTCTCTGGGGACCCCCTATCTTATCTGCTCACATTTTTGCAGATGCAGTTAAGGTAAAATAGGAGATTTGGGGCCTGACCTAAGCACAGGAAGCTTTCAATCCGGTCTGGAGGTCAGACAGGGAAGTCAGAGAGTCACAGGGTTAGAAGGATTCAACACAGGAAAGATTCCCCAGGGCTTTAGAGCTAGAAGGGGACTGTGTCTGGGGAAGCAGGCAGGCTTTAGGAGCTGCAAGTAGCTCCAGACGGCAGGCAGATGGTCAAGGAAACAGGGAGGGCAAGGATCTGAACCCTGCCATAACTGTGTGAGCTTAGCGGAGGCCCGGAGCCCCAGAGGAGGACTCCTGCCACCCTGACTCTGCACCTGGGACTCTTGAGCAGAGAACCCAGCCACGCCATGCTAGGACTGCAGACCCCCAGAAGGGGGGATAAATAAATGGATGTTGTTTTAAGCCACTACATTTTTGGTAATTAATACATAGCAGTAGAAATCAAATACATCTGAAACATTTTCTTAAATGAATTTAAAAAATGATGGAATAAGTGTTCATCTTTGAGGCTCAGTAACACCCCTGCCACCACCATGCTGACTGTTGTCTCTAAGCCCCAAATCCACCCTTCTGTTCTCACTCTGTAATGCCCGGGCTGAGTCAGACGCTCCTGCAGTGAGATACCTTCTCTGGAAATTTATTCATAATCAACCTGTAGGAGTAAGTCCTCCAGTTCTCCGAGTAGTTTTCCAAACGAACTCAACCCACAGTTAACAGGACTGGGGGTGATGGGTGAAGAGGTGCTTACTCTGTGCTGTCCTCATGCTAGTTAATTCCCTCAGAGAAAGGAGGATTCAAAAGTGAAATACTGCCACCCACCGGAAGAGAAAAGCCTGCAAACAAATATTAACAGAAGCTACTGAAACAACTCAGGTCCTCAGCAGTCCGGACTCCTGAGCTTTCAACACAACTTCTGCGCTTTGCCTGAGTCCTAATGCCAACACTCCAGGGACCTGGACTGTGATTTTTTAAACACCAGCAATAAAAACACTAAGAGATGAAGCTAAAAGTTGAATCCGGCAGCTGTGCCCTTTTGGCATTCTGGATTTTCAATGGTGTTCAAAAGACAGAGAGCAGGAATGGCCTAAAGGTCGGTTTTGACTTGACTGTCCTGTCTGGGATTCAGCAGATGCCTGCTTGGAAAATGAAAGCCATTCATACTTTTTTCTCATGAGCAAAACATACAAAATCAACAAACCATTTCAAAGCAGACTGCCACCATTATCTATCCAACACAATTTACCCCAGCTCCCTTTACCCCAGTCTCATCACACCTTGAAGTTCCTTGGACATGCCAGGCATGCTTCTACCTGTGAGCCTTTGCATACTGTTTCCTCTCCCTGGAACACTCTTCCCCAGATGTCTACATGGCCCACATTCTCTTTAAGTCTTTGCTTAAATGTCACCCTCTCATTCTTCTCTGGCCAGCTACTGATAAAGTGTAATTCCAATTCCTAGTGTTTCCCATCCTTCTCACCATTTTTTTCCCCCATAGCAATTATCACCTTCTAACCTGCTATACAATTTACTTACTTTGCTTACTGTCTCCACTAACTACAATGTAAACTCCATGAAGACCAGAATTTGTCTTATTCACTGATCCGCCCCTTTACTAAAACAGCATCAGTAGACATGATAGTAAATGTACAATTAGTACTGAATGTACAGATGAAAGAATATTATTCACACTCTGAACAATATGAGCTTAGAGTGCTTTAACTCTATGTAATCTTCTCCTGACTCACATGACTTTATTTTTTAGGATTTTAGCCCTATTTCTTTACTTTCCCAAATTAAATATCATATTATTTTCATTCAGAAAAGAAGTTTAAGATTAATCAACATCTTTGCTCAGCATTCCTTCTCATATAACAGACATGCCTTGTGGAAAAACTTACTTGAATTTTTTTTTTGAGGTTAGTCTAATGATAAACTTTTTTATATTTGAAAATGTCTTTTTCACATTTGTTCCTGAAAGATAGTTTTGCCAGATTCACAATTGTTAGGTCAACAGTCATTTTCTCCAAGTACTTTGATGATGTAATTGAATTGTTTCCTGAGTTCATTACTGATGAGAACATTATTGATATATACTATGCACTGGATTCCTGTATCTCTGGATTCCTATCTTTCATCTGTTCTGGATCATTCTTAGCCCCTTTTCTTTGGGATTTATCTCACTTCATCTTTTTATCTTCCTATTCTAATCCCACTAAATAAAAGGACAGTAAGAGTACACTATGAAAAATAAATGCCCATAAACTCAGTAATCTAGAGGAAACAGACCAATTCCTTGAAAGACACAAACTACCAAAACTCACTCAAGAAGAAATAGCTAATAGGAATAGAGCTATTAAAGAAATTTAATTTGTAGTTCAAAACCTTTCAAAAAAGAAAAAAAAAAGAAACCTGCAAAAGAGTGACCAACAAAAATCAAAGAAGTTATAAATAAATGGAGAGATATTTGTTAGGATATCAATCCTCCTCCATTTGATCTATAGATTCAATATAATTTTGATTAAAATCTTTGCAGGCTTGTGTGTAGATGCTGAAAAGCTGTTTCAAAAATTTATATGGAAAGGCAAAGGAACTAAAAGAGCCAAAATCAATTCTAAAAACAACAAAGTTGGATGACTAACAGGATCCAATTTCAGCATGGTATTAAAAGGACAGACACATTGATCAATGAAACAGAACCGAGAGCCCAGAAATAGACGCACACAAAAAAATGCCAATTGATTTTTTCAAACCACTTTACTGAAGTATAATTTACATATGATAAAATTTACTTGATTTAAGTGTACAATGCAATTTTTTTGGGTAAACTTAAGAGTTGCACACCATCAATCACCGCAATCCAATTTTACATTTCCAGCACTCCAAGAAGATGCCTTATACCCTATTTGCAGTCACCACCCCCCCATTTCCACCCCAGGCAACTACTGATCTACTTTGTCTCTACAGGATCATCAACTGATTTTTGACAAAGGTGCAATGGCAATTCAGTGAAGAAAATATAAACATGTATCTCATACCGCATATTAAAATTAGCTCAAATGGGTCAAAGACCTAAACATAAAACTATAAAACTTTCAGAAGAAAATGAAAACTCTGCACCTTGGGTTTGGTGAT
This sequence comes from Lagenorhynchus albirostris, assembly GCF_949774975.1. Classification (NCBI taxonomy): domain Eukaryota; kingdom Metazoa; phylum Chordata; class Mammalia; order Artiodactyla; family Delphinidae; genus Lagenorhynchus; species Lagenorhynchus albirostris. The sequence goes on along the minus strand of NC_083111.1, from coordinate 66,855,098 downwards.
GAGTTTTTTGATAACAGCATCAAAAGCACAATCCGTTAAAAAAAAAAAACCCAAACCGAGAAACCAGACATTGTCAAAATTAAAAACTTTTGTTCTTTACTTTAAAAGACACTATTAAGAGAATGAAAAGACAAGCTAGACTGGGAAAAAATATCTGCAAAACACGTATCTGATAAAAGACGTGTACTCAAATACTTACTGAACTCTTAAAACTCAGTTAACACCTAGTTTTTAAAATATGAGCAACAAATTCGAACAGATACCTCACCAAAGAAGATATATGAATGGCAAATAAGCGCATGAAAAGATGCCCAACATCATTTTTCACTGGGAAAATTAGTTATTTCAACTACAATGAGATACCATTGCAGTGGGAACCCTCATTCATTGCTGGTGGGAATGCAAAATGGCAGTCACTCACTTTGGAAGACAGTTTGGCAGTTTTTATAAAGTTAAATACACACTTACCAATGACTCAGCAATCCCACTCGTCGGTATTTACCCAAGCAAAATGAATTGTTTGTATTAAAACCTGAACATGAATGTTAAATGATAAACAAACCTTAATACATCCATACAATGAAATACTCAGCAATAGAAAAAACAGAGCTATTGATTCACACAACATGTATGAATTTAAAATGCATTTTGCTATGCAAAAGAGGCTAGACGCAAAGGCTACAAATTGTACAATTCCACCATGTGTATGACATTCTGGGAAAAGCAAAATTATAGGAATGGAACAGATAAGTGGTTGTGAGGGGTGAGGTGAGGGGTTGAGTACAAAGGGGAATTTTTAGGGTGATCGAACCGTTCTGTATAGTACTGAGACAGTGTACACATGACTGCGTTTGTCAAAGACGACGCAGAGTAAATTTTCCTAGTGAAAAATCAGCTGGGGTGTTGAGAGATCCCAGATGGAATTCAGAGCGTGACAAATAAATCTGTTTTACAAATGTATGACATAACTTCAATGAAGGGAGTGGGGAATAAAATGAGCTGAACTAAGTTACTTTGGAAAATGAGTGAATACTATAAGGCTAAAGACAAAACAAAGTACTTAAACACTATACCCTAGTTGGTCAATTTGTTTCTCACAGGGGTACAACGTTAACTATTCTGAAACCACTTTATAAGTATTCTAGGGTTGAACAAATAAGCAAATAAATTGTAGATAAAAAGAGCCAGGTTTCTCATCCTCAGAGAAAGAAGTTATGAACAAGCGAAGAGGCATAACTAGAATGAACCTTGTAGTGCTAGATGAGAATCAGTTTAATATACATACAGATAGATGGATCTAAAAATAATGATAGAGATGTGTACCTATATATTTGTTAGTATACATATTTATATCTCTTAGGTCATTTCACTGGGAAGTTGTAGATGCAGTGGCAGCAAGCACACCTAAACCACAATCTTGGTTTCCAAGTACCATTCTGCACTGAAAGGAACCAGGGCTCCTTGGAGAAATAGGCTAATTCTAGGGCTGGCATCCAGATAATACCTGCAGTGCTAGAAAGTAAGACTATGGTCAAAAAAAAAAAAAAAAAAAAAAAAAGACGAGGGTACACCAGAAGGATTTAGGAGCCAACTTCAAAGAGTTCCCAATAGGCAAAGTTAAAACAATTTGCACAACAAAATAAATAACAACTGTACTGGATTTTAACCCAAAGTATAAAATAGCCATGATTGCATACTAATATAAATAAATGATCAAACAAATAGGGGAAAGGAACAAATCTTTAAGAAAATTTGTAGAGAATATATAGATATTACTCCTTCCCTTTGAGTGTGGACTAGACTTAGTAATTCACTTCAAAAAAAAAAGAGTATGGGAAGTGGGAAAAATGGTACTTTACAGTGGAAAAACCTAGCAGACACCACCTTAACCAATGAAGGAACATCACCAATAATGCCTATTAACATTATGTACCCCATGATATAATACAGTGTGGAAGGGCACAGGACCGCTGTGCTATATCCTTCCTGATAAAGCACAACCTCAAGTTTAATCATGATAAAACACCAGACATACCCACGTTGAGGGACATCCTACCAAATCACCAACTAGTGCTCTTCACAGTGTCATGGTCATGAAAGACTGAGAAACTGTCACAGATTGGTGAAGACCAAGGCGGCAGTGATGAGTAAATAAATGCAACGTGGAATCCTGGACGGGGTCCTGGAACAGGAGAACATGAGAGGAAAATGGGTGAAAACCAAATGAAGTCTGTAGTTTAGTAAATACTACTGTACCAATGTTAATTTCTGAGTTTTGACAGATGTGCCATAGTTTACATAAGTTGTAAACATTAGTGGAAGCTCATGGAAGGATATAGGGAATATCTCCGGACCACCTTTGCAATTTTTCTGCTAATCTAAAATTATTATAAAATAAAAATATTATTATAAAATAAAAAATACTTTTTTAAAGTATAGGAAAATGTCAGCACTGAAAGCATGCCTGTATTTAAAGGAAGGGGCTTACAGAAGATTATACACATTTTCACAGCAACTTGACCAACACCACAGTTTATTTGTAAACATATTATATGTGTCAATAATCAAATTGACAACACTTTATACATTTCACTGTATAATATTAACAGCATATCAGAAAAAAATCCACGGTGCTCAGTTACAGTTTTGGTATTTTAAAATCTTTAAATACAAACCGTATTTGAAACACTGAACATAAAAGAGAAACACAAATGGCAAAGAAAACTGGAAACAACTAAAAGAAACCAATATTCCCCCCAAAAAAACAAATAAAGTATCTGATTACACACTTTAAAAGAAAAAAAGGAATCAAGAAAATCAAACGATCATATATTTTTTTAACAACATAAAGTTACATTTCTTTAGACCTATGTGATAGGTGAAATTGTACCATACTAAACTCTATGTCCTTTTTTATATTTCTTTTTTTCTCTTGGTTTCTGAAGTTTGCCAATGGTTTAAGCTACTTTAAGGGCAGAAAAGAGGGGAGGCAGCATAAAGCCAAATGAAATTACTTTCAACATTTGCAGAAAAACTGGATAAAAATTCTTTCACAAATTTTCTTTGGCAAATAATAAGTTCTGTATTTATTACCTTTTTGTTGAATAGGATCAACACAAGATTTAAGAGATGCATCTTTACATGAGTTAATGTATGAATGAAACAAAGCCAAATTCACAAAGTAAAGCATAAAAGTGGCTTTCACATTTTGCTAATAATAGCTTTAAAAATGCAGATTCTCCATCCTTACAAGTATGAGAGGTCTTCACCTGGGAATCAGAATCTTTCCTCATTCACATGAGAAACTGGAGTTGACTACATGTTTTTTCAGTACTTTCCCTAAAATTCATGATCATTTATTAGGTTCTATTTCCTCCTCTGTTAGCTCTCAAAGGAAATATAGCAGCAAATCACTCCCATATTTTAAGTTTTAAATTCACCAACAACTGGGTTCACTACCAACAACTACAAACATTCAATGCTTTATTAGTGTACATGTCATTACTGTAGGCTAAGCTTGTTAATAACAGAAATAAATAAAATAACTACAGTTAATCTGAACAAAGCAAATGAAAATGAGATTAAAGAGCCCTGATCAAATGAAATACTTACAACTTTCAGTTGAAAAACTGTAAAAGTTACATATATACCTAACAGCACTAGGAATGTACAATATCAATTATTGGAAAAATAAATGAGTGATTCACAGTTATAAGAAATTATTTTAATATTAGTATTTTTCCTTTTATACACAAACATTTATAACATACACTTGGTTTCTACCTCATATTAAGACAAAGTAGAATACTAAACATCACTGCATTTACCCAAACACAGCACTGACTGTGCCACAGGTAACCTGCTCCAAAATATTCAATAGGGAGGCGACAGTACTGAATGCATGGTTATGTTAACAGTTTGAAGAAAGACACATACTTCCAGAAGTATGTTAAATAAACAAATGTCAGTTCTATAAATAACAAAAATTATCAGCAAAAATGTTTAGGTTTAACCTTCCCAAATTTTCTAATGCTTTAAATATTTTAGATATATGTTGTTTGACCAGTTAGTTTGGTTAGTTTTAAACTAGCAAACCATTATCCTATGAGAAGAGCTAAACTAAACTATATAACACTGCACAAACTTCCCAAGGAAGGTAACTTGTAAAATCTAAAAAGTGATTCCAATTATTCTATTCAACATTTGAGATAATAAAAGAATCAATGACTCAAGAAACATTTTGAAATTACTCAATTTTTCTTTATCATTTCCTCTAAAACTAGTCACATAAAGTTAAGATCCGGATTGCTTATGTCCTCACAGTAGGTTTATCACTAAAGTGTTCTGATCAGAAGACGTAGCCTTAATGCCTCTAATATGTAATTCTAAGCTGAAATCAAAATCCTTGGTTTGAAAACATCAAATCCAATTCCATAACACTCATGGGTAGAGCTACTAAACAAAAGATAAATCAGGGAGAAAACGTGCGGCAGCCACAGCTACAAGAGTGGACAATAAATTCTATTTTTCCATAAAGACTCTATGAAAATATAAAGCCCAAAATGAGCGACAACTGAAGTCCACATATAAATGTTGTTTAAAAATAGAATGTTTTCCAAAGCTTCTTATGAGATGTCAATGTATAGTCATAGTCTGAGTTAAGACCTTCTAAATCAAGGTTAAGCCATACATAACTATGCTGATTTACTTACCTTCAACAATGTTCAACTGATACACATAATTTACAAACATCCACAGCAATTCTTAATGCCCCATCAGATCACCTCTCAATAATGGATGTTTATCATTTTATAGTTTTGCTACTTTAAATACCAAGAAACCTTTTCAGAGGAAGAGTTCTACCTCTTCCCACGATCCCCTAAAGAGTAGGTAACAAAATATAAAACTAAACAAGATTTATGTTTGATAAACTAACATATAAAATTACCACTGCAATATTCATAGTGACTGCTTATAAACATAACAGTCATCATAAAGCCTATAAAGTATATCCTCAGTTTTATAAAAGAAACGCAGATTGTCTCAAGGTAAAAAATACAGTGCAGACTGCTAAAAAGCTCTTCTTTGCTTTAGGAGGTGCAATAATGAGGAAAACTTCAGAAAACATGAACATGTTCCCCAAACTTTAACATCAGTTAAGCATGAACTGCACTGCAGCAGCAGGATGCTTTTTAGTGGCTGGCAATATAAAGCTAATGTTAAGAAAGAAAAATGGCAGAAAGTGTGAGCAACAAATGATGTAACCAAATTATTGCAAATGGAGATTAGCAATAAGAAGTGAGGAAGGTGAACGTCCACTCCACTCTGTTAAGATGCCATCTTTAAATATTAAGTTCTTTGCAGGAAGTGGGACTCCCATGTCAGCACAGGATGACTGTGAAAGCAAACTTGGAAAACTGGCCTCAGTGTGAATATCCAGTGTTGAAGCACCTTCCTAAAAGATCAAGAAACAAGAGAAAAAAAATTCTATTCAACACTTTACCAAACCACTTAATGTAGCTAATGAGAAACAGAGACCTTGATTACCTAAGAAATGTTTATGGAATGGCAAAGCACTACAGGAGATGCAAAGTTGTACCTCACAAACCCAAAATAATCAATGATAGGTATTAACGTGCAGAAATGACTAATACACTCAGATGATGACAAGTGCTTTGAAATAAACAGAAATAACACGCTATGAGAATATGGGATGAGAAAAAGTTAATTCTTAGACAAAAACCCTCACACAACATTAAGCAACAGAACAATCCATCCACTCCCAGGGCTCTCAGATTCACACATTCAGCAGACTTCTCCCCAGAACTCCAGGCTCAAACCTCCACCTATCCAACATCTGGTCTTGGATGTTTCACCATAAATTCCACACTTAGCATGTCCATAAGCAAACTCTCAAATTTTCCCCCACTGGTTCCTCCCCAGCCTCCCCTACTCAAACTAGTCAAGAAATAGGAAAATTATTCTTTATCCTTCCTTTCCTCATCACAGCCTCAATCCTTCCTCACATTTAATCACCAAGTTCCATCAGTCTCCCTCCAACGTGTATCCCAAATGAGTTTACTTGACTCACTCACCATAGCCACCACTGTAGTCTAGGCCAGTGGTCTCCAAAGTGGGGTACTCACTCCAAAGTGGGGTGCAGTACCATGAAAATTTTTAAAATCCTGTATCTACTTATTGCATCCGATAAAATTCCTGGTTTTGTGTATCCTTTATAATATACATAATTTATTATATTATTACATGTTTAACAGTATATACATGTAATAAACCTTTATTATGGATACATGCAAATTTTTTTTAAACTAAAAAGGGTGTTCGGCCACCAACACCTCTTACTTGGGCTATTAGAGCAGTCTCCGAACTTACCTTGTTTCTGTGCTTGTCTGTTTTTAATCTATTCTCTAAACAGTGACTAATCTTTTAAAAGAGTCAATTAAAAATAATGTCATTCTCTGTTAAAAGTCTTTAACAGTTTCTCTTTGCACTCAGCATAAAATACATATTCTTTAACATACTCTAGAAGGCTCTCCGTTCTTCAACCTCACCTCTTCCCATCATCCCTCTTTCACGAAGCTTCTGCCACACTGGCCTTCTCGTTTCCTTGCAGGCCGAGTGCCTTCCTGACACAGGACTTTTGCACCTACTAACCTCGGCCTGGAATACTCTTTCCCATCCTTTAGGTTTCAGCTTATGCATCATCTCTATGTATTTAAATTAGGTCTACCTTTGGATTCCATCAGATTTGAAGGAGCCTGGCTCCTTCAAAGCACTTACTGAAATCTGTAATTGCTTCACATATTTCGATGTTTACTCGACTATGGTCTCATACAACACTTAAGCTCCATTAGTGTCTTAGACATCATTGTTTCCCCAGCACCTGGTAAAGGGTCTGGCATAGAGTCGACTCAATCATTTATTGAAAGAATGAATGAAACCAAACTCCAAAATACTGATTTCATAATGTTAGAACAGATATACCAAACAAAAATATTCCATTCTAAAAGTTTACCTACAAATCAAGTCTAGAGTATCCTTTCTTTCCTTGGGGGGAAGATAAAAGGTCTAGAGCACTGGCATTCACTACCATAACAGACAACCCCCTCTCAGCAATGGAGAATCACTGCAGTTATTAATGGAAGTGTACTGACCCAAGAACCAGCACCTAGCACGGTGCATGGCCCATGGTAGATGTTCAACACATTTCCGTTTAATGAAGCACCAACACAGAACAAACAGTCCAAGCTTCCTAAACACCTGGCCAGTGAAATCATGTATAAGTCAGTTAACTTCCTGAATTTCAGCATCTTTGTTTATAAATTAAAACGCATAAATAAGCATGAAATAATGCTTATTTCATGTCTTACTGCTGTGGAGACTCAGAACAAACATGGAAGTGTTTTGCATACTATAAAAGCCCTATGCAAATACCATTTGGATTTTTTTGGTTTTTGTTACCTGGAATGAGTGAACAAAGTTAAGGACTTGTAGAGACAGTTTTCTACTGGAATGTAAGAGGTTCTGAAGGCTGAAAAAAAGGGGAAAAGTTTAAAACAAATATGACAAAAACTAATATCTCACAAGAGTTTAATTTTAACAATTTAAACACATTTATATATGTATATACATCTTGATTAATTACATACAAATTTTTAAAAAACAATTTCAATGGTTCCCGTCAATGAAATTTCTGCTTCTTTTAATAATACAGAGTAACAGTGCATAAAAAGACCATTTCGAAATAAAACATCATGCATAACCAAAATTGGAAAATTATTGTTAAAAGTTTAAGCTACTACCAAATACAAATGTTAAATACAAGAAAACTTCTAAAATAAAAATTTAGGTACAGGGCTTCCCTGGTGGCGCAGTGGTTGAGAGTCCGCCTGCCGATGCAGGGGACACGGGTTCATGCCCCGGTCTGGGAAGATCCCACATGCCGCGGAGCAGCTAGGCCCATGAGCCATGGCCGCTGAGCCTGCGCGTCCAGAGCCTGTGCTCCGCAACGAGAGAGGCCACAACAGTGTGAGGCCCGCGTACCGCAAAAAAAAAAAAAAAATTTAGGTACACATTTTTCAAATATGTAAATTGCTAACAATTATAGTGGCAATCATTAAAACTATATAGTATTTCTTTTTTTTATTCATGTATGTTATTTTATTTTCAGGATAGCTATTAAAATTATTTGTCAGTTAAGTACTTTTAATTTTCTGATATAAGCTACATTGAGCCAATTAAATTAATTATTTATTATCCAACTTTGTTTTCCTAAATAAAGATGTCAAGATCTGTGGATATCATCTCTCCAAGCTACCCACCATGACAATCAGATTCAATGATATTCTTTTTGGCTAAACCAGATGGTCTCAGAACCTTTACAACGCTGACTCTTAGCAGCCATTCGCAATGGATCAGAGTTGGCATATGAGATAAAATCTACATGTCATTTCTGATAATATGTGCTCATTTTAGAAAATGTGGAAACTGAAGAAAATTTAGAAAGTCAGCCATAATTCCATTATAGGAGATAATCACTATTAACATAACTTGAGTGTATGTTAAGAAAGAGAATTTCTATTGATATTTACATATTAAAAAAAACTAGGTTCAGGGCTTCCCTGGTGGCGCAGTGGTTGAGAGTCTGCCTGCTGATGCAGGGGACACGGGTATGTGCCCCGGTCCGGGAAGATCCCACATGCCGCGGAGCGGCTGGGCCCGTGAGCCATGGCCGCTGGGCCTGCGCGTCCGGAGCCTGTGCTCCGCAACGGGAGAGGCCACAACAGTGAGAGGCCCGCGTACCGCAAAAAAAAAAACAAACTAGGTTCATACAGTCATATAAGCATGCCCATTTTAACCGTACTCTCGCCCAATCTGGGTAACTAAGTAAATATAATTAACCAAAACATGTGTCCAGAAGACTTGCATGTGCCTAATTTCTGAGGTACTGAACTTTAATTTTAAAATACATAGCAAACCCTTAAACTAGCCATTTTTATTCAATCAACAAATAAACACAAGGCAAGTACTATGATCATGTGTGAAATAAGACAATGTATGATATAGCAACTAATATTGAGAGCTTAAGAAGTCTCATAGATGAAAAGATGACAAACATAAACCCTCACCTCTCTCTTCTGCAAAGGCCATGTGTAGCAATTTTTCTGCACACTTTCTGGTTTAATTCAGAACTAAACAGTGGAATTCCAAAGCACAGCTCGAGAGGAACCCAATCTGCCTCTGTTGTGGCAACTACAAAAGGATATATAAAGTTATTAATCATATATATATTTATATATATTATGACCAACCAGGGTTTCTTAACTGAGCTCCAGAGATTTTCATAGATTCTTCCCACCCCCTACTGACATCCACCAAAGGGCTTAGCAGGGGAGAAGACTCAGAGAGGGGATCAGTGGATCTCTGAAACAGGAAAGAATGTTTTTTGAGTATGTACATGCTTCTGGGAAGAAGGCCTACAGCTTTCAACAGATGCTCAAAGTGGTCTTTTACCAAAAAAAAAAAAAAAAAAAGTAGTGCAGGACATCTACAAGATGAGAGAATCAACATAGGAAAAATAAAACATTTTTATTCTCAGATCATAGTTTTATAATATTTTAACTAACTTTATTATTCTAAATATATAAAATTCTTTCCTAGAAAATACTTATGAAAAAGTCCATTATAATAAGAGCAGACAAACGATATCCAAGTGACTTAACAAAAGAGTCAAACCTCAGAAATCAGTCCAAGATTGCAAATAATTTTTAAAGCCTTACCAGAGTTTTGCTTTGTGGCTGAATCTATAGTTGCTTCCTCAATGACCATTTCAAATGACTCTGTACTCCCATTCACATCTGAGCCAGAAGCCAAATCAGGTTCTCCTTATAATTAAAGGGCATACACAATATTAGGATTCGAGTAGTTGGCACAGGTTGTCAATAAGTCAGTCCTGACATGAAAGAAGACTTCAGGCAACAGAAATGACAACGGAAAACAATGAACAGTCTTTAGCCTAAAGCAGTAGTTCTTAAAAGGGGGACAATTTTGTCCCCCAAGAAACATTTGGCAACGTTCGAAGACATGGTTTGGTTGCCATGAATGGGGACAGGGATGCTACTGATGCCTAGAGATCCTAAACATCCAACAGTGCACAGGACAGCCCCCCACAACAAGGAATTATCCAGCTCCAAACATAAACAGTACTGAGCTTGTAAAGCCCTGACCTAAAAAAAAAAAGGATTAAAAAGGCAGAACACAAGTTTAGACCTTTTAGGGAATTACTAAAGTCATTTCTATCCCCATAGAAACATGCAATCTGATTACATCATTCCTTCTCAAGATATTTTTTTTGACTCCCTGTATCTTTCAGCATGAAAGATCCTCCAAGATCTTCTAGATCTCATTTATTACTTCTCTACTCTCATCTACTACTGCCCAACAAACTCTTTCTTTTGGCCAAGATGAGCTACTCTATTGCCTGATTCCCTCTGCCTAAAGGTTGCTACCCTCTAAACAAACAACAATCATCTGTGTGTAGCGAACTCCTCACTTTTCAAAACTTAGTTCAAACTTTACCTTCTCTAAGAGGCCTCTCTGATAGCTCAACTGGGCTGGGATATGCCTTCTCTGTCCTACTTTAGCACTTCATGAAGCAGACCCCCATATCTCAGTCTTTTAACACTACACAGTAGGCTGATTCACTTGCTTGTCTCTCCTTCCAGGTCTTTATTCCCTAGGACTTAAAACAGAAATATCTCCAACACCTAAGGAGGTATTTTGTAAATGTTTATAGAATGAATGAAATAAAACATGACAGCTACAGCAGACATTCATTGAAATGACTGCCTAACCCACAGCCCTCTTCTCTAAAAATGCTCCTGTGATACCTGGCAGTCAACTGTTGAAAGTTACCCAACTCCTCTGGCCAAAGGTAAATGGACCAGGAGTGGATACTAATTCAATCCACTGGATGGCTAGCAATCAATCATATTTTCTCAGGATTTCAAACTAAGAGGTTCAGCGAACACAGTCAATCAATGATAGAGACTTGAATTAAAAGATTCCCTAGAGTCGTGGACCAGAGGTGACATCATGGCAACCAAAGCCACATACAAGCCAAAATTATGCCAGAACAGAAACAATCAGTAACTATGAGAAGGTGATTTGAAAATGCATTTTTAAATTAGAAAGAAAAAGGTATCTAAGGAAAATTAGCTGTTGTCAATATGCAGGACAGGCTGGAGACAGAAAGAAGAGAATGAGGCCAGGAAGGCTAAGCAGGAAATGGTCACAATAAAACATGTATAAAGTATCAAAACTCAGACTAGAATGGCAGTTACAGAGAATTAAAGAGAGGGGGAAAGAAATGGATATAAGAGACATTTCTAAAGACTAATTCACAGAACTTGGAAACTAACTGGGTTGAGGGGGAAAGGAGAAGGATGAGATAAAGATATGATTTTTAAGGCCTGCATAACAAGACAATGGTGCCTTGATAGAGGAAAGCGGAAAGGGAAAAACTACTCATTCTAGTTTGAAAATAATTTTACAGAGACTAAAGTTTTGAAACCATCACCCCATAAAGGAACTTAATTTAAAGCCTATAAACATAAATACGACAGTAAAGGGCTAAAACCCAATAACCATTCTGTATTCCAACCCCAGGTCATCACTTCTTTACTTATGCTCTTAGTATTTTCTCCATTTGAACAACTGATATTTGTCCCAATGATGTCACAGAATATTTTCTCATCTTTCAGTGGAAAAACATTAAGTATTAACTAAGTCAACATCCCTACAAAGGTACCCATGCTTTTTAAATATTAAGCTTGTGATAAACTCAGTACCAATTATCTTAATTCAAAGAACCCAGCTAGTGGCTAACCTCTCTCATCAGAAGCATCACTGAGTTTTCTGTTTGCAAGTTGGCTAGAAGCATTCAACATGGTGACATATCCACAAAAATGCTGCAAGTCCACTTTGTTTCTTAACATCTGCAATGCTTTATGAACACCCATATTGACACGCGAAAACTCTAAGAACAAAGAGTTGACATCACATTATAAGTAAATAGTTTTACAACAAAACACCAAAAACTTAAATATACTTTCTTCTTATTAAACAATTCTTAGAACTACTTTTATATTTTATCAAGATTGATTCCAATGAAGAAATATCTCTGGATGAAAAAGGATGCTGTACACATACAACATATTTACAGACTTCAGAAGGCAACTGATGTAGCAAAACAACTGACCTGCTAAGTAATCAAATAGGGCCAGTCAGTGGCAAATTCCCTAGGCTTCTCTTTGTAGTTCTATTCTGCCTCAAATACTTACTTAGTGGGTTTCTACCAGGAAATGCATTAAATACACATCATATTTTTTTTTAATTTAAGAAAAGTAAAAAGTATTCTTATTGAAACTAAAGCTAACTAAGCACTTGAAATTATATCCCTAATAAAATTATTTAAATATCAGTTCGTTCTCACAAATATGTGAACTTAAAAAAGAGAAAGATGCTCTATAACCAAATATGAATATTCCTCTTTTTTAGAATTCGCACAGTAATCTCCAAAGGCGAGAGATTTCTTACTCAGTTCTTGAGATTTTGTGATTTTTAAGATCCTGCTGTCACTATCCTGTATCTTGTGGTGAACGATAAATTTTTCCATAGAATTTATAAAGTATCAGAGAATTAACTAGCGAAGTTTAGTTGCAGAGAAATACTTATTTCTGAATAGGGGCTATTTTTTGGAAGAGAAAACTCTTTTCTCCAAATTTTGTACACATTTATTCACAACAGCCAAAAGAGAGCATTTAATTTCAAATGTGAGCCTTTTGCAGCCTAGCCATGTGGAAAAGAAAAAATACTTATAAAAATCTTCTTCCTTTTCCCTGCTCTGGGCGAGGAGGGGCATTAGTGACTAACATTTTAGAAGAAAAGTTCTTATATGAATTAAGTTAAATTACTTGAACGATTCCCTGCTCTCTAAAATTCCAAGCAATATTCTAAGAACAAGAACAACAGATTAGAGAATGAAAGTTTTGCATGGAGCAGGAAACACAAGTGCTATATAAATATACTAAGTTTTAATCAGAGAGTATTTTTCTTTTGAATATACATACTTTCTTAATATTCAACAGAGGAAAGGTATATTTAAACAAAAGGAAGAATGATTTTGCATTTATAGAAATTCTCCAGACATCTTTCATCAAATGTATTGTAGCTCACAATTCTAAAAAGAGATAACATTAAACAGGCTTTTCACCCTTGATTCGAACCCGCTAAATTTAGCTCAGACTTTGCTATTCACTCAAGTCCTCTCTAACAGGAAAAATAAAATGTAAAAAAAATTTTAATTAATTAAAAAGTAAATTAGTGTTTTCTCATTTTCTCTACACAATGACTCTAGATTTGGGGCTTCTAATACTATAGCACAAACTTAAATCAAAACACATTGACCATTAATAAAAGTTTTATAAAAAAAATTTGTTACTGTAAAAAAAAAATGCTGAAACAGGAAATACATGCAAGTTCTCTGTAAACTGTAAGTTAGTATACAAATGTTCATTAGTGTCCATAAAAGCCCCTGAAAAAAAACCAGTATGTAACACTGGGGGGGAAAAAAAATCAACTTTCTAAGCGTAAAATCTTCCCTATGACTTGTCTTCTCCCCCAACCTCCAAATAAATAAACAATAAAAGGAAACTAAAAGGCCAAACATACAGAAAACCTAGTCTTCCATCTACGTAGCTACCTACTTAGTCTCTTCATCTCCAAGACAGACTAGTATTCCTTCTAGGCCTAGGTCCTAAATGAGTCTTATTCTATTAGTTCTTTGTAGGAACAGGCACATGACAGAAAACTACCTTTTGCCAATACTCTTTAAAAGCAGAATAGTTTTTAGACCCTAGAACTTAAAAATTTTAAGAATTTACTTCCTGCTATGTTTCCACCAAATTGTGGACAAGATTAATCATAAAGAAGTCAAATGGATACAACTCAAAATTCAGGTACCTCCTCGTAGTTCTGTCTCATCAAATGGGAAAGGTATGTGGACAGTTTCTCCTATCCCATGCAAACCATGTCCCTAAACACGAAAAAACACAAGTTGAAAGGTATACGCGAAACCTGTATTTCCAATAGTAGACACTCAAACGATAAACAAGACTGTGCCTCGTGATGGTGTATTCCACATTAGTACTCCATCAAAATGCTCTCAACAATTTTCTATTTTTCTCCAGCTCAGTAAAGACAATCTGAAGTCTATATTAACCCATTAAGGCAATGTGTATCAAATTGAGTGTATGGGCTAATGAAAAAACAGGTAAATCTGGTGTCAGCCAAGTCAAGCCTTAATGAGATCAAGTGCACTCACACAAGGGTCAGCTGCAGCGCTGAGAGAGAAAAGTGGTGGAGGATCCCCATGATAACCTGGCATGCCATGGATTAGGAATGTAAATCTCAAAACCCTGCACTGAATGACATATATTGAAAATTACTTGCTGCAACATCATAATTATATACGATCGGAAACAACCAAAATGCCTGTCAGTAGGGGACTGATTAAATAAATTAATGTATGTATTTTCAATGCAGCTGCAAAAAAGAGCAAGCTCTCTACAAAGTGAAATGGCAAGTTCCAAATGCTAAGTGGAAAAAGCATGGGGCATCTCAGTGTGTAACCGCTTGCACATGCATAAAGAAATTCTAGGGGCTTCCCTGGTGGCGCAGTGGTTGAAAGTCCGCCTGCAGATGCAGGGGACATGGGTTTGTGGGCCGGTCCGGGAAGATCCCACATGCCGCGGAGCGGCTGGGCCCGTGAGCCATGGCCGCTGAGCCTGCGCGTCCAGAGCCTGTGCTCCGCAACGGGAGAGGCCACAACAGTGAGAGGCTGCGTACCACACACACACACAAAAAAAGAAATTCTAGAAGGGTACAGCAAAAACTAATGTGGTTGTCTGATTTGGAGGAGAGTTAGGGAGTGGGCACTGGGTAGAGTGTTAGAAGGGCAGTGATACTTTTCTCTGTGCATCTTTTAATAGTGTTTTATTTTTGAATCATGTGAATTTACTATCAAAAGTTAAATTGAAAAAAATCTATGAGTCTAACCACGCCAGTCCCACATTACGAATAATAATTTACTTTCACCCATCACACTCAATTAGTGTTGTTCATTTAAATTTTGTTAGTTTTTCGTATTTAATTCCTAAATTCACTTTGGCTTTGCAGTTGTGTAAGAATGATAAGCATGAGAAATTTAATTTTATGTTTACATGTATTTCAAATCGTTATAATAGAAAATTTAACACTGGGGATCTATACATTTTTTCCCTTTAAAAGAGACCCATACCTTATTCAAATTCAGGATACCGTGACATAAAAGAAAAAAAATAATTTCAGGGAAAAAAATCACATTCATTTATTTGGTTCATATAACAACTTGAATATATTTCTGACATCTTGCTTCTATTCCACTGATACATTTATGATTTCAACCCTAAACAAGATGGCTATTATAAAAGCATGGTTTTAATCAAAATCTTAATTTTGTTGTGTTTTAAGTTCCAGCAAGGTGAATTTTTCCATCAAATTTAATAAAAGAGGCATTCTTTTTTAAGCAAAGGCAGAACTCCTTAACGACACTTTAAAACTCCTCTTACTCTTCTCCCACCACCACAGCGAACATTTTTTGAGATCTTCCGACGTGCTAAACAATGGTCTAAAGCATTTTTACGTAGATCATCCATTTCAGTCATTTTTCAACAACCGTATAAAGATAAGAACTGTTATCATCTCCAATTTGCAGGTGAAGTCACTGAAGTTCAAGGAGGTTATTTAACTTGCCCAACATTGCCAATAAGTGGTGGAATCAAGATGTGAATTCAGGCAGACTGACCCTTCAGTCCACGTCTAACCCACTCTACTGTGTATCTCCCCTCACCCCTACTTCATGTCTGCCCTGGCTGGCTAATGCATCGTCTCACGGTTTCTACTACCATCCACGTGCTGATACTGACACTCAAGTCAATCTCTCCTGTTCAAGCTCTCAGTTGAATTTCAGAATAATTTCAATTACCTCCTAAATATCTCCACCACCCAAATGTCCCACAGGCCCAAAACACACCACCTCATCTGCCCCCATAAACCGGCTCTGTGTGATATCATCATTCTTCCACTTTCAAAAGCCAAGTACCTCAGGAATCATTCTTCTTCTTCCCACAGCCATCTCAGACATCTGATCAATTCTATTTATTTTATATTTGTAATAATTCTTCCTTTTCATTCTTATTACCACTTCCGTGACCTAGGCTGTCCTCATCTCTTATCTGGTCTCCAACACTGAATCCTAATCCTGTCTTCTCCCACCCAGCCATTCTCAACAGTCTTCAGGCTGATCTTCCAAATCAAAACTGACCATGTTAATCCCCTGCTCAGCACCCTTTACTGGCTGCCATCAATCTAAAGGGGAAAGTCTAAGCACTACATTGGGACAGTTAAGGTCCACTGCCCTCCAGGGCCTGCCTACTTCTCCAGACTCATCTCTGACCACCATTCCATCATACTTCAGCTCACCCCTCAAAATTACATAACAGCTTACAGGCCCTAGCACATACTCCCACTTCGTATTCCTATTCATTTATTCAACACTCACTCACTGAGCAACTTCTACGAGTCAGGCACTATTTTTGGGCACCAGGGAAATAGTTATGAAGAAAAAGAAAAAAAAATCTCTACCCAGAGATTTATTCATGCTGACCCCTCTGCCTGGCCTCGCTCTCCTCTAAATCAGCCTTTTCTATTTAGCCTGGGTCTCATTTTCTCTAAGGAGCTTTCCCTAAGCCTTTGTCCTTGTTCCAAGGCTAAAAAGATACTTCTCTTTAATGCTTGCACTGTATAACTCTCTTTAGCACTCAGCAAAAAAATGGAAGTGACTGCTTATGAAACTTTTCCCACCAGACTTTAAGTTTCTTGAAGACAGGGACCACATCTTATTTGTATATGCACATTAATTAGTACAGAATTACTAATTCTGTAAGGCAAGTACAATTGTTAGTTCAATGAATTAATGAAATCTTTACAAAGAGCCTATTACATACCAGAAAGTGTGCTACACACTTCACACACACCTTCTCATTTCATTCTCTCAACAATCCTAAGGCTAAAAATGCTTACCTTGGCATTAGCTGTCACTATTATTTTTTGTTGTTACACAGTAGATATTACCATCTCCATCTTGCAGATGGGAAACTAAGTATAAGAGGAGTATCTCTAAAATGTTACACACCACTTCACACCTGCTGGGGTGGCTATAATAAAAAAATCAGATAATACCAAGTGCTGGAGGGACTGTAAAATGGTGCAGTTCCTTAAATAGTTAAACAGAGTTACCATATGACTCAGCATTTCCACTCCTAGGGATACACTCAAAAGTAATGACAACATATCCACACAAAAACCTGTACATAAATGTTTATTACAGTGATTATTATTATTCGTAATAGCCAAAAGGTAGAAGCAATCCAAATGTCCATCAACTGATGAACGGATAAACAAAATGTGTTTCGTCGTACAAGGGGATATTATTTGGCCATAAAAAGGAATGCAGTACTCATGCTACATGATGAACCTTGACAACAGGAAAGAAGCCAGTCACAAAAGACTACATATTATATGATTCCATGTATCTGAAATGCCCCAAGCAGGCATTCTAGGGAGACAGCAAGTACATTAGTCTTGCTGGGGCGGTGGGGGGGGTGGGGGTGGGGGGGTGAAAGTGGAATAGGGGAGTGAGAACTAAAGGTCCAGAAAAATGTCGTAAAATTCAGTATGGTGCTGACTGTAGACATCTGTGAATACTCTAAAACCACTGAATCACTGAATTCAATTGGGGAATATGGTATGTGAACTGCATCTCTATTCTAAGGCTACTATTAAAAAAAAATAGGGCCACACAGGTAGCAAAAGATGAGGCTGAAACTCAAGGTTGGGTCTAACTTCAAAGCCTTTGCTGTTTCCACCACTCCCAAGCTGCTAGACAAAGGCCAGGACTAAAACGCAGATCTCTGTTTCCTTACATTTCAGTTTTACAAATGTCAAATTACTGATGTCTGATTGCAACTCAGCAGAAAGCTAGACAAATTATGATCTTTAAAATAAAAATCCAAAACTGACTGTTTCAAATAAGGTAACTGTACCTGAATCAAAACCGCCGAATGTGTTAGGGCATCGTTCAACATCGTGAGCACATTTGATGTAGGAACAACCCCAGGATCATGACCCCAAGAAGTTATTAGTAATCGATCATAACCCTATGGGAAAGAAATGAATAAAACACAGCATAGCATTTAGAAACAAACAAAAAAAATTAAGAAAGTTATCTATAATACTGCTTACCAGTTTCTATCCTCCTTAAAAATGATTTTTAAAAAAACCTCATTCAACATACCTGGAATATATCTGGCAGTTTTCGAAGTCTTGTACCTTTGGACAGCAAAAGAGATGGTGGTCCTTGCCTGGTGATATGGTAAATGTACAGTTTAAACCAGACAGAACTGACTTCTGGGATAGCTGGTCCAATATGCTAAAATCATAAAACAGGTAAGATAAAGTTGTAAATACTTATCTAAAGAAGCCAAATTTCACAAATGACCAAGTATATTCTTAAAGCTAATGCCTCATGTAAGTGTTAACTCCTATTATCCTTATGAAGATAAATTTTAAAGGATCCATTCAAACAGTTTCAAACTTACACTGGAATTGAGAAAGCACGGCTTATCACTGCAATTAAGAGAATGGACTCTGGAGTAGATGGCCTAAGTCTGAATCTTGGCTTCATCCCCTCAGTCCTATCACCTAAGGTTACTTAAGCGCTCTTGTGCCTCATTTTGCTCATCTGTAACATGGCAACAAAATACTTGTCTCTTAAGGACATTGTTAAAGGTTTAAAATAGTACCTGGCAGCACATAACAAGCTCTATATCAAAGTGTTAGTTATTACAATCATTAATAATTTTTCTCAAAAGGGACTATGTATCCTTCCATCCATCTTACCATTCATCCATTCATTCAGTTCATGGATTCCTACTATGACCAGAGGCTGTGTTAAAGAACAGAAGGAAGTGTGTGTGTGTGTGTGTGTGTGCACGTGCGTGTGTGTGTGTGCGCACGCTTGCGCGCGTGTTTGGGGGGGGGCTGCAAATCTACAATCACTCCTGCTTAACAGAGGACAAAACTGGGGTAAGGGGGGAGTGGGCGCACTGAGGCAGCTAGATCAGCACAGGCAACAAAATCATCCTGGTACAAGAATCCCTTCCTTTCTTCTACACCATTAAACCTAGCACATCTAGGAAACCAGGAAGGATGTCGCACTGAAGAACAAAGCACAAAGCTCACTCTTTGAAAATGGTACATGTCACAATGGCCTTGCTAAGTATACAAACAAACGCAACTGATCTATTTTTAGAAAGTAAAAGACCAGCAATCATTTTCACGATTTTACAGATAACTAGAGTTCTAGCTTTCAAGCATAATCTTTTCTTTTCAGCTTATTTAGCATCACAGCCCCACTTCCAAAATATTTCATTTTTCCTAATTAAATTTATCTTATCCCTCAAGGTAATCCAGGTTTCCTTCTCAGAGCAGCCAAAAACATTTTCTTTAAAATCCTGCATTCAAGAAGAAAATTTTAACTGAATGTGTCACTAGTCACTAGATAATACATATATAAAATGTACCAATTATACCTCACAAACTGAACATAACATCTTATAACAGCAAAAAATACAAACTGCTTTCTGAGTTGATGATGTTAATATCTGGTTATCTACAAATTGAGAATTAATACAGTAAGACTGATAAACCTCTCCTTCAAGTCGCCATGAGGAAGGATGAAATGGCAGCAGAGTGAGCTTCCCAGTGAGTCTTTACCTGAGGGGTGCAGCTGCTGACAGGCCGGATTTCATTGGTGAGAGGAGCCATGGAAACAAGCAGTGTGTAATTTTTGTTTAGAACTCTGCTGCAAGTTGCAGGGTCCAACCCAAGAAGGCTTTCACAGCGCAAGAGATCCAGAGGAAAACCTGAATTATGATCAACCACATACATAGAATGAAAGACTGACAATGTGAAAAAAAAGAGTCTAAGATGAAACACTGATACCTGCCTTGAGATTTAAATTTTTTTAATAAGGTAGAATATCTCTATTAAAAAGCACTTTAGGGCTTCCCTGGTGGCGCAGTGGTTGAGAGTCCGCCTGCCGATGCAGGGGACGCGGGTTCGTGCCCCGGTCCGGGAGAATCCCACATGCCGTGGAGCGGCTGGGCCCGTGGGCCACGGCTGCTGAGCCTGCGTGTCCGGAGCCTGTGCTCCGCGGCGGGAGAGGCCGCAGCAGTGAGAGGCCCGCGTACCGGGAAAAATAAAAATAAATAAATAAAGCACTTTATTTCCTAGGAGACCAATAAGACTTTAAGACTTAAAGCTGAAAGTCTTTATTCTACTGGTGTTTCTTCAGGCTAACCTTATACTTTAAAAATATGTTTGCTTTATCTTACTTCCTCTCCATCATGGCAGTGGTATCTTATGAAAGCCTAAGTGCCATGGGAAAGCTGTATCCTTCCCTCCCCCAATTTTCAATCTCTATAAAAACTTTGCAGCCAAGTTCTGAATTGACCAGAAGGGCAAGAATTCCTCATTTAGAAACATGTGCCTAAACTGTAGTCCATAAAGCAGGAACTCACTTAGCATGCAACTGATTTTAAGTGTTACCATTCTTAATCCTTCTGGAAAATACCAGTCCTACTGCTCTCTAAAAAGATAAAGGGAATTTGGAGGGTCTGTCTGTGTCTGGCCTCTCAGAGATAAAGAAGGGGAGTGCCTGTGATCTTAACTAAGTTATATGAGAAAGGGTGGTTCCTTGCAGTAAGCCCTTTTCTGAAACACAAAAGAGTTAGAAGCTTCAGGTAAAACTCAACATTGTCAATGCCAAGTATAGAAAATATTTAATGAATACTAGGATATGGAAGGAAGTCTAAAGAGTTGATGGTGGTTAAAACAAAGTTTTTACAACTGTGATTGCTTTTCTACAGATGAGGTTTAATTTCTAAACATTTCATAGTACTAGACTGCCAAATTACAAACAGTGGCTTTAAGGTCTCACTTGTACTGATCCTAGGGAAAAGAGATCTTTTTTAAAGACAAAGATACCTGGAAAAAAAAATTATGCTTATAAATAATGAAAAAAAGTTAGACCACACATTGTTTCTGTTTTTTAAGCAGTGCCTCATGCTGTCTAAAACCAAAAGATTACTAAGAAACTAGTCTTTTTCACACATATCAGAGGTTTGCTTCTATGACAGTATCAGAACTTTTTGCTTTACAGTGAATACCAAGTACTACATGATACATTCAAACTACAAATTACTAGTGACATAAAAAAAAAATTCTTGCTACTCAAAACAAGATGCTTAAACACCAATACTATAGAATTTCTTGTTTAAAAAGGAGTAAGTTATCACTCCTGGCACCTACAGAAAGTTACCTTTCTCAACATGGAGAATATTAAGCCCTAAGCCTATTCTAAGGCTACTATTAAAAAAAAATAGGGCCACACAGGTAGCAAAAGATGAGGCTGAAACTCAAGGTTGGGTCTAACTTCAAAGCCTTTGCTGTTTCCACCACTCCCAAGCTGCTAGACAAAGGCCAGGACTAAAACGCAGATCTCTGTTTCCTTACATTTCAGTTTTACAAATGTCAAATTACTGATGTCTGATTGCGACTCAGCAGAAAGCTGAGAAAGCCCTAAAAAGTTATTCTTTATCTGGAATGAATGACCTTCTTTTCTATGAATCTAGAATGGTACTAGTTATACGCCATTATAAGAAAAATTGAGAAACAGTCACTTAAATCATCTTCTGTGTTCTGTGGTTCTAATGAGGAGCCCCAGTTAAGAAAGGCTGGTTAAAAGAATGAAACTTCATAAACAATTGCCCATTTGGTCTCATGGGGAGGGAGGAGTTAATCACATTTTAACTTTGGAGCCATATCAATTATTCTAAGCTCCAGATATAGTCAACTATTAAACATACCTTAAAGGTTAGAATTATACTTTACTTTCACACAGGGTAGGTTTAGGTTTACCATTTAACTTAGTTGATGATACACAGACTATTCATGGTGAAAAACAAAGTTTAGCCCAACCTATTAAACAACAAATTGTTGATGAATAAATCAATAAAAACCTTAGTGTTCAAGAGAAGATGATGTAAGGAACACAGCAAAGGAAAAAAATTCAAGAGACATGGATTCAAGTCCCAGCTCTTCCATTTACTAACTATATGGGTTTTAATGACTAAATGGGCAGGAGATTTAACCAAGATAAGCTTCAATTTCTTTACCTATAAATTGAGTTACCCCTGGCTGGTCACTAGCACTAATATTCTTGGACTCTATGACTGGCAGTAAAAGATGGCTATAACAGAATAGTTCAAATATTCTAACCCATTATCTCGATAAGTCACTAAAAAGTCCCAGAAATTCCAGGATTTGTACATCCAGAGACATATTTAAGACTGTGCCACTCACTGTTAGGTCACAAGATCTAATATTTGGTAACCAAAAAATGGTTACTATCAACAAATGCTTATCAATAAGTGCTTCAGACTCTTGGTGTTTGGTGATTTAATATTCTCAGTTTCAACTGTTTATGAATAACCTCAGAAAGAGCTCCAGCATGGAAGCATTTGTAATACTGCTGAAGCACAACTCTGAACCAAACACCCCAAGGCTGAAGAAGTGAGTCACTAGGTACTAAGTGTGTCTAACCTCACTCAGCTAAACTACCCAGCATCTTTGTCCTCTCCCCTGCAACAACTCTTATAAAGTGACAAGTGATTCTGCCCTAAATTTTTTTAGTTGAGCTGAAAAGAAAGCCAGATGCTGATGAAAGCAGTAGAATGAAAATGGTTATGACTAAGAAAATGATGGCTCTTGGCCAGAAAATAGAACTTTTAGGTAAATGAAAGAATAAGTGAAATTAAATGTGATACTGGTGCTAAGAATTCACAGTGTCCCAAAATGCAACTCCTGTGAATGTCCAAAGACTTCACAATGTAATTACATTCACAGTGTAATGCTCTTACACTGGTGCCCAAGCTGTTGCATCTTTTTAAAAACACACATTCCTGGGCGCCATTCCACAATTCAGGAGCTAATACCATCAGTTCAACTAAAATTCGGGAACCCCTTTCCACCACGAAACTGAGAGAGCACACTAGGGCAAGAGCCACATTAGAGTTCATCAATAGATTAAAACTGCTTCCATTTCTTTCTTTAACTCTTTGAAATGAGGTTATCTGTTCCCTTTTTTATTCTTTAAAGTAAAATACTTTAGTAAATATTATAGCAGCATTTGAATAGGAAGACCCTGTTTATTATCTTTATATAAAGAATCTTTCATTTCTTGATATTTCATGCTTCCTAAATAAATTTTGGCATTTGTCCATCTCTCAAAACAAATGCCTATTCTATATCCCATCAGCTACTTAAACAAATTAACACTCCAACTCTTTTTGTAGGTAACTAAACAAATTTAGATACTACAAAAGTCAGTGGCACATAAAAGAGGAGAAACAGTAAAACAAGGTAAGGAACAGCTGACGAGTAAAGAAATTCACAGAACAAGCCAACAGTTATAAATTCAATGTGCTATCTACACAAAATGTTTTAAATAAGTGATGATTAAATAAGTGAGCATGACCTGTTTAACTTCTTAGAAAGAAGTTCCACAGGATCATGTCTTCAAAATCAAGTATTTTTATCATACCATAATTGGGTTGGTCTGGCTGTGCAGTTTGTGCAACTAGATCTTTATTATGACGCAGAAACAATATTGTGTTTCTCAGAGTGAGTGCATGATCAAAGTATCTCTGTGCTTCTCCTTCACCAGTGCTCTGAACCTAAACCAAGAGAAAACAAATTTTGCAACAAAAACCACTCTCATGCCATTCATTCTAGTATATAACCATACAGTAGAGATATTAAGATATTTAAAATCAGTAAATCAAAAATTTGCCCAGGCGATTTTGAAACAAATATTAACCCCAATCGTGGTTGGGCTTCCATGTGACTATACCTTTGAAGATGACAGAAATTACCCCAGCAAGTAAAACCAACAACTTCAGCAACGAAGTAATGCTGAATTGTACCATTATACGTTGTATGTTCCATATATGATTCAAATAAGGTGCTTTAAAAACTCCAAGATGTATATATTCTGTTTCATCCAGAAAAGTACTCCAATCCATGGTCACCAATTATGCCATTATCTTATCACCCTGTTCACAACTTTGCAAGGAACAATGGCATACGTGATTCAACACAGCTGTTCAACACTGCTGAACATACAGCTTAAAATCACTCAACAAGGATTCACTGAGTCCCTATTATGTGCTATGACCTCTCTAGGATGTAAGGAGAGAGTGGCGGACAAAACTCCTGCCTTCACTGGGTTTACATGTATGCTCTTCTGACACTGAGTCAGTCACCTGTTTAATATGTAAAAACATACACATTCCAGAAACAACACAAAAAACAGAAGGAAAGGTCTACAGGGGGAAATAACGAAATTAGATTTGCATGCAATTAATAAGATCAACTGATTAATCAAGATGAAGCTTAAAAAAATAGCTAAGAAACTATTTTTAAAAACTAAACTTCAGGGCTTCCCTGGTGGCGCAGTGGTTGAGAGTCCGCCTGCCGATGTAGGGGACACAGGTACGTGCCCCGGTCCGGGATGATCCCACATGCCGCGGAGCGGCTGGGCCCGTGAGCCATGGTCGCTGAGCCTGCGCATACAGAGCCTGTGCTCCACAACGGGAGAGGCCACAACAGTGAGAGGCCTGCGTACCGCAAAAACAAACAAACAAAAAAACTAAACTAAACTTCAGACTAAAGGGCTTTCCCAAGAATGGTATGTGGTAAAAAAGAATACAGATATATAAAGTGTAAAAGGGATCTTCCAATTTGCTATACATGATAGAACACTAGTTGAGGTGAGAAAAATAAAAATCAGGAAAACACGTTAAAATGTGCTAAATATAAAAAATTTACTGGCAAAAGATGATACACAGTAAGATATAGGGTTAAACAAGATATTAAAAGTATTGAGGAAATAATAAAAATATGAAGATAAAAGATAAAGAGACAAATTAATAACAAGGATTATCTCGGGCACTAAAAAAGTAAAAATCCTATGGAGAAGGGGGAGTGGAAAAAAATGTTATGGTAAGTCTCTTTTCTGAGATGTAAAGGAAGTACAAAATCATAAAAAATTCTCTAAACATACATGAGTTCACCACTAAAGCACAAAAGTTACCAAAATTATTAGTCAAAGAATAGATTAGGCACACAAACTGCTTGCATAAAGAAGTGCAGAGAGCAGAATAAAATATCCAGGGAATGAAAAACACCAAAAGGGCAATCAAGATTTAGAGCTAAGGAAAACTAGGTTGTATTCATGAGGAAAAAGACGGTTAAGAACAAATATGGCTGAAGTCTTCAAGATGCTAAAAGCGGTAGTGAGAGTGGACATAAACACGATACCCAGGGACACTGTTCCAGATTTAAGGTAAGTGGAACAAAAACTTCAAATAAAATTGCTTAAGAGTAGATCTTAGAGTCATACTGAAAAAAAAAGTTAAAGGCTACTTTAGAAAAGTGCAATTTAAAAAATTACACATAGACTTAAGATTTCTTCATTATATCAAATTATGCTAACAGCTTAGATGAGGTAGACAAATCACTGTTTTTAAATCACAAAATTCATTCATCCGCTCAATATGTTTAAGCCTAAATGCCTGCCATGGTATTACAGTGCGATGAGGTAGCAGTGAACAAGAATATACGAAAAATCTACATAATCAATAACTGATGTTTTATCAAGCAAGAGAAGATTGCAAATGCCTTGACATCCCATAATAAGCTATCTAGATTTACCTTTTCTAGTTCTATAAGAAAGCTGTCCAGAGACTCATCTGAGAGTTTGCCAACTTCGAACATTGTGACTGCATGGCTTTTCAAGTTCTGCAATAAAGAAACAAAACTAAAATGTACCTTATTTGAGCCTATTATTAATAAGTTGTAGTTTTCCCTTAGATTTATATTACGCTTTCCAATACATTTAAACTTAAGGGTGGGTGAGGAGCTGATTTTTCTAATAACAAAAGTAGCCCTCACTAAAAAGTTCCGACATTCCTCTAAGGAATATAAGACAAAGGCAGCTGCATTTTCCGGAAAAAATCTAGTACTTAAAAAAAGATATAAAAGCACTGAATTATTTTATATCTAATCTTTATTTTAAACATTTTCGTATTTAAACAAGAATCTGACTTACTGGTGAAAGGTTTCCCATCATTAAAAAGGCAGTAAGAGTTGAGTCAAACAGGAATGCAATACGCTTTGTATATCCTGTAGACAAACTCAAACTGCTTATACTGGCTGTGTCTGTTGGGGGAAAAAAAATCATAGTTTAAAAATCAAGTAAGTGAAAACTGTTCTTTGCTTATCATTTGGAATGAGAAAGTATTTCATTTCAGCTTCATTTAATAATCAGAAAGTACATAATATAGGTAACACTGTAGTCACAAGAGGTCCCAATCCTAACTATCTCCAACAGAGATAAAAAAAGTTAAAGTTCAAAAAAAAATTTTTTTAAAGGCACTCACTTTTGTAGTAAATTTTTTGAAAATCAGTAATAAACCAAGACTTGATCACTGTCAGATCAATAAGACTACCTAGCCTAACCTCTACAGACAAGTCACCTGGCTCAGGTAACAGAGCTACTTAGGGTAGGAGCAGAAGCCCATGTTGTGTGCCCCTCTCCCCTCCCAACACAAAGCCACGTGCAGCCCGCTTGCCCACTATGCTTTGCCTCCCTGTGTGCTTAGCCCAAGCAATGGCCTTCCTGCACTCATCAGCTGGCACGCTCTTATTCATTCTCAACCCAAAAATCATCTTCTCCATGAAGGCTCCTAAACCTCTCTAGGCAGAAAGAGGGCTCTTCCTCTTTGCGCTCCACAAGCACCATAATGCTTCTCACACTGTGGTGGTTTTTATGGTTATACTCTCCAGACTTAGTTTTTGGAAGGAAACTACCATATTCTTGTCAATTTTATACCCCTAAGATCTACCACAAGGTCCAACATATGGGTAAGTACTCAAAGACTACTTTTGAATGACTGAAATCCAGAACAAACCACAAAATAATTGTAAGCCTGGAGAGTTTGCTTTATGAGTGTATGTGCAGACACATGGCTTATCTACAGACAGACTCAAACTGAGTTACTGCTAACCTGGATCTTCTTGACTATTTGTATCAGTGTCAGTAGCCGATGAAGCTTCTTGTACAGGACTCCTACTCTCCCCGCCATCCCATGATAGAACCATCTTTTGTGGATCTAAAGTACTCCTATTAATGAAGAATACATTCACTTTTTAAAAATCATATAAATGATCATATATAAAAACAGCTACTGAAGTCAGTACTTAAATTATGAACATCCACCTAAATCCACTCTTACATTCAAGCCCCAAATTGAGACAGTCCCAAAATACTCTGCACACACAGAAAAGGTTCTTAACTAAACCCATGGATAGGCTTCAGGAAATTTGGGAATGTTTAAAAATTATATGTAAAATATTGTATGAGCTTTTCTCTGGGGAAAGCATTTTAGTTTTCATCAAATTCTAAAAAAGATTACCACACACACAAGATTAACCACCACTAATATATATATATGGTTCACCTCACTTGAAAGGTTGAATAAGTAAAATTTTTGTATGTAAAGCAATGCTTTTTTCAAAAAGAAACTCTCCGACTAAATAAATGAGTTACTTTAATCTGTTTACGGATGGAACATTCTTCCACGATGAATGAAGTTGATCCAAATTTATTACTTGTCCCTTCTTATGGGCAAACCCCAATCGGCAGTACATTGACACAGCATTCTGAAAGGAATATAAAGGAAATGAACATCTGAAATAAACTAGACTTCAGAATGTTTGTAGAGAAAAAACTATTACGGACTATGCTTACAGTGAGCCTCAAACATTTTCATCCCATAACTAGAAGAAAAAATTTTCAGTAGGCCTAGTCTTCCACTAAAGTCTTCACATATGTAGGAGAGGGAATGCTCCCAACTGTCTGGCCTGGCCTCCCTAGATCCACCCCCAAAGAAGCGGAAGTTGTTGCTTATCTGACTTCATTACAAAATACTGTGACTTCACTACAAGACACTGCTACAAGACACTACAAGACACTACAAGACACAAGTCAGGCTGCTTTCTGGTGGGCACAGACCTGTGAGTACAGCTTTCACTCCCTGGGATGGAATACTGGTTCAGGGTTCTTATTTTGCTCTTCTCTATCTTTGTAAGCACCCTGACTGTGCACACTTCCTCTGACAGCTAATAAGAATCTCACTGCTTCTGTTTCTCAGTATCAAGACAAAAATCTATAATCCATTCAGTATTCCTATCACAAGTGAAGAGAGTATAAAAATTACATACCTTAACCAGGGATAGGTCTATCTCAAGAACATTTGCAAGCTGGAAAATAAAATTTTAAAAATATTTTACATTCTAAGAATCATAAGCATATTACACAGTTGTAATAGACCATTTGACCATAATCAGAAAAATTTAAATTATTAATAACTGAGTCTGAATAAATTTTGTAATCAGAATTTTTTTCGTTCCATATCTCTAAGACACTTAGGGGAGTACAAATCCAGGCAGTGACCATAACAACTGAATTACTTAGCCTGTAATTTCGTCTCATTCAAAATAAAAAAAATTTCCAGATCAGTCAATTGTCTACAATGCTTTTATTATAAAGTCATATACAGTTATTTAACCCATTCATAAGCTATTAACTAAAAAAATTTTAATATATATACGCAAGAAGTAACTTAAGAATAGTGAACTTAAGTATATTAATGGTCCAAGATCTAACCATGGGTGGACTTTGAAAGTATTTTAATTATATCATTAAATAATTTTATCTACTTTACACAAACTTATTTTATAATCTTGAGGTTAAGTTCTTTCATAAGATGCTATCATACTTACCTCTGCAACATTAGTATGCTCATCTATTGAAACAAATATCTTATAGAGTAGAGTTTCAAAATAATCACCTTGCACTCGATTCATTACAAAACCTTCAAGAGGAGGAACTAAAATAAACAAAATAGACTTTTCTCAGTGATGTAATTTTATAAAACAAGAAAGTTTAATTCAAACATCTAATTGAAAGAGACCTCCAACTTAGGGACTGAATCCAGCTTTTGATTCATTTTACCAACTCCATAGCAAGTTTTCCTAAAACTCCCAAAGTAAGGTCATATGCAATGCTGTCTACACAGAGTGGACTCTTATGGCAGAGCATAAATCCTACAAAGAGTAATTTCATCCCCATGGACCTCTCAGTGTTACTGAGGCAGAGAAGTGCTAGAGGCATGGACTTGGTAGAACGGCAGGGGCGCCGGTGCTGCTCCAGAATGGGGAAGCCCGCCAAGGGTGTGTTTCTGATGCGTCTAGGGCAGCAGGTGGCTGGTCTAAAGCAGAGAAGCAAGAACTGCAAGTCACCATGCTATCCAAAACCAGGTGGACAGAAGGTACTGGTTCTCTGCCCTCCACATCATCCCTGCTCCATCCTGAGAAAAGGGGAAATTCATCTGCGTGACTGCCACATTTATCACTGGTGTAATTTGCTCTTTGGGGCTTTCTATTCTGTAACCTCCTCGATGGGAAGAGGGTCAAGACCTTCCACACAAGAGGCTGCCTGATCGATGCTCCCCACCTGTTTACTCATACTCACTTCTCTCCACCTCTTTGGTCCAGATGCTCTAACCCACTTTACTAGAGTGCTCTGCCTGGCCAACAATAAAGAGGCACTATGCTTTCCTTTGCCATTCTCCCCTGTGGGCACACTTCCCCTGAAAACATCGTGGGAAGAAGGCGTGTGCCTAGGCCATAGCAGGATTTGGGTGTCCCTGTGTCCTCTAACCCTAACACCATCTAACTGCACCCAAAACCTAAATTATTCCCAACAGAGAGATATAAGACAAAATTCAAGTGGTCAAAAAGAAGGCACTGTGAAGAACCACAATGTATACATCAGGATAGGCTATCTACTTTACAGCTCTGGCTCATGTCATTTTTTGATTTAGTGTTACCCATATTTCCAATCATCCAAGGACTGTTAAGGATCAAAGGTTTCTTTTTAGAAATATTTTAGTAATCCCATTTTTTATATAATTAATTCTTTTCCTACACTCTCAGCTGTGTGAATACGAAGTGTAAATGTTTACTGAACGCTTACTAAGTGCCAGACTATACTACTAGCTACTTTATATATACAATTCCACTTAATCCTCTTAATGTTAAGAGTTGTTCAAAACTATACCCTATCTTAGAGATGAAGAAATAAGGCAATGGGCTTCCCTGGTGGCGCAGTGGTTGAGAGTCCGCCTGCCGATGCAAGGGACATGGGTTCGTGCCCCCGTCCGGGAGGATCCCACATGCCGCGGAGCGGCTAGGCCCGTGAGCCATGGCCGCTAAGCCTGTGCGTCCGGAGCCTGTGCTCCGCAACGGGAGAGGCCACAACAATGAGAGGCCCGCGTACCGCAAAAAAAAAAAAAAAAAGAAACAAGGCACTAAAAGGTTAGAAATACACAATTTACATCTAGGCAAAAAGAATGAGGCAACTCTACATAAAGAGATATGGAATAGTAGCAACGTATAATTAAAAAAGCAAAGTATGAGCTGGATACACCACCTGCGTAAGAATAAAACCACACAAAAAAGGATATATACATATATGCCTATGTGCATAGTATGTTTTTGGAAGAATATACAGGAAACTTAGTGGCGGCTGAGAGAGGAACTGACTGGTTAGGGACAGGCATGGGAAGCAGACTTTTTATACTCTTCTGTAAATTTAGTATTTTATAATCATAATTACTGCCTACTCAAAAAATACATTAACAAAAATAAAAATAAAGAAAAATACCTGGAAATAGCAAAAAAAGTTATAGAAAAAAAAAGACAAGGAAGGCCTGGCCATAAACACATGGTAACACAAATAAAAAATAGAGGTCAGGACACACTAGACTATGATAACCTGATATGAGGAAGTAGTGCTGTGAAAAGCCCCCAACACTCATTGTTAACAGTAAGGTCCCTGGGGTTTTGTGACACTTCGTATTTGATTACACAATATCTTAGAATGGTAAAAGATATCACAAACAAGAATAATACCTAAAAGATATGATGGAAAACACACTTATAATACATAACCTTAATATAACAAGTGCTTCTATAAATTGGTAAGAAATCTAATCTAGAGGAAAAAAAGCCAAGGATGTGTCCAAGAATGTTAACCACATCACCACTGAGGCAAATAAATAAATAAATAAAATAAAAAAGAATAAAATATTTAAAAAAGGAAATGATCTAAACAACCAGCATAGGGAAATGGTTTACTAAATTGAAATATACAAGGGTCTTAATATTGATTTAACTTGGGGAGGTGGGTGAAGAGGAAGGGAGGAAGAGATAAAGATAAAAAAGATGGTAGTGACATGAAAATATAAGACACAGATATGTCAGGTAAAAATGAAGAACAAGGACTTCCCTAGTGGTTCAGTGGTTAAGAATCCACCTGCCAATGCAGGGGACACGGGTTCAAGCCCTGGTCCGGGAAGATCCCACATGTTGCAGAGCAACTAAGCCCATGCGCCACAACTACTGAGCCTGTGCTCTAGAGCCCGTGAGCCACAACTACTGAGCCCGTGTGCTACAACTACTGAAGCCTGCGTGCCTAGAGCCCGTGCTGCACAACAAAGAGAAGCCACCACAATGAGAAGCCCGCACACCGCAACCAAGAGTAGCCCCTGCTCGCCGCTACTAGAGAAAGCCCACGCGCAGCAACGAAGACCCAACGCAGCCATAAATAAATAAACAAATAAATAAATAATGTAAAATGAAGAACATATAATTGTATGATATTACTGAATATATGTAGAAACTTATGCACTGAACAAGGTTTAAAAAGTGACATAAATGTATAAAAACACTGGTTTGATTTAGGATTGTGAGAAATTTACCTCAGATTTCTATTTTAATACAGTGCTTACACCAACAAAAGATAAAAATGAAAGGAATTTAACTAAAACCACCTCAATGAGTTGCAACGTAATGAGGAAGAAATGTTTTTCTTTGAAAAATTCTAACATCAAAGATCCCAAGATGATATGTGTCTAACCTAACAGGTGACACACAGTGCCCAGCACCTAGTAGCCATTCAAAAAACATTGAGAAATATTAGCACATATTTACCTGCTATACAACTGTCATCAGATATTGGTACATCCAGATAAATAAATCCTTTGTTATATAAACCTACAGAAGCAAAAGTATCTTGTTTTAGATGAACCAGTAAACACTGTAGTTTAAAAAAATAAAATAAAAACTTTATTCCTGATTTTCTGTAAAGATTCTTAAAACTTAATGGTATATGAAAAGGAAAAAAGAAAGATTGAAGAAAAAAAAATTACATCAAAGCTTTCAAATCTTGGTTTCCCTCAAATGCTCAGAACTGCAAAAGTTTTCTTATGATTCATTTGTATAAATTTCTAATCTATGTGACTAATTATAGCCACACTGGAAAACAATGGACTAAGGTCACATTTCAAACAATAACATTCCTTAGGAAATATTACTGTTCTTACCTAATTGATAAATAATTGCTATAAATTGCTGATGGCTTAAAATAATTTTTTATGTTGACGAAAGACCATTTCTACTAACCACTTACTATGTACTACATTGTAATCTAGTGATCCAGAGAGCTGAGGGCCTGCATCAATGATCTTATCAATAGCGCATTTCTCGGGCAAAGTGCATATCTAGGAAAAGCAAAATATTTTCAATTAGGTCCTGTCCAAATTAACTAACTGGTAAGTTTCCTGAAATCTATTCATGTTTAAACCAATGATTATAAGTCATTAGTTGAATGAACTACATATTTTTTTCATTTTTTACTCTAGAATTCAAACAAAAAAAGCCACACACAACCATCAATTAAGGTGCCAAAATATGCTACCAACAGAACTCATACAACAAAGCAATTTTAAGTGCCAATACTTGCTGGTAAGTAACGTGCTCACTAATAAATAGTAATATTGACTCATCTTCTTTGCACTGGAATCTGATCCATTTGCTGATTCTGGATCTCTCAAACCAGAAGTTCATTCACATGCCACAGGATTATTATCACTGACAAGATCACCATCTCATGACACAGTCTGACATCTCTGCTCGGAAGTAAATGCACTGAAGCAGAATTTCTAAGCCTTGCACACACTGGATTTATTCTGTCCTTGGAAGTAAAACAAAATGCCAACTAAAAAAAAATCCACACGCTCACTTAATTCCTTCAGCCACAGGGATATGACTGGTCTCTAGGCACATCGTCTGCTATTCCACCTTTTTCCCCTAAATCAACATCCCTTCTAAAATGTATAAAGCTTATAGCAAATGTGGTCTGACCACTGGGAATAGTATTTCCCTTGATCTTGACACTATTCCCTAACAAGCACTTACCACTTCAGTACAGCAGTTCAGCACAGTGATTAAGAGCACAGCAAACTGCCTGGGTTATAATCCCAGACCTTTACTAGAACTGTGACTGGAGCCATTACTTCACTTCTCTGCGCTCACTTTCCTCACATGTGAAAGAGGCTACAAATAATACACAGCTCTGGGGTTGTGATGAGACTCAAATGAGACAATATAAAAAGCAGCTGGAATAGTGCCTGGCACACTGAGCACACAGCAAGTCCTCAAAAACCGTTGGCAATACTATTGCTGGTAGCTGTGGCATCACGTCACTTTACATGAAACATGTAAGTAAAATCCCCAGATGACTGTACATGAACCAAGTTAAGTCTCCCTGATGACTAAAGAGTATTTTCAAAAACTTCCAATATTCTAGCCTACTAAGATCATTTACAATTTTGAATTTAAGTTTAATTTCCTTCAGGAAAACCAACTAGTGTTACTTTTTGTAAAAAAGTTATGTAACTATAGTTAAAAATTATAATTTTTAAAATAAAAATCCTATGTTTAACTTTTAAAGTTATCTACCTTTATGTCATCTTCTGTGATATATGCAGCCTGCACCACCCACCATGCCTCTATGGCAATTTCCACCGGCTTTACTGGTAGAAGATCACGGGCCGTTTTCCGTCTGAAAAATTTCTGCAATGGTACAAACATCAGAGCATTTGCAATCTATCTAAAATTACTACTTTCTTTTTTTATTGATAACAGTATAACAAGACAGTTTCCAACAGACTAAATAAATATCTTTTAAAATTCTCATGTTTTAAAATCTAAAGTATTCTAGATATACTGAATGGAGAAAGTCATTCTTAAATTATTTCAAAGTAAATTACTTCAAAACACTATCATTAAATCTGGATCTAAATCCAGAAATTCAAAGGAAACCCAGGTGAAAATGCATTTGTGTACTGATTTCACCCATGAAGTGAACCCTGGGAGTGGAATGAGCAGGTGAAAAGACCAGAAGAGCAAAGTTAATTTTTAAAAATAAATGAAATGTCTTATGCCTTAGATATTTTTAATTCAATAATCACTTAAGCTATAACCTAGAGATACTGATGAGTTGTTTCTGTATTAAGCATATTTTATTTGATGAAAGAAATCATAATTCATTATTTCTACTACTTAAAAATTTAATCAGATTGTGTGATAAGGAGGACAAGAAATTTGAAGGGAAGGGAAACAACTAACTTACTTTTGACGATCTACACTGATTCATCAGATCAATGTACTGGTTCCTTCCTATGCCAAGAAGCCTTAGACCTAAAAGAAAGAGCCTTTCCTTTAAAATCATTTAATACATCTTGAAATGTCAGTACACTCACAACCTACTAGGAAAAAACCTTTGACTTTCATTCCTCTTTTGATTACTGACAGATGATCAATATCAAATTAAAAAGAATTCTTCAAACAAAATATAAAAGACAAGCAACTGGGAGTGGTGAATTCAAGCTGACACTTTGACAATGCTAACTGAGAAAATTTTTAAAAAGCAGAAGTCCTCCCAATTCCAGGAAGTCAAAATGTACTTCTCAGCAAAAGTTTCTTCTTAACACAACAGAACTATGTCACATTTCAAATACACACTTCATTAAAATAAGCATAATAAAACACCAGCAAATTATGTTAGTAACAACCATATATCATGCTGCAAAAATATTGTGCACAAATTTTCTTTCCTCATTTGGTATACACCACAGCCCAAGTAACAGAACTTCATTCTCTAGAAATACAGAGACTAGTTCCATTTTTCTGATTCTACCACTCCAAAATATTCTCTTAGACACTTAGACTAAATCTTATACTTGACTTGTATCACCTGATAAAATTCCTATCAATAATGTTGCTTGCTGTTCTCATCTTTCAAGTCTTCCAGGTTAAAAGCACAATAATGAAAGGCAAGAGCACGCATGCACAAAGACACTCTAAACATTGCCTCGTTCTTCAGCATAATTAAATACTTACAGTCAGCAGCAGTGAAATTGGGCAATGAATCATAACTTTTCTCACTGTTCATAATGTCCTTTTAAAAAGAAAAAAACGTAAATGTTAAGCGCAAAATGTCCTTGCCACAGGAAGCACTGAGATCAGAGCCTGGCAACCTAGAGCGTGCATGTCACAGTGTGGCATGTACCACGAGGTCCCAACCTAGCAACTGAAGGTCAGGCTTTCAGGTCTGGGTTCCTCACAGAGCATTATGAAGCCCAGACAGTTGCCCAGTAACCTCTGCCCTGTGGAAGCTATGCAAGGAATACCTCTCTCAGAGTTCAGGGTTCCAGGCTCTCCACACTTCATACCTGATCCTAGACTCCTACCCTAGGATTAGAGAGAATCCCGAGAGAAGGCCCAACAGTGTGTCATAGCTCTATTAACAAG
The DNA here is from genome assembly GCF_949774975.1 of Lagenorhynchus albirostris. Taxonomy (NCBI): domain Eukaryota; kingdom Metazoa; phylum Chordata; class Mammalia; order Artiodactyla; family Delphinidae; genus Lagenorhynchus; species Lagenorhynchus albirostris. The sequence goes on along the minus strand of NC_083111.1, from coordinate 66,819,017 downwards.
CATCCAAGACAAGCACTGCCGACAAAGACCTTAACCGCTTAGCAGCCTCTGCTCCTCCAAATCCCAACCAGCAACAGAGTCAAACTCAGTATCCAGCTTCTTGCAACCCTCATCTGTTTCTCCAGTAATAAACCAGCTGTTTACTGTGGGGATAAGACCCATTTTTAGCCCAGGAGTTATACCCAATGGTATAAAAACAGATACCAGAGAACAGCAAGCACATGGATGCACTGAAAGCTAGTAAATGGGACAAAACCTCACTCTATTATCTCCCCCAAACCTGTGGATAACACCAGAAAAATAATCAGAGAGACAGCAACAAAACTATTCTACACACTGCTTAGCTGCCACCTTCATTATGCTACCCTGGTTCTAGGGAAAGGGACTGACAGAAACCTGGGCGGCCAGGCCTCAAGCTTTACTTTGTATTTCCTCCAAAACAGGGACACAGGAGACATGGGACTATAGAAGTCCCTGTGAAGAAGGGGCTTAAGGAGACAGGCAAAGGGAGCTCCTGTGAAGGCAGCCACATCCTAAAGGGAGCTAACCTCACTGCTACTGCAGGCGCCCAACTCCTTCAGTTCTAGGCTTCCCTCTGCTCTTCAAGTGGCTGGTGAGCCCAGAACAGTAGCACTCAAATAGAATTAACAGCAAATGAATACTAGATAAATACTGCCAAGCTTTACATAAAACCCACTTAAAAACAGTATATAGGGGCTTCCCTGGTGGCGCAGTGGTTGAGAGTCTGCCTGCCGATGCAGGGGACACAGGTTCGTGCCCTGGTCCAGGGGGATCCCGCGTGCCGCAGAGCGGCTGGGCCCGTGAGCCATGGCCGCTGAGCCTGCGCGTCCGGAGCCTGTGCTCCGCAACGGGAGGGGCCGCAGCAGTGAGAGGCCCGCGTACCGCAAAAAAAAAAAAACCGCCAAAAAACCAGTATATAACTACTATTTAAAGCTATTCAACACAGGCCTAAAAACTGCCTTTGGAAAAAGGCTAACATCTAAAAGTTAGTAATCACAGAAAGATTAGCAACCAGGACTACTAATACAATTCTATTCTTCTGAAACATGCATTATATAATGTTGGGTCTATATCATCATTTATTCTTTCTACAGTTAGAAAACAGCTAAATATATTAAGCTTCTCTGAGCTCAATGTTCAATTCTGTCACCCACATTTTCAACCTTAACAGTGTATTAAAAGCAATAAATTTTATACAAACTGTGCTAACATAAATGGCTGATTAACGCTACAACAGCACAAAGGGTCAACAACGTCTTCAAGAACACAGAATAAAGACAGATACTTTCCTGCCGAGAAAACACTGATAAGGACAACTACTTGCACAAGTGTGGCTACAACAGTTAACTATTAAGCAACCATCTTTTTTACACTATAAACTCAGAAACAATGTCCACCGTGGCTGAGTGCTGGTCATCATTCACAAAGTGTCCCCGACATGAAGTCCCATCCCATCCCTGAAGATTCACGTACACTGTAAACTCACCTCCATAATCCCAGTATAATATAAAAATGGTGTTATCCTCAGGCCCTTTACCATGATATCTGATAAATGGTAAGGGTACAGCATGAGATGATCTCGACTGTACTTTAAGAGTTCCTCATAGTACTTGCGTTCATCTTTCTTGACATGTTTAACTGGGAAAGAAAGGGAAATTCTCCAGTTTTTTTTCAGATCTTATACTTAAATATAATTATAAATGCAAGGAGAAACACTTTACAAACTAATATTAATTAAAAAGAGAAGTATGTAAATTGGAAGAGAATAAAACAATCTAAGTTGGAACAAAGAAACAATTACACCACAAGCAACAGACTTCAGAGTATGTAAGTAAAATATATGGGACAGAAAAGTAAAGAAATAATTCTTAACAAATAAAAGAGCAAAGAAAGTGAGCATGGAATGTCTCCCCCCAAAAACATAAGCTGTAATCCATCCAATCCCTATGATACTTTACAAGACAGCCAATCTGAATGGCCGTTTTCTATGAAATCAAGTCTATTTTTAAACATTATTTGCTGGTTTCTGTGTTTTAAATGTAAAAAAACCTCTGATTTCCATGGAATATGTTTTCATAGAAAACCTATCTCTGAACTACTATGCTTAAAATAAGAGTAACAAATGGGAGGGAAGACTAGCAGGGCAACAGAATAATCAAAGTAATCTGACAAATAAAAAGCAAACATTTTTTAAAAAGTTTTTTTAAAAAAATGGAGCCAATTATGTTTAAAATTTGTTCCAATTATTATAGAAAGAGTCTTCATTAAAGTTGTATTATTTGGAAAATTTATAGAGACCAAAACAAAACTCAAAGTCAAAATTCATTAAGAAGGAACGTACTTCTTTTCTGGCATATTTTCTCACTAAACTAAAAAGAGGACAACTGAATCAAAATTAATATTCTATAGGTAAAATGAATCTATAAACAGTACTCTAAAAAATAATTTTCATTGGAATTAGAAAGAAGAATCTACTTGCTAATGCAAATTATTGTTAGGTGTGATGGGTCATTATAGAATTTATTAAAGGCTGTACATGGAAAAATTTCAGTACTATGAAATATATAATAAAAAGATAGGACAGATTTATGAAAATGTAATTCAGCAGTAGTCATTTCTACCTCAATGTAAAAATGTCTCTACTTACCTAAGTTATTTCTGTATCGTAACTGATTGCGGATACTGTACAGGACAACCTGCTTCTCATATTCTCTCTGTGAATTTCCAAGACTCTAAAAAAAATTTCAAATAGATTTAAAATAGTTTCTAAACTAAACAACAGTACTTTTACCCCATAAAATTTCAATACCATGCCCCCTAATTTTATCCTGGAATCTCTAATTTCCAGAACTGAGTAAAGATTTTCTTAAATTTTATCATACAAACTTTCCTGCTATGGTATTAGAGCAAAAATTCAATGTGTTTATCTTCAGTCTCCCTTTCTAAAAGGATTTACTGAAATTATCTAAAATATTTAATATCAAATAAAAGAGCAGTCTGAGAGCATAACTTCACTTAAGTTAACAAAAAACTAAGTTCTACTAATAAAGATTTCCTTCTTTTCTTTTTTTAAACATTTTTACTGGAGTATAAATGCTTTACAATGGTGTGTTAGTTTCTGCTTTATAACAAAGTGAATCAGTTATACATATACATATGTCCCCATATCTCTTCCCTCTTGCGTCTCCCTCCCTCCCACGCCTCTAGGTGGTCACAAATCACCGAGCTGATCTCCCTGTGCTATGCGGCTGCTTCCCACTAGCTATCTATTTTACATTTGGTAGTGTATATATGTCCATGCCACTCTCTCACTTTGTCCCAGCTTACCCTTCCCCCTCCCCGTATCCTCAAGTCCCTTCTCTAGTAGGGTCTGTGTCTTTATTCCTGTCTTGCCCCTAGGTTCTTCATGACCTTTTTTTTTAGATTCCATATATATGTGTTAGCATACGGTATTTGTTTTTCTCTTTCTGACTTACTTCACTCTGTATGACATCCATCCACCTCACTACAAATAGGTCCTCACCTCACTAGGTCCATCCACCTCACTACAAATAACTCAATTTCGTTTCTTTTTATGGCTGAGTAATATTCCATTGTATATATGTGCCACATCTTCTTTATCCATTCATCTGCTGATGGACCCTTAGGTTGCTTCCATGTCCTGGCTATTGTACATAGAGCTGCAATGAACATTGTGGTACATGTCTCTTTTTGAATTATGGTTTTCTCAGGGTATATGCCCAGTAGTGGGATTGCTGGGTCATATGGTAGTTCTATTTTTAGTTTTATAAGGAACCTCCATACTGTTCTCCATAGTGGCTGTATCAATTTACATTCCCACCAACAGTGCAAGAGGGTTCCCTTTTCTCCACACCTTCTCCAGCATTTATTGTTTGTAGATTTTTTTGATGCAATCCCTATGAAACTACCACTGGAATTTTTCACAGAACTAGAACAAAAAATTTCACAATTTGTATGGAAACACAAAAGACCCCGTATAGCCAAAGCAATCTTGAGAAAGAAAAATGGAGCTGGAAGAATCAGGCTCCCTGACTTCCAACTATACTACAAAGCTACAGTAATCAAGACAGTATGGTACTGCCACAAAAACAGAAATATAGATCAATGGAACAGAATAGAAAGCCCAGAGATAAACCCACACACATATGGTCACCTTATCTTTGATAAAGGAGGCAAGAATATACAGTAAAGACAGCCTCTTCAGTAAGTGGTGCTGGGAAAACTGGACAGCTACATGTAAAAGAATGAAATTAGAACACTCCCTAACACCATACACAAAAATAAACTCAAAATGGATTAAAGACCTAAATGTAAGGCCAGACACTATCAAACTCTTAGAGGAAAACATAGGCAGAACACTCTATGACATAAATCACAGCAAGATCCTTTTTGACCCACCTCTAGAGAAATGGAAATAAAAACAAAAATAAACAAATGGGACCTAATGAAACTTAAAAGCTTTTGCACAGCAAAGGAAACCATAAACAAGACCAAAAGACAACCCTCAGAATGGGAGAAAATATTTGCAAATGAAGCAACTGACAAAGGATTAACCTCTAAAATTTACAAGCAGCTCATGCAGCTCAATATCAAAAAAACAAACAACCCAATCCAAAAATGGGCAGAAGACCTAAGTAGACATTTCTCCAAAGAAGATATACAGATTGCCAACAAGCACATGAAAGAATACTCAACATCATTAATCATTAGAGAATTGCAAATCAAAACTACAATGAGGTATCATCTCACACAGGTCAGAATGGCCATCATCAAAAGATTTCCTTCTTGACCGTCTCCAATTTGTGTAGATGGATAGATTCTTGCACCTACATTTATTTAAATTTAAGAATGGCCACTAAGGACAGATCCCCCTCTGATGACTACTTACAGTTGAGGGCTATGATTATTAAAAATTAAGATTCCTGGAGAATGTACACTTAAAAAATACCTCTAAATACGATTATTTCTTAAAAACGTCATCTTATGTCCTCATCAGAAAACACTTATGACAATTTTAGAATTTCCGATATATTTTTTAGTGAGCAAAATGCTTTCTAGCTGTGAATTTAGTGTTTTAAGTCCAAAATTGGGTTCTCATGAAAGCAAAGAATAAGTCTGTCTGATTATAGTTAACATGATATTCAATGTGAGACCATAAACTTAATTTAATATACGACTGCTATCCCCCTTCTAATTACTAGCTATGATCTTTCCAACACACTATAAAATAAGACATCTTAAGAGATTAATGACAGTTATTAAACTTCACTCATAGGTTTCTGAAAGCCAAGGTAAAGGTCCATGCACATACTTTCACGTAAGGCCGTCTTCACAAAACAGATGAAACTCACATCTGAGTAAACTGGCACACAACTGGAACTACTGGTGGGTAGCATTTTAAGAAAAAAGGGGCATAACGTGAGAAAACTAAAAATCTTTCTTCCTGCATCTAGATTAATTGATTTATCACAAGTTGAACCATAAGCCACACTACTGCTGAAATGTTATGTGCTGACATTATTTTCATCCATTTTAACATCACAAGAAGTTAGGAGTAAAGTTCATTGTAGAGATACTGCTCTCCTATCTTTTATGTAGCACCAAAACCAGGGCCAGTATTCAAGATATTTAGGGGATTCAAAATATTAGGCTTTCTGTAAAATTTTAAAGGATCTCCTCTAGCTCTACTGCCAAATAAAAGTCTCTTTCTCAAGGAACAGAGAACACACACACTCACTCACACAGCAGACAATTTGCTAAAATCTCAGCAACTTCCAAACTTGAGGATTTACTCTTCTGTTTCAAAATAAGTCCCTTAATTTATTCTAACTTACAACCGTTTTCTCCCTTTAAAACTCTGTTCCCAGTAACTCCAGGATAAAAAGTGTAAATCAAGCCACTTACACAAAATATAAGGTCCCCATTATTTATAAGTTAATTAGAGAATACAGTATCTACTAAACATCTAAGTCTTTGCGCTAGTCATTAAGTAATGACTGGTCCTGATCGATACAGGTGCAGACACACAAATAACTAAAAACTGCATTAACAGCTGATTTTATTCTTCACTACCCTTGTACATAAAATATAATTGCTTTGTTCACAAAGATTCTTTGGCTTCTCTTCCACGCCCACCCCAATTTCCCACCATCCACATTTTAAAACACTGCTGCCACTACAGGAGGCAACGAAAGAAAGGTCATTTTACTGGGAGACAGCGCAGACCCTGTAGAAATTCCCACCAGGTCTGACAAATGAAGCTGGGCTGCAGATAAAAGGAACTAAAACAGACGGAGTGACATAGAAACCGGCTGTAAAACACCCACTGTGGATCAGATGATGCTAAAAGCATAAAGAATTCTTTCTAAAGCTTTTGCTACTACAAACCCCAATGTGCACCACCTCCCCCAAAACACACAATAGTTTTTTTTAATTGACCCTCCTTGGAACTTCATCATAAAATTTCCCTTCAAATAAAACTATGAATTGTTTTGAACAATGAATACTGGTAAACTACATAGAAAGATTCTGAAATAATGGCCTGATCCAAAACTTTTTAATGTATTTCTGAAAGTCTAGTATAGCTCACACCATGTAAAAAATTTTCATCTCATTTATATAAAAACTATTTTTTCAAATATTTTTTCAAAAAAAATCTGAATCACCTTCCACCAGCTTTCAAAACTGGGAAATATGAGTCACTTTCAAATTAAACTCATCAAAACTTACCAGAAACTCTTATCAAAGTACTTAGTATCTGTAACACCAAAAACCAAATTCTTTCCACACAAGGACTATTCCCCACTTTTAAACTGACTAAGCTTTAGCTCCTGGAAAAAAATCTCAGACTGATACTATCACTCATTCACTGCAAAAGTATTTACTAAAAGCCAACTAAGAGATAGGTGCTCAAAATACAAAAGCAAAAACAAGTAATGTAACCAGAAAATACAACATAGTGGGGTAAGTGCTATGGGTGAGAAATACAGTGCTGGGGCAGCACACCTGAGGGTCAACTACTCCAGAGATAGGTCAGGAAAACCTTTCTAGAGGAGTTAACATCTCAATTCAAAAAGAAGCAACATGTAATCTATGGAGACAAACAGAAATAGGACTGGGTTTGCATTTTAGAAACCTCACCACAGTATAGTATGAAGAATGGATAGGAAGGTACTTTTCTGAGTGCTAGACACCACAGAAAGCTGATGTCCTAATCCAAGGTAGACCTAGGGAAAAAGAGCAAGGCTAGAGAAAATCCATGAAGTAATTTGTACAGATGGGTTTTGCAACACCTTCTACAAGCGAAAGCTTATCCTAAGCTAAAACACCAATTCTTGTAAGTGATCTCACCAAAAAAAGTTTTAATTTAATGTCATGCTTGTGCTTAAGTATAAAACTGTTCTGAGATTATTTTTAATAGTCATGACTAAGGTTTGGAAAGGTTTTTGCCATATGTACAAAATAGATAATAAGAACCTGCTGTATAAAAAAATAAATAAAATTCTAAAATTCAAAAAAAAGCCTTTTCCCAATACTAATTAAGATCAATTATTTCTGTTGGACATAACTGAATCATCCATCTTTCTTTTATTATGTTACATTTATTTTTGTGAAACGAAGAGTAGAGAAAACACGGAAACAAAGGATTGTTGGTTCTTCCAGCTGTCTTGCCACATGCCACAAAACCCTAAAAACAAAAAGTGCCCATCAAAGCCCTCATTCCAGCTTAACAAGAGAAACTTAGTCTTTCAGGTTTAGAGCTTTCTTCCTCCCATTCAAGATTAACGTCACATGGGCAGCCACTGCCACCCAAGAATTCTGAGTTCCTTAAATTTATCTTTCCACTTCCTTGTATTTTTGGTATCTTGAAGTGAAAGCGTTTTCCCTGCCACACAATGCACCGCCAGAACCTTAAATTATTCATTTCCTGGAACTAAGACCCCAAGCTGGGAGAGGAGGCAAAGTAATAATCCTTATACCATCACCACCAACAACCCAAACTTTCCAAATATGCCAGTGTCCAGCACCAACGGAAAACAGAATTTCACTCTCAACCAAGCAACACGGCGGGAACTTGAAGGTCCATCTATAACCAGAGAGAAAAAGTGCCTTCTATACAGCACATATCACTTCTTCATAATCTTTACCACCGCTCACCATATTATGTATTTATTCATTTATTTGTTAACTATCTTTCTTTACTGAAACGTAAGCTCCATGAAGACAGGGCTTTCCCGTGTTGACTGTTGCAAATGACCCGCACCTAAAACAAGGCATAGCACATAGTAGGTGTTCAATAAATATCTGTAAAACAACTGAGTAAAAATAACACTCAAGCATTTGAGAACTACCTCTCGGACAAAAACCTCCTGTCGCTCTCTTGTTGCAACATCTCTAATAAACTCATCTTGTTGACAGACTGAAGTCCAACAAAACAAAGTCCGAAAGCCCTTTAAAATCCGGCCCTGACCGCTACCACTCCCCACGTACTCACCAAGCCCCACTGCCAACCACACCAATACACCTCCGGATTCCGGTGATGGAGGAGGTCGCTCACTACTCTCAAAGCACGCTTTCACTCGTCCAAGCTTCTTAAAATGACTTTCCCTCTCACTGGAAAATCTTGAATCCCTCTTATCTATCTCTTATTCGTCCTTTAAGGCCCAATTTAAATGCCTCCCCTACACAACGTCCTGACACTCCCTGGACGGTTTCTGACGCCCTCCTCTGCGCGCTCGCATATACTATCATGCAGGTTCGTGTGAGCTGCTATCAGCCTGTAACGGATTCATGTGTTTCTCGTCCCTTTCCCACCATCCCGCAGTTCTGGAGATCAAGAGCCGTGTTTTAAATTTGTTTCGAAGGTGCCTAGCGCAGTGCCCGGTCGAAGGGAGTCTGCGTGCGAAGGTGGCAAGCGAGTCCACTGGACACCATTCCATCCCATTTCGAAACGGCCCCATCCTGCCCCTGTGGCCCCAGGACCGTCCCCTCCTCACCCGCGGGCTGCGGGTAGGTTATCCCAAGACCCTGGGCGGGGGAAGGCCGGGAGCCAGCCCAGAGGCGCCAGCCTCGGCCCCGCGGGCTCGGCGAGCAGGTGACGGCGGGGCGGGACCCCAGCCCCAGGTTCCATACCTGCCTCACGTTGGCCGGCAGCTTGCTCCAGGGGTAGTTGTGCCGGATGTGGAACTCCACGTCTATGTTCATGATGCCGGGAGCCCGGGAGGGCGGCGGCGGCCAGGACCGCAGCTGGAACGACGCCTCCCGCCTGCCCGCCCGTAGCCCGTCCGAGGAGCCCGCGGGAGGCCCCACGCCTCACACTGCGGACGGCCCGGGCTGCCCCATGGCCTGGGCTCCCGACAGCTCGGTGCGGCCCGGGCCACGGGGCACGGGAGCAGAGGAGACAGAGAACCGGACGCCTCGGCTGCTCCAAGTTTCTTCCTAGTTTCGGCCCGCCGGAAATGGCTTCGGGCGTGCGTCACTTCCGCCCGCCGGCGCGAGGCCGGGGCGGGGGGCCGAGGCCGGGGGGCGGAGCCCGGGACCAGCCTTCAAGCCCTCTGCCTGCAAGCTGAGGGGCGGGACAGCGAGGTAGAGCCGGCAGGGACCCGGGTGGTCGTGCCTTGCTCGAGCGCTCCGTGTCCTTCTGTCAGTCTCTGGATGAATTAATTGGGTTTGTATTGCCATTGCTGGATGACCCACTTTCCCCCAAATGCGAGCCCGGGTGGTCCTGGAGCAGGCGGTTACAGGCGCTGGGGGAGGGCCGGCCAAGAAGCAGCGACTTGGGAAGGGGGCCATAGTTGACTTAAAAACGGGCAAGAGGGCTTCCCTGGTGGCGCAGTGGTTGAGAGTCCGCCTGCCGATGCAGGGGACATGGGTTCGTGCCCCGGTCCGGGAAGATCCCACGTGCCGCGGAGCGGCTAGGCCCGTGAGCCATGGCCGCTGAGCCTGCGCGTCTGGAGCCTGTGCTCCGCAACGAGAGAGGCCACAGCAGTGAGAGGCCCGCGTACCGCAAAAAAAAAGGGCAAGAACGGTGAGGTCCCGGGGGCTCTTAAGAGCCAACCCCGAACCGAGGCCAGGTGGAAGGGGTCCAGGCTCTTGAAGGAAATGTGTAAGTCAGAGCTTTCCCCCCAGTGGAGTGGAGTAAAGGTCTAGCGATGCTTCATCCCCTCCTGATAGCTGCTACATCTTATGGAAGAGGAACAGTTGGGCTCTCCTTCAGAGCTCCACATTCTTGTTTTGTTGCGACCCGGTTGGCGGGATCTTAGTTCCCCCACCAGGGATTGAACCCCCTGGCCCTCTGCAAGCGCAGAGTCCTAACCATTGGACGGCCAGGGAATTACCACAAAGGTCCAAATTCTTAAAATGTAGGGATTCAGGGAGTTGAAATGGTAAACAGCCGGTGCTGACGTGGAGGAGGTCCAGAAGTAATCTAGGAGATAAGACTCTTGCATGCAGCCTGTTACTGTTCTGCTCCTTACAGATGGCTCCGGAGTCACTTTTTAAAGGCAAAAATTAAGACACTCTTAATTTCAGTTCTAGTGAGAAGGTCTTTGGGGACACTTTCTTCCATAATTTGTTACACTGGCTTAGCAAACCCATGACCCTTGTTACTGGCAAGCAACCACAGTATCTGTTTCAGTTTTAAACCATTGTTTTAAGGGCCTTCCCTGGTGGTCCAGCGGTAAAGAATCCGCCTTCCAATGCAGGGGACAATCCCTGGTCCCGGGGAACTAAGATCCCGCATGCTGCGGGGCAACGAAGCCCCCGCACCACAACTGCTGAGCTCGCACTCCTCAACGAGAGAGCCCATGCGCCCTGGAGCCCTTGTGCCACAACTAGAAAGATAAAGCCGCACTCCACAACTAGAGAGAAGCCCGAGCGCCACGACAAAAGATCCCGCACACCTCGACGAAGATCCCGTGTACTGCAAATACGACCCGACACAGCCAAGAAAACAAGGAAAATAAATAAATTTTAAAAAGAAAACAATGGTTTTAAATATTTTATTCCACACCTGACAGATGTATACTTAGAACTTTTTATGACACCTAGGGCACAGCTCAGCAGCAGCCTGACGCATGGCAGAGACCTTATTATCTCTAATGGGTTGAAACAAATATGACCCACGCTGCCCTTGCATAGATATATTGGACTCGTGTTATCCAACTATAAGAGCCCATAACTAAATGCTTTGACTCCTATGACTACAGACCCTCGACATCATAGCTAAAATTAAAAGAACTCTGACCATGAGATGTTTATTCAACAAGTATTGATTGCCTGCCTGCTGTGTATTAAGCCCTTGACTTACAACAGGTTATTTCTCACAACCTTATGAAAGAATCCCACTCTTAAAATCCCAGTTTAACAGAGGAGGAAACCGAGGCTTGGCAGGGCTGCCTGACTTACTCATAAGATCATACAGGTGGTAGAGACAGCGCCAAACTGGAGCCTAAGACTCTCTCCTGCCAGAGCCATCCTTTCAATTCCTTGATTCAGGCTCTCACTGAACTGTTCTGCCTGCTGTTCCAGTTCAGATAATGTTCATTTAAAGTCAACAACATAAATCCCCCTCAACAATATTTTTTTGAATAATTAAGTGTAGAAGAACTCATATTCTTCCAAAGTCTAACTTTGATTTAATGCAATGTCACAATGAAAATTAAAGTCAACATAATTTTTAAATCTTTGTAAACCACTGTTTAGGGAATTATAGCAAACATGAGCACCTGCTAAATTCATCTTTTTTGTTTATCAACAAATATTGACTATAGACACATCAAAAACTACAGAAGTAGACAGGGGATGGTGGAAGTGAACTTACACCTGCTAAATCAATAAGACACGGACCTTTGGAAACTTGACCATCAAAAGAAAAGAATCTAACTCAGTAAGTAGAATAGGAAAGATTAGTATAGAAAAGATCCTAATGCAGCAAGTAGCTGAGAAAGAAATTTGAAGGAGGAAATGGTAATGGGTCAAAGCTACGTATGGGAAAAATCCAAACAACAAGCCCTTCTAAGTAGGAACTGATGACAGAGCTTGGCTTATGAAACACAGGTGCTAATTAAAATACTGATCTGCGTCATTTCCCCCGAGGCGCCAGTCTTCGAGAGACGGGGAAAAAAAGCAGTTCAGAGAGACCATAGGTTAATCCACAGGGCTCAAAGACCCTGTGCTGGGAAGTTCAGGAACAGGACTGCTCCCTCAAACACCAGGAAGCAGGGCTTCCCTGGTGGCGCAGTGGTTGAGGATCTGCCTGTCAATGCAGGGGACAGGGGTTCGAGCCCTGGTCTGGGAAGATCCCACATGCCGCGGAGCAACCGAGCCCGTGAGCCATGGCCACTGAGCCTGCGCGTCCGGAGCCTGTGCTCTGCAACAAGAGAGGCTGTGACAGTGAGAGGCCCGCACACCACGATGAAGAGTGGCCCCCACTCGCCGCAACTAGAGAAAGCCCTCGCACAGAAACGAAGACCCAACACAGCCAAAAATAAATATAAAAATAAATTAATTAATAAAAAAAAAACACCAGGAAGCAAAAACAACTCATTGGGCTCCACATGTAGCACTCATTACATCATAGAGCCTTTCTGGTAAACGATAATGTCCATTCTTTTAGGTCCTTGACTCAGACCCCCTACTATTTCTGCTTCCGTAGACCTTTGCTATTCAAATTCCAGAGAGGTCAGAAACTGCAGAGTGTTAGAAACCCGATTCCAGAAGCTACCATTCAAATTAACCTTATGGGTAAACAGTGTGTTCAGAAATACAAGTGCAATGAGATTCCACCTTATCTGGCTTTACCAACTTGGACTAAGGAAAATTACTCAGTTGTCTTGAGCAGCTGCCCTTCAGAAAGACTACAGAACCATTTCATTCCCACAATTCCAACAAAAGTAAGGAGCAGAAACAACCCAGAAGTAGGGCTACAGAACCATTTCATTCCCACAATTCCAACAAAAGTAAGGAGCAGAAACAACCCAGAAGTAGGGCGCTATCTGGTGGACTAATTTCACAAACTCCAGAATATCACTCCCTGTGGTAAATAGAATAATAGTCCCCAAAGATGTCCCCATTCTCATTCCCTGGAACCTGAAAATATGCTGCCTGATACGGCAGAAGGGTCTTTGCTGGTGTGAGTAAGTGAAGGATCTTGAGATAGGGGTATATCCTGGATTATCCGAGTGGGCTCAATGTAATCACAGGGGTCTTAGGAGAGGGAGGCAGGAAAGTCAGTCAGAGATGGAGACGGGACAATTGAAGCAGAGGTTGAAGTGACACAGGGCCCCAGGGCAAAGAACGTGGGCAGCTTCTTGGATCTGGAAAAGGAAAACAGATTCTCCCCCAAAGCTCCCCAAAAGATCATAACCCTGCCAACTCATTTTGGACTTCTGATCTCCAGAACTCTAGGATAATAAATTTGTGTTGTTTTAGGCACTAAATTTGCAGTAATCTGTTACCGCATCCATAGGAAATTAATATACTCCCACAACAATCAAATACTCCAACACCAAAACAGCTGATCAAATTCGTATTTCATAATTAAATCAAATTTCATAATTAAACCATTTTAGTTGAAGTATAAATACCCTTAGGAGGAATAATAGCTTTTTAGCCTTATCATTTTTTAGTATGTACAAGCTATCGCATCTTTTTCTGAGAGGAAGTTTGAAAGAGAAAGAGCTTGGGGATTAAATGAGGCCAAGGAAGGACCTGTAGAGGAGGAAGGGGTGTCTAGAGAGAAGAAAGAGGAAGTCACTGTGAACATTTTGTTTCATAGTTTTGCCTGGGCCTGCCCTTGGCCATGGTTTTACCTCCTGAATGTGCTTTGCTCTGTTCCACGAACCAAGGCATCACCCCTGATGCTCAGCACCATGACCTAGCTTGTTATCACCTAACGGCTTTTGCCCTTGCTGTTCCCTTGGCTTCGAATGCCTTTCCCCAGACCTTTGCAAAGCAGGCTCCCTTCACTCCACCCGTTGTCACTTAGAGTGGCCTTCGCCAAATTCTCTGTCCGACCTAGCCACTTCTCCCCCACCTCTCTGCAACACATTATCTTGGTTTATTTTCTTTGTTGCAAAGAATCACTAATGGACATTATCCTGCTTGATTTCTTGTTTATTATCTGTCTCCCCAGCAAAAATACAATCTCCATGGAAGAAAGAACTTTGTCTCGTCATCAGTCTATCCCCAGTACCTAGAATCATGCCTCACACATAGTAAGTGCTCAGTAAATGCCATTGAATGTATTGAATGAGTGAATCAGTTATGTGACATCCGAACTCTTCCCTGTCACCTTCTTGATTAAGCCTTCCCCAACCACGTTATTTAAAACTGTAAAACATCTCCAGTCCTTCTCAGCCACCTCCCCTACATTACTTTTCTTTATAACACTTATTACCATCTAATATATTTAATAATTTACTTAGTTTTAAAATTATTTGTCTCCCCTATCAGACGTGAAGCACCCCAAATGTAGGAACTTCTGTCTGCTTTGTTCTCAGCCTTGGCCTCAGGCTTAGAACAACACATAGTATTGAGTGAATGAATAGATGTTGCATAGGGAGCAGAATTCTCCTAAAAATCCAGATTTGGGGATCTTCTTGAAAATGTGGGAAATCCCACAGCATTGGACACCCTTCCCCACACCAGTCAGTGGAGCTGAGGACAGGCTACCCGGATTAGACAGAAGGTGGGCTTTCTCAGGGCCACGTTCTCCACCACCCCTACCTCTGTTAAGAAGTTGTCAGTTGCAAAACCCATCTCACTTGTACTTTGTTTATCTCAGGGTAGAGAAATATTTCTCTAACCTTGTCTCTGTCCAAACTGAAGGAAATGAACGCTAGACTGGAAGGCCCAGCCGTCCATTCTCACTCACGTTATAGACTACAGAAATACCAAGACATTTAGAATTCCCTAAATGTGCCACACTCCTTAATTCCTTTGGGTCTTTGCATACAGAATATCCCTGTCTGGAATGCTTTTCCTCCATCTCCACCTGAAAACTTTCTCATCCTGACACTGTGAATGGAACACTGAAGAATCAGGAGGTGACAATGGAGAGGTGGGAAGAAGCACGATCATATGGGACCATTGTCCTCTACATTAGGGAGTTTCTAGGATTTTCTTCTACAAGTGATAGAAAACAACTTAAGAGCTGTCTGTTTTAGAGAGAAGCTGAGAGATCCTTTGCCATATAGCCTGGGAAATATGAATATTATATATTTATATAATAAAGAGAATGTTATATTTCTGCCATCTGAAGTCAGTCTGTGTTTAGAACACTTGTGGTCTACGTGGCAATGAATACTGTTCCAACAGCAAGCCACGTCACCTCAACACAAAGCCTGAACAATTGTAATCGTTACCGTGCCCACTAGGGGCTGATCTCACACAACATTTCTATACCTACAACCTAAGTTCTACACTTCCTCATTTCTGACTATTGACTTTTATCCACACCATTCTCTCAAGCCTCAAAGTCCTTGAAATTCTTTCTCTAACTTGTCTCCAGTATCTGATAGCAACAAATACTTCCTTGGAAACTGATGGAGTTAGGACTGCTGAGCAGTGGTCCAGCTGAGGTTTGTACCATCTCAAGGTCACCATTGAGCCTCGAGTTTTGGAGCAGAGCTCCTTGGTAGCTCTGGTAGACAGGCTAAGTCAGTCAGCTACAGGCATATCCTTAACTGAAAATATTTTCACAATATCCATGATGGGGAGTAAAATCACATTTTGAGGGAATAGGATTTGTGAATTCTACAGTAGGTATGCAACTTAATTTTTTAAAAAGAGGTTGGACTAGCTGGAAAAATAACTATAGAGGTAAAAGGGACAAGGTTATGAAAGCCCAGAGAAGTGAGGAGGCATCTGGAGAGTTTCTCTCATTTCTCCCCCTTTACCTCATCAAATCAGTTAATTTAAGTAAGTGGATAAGATACAGAATAAAAATTTTAATGCCATTTTTTTTTACTGGGGGGAGAGGGTAGTTCTAGGAGCATGAGAATCACCTGAGTTTTTTAAACTTACCAACATCCAAACCTCACACCAGAGCAATTATATCAGAATTCTTCAGTTGGAGCCCAGGTAATGCATGTTTTTAAAATATTCCCAGGTGACTCAAAGCACAGTGTTGACAACCACTTCTCAGGCCTCTTTGGGCCTCAGGTACTCAATGAGCACTTGCTGAAATGAATTTGTAAAATGATGAGGTTAACAAAGATGACTTCTACTGTCCATTCTAACTCTACAGGTCAATAAGCACATGGCCAACTATAATATAACTTTTTTCATATTCAAAATAATCCCCCCAATCTAGACTTTTCTGTACGAGAAATAAGCAGGCATCTATTCAACACTGGTGTAGACTGAGGAAGTAATTTCTCTACCCCTTGGTAACCGTTGGGAAAGCCATGAGATAAATGAAGAATTACATGCTATTGGACTAATATGGAAATTATCTGAGTTTGTGTTACACATATGGTATGGGTCCATCTCAGATCTTTTTAGCTTATTTGGGTGTATTGTCACAGTGGCTTAAAACTGGCTGAAATGAAATATTTTTTGTTTCCTTCTACATTGTGTCACTCAAACTTTACACCTTTAGCAACAGGTAATCTAACTATCCAATAAGAAATACGAGTTTTGGGCTTCCCTGGTGGCGCAGTGGTTGAGAGTCCGCCTGCCGATGCAGGAGACACGGGTTCGTGCCCCGGTCCGGGAAGATCCCACATGCCGCGGAGCGGCTGGGCCCGTGAGCCATGGCCGCTGAGCCTGCGTGCCCGGAGTCTGTGCTCCGCAACGGGAGAAGCCACAACAGTGAGAGGCCCGCAAACCGCCAAAAAAAAAAAAAGAAATTCGAGTTTGTCTACTAGTATAAGCTGTGATCAAGGATTAAATGAAGTATAATAGGACTGTTTCATGACCTCTGTAAATGAGATCTCAGTGAGAGACAGGATATTGTCTTGGCTCCCATTACAACTGATTCCAGGAAAATGGAAATTGGCTTTCTTGGCCCAGGTCTACGTAAGCATTTGTTCTCTCACTTTACAGAAGCAAATTCTCTTTCTTTCAGAATTTGCAAAGATTGAATTCAATGTCATTAGTGACCATAACTTTTTATAATTTGTATAGCCTTAATGCACAGCAATTTCTATCTTTCTCCCTCCCTCCCTCCCTCCCTCCCTCCCTCCCTCTCTCTCTCTCTCTCTCTCTCTCTCTCTCTCTCTCTCTCTCTCTCTCTTTCTTTCTTTCTTTCTTTCTATCATTTTTAAAGGATATTAAAAGCCAACTGAATCATGTACCTGGTAAAAGGTAAGCCCAGGAAAGCAAAAGTCAGGAAAAATTAATTAAAAAGCCAGTATCATCCACTTGCCTTTGAGCAGATAAGGATTATTACAGAGAAAGACAAAGCCAAGGTTCATCTTTTGAAATAAAAAAATAGGATTTTTGAGTCTAAGACAGTAGTCTTGAAAGCCAGGCTTTGTTGAGAAACAGTTTTCTGAATTAGTTTATTTTAGTTCCCACTGGCATATCTTGAGGAGAAACAGGTGAGAAAGATGAAATCTTCAAGGTGGAGCATAGCTGAGTAGAAACCTTGCCCCAATGAGATGGCTGCATTTAAAACAGGAAGAGACCGAATTAAGAGTAATGTATACCTGAAATTAACACTATTATAAATCAACGCTACTTTAATTTGTTTAAAGAAGAGTGTCTTAACTGGTAGATTTAAGGCCCCACCCCCTGCACACACACTACCCTGTGGGGTGAGAGTGTGAGGACAAACAGATCCACCTTCAAAAATAAAGCAGCTATAATATTATTTGTCAATGTGAATGGTCGTGTATGAACATCCTCAACCCCCAAACAATGGCCAGCTTTAATCAGAGCTAAGACTTATTTTCTGCACAGAAAAGATAAGGAGCAAGGCTGCACTGGAGAGCTAGTCCCTCACTTAATTCGATGCAATAGAAAGAGGAATACAAGGATGGGTACAAGATGATAAGTGGGGCCAGTGGAAAGAAGTGGTTCTTCTGATTCTGACTTCTGGAAGCAATCGTGAAGGAGGTGACTTTTTTGTTGGACTTTAATGCTCAGATAGATCTGAAGGGATTAGAGGGAAGGTTTTGGCTGGCAAAGAATGGTATGGGAGATGCCATGAAGGCCAGGGCACACTAAAATAAAAAGGATCAGGTGATGCTCTTGCTAGACTCTGGTGTCTAGTAAAAGTTAATGATTTAATGACCAGAAAGCCCAACCTGAGAGATGATTTGTCCTTTCATAGCTCTTCAATGTTTTATGATGTATTAATACATCATGAACATAATATTGATCATTGTATTGAAAATCCTAACAACCATATTCAAATATAGAGAATGGACATAATTTATAATCTGTCCTACTTTTACATAGAACACCACCCGCAAAAAAAAAAAAAAAAAAAAGAAGAGAAAAAGATTCTTGATGTGATCAAACACCAAGTCAGGGAAAGAAACATATACTGGCTTAAAAATCTAAAGAGACTGAGGTCACCTGTCATTTCTTGCCAAGTGTACAGCCACTGGATTCTAGAAAAATGAGAAGCTGGTTGTTCATTTTATAAGTAAACCACAAAGTTAAAGATTCACCACATATTGCATTGAAAACCAATAGCTGGTACAAGCTGGTACTGTGTATTTCTGATATGAGAAATGAGACATGCCTGCTATTAACGAATAATGACAGGATACTATGGAAGACTACCTCGGAAAGCATACCAGAGCGGCTTAGTCATATCATTTAATCTTGCTGGTAATTATTTCTGGGCTTCTCACTGAGAGACTTCAGAATTCTCTAGGCCATGAGTTCTCAACTGGGGGCAATGTTGTCTCCAGGGGACATTTGACAATGTCTGGAGACATGTTTGGTTGTCACAACTGGAGAAGATATACTGGCATCCAGTGGGTAGAAGCCAGAAAGCCTGCCCTAAAATAGGATAGTCCCACACATACACACAAAAAAGAATTACCTGCTCAAAATATCAATAGTGCCGAGGCTGAGAACTCTCCTTGGCACAAAAATGAGTACTCGAAAAGCATTCACCCCCAAATTTATGACTCCAAATCCTAAATCAGTTCTGCAGATTTTTGGTGCAATCGTTGTACAGGAATCTAAATCCACCCTAATATAGGCAGTTGTCAGGTAGAAAGTAGTGGCATGAATTCAAATCCTCACTTGACTATTTATTGAGTGAACTCTCGTTTAACCCCTTTGGGCCTTAGGTCCCTATCTGTAAAATGGGGAAATAATAGTAACTATCTCGTAAAGTTGATGTGATGTTTAAGTAAATAAACAAATGTAAAATTCTTAGAACACAGTCTTGCCCACAACACTAAATAAATGTAAAATTTTGTATTGTTAGTATTAATTTTATCATCATTATCATCAGCATTACTTGGCATAAAGAGAAATGTAAAGGTTTTCATTTATCTAGACTAATTTCCAAAAATTCAGTCATTTGAATAGTAATTTTATTATTTCCAGTATCATCTAAACTACTATTTACTTAAGATTTTTCTTTAAATTGCCACACTTCACACTCTTCATAAACTTTTCCTGTCCTGTGCAGGTTTGATACCTTAACTATATCTTCCTAATGCACATAAAATAATGCCATGCTATCAAAGCAAAGATTTTGTGTTTGACATAAAATCATCTCATGTGTCCTGTGCCCCACTGGTAAACATGCCACAGTTAGACAGCCAACCCCTTTCTAATGGACTTTTGTCATTCATTTGGCTGCCCAACAGCAAAACATTTTATTAATCTTGCTGGAGGCAGAGTCCACCTCCCATCAAAGAAGTTATAAATGCCAATATTCCCTTTCCCAGCTGCCTTTGCTGCCGAGGCATGAGCACGTGACCTCAGCCTCACCAATCAGATGTGCTCGGCCCAGAGTGTGAATCAGGAGCTGCTGACCAAAAGAAGCAGGCATGTGTCAATCTTCTCAGTCTCAGCACCATGAGCTTCAGTGGCTATAGTGGCATGCAGCCCTGGGAGGCTGAGGTGGCAGAGATTCTCTCGCTGACCCAAGATTACCCAGTATTGAGTGAATTCCCAGAACTGCAAACTCAAAGGCTAGAGGGACCAAGGCAAGTAAATGTGCAACACGAGCCAGGTCAGGTTGTAGGGGGGACAGTGCAATCTTGAGGTCTCGTATCCTCTTCTAACGTGGGCATCTACTGCTCGGTTCCAGCCATTGGTTTTCCTGTGGAGAAAGAAGCCCTGTACTACCACGTCTGATTTTTTGAGAGAAACAGGAACTCTGAATTTTATGTGGACTTGATGGGCAACCAATTCAAACACACAAATAAACACGCACCATGTAGGGCATCATTGATGGACACGTGCCTGTGAGCCAGCTTCTGTCCTCAGGCCACCTATATGCAAATGCCGGGGTATTCCTAAATCCTCTCACTTCTTGTCTCGCCTTCAGTGGAAGGGTTAATGAAGAGAGAAGTTAAAGCAGCCTCTCTATACCCCTGTAATATTTGTAAGACTTCAACTAGCTGATAATATTAAGTAAAAACATCATTAGTAATAATAATATTATTAAGTAGTAGTATCACTTATTAATATTATTAAGCAGTAATAATAACTGTAATATTAGTAAGACTTCAAGACTTCCATATTTTCTACTAGCCTTCTACGCAGAAGCCTTATTCCCTGAATACAACACAGTTCCATGTCTGTATTTTGTTCATGTTGTTTCATCTTCCTTTATCAGCCCCAGTTTGCCTGACTCCTTTTCCTTCTAGACCCTATTCAAGGCTCACCTCCTCCTGGAAGCCTCTCCTGGTTTCCTTTCCCACTTCTTCCTCCCCCACTCATCCACCTTAGGTTAGGTACCCCATAATAGGAACCAGGATAATGTTCCAAACATTTTTAAAAAGCAATGTCTTTGTACCAATTCTCTAGAAAACAGCTAGACAAAGCTTACCTCTTAACACTTTATCAGGGGGTATAATCCCAGGGCAGCAAGAGTAAGGGGGAAATAATTGGAGTCAGGAAAGGACAAAAAACAAATATAAGATACTACGTTCCTAAGCAGGCCACCACTTCTCAAGAAAACACAGTTGGTTGCTAAGTCCTGTGTGACACCTCTCAGATGCAGTATGAAACTGCTGTACCTCAAAGCAGTTACTTGGGTGATAGGAGGGGTGAGGGATCCATATTTTAGCTCCTTCCTGTCTTCAGCCTCCCACTGGTCAAAATGTGAGCCGTGGGCTGGTGACGTCCCCACACCAGAATGGGTGGCCACGTGCACACAGATCTAACAGTGGGCCTGCCTCGCCCGTGGCACTTCCCCATCATATGAAATGATGTGTATGTGCTTTTTCCAACAATTACACGATCAATGACACCAATAGCATCCTTATCACTTACGTCTTTAGCATTTACATATTGCCCAGCACACAGGAGGGAGGGAGGTGAGTTTGGTTTAGGTCGGCAGATATCTGTGAAACATCTAGAGGTTGTCAAGTGGAATGAAACCCAGAGGTGGGTGATAACCATGTTGAAATACAAAAATCCATTTTTTTGGCTGTGCAGCTTAGGGGGTCCTGGTGCCCTGACCAGGGATCAAACCCGGGCCCTCAGCAGTGAAAGCTCGGAGCCCTAACCGGTGGGCTGCCAGGGAATTCCCAATACCGCAGCTTTAACGGGCCTTGTTGTATTAGTCAGGGTTCTCCAGAGAAACAGAACCAATAGGATATATAGATAGTTATATATAGGAGGAGATTTATTATAAAAATTGGATCACTATATATAAGAGGAGATTTATTATAGGAATTGGTTCACACAGTTACGGAGGCCAAGGTGTCCCACAGTCTGCCATCTGCAAGCAGAGAAGCGGGAAAGCCCGTGGTATAATTCAGTCTGAGTCCAAAGGCCTGAGAACCAAGAGCTCTGAAATCCCAGGGCCGGAGGAGATGAAGGAGAGCAGGAATTGGTTCTTCCTTCACCTTTTTTGTTCTATTAGGGCCTCCGGAGCATTGGATGATGCCTGCCCACATTGGTGAGATCGGATCTTCTCTACTCAGTCTACTGAACCAAATACTGATCTCTTCCTAAAACACCCTCACAGACACACCCAGGAATAATGTTTTACCAGCTATCTGGGCATCCCTTTCCCCAGTCAAGTTGATACAGAATTAACCAGCACACCTAGCAATCCAAGGTGTATGGGCTTCTGGCCTTGCTCTCCATTCCTACACCTCCCCCACTGCCTCTCCCACCCACTCTGGCCTCTCAGGCATCTAGATTCTCTTCAGGTACCACAGGACAATCTTACCTTGGGTAGTGGCTCTGGATAAAATGCCACCAAATTAAAACAATCTGCAGTGTATATAATATCCACCATTAGGCACCTGGGGTTTTACTCTTGTTGATGTTGAGTGATGTTCACATGCCTATACAATGCAGTTGACTTTTCTACAAGAAGGTTTTTGTGTATTTTTTCAACCAAATAAAAATGTTCCTTTTAATGGTCTCTATTGTACTAATTAGTTTTAAACACTTGCCCCCAGTAGAGTTTCTCTCCACCCCCAGAATTCCCCTGATGACACAGAACCAACAATAAATGAGCATTTTTACATAGAAAAGTAGTCCTCACCCATATGGAATTTTTGTATTTATTAGGGGGTAAAAAGTGCCTTTTGCAATTCTTTTCACGTCTCATTTTGTGCATCCACTTAGCACATAATTATTCTTTGTGTGTTTGTTTTTCTCAGCTATTTACTAGACATCTGGCTACACAGCACCTGGTTAGATCTCTTCACTCACTGATACTTTAAAAGGCTTCATGTTTTCTAGCCATTTAACATGTACTCCAAAAGTAAACTGCAAAATTTTCAATTTTCTCTTCTCCAGGGGCTAATAAATATACGAGTGGGATTAAAAGTGGATTTTAAAACATAAATTATGGAAAATAAAATAAGTCACTTTTATGAATTATGAATTAAACTCTTAGTAATGCTTGATTCCACTTATTACTTTAAGAATCTTATCTCTAAAAGTAGTCTTGACTATCAGGAAAGATAAAGACACCTAGTTATCTGTTAAAAAGTGATGCATAAAGTTCACCACTTCACCCTTTTGGCAACTACATTTTGAATGGCATATTGGTCAGCAGGTCATTTTTTAACTTTCTGTTGTATTAATTACTTATCTGTTATCACTATACATGACTTATATTACAATTTGCTACAGCCTTTCTTTAAAGATCGTTTGGGAATATTCATGAGATCTGAAATGCAGGCTGAAAAAAAAAGATTTTTATGGAACTGCATGACTTAGTCTACCTTTTGCCATGTGTAGTTCATCAAATAAAGCTTAATCAGACTGCTAAGAGGAGCCCACACAGGCTGTGGTCCTTGGGAAAGCAAATGGCTTCAGAACAAATAACTTTCAACATGTACCTTCTTTATAGAAAGTTCAGGCCTTGAAGTCAGCCAGTAATATAGAGCCAAAATATGGGGGAGTTCAAAAGGCTTGGAACTCTTATCTCAGGCATCGTAGTCATAGTGTACCCTTAAAAAGTAAAATTTAATTTATAACATGAGTCAGGCTTTAAGATGCCATAAAAGTAACAGGAGTTTGAAAGTGGGGATCTTGCATCTTGCTACTGACACTGCTTTGCCCAGAATCATGAAATGAAAGTCAGAAATAAAAATATTCTTTTGCACATCGACACAGGCAATGTTAGCCTTGGCCAAATTTTTGCAATGACGACGAAAAAAGTCTTTCATTGGTGCCAGTACACTTTAATAAGAAAGGTCTCCATAAATGGACCTAGGTGGAATCATAGAATCAAAGTCGTCTTAAAACAGAAGGAACTTTACAAGGTACTTGGCCTAACCCTCTTGGCTTTAGAATTATAAAAATGGAAGCACTTTATAAGGAGGAAGGAACTTGGGTATGGTCATCAGATAATTACAGAGACACGGGATGGTGTGGAGCATCTTGTGGCCGAGGTGACCAAGGAGACCCACGTGTCCTGCGTGACCTTGTTGTACACCGCCACCTGCTCTAACTCACTGCGATCAGGCCAACTCTGATTCTAATCAGACCTCTTTACACAAATGAAATTATACTTGCTAATTAAAAACATTAAATCAATTAAAGTTTTTATTAATTTGTAATGAAAAAATAAAACCATCTGAGAAAAGATTGCTTCTGTTCATGTGATATGTATATTCCTGAAAATTTGCAAGGTTAATGTTTACAATCAAATATAGTTTAGATACTTGTGCTCGCTTCATATGACTCCCAGGGGTACTCAGCATAGTTAACTGCTTTCTTTCTTGAAACACTCTCTTATCTTGCCTTTCTAGCCACCACATCCTTCCAGTTCTCCTCTGCTCAAACTCACGGCTCCTTCTCTGCCTCCTGCTCTTTCTCCGTCCAGCAGGTGACCATTGGTACAGGTAAGGCTCAGTCCTGGGCCTCATTTCTCTTTCCTTCTCTCTCCTTTTCTCTCTCTTCACACTCTCTATCAATAATCTTCCTCTGGGTCTTCCCTGGTGGTGCAGTGGTTAAGAATCTGCCTGCCAATGCAGGGGACACGGGTTCGAGCCCTGGTCCGGGAAGATCCCACATGCCGCGGAGCAACTAAGCCCATGCGCCACAGCTACTGAGCCCGTGCGCCACAACTACTGAAGCCCACACGCCTAGAGCCCGAGCTCCACAACAAGAGAGGTCATTGCAATGAGAAGCCCGCGCACCTCAACGAAGAGTAGCCCCGGCTCGCCACAACTAGAGAAAGCCCACACGCAGCAACAAAGACCCAACACAGCCAAAAATAAATAAAATTAAATTGAATTAATTAATTAAAAATAATAATAATCTCCCTCCTGCTTATGACTTCATACATGCCAATGATTCCCAAAGTTTTCTCTAACCCAGGCATCATTCATCCCCAATTGCCAGTCTGCCGTCGCCACCTGGGTGTCTAATAAGCATCTCAAACTCAACATGACCAAAGCCCAAAATCTTGATGCCCTGCTGGGAGATCTCTTCAATCCACCCCAGCCTTCCTCACCTCACATCTGGGAGAGACATCTTTGATTTTCCTTTGCCCTCTGTCCCCACATCCAATCCATCAGCAAATCCTCTTGGCTCCACCTCCAAATCTGAGCCCACCTCGAAACTCCGCCTTTGCATCCAGGCCAGCTCCATCGCTCACCTGCTCAGCTGCAAAAGCCTCTTCACCTATCTCTTCTGCTCTGCCTACCTGGGATCCATCACGTACACACAGCAAGGGCTATCTTTGAAACGCTAAATCAGATCACACTGCTCTCTTGTCTAAAATTCTTTAGCGATTTTGCAATTCTCTACGAGTAAATTCCAAATCCCTCACCACAGCCCTCGAGGCCCTGCTTGGTCTGATCTGCTTTCCCTTCACTGCGCTCAGCCCACTCTCCCCACCCTCCCCTCCAGCTGCCACAGGACATCTTTCCTCTGTTATTCAAAGGTACCAGAGCCTTTTGACCTCAAGACCTCTTTTGGCCTGAAATCGCCTCCCTTTGTCCTTCAAACGCTGTGTCTGTTCTTCAGGGCTCATCCCCCAGCCCCTTCCTCCTACTTGCCTCCTTCCTGCCCCCTGACAGGTGGCCTCCCCAACTGTTCACCTTCATATCACCCTGTTTCTTTCCTCACAGCCTCACACTTTTCACAGTCTGTAACTATGTTGTTTGTGTCACTGTCTAGTCTTTATGTTTTCTCCAATAGAATGTGAATTCCACCAGGGCCGGGACTTGGTCTCCTCAGCACCAACCCCCAGAGCCACTGGCATGTAGTAGATACTCAATAGATTATTTATTTCATTCATGAACTAAGTAGTGGATTAGCATGTGCTAATTCTCCACACTTACAAGAACGGTCATGGGAAACAATTTAAGAATTACAGAATCACTCACACGCACATACTTCATCTGTGGGTATGTAGGTGAGAATCCCAGCCTTTCTAACCTGCACTGGTTTAAAGTGAGAAAAACATGCACAGACACACGCACAGACACACACACACACACACACACACACACACACACACACCCCACACCTATTTCCAGCCAAATCATCCAGTTATTAAAGGAATATTTGAACGAATTAAATTACTGCTCAAGAAATTTTTCCATCCCTTGGGGTTTGTCATAACAAAATCTGGTCTGCGACAGACAGCTTTCTAAGGAATTCCTTCCTCTCACTCACTCACTCACCAAATACCTGTTGTAAGTCAGCTGCCGTTATTTCCACGTGCCATGTATGACAGGTGCCATATAAGCTCTGGATATAGAAGGGTGAAGTGGAGATATTCGCTGCCCTATTCCAGGGCGAGAACATGCAAACAGAGAAACAAATAAAAACAGTCCAGTGGGGTGAGGGCTGACCTGGAAGAGACAGCCTGCCTCCCACGATGCTACATATGCATTTGTTTTATCTCGTTTCTTTTTTATCACTTTTTCTGATGAACCGTCTGACTTCTCTGATGGGCTCTTTCTTTTTTTTTTTTTTAATAATAATTAACATTTATTAAACATTTACTAGGTTCCAGGTATCATGCTCAGCTCTTTATATATAATATTTTTATTTTTTTACATCTTTATTGGAGTATAATTGCTTTACAATGGTGTGTTAGTTTCTGCTTTATAACAAAGTGAATCAATTATACATATACATATGTTCCCTTATCTCTTCCCTCTTGCGTCTCCCTCCCTCCCACCCATCCTATCCCACCCCTCCAGGCGGTCACAAAGCACCGAGCTGATCTCCCTGTGCTATGCGGCTGCTTCCCACTAGCTATCTACCTTACGTTTGGTAGTGTATATATGTCCATGCCTCTTTCTTTTTACCACCCACCAAATATGCTTTCTAAGCCCCATCTTCAGCCTTCTATTCCCTTTCTCCGTGCTCGGCCTCTGCACATCTCAAGACGCTAACACCCCCTGGGTGGATGGCTCCCTGACCTGGCTCCGTCCGTCCCTGTCTTCTCAGCCAGGCCCAGCTCTTCTTCCTCCAACTGCCCTCTGAACTCCTCTCTTTGGGGGTCTTCTGGAACCTTGGCTTCCACGTTTCCCTGCTAGAGTAGCTCCTTCCTTGGTTGCCCTATTGCTAAAGGTCGGCACCGAGTCCCAGTCACTCCCGTTGGAAACCTTGGTTTCAAGTTTTCTGTTTGCTACTATTCGAGTGCAGCCATTCTCATCCACATCAACTTTCCAAGGTCTCCTCAACTCTCCCCCTGTCCCCTCCACGCATCACACTCCTGGTCGCCTCCTGATCATTCTTCAAACAGCATTCACCGCTACCAATGCTGTCCCCCCATGCCCTTCCCCCGCCCCTTTCAAATTCTTGCCACATCACAGCCCCCGGAGTAAGGCTCATGCCCCCAGGAAGTCTTCCTCATCCCTTTGGGATAGTCATTTACTACCTCAATTATATCTTGGCTTCCAACTGTACTTTTTAATATCTATCCTCTGCAGATAAATGTTAAGTTCCAGGAGGGCAACCACTCCGTCTTTTACCTTCCTTTCTTCTGCCCCGTGGTGCCTAGCACAGCACTATTACATTCCTCACTTAGCGACTGATACATATGTGTTGATGAGTGAGTGCTGGGTTCTGAAATCCTCCAGTATAGACCGAAGGTGTTTCATCTTCAGAGAAGCACTGACAATGGAGCCCTGTCAACCAGTCAGCACTGAGGCAGAGCTCACAGGGGCAGAGTCTACAGGATGGAGCCATCAGGAGAGGGATGCTGTGCGGGCACCTGGGCAGCTGTTGAAGGTGCCGGTGGCAGTGGCCAACCACAGGCAGATCAACCCAAGAGGAGGCACAGAAAGCTGTACCGGAAGAGAAAGTTCCAAGGGAAGGGCACTCTGCTCCCCTTTTGGTGGCTCCAGTTAATTCTCAGCCTCTGACAGGCTTCAAAACACTCTGGGCTACTATTGCCACCTCCTCCTCCCATTCTCACAATTTCTCCTTTTTCCCTTTCCTTTCTCTTCTCTTACTCCCATTATGCCTTCCCTTTTGCCCTTCTGCAGTGGACATCTCTTGCTCTGGCCAGCCTACCATCCATTCACCCTCTTTTTATTTTTATTTATTTATTTACTTTTTTGCGGTACGCAGGCCTCTCACCGCTGCGGCCTCTCCCGTTGCGGAGCCCAGGCTCCGGACGCGCATGCTCAGCGGCCATGGCTCACGGGCCCAGCCGCTCCGCGGCATGTGGGATCTTCCCGGACCGGGGCACGAACCCGCGTCCCCTGCATCGGCAGACGGACTCTCAACCACTGTGCCACCAGGGAAGCCCCACCCTTTTTTTTACTAAGAGCACCCTAGTTTTCTCTGGGTGACCAGCCCCCCCCCCACTCTCAGACCTCGTGGTTTGGGGGAGGTTGGCTCCACGCTCACCTCCAGAGGTGACAGGAAACCCAGTCCTCACAACTTCCCTCCAGCTACGGTGGCCAGTTCGCCGATGCGTGCTGAGTCCCAAATTGGGCCAGAGAATCGGACCAGGACATACAGTGAAACTTACAGGAAAGGAGAAGCTCTCGTGTTCTTTTCTACAGCTTTGGAATTGGGAGGATGAAAATATGAATCCGCTGGCAGCCATTTTGCCTGTGAGAGGGGGATCCCTTTAAACGGGGAGAAAGAAGAACTGAGAAATGGAGAGGGACAGTGGATCCTGGGGATATAGTTTGAGTAGCTGGATCCAGCTATGCCTGAAGCCAACTACTTTTTCCAGTTATACGAGCCATTAAATTCCTTGTTTGTTTAAGTTATTGTTAATCAGACTTTTAGTCACTTGCAACCAAAAGAGTCCCAACATACCTTCCTAAATCCAACTGTTCATAGTATTTTAGGTCTGGAAGTAAATGTAGAGAGGAAGTCCAACTCTTACATTTACTTAGTTGAAACCCAAGAACTGGAGACTGTGACTCTGATAGTTGTACCAGAGACCCGCCTAAAATTCAGGTCTTTGCTCTCCCAGAGCTACGGTTTATTTTTTGGTTTGGGGGTTTTTTTGGCCACAAAATGCTACATTAAATCAAGGTGTTGTCTCTTATGTAGATGCTTTATTTCTCCAACCAGAACATAAGCATCTGGCTGTGGGAACTGTGTCCTAAATTTTTCACATGCCCTGCAGCTTAGCATGATGTCTTACATGTGGCAAATACGCAATAAGTCCTTGTTAACCAATCAGTGAGTTAAGAAGGTATTTTGATCTGTGAGAGTTTTGCTTTTATGCTTACAAGATGAAATGTGTTACTTTCAGGGTTTTTACTACTGAAAAAAATTTGGAGTATGAAAATACAGTTGTTTTCAGAAACTATAATCATTTCCTGCAGATTTTAGTCTTTTTGTCTTAAGCAAGATTTATTAGCATCTACATTTATTATTTAATGTAGAGAAAAAAGTATAAACAAACATGACAAAATATTAACTTTTTTGCTTTTGTTTATGTGGAAGAAAATAGCAGTCCAGGGACTTCCCTGGTGGCGCAGTGGTTGAGAATCCTCCTGCCAATGCAGGGGACACGGGTTCAGTCCTGGTCTGGGAAGATCCCACATGCCACGGAGCAACTAAGCCCGTGCGCCACAACTACCGAGCCTGTGCTCTAGAGCCCACGAGCCACAACTACTGAAGCCCTTGTGCCTAGAGTCCATGCTCCACAACAAGAGAAGCCACCACAATGAGAAGCCCATACACCGCAACAAAAAGAAGCCCCTGCTTACCACAACTAGAGAAAGCCCTCACGCAGAAGCGAAGACCCAAGGCAGCCAAAAAAAAAAAAAAAAAAAAAAAAAAGTCCAAAAATCAACTATAATTTTTGGGTTCTAATTAAATTACACTAAATAAAGAAAATACTATTAATTCTCCCTGCAGAAATAGATATTAGGCAAGTGTTCAACTTGACAGTTATATTTAGAAAATCAGCATCTGTGTATTTTTGTTATTTTGAATACTGTATGGCTACAATATAATCTGAAATACTTGTTTGTATTATCATATGAGCTTTCACCAGGGTATTTCTAAATGGATGTTTTATTAAATACAAATTATCCAGCATAATGTATTTGCTCTGAGAATCATAGCAACTGATGAGATTGTTTTGTTTGTTTTTTGAGATGTTGCATTAGTTTCCTAGGGCTGCCATGACAAAATGCCACAAACTGAGCAGCTTGAAACAACAGAAATTTATTCTCATGGTTCTGGAGGCTAGAAGTTCAAAGTCAACATGTTGGCAGGGCTGTTCTCCTTCTGAAATCTGTAGGGGAGGATCCTGCCCTGCCTCTTCCTGGCTTCCGATGGTGGCTGTCAGTCCCTGGTGTTCCTTGGCTTGCAGCTAAATCACTCCAATCTCTGTCTCTGTCATTGCAAGGCCTTCCCCTGTGTGATGGAGTCTTCGTATGGCATTTTCCTCTTCTTATAAAAACACCAGTTATAGTGGGTTCTGGCCCATCCTAAGTATCTCCTCTTAGCTTGGTTACATCTGCAAAGACCCTATTTCCAAATAAAGTCACATTCAGAGGTACTGAGGGTTAGGACCTCAGTGTGTCTTTTTTTGGGGGGTGGGGGTGAGATACAATTTAACCCACAACAGATATATAAGTAACATTTTTAAGAAGTGTTAGAAACTTAAGCTTGGTGGGCTAAGAAGGAAAGACTCTCTGGCAAGATTGATTTCTGACTTGCTATTGAGACACATAAAGTTAGGAGATTAGAACTTTGGCTGGCATCACCACTTTGAGAACCACCAAAATCCAAGAGATGTAAATAAACAGGCCCAGTCTAATAAAGAAAGATGCAGCACCTGTAATAATTTAGAATCACTAAATATTTATAAAGATACCAAAAAAATAAAATCCCTAAACCCTTCCCATCACCCCTCCTGTGCCCTCTTTTCCTCCATCAAATCCGCTCGCTCTTCTTTCCTAGGCAGTTCTTTTTCTGCCCTCCAGACCTCCAGCTATGACATCCTTCCAGTAATGGCCTGGAGTCATAGGAATTCCCCCTTGCTGCTGTTGCTTGGAATTATCCCAGCCACCTCCTCACACTCCCACGGGGAAGGAGAAAAGGATGAGATGATACCAGAAATAGTTCTGTTTCAGTCAAATCCAAACTTGACTGTGGGTACATTTAAATTATTGAGAGGTGGCTGTAGTGGTGGTGATCTAGAAAAATAAGGTGTGTCAGCTTCTTCCCTGGCCTCTAAGCTTTCTATCTTTCACCTCCCTGGAGCCATAAACCATATCTCTTCTTGATGAATTGCTGGTGTTCCATAACTGGGCAGAACTTATCTCCACACTGAGCACCCCACATCAAATTGCCCTTGTTCCTCCTGAACTTTGAGCTTCAACAGCCTGGGGTGGGAGAGGAAGGGAGGGAGGAAAACTGTCACTGATCAAGGGTTCTAGGAGGGGTCAGTGACACAGAGCCAGCACGGAGATAGGGCAGGGAAGACTAGGCCCTGAGAATTCTGGGGCTGGGAAAAGGAGGTAGTGAACTATAGAACGCAAACTAGACACTAAAGGCAAAGTACTCATGAATGGTCAAAGCGTTCGTTGTTAACTTATATCTCCTTTCCTTCCGCCCCATTCCACTGTCAGTACCCAGAGGACAGCTGTGTCTTGTTTACCACTGCATCTCCAGCACCCAGCATCCCACCTGGCACAAAATGGACTCCAATCTCTTTGGCCATCTTTCATTTCCTGTCATTTGCAAAGCCCTGCCCTATTTCTGAGGTGTAGCACAAACTAAAACACCTGACCTGGAACACTTTCTCCTTTCAAATGATGCCCTTCTTCTCATCCCTTGGTTCACAGCCTAAATGTTAGCTCCTTGAAGAGTTCTATCTCTATTTAAAGTAAATTATACATACTCTCATGCACACGAGCGTGCTCGTGCACACACACTTTAGCTTCCATCACAGCATCCTGTTTGGTTTCTCCGTAGCCCATACAACAATTCGTAATGATTTGTTCTTTGTATATCTCCTCCACTTGGCTGTACATTCCAAAAAGAGAAAATTCATATCCCTTTTGTTCACTGTTGTAGTCCCAGCAATTAGCCCATCCAAGAGACGCACCAGATAAAGGTTAAAGAACAAAAGAATGAATATATAAGCAGAAGGTAATAAGAATTTTCATACTATGCTACATGGGAAGGTAGCATAAAATAAGCATGGTATCTTAGACCAGAAGAGGAAAGATGGATTAATTAATAACTATCTAGGATCGATTGAATAACCAAAACTAAAGCTGAATCTATTTCTTCCTTATTCTACATCAAAATCAATTCCAAATGAACCAAAGATGTAAACCTTAAAAAATGTCGTTTTAAAAAAAAAAAAACTTGAAGAAAATGTACAAGAAGTCTTAATCATCTTAATGCAGAGACTTTTTCTAAGCAAGCCAAAGAAGAAGACATAGTTTTTATGTATTTAAATATATCTAGCACTTTCTTCACACACATACATGCACTGAAAACATCAACAGAGACAAAAGATAAATTGGGGAATTATAACTGTTATGCTTGACAAAAACCTGGATTTTATTATATATATTATTCCAAGTATATAATGAAAAAACTAATAACTCAAAAATAAAGGACATAAACAAGCAGACCACAGTAGAATTCATGCAAATAGCTTTTAAGGATCGGGATATATAATTTTAAGAATATCAAAGGAAAGGAATGTAAATTAAACAGTGCGATAACCATTCTTTATCTTTGAAATTGGCAGAAATGAAAAAGTTTGAAAATCTTCAGTGTTGGCCATTATGTGGAGAAAGGAGTACTGGCATATTACTGTAGGAAGGTATACACTTTGTCTTTTGAAAGTCAGCCTCGTGGGTCAGCTGGCCTTTGAAAGTCGTTCAGCATTTTTATGTCTGTGTATAGGACAACTTGGCAACATCTCTCAGAATTTTACAGCATATACATTTTGGCCAGCTATTGCATTCTTAGATTTTATTCTACAGATAAACATGCACACATATGCAAAGATGCATAAATGAAGATAGTCATTCAAAAGACCAAAATAACCTAAATGACCTTGATTAAATAAGCTTTGGTTCATACCCATAGTAGACGAACATGCGGCCACCGAAAAAGAAATGTGCCAATGTCTTGTATCTATTTAGTATATGAAGCCCAGAAGGCATGGAATAGAAGGCAATGTACCAACCCATTTGTTGAAAAAAAGCATACCAAAGATAGCTAGGCAGATAGACAGATAAACATGGCTGTGTATGCATACCATTTCTGGAAGGACTCAAACCTCAGAGGGCATGGACTGAGTGGTCAGTAAGCTTACTTTTCATGGTACCTCTTCATATTATTAGGGGGAAAAATGTACCATCTGCACATAATACTTTTTAAATTTAGAAACTAGCTAAATTATAAAAATGTTAGCATAACTCAATGTAGCCTTCAAAAAGATCCTTTGTAATAATAAGGGTGATGTTAGTAAAATAAGAAGATTTTTCAGTCTTGTTTGGTTAATGCTTTTATCACTCCAAGGTATAAAATCTTAGTGAAAACGTACACTTTTTTTTTTTTTGGCCGCACCATGCGGCTTGCGGGATCTTAGTTCCCCAGCCAGGGATCGAACCCAAATCTCCTGCTTTGGGAGTGCAGAGTCTTAACCACTGGACCACCAGGGAAGCTCCTAAAGGTATAAAATTTTAAATGAACACCTAAAATAAAAAATAATAACTCTTTCAATAATCCAGGAGTGAGAAAGCTTTAGCCCTTTAGCTGTGAATAAGATATTCAACTTGCAAAGCCAACACTCGATTTATTAATAAATATTTTAGTTTTAAAAGATGGCCAACCAAGGCAGCGTGGGCAGGTTAAGATCATTTGTAGCTGCTGCCACTCCCTACCCATCCCCAACAATGTATTCAAATGCAATGCCAACGGTTACTTATTAAACTCAAGAGATCTTATGCCCTGGGAAAACCATTATAAACTTGGCCTGTAGGAGAACTGATCTCTTAATGAAATACAGAACAACTATCTCTGAAAAAAAGAAAATGGGCAATCGCCATGTAAGTATTTATTGCTTTCGGGAATCAAACCAAGTTCTAATTTTGGTTAGCATGTGGAGAAATTTAAACTATGAAATCATGATTGATACTTTTATACTTTATCATTTTGATCACTCCTAATTGTTGGTTTTCACAACGGCAAACCATGCTTTCAAAATGCATTTGGAATATATTTTTTCTCCATTAGTCAGAAATCTCTTTGGAGGCGTGAAAGAGAAGTATTTAAAACAAGGTGGTAAACGGTGCTTGCATAGAGCAAGCAGTTAAAATAGTATTTAAGGAATATATGACTAAAGATGTTAGTTTGCAGCAAAGCTGCACAAAGTTTCATAGACTGTGCCCATCGGTGTTTTGGGAATACAGGCTCATGTTGCAAATATCAGTAGATAAAGATACAAGTATTCTCATAAACCTATACAACTTGGATTGAAAGGTGAAAATATCCCAGTATTTTTTTCTAAACAGCACCAAATGACCAGATATTTGCAAATACTCACGGAATGGATTTAATATTTTACTTTTCTTCTGAAATGTCTAGGCTTATGTGAATAGCATGTCTATAAACTATTAATGGCTAAAAACTGACAAAAATACTACCATTTGGAGCTAACTATGCATAAGGCAGGTCAGAGTTAAATCTTGATTTTTTTTTTTTTTTACAGTGAAAAAGGTATATTTAAAGCTATGGCAATAAGAATTTTAATAAGGTTTTGTTGCACCTAATGTGGCTTCCCACAGGAAGATGGATTTATTGTGTGTACACTAGGAGCAAAGAGAATAAAACTCCAAAATCTTCTGTAAACTAGAACTTTGTTAATAAGATTTTCTCCTTTGCTCTAAATCAAACTTGTGCTCAGATGGTGGCAAACCTACAAGCGTTTTCTTCAAAGAGGCATTATTTTTAAAATCATCTGTAAGTAGCATTTTCATACTAGCCAAGGTTACAAAGCTTCCATTTAGATCATCTTTCAGAGAAACTGAAACCTACTTTTAAAATACTTCTGATCCTGGAAAAATTTTTTTAAATAATAAAATAAAATACTTCTGATCCTGCCTGGGCTCCCTGGTGGTCCAGTGGTTTGGACTCCAAGCTTCCAGGGCAGGGGTCATGGGTTTGATCCCTGGTCAGGGAACTAAGATTCTGCAAAGCCATGCAGCGCAGCCAAAAGAAAAAAAATTTTTTAATAAATAAAATAAAATACTTGTGAACCATGCAGAGGACCTCAGGAAAAATCATTGGCTTCTGGTTTAGCAGCTTAAGAGGATGTTTTCACCCCTTGAAAGGGGCAGCTGGCTTGTGTGAGTGGTCTAGCATTTTATGTATTTCTTTTTTGAATCCCCAGAGCCAATCTTACTCCCTGTCAGAAGGCAGGCAACCGTTGTACGAAGGGCAGGCCCAACCCTTGGCAGCCGTGCAGCCTCTCAGCCACCCATCAGGGAGTGGAGAGCCAGAGTTCCATCAGCCTGTAAGCACTTTATTTTCCCTCCAAATCATAGGTATGACCAGGCTTTCTCATGGGCCCATATTACTCACCAGTGACTTGTTATACTGGACCGTCTACAATCCTCTGGTCTGAAAATGTCACCATCAGGCATTACTTCCAGGCAGGGAAATTTCTCCCTAGAAAATGTTTGTTATAATATTTGCAGCTAAGGTAAAAATGTAATTTAGAAACTCAGCTTCCCTTCCCAACAGTGTCCGCTTAATGGTGTACTGGAACAGAGTACGTGATCCTACACCATGCCCCTGTGACACTGTAGAAAATATTAGCGGAATTTAACATGTGCATAAAGAATGAATATGTTCTAAGACTGTGTTTCTAGATGAGTAAATGCAAAACCTTTTTAAAGGACAAATTACTGCATCAGACGATGACTTGAATGTGTACAAACTTAAAACTACGATGCTTATAGTTTTAAAGCAACTACAAAACAAATTTGCAAACTAAATGCTAGTAAAATTCAAGTCCATGATGTGCAAAAGTATGTTATTGATTTAGTGTAACAGATAATGTTATTTTGCTGAGATTAAGTGTAAAAATGGCGCAGATTGCTATAATGTGGTTTTTCTGAGTTGCAGCATGTCTAAAATATGACGCAGTGTGTGACATCTTAGCTCTCCTGTCACGTTTCTCTATCCAAACTACTGAGAAACTTTTGTTTGTATGATTCCCTGTAAGACAATTGGGCCTTCTCTTGGCTAAAATGCAGGCTTTTTGTACTAAACCTCCCTCTGTTCTCTGTTCTTTCACCATGAGCTTGTAACAATTAAAGTACGGCTATTTGGCATGCTTTTTAAATAGAAACACAAATGCAGGCATTGAAGTCACGTGCTAGCCCCTGCTCATCCTCATGATACAGTATGCTTTATGTTTGTTTTTATATATTAGTTATTATCAGCACTAAAGACACTATATAAAAAGCCTACTAGGAAGGTTGAATTCCCAAAAATATGTCCACAAACCAGAGTCCACAGATAACTGTTTGACAGATATTGCTCTAAAGCCAATAGAATGTTGGCCAGGAAATTACATTTTCCAAGGTACTCTGATATGGAATCCTAGCCAATTCTGAAAACTGAAAAATTACTTTTTTTTCACTTTCCTCCAATCCTTTTGCCATCATTTTTTGAACTCAAGACATAGTGTTTGTGCCTAACCTATTTGGAGCAGTGATAACGGATACTTGGATATTATCATTTGCTGAAACACAGCGTTCAGAGTTTGCTTAGCCTGGAGGCCATGTCCCTGTGCTCAGTGAGCTCTGTGCAGAGACAGAAAAATAGATCCACAGGAAAAAAGCTTAGGTTCAGCCAGATGACTCTTCTATTCTACTGTGTGAATTGTTTTCAAGAGAATCACCATCTAGAGGAAAATAGAATATTGACACAAAGAGTGAGATGACTTTGCCATAAGAGTGTGGCTATAGGTAGCAGAGTCATAGACAGGAAGCAAGATCTAGGGGTGCCATGGATAAATGTGGAAATAATCACAAACTCAAGAGGACTGTTGATTTCTGGAAATTGTTTTCCAGACTACTGCACAGGTGCTAGAAAGGACTGCTGCCTTGTTACTCATAGTATGGACCCTGGGCTAGCAGCAACATCCACGTGGCCTGGGTGCTTTTAGAAATGCAGAATCTCAGGCCCACTCAGACCTACTGAATCAGAATCTACATTTTAACAAGATCCTCAAGTGATTCCCATGCACGTTAAAGTCTGAGAAGCAATGGACTGGGGAACAAGTTCTTGAACTTGGCTGGGTGTTGGAGTCACCTGGGGAGTTCTAAAAACCACTGATGCCTGGGTCCCACCCCTAGAGAGTCTGAATTAATTAGTCTGGTCGTTGGCCTGGGCGTTGGGATTTCTAAATGCTCCCCAGGTGATGCTAATGAGCACAGAGTTTGAGAAACAGTGAACTGCACACCACGATCCGGACAAGACTAGCTCAGCACACCGCTGATGTCATTCTGAGGGTCGGTAAATGAAAACCAACTTGTAAATGTTAGAACATCTGCTCAGCGATCTGCCACAGTGTTTGTCAACATGCCACGTTTATGACTCACTTGTGGTAATATTTAGCCAACACAAATATTGTCTGAAATGGAGACTAGTTTGGGACTTGTAGCAGGAGTTCCGAACCAGCAAGTTCAGAAGAAGGTGGATCGGGAATACCTAGGAGCTACATGACAGGTGGGGACCAGGTCCAGATTCCTGAGAAAAGGAGGGAGGCTCTAGAGACAGGTGAGAATGCGTTTGGGAATTTGAGACAAAAGTAAGCACGGCTTGGGGCTTCCCTGGCGCAGTGGTTGGGGGTCCGCCTGTCGATGCAGGGGACACAGGTTCGTGCCCCGGTCCAGGAGGATCCCATGTGCCGAGGAGCGGCTGGGCTCGTGAGCCGTGGCCGCTGAGCCTGCATGTCCGGAGCCTGTGCTCCGTGGCGGAAGAGGCCACAGCAGTGAGAGGCCCGCGTATTGCAAAAAAAAAAAAAAAAAAGAAGTAAGCACAGCTTTAACCAAGAGTGTACACTCAACTGTGATCCTCAAACACAAAGAATCGCAGTGAACCCCAAGCAGAAACCAGCCTAGACCATGCAGTAATATCTCTCCTATCAGGAAACCTTTTGTCCCAGAAAGTTAGTCCTTCATATTACCACTATCCATAAGAGGAAACAAAAATGGCCTCTGATGTGAACACATGACGTGCACTAAAGCATACCTTCTCTATTTAATGACAACTCACCCACTTAAAGTCTAGCTACATTTTTTGGCACAATTGCACGATCTGGGCTGTGGAGATTTCTTGGCTATAATAGATTAAAAGCAGTCATTTTAAAGAGGTGGGGGGGAAAGGCTGGCAAGGACAAAACCACTGACAGAAGGAAGAACATGCAAACTGAAAACTTGACCCAAGAACTCTAGTTATAGGAACCCAGGGTCACTTCGTGTAGGGGATGGATTCCAGCGTATCCCAGCGCACCTGGGCAACTCTGCTCTACAGCTCAGCAACATGAATCCAAAGGCCCAGCAAAGATGGGCACCACTGTAGGTTTAAAGGGGCCTTTTGAAATGATGAAGATGATGGTAATAACAGACATTTTTCAAGTGCTTGCTAGACTGTGCGCAGTTCTGAGAGCTGTGGTCCTAATGTAGAAGCATGGGTCTACTATCAGGTATTCCTCAGTGCAATAGTCCCAAATGTGGCCCCCAGACCAGCATCGTTTAGTATCGCCTAGGCTTTTGTTAGGATTGCAAATGATCAGCTCCCCACCCCCAGATCTACTGAATCAGAAACTCTGGGGGTAGTGCCCAGCAATTGCCGCTGAAAAAGCCCTCCAGGAGATTCTGATGTTCCTTAGTGTTTGAGAACCAGCATTGAAGCAAAAGCCTCCCACAGGCCTCGCTAGGCTGTGCCCTTGCTCTGAACCATCCCCACCCCTCAGCCTGCCCACATGCCCCGACCATGGCATTTCAAGCCTTCTTAGCACCATGCCCTCCTCCTGGGCTTCTTACACCAAATGCAACCCAGAGAACTACCCCTTCCTGCTCCTTCCTCCACCCCAGACCAGGCCGCACACTCTCCTGCCTCCCATC
Source organism: Lagenorhynchus albirostris (assembly GCF_949774975.1). Lineage (NCBI taxonomy): Eukaryota > Metazoa > Chordata > Mammalia > Artiodactyla > Delphinidae > Lagenorhynchus > Lagenorhynchus albirostris. The sequence goes on along the minus strand of NC_083111.1, from coordinate 66,779,802 downwards.
TCAGAGCTGCACAGTGAACTGGCGGAAGAAAGGCAGGGAGCCACTCTCCGTCCTCTCAGCCAGCTCGACATATTCTTTTAGAGAAACTACCAGAATCCAGGTGCTGTTTGAGGCTCTGGAGATAAAAAGAGGAATAAGATAAATGACCACAGTCCATGTCCTCAAAATAGCTCACAGTCTGGTCAGGAGGCACACAAATAAATAATTATAATGACGTGTGGTGGACACACTAATAGAAACGTGTCCATGGTAACAAGGTTCAAAAGTTGGACAGAGGAGGGAATGATGCCCTGTGGGAGAAGTGAGAGTAGAATAGGGTTTCTAGAGTGGAGAAAGGCATTCTTTGTAATGCAGGAGCACAGAGAGGTCCAGGAAGGCTGGTGCTGCTGGTGAGTTGAGCTCTAGCCCTGCCAAAGCACTCAGCACATCATACAGCAATTGCCTGGGCAGCTGCTACCCTGTCCCCCAGGCTGTGAGCTTCTGGGGGCAGACACTGTGTCTTACTCACTGCTGTAGCTCTGGGGCTTGACACATAACAGGCGTTCCATACGTATTTTTGATAGAAAGATCGATGAGCAGGGACAGAGAAAGGAGACAAGACTAGACAGGAGCACAGGGTTGAGACCCGAAGTCCCTTGCATGCCATGCAATGTATATTGGTTTCCTAGGGCTGCTGTGCAAACTACCACAAACTGGGGGGCTTCAAACAATGGAAATTTATTCTCCCAAAGTTCTAGAGTCTAGGGACTTTGAAATCAGCATGTTAGCAGGGCCACACTCCCTCTGAAGGCTCTAGGGAAGAATCCTTTCTTGCCTCTTTCAGACTCTGGTGGCCCTGGGGCACTGCATTCCTTGGCTCCTGGCAGGATAACCCTAATTTCTGCCTCCATTTTCACAGGGCCTTCTTCCCTATGTGTCTCTATGCTTTCTCCTCTTCTTCTAAGGACACCAGTCATTGGCATTAGGACCCTCCCTAAGTCCAGAATGAGCTCATCTTTCTTTTGTTTTAAACCACCTGTAGAGGTTTGGCGTTCTTTCCTTATTTATTTATTTATCTTTGGCTGCATTGGGTCTTTGTTGCTGCATGTGGGCTTTCTCTAGTTGCCTCTAGCGGGGGCTACTCTTCATTGCAGTGCATGGGCTTCTCATTGCAGTGGCTTCTCTTGTTGCGGAGCACAGGCTCTAGGCGCGTGGGCTTCAGTAGTTGTGGCACGTGGGCTCAATAGTTGTGGCTCGGAGGCTCAGTAGTTGTGGCGCATGGGCTTAGTTGCTCTGCGGCATGTGAGATCTTCCTGGACCAGGGCTCGATCCCGTGACCCCTGCATTGGCCGGTGGATTCTTAACCACTGTGCCACCAGGGAAGTCCTGAGCTCATCTTGAGATCCTTAACTAATTACATCTGCAAAGGCTCTACTTCCAAATAAGGTCACATTCTGAGGTTCTGAGTAGACATGAATAGGGGACACTATTCAACCCATTACACCAAGGAAATTGCGCTTTATTGCCTTAAGCTAGTAGTGGTTTTTAAACTTTGCACAACAGATTCCTTTGGAAGGCTTATTTAAACAGAGAGCTGGGCCCCATCAGCAGAGCATCTGATTCAGTAGACACTCTATGGTGGGGCCTGAGAATCTGTATCTCTGACAAGTTCCCTGGTGATGCTGATGCTGCCGGTCTAGGCACCACATTTTGAGAACCACTACCTTAGGCAGTAGAGAAGCCCTAATCGATCTCAGACAAGGGGATGACAAGGTAAGCACTGCCCTTTGGATGGACCATGCTGGAAGCTGGTGGAGAAAGGTCTGGAGAGAAACATGACCAAAGGCAAGTAAAGCACTTGAAAGTCAGCACTTCCAAGCAAAGCACTTGAAAGCCTGGAGAAAGATGATGAACCCCTGCCCCCAACTAAAACAGTGACGATGGGATTGGAGAGACGAGGACAGATTGGAGGGTCCAATCGACATAACTGGCTGACTGACAGGATATGGGAGGTGAGGGACAAGAAAGACTACAGAGGGGTTCCAAGGTAACTGGCTTGTGCACGCAAGTGGATGATGGTGACGCACCCGGGGGATGAAGCCAAGTTTGCAAGGTGAGAGGATGAGTTTGGTTTGGGGATCTGTTGAGTTTGAGATTTCTGTGTTCCACCTGGGTTTAATGCCTAGCAGGTAGCTGGATCTGGAACTCAAGAGAGAAGTCTGGGACTGAGGTAATTTGTGTGTATAAATTCTGTTTTTTTGTCTGTTTTGTCTTTAAGTTAGTATGTATTTGTTCACAGACTACGGGACTCACAGTGGCTCAAATAACAAAGACTTTTTTTTTTAACATCTTTATTGGGGTATAATTGCTTTACAATGGTGTGTTAGTTTCTGCTTTATAACAAAGTGAATCAGTTATACATATACATATGTTCCCATATCTCTTCCCTCGTGCGACTCCCTCCCTCCCACCCTCCCTATCCCACCCCTTAATGATTAACCCTAACAGGAATCTGAAAGGAGGGCACCCTAGGGCTGGTTCAGCAGTTCAGTCACGTCATTAAGGACTCAGGCTATGTCTGCCTTTCCATTCTGCCACCCTTGAGGTACTGGCAACATCTCCCCTCCTGGATGCAAGATAATGGCCATGTGTGTGTGCAAGTTAGTAATCTCACATGATAGGGTCACAAGGAGGAAGGAAGGGGATGGAGAAAAAAAATGTCTTTCTCCTCCTGTACCAGTCCCCTATCAGTAAGGAGAATCTTTTGGGGACGCCCAGGCAGACATCCCTTTCTATCTCATTGGCCAGAATTGGTCAAAAGCCCATCCTCGACCAATCACTGGCAAAGGTGAAGGGGATAGTGATGGATCAGGATTCATCTCCAGGGCTGGGGAAATCATCTTGTCAGCTAGTGTTCTTTCCTCTCTCTCTCCCTCTCTCACACACTCTTTTTCTTTCCATGTCCTAGCCTTATTCTCTCCTACTGAAAATGAACTTTTTCTTTTCAATGATGGGGGAGGCAAAAGGAGTTGATGAGAGGGAGGCCTGGCCACAGGTAGTTCAGGCACCACAGAGAGTCCCATGGCCTCACGTAACTCCAGATTAACTACCCCAAGGAAATGAGTTTTCTCTAAGCATCTATACATACAATGCCAGGGAAAATTCTGATTGGCTGAGGTATATGCCTACCTCTTTGAATATCACTGTGGCCAAGGTTGACCTTACCTATCGTTAGGGATGGGCAACATTGCTTTATCAGTATTGCTTTCTTATAACTATTGTTTTTATTAATGTTACTACTTCAATGACTATGACTACTATTGGATGGACTGAAATAGAAAGAGAATGAAGATTATAAGATCAGATGTGAAGGCAGTAAACTAATTCACCCTTTCAGTGATGGAGGTTTGGATTGTGGTGGGAATGAAAAGGAAGATAAAAATGTTAAGAAGAATTTTAAAGAAATAATTAATAAGTTTGGATCCAATGCATATTGCAACTCTCTTACCAGGGGAAGAATAACATTCATTGTTTTGATTCTGGAGGAGACAAAAACTTGCTCAAAGCAAATTTAGCTCTTTCACCTTGTTTCCTTTTCAGCAAATCTGAACTTGTTCACATACTGTTGGTTATGTCCTACTACACGGCACTATTCCATGCTGTAACGGCTCAGCTCAGCCCCCAATATTTTCACTTTTCAATTCCATCTGCCCAGTTATCATTGACTCTGGAGGATGCCAGAGTACACTAGCTTCCTTTCTTCCTGTAAGCGATGAATCCCAAGTTCATACTCTCAGTGAATTGGCAAAAAACAAAAGAAAAGAAAAGAAAAAAAAAAAAAACAGCCTTTGGCAATAGAAGAAGGAAATGGATAATTCTTTTCCAATGAGAAAAGTGCTTCATTTTTCATAACTCTTGAAGGCATGGTTCCTTTCACAGTTGAGAAATAGTCATCACCTCCCCATCACCACCTTTCCCTCAACTTTTGTTGAGGCAGTACAGCAGTCATTGGATATCTAGAGGTGTAACCCTCTTCAGAGGTCTCTAATGCCCCAAACAATCAGTGGACAACCTCAAAGCAGACATTTTCCCCAGGACACAAAGTCTGGTTTCAAGACAATGCATATTATTCTGCCTCTAGAAGAAATTCTGAGTTGTCCAGCCCAACACAGTACTGAAGGGCCCCCAAGAATGAGCCAACTGGGGCTGCCAGTGAGGATGTGATGCAGACAAAGAGGCAGGGGGTGATGACAGACTTCTCCCTTTGGACCCACTTTAACTCAAATTCTTCCTCCTAGTTACCTTATCCCACTACTCATCTTTCAGATTTGTCATCTGGGTTCCTTTGAAATCAAATCAAAGAGAGAAAGACACCATGGTCCACTTCTAATCCTCCCTTTTAGGTAACCACAGCGATGCGTTCTTTGTGACTGGGGACCTTGCTTTAGTCAGTACCTATGTAGCATTTACCACTAGAAGCTCAGCCTCCTCAACACCTTCAAGTAACATGTTGACAGAACTGTTATAGCCATTAGATCAGGGCTGTAGACCCTTCACATATCAGATTTTAGCACTATTGGCACTTGCAACCAGATAATTCTTTGCTGTGAGGGGCTGTTCTGTGCCCTGTGGGATGTTTAGCAGAATCCTTGGCCTCTATGACTAGACACCACTAACACTCCCCTATTTGTGACAAGCAAAAATGTCTCTGGACATTGCCAAATGTCCTCAGGGAGGCAAATAGCTCCTGGTTGGTTGAGATCCACTTCATGAGACACAGACCTTAAATGGGAAAGCTGGGCTAGTGGGCAGATGTCTCCATAATGTCTTTATCCGGCTGAATTTCCACCAGCGATGATGCATCCCTGCCCCTCTGGTCTAGGCTCTCCCTCTCACTGATTTGCCTCTCTTGTCACAGGGTAAAAGCCAACGCATCTTGAAGCTTGACCCTTGTCCTCCTGTTGATGACAACTGAGAGGTGGTGGTTTTCCCCCAAAAGGCTGTTAGCTCATAAGTTCTGATGGCCAGAATGCAAAGGGCCTCCCTGCAGAAATACCCAGTAACAGGGCTGCTAAGCTACTGGTTTTCCTGCCTAGATGAACAGTGCTCATCTGGAAAGACATAATCATGAGTGAAATAATCAGGAGTCAATCTGCTCACCTCTCCTCTGGGTGTAGCCCCCAAAAGGGCTGCCCCAATAAATCGCCCTCTACCAGAGCTCAGGGCATGGTAGGCCCATCACATTGTTTGCGTTTCTGAGTGTACTGCCAGCAACTTTGGAAACAACGGTACCCACCACCTTGAAGAGTCTTAAGTCCACATGTCCTTCAGGTCAGGTCTCAACCCCATAGTCACCTTTGATGGTAAATATCACATTGACATGTATAACCCAGACAGCATAGCCTAAGGAAACTTGTCTCTCTGGAAAATGACCTAACTATACCAATCTTCATTAAAAGGTGTTCTTAAAATGCCAACATAAAAATAACCCCAAATTTAGGAGAAAGATCACTTTTTTAATCTAAAAAGTTTCACTTATTTTTCAGAACACACAGCATATGTAAGCATATATCATATTGAGACCTGATCCAAGGGGATGTTTTGTCTATTTTCAGCCTTATTTGACGAATGATGCAAATATTTGTACCCATTTAGAATGATGGCCAAACTACTACTAGTCATACCTGTCACTTCATAACTGCATCTCTGAAAGGGTGAATAAACAGCAGCGAAGAGCTCCCTGTATTCTCAGCACCTTTCAAAGGTTTCCTAACACGCTTTCCTAGCTATCTTGTCTACATCCTTGGCTAACAGACTTCAAGAGCTGATCCAAGTGAGACTAGGATCTAAGAACAGCAGATTCAGCTTTGTTATCAGTGAGACCACCGTGACCATTAACTTTTTGCTCTGACAAGCATTTACGTAGATTTTGATTTAAAACCAAAAAAAACAAGACTTTTAATCAAATGTATTGTTTCAAGGAAACCATGCCCAAGAAGCGATCAACTTAATTAAACAATATGCCACTAATTACCCAAGATTCATGTTTAAAGATACGAATGACCCCTCGATTGTGTTTCAAATTGCCCATCAGTGACTACTAAACGTATCTGTGGAAATGTCACCAGGATATTTTCCGGCTGAATTCAGTTTATTGACTTTAAATAGTGCAATACTTGCATTCGTGCTAACTGGTTTCAAAGTACAAATGAGTGACCAGTTAGAGGTGAAAGAACATTGTCCTGAGAGAGAGGAGTCCAGTTTTTTCCATAAGCAAGTAAGTGACCCTGCGCAGATGACTTAACCACCAAGCCTCAGTTTATCTGTAAAATGAGGGAATTGGATACATTGAATAATGTTTCCCAGACTTCAGACTTAAGTGTGACCTTCTTGAACATTGCCAGATACATGTGCCACATGTTGTACTAATAATTCTAGTAACTATTTTTTTTAAATCCACTCATCTTTTTGACACAAATTTATCTTAAAAAGAAACTTTGTATTAGTACCATAAATGGAAAACCAATATCAGTTGATGTTAATACAGAAAGTGAGTGTATTACATGCGAACTAAATACTATTACCAGCCAAAGGCTCAGATCCTGTCACCTGTTTTCTGATAAAAAGACCTTTTGCATGAAATAGAGAAGGTGTTTGCAAAGTAACTATTTGAGGCTTTCTGGACCACACAACCTTTGTTGCAACTACTCAGTTCTGCCACGGTAGTGTGGAAGCAACCACTGACCAAATGTATATGAGTGGGTTGGCTATGTTCCAATAAAACTTTACGTACAAAAACAGGTGATGGGCTGGATTTGGCCCCAGCCTACAGTTTGTCAACCCTTAGACTGGAGGAGTGTGAAAGACATACTATTACCTGGCAAAGACTGACTACTCAGAAGAATCTAGAGAGAATTTTATTTTATTTTATTTTTTTAACATCTTTATTGGAGTATAATTGCTTTACAATGGTGTGTTAGTGTCTGCTTTATAACAAAGTGAATCAGCTATACATATACATATATCCCCATACCTCCCCCCTCTTGCGTCTCCCTCCCTCCCACCCTCCCTATCCCACCCCTCTAGGCGGTCACAAAGCACCGAGCTGATCTCCCTGTGCTATGCAGCTGCTTCCCACTAGCTATCTATCTTACATTTGGTAGTGTATATATGTCCATGCCACTCTCTCACTTTGTCCCAGCTTACCCTTCCCCCTCCCCATGTCCTCAAGTCCATTCTCTAGTAGGTCTGCATCTTTATTCCTGTCTTGCCCCTAGGTTCTTCAGAACCATCTTTTTTTTTTTTTTATTCCATATATATGTGTTAGCACACAGTATTTGTTTTTCTCTTTCTGACTTACTTCACGCTGTACGACAGACTCTAGGTCCGTCCATCTCACTACAAATAACTCAATTTCGTTTGTTTTTATGGCTAACATTCCATTGTATATATGTGCCACATCTTCTTTATCCATTAAAAGGAACTCCTTTCCCAGTTGGAAACTAATGGGCTTTAATACCTTCAGTGTTCCATGTCACTCACTTTGGAAAATGCTTGGTTGAATTTCTACCCTAAGAATCTATGATAAACCTCTTCCCTTTATCTTTTGCTCCTTGGATAAAGTCTAGGATTTCTTACTTGTACAGCCCTCAGTGTATATATTTTTTAAGTTGTCTTCCTCATTCACTGGGATGTCAATGGGAAAGTTCCTAATTTTTATCAGACCCACGGTTCTCAACCTTGGTTGCACATTAGAATTGTTTTTAAAATTCCTATACCTAGTATATACCTATATCTCAATGATTCTGATCTAATAGGCCCAGGATGTGACTCAGTCATTTGTGTATGCTCACAACTGGCTGTGGCAAACTTGCAAAGTCAGTCCCATCCAGGGTGACCAACTATCCCGGTTTCCCTGGAACTGGCCCAGTGTTAGCACTGAAAATCCAGGATTTCCTGGGAAATCCTCAACCTTCGGCAGTCAGACAGTTGTTCACCTTAGTGCCAGCCACCACTGGCAGAAAATCCTCGACTCTCTCCAAGAGGGTCAGGAACAGTTTCAGAGAGGAAATGAGGCTTCAGCAAATTTCCTTATGTAGATCCATTCTCCACTGTTGCCCCTGGAATGAATGGTGGGCAACCAGGTGTTTAAAAAGTGGATGGGCACGAGGATCCGTGCTGTCAGTCCCCAAGCTTCTTCGGCCCTCTGAGGACTCAGGTAAGACAGTGAGGAATCCATCACAGCATCTGTCCTCTGCCTCCCCTAACTCACACTGATAGGCCCCTTGCTAATGAGACAAACCGGCAGTCATTTTGCATAGATTCTGTCAGTAGGGAGAAGTGACCTTTTTTTTTTCTTTTTTTTTCTTTTTTTTTTGCGGTACGCGGGCCTCTCACTGTTGTGGCCTCTCCCACTGCAGAGCATAGGCTCTGGACGCGCAGGCCCAGCGACCATGGCTCACGGGCCCAGCCGCTCCGCGGCATGTGGGATCCTCCCGGACCGGGGCACGAACCCGCGTCCCCTGAATCAGCAGGCGGACTCTCAACCACTGCGCCACCTGGGAAGCCCGAGAAGTGGCCTTTTACCTGTGAAAATGTTTGACAGTTTATCAGGTTGGAAAGCAGTCACCCGAAAGGAGCAAACATCAGAAACTGGCCATCCTGCTGGCCTCATGCCTTTTCAGTCTTCAAAATGCCTCCGCTAAAATGCAACTCCCTGGCACACCGTGGTCCTCGAACGACGATCCCTGTGAGCTAAGGGCAAGATGCTTTAGGAAAGGGGGAACTGGAAGATTTGGGGTGAGATGGGGAGAGAAGGAGGAAGAGTCCTGAGAGCCTGTTGGAGATGGTCAGAGAAGCCAGTCCCTCCCTGGCCAGCTCTGATTACCATTATGAGATCTCTCTGCCCAGCACTCTCGTTGTCTTTTTTTCCCCAGCTTTGTTGAAATATACAATTGACGTATAACATTACATAAGTTTAAGGTGCACACTGTGTCGATTTAATACACTTATATATTGCAAAATGATTACTAGCATGGCATTAGCTAACACCTGCAGCCTGGCACTTAGCTACCGTTTCTTTTTTGTGGTGAGAACATTTAAGATGCTTTCTTAGCAACTTTCAAGCATATAATACCATATATATATATATAATATATATATTTATACATAATACCATTTATATATATATAGTTTCTGTATTATTTAACTATCATCACTATGCTGTACATTAGATCACCAGAACTTATTCATCTTATAACTGCAGAACACACAGCATATGTAAGCTCCGGCCAACCTCTCCCCCTTTCCCCTAGTCCCTGGTAACCACCATCCTAGTCTCTGCCTCTATGAGTTCAGCTTTTTTAGATTCCACATATAAATGATATCATACAGTATTTGTCTTTCTCTGACTTATTTCACCTAGCAGAATGTCCTCAAGGTCCATCCATGTTGTCACGAATAACAGGATTTCCTTCTTTCTCGTGGCTGAGTAATATTCCTTTATATATAATATTCCTTTTCGGGCTTCCCTGGTGGTGCAGTGGTTGGGAGTCCGCCTGCCGATGCAGGGCACGTGGGTTCATGCCCCGGTCCAGGAAGATCCCACATGCCGCGGAGCGGCTGGGCCCGTGAGCCATGGCCGCTGAGCCTGCGCGTCCGGAGCCTGTGCTCCGTAACGGGAGAGGCCACAACAGTGAGAGGCCCATGTACCGCGAAAAAAATGAAAATAAAAAAATATATATATATATATTCCTTTTCTTCCTTCTTTCCTTCCTTCCTTCGTTTCTTTCTTTCTTTCTTTCTACCACATCCTCTTTATATATTCATCCATTGACAGACACATATGTTGTTTCCACATCTTGGCTATTGTGAATGATGCTGCAGTGAGTCACACTGTCTTATTTTATCTTCCCTAGACGCTGCTGGGTACAGCAGGTATTAGTCTCAGTTTACGGAAAAGAAGCAGAAAATATGATTCTATTTGACTCAGAAGGAATATTGGGAGCAGAGTTTGACAATGACGTCTCTCCTGCACACACACTTTGCCCTGAGAGAGGCTGTCCCTTTTGCCTTGCAAATAGTGATAACTGGCCTTCATTTTTCATTTCACTTCCTATTTTCTCATCATCAAGAATATTTATTGATCCCATGGTCATGCAAGTGGTCCTCAGCTTCTCTGGTCAGCAGACAAGTCACAGGTCTCAACTGGTGTTTCTACTAAAAATACAGCATTCTAATAGTTGAAATGAGCTTTCTATCATTAAATTTTTTTAATAAATAATTTTGACAGGAACAAAAAAATGGTTGATGAGAAGTCAATAGTAGAGTTTCTGTATCCAGACTGTGTAGGTTTGAATTCCATTACTTACTAGCTGTGTGACCTCAGGCAATTAATTAACCCCTCTGTGCTTTGATTTCCTCATCTGCAAAATAGGAGGTCATAATACCTACTTCATAGGGTTGCTGTGAGGACTGAGTGACTATACGTAAATTGCTTGGACCAGTGCCTGGCACTTAGTAAGTGCGTAATATTCAGCTGTCATTCTCAATTTGAAGTGTTTCTCCCATAAGTTTCTCTTAAACTCTTAGCTCCTGCTACTACTTCTCTACAAGTACAAAATCGTTTCTGATTTAGGAGAGAATTATGTAATCAGCTATTTTAAAGTTGCCACACAAGGCACCATGTCAGGCGCTCATTCGACACTCAGCAGGAATCAGGTCAAAAGGGAAGGAAGTAATAAAAATAACGCTGAGCCCTGCCCACATGCCAGCATCCTGCTCAGCACTTTTGATCCATATCCTTATAACAACCCACAAGAGACAGATACTATTATTACCATCTTTCAGATGGGAAAACAGAGACTTAGAAACGATAAGGAGAGAAATAGCATCACGCCAGATTCAAGGGTAGATATCTTGGAACAGGGGGGTTACCTATGTGATCAGAAAGAAGTCTCTCTCCCAAAATGAACCTCAGTATCCCCAACTCTATACAAGGTGAGTTTAGCCCAAACGGCCAATGTTAACTGAAGTACCAGTAACTAGCATGGGGATGGTCATTGCTAACGCTGAGGAGAATACAGGCATGTCTGAGCCTCTCCCCAGCACGGCCTTCATTTTGCTCCTGTTTAATAAGAGCAGGCCATCACTTAGTTCTAATCCTGGCCCTCTTTCTAGTCTCCCCAGCCCCCCTCCTGATTCCATGTCAGCTCAAACAGTAGCCCTCTTTAGATCAGCGTACAGAGAGCCCTCTGCCCTCTGCTCCTCAGCATTTCCTCGGAGACTTCCCGTCTCAGAGTCTGGATACCAAGCAACCACTTTTAAATATTTACCGAGGAGACTGCAGTCAGACAAGCCTTCTGGGGAGCAAACAATCCAAATGCCACTCCCATTACATTTTGATATTATTTCAGAGTTTACAAATGACCCTTACATCCTTATGTCACCCAGCATCCTACCTCCTACGTGCCACCCACCATGTGCTTACTGACAGCCGGCACTGTGCTACTGCATCCCGGACACGACTGCATCCAAACTTCACACTACCCGTGAGCTGGTGCACCTCCACTGTGAAGATGAGACGACAAAGGCTCGGGGAGGTGGGTCAGCTTGCCCTAGGTCCTACGACCAGCAAGAGGCAAAGCGTAATTGGACACAGTAGGTCTGACTCCCAAGTCCACATCGTGTCTTTATGTCACATTTAGATCAATCATGTTTGTTCTGCAGCGGCGCTGTGACAGGTCATAGTAAGCACACATGTACACAGACCCAGAAAGCACCATGCTGTAGTCTCTCCCTGGAATATCCTTTCCCCCACCTCCACCCCTCCTCTTCCTCTTTTTTTTCTGCTTGCCTAACTCCTACTCATCTTTCAAGAACCAGCACACATGTCAACTTCTCCATAAAAATTCCTCTTTCTCCTCTCAGCTATTGGCAGCCAAAGTGCTTACCATATCATAATGCAATTGTCATTGATCTATTTCCATGTTGATTTCTCTGAGGACAGGGGCTACGACTCATAGACATTGAGTGCCCCCCTCACCTGGGGTAGTGCTTGCCACGCAAGAGATGTTCAGTACTTGTTTGTTGAAGGAAGAGGAGGGAAGAAAAAAAGGAGGTGGAAGGAGAAAAGGAAGAAGGAAAAGGGAAAAGAGAAGGGAGGAGAGGAAGCAGGGGAAAAGAGAGGAACTGTTCAGAGGATGGTCTAATTTGCCTGCTGTGTATTGCTTTTTAATGAATTCACGTGTCTCTCTGGGACAGTATATTCTTATTTTCCAGTCTTGATGTTATCCAAATAGAAGATGAGGTCACCTGATCAGGTCATTCCTACTGATGGGCAGGAGTGTATTTAAATACGGGTGTACTCAGGTTGGATGACCCACCTGGAAAATTTTGGTTACTATATAATGTATAGAGCAATGAGTTTGCAAACACATCCCTCAGCTAACTTTTTCACACACCCCTTCCCCAGAGTTTGCTGTGAGTTGGAGGCAGATTTCTTGAAACCCCCTTTCGATCTTAAGAGTTAAGCCTCCCTTGAACTGTGCTGGGTCAGAAGCCTTTGGGCAGGTGTCTGCCTGGGGGTATCAGATGCGGAGCTGCGCCTCTTCCTGGGCTGTTGATGTGCTGAAGCTGACACATCCCTGAGTCATTCCGGGTGTTTTCAACATTCTTTCTGCCCCGGTGACACTGCTTCCTAGGCTCCTAAAATTTCAGTTTATTTTCTCTGCATCCTCCCTCCAGAAAAAAATGTTCATTCGTTTCCTTGTTTTAAACGCAAGAACATGAAAACACAGAAAAGTGACATGTAGACGCACTAGAAGGAAGAAAAAACCAGAAAAGCTCCCAGCGTAGTCATGCACCAGGCAGTGCCCTTTGTAGAGTTAGAGTATTGGTTTCATTTTGAGCCTGACACACCAGCTTGATGGCCAGTGCTGCACCCACCTTGTATCTCAATGGGACCCTCACACCCAGGGATGCAAGTTAGCACACTGGCCAGAATATGGTGTTGCGGTGTCAGCCCAGATCACCTGGACTCCACAGAGCCTGAATTTTTAACCATTTTACTGCCCTGGGTGAAATGCATGCCTGGATCCCAACTGCAGGTGATGAATGAAAAACTGATCCTCAGAGTGCCATTTACAAGGTGAAAACCCCTCAGGCAATATTCTGGAAAGGTCCTTACTGATCTGCCTTCAACAAATATTGTTTACATTTATTGAGCACGTGCCCTCTGCTAGGCCTCATTTTAGATGTTTTGCATGAATGACTTCATTGAAACTCTCACAAGAGACCTATGAGATAGGGGGTATTATTATCTGCATTTTGCCATGAGGCAACCACAGCACAGAAAGGTTCCCAAACTTGCCCGAGGTCACAGAAGCAATAAGCAGTACCGCTGGGATTCAAATCTAGTCTGACGAGAAACCTATGTTCTTAAAGTTGACTATTATATCCTCGGTGGCTACCTATTATAAACATGGTGTCTGGGGCATTGCGAGATAGATAACAGATGGATAGATGGATAGATAGATAGATAGATAAATAGATAGATGATAGAATCTCACAATATCAAGTTTGGAAGATGTCTGTTTATTTCTATATGTATACCTTCCAAATTTGTCAAGTCAAAATACACAGAATCAAAACCCTAAATATCACTACAAGACAAAACCCAAGAGTTGGCCCAAAGGAGCAGAGGCAGGACAAGCTTGCCTGTGGTTCCTCTAAATATCTGGCACTGGAAATGTTATCTCACATAAGCCTCAGATCTCAGAAGGCAGACACTGCCCCCATTTTACAGATGAGAAAATGGTGGCCTAGAGTTTAAATGGCCCAACTTTACATGACTGCTGAGGGGCAGGACCACATTCAAACTTAGATCCACGTGGGCTCAAACCCAGACTCTGTAATCATTTTTTTTTTTTGCGGTACGCGGGCCTCTCACTGCTGTGTCCTCTCCCGTTGCGGAGCACGGGCTCCGGACGCGCAGGCTCAGCAGCCATGGCTCACGGACCCAGCTGCTCCGCGGCATGTGGGATCTTCCCGGACCGGGGCACGAACCCATGTCCCCTGCATCGGCAGGCGGACTCTCAACCACTGCGCCACCAGAGAAGCCCTGTAATCATTTTTATTAACATCTAACATGTCTTTTTTAATGTGTCTTCTGAGTGTCAATGAAAATGCTGTTTAAAAAAACCAAATCAAAACAAAACAAAACCAAAAGAAGGAATGTTGCCCCCTCTCTTTTACACCTTGTAGTTGAGAGCAGGCGAACTATCCATTTATTGGTCTCAACCCTCTGTCCCCATCCTGGAGTCCCCTGCACCCCCGTGTTGTGTCTGACTCACGTTCCCGCAGACCTGCTTTATATGGAAGTTCTGTTCAGCGGCCTCAGGTTTCAAACACAAAATCTCCTGATGGGCAAACAGGCCCGAGGCCCCGAAGTCAGCTGCCTGGCCCACTAACAATGAACAATGGAGGTGGAATGTCCTCTCCGTGCATATTCCCGAGAAATTTGTTACCCAGATCATTGGAACAAGCCAAGGACATCCCTTGCATCAACACTGGCCATTGCTGATGAATGCAGCCATTGTAGACACAGTCCCAGCCATGCCGAGGGGAAGATTCCTTCCACACAGACTGTTTTCTTTCTTTCTTTCCTTTTTAAATCATGTCACATGGTTCCTTCCCTCTGACATCAAATATCCTGCTGTTACTAGGAACAAGCTGGAATTCTCTTCTGATAAGGAAAGCTAACCAACATGGCTAAGAGTCATTCATTCCTAGAAGGGGACGGTGACTTCAACCTGCCCTGCTGAGGGTCATGCATCTGATATAGACGTCTACGCTGCATTATTTGTAAAGCAAAAAAAGGAAAAAATTAAGTCTCAATATCATCTTTATTCCTAACATGGGGTTCAACACTCTCCCACTGCACCCCACGCCACCCCACCAGACATTACTATTATTTTGGACTAAAAGACATTTATTTTTACTCATTTTTTGGCCTTGGAGAAACAAACTGGACATGTTCGGAGGGTACTTTTCCCATCCCTCCGCTCTTATAACTCTATGATATTTGTATCATGGAACCATCTTGCTAAAACAGAGAGGGAATGTCATTTCATACCTGACAGTCAGACAGTCCTGGTTCGAGCCCTGGCTCCGATTCAGCCGTTACCCAGCCAGGTGATCTTAACCAAGTCTCCTCATGGCTTCTGCAAGCCCTGACAGCATCTTTGAGCAAATGAGGAAAAAGTATTCCTCTGGGGGAGAAGCAGTCCTGCCAGCACAGAGCTCGGCAAGTGTATCCCCAGCAGGACCCAGCTCCCACTGCCCTCAGGCCGGGCATAACCTGAACAGCTATTCACAAGTTCACAGCCATTCTCTTTTCCAACTTTTCAGTTGTGAAGTGGGATAGATAATAAGTCCACCAAACTCTTGTACCGATGAGGCTAAAATGACACACAGAATAGTTTATGAAGCCTGTCACGGGATTTCTGCAGCTCCGGTTTAACTCTACCTCACTTCCTAGGTCGCACCTAATACTCCTGATGAAAAGCAAAGACACAATTTACTTCTTTGAGATTGCTACTTCCCACACTCCCACACCCAGAGAACCAGCCCTTTTAGAATGTGATCAAAAGGCAGGGTGGGCTTGGTCAGTGTGCAGCCTGTGCAGCTGCACCGGGCCCCACGCTCAGAAAGGCCTTGCTCTTCGTTTAATGCTCTGATGTCACCATCTTGAAATTCTTAATTATTTTTGAACAAGGAGCCCTACACTTTCATTTTCCACTGAGCACCACAAATTACGTCTCTGGTCCTCCCAACAAGCCTTCAGAAGCACCAGATAGCCTTCTTACAGCCCACAAAAGATTGGGAAAGGAACTTGGGACACGCCATTGCTCTGCCGAATGTGAAGGCCCCAGTCATAATTAGAGTGTGAGGCAGGATGGTGCACGGGACCCAAGAGCGTGAGCTTTAGGAGGTAGACTGAGCTGGTGCAAACCTGCATCCTGCAAGACCACAGACAAATTCCCTCACCTGCCTGAATCCAGGCTTCCCCCTCTGTAAAGCAGACAACAAATGCCTACTCTTCCCTGTGAATAATGAAGAAAGGTCTGTCAATGAAGAAGTTGTCTAGCACATGGCGGGCGCTCAACAAATGTGAGCCCCTCTCCCAGCTTGTTTCAGGAATGGATACTTCAAGATGGGCCAATGGACTACATTCCAAAAGGCAGTGGGGTGATGGGGGCCCTGAGATCCCTTTGGCTCTTAAGATTATATGATTCTCCATTAACCAAAACCTAGAAGCCAGCCTTCCTCCAGTCCATAGTTATTCAACCTCAATCTTTCTCTCTCTCTCTCTCTCTCTCTCTCTCTCTCTCTCTCTCTCCCCATTTCCACCCTTCTTGTCTTTGCTTTGCTTCATTCTGAACCCATGCTTCCTTCATGTAGTGGACAGCATGGCTGCCAACAGCCCTAGACTCACACTCTGTTGGCTTAGCAAACCCAGCAGGGAGAGACATCTCTCTCTCAATATCTATATATCAACCCAGGGAAAACTCTAATTGACCCTGCTTGGATTACATCCCCACTCCTGAACCAGTCACTAGTGCCAGAGTGACAGGGTGTGTGTCCACCCAAGGGCAGGACGACGGGGCTCAAGCTTCATGACTGACATCCCCCCGTGAGACCACATGAAATGGGGGAGGGGAAGTCCCCCAAAGGACGTAGGGATACCAGGCAGGTAAATGCAACTCGTCCTCTGTGCTTTATGTGGTTTACTGCTCATTCGCAATAGGTGCCCAGAGAAATGAAGGGAGGGACAGGGAAATCGGGGAGTGTAGACAGTAGCACTTAAACCAGCCTTCACTGAAGGATGGGAAATAAGTGGCATATGTCATCAAAGACCATCTCTGTGAGGAAAGACAAAGACAAAGAGAAAACACAGGTTCAAAGGTACTCGTTGCATGACTGCAACTAACCTCACATCTTTAAATTTTTTTTTTTTTTTTTTTTGCGGTACGTGGGCCCTCTCACTGTTGTGGCCTCTCCCATTGCAGAGCACAGGCTCCGGACACGCAGGCTCAGCGGCCATGGCTCACGGGCCCAGCTGCTCCGCGGCATGTGGGATCCTCCCAGACCGGGGCATGAACCCGGGTCCCCTGCATCGGCAGGTGGACTCTCAACCACTGTGCCACCAGGGAAGCCCACATCTTGTAAATTTTTAATGGCCATGCATTGATTTTTATACTTACCTTTTGTTTAGGCAAGCAACACTGGTTTTCCACTTCAGTGCTAATAGAAAGTTTCTTTTTGAAAAATAACTTTAAGCGAAAACAAAGTAGGTCAATTGAAAGAAAAATAATAAGCAAATAATAATAATGTAGACATAGATAGCTGTGGACATTCAGTGCATGTATTATGCCAATGACTGAACTATGGGAAACATTAGTATATATACAGAACTTTTTCTCCCCAAGGAGCGGTAAAAACCAATAACTCTGCTATTGCTGGTCCATAGGTTTATCTCTGGCAAACTAAATATTATGTCTCTCATTGTGTGAATGGTAAAGCTTTTAGCCCAGATTGTCAAATGGATCTGTAATAAGATCCTAGAATCCTCAGCTTCTGGCCAAGAACACCTATTCTCTAGACATATTGTGTCTCGTGGCGAAGGTTGAAAACCAGCATTCCAGGACATTGGTCCACTGTATTACTCTCTGTTTCAGAGACAGACACACAAAGGTGGGGTTAATATGAAAATCACTTCTCCCCGAGCTGGCCGGGCTGATTGTCCTTGAGAACAGAGGGGGCCATTCTCCGTGGTCATCCAAGTCCGGCTGGCTCCAGGGAGCACCAGCCATCTCTCTGGGGCCAGAGTTTCCCCAGCTGATTTCCACATGTACCCATGTGTAAAGCGGCGGCTGGTCCCTCGTTTGGATGACTGCTTGGTCTTCCCGTTAGCTGCCAACTTCAGCCAGAGATAATTATTAAATGCCTATATTGTCCACTCAACCTTTTCAATTATTTTTTTCTAGGCCAAAGCGAAAGTTCTTCAGGGTTTTGATGCTGATCGAGATGCCAAAAAGCTGAACAAAGCCTGCAAAGGAATGGGTATGAAAGATACTTTGTTTGCTAATTTACTACTGAAGTTGATTAAACTTGATCTCATGTCCAACTTTCCCATGATCTTAGGAAGATGACCTCCCACTTATCTCGTATCTTCCAAGCTAAGTTGATCACTTTTAAGGTTCCCTTTATAAAAGTTCCCAAAGTTATAAGCAGGTCCTATTACTTGTCAGGATTCAACATAATAGCTAGAAATTTAATATTATGACATTTAATTTGAACTTGAGTTGGGGGAAACTTCATGAGAAGTGTCATTCATACAATTCTAATGTCATCTAAACCCGCTGATGCCTTTCATGGGAGTCGGTAGGGAATCAGGGCTGATGAGAACTGGATTAGGGACCTGGAAGCTGTATCTACGAGCAGAGCAAGTGGAGATGAAACTGTGGCCGAGGTTGAGAATCAAGAGGCAACACTGGAGCAACTATTTACATCCAGGCCTAAGTGCATGGCCAAGGATGGGAGACTAAGCAAGAGATCAGGAGTCAGGTAAACCCAGGAACAAGGTGAGATGAGGGAGGGAGCGTCTAGGGCTAGGGCCATGAAAAGAGGCTCTGGAACCCAAGGAAGTCACTGATAAAACAAGGTTCTAGTCCCAGAAGCTTGGAAGAAGGTGGAATTTGAAGCTCAGATAGAAGGATTTACCTTGAGTGGGAGGGCGGAGGGGAGGGAGGGAAGACTGAGTGCAGAAATAGATACATTCATGGGTGTTGTAAGAGGAGA
This sequence comes from Lagenorhynchus albirostris, assembly GCF_949774975.1. Lineage (NCBI taxonomy): Eukaryota > Metazoa > Chordata > Mammalia > Artiodactyla > Delphinidae > Lagenorhynchus > Lagenorhynchus albirostris. Next base: position 66,760,962 of record NC_083111.1, on the reverse strand, counting down.
AGGCTGAAGGCAGTCATACCTAGTAATGGGACATGGCTCCATGAGTGTGAGGCAAAGTTATCTGCTAAAGACGTGGGTTTGACAATGGAGTATGGAGTTTGGGTGATAATTTGGAATACTAGCTCTTGAGTGGAAAAGAAGGCGGAGGTGGCCAGTATCGACTTCTCATGCTGAGAGCCCTACTGAATAAGAGAAGAAAAAGGAGGAGGCCAAAGAACAAACTTACCTGTCTTCAATGGTATCTTAAGTTCTGGAACTGTACAGAAAAGGCAGCTTTACAATAATAGGTAATGTTTATTGAACTCTTTTGCCATACATTTTGCATGCATTACTTCATTTGACAATAGCAAACCTCATTTAATCCTAATTTTCCAGATGGTTAAAGTGAGGCTCAGAGGGGCTAAATGACTTGTCCAGACTCACACATCTAGTGAGTAAGTGCTCAGGCCAGCATTAAGCCCAGGCAGGAGTTAATTTCCTGCTCTTGACCACCAGCTGATGACCTTCCTAGCTTAGGGCAGCTTTCATCTCCATGGGGGCCTTCAGAGCTCTTTAACACACATCTCACATTCACTCAACAAAGCAACAAACACTTATTAAGCACCTTCTGGAGGGTCACGTGTGACATGTTTAGGGACCTGCACTTTATTCTGAAACAAGGTGGAATCAAGCAAGAATTCATCTGGAAAGCAACATAGAGAGTTGACGGGAGGACGGTGGGAAGGGAGATAGGGGGACAAGTTCGGAGGTGACCAGGGGACAGATGATGAGGCTGCTGGGCAGTGAGTACAGACAAGAAGGAAAAGATTTGAGGCATTAATGGTCAGACATCACAGGGGTTGGTCACAGACCAGTCGGCGTGCGAGGTAAAGTGAGAAGTCAGAAAGAACCCCCAGGTTTCTGTCTCAGGGAACGAGATAGGTGTTATCATTCATCAAGAAAAGGAGTATAAAAGGAGCCCCCAGTGTGCTGGTGAACGTGTAGGTCTTACTTTAGACATGTTGAATTCTAGTGTCTGAGAAAATCCAGTGGAATGATCCTCGTTAGTAGAAATATGTCTAGAGCCCGGGAGAGAGACGTGGGCAGAGATGGTCGACTTGGGAGACACCAACACGTGGGTGGTGGTTGAAGCTATGGGTGAGGATGCGCTCACCCAGGAAGTCTGTGTAAAGAGAGGAGAGATGAGGAAATCCCAGCATTTAAAGCAAATGTAAAAGTGAGACCGGGAAGGAGTGGCCAAAGAGACAAGATGGGAAACAGGAGAGAATGTGTTCTCCAGAAGTCTCCAAAGGGAAAAGAGAGTTCCCAGAAGAAAGGAGTGGGAACCAGTATAAAACCCTATCCACCCTGAGGTCAAGTAAGATGAAGAGTGAGAGCTGGATTTTACAGCTAAGAATAAATTGACCATCTCTGCCAGAGTGGTTCTCAGCGGACAGCTGGAAGTAGAAGGCTCATTGCCCTTCACTGGGGTGAGAATGGGGATGAGGTTCTATCCCATCAGAGAAGAGAGAGGTTCACAGCTGGCAGAATGTTGAGGTGATGGGAGACTAGACACATAAAGAGGGAGTCCACTGAAAGGGAGAGCTTGTAAATACAGGAGGGAAAGGGGGTTGCTGACAAAAACAAGATTTTAGAAAGCCTGGAGGAGGGGGAAATTCAAAACACAGACATCAGGACTGACCTTGAATGGAAAGAGGAGGTGCGACTGAGAGCTGGAATTGATACATTCGTGGGGGTAACAGGGGAAGAACGTTGAAGGAGCTCTGGCCTGGCAATGTGACATTGCTCAGTAAGGTGGGAGGCGAGGCTATCTGCTCAAAGTGTTGGGTTTGACGATGTAGTATGAGGTGTGAGTGGTGCTTTGGCATAGACGTTGAGTAGAGATGACCAGGAAATGACTGCTGGTCCCCTGTGAGGTCTCCGTTGCCTAGAGAGACCACGATTTCACGTTGGCTCAGCCCACACGGCTCTGTGATTTTCTCCTGCAGCCTGAAGGGAGGACAGGGGAAATGGATGTTAGGTTGACCCCGGGTTTGCTGATCAGGGGTTCCAGAAGAACAAGGAAGTGAGGGCATTTGAGGGGGGCATTACCTTGGGAGAAAAAAGATAGAGGGACCAAGGGGCCAGGTTGATTAATTTCCTCAACTTTATTTTCTTACATCTACTGGGGAACTTTTAATATTCTAGGCATTGAGCCAAGCACTTTATATACAAAATCTCATTAAGTTATTCTCACAAAAATCCACTTTTCAGATGAGGAAAGAGGCTGTGACAAGTTAAGTAGCCCAAAGCCACAACCCCGTAAGTGGTGAACACTGGGATGGAACCAATTCCTATCATTGCCTGAAGCACAGAGGCAGCGGGTGGGACAGGGCTGAGAAGACATGGCTGGTAGGAGCCATCTCAGTCCACAGGCTGTTGTATTAAATTTTCCTTTTCCTTATCGTGCTGTAATTCACCTAGCATAAAATCCACCCTCTGACGGCGTATAATTTAGTGGCGTTTAGTATATTCACAGGATTGTGTAATCATCACCTCTAATTCCAGAACATTTTCATCACCTAAAAGAAACCCCACATAGATTCACAGCCACTCCCAATTTATCCTCCCTTCAGGTCCAGTCAATCACTGGTCCACTTTCTGTCTCTATGGAGTGGCCTATTCTGGGCGTTTCATGCACCTGGAATTATACAATAGGTGGCCTCTTGCGTCTGGCTTCTTTCACTTGGCGTAATGTTTTATGAAGACAAGTGCCAGATTTTTACTTAGAGGTAAATCAGTGCAGATTTACTTTCCTAGGAATGGGTACTGTGGTAGAATAAAGATGGCCATAAACTCTTTGTGTGACTCCAGAGAAAAGAACTGGGATCCACAGCGGAAGTTCTAGGAAGACATCTTTTGCTTCTGTATAAGGAACTATCTAACTATAGAACAGTCTGCCTTGCCCAAGAAATGCTGAAGTCCCAAAGGAGCTGGGGTGGGAGACAATCTGGTAGGAAAGTGGTAGAAGGGATTTCTACAGAGTAAGTATTGTTGAATAAATGGGTGGGGTGGGGCTGGAAATGAAGGATGACAAGCAGGTTGCTTGGTTTGGGGGCATCAGAGGAAAGCTCAGCAGAGAGGAGCTGGTCCTTGCTCACATCCTGGCTAATCCTGTATTCGGACAACAGCTGTTGGGAGGTACGTTTGCCTGCAAGTGTCAGGATGTTTATAGTTCTGAGCTGTGCTGAGCGGCTGAGCCAGCCTCACAGGTGTCTCCCTGCTGCCTCTTGAGTGACGGCCTGGCATCTGGATGTGGGTTGGAGACAGGAGCTGAAGTGGGTGTGGGAATGAGTCAGCTGTGGTTTATGACAAATCCCCAAGCTCTTAGCCACCACACTAGTTTAGTTCGCCAAGCACAGATGGGGCACCTACTGAATGCCAGCCATGCCGTGCACTCCACCCCCTCCTGTGGGTGCGGCCACAAGGCGAGGCCATTCTCGTGCTGGTGACTGTTGAAGAGCCCCTTCTAGGTGCCAAGCTCTGTGCTGGGTACCACACGCACATCACCTGGTGTAACCCTACCCACAACCCTGTAAAGTTGTACTATAATGACAACAGATGAGAATGCCGAGTCTCAGAGGTTAAATACTTGCCCAAGGTCAAAAAGATATGAGATGAGGGTAGGGTGGTTGCAACCTAGGACCATCTCGAAAAGATATCATTTGGATGAAGGTCTAGAATTCCCACCTCTACTAATAAGAGCAAGCCCAAGCAGAATCGTACCATTGGCAAACTTCGTCTGCAAGATCTTGTTGCTATACCAGCCCTGCAAGGTCTAGATTTAAATGTCTAGGGCCATGCTGTCCAACAGCCACCAAGGTGAGGCATACAGGTCACTTTTAATATTTTTTTAAACAGACCTCTCTCAAACCGCTTTTTTTTTTGGCCACGAGGCACGTGGGATCTTTGTTCCCTGACCAGGGATCATACCCACACCCCCTGCATTGGAAGCTCAGAGTCTTAATCACTGGACTACCAGGGAAGTCCCTATTTTTAATTTTTGAGAAGCCAATTTTTTTTTAAAATGCTGGTGAAATTAATTTTAATTATACTTTAGCTAACTCAATACTGTATCAAAAATATCATTTCAACAGATAGTCAATATCAAAGCTATTCATGAGATACTTGACGTCCCGTTTTTTGAATTAAGTCTCCAAAAGACCGTATGTATTCTACACTTGCAGAGCATTTCAACCTGACCAGCCACACTCTGAGTCCTCAACAGCCACATGCATCCACTGTATCAGGTAGAGTGAGGTCAGAGGCCCTAGGCATCAAAAAGTTCATGTGCACTCCCCAGCCGTTCACCCACCTGTGCAAGTCAAAGTAATAAGAATGCTGTACCATAAAATAATATTTGATTCTTACAAATATCATAAAACTGACAATTTCCTTGTTTGTGGTTTCTTTGGTGCCCCTGCTTTCCTGGCTCCTAAGTACCTGCTTGGTCTGGGTCTTGGTTAACCCAGAACCCCCGACGCTGACACTGTCAGGCGTTCCTCTCAGGGCTCCATGCCCACCCTGTTGCCCCCATCCCAGCAAGGCCCTTCTGAAGATTACGTGTGGATAGTGTGTGGACCCCAACATTCATTATCCTCTCTCTTTTTTTTTTTTTTCTTGGTACGTGGGCCTCTCACTGTTGCGGCCTCTCCCGTTGCGGAGCACAGGCTCCGGACGCGCAGGCTCAGCGGCCATGGCTCACGGGCCCAGCCGCTCCGCGGCATGTGGGATCTTCCCGGACCGGGGCACGAACCCGCGTCCCCTGCATTGGCAGGCGGACTCTCAACCACTGCGCCACCAGGGAAGTCCCTATTATCCTCTCTGAAATGTAAGAGGATGTTTGTCATTCTCCCTCCGAGAAACACAGAAACAGGGGCTTAGAGGGAAAAGCTGCTATGGAGCTGCTATGGGCAGAGACGGCTGTGGCTGGCTTTGGGGCCTGCTGGGAAGAGGCTCACTCATTAGGCACCAGAGTCCCAGGGGTATCGGGGAGGGAACTTCAAACCCAGAGGTCCCTACCCTGCTGAAACTCAGCTCGGGGTGTTCCCAGAAAATGGCTGGACGAGCCAAAGCCAGGAGGCCCTGCAGCACTCCTGGGGTTGACGGTCACCCAGTTCTGACCTCTACTGTGTAATTACTGCGTCAGATGAACAGTCAGAGCTGAGGTTCCTTCTTTTCTCATTTTTTTTAAAAAGTCTTTCCCAGAACCACTGGGGACTGGCCCTAGTGCCTCAAATCATTGTAAATGTTTACAGGAAATCGTTCCACTGCACAGACTGCTTATATGACACACATACTGTGAAATGTAAAATGAGGTCACTGTTCGGTAAATCGCTTCTCGGTCGGGTAGTGGGAACAGCTCCCTGGATAAACCTGATACCCAGACTCAAAGGGCTCAAGAGAAATCTAGTCATTTCCAGGCTCTCCCCCACCTCCAGGCTGCTGCTGGGACATCCCCAGACTGCTTTGCTTTCTGCTCTCCTTTAAAAAAAAACACTCAGGAAGGAAATTCTAAAAAACCTTATTTTAAAAATTTTAGCTCAATTTTCCTGAATTATGCAGATATGGGTTGACTATAGCGACAGAGTAGAGGATTTCCTATTGGTCCCTGCTACGTGCAGGCCACGTGAGTAGCGCACACAGCTTACAACCATGCAGAGACCAGCTCCATCATAATGCAGTGCAAACTTCTCCATGCATGCAACTCCACATTCATTCACTCAGCAGGTCAAGTCTGATGAATACTGAGAGCCTTCTCTGTGGATATTGCAATGAGCAAAGCCCCCTGCCCCCGTGGGACTTGCAGTGTCGGGTGGCAGAGACAGGACAGAGGAGGAGGACAGGTAATGTGAGGGACACCAGCAGGTGTCCCAGAAAAGTCCAGCGAGTTGAGTCCTGAAAGAAGAATGGGAATAAAGGTGAGGGCCGAAGCTAAAGACGTTGCAGGCAGAGGCAAGAGCCCAGGCTGTTATTCCGGATTTGAAGGAGCCTAGGTGGAAAGGTTCAGGCTGATCTGCTCCACAGAAAGGCCACTCTGGAGACTGTGAATGCTGATTGGAAAAGGTGAGAGTAAGACAGGAACACCATCTGGGGATCAGCTCTGGTGAATGATACGACAGAGGTGAGGATGGAGAGCGATGGGTGGGTCTCAGGGCTACCAAGGAGGTGAATGGTGAGGTCTTCGTGGTAACAAATTAGATGTGGGGCGAGGGGAAAGAGAGAGCCAGGGGTGAGCACCCGCACCCCTCCATTCCTGGCTGGCATAATACAGCGAATGGGCCACCTGGGAGGCAGGAAGCCTCCTTCCAGAGATGACAACTGTAAGGGTAAAGGTCTGAGATGCGGAGGCCCTAGACCTGGGCTGGAGCAGCCCATGTGAGAAAAAAAAAAAAGTTGAGGGACTGGATTCAGAGATTTTTTTTTTTTTTTTTTTTGCGGTACGCGGGCCTCTCACCGCTGTGGCCTCTCCCCTTGCGGAGCACAGGCCCCGGATGCGCAGGCTCAGCGGCCATGGCCCACGGGCCCAGCCGCTCCGCGGCACGTGGGATCCTCCTGGACCGGGGCACGAACCCGCGTCCCCCGCATCGGCAGGCGGACTCTCAACCACTGCGCCACCAGGGAAGCCCCAGAGATTTTTTTATGAGAAAAAGAAATCCCTTTTGAGGTGAGATTTCTGGCACTCCCCTGGTTAAAAAGAAACAATGTCACAGTACGCAGGTGAGGCTACAGGAGGAAATGAAGAGGAAGGACAGAAATAAATGCTGGAAGTGAGCCGGAATGAGGCAGGCAACGAACGCTGACTATTTTTGCAAGTGAACTCATCCTAGAATTTTCTGTTTCTCCAACTGGAATCAGAGAGCTAGATCTTCCCAGAACCGTAAAGGTGGAACTAGTCCTTGAGACTAGGTGAACAGTCCACAGACACGGAGCTGGTGGCTGTCCTAGGAGCAGCGCACAGCTCTCTCACCCCTGGGTCAGAGCAGTCTTTCTAAGTCCCAGCACTGGCTTTCCAAACGTGGCATTGAGGGCTGGGGCCAGAGTCAAACGCTTGAAGTCTTTGGCAACACCCCTTTTTCTTCCCTTCCCCATCTCCAGCCAGGTCCCCCTTCAGTCCTTCCCACAACCTTGACCCAGATTTCTCCTGTTCCCAACCCGTCTATCAAAATGCATCTGCCCCGTGTTTTGTTCCTTCAGGATCCTGATCTCTCAGCGGAACAGGAGCTAACGTACAAGTCCAACCAATTCAATTCCACTGAAAAATTGCCAAGTGTGCTATTTACAGGCAGCAGACATTGAGAGGAGGGCCAGGAACAGGCTAATGTAGGAAATCTCCAGACTTTGGGCTGTGAAGAGGGTTTTTTTAATTCCTTTCTTGAAGTCTTGAGATACTGCTGAGGACAGCGGATGGACTGGCTTCCTAGGGCTGCCATAACAAAGTACCACACACTGGGTGTCTTTAAACAGACATTTATTGTCTCTCAATTCCGGAGGCCAGGAGTCTGAAACCAAGAAGCCAGCAGGCCATCCTCCCGCAAGGTGCTAGGGAAGGACCATTCTAGGCCTCTCTTCTAGCTTCTGGCAGCCGCAGGTATTCCCTGGCTTGTAGATGCATCACTCCAATCCTCCGAACTCACACGGAGTTCTCCTGTGTCCCTTCACACCATCTCCCTTTGTGTGAGTCTCTCTCTGTGCCCAAATTGCCACTTTTTATAAAGACACCAGTTATATTGGATTAGGTCCCACCCTAATGATTTCATTTTCACTCGATTACTTACATACCTTAGAAAGTGACCTATTTCCAAATAAGGTCACACTCTAAGGTACTGGGGGTCAGGACTTCAATGTATTTGGGGGAGACACAATTTAACACATAATAGTAGGTGTCCCGCAACAGCCAGGTTACAAGAGAGGAGTCAGATGGGAGGTCTGCCAGTGCCAGGATGGACAAAGTGATAATATTCGAACAGAGCTTTACTATTGTCTAGATACGAATTTTTAGAGTCTCTGTCTCATCCTCTCACAGCCCCTATGCGATCAGATTGTCATAACTTCCTTCTACCAGAGAGTAAAAGTGAGACTTGGAGCAGCACTGCCCAAAAGAAACATAATGCAAGCCACACATGGAATTTCCAAATTTCCAGAAGCCACATTTTTTAAAAGTAAAAAGAAACAAGTGAAATTAATTTTAATAATATATTTTGTTTAACTAAAGACATTAACATTCTAACATGTAATCAGTATAAAAATTATTGAGATAGGGCTTCCCTGGTGGCGCAGTGGTTAAGAATCCGCCTGCCAATGCAGGGGACACGGCTTCAAGCCCTGGTCCGGGAAGATCCCACATGCCGCAGAGCAACTAAGCCCGTGCGCCACAACTACCGATCCTACACTCTAGAGCCCTCTAGCCACAACTACTGAAACCCGCGTGCCTAGAGCCCGTGGTCTACAAGAGAAGCCACCGCAATGAGAAGCCTGCGCACCGCAACAACGATCCAATGCAGCCAAAAATAAATCAATAAAACAAATAATTTTTAAAAAATTAAAAAAAAATTATTGAGCTATTCTACACCCTTTTTTTACACCAAGTCTTTGAAATGCAGTATGCATTTCACAAAACACATAACTATTAAAACCTTAAACGGTCCTAAAATGATCTTTCATTCCTTCAGTGGTATGCATAGTACCACACCCTAGAAGAGCAGATCTGACAGGCAAGACGGACCCAACAGCCCCACTCACCCAAGGAAGACTACCTAATAGTACACACTACCTTTCAGTGACCACTCCCTATGGCCTAGGTACCAAGCTTAGAATGTCACATACATGCAATCTTATGTATATATTATATATATATAATCTGATGAAAGCTTACCTAACATGCAGTAACTCTAGAGATATATAAGCAATGCTCTTTAGAGGAATGGCAGGAGCAGAAATGTAATGTTTCAGGATTTCTGAAAGTGCCTGACCTACCGACAAATGTGGCTCTGGTGAGGTGAGTGAGGCTGGGTGCGTTTGTGTGCAGAGATGGGTCTAGAAGAGCAGTTTGAGACCGTGCTTCAGAAAGTCTCAATGTCACACTAAGGAACAATGATTTAGTTCTGGAAATCATGAAGCATCACTAGAGGTTTTAAAATTAGGGAGTGAAATGAGCACACGCGTACTTCCAGATGATGATTCTGACGGCAGTGTGGAAGGTAGGCTGCAGAGACCAGAGCCTGGTGCCAGGGAGGATGAAAACCAGCAGGCCTGTTACGCAGGGGCAGGGGGAATGAAGAGGGCGGAGTCATCTCGTAGCTGAGACAGACGGGCGTGGCGGTGTCGGAAAATAAAAGAAACGGAAGGTGGGCCCTCAAAAGTGACTTTGGATTTTCTAATTCAGATGATGCCACACACTGAGATGAAATTAACGGGGTGGGGAGTGGATTCAAGGATAGACGGGATGAGCTCTGCTTTAGCTCCATGGGGAATTGAAAGGCCTTGGGATCTCCATGGGAAGCTGGCCACAGGCAGCTGGAAATAAGATCTAAACTCAGGAAGGGTAAGGGCTGGAGGTGCTAGTTTAGGATTCATCAGCCAAAGGGCAATGGTCACGGGTTGGGGTGGGGGGGAGTGATGGCAATTAGCAAGGAGACCTGGCAGCTGAGTGTAGAGGGCAGGTAGAAGAAGGGCTGATGGAGGAGGCTGAGAGGGAGATGGTCGAGGGGCTGAAGGGAGGAACGGAGGACAGAGGCAAAGCACTCAAGCAGAGAACAGTCGACAAATTCCAATACTGCCGAACAGTAATGTACATGCGGGAACTAAGAAGAGGGTCTGAGCTGTGCCTCAGTTTCCTCCTCTGTAAATACGAGTTGGAGCCAGAGGCTTCTGATGCTCCTTCCAGCTCAGTCACTGGGGTGACAGCCCAGGGACAGTGGCCTCAGCACAAGTCTTGCCTGGATCTGAGGCAGCCCTGGGGCACTTGGTCATGTATGCTCCCCGGTGCCCCAGTACCCATGTGCACCTCAGGGCAACCGTGGACCCCTACTTGGATTTCATTCTCACAATAGCCGTGTCTATTATCACCCCCATCTTATAGGTGGGAAAACTGAGGCTTGGTGAGGCTAATTATTTGCCTGATGTCATAGGGTTTAAGGGATTTGAATCCAGTCCGAAGAAATTGAATTCAGGGTTCGCTGATCAAATAGTCTTTCTCACCCTCACACCTGCAACACCTGGGTCATCTTTCCAATCCTGTCTCCAGGTTCAAAAAATGATAGCGCTCCCCTTCTTTCTTAGTCATTATCATTTCAGTGCTGATCAAATACCTACAATGAACAAGTATTATTATGAACATCAGGGAAAAAATCGTTTTAGGAAGAGTGTGATTCAAAAGAGTTTAAAGGGGAACTGCCCCACATGCTCCCAATTAGGACTTCTCTCCTGAGATTAACAAGTTTATGGTTGGGCTTGATACTATAGCAATTTGGGTCTATATCTTTTTTTTTTTTTTTTTTTTTGCGGTACGCAGGCCTCTCACTGTTGCGGCCTCTCCCACTGCGGAGCACAGGCTCCGGACGCGCAGGCTCAGCGGCCATGGTTCATGGGCCCAGCCACTCCGCGGCATGTGGGATCTTGCCAGACCGGGGCACGAACCCGTGTCCCCTGCATCGGCAGGCGGGCTCTCAACCACTGCGCCACCAGGGAAGCCCTGGGTCTATATCTTAATCTCTTCCACTCCATTTTAAGTACCTGCAGACCTGCAGGAACATACCATATTTTTTTTTTTTTACAGTTTTTTTGAGGTATAAGTCACACACCATACAATTCACCCATTTAAAGTGTTCAATTCAGTTGTTTTATTCACAGAAATATGAAACCATCACCACAATTTAGAACATTTTCATCACTTTAAAAAGAAACCTCCTACACTTTAGCTATCACACCTCTGCCCACCCCCTCCCCAGCCACTATTCTACTTTCTGTCTCTATAGATTTCCCTATTCCGGACTTCCATATGAATGGAATCATAATATGTGGCCTTCTGCGATTGGCTTCTTTCACTTAGCAAAATGTGTTTAAGGTCCATCGCATTCATACTGTAGAATGTGTCAGTACTCCATTCCTTTTTCTGACCAAGTAACATTCCACTGTATGGATATAGCACCTTTTAATTATCCACTGTCCACTGATGGACATTCAGGTGGTTTGCACATTTTGACTATTATGAATGATGCTGCTATGAACATCTGAATACAAGTTTTGTGTAGACATAAGTTTTCATTTCTCTTGCATTTATGCCAAGGAGTGAAATTAAGGAATAGACCATATTCGTTCCTCTTTCCACTACAATGCCTAGCGTTGTGCTTCAGGCAGTGTGAGGCCTCAGTGGATATTTGTCAAGTGAGTGAAAAGAATACAGTTCTCAGCATAAGATATTAAAGCCAAAGGGTCCACCTAGGTGCCACCAAAGCCTGTGACCACCACCCTGGCTTCCCCAGATTGACTAAAATAAACGTCCATCTTGTTTCTTGCTCATTGTGATTTTGCCTCTTTCTCCTGCACTTCAGGAACTGATGAAGCCACCATCATTCAAATCCTATCAAGCAGGACATCGAATGAGAGGCAACAAATAAAACAAAAGTACAAGACAACGTATGGCAAGGTGACGCCGAGGGTCCTCGGCCGTGCGCGCACGGCCTTGGTCTTGACTGTCTCTTCTGCTTCTTTTATGTTCCCAAGACAGTGAGGACTATCCTTAAAGCTTTATTGAATTAGCCCAAGAGAAACAAAATGAAACAACCATTTAAAACTTTAATTGACTTCAGAAAAACTGAAATGGCCTTGTTAACAGCCTGTAAAATCAATACTGGTTAACTCATTATTTTTCCAATTGACTTCTTTTTAAGTTGATTCCTCAGTCTTTTTTCCCCACTCATTTGGATTAATTCCACATATTAACTTATAGATAGGCCAGGGATTTGAAAACCAGTTTTCACAGGTGGGTCTTTATGTAAGAATTCTTCATTTATTCAGGTGTCTTCAAGAATGATATATTCTTCATAAGTGATTGTTACAAAAACTAAAAAAACAAAAACCAAAACCAAAAAACCCTCCATTTCGTTAAGCATCAACACCTTTTTCTTTCTTTGCGTATCTTTTCTTTCATTCTTCTTGTTGATGGTGTTACATTTAGAAATCTTTAAGAATGCATTAGGCTTTCTGTTTTCTTTATTAATATAGCATGAACACGATTTAACATTTTCTTAATGTCATTAGAATTATCAGTTTGCCAAATAAATACGAATTATTATGCGGCATTCTAATCCAAATTTATACTTCCTTTACAGTTTCAGTAACTCTATGTATAAATAGATATAGAGATAGAGGTGGAGTTTCTTACTTATTTGTCACTGGGGAAGCAACAGTCTCTCTAGGCCTTGGTCTCCTCACAAAATGAAAATGGTAATTTGCCTCCCTTCTCAGGCTGCCGTGAGAATCAAGCAGGGTAATGCTGGCACCTACCAGCAAAGGGAGGTTGTGATAGGTGTGATTGTCTCCACCTTACAGAGAGAAAAAGTGGAGCGCATCTGTTTAAATGACTCATGCAAAACCACACACTTAGTAGGAAAAAGAACCAGCATTCAAATCTAAGTCTTCCATCTCCAGGGCCAGTCTCCACTCCTGAAGAATCCATTGCCATGAGAGGAGCTGTTTATTCATACATTAAACAGTCCAGACAGCTGTGCTTTTGTAGTTCTGCTTCCCTCTTCGCAATCAGGCTTGTCAATGTCACTCATTGATGACCTTGGTGAAAATAAGTGCAGTTTCAGTTCAGCTGCATTTAATTGAATTGAATGACATTGAACTTGCATCCTTGTCAGCGCGCCTGACTATAGAATCCTCTCAAGTGCCGTGTCTACTTATATCCTACCGATACGGAAAGTCAGATACAGGCGTCTTAAGCTTTGGTGTAAAATAAGTGTAAATGGGTTCAAAGTGAGGACTCAGGGGCTCTGTTGCACAAAACTCTGCAACACCTACATCTGCCAATCATTTGCTTACTTTCCAATTCTCAGCTGTGTTTCAAACAGCTGGAACTGCCAAAGAGGTGATCGAGAATCATATCACAAAGCTAGAAGACATTAGAGACAATCAAATCTAAAGTCAGCTGAGCTCCAAAGAGAATAAGTATCCCAAGGTGACACAGCTAGTTAGCAGGAAACCAGGATTAGAGCCGAAGAATCCTGAGCTGGCTCCTAGGTCCAAACAGAATGTAAACACACAAGGATTTGTTTTCAACCTTGTGACGTACGAGAGCAGCCAGCTGGGATTTCTCTTCTCTACGGTTCTATATAATGCCCATCTGACTTGGAAAAATATTTCCAGTCTTCAGGTTGATCCACACCAGAGTACTGACCAAAGGCCTGTCTTCACAAGATCAGGTTAGATGCAGCAACTGCCATGGGATGGAGCCAGTAATATCACAACCTGCTATTAAGACTGCAGATCCCAGGACCTTGGACAAAAATCTTCTGGGATTTTCCTCCCAGGTCCGGAGCTCAGAGGTTCATTTGAGAAATAGTTGATTTGCCTTCTCTCTGAAAGTTCCTTTCAACATGAAATAATCATCATCATCACTTATTGAACATTGAAAATGTGCCAGGCACTGTGTTCAGTGTTTACAAGGACTGTCTTATTTAATTCTCCCAACAACCTTAAGAAGTAAGTCTTATTATTCTTCCCATTTTTCAGAGAAGGAAACTGACAGTTGGTGAACTTAAGCACATTTCCCAGGTCGCAGAGCTACGTGACTGTGTTGTTAGACATCATGCCATGGTGCTGAGTAGCCAGGCCCACCCCATGCTGTAATTTGGTCTATCGGCTTCCAGTCTGACCCACACGGGGCTGTCTCTGTGTGAAGGTCCTGCTCTGAGGTCCTGCATTTAACTTGGGACATTGATGACTCTAGTTGGACTGAACGCCCATTCTTGACGCTTTTCTCATTAAACCATCAGGTCGGAGGGAGACAGTAGGAGCAGGCGGTTCACCTGTGATTGGAGGGGCTTGCCCCAAACAGGGTGCCTGTGAGAATTTCATGCACTTCCCTTCCCCCACCTGAGTTCTTTCCCACGTGTGTCCCTTTCAGAATTTAACAAAATGCCAAAGTGACTGTATATCAGGTTTGCCCAGGACAGTCCCTCGTTAATTCCTGTTGTCCCCCTGCAATTATTAATAGTGCCCCCCCTTTCACTGTCAAAAGCATCTCAACTTGGACAATGAATGATCTGGTCTCCTAGAGATGACAAACCTGTATTTCAGTCTTCTCTAGCCAAGTATTTGGAGATGAGTCCTTTATCTTATTGAGGTTCAGTCCATGGGGATAATGCAATACCTCTCCTGCCAGGGCTGTTTTAGGGATCAGTGAGGAAGCTCTCTGAACCCCAAAATATTCTGCAAATGCTGGTTGTTACTTTGATTCATCTTTGGGGTCCCCAGCCCTGAGCAGGGGATCTTCCCTCTGCCTCTCTGCCAGCCTTGGCAGCAGATGGATGGGCACTTGGGAGACGACTGTCCTCCAGGTCACTCATGCCTGTAGAGCTCCAGTCTAGACTGTGCCCCGTGTGTCCACAGCAGGTGTCCTGCGGTGGGGAGAGCAGACACCTGTCCCTCTGCTCTCAGCACGTTCCCAGACAAGACTCTCACTGTCTTCCCACAGGACCTGGAGGAGGTGCTCAAGAAGGAGCTGAGTGGATACTTCGAGAAGACAGCCTTGGCCCTTCTGGAACACCCCAGCGAGTATGCCGCCCGGCAGCTGCAGAAGGCCATGAAGGGCCTGGGCACGAATGAGGCAGTGCTCATCGAGGTCCTGTGCACGAAAACCAATAAGGTGAGTCCCAGCCGAGCCCTGGACCAACTCCCAAGGGAGCGTCCATATGCCCACCAGAGATGGCTACAGCAGCCAGAAGGGAAAGTCCTCCCTGCATTCCACCCACGGGGTGAGCAAGTGTCTGGGCAGAAACGCGTCCACTTGGTTCACACTGGAGAGATCCCTCTTCCGATCTTCTGATGGTCATTCTTGGTGTCGCTGCTCCTGGCTTGACAGGATAGATCCTTCCAGAAGCACAGTGTCAATCCAGCTTTCATTTTTCTCAAGAGATGCACAGTTTTACATGAAGGAGGAAGGTTCTACTTTACCCTCCCAGCCTGACTTTGCGGGTCTCCTGGCACAAATAATACAACAGTCCAAGCATGGCTGCATCTAGCGGAGAGCACAAGAAAAGGCAGGGGGGTGGGGGGGTGCCAGGGGGGTCCCAGTGAACACCCCCGGGGCCGCCACCACTTCCCCAGAGGTTTCCATGTCCTCTATCCTGTCCTTCCCTGGTCCCTTGGGCACATGCCACCATCTCAGGAGCTGAAAAGGACGTTCGTTAAGGCCCTCGCAGAAGCCCATTCATCTTTGGTTCCAGAACCCATAAGGGCCAAGGACTTCATCAGAAGAGAGGGCCCACAGGGCATTATCTGGGGAACCCCTGCCTCTTCCACAACACCCATCACATAGAATGGGGAGGTCCAGCGAGGAAATGCCAGGAAAATCCAACACTCTTGAGGCCTCCGGGTAGGAAGCAGAAACAGCACTTGGAGCAGATGGCGAGGAAAGATGCCCCAGCGCTCTGACACTGCAGTGCCGTTTGAGCCCCCGAGTGCCTACCACCTGGGCTGGTTCCTGCTGCCCAGCCTGTGCCGTCCACCCACGTCTCCTGAAGCACCACCAGGCTCCACGCTACAGCTGCAAACCCCTTTCCTGAACATCTCTGGACTTCTCTTCTTCCCAAAGGATAATAAAACCCCTCCATTTGGGGAGTTTCAGGTTAGGATTGTGCCTTAAGGGAAGGTTAGCACAGGAGGGCGGTATCAATTCAGTCCAACAACCACACAACTCTCCTTACTCAATATTCCCATCCTTTCCAGAAGCACCAAAGTCCTAGCGACCAGGCAGCCAATATTTGGGCAGCCTGCCTTGGCAAGAAGGTTAATTTGGTCGTTACTTTTCTAATCACACTTGCCTACACGTGGTTCACCCTCAGCCTAATTTCTTTCAGGTCCTGGTCTCAAACAATGAACAGGTTCTTTTTTTTTTTTTTTCAATCAAATAGATCTGACAGTAAAAAGAAGAAAAGCAGGAAGAGAGCAGGCCCTGGGTTCAGGCAGATCCTGAGAGTGGGCTGGAAGGAGGAGAAAGGGGAGGGGGCTGCAGAGTCACAGGTGTTCGGCCCCCACCTGCTTCCTCCTCTCTCCCACCCACTGAAGCAACATCTGCCTGGCCCTCATCTTCTATCGCTCCCTCTCCCTTCTCCCCATCACTGCCCCATGACTTTCATTTTAAACAGTTTATGAGCGATGCTGTAGGGAAATGCCTGCTCTTATACGCTGCTGGTTCAAGTGTAAACGGAGGCAGCTCCCAAGTGGGTCAAGCCATTGCAATATACAGCCATACTCTGTTTCATTGCGCTTCGTTTTACTGCGATTTTGCAAATAGCATGTTTGTGGCAACCCTTCATTAAGCAAGCCTATCAGCACCATTTCTCCAAAAGCATTTGCTCACTTCCTGTCTCTGTGTCATATTTTGGTATTTCTCACAATATTTCAGACCCTCCACTGGCAGAAAGATGATGACTTGCTGAAGGCTCAGGTGATGGTTAGAATTTTTAGCAATAAAGTTTTTTTTTTTGTTTTTTTTTTTGCGGTACACGGGCCTCTCACTGTTGTGGCCTCTCCCGTTGCGGAGCACAGGCTCCGGACGCGCAGGCTCAGCAGCCATGGCTCACGGGCCCAGCCGCTGTGTGGCATGTGGGATCCTGCTGGACCGGGGCACGAACCCGTGTCCCCTGCATCGGCAGGTGGACTCTCAACCACTGCGCCACCAGGGAAGCCCGCAATAAACTATTTTTAAATTAAGTTATGTGCATTGCTTTTTTAGATATAATGCTATCGCACACTTAACAGACCACAGTAGAGTATAATCATAACTTGTGTGTGTACTGGGAAACCGAAAGATTCGTGTGACTCGCTTTATTATGATACTCATTTTATAGGGGTGGTCTGGAACCAAACCCACAGTATCTCCAAGGTATGCCTGTAAAGCAGTTCTTCCTGGCACACACCCTGGAGAGAGGCTTGCACTCCTATACACAGCAAATTGTTTACTGAGTGCAGCCTTGTTTGAAGTAGAGAAAAATTGAACACAGCCTAAATGTCCATCAGTCAGAGGCTGGCTAAATAAACAGGGGCTTACTGTAGGATGGAACCTTTTGTATCCATTTAAGAAAAACACTAGGTGACTAACTAATGTACAAGCCTAGCTGGACCTCCAAAGCCTATTACTGAGTGAAAAAATAAGTCAAAGAACAAACAATATGAACAGTATTCTACTTTTTAAACACATACACAAAACAGTTCTATATATTTGCAGTAGCACAAACATATGTATACAAACGTAAAGGGAAAATATGCACTGAACTTCTAACACTGGCCACCTGGGTGGGGAAGGGAGAGTGAGATGGGGTGAGAGGGTAGTGAAAGAAGATGTTAGCTTAGCTGTAATGTTTTCACTTTTAACTAAGGATGACATATGCTAAAGGACTCCACACAGCTGGGGACTTGCTCTAGGCCTAGACCTTGACCTGTAGGGACAACCCCCTTTGCAGGAAGTCACAAAGGCATCCTGTGCCCAGAGACAAGCTCCTGCCTCTTCCCTTTGCTTGTCTCTGCCTATATTATTGATTAACCCCACCTTGGAGTATTGATTTTTTTTTATTACCTCTCCTAGGAAATCATCGCCATTAAAGAGGCCTACCAAAGATGTAAGTGACCGTTTGTTCTGACTTTAAAGAATGTTCCTTCCAAAATACCTCTGCGAGACTAAATCTGCTTTCTCTCCTCCTTTCTTCTTCCCCAAAAGTATTTGACAGGAGCCTTGAATCAGATGTCAAAGGTGACACAAATGGAAGCCTAAAAAAAATTCTGGTCTCCCTGCTACAGGTAAAAGTAAAAAGGTCTAACCTGCCTTATGATCTTGGGAAACAGCCCTTGGCAGCATGGGACCATGGTGAAAAAGGCAATTTCGATGATAAACATTTCCTTCTTTTATTAAAAATGGTACTGAGGGATCATCAACCTGTGCTCTGTCAGCCCAGCTCATGTGAAATTATTCGATGGGCATTTTTCCCATCATAGCAATCCACCTAGTCATTTGCAGTTTACAATCCCTTTTTGTTAGTGAGTTATCTCATTAAGCATCACCACCTCACTTTGCCAGTGAGGAACCTCTAGGTGTACACACAGTAAGACACAGCTTAGGAGCAAGAACCAGCCCATCTGACCCCAAGTAGGGCCCTTTTCATGACACAACTTACCTCCAGGATTCACCCCAAGTCTAGGCCTGTAAGAACTGCTGCAGGGAGCTTGGCCTGGAAAGCAGGGCTTTAAGAATTGGCCCTGCTAGGATACAGCCCCCGCGGCCCCCAGCCAGATGGCATCCGCACTCTCATTGACACACCCACCTTTATGAGCTTTGTGTGTTTCTCTGCTTCATTACTCTCGATGTGGAGAGACTGATAGCAGAGAATACACAGAGTGGGCTTCACCTGTAGCACGAAGAGTATATAAGTGTTCTCCTGCTGTATAACAAATTGCTGCAAACTCAGCAACCTAAACTATGCAGGCCCATGATCTAGCGGTTTCCATGGGGCAGGGGTCCTGTTGCGGGTTAGCCAGGGTCTCGCCAGGCTGAAATCAAGGTGTCGGCCAGGGCTGCCATCTCATCTGAGGCCTGGGGTCCTCTTCCAAGCTCACTGGCTGTTGGTAGATTTCGGTTCCCTGTGGTTGTATGACTGATGTCCCTGTGTTCCTGCTAGCTGTCAACCAGAGACCACTCAGCTCCTAGAGGCCATCTGCAGTTCCCTGTCGTAGCCCCATAGACAGTTCAGAGCATGGCTATTTGGTTTCTTCCAGGCCAGCAGGAGTTCATGTCTCTGACTTCTTCCATCTCTGACCTTAACGAGCTCACCTGATTGGGTCAGACCTACCCAGGATAACTGATTAGGGATTTTAATTACATCTATAAACATCCCCTTTGCCATATAAACATAATATGATCACAGGAGTGGTATCTCACCATATTCACAGGTCTTACCCACACTCAAAAGAAGGGGATTATACAAGAGTGTGGGCCACCTGGGTCATCTTAGAATTCCACCTGCCACTAAGGGCTTAGGTTAGACCTCCAAAACTTTCCATGACCAACATTCAGGGCTCTTCAGGGCTGGGACCCTGAGAAGTGAAATTTGATATTTTGGAAGGAAGACTAATAGCTTCCCAACAGACTCATTCTAGGGGACATCATGAGGTTTCTTAGAGGTCAGTGGGGTTTGTGAGTGACCCTGGTTTCTACAAAACAAAAGGAAAAATGTGTTGTCACAGAAGCTACTCTGTTTATCAGTTGTGCCCAAAAGATGGCAGCAAAGAGCAGCATTGCCACTTTGCCAGGTTTTGTCTAGCTTCAGGCCACCCCTCTGAAATCACCCCCTTTTCTGGGACTTTCCCTTTTTGTTTTCTGTGGTCAAGCAGGAACTCAAGTTAATAACAATGTGTTGATTTTTCTAGGCTAATCGCGAGGAAGGAGATAATGTAGACAAAGATCTAGCTGGTCAGGATGCCAAAGATCTGTACGATGTAAGTATGCAGATGTGCCAGTCTCTGCAAATCCTTTTTTTTTTAATTAACATTATTTTCAACAACTGTTACTTTATTTTATGTGAATTGGAATTACCTGGGAAATAAGTATGATCTTTAAAATATTTTTCATATATACGGTCTTCATGAACCTGAAAGAATTGCTTTTTCTATTCTTATATTCTGGGGTTAACCACCTTAGATCCATTTTGGAACAAGGGAAGGTATAAATGATATAAATATGTGAGGTGTACTTGTGGGTTAGAAGTTTAAAGTGCCATCGATCAATGTGGCTTAGATTCAGTGCATATTTTATTGTTTCCTGTAAGGGAGGCCTGGTCACAGCTCTGTTGATTCAGTCTTTTTGCAAAAGGCTTTTTCAAAATGTTTGCACCCGGCCCTCTAGGCAGGGGAAGGCCGCTGGGGCACGGACGAGCTTACCTTCAATGAAGTCCTGGCCAAGAGGAATCACAAACAGTTACGAGCCACCTTTCAAGCCTACCAAGTTGTAAGTGATCCAGTACTAAGGCAAGGAGTTCGCACGGAAACTGAGTCTCAAGTTATTTCCCAAAGAAGCCGAGTTCTGGGATGTGGAACTGGGCGGCAGGGGGTGGGGTGTCTTTTACAATAGTGGTTCTCAATCGGGGTGATTTTGCACCCCCGAAGGGATATTGGATAATGTCTGGAAACATGTGGGGTTGTCACAACAAGGTGCACTGGGGCAAGCGGCACTATTGGCATCTAGAGCGTCAAGGCCAGGGATGCTGCTGAACAGCCCACAGTGCACAGGGCACCTCCCACAACAAACAGTCATTCGGCTCCCCGTGCACTGCTGAGTCTGGGAAACCCTGCTTTGCAACAGAGGCTAGGGAAGCAGGGGAGTGTCAAGTTTAGGAGCAAAGCCCTAGAGTCAGAGGGTACAGGTTCAAGTCCCGGTTCTATCACTAACAAGTGACTTGATGTCACCATCCTCATCTGTAAAACAGGGACCGTGAACATCAACACCCCACCCTCACGGGGTTATTTTAGGTGTTAAATAAGATGAATATAAAAGGCTCAGGACAGTATCTGGCATGTGGTAAGCTTACTTATGTTTGCTGTTACTATTATTCCAATTGACAGTTGGGCTGACAGTGCCTACTGCTCCCAAAACAGATATGATAATACCTCAGAGATACACTCTTGGAAAGACGTGTATCAGTTACTTTTATACAATTATTGTTTTTAATCTAATGATAATTTTAAGTCAACGAGGTGAGTTAGCTATTTCAAGGCACTTAGTGGTTAATCCTTCCCTGAAAATCAGTCTTTAATTGCAAGAAGACCTTTGTGGAATATCAGATTTTGTTTTGGTCTCCTATTTTGTATTTGTGGAATGGTTTTAAAGGACATCTGTACCCTGTGTCTCATTTCAATTTCACAAGAATACTGTAACTCAAAAGTAGGCTGAAGACCCATTGTTACCCACAACTGCTGGTGGAGGAAAATCTGTTACAAGTAAGGAACCATCTGTAACTTATCAGGACCACACAGCAAGTCAGTAGCAGAAAGTGGATAAGAATTCCAAGATTCCCCAGCCTGAGCTCCTACCTCAGCTAGAGCTGGCCGCTCCTCACTCAAAATAGCATTTCCTATGTGTTGCCAGCAGATGAAAAGACAACAAAGCTTTGGAATTTTATCATCACTGTATATAAGCCCTTAGGGCCCTCTGCTTTCAAATCCTGCCCAGAGCCGTGATCAAAGGCAGCTGACCCTGTACTCCCCTGGCCCCTGGGCCTGGAGCTGTGTAGCCTGAGCTGGAAGCCTTCTCCATGACCTAGACCCCCTTCCCATAAGACTGGGGCCATGGATGGAGTTTCTGGGGTGGCTGTCATTGGAGATCACTATAGAAACACACATATGTGTGAGGGTGTGTGTGTGTGTGTGTGTGTGTGTGTGTGTGTGTGTGTACATGAGCTACTGACTATCTAAGGATACTCCCTAGGCCGATTGTTCTCAAAATTAATCCCCAAACAGCAGAATACGTATCATTTGACACAATGTTTAAAATGAGAATTCTTAGTGCCGGCCCTGGACTTACTGAATCAGCTTCCTTGGAGTTAGGGTCCTATAGTCTGTGTTTTAACAAATCTTCCAGATTCTGATACATGTTAAGGTTTAACAAGTCTGCTCTAGGCTACTAGCTGTATGACCCTGGGCAAGTTATTAAGGGTTCTGTGCCTCAGTTCCCCCAACCGTATAATAGGGATAATAATAGTACCTACTTCACAGGGTTAGTAAGGATTAAATGAATTAACAGATTTAAAGCATTTATTGCCTGGCATGACGTAGGTGCTCAATTAACATTAGCAGTTGTTATGAGTCGCCTTATGTGAACCGACAGTGTCAAAAAACAGAGCTAAAACTCAAATGGTCAGTAAGAGAATCAATTGATCTGATAATCCTTTACATGAAACCAGCTCTAAAATGCTACCTATTCATCATTCCGAAAGCCTTGTTGGAACATTGTTCATCTTGATCTTTATCATTGATCTTCTGAGTTCATCCTGATCTTGGGAACCTGGCTCCATAAATTTTCTCATGGTCTCTGGCTAAAAGCACTAAGATGCTAGGGTCAGATCAGTGAAGTGTGTCATACGGCATAGGTTGTCCTGGCATAGAGTCGAATTTTAATTTTGGGCACAAAAACTCAGGTTTTTGCCCTTAATCTGCCCTCTAAACCTGAGTCTTAACTGTTGACGCTCTCAGAGATCCCAGCCCAAGCAACAAAGCTTCCCCAACTCTGCGGCACCATGAAAGATTATCACCGCCCCCAAATCTACCAAATATGAAAGGCTTGTAGAGTTATAAAGCTCCCAAAACATGGCTCAGTATAAATTGTAGGTACACACACCCGTAGCCCCAGGTCACTGCCTCACCACCACACCCCTCACCATAAAGTTCTCCCCTTCCCTAAAGTGTTCCTAAGCCCATTCCAGAACCTTTAGCCCTTTAACTGCTATAACCAGAGTACACAGGGCTCTGCCGTGGGCACGCTGTCAGTTTGGGGCATTGGTTTTAAAAGAAAGAAACGTGTCTCCTATTCTTCTAATAATCTCCCCACAGGCAATGCTACCTGGTAAACTAGAAGCCTTAGAGGCTTGTCTGGAATCCACCCTGGCAATGGGTTTTTGTACCGAGATCAGAAAACCTGTTTTTGTCCAAAGAGCCCCCTAAGAATTAAGTGTTCCGATAAGTGAGAAGCATTCCATTTGCAAAGGAGCGTCTCAGTAGCTTGGGCCAGTGGACTGTTTTCCATTTGTGCTCAATGGAGTCCCTGGAGGTGGCTTGGTAGCTACCAGGAGGGAATGGGGGGGAGGAGGTAGGTAGAGAAGAAAGGGCAATGCCGTCTCACTGTATCTCATGAATAGTGCCCCCGGAGTTGGGCAGCAAAGAGACTGAGAGGCCAGGAACCTGGCATTACCGTCTAGGGCTGAGGTAAGGAGCCCATCTCCCGCCTCCCCAGAACAGCTCTGCTTTCCTGCTTTTATCTGTTGTGTAGGCTGAGATGCTACAGAAAATTTAAAAACACTGTTCTAGCCCAGTACTAACAATAATAATGGAAAGTGGTTTAATGTGAGGATTTTTTTTTTTTTTTTACTAAGCACAGACCTGTGTGAGGACAATGTCCTCTTGAAACACAATCTCAGTCTACACAACAAGAACCCTGTTCATGGGAAAAGTGATAGCAGTTTCTTCTGAAATACCAGCTCCCACATCCAACCCCCAACACCTCAGAAAAGCTAAGAAAGGGACTGAAAGCCCCCCCAATCCAATCCCCTTCTTATCTAGGTCGATTCCACACCAGACCTCTAGATGGGCCAACTATGATGAGGACATCAAGCTACGGGTTTCATTAAATCTGGACCCTCCTTCCCCCCATATCTATTGTGCTCGTATCACAAAGAATATGTTGTTTACCAGTGTTTTCAGAATAAACTACATAAACTCCACTGGCATGTCCTCAAAGGTCCCAATTATTTATAGACTCACAATTGTGTCATATCCTCAGGAGATAATTTCTAAGAAAGAAGTTTCAGTATTTCTAATGCTTAATTGCATTTCCCAAACCCAACCAAAAGTTCTCCTTTCTCTTTATATGCCTGCCCTGAGCTTGGCCCAGGCGGTACTTGTGTTAAGCGTGGTCACAATTTACTCTGAACTTCAGCTTCTATAAATATTTGGAAGGAAACCTAATGTGTAATGCTGTGCAGAACAAGCTGGCGGTGAATAAAAGATCATCTGGAGTCTCCCCAGAGGGAAAGAAAGCAGCATTTGACGTGGTCAGCCCCTGGCTCCCAGCCCAAGTAGCCCCACAGTACCAGAAACATTAGACCGAGTCCTTACCATGAACTTCACAACCTCTATTCATGTCACCCAAAGTGTAGGTGCCCGAGCTCCCAGTCTCAGTCCACAACGGAGGAAGGTGTGGGAGATGATTATAACCATAGCCTCCTGGAAAATTGGAAATGGAAAGAATTTTTATAAACACATAGGAAACTCAAGTACGATAGAAACATAAAGAATATTGTTGCAGTATTTATTCATTGTTTTTCCACTCCCGGATTTCACAGAGGAGGAAACTGAGGCTGAGGGAGTGGTCCTGACTGGGGTCACATCCATTAGGGGTCAAATCGGGACTAACTCCTAGGCCATGAGAGTCCCCACTCAAATGGCGGGCAACCATCCCCAGCCCTGCAAGGGCTGAGGCCAGAGAGGAATCCCAGAGTTCCTCTGGTCCTCGCGTGACCAAATCTGGAAGAGTCTATTGCTTTTTGTAGAAGAACGAGCCTCAAGTGCACCAAGGCCAAAAGCAAAACCTAAACTAACAGCTGCACTTTCTTTCTCCAGCTCATTGGCAAAGACATCGAAGAGGCCATTGAAGCAGAAACGTCAGGAGATCTGCAGAAGGCCTACTTAACTCTTGGTAAAGTAAAGCTAGGAAAGCCCCTGATTTGGGTTGGGCTCCCTGGAACCAGACTTGGAGACAGAGGTTTGTGTGCAGGAAGCTTTCAGGGAATAGCTTGGGAACCACACATCTAAGCAGCATTGCGAAGGGAGAGAATGAATGTGATGCAGCTGCAACAGGAGCTGTGCTGGTCCCCCAAGGAGCCCTGAAGTCAGGATGTCCAAAGTGGAGGCAAGGGGACCAGGTCTCCACACCCCACATCAAGCAGCTGTCAGGCTGCACCCAGGGAGCATCTGCAACCTTGGGGAAGATAGCTGCCTCTTTTGACTCCTAACGGATATGACCCCAGTCAGTCCCTCCCTCCTGAGAAGGGACTCAACCCTGAGCAGCCAGCAGGTAACACTTGGCATGAGTGCCTGCTGTCCTGAAGACAGCAGCTGGGGGAGCTACCACAGCATCCACGACAGTCCCACTAAGATCATGGAGCCCCGAGAGCCTCCATCAACAGCCTGGGACCATCGTCTAGTCTCGTGGGGCAGCATGCGGTTCATGTGACACACACTCAAAAGCACCCAGGTTCGGATCCAGGAACAAGTTTCTGCGGGTGCCTGATGGCCCAAGGGTGACCTTTTCCATTTGGTTCCCTTCAACACTGGAATGAATGAGGTCTGTGTAGAAAGCAAGGCGGGGGAGACTAGATCAAGGCCGTGCCAAGCAAACGCCAGGCATTTCTCTCCAGGTGTTGCCCGTAGGCAGGAAATAGCAGAGAGGTGGGTACCGGGCTGTGGCTGGCAGGCTCCTTTCTCATTTTTGCAAGCCCCGGAATGAAGGCATTGTCCATTGTCCACACTCCGGTGGTGAGGAGGCCAGGGCAGCAACCCAAATGGCACGAGAAATGGAGAGAATATCCCCAGAAGAAGAGGAAGAACCAAAAAAGCAGCCCCTGGAAGCTACAAAATGTGCTCTCGCTGCCAAACCCTTTTGTTTTGTTTTTCTCATGGGATTTGGGGGGCAATGTCAGCAATTGATTTTTTTTTCCACCCTCATTTTGCATTCAGATTAGCAGGTCTGCTATTGTTATAGAGGCCTGAACATCCTTAATGTCACTCCCGTCGCACAATGGATACACACAGATGACTGTCCTTAGGGCTTTAAGGATGAGTGTGTTAAGTAAACGGAGAGATCTACTCATGGCCCAGCTACAAGGCTCCAAAGCCTTTCCGTACCTGCAGTGTAAAGAAGCAGGAGAACGCCAGAGTACCTGCAGTGTAAAGAAGCAGGAGAACGCCAGAGTTCAGTCAGAAGATTAATACTAATTCTTATTAGTATTAAGTATTAATGGTAATAAAACCATTCAACCCTTTAACATTTACTTAGCACCTGCCTGGGCCAGCAGTTGAGCCAGGCGTGGGGATCAGAGGTAAATAGGTCCAGTTCCTGTTCTTAAGAAGCTTCAAACTCATGGCAGATACACACAAATCAACAGACTGAGCTACAGTAAAGATAAAACCAAAACCAATCAGAGCAAGGCAGGTACAGAGGAAGGAAAGGACCCATCCCTACAGTTGGGGGACCATGAAATGCAGGAGCTGGGTGGACTCCACTGGTAGCAAATATAAAAGAGATTAGAAAAGACCTTGAAAAGGAACCACACACAGAGTGGAACATGACTTCATGACTAAATTCTCTACACACTCCCCACCCTACTCCCGCCTAACTCATAAAGATGCCAGTTTGCCACTAAAATTGAGGAGGTGTTATGAGACCAAACGGTTCCCACCGCTTGCAGCCTTTGGAGCAGCACTTCTCAAAGTGGGGTCCATGGACCCCCTGCATCAGACTCACGTGGGGAGGCGTGTGGAAGTGAAGTTTCTGGAGGCCCACTCCAGGTTACCCACTTAGGACTTCCTGGAATGCAGCCCAAAGCCACACATTGACAAGCTCCTCCCGTGATCATCTTATGCCCCCTGGAGTTTGAGAGCCCCTGCTCTGCAGGCCAGGAGGGGCAAGAGGCACCGCGGGCTGGCTGGCTGCGCTTCCTCTCACACGCACGAAGATCTTTATTCCCGCATCCTCCCAAGCTGGCCCCACCCAAACTTTCGGGGTATTCCTGCCGCTGCGAACAACAAAGGTTGTTCACCAGACATAGACTGTATGCGGTAGAAAAGTTGAGAGTTTTCTCCCCAAAATATCAGGAAGAAGGAGTGTCGGGGGGGAAGTCACTGGTGTGGGGACGGAACGCGCTGAAGTTAGGCGGACGATCACTAAAGCGTCAGTTAGTACGAGCGCATAGGACGGGGTCCTCGGGAAAACCTTGTGAGGCCACTAGCTCAGAACGTCTGGGGGGGGTGTCACAGTGAGTCTCAAACACGCTGCTCCCCAAATTGCCAGGTTCACCCCCCCACCCCATCACCACCACCACCAATCCAGCAGCTTGTGGATTCAGACTCCTGGGTCTGGGCTTCTCCACTGACACGCTGGCGGCTGCCACATGACCTATAAAATAAGGAGACAGACCACCCACCCCCACAGCCTAGACTCTGCTTTCCTAATTCTGTTCCTCCCCCTTCCTGGTAAGCATTCTATCGGCAATTACCTAGAAGACAAGAGTTCTCACTGCAGGACACATTAAGGATGTGCATTCCACACTTATGCTGAATGTATTACTTATTATTTATCACTAACATCAAAAACGTTAAGTGTTCTAGGTAAATGTCAGCAACATAAACAGTAAAGGGTTCGTTCTCCCAAAGTGTTAGTCCTGGTGGACCCATACGAGCCTTGGAGGAGGGGAGAGCAATCATGATTTATCCCCAGGAGCAGAGATGCACCCCATCCCCTGATTGGTGAATAGAAACCATACTTTGTTAATCTGTGGATTAGATCATACTTTATTCATTTCTGGCTGGGGCAGGGCCAGAAAAGAGCAACTAGCAGCAACAGAGGAAGGTGCTCTGTAGACAGGATCAAACATTGCCTCAAGCCCACATCCCAGATGGAGAACTAAGATGATTGTGGGGACCTTGGAGAAGATTCAGAGATGAGGCTCACATATAAAACCCAGTGAGGGACTTCCCTGGTGGTCCAGTGGCTAAGACTCTGTGCTCCCAGTGCAGGGGGCCTGGACCCCAACCCTGCTCGGGGAACTAGATCCCGCATGATGCCTCAGCTAAGGTCCCACGTGCTGCAACTAAGACCCGGGGCAGCCAAAATAAATAAATAAATATTTTTTAAAAATAAAAAAATAAAACCTAGTGAGGAAAAACAAAAGAAAGGAAGGTTGTTTAGCATGGGCAGAGGAGGGCCACGGTCCAACTGAGCGTATCTTCAAGATTATGAAGTTTTATATGGCAAGGTTGCCAGCCAGTCCGTGTTTCCCCTCCAAACCCAACTCTGACATCAGAGATTTCTCTTAGAGATGAGAAGCTATTCCTGCTGGTGAAAATCATGAACTTTACAGGGAGGACCTGAGGATGGTCACAGCCCTCCGCCTCCTCCCCAGGGTCTTCAGGGAACAGGAGAGGTTCTTAGGTGTCTGAAGGGGTTTTGGTCGAAGAGTCCAGATGCCCTGACCCCAGGGGAATCTTCCAGATCCCATTATCAACAGTGTGAAGTCTGCTCCTTTCAAACACCGGCCTCACAATTCCATCAGCTCCAAGGGCAGCCAGGTGACACTCTGAGCCAGCTCTGTTCCTTCCCAGGGTCTCTGTGTTATTCCACAAAACATGAACACATCACGTTCTCTCTCCCTTTGCCCTGCCCAGTGAGGAGTGCCCGGGACCTCGAGGGCTACTTTGCTGACTGTCTGTACAAGGCCATGAAGGGTGCGGGGACCGACGAGGAGACCCTCATTGACATCATTGTGACCCAGGCGGAGGTAAGACGCACTTGTTGGGCTCCACCTTCTTGTTTTGCCACCACTGATTTCATCTACAGGTCGTTTTTAGTAAGAGCCTATTTACAGAAAGAGTAAAACAGAGAGGGCCCTTGCCTTCCCAGACTTTGTAGAGGACAGTGTGCTGTGCTTCAGTCTGTTTCTTTTTATACAAATGCAGTAACGTTAGCGGCTTCTATGTCTGTCGTCTGTGGCTCCGGAGAGCTCGGGGTAGTGTGTGGAGGGAACCTGGAGGGGCTGTTCCGGATAGGGCAGCTCCATTTTAAGGAAGGTAAAACAGACACTCTGAAAGGTGAACAATGGACTCGATCACCCGAGCAAGTAATTTCCCGGCTCCTGAGCTAGGCCTTTATTTCCTTAAACACATCCCAGAAGCACAATTTTGCACAAAAAACCACATCAGTACAAGACAATGTGTCTCAACCTTTTTTAAATTAGCGATCACCCACCCTCCCCCCCAGGGAGCCTTCTTAGACCCAGTTTTCTCCTAACTGTCACTCCCCTCCAAGAAATGTTAACACGGCATACACTGTGTGAATCTGTTTATGTTCCCTATGCACATACGTAATTAATTTTACATAAGAAGATTAAGATGTTTTTTCACCCTCTAAGAACCAGTTTTTGCCCCCGTTGGGAACAATATCGCCCCCCTTTGAGAGTGCATGAGTACAACAAAGGCACAGGGAGAGGAGTGGCCAGAAGCTTGGGAGCAGCTGTCAAGACTCATATTCAGAACACAGGGCCACAGAGAGGAGGAACTGCAGAATAAATGGGAAATGGCATTTCATCCACAGCAGAGAGGCCTTGGAGAGTGAAGTGGAACTGGGCACTTGAAAACCACAGACATCTTCCCTCAAAAACGTGTTAAATGAGGGGGAAAAGATACCAACCCAAATTCTGGCCCCCAGCTTTTTGACAAATAATACTTAATATCTGACACTGTTTTGAAATATAACTTAGCAACACAGCTATTCTTTCGTTTTTATTTCTATTCCTGGAATTTCTCCTCCCCCTCTTTCTCCTCTCCTCCCTCCTCCACAATTCATATTTCCCTCTCTCTCTTAAGCCCCTTTCTTTTTCCTCCTCCCCTCTCCCTCCTCCAGTCTCTCTGCCACTCTCTTTGTTTTATTTTGGTTGCTCTGATTCTCTCTTTCCCTTATCTCTCCAGGTCTCAGCCTTCTCTGTCTCTCTGTCTCTTAGTAACTCACCTCCCCCAGCCAGAGTCTCTGGAGATCCTAAGACACTCCAAGGAGCAGGTTGGTGACAAAGCCCAGCAAGGATTCTAAAGACCCCAGGGGGTCGGACCACTCCGAGGGCTCCTCAGGGTGCCATATTCACTCCAGCATGCATGAGCTGTAGCCTGTTTATTCCAAGATGCTCGGTCCTATCTCAGTACTGACCACAGGTCCTGGGCCATCTCCACATGGGGACCATCCCCTCGGAATGCTTCCGGCCCAGCCAGATATATTGGCCAGATTCCCTAATCCCCCAAAGCCACCAGGTACTAGAACAGAGCCCCGTGAGCCCCACCCCATCCCTGCACTGACCCACCCCTCCCACCACTTCCTGCCCCTCCCCCAGCTGAGCAGCCTACCAGCCAGGGGAGCAGGGATCACAGCCCACCTGCCTAATGCAGTCTCTCTCTTGCGCAGCATCCACTTCCAACAATTCCTCCCTCTCCTACCCTCTCCTGCTCTCACCTTTCTCTCTCCTGTTGGGCAGGAGAAGAAAAGAACCAGAAGCTTGAGCAATGGTTTGTGAGTCTCTCAAGAAAGCAAGATAGAGTCTAAATTAAAAACAACGATAACAACAAAGCTAAAAACAAAAAACAAACAAAAAACTCCTGGTTAAAGAGAGCTCTGTGCTTCTTTTATGAGACTTACTGTGTTCTTTCTGGAATTATATCTTCCATGGTGCAAGTATTATCTCCTTTACCAGGTGGTCAGAATCTTCAGAGCAGAACAATCTTTTTATATTTGTTTCTTCTGAGTCCTTTCCCCACCTCCAGCACCGAGGTTTTTCAAGCTTTTCAATGAGTTACAGTTGATCCCTGAACAACGTGGATTTGAATGGTGTGCGTGCGCCCATATGCAGATTTTTTCAGTAAATAACAGTACCTGTATTTTCATTTTATGGATCCTTACATTAACTAAGTGTGGGGAGAAGTTTGTGCTCCATTAGAGATCACAATATGTAGAATCAAAAGAACTAGGGTTTGAGGCCTGATTCTATCCAAACTGTTTCAGCTTCCTGCCCTTGGGTGAGTCATTGATCAAATTCCTTTGTTTTTGAGGCAGAGATAGCAATACACAGATTCTAGACTGCACGGGGGTGTCTGCGTTCCTGATTCCTGTATTGCTCAAGGGTCAACCGTAGATTCAAAATAAGTCCTAAAAATTGATAATGAATTGAATTTTGTTGTTTGGCGCTAATATCCTTGCTGATCAGGGTACAAGAGAAAAAAAAAAAGGCGTCATTTCAAACTGTGTTGACAATTTTCTTAACCTTATACTAAGAGTCAGCAAACTGTGGCCTGCAAGCCAAATCAGGCCCGCCGCCTGTTTCTGTACAGTCCTGTTACCTGAAAATGATTATTTTAAAGTAACTGTAAATAACTCAAAGGAAAAATAATATTTTTGTAACACATAAAATCATATGAAATTCAAGTTTTAGTGTCCAAACAAAGTTTTACTGGAACAGACACACAGACACTGAACTCAGCTTTCCTATTCTCAGCCACGAAATAGGAAGAATAATAACTCCGACTCTTAAGGGCTGCTCTGAGGCATTAATGAGCAAGTGAGAATGACGTGCTCAGAACAGTGGCTGCCTATGTTTACGGTGAAAACGCTATAAATGTCCCAGTTGCTGTTGTTATCTCTCCTACAGGTGGACCTTCAGGGGATAAAAGCCAAGTTCCAAGAGAAGTATCAGAAGTCTCTCTCTGACATGGTTCGCTCAGACACCTCTGGGGACTTCCAGAAACTGCTGGTGGCCCTCCTGCACTGAACCGAGTCAGCACAGCAGGAGCACAGGAAGGAACCACCTTTGTCAAGAGCCCCCCCAAACCAGATTTGCAAATGCCACTCCAGCACGAAACACCCTCGAGGGTCCTGGTTTATTTCCTTGGCAGCCTGAGCCATGCGGCCGGGGCAAACCATTTAAGTTAAGGGCAGCAGCCTCAAGACGCTTGACTAGGTCACCCTGAATGCTGGTTTAGCGAGTATCTGGGCTGCCTCTTAATTTTCCTTGAGGGTAGTCACTGAATGCTTTCTGAGCACAGATGAAATCTGCAGTTGATGAAAAACTATGCCTTCGTAATAAAACATTTAAAAGAATACGTATCACACAGGGATATGTATGTTCTGGGTAAAGAGCAAATGGTTGAAGTACAAGAAAGACCAAAGTGCTCAATTTCAAATCCTCCATGTTAATGGAAGATGTGGATTACGCCTACATCAGCTGCTTTTCCAAAAACTGGGTTGATTTGCTTTGGTGTTTGTCCTGCAAATAAATGACTTGTGAAATTTCAACATATTTGGAAAATGCAAACAGTTACATTTATTAATAATCACCAAGGACAGTCACCAAGGCCAGCGGCAAGGAAACAACTGACTTGCCTATACGAAACGTAACGAGAGGTAAAATTCCCTGATCTGCTACCTGGTTTAAATGGGTTTTCTTGCTTCTCTAGACATTTGAGCCATTTGAGTTTTCCCTCGGATCTTCAAATACAACTAGGCTGGGCACAGTGCCAACAGGATCAAGGTTAATGGTCTGACTCTCAAATGGATTGATCCTGCACCAATAGCATCTCTGTTCCAAGGTGTTTGTCTCATAGCCACATGCTGCTACACATAAAGGGGTCTCTGTCATGAGAACACGGACACTCTGGTCCAATAATTATAGTTATCGTTCACTGGATGATTATTTGTGCCTGGCACTGCTAAGTAGCTTACTTTCATACTTAATTTTCCCAACATCCCTATAAGATGAATATTACTCCCATTTATGAGCTGAAGCAACTGAGACATTAAGTAATCTGGCTAAACTCATTCACAAATGACAGAACTGAGATTTGAATTCAGGGCTGGTGGACTCCAGAATCCATCTTAATAACCGCTTTTCTTGGAAAAATAACACATACAAAGTACATGGAAATGGGTCTGTATTCATTCACCTGCTTAAGTTCCTACTATTTGCCAATCACTGTGCTGGGCTCTGGGGATACAAAGACAAAGAGAACACTGGCCACACCTTGGGCAGTTCATTCCCAGACCAGTAGTGTAGACGGATGCCTCCAATATTCATCAGACGCTGTCAGTGCATTGATACAGGCATGTAAAGCTCTCTACCCATGAGTAAGAAGAGTGAACACAGAGCTCTGCCTGGGGGAACTGGGGAATGTTTTACAGAGATGCAGTTTTGCTGGGTTTTGAATACAGAGAAACCTTCCAGAAAAACAAAGAAAGAAGCATATGGGTAGAGGCTCGGAAACATGAGAGAGCAGGATGTGTTCAGGAGGCGTTGAAATCCATTCTCCTGGGGCATAGATGTGGTGAAAGGAAGGAGAGGGTCGGGGAGGCGGGTGATGAAGAGTATGTTTGGGTCACATCAGCCGTGGTTTTGCCTTCCAAGTGTGAGCTTGGTCTTCTGGGCAATGGTGGTCATTGGAGATGTTTAAATGAGTGAGAACGTGATCAGATTTGGGTCTTGGGAAATCACTTTGGTGGTGTAGTCAACACAGAGCATACCAGACACACGCTGTGCTGTGTCTTTCTAGCAGCTGTAAAAGCGTGATCAACAAATTAAGAAGTTATGTTAACATCTGTATCCTCGACACACCGGTTTATCTACCTAACTGACACTGCTGTCATTATGAGCTTTAACACGTAAAATGGTTCAGTGACAAAACACACTCATGTTCACTTGTTGTCTTAAAAAACAAACGAAAACAACCAGTTCTTGGGATCTGAGCTTACAGTAAGGACAGAAAAACAAACCAGTGGACTGAAAAGAGATCTATTAAAAACAGCCATCCTTTGAGAGCGCTGAAGGCCATGACTGACATGGAGAAGAGAGGGAAGGGATTTCACAGGGGAGGAAACAGGCTGAGTAAGATGGAGAAGCAAAGTCATTTGCTCAAGGTCACACACAGGAAGAATCAGGGCCAGAATTCAAACGCAAGTCCTTCTGACCCTGATGTCTGAGCTCTTAGCCAATTAGCTCACGTCCATGCGTGCTTTCTCCAGACCTTGCTGCTCCAGGCACTAGGCACCTCTCTGCCTGTTTCTCACCACTCACAGACAGAAGCCAGTTTCCAGGCTTGACCTGGGGACTGCCTCACAAGAGAACTCCCCCGTCTGGTCTGTCCCCAGAGTGTCCCACCCTCCCTGTCATGGTCAGGAATTTCCTCCTTTTCCCTTCCATACACCCCTGCCCGGCCCAGGCTCCCCTCCCCTCTCCCCAGGCCCCTATTCTCAGAGGGCAGGGCCTGCCTGGGGATGGGGAAGGAGGAGAGGACAAAGGTAGAAGGAAGGGGGGAGAGCAACCCTGCCTTGTCACCCTCCCGCTGCACAGCCCTGTCCCCCAGTCCACCCACCTACTTCTCCCAGGGCCACTGGAGAAATCCTAGCTCCTGCCACCCAGGTGTTCGGGTAGGTGGGGAGGGAGTCTGAATCCCTCCTCCAGGGCTGCATGGGGAGAGCAGGTCCCGTGGGTGCACGTGGTAACTCACCATCCACTTCCCCATGAAATTCTGCCCCTCTTGGCATATAATCAATATAGCCATATAATCGATCCCTGTAAATCTAAGGAGAGTGTTTAAAGGCGAAGATTAAAAAGAAAAAGGAGACTAGAATAACGGTCCAGAAGAGGAGACAGGTTATATCACATATACAGAGACAGATGGTGGAGCAGAAGAGGGATATCCAGGCTGCCTTCAGGAAGACGTCAGCCCAATCAGAGTTAGATGTGTCAGCCCCCAGAACACCCCACCGTCCTCACCCAGAGGGCACTGGGTCCCTGCCCCAGCAGTGCAGCGTCTGGCTCCTGCAGCAGCAAAAGACCGATGCACAGGACTCCTCCAGGCTGCAAACTAGCTATTTCTCAGACCACACTACAGCCCATAAAAATGCCTCAGATAAGCCCCCAGAGACTAGATAAGTCAAGAAATAAGGGTGCCGGGAAACCAGAAGTGGTATTCGGCTCTCCATACCAACAAGCGAGAGCTGCCACATTGTATTCAGAGAGACGTCAAGGCTGCCTGCTTGTGCCACTACAAGTTCTTGCACGACCAGGGCATAGAGCGGTGACCACTATGTTAAGAGAGGGTCAAGAGAAAGAAAAGTGGGTGGGGTGGGGGCAGGGAGAGAGGGTTTCAAAAGAAACTTTTTTTTTATTTCTGTAAATTTTAGGTTTACGGAAAAGTTGTAATTATACTACAGAGAGTTCCCATATATCCCACGCCCAGTTTCCCAAATGTAGCATTAATATTGTACATTTGTCACAACTTATGAAATAATATGGATACATTATAATTGAGTAAAGTCAATACTTGATTCGCATTTCCTTAGTTTTTACCCAATGTCATTTCTCTGTGCCAGGGTCCCATGGGAATACCACATTACATTTAGTCGTTACGTGTCTTTAGGCTCCTCTAGACTGTGACAGTTCCTCAAACTTTCCTTGCTTCTGTTGACCTTGACAATGTTGAGGAGAGTACTGGGCAGGTATTTTGTAGAATGTCCTTCCATTTGGGTTTGTCTGATATTTTTCTCACGGCTAGACGGGGGTTATGGGTTTGTCTGGAAGATCACAAAGGTAAGGTGCTATTCCCATCACAGCATTATCAAGGATACAAGGGTACAAGGGTACATGCCATCAAGGTGACTTAACACTGCTGACGTTGATCTTCTGGCTCAGGTAGTGACTGTCAGGTTTCTCCACTGTACTCATTAAAAGGAAGTCACTGTGCATGTCCCATACTTCAGGGGCAGAGAGTTACGTTCTACCTCCTGGAGGGAGCAGTAGCTACATTATTTGGGATTCTTCTGTTCAGGTTTGTCTGTTCTCCCCCATTTATTTATTTATTCAATAATTCATTTATATCACTATAGACTTATGAATACTTATTTTGTACTTTGGGTTATAATCCAAGACTATACTATTCATTTTGTTGCTCAGATTGTTCCGGCTTTGTCTATTGGGAGCTTTTCCAGTTGGCTCCTGTGCCCCTCTGACATACCCCCCCCTCACTTTGCTTCTTGAGTACTTCTTTTGCTTCTGGCACTGTAAGATGCTCCAGGCTCATTTTGCATATTCCCTTCCCCAGCCCTAGAATCTGCCATTTCTCCAAGAAGCCCTGGTCCTTTTATGGGAGAATGATATTAGAAAACAAAATCTGGGCACTGGGTGTGCTAATTGCTTCTAGGCCCACTCAGTGGACAGAGCTAGGAAATATAAGTGTATATACTAACCCATGTATACACACGTATCTATATTTATACATATATGTAGGTAGATGATACAGATATAGTTGTATAGGTATAGATGTAGATGTAGACATAGACATAAATCCACCTGTATCTATATTAAGTTAGACATGAGTTCATACAATGTCTTCAGCTTTCATTCAGTACCACACGGTTCATGCTAGTAGGATATTTGACATCTTGAAAACATCACCATGAGACAAGAGAGTGGGAGGGAAGCTCCTAGAAAAAGGAGCCATGGGGGAAGAAGCAAAGAAAACCACACAGTGCCCTGCATGTGCCACTGATTGACTGTATTTCCATTTTGAATGGCAGAGTTTGTGCCCAGATCTGGGGAGAAAGGGTAGTCCATGTCTGAATGGTCCTCCACTACCAGGTACCCAAGGAAATATCCTTAGGTTCTAAAGAGGATGCTCCATGGCTCCTTTGTGACCAAACCAGAAATACTGAAGTCTTCTGTTCCTAAGGTAACCAACTTCCAATGAGTTCGAAATGTGTTCAGCCAACACTGATACCATGCAAAGGAAAGGGAAATAAAGACCATCTTCAGCACTAGAATGAAAAGACAGTGGGTTCTTACGTCAGTCTCTTTCTGAAAATGATATATTTTTCCCCTATAAGTGTAACTTTAGGATTCCTTAGAACAAGGATGTCTCAGAACAAAAGAGGCCTGAAGCATTTTTAGACTCTGGGCTAGAAGAAAAGAAGCACTGGTTTTGAATCATTCCTCACTGTGAGTAATGTGGGCCAGGATGACATGACTCACAAACCAAAATGGACACACTAACTGGCTGAACTCTGAACCCAATCCAAGTATTAATTTTTTTTTAACTACACTGAAAACAAAATCAAAGTTGTTGTTTTTAAAATCCTACCAAACCAGTTCAAATTAGAACCAGTCTTTGGAAATGGTAGAGCCAGAAGAAAAAAAGAATTAGAAAAGCAAAATCATTTCCATACAAGTATTTCATTCAAGCGTCTGGCACATACAAATATGCACTGTCTATGTATTTCTATCAGTAGGAGCTCTTTTAAATGAATCTCACTTAACCTATTAGCCAGATTAAGGAACATGCCCCCTACTCTCTATAAAGTCTACTGGTGGAGGTCCTGGACGCTCTGGAGGCTGGTGGCTGTGGGGCACTGGGTAGGAAGCCCTCCCTTCTGGTGGATCGTGCATTCTGCAAGAGTGCGTTGCACTTGTTCCCTAACCCGTCTCTACCTGTTGTACTCAGTATTGTAATTACATAATTTAATTCAATATTAAATAAGTCGATCAACTATAAGTACAAAAGGAAAGACTTCTTGTTTCTATGAAAGCTAAATCAAATGTCTGGAAAGACAAGATAAAGGTGTGTCGCATTTAAAATAAAAAGACTGAACGGGGGCTTCCCTGGTGGCGCAGTGGTTGAGAATCTGCCTGCTAATGCAGGGGACACGGGTTCGAGCCCTGGTCTGGGAAGATCCCACATGCCACGGAACAACTAGGCCCGTGAGCCACAACTACTGCGCCTGCGCGTCTGGAGCCTGTGCTCCGCAACAAGTTGCGATAGTGAGAGGCCCGCGCACCGCAATAAGGAGGGGCCCCCACTTGCCACAACTAGAGAAAGCCCTCGCACAGAAACAAAGACCCAACACAGCCCAAAATAAATTTAAAAAAAAATAATAAAAAAAAAGACTGAACGACAACATTGATGCCCATCAATGGCTCATCTGCAAAGAAAAAGTACCCAAGGAAAAGTACCCAGGACCAGGTAGCAGGGTCCTATTAGTTCTGTTACTCAAAACAGCTTCGACTTTCCATGTTTTACCACCTCCAAAGCTCTCACTCCAGGTTAAGCCTCCATCCTCTCTATCCTGAATCCCTACAATGGCTTCATAGGTGGGTCTCCTGCTTCCCTGGTTGCTTCGTCTCTGACTCCTTCTGGAACCTCCACTCTCCCCCCTCATTCACCAGGCACCGGCCACACTGACCTTTTGTCTACTTCTCAAACTTGTCATGCTTCTTCCTGCCTCAGGACTTCTGTACCTGTAGTTCTCTCCACCTAGGACTCCCCTTCTCCCAGACTGCCCCGTGACCCGATCGCAGTATATGTCTCCCCCTCCAGAGGCTTACGCCGGCCATCCTAACTAGTCCCATTCCCATCACTGCCCTCAAAACACACCCAAACTTTCCCTTAAACATTATCTTGTATTGTCTTCATAACCGTTGTCACCATCCATAGTTATCTTACATATTCACTGTCTACACCCCCCATTAGAATATAAGTTCAGGAGGGCAGGGACTTCTTCTCTATTATTCACCACTGTAACCCCAGCACCTAGAACAATGTCTGGCGCATTGTAGGTGCTCAATAAAGCGTGGTTGAACAAATGAACACCTAACACAATTTTATTCTTCCCCTTTTCCAGCCAACTTTATCCTTTGACTTCCAAGTTTCCTTTCTGTTGCAGCATCGCAATCTTGCCTTGCCTGCCCCACCTTCATGTAGCTAGTCTCCCCCTCTAAGCACTCCCTTTTACATGGTTCCATCGGAGCACTTAGTGTATTATTCTTCATTATTCTTTGTCCATATCCCCAACTAGACCAGGAGCTCTGTGAGATGAAGGGCCACGTCTTCCTCAGCCTTCCAGGCCCAACACACACAGCAATTCTCTATATCTCTCACCACCCTGCCAGCCCTGACCACTAGATTATTTCATATCTAATCTTTTCCTCCATCCTCTTCTCTATCACAGTGCTGCCTTTATAGCACTTATCATCGCCCCAAATCATCTCATCTCTAGTTATTCATTTATTTGTTCTGCTTATCTATTGCCTGCCTTCCAAACTGTATCCCTAGTGACTAGAACAGTGACTGACAGATAGTAGGTGCTCAATAAAGATCCATTTATAAAGGGTTCATTCAGTGTGTTTGTTAAATGAAGGACTAATTAATCAATTAGCCACCATGACCACTATAAATCTCAGGACACCCAAAGAACAGGGAGATTCGATGCTATGTTTACAGCAGCTACTCATAGTTTCCAAAACAAGACACAGGGACACGATTCATGAAAATCACATTCTGAAGCAAATGTTTGTGAGGAGAGGGGAACGGGGCAAGTAGACGTTTGGCTAACGAGCAAAATGGGTCTCAAACTGCTCCAGGGCATCTACTGCCTGAATGACTGACTGGTTGCTTCTTTTGTTTGGCATTGAGACAGGAGCAGCAGGTCTCTCTGCAGCTCTATTAATTCTATGCCAATTAGTCCAGTTAGAAGCAGGTCTATAGATTAATTGCCCAGATGTTTGAGTCCATCAGAGGTCACATGGCATACACAGCCCAAGAAGATTCACATAGATCTTGGCACACAGAGGATGGAGGAAAGGGATGACACTCAGCAAAACAGGTCTCAAAGGCAAGTTCTAAGAAGACTTAAGGCAGTTTCAACAGCCCCTTTCCAAGAGGGAGACCTCAGGCCGCCTGCCTTCTCCAGGCCCCTCAACCTGGGCCAGCTGGGGAGCAGGGACATGAGATTTGCTGGTGACGTCGGCTTGGCGTCCTCCATGTGACATGTAACGAATATCAACCATATTAAGTCACTCTAGGTCCCCAGCATTGCTGACGATGCGATAAACAGAAGTTGGGCCATGCGGCCACCACAAGGGCAGCGGAAGTGGAGGCTGGAGCTGAGCCAGCTGATGGGGCCAGCAGAACAGAGGCCAGCTCAGGACTGCCAGCCACCAGCACCCAAAATAATGTTTCGTCAGGATGACATGTGAGACCTGGCTAGAACTGGTCTACCCCAGTGGATGGAAATGTATGGCTAATTCCAAACACGTTATCAAACATACAAATGTACCCAAGAACCTAGATGGCTGCACTTTACCTCTGGGCACGGTGTCTGTAAGGAAGATCAGAAGAAGAGTTATTGGTTTCTACTTTATGTCTTATTATGAATAAGATAGGCCAGTTAATCATGCCTGAAGTTTGTGAGAGACGTGAGTGGTACCTAGCACAGTGCTTTCCACCCTCGGCTGCACAGTGGAATCGCCAGGGAAGCTTACAGAATGCTGAGCTGGGGCCTCACCTCAAAGATTTGGATTTTATTGGACTTAGGGGTGCAGCCTGGGAATTGGGAATTTTTTAATTTCCCCAGGGCTTGAATGGGAAGCCAGGATGAGAGCCACTGCCCTAACATAGCCGCAGATTGAGAGGCTCTGAAACCCAGCCCCTGCCTTCACCCATGGACACTCCCCCAAACTCCCATCACCCTCTGGACTCATTTTAAGCAAAGAGGAAAGGGAAGGACCACTCACTGACCCCTGTCACAAAAGGGCCCTTCTGGGGACATACAGCGTACCTCTATACAGCTTATATTGAAGTCCTCATAATTTCCTATAAAACCTAATTCCTTAAACTAGAATTCTGAGCCATCTATCTACCTGCTCATGCATTCCTCCAACAAATACGCTTTGAGTATCTGCTATGGACTCAATGTTCTTGCTTGCATGAAGATTTCATTCCATTAGGGGAGCCAGAATAAACAATAAGATGTTACAAATGGAATAATTTCATTAAACAAAAAAATGTAATAAAAAATAAAACAGGGTGATATGACATAGAGAGACAGGTGGGGGGACACCTGATGGAGTAACGTAAGCCAAGTCCTGAACATTGAGAGGCCAGCCGTACGGCTATCTGAGGGCAAAGCAAGTTCCAAGGCCCAGCTTCAGTCTCCTTGCAGGCCCACTTCAACTCCTCTGCTGTCCCATGCGGTGTCACCAACTCCCCCACCTTTGCATTTCGGCCTTGTCCTACCAGAAATGCCATCTTCCAATCCAAATCTATGACTGCTCAAAGAATCCCCTCCCCTCTAGAAGCTTCCTGGATCCAGTCCCTTCCTCATTCTGACCGCTCATTACCTCACCTGAAATGTCTGGAAATGCCTTTGATAAATCGCAATGGGTATAAAAAGCATAAGACATACTATTAAGTCTTACTATTCATACCTCCTCAGCCTCCTGCCTGATTTGCCTTGAATCATCACACCCTAGATTTTGTGGTCTTGTTGTTTCACCT
The DNA here is from genome assembly GCF_949774975.1 of Lagenorhynchus albirostris. Classification (NCBI taxonomy): domain Eukaryota; kingdom Metazoa; phylum Chordata; class Mammalia; order Artiodactyla; family Delphinidae; genus Lagenorhynchus; species Lagenorhynchus albirostris. The sequence goes on along the minus strand of NC_083111.1, from coordinate 66,719,805 downwards.
GGGTACAACTGGTCTCCTTCCATGGGATCGTTGGTCCTTCTGGGCATAAGTCAGGTTTTCTGCTCCTTTGGTATTCCTAGTTGCTCCTCAAACAGAGCTAGGCATTCGTTCATAGCCCCTGACCAGAGCTCTTTATAGGAGGATTTGACTAGGTTGGCAATTCAGTGCTTGTTTGAATACAAGAATTAATTAGTAAGCCTTGCCTCCAAACCACAGCCTTCATTCTCTTTTGTACTAGCATTACCTCCATTTTATAGGTGAGAAAGCCAAGGCACAGAGAGATTAAGTAACTTGCCACAGGTCACACAGTTGGTAAGTGGCAGAGCTGGGATTCAAACCCAGGTCTACCTGGTACCAGATGCTGGACCACACTGCACGACCTCATCCTGAGAAGAATGCAGGTCAGTAGTCCCAGTCTCAACTTTTCAACAAAGAAACTAAAACTCATAAAAGAATTAACAGAGGTAGCCTGGTTCATAGATTGAGTTGGTGCCAAAGCCAGGGCAGTTATTCATGGCTGTGGATGCCAAGGCCTCTGGGCTTCTGCTTTGCCACATCCCTTCAGAAAAGTCAAAATTCTAGTTGGGATTCAGCCGAAGTATCAGATCATCACTGTGCCCTCTACTGAATTTCAGTGCTGTCAGGTTGCTGCTGACAATAGATGAAATAATGAAATGGTCCGTGGGCAGAGGGCCAGAGAATATTCATTCACTTTAAATAATATTTTCTTTCGTTTTTTCCTCTGTTTGGACTGCTGGAATGGTGGAGCTGGGGAAGGACAGGAGTAAGAAGCTAACATTATCCAGCACCCCGAGCCAAGTCACATGACCTCATCTGCAGTTCGGGCTCAATGAACGGTTGCCAGAGTTAGCAAATGAAGACAGGATACACACTTAAATTTGCATTCCAGGCAGTGAGAACATATTTTAGCATAAGTATGTCTTGCTCAATATCTGGGACCCTACTTAACGAAACCTGCCTCCCAGGATTATGGTGAGGATTAAAGAACACACAGGACATAAAGTGCTCATAGGTACCTGACTACGGCCAAGGGGCGGCACTAGGTCTGTTCAAAGACTGCTTTTTGTCCTTTATATAACAGCTGGCAACACACCCTGCCCTGGACCCTCATGCAAAAGAGAAAAATGGCCACCATGCATTATCGACTCACAGTTTAATAAGCAAATTCACCTAGAGAAGACACTGCTCCTTTCAGTAGGTGAGGCTGTCTTGCTCTGCTTTGCCCCCAGGGAAAACAGGGTGAAAGGGTAGAATCCAGTGGCCAAACCTGGTAAGTTCAGAAAAGTTCCTCATGAGAAACAATAATAGAAGAGATAAAGGGTTAGCAGTTTTGCAAACAGAAATAACTTGGCTAAGCAAAGGAGAAAATGAGGTGGGCAGATGGTAAGGGGAGGGGTGTAGGTGGGGAACAGGGCCTGCGGAGAACACGTGAAGAAAATTTGTGGGAGAATGTCAAGTGGGAAAGGCCTGTTGCGCCTAAATCAGAACATCTGGGCGCCTTGTATGAGGCATGGGGAGGATGGGAATGTTTCTCAAAGGTCCTCAGACAACCTCAGGCACAGCTGTGAGGCAAACGAGTTTGTCTTCAACACCCTTTGCTCCGCCCTTTGAGCAGGAACTCCAGGTCCGGCCAGCCCTCTGCCCAGCGATCCCCTCACATCTCAGAAACATTGTTCTACGAAAAGCACCACCTTCATCCCCCACTCCCTCCCAGGTTTGGCACTCTTCTGTTTACTTGTCCAAAGTGCTCCTTCTAAGACCCCAACCCTTATGTGACAAACTAACCACAGGGCTGGAACATTCTTTCCAGGGATAATTCACATTTGGTAACATCTTCTAGAATGATCTTTTTCCCTTCTCCCCTGCACTTTCCTCCTCATTGTTGTCTAATTCATTACCTTCTCTAATTGGCAGAAGGAGTGCTTTTTAGGGAGAAGAGAGAGTTACCGTGCGGCCTGGTAGAAATGAGATCTTTGTGTGTCTCTCCAAATACATTCCATGAGCAGTGAAGACAGTAGGTATGCAGTAGGTGTTCAATAATTTTGTGTTGGGATGATTTAATCAATTAGTGTGCGCTGGTGACTCTCCTAATTTCAGAAAAGATCATCCTCATTACTGTTCTTATGCAATCATTTCTGGAGGAAGATCCACTAACAATTGGGAATCTCAGTCGTGTCATCAGTTGCCCATCCCCCATCTCTATAAGGTTCTACTTTGGAACAGAGAAAGTTTCCCTTCAGGCATGTGTGTTGAAGAAAGTTCTGGAGATGACAGTGGGAATGATGTGCACATCTTCCAGGTAGAATGGCAGGTTTCTGATTGCTATTATTACCACCAATATTCTGCAATGCCTTTGGGCGACCGACAATGCACTAGGTGTTATGAAAAGTTTAAATAGCAGGCTCCCTGACCCCCAGGTCATGTCTGAAACTCCATGGTCTGTTCTGGCCTGCCCATTGGAATGGAAAACACAAGAAGATTCTTCCTACTTCCTTACCCAAAGCCCTGGGGAGTTGGGCAAGCTTTCCTAGCAATGGGGGTTACCAGATCAACTGTGCTGTCTTTGCTCACTCTTTTTTTCTATCTTTTGATTATTCAGGTGTAGGAGAAAGTAAAGTGCTGACGACGGAAGCCTTTATCCAAAGGGCTCCTGGAATCCCTGGTAGGCTCTGAGGACTGAACCTCAAGAACAATGTGTGAAGCTAATACAAAACAGTGTCTCTCTGGTAGCATCTATTGCCCACCAAAAATGATTTACAAGGAATGGTGAACACTCACCACAACCTCAGAAAGATAGGACTGATTACAGCCCAATATCAGAATCAACTCAATATCAGAAGCAGACACGATTGGCTTGTGAGAAACAGTGAGTGACCTATTCATGCTTTATCTCACGAAAGAGAGGAGATTCAATTCTTTGAAAGTCAATAAAGAGAGAGTTCTTTATTTCTACACTCCTGCTCCTTGACTCAGGGACTAGATTAACCTTAAAACTGACCAGCTATCCTCTACTACACAAGTGACATCTTTTGAGGCAGCCAGAGTACAGCTTTATGCACACACACATGCACCCCCAAAAATCTTTCTGTATCCTTTTAGAGACTACAACTTTCAAGCAACCAATAGTACAAGATGTGGAAGACGGTGGGGAGAGTCCCTGCCAGGGACCCTCTGCTTCCTGAAGGTGGAAGAGAGTTGGTAAAAATCAAATTTTGAAAGATGTGGGGAAGACAAGAAGAGCCTGCTGGGGCATTTTTTGGACAGTTGGGGGTTATAGGGTTTTTTGCATTGCGGATAGAAGAAAATCACACCTCAACCCAACAGGGCCAAACTTTGTGTATGTCACTAACCCTGGGAATGGAGCTAGGAAATGGGAAGAATAATCAGCCATCCCTCCAACTACAGATGTAAGAAGGATATTCAAGTAGCACCCAAGGGGATAGTTAACCGTTCCAAAGGCAAGCTATACAGTCTGTTATTTGCCCATACCTGGGTCTGGATTAATCTTCTCATTCAAAGATGAATACATAAAGAAAAGAGACAGACTGAAAGTATACTGCAGGACATGAAAAGAGAACACCATTCTGAAGACTCAAGAGTATGTCCAGAAGAAACTTTTTCAAAAACTTCAGCGTCAACAGAAAGAAAAATGACATTCCTTCTGTAAAATTGGCAGAAATCCATTATGATCATACTGAGACAGAAAGAGAGTTAGAAGAGCTATGGGATTATTTTGGAGGGATAAAGATGCAATAACATATTTCAATACTGCATTAGAAGCAGCAAAGAGGAAAATTAACCATATGGAAAAGTACACCAGTGGTATAAAGTGTAAATTTGGGTGAGTATTATAGAATGCAGGGACAAGCAAGTAAATATTTTAAAAGAGATAATAATTTAAATAAGGAGGCCAAGTTAAAAGAATATATCTGTGTTGTTCATGTAGGAACAAAACTGCAACAAAAGTAATAAAGATATAATTGAAGAAAAATTTCCTGGGCTGAATAAAGTCTGGAATATACAAATCAACAGTCATGTTTTATAGGCAAAATTTATAAAAAGAACATACGCCTGGACATATCCTGGCAATGCTTTTAATTAAAAGAATAGAGAAAAAATTTTAACAAACAAAAAAGGATATAAATCAGTCAATTCTCAAACTTCTACTCTGCAGCACTGAACGTTTTCCAGGATAAAATGGGTGGTTTTCAGAAATTTTTGATGAAAATAATTTTTTATTTATTTATTTTTAGTTAATATATAATTGACATATAACTTTATATTAGTTTCAGGTGTACAACATAATGATCTGATATTTGTATATATTGTGAAATGATCACCACAATAAGTCTAGTTAACATCCGTCACCACACACAGTCACAATTTTATTTTCTTGTGATGAGAACTTTCAAGATCTATTCTTTTAGCAACTTTCAAATATGCAGTACAGTATTACTAACTATAGTCATCATGCTGTACATTACATCCCCATGACATTTATTTTATAACTGGAACTTTGTTATGAAGAAAAAAATTCTTGACCTAAACTATTACACCTAGCCAGAATGTTGTCCGTAGATGGTAGGAAACAAAAAGAGAATCTTAGATAAGGAAGGATTCAGAAAAATGCACCTCCCCCATATTCTACATAAAAAATTCAAATCAATGAACCCGAGTTAATAGAAGGATGAGTCAGAATTAAGCATTTGAGAATGGGGAAGTTGTGCCATAAAAGAACTGGCAGTGAAAATGTAAATCAGCTAAGTATGGAGCTAAGTCTAAATAATTTTTGTAAATATGATTTAAAAGCAAATAATAAAGCCATTCTTAAAAGACAAGCTATACTATATGAAATAATTTGATGACAATAATCTGGGCCTTAAATTCCAGGTTACCTTTACAAAAACCAGGGAGATATAAGTAAAATGTTTCCAATTCCTTTTCTTATCTAGCAGGGAGTCAAAAATATTCTTTTATTTTTGATCATTAGAAAAACACAGATTAAAAAATGTTTTGGAAAACTTAAAAGAAAGCCACCAGTAAAAATATAAACAGTCTGGGCTTTGCTGAACCAAGACGGCAGAGTAGAAGGACGTGCTTTCACTCCCTCTTGGGAGAACACCAGAATCACAACTAGCTGCTGGACAATCATCAACAGGAAGACACTGGAACTCACCAAATAAGATACCCCACATCCAAAGACAAAGGAGAAGCCACAATGAGACAGTAGGAGGGGTGCAATCACAGCAAAATCAAATCCCATAACTGCTGGGTGGGTGACTCACAGACTGGAGAACACTTATACCACAGAAGTCCACCCACTGGAATGAAGGTTTTGAGCCCCACGTCAGGCTTCCCAACCTGGGGGTCCAGCAATGGGAGGAGGAATTCCTAGAGAATCAGACTTTGAAGGCTAGTGGGACTTGATGGCAGGACTTTGACAGAGACTCCACTCTTGGACGGCACACACAAAGTAGTGTGCGCATTGGGACCCAGGGGAAGGAGCAGTGAACCCAGGGGAGACTGAACCAGACCTACCTGCTAGTGTTGGAGGGTCTCCTGCGGAGGCGGGGGGTGGCTGTGGCTCACCATGGGGATGGGGACACTGGCAGCAGAAGCTCTTGGAAGTACTCCTTGGAGTCAGCCTTCCCAGAGTCTGCCATTAGCCCCAGCAAAGAGCCCAGGTAGGCTCCAGTGTTGGGTTGCCTCAGGCCAAACAACTAACAGGGAGGGAACTCAGCCCCACCCATCAGCAGTCAAGCAGATTAAAGTTTTACTGAGCTCTGCCCACCAGAGCAACAGCCAGCTCTACCCACCACCAGTCCCTCCCATCAGGAAACCTGCACAAGCCTCTTAGATAGCCTCATCCACCAGAGGACAGACAGCAGAAGCTAGAAAAACTACAATCCTGCAGCCTGTGTAACAAAAACCACATTCACAGAAAGACAGACAAGATGAAAAGACAGAGGGCTATGTACCAGATGAAGGAACAAGATAAAATCCCAGAAAAACAACTAAATGAAGTGGAGATAGGCAACCTTCCAGAGAAAGAATTCAGAATGATGATAGTGAAGATGATCCAGGACCTCAGAAAAACAAGGGAGGCAAAGATGGAGAAGATGCAAGAAATGTTTAACAAAGACCTAGACGAATTAAAGAACAAACAAACAGAGATGAACAATACAATAACTGAAATGAAAACTACACTAGAAGGAATTAATAGCAGAATAACTGAGGCAGAAGAACAGATAAGTGACTTGGAAGACAGAATGGTGGAATTCACTGCTGCAGAACAGAATAAAGAAAAAAGAATGAAAAGAAATGAAGACAGCCTAAGAGACCTCTGGGACAACATTAAACGCAACAACATTCGCGTTATAGGGGTCCCAGAAGGAGAAGAGAGAGAGAAAGGACCCGAGAAAATATTTGAAGAGATTATAGTCGAAAACTTCCCTAACACGGGAAAGGAAATAGCCACCCAAGTCCAGGAAGCGCAGCAAGTCCCATACAGGATAAACCCAAGGAGAAACACACCGAGGCACATAGTAATCAAATTGGCAAAAATTAAAGACAAAGAAAAATTATTGAAAGCAGCAAGGGAAAAATGACAAATAACATACAAGGGAACTCCCATAAGGTTAACAGCTGATTTCTCAGCAGAAACTTATAAGCCAGAAGGGAGTGGCATGATATACTTTAAGTGATGAAAGGGAAGAACCTACAACCAATATTACTCTACCTGGCAAGGATCTCATTCAGATTCAATGAAGAAATCAAAAGCTTTACAGACAAGCAAAAGCTAAGAGAATTCAGCACCACCAAACCAGCTCTACAACAAATGCTAAAGGAACTTCTCGAAGTGGGAAACACAAGAGAAGAAAAGGAACTACAAAAACAAACCCAAAACAATTAAGAAAATGGTCATAGGAACATACATATTGATAATTACCTTAAACGTGAATGGATTAAATGCTCCAACCAAAAGACACAGGCTCCATAAATGGATACAAAAACAAGACCCATATATATGCTGTCTACAAGAGACCCACTTCAGACCTAGGGACACATACAGCCTGAAAGTGAGGGGATGGAAAAAGATATTCTATGCAAATGGAAATCAAAAGAAAGCTGGAGGGCTTCCCGGGTGGCGCAGTGGTTGAGAGTCCGCCTGCCAATGCAGGGGACACGGGTTCGTACCCCGGTCCGGGAAGATCCCACATGCCATGGAGCGGCTGGGCCCATAAGCCATGGCTGCTGAGCCTGCGCGTCCGGAGCCTGTGCTCTGCAACGGGAGAGGCCACAACAGTGAGAGGCCCGCAAAAAAAAAAAAGAAAGCTGGAGTAGCAATACTCAAATCAGATAAAATAGACTTTAAAATAAAGAATGTTACAAGAGACAAGGAAGGACACTACATAATGATCAAGGGATCAATCCAAGAAGAAGATATAACAATTATAAATATATATGCACCCAACATAGGAGCACCTCAAGACATAAGGCAACTGTTAACAGCTGTAAAAGAGGAAATTGACAGTAACACAAAAATAGTGGGGGACTTTAACACCTCACTTACACCAATGGACAGATCATCCAAAATGAAAATAAATAAGGAAACACAAGCTTTAAATGACACAATAGACCAGATAGATTTAATTGATATTTATAGGACATTCCATCCAAAAACAGCAGATTGCACTTTCTTCTCAAGTGCGTACAGAACATTCTCCAGCACAGATCACATCTTGGGTCACAAACCAAGCCTCAGCAAATTTAAGAAAATTGAAATCATATCAAGCATCTTTTCTGACCACAACACTATGAGATTAGAAGTGAATTCTAGGGGAAAAAAAGTAAAAAACACAAACACATGGAGGCTAAACACTATGTTACTAACCAAGATATCTCTGAAGAAATAAAAGAGGAAATCAAGAAATACCTAGAGACAAATGACAATGAAAACACAACAATCCAAAACCTATGGGATGCAGCAAAAGCAGTCCTAAGAGGGAATTTTATAGCTATACAAGCCTACCTCAAGAAACAAGAAAAATCTCAAATAAATAATCTAACTTTACACCTAAAAAAACTAGAGAAAGAAGAACAAACAAAACCCAAAGTTAGCAGAAGGAAAGAAATCATAAAGATCAGAGTAGAAATAAATGACACAGAAACAAAGAAAACAATAGCAAAGATCAATAAAACTAAAAGCTGGTTCTTTGAGAAGATATACAAAATTGATAAACCATTAGCCAGACTCATAAAGAAAAAGAGGGAGAGGACTCAAATCAATAAAATTAGAAATGAAAAAGGAGAAGTTACAACAGACACCGCAGAAATACAAAGCATCCTAAGAGACTACTACAAGCAACTCTATGCCAATAAAATGGACAAGCTGGAAGAAATGGACAAATTCTTAGAAAGGTATAACCTTCCAAGACTGAACCAGGAAGAAATAGAAAATAGGAACAGACCAATCACAAGTAATGAAATTGAAGCTGTGATTAAAAATCTTCCAACAAACAGAAGTCCAGGACCAGATGGCTTCACAGGTAAATTCTATCAAACATTTAGAGAAGAGCTAACACGCATCCTTCTCAAACTCTTGCAAAAAATTGCAGAGGAAGGAACACTCCCAAACTCATCCTATGAGGCCACCATCACCCTGATACCTAAACCAGACAAAGATACTACAAAAAAAGAAAATTACAGACCAATATCACTGATGAATATAGATGCAAAAATCCTCAACAAAATACTAGCAAACAGAATCCAACAACACATTAAAAGGATCATACACTGTGATCAAGTGGGATTTATCCCAGGGATGCAAGGATTCTTCAATATATGCAAGTCAATCAATGTGATACACCATATTAACAAATTGAAGAATAAAAACCATATGATGATCTCAATGGATGCAGAAAAAGCTTCTGACAAAATTCAACACCCATTTATGATAAAAACTCTCCAGAAAGTGGGCACAGAGGGAACCTACCTCAACATAATAAAGGCCATATATGACAAACCCACAGCAAACATCATTCTCAATGGTGAAAAACTGAAAGCATTTCCTCTAAGATCAGGAATGAGACAAGGATGTCCACTCTCACTGCTATTATTCAACACAGTTTTGGAAGTCCTAGCCTCGGCAATCAGAGAAGAAAAAGAAATAAAAGGAATACAAATCGGAAAAGAAGAAGTAAAACTGTCACTGTTTGCAGATGGCATGATACTATACATAGAAAATCCTAAAGATGCCACCAGAAAACAACTAGAGCTGATCAATGAATCTGGTAAAGTTGCAGGATACAAAATTAATGCACAGAAATCTCTTGCATTCCTATACACTAATGATGAAATATCTGAATGAGAAATTAGGGAAACACTCCCATTTACTGTTGCAACAAAAAGAATAAAATACCTAGGAATAAACCTACCTAGGGAGACAAAAGACCTGTATGCAGAAAACTATAAGACACTGGTGAAAGAAATTAAAGATGATACCAACAGATGTAGAGATATACCACGTTCTTGGATTGGAAGAATCAATATTGTGAAAATGACTATACTACCCAAAGCAATCTACAGATTTAATGCAATCCCTATCAAATTACCTATGGCATTTTTACAGAACTAGAACAAAAATATCTTAAAATCTGTATGGAGACACAAAAGACCCCAAATAGCCAAAGCAGTCTTGAGGGAAAAAAACGGAGCTGGAGGATTCAGACTCCCTGACTTCAGACTATACTACAAAGCTACAGTAATCAAGACAATATGGTACTGGCACAAAAACAGAAACATAGATCAATGGAACAAGATAGAAAGCCCAGAGATAAACCCACGCACCTATAGTCAACTAATCTATGACAAAGGAGGCAAGGATATACAATGGAGAAAAGACAGTCTCTCCAATAAGTGGTGTTGGGAAAACTGGACAGCTACATGTAAAAGAATGAAATTAGAACACTCCCTAACGTCATACACAAAAATAAGCTCAAAATGGATTAGAGACCTAAATGTAAGATTGGACACTATAGAACTCTTAGAGGAAAACACAGGAAGAACACACTTTGACATAAATCACAGCAAGATCTTTTTTGATCCACCTCGTAATGGAAATAAAAACAAAAATAAACAAATGGGACCTAATGAAACTTCAAAGCTTTTGCACAGCAAAGGAAACCATAAACAAGATGAAAAGACAACCCTCAGAATGGGAGAAAATATTTGCAAACAAATCAATGGACAAAGGATTAATCTCCAAAATATATAAACAGCTCATGCAGCTCGATATTAAAAAAAACAAACAACCCAATCCAAAAATGGGCAGAAGACCTAAGTAGACATTTCTCCAAAGAAGACATACAGATGGCCAAGAAGTACATGAAATGCTGCTCAACATCACTCATTATTACAGAAATGCAAATCAAAACTACAATGAGGTATCACCTCACACCAGTTAGAATGGGCTTCATCAGAAAATCTACAGACAACAAATGCTGGAGAGGGTGTGGAGAAAAGGGAACCCTCTTGCACTGTTGCTGGGAATGTAAACTGATACAGCCACTATGGAGAACAGTATGGAGCTTCCTTAAAAAATTAAAAATAGAATTACCATATGATCCAGCAATCCCACTACTGGGCATATACCCTAAGAAAACCACAATTCAAAAAGACACATGCACCCCAATGTTCATTGCAGCACTACTTACAATAGCCAGGTCATGGAAGCAACCTAAATGCCCATCAACAGACAAATGGATAAAGAAGATGTGGTACATATATACAATGGAATATTACTCAGCCATAAAAAGGAACGAAATTGGGTCATTTTTTGAGACGTGGATGGATCTAGAGACTGTCATACAGAGTGAAGTAAGTCAGAAAGAGAAAAACAAATATCGTATATTAACGCATATATGTGGAACCTAGAAAAATGGTACACATGAACCGGTTTTCAGCGCAGAAATCGAGACACAGATGTAGAGAACAAACGTATGGACACCAAGGGGGGAAAGTGGCGGGGGTGGTGATGGTGGTGGGATGAATTGGGCGATTGGGATTGACATGTATACACTGATGTGTATTAAATTGATGACTAATAAGAACCTGCTGTATTAAAAAAAAAGATAACATTCTTTTCTCAGTTAAAAAAAAATAAAATGAAATAAACAGTCTGGAAAAGGCAAACAGTCTCCAGTGTCAGTCTCTGTCAGGAAATTCCATTCTTCTTCTTCTCTGCCTTTCCTGATAAGGGCAGGGGAATAAGACTTATCCCTGCCCTCAAGGAGCTATAATACAGAAGAGAGGTGAAAACACGTTACTAAAATTCAGCCTGATGTGAGAGCTTTTCAAAGATGTGTGTATAAAATTCCCCTTTGGGGGTGACCCAGAATTCACGGTGGGAGGGGAGTGAGGTGGGAAGGAGAAAGGTTGAGGAAGGCTTCCCTTCAAAACACTTAAATTATTAACTTGTCTGTCTACCAGACTGTGAGCACCGGAAGAGCAGGGACCTTGTCTTACTCAATGGATGAATGGATAGATGGATGGATGATGAATGGATGAATGGATAAATGGATAATGGATGGTTGGACAGACAGATGGATGGACCCTTAGTTAATCAGACCAATTCAATTGGTCTTGCTCAATTCACATTTCCCCTAGGGATTCTAATTAATCCTACTTCTAAAGGATTAAAGTTCATCCCCCCAACAGACCTTCCTCTGTAGGTCATCCACTTTCTATACCACAGCAGCAAATTGCCACACTATGCCTCAGTGGCCTAGGGAGAGTCATGTTCCTGTCTAAATTCCTATCTCCCCATCAGGGAGTGCCTGCCCGGGGGAGCAGAGACGCCAAGGCAGTGTATTATTCTTTGTGACTCACAGTGCTAAAACAGGAGAATAAGAATGTATCCTTGATCGTATTATTTCTTTATTCCTGATTTGATTTAGAGCTCAGAAAGCTGACTTGTGGCATAAATGATGTATGAAGTCAGACTTTAGTTTGTGGGGAGAAGTGGGACCAGACAGCCGGGTTATGTACCAACCATCCCCTAGCAGTCCTGACATCATCTCTGTCGGCCTTTTTTCCCCCTTGCCCTCCCTGGGGGAAAGAAAATATGAAGATATTTTCTGGCAGTGGGACAGCATGGAGGAAGAGTTGGGAATGCAGTCATTTGCACGACTGGCCTAGTAAAATTAGCTAGGCTTTTAGCTCTCAGAGGACAGTCGTCATGGCAACCCCAGAATCAAGGAGCAGGACGCCTTTTGGCCATTGTCTGGAGCACAAAGTCCTTATTCAGCTTTCCACAAGCTGGTTAAACAAACATACCCAGACAGATAGGTACAGACGCCGATAGACAGGCACTCACAGACACAGAAAAGTTTTAAAATCACATAGCAAGGGGCAAGTTCCTTCCTACAGCTTTTGATGACCCAGATCACTGAAACCGTATTTGTCTGCTCCTCAGTTTTGTCCTGCACCTGCAGACTGTGGCAAGTGGAGATACTCTGATGCCATCAGAGGACAGTCTTCCAGGTCTCAAGGAGCTGTCCCAAAGCCTTTAAGTGTACATATGTCCCTTCTTGAAACACAGGTCCTAGGAACTGTCCCAGCCATGGTTCACTGGTTAGTGTGAAATAACACCTTGCCTTGAAGGGTCTTAGGAGGACTGGACATGTGTAATATAGCACATTTTGTGGCTTCCTCGTCTGTAGTTGTCAGACGTGAGGCTGACCTGAGCCAGCAGCACTGCCCTTCCATGGGAATCCAGGCCCAGCTCACCCAGACAGGAAAGAAACCGAGGCCTCCCGAGTCCAGGCAGCCTGTAATATCAATGCAAAACTCTATGGGGAAACCGAAGGCTTTCTGAATTTACTTAAAAGGGCAAAATAATAAGAATACCAGCTGGCAGCTTGACTGGTGTTCAGACCAGAGCCTCTGGCTTCAGGCCAGAGATGTGCAGAATCTCTGAGGAGGCCCCTTTGCTGAGGCTCAGCCCCTAGCATTCCCTTCTCTGGCCTTTTCAGGGCACAAACCACAGGGTGAGCTGAGAGAGGCACAGCTCAGAAGTCACCTGCCCATATCTTCATGGCCAGGTGAGAAAGTACAGAAAGGTTAGGTGACTGGTCTAAAGACACACAGCCTGTCCATGACAGAGCCTGGACTGGAATCCAGGACTCCCAAAAGCTGAATAGGTAATGAGGAACATAGCAATTGCTCAGGGCAAAGGAAACAGGTAGAGTGAGTAGGAGACTAAATTAGATGCTGAAAACTGGGCACCAGGACCTACTGGAATCTCATGAGATTATTTTCAGAGTAATGGTATAATACTAACCAAAATTTACTGTGAACCTACATTGTGCCAGCACTTTACTAGATGTTTCTCATACATTATTTCTCTGTGACAAGGTTATCCCCATTTAATAGATGGAGAAACTGAGGCTGCAAAAGTGGTTACCAAAGGGGAAGGGGAGTGGGACAGATTTGGGGTATGGGATTAAGAGATACAAACTGCTATTATAAAATAGATAAGCAACAAGGATATATTGTATGGAACAAGGAATTATAGCCATTATCTTGTAATAACTTTAAACGGAGTATAATCTGTAAAAATACTGAATCACCATGCGGTAAACTAATATGACATTGTGAACCAATTATACTTCAATAAAAAAAATAAGCTACCTGCCCAAGACCACATAGATGCTGAGGGGAAGTGTCAAGATTCTCCCAAGTCTTCATGCCCTCGAAGCCTGACTCTTGACTCCTTATGACAACAACTTTCATCACAAGGAGAGGTAAGGAGCTGAATGTCCTCATTTATCTTAAGTTCCCATATGTTCAGACCCTAAACTAAGACATCTCCCAGAGAAGGTCAGGACATAAAATTAAGACAAAGAACATAAAACTTTGGGAGACAAATAGATTCATGAATTGAAAGTAGCTGGCTGGGGTTACACGTGGTGGGTGATAGATATGTTTTTTGGATTGGTCTTAGTGTTATATGTGTGTGTTTGCTAGGAGGTAAACACCAAGATTATTTGTGTCTTTTCCTTACGTTTAATGTAGAGCCAGAATTCTCCTAGTAGGCCAGGCCAATGGAATGGGACCTGTTTTTTTTAAACTTTAGAATCCAAAGGATTTATTAAAGTTGGTCAGACATTGAGGCTGCACACCAGGGCTCGTCTGAAGACTTGACAGGGCTGGATTCCAGAAGGTCTAATTAGTTAGAAAACGTAGGGGAAACTTCAAGATTCCTGCCAGTGGGTGGAGCCATGTTAGTTGCCCTCACAACAAACTCTTGGCTTGCCCACTGGCTGGAAGAGAAATAATATAGTCATTTCAGAACAATAAGGAAGTTATTTTTTCCTTGTGCTGACTCTGAGACCAAGGGCTAAAGCACTAGCTTTGGAGTTGAGAAGACCTCAGCTCAGTTCCCAACCTTGAACTCAACTCTTGCTCTATGGTATAAAGCAATTATTTTACTTTTCACTTCATCATGTTATTGGATTTGATCAAAATGAGGGACATCCAGGGCTGCTCCAGAGCACGGTTTGCATTGCAGTCTAATGGACATGCACCAAGCTGTACACGGCAGCCCTGCTAAACTTACACAGCAGGTGGGGCATGAAGGCCACCCCGCAGAGCTCCCTCTCTTTCCCTAGTCTCCATTCTGTTACGCTCAATTCAGGAACTATATATAATTCACCCACTATGTGTCAGGCACTGTGCTAGGTGCTGGGGACAGAGAGACAATTAACACAAAGTTTTTGCTGTCCAGACACTTCCATTCTAACAAGAGGGACGCAAACAGGCAACATAATTGCAATGAGGGTATGAGGCATGTACTATTGGAAGTGTGCAGAGGGTATGGAAACAGTACAGAGGAGTACTGAGTACTGAGAGGGTCGAGGAAGACTTTCAGAGATGCTGATATACAAACAACGTTTTGAAGGATGAATAGTAGTTCAGAAGTGAAAATGGAAAGGACAGCAAAGGGAAGAGTACATACAAAGGCCCAGAAACGCAAACAGAGGGACCTCAGGCCCTTTCAGGAATTTGGCTACTTGCTCGTATGTCCCGAGCACGGCTCAGAAGTGCAAGAACAGTCACCAGTTCTGATAGCTGTACAAACCAGCTGCTCTCTCCAGCTCCTTGCTTGTACCTCCAAGGGTCTCTGACCCACTTGGCTCAGATCTTTTGCTCCTAATTCCGGCCTCCAGGCGCCTGGCCCCAACGACATGGGATGGATGTTTTCCTGACCTTGATTTTCTTCTGGGCGTGATCTACTCTGTGATCTGCCACTAGAGAGACACTCCCCCTCCTCCCACCATGCTCTGTGGTGCCCTAAAGGCCAGCCCAGCCCAGCCTTCCCAACAGGGACCAGACACATACAAGGATCTGCAAGTTGTCTGAAGGAGCTAGAGTGAAAAATATAAGTGGGACAGGGAAGTGGCAGGAGACCAATATGGTCCCTGCGAAAGAGTATGGACTTTATCCTACAGACAGGGGAGCCACTGAAGGGCATGATGCAGTGGTGGGGGGAACGTGGAGACTGGCAGATTCTGATTTGTCTTCTTCAGGGTGACTCTGGTGGTGACGGGGTGGATGTACCAGAGGGAGAGACAGGAGCAAGGGGAAAATCAGCGCAGGAGGCTGTTGCAATAGTCCAAGCAAGACTTGAGCAGGACAGAAAGCTGGGTTTCCCTGCCATTCACTGCTGGTACCCTCAATCGGGACCTCCCCGGAGGCAGGGGCAGAACAGACCTGGGGTCCCTTTAACTCATCCTTGTTGTTCTATAACCCTCCATCATGGTTCTAACTCTTACATTTGAAGGCTGCATCCTACTCCATCACCATCATTGCTCTCCTCTCCTCTCCCCCTCCCCCTCCTCCCCTCCTCCTCCTCCGCCCCTCCCCCTCCTCCCCCTCCTCCCCCTCCCCTCCTCTTCTTCCTCCTCTCCCTCCCCCTCCCCTCTTCCCCCTCCTCTTCTTCCTCCCCTTCTCCCCCTCCCCCTCCTCCTTCTCCTTCTTCTTCCTTTCATTATCTCTCTCTCTCTCCCACCCACCCCCCTCTCCTGGAGCAACATATTTTGCCTCCTTCCTCTAGCACAAGCCTCCCTGAAGGGAGAAAATGGAAAAATAAAACAGAAAAGCAAATCTGAACTATAACAAACTAACTGAAGAATAGTCAGCAGGGGTCTTGTGAGAAGCAGGTGTGACCCACGAGACTACTGCCCTTGCCACTTTAAAACAGAAGCCCCCGTCATAAGGAGGATCAATAACGGTTTGGTCTTTCCCACGTCTAGAAACTCTGGGATGCTCCACAAATATTTAAAACAAGTTTCATCACAGACAACATCACCTTGGAGCCTGGAGGAGGAACTCTCAGCCCTCTGCAACGATCCTGCCAGCAGACAGTAGGAAATAGAGACCCACTAAACAACACCCTTGGGCCCATGTTCTGGCTTCCCTGTGACCATCTGCCACCTTCAACTTGCCCAGGACTATCTTCAGCGACTTTCCCCAGGTCACGGCAACCTGTTTACAGACATCTAGAATTCCCAGGCACTTTTAGGACAAGGGACTCGGGATGTGTCCAAGTGGGCAGCAAAGTCTTCTCTAAGAGAAGCCGTTCCTCCAGATCTATTTCTGCCGATGTAAACACTTGCCAAAGAAACAAGGCATGTGGGCATGCACCAGCGCTGCAGGCCCTCGGGTTGCTGCAAAAGGCAACTGGAAAGTCACATGTCATAACAGTGGAAAGTACATATGCAACTATTCTTAGCCCTGGAATGTATACACTGTCTCCCTGCCCAGCAGTTCTTTCACAAAGGTCTAGAAAACTGTGAAAATGCCTTCGGCATAAACAAATCCAGAATTCTCCCAGGACAAATTATTTGCAAACTGAAGGAAAGGCCTGGGTTTATGGTTTCATTTGGAGCGAGAGGTGGAAACTCTCCGGAGGGACCAGCCGGACCAGGTATCGGTGGATGTCACTGCAGCAAAACAAGGTAAATAGCTCGAATGTTTAATTCTTCTGCAGGTAGATGGGCAGCCAGATGTCATCCAATAAACCCTGTCCAGGGTATTGTTTGGTCTCTGCTTTCTATTTACCTCATTTTAAAAACAAAACCCACAAAACTCTGTGAAGTCATGCTTTAAAAAAGAAAAAAAAAAAATCTCAAAGGTCCACTTTCATCCCTCATTTCTGTCTTGTTACAGAGGCCACACCCCCAGAATGACATCTGTGGGGAATGACTAACACCCAGAAAGATGTTTAGATGAGTTTACTAAATAACAGACATGCTGAGAAGCTGGAGAAAGGTTCACAGACTTCTGCTGGTCAAATGCACAGACTGTCATCTTGCTTCAGGTTAACATTTCAGAACACGTGACCATTTGCCACCTTCAACTTGCCCAACTTATCCAACCACCTTTTCTTTTTTTTTTGTTTTGTCTTGTTTTGTTTTGTTTTGTTTTTCTCAGATTGTCCGCAGATGCTATTTGCCTGTTACCTTTGAGAGTAATCGTAACCTAAAAGAGAGGTGTCAGCTGTGAGGCCCACGCCACAGGTGGTCTCCCTTTCTGGTCTTCACTGAGCCATATTCTTGGCAATACCCACAGGCGTCTTGGTGAACGGACATAGGTGCTCTAAGTCTTGGAGCCGCCGCAGCTAAACCCTCCAGCACGTGCTCCCTCTCGGGACTTCTCCCCATCTCTGTAGGATGGACGAGGAATCGCCAGATGGGCTGCTCTTCAAAGACCATGACTTCTCCTCTGACTTGTTGAGGCAGCTCAATGGCTTGAGGCAAAGCAGGATCCTGACTGACGTGAGCATCTGCACGGGGGCCTGGGAGATCCCCTGCCACCGCAGCGTGCTGGCCTCCAGCAGCCCCTACTTCCGGGCCATGTTCTGCAGCAACTTCCGGGAGAGCAGCGAGCCCAAAGTCCAGCTGAAAGGCCTCGACTCCGCAACTCTGGAGCGGATCATCCTGTATGTGTACACGGGCGAGGCACACATCACAGTGGAAGGCGTCCTGCCCCTGATGGAGGCCGCCTCCATGCTGCAGTACCCCAGGCTGCTTGAGGCCTGCTCCTCCTTCCTCCAGAGCCAGCTGGCCCCCAGCAACTGCCTGGGCATGATCAGACTCTCTGAAATCTTCAGCTGCGAAACCCTCAGGAAGAAAGCCAGGGAGGTGGCCCTGACGTACTTCCCAGAGGTGGCCGCATCGGCTGATTTGAAGGAGCTCTGGGCCTTGGAACTGATAGACTACCTGGGAGATGACGGGCTCTGTGCGGAGGAGGAGAAGGTGTTCGAGGCCCTCATGGTTTGGATCAAGCATGACCTCCAGACCCGGAAGCAATACATGCAGGAACTGTTCAAGCAGGTCAGGCTGCAGTACGTCCACCCAGCCTTCTTCTACCACTTCATCGCCAATGACGCCCTCCTGCAGTCCTCGCCCCCCTGCCAGACCATCTTGGAGACAGCCAAGAGGCAGATATTTTCTCCGTACAGCACCACCAGTGCCCCGGGCCTCCAACCTCTGTGGCATGTCCCCCCAAGAAACTCTTACCAAGACTTCCTCATCCTCTTGGGTGGAAGGAAGGACAACCAGCAGACCACCAGGGACGTCCTGCTGTACGACGGACAGACTGGCCAATGGCAGAGCCTTGCCAAACTCCCGGCCCGGCTGTATAAGGCCTCGGCCGTCACCTTGCACCACAGCATCTACCTGCTGGGAGGCATGGCGGTGGACGTGGGGAACAGTGTGCCCAGTCCCAAGGTCTACATCTTCTCCCTGAAATTCAATCAGTGGAGGTTGGGGCAGCCCATGCTGGCAGCCCGCTACTCCCACAGAAGCACTGCCCACAAGAACTTCATCTTCTCCATCGGGGGGATTGGAGACGGACAGGGGGTCATGGGCTCCATGGAGAGATATGACAGCATCTGCAACGTCTGGGAGAGGATGGCCAGCATGCCACTGGGGGTCCTCCACCCTGCAGTCGCTGTGAAAGACCAAAGACTCTACCTTTTTGGGGGAGAGGACATCATGCAGAACCCTGTGCGCCTTATCCAGGTAAATGGTCCCTCCCACCATGGCTACACATACACACACGCACACACACACACATATATACACACACAAATACATGCATATACACACATATACACATATGTACATGTACACTGCATACACAAACACATACATATATACATACATACATGCTTGTCAGTTGCAGGGGAAGGAGAAAGGAGAGAGGGAGAGAAGGAAGGAAGGAAGGAAGTTAGGTTAATTTCAGCCAGATTTTATCCATTTATGAATTCTTTTTGTATAAGATTAATACATACAAAGGTACATCAGATACAGCTAAAGGTTCTACCTAGAACACATCGAATGCCAGATAGTGAAGTCCTATAGGAATATTGCAGATGCTTCTAACCAAAATCAGTAAGGCCTTAAAAGAAGACTCCCAAGCACTGGTCCACAGTCTGTTACCAAATCCCCAGGAACCTGACCTCAGATCTGCTGAATCAAAATCTCTATGTATGGGGTCTTGACATTTACTGTTTACAAACGTTTACAGGAGAGTCTAAGGCACAGCCAGGTTGGGGAACCCCTGCCTTAAATGATAGGTAGATGCTAATTTCACTAACAAGCTCTCTGAGAAGTGTGATTAATAAAGATCAAAATGTCAGAATACTGGGTGTTTTCCACC
Organism: Lagenorhynchus albirostris; assembly: GCF_949774975.1. Lineage (NCBI taxonomy): Eukaryota > Metazoa > Chordata > Mammalia > Artiodactyla > Delphinidae > Lagenorhynchus > Lagenorhynchus albirostris. The sequence goes on along the minus strand of NC_083111.1, from coordinate 66,700,056 downwards.
TTGACACAAGTTCTAATCACTGCAGTTCACCTAGATATGAAAAACTTCAAGCCTCTACGTGATATATAAAGATAATCAAGGAGGCCCCTGAGATCTGCTGTGTTCATTTAGAGGAGTTATATTGGGTGCCAACCACAGAGAAGGCCCTGGGGACATGGACATGAGCAGTAAATCCCACTTACCCTCCAGGAGCTTATGAGACAACTGCAATTCAGATGCTGAATAGAGGGGTGCTCTAAGAGCATAAGGGGTGCCCTAAACCAGTCTCGAGGGAATCAGGGAGGGTGTGAGGGTTCAGGGAACTTTGGAGGGAACTCTGTGAGGTTGGTTTAAGCTGACTTGAGCAGAGAGGCAGAGGAAGAGAGAAGGTAGGTGAGGATGAAGAGTAAAAGAGGAGGAGAGGGCTTCCCTGGTGGCGCAGTGGTTGAGAGTCCGCCTGCCGATGCAGGGGACATGGGTTCGTGCCCTGGTCCGGGAAGATCCCACGTGCCGCGGAGCGGCTGGGCCCGTGAGCCATGGCCGCTGAGCCTGCGCGTCTGGAGCCTGTGCTCCGCAACGGGAGAGGCCACAGCAGTGAGAGGCCCGCGTACCGCCAAAAAAAAAAAAAAAAAAAAAAAAAAAAGGAGGAGGACGCACAGGGTGGACAGAGGGCTCTGACGTGGACAGAGATGGGCGGGCAGCTTCTCTGAGCAGATGAGCCTGCGTCTGGAACAGGAGTCACACTCATCTGCTGAGGGAGGGGTGGCGTTCCCAGGTAAGGGAACAGCTGGCGCGAAGGCCCTGAAGCAGAAAGGGGCACGGCCCTCCGCCTGGAGGTGCCGGAAGCATGACCAGGTGGCAGCAAGTCTGTGCACCAAGGCGGAGCTGGGGAAGGTCAGTCCCCCCATAATCTCTCTCAGCCCCCTTCCCAAGCCACGCAAGCAACCCCCTCCACCAGACTGCTGCCCCTGAGACCCCCCTGCAGAAATTCCAGAACATTCCTGGGGGGATGAGTGTGGAGATGAGGCTGACCTGGCAGGGCTTTCCAGGCCTTGTCAAGGAACTGGGGTTCATGCCTAAGAGCAGCAGGGTCGGCGAAGTTGTCAAATTTGCATTTTTAGAATCTCCTTCTGGACGCTTTGTGGAGAAGGCACTGCAAGAGGCCTGAGTGGACAAAGGAAGGAGAGTTGGGAGATTCTTCTAGAGGTCCAGGCAAGGGATGATGGCGGCTCAGACTAAGTTGGTGCCAGTGGAAACAGAGAAAAGTGATCATTTCAATGCAATCCTTTTCTTGTTTTTCTCTCTCCTTCACTTCTCCAGCCCATATTGTTGACTCTTCCCTGACCATCTAGGCAGATTCTAAGTCTGTTCCAAATCCCACTCATTTACTTGAGCCAAGAGAGACATGTTCTGATCCCCTCCAAGCTCTGGCCACACAACACAGGTGTAATAAAGAGCTTCTGTGTAAAGCTAGAGCCCCTCCTACATTTTTTTAAAACTATTTTTCAAAATAAAGTCAACAACTATGTTGATGATTTCACATTACAAAATTGTTACCGATTCCTAAGAATAAATACAAAGCTCAAAAAAGCTTTTAAGCTACCTCATCAAGAAATGCTTAGGACGATTAAACAAGAAGCTTAAATAGCCAAAAAGCAAAAACCAAAACACTAACAAGTGAGTGATCCTTTTACACTGCAGTCATGAGAAGGGGAAAATGGGGAAAGTATTAATTTGGAAGCTCTTATCTACTTAGCATTAGCTTTGTAATGGAAATTGTACTCATTCAGATATCGTTCAAGATGAATGCTTGGGGTTACTTGATGGGGTAGGTTAGATTTTCAAGTATAGGTTCAAAGATTTCTTCATCGGATGGTTTATCTGCACGCAAGCATTCTTTTTAAGGACGAGGCTGCCATGGCGTTACTGTGCAAATTGTGTGTGTACGCGTACCTTTCTACCCGGCCTTCTTTCTACCCCTATTGCTGGATGGCGTTAAGCAAATCCTTTACCATAACAAAGTATCACTTCCTCCATGGGTCAAAGACCATCCTTTGTTGTCCTTGCCTCATCCTCTCTGGTGGTATGGTGAGGATTGTGAACAAATGTTTAATCTATTTTTGAAACCACCCCCAAAGCTAATAGAGAACAGAAAGCCAGGAGCCATTTACTCAAGTAAAATGCAACCAGGGTTTGCTTTTCCTGCAAGGATCTCATGTTTCCAAAGAGTGTTTCCTACATATTTGCAGACGAAACCATGAGGCTTGACAGCCATTGTGGTTGCCCCTGTCTCTAGCTGTGGCCTCCTCTATGCTTCACCAACTTTAAGGACTGACAGAGACTTCAAGAGGGCTTCAGTCTTGAAGAAAGCCTCCATCAAGAAAGCCACACCGAAGAAAAAGGAACCGTCCTACTCTGTTGGTGGGAATGTAAACTGGTACAGCCGCTAGGGAGAACAGTATGGAGGTTCCTTAAAAAATTTAAAATAGAGTTACCAAATGATCCAGCAATCCCACTCCTGGGCATACATCTGGAGAAAACCATAATTCAAAAAGATACATGACCCCAGTGCTCATTGCAGCACTACTTAACACTAGCCAAGACATGGAAGCAACCTAAATGTCCATCAGTAGATGAATGAATAAAGAAAATGTGGTATATATATACAATGGAATATTATTCAGCCATAAAAAAGAATAAACTAATGTCATTCACACAACATGGATGGACATAGAGATTAGCATACTAAGTGAAGTAAGCCAGACAGAGGAAGACAAATATCATATGACATTGCTTATCTGTAGAATCTAAAAAAACAAAAAACAAAAAAAAAGATACAAATGAACTGACTTACAAAACAAAAACAGACCCACAGATATAGAAAACAAACTTATAGTTATCAAAGGGGAAAGCTGGGGTGGCAGGGGGATAAATTAGGAGATTGGGATTAACATATACACACACATATATAAAATAGGTAACCAACCAGGACCTACTGCATAACACAGGGAACTATACTCAATATTTTGTAATAATCTATAAGGGAAAAGAATCTGAATTCAGTTATATATATATATAACTGAATCACTGTGCTGTTCACCTGAAACTAACACAACATTGTAAATCAACTATACTTCAATTTAAAAAATCTATAAAAGGGACTTCCCTGGCGGTCCAGTGGTTAAGACTCTGCACTTCCACTGCAGGGGACACGGGTTTGATCCCTGGTCAGGGAATTAAGATCCCACATGCTGCGGGGCACGGCCAAAAATACAAACCATCACCAAATATCTTTAAACACTACTAATACTGAAATAAAAGCAAATTAAAATAGTAAATGCTTTTTTTAAATTTAAAAAAAAAAAGAAAGAAAAGCCGCATCTCCATGGCCCCAAGCAGAGCCATGAGTGTGGTGGATAAAGGCATGGATTCTGGGTTCAATCAGACCAGCTCTTCTACTACTCTAGCTGTGTGACCTTGAGCATGTCATTTCACCTCTCTCAGCCTCAATGGTCTAATCTGGAAAATAGAGGGAAGTAATGGTATCTACATCATAGGATGGTTGTGAAGATCAAATTTGGTAAAATGATAAAGTATAAGGCCTTTAATATGGTGGCAAAAATATTTTGTACAGAAAGAATTTCCAGTCAAGAATATTGGAATATTTTGTTCCTTCGTTTCAGCCTATATCTCTTGTGCTAAATTCTGCCAGTAATGAACTAATTGGCATTTGACATTTAAACTTTAAACTGCGGGATCTAACAGGAGCACGTGTTCTGGGAATCATGATTTGCTACTCCATTTCAGACGAAGGCCAAGGACTCCTGCCTCCACCTCTTTGCTCTTTCTTCCTTTTCTCATGCTTACTTTTTTCTAGGATTCTAATGACTTTCAGGCATGACCTGTTGTTCAAAAGCCTTCCTCTTTTAGCCCTAAATTTATTCTTGGCCTTAAGAGGCTCTCGGATACGCTGGAACATTTAGAAATTTAAACATGAGCCAGAAATAAAAATGATTGAAAAATCACTGGTTTTACGCATGTCCAAGTTGCTCCATTTCTCATTGAAAGGAAAGAAATGAGCCAAGCAAGGTAAGCAAACACATACTACAAACACTTAACTCTTTCGGTTATTTAATTGTATTTTGTTTACTGATAGTAAGGTACCGCTCCTTCACCCTCTTAATTACTATTTCTATCTTTTAAAAACGTTATCACTTTAAAATGCAGTGCCGTGATTATGTTTCTCTGTCAGGTTTATCACATTTCCAGAAACACGTGGTTCAAAATGGAGACGAGAATGATCAAGAATGTGTGTGCCCCTGCCGTGGTACTTGGGGAGCGGATTGTCATCGTGGGAGGTGAGTTTTAACAGAAGATCGAGAGGCTGGACACGAACTTGGCATCTCCCATGGGAAAACGGTCACTGATGTTTTTCTACGAGACAGTCTTTCTTTTTCTTATAAATTTATTTATTTATTTATTTTTGGCTGCGTTGGGTCTTCGTTGCTGCGCGTGGGTTTTCTCTAGTTGTGGCGAGCGGGGGTTGCTCTTCGTTGATGTGCACAGGCTTCTCATTGCTGTGGCTTCTCTTGTTGCGGAGCATGGGCTCTAGGCACACGGGCTTCGGTAGTTGTGGCTCATGGGCTCTGGAGCGCAGGCTCAGTAGTTGTGGCGCACGGGCTTAGTTGCTCTGTGGCATGTGAGATCTTCTTGGACCAGGGATTGAACCCATGTCCACTGCATTGGCAGGTGGATTCTTAACCACTGCGCCACCAGGGATGTCCCAAGATAGTCTTTTTTAAAGCACATAACTGAACCACTTTGCTCTACACCTGAAACTAACACAACATTGTAAATCAACAATTCCCCCATATAAAATTTTAAAAAAATAAAATAAAAGTACACCCATCCAACTAGGGGAGTGTGGATGACTTGACAAAGCTCTTTTATCCCTGTTTCTCCCTGTCAAACAAGGAATGAAATAATGAACCTATTTCACAGAGTTGTGATCATAAAATGTGCTCGTCTATCTAAACCACTTAGCACTATCCCAGACCCGGGGCAAATACTCAGAAAAACATTTGCTGTTGTAAATAAGATTAGCTGCTAAGGGATCATTTCTCTGTAATTGTAGTATAATACTATGGTTAAGAGGGCTGGTTTGGGGGTCAGATAGACCTGGGTTCAAATCCTGATTCTGCCACTAACTGGCTGTACACTCTTAGGCAAGTTATTCATCTCTTTGTGCCTCTGTGTGCTGATCTGTAAAATGGGGATCAGAAGAGTACCCACCAGATAGGGCTGTCGTGGGGACCCACTTCTGAGTTCCCAAAGGCTCCGTCTTGGGATTGTTAAAGCTCTTGGATGAGCATATGAGAAAGATGGAAAAGCTAACGAGGCTGAGAAGGCCACTGGAATCTCTGCTCTCAATCTAAGAACAAACGACGTAAGTGTTGCCCTCACTTCGAGTTAAGATGCAGAGACTGAAGTCAGACGGATCTGGGTCCAAATCCCAGCTCTGCCACACACAAGACCTTGGGCAGGTTATGGAAACATTCCACGCTTTAGCTCAGAGTCCAGCCTCAGGGTTAGGCGATGACAGAGATCAGACAGGTCCCTGGACCGCTGACCTCCAGTCTCAAATAAGCATCGCTGACCCTGTCGATATGCCATTTGTTTTTCAGGTTACACAAGGAGGATCCTTGCTTATGACCCTCAGTCCAACAAATTTGTCAAATGCGCAGACATGAAAGACCGGAGGATGCACCACGGGGCCACGGCGATGGGGAACAAGCTCTACGTGACGGGTGGGCGGCATCTGACCACGGACTGTAGCATCGAGGACTCGGCCTCCTTCGACTGCTACGACCCTGAGACCGACACCTGGACGTCCCAGGGGCAGCTGCCTCATAAGCTCTTTGACCATGCCTGCCTCACTCTCCGGTGCATCCCTCACCCCTCCACCACCCCCTGAGGCCCACGAGAAACTGAGAAGTCATCTGTCCTAGTCAAGATGCTCTTGTTGCAAGAGACAGAACACAGCTCCAAAAAGCTTAACCCTGGAAGGGTGTAGGGAGAGCTCACAGAACTGAAAGTTCCAGAGCCTGGAGGCCTGGGACCAAGCACACTGTTGACAGAACACTGTCTCTCTGTCTCTGTCTCTATCTCTGTCTCTGCCCCTCTATCTTTCCTCTCTCCCTTTCCCTCTCTCCCTCCCTCCTTCTCTACCTCATCTCTGTTAGGCTCTACTCTACAAATAAGCTGCTTTATCCACACAGTGTGAGAACAACGGCAACTGATAAATCCAGACCCACACTCTCTAGCTTGGCATCTTCGGGAAGAACGTCACCATTATCCATATAGTAACTGCCTCCCAAAACGATGCTGATTGGCCCTTTTTGAACTCCATGCCTCCCTCTTGAGCCAATCACTGCTTCCAGGTTGTGCTACTAGAGTTGGCTTGTCCTGGATCATGTCTCTACAGGCAGAGGTGGGGTTAATGGTTGTCATTGACAACCTATTTGAACTGCACATAATGGGATAGAAATGGTTCCCCAAAGCAAGAAATAAATGCTGAGCTGATTAAAAAACACATCTTCCCAGAACATCACAGAAGTTCACAATGAGAGGGCAAAGACACCCAAGAGGGTTTCTGGAAGCACCTGGTCCAGGCAGCAGCAAGAGCAATTGCCATGACTGTGTTTCTCTGCATTCTAGGACGTAGTGCATCGGAATTCCAGGAGAGTATGTGAAACTCGGTATCCAGCGTTTGCAAAATTATCTGCACCAGCAGAATAAAGTGTGTTTCTGGTGCCAAATGATGTTTTTCTTCTAGCCTCTGTGGAGCTGTAAACCTACAGAATTAAGCAGGATTTTCAATTTGGTAAATGTTATGAGAATTGCTGTTCTGAGGAAAGCCAACAAATTCCTTGAGAGATTACCGCCATTACGGCCCTTCCAATGCCAGGGCTGACCTTCCCTATGGCCCTCTTTGCCTCAAAGAGCCTCCCACACTGGCTCAGTCCCAAACTCAGGAATTAGCTGAAGCTGCTAGCACATTACAATCACCTGGGAAGATGTTTGAAAATGGGGCCACATCCCATTCGGGATGGACAGACAGGGATTCTCACAGGTGGGACCAGAGCTCTGTATTTTTGAAAAGCAGCCCAGATCACTGTAATGTACGTGCAGTGAGGTCGAGAACCGCCGCCCGCTTAGCTGCAGGGACAGAAGACCTTCACCTGCTGGTCCCATCCCCATCCTGGCCTGCCCCCCGCACCAGCCCAGCAAGGGAGGCGAAGTCCTCTCCCCACCCGGGATGAGTCTTGCCGCCCTGAGCCTGGCACCATGGTGCCCCCGAGCTGACGCCTTCCTCCCCGTCCAGCTCTCCACGTCCATGTTCTGGACTTTTCCTTTCTTCCTAGTCTGTATTTCTTGCGCTCTTTCTCCTGCTGGGGTCTGAAGCTCTGCCCTGCTCCCCAGACCACTTGGTTGTGGTTCAGACACCCTCCCCAGATGGTCATCCTGGACGCTGTCACCTGAGCTGTTGGCTGGCCTTATTTCAGCCTCTTCTCTTTTTTTTTCTTTTCTTTTTTTTTTTTTTTTTTTTTTTGCGGTACGCGGGCCTCTCACCGTTGTGGCCCCTCCCGTTGCGGAGCACAGGCTCCGGATGCGTAGGCTCAGCGGCCATGGCTCACGGGCCCAGCCACTCCGCGGCATGTGGGATCTTCCCGGACCGGGGCACGAACCCGTGTCCCCTGCATCGGCAGGCGCACTCCCAACCACTGCGCCACCAGGGAAGCCCAGCCTCTTCTCTTTGAACATCTTTGTTCAGGCTCTCGATCCCACCTCTCCCTCAAACCGTACTTGTGAAAGTGACCAGTGACTCCGACAGTGCCTACACGGCAGCCCATTTTCACTTCTTGTCGGACTTGACCAGTCAGCAGCATACCCACATACCCACAGACGCTCCCTCCAACTTGAAATACCCTCCTCTCGGCCTCTGGGACACCCACTTGCTCTTGCTTCTCTTCCTCCTCCCTGCAGTTCATTCTCTCTCCTTGTTTCCTTGGCAAATACGTGGTGGCTGACTCACCCCAGTTCTCAGCCCTGAGACCGTTTTCGTACCTACTCTCACTCCCGGGGTGCGTGAGCTCTCCCAGTGCGCGGCTCTCCATACTGTCCCAACGCTGCTGACCTTCCAGCTTTCTCTAAGCCTGGACTCCACTGCTCGCCCTACGTCTCCACGTCAGTGTTAAGCAGACACCTCGAACTAAACATGTTCAAGTTCACTCTTTCCTCTCCAAGACAACTCCTCCCACAGGCTTCTCCACTCTGGGACAGAACAAGACCTTCTCCCAGCTTCTCAGGCCCAAAGCCTCGGACACTACTCTTGGCTCTTTCTCTCACACTTCAGTCCATTTGTTCCAAGAACATGCAGAGGCCGACCGCGCCTCACCACCCGTAGCTCTGTCTCTGGTCCCAGCTGCCATCTTGACTCAGCTGGACTTACCACCATCATTTCTTCACTGGTCTATCCGCTTCCACCTTTGCCCCTGAACCTCTTCTCAACGTGGCAGCCTGTGTGATCTTTCACACATATAAAAAGTAAGTCAGCATAGGTCATTCCCCTGTTCCCTCCAAAGGCTTCCCAGCTGTCTCAGACCACCTGCAGGGAACTCGCTCACCCACCGGCCCTGCCACCTCTCCGCTCTCGGCTGCTGGCCTCATCTCCCACCGTGTACCCGCCTCCCTCAGCACTAGCCTGCAGCTCACAATTCCCAGCAAGTCTCCACTTTCTGTTTCCACCCTTGCTGTGCCCTCCACCTGAAAACGCTGGCCCCAGTTCACAACCACGTGGCTCACTCCCTCAAGTCCTGCTGATGGCCCTCATCTGATCCATCAACAGGTCCTGTCCGCGACACCCCTGAAATAGACCACGAACACCTCCAGTGCCTCTGTCTTCATTGCTGCTTCTCTGAGTGCAGCCATCCTCACCTCCTACCAGCCTCCTAATAGACTCACCGCTTCCACTCCTGTCCCTCTGATCCTTCCTTAAATAACAGGTATTCTTTTTAAAACACGGACCTGATCGTGTTACTTTCCTGCTTAAAATAATGTTGAGTCTTCCAGAGACATTTGCCCGAAGCCCCCAATCCTCCGTCTAGCCTCTAGGGCCTTCCATGACCCAGCACCTGCCTATCTCTCTGCCCTTACCTATTGCTACTCCTCTTCCCCACTCTCCCACACCCGCAGTCATCTCTGCTTCAGTCATCCTTTATTAGTCCCCCTCCTCTCTCTTGCCACAGGGCCTTTGCACTTGCTCTTGCCCCTGCCTGATACACACCTCTCTCACCTCTTCACCTAACGTAATTTCAATTTATACCTGACACTCCAGATTTTAAAAGTCACTGCATCAAGGAGGCCCTCCATGCCCCCTGCCACCCCAGCCTGGGTCAGCTCTCCTATATGTCCCCTTTGAGACCCTCACCCTATTTGTGATGACTTGATCATTGTTTTCCCCTCTAGAGTCTTACATCTGTCCTGTTTTCCTCTGCATTCCCAGAGTCGGAGCTGGGCTCAGTGTCAGCCACGTGGATCGCAGATCCTCAATAAACATATGATGAGTGGATGAAAGAATTAGTAAATGAACGTGGAAGCTGAATCAACGCTGTCTCTGGGACCTCCATCTCAAACTCAGGGGTAGGTCTGTGTAGGCACTAGTTTACGCCCCCTCAGGCCCTCTGCTAAGGAGGGCAGTCCGTCCTTCCCTCTTTCCCTCCCTTTTCCCCTCTTGAACTGAGTCTGGCGAGTCTGGTTGGCACGGCCTACCTCGGTCAAGCCTGCAGGGTAAAGGGCTTTGTCCAGAGGGCACTATTTGCCTGGGAGTCTTGCCATCTATAAACCCCTCCTGTGGCCTCCAATAGTCCTTCTGTCACAGAGACTTGCTAATGCCTTGACTTTCTTTTCCCTTCGTCTCAGTAAGCTGCCAGAGTTTGTGGCTACTCAGAAGATGTCCAAGTCTCCCTGGGGCGCAGAAGAACTATGTAAATTGTCTGCTGGGATTTAGAAAGATGGCACCAGAGCCAAACACATTCGGACACACACGGCAGGCCAGCTCGTGCATCGAATCAGATGCATCTGTGACAGGTGCATTCACACACCTGGGCATCCTGAGGGCCAAAGCCCGTATCTGAACTGGGCTGCACAACGACCCTCAGGACACGAGGGATCCTTTCCAATCTGCTGAGGATAATCTCAGTCCAACGAAAGAGAGAGAAGGGTTTGGCACAAAGTTTCCTCGGTCTCACTGGCTGAAGGGAGAGTCACAGTCCAGAGCTGAGGCCAAAATATATTTAGCCAGCAGCAGTTAAATTGAAACATTTTAAGTAGAAAAATGTCAACTAGCCTGACTGATCATCTCAACAGGCAACAAGGGAAGGGGGGAAAATGAAGCAGAGCTGAGTGCTAAGCAAGAAAACATTAACAAAAATATCAAACACCCTGTCCCAACACAACCCAGTGAGCAGGAGGGGGGCCAGCAGAGAAAACAGCATCAGAGGAAAGGAACTGCATCAGGGGCGTGGTAAGTGGAGCGCTGGAGGGGCTGCTAGCTTCAGCACTGAAACATGCCCCTCCCAGCCCCAACTCCCAGCAGGTATCTTGGAAGAAGGTCTGCTGTGCTGAGGCCACAGTGCACCCAGCCATGCACTGACCAGGACATGGTCAGCAGACGCTGCACTGGCTGTCCCCTGGCAGAGCTACATGGTCCCAGCGGGAGAGAGTTGCTGGCATCCTGGTCCCATGCAAACCCTCCCTGACTCTCGCCCCAGGAGCAGTGGTGGCTTCGAAGGTGAACGCCGACCTGGAGCCTCCAGTCTCCCCTCCAGGTCTCCTTAAGATCCTGCTTCATCCTCTTCTGCATCCATTGTGTCTGGTAAACAAGAGCAAGTCCCAAGTATCCACATCTTAAAACCAAAGTCCCGAGGTAGACTGAATTTACCTTTGCCACCTACAACAAAAATCTGTAATGTCCCAGAGGCAAGGGCTGTACCTAGCTTTAGTCAGACACGTTCTCAGGATGTCTGACACCACCCTCCCCACCCAGCTCCAACATGCCCCATGCCTTTGCACATGCTACTTCTCCTGCTATGATGCCTTCCCCAGCGCCACCTACTGAACTCTTACTTGTCCTCCATCTCCTCCATGGAGCCCTTTCCAACCTTTCTACCCTCCTCCCTTCCCCCCCTTTATTCCAGCTCCTTTCACGTTGCAGCACCATAGAGACCTGGCAAATGGAACTGAAAGGGGAGCTCTTCATGGAGGCAAAGACAGACTCTCAGTGCCCTAGAAACCCCGGGCCAAATTCAATCAGCACTTGGCACACAGACAATGCTGACATAGTTGTGGAATGAATGAGCGGCTGCACAAACGAACGGTTCCTAAACACCACTGGGGTGTCCATGCTGCTCTGGGTGAGAACAAGGGCTTAATTATCAAACGCATTGAGCTTTAAGTCAGGGAGGACCCCCGATGGTGTCTAAGCTTTAAACATTATTATTGCAGAATGAAAAACATAGACTAGAGTAGTATGTAATATGGTGGGGAAGAAAATGACACTGATTTTTACCCCAAGAACACTACTCAAAAGGGCACAGCTGATGGCCTTCAGATGATCCAGGTCCCCAGAACTCTCTGCATGCCTTCTGTCCTCTTGGATCATTTTTCAGAGAATCCCCCCTCTCCAGTCATCTGGACTTGGAAAGCATTAAATCCTTTCCCAGCTTCAGGGACCCCCGATGACCTTCCCTTGCCAACAATTGTTTATTAGTGGAAGCAGCATGTTGTGCTGCAGAGAACACAAACGTGGGAGCAAATGAGACCTGGGCTTGGATTCGGGTTCTGCCCCTCACTGGCAGTGCAACTTTTGACAGGTTACTTCGACTCTCTGAGCTTCAGTTTCCACATCTGGAAAATGGGTGCATTTTTACCTACCTGAGGGATTACTTGGAGAATGACAAGAAAGATGAAGACCGTTAACAGTACAGTGTCTGACATTGAGTGAGCAGTGAACACGGCCAAGTTCCTTTCTCTTCTTCCCTATTTGGTCCTGCTCCTGTCCTCATTACTGGCTAGTCTGCATGACCCCGATGAAAAACTTCCCTAAGAGCCCACTTTGACCAAGGAAGAGCAAATGACTCAGACAACCCTGAACAGCCTCTCCCCTCTGGCTGCCATGGCTTCTCACACCTGAGGATCTGATTCCTGCATCTTGCTAACTGGTCCTCCTCTGAGAGCACTCTTGTCTTCTTCATTCATTCACTCATAGACTGTTATGCATGCAACAAATACTGACCAGAGACCCCAACATGCCAAGCACAGTGGTAAATATGGGGGTCATGGAGTGAACAAGGGGGTGAATGAGGCTCCTGCTGTCACCAACCTCACAAACCGATGGAGTTTTCCCAACCAGATGTGTTCAAACAGGGAAAGGATGGGAGAATGAGGGCAAGACTCCGACACTTCCTTTAGGACTCAGCTCAGACACTGTGTTGGTTCCCAAGCCTGCCATAACAAACTACCACAAACCTGGTGGCTTCAAACAACAGAAATTTGTTCTCCCACAGTTCTGGAGGCTAGAAATTCAAAATCAAGGTATCGGCAGGGCTGGGCTCCCTCTGAAGGCTCTAAGGAAGTATCTTTCCTCATCTCTTACAGATTTGGCTGGCTCCTGGAAAACGCTGCCATTCCTTGGCTGGTGGCTGCATCACTCCAATCTCTGCCTCTGTCATCACAGGACCTTCTTCTCTGTGTGTCCTTCTCTGTCTCTTATTGGACTTTGGGCCCACCCTAATCTAGTGTGATCTCATCTGGATCCTTACCTTATCACATCTGCAAAGACCCTGTTTCCAAATAAGGTCCCATTCTGAGGTTCTGAGTTGACATGAACTTGGGGAGGAGGCACTACCCATCCCACTATAGACATCTCCCCCAAGAAGGCATCCTGATGAGCCCTCATCGCCCTCTGTCCCAGGCTGGGCCACCATGACACCGACACCTCCTCATCTCCCCATTTCATCAGGGGCATCTCGTGGCAGAGACCATGTCTGAGAAGATACTCAGTAAATGTGTACTGAGCTGAACTAAACCATATCACAGGGACTAGCAACTCTTTAATGGATTCCAAGGTCAACGTATATGAGAAACAGCTTCCGAGTAGCTTCCCCAAAGTCCAAGGTGAGCGACGTCTGCCAAATGCCAATCAAGAAGGAGTTAAGGGTCCATAAGGAGAAGTCCAGGGGCAGGCATGAGAAATGATCTAAGAGAACTAATCTGTTAGCATAATGTTACCACAATGTCTCATTCTCAGTCTTGCCAACATAAGCCTTTGGGGTGACGTCGTGAGAGGCTGCACCTTAAAGCAGAAGCCAATGCTGTGGGTGCTGGAGGGAGGGGGTCTGGTTTCTGAAATGTCAGCTCTCATGCAGTCTTATAGGAATTCTAGGCTCCCATTCAAACACCACGTCATTCTCTTCATGTGGGGAACTGGGGTTTTGTTTTCCCTAAAGATAGGCACAAGTCTCTTTTCCTCTTCATTTCACTTGTTTAATTAAGATTCCAGGCCCTGCGGTCCAGAAATCTCCAGTAACACTCCCAGAAGAAGCTGATGGTCCAGAAAATGGTGCTTTGAGGACAGAGATTCAAGGATTCCAGGGGTCTGAGAGACACAAGCACAGAGGTAGGTCCTATTCGAAATCAAGAGGCTATCTCTGCAGTTTCCCCAAAGGACCCAATGGCTCTACTCACATTCAGAGACAAGAGGCCACGTCAGGGCAACTGCAAAATCAAAACCCTCTGAAAGGGGCTGGAAGGGAGGCAATGTGGAGACATCTATACTCAAGATAAGACCGAGGAGAAAATGGCAGAATTCATTAGCAGAGCCTCTGAGACACTTCTCTTTTGTGGAGTATTGGAGAAGAAAACAGAATTAATCCCCACTTTGGCTATAGGTTTATTGGACTTATCTGAAGGGCAAAACTGAGAATGCTAATGGATTTGAAAGAGCCCAGATAATTCTCCACTTGAGACTGAGACTACCGGGGTCTGTGCCCATGGGTGCAACAATTAGCCCTCAGAAAATGTTTGCTGAGTGAAGGAATCCATGAGTGATGATGACTAATGTTTACTGCCCAGTTGCTAAGCACCGTACCCACAATACCTGGCTCAGGTATCACAAGAATCTTCCGGCATCTCCTCAGCACCCTTCCTGAAACCCTATATCCAAAACAGCCTCCAGCCCACCCACTGCATTATTCTTGCTCACTCCTTGTATCTTCCCTTCATACGTTTTATCATAATTATTTATTGTTTTATTTGCTTTCCTGAGCTTACTTAGTTGACACCCTCACCCAAATGGAGGTTCCATGAGGACGAAGAACAGGGCTGCCTTGGTCACATCTGTTTCCCTGGTTCCGACACAGAGCAATCAAAACAGGTTTGCTGAATGAATGAATGAATGGACGAATGGCAGCTGGGCATTAGGATGCAGCGCAAAGGAGAGAGAAGGTAAATTTTTAGAATAGCATGGTGGGGGCGCCCAGTATGAGGAAGGAGTTAACTGGCCCTGGGGAAGGCATGTTCCCTGACCAGGTGAGGGCTACAGGAAGGTCACTCTGCAGGCAGCCAGGGGAAGGATGGAGAAATCCAGAGAGTTTATTGATTTATTTTATATATTTATTTTTGGCTGTGTTGGGTCTTTGTTGCTGCACGTGGGCTTTCTCTAGTTGCGCCGAGCGGGGGCTACTCTTCCTTGCGGTGCGCGGGCTTCTCACTGCGGTGGCTTCTCTTGTTGCGGAGCACGGGCTCTAGGCATGTGGGCTTCAGTAGCTGTGGCACGCGGGCTCAGTAGCTGTGGCTTGTGGGCTCTAGAGCGCAGGCTCGGTAGTTGTGGCGCACGGGCTTCGTTGCTCCGTGGCATGTGGCATCTTCCCGGACCAGGGCTCAAACCCGTGTCCCCTGAACTGGCAGGCAGATTCTCAACCACTGCACCACCAGGGAAGTTCCCAGAGAGTTTAGATGGGGTGCTATTGCCAGTCCCTGGGAGGGATGATGAGTTCTGGCCAGTAACATGACAGTGAGGAATAAAGGGAGGGGAGGACATGTGAAACAAGATGGCAGAATCCACGGGGAACTGGACACTAATTGGATGCAGAAAGGGGAAGAGGTGGGAAGCAAGGAAGAGAGAGCGCACAGTTGCCAGCCTGGCTGACCCACAGGACGCCTGTGCCATCAGCAGAGAAGTGCAGGACAAAAGCAAGGGGAAGTATGCCATGGGGCTGCCAGCCAGGAGGTGAAAGCCCCGAGACAGGTACAGAGGCATCCATGTCCAGAGCAGTGTCCCGTGCCCAGGGGTTTGCACAAGCTCCATGGATCTGTAATCTTGCCTATAGTATGTCTCCCCCACTAGATCTTAGGGGCCTATCTTTCAGAACCCCTTTTGAAACTACCCAGTCACCACTGAAAACACCTCTGACAATGGCTTGTGTGGTGACCTTTCGCATCTGCAGAGGAGCCTATAAGGCAGTTTCTGAGTGGACGAGAGCACAGATGGGGCCAACGTGCCTGGCTGTGTGGCCCTGAGAAAATTAACCAACCTCTCTGTTTCTCAGTTTCCTCATCTCTAAATTGGGTATTATGATAATACACCTGCCTCCTCATAGAGTTTTTGAGAGAATTAACTGAATTAATATACAGAAGTGCTGTCTGTAGGTTAGCCATTATTACCGTTTCTGTCCTTAAATATAATGCACTGCAAAGAGCTATTTGTAACTATGTGGCCTTGGGGAGGTCTCAACCTCTCTGAGCATCAGTATCCCCTTTGGCAAAATGGAGATGATGATGCTATCACTCTGTAGTGGGTTGAATCATGGCCCCAAAAGATAAAACCTTATCTGGAAAAACGGTCTTTGCAAATGTAGTTACATAAAGCATCTCAGGATGAGATAATCCTGGATTAACTGGGTGAATCGTAAATCCAGTGGCCAAGTGTCCTTATACGAGAAAGGCTGAGGGAGATCTGAGACACAGAGGAGAAGGCTGCGTGAAGACGAAGGCAAGAGACTGCAGCTACGCAGCCCACAAGCCAAGGATGCCTGAAGCCGTCAGAAACTGGAGGAGACAAGGAAGCGTCCTCGCCAGAGCCTCTGGAGGGAGGGCAGCCCTGGCAACAACCTGATTTTGCACTTCTGGCCTCCAGAACTTGAGAGAATACACTTCTGTTGTTTTAGGCCATCAAGTTGTTTCAGCAGCCAGAGGAAACTAATACACTCCCTCACAGGATTGCTGCAAGAATTAAAAGAGGTAACATCCATAACGTAGCTGGAAATCAACAATTCACAACAATTATTGTTATAATTTACCTCCTTTCTCTGGACCTTCATCTCCCCACCTGTAAAATCAGAATTTAGATGGGATAAAAATGTCCAAGTTTTTGCTACCTCGTGCCGGCTCCTTCACCCCTCAACTCCCTCACAAGGGAGGTTGGGACCATGTTAATTGCTCTTCTCCCTTCTTCTCCCTTCTGTCTCTCATTCCAGGGGTCCATGACAGACAATGTCCCCAAATGATGGGTCTTTACATCTCTGTGTCCATCACGGAGGATGGCGGGCACTTATCCTCATCTTCAAACTGGACGTGATGATGAGACCACAGAATCCTGAGCAGTCACCCTCCAAATCTTCCAACATGAAAGAAGATCCTGGGCACGTCACTCAACCCCACTAGGACATGACTGCCCAGAGTATATTTTAGGAATTATAATATTCTCCCCCTTCTCAGGGCTTGATGAGAAGGAAGCACTTCAAACGACCACATCAATGTCTAAAGCAAAAACAGCAACCACGAATGGTGGAAGTGCTAACAGACATAAAAGTAAAATGTGCAATGACAGTAAGAATGTCAGTGACGTTTAAAATTTACAATGACCTTGTAAATGACAACGACAGCAGAAAGGATGGGAGGAAGGAGATGGCGATGCTTCATGGGTGTACTGGACGGGGACCTCTCACCAGACTATGCAAAGAGGCCCTTTAACTACTCTCCCTGGCTCCATTCTCTCCTCTTCTCACTCTTGCCCTGCCACTCAAAGTCAGGACTGGAGGAACACTCCTAGCAGAAGGGCGGGAGCAATAGATCCATTTATCTTTCTAAAAAATAAATCTGGCCAGATCCCTCCCTTTCTTAAGTCCCTTCGAGGAATTCAAACTCCACTTCCATACCCATGAAGTCCTTTGTATGTGTAAGAATAAACAGCCTCGGGGCTTCCCTGGTGGCGCAGTGGTTAGGAATCCGCCTGCCAATGCAGGGCACACGGGTTCGAGCCCTGGTCCAGGAAGATCCCACATGCCGTGGAGCAACTAAGCCCGTGCGCCACAACTACTGAGCCTGCGCTCTAGAGCCGTGAGCCACAACTACTGAAGCCCACGCGCCTAGAGCCGGTGCTCCGCAACAAGAGAAGCCACCGCAATGAGAAGCACGCGCGCCACAACGAAGAGTGGCCCCAGCTCATCGCAACTAGAGAAAGCCTGCGTGCAGCAACAAAGACCCAACACAGCCAAAAATAAATAAAATAAAATAAATTAATTAAAGAAAAGAAGAAGAATAAACAGCCTCCGCTTGATTAGGTAACATGTAACATGGTAGCGGAGGTCCCACCCAAAAGGTACTCAGTGAATGCTAATTTCCTTGCTGCCTCCACACTCCCTGCTCTCTTCAACTGGCCAGAAAGAGAACTCTCTTATTTCCTATTAACAAACAATGCCTAGCTATTAGCTGTAGCTGCAGATACATAGAAACAGAGACTAAATAGATCTCAGATTCTTGGCCACTGGCTCCCCATCCTATAGGGACACAGTGACCTGCTCTTTCATGCCAAAGGCACAGGACATGCTTCCTACAAGGGCTCAGTCCCAGTGAATGTGGTCAAAGCCTTAGATTCTCAAGAAGTTTTCAAGGAAATATTTTTGCCCTCAAAATTGCCTCCTTCTTTTTATCTAGAATGATGATTTATTTTGTTATTCAGTGACTGAAAATTCATGAAATTTTGTGGTTAGAGCAAAAACGTCACACATGATTCCATATGTCCATGCAGTGGGGCTGAGAAAATCTGACAGTGAAAACCACCGTTTCTTCCCCTAGAGTTTAAAGGCCTCCAGCCTCTTTTTTTTTTCTTATAATACTTTATTCCCTTAAAAACATTGCTTTAAAAAAATCATAACTAGATACAAGGTTCTATAAATAAAGACAATGGTCAAAGCACTGTATTTTCTTAGATTAGTTTCAAGATTCAAATTCTCAAATGCAAATGTAACATTTCCAAGTCATGGACCCAGAAGTAGACCTGACAGACCAGCTGGTCCAATCCAGAGAGGCAACATGGAGAAGTGGAAACAACGGTGGGTCCCATGAGAAGCATCCAAGGACCTGGATTTGAGGTTCAGTCCTCCCTGCACTAGGCACAGGACCTTGGGCAGGTCACTAAACAACCAAGTCCTGGCCTGTAAAACAGATGAATCTCACCTGCCCAGCATGCTTGAGAAAATTGTGATAGTAAATGGAAAAGCTGAAAGTGCTCTATAGTGACCAGGGATAAATATTCTCCCACACTCTTCACTCTACCTCTCTGGACTCAAGGCCCATTTGGCCTGGGGAAACAAGAGTAAAGGGATAATTAGAGAAAGCCATGGAACACACATGCGTAACCAGCATCTGGATCAAGAAACAGGATATTATAGCACCCTAGAAGGCCCCTTCACACCTTGTTCCAGTCATTAGACTTTCCAGGGGGAACCACTATCCTGACTTCCAAACCTCATATTACTTGTACCTATTTATGAATTTCATGTAAATGGAACTAGATAGGTTGAACTCGTCTACATGACTTCTGCTCAACATTAAGTTTGTGAAATTCATTCACACTGTTATGTGTAATTATAACTTGTTCATACTTGTTGCCTATAGTATGTAACTACATGACAATATCACAATTCACGTATCTGTTTTACTCTTGATGAGCATTTGTGTAGCTTCCCATTTGGGGCTGTTATGAACATTCATGTGCATATCTTTTGGTGAACATTTGTGTGCTTATCTGTTGAGTGTATATCTACTAGTGAAATCGCTGGGTCACGGGGTGTGCATAAGTTCAGCTTTACAAAAAACTGATACAGCCAATCAGTTTCCCAAACTTGTTGTACCAACCTCTACTCCCACCAGCAGTGTATGAGAGTTCCAGTTGCTCCACATCTCAACAACACTTGATACTGTCTGTCTTTTTCATTTTAGCCATTCTGGTGGGTTGGAAGTGGCGTCACACTGCAGAATGATATTTTTAAAGTGTAAACCAGATTATGTTTCTCTGCCAATGGTTTCTTTCTGCAAGCAGAATAAAACCCAACTGTTCAACCTGACCTATAAGGCCTTGGTTACCTCTGACCTTGTCTCTGACCACTCACTCTACTCACTATTCCTCCACTCCACCACCTTTCCAATCTTCAGATATGCCAAGGTCATTCCCAACTCAGGTTCCTTATATTTGCTGTTTCCTCTGTCTAGGAAGTTTTCCTCCAGATCATCCCATGAATAACTACTTCTGGCTCACTCATACATTCAAAAAATATTACTGAGTGATTATCAGGTTCCTTCTCAAATGTCACCTCCCTCCAAGGATCTTTCCCTGATTACCATCAAATGTAGTCAAGATTACTCCATTACCACTAACACCACCACACGTTCACTCTCTAGCCCCTTATCTTGCTTTATTTTCCTGTTTAGTAATTATCACTACCTCCCATTTCCTCTTTTAAGATTTCTGCCTTATCACACTAGGATATAAACTAAGAGCAGAGACAGTCAGTGTATCTTCAACTAGAACAGTGCACACAGTAAGTATACAATAAATATTTATGGGATGAACAGAGAATGAAAGGGAAGGAATTCACATAGCCTTCTCAAAGTTAACCATAGAATATTAAAGCTAATGGAGCCCCTTCTATGTTTCTCTATCTTACTCCCCGCCCCCATCCCACTTGACTGATAAAAATGAAGCTCAGAAAGATAAAGTGAATTGGTCAAGCCAGCAGCAGAAATGGAGTTTGAATCCAAGCTCATGATTTCTAGTTCTAGTATACTATTCTGCCTACAAGAACAGGGGACAAAGTCTAATCCCATTTGAATGAGTCTCTAATTACTGAATATTGGACATTAGGAACTGATTCAACCTGGAGAAGTCCCCTCTCATACCATGAAGGTATCAAGAGAATATGACACAGGAATCACTTCTGGTTTCCCCCCAAATCATCTCTGACCTTGGTTCAGAGGAAGAGGATGACACTGAGAGAGTAAATATGGACGAGGGTGGCTCTGAGTCTAACTCCCATTCTCTCAAGAAAGGAAAGTGAACCATCTTGGCAGGAATAATTTCCCTGGGCTCCAAGGGCCTGAGATCTACCAGGAGATCATGGCCTACCAGGAGAGGGCCCTGTCTCACATGCTTAGTTTGGGTGAGAATCAGGTTGTACCACAACACGAGCCTCACGGCCAGTTGCATAATTGGATATGTAATCAGTACCTTCAAGAACTTCAGCCAAAAACACTCCTGACACCACTTCGATCTTGCTGAATCAACTCCAAACCCCATGACTGGATGATTCACTGGTCTCCTCTGGGGTCATGACTATCAGGTGCTGACCCAGGAATTAAATTCATAAGGGGAAAGATCCACTAGTTGGAACTCTGGTTTTTCCAGTGCTTCAACCTACTGCTCCTTGGGTTTCCAAGCAGTGATGGAGGCCATGTTGGTCTCTTCCTTATCAATCCAAACAAACTGAAGATAACCAGAGACCAACTAGATAAGATAGGGAGCTACCATTTGGGAAGAAATCAACCAGGAATGATTAAAAAACAAAAACTTACAAAACCACAACCTCTTATCATAATTCTAAAATCCAAAAACCACTGAAAACTGTTTTTTTTTCTTTTTTTTACAAATTTATTTATTTTTGGCTGCATTGGGTCTTCGTTGCTGCACGCGGGCTTTCTCTAGTTGTGGCTACTCTTTGTTGCGGTGCGCTGGCTTCTCATTGCAGTGGCTTCTCTTGTTGCAGAGCACAGGCTCTAGGCATGCGGGCTTCAGTAGTTGTGGCTCGCGGGCTCCAGAGCGCAGGCTCAGTAGTTGTGGTACACAGGCTTAGTTGCTCCGCAGCATGTGGGATCTTCCCGGACCAGGGCTCAAACCTGTGTCCCCTGCATTGACAGGCGGATTCTTAACCACTGCACCACCAGGGAAGTCCCTGAAAATTGGGTTTTTTGCTTGATTATTTTGTACATTTGTGGCAAATTCATCTGGCAGCAAATCCTGAGAGCAAAAACTGACATGAGACTATTTTTAGCCTTTATTTATCCTACTTCGGGTACATATTCATACATTTTGATGTAGAAATATTTCCGTTTGATTTTGAGGTGCTGAGTCAGACCCCAATGGAGTGATCAGAATATACAGTATATTGTACATCTTACTACTTTAATGAAAACTGAAAAATTCTTAATACCAAAACACATCTTGCTCCTAAGATTTTAGGTAAGCATGGCAGACCTGTAATTTTTCACTTACCTTATTTGTTCTGCACAAAAAACTAGGGCAGACAGTATTGTCCTCATTTAACAAATGAATAAACTGAGGCTCAAAGAAGTTATATGACCTGCTATTTATCACTGCATAACAAATTACTCCAACACTTAATGGTTTAAGACAAAAATAAACATTTATCGCTCCACACAGTTTCTGTGGATCAGGGATTTGAGAGTGGCTTAGTTGAGTGGTTCTGGTTACAGGCCTCTCATGAAATTGTAGTCAAGATGTTGACCAGTTATCCAGCGTGTTTTATCTGAAGGTTTGACTGAGGCTGAAGGATCCACTTCCAAGATGGCTCACTCACATGGCTGTTGGCAGGAGGCTTTGGTTTCCTGTCACATGAATCTTTCCCTAGGTCTGCTTCAGTACCCTCCCAATATGGCAACCAGATTCCGCCAGAGCAAGTAACCCAAAACAGAGCAGGATGGAAGCCACAATGTCTCTTATGACCTAGACTCACAAGTCACATTCCATCATTTTCATACTATTCGACTGGTTACAAAGGTCAGCCTTTCAAATATGAGGAAGAACTACATAAGGACATAAATGCCACCCCAATTATATAATATTTTGTTTACGTTTTACAGATGAAGTCTAAGCAACTGGTCCAAGGTTGCATAGCTCGTCAGATGCAGAATAGGACTTGAAGCCAGGCTGACCAGTTCCAGAGTCCATACTTTTAACTGCGACATGATAATACCTCCTTCAATTTACTTGACTGTCCTCTAATATATTGGACATTTAAGTAAATTCTAGTTTCTTGTTACTATAAATCATACTGAACACTTTCCACATAAATCTATATCTCCAGCTCCTGTTCTTTTGTTAGGACAAATGCCTAGAGGCAAAATTGCCAAGTCAAAAGGTACGAACTTTTTTAATCCTCTTGACATATATTACAAAAAATAATCTCCAGAAAGGAAACACCAATTAACAAACTCAGTGAATGTTCCTGTGAATGCCTGTCTCGCTACATCCTTGATACAACTGAATATCATTATTGTTTAAATATGTTAATTTTATAGGCTATAAATACGTATATTGATTTGCATTTCTTCATATAGTTATTATTATTTATCTGCACATTTAGGAGTTTTGGTTGTAAGCAATAGCATTTGACTAATTTAAAGTTTTTTGTATCCAAAGAATACAGGTGGCTCAGGGAATTAAAGGGAAGGTTGGAAAATATGGCTTGTAAAGAAAAGGAGACCAGAGCATGCCGAGGGCTCTAGGCAACAGGAAGGGATGGATGGCCTTAAAGGCCACAATCACTGGAATGAGTCGGTTTCAACATTCTATCCATCCTTGGGTCAAAGAGCCCAAGCCTGAATCATGTATCTCACCTTAGGTAGGGCAGGGCAAGTTGCCTTGATTCAACCAAGACAGCACTTAGTGGGGGAGAGGTAATTACCCAGAAGTAGGTAAATTGCTGTTACCAAAAGAAGAGATGGATCCTTTACAGCTGAAGAGCAATAAATGTCTACTACAGGGTTCAATTTGATGGCTCCCAAACCCATGCTGTTAAGTTAAAAATTCTCTGCTCCTTATGCTGGCTCATCGTCTATTTTTATTCATTGGTCAAGTAAAATAACTTTACTTTGTTTTTAACCTAAGAAGTTCAGCATCATTGGAGTCACCACCATGGACAAGCCAGGGAAGAGTTCTCTTTGGTTGGGAGAAAAGTCTAAAAATGTAGAAATGTGGAGATACGATGCCTTCAACTTTGCCAAGTAAAATAACCAAGAACAAAGGGATTAGACCGGCTCTGGTCTGAATGTTTGTGACCCCCCCACCCCCACCCCGATCCCGCCCAAATTCATATGTTGAAATCTTAATGCCCTATGTGATGGTATTAGAAGGTGGGGCCTTTGGGAGGTGATTAAATACTGAGGGTGGAGCCCTCATGAATGGGATTAATGGTTTTATAGAAGAGACCCCAGATTGCTTCCCAGCCCAATTTCCATCCCATGAAAACTGATGCGACGAGAAGTCTGCAGCGTAGACGAAGGCCGTCACCTGGCCCTGCTGGCACCCTCATCTTGGACTTCCAGCCTCCAGAGCTGTGAGAAGTAAATTTCAATTGTTTATTAGTCACCCAGTTTACGGTATTTTGTTAGACTGAGATAAGCCCTTTACCAGGGGTTGGCAAACGTTTTCTGTGAAGAACCAGACAGTAAATATTTTAAGGTTTGAGGGGATAACATTCTCTACAACTACCCAATTCTGCTGTTGTAGCACAAACGTACTCAGAGACAATAAGGAAACAAATGGACCTGGTTGTATTCCAACAAAACTTTACTGACAAAAACAGGTGGCAAGCAGGATTTAGTCTTGGGGAGGGGGGGATACTTTCCTGACCTTGTCTTTAAACCGAACAACAACAAAATGTATAAATGCTTCTGTTTGTGGTTATTTTAATCCTGGCTCCAAAACTGTAACATTTCTCCTGTGGTTTTAAGGAATTTACCTTCAGATGCCAATATTTAGGACAGTGTTCACTTGGTTTATCACCTGCATTTTAACTATAAATTACTTCAGGTGATTTTGGCTTGGAGAAAACATGAGAGCAATAATGAACTATTTGGTAGGGACTCAATATCCACCTCAAAATCAACTTCGCTATCCATGTAGATGGGGACAAGCAGATGTGTTTATTCATTCAAGAACATTCAACATGCATTTACTCAGCACATATTATGTGCCAGGGACTGAGGCTAGATATACAAAATACACAGGCCCAGGCCTTAAAGAGTTTAAGCCTGGCAGAGAAAATTACAGTCTAGAAAAAGAATCCATAGTTGCTGAGTGCTACTCTAGTGGATAATGGATGGGTGTTACAGAGAACTGGAATCAGGTTTGAAGAGCTGTAACTGTCTGAAAATGGAACAGGGTGCCTCATGGACAGGTCGGAAGAACTCCAGCTTTTCGGGATAACCAATGCCCAAGGCCAATTCCTAATCTGGGTAAATCTCAGACTGTATAGCTCTGTAAGATTCTACAATCACCAGATATCCCTTGGAGTGCCCGCAAGATTTATAAGAATTCCCCCTGCAGTGGGTGTCCTCCTCAATATGTCATGTTGAGCTCCCAGCAGCTGAATCTATACTATGTTCTGATGCCTGTGTTCATGACTGATTGATCCAGGGGTTGACAACTGACCCAAGTAGGGTACAGTAGAAAGTCTCCAAAGATGGCCACCATTGATTCCTTTCCTCGCTCTGTGCACATGCTACTCCTCACACCCAGAAGGGAAGTCTATTTCGCCTATGCTTGAATCTGGGTTGGTCTGAGTGAATTTTTTGACCAAAGGTAATGGCAGAAGTGATGTTGTCTGACATCAAAGGCTAGGTCAGAAGACCTAGTCCTTAGTCCTTTGTAACATCTGCCCTTGGAACTCAGCTGCTGTGCTGTGAGGAAGTCAAGCAGCCCGATGAAGAGGCTCACATGGCGAGAAACTGAGGTCTCCCCATTGATGGTCTGGCTGAGATCCCCGCTGACAACCAGGAACCACCTACTAATCATGTGAATATGCCATCTTGGAAGCGGATCTTTCAGCAGCACCAGCTGATGCTGCATGAGCTACGTCGCTGAGCCCTGCCCAAATTCCTGACTCGTAAATCATGAGATGAAATAAAATCATTGTTTGGGGGCTTCCCTGGTGGCGCAGTGGTTGAGAGTCCGCCTGCCGATGCGGGGGACACGGATTCGTGCCCCGGTCCGGGAAGATCCCACGTGCCGCCAAGCGGCTGGGCCCGTGAGCCATGGCCGCTGAGCCTGCGCGTCCGGAGCCTGTGCTCCGCAACGGGAGAGGCCGCGGCAGTGAGAGGCCCGCGTACCGAAAGAAAAAAAAAATCATTGTTTGAAGTCACTAAGTTTTGAGGTACTTTGTTATTCAGCAACAGATCACTGGAACATGAGCCAACCACAGTCTTTCTCTCCCAACAATTTGAAATTTCGGTTGGAGATAAACAAAATATTGGAAATTTTAGGAGCTGAGTCTTATTAAAAGCAACCCTTGGGGGCTTCCCTGGTGGCGCAGTGGTTGAGGGTCCGCCTGCCGATGCAGGGGACGCGGGTTCGTGCCCCGGTCCGGAAGGTCCCACATGCCGCGGAGCGGCTGGGCCCGTGAGCCGTGGCCGCTGAACCTGCGCGTCTGGAGCCTGTGCTCCGCGGCGGGAGAGGCCACAACAGTGAGAGGCCCGCATTATCGCAAAGAAAAAAAAAAAAAAAAAAAGCAACCCTTGGTGTGCATTAGAATCACATGGAGAAACTGTGTCAAATGTAAAGTTCTGGGCTACAACCCTTCCCCTAAAGTTCTGATCCAGTCAGACTGGGTAGAGCTTAGGGATATTTTAAGCAAACATTGTAAGCAAGCATCCCAGGTGCTTCTGATATCATGGACTAAAACCATGATTTGGATACACAATCTAGAGAAACAACACACACACATCCACTTAGATTTTCCCTCCCCTTGTGTTGCCAGACTGGCCTTGACTTGAGCCCCTGACAATCCAGTGTTAGCTATTTGTAGCCTAAAAACTGGTGGATCTCAAGGTGAAGAAAAGCCCACATCAATTAAAAAACTCAGTAGAGGAATGGTGGTGCTTGAATCCTCATGAACCCACAGTTCTCTCTAAATTGAAGACTTAATCATCTCCCTAATTTTAGAATCCTGAAATATCTAGGATTGCGAGATTAAAGACCTCTTTAAACTGCAATGTGAAATGTGTTCTGGTCCTTGCTATATTTTTTTCTCCAAAAGGCAAATCTCATCAGCCACCTTGGGGATTCTTCTGGATTATATCACAGACAACAGGATTCTCTCAGTAAGACAAGCTGGCTGTGACTGCCAATGTCTGCAGACGGAATTTCAAAGGGCTGGTCAGTATGTGTGAACTCTAGTGAGGCGACTGCTTCGGGGGGAAGATTTCCTTTGAGGAGTTCAGATAGGAAAGCTGATTTACATGCACTGGACTCCCACAGACCTGCTCTAGTTAGACATGAATCGGGTCAAGGTCTGTGCGTTCTTTCCTGCTTGAAGGTTTATTGGGAACAAGAAAAAGAGAGAAAAAAAAAATCTCTGTAAGTTAAGTTGGTGGACTCTTCGCTTTTTCCCACAGCCAGTCCAAAGAGGCAAACACTATATAAATGAGTATTTGATAGGACTCAGAGTGACAAGCCTGGAGTTTTCAAATATGGGGTCAATGCTAGCAAACTTGGAAAGCGGGTGACATTTACTTCAGCAAACTTCTCCCAACTCTGTGCTTCATAAGACCTCTCCTTGCTTTACCCTCTGTCTTCATACTGCCCTTCTGTTCCTCAGTCTTCCCCACACTAAGGTTCCCCACCGAGAAGTAGCTTCTTTAGGAAGTAACTTAAGCTCCAGAAGTGTTTTCCTCCTCTTTCTTCCATCTGCCCAGCCCTCCATCAAAACACACCCTTCCCAATATCCATGTCCTCTGGACCCTCCTCACACCTCATCATGATTCATCCTTCTGGCAGCACTAAGTAGGGGAGAATTTTTATTATTATCCTTCACGTTTCAGCTTTGCAATTTATAGGAAACTGGAAGAAGCAATCCCTTGGGGTAACTAGTAGTTAAAACTTCAGGCTCATAGCAGTGAGATGACAGGGTTTAAAGCAATGCATGGCTAAAGAACATATGATATGCGCGTGCACACGCGTGCGCGCACACACACACACACTGGAATACTACTCAGTCATTAAAAAGAACGAAATTTTGCCATTTGCAGCAACATGGATAGACTTGGAGGGCGTTATGCTAAGTGAAATAAATCAAACAGAGAAAGACAAATACTGTATGATATCACTTATCTGTGGAATCTAAAAAAGACAACTAGTGAATATGACAAAAAAGAAGCAGACCCACAGATACAGAGAACAGACCAGTAGTTACAAGTGGGGAAAGGGGAGGGGGAAGGGGCAAGATAGGGGTAGGGGAATAAAAGGTACAAACTACTAGGTATAAAATAAGCTACAAGGATACATTGTACAACACTGGGAAGAGGACCAATATTTTATAATAACTATAAATGGGGTATAACTTTTAAAACTGTAAATCATTATATTATATCTAGTATATAAATACTTACATAATATTTTACAGCAACTATATTATCATTTTTTAAAATGTTTATAGCAGCTTTATTCATAGTCGCCTAAAACTACAAATAACCCAAATGTTCATCAACAGAATGGATAAAGCACAATATACATATATCATGAAGTTCTAGCCACATTAAGGAAGAAACAAACAACTGCTCCAGGCTACAATGTCAGTGAATCTCAGACATAATGAGCAGTGTATATGTCAATTCTTTCAAAAAAGCACTGAAGGAGAAAAAAAAGCAATGCATGGCTCCTTCTTTGTACCAGGCAAACTTAGAGGCTCAGGGGAGTTGTAGGGTCCTGGGCACTGAGGAAAGAAGAGTTCATTCTTAAATGAGGGTTTAACTGAATACATTTGGATATTTGGAATGAAAATGACCTCTCCTGTAACTTAGAATCTATTTATTCTTCCCTGTGCAAATTAACAAAGCTTATTTTTAAAATCTGGAAAATAAAACCAACTCAAAAATTAAATTAAAGAAAAAATGGAAATCTGAAACTCACCCTCCCAAGGTTCTACTGGCTGACTCTGTGGCACATTTTTGTGGGCAGTTTACATTCAAGGCACGTCACTGCCCTTGGCCCTGGCTCAGCATGGAGAAGGGGGCACTGATCAGTCTGTCTGACCAAAGCTAATTTCCCAGCTTGTCTACCTTGGATCCCAAGATTTCCAACATAACTCTATTTTCACATGAAAAAAAATCCAAACTAGAAATCAGAAGACCTGTCTTGTAACCCAGGTTCTGCTGCTAAATATGGGGTCTTGAACTTAAGAGAAAAATGAAGAGTACAAACCTGGGAAATTCTCTTCACCCTAAAAAATCTAGGATTCCAAGATTGAAGGTCTTTGTTTAAAATACACATTAATTCCCTGAAAAGAGTGACACATTAATCATCTACTACCCACTGCCCCTAAGCTCGAACGAACTTCCTAGCTTAGCTTATTCATCTTCTTCTCACAGGTCCTAAAGGAAGCCACAGAAGATGAGCAATTTAAATAGGATGATGAGAAGGGAAAGTTCTAGAATATGGAGGCTTCTCAAGGGAGGAAAGGAATGTGGTGGGAGATCCTGCTGGAGCAGGGGAAAGCATAAGGCTCTGGACCCCCACTGTGGAGGCACCGAAAGGAAAGGGAGGCCACGGACAAGGCACAGAAAAACGAATTTTTTCCATTTCACATTTTTTCCCTTGGCTGGGGCTAAAGAAAAACTGCAAAAAGTCCATCATAGGGAGAGTTTTTTAGACCCTTGTGGATGCTTATTAAATGGTAAATAACTCTAGAAATAATGATCCCCAGGAATGCTAGTCCCATCACTGCCCTGACCCAAGTCAAAATAAGTGCTTTCTCTCCTTTTTGAGAAATGAGACTCAGCTGATGTGAGGTCAGCAGGGGTTAGGAGGGGGAGAAAAGAAGAAAATAATCAGCAGTTGCCTTTATCAAGCATCCACTCTGCACTAGGCGCCGTGCTAGGGTCTCTCGCTGGACGTGACAAATCTGCCAAGACGAGATTTATCATTCCCATTCTACACACGGGGGCCACGGAGGCTCAGAAGAGGTCCCCTTGCCCAACATCACCCAGCTGTGATGGGCACAGCCAGGATTTAAACCCACACCTAGGTGACACCAAAACCTCTACTCTTTCTACAATGACCACGGACAATGAGTTTTAGCAACTGAGTTTTAACTTTCCACTTAAGTGATAAGCAAAGTAGTACTAATGATTAACATCCAGTGAGGGCCCATTATTTGCCAACCGCTGTGCTAAATGCCATCATTTATCATGACATTTAATCCTCACTCTGACCCGATAAAACAGGGAATATTTGCCCATTTCACTGCTGCGGAAGCCGAGGTTAAGCAATTTGCCCAAGGACACATGATTAGATAGCAAAGATTGAAGCCAGACAATTGGACACCAAAGACCATAATCTTAACCACTGCACAGAGCAAACTTATCTTAGTCCAATCCCCCCATAAATAAAAACGTGTTACTGCTCAGTGTATTAAGAGGGATGAAGATAGAGGGAATTTTAACTATGATCCAGGCTGTTGACAGATCCAGAAATCGCTCTTTGACAGCAGCTTGGAGTGACTGAGGGGTGGATGTTTTCAGAGTGACAGCCCTGCCCCCAAAGCTATTCAGGCCCCAAACAAAACCTTCTCTGTGTCCCTGATGTTCTTAAAGAACACAGGCCAATTTCAACAATCCCGGACAAATGGCTGCCGCCGTACCACAGCCTGCAGAACAGCACCCTGACCCTCTCCTGGAAAATGGTTCTGGCATCTTTGCAAAGATGGGAAACCGGAGTGAGGAGGAGACAGGGAGGAGAGGTAAAGTGTGGAGAAAGCAAAACAAAAACCAGTGTCCACGTACGTAAAAGGCAGAGGGAAGCTGAGCTAATGAAAGAACATATTTCCACAAATGGAACCAAAACATGTCTCACAAACTCTCGGCCTTACAAAGGATTAGCTGCTAAAGGACATGACCGTGGGTACCACTCTCTGTTTACAAGCTTCTCCTCCATGCTGCATGGAGATGTGACTTTCTGTGTCCTCGCTGAAGGGCTAATTATCTCCTTACCTGAGCTGCCTAAACCCAACAACTCCCGGAGTCTCTAGGACAGGAGTCAAGGAGCAAGGCCTGGAGGGGCACTGGCTGTTGACACACGTTCACTGTCAGCTGAGATACGTGTGTCTTCAAGAGTTTTCCCACCACAAACAACTAGCCTGTATGCTTCAGAAAAGTCGGTGTCATGAAAGACAAAAAAAAAAAAAAAAAAAAAGCTGAGGAACTGTTCCAGATTAGAGGAGATTAAAGAGGCTTGATGACTAAATGCAATGAATGACCCTCCACTGCCTTTTGGACTGGGGGTGGATATTGCCATAAAGGATATAATTGGGACAACTGGCAAAATTTGAATATGGAGTTAGCTAACAGTGTTTTACCCTAAGTTAAATCTGAACTTGACGGTTATACTGCAAAATGCAAATAGACAATGGCCAGACCATATCTTAAAAAAACTTTGACCCACGACCTGTAGCCACCTGCCCAGGAAACCAACCCCTTACCTACAATAAACAGCCCAGGTACCCGGCCTGCTATAAGTCAGATTTGCAGGAAGTCAGATTGCTCTCTCTAGTGACAATGCGAGAAGCTAAACAATAGTTCTGTGACAACTGGCCCCAAATGGCCAGGACTTGATTAATAACTGACAACTTCCCTAAATTTTGTTCCTGTTTCCAACTTAGGACCAACCAGAGAAAGTCAATC
Source organism: Lagenorhynchus albirostris (assembly GCF_949774975.1). Taxonomy (NCBI): domain Eukaryota; kingdom Metazoa; phylum Chordata; class Mammalia; order Artiodactyla; family Delphinidae; genus Lagenorhynchus; species Lagenorhynchus albirostris. The sequence goes on along the minus strand of NC_083111.1, from coordinate 66,668,988 downwards.
ATGCACCCCTTACCAATCATGTGGATCCCGCGCTTCTAGTTAGCCTGCCTCCAGCATCCCCACGCCAACAGCCTCCAATCAGTGCATACCTTAAGCTTTCCCTTTTCTCCGCTATAAAGCTTTCTCAACTCCTCTGCCTTTCTTTGCATCTCTTTCAAAATTCAAGGGATGGTGGCCGACTCCCTTGCTATAGCAAGCTCAGAATAAATAACCTTTGCTTTTTTCACTTGGTGGGTCTTTGTTTATTTCCACAGTTTTGCGGTTATGTGAGAGACTGTCCTTATTCACGGGAAATATAGGCTGAAGTGTTTAGAAGTAAAGGGTTTTCTGAACCTCAGTGGTTCAGAAATATATATATACATCGGGAGACAGAGAGGGAGAGATAAAGCAAATGTGGTTACAAGTTAACAATTAATGAATCTGGGCGAATGGTGAGGAAGTTTTTTGTACTCGTCTTGCAACTCTTTTGTAAGTTTGAAATTATCTCCAAATGAAACGTTTTTTTAAAGTGTCCCCCCCAAAAAATAAAATAAAAAAATAAAGTGTCCCCAGCTGACTGCTTACATCCTGACCAGACAGACCACACCTATTCAGCTAAGATCTCAGATGATGGACTCGTGTCTTGTCTGTGTCACTTTATCCACCTGCTCCCCTTGCAGAACCACAAAGGCAGAATCCAGGGCTCTCTTGACCCTGACCCCTGAAGAGCGATCACACATTCCCCACACTCACACTTTCCTAACCCTCTTTGGCAGTGATCTTTTCGGATCCCTGGCCGCGTAGAGAATCAGAGTGATCTTGAAGTCCCTTCTCCCTTCTTCCCTGGGCCAAGGGGCACAGAAGGGGCACAGGATGCTCCTCTCATCATCAGCCCTCACATGTACCCTGGGCCTCGTGATGCAAAGGGCTTGTGAACTGAAGATTGCAAGGATGTTTGGAGATTGGCCATCAGTTTCTTAAGGCTAAGCTGAGTTCTTGGAACTGGCAGGACTTAACTATTACATTCCAAAGCTGCTGTATATGACTGTTCCCTAATCTTGCCTCCTTCCTTTTCTTTCTTGCAAATTATTGGGGCTCCCTCTTCTTTATTAAGACTCTCTTATCCCTTCACCCAATGGTTCCTAACCTTGGCTACACAATGGATTCATCTAAGGAGCTTTAAAAAGTACTGATGCCGGGTCCCATGTCCAGGAGACTCTTATTCAATTGTTCCAAGGTGCAGCCTGGGATTGGGGAGTTTTGTTGTGTTTGTTTTGATTTTTAAGTTCCCTGGAAGATTCTAACGTTGCAGCCAAAATTGAGAACCACTGTCTAAGGCATTGTCAAGTACATCTACAAAGCTCTTCTCTCCCAGGTTTCCCATGTTTCTAATTACTCTGGGGAGATTTCCGATCATTTGCTCAAACCTCAACAAAGCTCCCACGTAGGGGGAATTTCCCTGAAGTGCTTAGAATTCACTTCACAAGAGTGATTTATTTGAAAATCTTTCCCCAGCAATGAATTAAAGGAAGATGAGACACGCGAAAACCTGCTCCAGTTAATAACAATCGAAGGTAACCATCCTCACTTCCTATAAATAAACTCACCCAGCCTGTATTTACAGGGCAAAAACCCCAGCGGCATCACAGCACACAGCACACCTCCCCTTGTGACTGCACAAGGTCTACAAGGCAGAAAACAACAGACCATCCATCCAGATGTAGATATAAGATACCGAGAATACATCGGGCAGAGCGATGATGAAACTGCACCAGATTTACAGCAACAGGTGGTGGCCCGTCCTAGCAGGCGTGTACGTGGTCATCCAACCTCTCAGTCACGGGAAAGAGAGAACAAGAAGGTCCTGCACCAAGCAGTCTGTTGAAAGGTCTGTGGCTTGGATTCCAAACAGGGGGGCCCGGAAGAGGCTGGGAAGGCATGCCCTTGTGCAGTTTTCAGTCCAGATATTCACACTTGTGAAGGGGGCTTCTCAAAATGGCTTGTCTCTCTCTCCTCTCCTGCTTGGCCCAATGAAATGAATTTTTGCGGGTAGGGCCCAGGCACTGGTATTTTTAAAGGCTCCCCAGAGAGTCTAAGGTGCTGCCACGACTTTGAGGGTCACCTCCACGTCGAATGCTCTCGCCTCGCCAGTCAGGGAGGACCCCGAGCCCCCGGGCCCCTGCTCCGGGCTCTGGAGCCACATCCCTTCTCTACCGCCACCCCCTTAAGCACTGCCTTCTCTTCCCACACCCCTGCTCCTGTTACACACACACGCGCCCATGAACACTCACACTAACACATACTCTCACACACGAACCCACAGAGTGAAACGCCCAGCAATTCTGTGTGTTATTACAGTTTCTTGCATGTGAGTTGCTTCCCTAATTATGCTGTGAGTTTCTGGAAGCAGCTATCTCGTCTCACCCTGGGATTCCGCTAGATGGGTCTCAATAACGTGTAAGTGCTGAATGGCTGAAGGGTCCGTTGATCCATTCAGCCAGAACTATCGGAAGACAATTCACCTCACTGAGCCCAAGACTTGGCATCGTGAAGCTCAGTCAGACAGCTACTGAATATTCCATACCATGGCCTGGATTTGAGTTTTGGCTCCAACACTTAGGAACTCTGTGACCTTGAGCAACGGCCTCAGCTTCTGTAGCAACCAAATGAAGATAATATTACTACCCACCTCATAGCGTTGTTAGATGATACCACACGCAAAGCACTTTGCAACTACATAGTGTCTGGCAGATAGAAAACACTCAGTGAATGTTTCAGTGAATGATTTCAATAGCCACATCTACGGACCAAAGTTTGCTCTAAAATGATCCTCAAAGCCCAACCTGAACTGTGTAATATCTTCTCTAAGCAGTGACAACGGTTAGCAAAAGTGGTCTCCAGATGGTACAGTGCCCATCACCCTACTGACGTGCCAATGTCCTGTCTGGGTGACCGTGCAGCTCCTGTTCAGACTGTTCTCAGTTTAAAAGAGCCACCCAGAAAGTGTCAATCCATGCCTCGTCTCTTTCATTCTTCCCCTATAATGGAGTACAGAGCACATGGCAGAATTGTTGAGATCAATCCTGGAAATCGGACCAGTCTCAGAGATGCCCACCAGCCGTGGGGAGCGGGGCTGTGGGAGAGGATCTGAAGCACGAATGACGTCAGAATCACTTGCTGCATAGACAAGGGGTGGGCTCCACTGCCAGAAACTCTGATTCCACAGGTCTGGACTCTGTGATTCTTGCAAACAACAGTCCAGGTGATTCTGGGGCAGGTCGTTCAGACCATTCCTGAAGAAAGGTTGATCTTTTACGGTTATCAAGACAGAAATCACTAAGGGGGTCGGGAAGGAATGTGGCTTCTGATGTCAGACATATTCATTATAAGTTTGAATCAGTTACCTAATCTGTGAGTCTTAGTTTCCTCATTTGTAAAATAAGAGTAATAATACCCATCTCACAGGATTATTATGAGGATCAAATGCCTGGCATTCCAACATGGGAATTTATAGGATGGGAAGAGGAAGCCAGTCCAGCAAACAGACAAAAATATCAGCCAGAATCCAGGTGAAGGATGTGTCTTGAACAGAGAGGGAACAGCTGTGTCAAAAGCTGCTCAGAGATCAAGATGAAGACCAAGGATTTTGGCAACATGGAGGCAGCTGGTGACCTTGAAGAGAGTGTTTTAAGATCAAATATACTCTTAAAATATTGGAGCAGTTTCAAGTCAGAAAAAGTGGAAAAAATCTGCATTACTAGCAAATTGTAGACTCACGTAACCCAGCAATTCTATTTCTCGTACCTACCATGCAGGAACTCTAGCACACACGCACCATAAAACACACAAGAAAGCTCCTAGGTACGAGGAGGACGCGGAACTCGCGTCTCCTCACAACTAGGGCACCTACCACGCCCCTGAGGGGCGGCTGAGGGAGGGCACGGGATCCCACGCCGGAAAGGGGAAATTGGGGAACCGCTGGGAGGGCAGAGGATCAAAAGGGAGCGTGGCCAGGTCTCCCCTGCCCACATGGGCCCCCGGGAGCCTGCTGAGATCCCGGCCTGATCCTCTGCCCAACGAGGTGCCCTCCAGCCGTGCGGGTCCTGAGGGAGTGGGAGGGAGGGAAGGGGGAGCAAAGGTAAAGGCCGGACCTCCGCGACGGCACCCCTGAGGGGTGGCTGGGGGAGGGGAGGAGTTTCTACACCCAGCGGGATCCACCCACGGTTAGGGGTCCAGCGGAGACGGGGGAGACCCTGGGGGAGACGGTGGGGGAGGGGCGCGAAGGAACGGAAGGGAACCCAGCACTTTCCCTGTTCACTTAGGCACCGGGGAGCCTGTTGGGCTGGCGGGCCTAATCCTCTGCCCTCGGAGCCCCCCTCCTGCCGCACAGAGCCCAAGCCCCGCCGCTACATCCCCACCCAGGGCCCACCTCTACACTCGGAGACCCTCCGAGGCACCCCTCAACGTGCTGGGCCTAAACCCCGCCCACACACCCTCACTCAGGGCCCTACCTCCAAACTCCGGAACTCCACACTCCAGGACTTCCTTTCCACGTGGGCCACTCCCCTTCAGCGCAGGTCCTAGGCAGAGGCCTTGCCCCACGTTTGAACGTCACACCCCCAGACATCTAGGTCCCGCCCCTGCCTAAGTTCCACCCCCGCCTAAACCCCGCCCCCATAGCTGACTTTTTTTTTTTCCTTTTTTCTTCCTCTTTTAGTTTGGGGTTCTGTTTACCTTGTTGGTTCATTGTTGTTGATGCTTTTATATTTTTATTTTTCCTAATAAATCATTTATTTTTCTAATTTTATTTTATTCTTTATACTTTGTTATTGTTTTCTCCTTTTGGCTTGTTCCCCACCCCCCCTTTTTTTTTCTTTTATTCTGTTGTGGTTTTATTTTACCTTGTTGCAGTTGTTTCAATCATAATTTTATTCTTCCTAATATATTTTTTAGCTTTTATTTTTTATTCTTTGATATCTTACTGCTCCTTTTTTCCTTTCTTTTTTTTTTTTTTTACATGCCACGAACCTTGCAAGATCTTGGTTCCCAGGCTGGCGATTGGGCCCGAGCTCCTGTGGTGGGACCTCTGAGTCCAAAACCCTGGACTAACAGAGAATCTCAGACCCCAGGGAATATTAATTGGAGTGAGGTCTCCCAGAGGTCCTCATCTAAGCACCAAGACCCTGCTCTATCCAACTGCCTGCAAACTCCAGTGCTGGACGTCTCAGGCCAAACAACCAGTAAGACAGAAATACAGCACCACCCATCAAAAAGAGAGAGAGAAAAAAAGAAACGACAAAAAGTTATGCTACAGACGAAGGAGCAAGGTAAAAACCTAAAACCAAATAAATGAAGATGAAATAGGCAAGCTACCTGAAAAAGAATTCAGAGTAATGATAGTAAACGTGATCCAAAATCTCAGAAACAGAATGGAGAAAATACCAGAAACATTTAACAAGGATCTAGAAGAACTAAAGAGCAAACAAACAGTGATGAACAACACAATTACTGAAATTAAAAATACAAGGAATCAATAGCAGAATAACTAAGGCAGAAGGACGGATAAGTGAACTGGAAGATAAAATGGTGGAAATAGCTGCCAGAGAGCAGTATAAAGAAAAAAGAATGAAGAGAATTGAGGACAGTCTCAGAGACTCTGGGACAACATTAAACACACCAGCATTTGAATTATAGGGGTCCCAGAAGAAGAAGAGAAAAAGAAAGGGACTGAGAAAATATTTGAAGAGATTATAGTCGAAAACTTCCCTAACATGGGAAAGGAAATAATCAAGTCCAGGAAGCACAGAGAGTCCCATACAGGATAAACCCAAAGAGAAACATGCCAAGACACATATTAATGGAACAATCAAAAACCAACGAAAAAATATTAAAAGCACCAAGGGAAAAGCAACAAATAACATACAAGGGAATCCCCATAAGGTTAACAGCTGATTTTTCAGCTGAAACTCTGCAAGCTGGAAGGGAGTAGCAGGACATATTTAAAGTGATGAAAGGGAAAAACCTCCAACCAAGGTTACTCTACCCAGCAAGGATCTCACTCAGATTCGATGGAGAAATTAAAACCTTTACAGATAAGCAAAAGTTAAGAGAATTCAGCACCACCAAACCAGCTTTACAACAAATGCTAAAGGAACTTCTCTAGGCAGGAAATGCAAGAGAAGGAAAAGACCTACAAGAACAAACCCAAAACAATTAAGAAAATGGGAATAGGAACATACATATCGATAATTACCTTAAATGTAAATGGATTAAATGCTCCAACCAAAAGACATTGACTGGCTGAATGGATATGAAAACAAGACCCATACATATGCTGTCTACAAGAGACCCATTTCACACCAAGCGACACATACAGACTGAAAGTGAGGGAATGGAAAAAGATATTCCATGCAAATGGAAATCAAAAGAAAGCTGGACTAGCAATCCTCATATCAGAAAAAAGAGACTTTAAAACAAAGACTGTTACAAGAGACAAAGAAGGACACTACATAATGACCAAGGGATCAATCCAAGAAAAAGATATAACAATTGTAAATATTTATGCACCGAACAAAGGAGCACCACAATACATAAGGCAAATGCTACCAGCCATGAAAGGGGAAATTGACAGTAACACAATCATAGTAGGGGACTTTAACACCCCACTTTCACCAATGGACAGATCATCCAAAATGAAAATAAATAAGGAAACACAAGCTTTAAATGATACATTAAACAAAATAGACTTAATTGACATTTATGGGACATTCCATCCTAAAACAACAGAATACACTTTCTTCTCAAGTGCTCATGGAACATTCTCCAGGATAGACCATATTTTGGGTCACAAATCAAGCCTTGGTAAATTTAAGAAAATTGAAATCGTATCAAGTATCTTTTCTGACCACAACGCTATGAGACTAAATATCAATTACAGGAAAAAAAGCTGTAAAAAATACAAACACATGGAGGCTAAACAATACACTACTAAATAACCAAGAGATCACTGAAGAAATCAAGGAGGAAATCAAAAAATACCTAGAAACAAATGAAAATGAGAACACAACAACCCAAAACCTATGGGATGCAGCAAAAGCAGTTCTAAGAGGGAACTTTATAGCAATACAATCCTACCTCAAGAAACAAGAAAAATCTCAAATAAACAACCTAACCTTACACCTAAAGCAATTAGAGAAAGAAGAACAAAAAACCCCCAAAGTTAGCAGAAGGAAGGAAATCATAAAGATCAGATCAGAAATAAATGAAAAGGGACTTTCCTGGTGCTTCAGTGGTTAAGAATCTGCTTGCCAATGCAGGGGACATGGGTTCAATCCCTGGTCCAGGAAGATCCCACATGCCACAGAGCAAATAAACCCGTGTGCCACAACTACTAAGCCTGCGCTCTAGAGCCTCTGAGCCACAACTACTGAGCCCAAGTGCCACAACTACCGAAGCCTGAGCACCTAGAGCCTGTGCTCCACAACAAGAGAAGCCACCGCAATGAGAAGCCCGCGCACCACAATGAAGGGTACCCCCTGCTCACCACAACTAGAGAAAGCCTGCATGCAGCAACAAAGACCCCACACAGCCAAAAATAATAAAAAAATAAGTAAATAAATTTATTATTTTTTTAAAAAAGAAATAAATGCAAAAGAAATGAAGGAAATAATAGCAAAGATCAATAAAACTAAAAGCTGGTTCTTTGAGAAGATAAACAAAACTGAAAAACCATTAGCCAGACTCATCAAGAAAAAAAGGGAGAAGACTCAGATCAATAGAATTAGAAATGAAAAAGGAGAAGTTACAACAGACACTGAATAAATACAAATGATCATGAGAGATTACTACAAGCAACTATATGCCAATAAAATGGACAACCTGGAAGAAATGGACAAATTCTTAGAAAAGCACAACCTTCCAAGACTTAACCCAGAAAATAGAAAATATAAACAGACCAATCACAAGCACTGTAACTGAAACTGTGATTAAAAATCTTCCAACAAACAAAAGTCCAGGACCAGATGGCTTCACAGGCAAATTTTATCAAACATTTAGAGAAGATCTAACACCTATCCTTCTCAAACTCTTCCAAATATAGCAGAGTGAGGAACACTCCCAAACTCATTCTATAAGGCCACCATCATCCTGATACCAAAACCAGACAAAGATATCACAAAAAAAGAAAACTACAGGACAATATCACTGATGAACATAGATGCAAAATCCTCAACAAAATACTAGCAAACAGAATCCAACAGCACATTAAAAGGATCACACACCATGATCAAGTGGCGTTTATCCCAGGAATGCAAGGATTCTTCAATATATGCAAATCAATCAATGTGATACACCATATTAACAAAATGAAAGATGAAAACCATATGATGATCTCAATGGATGCAGAAAAAGCTTTTGACAAAATTCAACACCCATTTATGGTAAAAACTCTCCAGAAAGTGGGCATAGAGGGAACCTACCTCAACATAATAAAGGCCATATATGACAAACCCACAGCCAACATCGTTCTCAATTGTGAGAAACTGAAACTACTTCCTCTAAGATCAGGAATAAGACAAGGTTGCCCATTCTCACCACTTTATTCAACATAGTTTTGGAAGTTTTAGCCACAGCAATCAGAGAAGAAAAAGAAAAAAAAAGGAATCCAGGGCTTCCCTGGTGGCGCAATGGTTGAGAGTCCGCCTGCCGATGCAAGGGACACGGGTTCATGCTCTGGTCTGGGAAGATCCCACATGCCGCGGAGTGGCTGGGCCTGTGAGCCATGGCCGCTGAGCCTGAGCGTCCAGAGTCTGTGCTCCGCAACAGGAGAGGCCACAACAGTGACAGGCCCATGTAGCACACACACAAAAAAGGAATCCAAATTGGAAAAGAGATAGTAAAACTGTCACTGTTTGCAGATGACATGATATTACACATAGGTAATCCTAAAGATGCTACCAGAAAACTACTAGAGCTAATCAATGAATTTGGTAAAGTAGCAGGATACAAAATTAATGCACAGAAATCTCTGGCATTCCTACACACTAATGATGAAAAATCTGAAAGAGAAATTAAGGAAACACTCCCATTTACCACTGCAACAAAAAGAATAAAATACCTAGGAATAAACCTACCTAAGGAGACAAAAGACCTGTATGCAGAAAACTATAAGACACTGATGAAAGAAATTAAAGATGATATAAACAGATGGAGAGATATACCATGTTCTTGGATAGGAAGAATCAACATTGTGAAAATGACTATACTACCCAAAGCAATCTACAGATTCAATGCAATCCCTATCAAACTACCAATGGCATTTTTTACAGAACTAGAACAAAAAATTGCACAATTTGTATGGAAACACAAAAGACCCTGAATAGCCAAAGCAATCTTGAGAAAGAAAAACAGAGCTGGTGAAATCAGACTCCTAGACTTCAGACTGTACTACAAAGCTACAGTAATCAAGTCAGTATGGTACTGGCACAAAAACAGAAATACAGTCCAATGTAACAGGATAGAAAGCCCAGAGATAAACGCATGCATATATGGTCACCTTAGCTTTGATAAAGGAGGCAAGAGTATATAATGGAGGAAAGACTTCCTCTTCAATAAATGGTGCTGGAAAAACTGGACAGCTACATGTAAAAGAATGAAATTAGAACACTTCCTAACACCATACACAAAAATAAACTCAAAATGGATTAAAGACCCAAATGTAAGGCCAGACACTATAAAAATCTTAGAGGAAAACTTCGTTTCCTTAGAGGAAAACAAAGACCCACCTCCTAGAGACACGGAAATGAAAACAAAAATAAACAAATGGGACCTAATGAAACTTAAAAACTTTTGCACAGCAAAGGAAACCATAAACAAGATGAAAGGCAACCCTCAGAATGGGAGAAAATATTTGCAAACAAAGCAACTGACAAAGGATTAATCGCCAAAATATATAAGCAGCTCAATATCAAAGAAAGAAACAACTCAATCCAAAAATGGGTAGGCAACCTAAATAGACATGTCTCCAAAGAAGATATACAGGTTGCCAACAAACACATGAAAAGATGCTCAACGTCACTAATTATTAGAGAAATGCAAATCAAAACTACAATGAGGTATCACCTCACTCCAGTCAGAATGACCATCATCAAAAAATCTACAAACAATAAATGCTGGAGAGGGTGTAGAGAAAAGGGAACCCTCTTGCACTGTTGGTGGGAATGCAAATTTAAAGAGCCACTATGGAGAACAGTACGGAGGTTCCTTAAAAAACTAAAAATAGAACTACCTTATGACCCAGCAATCCCACTACTGGGCATATACCCTGAGAAAACCATAATTCAAAAAGAGTCATGTAGGGCTTCCCTGGTGGCACAGTGGTTGAGAGTCCGCCTGCCAATGCAGGGGACTCGGGTTCGTGCCCTGGTCCGGGAGGATCCCACATGCCGCGGAGCGGCCGGGCCCGTGAGCCATGGCCTCTGAGCCTGCGCGTCCGGAGCCTGTGCTCCGCAACGCAAGGGGCCACAACGGTGAGAGGCCCGCGTACCGCAAAAAAAAAAAAAAAAAAAAAGTCATGTACCACAATGTTCACTGCAGCACTATTTACAATAGCCAGAACATGGAAGCAACCTAAGTGTCCATCAACAGAAGAATGGATAAAGATATGGCACATATATATAATGGAATATTACTCAGCCATAAAAAGAAACAAAATTGAGTTATCTGTAGTGAGGTGGATGGATCTAGAGTCTGTCATACAGAGTGAAGTAAGTCAGAAAGAGAAAAACAAATACCGTATGCTAACACATATATATGGAATCTAAAAAAAAAAGGTTCTGATGAACCTAGGGGCGGGACAGAAATAAAGACACAGATGTAGAGAATGGACTTGAGGACACAGGGAGGGGAAAGGGTAAGCTGGGACGAAGTGAGAGAGTAACACTGACATACATACACTACCAAATGTAAAACAGATAGCTAGTGGGAAGCAGCTGCATAGCACAGGGAGATCAGCTCGGTGCTTCGCGACCACCTAGAGGAGTTAGGTAAGGAGTGTGGGAGGGAGACGCAAGAGGGAGAGGATATGGGGATATACGTATGCATATAGCTGGTTCACTTTTTTACACAGCAGAAACTAACACAATATTGTAAAGCAATTATACTCCAATAAAGATGTTAACGGAAAAAAGAAAAAAGAATAATGGGAACTATATTCAGTATCTTATAATAACCTATAATGGAAAATAATCTGAAAAAGAATATATATATATGTATATAACACTGAATAACTTTGCTGTACACCAGAAACTAACACATCATTGTAAATCAACTATACTTCAAATAAAATTATCTTTGTAGTTAAAAAAAAAAAAACGCTCCTAGTGACACTGAAACAACCCAATGTCCACCAATAATAGGTCATGAATTGGGTATATTGATGTAATGGAATAATATGGCATCAGTGGAAGTAAACTCTCAGAGACAACAACACGGATAAATACCACAAACATAATGCTGAGCTTTTAAAAGAAATAAGACACAAAAGAATGCATACACTATTATTCAACTCATATAAAATTTAGAAACAGGAAAAGCTAAGCTATACTGTTCAAAGGATGTATTTGTTTTTAAGGCCTTGTATGTGCTATATCTTACCATTTAAAACAAAAGAATGAGAAAGAGCTATTCAACAAAAACTTTTCTTAAGCATGATTATGGCTGGCCACGTCCTGTGCCATCCCTGGATGGACCCCGCTCAGAAGTCACTTCCTTACAAGGCCTTCGGGACCGCTCAGACTACACTAGCCCAACCTCATCACTTTCATTTCTTCATAGCACTTCTCACCACACAAGAACATCGTGATCATTCACGTTTTACTTGGTAATAGTCTATCTCCTCCATGGAGGAAAAAAGGAGAATGGGAACTGAAGAAATGGATACAGAGAAGATAAACAACTACTTCCATAATTTTTTTTTCCGAGGGAGAATAGAAATGTGGCAGGAGACGGACAAGAAGCCAAGGGAGATCCCTTCTCCTCTTCTTTCTTTAAGATGGTACGTATCAATACATATGACGATGGATCTGTGCAATGAAGGGGATCATCCAGAAGGAAACGGGAAATGTGATGATGCAGAAGGAAGAGAGGATAACTAGACAGGCTAAGTGCTAGAGAAGGGGATGGGAGTTGGATTCAGAGTGTGAGTACAAGGCTGGGCCTTGCCAAGGAGCAAGGACCACAGGGGGAGGGGCAGTAGGGGACGATTGCTGGGAGGTCTGTAGACCTGGTAGTGGAAGGAAGAGGAAGTTCTCTTCCAGTAGTTTCTATTTTCTCCGTGAGAGTGAGGATGAGGGAGGAGATGTGAGGGGCTGGAGGAGAAAGGTAGTGAAATAGCCCTCTGGGAGAATGGGACCCGAGAAACTGACGAGAGAAATGCAGTAGAAAGCCTGTGTGTGCCTGGGAGCCTTCTTAAAAACGATGGTCCTCAACTTAAAGTGAGGTTAGTCAACATCATGGAGTGACTTTCTCCAGCCTTATTCAGCTACTTGGTACAGATAAAGAGTAGGAGGAGAGGTGGAATTTTGTCAGTTGAATCTAACAGAGGGAGAGACGGCAAGGGCCTGGTTGACTCGGCAACCAGGGGCTCTAGGCTGGGCAAGGAAGGACATGCAGACGGTAGCACACTTCACGTTCACTATCACCACCATCTTCGACTGCCAGAGCAGTTGTTACTTTCATTTGTGCTTTAAAGCTATAGCAATAGAATTTACTACAAGACAGAGTTATCTGCTTTTAAAACTTATTTTTTAATATCTATAAAGATATGAAAGTCCTTGGGAAAACTGGGCTTTTTGAATCTGTCATGACAGGCTCCGGTTTTTTGACAGAATCCTGATAAGACATAGGAAAGCCTGGGAACCACTATCTCCTGCAATCTTCACCCAAGTAAGGGTCCATTTCACAGGAACCACGTGCCCTGCTGATTAACAGCTCGGGCCACAGCAAGAGGTGGATCTGGCCTCCAACCCCCTCTCCATCACCAGCTGACTCTGACCAGGTTTCTTCTCCTTTTTTCACTCTAGTCTTCTCAGTCATATAATAGGGATAACAGTGGCGTCTACCTCCTGGAATTGCTATGAGGATTAAGTGAGAAAATCCATGTAAAGTGCTGAGCAAGGTGCTGGCACACACTAAACATCCAGTAAAAGATAATTATAGTCTCTTAGAGCAACTTCTCAATAAACGTTGACTGTTTGGGGCTGTTGGTGGTGGTGCTATTGCTGTTAACTTATTTAACCCCAAATAATGGGCTAAATGCTTGAATACCTGGGTGACAAGGAGGCCTCAATCTCACTGGCATTCTATTCTATAACTGGACAACCTTAATTTGATTCAAGACAGGAAGCATTTACGTTCTCTCAGCTTATATATTTCACTTAACTGACACAACAACAGGATTCAAAACCAGATCCTTCTGCTGCCAAAAGCTATACTTTTAGCCCAATGAAACACTTCTTTCTGATAGTCTGTTCTAACTCTAATATGTTCTGATTCTGATTTGTTCTAATTCTGCTCACAGGAAGGACGCCGAGGAAGTCAACTTCTCTTCTATGTGACAGTTACGTCCAAATTGAGCTCCAAATTCTGCAGAGCTGTTGATCACACCGAAAGACTGTTGGGGAACTCAGCCTCCTGATCCACTGAGTCCCTCTCAGAGCCTCTACTTACTGCTGGAAACCTCTTCCCAAGGGAGGTCTCTCATCTAAAGTCGTTTCCATGAAGTCCAGAGAATCTTCCTCAGGGGAAGCAACTTCTCCATCCAGTGAAACAAGAGGCTGCTGATCCCATATTCCCAGTATAAGATCCCCATACATGACCCTCCGCCCTACGTGCATGTGCCATCATTCCGTCGTTCAACCAGCCAGCTTTAGGGGCAGGCTTGCCAAGCTACACAGGCACTAAGGGGAGTGCAAAGGAAATATGAGGTCTGGACCTTAAGGACCTAAGGACACACGGTAAAGACACTCAATAGCTTACGTGACCTCAGACAAATCACTTCACCATTCTAACCTTCAGTTTCCTCAGTGTGAAACAGGGATAGTAATAACCCCCAATGCAAGAATTATTGTGAGAATTTAGTGAGATGATGCTAGCTGTTATTATAGAAGATACTCACACACAGACACCCTTCTTCCTTGTTTTCAGAACCCCAATTTTGTTCAAGAAAGCACTGTGCCTGCCCCAGACTCTGAATTAAAATTGATATGATATGGTCACAATAATCCTATTCCTCTGTTAGATACTGACTTTCCCAGCTTCCGTTGTGCCTGGGAATGTCTATTTGACCTTGTTCTGGCCTATGAAAGTTAAGAGAAGTCATCTGAGAGGCTTCTGGAAATTTTTTTGCTTTCCTATAAAGGAGGCAGGCATGAGATAATACACATAAGTGTCCCCAACCTGCATGCACATGCACGCACATGTGCGTGCACACACACACACACACACACACATTTTCTTTCATCTTTCTTCCTTGAATTCAGATGCAGTGCTTGGAGCTGTGGTAGCTATTTTGTGACCATGAAGTGGTAAACATGAAGGCAATAGTCAAAAGCTAAGGACAGAGAAGCTGAAATGAAGAATGACCCTAGATCCTTGATGAGACCCTAGAGCTGATGAACCAACCTCTGAATGCCTTCCTCCAGAGTTCTTAAGTGAGATAATAAATGCTTGAGTATTTAAGCCACTATTAATCAATTGTCACTCACAGCCTAAAGCATCCCTAATTGATTCAATGATATTGTCTACTATCATTTACTCCAAGCTCCCATCACTGTTCCTTCTTTGACTTGGAGCAGGGAGACAAGCACTTTGGCTATGAGAGGCAGTACTTTGGACCAGGTCATCCACAGTAAAGTTGAGCCCCTCTATTATTTTGCATAAAGTCCTCCTCTACAAAGGATCCCAGCACAATCAGCAAATGAGCAGCCCTTAGCCCCATATGGCTCAAAAATGCTTCTCAAGAGATTCCTCCCATATGACACCATATATATATATATATATATATATATATGTATATATATATATATATATATATATATATTTTTTTTTTTTTTTGCAGTACGCAGGCCTTTCACTGCTGTGGCCTCTCCCGTTGCGGAGCACAGGCTCCGGACACGCAGGCTCAGCGGCCATGGCTCACGGGCCCAGCCGCTCCGCGGCATGTGGGATCTTCCCGGACCAGGGCACGAACCCGTGTCCCCTCCATCGGCAGGTGGACTCTCAACCACTGCGCCACCAGGGAAGCCCGACACCATATTTGCACCCCCCCCCCGCCTTGACCAATCCCATGCTTCTCACATGTTATATTAACACTATTCTGGGTCATGTCCTGGGCATTCCACTTTGCTCCAATGGAAAAACTTCTGAGAACCAGGTTTCACAATTGCCATAAGGGCAGAGAGATCTGAACATGAGATCAAGTGCATAGAAACTTAACACAGTACTTACTTAGCACAGTGGCTGGTACCTAGTCATCTCTCAATGAAAGGCCACTGTTATTACCATCATCATGACCATTATCACTATATAACATGGTCACTGTCATTTCTAAAGTCAGCTCTTCCACAAAGGGATAGACAAGCCCTATACTTCTGAGTCCACCCACCCTCTGTGACTTAGAGATCAGGATTCCTTCTGACATGGTATGTTCCTAGTGCTGGGGGGAATACCAGGTGCTGGTAAGTGAGCAAGTGACTGATAGGTTACATGAAGAAAGAGGCAGGACTTAGACTGACCATTCAGGAAATGAGTCAGGGCCATGGTAAAGAATCACACCCTATCTTCCCAACCTGGACTGAAAGTCAGGATGAATTTTATATTATTCATAAATACCCAACAAGTATTTATTGAGGTACATGGCAAGTGCTCAAAATTGTACTATAAAATTCCCCTGGAAAACAAGGGAGACAGTAAGATATATATACTGCAGAGGGGATTTATGGCTTGATTAAAGGCATTCATTCCAGGAAAACATCCTCAGGTTTCAGCCATTCACTTTCCTGGAATTCTTTTTTTTGTTTATTGGGGTTTTTAAAATTTATTTTTGGCTGTGTTGGCTCTTTGTTGCTGGGCGCAGGCTCTCTCTACTTGCAAAGAGCAGGGGCTACTCTTCGTTGCAGTGTGCGGGCTTCTCATTACGGTGGCTTCTCTTATTGCAGAGCACAGGCTCTAGGCATGTGGGCTTCAGTAGTTGTGGCACGCAGGCTCAGTAGTTGTGGCTCGCAGGCTCTAGAGCACAAGCTCAGTAGTTGTGGCACATGGGCTTTGTTGCTCCACGGCACGTGGGATCTTCCCGGACCAGGGCTCGAACCCGTGTGCCCTGCATTGGCAGGCAGATTCTTAACCACTGCACCACCAGGGAAGTCCCACTTTTCCAGAATTCTAACTGAGGTACCAAGCTGGAAGATCCCCAAAGTTACACACCAAGCTTCCCAAAGAGCTCTCCTCTGAAATGTACACTGCAGCTCTATAAACAAGCCAATCCAAGGCAACTAAATGATGACGTGGTGGGACTCCCCTTTATTTGGTGCCAAAACAATAAGCAATCTCCTCATGCCCTGGGTCGCCACCCAGCCCCAGTGGGGAAATACTCGAGTGAGTGGTGTTAGTGCAAAGGGGGCAGGACTGTAGCCAGGACACCTGTAATCTCCATCTGCAAACCACCCTCCCCACCACCACTAAATCATTGCACAACTACAGGCAGATCACCAAACCTCCCTGGATCCCCATCTCCCAACTTGTCAAGTGATGGGGCTGAACTCAATGACTCCTGTGATGGCTAATTTCATGTGTCAACATGGCTGGGCCATGGTGCCCAACATTATTCTGGATGTTTCTGTGACGGTGTTTTGGGATGAGATTGACATTGACTCTGTGGACTTTGAGTAAAGCAGATTGCCCTCTGTAATGTAGTTGGGAGGGTGGGGCTCATCCAATCATCTGAAGGCCTGAATGAAACAAAGATTGACTTCCCCTGAACAAGAGGGAATTCTGACAGCAAATGGCCTTAGGACTCGAACTCGTCTCTTCCCTGGGTCTCCAGCCCCCCAGCTTACCCTGCAGATTTATTTTAGATTCTTTCCAAACCTCCGTAATTGTAAGAGCCAATTCCTTTTTTTTTAAAAAAAGTATACATGTATATACGTGTATATATTATATATATGTATATGTGTGTGTGTGTATACATCCTGTTGGTTCTGTTTCTCTACAGAACCCTGACTAATACACCCCCCAAAACTCTTTTCCAGTTTTAAGATGCTGGGAGTCTGACTAGTAGCAGAGGAGAAAGTTGGGGCCCATTTCTCAGGCCGCAGCTCCCCAGGGCAGGGATGTCAAAATGATCAGGGCGATGTCCTCTTTCAGAAGGACTTATGCAATGAGCCTCCTTGGCACAGCAGTAAATACCAGTAGTTCCAGAACTGGGACACCACGTACTGTGGGGCTATGGAGAGAGATAAACTGATATGAATGCAGCCAAAAGGAATCCAACATAGGAGGTTATGAAGGCAGCTTCACAGCCCACCAGTTTTGCCATCTTCTGTCAGGACCTCCCCAGATACTTGCCGCATTATGACGCTGTTATCCCAGAGGCAGGAAGCAGGTTTTTTACTGTGATTGATGAGGTGTTGCTAGAGAACAGAGCGTCTGCTGCAGAGGAGACAAGGAGATTGTCTCTGCAAGACAGAATTTGAGAGAAGGAGGAGAAGGGAGAGTGGGAGCGGGCTGATACTGAAATCCATCTGAGGACCGCTGCATCAGAAGCGCCTGCCCCATACCAGCTGTTGTCTGGATGCTCCGGGACCGTTTCAGGGCTCTCCTTTAACAACTCCCGGCAGATACCAGCCACGGCTTTCGGAATTAGAGAGGCCACAGATGGGAGATGGCAGCTCATTCTCAAGCCCCACTGCTGTCTCTTCTTCCTCCTTAAGTCCTGTGTGTCACGTGCTCCATCCACGGCCCTCTTCTCTTCCTTTCTACACCCTTCCAGGTTGCCCCATCCATGCCCAAAGCTTCACCCCCGTGTGGGTGAACCCCAGATCTAGACATCCAGCTCTCCTGTTCTCTTCTGCTCCTGACCAGAGCTGCCCGAGAATGGAAGCTTCATGAGAGCAAAGACGGTCACCTCCTGTTCTCTGCTGCAGCTCCAGCACGTGGAACAGCTCCTGGAACGTAACTGGTGATTAACTGATGAACGAACCCAAACTTGGCAGCCTGTAGACATCTCCACTGGCGCTGTCCTGGACTCAGCATATATAAAACCGAACTTGATTTTCCCCTCAAAACCTGTGTTCTTCATTTTGTTGACTCTCTCCACGACCCATTTTCTTGCTAAGTCCCGAAATCTGCACATCACCTGAATCTCCTTTGCTCTTCTTTGTCTCCCACTTTCAATGAGTCTCCAAGTTCTATCTTCTTAACATTTCCTACCTCTTCAGTTTTCTCTTTCTCCACCTTTATCCTTGATGTTCTCAATTAATGGGACTTTTTAAAAATTTTTTTAAAAAATTTTATTGGAGTAGAGTTGATTTACAATGCAGAGTTAGTTTCAGGTGTACAGCAAAGTGAATCAGTTATACATATACATATATCCACTCTTTTTTTAGATTCTTTTCCCATATAGGCCATTACAGAGTATTGATGAATACCCCTTTCCTATTTCCGCTCAGTGGAAAATCCTCCACTGAGTGAGAGATGGTGAGAGGCTGGGCCTCGACTCCCCCAACAGAAGCCAAGGGCGCCAGTGTACCCTCCCTGTACTCACGATCACATACCTGGCCTCACCCAATCAGAGGTCTCCACCCAGGAATAAAAAGCTGGAGGGAGGAAAGCAAAGAGGTAGATTCATTCAGAGCTTTTTCATGCTCTAGCCGTCATGGTGGCTGCCCCAGCGGGGTGGCGCCGGCAGTGAGCCCTAACCAGCAGACGGCCCCTGGGGTGGGCCCTGGGCTGTGCTCTCTGCAGCCTGGCTCCCTTGGCCCTGCTTGTTGTGCAAGTCCTGCTCTCCAGCTCCCATCACTCTAAGTGACCAGGATCCTTCTGACACATCCCTTTTACTAATAAGTTTACTGGACTCAGTTTCTGGGCTGTAACTAAGAACTCTGACTGCCAAATCTGGTGTTACCTGTTCCTTAACCCCAGCATCTAGCAGAGTGCCTGGTATCTAACAGGTAATGTGTGCAAAGGGGTGAATGAAAGGAGAAGGAGAGGAAGGAAAGAAGGAAGAAAGGGAGGAAGGAAGGAAGGAAGGGAGGGAGGGAAGGAGGAAAGACAACCATTCCCATTCTTCCTCAACCTTTGACTACTTCTCAGGTGAGCCTGGAAGTAGGGAGAGCAAGGTTGGGAAATTAGGGGTGACTATATGTATATGAGCCTCAGGGGGGATGTGTGTTTGTTTGGCTGACTGATTGATTGATTTTTAGCACTAGAATTCTCCTGCCTCTTCACTGGCTGTATCTGGGAATCCTTAGGAAGTGTGAGAAAAATATACCAGCCCAAACTCCGAGAAATCACTAGGATCCAACACCCTCCAGGCAGTAAGTTGACAGCCAAGTAAAATGGTGACTCCAACATGACTCCCAGTCAGAGCAGGGAGAGCAAGGGAAGGAAGGAGTAGAACCTGCATGATTATGGAGGGAGAAATAAAATAACGGGCTGAGAATCTGGGAAGGCACATAAATAGAGCTTGTAAAATTCCCACGCTTTATAAAAACCAGCTGAGAGTACAAATTGGTGTAAGTTTTCCGGAAGTCACACCGGCATTCGCTTTGACCCAGTAATTCCACGTCTAAGCATCTATCTTAATGAAGCAATCAGAAGTATGAACAACAGGGACTTCCCTGGCGCTTCAGTGGTTAAGACTCCACGCTTGCAGTGCAGGGGGCGCAGTTTCGATCCCTGGTTGGGGAACTAAGATCCCACATGCCTCGCGGCCAAAAAGAAATATGGACAAATGATTTACATATAAGAACCATCATGTTAATGTTACTTATAACTAGAAAAAAGATTGGAAGCAACTTAATGTCCAACATTAAGGAAATAGCTGAGTAATACATGTCTCTTCAATACAATGGAATATTAAGCAGGCATTAAAAATAATGTTCACAAAGGGGTCCTAAAAGTTACGAGGAAATGTGGTGACATGTTATGCAGAAAAGACATGGGAAAGGAACATCTCTTCAATGAACAATGTAAGGAAAACTGGACATCTACGTGCAAAAGGATGAAACTAGACCACTATTTTATACCACACACACAAATCAACTCAAAATAAATTAAAGACTTGAATGTAAAGACTTACCACTTGAAGTGGTAAGCTTGATGTCAATTTTGGTGATGATTTTTTGGATTTGATACCGAAAGCCCAGGCAACAAAAGCAAAAATAAACAAGTAGGACTACATTAAACTAACAGGCTTCTGCACAGCAAAGGAAGCCATTACCAAAATGAAAAGGTAGCCTATCAAATGGGAGAAAATATTTGCAAATCATATATCTGATAAGGGGTTAATATCCAAAATATATAAAGAACTCACACAACTCAATAGCAAAACCAAACAATCCCATTAAAAATGGGCAGAGAATAGACATTTTCCAAAGACACACAGATGGCCAACAGACACATGAAAAGGTGCTCAGTGTCACTAATCATCAGGGAAATGCAAATCAAAACAAGGAGATCACCCCACATCTATTGGAATGGCTATTATCAAAAAGGCAAGAAATAACAAGTGTTGGTGAGGATCTGGAGAAAAGGGAACCCTTGTGCACTGTTGGTGGGAACGTAAATTGGTGCAGCCACTGTGGAAAACACTACGCAGATTCCTCAAAAAACGCAAAATAGAACTACTATAATGTTATATGTCAGCAATTCCACTTCTGAGTATTTAACCAAGAGAAACAAAGACACTAACTCGAAAAGATATAAGCACCTCCATGTTCACTGCAGCATCATTTACAAAACCAAGACATGGAAGCCACCAAATTGTTCATCGCTGGATGAACAGATAAAGAAAATGTGCCATATGTTTACAATGGAATATTATTCAGCCATAAAAAGAAGGAAATCTTGCCATTTGTGACAACACGGATAAAACTTGAGGGCATTGTGCTAAGCGAAATAAGTCAGACAGAGAAAGACAAATACCATATGATTTTACTTACATGTGAAATTAAAAAAAAAAAAAAGACTGAACTCATAGATACAGAGAACAGATTGGTGGTTGCCAGAGGTTAGGAGCAAAATGGAGGAAGGGGGTCGAAAAGTACAAACTTCCAGTTATAACGTAAACGTCATGGGGATGTAATGTGCAGCGCCGCGACTATAGTTAGTAATACTGTGTTGCAAATTTGAAAGCTGCTGAGGGAGTAGACCTTAAAAGTTCTCACCACAAGAAAAAAAATTTGTAGCTATGTATGGTGATGGATGTTAACTAGACTTATTGTGTTCATTTCGCAATACATACAAATGTCAAATCATCCTACTGTACACCTGAAACTACACACTGTTATATGTCAATTATAGCTCAATTTTTTAAATAATAAAATGCAATTTAAAAAAGAAAAGATACATGTAAAATAATGAATATAGAGCATGGTCGCAAACAAATAAAGAAAAATGTCTATATCAGAACAAAGGCTGAAGAGAAATTATCGAAGTGTTAACAGGGGTTGTCTCTACATAATGGAATTATGTAACTTTTCAGTAACTTTTCTATAGTTTTCTACAATGGGTCAATATTAATTTGTTGATCAAGAAAAAGGAAATGCAGGGACTTCCCTGGCGGTCCAGTGGTTAAGACTATGAGTTTCCACTGCAGGGGCCATGGGTTTGATCCCTGGTCAGGGAACTAAGATCCCATATGCCGCATGGCACGGTCAGAAAAAAAAAAAGAAGAAGAAGAAGGAAATACAGCAAAATGCTGGAGTAAAAATGAAAATTAGATAGCTGGTGCCATATTTTGGTTTTAATTCTGAGCCCTTTTGGTTGATTCTGAGGCTAAAGAAGCCCTACCTTCTGCCCAATCGCTTTACCTTCCACCTTCCTCCTTCCTCTCAGGTGAAGTTTGAAAGGAAGATTCTGCTATCTCCTGGCCCCAGGCCTGTAGTCCCTTCCCTTCCCCTCATGGTTCCAGTCCCTTTCTCTCACTCCAACCTCACGCCCACCTTTTCAGAGACTCCTTAGCACGGATTCATTACACCTGACCCATGGGTGATACTTCTTCTAAGGAGATACTCTCTCAGGTAGGTGTGTCTCTGAAAGGATGTGACAAAATGATTCACATCCAGTGAATAGGATGTGTGGCGTGTGTTGTGATCATACACCACCTGAAAACTTTGCGACGACAACCAAGGACTTACCAAGACTCATCAATTCCACCTAGACTCTCTGTCTGAACTCTGAGCAGTTGCTACACACTTATTTGCTAATAAGTCCAGCACCTTAGCACATCTAACATGGAGAAACAGGTATGCGCATCCTGTCACAGAATTAATACATTTTCTCACCAAATATAGAGTTGCTCTTTACTCAGTAAACAGTGTAACCTTTTTATTGATCTCAGTTTCTTCTTGCAACAGCATAATAAGTGTTAGAACAAAGCTCATATAATTAATTGAAATACCCTTGTAACTAAACTGTTATACGGCCAAGTCCAACTACTCCTCAGGTCTGCTCCAGCTTGTTCGGAATCGTACATAAAATAGATTGTTGGTGTTCATCGCCTCGGTAAAAATAACATTTATAATAGTAACGGCTCATTATGTGCCAAGCACTGTACCAAACTCATTATTTCCTTTAATATTCACAAGGACCCACACAGAAACTGAGGCACAGAGAGGCTGAATAACTTGCCCCAAATTACACAGCTAATAATAGTAGAGCTGGGCTTGAACCAAGGCAGTCTTTCTCAGAGCGCCCTGTGTACTCCCTTCCCCTTCCATACGGTTCTATCCCATCGCTCCAGCTGTGTCTCCAGAGGAGAAATGGTTCTTAACACCCTCCGACAAATCGCACTCTTGAACTTCTGCTCTTGGCATCCTGAGATTCTCCCTGTTTTGTGACGCAAAAGAAATTGCTCTAAAACCTTACACCTCCATGTCTCCAACCCCGGTATTTTTATTTTTTCAACTTAAGTATCTGTCTCATTTTCTAATGTGATTCTTGTGCGTTATTTTTTGCTTTTTCAGAAAATTTTTAAAGTGCAAAATCCCCTCTCTTAAAATGTTTTTAAATTTTAAAAAGCCTACCTAGAGGAAGCAGAGTGGAATTGTTCCAGGAGCTGGGTAGATGGTAAGTAAATATTATTTTAATAAAGGGAAAAGTTTTAATGAAACTGAGAGTATGCATGCCTGATGGTGGAATTTGGTTTGTTGGCGACAGTCTGCTAAAGAAGATATTTTTGAGTTACCTTCCAGGGGAAAACAAAACAAACCAAAACAGAAACTAGTTTTCTTGTTGCTTTTCCAGGCTTGGGAAATGGCAACCCACTAAAATTTCTACCTAATGATTTGACCTGCCAGGAATTTGCTCTGTCTGCTTTCAAAGGGTTGCCCTCCTGAGTCTGGCTGTGGTAAAGGTGGCAA
Source organism: Lagenorhynchus albirostris (assembly GCF_949774975.1). Classification (NCBI taxonomy): domain Eukaryota; kingdom Metazoa; phylum Chordata; class Mammalia; order Artiodactyla; family Delphinidae; genus Lagenorhynchus; species Lagenorhynchus albirostris. Next base: position 66,645,373 of record NC_083111.1, on the reverse strand, counting down.
CCATCAAGAAGTGACTCTGAAAAAAGAAGGATGAGACAGGAAAAGGAGAGGAAAAGAGCAGCAGTAGGTAATGTAATTGCTAAATTTCAGCCACAATAGTAAGATGCCAAGAGCTATTGTCCAATTGATAAAATATCGACAAGTCAAAAAATAAAGGTATAACATTTAGGTTTATAGTTGTAACTATACCATTAATTTGTAAAACTTAACATTTGAAGGTAGGGTAATGTGCCCCTCTAGGAAGTGGAGTGGTAAGGTCAGGGAGAGCAAAAAGCTTTTTAATTTTACATATACCCTTCTATACTATTTGAAATCTTAAATAGGGAATAGGTATTATTGCTATAATAGAAAAATAAAAGGACCAAAAATTATAAAAATGTGTGTATACATATGTCTGTCTACATACGTGTATACATGTGCATGTACATACACATGTGTACATGGAAACATGCATATCATGAATACATACACATCCATCCTTTCAAATATTCTTTTTCCCTTAAGGGTGTTTGTAAAGCTCATATGGGTACCTATTTTCAGACAGCCAATGCTGTCTTTTCCTCAAGATCTGTATGCTTTCACACACAAAAAAAGAGTGACTCAGAGCTTCTAGTCAAAGATCCTTCTACTCAGATGAAGAAAGAAAAACACCCTTTCCACTAACATTTATAGAGCAGCTACAATTACCAGAAGACAAGGTGCTAGACCTCGAGAGGCAGGGATGAATAACTCCAAAGGTTTCTGATTAAGAAGAAGGTCAAAAGGCAAATGGCTAACTATGACGACAACACGAATGCAGTAAGTGGCAAAACTGAAGCAAAGGGCAATTACTCAAGACGATGCCGAAAGAGGCACCAATCACAGGTGTGAGCTCCTCCTTGGCGGGGAGGTGTCCAGAAGTTACTTCCTCTTGTCCAGAGGTTTGGGACCCGAAAGACACCCGCCTCACTTCTCCCCATGCATCATCCTGCTCCAGCCAGATCAAGGTAAAGCCGAGTCCAGGGATCCAGACACAAAGAGAAATCCTTTCCCTGCCTTTGCTTCACTAGAGCCAGGTTATTTTAGGAGCCAGGGAACTAGAGGACATTCTTAGTCTTCCTAGAGCCTAGATCCCTGGAAATCTGGGCCAACGAGTGAGTTCTATTCTTTCTCAGGAACTGAGGGTTTCTAAAAACAAGATGCATACAGACGGCCCCATGCATACGAAAAGTTGTGGAAACCTCCCTAGTAACCAGTGACACGGCAACCTGGTGCTTCCATTTTCTACTCATCAGACTGACAAAATTTCTAAAGACTAAGCAAATTTATGTTGTTGAGGATGCAAAAGAAAGGACACACCCATTCACTGCTGGTTGTAGTAGAAACTGGCTTAACCTCTGGAAGGACGAGTGGAAGCATCTACACAAAGTTCACATGTAAACCCACAAGGACATCCTTGCACAAGGATATATGGACAAAATGCTCACGTAGATGCTTATAATAGCAGAAAACTGTAAACAACTGAAATGCCAAACAATAAAGAAATGGTTAAATCAATTGCAACCTATCCATCTTAGGGAATACCATGTGCAACAATTTAAAAGAATCAGGCAGATCTCTTTGTCTTGTCATGGGTAGAATGGTAAGTGAAGAATGCAAGTATGATAAAAGTACAGAGTGTGATCTTGTGTTTTTAAAAATCTATATGTGTTTGTGTAAATGCAAATGTCCAAGAAAGAGAGTGGTTGCCTGTCCCTTGTTATCTAAAATTTTACAATATGTATTCATATTTCACTTACTGCATTTTTTAAAGTGAAAGAAAAATAAGAGTATTTTAAAATATGACAAGAGAAAGTGGAAAGCATTTTTAAGTCACAGGAGATAAGCAGGCTGCCCAGAGCTCCAACTGGTGAATTCGTCTCAGTCCAGGTGCTGGTCTTCAGCCTGACAGGCTAAGAGACTTTATTATATCAGACCTGAGAGTGGTTTAGTCTCCCAGCAGCAAATTCAAGCTAGCTTAGCTTACAAGAGGCTGATAGAGAAATATCGACTTGTCATTTACAGCTGAGGTGTCTCAACCTCAGCACTGTTGACTTTTGGGGGCTGGATGACTGTTGTGTGTGGCGGGGGCATTGTGTGACGTTTAGCAGCATCCCTGGTCTCTACTCTCCAGATGCCAGGATCACACTCCTTCCCCAGTTGTGACGACTAAAAATGTCTCTAGATGGTGCCAAATGTCCCCTGTGGGGATGTTGCCAGAATTGTCCCTAGCTGAGAACCACTGATTTACAGTGAGAAATATAACTGCCAAGAAAGCCAGATGCTGCACTGCAGGAAAATGACATGGGCCACCAATTACAAAGAAAGGTTGCTAGGAGAGCAGGAAGTCAGAACAAAGGCAGTTTTTAAAAAATATATATGATTTAAATAGTTGATGACTCTAGCCTGGGATAGCCTGAGGCACCCCTCCGCACTCCCAACACACACACACGCGCACACACACACACACACACACACACACACACACACACACACTCCAGGGAAACCTCTGTCCCTGTACAGTACCTTGGTTGGGGACTTTTGATCAGCACTTTTCCCCCCCAGAGAAACCAATGTGATCAATTTTGCTAATGCTCCTTAAACATGCTGATGACCTTGAACAGCAGAGAAGTATAAACCCACAGAAGCAGGTGACATCTGAGGGCAGCAGAGCCCCAAATGCCCCACCACAAACACATCATTTCTCTGAAATTGTGTTTCACCTTAAAACTCGATGTGATTTTGCCTTCTGCTCTGTATTACATGTATATATTTATTTTAACAAAAAGCAAATACGTTTCCCAAACCCTAAATAGTAAACTTTGGGAAGGTACACAAGTTTACCCTGTGGCTTTGTGCACTCCCAGGCACCTGCCAAGGTATAAAGAATACACAACTTCCTGCTCCTCCCTCATCTCATCCATGGAGCTTGAAGTTACTTGGGGAGTCTTCTTTCTCTAGGGCGCCTTGTGCATCTATCTGACCTCCGTGAGTGTACTGCTAACATTCCCAAGTCCAAGGAAAGCCCTTTCATGGCTGCCTGTAATGAGTAGCTCACAGCTCCTGCCCCAGACGAGCTCCAGTAGCAACACAGACAAGAAAATGACATCCTAGGCCTTCAATGTCTCCAGTAGAATTCTAGTTAAGACAAATACTGTACAATTTCATTCATATGTGAAATTTAAAATTTTTTAAATAAAAAGTGTTTTAACAAGCTAAATGAACAAACCAAACCATGCAAAACTGAACACGAAGATACAAAGAACAGAGTAGTGGTTACCAGAGGGGAAGGGAGATGGGGGGAGAGCAAAATGGTTAAAGGGGGTCAACTGTATGGTGACAGATAGAATTTAAACCTTTGATGGTGAGCACGCTGTAGTGTATACAGAAGTTGAAATATTAATATTGTACACATTAAACCTATATAATGTTGTAAACCAGTTTTTAAAAAGACAACAAATGGCTCATTTCAAGCAATATTGCCTCTTGAGATTTTTTTTTTCTTAAGAAATTTCTCTTAGCAAGAAAGAAAAGAAATTGGGGGTGGGGGACATGGGAGGCACTATTTCTTTCTTTTTTTAAAATATTTATTTATTTAGCTGCACCAGGTTTGTGGTGGGGTTTTTTTGGTTTTTTGGTTTTTTTGGCTGTGTTGGGTCTTCGTTGCTGCACGCAGGCTTTCTCTAGTTGTGGCGAGCGAGGGATACTCTTCATTGTGGTGCGCGGGGCTTCTCATTGCAGTGGCTTCTCTTGTTGTGGAGCACGGGCTCCAGGTGCGTGGGCTTCAGTAGTTGTGGCACAGGGGCTCAGTAGTTGTGGTGCACGGGCTTAGTTGCTCCGCGGCATGTGGGATCTTCCTGGACCAGGGCTCAAACCCGTGTCCCCTGCATTGGCAGGCGGATTCTTAACCACTGAGCCACCATGGAAGTCCCTGCACCGGGTCTTAGTTGCAGCACGCAGGATCTTCATTACGGCATGCGGAATCTTTTAGTTGCGGTGTGCGGGATCTAGTTCCCTGACCAGGGATCAAACCTGGGTCCCCTGCATTGGGAGCGCAGGGTCTTAACCACTGGATCACCAGGGAAGTCCCGGGACGCTCTATTTCTAAATCAGACTCCTTTGGAATTTTATTTTCTCTTATTTAAGGGATTTCATGTTTTAATGTGGTGGGGGGCGGGCCGGTTAAATACAGTATATTTCAATCAAGGCTCATTTAAAGCATGTGTCAAGACTGACTTTTGCAGGGACAGAGGACTTATGGATGAAGAAAAACCACGGCAGGGAGCTGCTCAAGAAATGTTGAGCTTCCCTTGTCTATTCTGAAGTCACAGTGCTGGGATAGGCCTAGGATGTTCTGAGACAAACACTTCTGAGGTTGCGTCATGATTTCATTAACCTCATTTCAGTATCGTTTGGAAGCCTACATTTTTTTCTTGTTCCCATCTCGCCTCGTCCAATCCCTTCTTTATTTATGTGCCATAAATACAAAATCCGAGAAAGGACAGAACTAGACACATCACTTTCCTCTGATTCTTCCCAGAACTGGGATGGAATTTCATGTTCTGCTCTTGCCTTCCTTACCCAATTCTATATGTGATTTTCATGTACTTTCATCCTTAAATAGTTTCCTAGTAGAACAAGATTTTCTATTTTTACAATTTCCTTGAAAAATGACTAAGGGAAATGGGCCCTGCCATGCCACACAGCATGCAGGATCTTAGTTGCCTAACCACGGATCGAACCCACACCCCCTGCAGTGGAAGCCTGGAGTATTAACCACTGGACCACCAGGGAAGTCCCTGTTCTTCTTCCATTAACAATAATCTTTTGGTGTTTCTACTACCTGGTTTCTTGCAAAAACCAGGCTATATATCCTGGCTTCCCCTTACCTCTTTAGAGCAGTCCGTCAGAGTCATCTGAGAGGCTGTCTTCCAGACTTAAGTCCTCAGCAAGACCGTCAAATAAAATGTAATTCTCAAATAAAAAAAAAAGAGAGAGAGAGAGAAATGGGCCCTGGATTTTTCATCTTTTCTTCCCTCCAGAGTATTTTTCAGGGACTCAAATCTCAATCTTCTTATTCATCCTTGGAGTCACGGTATCTAGGGAGGAGAGACCCAAAGCGATGGCAATTTGAAGCCCTCTTGAAAGTTAGCTTTGTGGAGAGATAAACATGATGTTGGTTCCTGCAGTTTCCAGGCCCGTGGAGAAAACACTCAGCCTCACGGACTATTTACACAGAGAGGAGACAGGGAGAGATGAGAGGCACAGTTCTGGGAAATCAGCTTGCATGTTAAGAAAAGTGAGGCCCAGCACCAATTGGGTGGCATGTCAGAGCAGAAAAGTAACCCAGTCCACTTCAGCCCAGAAGGAGAAATCAGGCAAAAAAAGGTCACACCACCATGGGGTCAGAAACACATGAGGATTAAGGGTGTCTGTTTTGGAGACAGGCAACTTTGGGTTCGAACCCCAGCTCTGCCATTGTATTAACTACAAGTTACTTAGTCTCTCTCTGCTTCAATTTCTCATATGTGAAATGGTGATAATTGTACCGATTCATTCAATAAATGTTTATGAATGTCTGGTATATACCAGGCACTCTTCTAGATGCTGGCGGTGGGGGGTGGGCAATGGAGGGCAAAACATTCATGGTTTACTGCTCTTGGAGAGTTTACATCCTAGGGAGGAGTGATGAGCAATACAGAAAAACTGAGGATGATTTCCGTAACAAATGCTATAAAGCAAACAAAGCAGGATGGTGTGATAGAAAGTGGTGGGAGAGAGAGGGCAGTGAAACATTAGAAGAAACAGCTGAGCTGATGGATGAAGCATGGAAACAAAGCAGCCACGTGAAAACGAGGAAAGGCACATTCGGGCAGAACCTACTTCAGAGGGTATTTCATAAGGACTCCATGAGATAAAGTATGGAAAATCTTAGTGCAGCACCAGACACAACAGATGGAAATTACTCAACAAACGGAGGCAACCACTATGATTCAGAGGGCTTGGGAAAATTCCCAGAGTCAGGTTGTGAGGAAACTGGGCAAGGTAATGACAAGGACGTCAGGGAGGAAACTGAAGCTGAAGAGTTGACTGTATATCCTCAAGCATGGAGGCCAGATGGAACGAAGGAGTCGTGGGAGGGCTGTGAAGGAGACCAGGAAGAACTGGAGAGCTCATGCCCCATCTAGAAGGAGGAACTGGGGCGCACTTCACTCCCCTCAATTACCCTGATCCCTATGACTTGTCATCCTGGTCTGCACATAGCTTTACTTTCAGCTCACCCTACCCATATACCTCCCCTCCCTATACCTGGGCTGCCTCTGATCTGTCTGGCCTGGACTCTTGGGAAGTGGGTGGGCAAACAGGTCAAAGAGCATCTGCCTAATTTTCCTGTTTTATAGATAAGGAAACAGGGGCCCGGGGAGGTGACGAGCTTCTAGCAGGGAACACAGCTCCTCTCTCAACCTTGACTGAAGATTGTGCCTCCCGCAGTCAAGAGGTAGCATGCACAGAGCAGCAGGGGAGAGAGGGGACACCTGCCCAGCCAACCAACCCTGGCAATCCAGGGGGTCACTGATGCCACAGTGGAATATCCCCTACATCCAGAGCATGAAGCTCCAGTGGACCTAGTTTAAAGAACTATCAGAAGTATTTTCTGGCAGGTCATGGGGATGGAGAGGAGGCCATGGTCTCATCACCATCAGTGGTACTGACTGAGCAGGCCACGTACACAGCAGAGCAGGACGTCGGAGAGCAGCCCTAGAAAACAGAGCTGGTCAAGTGAACAATTCAATCATCCAAAGAGTATCAATGGTACAGCCTCAAACACAGAAGTGCAGAGGGTAAGAGAAGTAGTGATATCCCCTTCCATTTGAAAATTGCTTTCACATTCCTTGTCCCAGACGGCTTGCAGAGGAGACAACCATAGCCCAAAGAGGTTAACTGAGATGTTGTGACTCCCCCATGCTGTGCTCTCATGGAAGTCAAAGCCCATGATATTTGAGTATGCCTTCCATGTGTGGGCAACACGAGGTTCCCATCCATGAAACAACGAGAGAATAGCACCACATGCACAGGACCACCCCAGGAGGACCTGCTGGTCAGTGCTCTGGACTTCTGAACCACTTACAATTTCTGGGTGACACCATGCTCTTTTCATCTGTAGGCTTTGTAAATACTATTTCCTTTGCCTGAAATCCTGTTTCTCATGTCTCTCTACAATATGAACTTCATTCGCCTGGCTAATCCTATTTATTTTGTCCCAACATAAATATCACCTCCTCCAGGAAGCCTTCTCTGACACCCAGGGGTTGGTGCCCCATTCATGTGCCTCCCTGGCACCTGATTCCTCTTAGAGCATTCAGCAACCACACTGTCCTATAATGACTTGATTGTCTTTCTGTTGTACTGCGTTAGACTACATTCCGTGATGGCAGAGGCTATGTCGTATTTGCTGTTATATCCCCTGGCCTCACCAAGCACTTGATAGGCTGTCATTTACAGAATCACAAACAAGAACAGAGCCCTGCCCTCTCAGGGCTCACAGTGTGGAAGCTCACAGCCCAGGATGTTTATTCCACAGCAAACTCGCCCTGACAGCCCCAGGCCTCTTATGGCTCTCTCGCTCTCCCTCCTTTAGGAATTTCTACCCTCCTTCATTGTCAACAACTCCATGTTAGTCAGATGAGATCTGGATAATGCCAACCCGCTCCAGAGGCAGCCAGCTCTTCTCTGCAGACTGGGCACCAGTCCATCTGATTTTCTCCCCTCTACTGGCATGAGAGATCCAAAGGCAGCCAGGAAATCAGTCTTGGGAATGTTTGGCCTTTCCAGGCCCTTGGGCCCTTGGGATTAGAGTAGAAAAATCTGATGCAGGGAGAAAAGCTAACAGCCCTTTCCCCTATTGATTGGTGGGAACTCCTTGCGTTCACTTAGCTACCTGAGCCCACCTGTCTCTCTCTCAGTCTCCCAGTTCTTTAGCACCATTTGTAGGTCAATTTTTAATTTTTGTTGGAGACTCTACGTAGAGGCTATGGTGAACAGCTTTTGGGGTGTCTGCCCAGTTTACATGACTCCTGAAGCATACTGCTTACCAGCACACCTCATACCCTGTGCTCTCACCAGGGCTGACTGGACCAGGATTGGACACCTGAACCAGCTGGAGCCAATCACTTCTCTCACACAGGATGTGGGACTAAGAGAGTCTAGTTCAGTCTGAGTTGGTCTCTCAGATGGAGGTGATGCAAACTAAAGACCTGTATGGTGACCCACTAACCAGACTGGGAAGCATAGAAGGCTAGTCTGCAGAGAAAGAAGAAGGAACCAGAGACACCAGATTCAGACATCTGGATTGGTTTTTCTATTCCTGGTTACACCTCCTTTCTGAGGCCCAGTCTCATTCCTTCCCATAGATACCTCTTCAACATTCAACAATTATCCATTGAGCACCTACTATGTGCTGAGCAAGAAGACCTAAGCATTTGGTCTAAGTGATGAGAAAAAAATAGACAAAATCCCTGTCCTCATAGTATATACAATCTAATTAATCAAATAATTTTAAAAAAACTAAATATGTAATCACAAACTGGTTTAACTGCTACAAAAGAAAAGTACAGGGTTGTTTTATCGATAGACAGATAGATAGATAGACCGATAGATAGGGAAAAAAAATACAGGAAGACCTGACCTAGTCTGCAGAATCAAGGAAGGCTTCCTTGAGGGAATGATGTTGGAATGAATTCATGAAACAGAAACACCTGTAGGATGGTAAAATAATTCCTAGACCAAACCAAAGCAGTAGAAGCAGTGTTTCAGGAACGAGGTGAGCATGAGAATATAAAATTAACAGTGAACAGGGAGGATCCTGGGTGTTCCACAGACCAAGGAAGGGGAATTCAAGTCAATCTTATCTTACTCTTAAGATACCTAGGCCCATCTGATTTACTTAGTCGGACTGTACCTGCGCAGTGAGAGCTTTGAAACTCCTCAGGTGATTCTAATGTGCAGCTACAGTGGCCAACTACCAACTTCTGGACCATGATAAGAGTCAGGCTGACAGCAAAACCATGACTTTGCAGCAATCTCAATCCTCAAGTTCGGGCAACTTCTCCGGCATCATCTACCAACACATTCCATTGATCAAATCATGCACAGTCTGTGTCACAACTAATGAGGCCTCTGCTATAGAGCATGCTGGGAACTTAGACCTCCCCCCGCAAAAAAAATGGAGCGTGAGCTGAACAGGCTGAAGCATGACCTAGGCTCATTAACAAGGAAAGAAGAAGAGCTCATATACCAGGGAAAGAAAGAAGGAGGGAAGACAGCTGGACCAGGGTGGAACCTATAGAAGTAAGAACAATTCTCCTAAGCCACCTCGATGCAGAATATCAGGAACTTGGGAGGCAGAAAGACAAGCAAGGGCACCCCCAAAGTCTTGCATGAATGCCAGGCAGAAAGACAAGCAAGGGCACCCCCAAAGTCTTGCATGAATGCCAGAGAAAGATGTGTGTCAATGGCTGCAGCAGTGGTGTCCTGGTCAATGCCTCCAGGCACCTCAGGGGAAAGCCCTGGTTTGTAGCATTTGTCCATCTCTCTGGTGTAAATACTCCCACCATGGCTGATTTCAAGTTATCAGAAGCAGAGCTCTGCACTCTTGAACCAGCCCCAGCTCACCCCCTGGCCCGGCAGATAACCTGAATGGGTTTTGTAGGCTGGGTCATTCAGGAATTCCAGGTACCTGGCATCCACACTTAATCTTTTTTTTAAAAAGTAAGTTCATTTATTTACTTATATATTTATTTCTGGCTGCGTTGGGTCTTCTTTGCTGCACGCGGGCTTTCTCTAGTTGCAGCAAGCAGGGGCTACTCTTTGTTGCGGTGCACGGGCTTCTCATTGTGGTGGCTTCTCTTGTTGTGGAGCATGGCCTTTAGATGCGCTGGCTTCAGTAGTTGTGGCATTTGGGCTCAGTAGTTGTGGCTCACAGGCTCTAGAGCACAGGCTCAGTAGTTGTGGTGCACGGGCTTAGTTCCTCCGTGGCATGTGGGATCTTCCCGGACCAGGGCTCAAACCTGTGTCCCCTGCATTGGCAGGCAGATTTTTAACCACTGCGCCACCAGGGAAGTCCCCACACTTAATCTTTGACATATATAATAAATAGCACTTTCTGTTAGTTAACATTCTATATGTGAGAGGGGGAAAGGTCACTTGTACTCTACTCTCCCTGCCTTCCCAAGGAGCGTGAGTCCCGACGAGGATGTGTCTGGATGGCTGGAGAAGCTGCCAAAAGTCATGAGAGGATATTTGGGTAGGGGGGAGAGATAAGAGTGCTAGTATTGGGAGAGGAATGCTGGAAAAAGAACAAAGATGCTTAAAACGGGAATTCTTTTTAAGTTTTGCTTTGTAGTATGCAACATTATCTTCCAGATTTCTCCGAGAAATCTTGAGTAAAGGCTGCATTTTTTTTCACTAAAACTTCTGGAGTTCAATTTGATTTGAGGAGAGATCCTGCAAGGTGCTGAGTGTGGTCTCAAGGTGGGTATGGAGTGAGAGAAGGGGCTGCCCGAAGGGACACAGTCACATTCAGATCACATGGAAAATAACAATAATAACACAACAATAACAGTAACAACCCCGCTCGCGGAGCACCAACCACATGCCTGTGTCTGCTCCACTCACTTTATGAATATTAACCCATTTAATCTCGCAATATCCCTATGCGGTAGGAACTATACAGATTAGCAACTGATTTGAAGCCGGACAGGCTGGTTGCAGAGCCCGAGCTTGATCATTATACTATACGACCTCTCCGTGAAGTGCATGGAATACAGTGTCTCTTTTAGTTTTTTTTTTATTCGTTCTATTAGTTTTTTTATTGAAGTATAGTTTATTTACAAAATTATATTAGTTTCAGGTGTACAACACAGTGATTCAATATTTTTGTAGGTTATACTCCATTTAAAGTTATTATAAAATATTGGCTATATTCCATGCACTGTACCTTTTTAGAGAAACGGTGTATATTTCAATATAGAACACCTCAGAACTTTGTAGTCAAGATGCTTGATCAGATATTCCCAGGAGAGCTGGAAACCTAATGTACCTTTTGGTAAGCATTGCTTTGAAGTGAAACGAAAGCCTTACGTGGACTGTAAGGGGGAAAAGGGGTTCCAGTCATCAATCAGGGAGGTGGATATTTTCTCTCTGAGGCTCCTGAAATCACTACAGAAATGCACTGTGCACCAGCTGCATACAATTCAATTCAACAGACATTATTAAGCACCCTTTGAGGGCTACACTGATGAGGATGACAGTCTCTATGCATCTCACTTAGCCAGAGGGATGGTGCAGGGAGTGGGGTGGAAAAGCAGGTACACCCTTAACTCTGTGATGGGGAGAGTGACATGGGTGCATGAGAGGCAAATAAGCGCAGCTCAGGACGTGGCACAGGCATCATGAGAAACTTCACGGGCTGATGAAGTCGGGGCTCGGCTTTGAGGGACTCCAGCAGACACAGACGTAGGGAGAGTGAGGGTGCTCCAGGGAGAGGGGAAAACCCGAGCAAAGGCGCAGAGGTGGCACAGACCAGGGTAAAGAGTGGCACCATGAGGAAGCTTTAGGCGCAGAAATCAGATGCTATTCTCGGGAGTTCACAGTCTGCTCCACATTGTTTTATAATAATTTAATGATGAGATGAAGAGATTAAAATTATCATGAAAATCGGAAAGGTCAACAGGACTATTTTCATTCTGACAAAATAAAGAGCACCTTAAAATGGAAGGAAACACAATCATTCTCCCACTAACCTTAATTCATAATAATTAATCAATAATGAACCAGTTAGTTGAGGCTTCAAAGTTTAAAGGCAGAGCAGAGTTACTCTGTGCAGGTCCATGACACCATCAGTTTCTTTTATAAGTACCTCCAGCCCCTTCCCCTGCTCCCCCATCTCAATTTTTCCATCCTTCCACCAGTTCAGATCTTAAAGCTCCATATGCCCTACCCTACACTCTGGACTCCCTTCCATCTGGTCCTTTCAAGGTTGTACTTTCCTGATTGTGTCTTTTCTATCAAAAGATCATGTCTTTTCTGTCTTCTGTGTTTCAGGCGCTTGGAGTCTGAGATAGCCCTAACTGGAGCTTATGTGACAACAGCGATAATAATAATAATAATGATCTTCATTTGGGAATATATTGGCTTCAGAACCCAAAGTGCAGGAAATGGGAGAATGTCAGGCCAATAAGAGAGATCAGGGTGGGGTCTTCCAATACCCCTCAAATTACACCCAACAGGAGACTCTCTATTCCACCTACAGGGCTGGCATTGGTTGGGGAAACTGCTTTAGGAAACCAAAGGCCAGATTTCATACAAGAAAAGGTTACATGGCTACAGATTGTCCTCTATGCCCTCTTGTGCCCTGGTCCCTGTTTTCCTTCCTCCCCGCAAGGAAACGCAGAGATGTTTTTGGAATGTAATTCTAGATAACTCAGGCTATCTATCAAGTTACATTTCATCTGGCAATCCAAACCGGCTAGATGAGCCAGCATAAAGAGAGACTGGAGGTGGGGGAGGGAGGAAAAAGCCACGGGGGAGAGCAGGGTAAAAAAAGGTGATGACAAGAGGAGCTCACAGAGGCAAAGACCTGGAAATCTGGACCCAGCAGGTTCACCTTCTGAGCCTGGTGTCCATCTGAAGGCCAAGGGCACTGCCAATAGCCCTATGGGAATCTCCAGCATTTCCTAATTGCCTTGGCCAGAGTCCACCACAACTCATATCTCTAGACATTTCACTGTTTACAGAGCCCTTCCCAGACAGAAAGCCTCACAACAGCCCTGGGACAAGAACTACTGCTATTAATATACCCATCGTACAGGCAAATAAACTGAGGCTGAGCAATCCAGTGGTTCACCCCAAGGTTGCTCAGTGAGCAAGAAGGGACCCTGGGACTTCAGGTCCACTTGCTCAAAAGCCGGTCCTCTCTCCCCTGCTCCTCCTTCTTCTCCATTACCGTGGTGGAATGACTACCCAGAATTCTTGTTATTCCATTTAGAAGACATCCTCGGATCTACCATACAAGTAGATCTGAGTAGAATCCAAGTGGAACAAGTACCTGGTAGTAGCCAATGTCATAGGAAATAAAGAAATGGGGGAAAAATTGTCCCCTTCCCTCAAGTTACAAGATTGAGAGATTTTGAAATAATGGTCAAGGGCCTTCTGGCCAATGTGCTTTCAAACACAACCACGAACTCCACTCTCCTCCAGAACTTCGCCCTACAGTCATTCATTCAATAAATGTTTATTGAGTACCTGCTCTGTATCAAGCCCTGTCCTAGGTGCTGAGGTTACAACGGGCACAGGACCGTTAAGGTCCTTGCTCTCATGAAGCTTAGATTCTAATGGCAGGGGACAAGTAAGAAACAAGGAAAATAAATAAATAAGCATGTGTTGAAACAAAAACAGATGCAAACAGAGCTGCTCTTGGGCAAAACAAGCTCAGATCATATGAATGTCAGGCTGAGCTTCACAAATCAGCCTAAATTAATACAAATCTTCTAAATTAATACCAAATTGGTTCTCTATTTACCAGATCATATAAAAACAAGTCCCCTTATTACAAAACTACAGAAAACACCACGTGAGCGCCCAGTCAAAAGTCAAACTGGGAAGGATGGCTACAAGACCTAAGGAAAGACGTTATTGCTGCTACACCACAGCCTCATCTTCAAGGCAGGAACGGATGCAGAGCCTGAGAAAAGGGCAAATTCATTCACGTTGGAATGATCTGGGAAGATGACATTATCTTTATGACTTCAGGGTCGAATTGGAGACTCTTGTACATTGAAATTAAATTATGCTTTCAGTAACACACACAAGGATTTCAGCTTCCAGGATGTCAAGATGTGTTTGTTCCCGTGTGGCTTTTATATTTCAGAAGATAATACCATCTGAAATTAGCCCAGCCCACCCCACAGACAGTGTTCTTTCTTTGAACTTGAGGCATTTGACATCCACTGTGCTTGTCTGGCAATTAACCACATACTGTCCGTGAACTTGCATTGTTGTCTTGCATTGTTCCTTATCTCTTCCAGGGCTGAACTTCTCATGCAGTCATGATTCATCTACCAACTGAGATTTACAGGGTAGACTTCTTGCAGATTTCAGTTGACAGAGAGAGACAGACGTTAGCCCTCACTCAAATGAGTCTATAGTTAGATATTACAGACTGAGACAGCAAAATGAAGGAAAATAATTCAGTTCAATGAGAATGGGTCACATTTAGGAGATCCAGCCTGGACTGGAGGGAAGGAAAGGACTCCCTAAGAAAGTGGTCCTGGAGCTGGGATGGGGAGCAGATGAAGAAGAATGTAGAAAGGCCCTGGGCAGGAGGAACGGTGGGTCTGTACAAAAGTTGACATGTGCACTGTACAAAAGTTGACACTGTCGACTGACACTGAGGCCAGAGCAGAGACAGCAAAGGGGGCTGGAAGGGACTGAGGCAAGAGACTCAGGTGGATCCTTGTAGAACTTTCCCTAAAAGCAATGAGAAGCCCTTGAGGGGTCTGATCAGGTTTGCACATCAAAAAGGTCTCCTGCCTGCAGCATGGAGCAGCCTTCTCTAAACATTGGATTACACATCCTTAAGAGTAAAAAGGTTTTATGTAAACTTACGTATTGTATATTTGTATATTCATATATACTGTATAGTTCATGTACATTATAAAATGTACAAATATAGAAATGTTTTTAAGGGGAGCTAAGAAATAATTTTTAAAGTCTTGTCTTGGCAAAATGCTGATAATTGTTGAAGCTGAGCAATAGGTACATGGGGTTTCATTATTATATTTTCTATCTTGTGTATGTTTGGAAATGACCACAAACAAAAGATTTTCTTTAAATCTTGCAAATTATGATGATGACTAGATACTATCATTAGTTAATATCTCAAAGCACAATGTACACTTAGGGTGAGGTTTGTTACCAACACTAGTAGATGTTTGTCCGTATTTCATGTGATATTTTTGATCACTGAATTCGGGGGCCAACTTAGAGTCTGACTTGATTAGGTCATCATTGTCTTTACTCATTCGAGGAGGTGTAATGGCTCAATTCCCTCTTACTTGTCTTTAGTATTATCTTCAATCTACAAATGTGATGCAGGAATCTTTTTAAGTCACTTGTCCATTTTTTGGAAGTTCATTTAATTAAAGCTACTTAATGTAATCCTTAAGTGGCTTCTCCAGGAGAAGATACAAAATGCAGCACATTGTAAGGCACTGAGAACAAATGCGCAGAGGACCTGAATAGGCTTTTCCAAGATGGCCAACAGGAATATGAAAAGATGCTCAACTTCACTCATCATCAGGAAAATGCAAATCAAAACCATCATGACAGATCACCTCACACCTGTTAGGATGGCTATTATCAGAAAGATGAAAGAGAACAAGTGTTGGTGAAGATGTGGAGAAAAGGAAACTCTTGTGCACCGTTTGTGGGAGTGTAAACTGATGCAGCTACTATGAAAAACAGTATGGAGATTCCTCAAAAAATTAAAAATAGAACTGCCATATGACCTAGCAATCCTGCTTCTGCGTATATATCCAAATGAAATGAATTCAGGATCTCAAAGAGATACCTGCAGTCCCATGCTCACTGCAGCATTATTCCCAATAACCAAGACATGGAAACAACTTAAATGTCCATTGATGGATGAATGGATAAAGAAGATGTGGTACCTATATATGCAATGGAATATTATTCAGCCTTTAAAAAGAAGGAAATCCTGCCATTGGCAACAACACGAATGGACCTGGAGAACATTATGCTCAGTGAAATAAGCCAGACGCAGAAAGACAAATATTGCATGATCTCAATTATATGTGGAATCGAAAATAGTCAAACTCATAGAGACAGAGAGTAGAATGGTGGTTACCAGGGGCTAAGGAATGAGGGAAATGGGGAGATGTTGATCAAGGGGTACGAAGTTTCAGTTATGCAGGATGAATAAGTTCTAGATATCTACTGTACAACAATGTGAGTATAGTTAATACTGTATACCTGAAATTGCTAAGAGAGTAAATTTTAAGTGTTCTCAACACACAAAGGTAACCAAATGAGGTGACGGATATGTTAATTAGCTTGATTGTTGTGACTATTTCACAATGTATATATGGATGTAAAATCATATACATATGTATATAAAATCATCAAATTGTATACCTTAAATATGTACAACTTGTAATCATCAATAAAGCTGGGAAAAAAAAAAAAAACAAGCAGAAAACCATGAGGGCATCCCCTGAACCCTGCCATGTTCTAGAGGCTTCCTCTTGATACCTCTTGAACCAAATATGACGTGCATCTGTCTGGCACAAGGATTAGGGTGAGAGCCCAGGTCAATCCATTTGTTGAGTATCAGTAAATCTTTGTTTTTTAATTGAAGTATAGTTGATTTACAATGTTGTGTTAGTTTCTGGTATACAGCAAAGTGATTCAGTTATACATATATGTTTTTCATATTCTTTTCCATTATGGTTTATTACAGGATATTGACTATAGTTCCCTGTGCTATACAGTAGGACCTTGTTTATCCATTCTATATATAGTAGTTTGTATGAATATCAGTAAAGCTTTATTCTTAATTTTATTAAAAATAAATTTTTAATGACTTTTATTTATTAAAAATAAATAAAAATCAAAATTCTGCCTGCACCCCAGTGGACTATACTGTATTCAGTTTTGGAGACACAGCAAAGTTTTGGAGACAGGAGCGACCCAGTGAGGACATCCAGGAGGCCACTCCAGTACGGAATGGAGTGATGATGGGGTGACAGTAGCGATGATGGAGGGATGTAGATGGATTCAAGAGATATTTGGAAGTATTGATACATCAATGCCAGATTGAAATGGGGATGGAGAAGAAGAAGGACACAGAAGCACTCCTGGGTTTCTGTCTTGCACAGAGTTATGCTTTCTACAAAGAAAGTACATTTATTCAAATGTTGAATTAAACTAGCACAGTGTCATAAAACTGCAACCTATTTGTGCTATTTAAATGGATTGTTTATACTAATAGTGCTTACAGTGATACCTTCTCTGTTTTTGTTTCTTAGTAGTTCTAGAAAGTGCACCAGGTTCTCGCTCAGCTAATTTCACTTGTGGGAAGCTTCTGATTTTGAACCCTGAGCCCAGGCAGAGTCTAGGAGACAATGGTAGATGAGCTGCACATTCAAGCCTGTGCAGTGCAGCGCGCATCCCAGGCACTTTGACTTGGGTCAGTCCTTCCCCTCCCAGCACCAAGAACCAGCTTCCCTGACAGGAAGCTCGGTGTGAGGGCATATCAGAGTCAGGATGATGCGGAGAGGATGGTGAGGTGAGCCCCGGATATGGGCCGAGCAGATGACCGCCTCCTCTAGTTTGACGAGGGGCCTCCAGGAAGACCAAGACCCAAAGGCCAACTTTCCTCTCCTATTCACCTGGCCCCATTTACCTGAGATTCTCCCCTTGGAAATGAATTACTCTGCATTAAGTATCATCTCCCAGGCATTCTGAAAGGAGTAAAACATCATTGTCGCCTGAATATGAGTGGGTTTATCAGATCACTTTTCTCATGGGCAGGAAAAGCCCGAAGTTTCATGACAACATTGTATGTCTGGCAAAGCACGGAAATGAGCATGCAGGAAACCCCCCCAATACAAACATCCTTGATGTGTCCTTGCCACACTACCAGGCTGCAAGGGGCAGGCAGACAGAGGTACCTCTTCCTTCTCACAAGCCAATTCCCCCAACTAGGGAGATTATGCCATTCTAGAATATAGAACAATAATGATAATATTGTTAAATTTTAAAAATTCTAATTTACTAAGAAATTATGTGTGCCAGGCACTTGGGAAAGCACTTTACAGGTAAAATCCCATTTATTCTTTACCGTAAATCCATGGTAGGTGATTATAATTGCCTGTACTTTACAGACGAGCAAAGATCAGAGAGGCTAAATACTTGGGTAATGATGAAGCATGAATGATGAAGCCAAGATGGTATTCAAGTTAGCAGGATGTTGTAGATTAAAGAAAACTGCACCAAGGATCAAGAGACTTGAGTTTGAAATGCAGCTTTCCCAGGCAAGAGCTATGTGACCTTGGGCGACCTCAGAGCCTCAGTTTCCTCCTCTGTAAGATGAGAACCCGATGATGTCCCGGGCTCTCCCAGCTCTGACATCCCATGAATCTACTGAGACATAATCTTCCATCCGCCAGGCCTCCCATCCAACCACACACTTTCTCTTGAGGCCAGTTTAATTAGCCACTCTGTGCTCTAGCTCAGAGGAAATTTTCAGAGAGCAATCAGATGTTACAGTGGTTGTCTTTCTTTAATTTTTAAATTAAACTGAAAAAAGCTACTCTAGTGCTAATAAGATTAATGCCTGGGCATTCAAAGGGTCGGATGGAAAATATCAACCTGCTGAGTGGACAGGCTGATTCGAGGCAGGCTGGCGTGTTGCTGCCACTGTGTTCCTGTAACCAGGGCTGGGGAGGCTTAGCTTAGGGCTTCAGCTGTTCTATCAGCTGCGAACTATTCATGTTTCTCAATTCTCAGAGTTACTCTGCCTTAGGCAGAATTACTTTCCACAAAGACACATGACAGCTGGCCTGGGGTCCCCACGTAGCACCCAGGAAAGCCGTAGCGACCAGGCCTTGCTGCAAACAACTTTTCAGAAGAGGAAGTGCCTTCCTTTATAACCCGGAGGAGCCTTCATCCGGAGCCTAACTCTTGTTGATTCATCTCAAGTCAGCCTGGATCATCACATGTGAGCGCCATGAATAAGTTACACCTGGCTCTGGCCATGGGTCATAAATCTCAGCTTTGCCGTTTATTAAGAACACCTGGGCTAAAATCCCAGCTTTGCCACTTATTAAAAACATCACCTCAGCTAAGTCACCTAACACCCACAAGCCTCAGCCTTCCCACCTAAAAAATCGAGATTATAGTACTTTACAGGGTCGTTGAAAATATTAAGTAAGTGCTGACTTATATGGGAACACGTCTAGCCCAGGGTTAACATACATTAAGCACTCAATAAGTATTTGTTAAATCTGCATCATAAGTTGTAAGTCTCCAAGCCTGTATGGGGAAAGTTAAAGATTTTATGTCACTCAGAGGAAATTGTGGAATTCTGCAGCCCTCAAGAGCCATTGGAAATTTAATTCCATTTTTTCTGCAAGTCTTTACTGAATGTCTACTATGTACCAGGCACTGTTCTAGGTACCAAGGATACAGAAAAGAACAAGACACACAAGAACTTGCTCCCATGGAACTTCTTTAGTGTAAGCTATTTGAAATTTTCAAAAGTTTAAATACATTTGGGGGACTTCCCTGGTGGCGCAGTGGTTAAGAATCTGCCTGCCAATGCAGGGGACACGGGTTCGAGCCCTGGTCCGGGAAGATCCTACATGCCTCGGAGCAACTAACCCCGTGTGCCACAACTACTGAGCCCGTGTGCCACAACTACTGAAGCCCACGTGCCTAGAACCCATGCTCTGCAACAAGAGAAGCCACTGCAATGAGGAGCCCACTCACCGCAATGAAGAGTAGCCCCCGCTAACTGCAACTAGAGAAAGCCTGCACGCAGCAACAAAGACCCAACGCAGCCAAAAATAAAAACAAATAAATTAATTTATTTTTAATAAATAAATAAACCCATTTGGGGACAACAGTGTCGTATTAAGCTGTTAGGCCATTAAGAAAACCCAGTGTCCAGCCTCTAAGCCTGGCCTCAGCAGAGGGCAGCCACACGCTCTTGCAACACTCTTCTTGGTGGCCCTATCACAGAGCACATTCCTGGGCTGGAAGACTGTGGCTCTGACCCAGTGTGACATTTCTTATGTCCTCAGGTATCCCTTCTGGCCTAAGCGGACAGGCCGTATAGTGTAACACAGCCTCGCTCCCCCCCCAAGTATATTCCTCAAGACATGACTAGATGATCAATGAGAAAAGAGTTCCTTGTCTACACAAGTTCAGGAAACAATGCCTTGAACCAAGTTCAATAGGTTTCTTTGCTTCAGGCCTTCTCAGAGGCTTTAGTAAGCTAAGGTGCTTGTGAGTCTCAGAGAGGATTACAGTGTGCAGCCTTTGACCAAAGCGCTGCTTCGACCATGGAACACTTCTTTATTCTGGAGTGTATGGTAAGTCTGGCTTTTCCCAGCACATATTTTCAGACACTGGATTCTTGGAAAGAAGTCAGGAGTCCCGAGTTCTGGTCGCTGGATGCTGCCGACTCACTCTATGGTCTCAAGCAGGTCAAGTCACTTCCCTAGGTCTTAGTTCCTTCATCCAGAAAAACGTGTTTGTGTGGTCAAGATGGGGCAAGAAGGTGATGAAGAGGAGGGAGGAGGCTGGACCACATCAACCTGAAGATCCCTTTCAGAAGGACCAGTTTATCATCTGGAAGGTCACCAAGCTCCCTAGCGTACAAGCTGGCTCATGACTCTGTGTGCTGGCCCACGGGTTCCAATGGCCCCTCAACACTCAACGCCCCTAGGTTTGACTGTGACGCAGTCTCCGTCATCCCAAAGACCACTCCTGCTTCCCTTCAGTTCTATTAACAGACTTTCCATTTTATGGTCCACTAGCTCTTGAAAGAATTGCTCAGTAGCTTGGGTTAGCAGTCAGGTGGGGCCTTAAAGATGCTCCAGGATGAGCAAGAGTCAGCCCAATCCCATCTGAACCCTTTCTAGGGGACCTGGTGAAAATTATGCAAATATCATGAGCTAATACTTTTAACATGATCAACCATGTACAAATCAATATCTGTCTATCTAACTACCTATCTATCTATCTAAATAGAGAGGGAGAGAGAGAGAGACATCTATATCTATTTATTTATCTATCACCCATCAAGAAACAAAGAGATGAGAGACTGGAAAAAATTCCAATAACATATTAGCAGTGGTTTTCTCTGGATCGTGGATAATGCGTGACTATTTTCTTATTGAAACTTTTCTATATTTTCTAAATGTTCATCAATAAGCATGTATTATTTTTATGATACAACAAAACTAATTCCTCCCCCCTTTTTAAAGAGTCATCTAGGGCAGGTCTGGCTGTGAAAGAAACCATCCAGCAGATTTTGTCAGGTTGCCCCAGCAAGAGTCCTCCGCGTTCCTGTCTCCCATTACCTTGGCTTGTTTCCCTGATTCCTAATCTTCAACACCAACTCGCAAGCACAGTTTTTAATAGCTCCCCAACTGAGTTCCTGGTATTTCCATGTGACCCCTGGCTATCAGCTTATGCAGGCCCCAAAGCCTTGGAGTAGCCACATATATTCCTGCAGGTTGTCCACTGCACAACTCCAGGGGTTACAATTATATAGATGACAACGTGAATGGTACCTCCTGAGTTGTTCAGTGCACAGTCCACACAACCTTACATGGCAGCCCTGGCTGCCACGAGTCATTTACTCATGCCCTGAGTCATTACTCATGATTGCCTGAACATTTTGTAGAGACAAGTGCTATGCAGAATACGGCAGTAGCTGGGCTTGGGAGGCATCTACCTAATGTATCACAGCATGGGCTCTGAAATCCAACTGCCTGGTTTATATACTAGCTCTGCCACTTAGCAGTTGAGTGACCTCTGACAAATTATTTAACTTCTCTGGCAATGCAGCTTCAGTTTCTTTGCCTGTAAAGTGAGATAACACTAGTACCTACCCCCTAGTGTTGTTCTGAGGATTAAACGCAGTTAAAATATAAAGCACTTAATTTCCTGTCCCATGGTAAGCTCAATAAATGTTAATTACTGTAAGTATGATTTGCTCTGAAGTCACACCTAGAGACAAGCTCTTCAATGCTAATTAAAACTTGCATTCTTATTTAGCTCTATCTGGGCGGGATAAAGGGAAAGCCAGCCAGATGAGTTCCTTGGGGCCAGAACTGGATCATGGGTTCTCACCAAGGCAGCATAGGATTCAGAGAGCCAGGGAGTCAAGCTGAATCAGGGTTGGTTAGTTAAGAACAGACATCAGTAGCAGGGTCAAGAGACAGGATGGAAATGAAGGCTGCGACGCCAAGACTGCAGCCGTCTGATGGAAAAGATGCTGGATTTGGAGAGTCAGGGATCAGGAAAGAAGCTCCTGAATCCTCACTGAAATATCCTTGGGATGCTCCCACCTTGTAGAGCCTGCATCTGTTGGACCTCCTTAAAGGTCAGTGCTAATCCTCTTCTTCCTACAATAATTGGGATTGACTCCAGCTGTGAGTTTTGAAAGCACCCCTAATAAGAGTGGCTTGAACAAGATTGAAATGTCTCACTCAACTCAAAGTGTGGAGGTAGAAATTCCAAGGCTGGTCCATGGCTCTGCTCCCTCCAGCCCACACCTCCACCTTCTATGGGGCCTGGCCTCAGCATCGTGGTCCAGTTGGCATCCACGTCTAGGCAGTAGGATGAAAGAGAGACAAAGAAGAAGAAGGGAAGGGGCGCTGCCTGCCGCCTGAGATTCCCAGGAGCTGCCACACACCTGCTCTGTCTACAACCAGAACTCAGTCGTACCCACTTGGATGCAAAGAAGCCCGAGCAGTGTCCCTTTTATTCCCGGCAACGTATTAGTTTCCTACTTCTGCTGTAACAAATTACAAACTTAATGTTTAAAACAACACAAATTTTTATCTTGTGGAGGTAAAAAGTCTGAAATGGTTCTCACTGAGCTAAAATCAAGATGTCATCAGGACTGGGTTCTCTTCTGGAGGCTCTAGGGGAGAATTCATGTCCTGCCTTTTCCAGCTTAGAGGTCACCCCATTCCCTAGGTCATGACGTCCTTCCATCTTCAAAGCTGGCGCTGGCCAAGCAAGACTTCTCCCAATGCCATCTCTCCGGTTCTGACCCTTCTGCCAACTTCTTCCCCATGTACGGACTCTTGTGATTACATTGGGCCCACCTGGATAATCCATGATAATCTCTTTATTTTAAAGGCTACTGATTTGCAGTCTTAATTTAATCTGTAACCTTCATTCCTCCTTCCCATATACCATAACATATTCATAGGTTCTGGGGGTTAAGAGGTAGACATCTTTGAGAGGCTTAACATAGGCAACCATGGCAAAACTCCTATCGCTATCCAAGTAGGGCAAAGGACATGCCACACTGCCAAGAAGTGAGATCTGTGATCTCAGACAGTGGGTGTCCTGACACCCCACCCACCCACTGCCAAGTTCTGCCATGCTGATGGCATGGGAGGTGCCCATTGTGGAGGAGGGGCCAGCATCTCTTAAGGATGCCCAGCATCTTCTCATCTGCCCAGCATCTCTTAAGGATCCTGCTCCCCTATGTGCAGTTCAGGCAGTTCAGGTGGGATGGCCCCAACCCTCTCAGCCTCAGACAGTGCCAATCAGACTGCTCCTGGGTGGAACGCTGCTTCAGGAAATGGGCATGTGACCCAAGCCAGGTCAGTCATGTCGTTCTTGGTACTTAGGCTGGAATTTGGGGAATGATGCTCTCCCTTTTTTCTAGGATCACTGGCTTGTAGGACAAAGGAAGCTGGGAGGGGCCAATGGCCATCGTTGTCACCACTGAGAAAAGCCTGCCTGGTGTTGAAGCCAGCGCAGAGGTGAGCAAGAACCTGTGATGGGGAGAAAGAGACAGAGGCACAGGGGACCTCCAGCCATGCCCACAGCCTGACAGCCACCACTGGACTTTCAACGCTCCTGGGCCAATAAATTCCCTCTGCTATTTTCTTTTTCCTTAAACTAATTTGAGCTTCTTTCACTTGCAGCCAAATGCCTCAGCTAATATGCTCAAGAAATACCTGTTGGGGCAAGTCACAACTTCCCAGAGCCCTGGAGTGTCTCCTGAATCCCAGCTCTTCAATGCTCTGACTCTAAGCCAACAGTCAGGACCCACAAGGCCCTCCAGCTTCCATATGCCCTCACAGACACTCAAACACCTGGCCTCCCATGGCCTAGCTCAGCCCAAATGCATGTAGACTTTGCCAAGTCATTTACTCTGCCTGGGAAAAACCCCCATGTAACCAGGGGCCCTTCCTGGCCACTCAACTGCTCTTTTCCTTCTGCATCTGCTGGGAACACTAACAAAGAGTCCAGAGGTAACCAGAGACCTGCATGGCTCTTGTAGGACATCCATATGGAAACTCATGGCTGCAGAAGGAAGAGAGAAAAAACAACTCTCTCTGAGTGGCAGCTGTGAGAACCTACAGTTATTTCCTCTCTCCCACAGCCCCCTCCCAAGCACAGCTTTTCCTGGCCTGAGTCCCTCCCTGCAGTCCAGCTCTTGGCTCGGTTCCAAGTAAAAGACACTCCTTTAAATGTAACCGGAAGCAGGAATACCACCTCCAGGGAATCCAGCTACGGAGGAGGAATTTAGAAGACATAGCCATCCCCAGCCATCCCCTGTCCAAGCTAAGGTCAGAATCAGAGCACTTCTGAGTTGCCGAAAGGAGCAATGGAACTGAAGAAGTTTACAAAGCACCCGGAGAGCTGCTTTGCTATTATAAGTGTCTCATTTCAAAATTTCCTGCCAGTAGTACACCTGGCTGGCTCATGGGAGCAGCTGTGAGCATCCTCTCTCTGACTTAAACATCTCCCAGCCCTTACCTTTTCCCAGCTGGATGGGGCAGGAGAGCCTATAAGACCCATCTGGGTTCTGGTGTCTTTAAAGAAATCAACACCCTCTTAGGTCATTTATTAAATGAGAAATTAACTTGTACTTTGACTAAAATCAAGTGTGAAGTCATAGTAATCACTGCCATTTACAGAGTACCTCCCATGTACCAGACACTCCACTTAACCTAACTACAACCTACCAGGTTTATTATCCCCAATCTACAAGTTAGTTGCCCAGAAACTCACTTACAAGAAGGTATGTGCTCAAAAAGAACTCAAGCCCACTGAATTAATTAATAAATAAAATTTACCTAGCAGTACAGCTGTCAACATCTGATAGGAGTGCTCACCCCTGCTCCCCAGGGGACAGCGCCTCCTTTACTTGTCTTCCGTATGACTTCGTTCTGAGAAAAGTCCCATGGTGACACAGCGTTTAAAGACCACTTGTAGAAAGAGCCCAGTTCTTGGCGAGAGAGAATGTCTGGGATTAAATTCTGGCTCTGCTGCTAACCAGCTGTGCAATTTTGGATAAGTCAAGCAAGCAAGCTGAGCTTCCAGTTTTCTCAATGAAAAATAGAGCTCGGAATACCCATCTCTCTGGGGTTGTGTAGGGATTTGAGATAATATTTGTAAAGTGCCTCGCAGTGAGTACACGGTAAGTGCATGGTTTTATTGGTAGTTAGGTACTGTAATTGGTTGATCTGGGACAGAGTGATGGGCTCGATGAATGGGAGGATGTTGAAGGCAGAGAACCCGTTGAAAGAAGGCCCAGGAGAGGGCAGAGGTCACCAGACAGCAAGGTGCAAGGGGCAAAGTTACAGGGTAGACCAGGAACTGTGGAAGGAGCAGGGAGTGCCACTGAAGACAAATGGCTCTAGTACCAAGGTGCCAAGGATGCCATGGCCTGGAGCCCAAGAGCTGGCTGGAGGCAGAAGCCCCGCAGGACCTTTCTTCCAGAAGGACCACTCGTCCAGATGCTGAGGAGCACCAAGACCCTTGAACTGACTTCCTGTACAAAGGGGTGGAGACTCAAGAAAGTTCACTTGCTCACTTGCTCTTCCATCGCCAAATAATCAGCCCCTCTGCCCCCTTCCCACCCTTCCCCCCATCACTCTCCAGGAGACCGAGTGGAAACATTCCCCAGAGCCTCCTCTCGCTGCAAAGCCATGGGTAGGAGGCTCTTAAAAAGCAAATATTCAGCTTCATAAACATGTCATAAATTCATAACCAGTTCTCCACATTCTTTGTGTTTTTTATGTGATGCATCTAATATCTTTCTACTCTTGGCTTTGAACTCACATTTTTGGGTCCAGGTTACTAAGAAGCGGCTGTTCACAGGAGATTTTATTACTGTATATTACTTCTGTGTGGATGGGGCAGTTGCTTCTTTTTTATTTATCTCCAAGAAAAATATATTCCCTGTGGCACTTAGACAAAACATGATATTAGACATATTTTTCTTTTTCTGAAGAAGTTGCTTCAACTTCTGGTAAGATAGCGTCTAACCTGGATCTCCCAGAGGCTGCTTGCTTTCATGGTTTCAGGGTGGGGGCCACTGTGTGGGAACCTATGTCTATTTCCTTCCCTCAGAATGAATGTGCTCAAGACAAGTGCCATCGGATGCCCAGCAGGCTCCTTGCAGATTCTATCCATAAATATGCATAAACCACAAAACAGGAGGGGAGCCAACACTTGATTAACCAGTATTCAACCAACCAGAACTCTCAGTTAACCACAACTCTGTACTTGACTTCAAAGGAAAGGCCTAAGAACGCAGAGGAAAGAAGCTAACACTGGAGGGTTAGCTTTAGAAACAAAGCTCTTCCAACATACAGATGGCCAGTAGGCACATGAAAAGATGCTCAACATCACTAATTATTAGAGAAATGCAAATCAAAACTACAATGAGGTACCACCTCCCACTGGTCAGAATGGCCATCATCAAAAAGTCTACAAATAACAAATGCTGGAGAGGGTGTGGAGAAAAGGGAATCCTCCTGCACTGGTGGGAATGTAAGTTGGTACAGCCACTATGGAGAACAGTGTGGAGGTTCCTCAGAAAACTAAAAATAGAACTACCAGCAATCCCACTCCTGGGAACACACACAGACAAAACTATAATTCAAAAAGATACATGCACCCCTGTGTTCACAGCACCACTGTTCACAATAGCCAAAACATGGAAACAACGTAAATCCAGATAAACAGATAAAGAAGATGTGGTACATATATACAATGGAATATTACTCAGCCATAAAAAAAGAATGAAATAATGCCATTTGCAGCAACATGGATGCAACTAGAGATTATCATACTAAGTGAAGTAAGTCAGAAAGAGAAAGACAAATACCACATGGTATCACTTATATGTGGAATCTAGAATATGGCATAAATGAACCTATCTACAAAACAGAAACAGACTCATAGACATAGAGAACAGACTTGTGGTTGCCAAGGGGGAGAGGGGGAGAGGGGGAGAGGGATAAAGCGGGAGGTTGGGGCTGGTAGATGCAAACTATTACATTTAAAATGGATAAACAACAGAGTACAGGGAACTATACTTAATAGCCTGTGATAAACCATAATGGAAAAGAATATTTTAAAAATGTTAAAAAAAAATCCTTTCCAGTAGCTGTTTTTATCATAGCCAATACTTACCAGGAGCTCACGGAGTGCCAGACACTAGGCTAAGTAGTGCACATGCGTTATCTAATTCAGTCTTCACAACAACCCTTGAAGGAAGTACTCTTATTGTCCCCATTTTACAGATCAGAAAACTGAGGCTCAGAGTGGTTAAATAACTTGCCCAGTCACACAAGACTGCCCTTAAACCCAGGATTCTGACTCTAGAATCCACAATCTTACTGTTCTAGGAAATCA
Organism: Lagenorhynchus albirostris; assembly: GCF_949774975.1. Classification (NCBI taxonomy): domain Eukaryota; kingdom Metazoa; phylum Chordata; class Mammalia; order Artiodactyla; family Delphinidae; genus Lagenorhynchus; species Lagenorhynchus albirostris. Next base: position 66,617,869 of record NC_083111.1, on the reverse strand, counting down.
GTAAATTCAGTTCCAATGTCTACACCTCCTACAGACATACCTAAAACTAACAAGAGTCTATTTACCCCCTCTTTTTACAATCAAGGAAATGGATGCCCAATAAAAGGAAGGGGTCAGCCTGTGGGCACCCAGCCAGCAACTGACAGAGCCAGGATTTGAAACAAGTTCAGCCCTTCGGACAGTACCCAGAGGCTGCATGTTTAGAAAGATGGCACAGCCAAGTTCCCCAGTTTCCACGACAGCCCTCTCTACTGCTCCTGGGGCTCATTAATATAGGACAGTGAGACCTTAGTTTTTCGATAGATTTTGAACAAGAATTTGGAAGGGAGTAAATTAGCCACTTAATTAACATTTTAATTTATCAGTCAAGTAGCAGGAGCTAATTGAAGTTTCCTTTGGGTATTAGGTTCAATGAGCCAACATAATAGCCAGGATTCACTGAGCACACACAATGTGCAAACTCTACCCTGAGTAATTTACATGTTTTAACTTAGTTAATCCTCACACAGGCTGATGACTCGGGACTGATGTTATTCCATTGCACAGGTGATGAGACTGAGGCACAGAGAGATTAAGCACTTGCTCAGGGCCTGCTAAATTTATGTACTATTTGTATAAAACTGCTTCCACATATATTTTCTTATTTAATGTCACAGCAAACTTGTGATTCACAAACGAATATTTTATTTATTTATTTATTTGCGGTACACGGGCCTCTCACTGCTGTGGCCTCTTCCGCTGCGGAGCACAGGCTCCGGACGCGCAGGCTCAGCAGCCATGGCCCACGGGCCCTGCCGCTCCGCGGCATGTGGGATCCTCCCGGACCGGGGCACGAACCCGCGTCCCCTGCATCGGCAGGCGGAGTCCCAACCACTGAGCCACCAGGGAAGCCCTTATTTATTTTTATTTATTTATTTATTTTGGCCGCACTGCGTGGTTTCTGGGATCTTAGCTCCCCACTAAGGAGGGATCAGACCTGGGCCCCCTGCAGTGGAAGCGCAGAGTCCTAACCACTGGACCGCCAGGGAATTCCCGAATATTTTCTTATTTTTATCACCTCCATTTTAGAGGAGGAGAGCCAGAGTTTGCACTAGCCCTGTCACTTTTGAGCTATGTAAGCTTGAGCAAGCACTTTACCTCTTCAAGCCCTAATTTCTGTAAAATGGTCAGGGTGAACCGGACGCTCTCTAAGATCCACCCCCACCTCCTCCAAGCTGGAATACCCAAGATAGTGAAGAGAGATGGCCTTGTTCTCTGGAATGTCCCTCCCCTATGTCTGGCAAACCTGAGGTCTCTTGGCTTAAATACAGGCGTGTGGGCACCACCATAGTTGTTGTGAGTAACTATGCGACTTAACTATCCACGTGCCCAAGGGCAGAGGAGAGGGGTTGCATTTTTACACTGATCTAATCAAAGCCTGCTTCATTCAGGATGTGCAACAATTCTGATTCCATGAGCACCCGTTGGATGGTCTGGGGCCAGCTTCCCTTGAGGTGATGTTGAGGAAATGACACGGGGAGTTCACTCATGAAAAGTCCTGGGGCATCACCCAAGGAAAGAGCCACATGGGAGATGGACACGGCCATCAGGCCAAGCCTCTCATGGTCTAAAGCATCAGGGAAAGTCCCCGATTACATATGCACGGCAAGATCGGAGGCTGAAGCCCCAGTGTTTTTCTGGGTATATTTGTTTTGTTTTTTTCTTTTCTTAAGGCACTCAATTCCGTTTACATTTAAAAGGGCACTGTGTTCTGGCAGGATTTGCTTTTAAAATAAAAGGTAGGGATAGATAAGAAATTAATAGGTCTCTTGAGTACATGATGACCTGTCATAGCTTTGACACCTGACATTTGGAGAGTCGGGAGTAGATGAAAAATAACACAGTAAAGCTTTCACTGACTCAAAAGATTCAGAGAACTGGGCATTTTGTCAGAAGCTGTTGAACAACTACAATGTATTCAATTTGGAGAGATCTAGCTTGTCACCTATTACTAGAGTAAAAAAGAAAAATTTCTACCCAACACTAAATCTTCCTGTTCTAGAGAATTCCCCACTGAGAGTTCTGGGGTAAGGCAGAGCCTTAGACAGAAGTCTAAAAGATATTCACTTTCCCAGCTTCCCTTGCAGCTAAGTCACAGCCAATCAGCTGGGCCCATGAGCTTTCAATCAGAAACTGGTGATGCAAAGAAGTAGGGCCAATGGGGCTCCCCCAGTCGCGCAGTGGTTGAGAGTCTGCCTGCCGATGCAAGGGACACGGGTTCGATCCCCAGTCCGGGAGGATCCCATCTGCCGTGGAGCGGCTGGGCCCATGAGCCATGGCCACTGAGCCTGCGCGTCTGGAGCCTGTGCTCCGCAACGGGAGAGGCCACAGCAGTGAGAGGCCCACGTACCAAAAAAAAAAAAAAAAAGTGGGGGCATTGCAAAGCTGGATTGATACGATGCATAGACTGTATGAAGCTGGAAGAGAATGTAAAAGTCATCCACCCGCTCGTCTTAAAGATGGGAAAAATCAAGGCGTACTGGAAGATTTTAGTGACTTGGTCAAAGCCACACAGATGCTCCTGTCCCCTAAGTTGTCCATTTATGGCTCAGTCAGGACACATTTGGTTGTAAAGGGCAGAGCCAGTGAAAAGTCCACAGGCAGGGCTGGATCTGGGGGATCAGATGATGTCATCACAACACATTCCCACTCTCTACTTGAGGTAGAGACTGTCCTGATCTGCCCAGGACTGAGGGGGTTCCCAGGATGCAGGACTTTATGTTTCAAAATCAGGTCAGTCTGGGATGAGTTGGTCACTCTAGTTTATCTCTTCAGCTGTGCTGTCCTCTCCATCTTCTCTCACAGAGGCAAGATGGCTGCAGGGCTGTGTCCCACCCTCTCAGGAACTCCTGCAGAAAAGGGCTATCTGAGTATCACCAGCAGGGGTCCTGCAGCTCGCTCTGATTGGCCAGATTTGGGTCACATGTACTGAATACCTCACTATATCCAAGAGGTCAGGCTTGTGCTCAGCTTCTCCTAGACCTTGTAGGGACATGACTATGCAAGACCACAGACTGGTCACCATTTCATTGCTGTAATTCGATGCCCATGTGCGACACCTGGAACTGCATCACAAAATATATGTATATAAGTACATAAAAGATGATTGATACATAGATGACAAACATATAAACAACTGTATAACAAGATGGTGCTGGTGACCCTGTAAGAAATTGTTCCCAGGACCTAGATTTCAGATCCAGATGATACACCCTGACAAAGGCACCTTTTGCAATCATATGAAATGATGCTACAGGAGTTTCAACCGGAACTCACCCTGGACAGGCAGAAGCCCATCACCACAAATCCAAATGTATCTCCTAGGAGGAAATGGGGTGACCTAAAGAAGCAGTCCTCCCTTGGGACTTCCCTGGTGGCACAGTGGTTAAGAAGCCGCCTGCCAATGCAGGGAACACGGGTTCGATCCCTGGTCCAGGAAGATCCCATGTGCCGTGGAGCACCTAAGCCTATGTGCCACGACTACTGAGCCTACGCTTAGAGCCCTTGAGCCACAACTACTGAGCCCACGCACGCACCGCAACTACTGAAGCCCGTGTGCCTATAGAGCCAGTGCTTCACAACAAGAGAAGGCACCACAATGAGAAACCCGCGCATGGCAACAAAGAGTAGCCCCCACTCGCAACTAGAGAAAGTCCATGTGCAGCAACAAAGACCCAACGCAGCCAAAAAATAAATTAAAAAAAAAAAAACTTTATAAAAAGAAGCAGTCCTCCCAGTGCATCCTCCAGCCTGAAACTTCCTGGTCCACTTTCCTGAGATTGTACCCTTTGTGCTTGTCACAGGAAACTGTGCTATCTGTAAGATTCCGGGTTGGTTTCGTCAAGCCCCCAACCCTGTCCTGTGGAGAAATGCTTCACCAGGGCCACGTGCCCACACTGTCACCTGTAGGTGAGGCAGCCCCATACAACACAGGTGAGTTAAGTATCAAGGACGGCGTGCTGTTGCCAAAAGAAGGAGGGCGATGCATTTAAGAGTCCCAAAACACACATCCAGCCCATCATTTCGTGCTGTTTAATTCTGCTGACTTTTCATATCACGGTAGTCCCCTCTTATCCGCACTTTTACTTTCTTCGGTTTCAGTGACCCGAGGCCAACCTCCATCCGAAAATATTAAATGGAAAATTCCAGAAAGAAGCAAGTTATAAGGTTTAAATCGCACGTTCTGAGCAGCGTGATGGAATCTTGCATCATCCTGCTCCATCCTGCCTTTGTCCAGCGCATCCCATCCCTCAGTCACCTAGTAGCCGTCAGGGTTATCATCAGATCGACTGTCACGGTATGGCAGTGCTTGTGTTCAGCTGGCCCTTGTTGTACTTAATAATGGCCCCACACCCTGGCACACTGCTGGTGGGGTGCACGTTGATTAAGCCTCTCTGGATAACATCTGGACATCCCTGCCAAATTTAAAATTCCTATACCCTTTGACTTGGGAATTATCCTCCCAGGAATTTATCCAACAAATATTTTGGTAAGTGGGGAAAGGGTGTATATTCAGGTGAATTACCGTGGCATGGTCAGGGAGGACTGGAAACCAGCTGTTAATGGGGGGGTCGATGAAATACACTGTCGTGTGTCCGCAATGGAATGAGACTTGCTCAAGGCATAAGGCAGCTCTGTGTTTACTGATGTGTATCTCTAATATACATCGGTAAGTGCAGAAGCGCAAGGTGAAGAATGGCCCATATAGTTATTTTGTATTATTCCTGGCATGGCTGCATGTAAATCAGACACTTGTAGATGAAATTGACTTAAATATTGTAGAAACTCTTTTTCAAGAAACACTACTACATATCCGTTGAGAAAATGAAGACTGCTTCAATAAAATGAATAAAATGAAAATGTTATGCTTCAGTAAAATGAAATCAGCTCCCAATTTGTATCACAGGGACCCAGCAGGTTACAAAACTCTGCTCAAATGGTTTAATTTAAGAGGTTTTAATGAAGGGATCAGTTACGGAGGTGTGGATAGAGTTAAGGGAGCCTTCAAGAGATGAAGGCAGCAGGAAGCTGTTGCTACCTCTGGGTCTTCAAGGGCAAGGGGAGAAAAGCAATTCTGCAGAACCCAATGAGAACTGAAATCAGGGCAGAGGAGCTGCCTGGCAGGAATTAAAGTCACGGAAGGGTCAAGCTGGTGGTGCCGAAGCAAAGAGGGAGTGAGGAAGAAATAGTCTGACTTCTCTCCTCCCACCCTCTCATTTTTTTGCCCGTATCTTCCATTGACCAAACCGAAATGGAAACCAGAGGGCAAGGGAGCCCAGGTAAGGTGATCTGTAGGGCTCAGCCCTAGGTCTAGAGAAGGACAGCACGTGGACTGAGGGGAGGCGAGGGGAGGGATGCTGAGAGTCCCCTGCATGATCCACCCTGTTGCATCCACTCAGCACCCATCTCGCCCCTCACTCGGATGAAGAAACTCTCACCCCCAGCATTACCGAGACACCAAATTCCATAAACTGCCCGGTCGTGGAAAGGAGATGTCAATTCAGTCACACTGTCACTTGGAACCTAAATTGTAACACACCCTTCACGTGAGGTAGCAGAAAGGCAAGCAGAAAAAGGAAACTGTAATTGATTAGATAAGACATGTATAACAACTACCATCCACACCTTTCTGCTGATCAAGGGACTGAAATCAACAATCAAGCCTCCTTCTTCCACCACCCAATCCACCTTCTCCCTTCTCTCAGCACTGCAGATGACTAGAGTTTTATTTACTTGATAGGATGAGTCAACCTTTTATTTCCATAGCGTTAGAGCCCTTAGTGACTCAGTATTCACTGGGTTGTCATGGTTTTTCACTAACCATTATTACTGTATGTGAGAGTGCTAAGAAATGACCCAGTGAGTCTTCTGGGCTCTGGATATGGTTTTTTTTTTTTGCCTTTGCTGGGTAGCAGTAACTTAATTTTCCTTGATACTGAGGATCAATCCCCCCAGTCAACACAGTAAGCTTCTATCTGCTTGTTGGTCCAGGGGCATGAGGAGCCTCAAAGGGCCAGGGCCACTTTCAGCTTCAGCTCTAACAGAACTATGCCTGTGGTCCCTGGTGGAAACCAGGGCCTCCAAACTCACCAACCAGGGATTTCAGGGATGGGAAGCCAAAACACTCTAAGTCGGTTGTTAGGTGTAATAGTCTAAAAATGAGATGGGGTTACTCCCACCTCCCCCTTGGTTCCACGGACTTGTATTTTGGATATGGGGGAAACACTGTATTTACTATATTTCACAGGACAGAAGCCCCAAACTTTAAGGATGTTATTTCCCAGTGGTCTTTAGGTCATTCTACAGTTCTAAGCTTCTGAGTGGTGGGTCACATAGTATCAGCTAATTTTGTCACCAGGAGGCCAGTGCTGTACTTCCTCTGCCATAAGGTGAGTTCCTTGGTTATTTAGAGGTGAGATGGTATAGGACACCAAGGCAATTGAGGTCCCTTCAGAGTCCACATGGCAGCTGTGTTAAAAACCAGTCAGCTACGTCTCTGGTCCCGATTCTCCTTTACATGGAAGAAGAATTCTCTTCCTAAGGTCTAGCAGCCTACTCTCTGTTTTATCCTCCCTGCTGGTTTCCTGTAAACTTCAGGAGGTGGAATGGTGTCATAGGAAAGCACATGAGCTTTAGAGTCAAAAGTCCCAGATTCAAATCCCAGCTCTGCCCCATATGAGCTGTGAGAGGCTAACCATGCAGTTTCCTTGTGAATAAAATAGGCATATTATACCTACCTTGCAGGTTTTGGGGTGAATTAAATAAACTAATGTAGATAAAAAGTCAGGCACACAACACACATTCAATAAACATTCCTCCCTCCCTCCTGCCTTCAAAGTAAATTCCACATCTGAAGCATCCATTTTAGAAACTGTTTATAACAAAACATGTACCTTAGGGAAATTTATAAAACAATATCAGTTGAATTTTCTCTGCCTCAGCCTTGCTGCCCTGATGATGCGCGTGGCATAGGTTTATAATAAAAATCTACAGCTCTCAGCTTTTCAGTTCCTCATCCTTTACTTTCACACATGGCCAGCTCAGCATTCTTCTCTGTCTCAATGTTTCTAAATCTGCCAGTTTTGTGCAAGCCAAAATCCCCTGTCTGGGCTTGAGTCCAGTTTTCTCAGCAGATGATTTCTTTTGGTAAGCCCTAATACTTACAAATCATCCTCTGGTCTAACTCAACCCTTGGCCCGAGTTATACACGTAAGCACATGAGACTCTAGGGGGTTAGAGGAGAGAAGGGTGGACGGGAGAATGTGTATTTGTGTGTGACCCAGTCTTTGAATAACTTTCCTGCATGGGAGTTCCATACTGTCAAGATTGCTGTTTGCAAGCAACAGAAATCAGACTATCAGAGTCCATAGCATTGGAAAGAGGCTGAAGAAAGAGGCATATGTGGAAAACAGGTGGGAACCAAGACAGCCCAAGAGGACCAGACAGCAAGGACCATGCAAAGCTGCTGCAACAAGGACCACCTGAGTCAGCACCCCTTCCGATGATGCTGGCCAGGAATGCCTTCCAGTGAGGAACCACTAACTTCCTTCCATCATTCCCTGGGAGAGTGTGATCAGTCAAGTCTAAGTCCGTGCCTGTCCCTGGCCTGACCGCAGCAGGGAGCAAGAAAATCTGGTCCCTTTACAGGTTCTGTATCTGGAAATAAGCACTACCACCCACCAAGACACAGTGGGGCCTCCCCCTAAGTCAGGGGGCTAGCGGGAGGGTGCTACTCACTGGATGGTAAATATATACACACAACAAATTTTCAACACACATTCATTCACTTGGTTTTAGGCAATTTACAATCCTTGGCTTACTTGTTTAAAAGAAAGTTTGTTATAACTTATTTGTAGTGAGAAATAGCACTACATATATTTTGTAACATTTTTTAAGGCCTGAAAATGGAACCTTTCATCTCATGGTACAGGGCTGTGTGCTGTAACCACTGGCAGAGAAAAACCATCTCCGATGGATCAGATACAAGAGGGCAAAAGACAAGAGTCCCTCTAAATGTTGTTCTAAATAGAGTTCCTGCCTCCTTCTGGGCAGGTCTGGGCAATTAGGAAGAAGTCCTTCCAGAAACACAGGCGACCTCCCCCCAGGCAGAGGAAATAGAGTTTGCTCTGTTCCCGGCCCTAAAACCAGTGAAAGTGAGGCCTCATGCAAACAATGAGACTGTAGCCCTCAGCCTTCCATCCAACCATTCACTTCTCCTTTCATCTAAGCTAGAATCTTGAGAGCCCTCCTTGGTGCTTCTCTGACGTCACCCTTCGCATCCCATCGATCGCCAAATCCTGCAGTGTTTGCCTCCTACACACGTCTCAAGTCCCTCTTCTCCTCACACCCCCGCTGCCTCTCTCCTGGCTCTGATGCTCGTCAGCTGCTGTCTGGAAACAGCAACATCCTCTAACTTGTGTCCTATCTCCTGTCCTTGTGCTTCTTCCATTCACCCCTCTGACATCCAAGAGAGAGGTATCTACAGCAAAATTGACCCATGTGATTCCCCTGCTTATAGCTCTTCCGTGGCTCCCACCGCTTCAGATCAAGCCCAGGCTTTCCAACAATCCTCACTGAGCCCTCTACTGTCTGCCCGCACGCAACCTCTTCATCCCCAGCTCTCCTCAGTCCCTACCTCACATTCTGACCTTCACCGCACCCAATGCTGTTCCCCTCCTCTTGTCATTGGTCCATCTGTCTCCTCCGCCTGGGTGGCCACCCCACTCCCATCTTTATCTCCATTTGCTTCATCAGTTCTTACTCATCCTTTAAGACCCAGCTCAAGAGCAACTCCAGGAAGCCTTGCCTGACTGTTCCAGGTTGACTTAGGTGCTTTATCCTTGTGTGTGTCCCAACGACCTCTGTGCAAACCTCTCTCACTGCACACATCGCATAGTTTCAGGAGTACATATTTATGTGTCTCTCTCTCCCCATGGCCTCTACACCCCTGAGGGTCAATGTTCTGTCTCTCTCTCCCCATGGTCTCTACACCCCTGAGGGTCAATGTTCATCTCTGTGTTCCCTAAGCTGCTTTAGATAGAAGAGGGCCAGGCACATAGCAAGGGTGTGATATAACCCTGCTGAGACAATGAATGAATGACATTCTATAATAAACTTTACAGCCTGTAAAATGATCAAAAACAGAACAAAAGATAACCACTCCTTTTGCTTAGTTGACAGAAGAGAGAAACAATCTAATTTATGTGCCATCTCTTCAATAAACACACAATTTGAAGAGGTTTAGCAAAAGCTTTTATGGAATACCATTTTTAGCAAAGCAGATGTTTAAAAGACTAAATTATTTCTTAAATTACTATCAACAGTAAATCCTGGTTGAAAATATTAAGTCCCTTAAGGGACTGAATTTCTCAGGCAGTAGTCAGAATGGGAAAGAAGATGAACATTCTGTACTTCTTTTTAAATTACTTTCTTCTTCCTGAAATGAATGTACTGTTATTTAAAAGAAATCGTGGGTTCATTTTATTTTTATTTTTATCGAATAAACTGAGACAAACAGTAAAATGGTTTTTAGGTCATAGACCACAATTTCTAGGCTACAACTTAGAAATTCAATTCCACGTACATGGAGACTTCATATGTGCCCGCTATCAGGCATACATCAGTGAACAGAATCCACTTATAGACTTCAGCTTTCTGGGGAAAATAGTGGCTAAGACAGGCCGAGATATACAAATCACCCAAGAAAAGACAGGAGAGAATTGTTTTTCTATTTCCCGATGAAAATTTGTAATTATTGTTATTGATCACCTTTCAACCAATGATGTCATAGAATCATTTAATGATCTCTATAACATGTACATGTACATAAATGTGAAAACCGAACACCAAATAGGTTAAGTGACTTCTCCAGGATTTGACAAATCAGTAGCTGACTCATATGAGGAAACACACTTAACATGACTCACAAACTTCTTCTCCAATAACTAGGGTTGACAAGTCAAAACATGCAGTGATCACAATTTGTCAAAATATAACAAACTGTAGATCTGCATTCAATCTGATGGTCAGGTAAGGACTTACAAGGCACCTGATTTTTCAAATCTTCTCTTTCTCTAAGGATCCTCGTTGACTTTGAAGAGGAGTCTCTTTAAGGGCTCAAATACCTGTTACTGTTTTTCTACTCTTTGGGCCAAACTCACTGATGAGAAGTCCTGATAAAATCCAATCATTGGAATGTGTGAATCAAAGGGTTTGAATTTTACTTTGAAATTTACTTTTCTCAGGGACATTGGTCAGTAGAAAAGGTTAATGGAATATTCTAACCTTATTGGTTTGGTCTCATGGTACCCAATTCCCAGGACTGCTACTAACCAGCTCTGTGTTCCTGAGTGAGTTTTTCTTCTTTGGAATTGGACTAGGTAACTTCTAAAAGTTTGTTCTGATTTTTATAAGCAGACTTTCGAGTAAGTGGTTAACATACCTGAGCCTCAGTCTCTTCATCTGTAAACTGGGAAAAAAACATCATTTTTCAAAGTTATGTGAATGTGAGTGATAATATAAGTAAGTAAACCACAAGACACAATGTCTAGATGAATTTCAGTCTGAGCTATTTTTGCATATGAGAAATCTCAGAATTAAAATTTGCTACTCAGCCGTTCAAGATACCATTTGAAGAATTACAGATAGGCTAGTTTTAACCAATTTCAGGAACTAATACTGTATTTAAAGCTTTACATCTATAACAAATGTAACAAAAATTTAATATAACAAATTTAACATTCACATTTTAAAATCTGCGGATTTTTAAAAAAACCACTAGAAGTCTGGGCTATTGGTGTAAATGTTGTGGTTTTATTCATTTCCCTATATTATACAAAAGTTAGTAGCTTTGTCTCCAAATCCTTTTTGCTACTTATCAAAAGAAAAAAAAGAATTTTCATTAAAATTGAGCCATTGAGCTATAAAAGGAGGATTATAGCAAAATGTCCTTGACCCTCTCTCAGAAACAGAACCAGGCCCCCATTTGAGGAATAGCAAATGATTCTCATTAAAGTAATGAGAATATTCTCAGTGACATGTGTCTGACTGATTTTAATTTAGTTGGCAGGACTCCTGGCAGCCAGAGACCCAGAAATAAAACACAGCTGGCAGTTCCTGCTCAAACACAACTAACAGACTTATTTCACACTGTTTCAAGGATGCCCTACCCTAGACAGCCAGGGCACAAGGTCATATGCAAATTGCTGTGGCATTAAACATTCCTCGTTACAGCACTAGCAGGTTGCAAATACACTAGCTCCTCCTTTATCAAATTTACTCTGACTTGAACAGGGTAAGCCAACAGATTTGGTTGATTTCAGTCCCCGCCCAACCCAACAAGCTAAAGTTATTTTTAACTTACAACTACTGCTAAGTATTTTTCACACCAAAAAATACCTTTTTAGAAAGAGAAACTATGAAAAAACAAAATATCATTACATTTCAGTAAGAAGTAGTCAGTCCCTCGGCCAAAGCTATAAACAAATGTCATTTTGGATTAGAAACGTATTTATCATATTTATTATACTTATCAAGTTTTTCACAGTCCTTTCTACAAACAATTTCTCTAAAGAGCCTTATGAGGTAGCAGCCGGGCTAAAATTTTGTCAGCTTTACCTTTGAAAATGTAGTCTTTGGAACAGAATAAAGCCCACTTCCATAGTTCAAGTGCAACAAATAACAACTAATAATCTGTAAACTATCATTTCATTGTACAATTTGTTCCAATAGACACATTTTCCCATATCTGGAAATTAGCTAAGTGAGCTGGGCTCCATGCCCTCAAAACTTAAAATTTGGTGCGGAAGACACAAATGGACTTAAGCAAGTTTTGCATAAAGATAAATAATAATAACTACTACTGATGTTAGCACTGTAAGCAAGTTTTGCATAAAGATAAATAATAATAACTACTACTGATGTTAGCACTGTTATAGGTACCTTTATACATGTTACTTCAATCTCACAATACCTTCTGAGGTAGGTACTGTCATCATTCCCATTTCACAAATGAGGAAAAAGTAGCACAGAGAGGTTAAGTAACTTGCCCAAGGACACACAACTATTTAAGCAGGGAACTATGATTTGAACCCAGTCAATCTGGCTCCATTTGGGGTTGAAGATAGACTTCGGTACCAGCCTGGATTCCACCACATATAGTTGAGTTATCCTAGGCAAGCTATTTAACTTTTCTGAGCCTCAGTCTCCTCATCTATAAAATGGGGATAATGATACTTAGCTCACAGGCTTTTGTGAGGAGTGTTAAACAGGATTATGTTTGCAAAGTGCTTGGCACACTATCTTTAGCAAGGCTAATATCTGCCATCAAGGTAACAAGCACATTAAAACATCTTTTTCTAGGATTTTGACCACCTTCTCTATTTGTCTCACCAACTGGTAAGGCACCATTGTTGGAGAATTCAGATATGCAGGGCAGGACTGCATATCTGAACTCTCCCACCTCCCTATTCTGCTATGTCCTTAAAAATAATATGTCAATAGGTAAAGACATGGAACTAACAGCATCCCACAGTAGTTTAACATTTATTGTGTTATTTCTCGTTTATCTGTCATGTACCAAGCACCATGCTAGGCACTGTGATGACTAAACCACTAAGACACAGCCCTGACAACAAGGAGCTCACAGTCCCACAGGGGAGAAGCACATGTAAATAATCAAATACCCAGCATGTGATTTGGTCAATCTGTTCCACAAAGCTGTTCAGGAGTGGCAGAGGCTCGGTATCTGTGCAATGGAACTCATGGCCAAACTATCCTGTGCACTGTTCAAACCATCAGGCCACACTTGTCCTCCCCAGTCTGTGCCTTGTGAAATTCTCAGAGTATCCTTCTGCCCCTATATCTTGAGTCCAAAGCCATTTGTCTTTGTGGTTCTCAAATGCTCAGCCATGATAAGGATTCCAATTCCAGAGGCTTTGCAAAGTCAAGTCAACATCTAATGTGAAGGTAACTGGTCTAGACATGGCCTAGCACATTCTTTATCTTGAAGGGCTCAGCATTACAAGGCTTCCTAGTTAGAAACCATGTGTTGGAAGAAGTGTCAAGTTGGATTTTTAATGGTGTGGGAAATCTAAAGCAGTCACTCATACTTCAGTAAAGGCTGAGCTAAGATATGATAGCCACATTTTTTTTTTTTTGAGAAGGAAGAGAAAGCCAAAGGACTAGAGACAAACATTGAGGCTTCCTGAGATTAGTTCTTACCCAAAAAGACAAGGACCCAAAAATTGTGATTTCCAACTTGTGCTTGAATCTTGAATCTTTCAAAGTAAAACTTTCACAAACTTTTATCTACTCAACCCTTTGTAGTAGTCAGCTATTGACACAATAATTCTGTGTAATAAAAGATGACAATAATCTCAGTAGCATTCGATAATAAACATTTATTTCTTGCTAACATAACTGTAGGACAACTGGGGTGTTTGCTCCATGTGTCACATCCTAGGACCAAAGCTTGAGGAGCAGTGGCTACCCCAGGTATGCTCTTGCCAGGGTGCTGGTAGAAGTACAAGAGGACTAGTCCAATCAGACAAGCACACACAACATATCCTCTATATTCTCTGCTCACATCATATCCACTAGCATCCCATTGGCCAAAGTAAGTTACATGGCCAAGGCTAATGTTAAGAATCAGGGAAGTACCAACTTTGGATTATACTACAAAGCTACAGTAATCAAAACAGCATGGTACTGGCAAAAAAACAGACACAAAGATCAATGGAACAGAATAGAGAGCCCAGAAATAAGCCTATACACCTATGGTCAATTAATGTAGAACAAAGGAGGCAAGAATATACAATGGAGAAAAGACAGTCTCTTCAATAATATGTGGTGCTGCGAAATATGGATAGGTACATGTGAAAGAATGAGATAAGAACATTTCCTCATGCCATATACAAAAATGAGCTCAAAATTAAAGATCTAAGACCTGAAACCATAAAACTTCTAGAAGAGAACATAGGCAGAACACTCTTTGACATAAATGGTAACAATATTTTTCGTATCTATCTCCTAAGGCAAAAGAAATAAAAGTAAAAATAAACAAATGGGACCTAATTAAACTTAAAACCTTTTTCACAGCAAAGGAAACCATCAACAAAATGAAAAGACAACCTACTGAGTGGGAGAAAATATTTGCAAATGATACAATCGACAAGGGGTTAATATCCAAAATATATATATAAACAGTTTATACAACTCAATATCAAAAAATCAAACAACCTGATTAAAAAATGGGCAGACCTGAGTAGACATTTTTCCAAAGAAGACATACAGATGGCTAACATGAAAAGATGCTCAACATCACTAACTATTAGAGACATGTAAATCAAAACAACAATAAGATCACTCACAACTGTCAGAATGGCTATTATCTAAAAGTCTACAAATAACAAATGTTGGTGAGGTTGTGGATGTACACTGTTAGTAGGAATGTAAACTGGTGCAGCCACTATGGAAAACAGTATGGAGTTTCCTCAAAAAACTAAAAAATAGTTACCATATGATCCAGCAGTCCCACTCCTGGCAATATATCCAAAAAAACGAAAACACTAATTTGAAAAGATACATGCACCCCAATGTTCATAGCAGCACTATTTACGATAGCCAAGATATGGAAGCAACCCAAGTGTCCATCAGCAGATAAATGGATAAAGAAGATGTGATACACACACACACACACACACACACACACACACACACAATGGAATGTTACTCAGCCATAAAAAAGAATAAAATTCTGCCATTTGCAAAAACGTGGATAGACCTAGAAAGTAGTATGCTTAGTGAAATAAGTCAAAGACAAATATTTTACATTATCACTTATATGTGTAATCTAAAAAATAAAAATGAATATACAGTATATAGCAAAACAGAAACAGACTCAGAGAACAAAATAATAGATATTAGTGGGGGGAGGGGCAAGATAGGGGTAGGGGATTAAGAGACAGAAACTACTATATACAAAATAGATATGCAACAAGGATATATTGCACAGCACAGGGAACTACAGCCATTGTTTTATAATAACTTTAAATGGAGTATAACCTATGAAAACACTGAATCATTACACTGAAACTAATATAATATTGTAAGTCAACTATACTTCCATTTTAAAAAAAGAATCAGGGAGTTACATATTACTAAGAGGCCATGGGCCATGTGAGTGCACGACACTACCAAAGAGGAAAGAACTGGTAACAATAATCCCATTTAACACACTTTCTAAACAATCCTGAAAGGTAGGCATTTATAGGCTCTACCCTTTCTTGACAGCTGAGGAAATTGTGCCTCCAGAATTTGTCACTCATGCAGGTCAGACAGACAGTATGTTGCTCTAGCAGAAACAGAATTCAAATCTTGACTTCTATAGTTTCTACAGAGATGTAGTTTGCTGACATGTAACTAGCATGCATCTTTAATAATCACATCTCTTTATTATGCTGCCTTACAGCTATCAATTCTCTCCAACAAAGGCCAGACCCAACACTGTCTCATCTGTCAACATGATCATAGTGACTATCATTTATTTGGGACCTTCTGCAGTGTTTTTACAAGATATTTTTACTATTACTATGCTAATAAATTATTTATGGTGGAAAACCTGAATCAGAAAACTCTGGCTACTTGAAAACAGACTTTATTAAAAACACCTCCTTTCCCCTGCAACATGTACCCTCCTCCCAAGGCACACACAATTTCTTTGTCTACTCTGAGCCTTAAAGATTGCACAGAGTCGGTGGGGCAATGTTGATGGCTGCAGAGGAAGGGGTGTGGAAGAATCAAGGAATCAAGTGGAAGCTAATTATCGAGCATGCAGATTTTACTCTGCTGTGACCACTCTTTGCAATCTAATTGACAAATGGAACAGACTGTAAAGCATCATAACTAGAAGTCATGAAGAACAAGAAGATACCCTGATTGTCAGCAGCTTCCCGTATGTATTCACCTACTCATTGGACAAATAGTTATCTAAGGCCTACTCTAGGCCTTGCAAGGTGCTGGAGCTGGGATACCCCCAAAACAAGACGGTTGATCTCTCCTGGAGATTACATTCTGCACAGAGTGGTAGCTTGTTACCAAAAAGCAAACAGGATAATTTCAGATTGTACTGTGGATTGTGAAGAAACTAGCCTTGTGACCCTAGTAACTGGTTTAACCCTTCTCAGGGGCTCTCGGTGCCCTCGTCTGGAAAACCATAGCTGCCACACTGGGCCCCCCTCCCGGCGCCCCGCCCCGCGGTTTCAAGGATGAGGTTAATAAACTGAGGTCTGTGAGGGCCTCGGACTCTCGGGCATCGCCTCCTCACTGTGGACTTTTACCGAACTTCCTTTAGTCCCCATCAGTCGGGAGGAGGCGCATTCTGGACCCCTCTCCCTAAACGCTCACCAAAACTAAAACAAAACTCCTGGCTTGATTATTTCCCCAGGAGAGCCTAATAGCCCAGAGGATGCCGAACAGCAGGAAGGGGAAAGGGGCTTCGCAGTTCTTCGTAATAAAATCCCATTCCCCGGCGCCCTAGACCCGGGCCAGGCGCCAGCGCGGCTCGCTTAGGGTGCCCAGAGTCGGGTGGAGGGCTGTCCCTGCTCTCCACTCCCACCGCGCGGGGACCAGCTGCCGCCTGGCCTCCTTCTCCTTCCTTTGCCACCTCGGAGACAAGCCTGACAGCAGACTCTTTAACAGTTCTGGGGCAGGGTGAGGTGAGGTGCTGTCCCCCCGCCCCACTCCCGCCTCGCGGTGGGTCCCCTCCTTCTCCCAAGAGCGGGTCTAGGCAGCGAGAGAGGCCAAGGAGGCTGCGCCCTCCTACCCGGCTCCGGGCCGCGCTGTGCCGGGCCTCGGTTCCTGCAGGGGTGCTCTGGATCGCGGGGCTCGATTGTGACAGCTCGGGGTTGGAAAGGGTGCCGTCCTTTCTTCCCACCCCCCGCCCCGCAGCGATCCTGACGCCACTCGGGCCTCCCCCTCCCTGCACCTCGCCAGGCCGGGAGCTGCAGGAGGACGGGGCGCAGTTTCCCGAGTGCCCGGCCTCGCTCTCGCGGCTGCAGAAGCTGCGCCCTGGGGGCGGGGTGGGAAGGCAGAAGGGCCAGAGGCGAAGGGGCAGTGGGAGCCCCGGCCCCGCGGCGCGGCTTCAAGTTTCCACCAGCGACCGGTTGTGCAACAGCCAGAAGTGCAGGAGCCGAGGGCGCCTCGGAAAACAAGCCGAGCCTATAAACAAAGCCACGTGGCCTCTGGGCTGGGGGGGGCCGGGCTAAGAGCAGGCGCCTCTTCCGGCAACAAAGAGCCGCGGCCAGCGGCCCGGGATAAATACGGCGGCCGGGACAGCAGCGCAGCACTCCAGGGAGCCCCGCGCGCCCGGCGACCCTCCACAGCGCCCCCCGCGAGCGCAGGTACCCCGCTCCGCACCCCCGATCCCGCAGCCCTCCACTCGGGCTCCCTGCAGCCGCTCCCTCACCGGCCCCGGCACCCCGAGCATCCGCCCAGGGCGGCGCGTCCCCAAGGCCGCCGGGCCAGTCCCGTCCATCAGTCCGTCGCGTCCATCCGTCGCGTCCGTTGGCAGTGCCATGCCATTCCTCGGGCAGGACTGGCGGTCCCCCGGGCAGAGCTGGGTGAAGACGGCCGATGGCTGGAAGCGCTTCCTGGATGAGAAGAGCGGCAGCTTCGTGAGCGACCTCAGCAGGTGAGAGGATCGCCACTAATTTCAGCTGCGCAGAACTGACCCTGTTGGTCTCCGGGAGCGGGTCGGGTGACTGGGACTCAGGCCGGGCTGGAACAGGGTGAGAAGGGAGCCCCTGACCAGAAGGATGGAAGTGAGTTGTCCGGGTTTCTGCAGAGGTCGCCAGAGCACGGGATTCGGGGTATTTGGTTTCTCTTATGGTTCAAGGTCAGCGTCTCCAAGTGGGCACGACTCTTTACAGAACCCCGTGTCCCTCTGAGAATCTGACGACAAACGAGGATCTAGTCCCCAAACGCTAAACCTTAAACACACAACTTCAGGGGTCCCCTGCCTTAAAGGACACCGGTGTCGCGCGGTTTGCGGGTCGGGGCGCCGGCGAGTGGGCTGCACAGCTTTCACCCTGGGGTGGCGGGGCTCCGAGCACAAGCCTGGAGACGGGATTGCACACGGGTCCCGTCGGGAGCACCTCCAGGCTCTTCCCACGCACAGGCGACCACAGAGTGGGAAGAGAGGATGAGTAACCAGGAAGGGGCCTCCAGATGGTCCCTGGGGCACCAGCGCTTGCGGGCGGACTTGCGGAGCCATGGTAAGGACTGAGAGACAGAGCTGCGGAGGAGGGAAGGGAGGCGGGGTATAGATCCTACAAGCCTTGTACTTCTGGGAGGACGGCGTCTTTGCACCTGTTTCCTCGGTGGCCCTTTCAGTCAGTTTCCTTTGTAGAGTGAGTGCGCCCCCATTTCAAGTGATGCCTATCACCTGCAGCCCACCTGGCTTGTGTGAGCCTCTGGACTCAAGTTCCACCTGAGCTCTGTCAATCTGGTGGAAATCCGAGGTGCACCGTGCCTGCTGCTCTGCTTCGTCAATAACACAGGGAAGCAGCGACTAATGAGTTAGGTGGTCTGGAGTCCCTCGGTCATGATCTCCACAGGTGGCTTCCGGATCGCTGCCATTTGGCCCAGAGGGGATCAGTGCAGACCGCTTACCCTTGGGTGCCTTTATCCCGGGCCTTTGCTGAAAACCACTGCTCCACACCCCAGCCCTTAAATTGACTTCAGTGGAGGCCAGCTTCCCACTCAGATTTACCAGTGGCTGTTTGGCTGAGCCCCTGGCACTCAATTTCAGGAAAACTATCAAGGAAAACTCGTTACTGCCACGTCCTGACCTCCAGAGCCCCACACCTGTTTGTGATTTGTAAAGCATCACCTTTTGTCTTCCAATGGGAAAAAAATGTTTAATCTTGGGGGTCTGCCAGGAGAGACAAGAGCACATTGACCTTTATGTTAAAGACACTTGGAAGCAGTCCCTGGGGAGTTTGGGGAGCACTGTAAAGAAATCTTATTTATGGAAAACCAGATAATTTACAGGAAAATAAAAAGACCAACTGCTGTCACTAGACTCTTTTAAGGGACTCTAGTTACCAACTAGGCCTAAATTATTCTCCCTAGACTAAAAGCTTCCTTTTATTTTAGTAGAGTAGAAACTTCCTTCCTTCCTTCCTCCTCATTCCCAAGAAATGAGGATCTAATATTTTAGTGCTTTATCTTTGTGTAACAGTTTGGATTCTTTCTAGGGAGGTGCAGTCATGATCTGCTGAGCTGTATCACAGTGGCCCACCCAGATATAAGTGTAGCATGCTCCTCAGCGGGAAACAGACCATTGGGTTCAGCAGGAGAGGTTCAAAATGCAGAGCCTCTGGTTCGCATAAACATTCACACTGCATCTGCTCCAGGAGAAAAGCGGGTATCACTCCTATTTCCAAGTAAATAGTGGTGCCTCTCCCTCCACAGTAGGGGAGACCTGGAGAAGGTTTTACCTTACCACAAAAGTTTAACCCAGGCTGGAATCAGGTAGCTTCCCACCCCCTCTCCCCTTCTTGAACCTCCTTTCTTTCCTCCATTTTCACGCTTTCTGAGCTAGAACTGTCACCACCAGCATCATCACAAAGGGTGATCGATATAGTGCCCACCTGTGGCTCTTTGATGAGTCATCTGAGGAATCATTTGGTAGCTCCTAGCAAAGCAGCTGGCTGTTTGTTTGCAGAGTGTTTTTTTCCCCAGCAATTGTAAACAATCCCTTCCCTACTTAGCATGAGAAGTCTGCCAACTTCTTAAAAGCAGTTGGCCTTCTGAGACCTGGGTTTGTAGTCTCGAATATCCCCACTGTTTTCAGTCTTGGTGATGTTTCGCTGTGATGTCAGGTTTGGGCTGAGTGCCTGCCTACTCAGGTGAAGTTGAATGCCTCCCCTGTTAGGAGCAAACAAGGCAGGCCCTTTTGTTTGTTTGTTTTTTGTTTTTCTTTTTTCGGTACGCGGGCCTCTCACTGTTGTGGCCTCTCCCGTTGCAGAGCACAGGCTCCGGATGTGCAGGCTCAGCGGCCATGGCTCGCGGGCCCAGCCGCTCCGCGGCATGTGGGATCTTCCCGGACCGAGGCACGAACCCGTGTCCCCTGCATCAGCAGGCAGACACTCAACCACTGCGCCACCAGGGGAGACCAAGGCAGGCCCTTTTGAAAGGGAGGGAGCGGGTGGATGTAAAACTGAGGCCTGCAGGGGCCTCATGCACTTACTCTGATTCCACCTACCATTCTGTGAGCTGCCTGAACAGGAGAGAGGGATGAGGGTACACTTGGTGTATTGCAGCCTGGGGACAGTGTTTTTGTGTTGACCACAGTTTGTCTGCCTAGCGCACCTTCTCTGGACTCTGCTGGCCATTCTCTCTGTGGTCCCGGGCCCTGTCCTCCTCCAGCAGCAGAATGTTACAAAACCCCATCACAGCTAAGTGCCCTGAACTGAGATCATGGGAGGATTTCAGATAAGCTTCAAGCAGGGCCCCTTGTGAAAAAGTTGAAGCTACATAAGCTGGAAGAGGAACGGCAAGTGTTACATTTGAGGAAAGAGTTCGGCATGAATTGGAGTGATCCAAGAATGCTTCAAGGAAGTGATGGCTGAGCCACCTCGTGTGCAGTCTTCCTCACCAACGACCCCCAACCCCGCCCCAGCCCACCTCCAGGATGAGTAATCTAAGCTCCCTGAGCCTGGGCCACTCTTCTGCAAGCCTGCAGTTCAAAACTCCAATGTTGCTTTCCAGTACAGCTAAGACTGAACCGGAAGCAGGAAGTTTACTTCAGTGCCCTGGATGAGTTAGTGAATAAGCAAATAAAAATAATAGTTAAGATTTTATGAGTGCTTACTGTGTGCAAGGCACTGTTCTAAGAGCTACATACACTAGGCTGTTTGTTTTGCCAGAACAATCCGGTTACTAGCCATGTGAGCTTGACAAATTGGGTATGTATTGGAGCAAATTAGCATAGAAACTCATTGGCCTTAATCTACAAGTAAGCCCTTTGGGGTAGGCCACAGCTTTCTTAAATGGCCTGTTATTACAAATGAAATGAGAAATGGGGCTTTTTTTTTTTTTCCTTCCCTCCCTTTATCTCTGCTGCCAAATGGGCCTATTTTGAAATCTTTCACTTTTTCTAAAGTTGTCTTTAAGTATTTTTGTATGTGTGTGATGAAAGTACAGGGCTGGACGAGGTCTTTTTTCTTATTCTAGGCCTGTGCCTATAAAAATCAAGATTAGTAAGATCTGACTATAATATAGCGACTTTCTGGTTATTATTGAATTTAATGAAGAAAGCACCCTCTCTAAATGGTTTTGCTTATTTGAAAAAAAAAAAATGTTGTGGTTCCTAAATGGTGGTGGCTTTTCTTGTTCAAAATTTCAGTTGTAATTTTCCATTGGCTTTGCATTTCCTTGAAATGGGCATAACTGAACTCTCAAAATAGCCTCTAACTGAAATATATTATTGCTTAAAAGAAAACATATAAGCAGGCAACACAAATAAACCCCATAGCCCTTCCTTCCAGGCCCTACCTCTGAAGTCCAAAACCTATTGTCTAAGTGAAAAGTGCAGGGTTTCTCTTTGGTTAAAGCTTTTCTACATTCTCCAGTGGGAGAGCATCATCAATTATGTCAAATTCTTCTTAAACTAGCTTTGGAAATGAGTCACTTGGGCTTAAAGCAGGTTATTGTTGTTTCTGTGAAGAAAGCAAGTGCTCAAATTCCTTTGAGGAATGTTTTCAATTAGAAAAGAATAAGATGAAATATAAATATTTAACATTGCTAAGGAATGGTCACAATCTATGGCCCAGGCTCCGAAAATGTTCTGCTAAACCTTAAATGTGTGATTGAGAATAAGGCAGCTTCATTTTATGGTTCTCTCTATGTGGAACTCAGGCTGTAGGCTTTTGTTCATGGTGTATGTGCGAGTTTCCTTTAAAAATAAGGCTTCGTGTGGTGTTTTTACACAAAATGGCCTAACTTTGTTTTCTAAAGCTGTTCTCAGCTTTGGTACATCACGGACCAATCAAGTGACTTTCCATCTTTCTCCCTTCTCCTCAGCATTGATTGAAATTTCTTAAACTAGCTCTAAGGGCTCAGAGTTCTACTCTCCCTTTCTTCTGCCCCTCTTTTCCTGCTGACCTTGGTGCAAGTCAACTGACTGGTCGGTGGTTTTCTGCCTCTATAGCTGTGCAAGCAGACAGACACACACTCACGTGTGACACAAAGCTGGACGCAAAACATTCACCCTGGGCTCACTTAAGAAAGTGCCTCTAAGAGAGCGCATTTCCACAGTAATTGCTCTGAAACCTAAAAATATCCTGTTTCCCTCAATGAAAAAGAGAAGGCTAATGATATTAGGAAACTCAGTAAATGGTATTAAGCATGGCCTTCTGAGGGAAGATTAACAAATGACTGATTATCTATCAAGCCTATCCCTATGGGTCCAGAAACACTGAGTATATTGTTGGTAATGTCACGTGTAAGCATGTTAGTAAGATACTTATTGTACTTATTGAAGTGCTACTGGAGAGACCATTGTAGCAACAGGATACTGGAAATTGTTTCAACCCCTCTTTTCTCTTTTACATAATATCCATACAATGGAGAAGTGCAGGTGTACCTCATCTTATCCAGCAGATGTAGGTCCAAAAAAGATATAAATTAAATCATATTTTAAATTCAGCAGAAGAACTCAGAAAATTAAAGGCCTCTAATATATGGCTGATGTAAGGGGAAACAAACCCTAATTGATGTTTTACTGGTTGGCATTATAAATCCTGCCTGGCGCATGCATGCCCCACGGGAGTTGGGGGGATCGGGGAACCTGTCTTCTCGTTGTACCTCAGTATTTCTCCTGCATTGCTTCTGTGGAAGCTCTTCAGAGACTTACTCTGAAATCCCATTGCATAACAGAATAGAACTCAGTCAGCCCCCCAAATGACAGCTCAGCTCAGTTTACTGAAGGAAATATGCCCCTGACCCAAGTTGAATCTACACATCTTTAGTGACCTGTGAATTGGCCAGTTCTGTCTTTTCAGCTCTTATAAATGTATGAGTTGTAAATACAGCTTGTTTCATTTAGGACTCAAGGTCTTCACCTCACAGCATGATGCCTACTGTTAGTCAAGGAATTATATAAAACCTAAACAACTAGTACTATACACTGAACATCTCCTAGAGATGCAGTCTGTAAGTCAGATTTTTGTAAATGTTTTAAAGACACAAGGGGAGCATGCTAGTTAAAAGCAGCTTGGGTTCACTTTAAATAGGTGAATTGTATGGTATGTGAATTATATCTCCATAAAGCGGTTTTTTTTAAAAAGCAGCTTGGGGTGGATGTTTTTGCAAAATGAAAGTATTGTGTATTATAGTGATACCAGTAACAATTCCTCTCCCTCCCTCCCTCCCCATCCATTCATCATTTTTGCTTAAAATAATGTTGTTGTACCCTGCATGGCTCCTAAAGAGTGCAGGGCTGTGTGTCAAATACAATGGCAGACACTGTTGGGAATTCAAAAGAAGCAGAAGCCCCCGTCCCTGCCTTCCACAGAGATGTGACACTATTTCATCCCCAAAGAGGGAAGACTGGGCCCGTACAGACTTCTTTTGAGTGATTATTTTATTGTTTGGTTTGAGGAGCATGTATGTTTGTGTTTTATAACACAGTAAGCTATTTATAGAAACAGCTCATGTTAAAGTATAGCTGTTACAGCTCATCCCCTCTTGTCTGTTATTCCTAGTTACTGCAGCAAGGAAGTATACAATAAGGAGAATCTTTTCAACAGCCTGAACTATGATGTTGCAGCCAAGAAGAGAAAGAAGGACATGCTGAATAGCAAAACCAAAACTCAATGTAAGCCGTTTGTTGTGAACTTGAGAAGAAAGCTGAAGATCATTATGATTGGGTTTTGGCAGGGGAACAAATCACACCTCACATGTTTGGCATCCGCTTTCATGTTGACTGTGTCATTCACAGAGGTTACCCGGATCTTTGCACTCAGAAACCTGGCTGTGCATTTTATGAGTGAGATTAATGTATTCTTTACAGTCGTGTTTATAAGTCAGTTGCTAGTTGGGGTGTTTTTTCCCTGCTTGTCACTTACATTTGACATAGTTAAGTTTAGTTATTATTCAGTGGTATGGTCAGCTGAACCAGTTCCAGTGTGTGCTTTTGTTTAGAACTGTGTTTTGAGGCTTCGAACATAGATTTCTTTCTCCCTCTTCCCTTGTATAAATACTAGTAACATTTCTAGATGCTGGATGTAAGTATGAACAGAGAGTATAAAGTTCTATTAATAAGCATGAATTACAGATCTTTAGTTTATTCCATCTGTACTGCATGGCTTCTTCATATTATCTGTTTTATTTCTACTTTTTATGGCCTTGTTTAACTTGTAAGCTTGGCATTTAACACAAACTCGTACTTGGGTATTAGATTTTTTTCTTTAGTTTGGAGCTCTGGTATACTCAATCTGAGTATCAAAGACTTGAAGTGCTTCCGACAAAGTAAATTACAACTCCAGTATTTATACACTGCAGAAGTTAGGCATTTGCCTCCCCTTAGATTGTCAGTAGTCTGTCCTTTTTTGTCGAAACTTTTTTACACTTTGGATTAAATGAAAACGAAACAAGTTTAAAATCTTGGGCATGTTATAAATTTTAAAGCTGTGGGGTTTTGGGTTGTTTTTATTTTGTCTTTGTAGATTTCCACCAAGAAAAATGGATCTATGTTCACAAAGGAAGTACTAAAGAGGTGAGCACCCATCTGTTTACTAAGGAGTATGCTTAGCTTTATGCCTCCCCTGACAGGGTAGGGGCGAGACTGGGAAACTACTTCACATCATGACTGTCTTCTTGGATGTGGGTGGTGGAGGTCTGCAGCCCACTACCTAGCCAGCCATCAGAGTTTGGGGCTACAGAGAGAGATGCAAAAGTCACTAGGTGGGCTCCCCAGTCATTCAGTGGGATGATGTATGTAGCAATGCTTTATAAAGATTAATATTCCCACATCTCAAACACACTATTATAAAGCTTTAGCCTTTCCCTCAGGGCAGTGCCTCCCTTTTGTTCTAAGGTCTCTTTTAGACTTCGACTCAATTCATTTTAGCCCTGGAAGGGTTAATCACTAAATACGGGAGAAGTTTTCGTGCGCACCCAGTGTGAGGCTGCACGAGCTAGATGCAGAAGAGAACAAGACACTGTAATATCTAAATTTGCATGGCACTTTGTAAAACCCTTTTATGTACATTTTCCCGCTGCACAGGCATTTGCTCAGATAACTAGGATACAGGCAGTATGACAGATTGATAGAATTTCTATTGCTGTCAGGGACCTTGGAGAACATCTAGTTCGCTCTGTGACTTGAGGCCCTGAGAGGGCCAGGGATACACCCGAGACCACCCAGGTACTAGAAGCAGAGCTGGGACTGTGAGTCAGGGCTCTCTACACCCAGTGCCTTGTGTGTTCACAGAGAAAAGACCAAAACTTCTTTGGCTTCTTCATGAAGCCTTAAAAACGTTTCTGATGATCACAGAGAGAAAAGTACCAGAGATGTGGCAGACAGAGTTGACACACATGGGGCTAATTCTTCCCCCAGGAGTATGTTACAGTGACCAACACACATCACATACCCAGCTCCCAACCTTTCCTTGACAGGCAAGTACAAGTGCGTGCAGAGAACAAGGGCCCAAATGGTACATGTCACGACTTTAGTCACTGACTAAAGCAGCTGCCGGCTGTACTACCCATCTTTGTGGCTCATGGTGGGGCAGGGCACCAGGGGCCCAGGGGCCCAGAAAGGGCTGATCATGGCACAGGAAAGCAGCAGATGGCCATAGGTTACCTAACACAGCCACCAAGCTTGTCAGCAGAGTCCAGGCAGATTTTTCTGGAAAATGACCTCTGCACCCCCTGCTTTCACATTCAGCGCCATGGATATTGCACTTTGGGGGAAGCCTTCAACAGGCTGGACTTCTCGACTGCCATTCTGGATTCCAGAAGATTTAACTACGTCGTACGGGTGAGTCTCTGTAGATTACCCAGACTCCCAAGCTGAATTGTCTTTTCGGGTTGTCTTGAAGTAGTTCCCCCACACCAACCAAAAAAAACACAAACAAACAACTTTTTAGGACCCTGGGGATTTTAAGGAAAGCAGAAAATGGATTCCTCAACTCCCCCCTCCCCCGATGTACTTCAGGTTCCTATACGGATACTGAGATCCACGTAGGATGGAGCCATCCATATGGATGTCCCTGAGATTGGCCCCCTCAGACAGGGGCCGCCGTAATACCTCACGTGAGCCACAGTGCAGGCAGCACAGGCTCTAGCAGTAAGATCAGCAACAGAGAATTCAGCAGAAAGCAAGTTGTAAAGCACCTTGGCTTGTTTTAAAAACTTTGTGCACCTATGATTGTTCTCACTGTCCTTCCTGCCCGGCTTTAGCTGACTCTAGGTGACCCTAAGGCATTCTTGGTTTAAGCCTCAAAACTGGGTGAGTTCAAAGCACCCCAGAACTTCTTCCTCCTGACTCCCTTCCCCCACCCCCATGTAGTAACAATATTCAGTCCCAGGTTCACTTAAAGCCTGAAACTACCTGTTTGGCTCAGTTGCTTCCCATTTTAAACCCTATGTTGGAAAAAAATAATTTTTTAATGAGCTTTAGCAAAATATTAATGATGAAGGTAGTAAAGCAAGGAAGTCTAACCATGACCTTCAAGTCACTGATTCTTTTTAGTTGGTTGGTGGTTGTTTTTCCCCCTAAGCTCCCTTGTATGTTTTTGTCAGTGGTTCCACCTGGGCGGGTAGCAGCTGTTTGGGTTTTAGGATCAGAAGTAGGAGGGAATTTACCCGCTGTGGGTGTTAGTTGGTTGGGTTTTTATTTTCTTTTCCCTGGGTTGTGCTTCTCAGTGCCGTGTCAGTGAGTCAGATGATTGCAGAGGCTCAGCCAGAGCGATGACATTCAAGCCCCCTTGAGGCCTGGATCATTCACCTGTCATCTGGGCAGATGCAGGGCTGGCCGTCCCAACTGACCTGATAAAAAACCCAGGCCTCTTGTAGGTTAGAAGCTCTGAGCTGAGCCCATGACCAGACCTGTCTAGTCTTCAGCTGAGCCCTTATTCCAGTCCAAAAGGGATGAAAATAAGAGACCTTCTTGATGAAATGTTCATGTCATTTCATCAAGACTCTGCCGCTTCTGGGAGGTCACTGTGGCCGGCAACCCAGTGCAGGCTGGTTGGAGTCAAGCCCGGGAAGATCTGGAAACTTGTTGCTAAGACTATGAATAGTTTCCATCCTCTAGGTGTTAGAGGAAGACACCCAGATCTGATGTCTTGATTCCAAACTGATCAGCATTTGGTCAGTTTTAAGACGGTTCTCCTTCCTACTTGTTCTCCTTCTCACAAGAAATAAAGCAAAGGAACAAGGATTCAAATAGTGATATTCTGTTTCATGCAATTATGTGCACTGACACCTTTTAGCCTTCCATTAACCCTGTAAAGTGTAGGTACTTTTATCATCGCTGTTTATATAAACAGAGGTACAGTGAGGTAAAAATGACCTGTCCAAGGTCACGAAGCTACAGAAGGGAAGAAATCCAGATCTGAAACCTGGGCAGTCTAAAGTCCACACTCTTTAGCCGCTGCAATGAGTTCCATATAAGCAGAGGATTGAAAGTAAAATGGCCTGAGGTCAGATCCCAGCTCCACGGCTTTCACGCTGTTTCAGCCTCTCCAACACTCACGTTCCCGGGTGTAAGAAGGACTTAGAATAACCTCACTTCACAGGGTATCTGTGAAACTCAGTAACATATATGGAAATACTCTGCAGACCAGAATATGTTATTCAAAGTTAGCTACTAATACTTATTATTACCTACTTATCAAAATTATTGTTTATTCTCCCTGAAAAGTCTTTTCAATTTGGTTGATAAGAAATGTTTTTCTACTTAGAAAAAAGAAAAATTACCTGGGGAATCATGCCCTTTGCCCTTGATTAAAACTCAGCATAGAGGACTTGCGTCTGTCAGTATCGGATTGTAAAATACATCCTGAGCACATTCTCCTAACCTTTAAGAAACTACTGAATGCTTTCAGTTACTAGGTTCAGAAAGAGGGGGGAATATTTCCATTTTGGAAAGAACAATCTTTTTTTCCCTTCACTGTTAAGGGTCCTCTGTAATTTGAGAAATGCCATTTTTATAAAGAGCTTAAAACATTTTAATGATAGGCACCATGTTTTGAGGGTTTTCTTCTAAGGAACTTAAGACACTTCTCAAATATTCTTCTTATCCTTAAACCAACTTTGCAAAGTAGCTTGCCAGTATGTTATCCTCATCTTACTACTGCAGCTTAATGGTTTTTTAATACTACAATGATTCCTCAGTCCCAGTAAGAAACCGAACCAACTTTGAAGCCTTAAAATCTGTTTAACCTCTTTAAAGACAAAGTACATTTTTTAAAAAGGTGTCATGTTCATGCTAGCTGTCAATGTTAATAAAAGAGACATGCAGAGGGAATAAAAGGGATAGCCAACACTCCTATCTCAATGTTATGATGTTTTATCAGCATGAAAATTTTGTGGAACTTTTGGAATCAAAATTTGAATATAAATAGGAGAGGTTTTTATACAGCATTTGTACCTTTTTTTAATTGGCTTCAGGCTACACTCATTGCCTCTACCTGCTTCTCTACACACTTCCAATGGCTTAAACATAGTTTTAACTGGGTTTTAAAGATGATTTAAAATCTTTAAAAGCAGTAGCTTATGAAAGGCCATTTTTAAAAAATGGGTTTACACCATGCCTCAAGACCACATTTTGGAAAGTCCCCTGGGGAGCCAGCGAGGATTCCAGGGGCTAGGCCAGTGGTGGGGTTAGAACCGTAACCACAAGAAAGCAAGTACTGACTAACCCACCCAGGGCACAGAGAGGCCAGCGGAGAGAGTGGATCTCCAGTAAACACATCAGAATCACATCTGCACATTAGAATCACCTGTGAAGCTTGCTCCTCTAAGGAAGCCCACCTCTAGAGCACTCGAGTTCATCAGTTGAAGGTGGTGCCCAGGCACTGCTACTTAAATTTATCCACCAGGTGATCCCAGTGTGTTTTCAAGTTTGTAAACCAGCTCAGAAACTACTTGGGAGCCCAAATGTTATATTTTGCATAATGAGTTTTTAAACAAGACACCCCGAGGCACAAGTGCAAGAGAGGGCTTTAACGCTTTAATGCCAGAATGCTCTTTGATCTGGTCCTCCCAGCTCTCTCTATGGGATGAGAATGTGGCCAAGTACATGGTAACTGTAGATGCTGTCTTCAGACCAGGAAGAACCTTGAATAGCGGTTTCCTGACCTGAATGAAGTGACCCCTGTGTGCATCAGATCAGGAAGGACAAACAGAAGTTTGCAACCTCACCCTCTCTGTCCCTCTGCAGCAGAGAAGAACATCCACAAACTAAACCAGTAGTGCATATTTTTATTTTTTTCTGCATTACCACCCTAAGTCCATTTGAATGTTTCCAGCAAGTTACTGCATTCCTACCGCCCCTAAAAGTCTTTTCCAAAAACATGTTTTAGTTTAAGTTGACTGGTGGTTTGGCAAATGAAAGGCTGAAATATGGCACGATGACTCAAATTCAAACCCAATGCCTTAAATTAAGGGCGTGCTGTTGCCAAGCCCCTGGTGGGTTGTGATGTGTATGGGCAGCCTGGCCCCTTCACCAGGTCCCTCTGCTGCAGTGACCTTGGATTAATTTGGTGCTGCACAGCCTTCCTCTGATGGAAGGCGGCCCCTGCCACCTCGGTCTTAAAACTGGTGGGTATCTTTTTCCATTGAGACAAAGAAGCTGGCGGGGAGGGAAGGCAGCCAGCCATTCCAATGGCAACAAAATCAAAAGAACAGGGCGCAAGCCCATTTGAAAGTGATTGGCAGAAATGGTTGGGAATTGTGAGAATTCACTGTGGGGTATTAACAGTGAGGGCCCTGAGCAGGTCCCTAAAATGAATGCTGATTAGGCTGCTAATGATTTTACCGAAGAAACGCTGCAGCTCTTGGAATTCCGAGCCTTCTCAGTCACACTAAGCCTTTAGGCAAGCAGGAGATCCTGCAATTTCTGGGTGCCCACAGAAGTGGGGGACACTCAAAGACCTTGAGAGTATGACCACAGGATTGGGGGAGTGCATGCAGAAGTAGGGGGTACCCAAAAAAACGGAGGAAGCCTGAGAGACCAGAATAGTGGTATTTTCGACCACAGACACCTGACAGTACATTAATAATTTAAGCATGTATTCTCAATTTATGTATATTCATAAATTCATTTGTAAATCATATACCTATAAAAGGTGCTAATAATGGTACCTACCCCATCGTGTTGCTATAGAATTAAACTGAGCTTAAACACGTGAAATGCTTTTAGACAGTGCCTGGTATATGGTGAGCGTCAGTTGTTGCTGTAACTATTGTCATCTTTAGCGTCCTAATTACAGGAATTAGAAAATATATGAAAATAGAAACTAAAGATGAAATAAAACATAGAGATTGATTATTTTACGACTTTTCTACCTGATTTTCTTTCCCATCTGACTTTGGAGACCAGAAGATCAAAAATGTGCCCATGTTGTGTAAATTTTTTTCTTGAGGATTCAGAATTTAAATATATCCCACCATGAGCCCAGAAATATATTTTATACTAAAATTCTAGCTAGTTTCTAGGCTCAGTCAGGTGCTTATTATACAGGGGATAGGCTAAATTGGATAGGTGAGCTGCGTGTTAATTGCCAATTCAGCAGACTTTTTTCCCATCCAAGGAGGGATGTTCCTGAGAGCATGTGACATTGCTCTAAGTTGCTCTGGTTGAGGGTGAGACAGAGGTTTAAGTATCTGTGAGCTAGGATCCGAAGGCCCCTCGAGTCTTCTAAAAGAAGGGCTTTCCAAAGGCAAGGAGGTGACAACATCCTCTGCTAGGTCCCCATACATCAATATTGCTTCAGGTGAGTGTTTTCAAATCCCTAAGCAGGTGTTTTCTATATTAAGTCCATACCATATACCTAGTGTTGCCACAGTCACTTGAGAATCAACTAAGACCTGGCCTCTGCTGGTCAGGAGTTTCTGGGCTACTCTGGGAGACAAGGTACAAGGTACTGCAGTAGCAAATTGGGTTTGGTCCTGTCTAAGAGAACGGAAGAAGCAGCACTGGAGGCAGCTTCTTGGAAGAGGTAGAACCTGAGATTCTCCTTCCTTGAAGGATGGCCAGGATTTGGCCAGGTGGAGAGGCAGGTAGAAGGCTTTGCAGGGACAAATGGCATGAGCAGAAACCTGCAGCTAGAGAGAACAGAAGTGGAGGGGAGTGATGGCGGGCCAGGGGCCAAGGGCAATGTGACATCCAACCTTGTAGAAGCGTAGGGTGGGGGTAAGGAGGCTACAGCAGACAGGGAGCCCAATTTAAGCAGCCTCATTGAGGCAGACAGACCTGCTCAGATCAATGCGGCAGGGAATAGGGCATCATTCTAAGTTCAGAATTTTCTGGGATGGATGGAAGACAGAGAGGCAAGTGGTTCTCGGCTAAGAATACAATTAATTTGTGTAAACTTGGCCCTCAGTTAGAGGGATGTTTCACTTGCAAATAATATTTACCCAATCTTGACATGCCTGGAGATTATTAATGTAGCAGAAATGTTCCTTCTTCCAACCTGTCAGTGTTCAGGCTCAAAGTCAGGACAAAACTTTCCAGGTTTTAATCTGTGTTATCCATTGAGTAAATAAGGGTCTTGGAAGTACCTGGCACTCAATGCAGGCAGAAGCACTGCCTGATGTAACCAAAGGTTTATTGCAAAGGACATAATTTTCCTATGGGCACAGCTGGCGTACTGAGCATGTGAGAAATGGCAGGGGCTTCTTGAAGTTTTTTCCTACCTTTAATAATCCTACGGCTTGTTTTCTAATCAGACATATACCTTAAACTGCAGAGCTCACTGTCAGAGGAGATAGAAGAATTAGGGATAAGTTACATTCTTAACAATATTCTATGCAAGATAGAGTATGCTTGGGCAACAGCTGCATGGGTAACCTTGAACTAACAGGGAGAGTAGCTGCTGTTTTTGTTGATGCTTCTGAAGCCCCAGTTGCTTAGTGTCCCTTTAAATCCCTTTAAATATGTGTGTGTATGTGTGTTTATATATCTACATATATAGATAGATATAAATATATGTATTTGTTAAGTGCCTGCCGTGTGCCAGGTTGCGGTAGAGTGGTAAACAAGATAACCCCTTCTGTCTTGAGGTTTCTATCCCAATTAGACAGTCAGCAAGCAAGTAAACAAGATCATTTCAGACATGTATAAATGAAACAGTGAAGAACACTGAAACCATAGTAAGATCTAGGATGGTCCGCAAAGGGCTCTCTGAGCTCTGAGCAGGTGGCACTTGAACTGAGACCTGAGGGGTGGGATGGAGCTGGCATGTGAAGACGTGGCAGGACCAAGGCTGGGAGGTGGGAATGAGCTGAGCCTGCTCAGGGAACCAAAGGCGGGCCGTGTGGACAGAGCAGAGCGAGCTAGGGAGGCACTGGGCAAAATGAAGCTGGACCAGGGGCGAAGACCAGGTCAGGGAGGACCTTGCCAGTTATGGGCAAAGGGAAGCCATTTGAGGGTTTCAAGCAGAGAAGTGACGTGAGCTAATTTATTTTTAAAAGTCTGAATGCTATGATGAACCGAAGGGAAGAGATGACACGAAACGCGCATTTTCTGCGGGCAGAGTGAGATAAGAGGGCAATCTCCTCTCCCCATTCATCTTCCATGTACCACTTCAAGCTGAGGTTGATATCCCTCCGAGACTGACTATAGGATATTGCTTGCAACGAGACTTTTCTTCTACTCAGCATGTCTAAGACTAGCACAAGCCAAAGCTGAAGGGCAGGATGTGGTTTCAGCAGGCAGCAACCACCAGCCCTTCCTCCCGTGGCCCAGAACCGGTCCTGTTACTGCACAGCTAGTCACTGTGGATTGGGTCGTGCTGGATCCCCAGGCGGCCCCCACGGTAATGATAGCCTGTAATTCAGGAGGAGCTGAGAACCCTCTTCTCCAACCCCTAGCCCAGTCCCCGACCCCGCCTCTCCTTAAACACAGCCACAAATTACTGGCACCTGGGCTAAAATTTGCCCAGCAGAAAACAAACAGCCATTTTCAAACAATCCGTTTTCCTCTGCTTTTTCTCGTGTGGCTAGAGGCAAAGAATCCAACTGGCTAAGTCATCTTGGTAAATAAATAGCTAGATACAGCCCTACTCCCCCTAGGCACACAGCTCTCTTGACACAGAATTAAAATTAATAAATTCTGTCTTCTTTACCACTAGTTCCACACAGTACTGGTTCTGGGTCCATAGAGTTATTGTGATGTGGAAAGTAGACCTAAATGATTTACCCAAAGCAACTGCCTCATCCTAAATGCGTTATTAACCCTTTCTGGGTATTATTGCTCCCTTAATGTGAAAAGCTGATTACCGGTCCCAGTGTAACACTGATATAAGATTTCCAGACTCTTTCCTACAACATAACACTACATGGTATTGCCACTATTTTTAAAGTTTCGACCTAGATGCAAATTTGATAGGCCTTGACAAACTGAAGTCCTTAAACTATCAAAATACATGTTCTCCGTTAGACATTTCTGTGTCCAAGTCCTGGCTCCACCACTTGCTACTGCTATATGTCTTCAGGTGAGTTGCTTAACTTCTCTGAGCCACAAAATCCTCTTTTGACTAGTGGAGAGAACCCACTTCAGTGGGTTGCCTCTGAAGATTAAACAAGATGACACATGTAAAATGCGTAGCATGTAGTAAACACCCATTATTGCTAGCAAAATAAGACTTCATGGTAGATGCAACTATGTAAGCCACAGAATGTATCAACATTAACTTTTATCAACAGACAGGGAGCTACTAAATATATCAGAAACATAATAAAAATGACAGAGAGGAATATGAAAATTTGAAAGCTTTTAAGCATTTGGTTGACAATGCATAAAATTGAAATACAGGGATTCTAAAGGTCTCTAAACCAGCTGTACTTTACCCTACTATTCACTATGCCTTCCCTGGCAGTGCTTCTACCTAGTAATAGTCTCTGTACTATGATAAAAATGAATGATAATAATTTATTGAGCATATTCTTGCTATCAGGCACTGTTCTGAGTGCTTTATGAATGCATTTAATCTTCATAGCAACTCTAAAGTAGGTACTATTATGATGTATGGTTTACAGATGGGGAAACTGAGGCAGGCAGTTTGGCTCTGGAGCCCCCACTCTTGAACCCTATCATACACACACACACACACACACACACACACACACACACACACACACTCTATCAGAAATTGACAAATTATGGCCCAAGGGCCAAATCTGCCCCCCATGCCTGTTTTTGTAAATAAAGTTTTATTGGAACACAGCCACACTTATTCATTTACATACTGTCCAAGGCTGCTTTTGTACTACAGTTGCTGAGTTAATTAGTTGCAACAGAGACCTTATGACCTCCAAAGGTTAAAATATTTACTATCTAGCCCTTTACAGAAAAAGCTTTACAGAAAAGATAACCCTTGATATCCACTTTAAACTTCACTAAAAGAATGTGGTTTGGAAGGAGAAGAAATAATACCTTATAATAATAATGCCTTGTATTTGGTATTTACAGTGGGTTTTTACATACTGATCTCAGTTACTTCTCATAACAACCCTGTGAAGTAGGTAGTCTTTTTTTATTTCCACTTTAGAAATGAAGAAACTGGGGTTCTGGGAGGTTAAATGACTTACACCACAGACTAGATGGTAAACTCCGTGAGTCTAGGGATCGTGTGTCTCTATCCGCATCACCTATCACAACACTAGGATAGAATGGGCATGCAGAAAATACTTGCTAAGTGAATGACAACTGTAAAGGTCACCCAGCTAGAGCATCCAGGTCCGCTCCTATTCTGGGGTTCTCCTGACCCCAAGGCTGCCGGACAGTGAAAAGAAGGACTTTCCTTTGACACCGGAATAAACAGAAGGTGGCTGACGTGTCATTCTCCTGACAGTTGATCGATTTTTGCTTCTGTATCTTTCTCTTCCTTAGTCAAAGATCATCTCAGTCAGACCAAACAGCTTTTTTGTTTCCCCTCAAATGCATAGTCACAGCCTTGAGAATTTTTGTGTCCTTGTGATTGGTGCATTTTTAGACAAGATTGAAACTGACGCCCTCATGAGATGGTAGTCACATGAAATGGGGGTTTTGGATGGATTTCAGGCAGAGCTCTGCCCGCCCTCCTCCCACCCCATGATGAGTCACTACCCTTCCCAGAGCCGACTCAAGACATTTGTTTTCTTTCATCTTGCTTTGTGTTGGTCATGTGAGGCTCGGGGTATTAATAGACCCTGGGCTTGGCCTTCTGAATCTCGTTGTTGGTCAAGGAGATAAAGGAACGGTTTAGCCAGTCCCTTTGTGCCATTTTTCACTCCTCTCTCGACCGTCACGCGCTGGTTGGTGACAGAGCTGAACTGGAAAGGCAGAGGACAGCCTGTCTGGTCACCGCCTGTGGACGTGGCCTCTGCTGATGTTTTGACTTCTTGCCGCTCTTTGTGGGCATTTGGTCAGTTCCTGACGTCCAGCCTTGGATCAACAGTACTAATCTTAAAAACCAGCCTCAGTCTTTCTCTGCCACCTTCCCCCAGCCTGATGACAGCAACTCTCCCTGTGTGTGAGAGAGATACATAAACCAGGCAGGAAAAGATTGGGGGTCTTTTTTTTTTTAACTTAGAGTAAAATTATGTTCAGGAAATTAAAAGTCTGTCCGTGGTTTGACAGGCTCCTAAGGGGCTCCATGGGGACAAAAGTTTTAAACAAATGCCTTGGAAGCAGAGGTTCTTTGAATTGCCTGGGGCTTTGATCCAGAAGTTTCAGTTCTTCTCTGCAGCCCAATTTTTAAAATGTCACTTTGCTAGTTCCCTCAGCCTTGATTCCAGCACCCAGAACAGTGTCATACTTGGTGTTTACTGACCTGAAGTGAAGTTGGGCTGGGGCCTGGCCAGGAGATGAAACTGCCTTGGAAGGTTTCCTAGGAGCAGAGATAGAAGCTTTAACATAAAGGGAGGTCCTGGGTCTCTAAATCTAGTTTACTGGCTCTAAGGCTAGTGAATTTTACTTAGCCTGGTGGGTTCTGGTGCAATTAATTATTTTCACTTTATATCAACCTCTTTTGTTCGATAACTCTGTGAAAGCATGAAGTGTGTTAAGAAGGATCCCGCTGAGCCCTCTCACTCCTTGTGGCATAGTTGGTAAAGTTTAGTTTCTTGAGCCTCACTTTGCTCATCTGTTAACTGGGTAGAACCACATGATCTCTAAGAGCCCATTCCAGTCTATAAAGTTTCATTTTTTCAATAATAGAATCTTTGTTTTTTTTTAAGTCTTGCCACATTTATAAAGAATTTTGCTTTTGAAGGGAAGAAAGATTATGCTAAGGGTGCACCAACTTAAATTATTATCTTCATTTCTTTTTGTTTGGTGATAACATGGGTGGTGGGAATGGGACATACTCCTTCAGTAAACCAACCAACCTTTATTTTCTACCTACTTTATGCCAGGCACTGTGCTAAGAGCTTTATGTGCATTCCCTCCTTTAACGCTGTCACCAATCTTGGAGACTCTAAGTATTACAAGTAGAGATGAAGAAACTGGGGCACCAAGAAATTCAGGAATTTACCCAGAGTCACAGAGCTAATAAGTGGTCAAAGCAAAACTTGCACATAAGTCTAAGAGCTACAAGGTTCCTAGCCTCTGAGTAGAAATATGAGTATACACTGTACATCCCTGAATGTCTCTTTCTTCCTGTTATTGGCTTCTTTCTACAGAAAGTTAAGCGCAGTGAAAGTTTCTAATTAACAGACATTTTTATTGAATGCTACATAAGCAGGAGATATCTGGATAAGAATTGCCACTTCCTTGAAAAGTGCCCATCGTTGCTGAACTTGAGCTTTTAGGTGCCTTGAGAGCAGTCCCAGCCAGTGGGGAGAAGTTCAAGTAGGGGTAAAAGAATTCCCGCTGGGAGTGATTATGTACAACTCCAACATCACAGGTCACAGGAGGTTTTGTTCCCTTTGGAGAACCTCAGCTTCACTTGCTGAAGTAGGACAAGTAGAATGAATTAGCCCTGGCTGAAGCCAACCTCTTTATATTTAAAAGAAAAAAGCAATTAAATATTCAGCCTGATGCCTAGGTTTTGAATTACCCCCATTTGTCTTTTACTCAGAGCATCTGCTTTTTATTGCATTGTGGCCCTGCCTGCCATTTATCTCTCCCCGTCAGTCTGTATCTACGTGTCATGTGACTCAAAAGTGAAGATTAGAGGAGAAAAATATCTCTGTAGTCTAAGCCTGGCAACTTCTATTTTTATCCACAGCTGTTGGAACTGATAGCAAAGTCACAGCTCACATCCCTGAGTGGCATTGCCCAAAAGAACTTCATGAACATTTTGGAAAAAGTGGTACTGAAAGGTGAGCTCTCTCTCTCACTTTCTCGCCCCTTTTTATAGGCCTGGGGCCGGGCAGATGGATTTTCCAATGCAGTGGACATGTCATTGGATTTAAGGGAATGTAAGCAGATGGAAATGAATGACTCCAGATGCATTTCAGGGGTGCTGGATTGCAGTTTAGAAAGGAGGGCCATTCATGCTCATGACAAAGGGTGAGACCATCACCCTCCTGTCCTTGTGTTGGGATCATCCATTTGTCCTGCTCTAAGCCTCTCAAGCTTCTTGGTGTAGGCACGTGTCCCAACCTTGGCTACTGAACCTCTAGATTCCAAATTCCTAGAAAATTGAGCTGTGTACAAGGCAGAATAGATCCATAGACTCTCTGAGCTAGAAAGAACTTTACGTCTCTGGCTCAACTGACTCATTGTGTATATGGGAGAAAGAGTGATTTATCCATAATCACACAAAGAGTCAGCCAGACTGGATGAGAATCCAAGCTCCTGACCCCCAGACCTGTGCTTCTGCCACTGATCATCTAAAAGAGACATCACTCCTGGGCAAAAGAAGCTGCTTTCAGATCAGGTGAGCTATTGGTGCTGGTAGGACAATGAAAAGAGAAAGAGTCTTTGTAGAAAACGGGGAGAAGAGAACAAAGAGGGACCTAGATAATGGAAACTCTACCCAATAACCTCGAGTGCAGAAGCTTGGCCAAGTGTAGAATAAACACCAGTGAGAAAGAAAACCATATCCCCAGTGGGTGTACCCAGGTAACACGAGCAGAGGAGAGAAGAAGAAAGAACCACTTGTGAACTATGGAGTGTTCTAGTCTCATAAACGTTAACTACTTTTTTTCTTCCCCACTCAAGTCCTGGAAGACCAACAAAACATTAGACTAATAAGGGAACTACTCCAGACCCTCTACACGTCCTTATGTACACTGGTCCAAAGAGTCGGCAAGTCTGTGCTGGTCGGGAACATTAACATGTGGGTGTATCGAATGGAGACAATTCTACACTGGCAACAGCAGCTGAACAACATCCAAATCACCAGGGTAAGCTGGAGCACCCCAGCCTCCTCCCAGCAGGAACGGCTGCAGTTGGTTCCTCTGCTGGGATGCTGGGCAGCCTCGCCAGGACTTTAAATCCTCTCTGGTGATGGAAAAGTCTGGACAGTTCTGATTGGATGCTTTCCATTGGGTGCTGAGGGTGGGCTGGGGGACCTTCCAATAAAGGGGGTGTGGGGAGAAGAACCTGGCAGCGCAGGATCAGAGTATATGAATGACGACAGCCAATGGAAACGTGTTGGGAAAGCTAGAAACTTGACCTTGGGGCCGATGTAGGCTATTTCACTGAAATCTCTAGTGGGATCTGGAGATCTCTGCCCATTTGCTCTTAAAGTGCGAGTTTGTTTATGGTGTTAGGATGCTGCCTTGTATACAACAGCGCTGTGATGGCAGTGGCTTGGAGAACTGGCACCAGCCTTTTAAAACTCTAGTTCCAATTATTAATAGTTATGATAAAGGAAGGCTTTGAGTAAAGGCTGTAAACATACAGGTAGGAAAAGACATGAGCACCTCCAGCCTCGGGTCTCACTGCCCGCCTCCTTGTGACCACTGATCTCCCCAAGTAAGGGAGATCCCCCAAACACGCTGCCCACAAGGCCCTCACTCTGCCCGGGCCTCTGCTTGACCACATGGACATACTGAATAGCTTTGAGTAAAGGCTGTAAACACACAGGTAGGAAAAGACATGAGCAATTCTCACTCAAAGCAAACAAACCAAAAAATACCACACGTTACCAGCTAAACCTCCTACCAGTAGTTTCTTTCGGCTTTTAAAACGTAAGTTGGCCCCCAGCTCTTGGCCTCTTAAGAGTGAGCAAGAGGACTAAGGCACAGAAAAAATGTGAGAAAGACGCTGGTGTAATCGCTCAAGGCTCCCTAATGGACACACACACTTAGGCGGCTCACGTAGCACTTGGCTGTCTTATCTAATCACTGACCATGGCTGTTTTAAGTGGTTCCGGGACCCAGGCTGATAAAGTTTGGGTCTGCCCCGTCTCTCGAGAAAGAAACATGAAAAAACTTCTTTGACCTCTTTTAAATATTTCACTCTATGAAGTTTGCAAAATGCAGTGTCCTTGACTTTACTGTTAATAACCTCTCTGTGCCTTAGTTGTTTTTTTCCTTAACTCTGAAACAGCAAATAATTGGAAGTCTCAGAGTTCTGTGACTTCCTTAGAGTCACTTAGGCTACAGTACACACACACACACACACACACCCCAGTGATACTCAACCAGCGATATAAATGAGCAAGTCCCATTAGTCCCAAGGGCATCTTCCCTCCAGCAACTTGGAACACCCATTTAGATGGTCACACTTGCCCAGAACTTGCCTCTGTTCTCTCTGTCCACCTCACAGGAGCCCCCCCTTGGCCACATCTGCCCACATACCTTGCACTTCCATGGGCTTACTTCCCCAAAGCCCCCCTCTATTAATCTACAAACTCTCTTGGGAGGTACCCATTGTAGTTGCTATAACTCTTCATGGAGTGAGGGTAAAGGGGGATCAGAGAAGCCCAGTGACCCTCCCCAAGTGACACAGCAATCAGGGCCAGAGCTGAGGCCAGAACCCTGGGCTTCTTATTCTTAAAACGGCAAAGCTTTTAACATCAGTGGTTTCCAAACTTTTTTTCAATCTCGCTTTCTTCCAACTATTTATTCAATGACCCAGCCTTTTGCAAACCTTTTAAATCTAATGAAATCCTATGCAGGACAGATCAAACGCTGAAGTTCATCTCACCCTCCCCTCTGCTCACGGCACCCCAGTCAGGCCAAGCTATTCTCTGCACACTCTAAGCTTGGTCCTGCCTCGGGGTTTTTAAGCCACCTCCCTCCCTGACCATCCAATCTACGGAAGCCACTATCATCTTACCTTCTTCAGAGCCGCTACTATGATCTGAAATCATCTCATATGTATATTCACTTTCCTGTCTCCTGCACTGGCTTATAAACTCCACAAAGAAAGGACATCACCATCTTGTTCCCTGCTCTATTCCTTGTCCCTGGACCAGAGCAGATGGCAGTCAATAAGTTTTAGTTGAATAAATAAATGATTGAAGGGGACACTCCTCCCACCACCTACCTTAGAACTTGTTCAATGTGCAGAGGAATACAGTTGGAAAATATTGCCCTGTATTTACAGTTGAGCATGAAAACTGACCAACTGCAGGATCTGGGACTAGTGATTCGAATTCTCTGTGCCTCAATTTCCTCATTTGGAAAATGGAGGCAGTCGTGCCTATCTCAATGCCCTGGTGTGAGATTTAATCAGGTAATATGTAGAAAGCACTCAGAACAGTGCCTGACACATAGTAAGTATTGTAAATGCGTCAGCTGTTATTATTATGAAGGGCTCACTCTGTGGCAGACACTCTTCTAAGTCCTCTAATGTATTCATTAACTCATCTAGCGACTAACTGTAAGTAGGAGTCATCATAATAGCTAATATTTACTGGCCACTGTGCTCAGTACTTCCAGGCATTGTCTCATGAGAAAAATCACACTGAGTGGTTAAGAACAATCTGGCCGGGCCCTCCCCACCAATAAGATGTGGGTTGAACCCAGGCCTGTCTGCAGAGGCTATACTTTTACCCATGACACTCTACTCCCTCATGCCCTCCTTCCCAGCCCCCCTTGGCTCTGAGCTACAATATTTTGAGAGCCGTGCTGGAAGGAAAGATTGAGAGAGAGAGAAGGAACTTAATTACTTCAGTCTGGACTGTATTTTAAAACTTACTTTTTAACAGTTTGGACCAAAGAGAAGTATGTTATTACGTGAAAATGTTAAGGTGACATTTACAGTAATTGCTTTCTATTTGCCAAAGTTCTATCAGTATTTTCCCAGCAGATAATCTTGTTTTCCTTCAAAATTTCCTATCTAATTCTATGGAGCCAATTTTTATTGGCAAAAATAATTTATATAATAAAGAATGAAGGGGAAAAAAACTAAGAGAACTGGCTTGTAGGGGAAAAAAAGCAAATAGAATCATAGTGTCCTGTGAACAAGGCAGAGAGAGTCTGGAAGCATGGGGGGGGTGGGCAGGATGAATATAAAAAGATTTTCAGCAAAACACTTGATAGGGGGAGCACGACTAACTTCTTTTTCTTTTATATGTTTATATTCAAATAGAAGAAGGCATGCAAGCAGTTAATCATTTACCAGGAGTAAGGACTCAGCATGGGGTCTGGGCAAGGATTTTGGAAAAGTTCAGGTTTGAAAATCTGAGAGTGAATTCTGCCAAGTGGACTTTAATAGGAGTTCATGTAATAATTGGCCTGGGAGTTTTAACCAAAAAAGTAGATGCTTTGAAGTGCTGGAAACAAAAAGAAAATCTCATGGCAGTTTTATTGGCTCATACGATCAGCAGCAGATGATAAATGACAAATAGGTCTAGGACCTTCTGCAGTCCGGCAAAGTCCTGAATTTTGCAAACAATTGAAAGTTCAGCCCAGCAGCCTGAACGATATAAATTGTCAAGTCACAGACACTTCTCACGAATTAGGAGGCTGAAGCTACTCCAAGTCTGAGATTGCTGGAGCTGGAAAGGATCTTCAGAGACTTCTACTAAGCCAGTTCATTTTGGACACAGGGGAACTGAGATCCAGATTTCCCAAGGGCACTTGGGATCCGGATCTGCTGCTCGTCCAACCCGTGTCCCTCCCATGCCACCTCCCATTCTTCTCCATCGTCCAACTTCCCAAGCCGCCCTGCCATTGCCCACCTTCCCTCTGCACGCCTGTCCTGCTCTGCAGAGACGCAGGAGGGAATTGCTGAGACTGTGTGTCCCCCTGGAATCCTGTGTGTTCCAGCCTTGATGTGCCTCGTACAGAGTTTAGTTCCCTAAAATTTCGAGGAGGGAACTCAGTACTCATTCCCAGGATATTTTCCCCTCAGCTGAGGAAGGGTTTCTTCATCCTGTTTTGTTTTTTTTTGTTGTTTTTTTGTGTGACCTCCAGAGGTGATAGAACACTGAGCTAAAAATGTCAGTAGTTCAAATTCAAGAGCTCACCCAGGACTAGCATGGGAAGGACAAAGAACCATGGTCTCGAGCGATTTGAGCTGACTTCTTATCCAGATGGCAGCAGCCAGTTGCTGTTCAAGAAATAGCAACAAGTACTACTGAGGACCTTCTGTACAGATTGTTCCCATAGCACTTGGCGCTTACATCCTTGATGGCATTTAACCTTTGTTCTCTAATGACTTGCTTATATTTCTGGGTCTCTCGCCCACTGCAGCAGCTCCGGTGCCAGGCATAATAGGTACTCAGGAGAGGGGTTTTGTGCTGGGCTAGTCTGCAAGGGATACAAGCTTAGACCTTGCCTTCGAGGATCTGGGTCTGGGTGGAATAACATGAGCTCATCAGAATTTAAACATTAAAGGGCTTAAATATAAATTCAAGGATACGTAGAAGCAACTTCTGCAGAAGCTCATGATTAACTGCCAGTGTGTTCTCCACAGACCAATAGTTATCAGAATGTCCCGTACAGCCCTAGGTTTGAATAGAGACGCCTCAATGGATGATGGATCTTAGGCTGAAAGGTTCTTGACCAGCCATTCCCAAAGCGTGCATACACGTGGGTACACACACACACACACACACACACACACACACACACACACACACACACACACACACACACACACACACACACACCGGTATAGAGTCTTTCTGTTGTTGCTGTTTGTACCTATTGAATTATTTGACTTCTATCATTCCACAAATATTTATTGAGTGCCTACTATATGCTAGCATACTTCTAGACTCTTCTAGACATAGCAACGAAAAAACACAAAAATTTCTGCCTCCGTGGAGCTTAGATCCTAGCAGGAGTGTTCCATTCAAGCTTCCTTCTGCAGATGGGTTACGTGACATGACAATAAGGAAGTTGTTGCAAAAGGCACCTGAAAGAGATCCTAGGAATTCTAGGAAGATGCAGTGGCTAAGGCCTGAGGGAGTCACCAAAGCAGAAAAGGCCTTTCAGAGGAAGTGAGTTTGAACTGGATGTGAAGAAGAGTCACATGTGGACAAGCAGAGGCCCGGGCAGAGTGAGGGCCTTGTGGGCAGCGTGTTTGGGGGCCGGTGAGAAAACCTACTTGGGGAGATCAGTGGTCACAAGGAGGTGGGCAGTGAGACCCGAGGCTGGAGGTGCCCTGTCCAGGGTAGTGAGTCCTTTGGGAAGGTAGCGAACATTGTAATTGAGTGAAGCACAGGAATCCAACGTGCGCTATTAGGGGAATCTTTCAGAGAAAAAGTGTAAATAGATGAAGGGGATTCAGACCTCCAGGTATAAAATAAATGAGCCATTGGGGCTGTAATATACAATATAAAGAATACGGTCAATAAAACTGTAATCACTTTATATGGGGACACATGGTTACTAGACTTATCGTGGTGATCATTTCATAATGCATGCAAAAAAAAAAAGCCTTGTGCAACTTAGGAAAATCCCTCTGGCGCCATCTGCGAGCCGCTCCAGGCTGTTCTTTGCGGGTCTCGGTCATGGGTCCTGTGTCTGTACTTAGAGTAGAGAGAACTGCTGCTTTGGTCTCTGATCAATAAACCACCTTGAGGCTGGAGGATGAGGGGACAGCTGCATCCTTGGTGTCACCTGGTGCATAGCTACTCTCTGCCCTGCAACTTAACATAACCCTTCTCCCCACAGCCTGCCTTCAAAGGCCTCACCTTCACTGACCTGCCTTTGTGCTTACAACTGAACATTATGCAAAGGCTGAGTGACGGGCGAGACCTGGTCAGCCTGGGCCAGGCAGCCCCTGACCTGCACGTGCTCAGCGAGGACCGGCTCTTATGGAAGAAGCTCTGCCAGTACCACTTCTCCGAGCGGCAGGTCAGTGCAGCCCAGTGGCCGTTCTTCCTTCTCTTCCTCTCTGCCCGCCGCCCTCAAGCTGCCTTGGCATCCTTCTCAAACCCACTCTCCAGGGCTCCCTGGTTTGACTAGAAAACAGTTCAAGGAGTTTCTAAATAATATCTGTGAGATTTTGTTTATGTGTTTCAATAGGAAGAAAAAAACCACCTTATATTCTTAACCTAGTCCCATGTTACAACTTGCTCCAAAAAAATTCATAAATTGGCACCAGTCCTTCTTTTCTCTAACAAAATAACTTACATTTTTATGAGATTTTACAGTTAAAGGACTTTTACTGATGTTATTTCATTTTGTGTTAATGACCCAGGGAAGGGTAGATATCGTTATGCCCACTTCAAACAGATGGAGAGACTAAGGCCACAAGTGGCTAAGTGACATATCCAAATTAGTGGCGCGCTCTCTAGGTGGGGAAACTGGCCTTGGATTTGAAT
Source organism: Lagenorhynchus albirostris (assembly GCF_949774975.1). Taxonomy (NCBI): domain Eukaryota; kingdom Metazoa; phylum Chordata; class Mammalia; order Artiodactyla; family Delphinidae; genus Lagenorhynchus; species Lagenorhynchus albirostris. The sequence continues at coordinate 66,572,933 of NC_083111.1, read as the reverse complement.
TTGGGCCTTCTGACACCAGCTCTAGGCCTCTTTCCCCTCCGCACACTGCCTCAGATTTTTTTTCCAACTTCTTTATATAGAAGTGTGAGCTCAACAAGTGCTGTTCACGAAACCACTAATATTTCGATATAAAATAGAGCCATTGTGCCAAGCAGTCACTGCATCTCCCTGGAAATAATCACTCAAGTTACAGCAAAGAAAAGATTGAAGTGGTTTATTGAGATGACCTAAACTTTCAAGACCATCCAAATGCAATTTAGTACAGGTCACCAGTCAGGCGTCATCGGCCACCTGTTTCTTTTAAAGACTGGTTAAAAGCTATTGTTTCCTTCACTAGGTAGAGCTCAGAAGCTACTTCTTTATATCTTTGCTACTTTTTCCCTAGCTGTTGCCAGGGTATAGATGAAAAAGGTGGAAAGGAGGCAGGAGCAGAACTTTTCAGAACTACTTTTATTTGTTTGATATTTAGATCCGCAAGCGATTAATTTTGTCAGATAAAGGACAGCTGGATTGGAAGAAGATGTATTTTAAACTTGTGCGCTGTTACCCACGGAAAGAGCAGTATGGAGACACCCTTCAGCTTTGCAGACACTGCCATATTCTTTCCTGGAAGGTATATGTCTTGGAGGTCGTTGCCACACATCCCCAGCCCAGCCCCTAAGAGCCAATGGCACTAGCACTGTGTCGCCAAATGCTTTCCTGCTCTTCACTGTTGTAGCCCCCAGCTGAAGGTGAAGGTAAAACTGATTCAGAAACTTTCAAAGACCTTTGTTTCCTTCACCCCCCTGTGTTTATTTTTTTCTGCAAGCCCCCCCCAGACTCCCCCATCGCTCTGTGCACGCGTGCGCGTGCGCACACACACCCACACACGCAGCTCTTTAGTTTTTCCATAACACAGGGCATTCTTGACAGAGGAATGTTGTTTAGAGGTTGGGCAATGCCTTACTTAGGGTGCTACAAGCCAATGAGATGCCGCCGAGAATGCCCACCTAACCACGATGTTCCTTTCTAGGGCACCGATCACCCGTGCACAGCCAATAATCCAGAGAGCTGCTCCGTTTCACTTTCACCCCAGGACTTTATCAACTTGTTCAAGTTCTGAATCCCAGCACATGACAACACTTCAGAAGGGTCCCCCTGCTGACTGGATGGTTGGAAATACAGAGTTTGGACGCTTCATTTGTAAATAGTGTACATTTTAGACATTGGCTCAAAACTTCTGCGATAAGCCATTGAGAGGACGTTGGAGGGGAGAGACGCAGTTGCTGGCTGGGAATTTAAGCATATGGACTTCTCATTAGAATTGGTATGGAAAAGCAGAAATACTGTAAATAAACTATTTTTCCTAATGATTTGCCAGCAAGACTATGAGGCAGGAATTCTATTTCATCGGTGAAAATGGAATTCTCTTGACATTCACTGAGACTCCTTTATAGTTCCCTAGAGATGTGGGAGAAAGGGGCAAAACTCAAATACAAGATAGAATGCTCTTTGTTTACAATGTGAAAATGTGTTGGAAAAAAAAAAAAGAAGAAAAACTACATATGAGAAATCCCTGGGCTTTGGGTTTTGATCTGGAGTTTGTTTTGAAAAGGCAAAGGAAGCACCACTCATCTTAAACCCGCATGGGTATAGGGCCTTATCTTCTGAAGATACCACACAATAGTCTACCTCGGAAAGCTACAATACTCGCTCGGACAAAGCGCGTGGTCCAGTAGGCAGTCTCTGTTTTTCTTGTTTCTTCATCATATAAAAAGTGATTTAAAACAGGAAGAGATATTGGAGGCAATCCTCATCATGCTTCAGGCTTCCTTTTTAGACGAATGGGACACTCTTTGGGGTTGCCTCTTTTCTAGAACAACCCCAAAGCATCTATGCCTTTTTTCCTTCCATGTTGTAGCTCATTCGGGACAACATCATAAGGCCAATTAAAAACAGTTCAAGAGGAAATCCTGCCACAGAAAAGATGGAATTAGTCACCCAATAGCTGTGAAGACTTTCTTATTCCTGTTTAACTTCTTGGCTTGTCTGGGCTTCCTGGGGTATCTTCACGGATAAGCCTCTCCCTGGGGACTGTTTGGAGCCAGAGTACTGATAAAGGCTTGTAAACCAGGTTTTTACATATCAGCTGCTGTTCCTCTTGGTGGGTGATAGTTGAGGAGTTTTCTTTACATGCAACACCAAAATTTAGTCAACCTGAGGTAGGGCTTCTTGTAAGGATGATAAAGTAAAGCCTGGCGTTCCAGCCAGATAGGGAGCAGAGGTACCATGAGTTCATCCTTAACTTGCTCCAAACCCCAGGGGAACTTGCTAGGCCAATACCAGCAGGTAACTATGTGGGAGAAGGAAATCTCAGGACTTACGGAGTCAATATTCCTGGGAGGGAATGGGGGATGTTTTTGTTTTTTACTTTTTATAGAACTTTGCTTTTCTACAACAATGTACATATTTCTGCAATTGTATTTGCTTTCCTTTTTTTTTTTTTTTTTTTTTAGTAAGTAAAGTGGCCACCCAGCATGACCTTGGCACATAAGTGAAGCAGAAATAGGAACTTGGTTCACATTTACGTTGAGGAGCAGTGTATTCTTAGGGGTTGAATCTGGGGTGACCTGAAATGGGGAGAGATGGTTAAGAATGTACAGAGACAAGCCAAGGGACCAACTAGTGATGTAGGACCCCTTCACGCCCTTCCCTCAAAGCACAACCCAAGTACCAGCATCCGGAAGGGAACTCGACCACTAGTTGATGTTCCTCACTTTGCAAGGTCTGTGCCTACACCAGGATTTCTTAATATCTTTTTTCGTCACCACCCCCCTGAACAAGAAAAAAGTAAGTTGTTTATTTCAACGCTGAGCAAAAGTAAATACTGAAGAATAAGATCTTGTTGGGTAAGGTTGAGCTTTGGAGGGCCACAAACTACTGTAACACCTCTTCTCCCCCCGAGTCAAGGTCACACTGAGAATGCAGGGTCCAGACCATGGAATAAAAAGCTCTGTCTTCCATAATTCAGGCAGGTTCTCGCAAAGGTCTCAGCTTCCTTAAAGATGTGAGTGGAGCTGGGGCTGTCGTTGCTGTGAGGGCTCTGGAACCGTTGACTCTGGCATTTTTTGGCGTTCATGGCCTTCCACATCTTCCCCCCAACTCATGACCTCCACCCCTCCACGCTGAAGGAGCAGACGGAGACTCCTCGGCACCTTCAGGTTTGCAGTCCCAGAAATGTTGCCTGCTTTGGCTGTCAGCACGAAACTGGCGAACCAGTGTCACTTGGACTGTCCGTGGTGCTCATGACCGCATAGCGTGCCCCAGGCAGCAGGAGCATCTGTGCAGAACGACCCTACCACAAGGGATAGGCTTAACGGTTTTCTGAAATGTCTACCCAGATGGTGACTCGGGGCTCTCCCCATCTCCTCTGGCATAATTGGAGGTGGTGTGTGACAGAGTCAAGGAAAATTTTTAAGGAAAAGAAAAGAAGAAACCAACATTTGTGGTTCCCTTTCATTGGAAGAGGAGAATGAGGAAGGAAATGGCAGGTGGAGAGGGAGAGGGGAAGGAATAGAAGTGGCGTGTCTTTGATGCTGTGGTTTGTGGGAGGGCAGTGGGGAAAAAGAGCACAGCAGGTGTGAGCACCTGTGTTGGTGCCACTGGGTGGCTGTGAAGCATGGCCAGAGCCTCACGTATAAGTAAAGCGAGTTAAAAAGAAAATGCTTGTTCCCTGGGCACTAATTGTCTATAGAATTTCTATTGGCAAACCCTCCCAGGACAAAGTGACCTAAAAAACAAAAACAAAGAATCTCTGTCTCAGAACCGCTGTTCTAAAAGCCAGAAGGGACATGACAATGGAAAGTGCTGGAAGAGACAGAATGCTCTACTCTTTGCTGTACCTACTTACCCCCACCCCAACTCTGTAAAGGAGAATTTAAAATTGATGTCAAATATGAAAGTACCCTGGACTTCCAGAGAAGGAAAGAGTTTTGTCCAGGACAGTGGAAGCCGAGCCACAGGGGTGTTATGCTTTGGTTCAACACACAGGTTTCCGAGCAACGATCCTAGAGTCTTGAGAAGAAGGCACAGCATTTGAGGAAAGGAGAATATGCGAAGCTTAGGAGGGCTCAACTTATAACAAGATCCAGACATTTTAAACTAGATGGTGTTATTACTCAATGCTGTTACTTTTAGTGGATGGACCAGTCACATGGGAGGATTGTAGCAGAAACTACAATGTGAAAACATCCCCAGTTTTGAGATCAAAAGGGTCAGCTGTAAGATGACCTATGTTTAGTGATGATCCATTTTATATTGAAGTGGCTCAGAGGAGATATTGATATTTTAGATGGGCTGCAAAACTGTCAAGGCAAGAACAGGCTTTACTTGGCAATGGTGAAGGAAGGTAATGAGTGTGTATTGCCTTATTGCCACAGTTCTCTCTTCATAAACTGTTTGGGAGCTTGCAATTAACAGAGCCTCCTTGTTTCCGTTGTTTTTATACGGGAGAAGAGAAAGAGCTTGGAATTTCATTTGTCTAAGCAAGTGGTGTGATTTACAAGAAGTTCAGTCATTTCAAAAGTATATCATTCTTAGTGTTCAATACAATGTTTATCATAAAATAGGCACCTGAGTTTATATATTCCTGCCAGGCTGAAGGGCAATTATGTCTTGCTATGCAAACACGCTATTTTACGTGTGAATTTTTTTAACTGTAATAATTTTATGTGTGAATTTTTTTTAAACTAAACTCTATCATCATTTTCTATGTTGACATCTGTTGTTTTTCGTGTTTTTTTGTTTTAATCTGTTTCCAACTCTCCGAGTCTGTGAACCATCCTCTGACTGGATGCTGGCCGAAAATCCTATTAGTGTTTAAACAGACCTCAGAAACACCCTCAACCTCTAGGCAATCGCAGAGATGGGGCTCTTTGATATATCTCTGGCCCCTGATGTCTTCAACAAACAAGATCGTAATTCCTTTAAACTCAATGTTTTCTGTGGATGCTTTCTTCTCCGTTTTGTTAAGGAGAGTCAAGCCTCGTGGTTTTCCAAAGGAAGGAAACTCCTCCCCCAGACTTGAGCGCTGGGAGGGACGTTAGAAACGCTGGAGTCTGGCATTCCTTCTGCCTTTCAAAATGAGGTAGTGGGTCCAGAATATTCAGGTGACATGCCTCAACCCACCTGGCGCTCAGCAGTGGACCTGAGCGTAAACTTGGGACTTTCTGAGGCCTTGACTTTGTAACCCCTGCCCCAGCACCTTTTGTTGTGGCTGGACACACGTGACACCTAAGCTGATTCTTCTCAAGACGTTCGCTGTGGAAGGCACGTTCGTGTCCAGTGTTCGGTGTCCGGCCGTTAACTGTTAAAGACATTTTAAGTCCCTGATTCTTCCTGGAGAAGTTAAGGGGTTGCTTAACATTGTTACTGACTCTGACTCTGCTGTGAGTACGGCATACTAGTGAGTACAACCTGCTTGCCACAAAGTAAGCAGCATATTTTGACAAGTTTATTTTTCCCTGGATAAATAGATTTTAATTATAAAGGTGGCCCCTGAGACACCTAATGGCTGAGCAGCTGGCTTGCTTTCCAGAAACTGAGGTTCTGATGGTAACCAAGCAGGTATTTCCTCTCCCCTTAGACTAAAAGGTACATTTGATCCATCCCTTCCATCTCCCTGGTACCTGCTGTGAGATCCAATAAGCTTCCACCCAGTGGAAGATCACTCTCTGCTAAACCTCACAAGCAAAGGGGGGTTGTTCCATGAGGCAGCAAGGAGCAAGGGACCACGATATTCATGACTTTGTCTGCTAGACATTTTTCAAAGTGTCCTTGAACTCAGCAAACAAAGCTTTCTGAGAGATCTCTCAAAACTCAGGCCCTGCTCCGTCTGGCCAAAAATGGATGGCTGCTTCAAAACTCTGAACTTCTTGAAACTCCATCTGCTACAACATTACTTCTGGAGTTTGAACATGACTTCTTCTGTCTCTGAGTATAGAAATGTTTGTTTAATTAATGATACACAAGTCTGTTAAACAGAAGGCTCCAACAGTGCTCTACACTTGAGAACACTTGGTGCCATCTTTATCCTACCAAGTGCCAATCACCCTAGCCAGAGGGGGTGTCTATTAAAGTCCATATCCTAAGCTTTAGAAGCTTTAAAGTACTTTTTTAATTAAAAATACAATAGGGGATTGAACATTTTAACTAAAAGTTTAAGGTTAGACCAATTACATGCAAAGATGTTTATTTAATATTGTGTGAGCTGAGTCTTTCTGTATAAATTATTTGCACTCTTTTCTTGCATGATGAACTGATTTCTTTTTTTATAGTTGTTTGTACCAGAAGGTGGCGTATTTTTGTAAAAATTTTTTGACACTGAATTGCAATAAATGTTTTTCCAACAACACACACTGGTGCATTTTTGGTGCATGTCAATTCAAGTTGGTTTTTTAATCGAACTGAGTATGTTTATCTTTTGCTGAGTGAAAGTTATATTCCTTCTCCCAGAAACTTATCATCGTTGTAAAATTTTCTAGGAATACATAGAAAACTAAGCTTGCTGCTGAGTACCAACCTGAATCAGAAATACAGTATTATGCTCAAATGGGGTATTTCCACTTACTATTCATATAATAGAATGCTTTGGGAATAATGAACTTTAAAGTCAGTATTAATTTACTCATCAACAGACATTTATTGAACAGCTACTATATGCTACACTGTGCAAGGCACTGGGTATAGGATGGTGAACAAGACAGACGGGGTCTCTATCCTAATGGAATTTAGATTCTAGTGGGAAAGAAAAAAACAAGTAGGGGATGAATTTAATTTGTAATAAGTGCTATGAAGGGAATAAACAAGGGACTGAGATGCAGAATAACAAGGTGGGTTGGGGGTAGGGGGAGCTCTCTGAGGAAGTGATGTTGAAAGGTGAGAAGGAGCCAGCCTCAGAAGATGAGGGCACGAGCATGCCAGAAAGAGGAAACGGCTTGTGCAAGGTTCAGATCATGGTCCTGTCACTTACCTGCAGTGTAACTTTTGTCACCTTACTTAGCACCCTTCTCTGTGTCCGTTTCCTCGACTCTGTTGATAATCTATTGCTGTGGCTGTGAGTGTTAAGTGAGCTAATACATGTAAAGTGCTAGGAGCCAGGCACATAAAATGTAAGCTCGGTAAATGATAATAATTATGATTTCCTGAGCAGCAAGAGAATCGGGTTAGGAATTGCACTGCATTCCTAGTTGGGTATAATATGCTCAAGTGACTAACCCATGGATGACAAACTTCCCCAACACATTTACTCTGGAACCTGCCCTGATCCTGCCACTAACTCTCCATCAGAAAATGACATAAAAGGCACCTGAGGATAATTAGAGATTTTTTTTTTTAACTCCCAACAGGATCACAAAATCTCACCATTCCCTACACATCCCATGCATTCTTTGCGCAGGCCGTTCCACCTCCCTAGAACGCTTTTCCCAGCCCCTCTATCTGATAAGCATCTATTGCTCCTCAGGACCACCTCCTGGCTGAAGCTCCCTCCAACTGAGAAAATCTCATCTTCTGTATCACTTTTTTGCATATGGACTTTGTTACACTGTAATCTTATTTGTACCTAGCACAATGCCTGGGCTGAATCAATGAATAAACCCACACACAGATTCATAAAATGCTTTTGAAAGTCTCAGGACCACAAACTTACCCTGGACTAGAATAAGAATCAGCCTGAGCTTACATGCATACAACTATTTATAGTGTCTTGGTTAAAAATTAATGGTAGTTGAAAAAGTAACAAATGTGGAAACCTCGTGTTCATTAAAGTTTCTTTTAAGTTCAACTAAACCTTTACAAGTCTAGTACATTTTCATACGAAATAAGAGGGTCTTTTATTACTGTTTGATAAACTCACATTGGACAGACTAAACAAGTCCCTTTTACGAACAATAAAAGTTCCTTTAAACGTTTTAAAGGGGCAATTATAACTCTAATGCATTTGCTTTTTTAAAAAATAAGCACTTCAAATACCTGCTCAAAGAAGCTTCAACCCTAATAAGCAAAACATTCCCAAGTAAATTAATAACTTATAAATTTAGTAAACATAAATATATCTCAAATTCTGTAAAAAGAATCTAAGATTGTTAATGTTAGTGAAATTTTTATACCTTTCCATTAAAAATCATATCTTAGGGGCTTCCCTGGTGGCGCAGTGGTTGAGAGTCCGCCTGCCGATGCAGGGGACGTGGGTTCGTGCCCCGGTCCGGGAGGATCCCACATGCCGCGGAGCCACTGGGCCCGTGAGCCATGGCCGCTGAGCCTGTGCGTCCGGAGCCTGTGCTCCGCAACAGGAGAGGCCACAACAGTGAGAGGCCCGCGTACCACCAAAAAAAAAAAAAAAAATCATATCTTACACTAATACCTTATTTTAAAATGGAAATCATAAGGCTGCTATGGTGGGCAGAATAATGGTTCCCCAAAGAGACAAGGAATGATATTGAAGTCTATAATGTGGAAAAGGCAAGGAAACCATCAACCCCTAGAGCCTACAGAAGGGAACCTTGCCCTGCTGACACCTTGACCTTGGCCCAGTGAGACCTGTGCCAGACTTCTGACCTTCTAATGAATTTGTATTAAGCCACTAAATTTGTGGTAACTTGTTACAGCCATACAGGAAGCCAGGACAGTGCATCAGACAGACACTCTAGCTCTGCCCCTTCAGACAAATTCCCTCTGATCCTTCTGCTGCATGTCCCCCATCCCACGCTGAGTGACGATCTGTCTGCAAATAAAAGCCACAGCCTAAATCAGCAGCAAGTTATCTTGGCCGCCCTGATACGCGGACCTGCAAAAACTGGACAGGAGGGCTCTGCCTGTCAGGGACAGGTGTAAAGTTGCCTCCCTCCTGTTCTACATGGGCTTCATTGAGGCTGACGCCAATCATGTTTGTACCCAAGAAGCATCACAGAGAATCGGCATTTCAAATTCTCGCCAATGTTTAAGGCATGTTTATGAAGCAGCAATGTCCTGGGCACCGGAACAGCCATTCAGAAGTGTGAACTCAGCACTTGCTCTCAGATAACTTTATCGACCTGGTCCCCAGGCGGGCAAGAGAGTGGACGTCAACCACAACATACGATCCAAAGTTCCGAGTGCCCTAGTGAGGGACAAAGTACCAGAGGAATTCAGAGAGGAAGAACTGAGTTCGTGCTTCTGAGAAAGAGAACAGTGCAGCATCAGACGCAAGCCTACTATATGCTCTTCCTGAATCAGTATGAACAGGGGCTCCTCCTTTGAAATCTGGGAGCCAGGGACTGTGGCTTAAGAACCAGAGACAAGACTTACCACCCAAGCCCATTTGGTGGTTTCAAATGGTTTCTTGAAAACAAAACACAAAACACTGAAGTTTGGGCAGATTTCCCTTTTGGAGAGAACTAAAGCTCTGTATCCCCTACGGTCCCAGTGCCTGAGCCTCACCAGTGTTCTAGAAAACTAACAGAAGCCCAAATGAACCCCAGATCTCTTCAAGGAGCCCTGTAGTGGGAATTTTATGTGTCAACCTGGCAAGGCCATGGTGCTCATTTGTTTGGTCAAACACCAATCTAGATATTGCTGTGAAGGTAATTTTTAGATGTGATTAACATTTTTTTTTTTTTTTTTTGCAGTACGCGGGCCTCTCACTGTTGTGGCCTCTCCTGTTGCGGAGCACAGGCTCCTGACGCACAGGCTCAGTGGCCATGGCTCACGGGCCCAGCCGCTCCGCGGCATGTGGGATCCTCCCGGACCGGGGCACGAACCCGTGTCCCCTGCATCGGCAGGTGGACTCTCAACCACTGCGCCACCAGGGAAGCCCATGATTAACATTTAAATCAGTAGACCCTGAGTAAAGAAAATCACCCTCCACCATGTGGATGGGCCTCATCCAATCAGTTGAAGGCCTCAAGAGGAAAAGCCTACACCCGCCCCCCCTATGCCCCCAAGGAAGGAATCCTGCCTCCAGACTCAAAACTGCAGCATCAGCTCTTCTCTCCGTCTCCAGCCTGCCGGCCTGCCCTGCATATTGTGGACTTGCCAACGCCACCACGATTGCATGAGCCAATTCCTTAAAATAAATAAATTCTATAGATAGACAGATTCTAAAGAACAAAATATTTTATTTTAAAGAATAAAATCTATCTCTATGTTAGGGGAAACACTGACCGAAGCCGCCCGCCCTGGCCAGGCAAGATAGTAGCCACTTGCATGAGTCATCTTACAACAGGAGATCCTGGTAAGGAACGCAGAACTAACAAGCTACCATCAACGGGAAGAATTCGGGAAAGGTCTCAAGGAGAGAGGAGACACCAGTCCACATGTCCTCCCAACCTCCCAGAATCCTCCTCGTGGAATCCATCTTGGCTGAGTGATGCAAGCGCCACCAGGAAGGACCCTGAGTCAGAATGACTGGCCACAGACAACCTGGAAACTAACCCCATTCTCCTAAAACCCGAGACTGCGAGCCACGTGGCAGAGCAGTCCTCCTGGGTTCCCTTACCCTCCTGCTCTCCACCCGGGCGCCCCTTCCCAATACAGTCTCTTGCTTTGTCAGCACATGTGTCTCCTCAGACAATTCATTTTCTAGTGTCAGACAAGAGCCCACTCTCGGGGCCTGGAAGGGGTCCCTTTCCTGCAACATCTATATATCTATATCTGGGGGAGGGGGGTACTATATATATCTTTACAGAGATGGAGAGAGAGAGAGAGAGAGAGACATCCTATTGGTTCTATGCCTCTGGAGAACCCTGACTAATAAATACAAGCTCCTAGAAAGAGAACAAAGGCAAGGAAAGTCTAGAGGAAGGCTTCAGAGGGCAAGGGAGAAAAACCAGAGGGAGAGCGGAATCTAGTGGCTCCAAGAGGCAGTTAGCCAGCTACCACATCCTGAGAAATAACATTTGGCAGGTGCCAAAGAGTGCAAGGCAACAGTCACTCTTAACCCACATAAGAGTACTTGAGTGACTCCCCTTTCTTTGTACTTTTTAAACTTGTATTCAATTGTTTTAATTTTACTTTGCAATTTCATTTTTTCTTAATTTCAAAATTACTCCAAGGAGCCCCTACTTCCTTCAGAGAGGCAGCAAGGCATAGTGAGCAAAGAATCTGAAGCCAACCTGCCTGAGTTTGAACCCTGCCCTGCCTCTTCCTGCTGTACTGGGCACTGTACTAAACCTTGACCTGCCTCAGTCCCCTTATCTGTGAAATGGGGATAATGACAGTACCTACATCACGGAATTGTTGTGAGGAGTAATTGAGTTGCAGCATTTTTTTTTTTTTATTGGCGATACGCGGACCTCTCACTGTTGTGGCCTCTCCCGTTGCGGAGCACAGGCTCCAGACACGCGGGCTCAGCGGCCACGGCTCATGAGCCCAGCCACTCCGCGGCATGTGGGATCCTCCCGGACCGGGGCACGAACCCGTGTCCCTTGTATCAGCAAGCGGACTCTCAACCACTGCACCACCAGGGAAGCCCCTGAGTTGCTGCATTTTACATGATTAATAACTTTTGTGTGGTTAGAGCAGTGCTTAACACATAATAAGCTTTACATAAACATTTGTTATTATTATTCACAAGCCCACTATCTTTTTTTTTTCTTTTTGCATTATGTGCTCTAGGCAGAAAAACCATGTAGCCTTCACTGCCTCTAAAGAGAAACATAATAACTAAATCAATGACCCCCACAATTCTAGCCTTTGCTTATTGTTTAAAACCAGTGGTCTCCAACCATCCCATCAATAAACATTTTTTAAGCATAAACCCAATATATATGTATTTACTTATCTATCTATGAAGTATTGGCAGGCACTACTATGATTAACTAATACTTCGAAGCATAATGCACACATAGGACAGTCATCATTAGTAATAATGGACATAAATCGATATTTCAAATAGTTGTGATCATTATGAACTTTCTGGCCAATTTTCAGTCAGATCTCATTAGCTTATCGTTAAGCTGATGCAGCCAGCGAAGAGCCATATTAGTGCTCACATTTTTCTGTTCCTTTGCATCTGCAATAGTAGTATCGTCATTCTGCTGTTTCTTTGCGAGAAACTAGGAAACTTCTTAAAGCATTTGTCCATTTTGTGAGGTTTTGTTTATTTAAAACTAGATACTGTAATCCATAAGTCCATTTAATCAGGCATACAGAAGTTACAATATGTCACAGTACACTGAAAACAAACGATCAACTTTGGGTACCACTGGCCTCCGCTCCCCACTGAGGCCAAGGTGCCTTGGGTACTGACTGACATCTGATGGATGGACAGAAAGGACCACTGTCAATCCAGACATTAAACGTTTGTAAAGCTTTTGTGCTGGTTGTTCTCTGCTTGTCCCCGAAGATCCATTCTCCACTTCTCTGCCTAGCTCAGCGCCCTAGAAGGCTGACCACAAATGGCTGCGTCCCCCAGACTCTCTTGCCAGTTGGCATCTGGTTGGGTTTGTCCAATGGGAGGTGCTGACAGAGACCAGAGCAGAAAGAGAAAGAGTTCAGGGTCCTTCTTGCCTGCTCTCTCCTGACTGGCCCCTGGTCTCTGGCAGAAGCTGCAGCCCTCCTCCACATAAACCCTCCTTACGGCTCCAGCCATCACGAGGCTCCTCCCCAAATCTGGGAGAAGTAATTTTCCTTGTTGCTCATCTCTGGGGGCCTCAGCATCTTTTGTGTTCCCTTAACCCCTCCCACACCTGTCTGAGTAGTCCCTTCAATGGAACTACACAAGATTATTTCCTGCCAGAAGCCTCATAGATGATTTCTTTACTTCTTCCTCTTTAATAGAGAGATCAATGAAAGTTTTTTTTTCCTTCCAGCACCTCACTTTGGAGACGACTGGTTTAAAGAGCTATTCTGATGATTGAGCCAAATCACTTTTCCTGACCAGTGTGAATGGAAGCCTTAGATTCCCATCACTCTTTGCTCAAGCCAACAAATGCAGGCTGAAAAGAGGTGGGCTCACAAGATGAGCCCTGGACAGCCGGTCAGCAGACTCAGCTTCTACTCAGGGCTGTCACAGCAGGGCTGAACCTCAGGGAAGTCACTTCTGTTCTCTGACTCAGTTTCCTCATCTTTAATAGGCAGGTGGGTTGGATTAGCTAGTCTCTAGGTCCCTTTTAGCTCATATAGCCTTTTGTGATTTTAGGAAATCATATAATAGTTCAGAGGAAACTATGTTATTTTGTCTTTTTGTTTTATTTCTTGTTTTTTTTTCTTCAACACTCTCTCCATCCCCTCCCAACTCCCACATACACTCTCCATCAGTTAGAATTTTTCTTGGGTGAAAGTCCTTTAAATTTTATAAACTCCAAGGTAATAAGAAATAAAGGAAGCCCAGATGCAACATCAATAATAAATTGAATCCTACTCTTTCCCAAATGCTTTCAAATACATTTTTAACTGCCATAGCAACCCTGTAAGGTAGATACAAGTATTATCATCACTTTACAAATGTGGAAACTGGGGATGCTCAGAGAAATTATATGATGTGTTCAGTATCACACAGTGCGGCAGGCTGGAGCTGGCTCATGACAGCTGAGCTGAATGGATTCATCTTTTTCCAACCTCACATTCAGTGGCATGTTGGTAACTTAAAATCAGCCATAGTGGGGATATTTATACCTCAGAAATCAGCAAGAGCTACAAATCAGAGCTTTTTCTTTTTTTGAGAGAGAGCTGATTTTTAAACATTTACTATCACACACTCTCGACACACAGTTACTAAACCACAGAGGTAGGTTTTAAGCTCAGATCTGATCCTAAACCTGGTGCCCTTTTATGACTCTACAGCTGTCTTTCCCACACAGCAGCTAGTACGATATCTTGTGAAGAGTCTTTGTGAAAAACTTACTTCCTGCACCAGGTGCCCCGGGGTCTCCAGGCCAAACCCTCATTAGCCTTGCCATCCAAATGGTCTTTCTTTTAGAGGAAGACTTGCCAGCAAATAACTGAAAGACTTCTTGGCTTGTGTTCATAGCCCTGCCCCTAGTAGACGGGAAGAGATTATATACAGAGCACAGCCCTGCATCTGTTTCCCTCCTATGTACGAACACAGCCCCCTCTTCCCCTCTCCCAGTTAGGATGCGCCCCTCTATCTAGGTCGGGCGTTTCACAACTCTGAAGTGCTTCGACATGAGTGCAATTTTTTTTTGAACTATAATTGATTTACAATATTGTGTTAGTTTCAGGTGTACAGCAAAGTGATTCAGTTATGCATATAAATATATATATATATATATTCTTTTTCAGGTTCTTTTCTATTATAGGTTATTACAAAATATTGAATATATAGTTCCCTGTGCTGTACAGTAAATCCTTGTGGTTTATCTATTTTATGTATAGTGGTGTGCATCTGTTAATCCCATACTCCTAATTTATACTTCCCCACTGCTTCTTCTTTGGTAACCATAAGCTTATTTTCTATGTCTGTGAGTCTGTTTCTGTTTTGTAAATAAGTTCAGTTGTATTATCAAAAGTGATATTATATGATATTTGTCTTTCTCTTTCTGACTTACTTCACTTAGTATGATAATCTCTAGGTCCATCCATGTTGCTGCAAATGGCATTATTTCATTATTTTTTGTGCCTAATTAATATAATTTTAACTTGAAAAAAACAGAGACGGGAGAAACCCTGAATTCAGGCAACCCTAAAAGCACAAACTTCATAGATTTAAGGACCTTAAACATAACAGAGATCTCAAGATGTGATCTGGTCCCACTTCTACCACCTTCCTAAGGCGTATCCCCCCATTTACAGATGAGACAACTAAGGGTTAGAAATGCTAATCATCTGCTGAAAACAGGACCCTACTCTGTAATTTGCTAATTATAGTAACAGGATGTTGAGTATCTCTTGTCCCAGAACTTTGTTGTGGGTTTTTTTCCCATTATGAGTTAATTTTAACTAGTTTAACTATCACAGGTTACCTCACTTCCTAGTTCAGGGGACAACTGTTTTTTTCAAGTACTTCTCACAGGGGCCACATTCCTTAACTCAAAGAGCAGTTGCCTGGGCATATAACTGAGGAAAAAACTCTAGTCACTCTTTAATTTCTGAACACAGTTCACAGAGTCATAGGTACAGGTGTGAAGGGACATACATTAAAGAAACACATTAAACTTTGTGGTCTATTTCACAGAATCACTAATGACATAAAGTGTTGTGTCTCCTATATTATCCCTGGAAGATTTTTTTTAAGTTGGAAATGCCCCTACTTTTGTTTTGGTTTTTTCCCAGCTTTTTTGAGATATAATTAACATATAACATCATGTAAGGTTAAGGTAAAACAACATGATGAATTGATACACACATATATTGCTAAATGATACCACAATTAAGTTAATCATCTCACTTAATTACCATTTTTTGGTGTCTGTGGTGAAAACATTTAAGATCTACTCTCCGAGCAACTTTCAAGTATATAACACATTGTTAACTAGAGTCACGAGGCTGTAATTAGATCCCCAGAACTTATTCATCTTATAACTGAAAGTTTGTACCCTTTGACCAACAGCTCCCCACTTCCTCCACCTCCCAGCCCCTGTCTGTTTCTATGAGTTTGGCTTTTTTAGATTCCACATAAGTGAGATCATAGAGCATTTGTCTTTCTCTGTCTACTTATTTTACTTAGCATAATGCCCTCAAGGTCCATCCATGTTGTCACCAATGGCAAGATTTCCTTCTTTTTCGTGGCTGAATAATATTCCATTACATATTTTTAAATATATTATATTAAAATGTATATTTCATATGTAATATATATTATATATGTATATATTTATATATCACATATTCTTTATCCATTCATATGTTGATGGACACTTAGTCTGCTTCCGTGTCTTGGCTATTGTGAACAATCCTGCAATGAAGTCCCAGAACCTGGGATAAAACCCAGTGCAGAGGACAAATGGTGCCAAGTACCCTGACATTCTAAGTTCAAGAGTGGGAGCCAGCCACCAACCTGAAGGGCTTATGGAGAGACCAAAATCTACTCGACTCCCTCCATCCTCTGAATCAGTGTAATAGGAGGAGGGAAGAGAAGGGAGGACAGTGTTCATGGAAAGAGCCTATCCCCTCCCCTACATCACAGCAGGGACTCCAGGAGAATCATTCATAAAGCCCAGGAGTTCCAGTGATCTGGAAGACTGGCATTTCATTCCCCTACAGATGGCTGCTTGGGCAACAGGCTTGCAACTGTTTACTGGGCAGGGAGAGGGAGACTTGGAGAGGACACTGGCCTGGGAGATGAAAGGGCAGCGAGGCACCTTGCCATGTCCCCAGCAGCATACAAGGGTGTGCAAGTTTCCCCTGGGTGGCGTGGACACTACGAAGGTAGCTGGGCTTGAGCCATCTCCTCTGCGTCACACGCCACGGGAGCCCCAGCTTTGGGCACCTGCCCCAGAGAGGACCAGCCGCAAATCAGCTGGAGATACAGCAACAACCGGCGGAGAGAGGATGGAAACCTCGTCTTGGACTGCTAAGTAAGGTGAAATCTCTGTCTACTCCCCATTTCCACCCTCCTACCCCCCACCTAAGCTCCAGGAGGAGGAACAGCCACGAGGAAACAAGCAGCCGCTGCAGACACAGCCTCGCCTGCACTGGCAGGGAGGGGAGGGGAGCTACGGAGGGAGTGAGAGAGACGTTATCACATAAACCAGGCTGAGGCTCAGGACTGGACGGAAACTGCTAATAACCAGCAGGAACTGAAAAGCTGCAGAATTTGCCCTAAGGGTCATCAAGGAAGCTGTTCCCATGAAGCCTCAGAAAGAGCCACATAAAACAGTTGGGAGCCAATACTGAAAGAATATGTATTTTCATGTTGATGCCCCAAAGTGACACTTCCCATTAAACTACTTCCAATGTATTCAATATTATCGCCTACTGTATGCCTAGTACTAGGTCTATTGAGTCAAAAAAGACAGCTAGGGTCATCGTATTTGAGGAGCCCACATACTTATGGGGGAGAGCCGGCATACAAACCAATAATTTTAATATTCTACAACCAGGTATACATGAGGTTCAGCAGAGACACAAGAATATTTATATTGAATAGACTTTTCTGTGTTTCAATTTCCTCATCTATAAAACAGGAACAGTGACAGCACCTACCTCATAGGATGGTTGGTTGGATTAAATGAGCTATTATATGTAGAAAAGTGCCTGGCACAGAGTAAGTTGAACACTTGTTAGTAGTCAATACTGTAGTTATTATTGTTACTTTTATACTGAATAGCAAGGCACTGTCCTAAGCGTGCTAAATGGTTGATTAATCTCAACAATTCTATGAAACAGGTACTACTTATTATTCCCATTTTATAGAGAGAACTGAGGCAAAGGAGGATGAGCAGCTTGCCCAAGTACACACAGTGGAACTGGAATTCAAACCTAGGCTATCTAAATTCAGAACCCGCACTCACTGTGTAACATAGGAGTTAAGACTGGCCGATTTTGCTGGGCACTTCCAAGAATGCAAAGGCGAAAGTACTTTTTCCAAAACAGCAACCGATAAAATGTAGTCCTAAAATAACTTGCAATGAAAAAAGTCTGGCTCTGGACTCCTTAAAAACATTCGCACAAATTTTTAATCCAATTTTAAATTTGAAAAGGCAAAAATTATCATGGGGTCCTGTGAATGCAGACATGAGTTTGCTGGTCGATATGGCTGGGGCCCCTCCTGGCATGCTGACCTGTCAACACTGCCTCTGGCTCCGCTGCAGAAAGCTGCATGCTGCCCCCCCTCGGCCAGGTGCCTGTTGGGATTTGGGTGCCAAGCCCTCCAAAGGGGAATTTCAGGTCCTCAAAACGCAGCCTGGACAAGCTAGGCTTGCTCTCCATGTTTATATAACCATCCCAGCTCCAAAAACAAGAGATGCTGGTACTCTGTAATTACAGGCTTGCAGGCCTGTCACTGTGGAGAGAAAACATGGGTTATAGCTCCATCTGTCTGTGGGATCCAAACTCTGTCTGGAAGCCTAAGAAAGCTCCATGAAATAGCACCACCATTCAAAACATCCTTTTTTATTAAATAAACAGAATTTGGCTGCCCCAAAACTGAGCACGGCTGTAGCATCGTAAATGACATCATCTCATCTGGGTAGCATTTTGTTAAAATTGAGAGGCTTCTATAAAGTTCCTAGCCACAAAACCCACCCCTCAAACATGTTCTTTAATCAAGAACAGCAAGAAAAGAGTTCAACTGGAGAAGTATTAAAAAAAAAGTTCATTAATCCACACTATGCATCAGGATTTCTCTTTTACACACTAAATTGTGAGCTCGTGTTCACTGTTCCCATGGGGGGTTGGTGGTCCCAGCTTTCAATTCTACTGCATTTCATCAATCCTAAGATTAACATTTTTCATATCTTTGAATTCAGGCTGCATCTTACAATCCACGGCATCTTAGATATAATGAAACACAGACTCATGATTGAAACACATGTAGCCCATCAAGTCTACTTTTAAATCTCTCCCTGGTCAGCCCCTCCTCTCCTTCTGCACTGCCTTCCCCCTGACTAGGGCCCTCAGCATCGTTTGCCTGGGAATTTACAAGAGGTGCTTAACTTCTCTCCCCATCTCCAGCCTGAACCCCTCCAACATATCTACTTTGCTGCCCAAGAGATCTTTCTAGAACACATTATCTAATCATAGCACTTCCCTGTTTATAATCATTCAATAGATAATTGTTGAATCTGAATAACAGGTAAATGAAGATTCTTTTTGCCACTTCTTCTGATTTTAGGTAGGTGTCTTAGTCTCAGGCTGCCATAACAAAATAACACAGTCTGGGGCCTTTAACAACAAAAATTAATTTGTTCACATTTCCAGAGCCTGGAAGGTCCGAGATCAAGGTCTGGTAGGGTCCAGTTTCTGGTGAGTGCTCTCTTCCAGACTTGCAGACACCCATCTTCTCACTGTGGCCTCGGATGACAGACACTTGACCTCATTTAATCTTAAGTTTCCTCCTTAAAGACCCTATCTCCGAATACAGTTTTGTTGGGGGTTAGGGCTTCAACATGTGAACTTCAGGGGGGGACACAATTCAGCCCATAGCAGTAGGTTTGAAAACATATATAATAAAATTTGTAATGCATCACCCAGACTATTAACAATGGCTACCTCAGGATGGGGGGAACGGGGGTAGGGGAGCGTGATTTCGATGGACCCAGAAGAGAGCAGTGAAAGGGGACTTTCACTCTTTTTTTAAAAAAAATAAATTTATTTATTTATTATTCATTTATTTATTTATTTATTTTTGGCTACGTTGGGTCTTCGTTGCTGCGCACGGGCTTTCTCTAGCTGTGGCGAGGGGGGCTACTCTTCCTTGCGGTGCACGGGCTTCTCATTGCAGTGGCTTCTCACTGCGGAGCACGGGCTCTAGGCGCATAGGCTTCAGTAGTTGTGGCACGTGGGCTCAGGAGTTGTGGCTCGCAGTCTCTAGAGCACAGGCTCAGTAGTTGTGGTGCATGGGCTTAGTTGCTCCGCGGCATGTGGGATCTTCCCGGACCAGGGCTCGAACCCGTGTGCCCTGCATTGGCAGGCGGATTCTTAACCACTGCGCCACCAGGGAAGCCCTGGACTAACTTTTAATTCACATCATTTGCTTTGGAAACTTGCTGCATCCCACTGAGGGGCGAATCAGATATTAGAAACAGGTGCATTGACATCATCTATCTGCACTATAAAGATATGAGGCAAAACCAAAGAAGTTTTTGAAGGCTACGCCAGAGAGAACTCAAAAAAGAGAGGGCTGAGATAAGCAAGGGCAGCATGCCAAACGTCCTACTTTATTATAAGCTCCAGATTAGGAGCAAACCACTCAGCTTGACAACCTGCACTGGGCTGGATATTTTCCATTTGCTGCTCCAAATCCACTCCCCACTCCTCTCCATCCTCTTTGTCACCTGAAAGGCTGACCCGTGCGAACGGCATCTGTGAATCCCTTGCCTGTGGCTTCTAGTTAGATCCGGCCAATGGAAGGAAGACAGAGATCTGGAGGCAGAGGCAGGGTGGAAGGCGGATTATTTATTCCTGCCAACACCTCCCTGTTGTAACTAATTACCACAACCCTAGAGTCGTAAAGCAACACAAATTATTATTTTACAGTTCTGTAGGTCACAAGTCTAGAATGGGTTGGCAGCACCGGTCCCTCCTGGAGGCTCTAAGGGAGAATCCACTCCTTTGCCTTTTCCAGTTTCCAGAGGCTGCCTGCTTTCCTAGGCTCTTAGCCCCACATCTCCTTGACCTCTGCTTCCACCGTCGCACTTCTTTTTCTGTCTCTGAGTGTCCATCCTCCACCCTAGAAGGGATGCTTGGTCCCAACGGCACTTTCATCCTGTCTAGCTCATTCTCCACGCAGCAGCGAATCAGATCATGTCACTTGTCTATTTAGCACCCTTTGGTGGGTTTCCGCTACACTTAGAATAAAACCTAATTTCTTACCAAGGGCTGGTAAGGCCCTCCATGATCTGTCCCACCTATCTTTCTAGCCTCATCTCATCCCACTCTCCTTGTTATACTCCAGCCACACTCACTCTCCGTCAAGCCCTTGAACTTGTCAAGTTATTTCCCCACCTGAAAGCCTTTGTATTGTTTCTTCTTCCTAGGCTCTTTCTTATCAGCAGGGCTTAAATGTCACGTACTCAAGGAAGCCTTCCTTTAGTTCCCCATGCAAAGTAGGGTCTGACCTTCCCCCCCATCCCAACTCCATTATTCTATATTTCAACCCTTCGATTATTTCCTTGGTGGTGCCTATTACAATTTGTAATGATTTCACTTGCTTGTCTTTTTTTTAATATTTATTTATTTATCTGGCTGGGCCGGGTCTTAGTTGCAGCACCCAGGATCTCCACTGCCACGTGTGGGATCTTCGTTCTGGCATGCAGGCTCTTTAGTTGCAGCATGCGGGATCTAGTTCCCTGAGCAGAGATTGAACCCGGGCCCCCTGCATTGGGAGTGTGGAGTCTTAACCACTGGACCACCGGGGAAGTCCCTGTTTGTCTTTTCATGTATTCTGTACTAGATTGTAAATCCATGAACACAGGATTATGTCTTACCTAATACTGTATCCCTAACATCTTTGAGTGTGACAAAGCAGACCCTTAATGTAATATTTGTTGTGTGTGGTATACGGCCATTTCTTAGACTCTAAGAAGCAATGGTTAATAAAGCCAATTGTAGACTTTATTGCTGTGTGAGCCAGTTTCCTTTACTTGTTTACAGACTCTCTAACCTGACCAGCTGATGCCATCATTGTATCTCCAGCCCCACTATAATGTTGCGGGTAATAAATACATTCAATAAAATCACTATTCAATTCACTCGATTCAACAGCTACTTAGAAGCACTATGCACTGTGTATCTTACAAGGAGAAGGGTGAGGGCGAGTGTCATCATCTACTTGTTTTTTGTTGGGTTTTTTTTTTTCAAGTTTAAATAATTTTTATTTAAGCACTGATTTTACAAAATGTGATAGTTCAAAAGGTGAACTAAATTTACAGCTTAATTTGTTCATGTAAATTGCCTTCAAAATACATTGGAGCTAGATGTGTATATAAGATTTTACATGTGTTTTGGAAGAAATCACACAGAAGCAGCTGCCTTTTTCAATAAAAACTTGGCCAGTTTCACATCTCTTTTGGTCAGTCAACCACAGTCATGTGATGTGAGAGTTATCTGGACCTTGTTGTACACATTGAACCACTCCAGGTGATGATTCATCTTCTCTGTTTGTAGGACAACTCAGGACATAAAGCCAAATGCCTTCGATAGTTACTTCTTCTCACACTTGGCTTCCTCACACGGGAGGAAGGGGGTAGACCAGTGATGTGTGTGACCCACTGTGTGACTCGATGACCAGCATAAGGAGATAAGTGCTGTGTTCCCTGATGAAAATTTTTGAAAGAGAACTCTTTGTAGATGGCATCTCTCTCACTTAATTCCGACCACCCTGTTGCTTTAAGGTCAAGTGTAACTTGGTGCCTCTCCTCTGCTATCAACCAGTGCACATCTGTGGACTTAATGGCCACAAAACAGAGTGCTCATCTTCTCCAACATCGAGTTATTTTACATTTCTTCTATTAAAGAATTCCGAACTGCCAAATGGACTCATGGCCACGAGGCTCCGGTTCCTGCCTCTCAGTGCAGCGAGCCCTGTTGTTTTGTTGTTGTCGCTGCTGTTGTTTTTCTGGCCGCGCCAAGGGGCACGCATGATCTTAGTTCCCTGACCAGGGATCGAACACGCACCCGCTGCATTGGAAGCATGGAGTCTTAACCACTGGACCACCAGGGAAGTCCCCTGTCATCATCTACTTGTAAAGAAGAATAGTATTATTTTACTTATACGTGTAAATAATAGCAGGAATTAGTTACCATGCCTATTATGGGCCAGAAACCATGATAAATTTATTATATACATCATCTCATTTAATCTTCAAAACAGCCCTACTACAGTATAGCATACCAACTAAGAACATAGGTTCTAGAATCATATTGATTTGGGTTCAAATGCCAGGTTTGCTACTCTTGCAAAGTTCCTTAACTTCTCTGTGCTTCCATTTCTTCATGGGTAAAATGGGGGTAATGGTAATAGCCACACCTTGTTAGGGTTGTTGAGAGAATTAAACAAGATCATGTATGTGAATGTGCTTAGTTCAGTGCCTGGCACATAGAAAGCATTCTATAGATGCCAGCTTCTGCTTCTTAACTTGCTCTTCTGGGGGACACTGTATGTCCTACAGCATCACACGATGCAACCAGCACACAGGGAGACTGGGTTAGCCAGGCTGAGTTCCTGCCCTTTAGAAGCACACCATCCGAGACAGCTGTGAGCACACACTCAGAATTCAGAAGAGAGCAACATGTTCCTCCAAATGGCTGTGTTCATTTCATAGGCCAAGCCCAGTAAACCATGTTCTCATTTCCTTTTCCACCAAAATAGCTATCTCTGCTCCCTGAAGAGGCCTTGGATTATTATAGTTCCCTAAATGCCCTGAAATTCTCAGGAGAGAAGGAATGTTCTTTTTTTTTTTTTTAAAAGCAGGCACAGCTTGGAGCTAGAAGACAAAAGGTTAAATTATCTTAAGCTACAACAATGTAACTCATTTCCTGTTTTTCTCAACTGTCTAGACGCAGATCTCATAAGCATTAGCCATGTATCCCACCATCAGGTTAAAAATAGAAGGTTTAAATATGAAATGCTCTTGGGGGGAAAGATTGTAGGTTTCTACCTTAATCCGCAAAATGACTACTTTGAAACAGGATATTTTGTCTTTGTTGTTAGTTTTCCCATAAGTTCTGTTGAGCTGTATTTCCATAAGCAGGAGTGGAGAACACCTTTTTTCTAAAGAATGTATCTGCCCCTGTTAAAGCAAATGTCATTTTCCCCATACATTTTCAAAGCCATCTGAAGACATACCTTATAGCAGTTTCTCTTAACAAGGAATGTGGTCACACTTACTTTAAAAATTTCACGTTATTGTGCAGACCAACATTTAGTCTCAAATAAATTTATACAACAAAAATTGCATATAAATTTGACATTTTCTTCTTCTTTTATATCTTCTGCTTCTATAAAGTTTGTGTGATATTTTGTTTATAAAATATAAGTTTTCTGAAAAACATTTTTTTAAAAAACTCCTTTAATAATCCCTGAGCAGTGTTACACAAGTGTGGGGGGGATCTACCGTGACAAGTTTCCCAAATTCACTGGGCCACAGAGCCCTTTTATCCTGATGAGCCTATTAACACCTCCCAAAACAGTACCCCATGGAATACCAGTTTAGGAAACACGAATTGGATACCTCTATGATTTTTTTTTTCTGTTTTCGGAATTCTCTGAGGTTAGGTCTCTTCTCTAATAACCTCAGCTATGTGAATCATAACATAAAACTGAAAGTAGGGCTTCCCTGGTGGCGCAGTGGTTGAGAGTCCGCCTGCCGATACAGGGGGCGCCGGTTCGTGCCCCGGTCCGGGAGGATCCCACGTGCCGCGGAGCGGCTGGGCCCGTGAGCCATGGCCGCTGAGCCTGCGCGTCCGGAGCCTGTGCTCCTCAACGGGAGAGGCCGCAGCAGTGAGAGGCCCGCGTACCGCAAAAAAAGAAAAAAAAAAATTCAAAACTTAAAGTAAACAAGTACTACTGACCGTTTATTTCAAGTAAACAAGCAATACTGTAATGTTCTCCTTATTTGGGGGAGACGAACTGAAGCGTACCTTACACATACTCATGCATTTACTTTAGAATGAAAATATTCATTATGGCTTTTCATATTTATACAGATTCATACTGAAATAAATGTAGATGTGTGTGTTTAGTATACATATACATATTTCCTAGCTCTGTCCACTGAGAGGACCTAGAAACAATGACACCCCAGTAGCAATGAGCACACCCACCACCAAGATCATGGTTTCTAAATTCATCCTCCAATAGAAGGAACTAGTGCTTTTCGGAAAAAAGGTTGATTCCAGGGTTGGGGCAAGGAAAATGCAAGATGAGCTTAGAAAAAGAAGGAAGTGCCATAACGTGAGGAGGTACAAACAAATGATAGAGCACGTTGAAAGGGTACGGGAGCCAGCCTGACTATGCTCCTAGTGGCCAAAGCTGGAACAATCTGAGCAACAAAATTAATAATGACAGTATCAGATTATAACCCATAAAATAAAATGGGTACAAGCTCATTCTAATATAAATAAGTGGGGGAGAAGGAACAACTCTTCCCTAGAGAGGAATTCCAATTAATAAACATAGGCATGAAAGAAATAGAAAATCTCCAGTAAGCAAATACCACATTAGTAACTGCTGCTGGCAAGAATCCTCCATAGATGCTAGAACGAGTGTGCAAAAGTATGAGAAACAGGATATATTCATAGTCTCAAAGTATCTCCCCAAGATATTTGTTAGCTATAAAAGGTAAAACAGTAACTTAAAATGGAGAAACCTGACAAGTACCACTTTAACCAAGAGGTCAAGGTTAGCAACACCAGTTATAAAATATATTGGCATCATGTACCTCCTGATATGGTACATGGTGGAAGATGTAACATTACTTCTGAGGTATCCTTGCCGAAACTGCATTACCTCAGTTTAATCAAAGAAAACACAAACCCAAATTGAAGGACATTCCACAAAGTAACCGGTAAGTTCTTTTCAAAAGTGTCGAGATCATGAAACACAATAAAAAACTACATTAGAGAAGACTAAGCTAGTCTCGTCTCATAAATTCACTGGATCGCTATAGGAAATTGGAAAGTTAAACAGGAAAACAAGCAATTTCAAGTAAGATCTGTAAATTACTTAATCGTATAACAATCTTAATTTCCTGGTTTTGATCATCATACTGTGGTTAGTTAAGATGTTAACATTAGGGAAAGCTAGTGAAGCATATATAGGAATTCTCTGTACTATTTTTGTAACTTTTCTTTAAGTCTAAAATTAGTTCAAAATTTTTAAAAGTTAAAAAAAAGTTCATTAGCCAAGTATCTATAACTCGATTCCTGTGCATATCAATGATATTAATAACACTAACGGTAATAATAATGTGATAAAAAAAATTTTTAACTTTCAATTTCTGATCACTTTTAATGTACCAGGAGTTGTAGTAGGACCTTGTATGTGTTCCTTCCTCTGTGTGTGTGTGTTTCCTTTTAACCTTTACAACGCAAGATCATAAAGCTAAGCAACATGACCAAAGTAATTTTGCTGGTAAATAGCAAGAGATATGACATCAACTTTTGCTATAACCTAGCAGAGAGGATGAAAGTAAATTACTTACTGTTTGAAAGAGGCTAAATAGCAACCTAAACTTATAGGCAATGCTGAAGATCTGTGCTACACTACTTCTGTTTCTTGTTCATTTGTCTAAGACTTGAAGGCATGTCTACAATGCAGAAATTCAAGAATATAAATTAATTAACACCATGCATGAATAATGTCCTCTTTACTCTCTGAAATTTTGTCTATAAAATTCCTCAGGGTTGCATGCATGCTTTGGAAGACTCTGCCAAGCACTTTCTCATAAATTTTATTTAATGCTCACAACCACTAAATGAGATAGGTTTCATTTTTGCTATTTTACAAACAAAAAGAAAAGTAAATCTCAAGGAGGCTGAGAGATTTTTCTTTTCCCCACACATCCCTCCACCCAATAGCCAACAAACCCAGTCATTTTTGTCTACTGAAATTAAGGTCAACTAACATCCAAGTTGTCCTTGAATGAGAAAATAAGTAATGAAAGTATGGGGTTGGTGGCTGGCAAGGGGGCAGGCAGATAGGAAGGAGGAAGACATTTTGGCTAATTAATAGTTAAAAATATGCTTCTAAACTCAGCTCAACCATTTTCTGTGACCTAGACAAGTTACTTGTTCTGCCTCCTTCTCCTCAACTGAAAAAAAAAAAGAATTTCAGCAGTGTAGTGGGGTGTCCCCCTGAACTCATGTCCATTCACAACTTCAGAATTTGACCTTGCTTGGAAATAGAGTCACTTAAGATGTAACTAGTTTATTTAAGATGAGGTCAAAATAAAATTAAAATTTAAAAAAAAAAAAAGATGAGGTCATACTTGGAGGTTCCTCAAAAAACTAAAAATAGAACTACCATATGACCCAACAATCCCACTCCTGGGCATATACCCAGAGAAAACCATAATTCAAAAAGATACATGCACCCCAATGTTCATTGCAGCACTATTTACAATACCCAGGACATGGAAGCAACTTAAATGTCCATCAACAGAAGAATGGATAAAGAAGATGTGGTACATATATACAATGGAATAGTACTCAGCCATAAAAAGGAACAAAATGGCGACATTTGCAGAAACATGGAGAGACCCAGAGACTGTCATACAGAGTGAAGTAAGTCACAAAGAGAAAAACAAATATCGTATAATATTGCTTATATGTGGAATCTAGAAAAATGGTACAGATGAACTTATCTGCAAAGCAGAAATAGAAACACAGATGTAGAGAACAAACTTATGGATACTGGGGGTGGGGGGGATTAACTGTGAGATTGGGATTGACATATATACACTACTATGTATAAAATAGATAACTAATGAGAACCTACTATATAGCACAGGGAACTCTACTCAGTGCTCTGTGGTGACCTAAATGGGAAGAAAATCCAAAAAAGAGGGGATATACGTATACGTGTAACTGATTCACTTTGCTGTACAGCATAAACTAACACAACATTGTAAAGCAACTATACTCCAATAAAAATTAATTTTAAAAAAAACAACAAAGAAAACAGTAAGATTTGCTCATCATAAACTATTAAAAAAAATTTTTTTATTAAAAGATGAGGTCATACTGGAGTAGGGTGGCCCTTAACCCAATATGGCTAGTCTCCTTAGAAGAAGAGGAAGCAGAAACACACAGGGAGAGGACAATGTGACCTTGGAGACAGAGACTAGAATGATGCATCTACAAGCCAAGGAATGTAACCATCAGAAGCTAGAAAAGCCAAGAAAGGACTCTCCCCTGCCGGTTTCAGAGGGAGCGTGGCCCTGATGACACCTTGATTTCAGACTTCGAGCTTCCAGAACTGTTAGAATTTGTGTCTGTTATTTTAAGCCACAGAGTTTGTGATACTTTGTTATGCATGCAGCCCTAGGAAATGTATACAATTGCTTAGTTTACAAAAAGGTCGTGTTTCTGCCCTCCGAAAGTTTGCATTACTAAATAAATGGATAGAGTCAACATAGGTACACTTTTAAGTATCTGTGCTGGCTATTCACCATTTACACACACTCTCCTCCATTCCCTACCCTTCTGTGTGGCCTGGAGGGGCTGATTATGAAGGACTGCAATGTCCAGGCTCCCTTGCCCTTAGCTTCTGGTTGGGTTTGGCCAAAGGGTGACAACAACTGGGAACTGGAAGAAAGGACATAGAAGGTTGGATATTTCCTGCTCTCTCCTGCCTCAATGTTCTGGCAATGTCTTCATATCTCTACTACTACAGCTCCTGCTGGGCCCCCTGCCCAACTCACAACTGCCATCTGCAGCTCTGAGATCCATGATACAATTTCCTCCCCTGCTCCTTCAGGCCTTCGTGTGGAACAGCTTCCCTCTGCTGACAGTCCCTGAGAGCCTCAACACCCCTATTGGTTCCTTTTATCCCTGCCTATTATGGGCTGCTTGCTTCTGTCCCCCCACCCCCCGAATTTCATATGTTGAAGCTCTAACCCACAATGTGATGGTATTTGGAGGTGGGACATTTGGGAGGTAATTAGGTGTACATCAGGTCATGAGGGTGGGGTCCCCATAGTGGGATAAGTGCCCTTTTAAGCAGAGAAAGAAAGACCAGAGGGACTTACCTGGTGGTCCAGTGGGTAAGACTCTGCGCTCCCAATGCAGGGGGTCTGGGTTTGATCCCTGGTCAGGGAACTAGATCCCACATGCATGCTGCAACTAAGAGTCTGCATGCCGCAACTAAGAAGTCTGCATGCTGCAACTAAAAGATACCGCATGCCTCAACAAAGATCCCATGTGCCGCAACTAAGACCCAGCACAACCAAAATAAATAAATAAGTATTTTTTAAAAAAAGAGCGAGAGGGAGACCAGAGCTTTCGTCCGCCTCCATGCGAGAAGAAAGAGGGCAGTCATCTGCAAGCCAGGAAAAAAGCCCTCACCAAGGCTCTGGTCTTAGACTTCCCAGCCTCCAGAACTGTGAGAAATAAACATCTGTACTTTCAGCCACTTAATCTATGATATTTTTATAGAAGCTCAAGCTAAGACACTGACTCACCTGGGTTAACAGTCCCTTCATTAAATTGTCTTCAAAATCCTGGCTGAGTGTATCTTAGATTTTCCTTCCAAGACCCTGACTAACAGATCGGCTATAATGTAAAACCAAACAGATATAAACCTGGCCAATGCTGGACTCTGTCAGGGTGACTCATACCTGCAGTTTTCCCTTCTGGGCAATGGATTTTTTAAATTATTGTATGAGTTACAAGGGTCCATTCAGGTCTATCCAACCTAGAAAACTACCTTTATGAATAACTCGAGAACTGCTTTAACTCTGGGCTCTACGAAGACCACAAAATAATGCATTAAAAATGATTATAACATTGTAAATCAACTATACGCCAATAAAATTTGTTTTTAAAAGTGACTGGGCCCAACACTCTACAAAATACATGCCCAGTTCTCCTAAAAACTGTCAAGGTCATGAAAAACAAAGAAAGATTGAGAAACTGTCACAGACTACAGGAGGCACAACAACTAATTCAATGTCGTGGTATCCTAAACTGAACTGTAGAACAGAAAAGGGACATTACCCTATTTTCTGTGTTTCTTGAATGGAGCACTTAGGTTATTGAAATGAACCTTTGGTTTCAACCAGAGTGGGATACGTCTGGGGAGACCCTGAGAAATAGTCCCATGGAGAGCAGCTTCAGATGGAACACAGACTCCTTCAGACATCTGGACGTACGACCCAGCCTTTAAGCCCTCATCCCTTTCATTCTCCAAGCTACAAAATGGGTCCATCTCATCAGGTATTAACCCTTAGCAAAGAGCAGTGGACATGAAGGGTATCTGGGGCCACGGTAAGAATAAGCTCACACGGGCCCTTCACAGCATGGACAGCATCTCACAGTCTCTTTTACCTCTCCAAATTCCTTGCAGAGGTAGGGCCAGCACACACATTTTTGTTGATGCTGCTAACAGAAAATGAGATCCTACACAGAAACACACATAGCAGGGACTTGTCTCCTATACACACCTGTATTCCCTTGGCCTGGTTAGTGTCTGTATAGTAGGCACTCAATAATCACTTATTTGGTGAATTAGTTAGTTTATCGATCAACTGCTGCCCATTGGCACTGATGACATCTTAAGAAAAGGTGTTACAAGGTCCCCATCCAACAGTCTCAAAGTTTTATTCACATTTTTATGTTTTTTATTTGGACCTCTCCACCTCATTCAAATAGTCACTATATGTCCCAAATATACGTCACAAAAGAAGAATTCCGTGATCTTGTTATTATTTTTCCATTGATTAAAAAGTAATAACAATTGATGATTTTTGACAAGGTTGCTAATATCAAAGGGGAAAGAACAGTCTCTTCAACAAATGGTGTTGGGAAAACTAGACATCCAAAGGGAAAAGAATGAAGTTAGAACCTTATCTTACAGCATACACAAAAACTAACTAAAAATGGATTAAAGACTTAAAAATCTAAAACTGTAAAACTCCTAGGAGAAAACACAGGGAAAAAGCTTTATGACATTGGACTTGGCAATGATTTCTTGGATATGACAGCAAAAGCACAGGCAACAAAAGCAAAAGTAGACAAATGGGATTACATCAAACTTTAAAATTTTGTGCATGAAAAGACACAATTAACAGAGTTAAAAGCCAACCTATGGAATGAGAGAAAATGTTTGCAAATCATGAATCTGATAAGGAGTTAATATCCAGAATATATAAAGAACTCCTACAACTCAACAACAAAAAATCAAATAACCTGATTTTAAAATGAGCAAAGGACTTGAATAAACATTTCTCCAAAGATGATATGCCAACAGCCAACAAGCATATGAAAAGATGCTTAACATCACTAATCTTAAGGGAAATGCAAGTCAAAATCATAGAGAGGTACCACCTCACACCCATTAGGATGGCTACTATTAAAAAAAAAAAACAGAAAATAACAAGTGTTGGTGAGAATAAGGAGAAACTGGAACACTTGTGCAATGTTGGTGGGATTGTAAATGGTAAAAAACATGTAAAACACCATAAAAAACAGTTACGGCAGGTCCTCAAAAAATTAAAAATAGAACTACCATGTGACCCAGCAACCTACATCTGGATATATATTCAAAAGAATTGAAATTTTAAAAAAAAGAATTGAAATCAGGTTCTTGAAGAGGTATTTGCACACCCATGCTTTAGCACTATTCACAATAGCCAAAGATGGAAGCAACCCAAATATCAATTGATAGATGAATGGATGAACAAAATGTGGTATATACATACAATGGAATATTATTCAGCCTTAAAAAGGAGGGAGATCCTGTCAAGTGCTATACAACATGGATGAACCTCAAGGGCATTATGCTAAGTGAAATAAGCCAGTCACAAAAGAAGACAAATACAGCATGATTCCACTTATATCAGGTATCTGAAGTAGTCAAACTCATAGAAACAATAAATAAATGGTGGCTACCAGGGGCTGGGGAGAGAAAGGAAAAGGATGTTTTTCTTCAATGGGTAAAAATGTCCATTTTGCGAGATGAAAAGGTTCTACAAATCTATTTCACATCAGTATGAATATACTGAACACTACTGAACTGTATACTTAAAATGGTTAAGATAGTAAATGTTATGGTTTTTTAAAAAAATAAATTTTGAATTCATTGATATTTGGGGGTTGGGGGGAAGGCGTATTTCCTTGTTTGGGGCCTGTGCTAGAATCTTTGTCTCCCAAGGTCCATTTCCACATCACCTCTTGACCTCATGGCCATCTCCCTGCTCCTGGTCCCTCGCTTCATTTGTTTACCTCTCACTCATGGCTGTTGAACCTGTCTCTTGTATTCACTGATCATCTGGCCTTCACCTCTCCCTTTCTTTCTTGCCCACAAATCCTACAGGATTTGGTCTTCTTCTAAGTACGCCAGGGAATCCCCTGGAAGCTGAATGTGAATAGCCAGTAATCAACTTATTAAATTAGACCCTTAACAATATTCTGCATTCAAGATATTAATGTCGAGTTTAAAGAGATTGATAAAACACCTAATGCAAAAAGTGTCATATTACAAAAGCACTTTAAAAATTATTCCAAACATGAAATAGCATTTAAACCCCATTATACTAACAATCTTATGATATTAACTTCCACGCATTATCTGGTGGGAAGGTAAATTGGTACAAACCTTTAGAAAAGTAACTTGGCAATATGTTTTGAGAATCACAGAAATATCCATGCCCTTTAACCTATTAACCCCATTTCCAGGAATCTGCTCGAAGTATACTATAAAAGAAAAAAAAGGCTTATGTATAAA
This sequence comes from Lagenorhynchus albirostris, assembly GCF_949774975.1. Classification (NCBI taxonomy): domain Eukaryota; kingdom Metazoa; phylum Chordata; class Mammalia; order Artiodactyla; family Delphinidae; genus Lagenorhynchus; species Lagenorhynchus albirostris. The sequence continues at coordinate 66,540,910 of NC_083111.1, read as the reverse complement.
AGATGTTTATTTCCAAGTTATTTATGTAACTGCTGGTGGACATAATCAAAACATACTTTGTTTTTCTCCCACCATCCCTCCAAAAATTTATTCATTTGAGGGGGAGTGCCATTAGGAGGAAAAAAGGGGCTTGTCCTTGACTCCAGATGACAACTATTGCAGGACCCTGCCTGCTCTGGTCACTTCCAAGTAATGACAGTCTGATGTCACATCAAGTCACAAACATGGTCTTAATAGAGTAATTCCATGTGTCAGGTCATTATATTAATCAACAATTCAGTTTCATCCCAACGCCTTCCCCCCCCTTCCCAGCTAGAGCCAGCTGTTCAGTGAGAGGTGTCGGGGTGGGGGAAGGGAGTCTCATATGCAATTTCTGCTCTCTTCCACGACTCTTTCACATTCCCTCCCCCACTCACTAGCTGCTGTTCTGGATCCCATGTCAAAGTACCAATGGTGTAGAGGGAAATGGTTATGCCTGGAAATACTTTAATTGGCTTGTGACTGGCACCATTGTAAGCCAACTTCGTGCTCTCTGGGCTTCGAAGCTATAAAAAACTGCCTTGTGCACTTGTGCACTTTTCTTGCTTGTGCACTTTTCATGGGATCTCTGGAGATCCCCATCTCTGGGAACCGCTCCAGTTTTAATTCTCAGGACAAAGGAGAAGCATTCCCTCTCAGCTGCCACCACCCCCTCTGCCCCAGGCTCCCTGGCAATCCTCTCCATTCAGACTTCATCATTTGATTTCCTCTCACCCTCCCAGAAAGTATGCTGGGCAGGACTTAAAATGACTCCCACTGGGACTGGATAAACTGTATATAGGTATACGATTAAATACTACTAAGCTATAAAAAAGAATGAACTATTGATACATGCAACAGCATGGCTGGAACTCAAAGCTGTTATTTCTGCTGAGTGAAAAAAGCCAATCTCAAAAGGTTACACACTGCATGATTCTTGAAACACTCTTGAAAACGATAAAATTATAGTGATGGAGAAGAGATTAGTCATTGCCAGGGAATAGGGTCCACTGGAGGGTCTGACTGCAAAGATGGAATGTGAGGGAGTTTCTTCCTAGTTATAGGACAACTATGTATCCTGACTATGGTGGTAATTACATAAATCTACAAATCTATACATGTGATAAAATTTCATAGTAATACATACACACGTGAATGTAAAAAATGATAAAAACCAAGACACTGTACCAATGTCAATGTCAATTCCCTAGTTTTGAAAATGCACTATGGTTATATAAGATGTTATCATTGGGGAAAGCTGGGTGAAGGGCACACGGGAACTCTCTGTTTTATTTTTGCAACTTCTTGTGAGTCTTAGAGGACTTTTTTAAAATATATTTTTAAAAATAGCTCTAGCCTAGTACTCTCTCTCCCAAGTGACTCACATTTGAGTCCTAGGAAACACTCTCTCATCCTTTGCCCCAACAAACCCTGGGAGGGCAAAACCAAACACCACCCTCTGTGTCCTGCTGCCACAGGCCAGTCTAGCCACTTCTCTTTTCCCCCAACAGTAGAAAAAAAAATCTCAAGCTCAATATGTGGTCCTGAGGAAGCCCCCATCACACACTTTCAGGTAAGGAGGTAGCATCCAGGCCTTTCCCCTGGGGAGGGAGGGAGGAGTCCCAACATGCAATGCTCTCTCCAATAGCATCTCTCCACCCTCCGTCCATTTCCACACGCCCACTTGTGTATTCAGTCTGGCTGCAGGGATCCAGGACTTAGACGACAGGTCCATGAGAATTCCCCTGGTGTAGTGGATGCTGTGGTCTCTGCCCAGATCTCCCCACAGGACTGAGGCCCTCACTGCCACCCTGAGTCTCTTTGAAAATTGGTCTAAACTAGCTATCTTACCCAAGGTCATGGCCACTTCCCAGGGGCAATCTGCATCCAATGACTGGTAAAAAGACCCAATCTCCTTGCCCCAATAGGGAACAATTCTGCAAGACCATCTCCAGAGCTAGCAGAGGGCCAGCTGAGGCCTTTGTAGTGACTGCATCAAAGTTCAACTATTCCTTTTCCAGCGCTACTTCCTTTATTCCTCCATAGGTGTTGATCCCCAAACACTCTTCAATAAACCTCCTGTACAAAAATCTCCATCAGGAGGCTTTTCCGAGGAACCTGACCTGTTACACTTGGTGAGTGCCATATATGATTATCAGTCTCACTCTCACTTTGCAATCTGATATCTATTGAATTGGTGCCTGAGTCAAAATTGAGAAAGGAAAAGCCCCGCTTAACACCATGTTATGCTTATAACAGGAATAACCAAAGAGAAACTAATAAATCACGAAAAATCAGCTTCATGGGATAGTAAATAGCCAGTAAAAATTATGAACATTTTGTACCAAAATATTTCAGAAAAATGACCATGATCTAATATTAAGAGAATACAAAATTGATTCTGGATCAAAATAAAAGAAAAAGAAAAAGCAATAAAGGACATCTTGGCGATATTCGGGGAAATCTGAATATAGACAATGTATTAGATAATACGGTTTCATCAATATTAACTTCTTGGACATGATGATAATAGTATTGTGATTAGGCAGAAAACTGGTTTTGTTCTTAGGAAATCCTATTGAGAGAGAAAGAGAAAGAGAGAGAAACTCTTTCCGGTAAAGAGCAAGAACCCACTCCCTGTAGCAATGTTATTCCCATTCCTGTGCTCAATGCTCCCCCTTGTGTACCAAGAGAGCAGAATGCATTCATCAAAATGCATTTTAAAAACTCCCCTGCACAGTGGGAAAGCAAAGCTCCAAGACTTCTAGAGAAGGCAAAGTGTGGCACATTTTAATGCACTCTCTCCAAACCCCTGACCAACAGTGTAGTTCCCATTCCCCAGCTTGCTGTCCACGTGTCAAAACCTGAGCTTCAGTTCTGGTGGAGGGAGAGTGTGGTTGGCCAAGGGGTGGGGAGGAGGGTACCTACAGCCTTGCCTGTGAAGGTCATGGGCTCCAGAGTCAAATAACCCGGGGGCTAAATCCCACCTGGTTCACTTACTAGCTGGGTGATTAGCCCCATGGTCTAATTAAAGTTCAGTAAGTATTAATCAATTTTTATGATCTACTAACCTATTCTTGAGAGATCCTTAGAAGTCCTACTGCCTTGTAAAGCACAGTTTGAAAAATACTGCCCTGGAGTATCTGATTTGTAGAGCTTACTCTTGGGTGAGAACCCATCTTATGTTTTTCCTACAAAGCTAAGATTACTCATATTAAAAACAAAAAATAAATTAAAAAAAAAACTCCCCTTACATGCACTGAAAAGGACTATTTCGTTAGGTTTATCTTTCCTCATAAGTGATTTCCAGAAAAAGTATCTTTTTAGTTCTCCACCAATTTTTCTGCTCGCCGCTGTGCCTCCTCTGGGTCTTCTGCTTTTGACCCTCTCACCATGGTCTCCTTTGAGGCAAGTCGCCCTCAGGGCCCAGGCCAGGATGTCTGGAGACTCTCGTCCTAGCTCCAATGTCGTGCACCTGTCTGCCTTTGCCTCCGCCTTCCTCTTGCTCCGTCTCTTCCTTTCAACAAATCCTCACTGAGCATCTGTCTGTGAAAGTCACTGTTCTTGTTGATCTTGGTTACAAAATGATCGGGATCATAGTTTCTGCCGTTTATTAGTTTATACTGGAGTCTAACTGGCCAGACTCTAGTAGGAAAGCCAGACATGTAAAAAGACTCAGGGAGTTGTTACAGCAGATACAAAACATGGTTAGCAGAAAATAACCTCAGGAGCCCACTGGGTTTAGAAGAGCTGAATTAAAATCCTAGATTTCCTACACACTGGATTTGTAAGCTTGAAGAAGTGAAATAACCTCTCTGGGCCTAGCTAGTATCATCTGTCAACTGCCTTAGGCTGGGAAAGCAGACCTTGAGACGGGGGATCCCAGGAAGCACAGCAAGGAGTGGGGAAGTGAGTCAGGAGAGGCAAGAAAGCAGGTTGCTGAGCAGGTGTTGAGTGGCTAGCGGGGGCTCGACCCTGCTGGGGACGCCTGGGAGAGGGTGCAGCACCCCACTCAAAGCTCTACCCTTTGAGGAGAAAAAAAGCAGAAGCATTTACCCACCAGCTCCAGCACATCAGCAGCTGAAGGCTGCTCTGGGCGTGTTAAGTCCTCCCTGCTTCCAGCCTGCCTGAGCCAGGGCCAAGTGCATTAGGACCAGGGAAAGCCCTTCACGGATGCACAAGGGCTTCACTCAGGTGAGGAAGAGTAAGGGGAGATGGGCACTACAGGGGAGGGAGGGATTGACAGCATCTGCTACACCTTCTAGAAGAACTGTTTTGGCGGACAAATGTGAGACTCGGGAAGCCCTGAGCAGAGTATGTGGCGGATGCATTAAACGCACCCGAACGTAAAAGTGTGATGAAGCATCTCCTCTATGCACCCCTGCATGATAGAGCATCTTAAGCATGCTCTTATCTCCTTGTTTCCTCATCAACCTTCAACTGGTGTGAGCCCAACCAAATCCTCAAAACAAAATCTCCCAGACCCATTCTTCCTCCCATTTCCATGACGGTCTCCATAGTCCTGACCCCCATCTGTTTGCATGCGGAGGCCTCTTCCCTCTGGTCTCCCCTCTGCCAGCCCCCACCTGACAATCACAGCTCAAGGACACCCTACAAGATGCTAGTTTCCCTACATCTCTCCCCTGTTTAAGAGCTTGCCCCCCGGCCCCTTTTTTTCCTACAAGATTAAGCCCTGAATCTCATCTTGAGGTTTGAGGCTCTCATGCAGTAAAGACACCCCACATTCCAAAGACAGGCCACCCCATTACTTCCCTAGGCTCTCACTTTTATAATCCACCCAGCATCTCAGCCCCGAGACCAGCTTGAGAAGCAGTGCCCTAATTTCGCCTTTGGATTTATTCCAATGTGACTGTACTATCATCTTAGGGGCTAGTAATTCTGGAGTCATACCCAGGTTCAGATCACGTTCGTTTGAGTTGTAACTGTGCTCCTTTGGAAACATTGTCCACACGTGTTTCCTCATCTGGGAAACAGAGATAATAATAATCTCTACTTCATAAGGCTGTTGTAAGGATTAATCTTTTCTTTTTTTAAAATAAATTTATTTATTTATTTAATTTTGGCTGCATTGGGTCTTCGTTGCTGCACGCGGGCTTTCTCTAGTTGCAGGGAGCGGGGGTTACTGTTGTGGCGCGCAGGCTTCTCATCGCGGTGGCTTCTCTTGTTGCGGAGCACGGGCTCTAGGTGCACGGGCTTCAGTAGTTGTGGCGCACGGGCCTAGTTGCTCCGCGGCATGTGGGATCTTCCCAGACCAGGGCTCAAACCCATGTCGCCTGCATTGGCAGGCGGATTCTTAACCACTGCGCCACCAGAGAAGTCCAAGGATTAATCATTTTATACACAATCAGTAGCTTTGACCAGTGCCTGCTACAAAATGAGTGCCCAATAAATGTTGGCTATCACTATGGGTTCCCGCAAGGGGTAATTTTAAGATTCTTAAGAGAAATCTAGAGACATCTACTAAGAAGGTTTTCTCTCTGCATGAGCTCATGCTTCCTGAGCCTTCCTGCACCCAAACTGCAGCTCAAAGCCATATAAGGCACCGAAACACCCTTCACCAGTGCACAAACAGCTCGTCAGCCAGTCATTTAAAGGTCTCACCTTTATTCACAGCAGTCAAATCAAAGGTTAGAACAGCTGGACAAAAGGCTAAGAGCAGTATAATAGAAAAACAATTTGGGGAATTCTTCCTCGTTCCTCAGTCTCTCGGTCACGTGAACACTGCCAGCAATCTCTGTAAGTGTGCGCCACACATCCCGGTTTTTTGTGCTGCTGGTCAATGCAGCTTTCACTACAGACAACATCTGAGGCTGTACCTGTTAAAAGCTGTGTTTGTTTATTAACAAAAAAAAGTCATGTGGGTAAATGTTTGAGTGAGAGAAGGTGTGGTTTATACATTTTTTATTTTTAATGAGTAATATATTCACGGGACTCACGACTCTTAAAAACACAAAGGGATATACGATGAAGTTTCCCTCCCTCCTCTGACACCAGCCACCCAGTTCTCCTGTCCAGAGGCCACTAACATTACCAGTTTGTTTTGGATGTTGGATATTCTTTCAGATATTCCACACAAATACATATTTTTTCTCTTTTAATGCACTTTTTCACTTGCTTTTTAAATTTAATTTTACTAAATATCTAATACATGCAAAAGAATATAACATAAGCTTAAGATAAAGAATAAAAACACCACTACTCAGCATAAGAAACATAACCTTCCTCATTTGTTTTCATAGCTTCATAATGCTTTCTTCCATAGCTATATCATAACTCATTTCATCAGTCCCCAGTGGGTGAGCCGGTAGGTGGTTTCCAATGTTATGTTGTTACACTGAGTAACCTTGTTTATCCATCATCTTACATATGTGCAGTATATCTGTAAGATAAATTCCTAGAAGGGGAATTACTAAGCCAAAGGTATGCGCATAGGTCATTTTTTACAAATAAATTATCTGGATTGCCTTCCACAGAGTTTGAAACAAATTGATTTTTTTATTTTTGAAAATTTCCAAGATGCCTAGAAGTTTAATAAGTGGCAACATCATTTAATTGACAGAGCTAAGAGGATGGGAAAGCGAAAGGGTCACTTTAAAGTGACATTTTTTTTAAAGGATGCACTAAATATCTTTTCTGTTTCACCCTGAGGTAATCATACAAAACAAGCCCTGGCTTCTCCTTCAATACTCAGTAAAGAGTCCAAGTATATACTTTATTCTGGTTTAATTCCTGTAAGGATTGATATTGTTCAGAACTGACCAAAATAATTATTTCCCGTAATGAGGTAATTATGTAATCAAGTTCAGCAACACTTCTTTGTAATTTTGTTTACTTAAAAATGCCTAATGCGGGGCTTCCCTGGTGGCGCAGTAGTTAAGAATCTGCCTGACGATGCAGGGGACATGGGTTTGAGCCCTGGACTGGGAAGATCCCACATGCCACGGAGCAACTCAGCCCGGGCGCCGGAACTACTGAGCCTGTGCTCTAAAGCCCGCCACCCACAACTACTGAAGCCCTCACACCTGGAGCCTGTGCTCCACAAGAGAAGCCATAGCAACGAGAAGCCTGCGCACCTCAATGAAGAGTAGCCCCCGCTCGATGCAACTAGAGAAGGCCCGCGGGCAGCAACGAAGATCCAAGACAGTCAAAAATAATTTTTTTTTTAAATTAAAAAAAAAAGGCCTAATGCCTAAGATATTTAAGAAGTACATCTTGCATTCCAAGTTTTGAAATAAAAATCCCTGTTATATGTAAGTTCTCTTGACATTCAATAGCATCAGGAACAAGCAGGATGACTATTAACTAAAGTGTTTATCTGGAAATACAACCACTGTCAGATTATAGGAAGCTATGAAATGGAATTTGGCATTGGCGATTCATGTAAATAAGTACAGTGAGTTAAAGTGACTTACTCAAAGCCAACATTACTTCTAATCACGAATCCACTTACAGCAAAAGAAGTAAGTCAATGAAGTGGCGCCCCCAGGATTCTCTGGTTTTACAATGCTCCACATAACCCAGAAGTAGCTGATCTTCTGGATGGTAGAATAAATGACCTATTGAAGGATGAGGCACAGTACCAGCTGGGAGACACCACCTGGTGATACTGAGGTCCTGTCCTAAAGAATGCAGTAAGCCATGACGGTGCTGCCAGAATTCATGGGTCCAGGCACCAAGGGAGAGTAGTGAAGCATCTCTGGCTGCTACACCCAATGACCCTGCTCTCCAAATGTTTGCTTCCCTGCTCTGTGACTTTGAATCAAATCCTTTTCGGCTTCAAGCAGCAAGAGTGACTTCTGTTACCTGCAACTGAAGCCTGACTGGTATGCTTACTGAATCAGCATCCCTCAGGGAGGGTTCTGAGCATCTGCCTTTTTTTTTTTTAACAACCTCTCCAACAAATCTTAAGCTAAAAAAGTTTGAAATCAATTGATAAACATTGTTTGCAGTAACTACAAAGTTAGTTAATTCAGGTAGATAGCTTTGAAAGACACTTTGCCCAGGCCACGGGGAAACTGGATGCCCCATTCCTGCCCCACGATAGAGAGCACCTCTCTAGCAACTGGAATTTGCTTACAGAATGTGGAGATGAACTGGGAACTGGGTAAAGATGATGGCAGCCTGGTCCTAACGTGGGATTATCTGGATTCAAACCTTGCCTCTGCCACTCACTAGCTATGTGGCTTTGGGTAAGTTACTTTAACTCACTGTGCTTTGGTTTCCCTATCTGCAACATGGGGAGAGTAACAGTTATCTACCTTACATTGTTGTTCTAAGGATTAAATGGGTTAATACACATACAGGACTTAGAAGGGCTATCTAGCACCTACTAGGCACACAGTTAAGTGTTAGCTATTCAAAACACGTTACCTTTCAGAGTTATGAAAAATTCCCTCTCTCTCTCTCAGACACACACACACAATCTCATCTGAGCCTCAAAATAACTCTTTCTTAAGTGAAGCAACGAAGGCCCAGAGAGGTTAAGTGACTTCCTCAAGGTCACACAGCAAGTGACTAACAAAGCACAGCTACAATGGGGGCTAAGGACTCAAATCTGATTTTTCCTGTATTCTGAGTGCAGGCACTAGGTCTCCTCCACACCTGGCCCTGAGGAGGTCACACACAGCTCTGCACCCTGCGGGCCTTGGGTGGGAAGTGACTCATCCATTGCCCATGGTTCTAGAAACGGTGTGTGCCAGAACAGTGATGTTATTAACATTTTGCCCCTCAATTTCTTTTCAATGTTCTTCCCAGAAATGGCTCTAAAATACCAGATCCCCATGGAAACCACAGGAAAGACTGCCTACTGACTCTAAGTGAAATTCTGCTACGACCGCTCCCTTGATAACAAATGGATGTTATTAAAAGCCTGGCTCTAACAGACGCCTGCCGTAGTATATCGTGGTGAAAGCCATGCTCTCCTTGGACTGAGAGGGTGAAAGAAATAGTTACTTCTCTGATGCCAGGCTATGTGGTCAGCTTAGAAGGAAGGAAAAAGTAATGTGATCCCCAACTGTCACGACCAGACACACAGGACAAGGTGCTTTCAATATATGTTTGCAACAGGTGACCAGAGTGAGGAACCCACCAAGAATGTGACAGTGACAATGATTCAATCAACTCGTGATAATCTCTGCTATCTCTGGAAGTCATCTGTAATGTGCTTTCTAGACCAAAAGGTGAAAGAATAGTAAGGCTTAGAGTGGAGGCTTGCGAGACTGCTAAAGAAAAAGGACAGTACAACCTAAACGAGAATTATATACCTTTTCTAAACAGTACTGTTTGCAAAAGGACAGGTATAATCTGAAAAAAGAACAGAATCCAGTCAAAGGGAAAAATGCAAAGAGCAAGAATTTAGCAGCACTTTACCAGCATTACCCAGAGATCCTGCAGGGGATGGGAGGAGACCTGACCTTCCAGACCCCTGCAGTAACAGGAATTGTTCCTTCATTAAATACTCGAGGCACGTTTGTTGCGTGCCTACACTGTGGCAGACACTGTACTAGGCAAGGCAGAGAGAGCTCACAGGCTAGTGAAAAGAAATAGAAAACAGACTTTACACAAATGAATACACAAAATCATTTCAGATAGTGATAATTGCTATGAAGGAAAAAAGTGGTGAAGTAGCCTGACGCTGACTGGGGCGGGCAGCTTCCGACACATGACCAGGGAAGGATTAGTTGACCTGTCAGGGAGCTAACAGCCAAGAGAAAATACGGGGCGAAAGGGTCAAATCAGAGCAAATGGAATGTGAGGTCCCTAAGGAAGGAATGAGTTCATCCTGCTCGGAGACAGAAACGTCACAGGGGAGGCAGGACGGGGAATGGCTGGGAGTGGTGGAGCTGGAATCACAGAGGCAGCCAATCAGACCCCGCAGGGCCTTGTGGGCCAGAGTAAGAACAATGGATTTTACCTTAAGTACATGTTGAAGCCAGTGTGAAGTGGTGATGCTGGTGGTTTTAAAGAAGGGAATGCTGGTTTATATTTTTAAAAGATCACTCTGGCTGCTTTGCACAAAAAACACTGAAAGGTGGGAAGGGGACAAGGAAAAAAGGAGGGAACCTATGAGTGGTGGTGGCAAGGCTTCTCCACGACCCGGATGAAACACAGCCGGCCCGCTCTCCACCGGTTCCACATCTGTGCACTTTTTTTTTTCCTTAAGTTATTTTTATTTATTTTTTTAATTGGGGTATAGTTGTTTTACAATGTTGTGTTAGTTTCCACCATACAGCGAAGTGGAGTTCCCTGTGCTATACAGCAGATTCTCATTAGTCATCTATTTTATTCATACTAGTGTATATATGTCAATCCCAATCTCCCAATTCATCCCGCTACCTTTTCCGCCCTTGGTGTCCATGCATTTGTTCTCTACATCTGTGTCTCTATTTCTGCCTTGCAAACAGGTTCACCTGTACCATTTTTCTAAATTCCACATATATGCGTTAATAGACGATATGTTTTTCTCTGACTTACTTCACTCTGTATGACAGCCTCTAGGTTCATCTATGTCTCTACAAATGACCCACTTTTTATGGCTGAGTAATATTCCATTGTATATATGTACCACATCTTCTTTATCCATTTGCCTGTCAATGGGCATTTAGGTTGCTTCCATGACATGGCTATCGTAAATAGTGCTGCAATGAACACTGGGGTGCATGTCTTTTTTTTTTTTTTGGTACACGGGCCTCTCACTGTTGTGGCCTCTCCCGTTGTGGAGCACAGGCTCCAGATGCGCAGGCTCAGCGGCCATGGCTCACGGGCCCAGCCGCTCCACGGCACGCAGCATCTTCCCAGACCAGGGCACGAACCCGTGTCCCTTCATCAGCAGGCAGACTCTCAACCACTGCGCCACCAGGGAAGCCCACATGTGTCTTTTTAAGTTATGGTTTTCTCTGGATATATGCCCAGTAGTGGGATTGCTGGGTCATATGGTAATTCTATTTTTAGTTTTTTAAGGAACCTCCATACTGTTCTCCCTAGTAGCTGTATCAATTTACATTCCCACCAACAGTGCAAGAGGGTTCCCTTTTCTCCACACCCTCTCCAGCATTTGCTGTTTGTAGATTTTTTGATGATGGCCATTCTGACCAGTGTGAGGTGATATCTCATTGTAGTTTTGATTTGCATTTCTCTAATGATTAGTGATGTTGAGCATCCTTTCATGCGTTTGTTGGCCACCTGTATATCTTCTTTGGAGAAATGTCTATTTAGGTCTTCTGCCCATTTTTGGATTGGGTTGTTTTTTTGATATTGAGCTGCATGAGCTGCTTGTAAATTTTGGAGATTAATCCTTTGTCCGTTGATTCATTCACAAATATTTTCTCCCATTCTGAGGGTTGTCTTTTCATCTTATGGTTTCCTTTGCTGTGGAAAAGCTTTTAAGTTTCATTAGGTCCCATTTGCTTATTTTTATTTCCATTACTCTAGAAGATGGGTCAAAAAAGATCTCACTGTAATTTATGTCAGAGAGGGTTCTTCCTGTTTTCCTCTAAGAGTTTGATAGTGTCTGGCCTTACATTTAGGTCTTTAATCCATTTTGAGTTTATTTTTGTGTATGGTGTTAGGGAGTGTTCTAATTTCATTCTTTTACATGTAGCTGTCCAGTTTTCCCAGCACCACTTATTGAAGAGGCTGTCTTTTCTCCATTGTATATTCTTGCCTCCTTTGTCATAGATTAGTTGACCACAGGTGCGTGGGTTTATCTCTGGGCTTTCTATCTTGTTCCATTGATCTATATTTCTGTTTTTGTGCCAGGACCATACTGTCTTGATTACGGTAGCTCTGTAGTACAGTCTGAAGTAATGGAGCCTGATCCCTCCAGCTCCATTTTTTTCCCTCAAGATTGCTTTGGCTATTCAGGGTCTTCTATGTCTCCATACAAATTTTAAGATTTTTTTTGGTTTAGTTCTGTGAAGAATGCCATTGGTAATTTGATAGGAATTGCATTGATGAAATACAGCCCGCCCGCTATCCACAGGTTCCGCATTTGTGGATTTCAATCTGCAGCTTTCCACCCACGGTTGGTTGAGTCCACTGATGTGGAACCCATGGAGGGCCGACTGTATTGTGCCATTTTACATGAGGGAGCAACCATGGAGCGTGGTATCCGTGGGGGATCCTGGAAACAATCCCCCACAGGTACCAAGAGATGACTATACCTCTGGGGGTATCCAGCTTTCTTTCCTCCATCTTAATGCTGAGGAAGGCTGCATGAACCAAGGGATGGATCTAGTCAAGAACAGAGCAGTGTTTGCCCTGCATGAGAACAACAGGCCTAGAGGACAGGTCTCTGATGTCCCCAAAAGTCTCTCTGGAGGGCTAGAAATGGTAAATTTGTTCATTATAAAGGCAGAACTGGGTGACGGCCAGGTTCAGAGCTGTCCCCCTTGACCCATGTCCCCCTCCAGTACTGCCCCACTTCTCTGTTCCTTTTACCATACCACTCTGCCTCCTTCTTCCCTTTCCCTCCTGAACCATTCCAAGTAGGCTTTCATCCCCATCACTCCTCTGAACTTGCTCTGAAGACATTGCCGAAGCCAACGGTCATCTCAGTCCTCAGCTTACTCAACTGATCATCAACATCTGATGTGTCAGAGCCCTCTGTCCCTGCTGAATCACTTTCTTCTCTGAGCTTTCCTTGTCTTCTCTTCCCTCCCTGACCAACCCCTCCCTCTGTCCTCCTTCTGGTGTCCCTTCATCTCCTGACCTCTAAATGTAAAAGCTCCCAGGGCTATGTCCCCCTACTTCTTTTCTGTCTACACTCATTCTCTCAGTGATCTTCTGAGTCCTGTGCCTTTAAATACCGTCTATTAACTGAGGTCTCCCCATTTCATACTCCCAGCCTGAACATCTGCCCTGAATCCCAGTCTCCTTTATCCAACTCCTATCTGACATCTCCTCTTAGACATCGAACTGGCATCTCAAATTTAAGATTGTCCAAAATAAAACTCCTGACCTTCCTCCCCAGAAGCGGTCCACCCACCATCTTCTCCAATTCGGTAAACAGCAACCATTCTTCCACGCACAGTATGTGTCCATTGTCTGTCTTCTCCACCAGAATGTGAGCTTTATGAGTGCAGGGGCTTGTTTTCTTCACTGCTCAATCACCAGGGCAGGAACAGTGCTTGGCACCTAGTAGGAGCTATTTGTTTGAAAGGATAAAACACTTCCTCAAGAAGCCTCCCAACCCCCTTTAACCAGCTAATTTCCCCCATTACATGTTCTCATAGAACTGGTACCATTCCTTGACAGCACTTTCACAGTTGCAATTGTACAGCCATCTGTGTGTGATTCTTTGAGTGATGTCAGTCTCCATCATCAGCCTATAAGCTACAAGAGAGCAAAAGCTATTCTGGTTTCAGTTACCAGCATCTAACCTGGAGCCTAAGGTTATAGAGTAGGCCCTCAATAGATAAAAATAATAATAAATATTGTTAAATGAATAAATAGGTAATACAAGCTATGTGTCCTCTCTCCAGAAAAATATACTCATATACACACTCAATGTGTGTTAGGACTCCAGGTTAGGAACCCTTTGTCTTAGTCCATTTGGGCTGCTATAACAAAATACCACAGACTGGGTAGCTTATAAGCAACAGAAATTTATTGCTCACAGTTCTGGAGGCTGCAAGTCCAATCAGGGTGCCAGCATGGTTGGGTAAAATCACAGGTCGCAGACTTCTCGTTGTGTCCTCACAGAGCAGAAGGAGCTTCGGGGGATCTCTTTTCTAGCACCACTAACCCCATTCATGAGGGCCCCACCCTCCTAATCTAATCTAATCACTCACTCACTCACTCACACACACACACACACACACCACCTCCTAATACCACCACCTCTGGGGGTTAGGATTACACCATATGAATTCGGGGAGTGGGGTGGGGGGATACAAATATTCAAGCCATAGCACCCTTGCTATATTACAAGGAGCTAAATTTACTCTGCAGTTCACCATGGTGAAATACAGGGGTATGGTGTATCGTTCCTTCCCTCTGTTTCTTCAGTCATGGCCCACAGGGAAGTAGATACCCTGACAAAATGTTCTCATTAGTTGGGACACTTCTGAATCCTCTTCTTAGAAACGGCACAAATAATGTCCAAACAGGATTGGGAGGGAGCACAGTGGGACAAAGGGCAAAAGAATAGGCTGAGAGAGAAGCCCTCCCACAGCGCATTTCTGTCATTTCTCTGCCAAGAGAAAAAACGGTGGTAATAGTTGTCTCACAACCAAATTCAACCTAATCGACTGACTGCAGCTGTTTTATGTGCACAACTACACATCATTTCATCGATTTTATAACTAGCAGCGCTAATGGAAACACACTGAGAGAACCTCATAAATATATATTCGTTCATGTAGCAAATGTTTATTGAGCATCTACTGTGTGCCACATGCTGAAAGATAATGCAGTATGGGGGACTACTTAGCACCTTTTGCCCACACTGAGTATCAGAAGCTGGTCTATAATATTTACAGCACTCAGCCTGAACACCTCACTGCAGTTATAACTAGACAGCTTCTTTCACTCAGTGTCCTATGAAGGTGGCAAAAGGACTTGCTCAGAGAAACTGTCACTAGCCTCCAGAATGAGTACTATAGACTCAACTATATATTACTGATATACACCTACAACTAACTACTACACAGAAGAGGCAATAGTGCCAACATAAGTCTCCAGCTCTTGCTCACTGAAGAGCTGATGGTAACCCCTAACTAGGGGAACTAAGTGAATAATTCTGGTTCAGGCTGGATTTGTCTTCCTGGTCCTAGGGATGCTCATGTGTTCCCAAATTTTCTGGTTCTGTACTGGAATAATCACTTCTTCCTTCAAGATCCTTTTAAATAATTACAGAAAAGTCCTTCATTTTGGTTTATACATTTGTTCAAAGTGCAATCTTTAAGTACCAAGTCTTTACCAAAAGATTTCTATACAACAGGCTCCTCAAAGGCTGGCCCTCTGCTTTACATGCTAATGAAAGTGAGGTAATAAAAGACATACTAATAAAGGACAGAGGTTCTGTCCCTTGAACCAGAGCACTCTGCATGTCTCCTCTTAGGACAGTTCTGCCTCATTCATCAGGGCCTAACTTTGCAAATAGCAGGCATGTAATACATGCTGGGTGGGTGGACAGAGGGAGGGAGGGAGGGAGGGAACCTGCCTGTAACTTCTAACTCTGTTCTCCAAATATATTCAAGGCAAATGACTATGACTTCCCCTTCCCCGAATGGTAAGTACCTGGTATGTCCCAGGCTTCCAACCACCAGTGAGTACAAACTTTTCACTTTTACAGCAATCCCAACTCTTCATGATTTAAGCACATATTCACCAAAATTAAGTCCAGCTTTTTAATAAGCATTCTTCACCAAGAACTTCTATGAATTGTCAGGGGTGCTTGCTATTATAAACTGAATGTACGCAAGCCCCCCACTAGCTTGTGAATCCTATATAAGGTCATTTTCTACTTCGAAGTCCTGATGAGATGGAGACACGCTCAGTCTCCTCGCCTTCACAAGCCCCCGTGCTCCCCGCTGGCATCAGCATCCTTCTCAGGAAGGCCCTCCTCCCCTCTGCCGGGTTCACCCTGGCTGTGCCCAACCCCACACGACTCCCGGAATTCATCACACACCTAGAGTCGACCACTGACCGACCAGCCTTGACCACTGATCAAGGCAGGCTTCACTGAAGATGAAGAAACTACCACTGACTTGTATTTGGAGAATGTGCAGACTTTCGCTTTATCTACTGAGGTGAAATTACACACCCTGAGCTCTGAGGAAGAAGTCATTGAGGCCACCGCTGATTATCACTCTCTTCCCACAGAGAACTTTTGGAGTAAAGATTGGAGTAAAGAACTTCGGAGTAAAGAAGACGTCATTGCTGGTTTTTCTAAAGAGCCTATGACTGAAGCCCCAGATGAGCCAAGCATCTTCATGGGAAGCAACAAGTCCAGCTCAGTGTTTTGTTTTTTTCAGAAAATGAAGCAGATTCTCCACTAGCTGTGACCATCACTCTACTAACAACTTTCTAAGAAGATTCTGAGCTTCTGAACAAGGTTACCATTCCATTATAGGAGTTTGAATAACTGTACAAGAATAGTGAGACATATGAGGATAAACAGAGTGGCAGGAATTGTACACAGACAGAAGAGGTGCCTCTCTTAACCATGCCCCCATTTAACATAGGCTCAATAAGTGTTTATTTGAATTGAACAGCAACCAAAAAACAGTCCTGATGAAATGGGGATTCACAGAAAATCAGAGCCACAGCCTTCAGGCTTTATCATGCTTCTGCTCCATTGCTCTGAGCCAACCACTCAACCACCAGAATTCCAACCTCTCAGGCCACTGGCCTCCACTATTCTCCTTTGATGCCCAAGACCAGCTACTTGCAAGGTTCCCACAGAGCCGTGTTGGGCCCCTAGTGACACAGTTCTTTCCCTTCATTCCCAGAGGACAGGGCTTTCAAGAGGGTGAGAGAGCAAGTAAAGGGGTGCACCGCACGAAGGGTGAGCAATGAGGAAGCACACCTCACACTGTACCTTCCACCAGTGGTCCCTCTAACCACCAGGCCTCGTTGCCAGGTCTGGTCCACTCAGCCAGGTGTCTTCCTCACTTAAGAGTGATTTTCCCTCAGGAATCTGTTTTCCTCTCCTCTAGCTAGGATAGCTCTGAGGACCCCTAGTCCATCAGACAGGCCCACACATGTCTGAACTGTAAATGAGGACAGGATTCATTTGGCTTCTTTCCCACAAGGCTCTCGAACCTCATGCAAAATAAGAGGTATGGATGGATATCTGCATTCGGTGTTCCTGAACATTCTGCAAAGGGCAATAATCCCACAAACACTCCAGGACACTTAAGGGGCAGCTTGCACGAAAACACCGCGGATCAACTCCACATGGAACATCACAAAGTCTCATTTCCAACCCAGTGGAAATACCCTGTGACAAGTCCTGAATGGGCACTGTATTAACTGGGGAGGGCTAAAGACTCACCAATGGCTCTGTGACTTAAAAAAAATACACAAGTGTGTCTCTTATGGAACAGTTCTACAATATGCTTTTCAGGCAGGCCTGCAGCTCGGCTCCATAGGGTCATTCAGGAACCCAGGTTGATGGTGGCTCTGCCATCTTCAGTGGGTGGCTTCCAAAGGTCATTCTAGTCACCATCATACCACCCAGCAGGAAAGGGGGGAGAGGTGTGAAGGAGTGGGTGGGCAACGACCCACAAGTCAGCCCTGTAAGTGACACACACCCCTCCCCTTACATTCCTACGGTGAGAACCTGGTCACATGGCTATACCTAGCTGCAAAGGACACTGGGAAATGTAGTCCCTGGCAGAGCAGCCACAAGGCCAGCTGCACCTCTGTGACTCTGAAACAAGGGACAGCAAACTGTAGCCCAGGGGTCAAATCATCAAGCCCCCACATCAAAGTTTTCCTGGAGCCCAGCTGCATCCATTCATTTACATATCGTCCATGGCTGCTTACCAGCTACAAGGTCCAAGTTGAGCAGCTACAGCAGAGACCTTATAGCCTGCAAAGCCTAAAATATTTACTGTTTGGCCCTTTATAGAAAACATTTGTATCCCTTTTTCTAGAAAAAAAGGAGAATGGATTCGGTGAGACAATTAGCAGTCTACACCTCCAAAATTTATCTCAGAAATTGCTATAAAGACACATGGCCAAAAATACTCCTGGAACCTTTTTTTTTTGGGGGGGAGGTCATACCAAAAGACTACAACAACTTCAGGACTGCTCAATTATGGACCATGCACACCACAAACTACAGTGTATCCCCCCTTAAAAGGAGAGAGGAAATTCAACATGTACTGATTGGAAAATATCCAAATATATTAACTTTAAAAAGTAAAATGCAGGGGCTTCCCTGGTGGCGCAGTGGTTGAGAATCTGCCTGCCAATGCAGGGGACACGGGTTCGAGCCCTGGTCTGGGAAGATCCCACATACCACGGAGCAACTAGGCCTGTGAGCCACAACTACTGAGCCTGCGTGTCTGGAGCTTGTGCTCTGCAACAAGAGAGGCCGCCACAGTGAGAGGCCCGCGCACCGCGATGAAGAGTGGCCCCCGCTCGCTGCAACTAGAGAAAGCCCTTGCACAGAAATGAAGACCCCACACAGTCAAAAATAAATTAATTAAAAAAAAAAAAAAAAGTAAAATGCAGAACAATACTTTTAGAGTGTTACCATTTGTGGGAAGAAAAAACCCCCAGAATTTAATACATACATAATGCTATATGCTTCCATGGGCATAAAAAAATTCCTGTAAGGATAGAAAAGAAACTGAAAACAGGTTTCTGGGTAGGGAAATCAGAAAACTGAAGGTAAGAACGGGAGGAAAGAGTACTTTTCACTATATACCTTTTTATATCTTTTGCGTTTGTACAATATGCATGTGCCATCTATTTTTAAATAATTAAAAATTAAACTGAGAAAAACCACACACAAAAAAGCGTTTGTCTTTACTTCCACTGCTAACAAACCCTTCCTCTGAAAGACACAATCACTTGTAAAAGCCACGGTAATACCCACAATCAGGTACGGTCAGTTCTATTGACCTGGGAGCCATTTTATATTGTGTATTTGCTTTCCCGTCAGATTCTCAGAGATACCTTATTTCTCTTATTTTCATAGTCAACTACAAATTCTATTTTAGTCCCCTGCTTTTCTTGAAAGTTCCTCTTTCCAAACAGCATTTATCAGTATTTATTCAGTTCTCTCACACATACTGAGTATAAAGAGAGGCAAACCTGACCTCAGAGAAAAATTAAGCACAGAGAGACAAAAGAAACAGTTCCTGATAAAATCAACAATTCTGATGAAAAATCTTGCAAGGGAGCTTACATTTCAGTTAAAAATGACAGCGATCCAACTCACACAAACTGAAGAGAAAAAGGAACCCACTGGTTTGTATAACTGGCAAGTTCGAAATTGGGGTTGGTTTGAAGCAAAGAAAGATCCAGGCTCTCAGAAATGTCCTTGGGGCTCCCGCTCTGCTCGGGTGCATTATGCAAGCAGGCCTTTCTTCTGTGGCAGTCAAGATACCCACCAGCAGCCCCAAACTCCCAGTGGCCCTAGCCCAGCAGTCCTGATGGACAGAGAATTATCCTCTCTTAATGTCAATACAGCAATTCCAGAGAACACTGTGACAGGCTATTCCTAGACTTGTCCAGGGGTGGGGTCTAAGCCTGGCCCGGTTTAGGCTACATGCCTCTATTTATGGGCCACTAGGACTATATACAATATATGACCTACACAAAGAAGAGTTCCCCAAAGGGTACTGTAGGAGTGGTAGGTAGAAATAACAGATGTCCTCTATTGCTTCTAACAAGTCATGACAACAGCCACTGGATATGTTAACATAACTATAAACCTTGCTCATCACACTGGTTAGAAGCAGGGGGTTTTCAATTTCAAGGCAAGGTGGCTGGAAAGTTCAAACTTACACACACAAGATTGTCTGACTGGTCTGCACTAGACATAATTTTGAATACCAGATTGGGAACTGCTCATAAATTGGCAGGGGAAAAAAAACAAAAACAAAGCTCCAAAAAATGTAATTTGTAAATCAGATCACAATCCTTTGGGGTCTCTGAATTCCTTTTGCTCAGGGCAAAGTATTTCTGTGGTACAACCTGCCAAAATCTATCCTCTTTAGTGTAGTCACATACTTTTTAAATGACCATCTAAAACTCAACAAAGTTATCTAAGTTTAGGGTCTGTATTTAACTCTAAATTATAAAAATAATTTAGGTTGTATTTGTATTCCTCTTACCAAAGTTGATTCACATTCTCCCAGCATCTTCCAGGTCAGCCGAGCCAAATGGATATATGGTCTTTCCTTAGACTGACTAACTGACTGACTCCTGAGGAAATGATTGCAGGTGTCCCTCCAGAGCACAAGGCAGAGGATTTGAATGGAAGTTCCGGAGTAAGCAGAAGACTCATCTAAGAGCAAAAGTTTGCACAGCCCTGTTATAAGAAACCTGCTCATTTTTACAACAGAACCATGGAGGACGTGAATGAGAGCTAGTGCTATATGCTGGTTTAATGCCAAACATCTTTTATCTGGAATTATATGATGAAAGCCAAATTTCCAAAACATCTTCAGGAAGGAAGACTGATCAAAGTATTTTAAAGCAATGGTTCCCATCTATAATTGAGACATTCTTGGGTATCCCAGATTATCAAAGAGGGACACAAAATCTTCAAAACAAAATTAATTTAGGTCAATTTTATTTAAAAACATATATAAATAGGCCAAGCAACACTTAAGCCTGAGAGGGCTGCAATCTTTGCTAAGAACAGAATGAATGGTCCAGAAAGACTAATACTTATTGCTGATTGGGCTCACAACGTCAGCCCTCTTCAGGCAGCAGCACAGTCACTAGCAAACATTTTACGGGCGCCTTTTATGGGCATTAGAGATTCACAGAGCAACGGGCTACAGCCCTACCCTCAAGGAGCTTACAGTATAGCTGGAGAGACATGAACCATCCAAAACAGACACAAAGTCCACACATTTATCATAACAAAAGCAATTACTGGCATAAGTCTTCACATTTTTTAACAAAGGAGCAGTAGGAATATCTGAGCAACTACATCAAGTTTCAACCTGACATACCAAAAAAAATTTTCTATCTATTCTTTTGTTCACTTATGCTTCAACTCAATTGAATTAAAAGAGGAAAGCATAATTCCAAGCCAAATGTACCATCATAACATTTGCTGTCTCAGATGAAGGGGTGGATTGTTCACGTCCTAGAATTTCTCCATGGCACTACATCCAGAGGTCAAGTTCAGTAGTTCTGACTGCCAAACCGATGTACAAATTCAGACAGTGAGTAGACGGCTCCCCATCCCACCTCAGGATCCATACTGATAAAATCATTCAGGTTCATTTTGGAATCTACAAAAATACATGAAAGAAATGTCCACTGAAAGCACAATTCTGGCTTAACAGCAATAAAACAACCCAGAAGACCAAAAGTAGGGAAAATTATTCAAATGTTTCATAAGGGGTCAATATCACTTCTCTGGTATTCTTGTCTCAAATGTATGACATCAATCTAATCATGACAAAACATCACACAAACCCAAACTGAGGGACACTATTCATAGTCAATGACCAGTACCCTTCAAAAGGGTAAAAGTTGTAAGGAAGAAAAAAAAAAAATTGTCACAGACTGAAAGAGAATGAGATGAGGAGACATGACAACTACATGTAATATCCTGAGTTAGATTCTGGACCAGAAAACAGAAATAGGAGGAAAAGTTACAAAATTTAAGTAAGGTCTATACGTTAACAGTACTGTGTCAATATCTTCCTACTGATTTATTATTTTCTTGATTTAGATAATTACACTATGGTTTTTCTCAGATCCCCCTGGAATCTGAGTAAGGGGTATATAGGAGTTCTCTGTACTGTTTTAACCAATTCCCTAGCAATCTAAAGTTATTCCAAAATAAAAAGTTAAATGAAAAAATGCATAAATAAGCAAACTGCCAGTTTACTGGATACAGCTGCCAATTTACAGGACATACAGAGGATACAAAAGGATACAATCAGCAAAATCCAGACCATTTCTCCCAGATTCATTTCTTCAACAAATAAATTACAAGAAAAAAAAAAAAAGAGTCGGACTAGGAATCTCTACATATTAAAAAAGACCCTAAAGAGACACATACCAACCAAGCACGACGGGGGGGCTTTATCTGGACCTTGATTCACATGAACAAACTACATGAAAAAAGATTATGACTTCATGAGATAACTGTGATAATCTCAACACTGACTACAGAGATATATGTTGATTTTAAAGAATTATTGTTAATTTTTTTAGATGTAATAATGGCATTGTGGTCACGTATTTTTTAAATTAATCCTTATATTTTAGAGATCCATACTGAAATATTTAGAGTTGAAAGGATATAATATCTGGAATTTGCTTCAACATAATACAAGAAGGGGGAAAGTAGATGGGATATAAGTGGATGGGATATCAGCCATGAGCTGATAACTGCTGAAAGTCTACTGTTCTGCCTAGTTTTGTATATGATTAAAATTTTCCATACTACAAATTTTTAAGTGTATACAGGGATGCTTCTACTCATCAAAGAACTGTTATGGGAACTGCACTTCCACCATAAACTGCCAGAAAAGTGGACAAAATATATTTAGCAACTGTTTCCAGACACCAGACAATGGGCAACACACGACTGACTGCTAAGAAAAGAGAAACAAGGGCAGGAGCTGTAGGATCCCTCCAGCTCACTGCCCGGAGGGCTGTTTCCAGACCACAGCACGGAGGCAGGGACACAAACAGCATGGGAGTTTTTCCCGCCAATGGGAAGACAGAGCTCTAAGTTCAGGAGGGCCTGGCAGCTACATGTGAGGGACATAGTGTGGGAGAGGAGAGGACTACGCAGAGAGTGTCCCGGATTTCTGCAGAGGGAACTCACTCCTCTACCCCTAAGTCTTTGGTTAAGGACTAATCTCATAAGGCCAGGAAAGAAGCACCGTAAAGCAGTCAGTCTAATAACTCCCAGAACTTCCATGGTCCCCACCAGCCAGGGTAGAGAGAACTCATAACACCTGGGCATTTGGTAGAATCCTCAGAAGGGTCACACCAAAGCAGTGGGGCTAAATTAGCCCTGGGTGAAAGGCTGCTTCAAACCTGCACTAAAAAAGCCTAAGACCAAGCCCTGAAAGGATCCAGCTGACCCCCAGGAATTTAAGTGCATGACAGAACCAAATCCAACACTGTTTTTAAAAGTACCTCAAATTCCCAAAGCCCGGCACCCAACCAAGTATTACGAATCACACAAAGAAACAGGAAAATATGACTCAACGCCAGGAGAAAACTCAATCAACATTCACAGACAGAAACGACAGAGATAACAGAATCAGCAGACAAGGACCAGCTATTATAAACATGCTCTGTATACTCAAAAGGGTAGAGTAAAACATGAGCATGACAAAGAGGGAAATGGAAGATATTAAATCAGCCCCAAATGGAATGTCTAGAGATGAAAAAATAAAATATGTACAATGAGAAAAAAAAAGCACTGGATGGGGTTAACAGCAAATGAGTTAATGAAGAAGAAAAGATCAATAAATTTACAGACAAAATAATTATTCAAAATGAAGCACATACAGAAAAAGTCTGAAAAAAAATGAACATCATTGACCTAAGAGAAGTAACAAGCCATCTAACATACGTGTAGGGGAAGGACAAGAATTTTTTTTAAAAAGGGGGAGAGGTCAGAAAAAATATTTGAAGAGGTACTGGCCAAATGTTTCCAAATTCGATGAAAACTATAAATCCCGCAATCTAAGAATCTTAACAAACCTCAAGCTGAATAAGCCTAAAGCAAACTATGCTACCGTCCATCACAACCAAATCCCTGAAATCGAGAGATAGAGAGAAAACCTTAAAAAGCAGCCAGAGCACACTGCATTTAGAGAAGCAAACACAAGAACAACGGCATGCTCCTTGATCAGAAACTCAGCAAGCAGAAAACAAGCGAGACACCTTTAAAAAATGGAAAGAAAAAACATGTAAAACTAGCATACATTACCCAACAAATATATCTTTCAAATGTGAAGGTAAGCACTTAGGATACAGAAAACTAGAAACAGAGTCATTCCCACCCTTACAACAAGAAAAGCTAGATAATCAGCAAAAGCAGGACTTCTGTTGAAGTCATCAGAGGGCCAGGGATGCACGATGACCAAGGAATCCAAAATAAAGGAAAAACAGGCGCCTCCCAGGAGAGATGGGGCAAAAGTTCTTGCTTACCTGGGGTAGATGCCAGACTCCATGTAAGTCAGCTAAAATCTTTAACAAATGGCTAAAGGAAACCTCAACTTCTGAAATACAACTGTATTCATTTTCTAGGGCTTTTTAATGTAAGTAAATAAAAGAGGATTACGATCTGCAAGCATTCATTACCTAATAACATATAAAAATAAAATAAGAATTTTTTTAATTTTTAAAGATAAATGTATAACAAATCAGCACTTGCCTATAATCTCCCCAAGAGGCACTACAACATTTCTGTTTACATAACACTGGTCCTCCAGCTGGGCTCAAATTAGCCAGTGTTACTATAACACGTCATCTGAGACAAGGAGATGAGAGGTAAATGCGGACAAAAGGCAGCAAAGGGCTCAGAAAGAGAACGGGACAAATATGGTAGACCCTATAACTCAGCCCAAGACTTGGGAAACGTCCTTAAGAACTGAACCATCTGTAGCTGGTACTGGAACTGAGCCTTCAGAGCAAGGCTGCAAGACTGTGACTCTCCGTTTCCTTCTTTTTTCAGGGAGGGGAGAAAAAAAAAAAAAGAGTTCCTTTATTTAAAATACACTAAATGCTGAATTGAAAATAGTGAGCCTGCAGACACATGACCACCAAAATTATTAAATGTATAGGCTTTATTGTAATGTGCAACACATCAAATGTACTAAATTTTAAGCCCTAAAGGCCAATTCCATAACTAAATGCAGGGGACCAAGGAAAACTGCTATGAAAAAAACAAAGCTGCATCAGTTTAAAGTTTGATGTCTTCTTGAACCATTTTTTTCTTTTTTAAGCTTTTTTTTAATATAAAGCAATACTAATTAGCTAAAGGTAATTCCTCTGTCTCCTAACTTCAAATACATTCCTTTGATAAACACAGGGCTTGAAGTAATGGATTTACCACACGAGAGAACATGAACATGTGGTTAAATTACTACACGAGAAACCAGTATGTTTACCCCACATTCAGAGCAGATTCCTTTGAGTTCCAATATCAACCTCAGGAGGCCCCTGATGCTAGTTACATAGAAGGGGTTGGCACAAAGCCTGGCACCTTTGCCAGGCACCTCTTGGGAAGTAGTCATTAAAACCCAAAGGAACAACCGGGGCTGACAAGGTGTTTACTGAAGGTCCACGACATGTCAGGCTCTGTGTTAGTGCTCACATGTAAAAGAGAAACAGGGAGCCATGCAAGCATTGTCCAGACCACGCCGTGCAGCAGGGTGTGTGAGACTGAAAGCAAGACCCATGATGCCTTTTCCTGACCTGAGCTATCCCAATTCTAATGCTGAAGCTGGGAACCAGGTTGGTGAACCCAAAGAAACTCCAATATAAACTTTAAAAATCATGAGAGCTTTTCACAGAGAGCCTCAAAAATCAGAGCTGGAATCCTCTTTCAGTGTTCACTCACTTCAAATACACCAAATATATTTTTTACTTTCTCCCCTGCTGAACTCTGAATACTAATGTCCTATTTTTCTGGCATCCTTCACGGCTTACAGAGCATTTTGACTCAGAGGATGTTTCACCAATAAGTGGCAATGTTGCAAATTAATTCTCACCATAAATAATGTTTCCAACTCAGGTGAATGCCAAACAATAGTAACACGGTGAAGAATCCTTTACCTACTTAAGTCTCAAGAAATTCGTAACTGGACTGATGCCTGAAAGCACAGAAATGAGACGAGTGGGGCAGTAAAACCTGCTAGCTCTCACCTCCTCCTAATGCAGATTTTGTCACAGAGTCAGTGAAACGACATTTCACATATCCCAAAGATGCACTGGGGACTTCCTTCACCATCACATGACACCCACCACGGCAAGGCGCTACTAGTCCCCCCGTTAAGCGGCACAAACACGCAGATCTCCCCAAGTCCAGGGCGCGAGCAGCAGGTACACCCAACATTCCAGCAATGGGGTCGTGGTTCGGCTCCCTCATGCCTTGCCTCTCCCATGAGTTCTGGTGCCTTCCGGTGCTGCTCTCTGTGCCTTAATTTCTGAATCTGATAAACATAAGAACTATACTCCCTCTTACCTCTTACCACTCAGGGAGTCTTACCCAAAGAACAATGCACTTCTTGTCCTTGGTTAAGGGAACACGCTCATCTGCACAGTGATGGGAAACCCCTCTGAGAGGGCGTCCTTGGCTCACCTCCAGTCTCAATGCAGGGATATGATGGAGGAGGTTCTCTCCAGTTCCCACTGGAGTCTTTCATGTGAGATCGGTCAGAAGCAAAGTTCTTCAAATATGAATCTGCGCGGATCACTCTAAATTTCCTGTACATAAACCAACATTCGTTTATATCACAGTTGAAATTCTAACTCAATTCTCATATAGACTCATTTTCTATGACATGCACAAAACTAGACAGGCATTTCTGTACTATTAGTGACACACAAATATATATATAGCTTTAATACCTGTTAAAGACGCCATGAGAAATGATCAGCTGAAATCCCAAACTACAAAGGCATGGAAGTACAGCCGGTTGCCTTTACTTGCTCAGTGTTATGTACGAGGGGCAGAGGGCGTAATGTCCGGGTGCTGCCGTCACAGCCCTCTGACTTCTGTCATCGCCAGGCATCCAGCTCCGCCACCAACCAACCACCCACCCAAAACGAAGAGTATGAGAGAAATGCCCAAAACGACTGTTGGAAAATGTTCTGGATCTCATCACACAAATTTTTAAAGACTGCCAACCTTTTATACAACGGACAACCTTTAAAACTTTAAAACATTTTGAATCTTCTGTAGAGCACATGATTCTCAAACATCAACTCAATGGTGAAGACAAGTGATCTTTACAAAACCAATGCAAAAACAAACACCCAAAGTAACTGTCTAATTGTCAAGGTCCAACTTCAGAAAGTAAGGTAAATCCACCCTGAATTTCCTCACCTTCTGAACTGTGGATGGATGTCCTCATCAGACTTAAAGGCATCTTCCACATAAGTATCAAAGGGGCAGGGAAATGGCAGGACAGTGTCAAGATCATAAATGAAGCTCTGTCCTCCACTTGAAACATGAAGCAAGACAACATGGTAATCCTAGAAGTAAAAGTTGCTGAAGTTAACCAGGTTACCTTATGATGGTGTATTCCAAGGTTATAGTAATAATGCATATATATCATCAAAAACAGATACAAGGGACTTCCCTGGTGGTCCAGTGGTAAATAATCCTTACAATGCAGGGGACATGGGTTCAATCCCTGGTCAGGGAACTAAGATCCCACATGCTGCAGGGCAACTAAGCCCGTGCGCCACAACTACTGAGCTCGCACGCCCCAATTAGAGAGCCTGCATGCCACAAACTACAGAGCCCATGTGCTCTGGAACCTGTGCGCCACAGCTAGAGAGAGAAAACCCGCACACCACAACTAGAGAGAAGCCCGCATGCCCCAACAAAAGATCCCACATGCCTCAACGAAGATCCACGTACCGCAACTAAGACCCGACACAGCCAAAAATAAATAAAATAAATAATAAATCTTAAAAAAAATAAAGTTGAAGGCTTAAAAACAAACAAAAAACCATATACAAGACTAAGACAGTCCTCCTTATAATAGCAAAATAAAGCAAACACAAAACCCTGAAAACAGACCAAATGTCCAGCGACAGGGAACAGTCAAATAGTGGAAATGTTCATGTACATTAAATGTTCACCTTTCGATCCAGCAATTTTACCATTAGGGATCCAGCCTATAGAAAAATGGCCACATGCATGTAAAGGTATATAAACAAAGCAAATCTCTGCAGCACTGTTTATAACACTGAAAATTCAGAAACAACCAGAAGTCCACCAAGAGGGGAATGGTTAACAAACCACGATGCAGTCATAAGATGGAGTCCTACGCAGCTGCTAAAGAGAAGTAGGTAAATTTTTGTGGAAATTGGACTAAGTCCATGTTACACAGTTGGATGGAAAAAGCAAATTGCAGATTATGTATATTATTTTATTATTTTTTTAATTTATGTGTATATAAAGACAGACATGTGCATTCAGAAGTACACATGCATGCATATGAGTACAGAGAAAAAAGTCTACAAGGATATCCTCCAAACCATTAACAAACGGGACAGCTTGAGGTGAGCCTGGAGAGGGGAAGGACTTTAAAATGCGGTTGTTATTGGTTTTAAGTCAGCCAAGCCCTAATATGTAGCCATTAAGGAAGAAGAATACAGAGAGCTTCTCCTGCACAGCTGGGTCCCAGCGCACAGGTGAATTCTCACTCTCACTCCCGGACACGGGGCACTGCCCAAACCAGCTAAGGGCTGGAAGGGACGTCAGGGAGGTTTATCAATGGACATGAGGGCAGTGTGATGCTTAGAGCTCCTCAGAAGAAAAACGCTCTCACAGAGAACAGCACTGCGAGATAAAAAGTTCAATCACATCAATACAATGTTAGAAATACCATCTGATATTTCTAGTACTTCAGAGCTTACAAAGCACTTTCTCAAACGATGTTTCATTTGACCCTGTGAGGTGGGGAACATAATTGAGACTGGAGATGTTGTACCATCAGAGCTGAAAGTGCTTCCTTTGGCTCCAGTTCTATCTTAGAAATCAGAATAGCATCAGAAATGAAAGCTTATTCCCTGTCCTCCCCTTAATGCATCCTACCCTCCAGATACATGAACTAAGCGCTGCTCCCCCGGTAACAGTCCACGACTCCCTTCCCCCGGCTTGCTCACGTTACTCGACCCCATCTGCACCACCTTCTCCTCCGCTCTCCCCACATCTGTCACTCAAGCTCCAACTCAAATGCTTTCTTCCCCATGAGCCCATCTTTCATCTTTTCCCACCCCTGCCAGAAGCAGTCTCCGCCGTATCCAAAATTTGTTTCTCTCTTGACATCTTCTACCCTATATTACAGTTTTTTTTTAAATATGTACTCCTTATTTTTTTGTGGGAAACCATGCTATTAAAATACAGATACGAAGATGAGAAAGATAGGTCCTTACCCTCAAGGAGTTCCTAGAGAAGCGAGGGGGAAACACAGGTCAACTGCTGCAGAACGGTGAGATGATGAGGTAATTCAGCGGAGGTGGGAGAGCGTGCAGGCACAGGCGCCTGAAGCGGGGTCACCTGGCTCAGCCTCAGCCCCACCACTAGCCATTCCTCCTCTACAGGACGGAGATAACTGTGGTGTCTACCTCACAGTATTACTGAGAGAATTAATGAGACTACTATGTAAATAATCAGCCTTATAAAAAGCCAACCAAGGGCTTCCCTGGTGGCGCAGTGGTTGAGAGTCCACCTGCCGATGCAGGGGACACGGGTTCGTGCCCCGGTCCGGGAAGATCCCACATGCCGCGGAGCGGCTGGGCCCGTGAGCCATGGCCGCTGAGCCTGTGCGTCCGGAGCCTGTGCTCCGCAACGGGAGAGGCCACAGCAGTGAGAGGCTCGCGTACCACAAAAAAAAAAAGCCAACCAAGGCAAGGGGTGTGTGGGCGGGGAGGAAAAGGCAGGCAACTGCTAAGGAGCATTTCACTGAGGAAAGGCTGCCGTCACTGCCTCTTGCCTGAAGGGGAGAGCTTCCCAGAAGGAGGACACAACTTGTGGAAAAGCACAAACAGGGACTTCCCTGGCGGTCCAGTGTTTAAGACCCCACACTTCCACTGCAGGGAACGTGTGTTCATCCCCTGGTCAGGGAACTAAGACCAGGGAACGAGGCACAGCCCAAAAAAAAAAGAGAGGAAAAGGCATAAACAAGGAATACCCTTCTGGTTAGCTCGGGTCCATATTCCTACATAACAGATGGCTGGTGAACTCGAGAGGGAAAGCAGGCCTCAACTAGGAGTCACCTTCACGGCAGAGATGCGGAACCAAGGAATGCAGATTCCAGCAATAGCCTCACTCTCTGAGTTGGGTACAGAGCTTGTCCAAATGCCTGGTAAAGACCCAGTGGGGCTAGAGGCAGGGATGTCCACTTAGAAAGTGATCTGTTTCTCTGGGGATCGTGCCTCTACCCACTTAGGGAAGCCTACCCATTCCCTGCAACAGAACAGCAGTGAGGCCCAGATCAATCTGCCAGAGACTTGCTCCACATAGAAAATCTGTGGGGAGACTTCCTGAAACAAGGTTCCCCACACTGAGCCGCCATGAGCTGCTGTGTAAAGGGGGACAGGTCCTTTCCCTACGAGCTTCCTGAAGACAGGAAGCAAGACCGTGACTCAAAATCAGCTGAGCACTTCAGCAATGGGCATGATTGCTAGGGCAGATGGACAGTCCGCAACTGGGGTTATTGTAGCTCTGCTAACAATAATAGCTAACTCTTCTGGAGCACTGGTACCAGATACCAGGACAATGCTTCAAATGCATTATTTCACTAAAGCCTCCAGTGACCAGAGGAAGACACCGAAGAAAGAGCGTAAATAACCTGTCCAGCTCACACAGCCCACCAATGGGAGGACTGGGGTTTAACCCCCATGTGTCCAACTCAGCCTGCACTCCTAACCCAACACTGCTGGATTTGGGCTTCAATGTTAGAGCAGAGGATCCCCTGCTGGTGAAGGAAGCAAGAGCATGAGGCCAAGGATTTCAGTCTATTTGTGCCTGGCATATAAGAGGCACTCAATAAATATATGTTAAGTAAATGAATGAAGCCAATTCAAATGATATCTTATTCTAAATAAGCATCAGAAACCTGATGTTTGTTGCATTATCATGAATGGAGTTTTACTTTATCTTCATGTTTCTTAGCATAAACAATTCCATTCTTCAGGGGACCAGTTTAAGGTGACATATGGATGTGTACTGGAAAGGACCCAGCCCTGCCAATGATCAGCTTAATGTCCCTGAGCTATTCACTCTGCCTTTCTTGGCTTCTTTCTTCACCTGAAAAATGAAGGGGTTGGCGCAGATCCATGTTTTCCAAATGCCAGTCATGTTCACTCAGAAGTCTACTAAGAACACTAATTCCTGAACCTCTAGATCGACTAGATCAAAAACCTGTATTTTTTTTTCTTTTTTCTTTTTTTTTCTGCCATGTCGCACATCTTGCAGGATCTTAGCTCCCCGAACAGGGATTGAACCCAGGCCCCTGCCAGTGAAAGCCCTGAGTCCTAAGCACTGGACTGCCAGGGAATTCCCAGAAACCTGTATTTTTAACAATCTCTGGATAATTCTACTGTGCAGCTGGACTAGATAATGCTCAAGTTCCTTCCAGTGCTAAATAGACAAGAGTCTAGATAACAAATATATCTGCTACATCAGCCATTTAAAATCATTCCTATAATAATTTCAAAATTAAAAGAAAACATGCCCATAAGTGCTTCTACCTTAGACCAAATAACATCTATCGTCAAGAAGTCAAATTATTAATAATTATCATAGTCTTTCTCTACTGCCCCATTATTTCTGCTCTACCAAAACATAAAGACCACTCATGGATTACAAGTACTATTGCATCAGAAGCTGTGTTGACCACCTTACCCAGATCACAGGTCCATCTCCAGGTCTTGCCTGTTGTTTCCAGATAGGTATCTACAAAATACAATAACTCTCCTAAACCACAACTTCAGTTAAACCACTACTAAATTCTTTAAAGCAATACATACATGAAAAATAAAATATTTCTAGGCAACCAACAATCAAGGTGAAAGAATGA
Source organism: Lagenorhynchus albirostris (assembly GCF_949774975.1). Lineage (NCBI taxonomy): Eukaryota > Metazoa > Chordata > Mammalia > Artiodactyla > Delphinidae > Lagenorhynchus > Lagenorhynchus albirostris. The sequence goes on along the minus strand of NC_083111.1, from coordinate 66,509,435 downwards.
ATGGATAAGAAGAAATCCAAATCCTTCCAAGTGTCCTTAACAATGAAGGAGCAATAATTAATTACAAGATGTTTTCTGGAGAGTAGAAAGAGACCTAAACTAGGAACTGGAATTCCTGGCAAGTTCAAATCTTGCTTTCCCACTTAATTATTCATGGGACCTCCCTGAGTCTCTATTTCCTCATCTATAAAGCAGAGACAGCTGTCTGGACCTTGTCTACTTCACAGGGTTTCCACTGGGGTCAAACAAGATGATGTTCACAAAAGTGCTTTACAAAATATTAAGGGCTTACTTTTCTTAATACTTCATAGAAGTTTACTACAGTTCCATTAAAACTCCAGAAACAAAGAAACCTTTACTTCAAACCTGAGAATATGTGCCTCTAACTTAATTTAAAAATTAAGTTTAATTTTAAAAGCTCTAACTTAATACCTAAAGAAAGGGGATTTTATTTGCATAAACATACCATCACATATTTCCTTACCTGCAAGTAAGGGACTAAGCTCTACTAACTCAACCATGTCCTGGTAGGGAAAAAATCTCATTCAAAAACAAACTTTAAAATGTTGCTGTATTTTATAAGGCACATTTTAGAACAGTGCTAAACCCATGGTCTATTTAGCTTCTAATGTAATCCTAAATTTCCACAATCACTCCCCAACTTACCATCTTCCTCTCATTAGATATGAAGACAGCATAACACTCTTCTAAAGGATACTGGTCATGGTTTTTGATGTATTCACAGAGCTTCCAAATATTTTCTTCACTGAAATAAAGTAATTGTTTAATCAATATAATTAAACAAGAACACTCTATGTCTTTCAAATTTGCCCAAAAGACTGATAATGACATTTAAAAAAATTGGTAGAGACCTGAAATACCATCTCATCCAACAACTGGCTAACAGTTGAACCTTCTCAAAAACATCCCCAGCAAGGGACTTTGCTGGTGGCACAGTGGTTAAGAATCTGCCTGCCAATGCAGGGGACACGGGTTCAATCCCCGGTCCGAGAAGATCCCACATGCCGCGAAGCGGCTGGGCCCGTGAGCCATGGCCGCTGAGCCTGCACGTCCAGGGCCTGTACTCCACAACGGGAGAGGCCACAACAGTGAGAAGCCCACGTACCACAAAAAAACAACAACAACGGATGGATGTGAGGGACAAGAACTAACAGGACTGAGGTGGGAGACAGGGCAGAAGAAGCATGGCTCCACCCTTACAGAGGTTCCAGGTTCAGCACCACCACTGGCTAGATGTGTGACCCTGGGCAAACAACAGGCCTCTCTGTGGCTCAGTCTTTTCATGAGGAGAATGATAACAAAAGACCTATCTCCTAAGCATGGATGGAAGTACTTGGCACTAGGCCTGACATGCAGTCAGAGCTGAACAAATGGTGAGCTCCACAGCATCGGTTTGGTGACCATCTGAAGGAGGGAAAGGTAAGTTATAGAGGACCCTAAGGTTTTTTGTGCAGGGACTGGAAAGTGGGGTTAGAAGTCATTATTCAAGCAAGGGAAAGGCAGGTGTGGGTATGAAAAGGACCAAGATAAGAGTGGTGATTCAGCCACAGAGGTGGCCTAGGACAGGGGTGCAGTGTGTGGACTCCAGAGCCGAACTCTGCGTGTAAATGCCCATTCCTTCACTCACAAGCTATGTGGCCTTAGGCAAATTACTTGCATCCCTCCATGCTCCAACGTGCTCACCTTTAAAATGGGGACAACAGTACCGACCTCCTCGTGTAACTGTGGGGCTCACATTACTTCGTTGACATAAACGTCTCAGAACAATTCTTGGCATATATCAAGTGCTACGTGTAAATGTAACCACTATTATAATGACGACACGGCGGTTCAGATCCTGGTTTCTGGTACAAAAGGGACTGAATTGGATTCCGGGCTGCTATTAGCTGGGTGATCTTGGTAATGTTACTGTAGGATCTCTGCGCTTTCATTCTCTTCCAAAATTAAGATGACCTTCACATCAGTGTGAAACCACGCAGGCTTCAGCAGAATAATTTCCAAATGCTCTCTGCGGTCCACCCTCCGCCTCCAACCCCCTTCCTGGCCGCCCAAGCCCTGAGATCTGCTGACAAACGTCCAAGCGAAAGAAGCCGGGCAGAAGTAACGCACCACCGACCCTACCACTCCTGGCGAATACCGCCCCCTCCACACCCAAACGCCCACGCTCGACTCAAGGAACAAGGGCTGCCACTCCCGCTCCCCTCTCCCTCCGCCCCTCAAACCGGAACACTCGCCCGCCGAGGCCCAGAGCGGCCCCGGGGAGGGGCCGGGAAGAGGCGGGGCTCGGCTACGACGCCGCGGCCGAGCTGGCCAGGGAGACGCCGGGAGCCGACCCCGCTCACCCTCACCAGTAGCAGCTGTTGTAGACACAGGCGTCCCGCGGGGGACTGGCCGGCTGGTAGTGGGCGGCTGCGGCGGCGGAAACGTCCCCTTCCATGGCGGGCCTCGGCACAGGCCTGAGGCGAACCGACTGGAAGAGCCCCGCGGGCGGGCTTCAGCGAAGACGTCGGCGCACTAAGCGCAACGTGGGTTCGCGGGGCGGAGTGGGCGGAGCTCGAGGCCGCTGGTGGCGTCCCCGGGTGGTGGGGCCTGGGGCAGGGTAGGCGGAGCCTGGGCGAGCGGGCGCGAAGGATCCCCGCGCAAGAAGTTTGAGACGCGCGTTGCAGATTCCGGAAGGGTGGAGTCGGGGCGGGAGTGGGGGGGGTGTGGTCAGTGGGCGGACGAGCGCTGCCCTGGGTTGGTGGGGCATGTCCTGTTGGGCGGAGCCTGGGCGGGGCGAGCGACGCAATCTCCCGGCGTGCGAAGCTTGGGACGAGGTGGGCGGAGCTCGAGGCGCGCAGTGCTGGTCCCGTGAAGGTGGAGCCAGGGCAACGTAGGCGGATCCGGGGTTGGGTGAGCGGCGTGAGTTCACAGTGGGCGGAGCCCAGGGCGAGGAGGACTGCGTGGTTTCTGGTGGGCGAGACCCCCCCAGTTGGGTGGGGCCAGGGGCGGGGCGGGGTGGGCCAGGGGCGGGGCGGGGTGGGCCAGGGGCGGGGCGGGGCGGGGTGGGCCAGGGGCGGGGCGGGGCGGCACGTGGTCCTAGAGCGGCTGCGGCGCCAGGCTTGCTGGAGGTTTTGGGAACAGCGGGGTTGCAGGCAGCGTGGGGGAAAAGGGGGTCACCGGCTGGCCGCTTGAGACACGAGTCAGGGGAGGGCTTGGAGTTGGTGAACGGTGCTTCATGAGTCTCCGAGGAGTCCGAGACCCTGTAACCTGTTGCCGGCTGTGGCAGATGAGACTCGGAAGACTCCACGTGTGCAAGTGAAGTAAGAGGACCTCTGTGTGAAAAACAAAGGTTTAGTTTGAGTCTGGTGGGGAGGGGTAGCGGAGAGGATGATGAGGGGGGTTAATTCCAAATATATTGGCTCAGAAAGGTATGTTGATTTTTTTAACATAGTAAGAACAGTTTTGAGAGGGTCCTCATGATATCCTTTTTGTGTTAATCATATATTTGTTTATTTGCTGGCAGTCTGGAAGGAAAGACAGCAGATTGTTGCAAGTGTTTATCGCTGCATGCGCCACAATTCCTGAGCCTGCGCTCTAGAGCCCATGAGCGCGCCTAGATCCCGCGCTTTGCAGCAAGAGAAGCCACTGCAGTGAGAAGCCCGCGCACCACAACTAGAGAAAACACGTGTGCTGCGATGAAGACCCAACCCAGCCAATAAGAAAAAACTTTTTTTTAAAAAGTGTTTATCTCTGGTTAATGAGTGGTATGGAGGACTTTCACTTTAGATTTATATCCTTCTGAATGTTTAAATTTGCAAGTGACATATATAGCTGATCAGGGTATTTCCCATTATCAAAACTTAAATTTTTAGTTTATTTTATTGGTTTTTAGATTCTCTCAGTCTCATGAATTGTAAAGCCCAAAAGTCCTAAAGACTTTGAACATAAGTCATTGTGTCAGTTATCAGTGTATTGCCTCTCAGGTCCAAATACATACTTCAACATAGGCTCTGTGATAAAAAACTGAATTCCTTTAAGCATTTCTTCTTTAAAGTGAGCACGATGTTAAGCCTTCTCAGTTAAGTTCGCTGGAGGAAGACGCTTCCTGCAGTTTCTGGGACCTGACAAGAGTTAAGAGTGTGGTTAGGAGAGACCGGACCAGATGAAGGAGTGTGGTCATGAAAACATCCAGTGGGGTCCGCTCCAGCCACAGACCCAAACTCGGTCCTTCTGCAACCTTGCAGCTTCAGCCTGGCAATAACCTGTATGCAGCCCTCTTGACACAGAAACCAGAACCCTGCGAGGCCTGCAGGCAACCACCTGCCCATTGTCCTTCAGCAAGACTTTTGGGGGTCAGGGTCACACACTGAGCAGTCCTTCCGCCCCCCACCCCAGTATTCCCCCCAGGCCTCTTGAAGGCCTTCTGTTCCTGCTGGCTCCCAGATTCCCGTGGTTCCCCACAGGGCCAGTTGGTGATTGCTCGCCTCCACCCGCTTCTCTGCCGTCTGCCTAGCAACTCCAGACTGCCTGCAGCCTGGCTAAACCAGCAAACTTCTCTGCTGTCTGGTAGCCAACCCTTGCTTTCTCCAACGAGATCCAGACCCCTCTCAAATTTGTCCTTGCATACTCTCCCTCAGCCCTAGTTACCATATAGTTTCCTTTTATCTTACAGTTCACTTTTATCATAGTTAATTCTTGACATTCAAATTCTCTTGTTTAACCTACCATGTGGTTTCTTCTTATTGGACCCAGACTACTGCAGGACTTTGAAGCCAAACTAGGTAGGTTCTACTACTTACTATTTGTGTGACCTTGGGCAAAATTACTTCACCTCTTTATGCCTCAATTTCTTCATCTAAAATGAAGTTAATGATAATAACACCTACCTCATAGGGTTGTTATGAGGGTTGACTAAATTTATGTATATAAAGCAGTTAGAATATGTGCTGACACATAATAATAAATGTTAGCTGGGACTTCCCTGGTGGCGCAGTGGTTAAGACTCCGCGTTCCCAATGCAGGGGGCCCGGGTTCGATCCCTGGTCAGGGAACTAGATCCCACATGCATGCTGCAACTAAGAGTTCTCATGCCGCAACTAAGGAGCCCGCCTGCTGCAACTAAGACCCGGCACAGTCAAATAAATAGGTTTTTTTTTAATTAAAAAAAAAATGTTAGCAACAACAATTTATGGTATAATTTCACTCCATTATCTCCAATATACCATATACTTCTGTCACTGAGTGTCTTACTACTCCTCAGACACACTAAAACTTTGCAAAAGGTATACATATCTTCTATCTAATGTGTGCTCTTTCACTTTCCTTACTTGCAGCTTTTCCCAGGGAAAATTCATTGCTGCCTTCCATTTTTGCACAGCTTTTTTTTTTCTGTTTTGTCATGACTTTTTAGTCATATGTCTTCAATACTATTATCATCTTAAGTAACTCAACTTGACTCTACCTCTGCCATGAGCAGTTCCATGACACAGTCTTGTCTTGGTGAGACAAAAATAATAGCTCCAGAGTCAGAGACTCTAGCTCAAATCCTTTCTCAGCTACTTACTATCCTGTATGACCTTGGACAAGTCACCAACCTTTCTGTGTGTCAGTTTCTTTGTAAAATGAGAGTAATAAAAGTCGAGTGTCTACCTAATGAAGCTGTAGCGAGCATTAAATAAACTAATCTGTGCAAAAAGCATAGTACCTGGCACAACAGAAGTACCCTATGTAGTAAACAACTACAGAGTTTTGCAGTTATGATTATTATTATATTTCTCTGTGAACAGAGTATAAGCACTGTGACTGGGATAAATCCTTGTTGAATTAATGACTTTATTTTATTAGGATACAGGTGAAGTTACTGTCACAAAGAAACTCAAAAATGTAGTGGTTTAAATGAGATACAAATGCATTTCTCATATAACACCCTGAACATTTACATTCCAGAGCTGATGTAGTGTCTCCACAGTGTCTGTTACCCAGGCTCCTGAGATTTGGATGGAAAGCCATATCTTGGGTGTTGCCCTGGTCCACATATTTCAAGAATGCTCACCACCATATCTGCTATAATTGCATGCTGGCCAGCAAAATCAGGAAAAAGCAGGAGCGGAAGGTTTAAGAACAAAATCCACAAGTTGTACACATCACTTCTGCTCACATTCCACTGCCTAAAAGATAGCCACAAGGTCACACCCAGGTGCAAGGGAGATCAGGAAATGTAGGGTTTATTTTGGGCAGCCCAGCTAACATCTGAGTATGTCAAGCAGAAGGAGGGAATGAATATTGAGAGAGCCAACAGTCTCTGCCATAATGTGCTTTCTTTATGCTTCTAAACTTTGTCTCATAAGCAGGAATTACTCTTTAAATTGGAAAAAATAGATCATATTTTTTAAATACATACAATTTCATGGTAAAGGCTATAAAAAAGGATATGGTTTCAGAGGAGTAGGAGGTGCATAGACCCAGATTCTGACCTACAAATCCCAGTGATCTGGCTGTGGAAGAAATAAGAGATGTACTCACACAGCCAACACCCAGTGAAATCAGGATGTTAAAGGGCAGGGGTTTGGAGGAGGAACACATAACAAAGGAAAATATTAAAAAGGGCCATGGATGTGAAAGGGGAGATTCAGGAAGTCTATAGCACACAATACAGTCAGGTTTAATAGCAAAAAGGGCTTTTATTTTTTATTGGGGGAGGGGGTATTTTATGCTCAATATCAAGAGCTAGAAGAAAAAGATATTCCCACTGCTTGAGACCACATGATACGATAATGATCAGACAACTGAAAGAACACAGAAATACCCAATGTCTGTCTATTTTGCTTGCATTTTCTATCAAAGAAAATGATCCTCAAGCTGTAAAGAACAAAGAAAATAGCAGTAAGAAGAAATTAAAAGCCAAGATAGGTGCGGTGGTAGAAATCACCAAGTTGCCTTAAATGGGTTAAAAATCTTTAGACTCAAATGAGTTACAGTCTAGCATACGGATAGTGCTTTAGATTATGACCCCAAAGCCTTTCTTAAGGATCTTTGAGAAAATATGTTGGAAGAGATAACATAAGACTAAATATGAATAGTTGCTGTCTTCAGTTTCATAAAAGGAAAAATACATATATTCCAGACACTATACCCTTATGAACTTGAGGTCTAGTCCCAGGATGATTTGTGACCATGAAAAAAAGGTGATTATTTAGAGGCTTCTACTGGTTTGCCAAGCCCACTTCATGCCAAATGGACCTCATTTCATGCTGCTGGAAGAATTATTTGATCGTTAGAATAGGATTATAGCACAAACAGTATAATTTGATTCCCACAAAGCAGCTGTCCCAGTTATACTAGTCATGACTCAATCAGTTAAAAGTCAAAGGAAGAGAGGCTGTTTACTAGCCCATTGAACAGGAAGGACACTGAAGTGGCCCTCACAGTTAAAGGATGAGCTGCAGAAACCAGGGTCTCAAGGGACCAGAAGCAGAACTCACTTCCCCAGGCATTCTTGCTCTCCCCTCTGTCTGCTTCTCAGTGCTTGGCTTCATTCTGAGGTCACTTCACTTCTTGCTGGGGGAGGATGGCTGCTGGCAGCCCCATTTCTTACTTTCCAGGCTTGAAAACCCTAGCAGAAAGAGAAAACTTCTTTTTCCTCATGGCAATCACACAGAGTGACTTGTACCTTTATTTTTTACATTTCTGTACTGCTTGAATTTTTCACATGGGTTACTTTCTAATAACAAATTTTTTAATAAAACATTTCTAAAAAGTCAAGTTTATCAACATCAGTATAAAAAGCTACATGGACAGACTATTGCTCACTTAACTTTTCCCCTACTGTTGTACATTTAGTTTGTTTTCAGATCCTACTATTATAAATAAAGCTGCAGTCAACATCTTTGTACATAAATCTTGGTCCATGCCTCTAATTATTTATGTTTGGAGGGAGTCCTAGAAGTGGAATTCCTGGGCCTAAGATTTTAAATATTTTCCAGTTCTCTTGATACATGTTGCTATACTGCTTTTAAGAAACAAGCGTATACCTCAATATCACATTGTTATTAAAAAACAAAAATATAGGCAAAAAACCTGGCATTTCCATTGTTATTTTATTTTGCACTTATCTGATTACTACTTTCCCGTGTTAAAGGGATAACTTCAACATAAAGCAGTAAATGCTAAGGCAGCAATGTGCTATGTGAGCTCTGGGGCGGGGTGGGTGGGGGAAGCACCTCATCATTGAGGGTGGGGAGTTGGGCTGGGTTGGAGCGCAATACGATTATTACTAATCTTACTTAGAATGCAGTGGGAGGGAGGCAATAGTCCCAGGGCCCATGCCTGTGGTATTAGACTGAGGGCTGTGCACCACACCTTACATGGGAAAATTGAGAAATTGAAGTATATTCAGGGGAGGCTGAAAAAGAGGGAAACTCTGAAAACCACATCATAAAATTGTGATGTGTCTTCTTGGCTCACTTCCTGTGCCAACATACCCCCTCTTCTGGTCCTCCATCCTCCAAATCTGATAGGGGTATCTGTCTGACATGGCAGTGTCCATTATAGGAAACCACTGGTAAGGGACCTCTGGTCCAGTGGTTAAGATTCCACACCTCAACTGCCAGGGGCACATGTTTGATCCCTCGTCAGGGAACTAAGATCCCGCATGCTACCAAAACAAAATAAACAAAAAAGGAAACCACTGGTACAATTCCCTTTTCTGACCTGAAGCCTCTATACCAGATAGAGTTCTTGACTGTAAACAACAGAAACCGGGCTTCCCTGGTGGCGCAGTGGTTGAGAGTCCGCCTTGCCGATGCAGGGGACATGGGTTCGTGCCCCGGTCTGGGAAGATCCCATATGCCGTGGAGCGGCTAGGCCCGTGAGCCGTGGCCGCTGAGCCTGCCCGTCCGGAGCCGGTGCTCCGCAACGGGAGAGGCCACAACAGTGAGAGGCCCGCATACCGCAAAAAAAAAAAACAGAAACCATCTCTGGCTAACTTAAACAGGAAGTCAAATTTACTAGAAGAATGGGGATGAGGGAGGCTGGGTAGGACTTGGAGGGGAGGAAGCACGGCCAGGTCACACTGATAAAATGCTCCAACAATCCAAAAATCAGATGGTGAGAATGCCACCATTAAAGCCCCTGCCTCTGTACCCTCTGCTGCTGCCACCAAGAATAATCTCCGCCCCTGCATCTTTGGGTCACTTCTTTAAGACGTAATGCACGTCCCAGGTGGGAGCAACCTACTGATTGAGAAGAGGTAACATGCCTGAGCCCTAGTTGCCAGATTAACAGGGAAATGAAGTATCCGTCCCTGTTGGATTTCCACTGAAGGAGGTGGGCCCTGCCTAACCCAAACCCACTCAAAGAGAAAATCTCTCAGGTAGGAGAGGTGTCTGTTTAAATTTGGAGTAGCTAAAAAATGGAAAATGTCGACTATGACCCCCACCTCCATGGGATTAATGATTTTCTCCTCTTTCATGTGAAATCAATGAGATTAGCTATCAAATTTAAGTAAGGTCAGATATACCACATTCTTGAAAGAAATCCCTGTTCAAACTGATGTTTACTTTCTATTTTTGTTACTAAACAGAAAGGGACCCACCTATGACCTCATCTCAAATGAGATAATGAATTATGATTAGCTCTTACTTCAGGTCTCTTTTCTGTCACATGTGAGGTAAGAACACTTGACCCTCTTTAGGAAGTCAGGGAGTACGGGAAAGAACTTCAGTTTCCACTGCCCCTCTTTTCCTACATCAAGACATTCCTGTCGACAATAGCTAAGGCTTCAGCAAAAGAAAGAAATGACCTGCCAAAGACCAATTCCAGACCAATTCTATAAGTTCCTAAGGCTGCTGTAACAAATTACCACAAATTGGGTGGCTTAAACCTCCCCCCCCCCGCCACACACACATGCGTGCACGTGCACACACACACACACGCACACACGCACACAGAAATTTATTCTCTCCCAGTTCAGGAGGCCAGAAGCCTGAAATCAAGGTGTCAGCAGGGCTGGTTCCTTCTGGAGGTTCTGAGGGAGAATGTTCCATACTTCTCTCCGAGCTTCTAGTGGTTGCTGGCAATCCTTGGTGGTCCTTGGCTTACAGATGCATCACTCCAATTTCTGCCTCCATCTTCACATGACCTTCTTCTCTGTGAGTCTGTGTGTCAGATCTTCCTCTCCTTTCTCTTATGACACCAGACTTGGATTTAGGGTCCACCGTATATCCAGGATGATATCATTTCAAGACCCTAATTACATCTGCAAAGGCCCTATTTCAAATTAGGTCATGTTTACAGACACCAGAGTTTAGGACTTGGACGTATCCTGTTGGGGTACACAGATCAACCCACTACATCAACTAAAGGCTGAAGCAAGTATGGTAATTCTTAATGTTGTTGGAGAGAGAGTAAAGGAACAAAGAAAACCATTTGGCTGGCTCCATCTCTTGGTGTTCTGAAATTTCTATTTCTTTGCTTATTAAAAAAAAACTATATGGGAACATATATATATGTGTAACTGATTCACTTTGTTATAAAGCAGAAACGAACACACCATTGTACAGCAATTATACTCCAATAAAGATGTTTAAAAAAAAGATATTATATTTCTAATACCCTAAAAAAAAAACCCCTAAAAACTAGAATGACAGTTATAACTTCTGTGGAGGTCAATTTGGTAATATATAACAAAATCACAAATGTATATGCCTTTTGGGTGGAAGTTCTTTCCATAAATGTTTATCGATGTATAAGATGCATAAAGAAAAGTGGACATACCGTAATGGTAGACTATGTTACTTTATTTTATTTTTATTTTTTTTGCAGTACGCGGGCCTGTCACTGTTGTGGCCTCTCCCGTTGCGGAGCACAGGCTCCGGATGCGCAGGCTCAGCGGCCATGGCTCACGGGCCCAGCTGCTCCGCAGCATGTGGGATCTTCCTGGACTGGGGCACGAACCAGTGTCCCCTGCATCGGCAGGCGGACTCTCAACCACTGCACCACCAGGGAAGCCCACTATGCTACTTTAAATATTGTTCTTTCTGCTTTCATTTATATTGGGTAAACAATCTTTTTATATATATATATTTGAATTTTATTTTTTTATATAGCAGTTTCTTATTATTTATCAATTTTATACATATTGGTGCATATATGTCACTCCCAATCTCCCAATTCATCCCACCACTACCATCCCCCTAAGCAATCATCTTAAAGCTTTCTTTTCCCTATTGTAAAAGTAATACATATTCAATGCAAAAAAAAAAATCAGAAAAATTGAGAAAAGTACAGAGAAACTACACAACAACCATACTATTACCATCCAGAAATTAACCATTAACATTTTGTTGTAGTTTCTTTGGGGGCTTTTCCGATGCAAGTATACACATATACTTCTTTTTTTTTTGAATTTTTGAATTTTATTTTATTTATTTTTTATACAGCAGGTTCTTATTAGTTATCAATTTTATACATATTGGTGCATATATGTCAGTCCCAATCTCCCAATTCATCCCACCACCACCATCCCCCTAAACAATCATCTTAAAGCTTTCTTTTCCCTATTGTAAAAGTAATACATATTTAGTGCAAAAAAAACAGAAAAATTGAGAAAAGTACAGAGAAACTACACAACAACCATACTATTACCATCTATAAATTAACCATTAACATTTTGTTGTAGTTTCTTTGGGGGTTTTTCCGATGCAAGTATACACATATACTTTTTTTTAAACAAAGATATAACTGTATGGTATCTATTTCTTTGTACATTCTTAACAAGTTACAATGCACTATGCACAACTTTCTATATAATTAAATTAACACAGAGTTGCATCATAATTTTTAATGACTATTCTTCTTAAGGTCCCACTGAGGGACATTCAAGTTGTTTTCAGCTTTTTGACATTATAAATAATGCTGTGGTAAATATAATTTTTTTAAACTCTTAAAAGACCAAATTTTAAGTGCTGAATATATAGTAACTTCTGTATCTTAAATGTGCATGGAAAGGAATTCCTGATATTCCCTCCAAACTTGCTTTAGCCAGAGCCTTCTCTAAGTTAGGTACAGCTCCATCTTGCCATTAGCTCGAGCAAACAAACAAGCAACCAAATATTGGAGTCATCTTTGACTCTTCTCTTTCCCTCATGCCTAAATCCAATTAATTAGCAAATTTATGTGCTCTTTCTTCCAAAAATACCTAGTATTTGACCATTTCTCACCATTTCTCATTACCTCCACAGCTCTCATACTGGTCTGTGTCACGTCATCGCTTGCCTGGATAATTGTAGTGGCCTCCTAACTAGAGTTGCCAGATTTAGCAAATAAAAATACAGGACAACCAGTTAAAGTTGAATTTCAGATTAACAACAATTTTTTTAAGCATAAGTTTGTCCCCAATATTACATTCTCCATGCAGCAGCCAGACGGATTCTTTCAAAAAGTCAGAATAAGTCACTCCTCTGTTCAAAACCCTGTGATGTCTTTTCATCTCATAATAAAAAGCAAAAGCCTGAAAGCTGAGGCCTTGCAGGATCGGCTCCTAGCAGCTTTTTCCTCTTTGATCTCGTAGGCCCACTGTCCTCTCCTTCCCTCTGCATGCATCTCTCTTCTCCCAGATATACCTAACCTGCTTTAGGTCTTTGTTTACACTTCGTGAGACCTTCCCTAATCGCCGTTTAAAACTGCACGCTTCCCTTCACCTTCCCTACTCTATATTTCTCTGTTAACACTTACTAACTTTTAACAAACGTATCATTTAGTTTGTTGTCTTTCTCCTTTTACCAGAATTTAAGTTCCCTGAGGGCATTTTTGCTCTCTTTGTTCACAGCTGCATCCCCAGTGCTTAGAATACTGCCTGGCACATAACTGATGCTCAATCATGTCGAATTAAGGAAATGTGGTTATCCAAATCAATAAATAGCTTTTGTTTGTTTCAGTAGGGCTCCTCTCACATTCTGATCATTCAGCATGTTGCTATCTCTTTCAAAGTAGTCACGTTAACTGTTTTAATTTTTTAGAGAAGCCATCTTCTGTAATTCTGTAATGTTGGCAAACATTTATGTGTAGACACGGTTCTAAGGTATAATAAAATCTTAGAACCTCAGGTATTGTAATTAGAGTTAATACACAGATTAGGAAATTAAGACCCGGCGAGGTGAATCATTTGCTCAAGATCGCGGGATCTGTTGGCTCTAGGTACAGAACCTGCGCTTTAACTATAATACTCTGCCCGCTCTCTTTTATCTCTCTTTTTCTTAACTTGTTTGGGTTAAGCTCTTAAGAATCAAAGTCAAGACCTGTCAAAAGCCAAGTGCTTTCTCCCACTCCAGTTAAGGACTCTGCAATTCGCATTTGAATCCCGCGTGGCGGGAAGCCGAAGGCAGGTGTCGGGAGCAGCGGGGAGGAGCCGCCAGGCCCCGCCAGCCAATCACAGCGTCCGGGAGCCTCCCTTCCCCCTACGGCGTCCAAGCGCCAAAATTCCAAACGGGACGCGCGCCACTACCTGCCGTCTCCCTCCGCCGAGCTCTGCGAGCCGGCACTATCTAAGAAAAAGGAGAGAGTGGTCTCACGTCACTGTCCGCTCGCTCTACCCTGTCGGTGTGGATTCTCTTCAAGTTCGGCCCAAAGTCCTTTGCTCTACAGATGGGAGGGAAGTTTCGAGCCCGCCGTGATAGGGTGGCGACGTGGGAGGGACAGGCGGCGGAGGGATTCCGGGCGCGCGCGCTGCGGCCGTCGGCGCGGAGCTTGTGGCGCCAGAATTCGGAGCGCGGAAGAGCCTGAGCGGCTGTCGCTTGGCATCGGGTTCGTCTCCCGCCGCCGGGTTCGTCTCCCGCCGCCGGGTTCGTCTCCCGCCGCGGACGCCCGGGCGAGGAAGGAGAGAAGATGGTGGTCCTCCGCAGCAGCCTAGAGCTGCACAGCCACCCCGCCGCCTCGGCCACGGACTCTCTGGACCTGTCCAGCGAGTTCCTGAGCCTGGAGCAGATCGGCCGGAGGCGGCTCCGCTCGGCCGGCGCCGCTGAGCAGTCCGCCGTCACCGTGGCCGCCGCGGGCGTGAGTACCGGCCTGGAGCGGGCCCCCCGGGGCCGGACCTGGGGACTGCCGGCGGCCCTTTGCCCGGTGGGGCCCAGGATGGTGGGGTGGGTGGGCGGGCGGTCCGGGTGACAGTTGGCTGGGGGTAGAGGAAGGAGAGGGAGGTAGGTTGGGAGGAGTATTGTCGAGGACAAGTAAAATGGAAGGCTTCTCAAGATCCGAGCCCCGGAGGGGTGTGGGTCGGGTGGAGAGATGGACTGACTGCAGGAGGGTGAGCAGTGCGTTACCACCCACTTTTACTCGAGAGGAAACCGGAGCCCTCCGCATCCGAAGTGCAGCTGGAGGCCGAATCTCGGTTTGGGGCTGCCCCGCCCCCGACCTCACACACCTCCCTGTCCAGTCGCCCGGGCTCCCGCCCTAGGTTTGCAGCGATCGCGAGCCACACGCATTTACTGAGCGCTTCCTGTATGCATAACAAGTGTTTTAGGGGCCGCGGGGGATAGAAAGGTTGTAACTCAGGTTCCCTGACCTTCATTTACGATCCAGAGGGGTTCGGTAACCAGAACGCAGTGAATAATACCAGGTTGCATAATGTAGAGAGATGGAGAGCAACGTTTCATGTACGTCTTCTTCACTTAAGCCTCATAACAGCTCCATGAGAATGGATAGTTACGATATGGCTCTTACAGATGAAAAAACAGACTCAAGAAGCTAACCAGTAAGTGGTAGATCGAAAATTGGAACTTGGATTCTCTGCCGCCACCACCTTTCCTTTTCTGTTATTTCATGCTACGGTTATAAGCAAGGTCTGTAGGTTTCCAAGGAGGTGCAGGTCTTCCTGAAAAAAGTGCTTCTCCTCCCTTCACCTCCCCACCCCAGCTGCTGAAAGAGACACAGGTGGAGGAGACAGCGCTAACAAAAGGTTAGAGAAATTGAGGAAGCAACGTTAGTAAAGTTAAGGCAGCAGGAAGTAGTCTAGTTCTGTTGAAGGGAGGGTAGTCATGGGGGTGGGAAAACTAGGACCAGAGAGAGGGTTAGAACTGGGAAGTCAGAATGAGAGGCCAAGGGGAGGTAACCTGTGGTGGGAGAGAGAGACAAACCACAGGTAAGAGAGAGATCGCGATAGGAAATTAGTGGTATCTTTTGTAGAGGCCCTATACGAGTTGTTCCTCTACTGAGGGGAATGAAATGGTCCAGTCAGTCTCTGAAATTGTGATTCTGAATTGAAAAAACAATTTCCTGACTTTTAGGATCTGTTTCTCAATCACAGGCAGAAGTTGTTAAGAGATCTGGGGAGGCTGGACACTTCTTCAATAAACTCAGTCACTCGACTCACTAACCTATGTTCAGAAACAGCTAATTATTTCAGTAAATATTTGAGTGTTTATTATCTTCAGGACAAAGCTAGTTCCTGGGACTGTAATGATGCATTGAATACTGGTTAAGAAACATAGGTGCTTAAAACAACTGTTACTTCTTCCTGTGATAAGCCATAATGGAAAAGAATATGAAAAAGAATGTATGTGTGTGTGTATATATATATACATATATGTATGTATAACTGAGTCACTTTGCTGTACAGCAGTAATTAACACAACATTGTAAATCAACTATACTTCAATAAAAAATTAATTTAAAAAAACAACTGTTAGTTATGAATATCAGTTTACCAATATCAGCAGGTTTCTATGCTTAAAAGGGGGTGATACCCACCACAAGGGTAGTGAGAATTAAATGTGATCAGGCATGTAAGGAGGTTACCTGAACACTTGGCTGATAGTTAGGACTCAGTCATTGTCAGCTGTTGAGACCACAGTCGATTTTAATGGCCACTCCATCTTTTAAGTTCCTCAAGCTAAAAACCTTAGAATCATCCTTAACTCTTCTCTCCGTTCATATTAGCAGATTCTGTTGGCTTTACTTTCAGAATTTTTTCAGAATCCGACCACGTCTCAGCTGCTCCATTGTTGCCATGCTGGTTCAAGCCATCATCTTTTGCCTGGATTATTAATATAGTGCTTTGGTTTTTATGTGTGTGTTTTGGTTTGTTTTGGTTTTGTTTGTTTTGATCTAGCACTGTGGCTTGTGGGATCTTAGTTTCCCGACCAGGGATTGAACCCGGGCCCTGACAGTGAAAGCTCCGAGTCCTAACCACTGGACCGCCAGGGAATTCCCATGGATTATTAAAATAAATTCTTGACTAGCCTCCCTGTTTACCACCCTTATATGTAATGCCCTCCTCCCTTGAAAGTCAGTTCGCAGTATAGCTTACAGAGTGATCTTGTAAAAAGTCAAACAGTTGATCACTCCTCTGCTCAAAAATCCCTATCTAAGAGTAAAAGTTTAAAAGTTGAGAAGCAGCCCTGTACCTCCTTGCCCCCTTCTCTTTATGATGACATCCTCTTCCATTCTCCCTTTTGCAAAACCCAGTCTGTTCTACCCTCTCTGGCCTAGCTGCTTCTTGAATCCCAGGGCCTTTGCAGTTGCTCTGCTTTCTTTTGGGAATACTCTTTCCCTGGATATCTGCATGAGCTATTCCTTTACCTTTTACATTTTTTTAATTAAAAAATAAAAAAAGCCTCAGAACTCGTAGTGCTTAATGTGTTCCAAGAATTTTACAAACATTAACTCAATCCTCATAACCTTATAAGGTAGGTGCGATTATCTTTGTTTTGCAGGTAAGAGGACTGAGGCACAGAGACTTAAATAAGTTGCTCAATTCACCATTAGAGTAAGCAATAGAGCTGCGAGTCCTACCTAGGAGAACCTATGAAACAGTCTCTTTCAAGTGTTTGCTAAAATTTCACCTTTTCAATGATGCTTATCCTAACCACCCTGTTTAACATTGCAAACCACTCATTGACAGGCCCCTTTGCTCTGTTTTATGGTCCCCAGCACTTACCACCTTCTAAATATCCTATAATTTCCTACTTCTAAAATATTTTTATCTCTCCCCAAATCAGAATGTAACTCCATAGGGGTTTGGATTTTGACCTTTTGTTCAGCTGTTATTCCTAGCACCTAGAGCATAGTAGGTGCATAATAAATATTTTGTTGTTGTTTGTCTTGCTGTATCAGTGGTATGTGGTGGTTGAGCAATTAGCACTCACCTGGTTGTTGTAGGGTTGAAAAGATTCTTTTCCAGACTAGGGTTTCCAGTAGGGATTATATCTTTTTGAGACATAGTACTCCTCTCTCAAATCCTCTGTAGAACAAATTGTAATCAGGGTGTTATTTAGTGAGCGTGGGATTGGGTCTTCAGGGGTAATGTATTCATGCTGACAAAGTCCACCAATACCAAAAATGAAACATACCTTTGTGATTGGAATATTTCCTAATTAGGGTTCTTTACATTCAATACATTTGATTTGATTATAGCTTGCTTTTTTACATCAATCATGCATTTCAGAAACTTAACTCCTTGATCCACCCTCATTGTATTTGGGTATTTCCTTGTCTCATTCACACATTTATTGACAGCATTTCTTAGAGTAGGTTCCTTTTAAAGATGGTTGGATTTATTCATATTAATTCATTAACTTGCATTTTTCTTCATCTAATCTTGGAGGCTGACCTTCAAGTTCTGAAGATACCTACAGTTAGCTATTTATTAACCACATTTTCACATTTTACTTTTTTTTTTTTTAAGTTTTTGGGTGCACTGCATGGCATGTGGGATCTTAGTTCCCTGACCAGGGATCGAACCCTCACCCCCTGAAGTGGAAGTGCAGAGTCTTAACCGCTGGACAGCTGGGGAAATTTCAACCACATTTTACTTTTACCTTTTGAATATGATCTCACTCAACTGCGCTTAAGGGTTTGTTTTCCCCCTGACTTGTATGGGTTCCCTGAAAATATTTTATTGTTGTTTTAAATGTTTCTTTGGTTTTTAAGCTTTTATTTTCTTCCTATTTATAAGTTTGGATGCCCTTTTCCTCCAGAGTCAGGCTAGCCATTGCCTATTTCTGTGCTTTCACAGGTCTGAGGCTCTTTGATTCATTAAATTTAGGGTTGTTTCTCATGCTGAAGAGATACTTAAGGATGGGTAGTAGGGGTTTTCTTGGTGATGATTGTACGTTACTTTTGGGTTGTGTTTATGTACGTTTTTATTCTTCGGTATGTTTTTAGGTAAAATGAAACACTGTAGTATGTAGAAGGTACTGGTTTTGGTTGTTTTTTTTTTCAATTGTATGTTTATTTACCCTGGAAAAATATCCCAAACTCGACACTGATATGTACAGCCTATGGGAGATACTTTAAAACTTGAAGCATATCACAACACAAAAATGACAAGTGTACAGTTCAGTGAAGTATGTCAAAGCATGGAGAGGGATATTTTGACAAGTGGCGATGACTGTTGCTCCCTGGAGTGGGCTGCCCTGCATTTGAGAGAGTGTACTTGTTTTGTGACAATAATAGTCCATTATTGTCCATTTTTGTTAGTTTGTGTTGCGCTGGTTCTTGATTTTAGGCTTAGAAGTTGCAACTTTTAGAACAGAGATCTGATGAGATAGTGTTTAGGATGGATTATAGTCAACAGATCTGGAGTTTGGAAGACCAGTTAAAAGATTATAATACTGATAGCTACCATTTACATAGCATTTGCTGTGTTCCAGGCAAGGTACCTAATATGCACACACATATTTCCCCTGTAAAGTAACTATTATTATTTTGTTTGTTTTCCCGAAATTATTATTTTTAAATTTTTATAAATTTATTTATATTTTTAATTTTGGCTGCGTTGGGTCTTCATTGCTGTGCACGGGCTTCTCATTATAGTGGCTTCTCTTGTTACAGAGCATAGGCTCTAGGCGCGCGGGCTTCAGTAGTTGTGGCGCACGGGCTTAGTTGCTCCGTGGCATGTGGGATCTTCCTGGACCAGGGCTCGAATCCGTGTCCCCTGCATTGGCAGGCAGATTCTTAACCACTGTGCCACCAGGAAAGTCCCTATTTTTAAATTGAAGTATAGTAATTTAAAAGTTTACAAATAAACTATTATTATACTCATTACAGATATGGAAACTAAGGTCTCTATGTAACTTGGAGAAGATTATACAGTTCAATCGTAGGCAGTCTATCTTTAAAAGGTTGGGCTCTTAATTAGTGCATTATTATCACAACAGACCAAAGGAGAGAAAACCAGAGCCTAAATTAAGGTGGTATTAAGAGGCACGGAGAGAAAAAATCCAAAAGTACTACAAGGGGTCTGAGAGCTGTTCAGATAGAGGCAGCAAAGGCAGTGTTGTTTCCAGCTGAAGAGGTAAGCTGTACATCTTTGGGACTATGACGCCAGAGTTCGGTGAGAGGTAAGGACTATTTTTCTTTGTGAGTCACCTATATAGAGTTGAGAGTTGAATCCTTGAAGGTGCATAGCAAAACACAAGAATATTTAAGATCTGGAGCAATGGCTTTATTTTAAGGGTGGGAAGAGGATGAATTAGGTTTAAAAAAAAAAGTATCATGGGCTTCCCTGGTGGCGCAGTGGTTGAGAGTCCGCCTGCCGATGCAAGGGACGCAGGTTCGTGCCCCAGTCTGGGAGGATCCCACATGCCGCGGAGCGGCTGGGCCCGTGAGCCATGGCTGCTGAGCCTGCGCGTCTGGAGCCTGTGCTCCGCAAAGGGAGAGGCCACAACAGTGAGAGGCCTGCATACCGCAAAAAAAAAAAAAAAAAAAAATCATGTAAACAAAGGATCAAAGCAAACAACAGAGTGATCATAGAAGTGAATGAGGTAGAGAAGGCCATTGGCTTTAGCTATTTGGAGATTTAGATCTACTGGAAGAGCTGTATGGTTAGAAAGCAAATTGCTGGAACTTGTGGAGTAGATCCATGATGAGTAATTGACCACACCAGTGTTTAAATATGAAGCTAACGAGGGCTGTCACAACTATGTAATGTGGGTATAATGTGTATACCATTGTACATTAGAATACACTGCTTTTTAGGCTTTCAAGAAGCCCCAAGTCTGGATGAATACGTTTCGTGTCAGTAATATAACTGTGATCTTAAAAATCCTGTTTAAATTTCATTTGTTGAATTGATAACTTGAATTAACTCAACCAATATGACTCCCATACATATTTTTTATTAATTTAAAGCTTTACTAAGCTTGATCTTTTGTGGAAAAATAACATCAGAATATTTGTTTCTCAATTGTGTCCACTTTGAGGAAAAACTTTTCTTATTGTTGCATGCTCCCTGTTCTAACTTACTGATTCTGCAACATTATAACAGACTTAAAATCTAATGAACTATATTTTTTCTCCTTTTAAACTTCACTTTTAAGAACAATCAGTGCTCTCAATATTAAAGTGGATTTTAGCGAAAGAATTAATGAGGACACTACATCACTAGGTTTAGTTTTCAGACTAAGTATGTTTTCTTTGCTTTTCACTTCTTAGGAAAATTTTTTCTTATAATGTTGCAAAAATGTAAAAAATAGATAGTGAAAGTACCCATTTCTATCATCCAGTGTTAATTACTGTTACTAGTTGGTGTTTAACTTACCTCTTGAGAATTATTTTGATTAGCTGTATTAAAATGTGACTTCGGGGATTCCCTGGTGGCGCAGTGGTTGAGAGTCCGCCTGCCGATGCAGGGGACACGGGTTCATGCCCCGGTCCGGGAAGATCCCACATGCCGCGGAGCGGCTGGGCCCGTGAGCCATGGCCGCTGGGCCTGTGCGTGCGGAGCCTGTGCTCCGCAACGGGAGAGGCCAAAACAGTGAGAGGCCCACGTACCGCAAAAAAAAAAAAAAAAAAAAAAATGTGACTTTGATTTAACAACTGTGCTAGTTTCCTTAGGAAATCAGATGTTCAAAAGATAATTCAGGGCTTCCCTGGTGGTGCAGTGGTTGGGAGTCCGCCTGCCGATGCAGGGGACACAGGGTCGTGCCCCGGTCCGGGAAGATCCCACATGCCGTGGAGCGGCTGGGCCCGTGAGCCATGGCCGCTGAGCCTGCGCGTCCGGAGCCTGTGCTCCGCAACGGGAGAGGCCACAACAGTGAGAGGCCCACGTACCGGAAAAAAAAAAAAAAAAAGATAATTCATCTAGAGGTATTTATAACACAAAAAATTGCAGATTACCTATACATGATACATTAAGCAGTTTGTTAAATTCATGTAATGGCTGAAATACTATTCATTCATGTAAAAAGATTTTTAGAATGGATTTTATGACATGGGAAAATGGTTGTATCACTAGAAAAAAGTAACAAAGAATAAATAATATTATCGCAATTTTAAAATTGTGTGAATGTGTTTGCAAAGGAAAAGAATGGTTTATGCACCAAAAGGTTAACTGTGGTTATCTGTGGGTAGCTTGGAATTAAGGGTGACAGTTTCATCTTTGTACATTTCTTCATTTTTCTGATTATAATGGGCACGTATTGCTTTTTATATTGCTTTTATAAAAACCATTTTTGAAAGTTATATTTTTAAATTCCCCAGTATGCGCCTTTATATAGGTGACTCTCAAAAAACCTGTTTTGTTTTTTTCTCCATGCTGTTAAGGAGAGCCTTTCTTGATGCTTAGTGCTTATTTAGGGACGATGAACTAAGCCACTCACTATGCAAATCAAAGATTCACTTATAAGATTAAATCTTCTAAGTTTCTCAAGGAATCTTTTTCCCGGTATTTAGCAACTTCCTCCTTTCTTTTTTCCTATGGAAACAAACTTTTTTTTTTTATCCCCAGGAATATAGTGACATTTACTTTCTTTTTTTATTGTGATAACATATAGATAACATAAAATTATCATTTTAACCATTTTTAAGTGTATAGTTTTGTAATAAGTACATTCATTGTTCTGCAACCATCACCACCCTCTGCGTGCAGAATTTTTCATCTTGCAGTAGTCAGAAATTTTACCTTCTTTTTTTCCCTCTTTTAATTTGTATTTTCAATCCACTTAACCCACAGCATTTTATCTTGATATATTTTCATGCTTGAAAGTCAGTTATTAATTATCCTTTCATACTTATAAAACAAAAGTTGGATTTTTTCCACTTTTCCATGATGACAGAGCTCCAAGAAATAAAATTTTTGTGTATTGAATTATCATTATTAACATTCAATTGATCAAAACAACAAAAAAGTATCTATTTTGATTAAAAATGATTAAACATAGGAAGTAATCTTTTATTAGGATTTCATGTGGTTTAAGTCTCCCTGCCCACCCAGTTAGTTTAAGTACCTGTGGATGAATCTTTTTTTTTGTTTTTTGTTTTTTTGTTTTTTGATTTTTGTTTTACATCTTTATTGGAGTATAATTGCTTTACAATGGTGTGTTAGTTTCTGCTTTATAACAAAGTGAATTAATTATTCATATACATATGTTCCCATATCTCTTCCCTCTTGCGTCTCCCTCCCTCCCACCCCTCCAGGCGGTCACAAAGCACCGAGCTGATCTCCCTGTGCTATGCGGCTGCTTCCCACTAGCTATCTACCTTACGTTTGGTAGTGTATATATGTCCATGCCTCTCTCTCGCTTTGTCACAGCTTACCCTTACCCCTACCCTGTGGATGAATCTTATTTATTGCTGAAAAGTGTTTTGTCATTAGTTTCATTGTTTTTATAAAGGTAAGCACTGAGAAACATTGTTCATATAAATAAGTAGATAGTAATGAAGGGAATTATATTTGCAGTGCCACTCAGTTTTTCTGGCTTATAAGCAGAAAATCACTTGCCAAACATTTTTAATGGTCTCTTAGCTTGATTAGATCTCCTTTCAATTTTGTTAAAAGCGGAAGAATTGGAAACCACCTAACAAAGGAAAGGATTTGTTGCCTAGCTTAGTCATTCATTCGCTTAACACCTACATTAGTGTTTTTCTTTGGCTTTAGGAAGGTTTTAATGCCTTGAAGCAGCCCACAATAGTAAGATTCAGAATGAGTGAGAGTTATGACTTTCTTTTGTAAAATGGGAGAAGGGTAAATGAAAGAGGATGCCTTGTGTTAAGATGCCTTCTTAGATCCATTTTTTTTTTTTTTTTTGGTTTTTTGTGGGGGTTTTTTTTGTGGTACACGGGCCTCTTACTGTTGTGGCCTCTCCCGTTGCGGAGCACAGGCTCCGGACGCGCAGGCTCAGCAGCCATGGCTCACGGGCCCAGCCGCTCCACGGCATGTGGGATCTTCCCAGACCGGGGCATGAACCCGTGTCCCCTGCATCGGCAGGCGGACTCTCAACCACTGCGCCACCAGGGAAGCCCTTAGGTCCATTTTAAGAAAAAAGTACACATGGAAGTTGAGAGAGTGGAAATAGATACCCTTAAAATTTTCCTTGGAAAGTCTTATGTTACACTACACCCATCTAAGATGTAGGTAGGTATTCATCTAAAAAATAATACACCTACCTAAATGTATAGCTATTCTTTTTTGAAACATCCTGAAATATAGGTACACTGATAAAAGTAACAAATCATACGTATCACTTAATACCTTATGAAGAAACTAATTTTTTTAATTGTCCTCTCGTGCCTTTAAGAACCTGTCTAATTCTTGCACAGATCCTTGTGGTGTAAATATCCTTACTTTACCTTTGAACCAATCAAATATTCTTCCTGAAACAAAATTCAATGACAAAATATCCTAATAAAATATAAGGAAATGACCAGGTAAAGCCAGCCTGAGGTGCATGGGGTAAGGGGTCACTGATGTTTTATTGTTTTTTAAAAAAAACACTGCCTGTTTTTCTAAAATTGTAAGTTTTTAGAGTAGTAAGACATAGGATTATAGAGTTGTTAGGTACATTTGCCTTCTCTTCTAACATAAAAGTATCCTCTGTATGATTTCTAAGAGGCATGTATGAAATTTTGAATACTTTATGACAGAACTTCTGTAGCTCATAAAGCAACCCAGTAACTTAGAGAGCCTGTAGTCTCTTGAGCAAAAATAAAGTTAAATAGAGCTCTGTGGTTTTTAGAAGAAATTAATGTACCTAAACAGTCTCTAAATTCATTTTTTACATTATGTGGGTGAAATTGGGTGAGATAGTAATAACTCCTTTTTGTCATCCAAACCAAATTACACTTCTGACAGTCCAGTCATTTTAGGGTTGTTTCCAGTGGTTTCATGGTGTATGCGTATCTTTCTAATTTCTGTAGCCTTAAAATAGAGGAGTACTTACCGTTATGAACTATTACAACTTTTTATCAGTGGTAGAAAATTTCACTGGAGACTACTTGTTGTGAAGTAGAACTATAAAACATTAATAAATCTTATACTAGCCGCCTCATAGACATTGCTCATATTTGTTCATTGTAAAATGATTATTCTAGAGATTAATTATTTTCGTTTCTTGGGGAGATGCAAAAATGATACTGTGCACCGAAAGCAGTTGTTAAAACTTTTAATCAGAGACAGATCTTAGGAGTTTAACTTGGGGATTTGACTGAAGAAAAACTTAGATGTCTTTCTTAATTTTTTTTTAAAGGATGGGTCTTCAGTTAAGGAAGTTGAAACCTACCACCGGACACGTGCTTTAAGGTGCTTGAGAAAAAATGCACAGAATTCTTCAGATTCTAGTTTTGATAAGAATATGGAAATAACGGAGAAACATACTAATGGCAGGCATTTTACAAGGTAATACAAGATGCTTAAATGCTAATTCAAAATAGTTTTAAAGTAATAATTTAAGTTCTGCATTTAATTTTTAAGTGTGTTCTTGACTGGTCATCAAGAGTCCAGATTGTAAAATGTAATTTATTTGAGATGAAATTGCACTAAATGAATGTTATTGAATTAAAAATTTAATATGTCCTCCGGTCAGGTTTGTTTTTATTTTCTTGTTCAAAGATGGTATCTGTGATATGTGTGAGTGCAACTGAAGAGGTTGGTTGATATAGGATGAGTTCTGGGTACTTGAGTAATCTAAAGAGAGTTTATGACTATAACTTATGATATGTGGTTCTGCTTCATAGTCTGTAAAAAACCTTTATTCAAAATAGTAGTTATATTTCTGATTACTTACTGTCAAGTTTTTCATCAATTCTAAGTCATTTATGAATATCTCTATTGGTATTCTTCTAAGGCTTCACATAGGAGGCAGAACATGGCTTTGTTTTTGTTTTTTGACTTTTTTAGTGGTTCAATGGTTTTTTGACTAGGTGCTTTATACATATTTAAATTTTGTTTCTCAAGAACCCTGAGGTAGATGGCATGAATTACATTTTAATACTCAAGGAATTAATTTCAGTGAATTAGGAAGTATGTACTTCATGGAAATTGGGTTTATTTGGTCCAGGGCAAATTTAAATCTAACTTTAATTAGCTCAAAACCTTCACTTTTGTCCCCATTTTGGTGGGCTTAACAGGAATTGGGAGAGGGGTGCCAATTATAATAAAATTTGATGAAATAATTGTTTTTACATTAATTCTTCTCACAAAGAATTTACTCGTAATGATGTAGAAAACTAGAACCATCTTACTCTCAAATAGAATTTTTTTTAAAAATATTTATTTATTTATTTTTGGCTGCGTTGGATCTTCTTTGCTGCACAAGGGCTTTCTGTAGTTGCAGTGAGTGGGCACTACTCTTTGTTGCGGTGCGCAGGCCACTGTGGTGGCTTCTGTTGTTGCGGAGTGCGGGCTCTAGGGAGCCTGATTCCTCCAGCTCTGTTTTTTTCCCCAGCAAGATTGCTTTGGCTCGATTCTTATTTTGTGTAGCAGATTTTCCAGATAAGTGAGGTTGTGCCCTTTTAAGTTTCTTTTTGGTACTGTTATTTTTTTCAATTACATACTTGGTCTTTTATTGTATATATTTAAATCTGCATCTTGTTTCATCCACTATTCATGGAATACCTACTGTATTTCATGGAATCCAAGTTAGCAACAATTGAAACACACAGCATTATTTTATGAGACAGTAAGAAAAAAAAACACTGAAAGTTAAACTATGACATACCATCAGTAGTTAAGATATATCCCAATTTCAGAGATGGTAAAATGGGGGGGAAATGTACAATTTTTAGAATCAATGAAATACAATTTAAGCTACCCCAGTATTTCTGAAACTTGAAGTCTTCTTGGCGTGGGGTTGGATTGGTGGGTTCCGTGAATTCTCTATGAGAATTTAAAGATTATTTCATGATCTGAAGAAAAAATATTCTGAATCATCTAAATTGCTACCTCATAGAGAATAGCCATAAAATTTCAGGCACTATTTGGTACCAAGTAGTACTGCTTTAGTTATCTCGGGTTCTGGAGATAAGAACTGAGTCTGGGGACTTCCGTGGTGGTCCAGTGGGTAAGACTCTGCACTCCCAATGCAGGGGGCCCAGGCTCGATCCCTGGTCGGGGAACGAGATCCTGCATGCATGCCGCTACTAAGCAGTCCGCATACCGCAACCAAGAAGTTTGCATGCTGCAACCAAGAAGTCCACATGCCGCAGCAAAGGTCCCACATGCCACAACTAAGACCCAGCACAACCAAAATGAATAAATTAAAAAAAAAAAACAAAAAAAACTGAGTCTGACCTTAATACATAAAGGATGCATCTGCTTCCAAGAGAAAGCCACGTGATGTGATGTCATGACGTGCTGTTCAAATGAAGATTTGGAGCACTTCAGATAAAGAGAAATGGATGAATTGAGTCATCATGTTACACAATAAACATAATACATAACATGCCAAACTCAAGAGAAACCCATAGCAGTCTGAACCACATTCACACAGCAAATGGCTAATTTGTTTCAGCAAAACCTCCAATGTATTACGTTAATATTTTTGTTGGTAGTTGTTTTTATAGTTTCATTTGTATAAAACCTAAATGAATTTATTTATATCTAGTTTGGCTTGTACATAATCATAAAAAACTTAATATTGGAAATCCTCAAAAGTCTTTTTCTTTAAAAGGCTCTGTATGTTGCTCAGGTCTGTGAAACATTGTGTTAGGTATTAAAGGAATGTATTAAAATAAGTACTTTTTTAATCCTGATTTAAAGATGAGTGACTTGGTGGGACTTCCCTGGTGGTCCAGTGGTAAAGAATCCGCCTTCCAATGCAGGGGACTCGGGTTCGATCCCTGGTCAGGGAACTAAGATCCCACATGGCGCAGGGCAACTAAGCCCGCACGCTGCAACTACTGAGCCTGCACGCCGCAACTAGAGCCTGCTTGCTGCAAATTACAAAGCCCACGTGCTCTGGAGCCCGTGCGCCACAACTAGAGAGAGAGAAAACCTGCATGCCACAGCTAGAGAGAAGCCCGCGTGCTGCGACAAAGATCCCACATGCCACAATGAAGATCCTGCGTGCTGCAACTAAGACCGACGCAGCCAAAAATATAAATAAATAAATAAACAAACAAAAATATTTTTTAAGATAATATTATTTTTAAAAATGAGTGACTTGGTGTTTTTAAATGAGGTTGCTTCTAAAATTTATTGAATTCCTATCTTTATTATTTTAAAATAACAATTCACGTACTATTAAAATTCATGATTTTAAAGTGTATAATTCAGTGGTTTTAGAATATTTGCAGTATTGTACAAGTATTGCTGCTATCTAATTTCAGTATATTTTCATCACCCCAAAAGAAACACCATACGCATTATCCCTCCATCCCCAGCCCCTTGGGAACCACAAGTCTACTTTCTATCTCTGTGGATTTGCCTATTCTGGATATTTTATACAAGTGGAATCATACGACATATGTTCTTTCGTGTTTGGCTTCTTTTACTTGGTATGTTTTGAAGGTTCATGTATATTGTAGTATCTATCATCACTTCATTCTTTTTATTGCCAAGTAAGATTCCATTATATGAATATGTTACATTTTGTTTATCCACTCATTAGTTGATGAACATTGGTGTACAAATTTTTGTGTGAACATAGGGTTTTGGTTCTTTTGGGTATATACCTAGGAGTGAATTGCTGGGCTAAACGGTAACTCTGTTTTAACATTGTCCAAAGCAGCTGTACCATTTTACATTCCCACCAGCAGTGCATGAGGATTCCAATTTGTCTACATCCTCAGTAACACTTGCCATAGTCTGTCCTTTTGGTTTTAGCCATGTGGGTATGAAGTATCTCATTGTGGTTCTCATTTGCATTTCCTTGGTGGTTAATGATGTTGAATATTTTTTCATGTGCTTATTGGCTGGCCATTTATATTTCTTCCGATCTTTAAAAGAAGAATTACTATCTTTAAAAAAACTCCCTGTATTCACATCATTATTACAAAGACGATAATTTTATATAGTAGTAACACCAGGATCTGTTTGTATAAGACATATAAAGTAGTCTATAGTATTTTTGAATTCTGCCTTATGTAGTTTTCTTATTTCCTATCATGGTGACCCTTTTTGCTGTTGCCAGTTTGACTATAGTAATCTCTAACTTCCTTTCTATGTTTTTTTACCCCTCACCCCTTTATTTTAAATCTATTTGGGGCTCAAAGACCAGGGGACCAAGACTGTTAGAATAATAAAGATTTGAATAACTGTGCCTTGAGAGCAGGATATATATTTGTCTGGTCCTGGAGTTCTTAACTAGGTCCAGTAATCATGGTTTTCAGGGGGCATATGAAACCTCTGAAGTAATGTTTAAACTTGTATATGTATATGCAGTTTTCTAGGGAGAAAAGATCCATAGCTTTCATCAGATTCACAGGAGTTGACAAAAGTCCAGACTCCTGTTTTGGTAAATAGTTTCATTGGAACACAGCCATGCCCATTACTTCTGTCTATGGCTGCATTCCTGCTTCACTCTTAGAGTTGTATGAGTAGTTATGACAGAAACTGACAAGCCAAAAATATTTATTATCTAGCTGTTTAAGAACAAGTATAGCAACCCCTGAAAGGGTAAAAAGTGCTTCCCTTCCCCTACAGGCAAAAAAAAAAGAAAACCCAGAAAAAAAACACTGCTTTAGTCTTTGTATCCCTAGCACCTGATAGGGGGTCTGGTTTATAAAAGTGTAGACCTACATGGTATGGAGGGAGTGTCTCCTCTATGAGAAAAGTCTGTGAACAAACTAGACCTTGATCTGTAGATGGATTGCTGAAAGGTTTTTTATTTTGTTCTTTGTTCTTACCTGTGTTCCAAAAGAGATAAGGAATTAATGATGACTTACATTGTTAGGAGGACACATGAGTTAGCTCTTCTGGATAAGATGGTTTTGTTTTATTTTAAAGTGTCCCATTTGAAACTCCATGGGTTTAACCAACACACTTGCAAATATTGCTTGATTCATAGGTTGATTAATATAGCCTATCCAAGTATGGAAAATTGAGCCCCTAAAAATAGGTTAATGAGACATACTGCTTTGTTGCTCAGTGGATTTGGGGAAAAAGATGAGAGAAGGATACTTTGTTTAAGCTTTGGAAGGTCTTCTTTGCAATTCAATAGATTCTGTATACCAGTTTGTAGGTGGGATATCTGATTCACGAATGTGACTCTTTCTACATGTCATGTAAAGATTGTAGCCAGCAAATGTTCGGAGAAGGAAATGAACATGTCACTAAGTTCTGTAACATGTTTATAGGTCCTCAAGGATGTGGGACCACTATATCCCTGTGGTATAAAACACATTGTCTTGTTTTTACTCAGTGCTTAATAGTTTAGTTATACCTAAATACTTAGGCTAAGGATTTCATTTCTTGTTTTAAGTAAGATACTTTGTTCTGATTAATTCTGTTTAGCTAAAAGTTAACGCATACAGTTGGCCCTCTGTATCCACTGGTTCTGCATGTGCAGATTCAACCAACAGTGGATTGAAAATATCCCCTCCCCCCAAATTCCAGAAATCTCCAAAAAGCAAAACTTGAATTTACCACTCACCAACAACTGTTTACATAGTATTTACATTGTATTAGGTATTATAAGTAAACTAGAGGTGATTTAAAGTATACAAGAGGACAGGCTTCCCTGATGGCACAGTGGTTAAGAATCTGCCTGCCAACGCAGGGGACACGTGTTCGAGCCCTGGTCCGGGAAGGTTCCCACATGCGGCGGAACACCTAAGCCCATGCGCTACAACTACTGAGCCTGCGCTCTAGAGCCCATGTGCCACAACTACTGAGCCCACGTGCCACAACTACTGAAGCCCGCGTGCCTAGAGCTCGTGTTCTGCAACAAGAGAAGCCTGCGCACCTCAATGAAGAGTAGCCCCCACTTGCGGCAGCTAGAGAAAGCCCACGCACAGCAAGGAAGACACAACGCAGCCAAAAATAAATAAATTTATTAAAAAAAAAATACAAGAGGATGGGGCTTCCCTGGTGGCGCAGTGGTTGAGAGTCCGCCTGCCGATGCAGGGGACGCGGGTTCGTGCCCCGGTCTGGGAAGATCCCACGTGCCGCGGAGCGGCTGGGCCCGTGAGCCATGGCCGCTGAGCCTGCGCATCCGGAGCCTGTGCTCCGCAACGGTAGAGGCCGCAACAGTGAGAGGCCCGCGTACCGCAAAAAAATAATAATAATAATAAAAAAAATAAAAGAGGATGGGCAGAGGTTATATGCAAATACTATGCCATTTTATATAAGAGACTTGAGCATCCTCGGATTTTGGTATCCATGTGGGGTCCTGGAACCAATCCCCTGCTGTTACTGAGACACAGCTGTGTATCATTGAATTTCACAACAGGGTTCTCAGCCTTTGTTTAGCCATAACAATATATAAGCACAGGTATTCTCACGCTATTTTTTCACTGGTTTTTAGGTAACTCTAAGTATTTACCCTACAAGCTGATTTAATTTTTGGTCCTAGTTTGTAGTATTATAAAATATAGGATTTAAAATTATTTTGAATTATTTGCTATATTTTTTTCATATAGGCAGTTGGCCAGACAGCAGGCTGATAAAAAAAAAGAAGAGTGCAAAGAAGGTAAGTAATGTTAAAGGCATTTAAATTTTTTAAAGCATGTATTTAGTATTTTGTTTACAGGCATATTGTGGTACATACAATAAACTCCATATTTGAAGTGTACAGTTTGTTTGGTTTTGATATAAGTGCATGCCGTCAAACCATCACCACGGTAAGGTAGTAAAGATAACCATCACCCTCCAGGATTTCCTCAGGCCCCTTTGTAATCGCTCCTGGCTCCTCTAGCTCCTCTCCATGACCCAAGATTCCTGAGCAGCCACCAATCTGCTTGCTGTCACTGTAGAGAGTGTGACAGCACTCTACAGAGTGCTGTAGAGTATGGTGAGTTTGTATTGTCTAGAGTTTTATATTAATGGAATTATACGGCATGCATTCTTCTTTGGCTTCTTTGACTCAGCATAATTACTTTGAGTATCATCCATGTTGTTGCTTTTTATTGCTGAGTAGTATTCCATTATGTGGATATACCACAATTTTTTTCCTTAGCTTTATTTTAATATAATTGGCATATAACATTGCCTTAACTTAAGGAGTACATTGCATTGTTGATTTGATACTTATATATTGCAAAATGATAATTACCGTGGCTTTATCTAACACCTGCATCATGTCACATAATTACCATTTCTTTTTTGTGCTGAGAACACTCAAGATCCACTCTCCCAGCAACTTTCAAGTATACAATATGGTAGCAGTCTCCATCCTGTTTGGCAGCAGGGACCAATTTCATGGAAGACAATTTTTCCACAGACCGGGGGGCGGGGGTGTTGGGGGGATGGTTTGGGGATGATTCAAGAGCATTACATTTATTGTGCACCTTATTTCTGTTATTATTACATTGTAATATATAATGAAATAATTATACAACTCACCATAATGCAGAATCAGTGGGAGCCCTGAGCTTGTTTTCACTTGCCACTCACTGATAGGGTTTTGGTATGAGTCGGCAAGCAATTGATTTATTATGGTCTCTGTGCAGTCAAATCTCTCTGCTAATGATAATCTGTATTTGCACCTGCTCCCCAGCGCTAGCATCACTGCCTCAGCTCCACCTCAGATCATCGGGCATTAGGTTCTCATAAGGAGTGTGCAACCTAGATCCCTCGCATGCGCAGTTCACAGTAGGGTTTGAGCTCCTATGAGAATCTAATGCCACCACTGATCTGACAGGAGGCGGAGCTCAGGCGGTAATGCAAGTGATGGGGAGCGACTGTAAATACAGATGAAGCTTCGCTTGATCACCTGCTGCTCACCTCCTGCTGTGCGGTCTGGTTCCTAACAGGCTCGTGGGTTGGGGACCCCTGCAATACAGTATTACTAACTATAGCCACTCTGCTGTACATTAGAGCCCCAGAACTTACTCATTTTATGGCTGAAAATTTGTACTCTTTGACTAACAATCTCCCCTTTTTCTCTCACTTCCCAGTCCTTTGTAACCATCATTCTAGTCTCTGTTTCTATGAGTTTGGTTTTTCTAGATTGAACATGTAAATGATATCATTCAGTATTTGTCTTTCTCTGACTTATTTCACTTAGTATAATGCCCTCAAGGTCCATCCATATTACTGCAAATAGCAGGATGTCCTTTCTCATGGCTAAATAATATTCTATTGTGTGTATATTCCACATCTTTATCCATTCACCTATTGATGGACACTTAGGTTGTTTCCCCCAGTTTCATCTTTTGATGGACATTTGGGTTGTTTCCATTTGGGGACTGTCACAAAACTGCTTTGAACATTGTGTACAAGTCTTTGTATTATATATATAGCTTTCATTTTTTCTTGAGAGTGGTATGGCTGGACCTACGGTAGGTGTATGTTGTAACTTTATTTTTGTTTTCTAGTATTTTTGAGAAGGGTAAGTTCAAGAAACTAAAATTTCGTTATATGAAAGTGTAGCTATTCAGTTGTTCATTTTAGAATTGTTTTATAAATGCTGTTATTTCAAATCTTTCTACTTGCTTTTATGTACACGTCTATGAAGACAAAGTAATTACAGTTACTCGGTCATTGAGGACTAGAAACATAGTTCAAAAGACAGAACGCTTGCATGAAGAGAATGGTGATGTTGAAGTTCGCCGAAGTTGCAGGATTAGAAGTCGTTATGGTAGCGTGAACCAGTCTGTACTATTTGACAAACTTATAACAAAGTAAGTAAAAATTTAGATCAAGATTATTTAGCCGGCAAAAAACTTTTTGTTGGGGACTAAGTTTTGACTAGCAGGAGTATTTAATGCATTCAGTTTATGTAAAGTATAAAGGAGAGTGATTATTAGAGGACTTTGTAATAATTCTGTATGTGTATTTAAATTCTTACAAAGAATATGAAATATTTTTACATTAGTAAATCAGTGCTTCTATTAAGGGTATTTAAAATCCCAGCACTCAGAGAATACAATGGAAGAAAAATGAAGTTTTTAAAAATATACTACTCTTTTATTTTTTAAATAAATTTCTTTATTTCTGGCTGCGTTGGGTCTTCGTTGCTGCATGCGAGCTTTCTCTAGTTGCATCGAGCTAGGGCTACTCTTCGTTGTGGTGCACAGGCTTCTCATTGTGGTGGCTTCTCTTGTTGCGGAGTGTGGGCTCTATAGAGTGTAGGCTCAGTAGCTGTGGCGCATGGGCTTAGTCGCTCCGCGGCATGTGGGATCTTCCCGGACTAGGGCTCGAACCCGTGTCCCCTGCATTGGCAGGCGGATTCTTAACCACTACGCCACCAGGAAAGTCCTAAAATATACTACTCTTACAGTTTTAGCTTATTTTTATATCATTTTTTTTAAAGCACTGCTGAAGCTGTACTTCAAAAAATGGATGATATGAAGAAGATGCGTAGACAGCGAATGAGAGAACTTGAAGACTTGGGAGTGTTTAATGAAACAGAAGAAGTAAATATATTCTTCCACTAAGGGGATGATTTAATAATCTCCAGTTTAACCTTTTTTCTCTAGAACCTATCCATTTCTTGGTTAAATTATTCATCATTTTGTTCAGCATTTGTTTGATCAGTCACTAGTTATTGCTGGAGTTTTAAGAGTTTATAGCTGGAAATATCTTCATTTTCAGTAGGATTGGAAGGCCCTACTGGATTCTTTTAAATAAACATACTAAACTTTAATGGATTTTATTTACATATTTTTAGGGGAATCTTAATATGTACACAAGAGGAAAACAAAAAGGTATTCAAAGAACTGATGAAGAAACAACTGACAATCAAGAAGGCAGTGTGGGTTAGTCTTTTCTCTTGTTCTGTCTTCTGGGTTTTATTTAGCAGAATATAGCCTTTTTATTCAGAAGCTGTGACATTTATGGTAGTTTATGATAAGTTAGGGTTATCATAGTTTCAAAGAAAAAGTGAAGGCAGGGGAGATAAAAGGGTAATATGTTTTGTTGGGAAAGTACTTAAACATGCTAAAACAAATGAAACTGGTTTGCTTGTATAATACATCTACAGACAGCATATCTCTCTCTACCTGTTTGAGTTAAAAGTTAAAGTTGAGTTTTACTATTCTGTTTAGGACTTATTGCTGCAATTTCTTAGAACTTTTATTGAATGAAAAATCAGTTTTCCGAAATGCATTTTAAATGTTTGGTGAGGGTGTTTTACATTATCTTAAGTAGATTATTTGAGTTATACTGCATGTAACTCAGTGGCAGCCAGAAGTCCACTATATCAATGAAATTAGCAGTAACGCTATAAACTTTAGTTTGGTATGTACTGGTAGTAGCCTTTAAACTACTTTTTTCCTTCCCCTAGTTGTTTTTAATTCTATAGTTTTTTACTTCATTTTTAAAAAATCTTCATTTGATGTTGCAGAATTACAGATTCTTTCTATGAACAACCTAGAAGTAAATAAATTTTAAAAGGAGAATCTTTTTCTATTCCCCTATTTTAAAAATTGTTAGCATTTGGGTGAGAAGCCTGAAAGTAAATGTTTCTTAACTGTAGAGTCATCCGAAGAGGGTGAAGACCAGGAAGATGAAGATGATGGTGAAGATGAAGATGATGATGAAGAAGATGATGATGAAGAAGATGACGATGATGAAGATGATGACGATGATGAAGATGATGACGATGAAGAGGATGGAGAAGAAGATAATCAGAAACGATATTATCTTAGACAGAGAAAAGCTACTGTTTACTATCAGGCTCCATTGGAAAGTAAGTGCTATCTTTTTTTTTTTTTTTTCCAGGAGAAGATGTAAACAGGTTTCCTTTATCTTCACTGCCTTTCTTCTGTTATTCTTATTTTTCATGTTTTCATTTTGCAGAATACCCATGGCTGTTGTCTTTCATAACTTACCCAAGATGTGCAAGAAGTTATTTCTTCTAAAGAAAGTTAAATGTTAGCCTTGATGAAAGTAAATAATTGGATTATTGTGAAATTTCATGTCTGTTTTTAATTATTTTAGTTTTCACAGCTTTGTACTTTATTTTTTTTAACATCTTTATTGGAGTATAATTGCTTTACAACAAAATGAATCAGTTATATATATACATATGTTCCAATATCTCTTCCCTCTTGCGTCTCCCTCCCTCCCACCCTCCCTATCCCACCCCTCCAGGCAGTCACAAAGCACCGAGCCGATCCCCCTGTGCCATGCGGCTGCTTCCCACTAGCTATCTACCTTACGTTTGGTAGTGTATATATGTCCATGCCTCTCTCTCGCCCTGTCACAGCTCACCCTTCCCCCTCCCCATACCCTCAAGTCCATTCTCCAGTAGGTCTGTGTCTTTATTCCTGTCTTACCCCTAGGTTCTTCATGACATTTTTTTTCTTAAATTCCATATATATGTGTTAGCATACGGTATTTGTCTCTCTCTTTCTGACTTACTTCACTCTGTATGACAGACTCTAGGTCTATCCACCTCATTACAAATAGCTCAATTTCGTCTCTTTTTATGGCTGAGTAATATTCCATTGTATATATATGCCACATCTTCTTTATCCATTCATCCGATGATGCGCACTTAGGTTGTTTCCATCTCCGGGCTATTGTAAATAGAGCTGCAATGAACATTTTGGTACATGACTCTTTTTGAATTGTGGTTTTCTCAGGGTATATGCCCAGTAGTGGGATTACTGGGTCATATGGTAGTTCTATTTTTAGCTTTTTAAGGAACCTCCATACTGTTCTCCACAGTGGCTGTATCAATTTACATTCCCACCAACAGTGTAAGAGGGTTCCCTTTTCTCCACACCCTCTCCAGGATTTATTCTTTATAGATTTTTTGATGATGGCCATTCTGACTGGTATGAGGTGATACCTCATTGTAGTTTTGATTTGCATTTCTCTAATGATTAATGATGTTGAGCATCCTTTCACGTGTTTGTTGGCAGTCTGTATATCTTCTTTAGAGAAATGTCTATTTAGGTCTTCTGCCCATTTTTGGATTGGGTTGTCTGTTTTTTTGTTATTGAGCTGCATGAGCTGCTTGTAAATTTTGGAGATTCATCCTTTGTGAGTTGCTTCATTTGCAAATATTTTCTCCCATTCTGAGGGTTGTCTTTTGGTCTTGTTTATGGTTTCCTTTGCTGTGCAAAAGCTTTGAAGTTTCATTAGGTCCTGTTTGTTTATTTTTGTTTTTATTTCCTCTTCTCTAGGAGGTGGGTCAGAAAGGATCTTGCTGTGATTTATGTCATAGAGTGTTCTGCCTATGTTTTCCTCTAAGAGTTTGATAGTTTCTGGCCTTACATTTAGGTCTTTAATCCATTTTGAGCTTATTTTTGTGTATGGTGTTAGGGAGTGATCTAATCTCATACTTTTACATGTACCTGTCCAGTTTTCCCAGCACCACTTATTGAAGAGGCTGTCTTTTCTCCACTGTACATTCCTGCCACCTTTATCAAAGATAAGGTGTCCATATGTGCGTGGGTTTATCTCTGGGCTTTCTATCCTGTTCCATTGATCTATCTTTCTGTTTTTGTGCCAGTACCATTACTGTCTTGATTACTGTAGCTTTGTAGTATAGTCTGAAGTCAGGGAGCCTGATTCCTCCAGCTCCGTTTTTCGTTCTCAAGATTGCTTTGAAAAAAAAAACAGATTGCTTTGGCTATTTGGGGTCTTTTGTGTTTCCATACAAATTGTGAAATTTTTTGTTCTAGTTCTGTGACAAGTGCCAGTGGTAGTTTGATAGGGATTGCATTGAATCTGTAGATTGCTTTGGGTAGTAGAGTCATTTTCACAATGTTGATTCTTCCAATCCAAGAACATGGTGTATCTCTCCATCTATTTGTATCGTCTTTAATTTCTTTCATCAGTGTCTTATAATTTTCTGCATACAGGTCTTTTGTCTCCTTAGGTAGGTTTATTCCTAGGTATTTTATTCTTTTTGTTGCAGTGGTAAATGGGAGTGTTTTCTTGATTTCACTTTCAGATTTTTCATCATTAGTGTATAGGAATGCCAGAGATTTCTGTGCATTAATTTTGTATCCTGCTACTTTACCAAATTCATTGATTAGCTCTAGCAGTTTTCTGGTAGCATCTTCAGGATTCTCTATGTATAGTATCATGTCATCTGCAAACAGTGACAGCTTTACTTCTTCTTTTCCGATTTGGATTCCTTTTATTTCCTTGTCTTCTCTGATTGCTGTGGCTAAAACTTCCAAAACTATGTTGAATAAGAGTGGTGAGAGTGGGCAACCTTGTCTTGTTCCTGATCTTAGTGGAAATGCTTTCAGTTTTTCACCATTGAGGACGATGTTGGCTGTGGGTTTGTCATATATGGCCTTTATTATGTTGAGGAAAGTTCCCTCTATGCCTACTTTCTGCAGGGTTTTTATCATAAATGGGTGATGAATTTTGTCGAAAGCTTTCTCTGCATCTATTGAGATGATCATATGGTTTTTCTCCTTCAGTTTGTTAATATGGTGTATCACGTTGATTGATTTGCGTATATTGAAGAATCCTTGCATTCCTGGAATAAACCCCACTTGATCATGGTGTATGATCCTTTTAATATGCTGTTGGATTCTGTTTGCTAGTATTTTGTTGGGGATTTTTGCATCTATGTTCATCAGTGGTATTGGCCTATAGTTTTCTTTCTTTGTGACATCCTTGTCTGGTTTTGGTATCAGGGTGATGGTGGCCTCGTAGAATGAGTTGGGAGTGTTCCTCCCTCTGCTATATTTTGGAAGAGTTTGAGAAGGATAGGTGTTAGCTCTTCTCTAAATGTTTGATAGAATTCGCCTGTGAAGCCATCTGGTCCTGGGCTTTTGTTTGTTGGAAGATTTTTAATCACAGTTTCAATTTCAGTGCTTGTGATTGGTCTGTTCATATTTTCTATTTCTTCCTGGTTCAGTCTTGGCAGGTTGTGCATTTCTAAGAACTTGTCCATTTCTTCCAGGTTGTCCATTTTATTGGCATAGAGTTGCTTGTAGTAATCTCTCATGATCTTTTGTATTTCTGCAGTGTCAGTTGTTACTTCTCCTTTTTCATTTCTAATTCTATTGATTTGAGTCTTCTCCCTTTTTTTCTTGATGAGTCTGGCTAATGGTTTATCAATTTTGTTTATCTTCTCAAAGAACCAGCTTTTAGTTTTATTGATCTTTGCTATTGTTTCCTTCATTTCTGTTTCATTTATTTCTGATCTGATTTTTATGATTTCTTTCCTTCTGCTAACTTTGGGGTTTTTTTGTTCTTATTCCTCTAATTGCTTTAGGTGCAAGGTTAGGTTGTTTATTCGAGATGTTTCCTGTTTCTTAAAGTAGGCTTGTATTGCTGTAAACTTCCCTCTTAGAACTGCTTTTGCTGTATCCCATAGGTTTTGGGTTGTCGTGTCTCCATTGTCATTTGTTTCTAGGTATTTTTTAATTTCCTCTTTGATTTCTTCACTGATCACTTTGTTATTAAGTAGTGTATTGTTTAGCCTCCATGTGTTTGTATTTTTTACAGATCTTTTCCTGTAATTGATATCTAGTCTCATAGCGTTGTGGTTGGAAAAGATACTTGATACAACTTCGATTTTCTTAAATTTACCAAGGCTTGATTTGTGACCCAAGATATGATCTATCCTGGAGAATGTTCCATGAGCACTAGAGAAAAATGTGTATTCTGTTTTTTTGGATGGAATGTCCTATAGATATCAATTAAGTCCATCTTGTTTAATGTATCATTTAAAGCTTGTGTTTCCTTATTTATTTTCATTTTGTATGATCTGTCCATTGGTGAAAGTGGGGTGTTAAATTCCCCTACTATGAATGTGTTACTGTCGATATCCCCTTTTATGGCTGTTAGTATTTGCCTTATGTATTGAGGTGCTCCTATGTTGGGTGCATAAATATTTACAATTGTTATATCTTCTTCTTGGATCGATCCCTTGATCATTATGTAGTGTCCTTCTTTGTCTTTTGTAATAGTCTTTGTTTTAAAGTCTATTTTGTCTGATATGAGAATTGCTAGTCCAGCTTTCTTTTGATTTCCATTTGCATGGAATATCTTTTTCCATCCCCTCACTTTCAGTCTGTATGTGTCCCTAGGTCTGAAGTGGGTCTCTTGTAGACAGCATATATACGGGTCTCGTTTTTGTGTCCATTTGGCTAGTCTATGTCTTTTGGTTGGAGCATTTAATCCATTTACATTTAAGGTAATTATTGATATGTATGATCCTGTCACCATTTTCTTAATTGTTTTGGGTTTGTTATTGTAGGTCTTTTCCTTCTCTTGTGTTTCCTGCCTAGAGAAGTTCCTTTAGTGTTTGTTGTAAAGCTGGTTTGGTGGTGCTGAACTCTCTCAGCTTTTGCTTGTCTGTAAAGGTTTTAATTTCTCCATCAAATCTGAATGAGATCCTTGCTGGGTAGAGTAATCTTGGTTGCAGGTTTTTCTCCTTCATCACTTTAAATATGTCCTGCCAGTCCCTTCTGGCTTGCAGAGTTTCTGCTGAAAGATCAGCTGTTAACCTTATGGGGATTCCCTTGTGTGTTATTTGTTGTTTTCCCCTTGCTGCTTGTAATATGTTTTCTTTGTATTTAATTTTTGACAGTTGGATTAATATGTGTCTTGGCGTATTTCTCCTTGGATTTATCCTGTATGGGACTCTCTGTGCTTCCTGGACTTGATTAACTATTTCCTTTCCCATATTAGGGAAGTTTTCAGCTAATAATCTCTTCAAATATTTTCTCAGTCCCTTTCTTTTTCTTTTCTTCTTCTGGAACCCCTATAATTCGAATGTTGGTGCATTTAATATTGTCCCAGAGGTCTCTGAGACTGTCCTCAGTTTGTTTCATTCTTTTTTCTTTATTCTGCTCTGCAGTAGTTATTTCCACTATTTTATCTTCCAGGTCACTCATCCGTTCTTCTGCCTCAGTTATTCTGCTATTGATCCCATCTAGAGTCTTTTTCATTTCATTTATTGTGTTGTTCATCGTTGTTTGTTTCATCTTTAGTTCTTCTCTTCTAGGTCCTTGTTAAATGTTTCTTGCATTTTGTCTATTCTATTTCCAAGATTTTGGATCATCTTTACTATCATTATTCTGAATTCTTTTTCAGGTAGACTGCCTATTTCCTCTTCATTTGTTAGGTCTGGTGGGTTTTTATCTTGCTCCTTCATCTGCTGTGTGTCTTTCTGTCTTCTCATTTTGCTTATCTTACTGTGTTTGGGGTCTCCTCTTTGCAGGCTGCAGGTTCGTAATTCCCGCTGTTTTTCGTGTCTGTCCCCAGTGGCTAAGGTTGGTTCAGTGGGTTGTGTAGTCTTCCTGGTGGAGGGGACTAGTGCCTGTGTTCTGGCGGATGAGGCTGGATCTTGTCTTTCTGGTGGGCTGGTCCACGTCTGGTGGTGTGTTTTGGGGTGTCTGTGGACTTATTATGATTTTAGGCAGCCTCTCTGCTAATGGGTGGGGTTGTGTTCCTGTCTTGCTAGTTGTTTGGCATAGGATGTTTAGCACTGTAGCTTGGTGGTCGCTGAGTGAAGCTGGGTGATAGTGTTGAGATGGAGATCTCTGGGAGATTTTCGCCGTTTGATATTATGTGGAGCTGGGAGGTCTCTTGTGGACCAATGTCCTGAAGTTGGCTCTCCCACCTCAGAGGCACAGCACTGACTCCTGGTTGCAGCACCAAGAGCCTTTCATCCACACGGCTCAGAATAAAAGGGAGAAAACGTAGAAAGAAAGAATTAGTAGGATAAGAAAGAAAGAAAGAAAGGAGGGAAGGAGGGAGGGAGGAAGGAAGGAGGGAAGGAAGGAAAAAAGAAAGAAAGAAGATAAAGTAAAATAAAATAATGTAAAGTAAAATATAATAAAGTTATTAAAATAAAAAAATAATTATTAAGAGAAAAAAACGGACGGATAGAGCCCTAGGACAAATGGTGGAAGCAAAGCTATACAGACAGAATCTCACATAGAAGCATACACATACACACTCACAAAAAAAGGAAAAGGGGAAAAAAATCATAAATCTTGCTCTCAAAGTCCACCTCGTCAATTTGGGATGATCGTTGTCTATTCATGTATTCCACAGATGCAGGGTACATCAAGTTGATTGTGGAGCTTTAATCCGCTGCTTCTGAGGCTGCTGGGAGAGATTTCCCTTTCTCTTCTTTGTTCTCACATCTCCCAGGGGCTCAGCTTTGGATTTGGCCCCACCTCTGCGTGTAGGTCGCCGGAGGGCATCTGTTCTTCACTCAGACAGGATGGGGTCAAAGGAGCCGCTGATTCGGGGGCTCCGGCTCACCCAGGCCGGGGGTGGGGGGAGGGGCACGGAGTGCGGGGCGAGCCTGCGGCGGCAGAGGCCGGCGTGACGTTGCACCAGCCTGAGGCGCGCCGTGCGTTCTCCCGGGGGAGTTGTCCCTGGTTACCGGGAACCTGGCAGTGGCGGGCTGCACAGGCTCTCCGGAAGTGGCGTGTGGATAGAGACCTGTGATCGCACAAAGGCTTCTTGGTGACGGCAGCAGCGGCGTTAGCGTTTCAGGCCCTTTTAGCCGCGGCTCACGCCCGTCTCTGGAGCTCAGTTACGGAGCATCCTTAATCCCCTCTCCTAGCGAATCAGGATACAAAGAAGGAAAAAAAGTCTCTTGCCTCTTCGGCAGGTCCAGACTTTTCCCCGGCCTCCCTCCCTGCAGGCTGTGTTCATGCCTCGAACCCCAGTCCGCCCCCGGCGCTCCGGCCGAAGCCGGAGCATCAGCTCCCAGCCCCACCCGCCCCGGCGGGGGAGAACACAAGCCTCTCAGGCTGGTGAGTGCCGGTCGGCACCGATCCCGTGTGCGGGAATCTCTCCTCTTTGACCCCCGCACCCCTGTTACTGGGGGTTTCTTGCCTTTTGGGAGGTCTGAGGTCTTCTGCCAGCGTTCAGTAGGTGTTCTGTAGGAGTTGTTCCACGTGTAGATGTATTTCTGGTGTATCTGTGGGGAGAAAGGTGATCTCCGCATTTTACTCTT
The DNA here is from genome assembly GCF_949774975.1 of Lagenorhynchus albirostris. Classification (NCBI taxonomy): domain Eukaryota; kingdom Metazoa; phylum Chordata; class Mammalia; order Artiodactyla; family Delphinidae; genus Lagenorhynchus; species Lagenorhynchus albirostris. The sequence goes on along the minus strand of NC_083111.1, from coordinate 66,467,223 downwards.
CCGCCATCTTCCCGGAAGCCCTGTACTTTATTTTATAAGTTAGTATAAATAGGATCGCTTTTGATTTATGTTAAAGTTGTACCTCAATACATCTGAGCGTATATATGCAAAGCTGATAATCAGCTATTATGCATCAGTATAATCATAATGGTTGTTTATGGCCAGTGTGTGTTTTGGTTAGTTGTTGTTTATGCTACACATATATATTCAACAGCAACGTTGCAGGCATAAACGATTTAAAACATGAACAGTAAAATATTCTACAGTAGATATGTACTAGTATTTTCATGGAAAGTAGCATCATTGTAAATATTTAGGTGAAGAGCAAAATTGTCTTTATACATATTTATATGTCACATACATATAATTTTTTTTTTTAGAACCTCGTCATCAGAGAAAGCCCAACATATTTTATAGTGGCCCAGCTTCTCCCAAAAGACCAAGATATCGATTATCTTCTGCGGGACCAAGAAGTCCTTATTGTAAACGAATGAACAGGTTTGGTTCTGAAATAGTGACTGATTTATGACAACATAGTTGTCTGTATGTTAAGGTAGGATTGTAGAGTCTTAGGATTAGGTGTATCAAGATAGAATTCTAGAATTGTATATTTGGGAGAGTTAGCTCTATGCCTTTAGTGTTCTAATCCCCACTACCACTGACTAGTTTTTGGTTTTGCTTCCACTGATAGGAATTGTTAACAACTACCATGGTAAGGTAGTTTATTCCATTGTTCCACACTAATAATAGAGCGCTACCTTTGCTTCAGTGTTTACTGTATTCCTGGCTTGGTGTTAAGCATTTTACATAGATTGTTTCATTTAATTTTCACATTAAGTTAGAGTATAGGTTTAGTCTTCTCTTCACATACTATCCTAGATATATTTTCTTACCATGACAAATTCTAAGTTACATAGCTTCTAGACTTATGACTGTGACCATCCATTTTTGGATATATTTTTCAAATTTGCTCTTCTTACATACTGGGAAACATTAATTTTCTATGACTATTCAAATTATTTGTGGGTTTCTTTTCCTTTTACATCCTAACACTTGTTGCCTGTCTGTCATATTTAAGTCTAAAGAGGTAATTCTTGTTATTTCTTCATTCTCCTGAGTAATAACAGATTTTCTGATGCATTAGAAATTTTCTGGGTAATAGTAGCATTATAGTAGTTCATGAATGAGAAAGCTTATAGGGTGAAGCCTAAAAAGGTAGAAAAAAATGACACTCATGTGGGGAATGGTGCTTTTTTCCTATTATTATTAATGTGCTCAGAAGTAAGACTGAGGTCTTATGAGAGTTCAACTATTCGAACAGTTTTTAGAAGCCTCCTCATTAGAAGCAGACTATATCTGATCATGTTTTGGCCATGGAAGGCAACACCTCTATAGGTACTGACAAATTTCTCTCTTCTAGGACAAATATGAACCCAGGGTCTTTTAATTTGATGTTCAGAGTCTCAAAATCACAAGTGTACGGTCTAGATTTCTTGTTTCATCATCCCTTTTCACACAACCAGAGCCCAGAAGCATAGAGAATCAGAAAGACAACCTGTCAGGGCTGCCCAAGATAAACTGCACTTGAAAAGAGGCCAGTCACAACTACTGAAGCCCGCGTGCCTAGAGCCCATGTTCCACAACAGGAGAAACCACCTCAGTGAGTTTCTCCTCACCTCAGCCTGCGCACTGCAACGAAGAGTAGCCCCCGCTTGCCGCAACTAGAGAAAGCCTGCGCGCAGCAACGAAGACCCAACGCAGCCAAAAATAATAAATAAATTTTAAAATAAATAAATAAATAATAAAATAAAATAGGTAACCAACAAGGACCTGTATAGCACAGGGAACTATACTCAATATCTTGTAATAACCTATAAGGAAATAGAATCTGAAAAAGAATATATACATATTCTTATATATATATGTATGTATAACTGAATCACTGTGCTGTACACCTGAAACTAACACAACATTGTAAATCAACTATACTTCAATTAAAAAAAAAAAGTTAAACACACACACAAAAAAAGAAAAGAGGCCAGGGACTTTTGTGATGGTCCAGTGGGTAAGACTCAGCGCTCCCAGTTCCGGGGGCCCGGGTTCGATAGCCGGTCAGGGAACTAGATCCCACATGCGTGCTGCAATTAAGAAGTCCACATGCCACAGCAAAGATCCTGTGTGCCACAACTAAGACCCAGTGCAGCCAAAATAAGTTAATAAATATTAAAAAAAAAAAAAGGAGGCCATGCTGTCAGTACTTTTCATAGGCCCCATAGGATATTGTTAAAGACCAATATTTGGATAGTGTAATTTAATGATCTTCAGAAAAGGAGAGTAAGGTGTAGTGCTCCCTGGAGTCCCCATCAAGCATAGGGCCCAGGGCAGCTGTCTTGGTTGACTGACTCACAAAACAGGCCTATGTTTGATCCCACAGAAGTGAGAGACTGGCAGTTACTTTGAAATTTAATTTCTTTTCCCATATTTAATGTGTTTATATTTCTGGAATTAACATGCTTGTTGATTGACTTACCTCTGTAATCACCACCTACGATATATCTTGCAGTAGGGAGGAATTTTTTTTGCCTGTTTGGTGCTTGAGTTCCCATATTTGGTTCACAGGGTATACTCTTTCTCTGTGGAGAGTGTCTCATGTCATTGCATAGCTCCTTGGGTACAGGATTTTTTCCCCCTCCTATTATTTAACAAATGTTTGAGTACTACTATGTGCCAAGCACTATGGATATAAAAATGACTTAAGTCAGAATTCCTGCCCTTGGATCTCGGACTAGTGGAGGATTCTGACTCATTTAAACTATGAACCAAGAGGTTTAATCTGTACCCTGAGTCACATTATTTGGCTTAATTACCTTGGTGTTGGTTTTGATAATTCCCTTTAGACTTTTTCTTTTTGATAACAACTTTATTGTGATATAATTCACATGCCATATAGTTCTCCCATTTAAAGTATACAATTCAATGGTTTTTATTCACTGAGTTGTGCAACTATCACCACAATTTTGTTTTATTTTTTAATATTAATTTTATTTATTTATTTATTTTGGCTGCACCAGGTCTTAGTTGTGGCACGCGGGATCTTTGTTGCAGCATGTGGAATCTTTTAGTTGCAGCATGTGGACTTCTTAGTTGTGGCATGCAAACTCTTAGTTGCGGCATGCATGCGGGATCTAGTTCCCCTACCAGGGATCAAACCTGGGCCCCTTGCATTGGGAGAGTGGAATCTTACCCACTGGACCACCAGGGAAATCCCAACCACCACAATTTTAGAACATTTTTCTTGCCTCAAAAAGTAACCCTGGGGACTTACCTGGTGGTCCAGTGGTTAAGACTCAGCTCTCCCAATGTAGGGGGCACAGGTTCCATCCCTGACCAGGGAACTGAGATCCCGTACATGCACGGTGTGACCAAAAAAAAGAAAAAAGAAATGTAACCCCGTACTCTTTAGTTATCACTCGCCAATGCTTCCAGCCCTAACCTACCACTGTTCTATTTTCTGTCCATATAGATTCTGGGTATTTCATATAAGTGGAATTCTTTGTGACTGGCTTCTTTTGCTTGCTATAATATTTTCCAGGTTCATCCGCATTGTAGGATGTATTAGTACTTCATTCCTTTTTATTGCCAAATAAGATTCCATTGTATAAATATACTATACTTTGTTTATCCCTTTATTAGTTGATGGACATTTGGGTTGATTATACTTTTTGGCTATTATGAGTAATGCTATTATGAACATTCATGTACAACTTTTTGTGTGAACAAATGTTTTCATTTCTCTTGGGTATATACCTAAAAGTGGAATTGCTAGATCAAATGCTAGCTATATTTAATGTTTTGAGGAATTGCCAGATTGTTTTTCCAAAATGGCTGCTGCACTTTACATTTCCACAAGCAATGTACTAGAGTTCCAATTTTTCTGCACCTTTACTAACACTTGTTATTACCTGATCTTTTGAATGTAGCCCTTTAAACCTTCTTTTTTTTTTCAATTTCTTCACCATGGTGGAGTTAACATCTCATTCCTTCTAACAACTTTAATGGTAGTCATTTGGCTTATTAGTCTTTTTACTTTTTCTTGAAGAGACCAGCTTCTGTTTATCATTTATATCCTACTTAGGCAGGGAAAGAAAGCACACATCCAAAGAGTTGTTTGAACATTGCTCTTAGTGAAACTTGCAGCCACAATGTAGGATTTTTGAAGGGTCTTTGGCGTACTTACATAGCAGAACTTCAGAAATGCTGCCTTTAAGTAGGATTTTCTTTCTTCCTTGTGATTGCTAACCTCTAGTCATCTAAAGTTTACTCTTTAGCTTCAGTTTGGAGTTTCTGGAACAAGCCTAGCCCCTTTAAACAAGAAGGTAACATAAATAGCACAATTGCTTCACCGGTATTGCAAAGTACACGTTACTGGTTGTCAAGGAACTAGAACTGGCAACTCTAGACGCTCTGGTTAGGTTCAAAGTGCTGGTTCAGTGCTGTCTGTGCCAAATTTTTCAAAAGTTATTAGTAAAATGGAAAAACGAAAAAGTGAATGTGGGTATATGTATTTAGAATTTTTTTAAAAAACTGAAATAATGGCCTTTCTACAGTGTAATTTTGAAGAACTAGGACTGCCTAGGTTGTGAGTTCAGCTCTACCACTTATTAATGACCTTTTCCAAGTTATTTATCCTCTCCATGCTTTAGTTTTTTGATCTGTAGAATGGAGACAGTAGCACCTATCTCATAGAATTGTGCAAATTAGGTGAGTTAATACCTATAAAATGTTTAAAATAGTATCTGGCATATGTTAAGTTCTATATGCGTTTGTAACTATAATGTTCAAAAATAATCCCTACTTTGCACATCAGACGTTGGAAACTTTCTCAGTCCACAAGGTTTTGTTGTTTGCTTATAACTTTATTGGTTTATGAAATAAACAACGAGATCATCAATGTGGTAGTGTACAGAAGGTGGATTTTTTTTTAAATAGACAAAGGTTTTGAATTATACCATCATTGACTAATTCTGATATTTTAAGCAAGTTCTTTAAACTATGAGCCACGTTGGCCCCAACTGTATAATGAGCCTACTAATATGCACTTGTCCAATTTTAATTAAGTTTGATAATATGTCAACCACCTGGTACAAGAAACACTTAGTAAATGTTAGTCCTTTTTATTAATTGTTAGTCTTAATTATGTGAATACCCACTGAATTCACACACAATTATGTATATTACATAATTATAAGTAAGATTCTATTATAATATTAATGATAGTATTAAATAAGTTAGTCTTGCATATAAAACTGCAGACTTGTACTCGGTGGTTTTACAGGCAGATCACAAATATGGTCTTTGGACGTGTTTGAATGGGTAGATGGTGAAGGATTATTTTCTCACTTATATCTGTTTCCACAGCCCCTTATCAAAACCCTGGGGCTGCTTTATATTTCAGAATTCAGATTTGGGGGAGGGATTTACAAAGAAAACATACAACATATATAATGTGCAATATTAACATTTGTAGGTGTGTCTGGGCCAGCACTGTATAGTCAGATATATTAATTTTATAGTAAAATGTATGAATAACCATAGTAAGCAGGACAAATAGAGATTTTGAATTGCCTTTATGACATTTTAGGTCATGTTTTGCTGCTAAGTGAATAATGGAAAAAGTTGTTTTCAGAGGGTTTTTTTAGGTATAAGATTCTGGACCTCAATTTTTCAGATAATAGATTGTGAACCTTTTATATTTTTGGACATACCTACTTAACCATGATTGTACTCTGACTCAGGAAATGCTCTAGACCCTGAGCCAATAGAATGATTAAAGGTTTTCCCAGCCAGATTCTGTTTTTATTCTGTGAGTCTTCGCAACTGTCCAAAGGCAGAAGTGATTTTAAAACTTTTTGAGTATTTGGAGCACTCAGCATTGTATTTTTGTTTTGAATTTTATTTATTTTTTTATACAGCAGGTTCTTACTAGTTTCTATTTTATACATACTAGTGTATATATGTCAATCCCAATCTCCCAATTCATCCCACCACTACCACCCCACCCACCATTGTCCCCCCTTGGTGTCCATAAGTTTGTTCCCTACACCTGTGTCTCTATTTTTGACTTGCAAACAGGTTCATCTGTACCATTTTTCTAGATTCCACATATATCAGCATCGTATTGGATACTACCAACCAGCCTACGATTTTGATTATTTTTATCTTTTTTTTTTTTTTTTGGTACACGGGCCTCTCACTATTGCGGCCTCTCCCGTTGTGGAGCACAGGCTCCGGACGCGCAGGCGGACTCTCAACCACTGCGCCACCAGGGAAGCCCTATTTTTGTCTTTTTTTTTTAAATTAATTTATTTATTTTTGGCTGTGTTGGGTATTCGTTGCTGCGCACGGGCTTGCTCTAGTTGTGGTGAGTGGGGGCTACTCCTCGTTGCGGTGCGTGGGCTTCTCATTGCGGTGGCTTCTCTTGTTGCGGATCACAGGCTCTAGGCGCGTGGGCTTCAGGGGTTGTGGCTCGCGGACTCTAGAGCGCAGGCTCAGTAGTTGTGGCGCACGGGCTTAGTTGCTCCGCGGCATGTGGCATCTTTCTGGAACAGGGCTCAAACCCGTGTCCTCTGCATTGGCAGGCGGATTCTTAACCACTGCACCACCAGGGAAGTCCAATACCTTAATTTTTAAAATATTGATTTTGCATGATTAAATGATAATATTTTGGATATATTGGGATATATAAAATACATTATTAAAATTAATTTTACTCTGTTTAGTGTGGTTAATAGAAAATTTTAAATTACATCTTGGCTTGCATTTCGTATCTATTGGACAGCAATGAGATCATTCAGAAGTTATGTACTTTGCCTTCATTTCATAAAAATGTGCATCTAACCTTATGACTTTTTTTTTTTTTTTTTTTGGCTGCCCTGGGTCTTAGCTGTGGCAGGTGGGCTGCTTAGTTGCGGCTCCCCGGCTCCTTAGTTGCAGCACGTTGGCCCCGTAGTTGCGGCTCCAGGGCTCCTTAGTTGTGGCTCACGGGCTCCTTAGTTGTGACATGCGAACTCTTAGTTGCGGCATGCATGTGGGTGTGGGATCGGACCCAGGCCCCCTGCATTGGGAGCACGGAGTCCCATCCACTGCGCCACCAGGGCAGTCCCAATCCTATGGTTTTTATTATTATGCAGTTCTATTAAGAATTGTTTAAGAAATATCTTTTTAAAAGCCCCAGCTGAAAACTTTTCCATCTTAGACTTTACAGTATAAATTCCTCGTGGAGTTTGAGACTAGCAAGAATTGTCACTTGGGGTGAGCATGGTGTGCTTTTACTTGTGTTCAGTTGGAGCAGGCATTTTTTGCTTAGGCATTCTGCTACAAGCATCTTAACTTTTAACATAAGTGTGTTCATTCTTCCAGCTATAAAACAAGCAGGTTTTTCTAGGTATATTTTTTGTAACCTACCATAACTGTTTTTGAAAGTAATTAGGAAAGTAGTGATTCATTCTTGCTTGAAAGGATTGATATGGATCCAGGTGCTGGTAGACTGAGTATTTTGCTGAGAGGTATAGTAGCAGAGTTGTTGCAGATCTGGAGACATGCTGCTTGTATGTGATTCCTAGATTTGCCATTTCCTAGTTGCGTGATCTTGGGCATTACAGTTAACCTTTCTGTGCCTCGGTTTTCTTTTAAAATTGGGGAAATAATAATACCTACTTCATAAGAATATTGTGAGGATTTAATGAATTTATACATGTAAATCACCTAAACTAAAACAGTGTTTGACAAATGGTAAACTCTCTGTAGGTCAGACAAGATTATTGTAATGTATATTGATACTTTCTGAATTCTCAACCATGAATTACTTTATGTTGCTGTGGTATCTTGAAAACTGGTATTTTCATTTGATTGTATATCTTTAATAATAAAGGTTGAGATATAAATATTTCTAACACTTAAGTTCTCAACCTCTAAAGAAAATGAGGAACTTGAAATACATAATCTCATGATTTCCCCATTTGAAATTTTTTTAATTCTTAAGAAAAATGTATATATTCTAACATGGAATTTGGGGAAGGAAAGGGGTTTGATGAATGGGTTTTTTTTTAATCTTTTTAAAATAGGTGCCTCCCACTAAATTTTCGGAAAGATGAATTAAAAGGAATTTATAAAGATGGAATGAAAATTGGAGGAAGCCTTGCTGATGTTGATCTAATGCAAGTAGATTCTTCAGTAAGTACAGTCTGAAATGTTATTTTTTGCTTCAGTTCAAAGTTAAAAAAGAAATCAATTGTTTTATCAGAAATTTTAATCTTTATAGATTCTTTTCTTTCTTCTTTTAATCTTTAGGCCACAACTAAGATCCTGTTACTCAGTTGACTGTGTGTGGCTTGGGTAGTTTGGGAATGGAGTAAGATTTTAGTTTTGATTACAAATTTAAGAATGTCAATGTTTCCCTTCCATTACCAGGTGCGATTTGATAGTGTTGGTGGCTTGTCTAATCATATTGCAGCTCTAAAAGAGATGGTGGTGTTTCCACTACTTTATCCAGAAGTCTTTGAAAAATTCAAAATTCAACCTCCAAGGTAATTTAATTATACATTTTATTTTAGCCAAAATCTGAGCTATGCTATGTCCAGAAAGATAATGCTTCTCTGTTGAAAATTTTCAGGTCTACAGTAATTTGTTATATTTGCCCTGCAACATCCTGGGTGTTTCGAATATTTTACTTTCTTAATGTTTAACATGAAAAATGGTTTCAAAATTGATTCTCCATTAAAAAAAAATCGTTTTCCATGGCTTTTCATACATTTAGTAGAATTCCTCTCATACATACTCTTTACTTTTTTTCTTTCAGTTTTGTAATTTAGTTTTGAATTTATGTCAAAGTAATACATGTATGTAATTTTTAATATATTCTTTATTTTATAATGAAGTATAGTTGATTATATGTACATAATTTTAAAAGTTAAATAGTACTATAAGTTTTACAAAGAAAAAATGGTAGTAGTCCCTTCTGTTTTTTCTATTTTAGACATAATATATAGACTTCCTGTGAACAATGACTATTTGACTCTTACTTTCCCCACCCTCCACATATACACATTTTCCCCCTTCCATATTTCCAGTAGTTTATTTATATATAGACAAACTTGATTTTCACTGTTTGCTTTATGACTATGTAAATATTTCTTGCAGTTTAGCCATGTATTATGTAACTTCATTTCCTCTTTTATATCTCTCCTCTCCCCACCATAAAACTCCTAGAGGAAAACATAGGCAGAACACTCTTTAACATAAATCATAGCAAAATTTTTTTGCATCTGTTTCCTAAAACAAAGGAAATAAAAGCAAAATAAACAAATGAGACATAGTTATATTAAAAGCTTTTGCACAGCAAAGGAAACCATTGACAAAACACAAAAACAACATATGGGAGAAGATATTTGCAAATGATATGACTGACTGATAAGGGGTAAATATCCAACATATATAAACAGCTCATATAACTCAACATTAAAAAACAAAAAACCTGATTAAAAAATGGGCAAAAGAACTGAATAGATATTTTTCCAAAGGGGACATGCAGATGGCCAACAGGCAGTTGAAAAGATGCTCAGCATCATTAATCATCAGGGAAATGCAAATCAAAACCACAATGAGATATCACCTCACACCTGTCAGAATGGCTGTTATCAAAAAGAACACAAATATGGCTTCCCTGGTGGCACAGTGGTTAAGAATCCACCTGCCAATGCAGGAGACATGGGTTCGAGCCCTGGTCCGGGAAGATTCCACATGCCATGGAGCAACTAAGCCCGTGCACCACAACTACTGACCCTGCGCTCTAGAGCCCACAAGCCACAACTACCAAAGCCCATGCGCCTAGAGCCTGTACTCCGCAACAAGAGAAGCCACCGCAATGAGAAGCCCACTCAGCGCCACGAAGAGTAGCCCCCGCTTGCCGCAACTAGAGAAAGCCTGCATGCAGCAACAAAGACCCAACACAGCCATAAATAAATAAATAAATAAATTTATTTTAAAAAGAACACAAATAACAAATGTGGGGAAAATGTGTAGAAAAGGGAACCCTCATACATTGTTGGTGGGAGTGTAAATTGGTGCACTACTGTGGAAAACAGTATGGAGGTTTCTCAAAAAACTAAAGATAGAACTACCACCATATGCCCCAGTAATTCCACTCCTGGGTATATATCCGAAAAAAACAAAAACACTAATTCAAAAAGACACATGCAACCCAATGTTCATAGCAGCATTATTTACAGTTGCCAAGTTATGGAAGCAACCTAAGTGTCCATCAGCAGATGAATGGATAAAGAAGATGTGGTATGTATATACTCAATGGAATACTACTCAGCCATAGAAAAAGAATGAAATTTTGCCATTTGCAGCAACACTGATGGACTTGGAGGGCATTATGCTGAGTGAAATAAGTCAGACAGAGGAAGGCAGATACTGTATGATATCACTTATATGTGGAATACGAAAGTACAATACACTAGTGAATATAAGAAAAAAGAAGCAGACTCACAGATATGGAGGACAAACTAATGCTTACCAGTGGGGAGAGGGAACTGGGGAGGGGCAATATAGGGGTAGGGGATTAAGAGGTACAAACTATTAGGTATAAAATAAGCTACAAGGATATATTGTACAACATAGGGAATAGAGCACATATTTTCTAATTACTATAAATGGAATATAACCTTTAAAAATTGTGAATTACTATATTTTATGCCTGTAACTTAGTTAATATTTTATATCCACTATACTTGAATTTTAAAAATTAAAGTAAAAAAATTCAACAACAGATTCCTTCAATTTTTTCTCTTCATTTCCCCTTCCTTACATTTCCCCTTTCTTACATTTCTGCTCATAAAAAATCAATATATGACTATGTTAAACTATTTTCATATGGTATGTTCTCTTTCCATTTTAATGGCTGAATAATATTCCATTTTGTGGATGTATCACGTTTTATTTAATTGATTCTGCTATTTCTGGCTATTTTGTTTTCTCCTGTTTTCATTATCACAGATGTCAATATCATGAACATCTCATTGCTTCCTGTTTATGGGAATCATTTTTTTCTTTAAGATACCACCTCACAAATAAGATTACTGTGAGATATATTTAAAAATATATATATATATATAGATTTTTTTTTTTTTTAACGGTATGCGGGCCTCTCACCACTGTGGCCTCTCCCGCTGCAGAGCAGAGGCTCCGGATGCGCAGGCTCAGTGGCCATGGCTTACGGGCCCAGCTGCCCTGCAGCATGTGGGATCCTCCCGGACCGGGGCACGAACCCACGTCCCCTGCATAGGCAGGCGGACTCTCAACCACTGCGCCACCAGGGAAGCCCAAAAATAGATATATTTTTAAAAATCTGTTTCTGTCTTGACTTTTGTACATTGAAATCACTGGTTTATTTCACTTGTCTGATTGTTTTCTTAACAATTGCTTTGTTTTTTTACCATTTGCATTTGATTATGTTCGTTTCTTATTATTTTTTATTTCTTTTGGCTGCAATGCGCGGCTTGTGGGATACTAGTTGCCTGACCAGGGATTGAACCCGCGCCCTGGCAGTGCAAGCACCAAGTCCTAAACACTGGACTGCCAGGGAATTCCCTTATTTTTCTTTTATTTTTTTCTTGACTTTGAATAGATTTTATCCATCACTTGTGATTTTTTTTTTTTTGCCATTCTTATTTTGTCATTTCTGTTTTTCTGGGATTTTCCTTAACTTTTCTTTTCAAGAGCAGTTATTTGATGATCATTTCTAGTAAGATTATGAATATAACCCATTTTCTCAGAATTCTGTCCTGAGAACAATGAATAACTTTGGAAATATGTGAAAAAGCTGTACATTACCCTATGACAGTGCAGTGATGTCACCAAAAATTATCTTGAATTCTTTGTGTTGTCCTAGTCCCTGTCACCCAGCCACTACTTCAAGTTCTCTCTTCTTTTATCTTATTTTCTCTTGTGTCCATTCCCACTGTTTTCTTGCAAAACTTTTGCTGTTATGTTACTGGTGCTCAGACCAAAGATTATACGTGAAATCTGCTGTTCTTTCCCCTGATATGTTATAAAATTAAACAGTCAGGTCTTTTCAATCATAACTTTTATGCAAGATAAGATAATATGATGAGCATGATGAATGAATGAAAGAAAATATGTTTCACATAAAGGGTTTTATTTAGTTTCAATATTAATTTTATAGTATGAATATTAATTCCTAGGTTTTAAGTTGTGCTTTGTGGATTGAAATGATATTTCACTTGTCTTAATTACATTCTTATTCATTAAATGTATCCATGAAATTGGTTTCTAAGTTTTTGTTTGGTCTGTTTTTCAGTATAGTACTAAAATAATACTTATTCTTTTACAGGGGTTGTTTGTTTTATGGTCCACCTGGAACTGGAAAAACTCTGGTTGCTAGAGCACTTGCCAATGAATGCAGTCAAGGGGATAAAAGAGTAGCATTTTTCATGAGGAAAGGTGCTGATGGTCTGAGTAAGTGGGTAGGAGAATCTGAAAGACAGCTGCGGTTGCTATTTGATCAGGTATGATATTAAAATTTACCTATATAGATCTGTAATCAGTGTAGATTAAGTATAAGGATTGGATAAACCTTGCATTTGATCACTTTTCATAGAAATAAACTCATAATAATTATACCAAATATATACTCTTCCTAGATTATTTTCCTTTGTCATGTCATGATTACACCAACGTATGATGAACAGTTTTATAGTAAAAAGAGGAAGGAATAATTGGGTCTAAGTTCTCTGGAGTCTTAGGTCTCATATCTAAAGACTAGAGACAGAGTGGTAGTCTCACTCTTAAAAGAGACGACAGTAGTGAGTTATGTTTCAGTATACGAGCTGAAGATTAGCTCTGCCCTAGAGTGGCTTTCAGTTTCATATCCCAATTGTATTGACAGTAAGTTGTGAGATAATAGCATTCTTAGCTACTGAGGCATATTGTTGCAAATGCTTTTATATCTCTTTGTAGAATTCACTGAGGTTTTTTTGTTTTAACTTTACTGAAATAGATTTTAAACTATGGCATCTTATTAAATAAATGTTTTTTTCCTCCTGACATGGAGGAAAGCTATGTCATTGTCTTCTATTCTTTGTCTTGTTTCGACAGTTGGTCTTCAGTAGATATTTTTTGTGTCCCAATAATTGTAGCTGTATGAAATCTGAGGGATATAACCAGTGGAGTATATTGAATGTTTCCAGCTGAAAATGCAAATAAACTTAAGTTGTATGCTGTTATAATTTATTATGTCTGAATCCTTAAAACATAGTTCTTGAGTTTATATTTTTAAAAACTTCTTATAAGCAAATAGGAATGAAAATGGATTAAAATGCTTTATACTAAGTCTATGTATTTGAAGTTTTTCATGATAACATGCAATCACTGGACTTGCTTCCTAGGCCTATCAGATGCGCCCATCAATTATTTTCTTTGATGAAATCGATGGTCTGGCTCCAGTACGATCAAGCAGGCAAGATCAAATTCACAGGTAAAACTTGCTTGATGGTACTTCTGCCTTTCTTCCTATATTCTGAGCAGTATTGATGTTGCATGAGGGATAGAATGTTAGATGGTGAAAGAAAGTTTATAAACCAGTGTTGTTTGGTAGTAGAAACCAATGTGTAGTACAGAAGAAAAAGAAAAAGTGAACCTGTTCTAAAGGGTAGGGTGTTCTCAAGCACAGTATTGGTTATAGATTTAACTTGTGATACAGACTTAAATGCCCATTGGCCAGTGAGGTAAGGCAAATAAAATGAGTGAGGCAGGCCAGTGATAAGGGTGGGTCTGGGAAATGTGGCTGAGTATCCAATCATGAAGAGTGTGGCCAATTGTTTTTAGCTCCAGCCTATTACTGAAGTGCAAAAGCTGACTCAGACTTGAAAAATAAATTTTATTTCCTCAATTTTATATTCAGATTTTTGCGTTAAATATCTTTTAGGTGTTGCCAACTAATTCAGATGCTTTTTTTTTTTTTACCCTAGTACTAGCCTAACTTCCTGATTTTCAGAATGTGAAAGTTGCATCTCCCCTGTGATAATTGCTTACCCAAGGGAGCAGTTTTCACTAGTACCACTGACTCAACCTGAATCTAAATTCATTTTAGTCCTAGGTCATCTTCAGTTTTTCACAGCTTCTTTTTTAATGTAATTATTTAATTAATTTGGGTACCCAAAAGCAAATGTTTGCATGCTTTCATTATGCCAGTATTGTTTTTCATTGTAGATAATATAAAAGAGAAACGAGACATAAAATTATGAGTGATAGGTAGGTTTTGGCTTTTCTAACACCTAACAACATTTACTATATTCTGGTCCCCTTCTTTGACTTGATACTATAAAATTTTATTTGTTCTGAGTAAATTAAAATGTTTACTCCTATATAGTAAAAATAGTTGTGTGTGCACATACCCTACCAATAATCATACACACTTTTTATATATATGACACATTTCATTATCAGCCATACTGTATTCATTGTGTTGATAGGGAAAAATATATTTAACAATACGACCATCACTTTGCAATCAAGTAATTGAGTACTTACTGTATTTTGGAACAGTTCTAAAAGGGATTAGAGAAATTTTAACAAGAAATATAGAATAATTTTAGCAAGCACTTATCATTTCAAATATATATTTTTAAGAGAACTTTAGTTTTTTGTTTTTTCCAAAGACTTAAAAAATCTGAGAGAAAAACATTTTTGTTAAATTAAACTTATTTATTTATTTACTTTAAGGAAGTAAATCTTTTTCTTTTTTTTTTACAAATTTATTTATTTATATTTTTTATTTTTGGCTGTGTGGGTATTCGTTGCTGCGCGCGGGCTTTCTCTAGTTGCAGCGCTCAGGGGCTGCTTTTCATTGTGTTGCGTGGGCTTCTCATTGCGGCGGCTTCTCTTGTTGAGGAGCACGGGCTCTAGGTGCGCGGGCTTCAGTAGTTGTGGCTCACAGGCTTAGTTGCTCCGCGGCATGTGGGATCTTCCTGGACCAGGGCTCGAACCTATGTCCCCTGCACTGGCAGGTGGACCACTGCACCACTAGGGAAGTCCAAATTCAGCTTTTTTAGAAGTTAGCACATTGAACATGATTAAACTATCCTCTTTATCTTATTGTTGGTAATAATTGTAGGATAATGCAAATAAGTAAGTATGTGAATGCATTAGAAAATAAGATTTTTAGCCTCAGAAAAGAGGATACAAATATAAAGTAAATTAAATTAAAACCCTCAAATCGGGCTTCCCTGGTGGCACAGTGGTTGAGAGTCCGCCTGCCGATGCAGGGCACACGGGTTCGTGCCCTGGTCCGGGAGGACCCCGCATGGTGCGGAGCAGCTGGGCCCGTGAGCCATGGCCTCTGGGCCTGCGGGTCTGGAGCCTGTGCTCCGCAACGGGAGAGGCCACAGCAGTGAGAGGCCCACGTACCACAAAAAAAAAAAAACAAAAAAAACCAAAACCCTCAAATCTTTACTTGAATTAGAAATACCAGTATGAACTTACGATGAATTTTATTTTTAAAGAAAAAGTGATTCCTATCTCTGGACACTAAAAAGGCCTAGAAACAATCACAGTCCAGTGGCAATTCATACCCTTAGTAATCAGAGTGTGATCTCTAAATACTAGGATTCTTTAGTAGAGGAGGTGTTAGGCAGAACTGAGATGGGAAATAGCAAGACAAGCCTGGAACATATTGTAATTCCTGGAAGTGAAGAAGCAATCAAAGACTACTGGGATCACATCAGAGTGACATAGCCAGTTTGAAGGGATTTCCATTGGCCAAAGACGGGACAGTTTGAGACCCAGTATACTGAGTCTCTTAAATATGTATACACATATTTAAGAGACTCAGTATATTGAAGTGTATCAAGTACACAGAAATCATCAGTTTTTAATGATCTCTTTAAAAAAAGAACTTAACTGGTCACTCCAAAGGTTGCTAAGACAGTGACTCATTACTCTGAAAATTGATGAAGAGAATGAATCAAGCATTTCTTTTTCCTGTGCTGTAACCCTGATTCAGAGTAATTTAATAATAATGATAAAGAGAACTTTGTTCTCTATAGAAAAATCACATTTAATAAACGCAAAGGAAATTATTGAATTAGAAAAATAACCATTTTGCAACCCCTTATGAAATAGTGGATCAAGAACTATGGTTTTCAACTGGGAGTGATTTTGCCCCCCAGGGGACACGTCTGGATATATTTTTGATTGTCACAACTGGGAGGGGGGAGTGCTCTACTGGCTTCAAGTGGGTGAAAACCATGGATGCTGTTAAATATCCTACAGTGGACAGGACAGCTCTCCACAACAAAGAATTATCTGGCCCAAAATGTCAATGGTGCCAAGATTGAGAAACCTTAATCTAAGCAATAGTTATCAGTGGCTGCTATGAAAGCAGATAAGTTGAAAAGGTTAATAGTAAAGTTTATGATGAGTGGAGTAAGCTGATAACACCTCAACTAAACCCAACCTACTGATCTTAAAAATGAAAATATGGTATCACTTGCCTCCTGATGTATACAGTAGGAAATACATGGTATCTTCCTGTGAAATATGCTATCCCAAATAGTTTAATCTATATTTATTAAGCTTGTAGATGTAACTACCAGTTTACAGGAAATATGAAAGCTAAAGGACAAGTTAAATGAGCCTATCAGGAAGCAATCAGCTCAATCCAGATGTGGGAGGGAAATTCTACAAAACAAATGAACCAGTTTCTTCAAAAAATAAATGGCATGGAGAAAGAAAAAAAAAGTGAGGGAAGGGTGATGGGGAACTGTTATGGATTTGAGGGTTGTTTGACCAAGTGCAATGTGTGTAGATCTTGGCTTGAACAAACCAAATGTAAAAAGATATTTTGAGACGATCAGGGAAATTGGAATTAGTGTCATTTACATTGGTGTCATAGTATTGTGGGAGTTTTTAAAAGTCCTTATCCTCAGAAATACATATGTGAAGCACTTAACATGAAATATTTATGGGTTAAATGACCTGAGATTTTTTTGTTTGGTTGGTTTTTTTAAAAGCTATTGGGTGAAGACAAAAAAGGAATACTGATAATTGTTGAAACTGAGTGATGAAGATGTGGAGACTGTTTTACTCTTCTCTCTCCATAATGAAAAGTTTAAAATGTAATTAAAACTCTTTTTTAAAAAAATTAATTTATTTATTTTATTTATTTATTTATTTTTGGCTGTGTTGGGTCTTCATTGCTGCGCATGGGCTTTCTCTAGTTGCGGCGAGTGGGGGCTACTCTTTGTTGCGGTGTGCGGGCTTCTCATTGCAGTGGCTTCTCTTGTGGAGCACGGGCTCTAGGCACACAGGCTTCAGTAGCTGTGGCACGTGGGCTCAGTAGTTGTGGCTCACGGGCTGTAGAGCTCAGGCTCAGTAGCTGTGGCGCACGGGCTTAGTTGCTCCGCAGCATGTGGGATCTTCCCGGACCAGGGATTGAACCTGTGTCCCCTGCATTGGCAGGCGGGTTCTTAACCACTGTGCCAGCAGGGAAGTCCAAATCCTATGTTTTTGTGCTTTATGTATATTCTGTTTTATTTTGGGATCCTTTGATAATGTGTACACAATGAACCATTTTATTATTTTTACTTTCTGTTTGTCTGCCTAGTACTTGTATTTTTTTGATGTTGTATCCCTGTTTGAGAACTCTAAAGTTCCTATGTGAAATTATGCTTTATGAAATGGCTTCCAGGATCCATTTGTAGCATTCTAAAAACTGTGTTTTCCATTGACTTTAAATGTCTATGTGCCATGTAGTATGTTATTTTACAGATTTTCTTTTTAAAAAGCTTATTGAAAGTAGTGGAATGCTCTGAGAAAATTCAGTCACACATTTAATGTATTAAATCTTAGCAAAAAAAAGAAATGATGTGTTCAGCTTCCATACAATTAATCTCTTCTCTCTTATTTTTAAATTTAGTTCAATTGTTTCCACCCTGCTAGCTCTTATGGATGGATTGGACAGCAGAGGAGAAATTGTCATCATTGGTGCTACCAACAGACTGGATTCTATCGATCCTGCTTTACGAAGGCCTGGTCGTTTTGACAGAGAATTCCTTTTTAGCCTACCTGATAAAGATGTAAGAATTTAACATCACTCAAATTTTGACAAAGTTGATTGCCTTTATCATGAACAAGTCTTGGTATAGCGAAAAATTGAAGATTGAGTTTTGTATGTTCTGAAGCGAAGTTGTATGATTAACATTCAAACATGTATGTATGTATTTTTAGGGAGGCATTATTTTATTTAAAGAAAATAACTTGGATAAATTTTTATTCTTTTTTTTTTTTTTTTTGGTTCCCGCGGCTTGTGGGATCCTAGTTCCCCGACCAGGGATGAACCCAGGCCACAGCAGTGAGAGTGCCAAGTCCTAACCACTGGACAGCCAGGGAACTCCCCACCCCACCCCCCTCTTTTTTTTTTTTTTGTAATAAAATAGTGCCTCCCTAGAAATACTCTTAAAATTCTTTCAATTTGAGCACAACATTTGCATGTTAATTATACAGCTTTATTTTGATTCAGAACACGTGGCCTAACAGTCAATCCTTAGCCAATTCATTAGCCTTGGCTTTTTTCACAGATACAACCATATAATCCTATGCAGTTATTTTAAAGCTGCCTAATATTTTGAGAACCAAGTAAGAAAATATGGGTAGAGCTGTCAGTACTCTTAAAAACAGTTCTTAATACGTACCAGAATAAACAATAGTCCAGTAGTTTCTTAATATCTCTCATTCACATTTATGATGACTAGAACTTGAGCTATAAATGTAGATCTGTTTAACGTAAAATCCTCAAGCTCTTACAAATACATCTTTTTTTTCATTTTTACTGTTTCATATTTCTGTTTATATTAGGTATTAAAATCTTTAAAATTTTAGATAAATTATTCTAAATTGAAATTAATCTGAATAATAAAAATTTAACTATTTTTATTTGTAGGCTCGAAAAGAAATTCTAAAGATTCACACAAGGGATTGGAATCCTAAACCACTGGACATATTTCTAGAAGAACTAGCGGAAAACTGTGCTGGTAAACATTGCTTTAAGCATTAAAAGAAATATTACATGCATTTCAAAGATGGAATAAGTTGTAGTTTTGCCAAGGTTATGTTTAAAGAAATGCAAATTATATTTGTTTCTTATTTATAGTTGCTGGCATGTTTTCTTTTTTTTTTTCTTTTGGCCGCGTTGGGTCTTCATTGCTGTGCGGGGTCTTTCTCTAGCTGCAATGAGCTGGGGCTACTCTTTGTTGCGGTGCACGGACTTCTCATTGCGGTGGCTTCTCTTGTTGCGGAGCACGGGCTCTAGGCGTGCGGGCTCAATAGTTGCGGCGTGCGAGTGTGCAGGCTTTCAGTAGTTGTGGTGCATGGGCTCAGTAGTTGTGGCGCACAGGCGTAGTTGCTCCGCGGCATGTGGGATCTTCCTGGACTGGGGCTCGAGCCCGTGTCCCCTGCATTGGCAGGCGGATTCTTAACCACTGCGCCACCAGGGAAGTCCTGTTTTCTTCGTATAAAGTCCTAGATATTATATAGAAGTAATTGATATTTTGACTGTCAGGGAATATCAGAAGTTAGATCTTTTACTAACTGTTCACATTTTTCTAATTATCCTATTAAGCATTCTACATGTATTATTTCAGGTAATTCTTACATCAGTCCTGCGAAGTAGGTAGCTTTATCCCCATTTTACAGATGTAGAAATGGCTGAGAGAGCATAAATGAATAAAGAGAGCATAAATCTCTAAAGATCACACGTCTAGTAAATGACAAACTGGAATTTGAACCTGATTGATTTCAAAAGTCGTGCTCTTGACCCTTGTGCTCTACTTCATGCCTGCATATTTCACTCTCAAAAGTTGATTGATTTGTTAAGGGTTATTATCAACCATGTAAGTTCACTGGGGGAATGAGAGACATTTTAGCCTTATTACTCCTAAATATTTTACTACTATATTGCTAGGCTGATTTTTAATTTTCTTTTAACCATGGTCAAGCTAATAGGGTGGTGGTTTACTTAAAAAAATTTTTTTTGGTTGCCTTGGATAGGATACTGTGGTGCAGATATTAAGTCAATATGTTCTGAGGCTGCTCTGTGTGCTCTGCGTCGACGCTACCCACAGATCTATACCACCAGTGAGAAACTACAGTTGGATCTCTCTTCAATTAATATCTCAGCTAAAGACTTCGAAGTAGCTATGCAAAAGATGATACCAGCCTCCCGAAGAGCTGTGACATCACCTGGGCAGGCACTGTCCGCCATTGTGAAACCACTCCTGCAAAGCACAGTTGACAAGATCTTAGAAGCTCTGCAGAGAGTATTTCCACATGTGGAAATCGGAACTAAAAAGGCATTAGACTCAGGTATGAAACTGGATTGACCATTTAGTTTTCATAATCTGTAAAACTAAATGTTTTGTACATCCCTGTACAGTAATGTTTCTTTATAAAAGAGCCTCTTGAAAGGAATTTGGCCATGCTTTGCCTAGATATTTGAAAGAAATTTACTTCACAGATTGCCCTAGACTTAATCTAAGTTTGGAATGCATTATTTTAATTTACTTGTTATTTATATCTACACAAACATTTTTGATTCTTAAAAAAATGTCATTGAAGTTCCTTGGTTTGCTAACTGAGGCATTACATGAAGATTTACTTTGTAATTCAGAAAAGTTACTAATGCACACTTTTTTTGTTTACTTTATAGATATTTCTTGTCCTCTTTTAGAAAGTGACTTGGCATACAGTGATGACGATGTTCCTTCAGTATATGAAAATGGACTTTCTCAAAAATCCTTTAATAAGGGAAAAGAAAATGTTAATTTTCTTCATTTGAATAGGTACACTTCCCTTGAAAATTAATATATTTTTTTCTTGTGTAAATTCCCTAAAACTAAATGAAATGACGTTTGAAAAGATAAAAGATGCCAGCCAATTGACTTTTTTAAAAAGTTAAAATATTAGAAAATTTTTTTGTTGTTACAGTTGTCATGATGGTAGAAACTATACTGTATGAAGTATTCCTAAAAATCTGTAGGGGTTGATTCTTTCCAAAAACCATATGAACCATGATGTTATGACTGGCCATATTGTCAAAACTTTTGACTTCTAAAGTTCATAGTTGGTAATTGGGAGGGAAATTTAAACTTTTTTTCCCTAAATCATAGGTTATTACTCATTTCTTTCAGAAATACTTGTTATCAACCTATGTCTTTTCGACCAAGAATATTGATAGTAGGAGAACCAGGATTTGGGCAAGGTTCTCATTTAGCACCAGCTGTCATCCATGCTTTGGAAAAATTTGCAGTGTACACATTAGACATTCCTGTTCTTTTTGGAGTCAGTGCTACATCTCCTGAAGAAACATGTGCCCAGGTAATTCATTGTTGCCCAGACACGTAAGTTGTAAGTCAAAGTAGTCTTCCAAAGACAAAATCTAGAATTGCCTCGTTCTTTTTGTACTGTGTTTTTTGTCTTTCTGATTTCTAACTTCAGGTTTTCAAAATAGAACTATGCGTAAGTGCTTAGTTATTGAAGAGTGTGAGTTTAAATCCCTTTTCCACCACTTACTTGCTATGTGACTTAGAAAAGTTATTAGATCTCTCTGCCCCATTTTCCCCATTTGCAAAATGGAGATAATAATAGTCCTTATCTTGTATGGCTGTTGTGAGAAATGAGTAAAATACTTAAAACAGTGACGGCTATGCAAAATAAAATTTTAATTTTCTTCATTTGAATAGGTACATTTCCCTTGAAAATTAGTATATATATATATTTTGTGTGTGTGTAAATTCCCTAAAACTAAATGAAATGATGTTTGAAAAGATAAAAGATGCCAGCTAATTGATTTTTTTTTAAAGTTAAAATATTAGAAAATTTTTTGTTGTTACAGTTGTCATGATGGTAGAAACTATACTGCATGAAGTATTCCTAAAAATCTGTAGGGGTTGATTCTTTCCAAAAACCATATGAACCTTGCTGCTTCTGTTTTTGCTATATTAAAATTTTTTAAATGTAAAAGTGTTTTATATTTGTATTTTTATATTTAACCTTGGTTGCCATAACAGAAAAGTCTTCTAGATTTCTTGAGCTGTTTTCTAATTGCTTGAAGCAATTATGTTTTTCTAAAAACGAGACTTTTTTTGTGTGTGTGGTACGCGGGCCTCTCACTGTTGTGGCCAGATCTTCCCGGTCCGGGGCACGAACCCGTGTCCCCTGCCTCAGCAGGCAGACTCTCAACCACTGCGCCACCAGGGAAGCCAAGCCCTAAAAATGAGACTTTTATAAAACATTTAAAAACAAGATTGTGGGATTGGGGAAGCATTTTTAAAACTTCAGGGTTTTATATGACAATTCCGGGAAATTAAACATTGTTCCAGATTAATAAAGCATATAACTAATGTGCTGACTCTCTAATTGAATGTAATTTTTTTCTCTCTCTACTAGATGATTCATGAAGCTAAGAAAACAGCACCAAGTATAGTGTATATTCCTCATATTCACTTGTGGTGGGAAATAGTTGGACCAACACTTAAAGCCACATTTACCACATTATTACAGAATATTCCTTCTTTTGCTCCAGTTTTACTACTTGCAACTTCTGACAAACCCCATTCCACTCTACCAGAAGAGGTAATTTGGGAGAAATTATTATATTTTAAAAAGAGATATACTTAAGTAATAAGAATTTATGGAAAAAATTCCAAGTGCTACAGAGGTGAATAAAATTATAAGGAAAAGTTTTCCTATTAAAGATACCATTGTTAGCTATTCGATACATGTGCTTGTTGGGCAGGATGGTATATGTATATGTGTATGTATATTGTAAGACCATATTGTAAATTTTTTTTCTCTAAATGGAATATGATGCATACTATTCTGTAACTTACTTTATATATCTTATGTGTTTTTTAATACATAAGTCTTATTTCTTTTAAGAGCAGCATAGCTTTTTCTGTTTTCTTGATATACCATAATTTATTTATCCAAATCCTTATTAATAGGATTTTAGTTATTTTCCAGTTTTTTTCCTGTTGAACTGCTACAGTGAGCATTCTTGGGTTTTAAATTACATGAGCATTACTATGTGGATTTTTTTTAACATGTATTCCTAAAAGTGGAATAACTATAGCTTAGCCAAAGAGTATGCACATTTGACATTTTTGATAGTACCAAATTACTGTCCTTCAAATTTGTGCCAATTTAGACAACTACCAGTGACAAAGTTCATTCTGCTTCTGCCTGTAATACTCTTCTCCTAGATACATAGAAAATAAAGGTGTGATCCTTTATTTTTCTCAGATGTCTGCCTAGATATCACCTCAGAGGTCTTCCTGATCAGTTTCTCAATTACAGCAGTACCACCTCTGCCTATCACTGTCTTCTCCCTTACTCTGCTTTGTTTTTATCACTACTTGACATTAAGTATTAATTTGTTTGACTCTATCTCTACTAGCAGAATGTAAAATACGTGAAATCAGGGACATTTTTCCACCTCTCCGTCCCCAGAGTACATAATAAGCATGTTGTAGTCTTGTGTGTGTGTTTTTAGAACATTAGTAGGAAGATAATTCAAATATTTTATTTTAAATATATTTACTGAGCACTTATTCTGTGACAGACATGGTTATAGGCATTGGGAATATAGCATTGAACAATATAGAGAAAAATCTGTATCCTCCTAGGGCTTACATTTTAGTTGAGGGAGAGACAAACAAAAATAAAATATAATACCAAGCTACCAGTATGGAGAAAAATTTAGCTAAGCAATGCCAAAAGAGTGTGGTAGGGCCACAGTGTTAAATCCACTAGGTTAGCCTCACCAAGAAGATGACATTTGAGCAAATACCTGGAGTAGGTAAGGTAGTGACCCATTTGAGTATCTGAGGGACAGAGGCTCCTGGCAGAGGAAAAGCAAGTGCGAAAGCGCTGAAGGAAGAGTGTGGTGTGTTGAAAAAATCGCAGAAAGTCTAGAGTGGCTAGAACAGAGTGAATAAAGGACGGAGTAGAAGGAAATGATGTCAGGGAGTTATCAAAGGACCAGATTGTGTCCCTGATGGCAGTTTTGTAGTTGTTAATTCTTCAACTAAAACTTAAGTAAACTGGGAAATGAACATTAAGTATATATTAATTACAGATTCTTAGGGTGGGAAGAGTCCTTAAAGTTTTCTACTTTAGTCATCTAGTTCTGGACTCTTAAGTCTTTCTTTTGTATAGAACACCTTCACAATTCATTTTGTTAGTTCTGACTCCTTAGAAAAATCAACTTATTTTGAGAGGCTTCCATTTCTTAATCTCCATTTGTTTCCCACATAAAATAGAGAGCCCGTCTATTCTGTCTTCATCATGACAAGCTCTTTGTATGTTTGAATATGGTTTTGTGTTCATTTCTATCTCCTTACTCTGACCCAGTCTTCTTCACACTAAAAATTCCTTCTTCTATGATAAGATATATTCCTTAGGACTATTAAATACAATAAAAGTTTATTTCTTGCTCACTTAACAATACCAGGCAGATGAGTAGGTTGGCGGGTCCACCCTCCACCATGTAGTCATACCAGACACTCAGGCTGAGAGAGCTTTCTCATTTTCATCATGTGACTTTCCAGGTTACTTTCATTCCACCCAGCTGAAAGGATTGGCCTTCTTGTGCCTGGTCTGAAAGTGACACATATCATTTCCTTTCACATTCCATTGGCTAAAACTCACATAGCCGTACCTAACTGCAAGGGAGACCAGGAAATATGATATAGCAGTGTGCCCAAAAGGAAGAGAACATGGAGTGTGATAATAGCAGGCTCTGCTACACGTCACACATATTTTTAGTTTCTTCAAAATTCTAGTCACTCTCTTGAATGTCTTTCTCTTTATATTCCTTTTGAAAGGCTGTACTCAGAATGAATTAAGTACTCTAGCAATGTTCTGATTAACAGAGTAAAGAATTGCTATTTAGTAGCCCCATTAACCATTGATTTATTGTACTCACTGTCAATTAAAACTTTGTTAATTATTTCAAAGTTTAAAACAAAGATAAGTTTATACTCTTGGTAATAAGTAAGGCAAACTAGCTGAACTTTATAAAGATGTAGGGAGGTTGAAAAGCTGTCATCAGTTTAATCTTGGATAACTTTATCAAGAATGTGGAAATTTTGGGGCTTCCCTGGTGGCACAGTGGTTGAGAGTCCGCCTGCTGATGCAGGGGACACGGGTTCGTGCCCCGGTCCGGGAAGATCCCACATGCCGTGGAGCAGCTGGGCCCGTGAGCCACGGCCGCTGAGCCTGCATGTCCGGAGCCTGTGCTCTGCAACAGGAGAGACCACAACAGTGAGAGGCCCGCGTACAGCAAAAAAAAAAAAAAAAAAAAAAAAAAAAAGAATGTGGGAATTTTGTACTTAAAAAAATTTTTTTTAAAGATAGCTTCTTTGTTTTCTTATGGTAATATTTCCTAAGCATATCACTGTAAACTGAGTAAAGTATCCCAGTATCACACTGTACTGTAGGGTGGAATGGGCACTGGACCAGGAATTGCTCATTTTATAAAATGAATAGTCTATGTGGATACAAATAAGCAAGTCCGCTTTGAGCCTTATATAGTCTATGTAGTCCTTAGTGATCCAGTGATATTGTCTATATAGCATTGGACTATAATATGTGAGAAGTACTGTGTATACCATTATTAGCTACATTAAAGTTTGTCCATCTCAAAACTGCAGTCAGAGTATCTATATGTATGAGTACTAGTGGACCCTAACAACACAGCAGTATGGAAAAATGAGAAAGAAAGTCATCAGTGGATTAGAAACTTTGATGAATCGTGAAAGACAAGCAGTGGGGATTAGATTGATACAGGTAACCACATTTTAAAGCATGTGCATGAAAGGACTGCTTTGAAAGATGGGAGTGGTTTCTAGCTCTGGTTTGGTGCTAGGAGGGAATTGAAAGAGCCTTTGGACAACTTTGGATTTTTTTGGCTTTCTTCACTTCTGGCCATTGCCAGACAGCAGTCAGCTGAGTTGTTTGTCCTCAGCTAGAGCAGTGAAGGTGGGCCCAAGGACTAGTGTGGCAGAGCAGTGACTTATGTATAGGTACTGAATGGGAGAAGTAGGGAGACCCTGTGCCCAGAAGACAAATTACAGGCACATTCTGTGTCTAACATAGGCAAGCTTCTTTCATAATCACTGGAAGTAGAAGCTAGAATAAACAGAAAAGGCATCTGTGGACAGTTGAAGATTTCAAAGGCAAAGATAAATTTATAAGTAAGCTTTTGAGGAAGGACAGCTCCATGGAAAATCATATCCATGCATCAGCAACAGATTGTTGTGGAAAATAACCACTGAAGACATTATACATGAAATAACTCCCCCCAAATAAAAAACCCCACAGGGCTAAAAAGAAGCAAACACAGATAAGAGTGAATTAGCAAGATGGAAGATCATGAGATCAGAAATTCTTATAGTAAATAATAAAAACAAGACAAAGATTTGAAAAGTGAGGAAGAAGTTAAAGGAAACAGAGGACATAGATTCAGGTCTAACATCTGTTTAATGGGATTTATGGGAGGAGAAAAATGTACAAGAGAAAAATAGTCACATAATAGAACATTTCATAGAATTAAAGAATACCATAATGTTCAGATTTAAAAGGTCCCCTGTTCTAACTGATGGGTATAAAAAGGCCCACATCTAGATAAAATTTCAGAACTCCAAAAGTATAGAGAAAAATCTAAAAATCTTCCAAGAGAATAAAACATTACTAGAAAGGACTGAAAATCAAATTGCTTCTACATTCTCACTGGTATAATACCAGCTACTAAGGAGGCAACTGAGCAACATTTTCAAAGTTAGAAGGAAAATAATTTTGCACCTGTAATTTTCTTCCCAGCAAAGTTAGCATTTGAGTGAAAGAACAAAATAAAGATATTTTTAAACATGCAGTGCCTAAGAAACTATTACCCATAAACCCATGACTGAAATAATTATTAAGGGATTATTTCTCCTCTTGGATTTTTTTTATTTTGCAGAAGTTGCATATAAGAAGCAGTGAGCAAAGAAAACAGTAAAACTTGTCACAAAACTGTGCTAGTAACATTTTTTTAAGGACTGTAAATCTAAGTTGATCTTGGTTCTGAACTCAAAACGGCAGGAAGGACATAGTGAAGGAGAATGAGGAAGTAAAAGCACATTCAGATTTGTATCTGATATGTAGATATTATTAACTTCACAGTTTGGTAGGAAAAGAAGCTTAGAGATATGTCTGTTAAAACTTGTAACAATAAAAGAATAGAAATACAACATACAACTTCCAGGCCACCAGAAAGGGGGAAAAGGTACAAACTGCAATAGAAATATCAAAAAAATAGATTCTAAAATTTAATGTAGAAGAAGAAACTGCTTGAGGGACTTCACTGCTGGTCCAGTGGTTAAGACTCCATGCTTCTACTGTACAGGGCACAGGTTCAATCCCTGGTTGGGGAACTAAGATCCTGCATGCCACGTGGCATGGCTAAAAAAAAGTTCTTGAATTTCCAAGAAAATTTTGAAAAAGCCCTCCAAATATGGTAAAGCATACCACAATGTTAGTGATTAAAACTGTGCATTTGGGCCAGAAATGACAAATTAATGTAATACAGTTCATTAGTAGACTCTTGTATACATAGTAGTTTAGTAAATGGATTAGCAAAAGGAGAGACTTATTTCATAAATGATGTTGTGTATGTAGTCTTCATAAGTTTGGAGCATGGAAGAACCTACAAAGCAGAAAATGCAAAAGCTGTGAATGTAAATTTCTCTGTATCAGAGGTAGGCTGAACAAAGTACACAAACATCATACAAGGAATAAACATTATCATCCTCTAATAATTCTTGGAAAGATCTAGAGGTTTGTTTAGAAACATCCTTTTGAGACCTGTTTTGCCTTTATTCTTTTTTTGGTGGCAAAATATACCTAATTTACCATTTTAACCATTTTTAAGTGTACAGTTCAGTGACATCAAGTACATTGCTTTAAGTTCATTCATGATGTTGTGCAGCCATCACCACTATCCATTTCCAGAACTTTTTCATCATCTCAAACAGAAACTCTGTATCCATTAAACAATTATTCCCCATTCCTTCCTCTCCCAGCCCTTGGACACCTCTAGTAACTTCCGGTCTCTTTGAATTTACCTATTCTAGGTACCCTCATATAAGTGGAACATAAAGTATCTGTCCTTTTGTGACTGGCTTATTTCACTTAGCATAATGTTTTCATTGTTCATCCATGTTGTAGCAGGTGTTCAAATTTCATTCCTTTTTAGGCTGAATAATATTCCATTGTAAGTACATACCACATTTTCTTTATCTCTTCATCTGGTGATGAACATTTGGATTGTCTCTACATCCTGCCTACTGTAAATAATTCTGCTATGATTATTGGTATACAAGTATCTGTTGAGTCTTTTATTTTTTTTTTCTTGCAGTTTTTTTGCATATACTGGGTTACATGATAATTTTGGGTTTAACTTTTTGAGGAACCATCATACTGTTTTCTACAGTGGCTGCACCCTTTTACATTCCTACCAGCACAAGGGGTCTAACTTCTCCACATCCTTACCAATACTTATTATTTTCCAGCCTTTATTCTTACTGAAGAACCACTCATTCTCATATCTCACTTTGGGTTGTGAAGGTGAATTACTTGATCTCAACAAAACCCATTAAGTAAAATATCACCATATCAGTTATTGTATGAATTATAGTTTGGAGCCTTGAGTTCTAAAGAAGATCCCATGTTTTTAGTTCCTTATCTATTGCATACATGGTTTATATAATACATAAGTTCAATATAAGTAAAAGATTTAAGAAATTATTTCTTTATTACACAATTTAGATTGTCATTAAAAACGTGTACAGTAACCTACTGTGGCATTGAATGATTGATACATAGTAATGTGTGTGTATACATACATATGTATATAAAATGCATCTGTTTTCTTTTTTAAGGTACAAGAATTATTTGTCCATGATTATGGAGAAATTTTTAATGTCCAGTTGCCTAATAAAGAAGAACGGACACAATTTTTTGAAGATTTAATTCTAAAGCAAGCTGCTAAGCCTCCTATATCAAAAAAGAAAGCAGGTTAGTTCTTGTATCAAAGTTAATATGTAATAATTTTGAGAAAGTGGAAATGAAATATCAGTTAATGGCATTGCCATCTTCTAATATCAGAAGCTCAAAACCTCAGTTGAGGTTGATATCTCTTATTTACCTCTTAAAATACCTATGTTTCCCATTAAAATAGACTAAAGTTCTTATTTATTTATTTGTTTGTTTGTTTATTTAGGCTACGTCGGGTCTTAGTTGCAGCATGCAGACTCTTAGTTGCTGTATGCATGTGGGATCTAGTTCCCAGAGATTGAACCCCAGCCCCCTGCATTGGGAGCTCAGAGTCTTACCCAGTGGGCCACCAGGGAAGTCCCTGGACTCAAGTTCTTGAAGCATACAAGGCCTTTCATAGTGTAGCCCTAATCTATGTGGAATTGGGGCTAGAATTCATAGCATAGCCCCAATCTGTCTTTCCAAGCACACCTTTGGCACTTTTCTCTCCCCCACCTTTTTCCTTCCAAAGCACTCTATCTTTAAACCATATACAGCATATTGTGTCTTTTCATAATTTCATTCATACTTCTTTCCAGTATAACTTATTATTTCTTCCCTAACATCTAGACAAAATTAATTTATTACCTTTATGATGCACTGTACTTTTTTCATACTACTAATATGATATTACAGTGATGTTATAATTATGTCTCTTACTCCCTTAATTGATTGCCAACTTATTGGGGCAGCACTCTCATATTCCCTTTTTTATCCTTATTACTTATTAGCGCATATCTGTTTAAACAAAATTAAATTTTTGTTATATTTGAAACGTACCACAGTTTTTGTTAGTTTAAAAATTAACTAGTAAAAATGACTTTTTAAAAAATTAGAATATTCTTGTCTTAGAAATATGCATTTTCAAAATTTTAATAGCCTCTTAAATGATCTTAAAATGGTAATGATTTAGGAATTAGCACTCCAAATTACAAGTTAGCGATTATTGCTGGGGGTGTTGTAGAGGTCGAGATTATGGTAGCTGTTTAGTATTCCAAATCCTCTGATTCCTGGCAAATACAAGGAGGATAATCCCTGAGAGCTTGTCTACTTTGTGTATTGAATTGTTTATTACCCTTGATACGGTGGGAGAGTGGTAACTAAAATCTTCCATTCATGTAAAGTTTTGCAGGCCTTGGAGGTACTCCCTGTAGCACCACCACCTGAACCAAGACCATTGACAGCAGAAGAAGTGAAACGACTAGAAGAACAAGAAGAAGATACATTTAGAGAACTAAGGATTTTTTTAAGAAATGTTACACATAGGCTTGCTATTGACAAGCGATTCAGAATATTTACTAAACCTGTTGACCCTGATGAGGTATTAATTTAATCTTTGGATCAAAATGCTTCAGAATTAGAGACTATTTGACTAGTTTATGTGGTTCCCTCTGTATACTGTGATCTTGTTTTCTGTATTTGGAAACATACCAAGTAGTATCCTAAGCACATAGAGGCTTCAAGAGCTATGTAAAGCATTTTCCTTTCCTGCAGAGCATAGACAATTAACTTTGCCCAACCCAAATGTTGTAGAAGTAATTTGAGAATGTCTTAACACTACATGATATTACTGTGACCTACACAGTTAAGAATGAGGTCCTAAGTTGACATTGAAGGGTGGGTGGCGTTTGGATGAGGAAAGAGATTTAGAATGTTACTGGAGATATAGGTGACCAAGAATAAGAATGAATACAAAACAAAACTCGCCTTAAATAGAGTCACAGTTTTGTATTAATATGTTTTCATTATATCTTATGTATTTATTCTCTCTCCTTTATTTTGCCTGGTAGAAAAACTTGACTCAAATTTTTTACTGTTCAGAGTTAATTTAGTGATTTGGTCATTTGCTTGAATTTTAGGTTCCTGATTATGTCACTGTAATAAAGCAACCAATGGACCTTTCATCTGTAATCAGTAAAATTGATCTCCACAAGTATCTGACTGTGAAAGACTATTTGAGTGATATCGATCTAATCTGTAGTAATGCTTTAGAATACAATCCAGATAGAGATCCTGGAGGTGAGCATTACTGGTTTTGTTTTTCTTCCTCAGAGGGTGGAATGGGGGCTGCTAATGCTTAGTGGTGGGTGATTTCATACTAGGTGCTATATTATAAACATTTCATATTCACAGTGCCATTCAGTCCTCAACAACGATATCCTCATTTTACAGATGAGAAAAATGGAAGTTTAGAGAGGTTAAAAAACTTACTCAAGGTCATACTATCAGGAAGTGGCAGAGGCAGAATTCAAATGCAGGTTTCTTTCACTCCAAAACAATTATATGATATAGCCTCTAATGAAACACAAAATTGCATAACAACTTAGCTTGTTTCCTTTGTTTATCAATGTTCTTTCTCAAAGTAGAAAAATTAAAGCTCTCTGTAATAAAATAAGTTTGAAAGGATTTTCTTAGTTAAGACCATTATAAATTTTATTACAAAAGTAATACAGCATAATTCTTGCTAACAGTAATACTTAAAAAACTAAGTCGGGCTTCCCTGGTGGCGCACTGGTTGAGAATCTGCCTGCTAATGCAGGGGACACAGGTTCGAGCCCTGGTCCGGGAGGATCCCACATGCCGCGGGGCGACTAGGCCCGTGAGCCACAATTACTGAGCCTGCGCGTCTGGAGCCTGTGCTCCGCAACAAGAGAGGCCGCGATAGTGAGAGGCCCGCGCACCGCGATGAAGAGTGGCCCCCGCTCGCCGCAACTGGAGAAAGCCCTCGCGCAGACACGAAGACCCAACGCAGCCAAAATAAATAAATAAATTTAAAAATAAATAAATAACTACTGTTCTCTGTTTAAAAAAAATAAAATAAAAAAATAAATAAATAAAAAACTGAAGACGCTGTACCCTGCAACTCCCTCTCCTCTGGGTACACCCACCTACCGCCCAGCGCTGTATGCGGTCGGGCTTGCCCATGAGCATTTAAAATCCTGTATAGGGGGAATTTTGTCCTTTAAAAAAAAAAAAAAAAAAAAAAAACTAAGTCACCCATTTCCTTTCTCCGAGGGTGGACACTGTTAAGTTTGGGGATATCTTTCCAGATCTTTTCTATGCGTAGAATGCATTCACGTTCTACCTCACATACCCAGTCCGTTAAATAAAATGTATAAAGTAAGGGATTTTTAAGTGATATATTTGTTCATATTTATAATGATATATTCAAATATCTATATGTTTGTTATAAACGTGTTCATTTCCAAAAAATATTCTCTCAGGTGCTTTTTCCTAGCTTCCTATTCTTGCTTTATGGATGCTGTGCCCTTAACTGTCTTAGTGGATAATTTTTTTTAATAGTTCTATTTCCTGCATTGGCTCTCTCCTCCAGTACATTGGCATTCTGTTTTTAAATTTGTAGTCCTTATGAATTAGATTGATTTCCACCACTAAGCGTTTCCTCAACAATTTAAAAGCTCACTGTTCTTCCCTTGCCAGTCTTCTGCCCACACCTTCCCTAGACTTTATCCTGTAGTTCAGAGTTCTGGAGGTAAGCAGTGGGAAACAGCCTACCATGTTGGGAATACCCCTTAACTGTAGAAAGAAGGAAGCATTTATCCTGGAGGAAGAGGGCTTTTTCTGTTTCATTGCAGTCATACTGCCGCTGCTTCCCTTTTCGTCCACTGTGACAACCTAAAATTACTTTAGAGCAGTGGTGTTCACACTTTAGCTACCATCAGCATCTCCTACAGGACATGTTAAGATGCAGCTTGCTGGGCCTCACCTCCACAATTTCTGATTCTGTAGATGCAGGGCCTGAGAGTGATGTGCATTCTGACAGATTCCAAGGTTTTGCCGATGCTGCCACACTCCAGGAACTAATGAACGTCGCCTGGCCTTTCTTCAGGCCATGTTAAAAGCCCCCAGCAACATCCCTTCTGTTATTATAGCTGTTCCTGTCACCTATAAACTGAATATTGTGTGAATTTTGCAGCCTACTGCCCTGTGAAGGGGACTGATCCAGCAGTTCAAGCAAATTTACATTCACTTATTATCTGCCTGTTGCCTCAAGGCATTTTCCAGTTAACAGTGCTTAGGCTCAGTTTTGGATTTTTTTCTAGTGTTTCCTATGTAGAGTTGCTGTTTCATTGTCTTTGTTTAGTTTCTCTGTCAATGTAATAACATCCTCTATATCTCTTCCAAAATTGTTTTACATCCCTGGTTCACTCATGACACTGATAGCCTTCCTTGCTGTTTTTGTGTCATTATGTTGTTTAGTTTTGCTACTGATTCTTATAATTTCTCTGGTATTTCAAAGGGATCTGGATAGGACAGGGCCATGAAATTAGGTTGAGTCTGCCATGTTGAATCAGATGTCCAGAACATTAGATTAACATCAAAAACAGAAATAACACAATTCCAGTAACTTTTACTATTCATGGTAGAAGTAAAAAAGGAATTGTAACAGCTATAATCTTAGCCCAATATATGGTGTTAATTTTTGTTACATTAGCAAAAGGAAAACATTTTAAAATTCTTTATTCATTCCATAGATCGTCTTATTAGACATAGAGCCTGTGCTTTAAGAGATACTGCCTATGCAATAATTAAAGAAGAACTTGATGAAGACTTTGAGCGGCTTTGTGAAGAAATTCAGGAATCTAGGAAGAAGAGAGGTAGGAAAATGATTGGATATCAGAAAAAGATGCTTTAGATGTATTGAGTCCTTTTAATTAATTGTTCATGTAATTTTCAAATCTGGAAATTTGATTTGATATTCCACATGTCTGTTTATAAGGTTGTAGCTCTTCCAAATATGCTCCATCTTACTACCATGTAATGCCAAAGCAAAATTCCACTCCTGCTGGTGAAAGAAGACCAGATCCAGAGAAAAATGAAAAGCTGAAGACCCCCAGTACTCCTGTGGCTTGCAGCACTCCTGGTGAGTGCACTTACGTAATTTTTACTTACGAAACTATAGCCTTTATTCTCCTCTAATGCTGTTTACTTTTTCCATCAGTTTCCTTTGTCTATATTGATGCAGCGAATTATGTTGATTTCATTAACAGTAAGACAACTTTTCATTCTTGAAATAAATCCAGGCTTGCAATAAAGTACCACTTGCAATCCCAGTTTACCTGTCACCTCTCAGGTCACAATCTCATTGTGGTATGACTTGATTTGAAACTGACTTTTATTTCCTATAAATCCTAGTCTGTTTCCTGTTCCTCTTTCTTCTTAGAGTATAATTCCATGGAGTACCAACCCAAATCCTGTAGGGTTCCTGAGGCCTCTCTTCTTTGGCAAGCTCTTAATTCCAGTTTTTGCCCTTTAAGCTCCATGAATTTCAGACTGTCCTCAGCTTCTTAGCCTCTCAGCTATTCATTTGTTTTCCCAGATTTTGGTGCCATAATTCCTCAATGCTTTTAAACAGAATGTTCATAGAGGCAGTATTCAATGGGAGCAACCCAATGCAGATCAACAGCAGAATATGGAAAAATACAGATTATTGTACAAAAGTGAAAATTATTAAATTTCAGGTACATACAACAGTATGGATGAGTCTCCCAAACATAAGGTTGCAGTGTGGTTACACTACATCTAGTCTAGGCAGAATGTTGAATCTCTGTATACTGTAGTTTCTTCATCTGTAAAATGATGTCGATAATGGTAGCAAACCTGATCAGGTTAAAGTGGAATGTCAGTGAGTTAGTACATATAAAGGCCTTAGAAGAGTTCCTACTATACGGTAAGCACTCAGGAAGTGTAAGCTATTTTTAGTCTCACCCTTCCTTCAGTTCATTCCTTATACTACTGCCAAAGCGACCTTTGTAAAATATGCATCAGACAATTCATGTCATTGCCCTCCTCAAAGTTATTTGATTTTTTAAAAAATTATTCAAGATAAAATCCAAATTCCTTAGAATGACAGGTCATTGACCACTTTCTACCTTCTCACAGAACTCTCTACTTTTGTTTGTGTATTCCAACCATACAATACTATGGTGATATCTCAGATTCTCCCCTTAATATCGCAGGAGGTATTTTTTTCTCCCACTTACTTAGACTTTAAAAAATTTTTGAATGTTCTCTTACCCTTTTTCTTTAAATTATTTGAAGCTCCGTTGAAGAGAAAAATCCGCAGAAAGTCGAAGTGGTACTTAGGCACCATAACAAAACGAAGGAGGATTTCACGGGCAAAAGATGATGGCCAAAATGTCGTAGATGACAAAATTGAGAATGATACAGAGGAAAATCAGGACACAAGCGTAGACCACAATGCAGCTGGAGACATAGGGGAGTCTTCAATAGAGGAAAACGAAAAGCAGCAAAATGCCTCTGAAAGCAAAATGGAATTGGGAAATAATTATTCAAGTACTTGTTTTGAAAATCAAGTTGAAGAATCTGGAAAGACTATAGCATGTACAGAATTGAGGAAAGATAAGATCACTTGCAATGGAGATGCTTCTGGCTCTGAGATAGCAGATACTTCTGATGAAAATGAAGCAAAAGGTAAGTCTCAGTCAAGCAACTTACTAATTTTAAAAGATGTTTCATTCAAAGTTCTTAAATAGTTAATTACCATCTCAGTTTACTCCTTTTTCCTTGTCTTTCAGAGTACAGGAGTTAATTAGGGAAAATAGCATTATCTTTAATAACTATTGAGCTAATAAATCACTGTTGTTAAAAGCACACTACAGCATCAAACAGTAGTTTCCTGCTTAGTAGCTTGTGACCTCGGTCAAGATTCTTGACCCATCAGCGTCAGTTTTCTCATTTGCAAAATTGGGGTAGATAGTTGCTGGGTAATAAGATATTCTGAGGATTGAATAAAGTAATTCATCTAAAGCATGTAGCAAAGTGCTTGGCTATACAATTTTAAAAGCTGGCAGGATACCCTCTCATTTTTAAGCAAGATAAGCAGTTTCTTATCCTGTGATTTCTTGCTGAGTGATGTAGAACAACTGTTACCCACCCCCATCATTCTTCTATTCCTACTGTAGGTTTAGCCCAAGCTTATTTATATTTATTCTAATGATCCTGCTCCCAAAGTCTTTCATGTAGAATTGTTTCCTGTCTGCACCTTTTTGGACCTTTGGCATTAGATTTGTTTGGTTTTTGGAAAAGCCAAACATTATTTAGTCTTACAAAGCAAAAAAAGGGTAACAGGGTCAAAAATTTATTTTGGTCAAAAACAAGTATTGACTAAGTTAATGAGACTGGTTTTCTTCAGTGGCTTATATGCTGTAGATAAATCTTTTCCAAGGACTCCCTTAAAATGAGTTCTCGTGTGTTTGAGTAATCTTAGAATGGTCTATTTTAAATGTTAATCCTCTGGCTGTATAATTTAGTATGTTTTGTTTAGGTTCGAAGTTTATTTTTTCTTTTATCATTATCTTTTTTAAAAGGACACTATTTAGTGAGACAGGTACCTGTTTCCATGTCAGGAGATTTGGGTTCTTGTCCTGGCTCTTAGAACAGTTAGGTATGTTGACCATAGAAAAGTCTTCACCTTTCTTTGGCCTCATTTTTCTCATCTCTCAGTGAATAGATTGTTCTAGATCAGGGATAGGCAAACTTTATCTGTAAAGGACCACATAGTCACAACTATTCAACCCTGCTAGAAAAGCCACATTGACACACATATGTAAAATGGGCATGGTTGTGTTCTAAGAAGACTTTAATTATGGATTAATTAAATCCATATTTAACCTATGCATAGTAGTTTGCAACTCCTATTCGAGATTACTGAAGCCCCTTCCAGCTCTTAAATTCTGAGTTTTATGCCTAAGTAGGAGACAGTCTAATCTGTTGAGGATCCCTTGAAATACTCTTATTTGAGAAAATATTTCTGAAATGTCCTTAATTTTTTTTTTTTTTTTTTGGCCGCGCTGTGCGGCATGCAGGTTCTTAGTTCCCCGACCAGGGATTGAACCTGTGCCCCCTGCAGTGGAAGCTCAGACTCCTAACCACTTGGACCACCAGGGAATTCCCTGTCCTTAATGTCTGAGTGTGTAAATGGCAGCATCTTAATCTTACAGCAGAGTCAATAAACCAGAACAGGGGTTTGTGTCTAAGTAAATATGTCCTGCTATTTAATCTGCCTAATATTTATTTTAGGTATTATAAAATGTCTATGAAACAAATAATAGTTATTTATTTTTTCATTCTAGAAATGTGTGTTCTGCGAATGACTCGAGCTAGACGTTCCCAAGTAGAGCAACAGCAGCTCATCAGTGTTGAAAAGGCTTTGGCAATTCTTTCTCAGCCTACACCCTCACTTGTTGTGGACCATAAGCAATTAAAAGTATGTAAATTGAAATCATAATGCTTTCATTGTGCAGGTTAGAAACATAACCCACCAAAAGAGGGGTTGTAATAGTACATTGCGTAAATTTGGCATGTAATAAATAATGATCTTATGAAAGGATAAACTTGGTATAGAATAACTTTCATAAAGGCAGTGGTTGGAGATGGCTAGTATGTTGATATTATTGTTTTTAACATACTTATCTATGTCACTGATCCCATACATTGTTTTTATGACCATTACATATGGCCATTTTAGTTGGTTTTTACTTAACAAAAACATGCAACCGTGGTTAACTATGAGGTAATGGAATATCAAGGTAAGACCAGACTTGAAGAATCACAGAAATTTATCAATAGTAAGTCCATTTCAGTCATGACAAAAAAACACTGAGTGGATGGAAATTCCTTTTTGTAAGAAAAGAACCCTGACGTGGTGAGGTCATTTATGTACTGTCTCTTTTTATTTCACATAACAGAATTGATTATAATGTACTCATAGTGCCATAAAATATTCTGCAAAAATGTTGCCTTTTTTCCTGTTAGTCTAATTTGAGATTATTTTTAAATTTGTCTCTAGTGATGTATGGCTAGAATTGAAATTGGCAGCCTCCTCAGCTGTAGTTTTTAGGATGAGAGGCCAGAGTCATAGAATGTTGATAACATTAACTTACAGCTGAATGTCAGAGTCATTATCAGAGGCTGCAGTGTCTCATTAGATGACTTGGCCTGCCTTCTCTCTGGCTTATATTCTAAAAATGCCCCCACATCTTCAAAATTAAAATATCTCAGGGAATTTCTCTCACATATGTAACACTTATGTTTTCTTTTAGAATCTTTTGAAGACTGTTGTTAGAAAAAGTCAAGAATACAATATTTCTCAGTTGGAAAATTTGTATGCTGTAATCAGCCAGTGTATTTATCAGCATCGCAGGGATTATGACAAAACAACACTTATTCAGGTAAACTAATATATATAAGTTAACACATTATAAAAATTTTTAAATACCATTTTTTAATGTGTGGATTATGGATTATTTCTAGGTATAACTGTGTTCTGTGCTTTTTTAAATCTAGCACTTAAATTAGTTTGTGTTTCTTTAATAAGCAATGGAACACTGTAGTATCTGCAAACTATGAAAAATCTATTTTGTGTGTATATTGATGAAGATATATAGTTCCTTTTTAAGACAGACTTAACATAGACCTATTTGTCTTTACTTAATCCTGCTTTACAGTGGGCATTCAAGTACTAATGTTTAAAAATAGAGTTTGGCTGATACCTATATAGTATTTTATATATATATATAAAACTGGTATCTACTATATACCTATTAGCATGTAATATATATAGTATTTATTATATCTAATAAAGTATACTATGGTACCTACACAGAATAATATATATGTAACAGTAGTACCTACAAAATATAAAGTATTAATATCTATATGTACACCAGTGCCTTGATTAATAACTGTATGAATTTAATGTAAGATGAAAGCATCTCAGACTTACTTCAAAGAGGTTTAAATAATGAAGTCCCATCAGTGATACCAGTCTATGTGATAGTCATAAACACTGGACAAAGTTTCTGTTTCACTATCAGATATATACATGGATAATAATATCCTTAAGGTTGTTTACTGCAAAAAAAAGCCCAGCAATGGAGTCATGTTTCTTTGATTTTTTCCATATTGAAACTTACTATTTTTCCTTCCTACCCTTTATCTAGAAAATGGAGCAAGAAATAGAAAACTACAGTTGTTCCAGATCATGAGGTTATGGTACCAAATATTCTTTATATTCCGTTCCTATTTAATTCACCTTTGTCATGCTGACATAACTGATGCAAGATGAAATCCTGTATCTTTAAGGAAAAGATTAAAATAGTAAATAAAAATATTTAAACTTTTCTGGTATTTATGTACATGTGTAAGATAAATTACAGAGATAACTGATAAATATTGGAATTTTCATTGAGTCACTGTAGTATAGTATTCCTGTGCTTATCAGTAGTTAAAGTGTGGCCAACTCTTAATAAAGTTATTTTGATAACTAATGTTTATGGCACTTAAGAGTAATTAGTGGGCTTCCCTGGTGGCGCAGTGGTTGAGAATCTGCCTGCCAATGCAGGGGACACGGGTTCGAGCCCTGGTCTGGGAAGATCCCACATGCCACGGAGCAACTGGGCCCGTGAGCCACAATTACTGAGCCTGTGCGTCTGGAGCCTGTGCTCCGCAATAAGAGAGGCGGTGATAGTGAGAGGCCCGCGCACCGTGATGAAGAGTGGCCCCCGCTTGCCACAACTAGAGAAAGCCCTCACACAGAAACGAAGACCCAACACAGCCATAGATAAATAAATAAAGCAAACTGTCAACAAGTAAAAATAAATAAACACTATTATATTTAAGGGCAGTCTGTTCCTTTAAAAAGAAAAAAGAGTAATTAGTGACATTGACATTCTTTTGTTTTAAGCACTTTTAATTTTATCCTTCCTAAAAATAGTTTATTGTGTCAGACTAGAAACTTATTTAACCATTGTCTCTTTGCCATCCTTTGTCATCTTTGTTTTCTTCAATGCCCATCTCCCATCTGCCTTTAGCGTCCCCGCCTGTTCACTTAAAAGCTAGTGTTCGAGTAGTGATTTGCAGGAGGGCCCTTGAACAACTTCTAGCTGCACCACAATTCTGTACTTGAAGGTCAAAATTAATGCTTTTTAGATAAACATTTTTTATAATTCTCATTTGGATTAATAAAAATTTTAAATATTTTTCGGTTTACTTTTATGATATATACAACAAATGTATTAATGACTACTTTGTTAAACATCTTTTTAATAGCACGAAATTTTTATATTTGAAAACTATTTATATCCTTCTAAATGTGTTTAGGTTGTATTCTATAGATACCTTTTATATACAATTATGTAAATATTATAAATTTTGTATTAATGATACCAAAAATACATTTCTTTCTTAAAGAAATAAAAACATTCACTGCCATGCATATTCACTCCCTTCCCCCCCTGCCCATGTTTTTCCTTTTTAGGAGACATTCTACTATTAGTTTGTGAAATAGCTTCTGTTAGAAACTTCTTTTGAGGGGAATAGGGGATAATGATCTCATATGAGAGATTCTGGATTCTAATACAGTTTCTGAGTTAAACTGCCTTTTGTTGTCATTTTATCTGGATATTGTATTTAAAGCCTTCTAAAACTCAACTCAGATACCTTAATTAGTAGATACTGTCTTATGTAATGCGTGATGCAATGCAAGTCACTGAAAACGTTTAAGTACCTGTATATTCCTGGATTCGCATACACACACACGTACTCATTTTTAGTGAAGTTTATTATAACTTATTCTAGATGCATTTTTTATAACTAGGATTTTATTTTATATTTATAGCTTCTGTAATAAATTTTTAAGGTGAAAATTGCTTCTCAATGTTGTTTCTGTTTCTTAATTATTTTAAAATAATTCAGTGCAAAACAGTTGCAAAAATCTGTTTTATTACTGTGCATAATTTAAAATGCTGTTGACACTGAAATGTGTATATTCTTTAGCTACAAAGACTAATCTGCTTCCTGTCCTTTTCATGACATACTGTCTGCAGACGTGGGAAGTAATATATCTACATTCCTATGTAGACTTTCAAAACCATGCTGAAATTGCAAACCTAGAATTTTTTTTCTCATTTTTTTGCTTAAAAGTGCAATCAGGCTATAGTAATTAGGCAAGAAAAAGAAATAAAAGGCATATTCACAGATCATCTTATATATAGAAAATCCTAAAGAATCCACAAAACATCGGTTAGAGCCAATAAATACCGCAAAGTTTCAGGATAGAATATCAGCATAAAAATCAGTTGTATTTCTGTATACTAGCAATGAACGATCCAAAAAAGGAAACTAAGAAAGCAGGTCCATTTACAATAACACCTAAGACAGTGGAACACCTAGGAATGAACTTAACCAAGGCAGTGTAAACTTGTACGCTCATGAGTAAAAAATGTTGCTGAAAGAAATTAAATGAGACCTAAATAAATGGAAAGAGATCCTGTATTCATGTATTGGAAGACTTAATGTTGTTAAAATGGCAATGTTCCCCAAAGCAATCCGCAGATTCAGTGCAATACTTTCAAAGTCCCAATGGCCCTTTTTGCAGAAATGGGAAAGTCAGTCCTAAATTCATAATGGAACCGCAAGGGACCCTGACTGGCCAAAACAATCTTGAAAAAGAAGAGAAAGTTGGAAGACTCATACTTTCTTTATTCCAAAACTTACACGAAGTTACATTCACAAAACAGTGTGGTACTGGCATAAAGGACAGACAAATTTAAGAGCTAAAACTATAAAATCCTTAGAAGAAAACATGACCTTGAATTTGGTGATGATTTCTTAAATATGGCACAAAAAATACTCTAGCAACTAAAGGAAAGTTGGATAAATGGTATTTCATCAAAATTCAAAACCTTCATACTACTTCTGCAGATAGTATGTATACTATAATTATTATATAATTATGTAATTTAATATGATACTATCTTAAAACTCAACAAGAAAAAGACAATCCAGCAACGGATGTTTCTGATGACTTAACAGTTTTGAGGAGTACTGGTCAGGTATTTTGGAAGATCTCCCTCTGTTGGAATTAGTCTGTTTTTCTCATGATTAGACTGGGATTATGGGTTTTGCGGAGGAAGATCACAGAAGTAAAGTGATCATATCAAGGTTACTTACTATCATGGTGAGTTATGACTGTTGATTGACCTTGATCACCTGGCAGAAGCAGCGTTTCTCAGGTTTCTCCATTGTAAAATTACTCTTTGGGTACTGTGCTCTGGAGGAAGGTCACTGTATACAGCCCAGTCTTAAGGAACGAGAAGTTATGCTCCCCCTTCGCCTTTTTTTTTTTTTACTGTTTCTATCAGGGATCCCTGTAAGTGTACACCGTGGGATCAACTGAGATTATTTCAGTCTCACTTATCTTCTCTTCAGTACAACCTCCCTGCCACATAACACACAAAGAATACATTTTTGCTCAAAGTAATGCAATTGAGAGATTTCCCCATAATAAGAGGGACTTTATTAGGACTTGAGTGTAAGGTAACTACTTGCTGAGAGATACTATATGTGGGGGTAAAAACTCTATTTATTTTTTACTGACGTAGAGTTGATTTACAAAGTTATGTTAGTTTCTGGAGTAAAGCAAAGTGATTAAGTTATATATATATTTCTGTGCATCTGTGTTTCCTTTTACCTGGTGCCTGGAAAAAATTCATATTTATAGTTTTAAAATATATTTATATATTATTATATGTATTAAATATATATATAAGCAGAGAAGGGCAGAAAATGCTCTCACCCCTTTCCTTCCAGAGACCTTTCCTAGAAATTGTGCACACTTCCCTTTTTTATCTCACTGGCTGGAATTTAGTCACATGGCCCCATTTTGTTAGAGAGAGAGGGACAGGGAGGGAGAAAGGAAATAGCTGGAATTCCAGAAGCTATCTTGGACTGTGAGGTGACCTTAAAGATGGCAAGATTCAGGGACTGTAATATTTTTAAATTCAGGACTTGTTGCTTATAGGAAGTAACAACTGAAAAAGTAAGGAGCCACTGAGTCCTTGAGCACACAAGTGGCATGGTCAAATGGACTTGAAAGCTTTTCTTAGATGGCCTAGAAAAGTGACAGGCTAGAGGCAGGAAAGTCGAAAGAAAGACTTAGAAGGCATATTTGTAAAGGCTTAGTAAGACCTTGATTAGTAGTACAGTGCATATTAAAGATAATTCCATAGTTGTATACATAAGCCCCCTGGGGATTGGTGGGGATATTCACAGTAATACAGAAAAGTTGCCAGTTTCAGAGATGAGTTGAATACAATTAAAAACATTTTGATTTTCAGGTAATATGGGGAGGCAGAAGACAGTACAGTCTTTTTTTTTTTTTAACATAGTTGATTTTTTTTTTTTTCTTTTTTTTGCGGTACGCGGGCCTCTCACTGTTGTGGCCTCTCCCGTTGCGGAGTACAGGCTCCGGACGCGCAGGCTCAGCGGCTGTGGCTCACAGGCCCAGCCGCTCTGCGGCATGTGGGATCCTCGCGGACCGGGGCACGAACCTGTGTCCCCTGCATCGACAGGCGGACTCCAACCACTGCGCCACCAGGGAAGCCCCCGAGAGTACAGTCTTTGTAAGTCCATATTTTGAACATAATTGTTGTGGCAGGCTGAAAAACGGCCACCAGAAAGATATCTTCATCCTAATCCCTGGAGCCTGTGAATGTTTCCTTCTATGGCAAAACAAAAAAGGAAAGGGTTCTTTAGATATAATTAAGGATCTTGAGATGGGGAGATTATTCTCGATTGTGTGGACCCTAAATGCAATTATGT
The DNA here is from genome assembly GCF_949774975.1 of Lagenorhynchus albirostris. Classification (NCBI taxonomy): domain Eukaryota; kingdom Metazoa; phylum Chordata; class Mammalia; order Artiodactyla; family Delphinidae; genus Lagenorhynchus; species Lagenorhynchus albirostris. The sequence goes on along the minus strand of NC_083111.1, from coordinate 66,423,366 downwards.
ATCCTGATGAAAGGGAGACAGAGGGAGATTTTAAAGAGAAGGCAGTGTGACCATCAAGTCAAAACTTGACATCAGGGATTTCCCTGGTGGCACAGTGGTTAAGAATCTGCCTGCCAATGCAGGGGACACGGGTTCGAGCCTTGATCCGGGAAGTTCCCACATGCCACTCTGAGCCTGCGCTCTAGAGCCCGCGAGCCACAGCTACTGAGCCCACGTGCCACAACTACTGGAGCCTGCATGCCTAGAGCCTGTGCTCCGCAACAAGAGAAGCCACCGCAATGAGAAGCCCACGCACCACATCAAAGAGTAGCCCCTGCTCACCGCAACTAGAGAAAGCCCGTGTGCAGCAATGAAGACCCAGCGCAGACCAAAAAAAAAAAAAAAAAAGAAAGAAAGAAAGAAATTGACATCATGTGGCCACAAGCAAGAAAATGCTGGCAGCCAGCCACCAGAAGCTAGACAAAGCAAGGAACAGATTCTCCCCTCGTTCCTCTAGAGGAGTGCAGCCCTGCCAACATTTTGATTTTGGCCTAGTGATATTGAGTTTGTACTTCTTGCCTCCAGAATTGTAGGAGTTATAAGTAAATGATGGTGAGAGGGGCTTCCCTGGTGGTGCAGTGGTTAAGAATCCGCCTGCTAGTGCAGGGGACACGGGTTCGAGCCCTGGTCCGGGAAGATCCCACATGCTATGGAGCAACTAAGCCTGTGCTCAGCAACAAGAGAAGCCCTCAGTGAGAAGCCCGCGCACTTCAATGAAGAGTAGCCCCCGCTCGCCGCGACTAGAGAAAGCCCTCATGCAGCAATGAAGACCCAACGCAGCCAAAACTAAAGTAGAATTTAAAAAAAAAAAAATGATGGTGAGAAAGAGCAACTCATCTCCCCTTGAGATGCATCTTCCTCAGAAGATGAGGTGGTCATAGGAGAGTAAGATGAGGAAGGAAATTAAAGAGGTTCTGAATCAATTTTATATGAAGGGGAATTTCTCACCTTGGAATAGGAGTGCTACAAGTTTCAAAGCAAAAGGAAGGAGGTTTCTGCATTTTAAAAAAATGTTTGTTCAGGGAGAAGGGCATGATTGGAATAGGGCATAGCTGGCTGCTAAAATGCTTCTTCCGACTGCACTCACTAAGGGGACGAGTGACTGCCTTTTTGCTGAATCAAATGTGCACTTCTTGGTCTTTTTCTTACTCTACTTCTCAGCACCATTCTATGTGATAGAACACGTATATGTTTTGAAACAATTTTTTTCTCCTGCCTGTTGGACACTACACCCATGTGGTTTTCTTTCCAGATTCCAGAGCTGCTCCTTTTTTTTTTTTTTTTCCCCTTGTGGTGGCCTTCTTTCTCTACCCTTACTCTTCATGTTCTCTAGAGCTTGGTGCCAGGCTCTCTTTTCACTCTGCACTCTTTCTCCACATGGTGTTCCTTGCTCTTAAGGCTTTGAATATCACCTGTATACTACCAACTACTCCCAAATTTATATCTCCAGGCCGTATCACTTTTCTGAACTAAAGACCAATATTTCTTGATCTTTCCCTGAAACCTGCTGCTCCTCCAGAGTTCCTTTTATCAATAAATGCCGCTAACATCCATCCCAATGCCAAAACCAGAAACCTCAAGCTTCCTTCCCCTTCAGCTTCCAGTCCATTGCCAAGTCCTGATTTTCTGCCTCCCAAATATCTCTCAATTCTTTCCGCTTCCTCTAGTAGCTCTCTCAACCCACTGAAATCACACGCCTGTACTACTGCAAGAGCCTCCTGATTGGTCTGGCTTCTAATCTTGCCCCCTGCCATCCGTTCTCCACTCAGTAGCCAAAATATTCTTTTAAGGAACTCAAATCTGATACCATCATTTTTTCATACTCAGTGTTTCCCATTGCAGATCTTTGTTATGGCCCCTGCCTGCCTCTCAGCTTCCTCTCTCCACTCCTCCCCTGGCTCATGACACTTTAGCCACAATTAGACTTTTTTCACTTCTTTTTTCCTACCTCTGGGCTATTTCATGTATTGTTCCCTTTGTCTAGAATGCCCTTCCCTTCCCCAGTGCATGTCTAACTCCTACTCCTATCCTTTACTTCTCAGCGTGAAAGTAACTGTTTTAGAGAAGTTTTCCTGACCCCCCTCAATCTAAATGCAGTTTCCTATGTTAATCTATCATTTAATCTCTAATAGTCTTACATGACACTTACAATTTTTGCTGTATATTTTCTACTGTTTATTTAATGTTTATCTCACCACAGATCATAGGCTTTTTAAAGTCAGGAGCTAAGTTTGTTTCATTTTTATGATTATAGATCTAGCACTTACATAATAGGTTCATGGTTGACAATAAATAATCAGTTGACTTAATGATTGTGTAATGGATAAGCAGAGCAGAAGATCTGGGAGCAGAATAGGAAGATATGAAGTTGTTAGAAATAGAGGCCCAGGGGGGCTACGGTAAGGGGAAGCCTACACTTCAGAAAAGGAGAGGGATCTAGCTAATAGCATCTAATTTTTAGAAAGATAAAATCAGGTTTATATTTTTAGAAGCTGCTTCTGTTAGATTTATCCAATTTCAAGGCTATAAAAAGAGCAGATTTTCACTTCAATTTGCTGGTAGTTAATTGTCCACATATTGGGCACCCTCATGAGATTGAAACCCATCTAATTAACGATTGTATATTCTTAGCTTTGCATAGTCAGAATAAAGAAACTGAATACAGAAACTGAGGTTTAGATTAGGTAATTTATTCAATTTCACACGTAAGTGGGAGAAGCAGGACTCCACTAGGTCTGTTTGATCGAAATCCATGTTCTTAGTCACTTTCCCTGAACACATACTGTAGGTGCCCTACTCATAGGCTCTTGGCATTCAGCATTCTGGTATATGCCATGGTTGGCAACCTGCAAATATCTATAACCCCACCTGAGGGTGTTCTCATGATCCATGCTGGATGTAGGCTGGAAGTGACAGGAAGTTAACATCCCTGGGAATAGCTGCCAGCCACACAAAAGTAGGAGTCAGTGAATAATACCCCAGCTCCCTTGCGCCTTGGGTGGGACAACTCTGAGGTGTGTTCTACACTTTGTCTCTAAGTTCTCCATGGAGGTTGAGCCCTAGGTCTCAGAGCAACAACCTGCTTGAAACTGACTCTGTTAGCTTTCTTCCCTTCTCTGTCTCACTTCACTCCCCTGCCTGTACTTCTTGGCATCACCTCCCAAATAACCACTTACATCCTTTACTCCAAGTCTGCTTTAGGAAGAATCCAACATAAGACACTCGCTCCATTTATAAAGTAAAGGAGAAAATGTGAAATGCCCCAACAATAGCTATAAATGTTTTTTAGTTTTCTCCACTATTATTGAACCTCACAAACCAACATTAATTTCCTCAATATTTATTGTGATAGCCTAAACAATTTTATTTTCAAATTCCTTCCCATTTTAAAGATTGTCTTAGTTATCTTGTAGCAATGTTAAATTATGTTTTTACTCTGTTTTTAACAGGAAAAATCTGGAAGCTTCATGTTTAGGCTATGTAATTTTAGTATGCAAAGGTTGGAATTGAAATCACTATATTTGAGCAATCAACCCTGCCAACATCCGAGCTCTGGCTGAGAGTCAGAGAATAGCACTTAACATGCAGTGAGAGGACTCTTGGAATACTACTACCTTCAGAGCACATGCCAAATCAAAATGATTTAAACGTCCAAAAGATATGGGACTAAAACATTTAATGGATCAAAAAGTGCCAAACGTGGGTACCCTGGACATGCAGACATTGTGAGCTACAAGTACCATTGTGAAACTTCAACTGGCTTAAAGATTGACTTGGGGAGAAGGCGGGTGTTGCTCATTGTAATAGATAATGTATTCATGAAATAATTTGGAAACTGATTACGTGTGATGAATCCTAATTATAGCTATTTACTGTGGTGAATATTTAAGAAAATCAGGGTCTTAAAAAAAGACACTAGCATCTGCTTTAATTATTTAGGAAGAAAAATAAGTTACCCCCCAATCTTATGTTCTGTAATTATTTTTTACATTCAGTTTACGTGTTTTATATTTAGGACCACAGCATATGTTCCTTTTCTGTTTCTTCCTTAAATTTTCCTTAAGACTCCTTCCCCAACCCATCAAGGAGAAAATGTAAATTACCACCATCACTCAAATAAATTCCCTGGTTTCTTCTGAACCTTCACCTCACAGCTGTTGCATGAAGTATAATCACTAAAGTACTAGCTAAATGAAATTGTCTATCCAAAATGACAGTTTTCTAATATTCTTATACCAAATAACTTTTCAGGAGAAGAAACAGATTATTAAACACATTTTTTTTCCATCTAAAAATAGCTGATCTGGATATACAACAAAATGCTAATAGTGGTTAGGAAGGGAGAAGCATGAATGAATTCTTATCTTTCTTAAGCTTCTGTGAAGTGATTATTTTATACTGTTCCGCTACTGTCTTTGGGCAAATAGTTCTCAGAAAAGTTGTTAAAAGTCTGCAGATCTTATCTGTGTGATCAGAAAGGAGGTATTCAACCTTTGGGTACCTGCATAATATAAGCATAGCATTATATCACCTCGCTGGCTGCAAACTGCATACCTCTCACCCAGCTATGAAACAGGAGGGAAATGTGAAAGGAAGAAGTAAATTACAAAATACCTGAGCTACAAAGTAACTGAAAAGTTAACAATGAGAAATCCAAGCTAATTGGCCTACATTTTCAATTTATAACATTCATAATTAAAATGAGATAATGATAGTTAAACTACATTACAAATGACAAGACACAAAATGAAGATGTTATTAGGATATTTTAATTGTAGTCATGAGGGCAGGGACTATGTGTCTTGTCCAATTAATATTTGCTGAATTTATATATTTATGTATGTATCCTAATACCTATAAGGTATTTGCTGAATTTATATATTTATGTATGTATCCTAATACCTATAAGGCATTAGGGAGATTTTTTTAAAAAAGAATGAGATATGGTCCCTGCCCCCTAAGGAATGTGTAATATGGTGAAATTACATGTTAACACACCCAAATTGCCTCATACCTCACTAAAGAATATGGGTTTGCCTTTACCTTATCCTCCATGGCACAGAAGCACAGACTGTAGGCTTCACTGTGCAGTGGAGAAGCAGAGACTGTGGAGTCAAACATGGGCTTCAATCTTCTTGAAGATGTTCTCCAAAAAAGAAGCCTTTTGTTACAGTAACATGGCAGAGACATTTACCGCTCACCAAGATGTCCTTGTGCTCCCTCACATTTCCTGTGACTAGGGCTGATCAAAGAGCTCTAAGCAGAAGTGCTATGTGTCACTTCTAAACCAAAGCATTTAATAGCTGGCAGAAACCTCTCTTCCCTCTGCCTCGGCAACCTAGAAGAAGGGTATTCCAAATGATATAGCCAAAGAGAGGAAGCAGCCTGGAACCCTGAGTCACTTTTTGGTAAACATTGCCCCGGAGAGTCACTAAGAGCTATAAGAAACCTTGATGAGTAATGAATAAATCGTTATATGTTAAACAGAGGGTATTTGGGTTTGTTACAGCAGCATCGCCTAGTCTGTTCTGATAAATAGAGATAATACGTTCACTTGATGATTGGTGAGCCAGTGATGGAAGAATCAGTATGAAGGCAAGACTATGAGATCTGCTTTTTAAAAGCAGCCAAGGGATTCCCTGGTGGCGCAGTAGTTAAGAATCCGCCTGCCAATGCAGAGGACAGGGGTTTGAGCCCTGGTCCGGGAAGATCCCATATGCTGCGGAGCAACGAAGCCCATGCACCGCAACTACTGAGCCTGCGCTCTAGAGCCCGCGAGCCACAACTACTTTAGCCCGCACGCCTAGAGCCCGTGCTCCGCAAAAAGAGAAACCACTGCAATAAGAAGCCCGCGCGCCACAACGAACAGTAGCCCCCACTCACTGCAACTAGAGAAAGCCCTCACGCAACAACAAAGACCCAACACAGCCAAAAGTAAATATATAAATTTGTTTAAAAAATTAAAAGTAGCCAAAACTGCTGTGTCTTTCTGTGCTGATTCACTTCACAACAGTGAAAAAGGCCTGACCAACCTGCAGACCTAGACAGGCCCCTGTTACCCAATATTTAAACCCAAATAAACTTTTGGCCTCCACAACTTTTGGGATTTTATCAAAGCAAACAAAGACCCAACGCAGCCATAAATGATAGGTAGACAGGTAGATGGATAGGTGGATGGATAAAATCATTAGAGAAGTTTTGTTTTGTTTTGTTTTGTAAGTTATTTATTTGGCTGTACCGGGCCTTAGTTGTAGCATGCGGGATCTTCCTTGCAGCATGTGGAATCTTTAGTTGTGACATGTGGGATCTAGTTCCCTGACCAGGGATGGAACCTGGTCCCCCTGCATTGGGAGCACGGAGCCTTAGCCACTGGACCACCAGGGAAGTCCCTGTGAAGCTCTTTTTTTAAAAAAAAAAAAAAACTGGACACATGCATGTCTTTTTTTTTTTTAACAAATTTATTTTATTTATTTATTTTTGGCTGTGTTGGGTTTTCATTGCTGTGCACAGGCTTTCTCTAATTGCATCAAGTGGGGGCTACTCTTCATTGCGGTGCACAGGCTTCTCATTGCAGTGGCTTCTCTTGTTGCAGAACATGGACTCTAGGCACGCAGGCTCCAGTAGTTGTGGAGCGCAGGCTCAGTAGTTGTGGCTTGCAGGCTCTGTAGTTGTGGCTTGCAGGCTCTAGAGAGCAGGCTCAGTAGTTGTGGCGCATAGGCTTAGTTGCTCCGCGGCATGTGGGATCTTCCTGGACCAGGGCTCGAAACTGTGTCCCCTGCATTGGCAGACAGATTCTTAACCACTGTGCCACCAGGGAAGCCCTGGGAAGCTTTTTTAAAAAAAAAAATAATACCTGTATCCCACCCTAAAACAAATAATCAGAATCTGTGGAGGTGAGGCTGGGGCAGATGGTTTTTAAAAGCACCATGTGATTCTGTTGTCCAACCAGGGTTGAGAACTATTGCCTTAGGCAATGTGTAGGCAAAATATTTGATTACACATAATTTAAAATAAAGCCTTCATCATCGGGCTTCATCATCATCTTAATAATAGAAAAAAAAACTTCAAACAATACAGAGAATGGCCACTTTTTCACAGACTTGGAGCTTTAAAAAAGGCTTATTTATAAATGACAGACACGGAGTCAATAAGTAGTTACTAGATGCTGTCAGGACTGAAGGACCTTCTGATAAGCCCAGCGATGTTGCAATGGAAAGAACAGGCTCGAGATACCATTTATGTTGTTTATAGTGATGACTGTTTTTCTGCTGTTATGGGCTGAATTGTGTCTCTCTCTGAATTCATATGTTGAAGTCCTAACCCCAGTACCTCCTAATTTGTATCTGGACGTAGAGTCTTTGCAGAGGGAATTAAATTAAAATGAGGTCATTAGGGTGGGCCCTAATCCTATAAGATTGGTGTCCTCATAAGAGGAAGTTGAACACAGACACGTACAGATGGAAGATGATATGAAGACACTGGGTGAAGATAGCCATCTGCACGTCAAAGAGAGAGACCTGGGACAAATCCTTCCCTTACAGCCCTCTGAAGGAACCACCCCTAACAACGCCTTGATCTCGGACTTACAGCCTCTGGAACTATGAGAAAAATAAATTTCTGTCACCCAGCCTGTAGTACTTTATTACAGCAGCCATAGCAAACTAATATACCTGTGTTATAGCTAAAGTGTGTGGTAGGTTTTTGGTGAGTGGGTGGGAGAAATAGCCACCCTGCCTCTGTTTTATTAAGAGATGTTCAGAGAGAAGATGGGGTTTTTGTAAGGTTCTTGAAGTTGAGTACTTCGAATATTTGATAGGAAGGTAGTTTTAATTAGAGAAGGCCAGGAAATGTGAATCATTGTGTCTTCTGGCTCAAAGCCACTGTTGCCCACATAAAGCTGCCCTTTTCCCCCACAAGAGTGCCTACCCCTCCTGCCATGGCAGATTGGACTAAGCTGACCTTTCAAGAAAAGATGTGCTGGACCAATCAGATTCTCTCTTTAGATTTTGGAATTGCAACACTGAGAACCAGACCATTTAGCTCTAATGAACAGAGTTGAAAGTCATATTGGACTCCCTGGCCAAGGCCACTTGGCTGGGCCATATTCTAGAAGAGTCTTAAAAGGTGAGTCGAGGGAGGAGAGGATAAAGTAGACATGCAGGGACAAACAGTAGATTTGACTTCTTTAGTGGAGCTGGCTTGAATGGGTTTCTGTACCACAAACAGAAGAGTGTTAACTGGAACATCATGAAATCAAGAGTGAGAACCTTGAGGCCAAAGCCCTGCCCTGAGGGGCCACCAAAAAATCAGCCTAATCTCTCTTCTGTGCAGATACAGAAGATTTTCAGGCTAGAAAAACCCTAGAGGACAGCATCAGCAGCATCATGGCTACTATTTTCTGAGAAATTAAGATAAGCCAGGCCCTTTGCATGAACTATCAGCTTTTGAGATAGGGCATGACAACAGATGAGTAAAAACAGAGAGGTTAAGAAACCTGCCCTTAGTTGTATAGTTATTGTGGTAAATTGAATACAAAAATGGCCACAATTATTTGCCCTTCCTGTATCCTCCCCCTTTGCAATGTGACTTTATAGCTGCTGTCATCAAGAGGAAGAATCTGGGCTGGCCCTGTGACTTGCTCTGGGCCAGTAGAATGTGGCATAAATGACATTGTCAGTTCTGAGGCTAGGCTTAAGAGGTCTAATGCTGCTTCTTGATTTCTTAGAACCCTGTACATGTGAAGGAGTCCAGGCTACTCTAATGAAAGGTGAGACACATGTGGTCCAGTAACCCCTGTGATCAATAGCCAGCCGACCACTGGAGGTGTGACTGAGGCCATCCTAGATGAGTCAGCCCCTAGATGATCCCCTGACACTCGGCCAACTAACAGACGTATGAATGAGGCCAGGCAGCTCTGGGACAACCCACCTGCTGACTGCGGATGCATGAGTGAGTCCAGCGAAGATCAGCCGAGCCACCCAGCCAACTTCACAGAGTTCTGAGCTAAATAATTACCTTAGACTTTTAAGTCACTAAGCTTTGGTGGGTTTGTTATGCAGCAACAACTGCTGGTGCTGAGGGTCTGGGACCTGAACAGAAGAGCATCTGACTTCCACACCAGTGTATGCTCTCAAATCCTGTGCACACTGTAGCCTGGCCAATGCATTACCTTCCTTCTGAGAAGCCCTATATGTAGCATCTTCATTAGATTGCAGGATTGGTCTGAGTGAGTTCAAAACCCACTTTACTTTGCAGGTTACTGGGCAACTGTCTGGGCAGATTAACTTGTCCAAACCTTGGCTTCCTCATTTTGTTAACTGCGAACAATACCAACTACCTCACAGAGACACCAGGAAGGTAAAATGAGATAGTACATCTAAAGTGTCCAGAGTTTAGCAGGCCATGAGGTTTCCTGGAAGATGGAAGTTTGCAATGGGGGTGGGAGCATCAAAAATTTCTTAGTAGCTGAAGTAGAATTTCACTTTCAGTGTTGATGTTCAACCAACTGGCAGTTTTAGGAATGGAAATCTCTTCTTAGAGATACTGACTCTTGTGGGGGGAACTTCCCTGGCAGTCCAGTGGTTAAGAATCCATGCTTCCACTGGTTTGATCCCTGGTTGGGGAACTAAGATTGCACGTGCCGTGTGGTGAGTCCAAAAAACACAAAAAACAACCGACAGATACTGACTTTGATATAGCTTGTAACCCTTAATTCTAAAAGAATGCAGTAAGTTTTCCCCCCAATTATAAGCTTTTTTCTAGCTCAGCATTCCTCAAAGTAAAATCTACAGGTCACACACGTAACAGTCACCAGCTGCCTGTCAAATGCAGATTTACAGCCTCATCCCAGACCTACTGAATGAGACACTCCTGGGAGCAGGGTCTGAGAATCTACATTTTAAACAAAGTGCCCCGATAATTTCCATGCACATTAAAGTTCCTCTGCTAAGACTTTTTTTTTTTTTTTTTTTTGCGGTACGCGGGCCTCTCACTGCCGTGGCCTCTCCTGTTGCGGAGCACAGGCTCCGGACGCGCAGGCCCAGTGGCCACGGCTCACAGGCCCAGCCGCTCTGCGGCATGTGGGATCTTCCCCGGTGGGGGCACGACCCCGCATCCCCCGCATCAGCAGGCGGACCCCCAACCACTGCGCCACCAGGGAAGCCCCCTCTACTAAGACTTTAAAAACAGGGACGCAATGCGAACACATATATATGGAATCTAAAAAAAAAAAAAATGGTACTGATGAACCTAGTGGCAGGGCAGGAATAAAGACGTAGACATAGAGAATGGACTTGAGGACACGGAGGGGCGGGGTGGGGAAGCTGGGGTGAAGTGAGAGTGACATCGACATATATACACTACCGAATTAAAATAGATAGCTAGTGAGAAGCAGCAGCATAGCACAGGGAGATCAGCTCGGTGCTTTGCCATGACCTAGAGGGGTGGGATAGGGAGGGAGGGAGGGAGGCTCAAGAGGGAGGGGACATATGTATGCATATGGCTGATTCATTTTGTTGTACAACAGTAACTAACACAGTATTATGAAGCAATTATAATCCAATAAAGATCTATTTTTTTTAAAAAGTTACATTGGAAAAAAAAACAAAAACAGACGCATTGCATGTTCTCACTCTAGTATTGCTTTCTAGTTGGGTGTTCCCCTAGGGTTGTTTGTGTCCTAAGATTTTAGGTCAAAAACTAATACCTTTTTTGCAGAAGTAGTGTTGACATAGCCACTAACTTTTGGTGGAAATAGAGTACGCACCAATGAATGACCCAATCCAGATGACACCATGATTTTTTTTTTTTTGCGGTACACGGGCCTCTCACTGTTGTGGCCTCTCCTGTTGCGGAGCACAGGCTCCGGATGCGCAGGCTCAGCGGCCATGGCGTACGGGCCTAGCCACTCTGCGGCATGTGGGATCTTCCCGGACCGGGGCATGAACCCGTGTCTCCTGCATCGGCAGGCGGACTCTCAACCACTGCGCCACCAGGGAAGCCCCGACACCATGATTTTTTTAAGTGTATCAACATATTACTCTCTGAATAAATACTGGGAAATCAGTTTTTCCTGTTTTTCTTGTTTTGCATCTATAATCTTTATATATGGACTTATGCTAGTTACAGAAATAGGGGAGGAGAAGAGTGGGGAGGGCATTTACCAAAATACTAACTTGTTAACAAAATTAACTTATTTTTACTGTTCTTATCAATTACATTATTATTTTCACAAAACAAGCACTAAGAGGAATAGGAAATGACCTTAAATTGACTTTGAAAGTTTGTGCAGTCTGAACTAGCTTTAAGCAGGAATGTTTTTGTTCACCTTCTGAATGTAGCCATTAGAGGGACTTCCCTGGAGGCCCAGCGGGTAAGAATCCACCTGCCAATGCAGGGGACACAGGTTCGATCCCTGAACCGGGAAGATCCCACATGCTGCGGAGCAACTAAGCCCACAACTACTGAGCCCACGCACCGCGTCTACTGAAGCCCGCGTGCTCTAGAGCCCGTGCTCCGCAACAAGAGAAGCCACCACAATGAGAAGCCTGCGCACCAAAACGAAGAGTAGACCCCCGATCGGCGCAACTAGAGAAAGCCCGCACGCAGCAACAAAGACCCAAAGCAGCCAAAAAAAAAAAAAAAAAATCGTTTGAAAGTAGCCATTAGAGAGAGTAGTGGGAGTATTTGACTAGGGCTAAATTTTCAGGTTCACCTAGCTCTAGTTAAAAGTGTCTCAGTTTGATGTCTTTTTGGCTGATCTGTTTCATGGTAGCATGTTTTTTAGAAACCTTTTCACCAAAAGTAGAAAAAGGAAAAATAATGACAGAAGGAAACAACTTCAATAAGTAGTGGTGGAAGTCTATTCCTCTTCAGATGACACCAGTGCTTAGAACTTTTGATTCAGAGCTTTTCATTTCCTACAAATATTTTTTTCACTGTTCCAAAGGTAGAAGTGGCTCTGAATAGCAAAAATTCTGTGCTTTTTAAAACCTGCTGGACAACTTCTCATCTCTAAGAGTACTGAAGTTTTGCCACACCAGACTGTGTATGACAAATCACAAAACATATGCATAAAGAAATCTAGACTCTTCTAATTGTGCCGATCCGTGGGTAAAAAACTTACTTCTGGAGCACACAGCTGTTGAAATCAGTCATATTTACAATTTTTACAAATGAGTTTATTTTAATAAAAACAAGTTACTCTGTGAGCGTGATCTCTAAACAGATTTATGTGGGCTGGCACAATCTGCTATGCTACACGTATATTCATATTGCTTAGGTCTGCAACCAGTTTTTTGCTTTGGGGGTTTTTGGGTTTTTTTATTTTTTTTTTTTGTTTTTTTGAGTGGTGATGATAACAGTCTTGCTTTGTACAAGGATACAAATAATTGGCAGCAATTCAGCTAAGGACACTGTTCTCAGCACTGAGCTGTTGAAATTGCTTTCCTGGACAGAACTGCCCTCTGGGCATGGCCCTACATTGGGAGGACTCTGGGCTGCTGGCACTGGGCAGTGAACCAGGCAGACAGCTTATAGACAGAAGAAGATGACTATAAACTGATGCTAAAGAAGAGGAGGGGGAGGGGGAGCGGGAGGGGGAGGGGGAGGGGGAGGATGGGTCGGAGGAAAGGAAGAAAGGAAAAAAGGGTGGGAGAAGGAGAGAGAGGAAGGGAGAGGTGAGATTTACATTCATTAGTCCATACCCTTAAGGGGTCTCTATGTATTTCTCCTTGATCTTTCTGACTGCCCACATTGCTTGAGGTTTTTATGCTCTTGTATTTTGCTTGGTTGTTAGACTGTAATCTCCTTGAAGACAGAAATATTGCCTGACTCAGCTTTGCATCTTCCACAGTGCCTGGTGCTCAAAAAACTAGTTGTTAAATGCATGAACAAAAGAATAAATTTCCATATCTAAAGCCTTTCCTTTCCTTAGAGATAAATCCTAAGCAGTTCTCAGTGGGCACAGCAGTGCCCCTAAGGGGCATATTGAAATTTTGTTGGGGCAGTTTTTGTACTGTAGTTCTCGTATTGGTGCCAGTTTTTCCATAGTGAAAAACACATTATTATTTTTATTGATATTAGTATAGTATTTTTAATAAATTTATTTATTTATTATTTTTGGTTGTGTTGGGTCTTCGTTGCTGCTTGCAGGCTTTCACTAGTTGCAGCGAGCGGGGGCTACTCTTCGTTGCGGTGCGAGGGCTTCTCTTGTTGCCAAGCACAGGCTCTAGAGCGCGCGGGCTTCAGTAGATGTGGTGCATGGGCTCAGTAGTTGTGGCTCGTGGGCTCTAGAGCGCAGGCTCAGTAGTTGTGGTGCACGGACTTAGTTGCTCCGCGGCATGTGGGATCTTCCCGGACCAGAGCTCCAACCCGTGTCCCCCTGCATTGGTAGGCAGATTCTTAACCACTATGCCACCAGGGAAGCCCAATATTAATACAGTATTTTAAAAGACATTACTTTCGCTTATTTCACCTTTGTATTATTAGAATATTACAGTGTTTTCTTGCAGATAGTTTACATTATCAATAAATTCAATTCCGGGAGAGTAAAGTGGTGTTAAATTTTTGTTGTGTTGAGTAATATACAGGGTGTTGAGTATGGCAGGATTGAATACTTACGTTTACAAGACTAAGCTTTGCTTGCTTCTGCTTCCACACGTTCTAGGATTCTAGCACGAAACATGCAAGTAAAAGGAAGCTTGTGTACATTGATTTCAACCATCAGGCTTTCACTGTAAGCAACTGCATGTTTTAGGATTCAAGTGGCTCAGTGGAGCGCTGTTGTCAAAGCACAGAGGGTCCGTGACTGGGATGGGGGCTGGGAATGAACATCAGGGCACCAGAGAGTTCTCACACGTCCTGGCCCGTGAATCTATGCAGAGTAGCTTAAAGGGTGAGACGTTTTCTTTTTGCTTTGGTCTGTACTTTTCTCCATTTTAAAAATGATGGGGGTGGGGGCTGCAGAGGGAAGGAGAGAGGTGGGAAGGGGCCATTTTCCCCAAAGCCTGGGTCCTTCGCTGGCCTCTGCGGGGCTGGTTCACATTGACGCCATCTGGATTTGAAGAACACAGCTTGAAGAGAAAACCCTCCAGAAGAGTGACTCGTAAGGGGGAAAAGGAAGGTTTTCGGGGAGCAGAGGGCGGCTCCGTCTTGCACCGCGGTTCGAAGCGAAGTTGAACCGAACTTTTGCTGTCCGCGAGTGGAGCGGCTGCTTTTGGTGGAGTAGGAGGCGAGAGGAGGCGGGACGGCAGTTGACAGGAGGTGGGGCTTCGGGGTAGAATCGAGAAGGGTCTCAGGAAGGCGGGGCTTCTGTTGACAGTGGGGGCGGTCTCCCGCCTAAAGGGGCGGGGCTTGGATCGTACTGCCGCCAAATGGGGCTTATGATGACAAGGGGCGTTTCTCACGATCTGGCAGTGACATTAGAAAAGCGGAGCGCTCAAAGGGTAGGGCCACAACTAACAGAGGGCCGGGTGCCTTCTGGATTGACCTGAGTGAAGACCAGGCTTCTGCCAGTAGCGGGCGGAGCTATAACCGGCAAGGGGCGGGGCCCCTTCGAGACCTGGAGAAGGCGGGGCTTCTGTTGACATAAGGCGGGGCTTCCGTAGACCTGGGCGGGGCTTCTGTTGACAGAGGGGCGGGACGGTTCCCTACCTCCTGCCGTGAGGCAGAGGCCCGCAGAGGGCCGGGTCGGACCCCAGGGAAGCAGGAGGGTCCGGGAGTGGAGAGCCAGGCACGGAGCGGGGTGGGGGCGCGCGGAGGGCGCGCGCGCGCGCACGTGGGAGGGCGCCGCCTGGGCCGGCTCTTCCCCTACCCCCACTCCCGCCCCCGGTCGGCTGCTGGGGCGCGCGCCTCGCCTCGCACCCCCACCCCCGACTTCCTACGCTCCGCGGAGTTCGCAGAGCTTCCGAAGCCGTGAGCCGACCCGCCGAGCGGTTCCGGGTGTAGGGTTCACAGGTCAAAGTTGACTCCCTGAAGAGTGCAGCCGGTTTGAAATGCAAGATGGCGGCGGCGGGGCTCTGAGAGGCACGGCGGCCCCTGCAGGTAGCTGCGCGAGCGGGCTCCGCGACCAGCGGCCCAGGGCGTCCGGGGCTACGGGTGGGGACCGGCGGCGCAGAGTCCGCGGCGGGCCGGACTGGGGAGGGCGGCCCCGGGGCAGAGACCCCGGAGAGCTAAGCGCGCTCGGCGCGGCGGGTGGCCAGGCGGATGGGCGCGGGGCGTCCAAGGGGCAGGGACCCGGCCTTCCTGGGCCGGGATCGCCGCCAGGGGACAGACCCTGAGCCTCCTTTGCGCTCCCGGGGTCTCTGCGGCCGCGGAAGGAGCTGGGGTGGGCTCTGTAAGGGGAAATTTCAGCCCTCCTGCCTACGAGAGGGCTGAGCAACTTGGGATTGTTGAAGGAAGTGAGGACTGGGTCTCCCTAGAAGGGGGGCAGGCGCCGCAGTGATGGAACACCCTAGCAATGTTGAGGGTCCTGGGGGAGGTCGGGAGCCCTGCCCTGCAGGGGCGTGTGGCCTCGTGGGGACTTAGTCTCCCTGAGAGTCAGGAGAGATTCTCTTGCTGGAGCTGAGCGCACTGGTATTGGGGTTGGAGCCCGGAGAGATCCTTCGGGGAAGGGCTGTACCTCACTTCGGGTAAGGCTGGGCACCCATTTCGGGGCAAGACTCAGAGCTGAGTCCTTAAGAACTATATTAGCTTTTGAGGGAGCCCTGGGACTTAGGGAGAAGTTGATTAGAGAGAATGTAAATGTTATCCGACCCTTTCAGGAGGGAGAGAGGGAGGCTGACCATGGACCGCTCCAAGCCTTAGGGCCTGAAGGGAACAACCTCCCGGTCTTTGCAGGGAATGAAGGGCTAGGAAGGAGCTGTGAGAGGAAGGGGGTCTAATGGCAGCAAAGAAGAGCCCTGGCGGATGCTCTTTCCCTGCGTATTTACACCAAAGTTCTAGGAAACAGGACTTGAAATTCTTTGTTTCAATACGTCTCTCCCCACCTCTCTGTGGGTAACACTAAGGGAAAAGCAAAACCCTGGAGAAGAAGAAGGAAAACAAAAAAGATAAATTTAAAAAAATACAAGACAGAAAGAAAAAAATAAAATAAAGAGAAGAAAAAGGTTCCGTTGGATATCCTTAGCTTATGTTAGCGCAGGATCCAGCTCTCTGGCAGGTTTCAGTGAGAGACTCGGGTAGGAGAATTAGGAAGCGGGAGAGGGGATGGATAGAGGAGGCATATGGGGAAGAGATTGGGCAGAGCGGGAATTCCACAGGGCTTTTCTGTCATCTCACCCCAGCTCTAAAGAAAAACATGAGAAGAGGCTAATCTTTGTGGGGAGAAAAAAATGTCAGGAAAACTAACTGATAGAGAATTTGTAATGTGTTTAGGTTGGGATTGCATGTAACTTGAAACGAAGAAGCAATTCTCTTGGAGAGTGAGAGGATAGCAAAAAAGGGAAAATCACAGGATTGGGAAATAGAGTAGTTCCCAGTTAGGGAGGAAGAAGCAGCTTTATCCCAGGAATAGTGACTATTTGTTGGGTTGGAGTATATGTTTGTGTATAACCTACATGAGTGCACCTTAAGATTTGTCGGTATTGGTCACTGTTTCTCAGTCTTTGTCTGAAAGCTTTAACTTGTGTTATATGGTGCTACGTGAATTATCCTTGCTTCTGAAAAATCATCCTGAAAAAGTCGTTTGTTTTTATGCCAGTGGTGAGGATGAACAGGATTTGGTGTTAACAAAGATACTGACCCTAGCATATCTCATAGATTTTTTAAAAAAATTTCTTAAGTAGAAATTCTGACTCTTGATTTTAAGCAAAAGAAATGTGAGTGCTGCCAAAAACAATAATGCTGTAACAGGATATAAAAGAAAAAGGGCTTTCATGAATATTTTTTCCTCTTAGTTTTTCCCTTCTTACTCTAAGCATTTTAGGGCTAAGCAGACTAATTTTGTGCAAAATAAGTTGTCAAACCTTGGGTCCTTTCAATATAGAATTGATAGCATTTCATTTATCAAGGACTCTTTTTGTAGAAGAATCTCTTCAAATGCTTTATTTAGTGATCAGGATTAAAATGAAAAAAAAAGAATTAAAGGAAGACTTGGGTAACTGATGACAGCTCTGATTCATATAGATTTCTTGAACCATTCTAGTATTTTTTAAAAGAGCTTTAACGTCTTCAATAGAAATGTTTTTAAAAACACATTTCAAGTATAAACTAGTTTAGAGCTGCATGTTTGGAACATTGTTATTCATGTGTGCTGTTCTTTGGTTTCCCCAAAGTGCACGTAGGTCTAGTTTTATATTCAATTCTGACCAGATTAGGCTGGATGAACCAGAAAGGCATTGCTGCCAGATGGTTTGAAAATATGCTAAGGCTGAAAACATAAATGTGCCTGTGCTGGTGAGCGCTCATTAGTAGATGTCTCTCCCTTATAGTGAGCTGATTATTTCACTGGATTGGAGGACAGTTCACGAATGATGCAGCAGTTATTTCACCTTTAATGATACTTGTGTTATAAGTTCTTTTTTTCAATAAATGTGAAAAAAAGTTTTACAATTATTTTATTTATGAACTTGATAGCATAGGTGAGGTGGATCATTTTGGAGATTTTCTCCCTTTTGTTATTATATTTCACATTGAGACTGAAAGGTGATGTTATGATATACTATACATTTTCCTTCTTGTAATGGTAAATAGGCACAAAAATATGATATTTGGGACTTACTTAAATGGAAGTACTCTTAAAATTACTAAAATGATTACAAGTGTAGCTGAGGAAATAACCTTTTTATGTACGTTGCAGCATTGTGGATTTGGGCTCAAAAGACTCTATTTAGGGCTTCCCTGGTGGCGCAGTGGTTGAGAGTCTGCCTGACGATGCAGGGGACACGAGTTCGTGCCCTGGTCTGGGAAGATCTCACATGCCGCGGAGCGGCTGGGCCCGTGAGCCATGGCCGCTGAACCTGCGCGTCCGGAGCCTGTGCTCCGCAACGGGAGAGGCCACAACAGTGAGAGGCCCGCGTACCGCAAAAAAAAAAAAAAAAAAAAAAAAGGCTCTATTTATTTGAATATTAACAGTTTTGAAATTTCAGTGCCTAAGCTAGTTTTTAATCTAATATCATATTCAGTCAATTCAGGGAGGTGTCCAGAAATATCTATTGCACTGTTTGTGGTAATAGCCAGTATAGCACATTCACTTTTATGTCTAAATTTTTTCTAACTTAAAATCCTCTTAAGTCATCCTATGTAATTTCAAAAGTAATTTAAATTACATTTATTTGAAGGGAAAAAAAACTATGGCACTGGCCTTTGAATAATAGCCAGTGTTTCCCTAATATGATTGTATACTGTTGCTCTGATATATTAATAGTTGTAGTCCGTGAGTAACCAGATTTGCATGACTCAGCTGCTGATTAAATTACTAATCAGGATATACATTTGCATTTACATTTTGGAGATCTGTGTTTTATACAATTAATTTTTTTTAATATAGATTTATTTATTTATTGGCTGCGTTGGGTCTTCCATGGCTGTGTGCAGGCTTTCTCTAGTTGCTGAGGGCTTCTCATTGCGGTGGCTTCTCTTGTTGCGGAGTACAGGCTCCAGGCGCGCAGGCTTCAGCAGTTGTGGCACACGGGCTTCAGTAGTTGTGGCACACGGGCTTAGTTGCTCTGCGGCATGTAGGATCTTCCCGGACCAGGGCTCGAACCCATGTCCCCTGCATTGGCAGGTGGATTCTTAACCACTGTGCCACCAGTGAAGCCCTATACATTTAATTTTTTTTTTTTTTTTTTTGGTACGCGGGCCTCTCACTGTTGCGGCCTCTCCTGTTGCGGAGCACAGGCTCCGGACGCGCAGGCTCAGTGACCATGGCTCACGGGCCCATGTGGGATATTCCCGGACCGGGGCACGAATCCGTGTCCCCTGCATCGGCAGGCGGACTCTCAACCACTGCGCCACCAGTGAAGACCTATACAGTAAATTTTTAAAGTAAATATTTATGTAAATTTTTATGTAGGTTGCCAGGTTTTGGTCTTAAAGGGTACTTAATCTTTTCAGTTTATATAATCAGTATCCCATAATGTATTTGAAAGGTATAAAGATGGTCTTATGTACCTTTGGTCTGAACAAATATGATGATATACTTTGGAAAACAAGTATATATGAGCAGTTTAAGAGTGACGTTTTTTCAAGGGAGTAAAAACTGAGTAAACCACTTTTTACACAGGATTTTTGTTTTCAGTTTTAAATTTAGATTTTTTAAAAATCATTTTATCAAAGCTTATGTAAAAAATTAAACCATTAAAATGGTAGATATATCATATACATATTTATCATTTAAAATAAAATAACTTTGTCATTAAATTTTAGTGATTTAATATTTCCCTTAGGACTTCTGACTCCCTTTTTCCCCTTCCTAAAGGTCTTTCTCTTTTTTTGATTGTTGTGAGGAATTAAGGGACATAGGAATATTCTGATATTTCTAAGCACTTCACTCATAATTATGTTTTTCTTCTTTACTAAGTTTATTCCCTTTTACCTTCCGATATTGTGAAAAAGAAGTTTGTTAAAATTTGTCTGGGGGCTTCTCTGGTGGCGCAGTGGTTAAGAATCCGCCTGCCAATGCAGGGGACACTGGTTCGAGCCCTGGTCCGGGAAGATCCCACATGCCGTGGAGCAGCTAAGCCCGCGAGCCACAGCTACTGAAGCCCGCGGACCTAGAGCCTGTGCCTCACAACAAGAGAAGCCACCGCAATGGGAAGCCCTCACACCGCAACGAAGGGTAGCCCCCACTCTCCGCAACTGGAGAAGAGCCCACGCACAGCAACGAAGACCCAATGCAGCCAAAATAAATAAATAAATAAATAAATAAATAAAATAATAATAAAAAAACTTGCCTGGGCTTGGACTCTACTTGGGAGTGGGGGTTGGAAAAAAAGAACACTCACTGTATTACTATGATAAGATTTATATCAGAAGTTTGTGAGTTCTATGAAACACCCCTTAAAACGTGTCATATATTAGTGATTTATCTTGAAGCTAAGGTCAGAGAAACTATGTGCATGTTGGGGTGGGGGGTATAAATTATGATTGATTAATGTCTACCTGCTAAAGCCAGCCTATTCTATCATTGCTTAATATGCTCAGAGGTATGAAATGGAAAATAAAATGGATTGTTTTGTGGACTTTTAAAATATTTTATAATGTTTCAACATTTAGCAAATTGTATGTGTGTGTGATAAGAACTCCTAGGATTTAGTCTTTTGACAACTTTCGTATATAACATAAAACAGTGTTAATTATATTTATCGTGCTGTACAGTACATCCTTAGTACTTATTTATCTTATAACTGCAAGTTTGTACCTTTTGACCACCTTCATCCAATTCCCCCACCCCCCAGTCCTGTATCCTGCCTCAGTAACCACAAATCTCATCTCTTTTTCTATGAGTTTGTTTGTTTTTTGAAGTATAACTGACCCAGAACACTATGCTAGTTCTCAACATTTAGCAAAATTTAAACAAAGACTTTCTTTGTTGTATAACTTAGTTAATACCTTAAATAAGAGTCAGAAAAATCTAATTGCAGACTTACCATGGGCCAGGAAATAGTCCAAGCACTTTACATGTGTTATTTCTTTCAATACTTACAGCAACCCTATTAAATAGGTACTATCATTAGCCCCATTTTACAGATGACAGGGCTATGGCACAGTCAGGCTAAGTGGCTTATCCGGGACCACACAGCTAGTAAGTGACAGAGCTGGGACTTGAACCCATGCACTCTGGTTCCAAAACCCAAATTCTTCATCTTTATTTCCAGTCTGTCCTCTACTGCCAAAATAACTGATCTGTTTTATTACATAATGTATATGGTTGAGATGACTTATTTAATTTTCTAAGTTCACTCTATTCCTAAATTTTAAAATGATACTTTGAATTTGAGAGGTGTCCTAAAGTACTCCCAGTATCAGGCAAGTATGCTTTTCAGGCAAGTATGCTTTTCATCAGGCAAGTATGCTTTTCATCCAGAAATGCTGAGGAACTCATTTGTTGCTCCTCTAGTTGCCTTGTGCCTTTGCATGTCTTGGCAGCTCTTCTCAGAGACTCTGGTTCAGTAAAACATCTTGCAATTACTGTGTGATTTAAGAATGGATTCAAATAGGTTACCAATTTCCTATAATATTAATAATTCATTTTGGAAAATAACCTCCCCGCTTTGACAGCTGTTTCCTATCCTCTCTTCTAGTCCACATCTTGTAGATGGATGGCTAAGGAGTGTCCAAACAAGGAGATACCAGGAAATGAAATTGTAGAATCCCAGGCTGCAGACAGAACAGGATGCTCCACTGGGTCTACCAAGAAAATGCTCTTTTGCTTTTCATGAAAATAGTGTAATTATTCAGCCTAAGCTTTAACTTACCCTACAAGTATTTTACTAAAGAACTGGTATATTTACATGATTTCTCTATTTAAGTGGGCTCTTCATAAGCAATGCTAGAATAGGCTGGCTCTAGCAGGTAGACATTAATCAACATGCACCCCAACACCCATCCCAACATGCACATAGTTTCTCTGACCTTAGCTTCAAGATGAATCACTAATATATGACACGTTTTAAGGGGTGTTTCATAGAACTCACAAACTTCTGATATAAATAATCTTATCATAGTAATACAGTGAGATTGTTCTTTTTTCACCAACCCCCACTCCCAAGTAGAGTCCAAGCCCACTAAGTTTTTTTTCTCTTTTTTCTAACTTTTGGCTGCGTTAGGTCTTCGTTGCTGTGTGCGGCCTTTCTCTAGTTGCGGCAAGCTGGGGCTTCTCTTTGTTGCGGTGCGCGGGCTTCTCATTGTGGTGACTTCTCTTGTTGTGGAGCACAGGCTCTAGGCGCGCGGGTTTCAGTAGTTGCAGCACGTGGGCTCAGTAGTTGTGGCTCGCGGGCTCTAGAGTGCAGGCTCAGTAGTTGTGGCGCACGGGCTTAGTTGCTCCACAGCATGTGGGATCCTGCTGGACCAGGTATCGAGTCCGTGTCCCCCGCATTGGCAGGTGGATTCTTAACCACTGCGCCACCAGGGAAGTTCCCAGCCAAGTTTTAACAAACTTCTTCATAAAAGTTGTATGTAGTAATAGCAGGAATCAAAGGATAAGGTACTGAGGGAAATCATCTTCCTTAATATTCATTCACTATGGTTTTCAGAGTTTCTCTGCTTAAAGAACAATTATAAAAATGCTTCAACCCTTCAAAAGCATTATTTACTTTTATTTAATAAGGCAAACAATTATAGTTTTTACTTAATTTTCCTGACTGGTTTAACAACTCTGAGTAATATACCACAACATTTTTAGACACAAATCTGAGTTTTCAGAGAATTTTCAGTTTGCTTGATTTTGTACCATCTAATGCTTCACAATGCACTGATTGAAAAACCATTCAGTAGTAGCTTTCTTGCAAAAATGAAATAACCACCAGTCATTCTATTAGATATACCATATGTTTAGGGGTAGAATACCACTAATTTATTTAAGTAGTATTGGCATGTCCCCAGCATTAATGATCCACTTCATTCCAATTAATATGTAGTAGATTAGGGTACAAATATCACTAGGCTTACATGTAAACATACAAACACACACCTCCTCCCAACTCTTAGTTTAACTAAGTTGTCTATCGTAACTTTTGTGTACTAATTTTTTACAATCCCCAATTTCTTCATCTCAGCTTTCATATTATAGACTGCATATATTCACCTTTTGAAAACTTTTATTGAAAATAGTACAATAGTGACTTGGTTGTTTTATAAAATATAAAGATATTTTGAAATGTAGTTTTCAGTTTTGAATTTCTTACTAAGATTGAGTTTGGCATTTCGATGATTCTTTTAAAAGTTCTGTGAGGAAATGAGATTTTTTAAAAATTACATTTATTTTTAAAAAGCCAAAGCATAAGCTTAAAGTTTCCGAATAAGACTGAATCGTATCTAGAATAATAAAGCGATATTACTTTTTTTGTAGGAGATGGCAGATAGGTACTTTGGACCTGTTGGTAATGATGGCCTGAGCTAAACATCTCCTAATTTGAGGGGACACCCTTCTGTGTCAAAGAACAGAATGCGAAGGAAGCTATGGCAAGTATGTGTTTCATCGTTTTGGTATGGTAAAAACTCAGATACTGAATGTGCTCACTTAATATAGTGATACTATATTTGGCTAAAGTTTTAAAAGCTTTTCTTAAAAAAGCAGCAGATATATTCTTAACTCTTTTTCAAGAAATGTACTTTAAAACTTGAAAAATATAGAAGTATTGTCTGCTTTAATTTCAAAGGAAACAGCAACACACTTCATAATAAATCTATGTGGTATATTTAGAATTGAGTTTTCAATCTATTCAATACATTTGCTGACATCCACTGTGTATCAGGCACTGTACCAGGTGCTGTGGTAATAGTGGTGAAACAGACAAATGAAGGTCATGAGGGTAGAGACCTTTTCTGTGGGGAAATTGATCTAGAAATTTTACTGTTCTTTTGCCTATATCCAGAAAAATGCTTCAAGACTTACAAGAACAACTTCTGAAAATATGTTTTCAGTATACAATCCTCTAAGAATAATTACAATTATAAAATTTAAGATATTAATAATTAAATACTTTGATTTAGGTTAGGCATACCACTATTTAAATATTTGAATATATTTTTACTTAATTACTTATTATATTTTATTTACCTGATATAACTTGGCTTTTATAAGAAGCATTAGATTACATACTATACTGTTGGAAATATTTATTTAGTCCAATTGTTATTGTATATGATTCCAGAAAGTACTAGGAAAGATTCCATAACCATTAATTTGGTGGTTCACTTTCATTTTTTGTGTTCTTACAAGTTGACATTACCAATACTAATTACTGTTATCCTTCAAAGTATTTTTTAAATTAATTAATTAATTTTATTTATTTACTTTTGGCTGTGTTGGGTCTCGGTTGCTCCGCGT
The DNA here is from genome assembly GCF_949774975.1 of Lagenorhynchus albirostris. Classification (NCBI taxonomy): domain Eukaryota; kingdom Metazoa; phylum Chordata; class Mammalia; order Artiodactyla; family Delphinidae; genus Lagenorhynchus; species Lagenorhynchus albirostris. The sequence continues at coordinate 66,399,338 of NC_083111.1, read as the reverse complement.
GGGCTTTCTCTAGTTGCGGCGAGCGGGGGCTACTCTTCGTTGCTCTGCGTGGGCTTCTCATTGCGGTGGCTTCTCTTGTTGCAGAGCACAGGCTGTAGGCGCGCGGGCTTCAGTAGTTGTAGCACGCAGGCTCAGTAGTTGGGGCTTGTGGGCTCTAGAGCGCAGGCTCAGTAGTTGTTGCGCACAGGCTTAGTTGCTCTGCGGCATGTGGGATCTTCCTGGACCAGGGCTTGAACCCGTGTCCCCTGCATTGGCAGGCGGATTCTTAACCACTGCGCCACCAGGGAAGCCCCCTTCAAAGTATTTTTAAAAATTGAATGATTATATCCTGAGTGAAATAGGTAACAGTTACTTTATTTTATAAATGGGGAAGATAATGGACAGATGAATGGCTTTTCAGCCTTTCAATGATAATCTCACTTAGAATCAAGAATAGCATTCTTGTGTTAGATTGTCTGTGAAAGATTTAATACGCTTCCTTGAGAAAAGTAGGGGAAAATTATTTTCAGCCGAAAATTACTTTTGGATCATATTCACAAACTTGAATAATAAAGACAGGAGATTTCATTATAGGGCTAGTTTGTATATCACTCTCATTATGTTACATACCGACATACATGCCAGCAGAAGGTAGAACACCAGGATGTTAGTGTCCTAGAGACCATTCAAAAAGACATTTCACTCCTCAAATCTGGGGTCAGAGCTTACCAGGAGAAATCTGTCTAGCTTAGATTCTTCTTTTAATCTTTAGCAGCGTTAAAGTTGGCTTTCTCGGGTAGAAAAAAAAACAGGTAGAGAGGATAGAGTTTCTAACCCTTTAAGCCTTAATTAGCATTAGCAAAGGGATCTTCTGAAATTAGATAATCTTTGGCCACAGTTTCTTAGATGCTGTTACTTGGATCACATTCACTCCCGTCTGTATTCACCTTGATACTTGAATTTTTATTATTTTGAGACCATTTTGACAATTTTCTTGAGACTTATCTCTTAGGTAATAATTCTAGGTTACAGTAATTTTTACAAACGTTTGTTGTGGGTACAAATTTGGGTTGACAAATCGCTCATTTAATTTTTTTTTTGAGAACTTGACTCTTGTTTCTAAATATTTTTATATTTTAGCTTTGAAAAATGCCTCAAGTTTGTAAAGACCAAAGAAAAATTTTGTAATTAAAAAAAGTATCCTCTTGGACACTTTTTTTTTGAAAAAACATGGTAGATAGCATTTGTTTTAATTTGAGTCCATTATTCTTTGTTCCTACTGTTATTTCAGGCATTCTGTGATTTTGGTGGATTTGTAACTTTTAGTTTGAATACAAACATGTAAAAATAAGTATTTTCAGCTGGCTAAACAGAACTCTGACTCAGAGAGGGAGAAGTGAAACTAAATAGAATACAGAGTCCTAAGAGTTCTCAGGATAGGTATAAATACACATTTCAAAGGATTCTTAGTTTGTATATTTTACTTGTCCTAAGAACAGTTTTACTTAGTTGGTACTTGGTCAAAACTAACACAGTACTTAAAAATCATAGTTATCTTCTAAATGTTCTTATTTGACCCAGAATTGGCCTAAAAACAAAGTTTGTTTTTATTCGCATAAAATCTTACCAAAATAACATGCCTTTGTGGCTAACTAGGCCAATAAACTGTTAATCATTTAATTTAAAGTACAAGACAGTCAGAAAAATAGAGGCTTGGAAATTCAGTGTAGCTATGGACCTACTTAGTTATAAAATTTTTTAAACTTTTTTTTTAGCACTAAGCATAGAATTTGAAACAATTCACTAACTTTTTATAGTGTATTACATTGAGAACCTGTTTTTAAATCTCTTTAAAAATATAGAATATCATTAAAATATAGTTTTCTCTTATAGAGAAATAATGATTCTAAGTTCAAAATTGCATTTGCTATCTTTATAAGAACTGTGCCTTTTCTTCTGAATTCTACTGCAGGACTAATTCTTTGAATGAATTTATCATCCTTGTTTCATTTTTATATAGTCTACAAATTTAGATATACACTATAATTTAGATATAAAACTGATTTGTTATGGTAGAATTATAGATATTGGTAAATATTTGTTGAATATCCATTGCTGTGTTTTAATAAATAGAGTGTTTTATATTTGAGCATGTTTTCGTATTCTAGGGACTAAGGTAATTTTATTAGTAAGGATTTTACCAGTGAAAGTACTGTAAAGCGAGCACAGCTGTTCTTTATAGCTCCTCTATAAATGAGTGCTTAATGAAGTAGAATGTAGGTTATAATACACAATACACATATATTTTAAAGCTTGTTTTTTCCCCAGCAAATATTATTGGAGTCTTAATAGGCGCTGTTTGGCCCTGAGAATATAGTGGAGAGCCATGTAAGAAGAACTACTCTTAGAACTGCTCCAGATTTTTTTTCTGTGATGAAATAAATTTTGCTTTCACTAAATGCTTTTCTGCAGAGAAAATTTCATGTAATTATTTTCATGAGTTAAGAATCATGAATTGATTAAGGAGCACCCTACCCTCCGGAGAAGAACCAGTGCGCAGACAGAACCATGGAAATTGGCTTGGCCTATATCTACACCCTGGAGATTATGTGTGGTCTTGCGGGCTCTTAGAACCAGTCTGACTTCTCTACCGTGGGGCAGCAGTACCCAAAGACGTCTGGAATACCCCTGAATGCTGTACACACTCAGATTCTTCTTCCTCCTGAAAAAACCTTTATGTAGCACATGTTTTTGCTTTAAAAATAGAAAGTAAACTTTGTTTCCAGCTTGAGACAAATGACCATAGAAATATTTTAGTCTATTTGCAGTTTTAAGGCCTTGAAACTATTGTTTGTTGTATTTACAGTAAAGCAATATCATAACAATATTAAAGAAAACTTGTAAATACCACACATAAAAAAATTTCACCCATAATCTCGTGAAAATTTCATTTTTTATGTTCTCATCTAGTCTTTGTCCACATGCATACATATTTTCCCATAGTTATTTTATAATCAATATACAAATTTTGTTCTGATTTTTAAAAATTTAACAGTAAATGGATACTTTACCATATTCCTTAATTACTTTTTTGAATATCTTTTTTTTTTTTTTTTTGCGGTACGCGGGCCTCTCACTGCTGTGGCCTCTCCCGTTGCGGAGCACAGGCTCTGGACGCGCAGGCCCAGCGGCCATGGCTCACGGGCCCAGCCACTCCGCGGCACGTGGGATCTTCCTGGACCGGGGCACGAACCCACGTCCTCTGCATCGGCAGGCGGACTCTCAACCACTGCGCCACCAGGGAAGCCCTGAATATCATTTTTAATGGCAGTGTAATGGATTTGATCATTTATTTTTTTAACGTATTTCTCTACTGAAAGAGTAACTGAAAATAGCATTCAAATATAATTATATTTACAGTGCTGAATGCATTTAGAGCATGATTTTTTCTTTTATTGGCAGACTTCACTTTAATTATGTTTTAACTGCGAAGCCACCTAGCTCCTCAGTTGTGCAGCTAAACTCTAACCCTCTTTTATAGGTAAATAGTGCAAGCTTCTGCAAATTGATTTTAAGCTTTTTTGAGTTGACTTTCAAAGGGAGGATGAGATGCCTGTCAGCTAATAGAAATTTCTATATGGCAGTTTTCCTGTTTCAGCTCCACTGCACTGTAATGATGAAAGGAGATGAATTGAAACCACACCATGGAAATTCTTATTCTGTATTTTTAACCCCTTTTGCTTTTTCGTTCAACTTGTGTGCCTTGTCAGCTGATTATGTTGCTTGAGAGATAGAAAGAAAGAGAATAATAGTAAATAAATGGTATTTATTTATTCCGAAAAGAATTTTTCAGGGACTGGGGGAAAAAGCATTAGTTAGGCACCTGCTGTATATCAGAGTGTGTGAAGCATTTTTATTTGATCAGCCTCTGAGGTAGGATACCAGTATTCTTATTTTCTCCAGGGCAGCGTTCTCTGCTTCTTTTCTAGAAGCCTCCTGTAGTGTGCTTATATAGTTCCCGATACTTCGTCTCTCATTGCGTTGATCATAGTTAGTCTAAGTAATTGTTTACTGCCTGTTTTCCTTGCTCAACTGCTAGAATCTGGCAGACCAGAGATGAACTGTCCTGGTCACTGCTGTAATCCAAGTGCCCAACACAGTGCCTGGCACGTGGTTGACCTTCAACAAATAGTTGTTCAGTGGATTTGTTGAACTGAAGAATTTTGGTTTTATAGGTGAGAAAACTGAGGTTGATATGAAGTTGATATTGGGTAACTTTTCCAGTCACCTAACTACTAAGTGACAGAGGAGACTCTAAAACCTGTGGTTTTACCCTACACCACAAAGCCTCTGTGAACTTATCCCCCTGGGCCTGGGTTTCTTCTTCCATAAAAAAATGGGACGATTGGGCTTCCCTGGTGGCGCAGTGGTTGAGAGTCCGCCTGCCGATGCAGGGGACACGGGTTCGTGCCCCGGTTTGGGAAGATCCCACATGCCGCGGAGCAGCTGGGCCCGTGAGCCATGGCCGCTGAGCCTGCGCGTCCGGAGCCTGTGCTCCACAACAGGAGAGGCCACAGCAGTGAGAGGCCCGCGTACTGGTAAAAAAGAAAAAAAAAAAGGGACGGTTGTGCTGAGGTCCCTGCTTACCCCCAGAACATGACTTTATAATAAGGACCACGAGGATGCCCTTGTTTGTGCTTTGATTTATTTTTAGGTTATATCATAATAATAGAATTGAGCCATTGGACCAAATCTTGAGGCTCTTTTGGAAACTCTTAGTCTCCCTTTGGAAATATGTTAAATAATATATTGACTCTGGTTTTGTTAGCAAAATGTGAGCAAACAGTTTTAGAAGTGAAGAGGAAAGAGTATTTCTCAGGTCTATGTAGTTGAGTATAGAAGTAATCCAGGTTGAGGCAACCTAGGCTACTCAAAATAATCAGATTTTTAGTCTTTTGCATTACTGAAGATTTTTTTTTAAGCCTTTCTTTTTTTTTTTTTTTTTGCGGTACACGGGCCTCTCACTGTTGTGGCCTCTCCCGTTGCGGAGCACAGGCTCCGGACGCGCAGGCTCAGCGGCCATGGCTCACGGGCCCAGCTGCTCCGCGGCACGTGGGATCTTCCCGGACCAGGGCACGAACCCGTGTCCCCTGCATCGGCAGGCGGACTCTCAACCACTGTGCCACCAGGGAAGCCCCAGTATTTACATTTTTAAGGCAAAGGCTTCAGACACATCTCAGAACCCATCAGAGGTGGAAGTAGGGATTGTGGGGTCCGTGGGATGGGGTCAGGAAGTAGTTTAGCTTCTATACTTCTCCGACCAGTGGCTATATTCTTTAATCAGTTTTGCACTTAGGCTTCTCATAGAATTTTGTTTGAAGAAAGGGCTGTCCTGCTTACAACAAAAAGTTTGAAAACCACCATTTTCAGGAAATGTAGTTTCAAGAAAAACCCTTCTATCTTTGACTTCTGGCTGTTAATATACCCTAACTAAATATAATCTAAGATTCTATGAGAATAACAGTCACAAAATAGCTTACTCCCCTGCCTTTCAGCAATTCTCCTTCACTGTTAAAAATGTGGGTGCTGCTCATTGGTTACTGTTCTGCTTAAAGTCTTATTTGAGGAATTCCCTGTTTCTAATGAGGAAAAAATGATAAAAACAGTGGTGTTCCTTATTGAACTGAGTAGGAGAGATGGTATTATCTTAGTTTATAACATTTAGTTAAGAAATAATTTTAAATTTCAGTGATTTCTTTATGTTCCCTTAGAAATCAAAGTTGTTTTTTTTTTTTTTTTTTTGCGGTATGCGAGCCTCTCACCGTTGTGGCCTCTCCCACCGTGGAGCACAGGCTCCGGACGTGCAGGCCCAGCGGCCATGGCTCACGGGCCCAGCCGCTCCGCGGCATGTGGGATCTCCCCGGACCGGGGATCGAACCCGTGTCTCCTGCATCGGCAGGCGGACTCTCAACCACTGCGCCACCAGGGAAGCCCCAAAGATTTTTTATAGAAAAAAAAGAACACTAACACTTTTGAGAGTGGGGTTTGGATTGTTGATACCATTATTATTACTAAGCTGATGCTCTTTATTTTGTAATATGGGAAATCAGGACATTTAGTCTGACTTTTGGTCCAACTTTCCACCTGTTGCTTGGATCCATCAAATGGATATGTAGTATATATTTGAATAATCCCAGTGAGGAGGATCTTACCACCTTCAACGGCAGGACATTCTCTCTTTGGACAGCTCTGTTTCCTAAAAATGTTTCTCCCTTTACTGAGTCATGGAGACCTAGTTTTGCTATAATCTTTGAAATAAACTTTTTCTCCTCAGTTCAGCTAGGACAAGGATTATGCTAGTAAATGAAAATAGTTCCAATTCATGGTACAAAATAAGTGATACCACTTACTATATTCATTTTCATTTGGTTTAGAATTTAGAAGCACACCAACTTTGATTTAGCATGAAAATTGTATTTTAACTATTTTGGGTGCAAAAGTATTAAAATGTATTTGTATGAACATAACTCACTTTTTCTTGATGATTCAAGGTCATTCTTGTGAATTTCAGCTACGTTTTCCATGGTGATGCCCTTAGGGCATTTTGAATTTTACAGGACTCTTTTTCTATTCATTCTAGTTCAGGTTGGAAGTAGTTTTGTGTGTGTGTGTGTTGGGGAGGGGTGGATCTTAGTTCCCCAACCAGGGATTGAACCCCGGGGCACAACAGTGAAAGCGCTGCAACCTAACCACTAGACCACCAGGGAACTCCCTAGTTCAGGTTAATAAGCATTTAGTGAGTCTCTACTTCCAGGCTTCTGTATGCAAAAGGAGATATAGAAATGTATGAGAAGTCAGCCAAGATAGCTCAGCTGGGAGAGCTTAGATTGAAGACATAAAGGAAATTGCCTCCATCCAGAGTTTCAGGAGCTTTGCTATGTCTCAAAAAAGCTATTACTTTAAAAAAGAAGGAAAAAATGAATAAGGAAACTGGAGGTTTCGGGACAGAAGTGTAACATTCCTCTGGTACAATATGGTAAGTTCTATACTAGAAAATAAGCCGGGGAGGAGGTTGGGCGGAGCTAAGGGGAGAAGGTGATCTATCAGGCAGATTTATAGAGAGGTCATCACACCCAGCGCACAAACAAGTGTCCTGGCACAAGGAATGGCCTGCACTGAGAGTCCTTAGAATAGCAATCGTTTTTGCTCTGTGCCTAAAACATAAAGAAATAGGAGTCAGGAGGGAGATGGTAGGAAATTGAGGTTGCAGCCAGGATGTGAAGAGAACTACATGTGGCTTAAGGAGTTTGAACTTCATTCTTTCAGCACTGGGGACCCATCATAAGCTTGAAGTCAGGAGACTGACATGATTAGATATGTTTTACCAATTTTGATAGCATTGTGGAGAATGATTAAGATAATGTTTCTGAAACTTTGATCATTTATATTCTGCCTTTGTTGCTTTTGCCATACTTGGGCATGCTTTGGGGATAAGACAGACCAGGAGGAAGAAGCGGGCATAACTGATGGATTGAATTTCTTATACACTTAGTGGTCATAGTCTTGAGTATCTGTGGCTGCTTTTATAGTTTTAAAGTTCCTCCCCTGTTAACAGATTATCATTTCACACTGATATTAGTATGCCTGCCGAAGCAGACTCTTTTTTCCCCTTCCCTTCCAATGTATAGCTGGCTAGCTGAAAAATCCAAATAAACAAGCCCGTGGGCTGACCCATGAGGTACAGTACATGACCTAAAGTGAGTTGGCTTGGAGACATCTATTTTGACCCTTAGAGGACTTTTTTCCTGGTCTGGTCTTATTCTACATCTTCATAACTGAGCTCTCCAACAACTTCATGTAAGTGAAATATAACTGTAATTTGCTTAATAGATCATAATCACTCATTTAAAAACATTTTTTAATTTATCTTAATGTAGGTGATTGGAGTTGTGCTTCAAAAATTTCAGCAGTTCAGCAGTATTTTATTTGCCAACCATAAGCTCTTTACTTGATAGCACCATGAAAAAGCTGCTAATGAGACTTGTTGAGCACAAAGACAGACTTGAAGAACCAAAAGCCATTGTTTTCAAATGAAGAATACTGAACAGTTTTAAGCCCCAATGCTTTTTAATCACCACTGAGATTTCCCCCATAACATCAGAATGGCAAGCAGGCGAAAATCCACAACACCCTGCATGGTCCTTGCCAGCGAACAGGATCCAGACCTCGAGCTGATATCAGATTTGGATGAAGGTCCTCCTGTACTTACACCTGTAGAAAACACCAGAGCAGAGAGTATCTCAAGTGATGAAGAAGTTCATGAATCCGTAGACTCTGACAATCAGCAAAATAAAAAAGTTGAAGGTGGCTATGAATGTAAATATTGTACTTTTCAAACTCCAGATCTAAATATGTTTACTTTTCATGTGGATTCAGAACATCCCAATGTAGTGCTAAATTCATCCTATGTTTGTGTCGAATGCAATTTTCTTACCAAAAGGTATGATGCACTTTCCGAGCATAATCTGAAATATCACCCGGGAGAAGAAAATTTCAAGTTGACTATGGTGAAACGAAATAACCAGACAATCTTTGAACAAACAATAAATGATCTGACTTTTGATGGCAGTTTTGTTAAAGAGGAGAATTCAGAGCAAGCTGAATCGACAGAAGTTTCTTCTTCGGGAATATCTATCAGTAAAACTCCTATCATGAAAATGATGAAAAATAAAGTGGAGAACAAACGGATTACAGTTCATCATAATTCAGTTGAGGACGTTCCGGAAGAGAAAGAGAATGAAATCAAACCAGACCGTGAAGGAACTGTGGAAAATCCAAGTTCTTCAGCTTCTGAATCGAATACAAGTACTTCCATTGTAAACAGAATACATCCAAATACTGCCAGCACAGTTGTGACCCCGGCAGCAGTTCTTCCTGGGTTAGCACAGGTTATCACTGCTGTATCAGCTCAGCAGAATTCCAATTTGATTCCCAAAGTCCTCATCCCTGTTAATAGCATTCCTACCTACAATGCTGCATTGGATAACAACCCCCTTTTGCTTAACACCTACAACAAATTCCCTTATCCAACAATGTCAGAAATTACTGTTCTTTCTGCCCAAGCAAAATATACGGAGGAACAGATCAAGATATGGTTTTCAGCCCAACGTCTAAAACATGGTGTTAGCTGGACTCCCGAGGAAGTAGAGGAGGCGAGAAGAAAACAATTCAACGGAACAGTCCACACTGTACCTCAGACCATAACTGTCATCCCCACCCACATTTCCACAGGGAGTAATGGTTTACCATCCATCTTACAGACATGCCAAATAGTTGGCCAGCCAGGTCTGGTCCTTACCCAAGTGGCTGGCACGAATACCTTGCCAGTAGCAGCACCTATAGCCTTGACAGTGGCAGGGGTTCCAAATCAAACAAACGCACAGAAAAGTCAGCTCCCAGCCGCTCAGCCTACTGCAGAGACCAAGCCAGCAGCAGCAGGAGCCCCATCCTCTCAGCTTGTAAAAAATGAGACTGCAGTGGCGAACCCTGATGCGTTCGGCGTTCGGGCAAAAAAGACTAAAGAGCAACTGGCAGAATTAAAAGTTAGCTACCTAAAGAATCAGTTTCCCCATGATTCCGAAATTATCAGACTTATGAAAATCACAGGGCTGACAAAAGGAGAGATTAAAAAATGGTTTAGTGACACAAGGTACAACCAGAGAAATTCAAAGAGTAATCAGTGCTTACATCTCAACAATGATTCCTCCGCCACTATTATCATAGACTCCAGTGATGAAACCACGGAATCCCCAACTGTTGTTACTTCACAGCAGAAACAATCCTGGAATCCTTTTCCAGACTTTACTCCCCAAAAGTTTAAAGAGAAGACGGCAGAGCAGCTTCGTGCCCTACAGGCAAGTTTTCTCAACAGCTCCGTACTTACAGAAGAAGAATTAAATAGGTTAAGAGCGCAAACCAAACTTACCAGAAGGGAAATTGATGCTTGGTTTACAGAGAAGAAGAAATCAAAAGCTTTAAAGGAAGAGAAAGGAGAAATAGAGGAAAGCAATGCAGGTAGTTCCAAAGAAGAAACCGGAGAAACTTCTCCTGGAGATGAGTCTAGTGCACCTAAGTCAGGGAGTACGGGCAAAATATGTAAAAAAACACCCGAGCAGTTGCACATGCTTAAAAGCGCATTTGTCCGAACACAGTGGCCGTCGCCAGAAGAGTATGACAAGTTGGCTGAAGAAAGTGGGCTTGCTAGAACAGACATAGTTAGTTGGTTTGGGGACACCCGTTATGCTTGGAAAAATGGAAACTTAAAATGGTACTACTACTATCAAAGCGCCAATTCAAGCAGTATGAATGGTCTGTCTTCTCTTAGAAAAAGGGGGAGAGGGAGACCCAAAGGAAGGGGAAGAGGAAGACCTCGCGGGCGGCCCAGAGGAAGCAAGAGAATGAACAACTGGGACAGGGGGCCGTCCCTCATCAAATTTAAAACTGGAACTGCAATACTTAAGGATTATTACCTGAAGCACAAATTTCTTAATGAGCAAGACCTCGATGAACTTGTTAACAAATCACATATGGGCTACGAGCAGGTCAGAGAATGGTTTGCTGAAAGACAGAGAAGATCAGAGTTAGGTATAGAATTATTTGAGGAAAATGAGGAGGAAGATGAAGTTATTGATGATCAGGAAGAGGATGAAGAAGAAACAGATGACAGTGACACTTGGGAACCCCCACGACATGTGAAGCGGAAGCTTTCTAAATCAGATGACTGAAATGTAAGTTGTTAAGCTGCGTGTGCATTCACCAACCACATACATTTAGCACAGTCACCTCGTATTTGTCATCGTCACTTTTGACGGATTTTTTCTAAAATAGTTTCTCTTATGCCTCATAAGAGGACTAGGTGCCATGAGTATAGCCAAGAGATACGATTATCATGTGTAGTCTGATTCTTGTGATGGTTATGTTTATTATGTAGAGTTTAATGTTGCCTTAATTATTTTTTATGTGAAATGTTCTTTACTTTGTTTTAAGGGAAAGTTACCCATTCTCGAAGAAGGAAGACTGGTGGGCGGGTTGGGGATTCACACATACTAAAGATAACTAAAATGTATTTCTTGCAACCCTCCTTCACTAAAGCTTCATTTTTTGCCTGTTTAAGGAAAGAATTCAAAAACGAAAACTAAAAAGAAGGGGAAAAGTATACCGAAGGAAAGACTTACCACAGGGGTGAAGATTGCTCAGTTTTAGGAAACTAGGTGAAAATGGCTATCTCTCTTTCTTTATTCATTGTATTGCCCCCCAAACTATTAGATTTTTAACTAGAGTTTAAAATGCTTTAAGTATTAAAATTATTCAATTTTTTTCTATTAAAAGCCAAAGGTCTGTTTTAAGCAATATATAAATTCATGTTTGCTTAGGTGGCATCTGTCTTTGAAAACTGTGATATAAATTATTTCTGTTTTAGGGATCAGTGGTAAATAACAGATTTTATATTAAATTAACTCAATTGCCTAAAATGTCTTTTCCTTATTTGATATAAAACAAACCTGCTACCAGCAGAAACACATTATTAAGTTAAAAATATCTCTCTGTAGGCATAAAAGTGCAAGTATATATGCTTTAAATTTGAAAGGTTTGGCCTGTTCCTTAACTCTTAATTCTTTTATAGATTGGATTAATTAAAATTTCACTGTAGTTGCAAATCCAGATACCTGATTTGGAGTTAGAACTTGAATTCTTAATACTTTTGGAATTCAGTAGCATAGTTTGCTTCTTTTCTACTCTCTGTTTTAGAGTGTTCTAGGATAAGACTGTACTTTTTTTAAAAACAGTGCAATTGTCATGAAGTGTTTGTATCTGTCCATCAGTAGTCCAAAAGCACCTTGTTGTCAGAAATCACTGCAGTGTTCTGAAACAGCAGGGGAGGAAAAGAGGCTTAGACCCTCATCATGTGAGCATATTTATTATACTTACTTCCACAGCTTTTTGCATCCCTACCCCATCTGCTACTTTTATGCTCTCTTATTCTACACAGAATTTCTTTAATTCCCCCATGCCTTCCTCCCTGGTTTTATTTATTTTGTTTTAACAATTATTTATAGAGAGCTTAATATGTACCAGGCACTATTCTTATTGCTTGGCAGTAAGCAAGATATTCTTTTTTTCCAGATATTCTTTTCATTAACAGTTTTTTTTTTTCAGGCAGAAAAACAGATGAGACTAAAAATGCACCTATTTTAGAATGAATCTGACTCCAGGTTATAGAGCATAATGTATCCTTGTGAGTCACAAGAAGTTAAACAGTCTTGTACGGCTTTATCCTGAAACGCAGCCCTCCATTTCCTTATGTCAGAAATCTTCAGGACAGGCTTTCTTCTGACCCAGATGCAGAAAATATTTTTTACAGGCTTTTTTGTTGTTGTTGCTAAACACAAGAATGTGCACTCGGCCAAGACTGAATCAACAAATTTGTTGCTGCAGTGAATTGTTGTCGTTGTTGTAGTAGTAAGCTCTGCAGTGATTTTGGAGGAAGTTGTAATCTCATTCTAAAAATAATGTGAACTTTGTTGTACAGCTTAGTTTGACCTTACTTTAAGTTTGTGTGGGTAATTCTTAAGTTATATATCAATACGCTAATGGACACTAGGGTCAGAAAATTCACACAAAGCCATGCATGGTTTTTAAAAAATTGTATCGTATATGTTATACATGTACTTTTGTGGTACCTATATTGGCATGCTCTAATTTTAAAATACGCAAAAGTCTAAAATTATAAAACCCATTAATTACCAAGTTATCACTGGCTTAACAAAATAATTTTTCATCTTATAAAAGGATTCACCATAAATTTCCTCTAAACAGTTACTTCTTCATTTAGATACGGTTTAATTTACCAAAAAAAAAAAGTAACCAAAACCTTTCCAAAACAGTTACTGCAAAAAAGTGATAAACACATATGTCTTTTGCACAAGCTAGCCCCATATATAAAAGTCTTTAGATTTCATAGTCTATTATGAATACAATGAAATATATACTTCCAACTAATATTTTTTTATAAATTATTACATGTAGGTAAAAAATGTCTATAAGCAAATCTGGTATATGCAGAACATATACACTGGAGTTGCACACAAAATCTGCATTACACAAGATACATATAGCAAGTGATCTCAGGATTAATAAGCGAATACAGAGGATGTATTTTAATCGTTTTTGTTTCTAAAAGTGGTAAATGTTAAAATATGGTTATCTTTAAAATTTTAGTTTTTTATTATGTTTTTCTTTTATAGCTGCCTAAAACGTTGGAGGAGAATCAATTCTTCAACTCCAGATGTCTGGTTTACTGTGAATGGGCTCAATCTTTGATGACACTGAAAACGTTTGGGGGCATACACAATCTCAAAAAATAGGATCCAATACCCAAAAACAGTGGGACTCAATGTTGTGTCAAAGTTAAACTGCTGCAGACGGCAGAAGTCCTGCAGCGCACACAGGACACTAATTAAAACAACTTGTAAGCAGTCACATTTCAATGAAGTGCATTTTTATTCTGATATGATGGAGACATTCTGATTCTTAGACTTTCTGAGGGGGTTTAATGACCACTAGAGCTTGTCCTCATATTCTGTTCAGCTTAATACTGTATGTCTTGTAAGATGGGCCTTATTGCCTGTATTCTTTGATATATGATTAAGATTATAGCTTTGAGTGACCAAACATTTTACAGAGTAAAACTTGTTTGAAGCAGGAAAAAGAAAAATCTGATTTATTTCTATGTCTCATTTCTCAGGCCCTGCACTAAGATTAAGGAGTTGTGCGTGGGTTTATGTAATTACAGCGTAAGTGAAAAACAGGCTTTGGACATATTGGAGCAAGAAGGTTTTGTGGTATCATTGGCGCTTAATTTAATGATTGGATCTTTCATTGAACACATTCATGGATACCACTATTACTACTTGTAATACTCTGTTACTTTTTTTCATTAGAAATTGAATTAGCTTTTTCTTAAACCGAACATAATCAGTACTGAAAAAGGGAAAGAAACTGGCATAAGAATTTGGATAGGGTGAAACTCTGAAATAAATATTGTACCAAAAATGTGAAAAAGAACCATGTAGTAAATATTAACTTAGTGTTTTCTTACAATCGTATAGAAATCAGAAATTTTGTACAGGTGACAGATCAGAATTTTCAAGAATTATCTTTTGGTGAAATTCTACTTTGTGTAACAACTTCAATGAATAAAGAAAAAAATTCTGAACTGATCAGAATGAGGTAAAACTTAGCTTCTCACTTATGAACATGGCAGTGTTCACTGTTAACTCTTGCCATTTCAGGAGACTGAAAGTTCCTCCTAACTCAAACTTTGTAAAGACCGGTGCTGTTCATTCGTGTTGAGAAGGACCCTTTCCTTTGTGACTACAGGACCATTTTTCAAAATGTGCTTTCTTCATAGAAGAAATGTTCAGTTTCATTAGCTTTGGATTTTAAAATGTTTTTCTGAATGACCAGATGTAGTGGGCTTGGCCAGTTTATTTTATCTAATTTAATGAATAATAAATATTAAGCTCTTGTTTTTACCTAAATGTCATCTAATGAAAATGTTATTAAAAAGCCTTGACTATGCATGCTGCTTTCATTTTTATAAACTTTTCATTTTTTAACTATAGCTTTATTAGTAATTCCAAAATGCTGCAATTTAGCTTATTTCTTCATTCAAACAGCTGGCTTTGTGGGTGGCTTTTTCATACTACTGTTAACTTTTTTTAAGAGAAGCAATGTAAAGACAGTAACGATTTAATGCACTAAACTGTTCTTTCTTTTACACGTTTAAAAACTTCTTAAAGCACTCTGTATTATAATGATTAAATTGCTCCCTTTTTTAAATCATTGCTAATGTGGTCTGAGTTTTGTTTGACAATAATTTTAATGTTTTCAAAATTTGAAATGTCAAGTATTGGAAATGAAACCTTTGAATATATTTATATTATGTTTCCCTTGCAATATGTTAACTTTGTATAACTGTAAATAACTATTAGTAATTTTTCCCCAGTCTCTGAAGACTTGACACTGAAATCTGCTCTGATGTTTGCTAGCTTTTAAATATATTTATTTGACAGAGCAAAGAACCCTCTTCTCCTGGTTAACTGTGTCCTTGAATACAAAATAAAAGTTAGCAGTGATTAGTAGTTTTCAGTGATTTTTTTTTCATTTTATTAACTGAATTTTCAAAAAATCATGGTAAAATATAACAAAAGTTGCCATTATATCCATTTTTAAGTGTACAGTTCAATGGCATTAATTATATATACAGTGTTGGGCAACAGTATCCACTATTTCCAAAACTTTTCATCATCCCAAACAGAACTCTGTAACTGTTAAGCAATAACTCTCCATTGCCCCCTCCCTACAACCCCTGGTAACTTTTCATCTACTTTCTGTTTCTATGAATTTGCCTATTCTTGATATTTCAAATAAGTGGAATCATACAATCCTTGTCCTTTTATGTCTGAATTATTTCATTTAGCATAGTGTTTTCAAAGTTCATTCATATGGTAGCATATAGCAGAATTTCATTCTTTTTTTAATAAATTTATTTTTATTTGGGGGGCTGTGTTGGGTCTTCGTTGCTGCGTGCGGGCTTTCTCTAGTTGCGGCGAGTGGGGGCTACTCTTCGTTGCGGTGCGTGGGCTTCTCATTGTGGTGGGTTCTCTTGTTGCAGAGTATGGGCTGTAGGTGTTCGGGCTTCAGTAGTTGAGGCATGTGGGCTGAGCAGTCGTGGCTTGTGGGCTCTAGAGCACAGGCTCAGTAGTTGTGGCGCTCGGGCTTAGTTGCTCCACGGCATGGGAGATCTTCCCGGACCAGGGCTGGAACCCATATCCCCTGCATTGGCAGGCATTCTTAACCACTGAGCCACCAGGGAAGCCCTCATTCTTTTTTATGGCTGAATAATATTCCAATGTGTATGCCCACGTGTGTGTGTATTCATCTGTTTATGGATGGACACTTGGGTTGTTGTCACCTTTTGGCTAGAAAAATGCTACAGTGAACATCAGCATACAATTCACAGTGTGAGTCCCTATTTTCAGTTCTTTTGGGTATGTATCTAGGAGTGGAATTGCTGAATCTTATGGCAATTCTGTGTTTAACTTTTTGAGGAACCATCAAACTGTTTTCCACAGTTGTCTGTAGCCATTTTACATTCCACCAGCAATATACAAGGGTTCTAATTTCTCAGTATCCTCACCAACACCTTTTATTTTCAGTTTTTAAAATTATTGTTATCACCATCCTAGTAGGTGTGAAGTGATATCTCACTGTGGCTTTGATTTGCATTTCTCTAATGGCTAATGATGTTGAGCATCTTTTATGTGGTTAACGACCATTTGTATATCGTCTTTGGAAAAATGTCCGAGTCCTTTGCTAAGTTTTTAATTGGGTTGCCCTTTTGTTGTTGAGTTTTAGGAGTTTTTCATATATTCTGGATGTTACACTCTTATCAGATATACGATTCGTAAATACAGTCAATCCTCATTTACAGATTCTATATACGCAAATTTTACTCGTTAAAACTTAACTGTAACCCCCGAATCAATATTCATGGCACTTTAGTGCTCATTCATGTGCTTGTGCATAGTGGCAAAAATATTTGAGTTGCCCAGTGTGTACATTCCCAGCTGAGGTCAAAAAAGGTGACGTTTTGCCTCTTGTTTCAGCTCTCAGACTGTAAAGAAGCATCCTTTTTGTAATGTTTAGTGCCACTTTTGTGTTTTTTGTTGGTGATTTCACTGTTTAAAATGATCCCCCAAGTGTAGTACCAAAGTGTTGTCTAGCATTCCTAAACTCAAGAAGGCTGTGGGGTGCCTTGTGGAGAAGATGTGTGTTAGATAAGCTTCATTCAGACATGAGGACTAGTGCTCTTGGCCGTGAATTCAACGTTAATGAGTAAATAGTATATATCAATATATATTTAAAAAGGTGTCTTTAAGCAAAAACACATGAAGCAAGGTTATGTATTGACTGATGAAACTTATGACCAGAAGATCCCAGGATCTTTTTAAATTAATTAGTTAGTTAATTAATTTATGGCTGCGTTGGGTCTTCGTTGCTGCGTGTGGACTTTCTCTAGTTGCAGCGAGCGGGGGCTACTCTTGGTAGTGGTGCGCGGGCTTCTCATTGTGGCGGCTTCTCTTGTGGAGCACAGGCTCTAGGCACACGGGCTTCAGAAGCTGTGGCATGAGGGTTCAGTAGTTCTGGCTCATGGGTTCTAGAGCGCAGGCTCAGTAGTTGTGGCGCACAGGCTTAAGTTGCCCCACGGCATGTGGGATCTTCACCAACCGGGGCTCGAACCCATATCCCCTGCATCGGCAGGTGGATTCTTAACCACTGCACTACCAGGGAAGTCCAGATCCCAGGATCTTAACCCTAGGAGCATCTGTTCAGTATTCGTGGTGACTTTATAGAACATAACTACTGTAAGTAATGAGAATTGACTGTACTTTATCCCCTTCTTTGGGTTGTCTTTTTCACTTTATTGATAGTGCACACAGAAAAATTGATGCACGCACAGTTTTAATTTTGGTGAAGTCTAGTTTATTTTTCTTTGTTGTTGCTTATGCATTTGGTGTCATATCTAAGAATCCATTGCCAAATCCAAGGTCATGAAGATTGACCCCTATATTTTCTTCTAAGATTTTATGGTTGTAGCTCTAATATTTAGGTTAATCCAGTTTGAGTAAATTTTTGTATATGCTGTGAGGTAGGGGTCCAACTTCATTCTTTAGTATGTGGCAATCCAGTTATCCCAGCACCATCTGTTGAGGCACCTATCTTTTCCCCTTTGAATGGACCTGGCGCCCTTGTCAAAAACCAATTGGCCATATATGTAAAGGTTTATTTCTGGGCTCTCAGTTCCACTCCATTGGTCTATATGTCTAGCCTTATGCCAGTACCACACTGTTTTGACTATTTTAGGTTTGTAGTGCATTTTCAAATCAGGAGTACGAGTCCTTCAGCTTTCTTGTTTTTCAAGACTGTTTTGTTTATTTGGGGTCCCTAGGAATTCCATATGAATTTGAGGGTTGGTTTTTACATTTATGCAAAAAAAGTTGTTGAAAGTTTGAATTATAAATTATGGAAGGAATTATGTTGAATCTTTAGATTGCTTTGGGTAGTACTAACATCTTGACAATATTAAGTATTCCTATATATGAACACAAGATGTTTTTCCACTTATTTAGGTCTTATTTAATTTCTTTCAGCAATGTTTTGTAGTTTTCAGTGTACAAGTCTTTCTTTCACCTTCTTGGTTACATTTATTGATAGGTATTTTATTCTTTTAGGATGTTATTGTTAATTAGAATTGCTTTCTTAATTTCCTTTTCAGATTGTTCATTGCTGGTATATAGAAACACAACAAATTTTTTTTGTTGATCTTGTAACCTGCAACTTCTCTGAACTTGTTTATTAGCCCTAGTAGATTTCTTGTGGATTCTTTAGAATTTTTTATATATAGGAAATTCTAAAGAATCATAAATAGATGTTGTTTTACTCCTTTCCAATTTGGATGCCTATTATTCTTTTTCTTCTCTAATGGTTCTGGCTAGAACTTCTAGTACTGTGTTGAATAGCAATAGTGAAAGAGGGCATCCTTGTTCTTGATCATAAAAGAAAGCTTTCAGTCTCACCATCAAATATGATGTTCTCTGTGGGTTTTTATTAAATGCTGTTTATCATGTTGAGGAAGTTCTACTCCTAGTTTTCTAAGAGGTATTTTTTAAAACTTATTTATTTAATTTATTTATTTTTTGGCTGTGTTGGGTCTTCGTTGCTGCACACGGGCTTTCTCTAGTTGCGGTGAGCAGGGGCTACTCTTCGTTGCAGTGCGTGGGCTTCTCATTGTGGTGGCTTCTCTTGTTGCAGAGCACGGGCTCTAGACGCACGGGCTTCAGTAGCTGTGGCTCGCGGGCTCTAGAGCACAGGCTCAGTAGTTGTGGCGCACAGGCTTAGTAGCTCCGTGGCATGTGGCATATTCCCGGACCAAGGCTCGAACCCATGTCCCCTGCATTGGCAGGCGGCTCCACCAGGGAAGCCCAGCAGGCAGATTCTTAACCACTGCACCACCAGGGAAGCCCTCTAAGAGGTTTTATCATGAAAGAGTTTTGGCTTTTGTCAAATGCCTTTTCTGCATCGATTGAAATGAGCTTACTTTTTTTTTAAATTAAATTTATTTATTCATTTATTTTTGGCTGTATTGGGTCTTAGTTGCTGCACGCGGGCTTTCTCTTTTTGTTTTTTTTTGTTTTTGGTTTTTTTTTTGCGGTACGCGGGCCTCTCACTGTTGTGGCCTCTCCCGTTGCGGAGCACAGGCTCCGGACGCGCAGGCTCAGTGGCCATGGCTCACGGGCCCAGCTGCTCCGCGGCATGTGGGATCTTCCCGGACCGGGGCACGAACCCGTGTCCCCTGCATCGGCAGGCGGACTCTCAACCACTGCGCCACCAGGGAAGCCCCACGCGGGCTTTCTTTAGCTGTGATGAGTGGGGGCTACTCTTTGTTGCAGAGCACGGGCTTCTCACTGCGTTGGCTTCTCTTGTTGTGGAGCACAGGCTCTGGGCACGCAGGCTTAAGTAGTTGTGGCATGTGGACTCAGTAGTTGTGGCTCGCGGGCTCTAGAGCACAGGCTCAGTAGTTGTGGCACACAGGCTTAGTTGCTCTGCAGCATGTGGGATCTTCCTGGACCAGGGATCAAACCCGTGTCCCCTGCATGGGCAGGTGGATTCTTAACTGCTGCACCACCAGGGAAGCCCTGAGCTTACTTTTTTTCCCCTTCGTTCTGTTAACATGATGTAGTACATTGATTCATTTTCTTTTGCTGAGTCACTCATATTCCTAGGATAAATCCCACTTGGTTATGGTGTGCCATACTTTTGATATGCTGTTGTATTACGTTTGCTAGTATTTTGTTGAGGATTTTCACACTTATATTCATAAGGGATATAGGTCTATACGTATCTCTTCTTGTGATGTCTTTATGACATATGGTAAAAGTATGTTTAGTTTTGTAAGAGACTGCCAAACTATCCTCCAAAGTGGTTATACCATTTTGCATTCCCACCAGGAATGAATGAGAGTTCCTGTAGCTCCGCATTCTCACCAGCATTTGGTGTTGTCAACATCCTGGATTTGGGCCATTCTAATAGGTATGTAGCGGTATCTCACTGTTGTTTTAATTTACATTTCCTTGATGACATATGGTGTTGAGCATCTTTTCATGTGCTTATTTGCCATCTGTATATCTTCCTTGGTGAGATTTCTGTTAAGGTCTTCGGCATGCTTTTATTTTTATTTTTTTTGTGGTACGCGGGCCTCTCACTGTTGTGGCCTCTCCCGTTGCGGAGCACAGGCTCTGGACGCGCAGGCTCAGTGGCCATGGCTCACGGGCCCAGCTGCTCCGCGGCATGTGGGATCTTCCCGGACCGGGGCACGAACCCGTGTCCCCTGCATCAGCAGGTGGACTCTCAACAACTGCGCCACCAGGGAAGCCCTTTGGCCTGCTTTTAAATCAGGTTGTTTGTTTTCTTACTAAGTTTTAGGAGTTCTTTCTATATGTTGGATAACAGTCCTTTTTTAAAAAAAAATTCTATTTATTTTTTGGCTGCATTGGGTCTTCCTTGCTGCATGCAGGCTTTCTCTGGTTGCGGTGAGCGGGGGCTACTGTTCGGTGTGGTGTGCAGGCTTCTTGTTGCAGTGGCTTCTCTTGTTGCAGAGCACGGGCTCTAGTTTTGTGGGCTCGGTAGTTGTGGCTTGCACGCTCTAGAGCGCAGGCTCAGTAGTTGTGGCACACGGGCTTAGTTGCTCCGCAGCATACGGGATGTTCCCGGACCAGGAATCGAACCTGTGCCCCCCCCGCATTGGCAGGTGGATTCTCAACCACTGTGCCACCAGGGAAGTCCCTGGATAACAGTCCTTTATCAGATTTTCCTTTTGCAAATATTTTCACCCAGGTTATGGCTTGTCTTCTCATCCTTTTGAAACTGTCTTTCATAGAGCAGAAGTTTTTAATTTTAATGAAGTCCATTTCATCAATTATTTCTTTCATGGATTATGCCTTTGGTGTTGTATCTAAAAAGCCATTGCCATACTGAAGGTCATCTTGGTTTTCCCCATGTTATTTTCTAGGAGTTTAATAGTTTTGCATTTTACATTTAGATCTATGATCCATTTTGTGTTACTTTTTGTGAAGGGTGTAAGGTGTGTGTCTAGATTCTTTTTTTTTTTTTTTTTGCCTGTGGATGTCCAGTTATTCCAGCACCATTTGTTGAAGACTATCTTGAAATACAAAGTACCTTAGTGGAATTAAGCTCTCTTTCTCCTTGACTTCCTTTGCACTTTATATTTCTCTTAAGGGGTTCATTACTTTCAATCTTGTATTATATTCAGGCCCTTGTTCATTAACTGTTTTTTACACAGGTACACAGCTGCTTTGACTGAAATAATACATTTATGTTATTCCTTCTGTCTGGCTTGTTCTTCTGACGTCACCACCACAGTTGCTGCCCCCTTGAGGCCTCCCTCATTCCCTTCCTGCTCTAGTCAATACTGACTGCTCCCCCTACATCTACCCAGCAGGTCCTAGTTGACTCTGTATGTACATCTATTTCACTAGCTTATAGCACTTTGAAGGCAGAAACCACATTTAAAAAAAAAATTTTTTAAGCTAACATTTATTGAACACTATGTGTCAAGCACTGGATTGAGAGAGTTACATGATTTATTTCAATCCATGGATGATCCATGAGGTAGATATTATTATTACCCCCACGGTATAGATAAGGAAAGCAAGCCTCACAAAGGCTCAAATTCACATACCTAGTAAGTGTTGGAGGCATAAAACATGAACTATCTCCAGAGCTCTCACCCTTAACCACTGCCTCTAGTGCCTAGCCTTGTCTTCACAAAATTGTTGCTCAGTAAATGTTCATCAAATTGCACTGAAGATTGCAAGTTTGGGAGCCAGGAGAGAAAAAAGCAATGCCGGCTGGTTGTGCACATAGCCGGTGTTGGCAGGCAGTGTTTGTCTTTGGGGCAACAGCCTGTGATACTGGAATGAAATGATCTCAGCAAGAGACAGTACACTCCACAAGTCCTGAGAAAATTTCATTTGGCTCAGGAGTTGCTGACCTGAATAAAAGGGCATGAAATTGAGTTTTGTAGAGGGAAAGAGGAAAGAGGCCAAAATTCAGCTACAGAGTCAGATCATATGACAACCGAGGGAGTGATGGCAAAATAATGCGACATCATGGGCACCAGACACAGTAAATACAATAAAGTACAGCCAAGAAGCTTACGGGTACTGGCCACTTGCCAGATTCTGCTCCCCCAGACCACTGTCTCCCAAAAAGGAGTGTCATCTGGGACCTACCGGGCTGCACTGAATCGATCTGGTTGTGCCTTACACACACACACACACACACACAGGCATAATGATTGATTGCTTAGAATGGGCTCCTCTAGGATTACCTTTTTTTCTCTAAGTTAGTTTTCTCTTTAAATTTAACCTTCAGTTTTGAGTCACTTAGTTGGCTGCTGCATCAAATGATTCTTTGGCTTTATAGGGTCTCCCAGTGATGCCAGATGGGATCAGCACAGCCCCAGGTGCTAGTTGCTAATGCCTATAAAATACCACGCACCCCAAAAAAGGAGAATCATTTAACAGTTCTTTGGACTTCATCTTCAAAAGTAGCCAAAGAATTCAAGTGACACGTTATCCCAGGAAATCTTTTGCAATCGGTGAACTTACGGTATAACTAAGAACATTCAGAATACTACACACAGAGTTTAGTTGATCTTGGTATAGTGGTAGGACAGCAGTGATTATAAAATGAAAGTAACATGTACATGCTCTGTTGGGGGAGACTAAAGGGAAAGAGGTGTTCGGCCTAGAAAAACATTTCTCAGTGGATTTCCTATGAAGTCAATGTGTCTTGGGTTTAACTTTGAAACAAATTTAAAAATTTTAAAACTGAAAAAAAAAATACAGCCAAGAAGCTAGTAAGATGCAATACTTGAAGTCTGGGATCATTAGATCATTCGTTCTTTCAATAAACATGTGTTGTGCACACGATTTGCTCCCTGCCTGGCTACCCACCCTCCCGTCTCAGGCCACACAGCAAGCTCTGCTGCACGCTCGCCTGGCCTCGGCGCCGTGGCTCGCCTCCCACTCATTCTTGCCTTGCAGTTTTTCAGATACTCTTGCTCCAGATGTCCTCTTGGCCAGCTCCTTCTCTTCACTCCAGGCTCAGCTCTTCAGAGGCACCTTCCCTGGCCACCCTACATGAAGGAGTCCCTTATACATCATCCCTCAAATTTTCTTTGTAGCGCTTAACATGGTCTAAAACTACCTTGTTCGTTTACTTCCTTGTTTATTATTTGTCTGCCCACTACAACTGAAGTTCCATGAGAGCAAGGATCTCATCTGTCTTATTTATCACTGTATCCTCCACTCTGAAAACAGTCCTTGCTTATAGCAGGTACTCAATACATTTTAGTTGAATCAATGAATGTACCAACTATAAAAATTTACAGAATATGGGAAATAAATGAGCAAGCTTAATACAGTAATATAAATTAATAAATGAGAATTAGTGTGCTGGAACTCATAACAGTAATGGAAGGGTATGCTTTGCTCAAAAGAAACCAAAAGAGATGGAAAAGGAGGAAAAGCAATATTTACAAATATCCATGGAAACTGAGAAAGGGAGGTCAGAGGTAAACTGCTTGGGTAAGAAAAGGAGAGGAAGAGATGTGATTTCATCATGGAAGATGTTTTACACCTGCTAAGCCCTGTTATTCTCTATCCTAGCACTTTGCCACAACCTGTAATTAAATAATTTGCTTGCTTACATGTTTATCACCTGTCTTCCCCACTTTAATTTAGGCTCTTTAAGAGCAGGGACCATGGGTGGTATCCTCAGCCCCTGGCACAGAGCAGGCTCTCAACAATATATTGGGTGGCGCACAGAATGCAGAAGTGAATACTGTGGACCAAGTGTTTCCCTAGAGGACGAGGGGACAGTGTACAAGGGAGAGAATTCTGTGCAAACAGCTAATGATTAATCCATTTAACAAACATGGAGTGAGGGCCTACTGGGTGCCAGACACTGCTCGGTGCTACACACAGAGAGAATGACGCAGTCCCTGCGTAGAACGAGCTCACAGTCTCCTGCAGGTGATGGACAAGTGAGCAAGGGCCAAAAAGCGAGCTTGGACAAGAGCTATCCGGGATGAGAAGCGCCCTGTTAGAGGAAAGCACGTGGCACTATGTGAACAGAGATAGGGGGCATGTAGCCCAGACTAGGGGATCAGGAAAGGCTTCCAGGGAGTCAGCCAGATGGAGGGCACTGGGAGGGACTTTCCTGACATAGGAAATGGTGAGCCGAAACCTGGTAAGCAGGGAAGGTTGCAGGATGAGGGAAAGACTCAGGGAGAAGAATCTGGGAGGTGGAATCTGGGTAGGACCAGCCTGGGTGTAGAGCAATGATTCAGTTAAGGGGATGGGGAAGAGGCGGGCGGGGATAAATTTTCAGGGGTGATGCACGTGTTCATCACCTTGACTTTGGGGAAGGTTTCACAGGTGTATACTTATATAAACTCCTCACTTTCAATGTGTGAAGTTTACTGTTCCTCAATTATACCTCAATAAAGTTGTAAAAACTAAAACACTAAAATAATAATAATGAAACAGTATTGGTTAGGTTGGCAACAGGTTGTAGATGGCTTTGATTGCCTAGCTAAGGGGTGCATAGTTAGAAAGGTGTCAGGCTTTTTCAAAGCACCTCCAACATCTCCTTTGGGCCAGGGAGGAAAGTGCTAACCTCAGACACCCATCCTTGAGGGCTGGATAAGAACTTCCTCAGGCTCCCTCTTGCCTCATAGAAGGTCTGTATTTCTGGGCAATTCCAGAAGTGCTCTGAAGACAACCAGTCTTCCCACCTTTGATTAAAGATGATATTTTGGTGTTCTGCAGGGGAGTGCCTTTGAGAGGCAGAGGTGGAAATTGAGAGGGGCCCGATACTGGGAGGGGCGTGAAGGACTGCAATTGCTAAGTACAGTGAGAACAGTCCTGTCCCTGAAAGAACCCCTAAGAGTGATGTGCTCAGGGCCTCCCAGCCAAGGCCAAGGCAAAGATCCCGGTGGTTGTAAATCCTGTAGACTACGCATCTATGTCTATTTGGCTTCCCTGTCACCTCCCAGCCCCACAGCCTCTTCTGAGCAACCAGCAAAGCACCAGAGCCTTCAGCTCTTTGAATGGAGATAATAACGTCTAATTCAGAGAGAGAGAGAGAGATTGTGAGGATTAATTAAAATAAAGCTAATAGGTTGCCCATAGCACAACCTAGTTCGTCACAGATGCTCAATAAATGTTCTCCCCTCTCCCACTCATAGAGAGGACATGAACATGTGACTTACAACTGAGAAATGCTCCTGTCTTCTCCTTCTGCCATTTCTATCCATGCAACAGGCATTGATTGAGCTGCTCTGGGCCAAGCCCTGTCTGGGGGCTGAGTTTACAAGAGTGAAAAAGACACAGTTTCCAATCTCCAACAGTCCACGGTGTGATTAATGCCACAGTGGATAGAAGCATGGGGAAATTACAGGAAAGAGGAAGGCGGGCTGCCTCGAGGAGGTGATAGCTACCTTGCCTGGGGAAACTCAATCACACCCCTCTATCTAAATTCAGATTTTTATAGATACAAATCTATAGAAATCAACTTTTATCACTTTTATCACCATCCATACCATTTTAGATGCTTACAGAATTTCCATCTACTCCCTAACACCTGGCATTTCCTAGGTAAGATATATTTAACAGTTACAGAGTGCTCTCCTCTTTTAAAAAAGTATTCCAGGGCCTATCAATTGAGGTGGTGGTTTACAAGCTGGGGTCCCAGACCCCGGGTCCTCAACAGTGATAGGGGTCTTTGAGCTGTTTTCATTATTGCCAAAGACTCAACATCAATCACGTTTAACCTTTCCTCAGGCTTCCCAGGGTCCTTTGGCAGTTACTTCTTCACTTTCATAGAATTCTTAACACACAGCGAGGCAATGCTGATAGGCTCAGGCTGGGCAGAGGCTTGGATTGGCTGTTATACAGGATTTGGATTCAATTATTTTTGTAAAGGAAAATGAAGCAAGCATTGGTTAATAAACACAGTTTTATTGCATACACAAATCCTCCACTACTCTGGGGGAAAATAACTAAAAGGGTTCTTAGTGGTAAAAAAGCTGGAAACCCCTTAGCTCAGGAAGCCTGAGTTCAAAGGGCAAAGAACTCTCTTTTACCTGTAAACTGCCCTTCCGTGACTTCCTGACCATTTCAGCAAAATATCTACCTCAGTTAGTTGTTGGGCCAGGAGGTCAGACCTGGGGGCACCTCAGAACAAGAGAGGGTGGAAGTTCCAAAACCAAGGAGCCTTCAAAAAGAGAAAGCTGAAAAAAATCTCCCTGCCTGCCTTTGCTTTTCTCTTTGCACTTGGAACAGGAATTTTGAATGAACATGTATTACTCACTTGCTGACAGGCACCTTACATGCATTATTTTAATCAATGCCCACTTCACAGATCAGGTCACACAGTGGGCGAATAACTGAACCAGGACCACGAATCCAGACAAATCTGGTGCTTGAGGCCCTTTGACACTATGCTGTATTGCCTTTTGGTAGGACAAGGGCATATTAGAATTAGGGCAAATAGGTTTACCTTCTTTAGACGTCATTGCTTCTCGGTGACAATATTATGGATACCTTTTTTCCTTCACTTTTCTATAAGTTCTAAATTTTTCCTAAGAACTTTTTCTTAATGGCTTTTCTATGGATGGATTCATCAGTAGTTAATGTCTGGAGGCTGTTCTGGTGGAGCTTTCCACCAAGGATATATGAGCTGCTTCTAGATTTGGGGAGTCATCAGCAGAGAGATGGATTCTGAAAAATCAGGGAGTGAATTAGGTTCCCCTAGGGTGAATGTGTGGAGTAGAAATTTGGGTTGAGGAAAGAATCCTGGAAGACAGTTGGTGGAAGAGGAGCTGGTGAGAGTGAGGAGAAACAGGAGGAAAACCAGAGAAAACCTCCATGTCTATTACCTTCTGTGTAATATGGCACAGTAATACTGTGCTGTGGAATACTGGCCGGTATTTTGTCAACAATCTCTACCTTCTTGTCTCAAGGAACATCTTGAAGGTATAAGAATTCTAGTAAATGTTGGTGTTAGAATTCTGGGATTTAGTGTTTTTCTAGGCAGAATTAATGCTCCCTGATGGAGTCCCCAGAGTAAATCTCCATGTCCTGTTTTACAAGTGCGTGAATTACTGTACCCTGGTCTTTATTATTGGTGTGTCTCTTCTATGGAGACACGGGGGTATTACTGACTCAATTCTTTTTTTCCCAGCTCTTTGCCATGTAATAATTGATCCTGAGCAAGATAAGTAACCTCTCTAAGCCCCAGTTTTTAATGAGAATCATCGTGCCGTTCAGAGGTTGTTAGGAAAGGATACAGTAAAATGGAAGAAAAAAAAAAAGTGCTTAACACAGTGCTAGGAGTATGGTCAATAGTGAAAAACTGGTACCTACCAGTTTTGAACAGGTACCCTGAGGCTAGTGGTTTTTGATGCGTGCACGTAAGGATCGCTCTGTCCATCTCCAGAAACAGAGAAGTCAAGTTCTGTCCTCGCGTCGTGAACCAGATAAAATCTCAGCTCAACGACTCCCAACTTGCCGTGGGCCAAGTCCCGGTCTGGCTCCCGCCCAAAGACTACAAGTCCCAGCATGCCGCTCGCTGGGCCTCGACGGCCCCGCCCCTTCCGCGTTGGCCGGCACGTGGGCGCCGCTCTAGGCACCGCCTCCTCTCGGTGCTCCTGTCCTGGGCGCGCAATGGAAACCGGCTGCTGGTTGCTTGGCGGCGAGTTTGAGGACTCGGTGTTCGAGGAGAGGCGGGAGAGGCGGCCTGGACCGCTTGCGTCCTACCGCGCCAAGCTCTGCGAGCCGCAGGTGAGAAAGCGGGGCCTCTTGGCCTCATCCCAGCCCCCGGGTCTCGCGCTCCCGGGTCCCGGCCCGACAGCGCTTCAGACGCCCCAAGGCCGCGTGGCCTACCCCCGAACCCAAACCCTCCCGGCACGAGTCCTGCGTCCACGCGGACTCCCTGGTGTCCCTTCCCCTACTCGAGCCGCAGCCGGCTGGGCCCGGCCCCCTCTGTCCCCGAGGGAATCCCCGCGCCGTCGGCCATCAACTCGCACCTGGCGTTCGGCCTGCCTCCCGGAGGCTCGCTGGCCTCACGCCCCTGCTCTAAAATCTGTAGTAGCTCCCTTGGAGCTTCACTGCTTCTGCTGCCGGGAAGTCAGGGCCCCCAGAAATCCAGCCCCCGCCTACTTTTCAGACCTTAGTGTTGTCTGCTCCCTGAACCGTGACGTCCCATCCACAGGCCTGCCCTTGTTCACTGAGTTCCCCCTGCCCGTGTTAACCCCGTTCAGATGGTCACAATCGTTCAATTACAGACATTTCTCAAGGCGCACCTTAAATGCCACCTCCTCCAAGAAGTCTTTTCTGATTCCCCCTTCCAACCACATATTTTTGTTTTGACTCCTTTTCCCTCTTTTACCTATTAAAGCACTTGTCAGTATCTCATAAAACTCTTAGACCCAGAATGCTTAATGATCACAGGAGCGTGCGTGCTTAACTTTATGTCCTCCACAGTGCCTGGCAGTTTTTGTTCATAGTGGGAACTCCGTGAATATTTTGAATAAGTAGACTATTAACCTGGTATTCTTTCATGTGTGTAAATGTCATCTCACCAATAATAATTCCTTTTTATCAGGTAGTGTTCCAGGCACTGCGCAGGGTTCCTTGACACGTATTGTCTCATTTGTCCTTAAAACCCTTGTACTTACAGATGTCAGGCACTCAGAAATTACTGAATTGTATGCTTGCTTTATTTCACTTACATTTTCTCCTTGCCGCATGCAGTCTTTCAGAGTGACCTTTAGTACTTGATCGTGTAGACTAAAAGCGGGGAATGGGCTTTCAAAGTCATGGGGTACCGCATTAAAAAGCCACGGGTGTGAGATAGGACCCTTGCGTTCCAGCGTTGGCTTTACCGGTTGCCTTTCAAAGTGTCAGTTCCTTATTTGTCATTTGAGAAAAAATAATGTTTGCTGGCTCACAGGTTTATTGTGAGAGTGGAATGAGATAATACTTCGCCAGGTGTGGTATGCTGTATACTTATAAAGTAAAATCCCCAAATCACTTGTCATTAGAATTTATTTGGTAAATGGTAACTGCTCATAAATTCAGGCCCCATTCAAGTCCTCTTGGTTTCCCCAAGTGTAAAACCAGGAGTTTGAGTTAGAAGATCTGTGTTCCCTGCCTATTTGGTGTGGGACCAGGTGTTTTGCCTTACCAGCACTTCCCTTCTTAGTCTCACCCTTGTTCACAGCTTTTCCCTCCTACTCTTATCAGAACGGGGTATTTAAAGCCATCTCCATCTGCGCTCTTGCGTTTGAAAGCCAATTTTGCTTGATCATTTCCCAGTAGGATGATGAACATTGGATGGAGGTTTGCAGTTATTCAGTTATTGTTCAAGAAGTTGGGATTGGCTGATAATCTAATAGCGTATGTGACTGGAGAGCAATAAAGTGCAAAGGAAAATTATGGGTTCAGTATATAGGCTGTTGTTGGGTTACACAGTACTTCAGGGAGAACAGAAAAACAGTGGTTGCTAGCTTTCTCCACAATGATGAATCAGGCTAAGGAGGGAAACGATTACTAATTAACAATATTACTAATTAACAGGGGGGCAGTGATACCCAAGCAACTCTTTTAGAAATAGAACCAAGAAATTTTGATGTGATGGTGGAACCATCACAAATGCAGTTACGTTTGAATTAATAATAGTGTGTAACTGACTTCATTCAGCCTCAGTGTGTTTTACTCTGAGTAAAAGGGAGGATGGGGGACTTTCCTGAGGTCACAGTGGTTGAGAATCTGCCTGCCAATGCAGGGGACACGGGTTCAATCCCTCATCTGGGAAGATCCCACATGCTGCAGAGCAACTAAGCCCGTGCGCCACAGCTAGTGAGCCTGCGCTCTAGAGCCCGTGAGCCACAACTACTGAAGCCCGCGCGCCTAGAGCCTGTGCTCTGCAATGAAGAGTAGCCCCTGCTCGCTGCAACTAGAGAAAGCCCATGCACAGCAACAAAGACCCAACGCAGCCAGAAATAAAAACCTTTTTTTAAAAAGGTGGGGGGGGAGGGGAGATACTTATTTGGAGCTGGGAAACTGGCACACAGTGCTTCTCGCCATTCGTGTTTTCTCATCTTAATGTTCTTTATGCAACAATCAAAAAGATCTTTCTATCCATAGGGTTTAAATCAGTAGAAAAGTGAATAAAATATTCCAGATGGGCATTTCCTGAGACTTTTCTCCTGTAGCACTTTGGCATTTGATTGCACGGAAGCCACCTTTCAGCCTTCATCTCTATTTCCTCTTTGCGTTGATTCTACTTTTGGCTTTTACACTTTCATAATAGCACTATAATGACAGTTCTTCTTTTCTGTGTCCTCTCCGTAAAGAGTTGTCAATCCCTATTCCATCCACCCTAAAAATTTCTCTGCAGGAAAACATCTCAGTCTAAAGAACCATCGTGAACTGTGCTAGTTAAATGTAGGTTCCCAAGCATCACAACCCCAAATTGGAAATGCTATAGATAAAACCGTATACTTTTGTGTTTTAGTTAAGAGGTATTGTATCATTGGTATATTTATTACTTGTGATAATTTTCATAAAAACTGGGCCACCATTAGAATTGTCATTCTTCTTTGTCAGATGTTTTCCTGAGTCTTATCCTGAAGAATTATGTCTTTTTTGAGGTTTAATTAATTATATATGGGAAATAGCTTCTGAGTAGGGGGTGGAAAAGTGTAGTTTCATTCTCTATAATATGCTGTTTTCACAATTTCTAGTGGTTTTATGAAGAAACGGGGAGCAGTGATGATGTTGAAGCTCTGACTATCCAGAAATTCAAAGGGGACCTGGCCTACAGACGGCAGGAGTATCAGGTAGAATTTAACATATAGAAGATTGCACTGCTTGAAATGGGCTTTTGTTCTGTCCATTACAGTATATTTAAATAACAGTATACTGAGTTATGAGTGTGTTGTTTGTGAAGATGAATTTAATCTTTTGTGATATGTGTTTGTAATCTTAGAATCCCAAGTTTCTAGCTCTGTATAATTTGTTTTGTTTCCTGTAACTCCAGTATAGAGAGCTTGTTGGGATCCTTGTAGGTCTGTTTCCCCAGGTTCTGTATCTCCTAATTATGTGGGAACCTCTAGCACAGATACCTCATGGGGCCACAGGAACAAAGCACCCGAAAATGTGTAAGAAAAGGAAAGAACTAACAACTAGATTAGTTGTCAGCTTGCTTTATTTAGAGACTTCATGTCATCTTCACAAGAGTCCTGTTGTTATTTTGCTGAGGTGAAAAGGTTATACAGCAAGTTAGTGGCAAACCCAGGATTCACATTCTGGTCTTTTGGGCTCCAGAATGCTTTATTTATAGTCTCCAGCCATTTTTTCTCTACCTTTCAGAAAAAGAGTACTGACTAAAATGCTCAAGTCTTCCTTTAGTTCATTGTAGGGTCAGTTATAACATTACCTTCTGCCTAGGAAACACGTCACCCCCATGACTGAATTCTTTTTTCTACTGTGTTTTCTGCCTTTCTTTTCATCCCTTCCCTTCATTTTCCTTTATTTAACAAATATTTGCCAGAAAGCACTGCAGGAGTATTCCAGTATCTCAGAAAAACTGCCGTCTACGAATTTTGCCATGAAAAGGGATGTCCAGGAAGGCCAGGCTCGGTGTCTCGTTCACCTGGGGAGGCACGAGGAAGCCCTGGAGATTGCTACAAACTTGGTGAGTGGTTTCTGTGCGTATTTCCATTTGCTTCCCTAGGATGGCTGAATGGTTTATTTTGTAAAAAACAAAACAAAACAAAAGACAACTTGTTGCAGCTAAATCTGTGTGTTTGGATAAGCAGAAGAAAATTGTCAGTGGTGGAACAACTTTA
Organism: Lagenorhynchus albirostris; assembly: GCF_949774975.1. Lineage (NCBI taxonomy): Eukaryota > Metazoa > Chordata > Mammalia > Artiodactyla > Delphinidae > Lagenorhynchus > Lagenorhynchus albirostris. The sequence continues at coordinate 66,367,231 of NC_083111.1, read as the reverse complement.
TTATGATGAACAGTTTGGAGGTCTAGACATAATCATTTGCTTGTAATATTTTTTCCTGTGTTATGCTCAGAATTTTTCATTGCCTGAAAATCTCACTTGCAAAGGTTTTTTTTTTTTTTTTTTGGCTGTGTCGGGTCTTAGTTGTGGCATGCAGGATCTTTCATTGAGGTGTGCGGACTTCTTTAGTTGTGGTGTGCAGTTTTTTTCTCTTTCTAGTTGTATCACACAGGCTTCAGAGCATATGGGCTCTAGTTGAGGAGCGCGGGCTCAGTAGTTGCGGTGTGCGGGCTTAGTTGCCCCGCGGCATGTGGGATCCTGGTTCCCCTACCAGGGATCGAACCCACATTCCCTGCACTGGAAGGCAGACTTTTTAGCACTGGACCACCGTGGAAGTCTCACTTGCAAAGGTTTTTACTCTTGTTAGGAGTAAATACTCAGAGTGGAAGGATTATGTGATGTGTTTTCTTCTTTAGGTGTTTTGTTGTTGTTTAGATTTTTATTTTCCAAAATTTCTACAATGAACATATATTACTTTTATAAACAGGAAAAAAGTTTACCAAAAAATGACTAAATACCATACTAGGCCAAGCTTAATCCTTGGAGTCTGCAGAATTTTTTTTAAGGAATTTAATAAAAGCAGGTTTTTTTGCAATTCTGTATCCTGCTTGTTTTTGTTTTCAGATTAAAGCATCTACAGTTTTTAGTGTAAATTTTATATGGGGACAAGTCTCAGTCGACCAGTCCTAGTTTATAGATGACCAGTTTTCTTCCTCAGAGGGACTTACTGAGGCACTGAGGCTCTGATCTTGAATCCTGTGGATCTCGTTGACCAGAGGTCAGCCTGAAGTACGCAGCCAATTGAGTTGTCCTCCTCCGTTTCATTAACTAAGAGAAATCCCACAGTTTGCTTGCCAGGGTTCATTGCATAGGACCTCAGCCTCTTGCAGTGAGAGGAACCCTTGGTGGTAATTGTCTTCGGAACATGGAAAACAGCTGTGTTTTGTTCACTCTTTTTCTCCCCTCTACTAATTGTGGGTTAATTCTTAAGCTGGAAGATAAGATTACCCTGTTAAGGAAGCACATGGCATGAACACAGTGAACTTGGCGGGATTTAATGGTGTTCAGTCTCCCTGGTCTGAAAATTAACAGCAACTTCGGTTCTTTCAGTTGCTTTTTCTAGACATCAGTCACCCATCCTTCCTCACTGTTATGCTCTCCCATCGCCTCTTTCTTCCTCACATCACCTGCATATCACTGTTGTGCTTTGTCTCCCCCCCAGACCACCGAAAGCAGTGACAGGTGGATTAGTGTCAGGGGCTGGACTGGCTCTCTGGTTCCTTCTAGCTTAGTGAGTCTCTGCTGTTGTGGCTCAGAGAAGGATTTGTTGCCAGCAGATGCCATCCAGAGCTTGGGATAGTTACCAGGCAGGAGGAAGGACCAGTCAGAACACCTTCAGCTCCTCTGTCAGGACTTTGAGAACTGGTCCTTGGGCTGCTGGGCACCCTGGTGGGCAGGAGTGTTGGGGAAGAAATGGCAGCATAGGCTAATAGGTCTCACCCCTTTCTTTGGGTCTCTTCACATGATCTCAGTGGAGCCTGCCCATTTGCATGGTTTTCTCATTTCCTGATGCCCTGTGTTTTGTTTTCTTTTTCCCTACTTGTAGACCCTCTTCTTGTTACTCGCTCCGGCCCGTTTCTGGGTTTTGTCCCAGTGGTTATTGCCCCCTCGTGCTCTGGAGTGGGCAGGTCATGACCCAGCATTGAACAAAACACAGTGAGTCTTGGAGTGCCCAGCAGGATATGAACACTTTATGCTCACAACTTCTACTGAAGTTTATTCAGCTCTCTTCTTAATCATTTTTGGATAAAATTTGTAATGGAACTTATTTCTTTCTTTTTATTTTATTTTATTTTGGCTGCCAGTGCAGCCAAAATTTTGTTCTTCGTTGCTGTGTGCAGGCTTTCTCTAGCTGCGGCGAGCAGGGGCTACTCTTTGTTGCAGTGCACGGGCTGCTTACTGCAGTGGCTTCTCTTGTTGCAGAGCACGGGCTGTAGGCTCGCGGGCTTCAGTAGTTGTGGCGCATGGGCTTAGTTGCTCCACATGTGGGATCTTCCCTGCCAGGGCTCGAACCCATGTCCCCTGCATTGGCAGGTGGGTTCTTAACCACTGCGCCACCAGGGAAGCCCTGGAACTTATTTCTTAAATAGTTTAAACATCTTATAGCGGCTGATAGGCTCATGTGATAAACTGTGGTAAGGAAACTGCTTTTTGACAGTTACTGACTTTTTTTTCCATTTATCACTTCACAAACATTTATTTCAGTCTTACCATGTGTGCAGTTCTGGGTTCGGTGCTAAGGAGACAGAAAACCATGTCCATACCCTGCCCATACATTGCTGGCCTAGTGTCTAGTGGGAGAATCCTAAGCCAGCTAACACGCGTCAGCTCTTCTGAAGTACCTTTATTCTGTGACTTCTAGTGGGACCGATTGTAGCTCTGCTACTTACTAGCTGTGTGACGTCAGACAGCTTATCTGACTTCTCTCTTAGGACTCAGTTGCCTCAACTATAAAATGGGGATAGTGGTAGAGTCTATTTTAAAGGATTGTCTTGAGGATTAAATGAGTAAAGCACTTAGAGTAGTGTCTGGCATATGGTAAGCACTCTGTAAATGTTAACTCTCGTCATCATCATTGCATTATAGAAGGAGTTGCAGTACTGTGCACACAAACTCGTTTAAATGGAATGTAGTTTCCAGAGAGTTCTTTACTAGCTAGGCCATCAAAACCATGGCCTGTGTGCTCCACCCTACCCCACCACATACTTGCTTCCGCAATCTGAAAATGTTTGTAAACAGTATAGAGCACTATAGACTGTAGAGGAAAGGTGGCGTTTGCTGTAGTTAGTTTATACGTGTTGCTTTCACTATTATAAATAAAAAACATAAAGATGTATTACTCAACAGTTATTAGACATCTGCTATGTCTGAGGTGCTGTGCTCTCTACTAGGAATTCAGCATTGAACAAAAACTTCTGGAACTTAATGGTCTCTGGGGAAGGACAGAATACTGAACAATACTAATAATAAAACCAGATCAGATCTGTCATCGGGAAGGTATAGTATGACTGAATAGGTTACATGAGGCTTTATTTCCTGTCTTTTCACTCAATATATGAATACTTAGAATCCTCCTCAAGCTTTCACTCACTGGTCAGCCAGTTTCTTCCAGCTGCATGCTGGGTAGATTTTTTTTTTTTTTTTTTTTTTTTTTGCGGTACGCGGGCCTCTCACTGTTGTGGCCTCTCCCGTTGCGGAGCACGGGCTCCGGACGCGCAGGCTCAGCGGCAATGGCTCACGGGCCTAGCCACTGCGCGGCATGTGGGATCTTTCCGGACCGGGACATGAACCCGTGTCCCCTGCATCGGCAGGAGGACTCTCAACCACTGTGCCACCAGGGAAGCCCCATGCTGGGTAGTTTTACTCATATTTCTTGCTCAGTTCTATGCAGGGGCTTGATCTGAATACTAGTAGGCCAGGTTTTCCTTAGACTTAAAATGAACTGAATCTCTACAGACTTTAACTTAGAAAAAGGAGGCTTGTTTCCCTAACCCACAGGGCTTTTGCCATTTGGCAAGTTAGGCAAGAGGTGATGGCTCTGATTAAGGAGATTTGAAAAGGATTTTCTGATCAGAAGGAAACCAAGCAATCCCCTCCAGCCAGAAATAATTGGCCCTGCTAATAGTTACCAGAGAGGGCATTTGGATTCAGTTATGCATCACGAAACACTGAGAGCTGCAGGGCCATCCTGTTTAGGATATCTAGGCCAAGTAAAATTTGGAAATAGAGTCCATTTGAATCCTCAAGGAAATTACGATTTGGATTTTTAGAAAGCCTGGAATATTAAAATGGAACCATTAGCACAGGGTATAAAAAAGTTGGCTTGGGTCTTTCAGATATCTGGCTGAAGACAATAAAGATTATAATACAAATGGAAAATAAACTGACACAGAGGTTTTTGGTGCTGAACTTTGCCAGGCCACTATCACCTGGATTATGTGACTGTTGTGACATTAGGGTGTTTGGGAATGACTGGTGATTATTTTGTTAGGTTAGTTTATATTTCTCTAGGTTTATGGTTTTGAACTGAGATCTATTGCAAAATATTTAGTTCACCCTACTTGTGTGGCTACTTGTCATTTATAACATGTACAACTTGGATTTTTAGGCATCTTCATTTTTATATGGGAAACATTCCATAGTTTAAACTTCCTAATCTTTTTTTTTTCTCCTTAGGAAAATAAGGCAACTAACACAGACCATTTAACCACTGTGCTCTACCTCCAGTTTGCTATTTGTTCAAGTTTGCAGAACTTGGAGAAAACAATTTTCTGCCTACAGAAACTGATTTCTTTGCATCCCTTTAATCCTTGGAACTGGGGCAGATTGGGAGAGGCTTACCTGAATCTGGAGCCAGTGCTTGCAGCATTGCTTGCGTCATCTCAGAAACAGAACAGTTTCACCTCGAGTGACAAGGCTATCAAATCCTCTTGTCCCCACTCAGGAAAAGACTGTCTTTTGTGTTTCCCTGAAATGTTGCCCGAGAGCTCTGCGTTATCTGTGGAAACGAGCAGTGGTAATAACCAGAAGAATGAGAAAGCTTTAAAAAATATTCAAAACTGTATGGCAGAAGAGAGAGCAGCAGTGTTGCTAGAAACTCAGATGAAAGCCTGTGCCTCTTTGATACGAACCAGGTAAGCTAAGAGTGAATTAAACACACATGGTGCTAAGCTCAGAGTAAAGGTTTTATTTTTCTAATTTTAAGCTTCTAAAAATTCTAGACCACACACTTAGTATATGTTTTTAAGATTTTTCCCATGGTCTAGATAGAATCCTTTGAATGCATCCTTTTAGCATGTAAGATTTAAAAACAAAACTATGTTTGCTCAAAAATACAACTTGTATCATCACTCAAGATAAAAGGTTAAAATTGGCAGCCATTAAAATTAGGAAAGAAAATTAAATGTATAAAACATTGACAAAGGGGGAAGCGATACATACATATATATATTTTTAACATCTTTATTGGAGTATAATTGCTTTACAATGGTGTGTCAGTTTCTGCTTTATAACAAAGTGAATCAGCTATACATATACATATGTCCCCATATCTCTTCCCTCTTGCATCTCCCTCCCTCCCACCCTCCCTATCCCACCCCTCTAGGTGGTCACAAAGCACCGAGCTGATCTCCCTGTGCTATGCGGCTGCTTCCCACTAGCTATCTATTTTACATTTGGTAGTGTATATATGTCCGCGCCACTCTCTCACTTTGTCCCAGCTTACCCTTCCCCCTCCCCATGTCCTCAAGTCCATTCTCTGGTAGGTCTGTGTCTTTATTCCCATCTTGCCCCTAGGTTCTTCATGACTTTTTTTTTTTTTTTAGATTCCATATATATGTGTTAGCATATGGTATTTGTTTTTCTCTTTCTGACTTACTTCACTCTGTATGATAGACTCTAGGTCCATCCACCTCACTACAAATAACTCAATTTTGTTTCTTTTTATGGCTGAGTAATATTCCATTGTATATATGTGCCACATCTTCTTTATCCATTCATCTGTTGATGGACACTTAGGTTGCTTCCATGTCCCGGCTATTGTAAATAGAGCTGCAATGAGCATTATGCTACATGACTCTTTCTACATTATGGTTTTCTCAGGATATATGCCCAGGAGTGGGATTGCTGGGTCATATGGTAGTTCTATTTTTAGTTTTTTAAGGAACCTCCATACTGTTCTCCATAGTGGCTGTATCAATTTACATTCCCACCAACAGTGCAAGAGTGTTCCCTTTTCTCCACACCCTCTCCAGCATTTATTATTTTTAGACTTTTTGATGATGGCCATTCTGACCAGTGTGAGATGATATCATTGTAGTTTTGATTTGCATTTCTCTAATGATTAATGATGTTGAGCATTCTTTCATGTGTTTGTTAGCAATCTGTATATCTTCTTTGGAGAAATGTCTATTTAGGTCTTCTGCCCATTTTTGGATTGGGTTGTATGTTTTTTTGATATTGAGCTGCTATAAATTTTGGAGATTAATCCTTTGTCAGTTGCTTCATTTGCAAATATTTTCTCCCATTCTCAGTGTTGTCTTTTCGTCTTGTTTATGGTTTCCTTTGCTGTGCAAAAGCTTTAAAGTTTCATTAGGTCCCACTTGTTTATTTTTGTTTTTATTTCCATTTCTCTAGGAGGTGAGTCAAAAAGGATCTTGCTGTGATTTATGTCATAGAGTGTTCTGCCTATGTTTTCCTTTAAGAGTTTGATAGTGTCTGGCCTTACATTTAGGTCTTTAACCCATTTTGAGTTTATTTTTGTGTATGGTGTTAGGGAGTGTTCTAATTTCATTCTTTTACATGTAGCTGTCCAGTTTTCCCAGCACCGCTTATTGAAGAGGCTGTCTTTTCTCCACTGTATATTGTTGCCTCCTTTATCAAAGATAAGGTGACCATGTGTGCGTGGGTTTATCTCTGGGCTTTCTGTCCTGTTCCATTGATCTGTATTTCTGTTTTTGTGCCAGTACCATACTGTCTTGATTACTGTAGCTTTTTAGTATAGTCTGAAGTCAGGGAGCCTGATTCCTCCAGCTCTGTTTTTCTTCCTCAAGATTGCTGTGGCGGGCTTCCCTGTGGCGCAGTGGTTGAGAGTCCGCCTGCCAATGCAGGGGACACGGGTTCGTGCTCTGGTCCGGGAAGATCCCACATGCCGCGGAGCGGCTGGGCCCATGAGCCATGGTCGCTGAGCCTGCCTGTCTGGAGCCTGTGCTCCGCAACAGGAGAGGCCACAACAGTGAGAAGCTCGCGTACCGCAAAAAAAAAAAAAAAAAAAAAAGATTGCTGTGGCTATTCGGGGTCTTTTGTGTTTCCATACAAATTGTGAAATTTTTTGTTCTAGTTCTGTGAAAAATGCCAGTGGTAGTTTGATAGGGATTGCACTGAATCTGTTGATTGCTTTGGGTAGTAGAGTCATTTTCACAATGTTGATTCTTCCAATCCAAGAACATGGTATATCTCTCCATTTGTATCATCTTTAATTTCTTTCATCAGTGTCTTATAATTTTCTTCATATAGGTCTTTTGTCTCCTTAGGTAGGTTTATTCCTAGATATTTTATTCTTTTTGTTGCAGTGGTAAATGAGAGTGTTTTCTTAATTTCACTTTCAGATTTTTCATCATTAGTGTATAGGAATGCCAGAGATTTCTGTGCATTAATTTTGTATCCTGCTACTTTACCAAATTCATTGATTAGCTCTAGTAGTTTTCTGGTAGCATCTTTAGGATTCTCTATGTATACTATCACGTCATCTGCAACAGTGACAGCTTTACTTCTTCTTTTCCAATTTGGATTCTTTTTATTTCTTTTTCTTCTCTGAGTGCTGTGGCTAAAACTTCCAAAACTATGTTGAATAATAGTGGTGAGAGTGGGCAACCTTGTCTTGTTCCTGATCTTAGTGGAAATGGTTGCAGTTTTTCACCATTGAAGACGATGTTGGCTATGGGTTTGTCATATATGGCCTTTATTATGTTGAGGAAAGTTCCCTCTGTGCCTACTTTCTGGAGGGTTTTTATCATAAATGGGTGTTGAATTTTGTCGAAAGCTTTCTCTGCATCTGTTGAGATGATCATATGGTTTTTCTCCTTCAGTTTGTTAATATGGTGTATCACGTTGATTGATTTGCGTATATTGAAGAATCCTTGCATTCCTGGAATAAACCCCACTTGATCATGGTGTATGATCCGTTTAATGTGCTGTTGGATTCTGTTTGCTAGTATTTTGTTGAGGATTTTTGCATCTATGTTCATCAGTGATACCGGCCTGTAATTTTCTTTCTTTGTGACATTTTTGTCTGGTTTTGGTATCAGGATGATGGTGGCCTCGTAGAATGAGTTTGGGAGTGTTCCTCCCTCTGCTATATTTTGGAAGAGTTTGGGAAGGATAGGTGTTAGCTCTTCTCTAAATATTTGACAGAATTGCCCTGTGAAGCCATCTGGTCCTGGGCTTTTGTTTGTTGGAAGATTTTTAATCACAGTTTCAATTTCATTGCTTGTGATTGGTCTGTTCATATTTTCTATTTCTTCCTGGTTCAGTCTCAAAACGTTGTGCATTTCTAAGAATTTGTCCATATCTTCCAGGTTTTCCATTTTATTGGCATATAGTTGTTTGTAGTAATCTCTCATGATCCTTTGTATTTCTGCAGTGTCAGTTGTTACTTCTCCTTTTTCATTTCTAATTCTATTGATTTGAGTCTTATCTCTTTTTTTCTTGATGAGTCTGCCTAATGGTTTATCAATTTTGTTTATCTTCTCAAAGAACCAGCTTTTAGTTTTATTGATCTTTGTTATCGTTTCCTTCGTTCCTTTTTCATTTATTTCTGATCTGATCTTTATGATTTCTTTCCTTCTGCTAACTTTGGGGTTTTTCTGTTCTTCTTTCTCTAATTGCTTTAGGTGTAAGTTTAGGTTGTTTATTTGAGATTTTTCTTGTTTCTTGAGGTAGATTGTATTGCTATAAACTTCCCTCTTAGAACTGCTTTTGCTGTATACTATAGGTTTTGGGTTGTCGTGTTTTCATTGTCATTTGTTTCTAGGTAATTTTTGACTTCCTCTTTGATTTCTTCAGTGATCTCTTGGTTATTTAGTAGTGTATTGTTTAGCCTCCATGTGTTTGTATTTTTTACAGATTTTTTCCTGTAATTGATATTTAGTCTTATAGCGTTGTGGTTGGAAAAGATACTTGAGACAATTTCGATTTTCTTACATTTACCAAGGCTTGATTTGTGACCCAGGATATGATCTATCCTGGAGAATGTTCCATGAGCACTTGAGAAGAATGTGTATTCTGTTGTTTTTGGATGGAATGTTCTATAAATATCAGTTAAGTCCATCTTGTTTAATGTATCATTTAAAGTTTGTGTTTCCTTATTTATTTTCATTTTGGATGATCTGTCCATGGGTGAAAGTGGGGTGTTAAAGTCCCCTACTATGATTGTGTTACTGGCGATATCCCCTTTTATGGCTGTTAGTATTTGCCTTATGTATTGAGGTGCTCCTGTGTTGGGTGCATAAATATTTACAATTGTTATATCTTCTTCTTGGATCGATCCCTTGATCATTATGTAGTGTCCTTCTTTGTCTTTTGTAATAGTCTTTGTTTTAAAGTCTATTTTGTCTGATATGAGAATTGCTAGTCCAGCTTTCTTTTGATTTCCATTTGCATGGAATATCTTTTTCCATCCCCTCACTTTCAGTCTGTTTGTGTCCCTAGGTTTGAAGTGGGTCTCTTGTAGACAGCATATATACGGGTCTCGTTTTTGTGTCCATTCGGCTAGTCTATGTCTTTTGGTTGGAGCATTTAATCCATTTACATTTAAGGTAATTATTGATATGTATGATCCTGTCACCATTTTCTTAATTGTTTTGGGTTTGTTATTGTAGGTCTTTTCCTTCTCTTGTGTTTCCTGCCTAGAGAAGTTCCTTTAGTGTTTGTTGTAAAGCTGGTTTGGTGGTGCTGAACTCTCTCAGCTTTTGCTTGTCTGTAAAGGTTTTAATTTCTCTGTCAAGTCTGAATGAGATCCTTGCTGGGTAGAGTAATCTTGGTTGTAGGTTTTTCTCCTTCATCACTTTAAATATGTCCTGCCAGTCCCTTCTGGCTTGCAGAGTTTCTGCTGAAAGATCAGCTGTTAACCTTATGGGGATTCCCTTGTGTGTTATTTGTTGTTTTTCCCTTGCTGCCTTTAATATGTTTTCTTTGTATTTAATTTTTGATAGTTTAATATGTGTCTTGGTGTGTTTCTCCTTGGATTTATCCTGTGTGGGACTCTCTGTGCTTCCTGGACTTGATTAACTATTTCCTTTCACATATTAGGGAAGTTTTCAACTATTACCTCTTCAAATATTTTCTCAGTCCCTTTCTTTTTCTCTTCTTCTTCTGGGACCCCTATAATTCAAATGTTGGTGTGTTTAGTGTTGTCCCAGAGGTCTCTGAGACTGTCCTCAATTCTTTTCATTCTTTTTTCTTTATTCTGCTCTGCAGTAGTTATTTCCACTATTTTATTTTCCAGGTCACTTATCCGTTCTTCTGCCTCAGTTATTCTGCTATTGATCCCTTCTAGAGAATTTTTAATTTCATTTATTGTATTGTTCATCACTGTTTGTTTTCTCTTTAGTTCTTCTAGGTCCTTGTTAAACATTTCTTTTATTTTCTCTATTCTATTTCCAAGATTTTGGATCATCTCTACTATCATTTTTTTGAATTCTTTTTCAGGTAGACTGCCTATTTCCTCTTCATTTGTTTGGTCTGGTGGGGTTTTGCCTTGCTCCTTCATCTGCTTTGTATTTCTCTGTCTTCTCATTTTGCTTAAGTTACTGTGTTTGGGGTCTCCTTTTCGCAGGCTGCAGGTTCGTAGTTCCTGTTGTTTTTGGTGTCTGTCCCCAGTGGCTAAGGTTGGTTCAGTGGGTTGTGTAGTTTTCCTGGTGGAGGGGACTAGTGCCTGTGTTCTGGTGGATGAGGCTGGATCTTGTCTTTCTGGTGGGCAGGACTGTGTCCAGCTGGGTGTTTTGGGGTGTCCATGGCCTTATTATGATTTTAGGCAGCCTCTCTGCTAATGGGTGGGGTTGTGTTCCTGTCTTGCTAGTTGTTTGGCATAGGGCGTCCTGCACTGTAGCTTGCTGGTCGTTGAGTGGAGCTGGGTCTTGGCGTTGAGATGGAGATCTCTGGGAGATTTTCGCTGTTTGATATTACGTGGAGCTGGTAGGTCTCTTGTGGACCAGTGTCCTGAACTTGGCTCTCCCACCTCAGAGGCACAGCCCTGACACCTGGCTGGAGCACTAAGAGCCTGTCATCCACACGGCTCAGAATAAAAAAGGAGAAAAAAAAGAAAGGAAGAAGGAAGAGGATAAAATAAAATAAAATAAAGTTATTAAAATAAAAAAAATTATTAAAAAAAATTTTTTAAGTAATTAAAAAACAAAAAACGGACAGAATCCTAGGAGAAATGGTAAAAACAAAGCTATACAGACAAAATCACACACAGAAGCATACACATACACCCTCACAAAGAGAGAAAAAGGGAAAAATACGTATATATCGTTGCTCCCAAAGTCCACCTCCTCAATTTGGGATGATTCGTTGTCTGTTCAGGTATTCCACAGATGCAGGTACATCAAGTTGATTGTGGAGATTTAATCCGCTGCTCCTGAGGCTGCTGGGAGAGACTTCCCTTTCTCTTCTTTGTTCTCACAGCTCCCTGGGTTCACCTTTGGGTTTGGCCCCGCCTCTGCGTGTAGGTCGCCTTCAGGCTTCTATTCTTCGCTCAGACAGGACGGGGTTAAAGGAGCAGCTGATTCGGTGGCTCTGGCTCACTCAGGCTGTGGGGGAGGGAGGGGTACGGCTGCAGGGCGAGCAGGCGGCAGAGGCCAGCATGACGTTGCATCAGCGTGAGGCGCGCTGTGTGTTCTCCCGGGGAAGTTGTCCCTGGATCCCGGGACCCTTGCAGTGGTGGGCTGCACAGGCTCCCAGGAGGGGGGGTGTGGATAGTGACCTGTGCTTGCACACGGGAAACGATATTTTAAAGAAGGAATTTTTCACTCACATTCCACAGAAAGCTACCGAAGAAGGAAATCTGCTCGTGTGTTCAAATCATTATTAATAACACAAATAAACAACGTTTAATTCATTCTACAGGGAATTCCCATGGTTCAGGGACTCCCATGGTTTTGGATCCATAGTGTATAAGAGTTTAGGGAGAGGGGAGAGTACACTGGACCAGTTCTGTAATTTATGAGAGAAACAGACTCTCTTAGGTCTCAGATAATACCAAAAAAACATAGCATTGGGTTTTGTTTTGTTTATTTTTTTTTAACTCTGAAGAATTCAAGAAGTATTGATGTTAACAGTGAGTCTTACTGAGAAGCGGTATCTATTTGGCAGATTTTAAACTTCCTTCAGTGGATGTTTATTTAACATTGCCTATATCACTTTAATTCAGAAGTGCATTGAACGACATCTGGGTTCCAGGCACCTGCTGGGGCCTGGGATCATAAAGATCATCAAAAAAGAGTCCCTTTCCTTACACTACTCAGTGTATTGAGGAAAACATATGTGCAGTCGGTGACCAGCAGCACAGGTGCTAAACAGTGTGTCAGTGGCAGAGAACCCTTCAGGGACCAGTACCTGGGAGCTGTGCAGAGTGGCAGGAAGAAGGACCTCCACAGATGGAATGGGGGCTCCTGGGAACATTTGTCAGTTGTGTAGATGAATGTACTCGATGCTGTGTATACATTATTTCATTTTAACCCTCACCACTCTCTGGGGTACATGTTGGGATCGCAGTGTACAGACTGGGGAGCTGATTTGGAATCATGCCCAAGGTGGCGCAGCTGTGAAGTGCTGCCAGGATCTGGACCCAGATCTTTGACTCCAGAGCCTGTGTTCTTGCCAGGATATCTTGCGAGAGAGAAAGCACGGCTCAAGGAGTGGAAGGGCTGGTGTAGAATGGTGGTGTCACGTGGTCTGGTGCAGTGAGAGCAGCTTTGGTGGCAGGAGACCGAGAGGTGGGCTGTGGACCCCGAGACCAGAACAGCGTCATGAGCAGGAGGCAGGACCTTGGAGTCAGATCCCATTTTAAGGGACCTAATAAACCGTTGTTATTGAGGGAATTAGCCTGGACTTCTGCGCTTGCTCGCTCACCGTCTGACCTTGCACAAATTACTTCAGCTCTCCGATCTCCAGTTTCCTCATCTTGACAGATGGAGAAATGGGGGAAATGCCTACTTTGTAGAGTTGTGAGGTTTAAAGTATCTGAAGCACTTATTGTAGTATGTATGCATTGTGCGTAAACATTTGGTAAATGTTGTACTTCTGCTGTTTTGTTTTTATTCGCACAAGGTGTTAAATGTCATCTTAAAGAGTTTGGGCCTTATGCCAAAGGTCTGAAGAATATTTAAATGTTTAAGTGGTGTGACAAGAGCTCTGATTTCGAGGGAGATCTGGTGGCTAGGAGGACGTATTAGAGGAAGGAGTTTGGATCCAGGGACACAAGGGAAGGGGCTGTGGACCAATCAGTGGATGGTGCCGAGGCCCTGACCTAGCACAGTGCGCTGAGAATCAAAAGGGGAAATGGATGGCACTGAGGGTGGAACAGACAGGACTTGGTGACGAGCTGAATGTGTGGGTAGGCCGGGGTGGGGAGGGGAGGACGGAAGAGTCAGACAACCCTGAAGAGTCTGCCTTGTGGGTGAGGGTGGATGCTGGTGCCTCCACTGAGACAGGACAGGGCTGGAGAGCAGAGCGGATCGAGGGTGGGAATCCAGCTGGAGTTTTCCATTAGAAGTGGGAGCTGAGCTCGGAAGAAGGGAAGTGTAGAGGTTGAGCTCCAGGAAAGATCAGCGATCAGATGGAGTGAGAAGAAGCTTTGAAGGCGAGAGGTCTTGTGAGACCTTTGAGAAGGCACTTTCAGTAGCGATGCGGTGACAAGGCAGACTGCAGAGGACTGAGGGTGAATGAACATGAAATGGAGGCAGCAAGGGTAAGCTGTATTTTCAGGTAACTTCAGGAGCGAGAGAGAGAAAGCAAGGACATAAAGAGGCCACGCGTATAAGTGCCTCCAGAGGCCAGGTAAGGTGATGTGAAGAGTCAGAGTGAAGGCCAGTGAGGTCATGTTCTTTTATAAAACTCCAGCGGCTTCCCATTGCACTTATGTAAACTCCACGTTTCTTTCCGTGGCCTGCAGGGGCTTATGTGAGTTGGCCCTGCCTGTCTTTTTCTCCTCTTTCACTACAGTTTGTTTTCTTCTTGGCTGTGTTCCGGCCACAGAGATCTTCCTGATTTCCAGACTCGGCAAGCTGGTTCTTCTGGCAGGGCCCCCTTCCCCTGGCCAAGCCCTCTTCCCGCCGTGAGCCTGCGGCTGGCTGCTCACCATCTGAGCCTTAGCTTGAGCGGTAGCTCAGAAAAGCCTTCCATCACTGCCCCGTCTGAGGTGGACGCTTCGTCCACCCTGTCTTGAGTTTTTGTTTCATAGTCTTCGTCACTGCCTGAGGTGATCTTATTTGCTTGTGCTTTGCTCTCCTGTTCCTTGAGGCAGAAACCTGTCTGTTTTGCTCACCAACGTCCCTCAATGCCTAGAGTAGTGTGGGGGGCATTTCTCAAGGCAGGAAGTGAGTGAACAGGAGAGCTGAGTGCTTCTGGACGTAGCAGTGAGGCCTGAGGGGAATTGGAAAAATCTGCAGTCAGCATTTTAGAAAACAGAGAAGAGCAGGAGGTGTGGGAGGAGAGAAGAGGAGACCAGGCCAGGACCGTGACGGGGAGACCGGGGTGAGCCAGGTGCAGAGTGGCCCTGCGAGGGCCGTGGAGGGGATGGCCCTGCTGTGGGTAACGGAAGCGTGCTAGAGATCCTGTTAGTCCTTGAGGCCCAGGGAGATGGAAGGGTCATAGAGCACCGACTTCAGAGAGCTACATCCTGACACTTCTGGGAGGAGCCTTTGATGGGGAGGTTTGTTCTTTTCACTCTGCATTGTTTGTGCTTTTCAATCACTTGACTTCTACAGGAAGCTCTTTTGAGGCTTGCTCTGTAAAGATTCCTTTGAGAAGTTTTGGTCTATGAATTTTAGAAAAGATAACTCTCCAGTGTAAAGTTGGGCAATTTGTTGAGAGTAAGGAGCTTTCAGGATTCAAATGAAGGTGAGGACCTTCTCTTTAGCCGAGTTGGACTCACATCCAGCCCAGTTCCAGTGCTGTGTATGAACATGTCCTCACTGCTGTCCTTTATGTGAGCCTACACATTGGGACTTTCTGTTTTTCAGGCTTTTGCTTCAGCTCGCCCAATCTCAGCAAACATCGTTTGCTTTGGAGAGGAACTTAAAGACTCAGCAGGAAATTGAAGCTAAAATGAAAGGGTTCAGCTTCAAAGAAGACACTTTGCTGTTGATAGCAGAGGTGAGTGTGTCCTCTAGGGTTTATGTGAAACAAAGTATCATAGATATTTTTCCTGGCTCCGAGACCATTTTTTAAAAAACAGGGCCAAATCGCGTCTTCTGAAGGACTTCTGTCTCCCTCCTTTACGTGCCTTTTGATCACTTAACCCCCGAAAGTGGCCTCTTCATCCCCTCTGAGCAGTAGCGTGCTGTGAGGCAGGGGCTGTGTTTCGTTTACTTGTCAGTGCTTGTTAGTACCTGCCTGCTTGAACATCAGAAATGCCCGGTAATTGATTTGTGAATGCTGAATAAATGAATGAATGAGTGACTTGACATTTGGGCAGCTCTTTTGTCTGTTTTTTCTCCGGTTCATCCTCAGAACAGCCTGGGGGATGGGGGGAGCTGGAGTGAGGCTCATAGAGGCTGTGACTTGCCCTAAGGTCAGATTTTAAGTGGCAGAACTAGTTTGGAACCCATCCAGCTCCAAGTCCATTTTCTTTCTGCTCCACCCTGTTACTACTTTGATGGTTGCAGAGAAATTCAGATGTCAGGTTTTTTTTTAACTTGGTCTGTGGCAGTTTCTCTCTGAACTCAGAGAGTGATTGCTGGAATTAGATAGCTCTGAGGGGCCCCCCCAAAATTTAAAAATGTCTTTTCAGCTAGATTTTAAGTTCCTTATAAGTGAGACATCCTTACAAGGTGTCTTAAACATCTTCATATTCTTCCCCATGTGTGACTGGAATAGTAGTCCTCTGCCTGGACAATGCATGGGAAATACCTGCATTTAAAATAGCTTTTTAAAAAAGAAATGTCTGGGCCCTCTTTGGGATGATAATCTGCATTTCATTTTGTGCTGTTACTTTTACTTAACATTGTGACATGAGCATGACCCTGTATCCTTAAATATTTCTTAATTACATACTTTTTTCTTTTTATAGTTGTTTTATTTGAATTAGGGTCCATATAAGGTCCACATACTGTGTTTGATTCTTTTGTCTCTTACATCTCTTTAATGTTATAACAGTTCCTCTTCCCCCTCTTTTTTTTGGTGATAAAAAATATATCTAACATAAAATTTGCCATCTTAATTGCTGTTGAGTGTACAATTCAGTGACGTTAGTTACATTCACGATGTTGTGCAACCACCAGCACTATTTCCAAAACGTTTTCGTCACTCCAAATAGAAACACTTTAACCCTACCCCAACCTCTGGTAACCTCTAATCTGCTTTTTGTGTTTATGAGTTTGCCTGTGCTAGATATTTCAAATAGTGGAATCATACAATATTTGTCCTTTTATGTCTGGCTTATTTCACTTAGCATAATGTTTTCAAGGTTCTTCCATATGTATCAGAACTTCATTCCTTTTTATGGCTGAATAATATTCCATTGTGTGTATGTACACACACACACACACACACACACACACACACACACACACACACACACACACACACACACACACACACACACACACACACACACACACACACACACACACACACACACACCCCACATCCTATTTGTCCATTCATCATCTGTTGATGGGCACTTGCATTGTTTTCCACCTTTTGGCTTTTGTGAATAATACTGCTATGGACATTGGCATACAAGTATCTGTTTGAGTTCCTGATTTCAATTCTTTTGGGCATCTACCTAAGAATGGAGTTGCTGGGTCATCTGGTAATTCTGTGTTTAACTTTTTGAGGAACTGCCAAACTGCATTTTGTTTTATAGGCTGATATTTTTACCTAACATTGTGGTATGATCATGACACTGTATCCTTAAATATTATTTGAGTGCATAATTTTTAATGATTGGATAGTAGTCCAGTTACAGCTTTTTTTTTTTTTAACATCTTTATTGGGGTATAATTGCTTTACAATGGTGTGTTAGTTTCTGCTTTATAACAAAGTGAATCAGTCATACATAAACATATGTTCCCATATGTCTTCCCTCTTGCGTCTCCCTCCCTCCCACCCTCCCTATCCCACCCCTCCAGGCTGTCACAAAGCACCGAGCCAATATCCCTGTGCCATGCGGCTGCTTCCCACTAGCTATCTACCTTACTCCAGTTACAGCTTTTGATGAGCTATCATTTATCTACTTAAGTCCTATATTGGACATTTAACAAATATTCAGTACCGACTTTAATAAGTCTTTGCAAAAAAAATCAGTTTTTTTGTTTGTTTTAGAATAGATTACTGGAAATAGAATCACTGGGTTAAAGTATATGAACATTTTAAAGCCTCAAAGCATGTTTCCAAATTGTCATTGAGAAAGATTGGTTCCAGGAATTCCCTGGCAGTCCAGTGGTTAGGACTCTGCGCTTTCACTGCTGAGGGCTCGGGTTTGTCCCTGGTTGGGGAACTAAGATCCTGTAAGTCACGCGGTGTGGCCAAAAAAAAAAAAAATAGAGAAGAAAGGTTGGTTCTGTTTATATATCCTCCAGCAGCATATGATAATACTGATTTTCCTTCTCCAAACCTAGGTATTAGGTTGAACCATGTGAAATTGTCAATAGTCAATCATTTTGACCATAAAACCAGAATTTTATATTGAACAACTTAATATTATTACTTTTTAAAATCTGTACTTTCATTGGTAAAAATAGCGCTTTTTAATATTACTGTTTATTTGATTACTAATAAAATGAACAATTTTTTCACACATTGGCCATTTATATTTTGTGAAATACCTAGTCATGCTTTTTCTTCGTTATTTATATGTTTCTGCTTTTCTTATTAATTTTAAGAGCTCTTTCTACACTAGGCTTACTAACCTTTTATATGTTGTTTATATAAATACTGTATTTATAAATACAGTATTTCAGTATTTTCTGAAGTTTATGATACTTTTGATATATAGAAGTTTAAATTTTTATTTGGCCAAAGACTTCTGCAGATTTTTTGACACCTGTAAATGATATACCTGCCGAGCCTGCGTTTTGGAATATTGCATTGTTTGAGTATTACTATTATTCAATTCTCTCTTTTTTTTTTTTTTTTTTTTTGCGGTATGTGGGCCTCTCACTGTTGTGGCCTCTCCTGTTGCGGAGCACAGGCTCCGGACGCGCAGGCTCAGTGGCCATGGCTCACGGGCCTAGCTGCTCCGCGGCATGCAGGATCCTCCCGGACCAGGACACGAACCCATGTCCCTTGCATCGGCAGGCAGACTCTCGACCACTGCGCCACCAGGGAAGCCCCTCTTTTTTTTTTTAATTAAAAAAAAAAAAAACACTTTTGGTGTTATACCCCAGATTTTAAAATACTGTATTTCATTGAGTCCAAGCAGTCATCAGTCATTAAGAGACGTAATTATTTGATGTGCCACTAAAAGAAAAACAAGATGCTCTTTACACTGTGACACACCAGTGGGTATAAGATACATCTTGATTTCAGAAATGTTAAAATACAAAACCAAAAATTGTCTTTGAATTGATGAAAATAACATGCCTTAATAAATCCTGACAGTTGCTTGCTGTTCATCCTGTCAGCTCTAGCCTCAAACAATAAGTAGTCTTTGAAGATTTAAAGCCAGTGGAACCTGTTCTTTGAGTGGGTTTCTAATCCATTATAATTTGAGTATTCATGGACACATAGGACCTCAGGGTTTGTAGGAAACCTAGGGACCATCTAGTCCAAATCCAAGTGACAGATTCCGTCTACAACATCCCTGCCAAATGGCTCCCTAACTTTTCATGCCGAATCGTGGGAAATGTTTTGGGACTTAATTTTAGTTCACTGTCCTTTACCAAAGGTGGGCTGATCACTTAGCGAGTTCAGATGCAAGCTTCTTACAAACTTAACTTTGTGGGTGTCTTGTCAAAGAGAAGCTAACGCAGAACCTGGACCTGGATCTGACCAGTAGGGAGCAGTATTGTGCCTTCAGAGTGCGGGGCATGCCCTTAAGTCCCTGAGGTTGCTGTGGTAACCTTTCTGGAGGGATGGAGTCTCTCTGGATCAGTAAAGTGTGGACTCAGCTACTTGCTGCTCGACTGTTTGCTGCCTTTGACTTCTTTGGAGAACTTCTAAGAGAAGGGATCTGTGCTCTCTACACAGCAGCAGTTACATTCTGTGCAAGCGCTGCTTTTCTGTCGTTTACAAGGAGGAAGGATCACTGGTGGTGTATATTGTTGTCAGCTGCAGATGCTCCATATGACATAAGAAGGTTGACTCTCTCTCCCTGTAGCCTGAACGGTACTGCTGCCATGCTAGTGCTTTGGTGATTTGTTTGCTCAGGGGAAGACGAGACTGGAAGTAGGGGATGTTTTACAAATGTGGTCTTGGATCACTGCTTCTGAATAAACATCCTTTCGATATGTTGAATTGCTAGAGTTGTCACCTGGCTGCTAAAGAAATCCTTCTGTACGAAATCATTTACACTTGATAAATAGCGTGGTCTTCATCCCGTCATTCCGTGTCTGCTTCCCCTGTTATTGGGACAGGGTTGTTTTTTTTTTCCCCTCCTACTGCAGGTTATGGGTGAAGATATCGTCCCAGAAAAAATAAGAGATGAGGTTCACACAGAGGTGAAGTGTGTTGGCCCTGCAGCCCTGACTGCCTTGGTGATCGCATCTTCGAAAGAATTTGAAGACAAGTGGTTCAGAAAGATCAAAGACCACTTCTGTCCCTTTGAAAATCAGTTCCATACAGAGATACAGATGTTGGTTTAGTGGTCCCTTTCAAAACAGAACAAAACATCTTGTATTAATTGTGCTGGTTTACTTCAGACAGAATCCACTGCTAATCATGGAATATACTGAATTAAAAACAATTATTTATGTCTTATAAAAATGGCTTCTCTCCCAGCTTATTTCTACTGTGTTCAGTTTTTTGGTTTTTTGTTTTCTTTTTAGATTTTTGTCATTCACATACGTGAGGCTTACTGCCCCTTTAGAAGATAATCTGTTGGGAAAGTGTATAAAAGAGACTTACAGATTTTATTGTCTTTTAAAAACAGTTATTGTATTATAATCAGCGATGTAAGCATTACGTTGTTTAGGTCAATTCATCAAGAATGACCAAGAATGCTACAGTGTGATAGTAAACCATTTCCAGGAAGGGTGCGTCGAGGTCTGCGAAGGCTCTGAGACTTTACCACACCTGTCAGCCCGCGCATTAACCTGCCAGTGTCATAGATGCTGCAGGAGACTTGATTACTCGTGGCCCAGGGAACAGGATAAGCTTCAGCATATTTGTATCAGTTCCTTTGCCTCCAAGTCCCAAGGCACGTGACACACATGTGCCCAAACGAAAGAGTGTACGTGCAGTGGGGTGCGTTATAGGAGAGGAACCCTGAGCTTAGGAGACGCAGATCCTTTATAACGAACAGTAAGCAGGCCTGCCCTGTGCTCCAGGGGAGAACACTCTTTTTTAAGGGTGTTTACTTTGCAAGCATTGTTGGGAAGATAGTCTGGAATGAAGGGCTGTAAGTGCCTTGCTCACAAGATGTACAGAAACACGAGACCCATGGAGCTCTGTCTCAGGTGATTATCCTCTCCTTTCAGCCACATCATCTTCAAATGCAAAAGGCTTACTTGAATTATCCAGGGTGGAAGAGCTCCCTTATGAGAAGTGAAATTTAGTAATAGACCAAAAACTTCAAGTGTTGTCCCACATAACTTTTTTTTCCCCCGTGGCTAATATTTTATTTTCTTTAAAAATGTTTATGGGCTTCCCTGGTGGCACAGTGGATAAGAATCCGCCTGCCAGTGCAGGGCACACAGGTTCAAGCCCTGGCCTGGGAAGATCCCACATGCCGCTGGGCAACTAAGCCCGTGTGCCACAACTACTGAGCCTGCGCTCTAGAGCCTGTGAGCCACAACTACTGAGCCCACGTGCCACAGCTGCTGGGGCTCGTGCACCTAGAGCCCGTGCTCCGCAACAACAGAAGCCACTGCAATGAGAAGCCCACACACTGCAACGAAGAGTGGCCCCCGCTCGCCGCAACTAGAGAAAGCCACACACAACAACGAAGAACCAAAAAGCAGCCAAAAATAAATAAATAAAAATAAATAAAAATGTTTATGCCTTTGTAAATTATTATAATTACATTTCAATGTTATATTCTTTTTGTTAACATCTTTATTGGAGTATAATTGCTTTGTGTTAGTTTCTGCTTTATAACAAAGTGAATCAGCTATACGTATACATATATCCCCATATCTCCTCCCTCTTGCGTCTCCCTCCCACCCTCCCTATCCCACCCTTCTAGGTGGTCACAAAGCACCGAGCTGATCTCCCTGTGCTATGCAGCTGCTTCCCACTAGCTGTTTTACATTTGGTAGTGTATGTATGTCCATGCCACTCTCTCACTTTGTCCCAGCTTACCCTTCCCCCTCCCTGTGTCCTCACGTCCATTCTCTACGTCTGTGTTTTTATTCCTGTCCTGCCCCTACATTCTTCAGAAACATTTTTTTTAAGATACTATATATATGTGTTAGCACATGGTATTTATTTTTCTCTTTCTGACTTACTTCACTCTTTATGACAGTCTCTAGGTCCATCCACCTCACTACAAATAACTCAATTTCGTTTCTTTTTATGGCTGAGTAATATTTCATTGTGTATATGTGCCACATCTTTATCCACTCATCTGTTGATGGACACTTAGGTTGTCTCCATGTCCTGGCTATTGTAAATAGAGCTGCAGTGAACATTGTGGTACATGACTCTCTTTGAATTATGGTTTTCTCAGGGTATATGCCCAGTAGTCCCACACAGCTTTTAATTTTTTTTTTTTTTCTCAGTAGAGGGAAGAAAATTCCAGCCCTGGGCAAAAAGGTGAAGTCATCAGGATTTCCCATCCACTTCACCAGCTCGTTTCTCCCTTTCCCAGGCCCCTTCCCAAAACAGACGAAGGTCTGGTTTTGTTTATAGTTTGAGACTCTTTTAGTATGAGTGAGAACATGACTAGCAATTGCAGGTTTAGTCATTTATCTCTAATGTGAAACAAAAGACTGTATGTTTAACAGGCATTTCAATTTTTAGGAACCATTAAAAAGTATGGAAACCCCTTTACTGCTCCCCACTGTCCCCCATCCCTTCATTGAGTCATTAATAATCACTTACTGGGTCCTGTTAGGGGACAGGCGTTGTGTGGTTGCCATGGAGACACTGGTTACTGTGGAGTTGATGGTCTGGTTGTGGGTGGCCTGCAGGATAGAGCCCAAAGGGACCGTGGTTGCCAAGCCCTTCACGACACAGCGTTTGGCTCCCAGGGGCTTCTCGTCTTTCCCCGCTCCCAACCTTTGAATGTGTCCTATTTGTCACCTTTAAGCTTTCAGGCCGGCAACTCAGCCTGGAACCTCTCCCCACCCACTGCCCTCACGTGGCTAATTTGTATTTGGCTCACAGGCCTCCGCCTGGTTTCAGCTTCCAGAAGTCTTGATCCCCAAGTGGTGGTAGGTTTCGCGCTGCTCTTTGACCCCTGTATTGGCCCTTATTATGCTGTCTTGTCATAGCCTGTTTGTTTTCCATGAGACGCTTTAAACTTTGTAAAATCAGGACTGTCTTGTTCATATTTGTATCCCGAGGGCAGAACACCTGGCATCTCGCCAGATGTTTGTGGAGAAGAATCCCTGAATTAATCGGCCAGCATCTTTGTTTGCACAAAAGGTTAATACCTCAAAGGTCTGACAGTGCTGAGGCAGTCCGCTCAGAAACGTTGCCCATTTCTCTTTCTGTAGCTGAAAGCCCTTCCTCCCGTTCATCTCAGCCTCCTGGATATGCCCTTTTCCCTCATAACTTCTCTAGGTTTCCCGTCTCATCCTAGTCCCCTTCTAACTTTGCCCAGACCTCTAGCTTGCAGCCCCTTGGCTTTCCTCCCAGACCCACTATCAACGCTGTCCTGCGCCGCTGAGTGGTCTTTGTGGATCTGCCCATACCCTCACTTCCCGCCGCACCTCACTCTCCTGGCAGCAGCGCGTCCACCCACGTTAGAACCCAGCCTCCTCTACCCCGATACCGGAGCTGTAACGCAGGACAGGAAAGGGCAACCCAGGAAGCCTGGGCATCTCTGGGTGTCATCACACACAAGTCATCTTGATCATTTCCAGCACAGATGGTGAAGGTAATTAACTGAGCAATGATTATGGTAAAGACGTCTTGAGCCTGCCTCCTAACCCCACCCTCTTGTTGGTGAATGAATCACTCAGAAGGTGAGCAAATGTGAAGCACAGAGATGTCTGTCTGCCCTCCAGTGGGTGGGGGGGGACCCAAGGGCAGTTCTTGCCTCTCTTGACTCAAAAGGCCTGTCTTCAGTGTTTTCTCCCAAGGGGGCATGGCCATGCCCAGAATTTGAGCTGTTGAGAGTCCTTTGTCTCTCATATGCTGACACCCCTGCAATCTTATACTATAGCCAAAGAGATCTTATACAAATAAAGATTGCTCTCAGAGTCCTTCAGTGATTTCCCCTGAGGCCTGGGAGGCCCTGTGTGGTCTGGCCCTGGCCCACTTCACCCCAGCTCACTCTGGTTTCTTCTCATGTCTTTGAACTCGGCAAGTGTCCTCCCACCCAAGCCCTATGCCCATCCAGTTACCTTTACTTGGAACACTCCCTGTGGTCCCTCAACCCTGCCATAAACTTGCCCTTCCTACAGATCCCAGCGCAAAGGTCACTCTCAGACAAGATGATTCTGAGTCCAGACTTGCTCAGGTCCCCCCTTTAAATGTTGTCAGAGCGCCTGCTTTTTTATTCCCCCCGCTAGGTGCTTAATGGAATTGTAATTGAATATTCTTTGTATGAATCCTCCTGGCTACGCCATAAGCTCCAGGACTGTGTCTCTGCTTTGCCCCTTCATGGCGGAGCTCAGCTTCCTGGACGTGCCGTGACTTCTGCCCAGTGCTGCTTTGCTGGAGCCCCAGGCACTTGAAGAGACGGCCTGAAGCCCAGTGAGCCCGCAGCCAGTCCGTACAGAGCTCCACTGCCAGCGCCACAGGTGCCCCCACCTGTCTGTGAGGTACCGCATTTCAACAAAGATGGGCTTCATTTTAGGAAAACCTAGGGTAGAAATCTCTATGAAACAAATCCAAGGCCAATGTTTATAAAAATGATTATTTTAAATAGCAGCTTTCTAGTGCTTTTGAAATTTCATCTATAAAAGTAATTTATACACGACTTTCCAAGGTCTTAATCGTGAAAACAAGCAAACAAAAACCAGAGAGGATTATACAAAAGAATTCAAAGCTCGAGAAACAATGGTCCTGATGAGTCACAGCCTAGGGCTGCTCCAATCCTGTCTTCGTGATCGAAGTGTCTCCACCAGGTGACTTTGCTAATGAGGTCAGAGAAATAGGACAGGCATTTGTCTGCTTGGGGCCTACTGTTCCTTATCCTTTCCTCCTTCCTCGGCACAGAATGACTTGGTCACTTAAAAGTTTGATGTTGTGTCTGCTCAGCCCTTGAGCTGACGACCACCCTGCCCCCCATCTCTGGGATCTCTGGGAACCTGGCAGCCATATTCGTCTTCACTGACCCTAATGATGGGAGAGAGGAAGCAGGGTTTACCTGACCTAAGCTGAGCCAGTCAGGATCTCCCCTAGAGATGTAGAAATGAGTCTTCTCGTGTCTGAAACTGGGTCAAAACTGGGGGGTGGCTGTGTTTGCCAAATGGAATGGGGGATAGACAGAGCAGGTCTGCAGAAAGAGGATGAAAGAGATGCCCAGAAAGGGGCAGAGGGACAGTCTGCTCTGCTGCCTCCTGATTCCAGGCCCTTCCTGTTCTGTAGGCCCAGCTACAGTCTTGGCTGAGGCCTCCACGAAACACCTGGAGTGTGGCAGGCGAAATAGTGGCTCCCGAAGGTGTCCTGATCCCCCAGGGTGTCCCAGCCTGTGAATATGTTAGGTTACAATGCAAAGGGGAATTAAGGTTACTTATCAACTGACCTTAAAATAGAGAGTATTACCCAGGTGAGCCCAGTGTAGTCACTGAGATCTTAGCAAATGGAAGATGGAGTGTATTAGGACTTGCGAGAGAAACAGACCCAATAGGTCTGATACAGATGCATGTGAGAGGAGATTTAGTATAGGAATTAGCTCAAGTGGTTATGGAGACCAAGAAGTCCCACCAGCTGCCATCTGCAAGCTGGAGAACGGGGAAAACCAATAATACCATTCAGTTGAAGTCTGAAGGCCTGAAAATCAGGGGGCTGATGGGGTAAGTCTTGATCTGAGTCCAAAAGCCCGAGAACCAGGAGTGCCGATGTCCAAGGGCAGAAGGCAGATGTCCCAGCTCAAGCAGAGAGCGCAAATTCATCCTCCCTCTGCCTTTTTGTTCCATTCAAGCCTTTGACAAATGGATGGTTCCCACCTGCACTGGGGAGGGTGATCTTACTTAATTCACCAGCTCAAATGCCAATCTCCTCCAGAAACACTCTCAAGACACACCCAGAATAATGTTTTAGTAGTTATCTGGGCATCCCTTAGCCAGTCAAGTTGACATAAAATTAGCCATCACACGGAGGCAGAAGGAGTGGGTCAGGGTCAGAGAGATGCTGTGCGGCTGGCTTTGAAGATGGAGGAAGAGGCCATGGGCCAAGGACTGCGGGCGGCCTGTAGAAGTTAGAAAAGGCAAGGAAACAGATTCTCTCCTAGGCTGTCCAGGGGGGAACACAGCCCTGCTGATGCCTTAATTTCAGTCCAGTGAAACCAATGTGGGAATTCTGAACTAGAAACTATAAGGTGATACATTTGTGTTGTTTTGTGCCATGATGTTTGTGGTCATTTGTTATAGCCGCCATCGGAAACCAATATACAAAGTAACCTACCCATAACTTAAGATTGCTTGAGCTAGTTTCAGTTTCTGCTACTTGCAACCAAAGAATCCTGGTATGGACCACTTGGGTCCTTTCAATCTTGGTTTTAAAATAAGACATTGTGTCTCAGAAGGCTATTTCTTTTTTAAATGACATTCTTTTGTAAAACCTTGATAGAGCATCGCTGTAGGAGATACCAAAGATAAGACACAACACCTATTTTTTTTTTTTAGAATTTATTTTAGCCATCACCTTTCTCCAGAATACTTCCTGTCTCTCTAAGTCTCAGTTTGGATCCCTTTCTACGCGCCCCCTTAGTACCCTGTGCTTACCTGTGACATTCCACCTGTGACACGTTTAACTTTTCTGTCCTTTTCATTAGGCAGTGAGCTACATGAGGATAGTGACAATGTCTCCTTTCTTTCCGAATCATCAAACATAGCCCTTGATACATAATCAACCCAGGGCAAAAGCTGAATGATTTTACTGACAGTAAGGCAATCTCTATAGAAGCTGGAGGGAAATGAGACTTTGAATGGAATCCCTAGGGAGAAGGACCACAGAATTGCTTTATCCTAAACAAAAGGTGCAAAAGTTTTCCTACTCAGGTGTGATCCACAGGTGAGAGAGAGATTGTAAGTAAAGAGTCTAAGCTTTGCTGTGAACAAAGACGGCTGGGTGTGCTAGAGAACAGTAAGGTTGACAGAGAACCAAGGACTTAAGGTCATTTCTCATGCTTTGCATGGCTAAAGGGGATCAGTTTTCTCCCAGTAACTGAGGTTTTTTGGGTTTGTTTTTTTAAAAAAACAAAGTTTCAGAATATCATTGATCTGTTCTTATAACTGGTGTTAGTCTTCAGAATTGGAATGACTTGAATCAAATGGTAAGGACTTCATTTCTAATTTCATTAGTAATTACCAGGAATTCATAATTCTGTCTCTGGCAAGTCATCTAATAGAGCCCAAGTTTGTGGAAGGGCCTTGGCTTGGTATCGTGGACTGAAAAAGCTTGAGAAATTCATCTTTTTTTTTTTTTAATTTTTATTTTTTTATACAGCAGGTTCTTATTAGTTATCCATTTTATACATATTAGACAAGACCTATTTCCAAGGAGCTTCCATCTCTAGTAGACGTAATAGGACATCCACATAAGTGGCAAATAAAGGTCAGGAGGGAGGACTTGACAGCGCAGGAGTGCAGAGGAAGGGGGTTTTCACGAAGGCGGTAACATCTGAGCTGGACTTGGTGAGGGGGTGGTTTGTAGCAGCCTCTGCAGAGAATGGAAGGCAGGCCCGCGAGGTTTCGCAGTGGAGGGATGAGAGCAGCCAAGGCCTGGAGGACATGAAGGCTGGTCATCCAGGTTAGTGGTGTGAAGGGATGTGGTGGGTAATGAGGCTGGGCGGGTAAACCGGTGTCAAATGATGGATGATCTTGAGTGCCTGGTAGGGAACTTGACTTGGTGTGGGATATACTGAGCTATGAAAGGTCTCTGAGCCCGGGAATGGCTGGTTTAGGGTTGTGCTTTAAGCCGATAAATCTGGTTTCACTTTCTACGTGTTAAACAACCTTTCAGCTTCGTGCAATATGTGTTTTCTGGGTCTAGGAGATAACGAGCACTAACGTGGAGGGTGGAGGTGAACTCAAGTCACTGAGAGCTCCCAACGCTTTGGGGAATCCACACTGTTGAGGAGTTTGTTACCCTGAAGGGCTTTCCCACCTGGAAAAGGCCAAACTCTTGACGGCTTTGCCCACTGCCCCTCCTGCCTTGTGCACAGGTGAGTCCTCCTTACTTTCAGGTCTCAGCTCGATCTCTCCTTCCGCCTTCATTCCCTTGTAGACCCAGCAAACCACCGATCAGGGAACTGCAAACGCTGGAGGCAGGGAGGCTCTTGGCACCATCACATAAGCCCTCTGGGAGCTGGGACACCGCTGTTTCCACCCATGCGGGCTGCCCAGCCCCTGGCATACTGGGGGACAGGGTTGGGGGTAAGCGTGTGGTTAAATACATGAATTCAGGCCCTTTGGGAATGGAAGCCAGGGCTGGCCTCCAAGGACGGAGGACAGAATCATTCAGCCAGGGAACTCTGAACTGGATGCTGCTTCATACCGTGGCCACAGGGAGGGCTCCCAGAGCAGCAGTGCTGGTGTGCCTCTCACAGGAGCTGCGCTGGGAGGACAGCACAGCTGTGGGCGTTGGGGGGAAAAATCGGGGAGCCGGCCCTGGGACCTTTCCACTTTAGGGCCGCCGTTCTCGAAGAGCAGCCGGCCACCAGAAGCAAGTGCTGGCTCTGCTGGTAGAGAGGAGCAGTTTGTATTGAGAAGGGCCACCTCCGGAGGCCCAGCTGAGGTGATGCAGGTGCCCGCTGTCCTGCAGCGCGGCCGGGGAGTGTGTGGGGGCGGAGGGCGAGCAGCTGTAGGTGGGTGTACAGAGCCGGGGCTCCTCTGGCCACGTGGGCCGACACGGGAGGCCTGCCTCTTATGCCTGATTGTGTCCCCCTAAAAGGCATACGTTGAAGCCCTAACCCAGTACCTCAGAATATGACCGTATTAGGAGATAAGACCTTTAAGCTCCTGGCACCAAAATCTGTATTAGTCAGGATTCTCCAGAGAAACGGAACCAATAGGATGTGTGTATCTATAGCTGTATGTGTATCTGCATCTCTGTGTCTATATTATCTGTCTATATCTATAGCTACTTATGTACAGAGAGATTTATTATGAGGAATTGGCTCACACAGTTGTGGAAGCTGTCAAGTTCCAAGACCTACAGGTTGAGTCGGCAAGTTGGAGACCCAGGAGAGCCAGTGGTCTAGTTCTAAAGACCAGCAGGTTCAAGCCCCAGGAAGAGCCAGTGTTTCAGTTTGAGTCTGATGGCAGGAAAAACCTATGTCCCAGTTTGAAGGCAGTCAGGCAGGAGGAACTCTCTCTTACCTGAGGGAGAGTCAGCCTTTTTGTTGTCAGGTCTTCAGCTGATTGGGGAGGCCTACCCGCGTTCGCAAGGGCAATCTGCTTTACTTACACTACCATTTTAAATGTTTATCTCATCCAAAAACACCCGCACAGAAACACCCAGAACAATGTTCGGCCAAATACATGGGCACCCCATGGTCCAGTCAAGTTGACACATAAAATAAGCCATCAAAAGTCCATACTTGGTCAACTTCATCTCCTTAAATTCATAATCCAATTTGACTGGTGTCCTTATAAGGAAAAGAAATTTGGACACACACAAAAAGACACTAGGGGGCTTCCCTGGTGGTGCAGTGGTTGAGAGTCCGCCTGCCGATGCAGGGGACACGGGTTCGTGCCCCGGTCCGGGAAGATCCCACATGCCGCGGAGCGGCTGGGCCCGTGAGCCATGGCCGCTGAGCCTGCGCGTCCGGAGCCTGTGCTCCGCAACGGGAGAGGCCACAGCAGTGAGAGGCCCGCGTACCGCAAAAAAAAAAAAAAAAAAGACACTAGGGATGCATATGGACAGAGGAAAGACTACATAAGCACACAGCAAGAGGATGGCCATCTGCGAGCCAAGGAGAGAGGCCTCAGGAGAAACCAGTCCTGCTGACACCTTGATCCCGGACTTCAGCCTCCACAACTGTGAGAATATAAACGTCTGCTGTTTAAGTCACTGAGTCCGTGGTATTTTGTTACGGCAGCCCTGGCAAATAAATACACTCTCTTCCAAACAAGGGATGTTCCCATCCCCTGAGAGGACTTCTTACTCATTTCTTTTTCTCTCAGATACCTTCTATGCTTATGACCTTTTGCTATAGATTGCATGTTTGTGTCCTCCCAAAATTCTCATGTTGAAACATAATCCCCAAGGTGATGGTGTTAGGAGGCAGGGCCGTTGAGAGGTGATTAAGTCATTAGCATGGAGCCCTCATTAGTAGGATTTGTTCTCTTAGAAAAGAGGCCCCAGAGAGCTAGGTTGTCCCTTCCACCATGTGATGACACAGTGAGAGGTGACCACCTGCAAACCAGGAAGAAGGCCTTCCCCAGAACCCAGCCATGCCGGCACCCTGATCTTGGAGTCGCGGCCTCCAGAACTGTGAGAAATGTCTGTGGTTTAGAAGCCACCCAGTCTTTGGTATTTCGTTATAGCAGCCCCAGTGGACGGGTCCTCACCATTTCTGAAAAGTCAGGGGAGAGGCCTGGCTTGTGCGCTTCAGGATCACAGGGAAAATGAGGTTCAGAGAGCTTGGGGCTTCCTCATTAGCAACCATTTCAGTGGGTGGGTCTAGAAACTCTGTTCTCAGAGCCCAGCCCACCGGCCTAGAAGGTGTCTGTGTGAATTTGCCTGGCGCGGTGAGCAGGCAGTGGAGGAAGGTGGCCTTGGCAAGCACACTTATGAGAGCTGGATTCCACCCTCCCCTCACGTTTGGCCTTGTGCACACACTGCAGCCTCATGCTACGCCACCTCCTCTGGGCCTCTCTGTCCACTCAGGCTGGCACATCATCGTGTGGACACCCTCACTCACCACACCCTGCAGAGGAGTGAAGTATGGAGTCCCTGGGAGGCAGCATGTCTATCTTAGTGGATATGCAGTGAGCAACCAGGGAAAAAGGTCGTTTATACTCGTACGTATGTCTGCAATATTTGCATTCTCTGATGACAGTTTTTCCTCTTCAGGAGGAAGCTGAGAAAATGAGTGACAGTTTCTCTGTGTCCAACAGCTTTTTGGACTGAGTCCAGAAAATGAATCATGTGAAGATGCGGCTCTAGCACTTCTAGGCCAGGCCAGCAGGGCCAGCAGAGGAGAGGCAGGGAGCCCAGGTCAAGGTGAGGGCGAGTACAGGTCATCCTGGGGTGTCTGAATGTTTGACCCCCTCAGGAGCAAAGCTCCTTGACCAGTCAGTTAGCATCCATTGTGTGCGGGACCACCCATGGGGGGCCTCTTACAATACAGATAGGGAGATCTGGTGAGGACCAATGGATGCCACAGATCATTTCTAGGAGAGGGAGGCCTGAGGGGAAGGGATGCTCATTCCAATCAACACCCCAGTCCTGGCTGATAACCCTACAGGTGGGTAATAGTATCCCTGATCCCTGGTTGGGGACTGTGTTTCCACCGTGTCCCCCCCTGAACATGACCATCATACAATTTCATTCTCTTATGTTCTTTTTTTGGGGGGCAGCGCCTCGCGCAGCTTGTGGGATCTTAGTTCCCCAACGAGGGATCGAACCCGGGCCCTCGGCAGTGAGAGCGCAGAGTCCTCACCACTGGACCACCAGGGAATTCCCATTCTCTCATGTTTTTCACGGTGGTGGTTCTCATGGGCGCCGCCCCCAGCTGACTCTGGCATTCTCCAGGACAGATGTGAGGCTGGGTCTCTTTGCCTGTTGCTGAAATCTGTTTGGCACATGGTGGGCACTCCACTGCTGTCGTTGAATTTCACACTGTAGGAGAGACTCTGTACGTCTCAGGATGGCCCCCAGCAAACAGGCCTGCCAAGGCAGTTGCAGGTGTGAGTCCTGCCTGGAGCAGAATTAAAGCTGGGCAAAACTGGGTTTGGGAGGATTGGAAACTTGGATAAGGACTTGCTTTGGCTTTCAAGCACTGCCTTGCCAGGTGTGTAAAAGCCACGTAGTCCCCTGGTGGAAATAATGTTTTGGGACAAGAGCCCAAGGCTGGGGGCCCTGGAGAGTCCAGTCCCACAAAGGAACGGCCCAGCCTCACATCAGTGGGTCCCGAGATTTTCTCAGTCAGGCTAGGCTGGATCATGGTGCAGTAAGAAACAGCCCCAACTCTCAGTGGCTTAAACAGCAAAAGTTTATTTCTTGCTCATACCACTTAGCCACCGCAGGTCAGTGCGGCAGGCGTGTCCTGTTCTTTGTAGTCTCCTAGAAACCTGGGCTGGTGAAAGGGGCTCCATCTTGAGGTAAGGCCATCTGCACCCAAGTGCTTAAAAGCTGGAAGCAGTCCTCAACACTTCAGCTCGCATTCCACTGGCCAAAGCCAACCAAACCTAACTTCCCGGCCGGCTGGGATCACGAGGAAGTGACAAGGTGCTCAGAGGAGGAAAAACAATACTCGCAAACCCCTAAGACGACTGCAGAGGGGAAACTGGCCGGTGGAGGAGGAGGGCTTGTTCTGGCTGCAGACCCCCTCTCCACCCAGACCAAGCCGGACGTGGGGACAGAGCCCACCTGTGGAGCTCTGGGCACCCCAGCAAGCTTTACCTTCCCAAAGCTTTCTCGTCAGGCTGTGAAATCAAGCTTAGGACACTCCACAGCCCTGGTCATTCTAACCTCATGACGGCGGTCATCAGGACCGGGTTTTAAAAAACCTTCAGGAGGGGCTTCCCTGGTGGTGCAGTGGTAAAGAATCTGCCTGCCAAGGCAGGGGACACGGGTTCGTGCCCCGGGCTGGGAAGATCCCACATGCCGCGGAGCAACTAAGCCCGTGCGCCACAACTGCTGAGCCTGCGCTCTGAAGCCCGGGAGCCACCACTGCTGAAGCCAACGTGCTGCAACTACTGAAGCCCACACGCCTAGAGCCCATGCTCTGCAACAAGAGAAGCCACCGCATGAGAAGCCTGCACACCTCAACGAAGAGTAGCCCCTGCTCGCTGCAACTAGAGAAAGCCCACATGCAGCAACAAAGACCCAAGGCAGCCAAAAATAAATAAATAAATGGATTTATTTTTTTAAAAAAAAACAACCTTCAGCAGCCAAAGGGCTTTTGGTGTTATTGTTGGATTTTCAGGAACTAAGGAATAAAAAGGTGAAGTGAGGACAGAAACACAGTTTAAAACAAAAGCAAAGATGCCTCTGCCTCTGCCTCTGCCAGGAGTGTTGGACAAATACAAACAGGGCTGGGCTGCAGGGAGATGCCCTCTGCAGAGCACGACTCGGGATGCCATGTGCATCAGGATTCAGAGGCCACCAGGAGGAAGGATTGTCCCTCCAGCCTCCGCAGCAAAGGCAAAGCTTCTGAGCCGGAGAAGGGCAACAGGAAGACATTTGCTGAGACGACTTGGTGGCGGTGGAGGACATGGAAACCAAAAGACATGTGTGGGGCTTTTGCCCCTGCTTCTCTTGGACTGAAACAGCCCAAGTCGCATCCCTCGCCCCAGCCATACAGCCTTGTTCCTTAGGTCTTGGGTTACCTGTCGCTTCTCTTGGAAGTGTCCCCTGGCCTCCCAAGCTGGGCTGGCTGGCCCTCCTTTGTGCTCCCTCAGCATCCTGTGTTCTTTCTACCCCAGCAACGCTGTGGCCTTAGCATCTATTACCACCCCAGCAACAAACAGGACGTGCTGTGACTGAGAAGGAAAGAATGATGAGACTGGTGAGGGGCCTGGATCTGGAGGTAGCTGACTAAGCCTGGGAGCTGCAAGGTCAATGCGGGGTCCTCATTGGTTGCTCAAGGCTTCCTGAAGCACTGCTGCAGGGCCATTCCCAGATCTGACAACTCAAACCCCTGGGTTCCAGCCCAGACTCCAGGGACCTCCAGGCCAGCCCAAGGCTCTTCAGAGCAAAAACCTGAGCTGCCCAACTGCCTTGTCCATGTCCATCCCCTAGATACCTTGGTTTGCTCCACCCTTGGTGGCCACCCTTTCAACCAGCCACACATAACTTACAGTGGCAGGTTCTGGGGCCTCATCCCTCATTCATCGGGCCGGGGATACTCTAGTATTATGCTCTTCCAGGGAGGAGGAGTTTACCTCCCCTCCCAGGAACATCTAGAATGTCCCCATACTTACTCCTGAATCTGTCTCTCCAGAATCTCTGGGGAGCAGACCACCCCTGGGCACTGGGACACAGGAGTACCTTGGTCACACCTACCCCCTGGCTCTCAGTGCCTCAGTTTATCCATATGTAAAACTCGGGCTGCATCAGCCCCTTCTCACATTACAGAGATTTGGAAAATGTTAATATGAAAGCACTGGCTGCTCTTTGGAGAAAGGGGCTCTATTTTCATGATTTTGTCCTCTAGCTCCCTGCCCGCCACCTCCCTGGAAACTTCTGGAATGTGCTGCATAGGCCATACTAGAGAGGGGAACCCAGGGAAGTGTGGGGGTCAGGAAGCGAACCGTCTGAGGCCTGGGAACATTCAAACACAGGCAATGGTTTCGTCCAAGTGCCTTTAGTTCAAAGGGCCACTGATTAAGGTAGGGTCCTTGAGCCAGAAAATCCAAGAATGCCCAGCTTTGGCCCTGGGGAGGTCAGCTGGAGGAAGGGACCCTTCAGAAATTCGGGGAGGCCTGTAGAAAGGGCCTCCAGGTGTGGGCCACCCTGGGCACCAGGCCAAGCTGCTCGACCTGCAGCCGCGTAGGCCTGTAGCCATTGAGGTTGCTGTAGAGAGCGAACAGGCCATCATGGGGCCTCGGGGAGAAGTGGGCCTGTGAGGTCAGGGCCCTCCAAGGGCCATGATAGGGCTGGAACCTAGGGGCCAGAGGTGGGTTTGGGACCAGGGGGCTGCCGGGCCCCGAGGACGTGGACAGACTCCGGTTCTGGGGGTTGCTGCCTGTCGACAGGCTGCTGAAGGGGTTGGAGGACGTGCCGTCGCTGGTGGAGCAGCTACTGCCACTGAGGCGGCCGGGTCGGGGGCCGGGGGCTGCTCTGGGCTGGAGGGGTGCGGCCGGCCTGGGCGACTTGAGGCCCATCACGGGCTTGGAGGAGGCGTAGAGGTGGCAGAACTCCTCGTCAAACAGCTCCACTGCCTGGCCCGTGAACTTGGAGAGGATGTTTCTGTGCACATGCCCACAGAGCCAGGTGAAGCTGGAGGCGAGAGGAGAGAGAGTGAGGGCTGGGGATGGGGAGGGCTTGGGCACCCTGCGCCCGAAGGACCACTAACGCGTGCCCACCGCTTCTCCGCGCCGGCTGCTTCCACCCAGGCCCAAACCCTCCCCTCCCACAGATGGGAGAACTGAAGCTCAGAGACCAGCAAGTGTTTGCAGGGGAGTAGCTAAGATGCAGAGTGAATCTGGGCCTCCGGTCAGTGTTCCTTCCTGGTGCGCAGATTATGGCCCCTTAGAAGATCCCTGTGGAGGCCCAAAGGGGCCGAGCGCCAGTGTCCCCAATTCTGTGCTGATGTGAGTCACCAGCTGCTGGGGCCTTAGCGGCTCCACCTGTGACAGGTGTGACACCTGCCTCTTCTAACCAAATAGGTTAGCAGTCTGGGGCTGCTCCTTGGAAGGAAGGGCTGTATTTCCATGAAAAGCTGAAGGGTGTAGCCCAGTTTTCAGGCAAATGGGCCGGAAGGGGTGCGAGTGGGGGGAAGACTCCTGTGCTCTTTGGGGGATGGAAAGGAGAACACAGGGGTGAGCCCACAGGATGGGAAAGATGCCGCATCAGTGGGCTTGCCCAGACACCCACGGGAGGCCGCCCTTAAGCAGAGGCCTTGGCCTTCTCTCCATTTACACATTTTAAATGGAAACAAAATGTTCAAGGCATTTGTGTGTTACCTTTTATGATTCCCTAATTTAAACAGATTCCTTTCTATCTCTAATGGGAAACTCCCCTCATCACCCCACTCCCCGCAAAAAAGCCTGGTGGCAGCACAGGAGACCCACCAAGAACATCATTTGAGAGATTCCTGGGTCCCTAATACTGTGGACCTAGGCGTGGGGAGCAATGAGGACAGCATGGTCAGAGGGGGACAGGGTCACTGTGGGGGACAGAAAGGACCCAACCAAGAGTCTCAGCCTCCAGCCCCCAGCCCCCAGCCCCCAGCCCGCGTGTCTTGCCACCAAAAGGCGGACCCAGCTTCTGGAGTCCCCTGCTCTGTGAGGCAGGGCAGGGCCCACGCAAGGCCGGAGCAATCCTGGGAAGAGCAGTGAGGCTTTGTTTAAACCTCACCTCCTGCCCAGGAGCCACCCATGCACCCCAGAGAGGTGAGCAGCTGATACCGTGCCTCTGGCCAACCAGGTGATGGGGAAGGCAGCAAACTCTGGGACAGCCGGACTCTTGGCTACACGAAGAAATCAATCGCCCTGTGTTCTTTGGAATCAGGCTAGATTAGAACAAGCAACTGCATGCTTTCTTAACAAAGCAGGTCTAGGGGACTTCCCTGGCGGTCCAGTGGTTGAGACACCCTGTACTTCCACTCCAGGGGTCATGGGTTCAATCCTTGGTCAGGGAACTAGGATCCCTCCCGCCACATGGCCCCCCACCCAAAAAAAAGGCAGGTCCAAAGGTGCCCTGGCAGTGTTTCAGGCCCCCATGCACCCTCTGTGCCCCTGTGCCCCTTGTGTATCCCTGCACCACCTGAGTGCCATCCCCTGACCCTGCTCGCTGCTCATGGGTTTCCCTCCTCTACACCCCACATGTCCATTCATCCTGTGCTCTAGCTTTTACACTTTCTTTTATCACCACCCATGGTAAGAATTACATTTTATTTTTATTGTTTTTTTGGCCCTTAAGTACAGATAGTTGATTTAATCATAATTTTTGGCTCAAGACCCACTCTCATCATTGATCTATTAATGGCCCATTTACATTTCTGCAGCTTTATTTTATTTTTTGGCCACGCCAAGCGGCTTGTGGGATCTTAGTTCCCCGGCCAGGGATTGAACCCGGGCTCTTGGCAGTGAAAGTGCAGAGTCCTAACCACTGGACCACCAGGGAAATCCCTTTACTTAGTTATTTTAAATAATCTAATAAGCACCTATGAACCCATCACCTAAAATAAAAAGCTAGCATTGACAATAACCAGCATCTAATCACATGGTCCCTCCTAGGAACCCATCCAGTTTCCCCCAAATAGAGGAAGTCATCACCCAGAAGCCTGTGTCATGGTTCCCAAACTTTCCTTTTTCTATAGTAAGAAAAAGTTTTCTATACTCTTGAAAGTACCGTCAGCCCTCCATATACTCGAGTTCCGCATCCGACGATTCAACCAACCACAGATGGAAAATATTCAGAAAAAAATTTTCCAGAAAGTTTCAAAAGGCAAGACTTGAATTTGCCCCATTGGCAGCTCTTTACATAGTATTTACGTTGTATTAGGTATTATAAGTAATCTAGAGATGATTTAAAGTATTCAGGAGGATATGGGTAAGTTATATGCAAATATTACACCATTTTATATAAGGCACTCGAGCATCCTCAGATTTTGGTATCTAAATCCCCCACAGATGCGGAGGAACAACTGTAAATATTTCTATTTTCGTTGTTTTTAACATATATCTTTGGGGATTAATCTTTGGGGATTTTTTTTCACTTCAGCATTGCAGTTTATCCATGTTATCTCTTGTTGCTGTACTTCACTTGTCTTTGACTGTTGTATGATATTCCACTGGGGGCTATATCATGGTTTATTCATACATTCTCTCATTGAGAGGCATCTGGGTTGTTCCCATGGTTCTCCTGTTGTGACCAGTGCTTCTGTAAACACTCTTATACCCGTCTTCCACTGCCCTGCGGACCCGTTTCTCTTGGAAATACACCTAGGAGTGGAATTGCTGGATAAAGCTAGGTGAATGTTCAGCTTTAGAGAAAATGCCACACTCTTTCCAAAGTCACTGTACCGATTTGCAATCCCATCAGCAGTGTAGAGATTTGTAAATGCACTCTTTGTACTGTCAGGCTTCTTACTGGCTGGGCAGAAGTTTGTTCAGCTTGTTCTGTAAGATGCTATGGAAAAACCTAAATGAACTTTTTGGCCAACCCAATTTTTTTTTTTTTTTTTTTTTTTGCTGAATAGGTATAAAATGGTTAACTCATTCTAGCCTTGATTTGCATTTTGCTGGTCACTGAGGATGCTGAACATCTTTTCGTGTGTTTCCTCTCCGTGAAACGCCTGCTCTCACCTCCCCCACCCCCACCCCACACTTTCATTGTTCTGTTTCTTTTGTGGTTTGTGGGAGTTCATTGTGATTCTTGACACTAATCTTGTCAGGGCATCATGAAAACCTGCTCCCAGTCTGTAATCTGACTTTTCACATTCTTTGAGCTGTCTTTGAGGGAACCAGAGTTCTTAATTGTAATACAGTCAGATTTAGCAATCTTTTACAGTTAATGCTTTTTTGTGTTCTGTTTAACACAGAGGGGGGGCTATGTTATGGCACCTAATCCTTATCCTAAGGTCTAAAAGACATTCGTCTATATTTTCTACTAAGAGTCTTAAAATTTGTTTTTGACACTTAAGTTCTTTTAATCTATTAGGAGGTGATTTTGTGTGTGTGCACCGCATGTGTGAGTGTGTATGTGTGAAGTAGAATCCAACTTCTCACATGGAGCATTTTTTTTTCCGGTTTCACCTTTCCCCACTGCTCTGACATGCCCTGTCATGTGGGAATCTGTGTTTGGGCTTTCTGTTCTGTTCCATTTGTCACTTTGTGTGTGTCCTTCACCCAATGCCACATTGTCTTGGTTACCACAGCTCCATCTGCAAGGGCAAGTCCGCCCTGCCTGTTCTTCTTCAGACTCATCTTGGCTGTTCTTGGAGAAATACATCTTATTGAGACACTGTAACCTCCTCACAGACACAGATACGTACATAACCTCACAACAAGCTCCAGAACATCCTTTACCTCGGTGCTCTGATTACTTTTGTTCTGTCCTATTTCATTTTTGAAGAATTCTGGGGATCAGCCACTAAATCAATTTCATAGACAGGGATGCACAGTTTCAAAAGTTGTATTCCTCTAGCCATACTGGATGGCCAGGACCTAACATGAACATCCATTCATTCAACAAATATTTATGGTCATGTATAAACATACCGGCACTGTATTAACTGTACTTCCTGCCAGGAAGCAATAGAAAAGAAAAGAGACCCAGCTCAGGCCCCGACGTCATCTTTCTTAAATCTTGGCTAAACAAGTTCACAGGAAAGGTCTCTAGGGAATGGTCTGGAAGCTGCCTCCGGCAAGATGAGTTAGCAGGGTAAGGACAACAGGATTGAGCTGTCCAGCAAAGGGAATAAACGGCAAGTGTAAAGACCCTGAGGCCTGAAAGACCTGGGGAGAGGCCAGTGTGGCTGCAACACAGAGGAGGGGAGGAAGAGCTCTGCTAGGACAGGGGCCGCGGTAAGAAGGTGGGTTTCTTTCCCCCCAGGAGCAGTGACATGCATCGAAGGATTTTAAGGATGGAAGTGATTTGATCTTGTTTGTGTTTAAAAATCTTTCTGTTTCTGGTAAAGCCCAGGGTGGCAGCAGGGGTCAGGACAGGAATGGACTCAGGAGCCCGTTGGAAGGCCATGCTGATATCATGCCGTCGCTCATGCTGTTGCAGCTGCCTGATTTTGCACCTCGCCCCCGCCCCAAACTTCTTCATCCTCCAAGCCTCAATCCAGCCTCCTGGACCTGCCGGCAGAAGTGGGAGCTCCCTCCTGGCTGACCCCAGAGCACTTTCTTAGCTCATGCTGATCTTAGAGCACACACCATACCGCACCCTGTGGTCATTCATCTACATTTCCTAAGGAGAGAGAGGAGTTCTGTGTCCCCAGCATGTGGCACAGCCCTGTGCTGGTGAGACCCTCAACAAGAGCTGAAATGTTGAAATGCACACCCTCCCCACTCCCACCCCCGCGACTCAGCCAGAGAAATGGACAGAGCCCTTCAGTTTGGGAAAACTGTGTGCAACCAGAGGGAGGGGCCCAGAGACAGGTGGACTGAAAGGATGGGGTGAAGGCTTTTCTGATTGATCTTTTGTTTTTATTGGAAACAGCTCTAAGGGTCCCAGGGAAAAGGATCCTCTGAAAGGCTGGCAAACAGATCACCTTTGAATGTTGAGAGCAAAAACATTATAGTTGTCCTGCCCTCCCTCCAGAAGCTGGATTCTCCACAGTTCCCAGGAATGGCCCGGCATGTCTTCAAGCCCACTGCCACCCTCCTCCTGGTACCTCCCATATCAAGCCCGACCTGGCCTCGGCAGGCACTAACGAGCTGGAGATCCTAGTCAAGGAAGCTGGTGACCCTGACCCAATCACCTAGCCTCTCTGTGCCTCAGTTCCCATCTGTCATTTAGAAGAATAATGCCTCCCTCAAAATGTCACGAGGATTAAGGGACTTCCCTGGCTGTCCAGTGGTTAGGACTCTGCACTTCCACTGCAGGGGGCATGGGTTTGCTCCCTGGTTGGGGAGCTAAGATCCCGCATGCCATGTGGCAAGCCAAAAAAAAAAGAAGTCACGAAGATTAAATCCTTACTAAAGGTCTGATCGCACCTGGCCCAGGGCCTGGCACAAAGCTCAGCAAGGTGGTTATGCTTCCTTCTGCCCCTTCCAAGGGCAAGGCCACCCCTGCATGATGAGCTCAAGGGCAAATACAAATGAAACCTGAGAGAGTTAATTCTCCTTATTGAAAATAAGAGGAGAGGCTTCCCCCCTCTTCATCTCCTTTCAGAATTTCTTTCTCTGTCCTTTTCAAATGTATGGAAATCTTTGTAATGGCTAAGTAAGCCACTTGCCAGTCGCACAACTGGTTGCTCAAAGATGGGGAAGGGGAAGTGACCGCTTAGTGGTGGAGGGGCTGTGGATGTGTCATCCCCACGTCTGTGTATGCCACTCTGACAAAAGACGTTATTTTGAGCTGAAGGAATTTGAGAAGCAGGTGCAGGAAGGACTCTCTGGCCTCCCCCTTCTCCCTGAAGCCAGTCACAAGGCCCTCATGTGAGAGATGCCCTCCCTGTACCCAAAGGAAAGGAGCATCCTTATCTCCAAGGGCAGGGGGACTCAGAGGGATCCGAATGGACCAGCCTTGCTCTGTTTCCCCCAGTAACTACCCTTAGCTCTTCCCTTTCGTCCTATCACGTTTTACCGTGGCTGTCCGTTCTTCATCCAACCTCATATAAAAACACTAAGGTTTAACCATTTCTTTGGGTCTTCATTTCCTTTTGAAGGCTCCTGTGTCACGTAAAACTTGTATTAAATAGACTTGTCTGCTTTTCTCCTGTTCATCTCTCTCTCACCAGTCCATTTTACAGGGCCCCAGCCAGAGAACCGAGAAGGATATTAGAAAAAAGTGTTTCCTGGGACTTCCCTGGTGGTCCAGTGGTGGCACGGGACCACTGCGCTTCCACTGCAGGGAGCACGGGTTCGATCCCTGGTCAGGGAACTAAGGTCCCACAAGCTGTGTAGCTGAAAAAGAAAAGAGTTCTTCCTCCCCGTACAATGGGTGCGTGGTTTCTTTGGGGGCAATGGAAGTGTTTGGAGCTAGATAGTGGTGATGGTTGCACACACTGTGACTTTACTACGTGCCTCTGAATTGTACATTTTAAATGGTTAATTTATGTTATCGTGAATTTCACCTAATAAAAAAGAGAGCGAGAATTCCTCTGCTTTGACTGACCCCTCCCTCCAGGCTTGGCTCCTGGGGTCTGGGGCAACTGCCCAGGCCCGGCCCTCACCCTTGCCCTCCAGGTGGTGAACTCGGTCTAGTGGTGCTTGGTCAAGGTCAGAGGTCAAGGTCAGAGGCCTGATGTAGGGTTTTAGGCTGAGCTCCTGCCCTGAGCTTTATGTGCTTGCTGCCCAGAGGCCTTTGTCCCTCTCTAGGGAAAGAACAAAAGGCTGATAAGGTGGCTTTGGCCACTTGGGGAGGGGAGTTCAGCCCCACCTCAGCGTCTTACAAACAACCAAGGGCTGGAGACAGGGCCTGAGAATCAGAAGCAGGGGGGCTCCTTTTCCACAGGTGCCCCCGGATGGAGCAGAGGATGAGGGGAGAGGCTGTGGGTGGAAACAGACGTGGGCTCAGTGGCCCCAGGACACTGGAGGTGTCCCCTCTGGGCTGCCTCGTCCCTGAGCCCCCTCCCTGCACACTAGTTGTAAAACCTCAGCTCTTCCCCTCGCAGAGGGACAGTGCCTCCCAGCTTCCTTTACTGCAGCCTGTGAGGTGGAGGCCACAGGCCCTTCACACAGCTGAGGAGAACAGGCTCAGGAAGAGGTGGAAATGGGGAGCCAGAGAGGGGCACCCTGGCGCCATCCCAGGCCCCCTTCCCTCCCCTGGGTTTGTTATCGGTTACCCGCCTAGTTCGAGCAGAGCTGCAGGAGGGAGCCCCATCCTGTTCCATGCCTGCAGCAGGCCTGGTCTGTATCTACTAGGTCTCTACATAGCTGGTGAGCGAATGAAGGAACAGAGAGGTGCAGTGACTTGCCCGAGGTCATCCAGCCAGGAAGCTGCAGAGCTGGGAACTGAACTTAGCTTATCTATCTTCTAGGCTGGGCTGCTGCCACTTCCCGTCCCTAGTGCCAGCCTGAGGTCCCATGAAATTTGGAGACACTTCTGACAGGGAAGTGGAGGAGGGGCCAGGAAGCTGGTGGTCAGGGGCCACAGAGGGTGACGCTTGTAATCTTATCTAGGACATGGTGACAGCTCAGAAAGCCCTGGCAATTCTGAAGTGAGAGGAGGGCTGTCTCGGTGCTCTCCAGCCCTCTCGGGGCCCACACACCCTCTCCCCCAGCCAACGGGGCGTCGCCCAGGCCTGCTCTGCTGGGCAGCCCTTCACGACCAGCGTCTTCTCAGCCCACACCCTTTCAAGTCTTGCCTATTACGTGTCCCTTCCCTTGGGGCTTTGGCTGGCTGATAGCAACCGCTTACTGAGCACCTACTGTGTGCTGGGAGCTACACTAGGCTTTGCAAATTTTATCTCGTTGAGTCTTAACAATAGTCTGCAAGGGGAAGTATTGTTATCCCCATTTTACGGATGAGAAAAGTGATGCTAAAAAGAATTGCACACTTTAAATGGGTGAAGTATCTGACATGTGAATTACATCTCCATACATTCACTATATTAAAATAACCAAACATTTTAAAAATAAAATGGGGCCCCCATACACAACCAAACAAATCACATGGCTTTAGAATCACACCTGAGAGATCTGAGGAGGGAAACAGGATTTTATGTCCTATTGCCACGCAAAGGGAAACCAAGGCACTTGGAAGTGTCTCCCTACCCCGAAGTCCTCCCAGGAAGGGCCCAGATTTTCCCCTTTCACGCAGGCTGGTCCTGCCTCCAGCCTCGTGTATATGATGAGCCCCCAGCTCCCCCAGGGCGTTGCCGGTGGGCCTGTGGGCCTTGGCCTCCGCAAAGCCCCGACAGAAGGTGAAGCGCAGCGCTCACCTGTACGATCCGCACAGGACGTATCTCCAGTCCGAGATGATGAACTTGTCCTGGATTTGGCCGGCGAACTTCCTGCCTGACTTGGCGCAGTACACCTCTCCTTCCACGCTCCGGATGGAAACGTTCTGTTGCAAGGGAAGTCAAGGTATCCTCGCTAATTGTGTACCCAGAGACACACACTTGCCTAAGAAAACATCTGGAAGGATGCTTGCCAAGAGTAGAAGGGTTATTGCTAGCTGGTGAGATTGTGGGCCATTGTTATGTTTTCCTTGGCTGAATTTTCTAAATTTTCTTCAATGTCCTGACATTATTTGAGTAATGGGGGAAAAACAAAAAGAAGAAAAGAAAAGAAAGG
This sequence comes from Lagenorhynchus albirostris, assembly GCF_949774975.1. Lineage (NCBI taxonomy): Eukaryota > Metazoa > Chordata > Mammalia > Artiodactyla > Delphinidae > Lagenorhynchus > Lagenorhynchus albirostris. The sequence continues at coordinate 66,324,149 of NC_083111.1, read as the reverse complement.
GGAGATGGTAGAATTCAAACAAAGCAGAAAGTAGAAGGAAGATGCGGGCCTGGTGTCCACAGAGCCCTCAGTCCAGGCTCCCATGGCCCACAGAGGCCTGGCAGGCCCAGCCTCACCCTGTAAGTGGCTTTAGTGACATGAGTCCCTGACTCCAGGCTGGTCAGAGGGAAGGCCCAGTGCAATCAGAGGGGGCGGCTTTGTGGAGACCTCAATGGACCCTAGATTGCTGTAAGAAAAGGTGTGGCCACAACTCAATTTGTGGCCCTGTTTGTCCCTTTCCTCCCCAGTGGCACCCGCCGCTCCAGCCCTCAAGCCAGCACCCCTGGAAGCTGAAGAAATGAAAGGCAGGTGAGGCAGGGGGCTGTCAGAGGCCAGCGGGACGCTTCTGGTGCCGAGAATGCCTGCTGGTAGCTGGACGGGCTCTGGGAAGGGGTTGCCCAGCGCCTCCAACCACTCCTTCCAGCCTCTCCACAAGCTCTGGGGGTGGCGGGAACAGGGCCACGTCCCACTGTCCCTTGGTGCAGCGGGTGTGGGCCACGAGGACAAGGCCCGCACTGACTCTGGACCTGTTTCGATGGCCTCATGCTGAGGCCGTGTGATCCACGTTACGTCAAGCAGACCCAGCAGTCGGGGACCTGAGGCCTGTGGCGACCGGAGGTGCCTGGACTCAGCTGCATCCCGGTCAGTGTGGAGGGGGAGGGAAGGAGGAAGGTGGGGAGGTTGGGGTCTCCCGGGGCTGACCTGCCTGAGCTGGGGGGCAGTCACCAAGGAAACCACCTGTCAGCTGTTCAGCTGGGTCTGCTTGTGAAAGCTGTGGGCGGTTTCACGTTAGAGCTTGAATTAGCTGCCCCAAATTTGCCGTGACTAAGTGAACCCTCATCTCTGGGTTTCCCTTCTCCTTGCTGGAAGAAGGAAGTGAGGAGTTCGGTTAAGTCCAAGAGGATCAGCATCCTGTTGGGGCCATGGAGCCCTAAAGATGCATCCCACAGGTCCTGGATGTCTCACTGCCCCAGAAGTGCACCCACCGGGTCTCCTCAGCTGAGAGGAGAAAAGGCAGAGGTCGGGCCCCTTTATCCTTCCCAGCCCCCAGTGGAGCTGTGTGAGGTCAAAGGGCTATGAGCGGGAATGATGGAAATCTCTTCCAGGCCAGGTCCTAAAAACATCCCTCAGAATCCTCCCTCCCTCTCTCTCCCTGTCACTATGTCTCGGGGGCCGTGTATTCCTTGTGGTGCAGCTACAAGGTGAGGGAGGGCCGTCTGAACTGGACTTTGAACAAGAAAGGAATGTGTGTTAAGCCATTGAGATGGAGGCATGCGTTACCACAGCGTAGCCTATTCTAACACAAAATACCTTTTACACTGTCACGGGACCCTACCTTGAGGTGACTGTCAGAGATCTGGGCTTTGTCACACATCTCCCGGAAGAGCTTCACGCCTCCCTGGTCCAGGAGCACACAGACGAACACCCCGCGCTTGTTGGCCGCCTCTAGGATGTCACAGAAGATCTCCACGTCTGTGAACACATCCATCAGGATGGCCAGGACCTGGGCCAGGGCAGAGGGGTCGGACACCAGAGAGTCAGGGCCAGGTGCTGACTTCTTTCAGACAAAACCCCTCAGTCCCAGCCGGCCTGGGAGAGCTGTTCCCTTTGCTGCTGCGCTGGAGCGGGGAGGGTCTGACAGGGCAGGACTCAAGGAGGGGCGCAGAGCTGCAGTGTGGGCCCTGCCTCTGTCCTGACGTCATCTTTCCAGCCCCACCACAGATCCTCTGGCCTCTCCACCCACTGCTGGCATGGAGAGTGCAGAGGAGAAAGGGGAGATGAGCAAAAAGATGAGGCGGGGGTGGGGTGGGGGGGAGATGAGGCCAAGGGGAGGTGGCCTGGCAGGGTCACAGGAGAGGGACAGATTTAAAGTCACAGGTTCTCAAACATTTGGAGCTTTAAGACGCTCTAGGGCCACTGGCTTTCAAATGTTTTTAAGCCGTGGAATCCTCGCCTCAAACGAAATCCCTGTGGAGACCCCAGGGGATATAAACTAGACTAGGCTGAGCTGCCCCAGTGGGATGGAGAAGGGAGTCCAGCTCAGCCAGCAGGTACTGCATCCTCCATCATAGCAGAAACTTGGGGGGTGGGGGGCCCTAGATAGCCAACAACGGGGAGAGACGTGTGTGTTCCTGCCTGCCAGGCACCCCTCCTTCCTGCCAACAGCACCCCGAGCTCACTTTATTTTATTTTTGGCCTACACCGTGCGACTTGTGGGATCTTAGTTCCCCAGCCAGGGATAGACCCCGGGCCCCCTGCAGCGGAAGCGCCCATTCCTAACCACTGGACCGCCAGGGAACACCCCCAAGCTCACTTGAAGGAATTACCTCTGCTCCACCATGCATGTGCTTTGGGTGGGGTTACTGCCGTGCCCTGGATTGGGTGTGGGGGAGGCACACTGAAGCCAGACCACTGGCCACAGGGATTGGCCTAAAGGTGGTCACATGACATGTTATCCTCATGGGAGTCAGCCCAGGACTATTGCTGGGACTCCTGGGGAAAGGAGGCATTCCTTCTACCGGGATTGCTTAGCTAGTAGATTATAAACTACAGCTGCTGGCAGCCATCTTGCCCCATGTGGGGACAGCTTGCCTGAAAGCAAAGCCGGATCTGGAGAAACCAGGGCTAAGAGGTGGAGACAGATGCCCAGCAGCATCCTTTCGACATCTGATTTCAGTTACCCCTGAAGCCAATCCTACGCTTGACTTGTCCACTGAGGATGTCAATGCATGGTCCCCTTCTTAAGCTTTTTGGGGTTACTTTCTGTGATGTTGTGACTTACAATAAGAAATGTATATTTGGTCTTCATATCAGTTTCTGGCACAGAGCTCCTAATACCCTGGGAATTTCCAACCTGATGAGAGCTGAGAGCAATAAAGGGGTCTTTTGGTATGTTAATGAGGAGACTTTCAGACCCAAGGGCATTGGCACTTAAGGATGTGGAGCTCTTTGCCAGGAGGACCAACCTTGTGATCAGAGGGTTGGAACTTTGAGTCTAACCCCACAGCCTCTGGTGGAGAAGGGAGGAGCTGGAGGTTGATCAGTCACCAATGGCCAATGATTTGATCAATCATGCCTATGTAATGAAGCTCCATAAACATCCAGAAGGAGAGGGTTCAGAAAGCATCTCGTTGTCGGACACGTGAGGGTTTAGGGAGATTGGTGCACTCAGAGAGATGCGCTATGCATCTCTTCCCTCTGGCCGTTCCTGAGTTATATCCTTTTATAATAAGCTGGTACTCTATTAAGGAAAAAGTTTCTCTGCTCTCAGCCACTCTAGCAAATTGATCAAACCCAAGGAGGGTGTTGTTGGAATCTCTAATCCGTCGCTAGTTGGTCAGAAGCACAGGTGACAATCTCGGCTTGCGATTGGCATGAGTTGAGTTGTAGGACACCCAGCTGATGTCCAAGAATTGCTTGGTGCTGTGGGAAAGGCTCCCACACAGTGGAATGGAACAGAACTAGAACTCTTTGTCACTCAATCAAAAGTCCTTCCTAGTACCTAAATTGTGGTGTGTTGAGAAGTGGATTATTAGGCAGCCAGTAAAAATGATCATTATAATGGTTACATAGAAACTATAGGACTTCCCTGGTGGTGCAGTGGTTAAGAATCTGCCTGCCAATGCAGGGGACACAGGTTCGAGCCCTGGTCCAGGAAGATCCCACATGCCGCGGAGCAACTAAGCCCGGGCGCCATAACTACTGAGCCTGCGTGGCACAACTACTGAAGCCCGTGCGCCACAACTACTGAAGCCTGCACACCTAGAGCCCATGCTCCGCAACAAGAGAAGCCACCGCAATGAGAAGCCCTCGAACCACAATGAAGAGTAACCCCTACTCGCTGCATCTAGAGAAAGCCCACGCACAGTAACGAAGACCCAACGCAGCCAAAAATAAATAAATTAATTAAAAAAAAAAGAAACTATAAATCACGGTGAAATGTTAAAGTAAAACTTGCTGTTTAATATATGCTCAACAAATGTGCATTAACAGTTAATGAATTAAGTGAAAAAAAAAACCAAAGCACGAAATGATAGCATGTCCATCATTATTGCCAGCAAGGGAAGGTGGTGTATGGATAGATGAGTGCAAAGCAAAAACTAACAGTCATATTTGGATGGGGGACTATGGCGATCTTTTCTTCAACATTACCGGTAATAATAACGTTCAACCACTTTTCTACTAATTACAATAAATTTTTTTGACCATCCACATCTGGGAAGTAGCAAGGACAAGAAGAGTGTCATGGAGGCAGGTGAAGGAGATGGCTGGTACCCACTTGGGGCTGACTTTCTGCTCAGCTGATGTGGGTGTCTGGACCGGGGACGGAACTGCGAAGAAATTGCTCACCCTCGGCTAGAGGTCACTAGAGCTAGAGCTGCTCTAGTAGTGAGGCCCCTGATCCTTTAGAGCCATGGCCCTGTTAACACACAATTAGGTATATGTGCATATTGAAGCTTATGGCACCAATAAGTTCCTCTCTCCTGAAAGATAAATGCCTCCTCATCCAAGGTATTGGCAAAAGAGACAATGCTCTCTCCCCAGCAGGTCAGTAAATCCTCCCAGTTGTGTTCCAGTGAGTCTTCGTTGGCAGAGACAGGGCTGGTAAGCAGGTGACCGATTGACAGAAAAGGGGAGAGGTTTGCAAAAAACCCAGCGTCCTGACTTAAGCGATGCTTGGAAGGACAGGCTCATGATAGCTAGGTTTATCTTGTTTGCCTCCTTTTGGGATTGCCTCCCAGCTGGATCGATTCAAGGCCAATAACTTCTTGCATCCCCTACGTGGGCGTCCTACCTCGCAGGGTGTAGTGTGTTGATCAATCAGGTCCCAAAAGATATGTCCGCATCCTAACCACCAGAACCGTGGATGTGACCTCATTTGGAAAAAAGGTCTTTGCAGATGTAATTAAGATTCTCAAGATGAGATCATCCTGGGCTTTCTGGTGAACGCTGAGTCTAATGACAAGTGTTCTTATAAAAGGCCCTCAGAGGAGAGACAGGGAGAAGAGGGTAAGGCCATGTGAGGACGGAAGCAGAGACTGGACTTCTGTAGGCACAAGCCAAGAATCACCTGAGCCACCAGCAGCTGGGAGAGGAGGGAAGGATCCTCCCCTAGAGTTTCTCGAGGGAGTATGGCCCAGCTGACACTTTGATTTTGGACTTCTGGCCTCCAGAACTGTGAAAGAATACTTATCTGTGTTTTGTTTTGCTTTAAGGGGTTTTTTTTGATAAATTTATTTTATTTTATTTTTGGCTGCGTTGGGTCTTCGTTGCTGTGTGCGGGCTTTCTCTAGTTGTGGCGAGCGGGGGCTACTCTTCATTGTGGTGCACATGCTTCTCATTGCGGTGGCTTCTCTTGTTGCGGAGCACGGGCTCTAGGCGTGTGGATTTCAGTAGTTGCAGCACGTTGGCTTCAGCAGTGGTGGCTCCCGGGCTTCAGAGCGCAGGCTCAGCAGTTGTGGCACGCGGACTTAGTTGCTCCGCGGCATGTGGGATCTTCCCAGACCAGGGCTCGAACCCGTGTCCCCTGCATTGGCAGGCGGATTCTTAACCACTGTGCCATGAGGGAAGCCCTTATCTGTTGTTTTGAGCCACGAAATGTGTGATAATTTGTTACGGCAGCCCTAGGAAACTAATACAGAGCAGTAGCACATAATCCAGGGGAAAAACGATCTGGAAGACAGGGAACTTTAGCTCCAGCTGTGGCGCTAGTGGAGGCTAGCTGAGTGCCTTCGGACAACTCACTTACCATCTCTGGGCCTCAGTTTCTTTACCTATAAAACATTGCACGATAGAAGAGCATTAGCTGTCATGTAAGTTGGGTCTAACCGTAAGCCCAGGTAATATAAACGGAAACATATGCAGAAGTAAAGTGTGTCATTAAAATATGATTGTGATTTTTATATGCATTATTCTTGAGCAAGTGTGGATAATGTTAGAATACCAGCATGAGAGAATGTTGTTTTAATTCAGGTTATGGGAGACGGTTAAAATTAGTGCCCACACCACTATGGGCATAAAAAAGGAACAGAGTAGGGTTCTTATTAGGGCCAATCAGACGGCCCAGCCCAGAGGTGTGGGGTTGGCTGAGAACAGGAAGGAGGTACTTCCCGTGCTAAGGAAGGAAGTTGGTCTGGGAGCGCTGCCTGGCCGGCAGGCTCTGAGAATCTGGAGTTTCAGTGAGATGGCGGGGCCCAGCCAGGGGGCTGCTGGTCAACTAGCGTGATACCCACAGACAGGGGTCATCCTGCGGAGACCTCAAATCCTGGCTGAGAATCCCTCACTACCTGAGCGGCAGACGTGAGTTCCTCATGGGCTGGAAATCCTGCTGCTTTGGGAAGGGCAGGGGGCAGGAGGGGAAAGAGGATTTGGGTCCTGGTGGGACCACCAAGCATGTTGGGGCCAGTTGTTGGGGGGCACTTAGCACCCCAAGGCCCAGTTTGTGCTTCGATTGCTACTCTTCCCACTTTCTCTCCTACGTGCTGATGCTTCGTTTTTGAGCTTGCTTTTGGTGGATGAGTAATAACAGCAGCAACTCTTTCTTTCTTTCTTTTTTTTTTTTTTTTTTTTTTTTTTTTTTTGCGGTACGCGGGCCTCTCACTGTTGCGGCCTCTCCCGTTGCGGAGCACAGGCTCCGGACGCGTAGGCTCAGCGGCCATGGCTCACGGGCCCAGCCGCTCCGCGGCATGTAGGATCTTCCCGGACCGGGGCACGAACCCGTGTCCCCTGCATCAGCAGGCGGCCTCTCAACCACTGCGCCACCAGGGAAGCCCCCAGCAACTCTTTCTTGAGCACCTACTCTCAGCCGTATGTTCGTCCCCTGTAACCTTCACGGCACAGTTACCCTGGCTTCCCGGGTGAAGAGCCAGGAGTGCAGAGATGTTAAGTAACTTTCCAAAAGCTGGAATGCGAGGAGATGCCCCAGACCCCAACCCAGAGCCATGCTCCCAACTGCAGTCTACTGCAGGCCTAAGAGAAGGACTCTGATCTCTGTTTACATCAGATACAGCCTGTCCCTCCTCTGCTTGTGGGTTAGGTTGGGCCAAGTAGGGAGAGTCAAGCCCTGGGAGGGTTGGGGGACCCCAGAGCAGAACTCAAAGAGAATGTGGACAGAAGAAGGGAAGGGGGCCCAGGTGGACCCTCCCCCGTCACCTATCTGCTGACCACAGTGCGAGGGGGCCAGCAGCCCTTAAAAAGGCAGCAGTGAGAGGACCATCCCCCTGCAACCACATGTTCCCACCTGTTTGTGTCGCCTCTGGGTGTGCCTGGCGCTCCCCTCCCTCACCGCCAATCTGGAGCAGTGACAATATGCCAGCGCTGAGCCCCGCCTCCCAGAGGGGGAGAGGGACTTCCTCTAGGGAACTCCCGTGGGAAGGGAGACAGGCCAATCACAGATCCCAGGAGGATGCCGGGGGCGCAGGGAGCATCTCTGCTGGCCCTTGGGGGCCGTCCCACCCCACTCTGGCAGGACCTAGATGGGACCTGGGCCCAGAGACCCCACAGGCCTGGCAGGCTAGACCCCTCTCTCCCAGGTCTGCCCGTCCCTCAGCGGCCCTTGTCGGGGGAACAGCCGGAGACCTCGCCCTGGGGACCCTGGTGGTGTTCGAGGCCCTGGAATCCCAGTTGTCAGGCATGAGGCAGACCTGCTCGTCAGCTCCCTGGGGGCGCAGTAGGGGTGGGGGCAGGATTGTGCAGTTCCTGCTCAGACTTCTTGCTGTGTCCCATCCCTCCACCCTTGTCCCTTGTTCAGCTGCTCCCAGGGCAGGGGCTTGGCCTGAAAAGGTGGTCCTTGACACCTAGGGGTGGGGGGAGCTTCTTTGGGACCTTCTCACAGCTGCCCCCTTGGTCCTCTGCATGCTCACCCCACTCTCCCCCTACCTCCCCAGAGAACTGAATAGATTTTTCTCTGTGCAGTGAAAGGGAGAGGGAGAGGGGATCGAGCAGGGACAGGGGGCTTGCCTGCTCAAGTTCTCCACCTTTTTGATCTTGGGACCCCTTGACACTCTTAGAAGTTACTGAGGCTCCAGAGGGCTCTGGTTTCTGTGGGTCATAACTACTGAGACTTGTCAGATTAGAAACAAACAGAAAATTCTTAGTGTTTATTAGTTATTTTAAAATAACTAATATTCCTCACTTAAAACAATATTAAGCCCATTACATGTTAACATAAATAACAATTTTAAAGCAAAAATAACTATACTTTCCAAAGCAGCAGCAAAATGAGTGAGCAGAATGGCATCCTTTTACAGTTTTGCAACTCTCTGTGGTGTCTGGCTTACCAGGAGACAGCTGGTTCTCACATCGGCTCCTGTAGCAATCTGTTGTGATGTGTTGTTGGGAAGGAGATATATAAAGATAATCCGGCCTCACACAGATAAGTGGTTAGAAAGGGCAGGATCTCACAGACCCATTGGAAGGGTTTTGGAACTCTCAGGGATCCTGGACCACACTTGGAGGATGGATAATTCGTGTTTTTTGTTTTCTGTGTTTTATGACACTTTGACATCCCAGTGCCAACTGATTACTAGAGATCACAAGCACTTCGACTAGGCGCAGCCTCTGATATGCTAACCGAGCAATCCAGAGCCATGTCCCAAGCCTCCTTTATCTGACTCTCCAGCATCCAGACAGTATTTCCCTGCCCATCCTAAACCACCCCAGTGCCAGCTATGGGACAACCAGGGACCATAGGTGGCCCAGAGCCTGCTAGAATTATTCAAAGTAGCCAATCCTAAACTGTTCACCTGGCCCTGCCTCGCCACCCTGGTGCTCCCCGTGTGGCCCTGCACAGTGTGTGGTGCCTCCTGCTTCTAGGACACTGTGAGCAAAAACCTCCTCCTCCCTGACAGTCCCTTCCACGCCTCCCTACCTCCAGGTCATCCAGACCTCTCACTCCTCTAGACGTCTGTATCTGACACACCCTAGACCTGGAATTCCTTTACCTCCCTTCTCTGCCCAGCAAACTCTTACTCAGCCGTTGAGACTCAACTCAGAGGCCACCGCTTCTGTGAAGCCTGCCTTAGTCACCCTCCCGTCTGCTCCCCGGCACAAAGCGTTGCTCAAGCCCAGCACTGCCATCCACCAGTGTCCCCTCTCTTCCCACCTCTCCCCCAAGGGCAGGTGGCTGGAGGGAGGGAGGCCCCTTGTTCTGCTCTGCCATCCTGGGTTCAGGGCCTGACCAATGACTTTGGCTTTGTGAAATAAAGGGATGAGAGCATGAAGGGAAAGAGGGAGAATGCCTGCTCCTCAGGGAGCAGAAGCCGCTCCGGGAGACGCCCAGCAGGCTGGCTCCATTTGTGCCCCTGTCTTCTCTTCTTGAGGGGGCTGAAGCCACAGGAGAGGGAGAAAACAAACCCCCTGTCCTCCCTCTGTGTGGACACAGCCTACTTCCATCTACAGCCTGTGGCTGGGGATCCAGCCCCCTCTGGCATCTCTGTGGGAACAGGTCACTGGTCACTCCTGAGCCCTCTGTGTGTGTGTGTGTGTGTGTTGTTGTGTGTGTGTGTGTTGTGTATGGGAATGGTATTGCAAACTGCCTGCAGGAGTCTGACAGGTAACAAGATGGGTGAAGTTCATCATGGCCTGGGACAAGAGGGAGTGGTGGGGACTGCCGCAAAGGTGACCCACCCAAAGAGGTGACCTCAACTCAGCGCCAACAGAGCCAGGTCTTCCGACTTGCTAAGAGGAACTGGAAATTCTTACTTTCAGGTGAAATCTTCTGATTTTTAAGTGTTGTCCTAAATTTGTAACATACTGTGTTGCTAAAGCAAAGGACAGCAGCAGGCCTCAAGGCCGCAGAGGTGAAGAGAGAGAAGCCTCTCTAGGTGGGGTGGGGGAAGGGGAAGCGTTCAGCCCGGAGATTAGGACAAGCCCCAACCTGGCTTCTTTCCAGGGAGTCTCACTCACCCTTTGAGCCGCAGCAGCTGCGGCTGAGAATTTCGCCAACACCATTGGTTCCCCGCCCTCAGGCGAGCACTGAACTCCAGCAGAGACCAGAGGTAGCACACTTAAGAACAAGCCCTGGGAGCTGGAAGGGACCCCTTAGTCCAGTGTGGGATCTGGGGCCTGGGGAGGTCAAGGGACTTGCCCTGCGTTGTGCAGCCCACCCCAGGCAGTGTGGGCACTCCTGGTTGCCTGCCTGAGCCCACCTGTCAGTTCCTGATGCTGCCTTGCCAGGGAAGCATGAAATGCTGCTCTGAAGTAGCCCAGCAGCGTGAAAAGCCAATACTCCACCCCTTGTCACCTTCTATTTTATTCTCCAGAGCTCCACTCCCTCCGTCCCGTTTGAGCACAGCTTCCCCCCTCCTGGTGGCTTCTTCTGGAGCCATGAGATTACACACACTATTAGACACGGGAGGGGGTTCTGTCATGAGAGTGGGATCTCAGCAGAAAATGAGCTTAAATATCAATTTGCCCATTTTTGAATTCTTTTAAGTGGAACAAACTAAATAATTTTAGTGATGAGAGAGACCCTTTGCAGATGACACTGAGTCCTTTCCTTGGGGTCCACTCTCACCCCTGCCCCTGCAGCTTCAGGAGGTGGAGGGGCACCTGTACCCCTGTGCTGAATGGTCATTTTGTGCACCTGGGTAGAATGATCTGGGGTGCCCCCCGCCAATTCCCCGGGGGAGCAGGCAGCCCCTGTGGGCCTGCAGTTCCAGGAGCATTGGGAGAACTCCCGGCCAAATGCCAGTCCCGGTGCCTGAAATTCTGCCAGCTAAGCTCTGGCCTTGAAGGATTTTTCTTCTTCTAAAGTCACTTATTAAAATATAAACACTCTGGGGAGGGAGAAACCTCTGCTGCCGCCTCTGTCTCTGCCTGACCACAGGTTGGATTCAAGCGCTGCACTGAATTTGTGGGCAGACAGGTCTAAGCCGAGCCTGAGAGGAAACAGGGCGAGTTTGTGTCCCAGTGGAGTGGCCGCTTCATTCAGAAATACAGAAGTGAGGCACCTCGCCTAGGCTGGGGAACTCAGGAAAGGCTTCCTGAGAACGGGACTTCAGTGCTGGGTCCTGAGGAGTAGGTGTTAAGGGAAAAGCAGGGAAGGTGAGGGGGCTCCAGGCAGAGGGAACGGCATGTGCAGAGGCCTCAGGACAGAACCTGATGTGTTTGAGAATCTGCAGGTCACTCAGGACTGAGTGGCAGGGGGTGGAAGGGGAGCTGGAGAGGCCGTGAACCATGCTACGGAGTCTGCTGGTCCCGCTGGGGGCAACTGGGAGCCACTGAAGGCTCTAAGCAACGAAGGGACCAAGTTAAATTTGAAGTATAGAAAGAGTGTCTACAGCAGCTTGGAGACTAGGTGGTCGGGCTCAAGATGGAACAGGAGGGTCAGACGGGAAGCTATTGCCGGAGTTCCAGCGATGGGTGTTGGTGGCCGGGACCCAGACTGTGACAAATGGGATCAGGAAATCAATGACCTAGGGCAGGGCAGAGCGTAACATCCCTGGCTCCATCCTAAGCTCCAGTCACCTGGACTCCATCCCTTAGAGCAGGACACATCCCTCTCTCCTCTTCTCCACCAGTCCCCCCACCCCATGGCCAAGGAGACGCAGACTCCGCCATCGCTACCTGGCTGGTCCGGGTGATGCAGCGGCGGATGAGGTCCCTGATGTTGTTGCGCTTGTCCGTCTGGAAGTACACAGTGACGCTGGACTTTTCCTTCAGGTAGGGCTTCTCAGCTGAGGCCCAGGTGTGCAGCAAGGTCGGCTCGCTGCCCTCTGAGGCCACAGGGAAGTAGGTACTTGAGGCCACGGAGCAGGAATCGAGTCCCTTGGAACCTGCCGCGGCCTCTCCTGGGGGCTCCGGGGCAGAGGGGGGCTCCTTGGCCTGGGCCTGGATGTACTGGGCCTCCACCGAGGACAAGAAATCCACCTCGCCTTCCTGGCTGAGCACCCGCCAGTAGGCCTCGGGACCCCCATCCAAGAGGGCATCTGTGGCCAGCCGGGCACTCTCATTGTCACTGAAGTCAGCCCTGGCTGGCCGGACCCGCTGGCTCTTGACCTCTTCCAGGCGTTTCTGGATCTTGCCCACGTGTCTTGCCCCGCTCATGCTGCCCTGTCCCTGAGTCGTGTGGGGGGCAGCCGGCACCCGAGCTCTTCCTGATGTCAGGGGCAAGCGGGCCACACCACCCAGGAGGAGCGGGGCTCACAGCACTTCTGGAAAGCACCCACTCCTAGCACTGGTGTGCGGCCCGCATCCAGGATTACCTGCTCCAAGGTAATCCTGCCCTCCTGAGCAATGCTTCACAGGAATCATCACCCACTGCCAGGGGTTGGTTTATCTCTGAGCGACACCCGCCCTGCCCGCGGGCCAGGAGGGCTGGCTCTATCACGCCTGGGCACACTCAGCCCTGGGAGACTTCTTCTCCTCCCAGCAGCCAAAGTGAGCCAGCTTTCCAGCTTGTTGTGCAATTCTCCCAAGACCCTCAGGCCCCATTTACAAAGCAAGTAGCCTCTCCCAGCACAGTCACCGCTGTGCCTCAGGTCCCCTCCTGTGCTCCTCATTTCAGACGCCAGTTGGTTCAGAGACAGTTTCCCTGATGGGCCCCTGAGATCTGCCATCCATCCTGTGCCCATGTGAGGAGGGAAGCTGGATGCCCCCCAGGCAGCACTGTTCACCAGGCACTGCTCCTTTCTCTTGGTAACACCTCCAAGTTCCCAGCCCTCCCCATTCTCTGGAAAAGCCTTCTTTCCCATCTCTCTTCCCTTATTGTGTTTGCAGCGGTCATGCTTGAACAGAACCCCCAGAGAGGTTCCATTTCTGGGGCCGGCGCTGATCTGTTGGAAGCGACGGCTGCTTGGAATACTATCTGGAGAAGAATCTTCGGCTGTGTCCGGGCCCACGGACCGGACCGATGGGATCAGTCTGTCTTGGTGCTGGTGGGGCAGGTGGCCGCAGGCGTGTTTGAAGTAGATGAACTGCTAAGGGAGGAGCCACTTTTTCTTTCCAGGTCAGGCCATGGTCAATTCCACGTCAATGGAATGCAAAACCTAGAGCCCTGATGTTACTGAATCAGGTCTGACTGCTTGATGCGCAAAAATCAATATTCCAGAGAGAGACAAAAGTTGGTGAAAAGGAAAGCTGCCTTTAATCAGAATGCTGGCAATCTGGGGAAATGGACCCAGTGTCCCCAAAACCCACCTCCCAAAATTCTGCTCAGCCGTGGAGTTTGTAAAGGGAAAAGGGGAAGTAATCTCAGTCATTGACGTAGGGAGTCAGAGTCGTCGCCATCCCTCCCCGTGTGCAGGCTTGTCGGCTCCTTGTGATTCTCCCTTAGGTGCTCTCTTGTTCACACAGTTTGTTCGTGAGATTGCTGAAAGAAAAGCTAGGGAAGAGATCTGGTCATCGGCTGATTACTTATTCTTCATTTCTAATTTGGTCTATGGAAAGAACCAACAGATTAGACAAGGTGTGGTGTGATCAAAAGATTTGAAAGGTGTGCTAGGGCCGGAGGTGAGTAGGGCATAGGGCGCCTGGTTTGAGGTTAGTGACAGGACAAAGGGGCCTCCTGCAGAGAGCTCTTTCCTGCCCAAAGCTGCTTACACGGACTGCCTTTGATTGGGTTCTTCCAGAAACAGACTAGGATTCGAGTACAAGTAGCCAACTGGGAGGTGATCCCAAGATGCTCTGGTAGGGGAGCAGAGGAGTGAGACAGGAAGGTGAGGGGAAGCTGCTCGGGGCAGGGTACGTTAAGGAGCATGTCACCATTGTGGACATCTGGGATTTCTGAACATCTGTGGGAACGTCTGGGCTCTGGTCCTGCCGGGGACCTCCAGGAGACGGTATAGAATACATCTCAGACTTTTCCTACCCAAAGGCTGAGAAAACTGCAGAATCTATCTACCAACCCCCACTGATCGTTGGTCCAGGGCTGCTTGTGGGGCTGCATTAGTTCCCCAGCCCTACTGGCCGGTTCTGTGGGCTCGCCAAGCACAGCCCTGGAGCCCGAGAAAGCCTGCAGGCAGAGGTCACAAGTGCAAAGGACAAGCTAACGAGGTAAGAGCGGGGCCCCGACAATATCCGCTATGAGAACTATGGCAGGAAACTAGGATTGAGTGGTCTTCAGACAGCTGGCACGTGGTAAGAGCCAGATGCCTCTCCGCGGCACATCTATCTACTCTTTGGAGGACGTGCTATATATATGCTTCTGTAGCCCCACAAAAGCTGTGGAGGGAGGCTGTCTGGAAGTAGAGCAGTGTTTCTAAACGCACAGTCCAAGAAAGAGAAAGGGGATTTAAAAGGGATTTCTTCTCTTTTGAAGGATATAGAAGGAATCTAATTCAAGACCTCGGGCACCCTTCCCCTTATTCCACTTTATCTCCTTCCACAGGGCATGGACCCTTGATGGGGACAAAGCTAATACCCTCTCTGTCTTTGGTGCCCCTGGCTCCGCACGCCCTCCCTTCTGCCAGCTCCCTGCTTGTGCAGGTTGACTTCACCTCTTGCCCACATTCTCCTTGGACCTTCCCTCCTCTCCATCTCCTCTGGGTCCTCAGCCCACTCTCCAATCTGTCATCAAATCCAGTCCCCAGTCTGGTGAGGGGATAATAATCCGTGGGATTTGCGCTGGTTCCCTCCGAGGCTCAGAAGCTGTGGATGGCTTGCAGTTGCCTGGCACGTTGAGCACCAAGTCTCGAGCCTAGCCTTTGGGGCCCTGCATGTCTGTGACCTGTGTGAACATTGCAGCCTGACCTCTCCTCCACTTGGCCGTCATCGAGTCCTCCCTGCACGCTGGCTCTCTGAGCTAAGGGACACATGGAGGATGAGGCTTCGTCTCACAGATGAGGTAAGCAAGTTTCAGAGAAGTTGAGTAACTTGCCCAGCTAGTAAGTGGCAGAGCCCGACACAGTCCCTCCAAAGCCAGTGCACTTTCCACTGTGCCAAGCTTCACCCTGCCTTCCTTTCCCCGGTCCCTTTCCACTCTCAGAACAATCCAAGTCCTCTTATCAGTTCCAGAAAGTGTGTATGGGAGAAGGACAGAAGTGGGTAGAGGTTCTGGGGCTCACCTTTCACCTGGGCCTGATTCTCTTTGGTAGATGAATAAATGATGGGAGGTCCCTCTGAGACAGAGGCAGGTCTCCGTGGCCTGTGGGGGCCATTTTCACTAGTCTACTTGCACAGTAGCTATCTTTTTTTTTTTTTTTAAGACTCTTTGAGTGGAACTTTCCCCTCAAGCTGCTGGAGGAAGAAGAGCCCTGCTTCTCCTGTCCCCAGCTCCCTGCCCTTACGCAGACCCCAGGGACTCTATCAAATCCTTTAGAATAGACAGCAAATGCAGTCTCTGTGTGCTGTCCCACCTTTGCCCCCGTTCCTGCACTCCTGGCAGACGTTACTAGTTGATCATAGAACTTCTTCCCTGTAAGCTGGGAACCATCCCCTCACTGCTCTCTACGGGGCTCAAAGAGAAGTTCTCACCTAGAAGGAATCTTGGATGTACTGATGAGAAAACCGTACATCCAAGATGTACTGATGAAAAAGCTGTTGCCCAGAAAGGGAAAGTGACTGTTCTCAAAGTCACACAGCTGGCCAGTGACTGTCATCAGCGTTGGCCCTCCCCTCCTCTGCAGCCCCAGCCATGTGAAATGTCATCACTCTTGCTGGGTCTGCTGGCTGAAATAACAAATTTCTCCCCTGGGATTGCACTTCTGGACCAGGAAGTCTGGCCAGCTGTTGAGCCACATTGTCATACGTTGAGAAATCCTTATCAAAGAGCCTTTGATTCCAGGCGCTGTGGATTATGGACAACTTACTTCCCTTCTTCCATCCTGTGACCTGAAGTGTAGTCTCTCTGACTCATGAGGATACTGACAAAGAGGTAAGGAATGAGAAGCCAGTCTCCTGTTAGCAAATGAGTGGTGTTTGGGGCTTCCTGAGAATTCCATTTGTTTAGGGCCATGGTTCTCAACAGGGGGCGATTTTGCCCATCTAGGGGGGGATGTGGCGGTGTCTGGAGACATTGTTGGTTGTCACAGCTTGGAGGGGTGATGAAGCCACTGGCATCAAGTGGGTATAAGCCAGGGATGCTGCTACACCCTGCAGTACACAGGACAGCCCCCACCATAAAGAACTATCTGGCCCCAAATGTCAATAGTGCTAAGACTGAGGAACCCTGGCCTAGGGCCCGGGGAATGACTAGTGACATGACTGGCCCTCGCCCATGTAGGAGGTCCAGTCCCCTGCCTTTGCTCAGCCCGCCCCCTCAGCTGGAAGTCCTTGCTTCCCCCAACACAATTTATTCAAATCCTTCTCTGCATTCAAGATCTCTCCCGATTCCCATCTATGGGAGGGAGCCTTTCCTGACTATTCCTAAACAGCCTTAACTGCTTCTCCTCTGAGCCTACAAGGTGCTTCTAGAACTTGTCTCAGTCAGTCTTGTACTAGTGATGGGTGCACTTCCCCATCTCCCACTGCATTTAATTCCTTGAGTGGTGCAAAGTCAAAAAGCTTCCATGCCCTTGGAATCAGGCACAACTGTGTTCAGATTGTGCCTATGATAATATGTGACCTCAGGTAGGTAACTTAGAGGACCTGCCTGAACTTCACTTTTCTGTCCATATAACCACAGAACACTTTTGGAACACGTCCTAAGTACCAGGTGCTCTTCTACGTGCTCTACGTGTGTAAACTCATTCAGTCCTCACAGCAGCCCTGTGAGTAAGTGCTATTATGACCAGTTCTGTTTCATGGATGAAGGAAACTGAAACACAGAGGTTACCTGACTACCAAGTTCACTGGCCGGGAAGTGGCTGATCCAGGAGCCGCAGGCGGGTGGTCCGGTCCCTCTGGTAACCACGGTGCCTTCTGCCTCCTTGACGGGATGAGCCTCAGAGGGTGTGAGATCTAAGGGAGAAGGCCTGTGTGATGAGTGGTCCAAACTTGCCCAGTTTCTGCTCTGCTCCTCAGCCTAATACAGCACCAATATATCTTCCGGAATATTGTCGATATTATATGATACACTGCATCCTGTCACAGCCCTGCAATGTCTTTGTAAAACCGAGGCAGAGGGAGGTTAAGTAAATTCCTCAAGAGCCCAACTGCAGAGCCTGGATTGGGTTTGTCTCCAAAGACCTGGCTCCTATCTGCACCCAAATTCTGTAATTGCTGGTGTAAGTGAAAATCTCCTCCTCTAGACTGTGAGCGATTTGAGGCGGGGGACGGGACAGGTTAGGCACGACTTAGCTTCCCCAGCGCCTCTCCCACTTTGGGGCTGCACGTGGTAGGCATTCAATGAATGTTTGTTAGGTGAATAAACGGCTCAGAGCTCCTGGGGCAGAGGCCCACTTGCACAGGCAGAAGGTGCTCAGATAGGATTCCAGAGCTTGTCTGTGGGGCAGCCGGGGGCTGAGAGCCTGGGCTGTGGGCCCAGGAACCTGGAGGAACAGGGCGCCTGTTTGAGCTCCCGGAGCACCTGCCAGCCTCTCCCTACCACATCCCCATCAAGGCCTGCAGCAGCAGGAAAATTGTACGCTTGCATTACCCAGCGACCCAAGAAGTGCAATTAAGTTGAAAATTAGTTGGCATAATTAATTAGACGGGTAAATAGCTCCCTGTCAACACCAATCAATCCATTCTGCATATAATCAGCTCAGTGCAGGCAGGCCAGAGCTCAAGCAGCTGCTGCTGCTGCTGGCAGGCCAGGGCCTAGGGTGGGAGCAGAAATGGGACAGGGTGTCCAGCCAGGTACCCTAAACCCACCCCACCCCCAGGTCCTTCTACAACTGCTTTTCATGGGAGCAGCCTCCTGGCAAGTCCATCTTCGGCACCCAGCAAAGCCACAGCTTAACTCCCAGGAAGCCACAGCTGCAAAGTCCCTTTGCTCCCTCAAGTTTCCTACTTTCGAGTTCCCGGTCCATTGCTCGAGGTTTCTGACGTGCATAAAAACCACAAAGAGCTCCCTTTTCTTGGCTAATAAATTTGCAGATGCTTTTTAAAAAATTAAAGTATAACTTAGATGCAGTAAAATTTACCCTTGTTACTGTACAGCTTTATGAGTTTTGAGGAATGTGTACAGTTGTATAACTGTAACCGAGCAGGACCCTACAGGGTCTTCCTGGGACAGACCTCCCCATGTCCTCAACCTCCCTTTTGTTTGTAGAAAAACTTTAGCTTCCTAGGCCTTCCCCGAGTTCCAAAGAATAAATTTAATCAGAGAAGTGATAAAAGGCAAAAGCAAAGGAAAACAGTCAAGCAAGACAAAATAATAGTTTAGCCATTGTTTAATGGCTAAAGTCAAGGACATCTAACTCCTCCTCAAGGACTATAGAGAATATTCTGAGCCATGTCCTTTGAGCCATTTAGCAGATACTGAAACCCCCATCAGGTGGAAGGGTTAACTGTATGCTGCCCACAAGCACATAGACCCCAGACCAGTTGGAACCAGAAGGTTGATGATGTTGACTCCTGATTACCTCACCACCAACCAATCAGAAAAATGTCCACGAGCTGACCACACACCCTGCAACCCCTCTCCCTCATCCTATCGTTATTTATTTATTTATTTATTTATTTTGCGGTATGCGGGCCTCTCACTGTTGTGGCCTCTCCTGTTGCGGAGCACAGGCTCTGGATGCGCAGGCTCAGTGGCCATGGCTCACGGGCCTAGCCGCTCTGTGGCATGTGGGATCTTCCCAGACTGGGGCACGAACCTGTGTCCCCTGCATCGGCAGGTGGACTCCCAACCACTGCGCCACCAGGGAAGCCCCCACGTCCTATCTTTAAAAACCTTTCCCTGAAAGCCATTGGGGAGATCAGGTCTTATAAGCAAGCACTAGCTGCCTGGACTCCTTGCTTGGTGCCCTGCAATAAACGCTGCCCTTTCCTTCACCACAACCCAGTGTCATTGGATTGGCTTTACTGGGTGTGGGTGAGTGGACCCAAGTATGCTTCAGTAACATAACCAGCAGCATGATTAAGATCTAGAATCCTTCCATCACCACACAAAAAAATCCCCATTCCCTTCTGTAGTCAACTGCTTCCCCCACCCCCAGCCCCTGGCAACTACTGATCAGTTATCTCTCCCAAAAGTTTTACCTAGGGACTTCCCTGGTGGTCCAGTGGTTAAGACTCTGCCCTTCCACTGCAGGGGGCATGGGTTCAATCCCTGGTTGGGGAACTAAAGATCTCATGTGGTGTTGCCAAAAATAATTTAAAAATAATAATAAAATAGAGAAGTTTAAAAAACAAACATCAAAAACCTCAATATTAAAAAAAAAAAGTTTTGCCTATTCCAGAATGTCCCATAAATGGAATCATATAGCGTGAGCCTTTTGAATCTGGCTTCTTTGTCTTAGCATAATGCACTTGGGATACATTCATATTGTGGTGTGTGTCCCTGCTTAGCTACTTTTTATGGCTGAGTCATGTTTCATTGCATGCATGTACCACGTCTTGTTTATCCCTTTCCCAGGTGAAGGACATTTGGTTGTTTCTAGCTTGGGGCATTTATGAATAAAGCCACTGTAAATGCTCATATAGAGGTTTTTGTATGAACATAAGTCTTCATTTCACTTAGATAAATACCTAGGAGCAAGATTGCTGGGTCTACGGTAGGTGTATAGATAACTTTATAAGAAACTGACAAACTGTCTTCTAAGATCCTGTACCATTTTACGTGCCCACCATCCATGTAGGAGACTTCTGGTAGCCCCATATCTTTGTTACTGCACAGACTTTACAAAATGATGACATCCAGTGCTGGCGACAGCAGGGCCAGCTACATCATTTACGTGGCCCAATTCAAAATGAAAATGTGAGCCCCCTTGTTTCAAACAAAAGGAAAAAGTGCCATTAATGGTATTAAAATAGAAAGTTTTTTCCTTTCTTCTGTAGTCTTTCTCTCATCTTCTCATGGTATTTTTTTAAATTTGCTATTTAATGTTTTAAGTAAAGAAAAACTAAAATTAAAAATTATTAGCATGAACTTTGCCATTTACCATTTATTTTTATATTGTGCAACGCCATTTTTTAAAAAGACTTTTTTTCTTTCTTTATTTCTGGCCGCAGCTTGTAGGATCTTAGTTCCCTGACCAGGGATCAAACCCAGGCCCATGGCAGTGAAAGTGCTGACTCATAACCACTGGACCACCAGAGAATTCCCATGTGCAAAGCCATTATAAATGCAAATATGAGAGCTTTTAACTTGTATGTAGAATCACTGAAATTACATGGTCTGTATTTCATTTATACATGCATGTGTATTTTGTTCTTATCGGAAAGTGGAAATGCTGCAGGTGGCCAAATGATCAGAACCCGCCCAAGGTGGCCATTGGGCTGCCATGTGAATCAGGGCTCTCCCTCCGAGCTGGGCTGGGAAACTCTTCCTCTGGTTTTTTTCTTCTGAAAATAACTCTATTGGCTTTTGCTTTTGTTTTGTGACTATTATGGGTTCATTATAAAAATTTGGGGAAAACAAGCAAAAATAAATAAAATGCATTAAAATGAAAGAAAAAAATCAAACATCTTCCATAGCCACACCATTAGACATTGTAATTTTTTACATATAAATTTATTTATTTATTTATTTAATTTTGGCTGCGTTGGGTCTTCGTTGCTGTGTGCGTGGGCTTTCTCTAGTTGCGGCGAGCGGGGGCTACTCTTTGTTGTGGTGCACGGGCTCCTCATTGCGGTGGCTTGTCTTGTTGCAGAGCACGGGCTCTAGGCACGCGGGCTTCAGTAGTTGTGGCATGTGGGCTCAGTAGTTGTGGCTCGCGGGCTCTGGAGCACAGGCTCAGTAGTTGTGGTGCACGGGCTTAGTTGCTCCGCGGCATGTGGGATCTTCCTGGACCAGGGCTCGAACCCGTGACCCCTGCATTGGCAGGTGGATTCTTAGCCACTGCACTGTAATTTTTAACATTTTCTTGTGTGTTGTGGCAACAATGTAGATTAGATCCTGTAGAACCCACTGCAGTCTCCCTCTCATGTGCTTTCCCATGGCATCCGGGAAGCTCAAAACTCTTTTTCCCAGGCCTCCCAAAAGCAGAGCTCTGCATGGAACCCAAGCTCTGACAGGCAGCAGCATCCTCACATGACTTGGAAGGTTTTTCTGTAGCAGCAGCTTAAGCAGACAGGAACACTGATGCTAGTCCAAGGCGCCAGAGGTGGAGAGCGGTGGCAGCAGGAAGGCTTCCACTGGAGCAGTCCATGGTGGGACTGGGCATCTTCCCGGCTGGGTTGTTTTCTGTAGCATCCAAGTGTGGTTCCCTAGGCCTCCTGGGAATTTTGTAGTGAACTAAGTCTCTGCAACAAACCTCTTTCTACTTAACCAGTTAGAGTGGATTCTGTTGTCTGCAATGAAGAACTCAACCTTTGGGTCTCAGCTTATCTTTTATTGTCTCCTTCATAGCACTTACCAAAATATGGAATTGCCTTGTTTATATATTTGTTTACCTACTTAGTGTCTTTTAATGAGGAGGAACCAGTTCTGTCTTGTTCACCACTTTGATCCCAGTGGCTATCCCACAGCAGCATTTGGTAGCTATCTGTTGGGTGAAATAATTGGTCACCTTCTAGCACCCCTTACCCCAAGAGAGAGCAGAAACACTAGCCTCACCACTTCTGTGGACCAAGTGGGCTGTATTCCCTCTATGCGTACAACTGCTCCCCACTGCCACCAACACTTGCTGATTGCCTCTTTTTGCAGAGAAATGCAATGTTGTAGAAGATTCCCACTTGCACCCCTCTTCGTTGCTAGTGACTTAAAAAGACTATAAGGATGAATCAGCTCACTGTGGCCAGCTCCCTGCTTCCCTTCAATGAGCAAAGCCCTGCTCTGTGGTGAGTATACGTGTCTGTGTGTGATAGCTGGGGACAGATTTCTGAATAGAATAAGACCCACAGACTCAGGAGGGCAAACATTATATCATTCATTCATTCCACAAACACGTACCAAGTGCCTCCTATGCATGCATGTGCAAGGTGCTGGAAGGGATCCAGACCTCCCAATAAATGCCCCTTTGTAATCAGACTTTCTCCTTTTCGCCATCAGACTGTCACCTAAATTAGTTGAAGTCTCTAAGCTTTTAATTATGAGCCTGATAATGCAACTTTCCCATGGGGTTGTGCAATTTCAGGCACAAACCCTACGTTTGAAATACAGGTGCAGGAATAGATGTTAGTGACATGATTTGAAAGGATTACTGTGCAAGCAGCCCAGCCCCTGGATGCCTGCTGACTTCAGGCCGGAGCCACGACACCCATGAGCTCTGTGATGAAGGTGGCCTCATGGCTCTGCATCCCAGCACTGCTTGGGGTGCCAGGACATATACCGTGACCTCTGCCATTGCCATTACACCTGCTGGAACTGTGGGCAAAACCACTGCCCTGTTCCAGGTCTGGACCTGGAAGGGGCAGGCCCAGTTCCTTGTGGCCCCAGGGCTGCTGGGACCACACCTACCACCACCTGTCTCACCTGTCAGAGGGGGTGGGGTGGGAGGGCGCTGAGAGGTGAGTGCTGTAACCCTTTCCTCTCCTCTGGCTAGGGGACCTCTCTGTATGTGGAGCATGGGAGATGGACCTGAATGTGTTTCTGGCCAGTTCATGGAAAGGCCTGCTTGGTTATTGAAATCAGAGCCTGCCCATCTTTGGAACTAGGAATGAGGTCTTTGATCAGGCTAAAATTTGGGGATCTAGAAATGAACCCACTGCAGCGTCTGCCCTCAAGGAAAGACAAGCAAATACAGTAGAATGTGAGAAGCCTTTTCTGTCATCATCAAATGCTCAAGGGCCCACCATGGGCTCTGCAGAGCCTATAGCATGACCCCCACTGTGGCCATGCCTACAGTCCAGTGGGAAAGACGGCAAATGAAAAGTCATGACATTGAGCTGGGATGAGTGTTAAGGTCAGAGAAGCAAGAGCCAGGAGCGTAGAGAGCGGGGGTGGTGGGGGTGGGGTGGGGTGGTGGGGGTGGTGGGGGTGGTGGTGGGGCTGACCTAGCCTGGGGTCAGGAGGCCTGTCTGAGGTCCCGACAGGTTGGAGGCATTAGCTGGGGGAGGTGGGAGGGAATGGGTGCCCCAGGGGTGCAGGGGTTGGGTGTGTGCTGGGGGGGCACAAGAGTGGGAGGAGGTGAGCCCAGAGGTCAGACCCTGGTGGGAGGGAGCACGGCAAGAGGATTTGGGTCTTTATCTCATGGATGTGGGAGCTACAGAAGCTGTCACGCGGACAGACAGGAGGCCAGACAAGCGTTTTCTGTGACGGCTGCCTCTGGCCTCAGTGTGGCAAGAACACGGCCCCTCAGGGAACATCCTGGCAGTCAGGGGCGAGGCCCTCTTCCTCCTGGGTGCTCTGTCAGCACGGCTCAGAGCAGTGACTCTCAGAAGCTTCCAGCAACAGGCTGACTCATGCGGTGGCGGCCGCTCGCCCAGTCAAAGATGGAGCTGGAAGGGCCATGGCCTGGCGCTGCCCGGGACAGATGGCAAAGACACGCCAGCTGCTCCCTGCAGGGCGTTTCTGAGGAAAACCCCCTCCCGCCCCCCGCGCGGCCTCCGCCGCCTCCCTGAACTTGCCCAGCTGGCTGCGCCCTGGCTTCTGGCTTGTCACAGCCAGAATAACCAGATGGGACCTGTGGGCCCGCGGCCAAGCCCTGCCACGTTATCGAGTCCTGGCTGGGAGGGGGTCAGGTCTGGGAAACCTCTGCCCCCTCTCAAAGCACCGTGGGAGAATCCACACCCCAAACCGGTCCCTTCTCTCCAGCCTCCTTCCTTCCCCAGTAAGCTTTCTCCTTACTTAGCCTCTTGACTCCCTCTATATTTTCAATTTTTATCTATTGACTTTTGTAAGCAGAGGGAACTGGAAAGGAGCTGAGAGTCACAGTGAGCCTGATTCTGAAGCCCACTCACCCTGACTTCCCTTCCACTGGACCAGTGACTGCAGGGGACTGTGCAAAGACCGTGGGCTGTGGTCAGGTCGGGTGCCACCCACAATCTGGCTGTGACCCCTGCCAAGCAGATGGAGACCATGACCCTTGGGGGAGGATGGAAGTGCAGGGAGAGGTCAGGGGTGAAAAGAAAAGCTCTTAACAGCGGCAACTGCCCTAGCACAGGCAAACGCCCAGAACCTCTGGTCTTCACCCTCAGATAAATGGAAAATTCCTCATGTGCTCCCTGCGGGGTGAAACAGCAAACCCACCTGAATCCAGGACAGAACAGATTTTTCAGCTGCCCACAAGCTCCTCACATGTCCATTGTTAAAGGTGTACAAGAATGTTCGCTACAGTAATTGTTACTAATTGGGAAGAATTCGATGTTCTAGAATTAGAAGACCTAGAGCAGCTTGGGCTGCGAGGACAAAGTACCACAGGCTGAGGGTGGAGGGGTCAGGGGTGGGGTGGGGCTTAAACCACGGTAATTTGTTCTCTCGCAGTTCTGAAGGCAGGAAGGCCGAGATCATGGTGTTGGAAGGGTTGGTTTCTTCTAAGGCCTCCCTCCTTGGCTGGCAGACGGCCACCTTCCTTCTGAGTCTTCATGTGATCTTCCCCCGGGCAGGTCTGCATCCTAATCTCCTGTTCTCAGAAACAGTTGCACTGCAGTTACAAAGAACAAGGAAGATCTATATGTATTGACAGGGAAAGAGTTCCCAGCTTATTGTTAAGTGGAAAAAGTAAGTCACTGGACAATATGATACTGATATCAGTGGTTCCCTCTGGAGAGGTAACAGGATTGGGGTAAGGGTGGGGTGAGGGAGACATTTATATGTGTAAGTCTGTGCAGAGATTGGATTATTGTTCTCAATTCTTCACTCCCCTCCTTGCCCTGGCTTTGCAGCTTCTTCCCTGTGGGCTGGGTATATCTCCCTGGCCCGTGGATGTTGAACTTGGCCGGGTGACTTGGTTTGGCCAATAGAATTTGGATGGAGGTGCCCAGAGCAGAGGCCTTAAATGTGCTTGCTTGGTATAGTTTGGTCTCTCAGGCTTCTGTGACCCTCAGTGAGAAGAAGGCACCCCAGGAAATGGCTGACCACGAAGACCACAGTCTTTAAGACTGACCTTCCTGTTGCCAATGGAGACCATGAAGACATGACAAGAAGGGCTGAACCGAACCACAGCCTGGCGCTAGCCCAGCCAACAACACACCTGTGAGCAAGAAAAATACATGCTTACCTGGAAAACATGCTGAGTCAAGTAAGCCAGACACAAAAGGACGAATATCGTATGATCCCACGTATATGAAATATCTAGAAAAGGCAAATTCACAGACAGAAAATAGATTAGAAGCTACCAGGGGAGGAGAATGAGGGGAGAGAGGGGAAAGAAGGGCTATTACTTAATGGGCACAGAGTTTCTGCTTGGGGGGATGAAAAGGTTTTGAAAACAGATGTTATGATAGTTGCACAACATCGCAAATGTACTTAATGCCACTGAATTGGACACTTAAAATGGTTAAAGTGGTAAATTTTGTGTTATGTATATCTCATACCACAATTTCAAAAAATAATAATGTAACATACCAAAAATACATTGAATTGTACACCTTACTTTTAAAAATATTTATTTTATTTACTTATTTTCCTTAGGCTGTGTCAGGTCTTAGTTGTGGCACACAGAGTCTTTGCTGAGGCATGCAGGATTCTCTCTAGTTGTGGTGCAGTGGCCTCGCAGCATGTGGGATCTTAGTTCCCTGACCAGGGATTGAACCCACGTCCCCTGAATTAAAAGGCAGATTCTTTACCACTGGACCACCAGGGAAGTGCCTGAATTACATACAGTTTAAACAAGTAAATTGTATGGCAGGAGAATTATATTTCAATAAAGCTATTCAAAAAGAAACCCACATTGTTTAAGCCATTAAGTTTTGGGTGATTTGTTAAGCAGCGCTTGTGCAGCACTAGCTGACTGATACAGTATGTATGCATGTGTTTTATAATGAGCACATATTATTTGTGTAATAAAAATATGCAAAATCAGAATTTATCGGGTTCCCTCCGAACAGGCCCCTCTTTTCTGTTTTCCTGCCCAGTGGTGGCACCAGGGCATTTATGGACATTTCTCCTCTAAATTTGGAGTGACACTTTGCTTCTCTCTTTATTCTTGGCAGTAACCCAGACCCAAATCCTGGCCGTTCCTGTAGACTGTGTCTCCACTCGGCTCTGCAGCATCTCCCAGAACATGTTTTCATCTCCCTTGGCCTGGATTGTTTCCTGGCTTCCCAGGTGGTCTCCCTGCCAGGGTCTATCCAGGCCATGGGGGAAGAATAATTTGCAACCTGTTTCCAGTACGTTACTCTGCTCAGCCAGCCCTGAGCCTGCCTCTCAACACACACACACACACACACACACACACACACACACACACACACACACCCCCTTTTCATCTGTAAAGAAGGCTTACGACAGCCTCTGCTGCCCATCAGAACAAATCTAAGCCCCTCAAATGTCACCTGGATATGCACCTCAGGGGTACGATGTGATGATGTCCCAAAATTGATCAGCTGGAGAAAAAGCTGCTGTAGGCGGTCGGGCCTCTGCTCCCTTCCTGTCTCTCCTTCATATCTGTTCTTTCTCCACCTTCAGGATTTTATGGAAGATGAGAAAACCTCCAGTGCTGCAAATAAAGGGAATGTTCAGTTCAAAACATTGGTTTAGAAGTTGAGAACGTGAAAGACGCTAATGACTAATTGTAGTGGCTTCTAATTCAAAACTGAAAGAGGACATACACAACCAAGGCGATGAGTAAGAGATGATTGTTTAGAATATAGCTCAAAATTGCTAAAGGAATTGAGTTTTAGTGTCGACACAAAGCTCTCTCCATCCTTTTTTATTTCTTCATGTGAACAGAGTGTCTCAACATTTACATCTATAAATATGGAAAATAGAAACAGAATTAATGCTGAATCCCATCTCATTCTAGGAAAAGGGAATAGCTAGCCATGCAGACATGAATTAAGTGGAATTAAAAAGTTGCATCCATCTCATGGATATTTGTTTCAGATTTTCCATTTAATAATTATTCTTCAAAATCATAAATATATTTATGATTTTTGATTGTGTACTAACAAAAATAGTGATATGTCAACTTAGAAGAAAAATATGACACAAAACCTTATGGTCACAGGAAACAAAATTTTCAATTTATGTACATATTCTTGCCGCTGAGAGGCAAGTTAGGGTGCTCAATAACAGACATTCAAACATAAACTATTATATGAAGATAAAATGCTGGCGGTGGGAGTATAATGGAAATATGAGTTCTGGGGTGAAAATAAATGTAAACTTAACAAATGTTAGAGAAGCTTACTCATGAGTATTTAAAATAGATTATGGTTTGTGTGGAATCCATAAGGTATTTCGATTTCATTGGATGCCTGGTTAAAAAAAATCATACATGCAGTTTTATTTTTAGAAAATCAGCATATACAATCTACTGGAAATTACATCCTTTGAATTTACAACGAGAACGTTTAGATACAAATTTAGCATTAATCGAGGAGGTGTGTAGACGCTTCTCAAGATTATTGTAGGAGGTGCACGTGAGGAAACACTTGCGGAAACTGCTGCTGGGGGTGAGGGATGAGCTGGTGAGAGCCCCGCGCCGCGCCGTGGTCCGACTCGGGACGGAGCCCCGCCTCGCGTAGCTACGAGCCGCTCGAACTTGGGCAGGTCGCCCAGCCTCTGTGAGTTTGCGTTTGCGCATCGGTGTGTGTAGTGCAGCGGTAACACCGGCCCCCTCCGGGTGGTTTACCCGGCAGTAAATGAGCCGCCGCCGTGTAAGCGTTTAGCCTCCATTCAGCCAAGTGAGGGGGGGAGGTGGGGAAGGGAGAAGCAATCCTGGAAGGAAAAGGGGATGAGATTGCTCAGAGCAGGTGACCTTTGACCTGGCTGAAGAAGGGCAAGAAGGAGATCCTGGCACAGAAAAGGGGCCTGATACGGGAAAAACCGTGTCAGGCGGAGGGAACAGCCCTCGCGAAGGCCTGGAGGTGGGAACTGCTTGCTCCAGGAGCCCCTGTCCCCAGCCCCCGGCGGAAAGGGACAACCTGCCTTCACCCGGCCACGGTCACCCATCACTAGACGAGCCTGGGGGTCGCCACCTGCAGGAGCCTCTGTGCCTGCGACCCTGATGGGCACGTAACACCGACCACTGAGCCCTTTATTTAGGACTCAGGGCGCAGCCAGCCGTCGGGTCCCTCCAGCGTACCCAGGAGGTGCTCACTGTATCTGCCCAGATTCTGCCGCAGCTTGGGCTTCCTTGAGGCAGTAAGGAAGTCAGTCAACGCTCCCCAGGCCTGGAGACCTGGGTGAAACTGCCGCGACACTCCCTGTTTGCCGTTCTCGGGGTCCCCGGATTCCTCCGTGTGTGTGTGCTGGGGGCGGGATCCCTCTGCCTGGGCCTCTGTTCTCCCGCACCTGCCGGGCGTCCTGGGGCCCCAGCAACCTTAGCCCGGAGCACACTCCCTCGGCCGGGTTCCCGCAGCGGAGCGTGGGAGGGAGAGCTCCCCCAGGGTTGGGTAAGTTTCATCCAATCTGCTAGGCCCGGGGTCCAGGCAACCTACGCCGTCCGCGACTCCTCCTAACGAGACGGGAGGACGCCGTAAGGTGCCCACCCCTTATCTGCACCGACCTCACTCCCAGGGGTCTCTCTCCAAATAATCCGCGCTCCCCCGCCCAATGTTCTCTACACCAACAACCAGGAATTCTGGTGCCTGCTCTTAAGATAATATTATTTTTCACCTTCTTACGCTGATGTTGTGAGTTTCCCTCTTAATGGGTGATTTAAAAAACACTCCCCAACACTTCATAATGAAACATTTTCAGATAAACAGAAACGTTGAAACAATTGTACAGTACGGTGAATATTCGTACATCCACCTCCTAGACCTACGTTAACGTCTCGCTACTCTCGCAGTCTCCCGAATCTCTCCCCACTTCTCTGTCCTTAGGTCCGTCAGGCTATCAAACCGTCTTACCCTTTGAAACACTTCAAACTTGAAATCGTCCAAAGCCCTTCTTGTTAGTCTGTCGTTGGTTGGAGTTCAGTCTTAGTTTACATTTTTTAAGGTAAATTTACACACAGCGAAATATACAGATTTTAAGTGTGCCTTCCTCTGGTCGATTTTAGATGGTACATGGAAGAGTGCTTTTTATTTTAATATTTATTTTAACGTGTATTAGGTGAAAAATAAACATCTGTTTTCCACTTATAATAGTGACAAAGTTTCCTTTAACGATGAATGTATTTAAATGAGCTGATATAAAGGGCTGGGGGTAAGGGAGGGGAGAGGGCTTCCAAGATGGTGAGGCTGCGACCCGAGTTGTCTTTTCCAGAGCTGCGGACGCTTCTATGAAGGGTGGTCTCAGCCGCTGAGCTCCGGGCAGAGGTGGGAACTTGGAGCGTCATAAGGGGCTGGGCACTCGACTGGATCTGGGGATTTGCGGTGGGGCCGGAGTAGTGTGCATTGTGTGTGCGCGTGTGTGTTTTCAAATCATTATGCATGTGCGCCCCGACTCCAGTTGTTTGAGGCTGAGAGTGTCTCTGTGAACGCAGCACCCAGCACAAGGCCGGGGACACGGTAGGTGCCCAAGAAGTGTTTCACGAGATAACGCATGTGCAAACGCTTTGTAAACAGTCTACAAAAATAAGAGTTTACAACAGCAGGAAGAATCCCACGGCCCCGGATCCCCAGTACTCGGCACATGGGGTCCGACAAGCCGCAGTGCTTGTTGATTGATAAATAGACCGGCAGGCGGAGGAAGACCGGAGCGGCGTGGCCGGTTCAGCCAGGGCGGGCACTGGGGTCGGCAACTCCTGTGTCCGGGATCAGGGACTCAGCGGAGAAAATGAAAACGTGGTTTTCTGAGCATGCGTACTGGGCCGCCGCATGAGCCTCATTATTGTTCTCCGAGAAACGGCTGGTAGGTGCCTCGTTAGCGCAGTAGGTAGCGCGTCAGTCTCATAATCTGAAGGTCGTGAGTTCGATCCTCACACGGGGCACGATACTTTTGTTCGCTCCAGCTCCTTTATCGTCCTAGAAGGATAGGTTTTACTTGCTTGTGAGGGGATCTGTAGACCCTGGGCGTCCGCGCTTTTCCGCCCTGGGGTCACCAGCGTATTGGCATAGCCAACCCGAAGTACCGAGGCGGGGCATAGTCGTTGATGGAAGATAACCACTCTTCTGCTCCGCCTCCCTGACGGCTCCGGCGTTCTGGGCCCGGGTGGGAGGACTGGAAGGGAGGCCAGCGCCTGAAGACGGGGCGGCAGGGGGTGGGGCATGGGGTGTGGGCACGTGAGGAAGACTAGCGCGCGGCGGGCTGGGGCCCGGGTGAGCCCCTCGGGAAGATCCCCACTCTCACCACCAGCGTTGCGGCCCGGGTACCCAGGAGGTGCACTCACCCTGCCGTCCCACCCTCCACCAGGTGTCCTACCCTGGCCCTTGAGCCCTGATGGTGGCGGGAACGTGCACAGCCCTGGGTGAGGGGAGGCCGGGGTGCTCGAGGTCCAGGAGGACGCTGAGGGCGCCGCTGCCTGCAAAGCCACCTAATGGAGGCCCCAGGGCAGTGCCTGGAACCCAAAGTCTCCTGGGGAGGGTCCTGATTATCAACACCTGGCCCCAGGGAAGGGTGGGTCTAGGCAACTGTGGGGAAGTGGGCGGCACCGTGATGAGAGGCCAGACAGTGCACCGCGCTGAACACCTTGTTGAGGAGTTTGGGCTGCAGAGCTTTGAGGTGGCAGGAGAAGATCGGTCTCGGGGATGAGGGTGTTAGGGAGGTCATGCAGGCAGCAGCCCGGCCTAACGTGAGAGGGGCTGTGCTGACGCTGCATCTGAAACAGTTGCTGTATTGCAATGATCACCCATGAAATTTCTGATAATTCAGTCATTCTGAACAGGTCAAATAGCAAATTAAATTGAGATGTGTTGTAAAAGGGAAGAACCTTCGTATTCTGTTACAAGTTAATCACTAAACGGATGTTGCCTATAAGCTTCAATTATACATAACGGCCCATCTCTGGGAACCCTGCTTCCTGGGTAATGAGCATTAAGCTGAAATACCTTTGTTTAACTCACAGGAATCATCCTGACCAGGCCCACCTGTGCATGACTGCAGCGAGGAAGAAATTAACACATCCCCTCCGGAGGCTGATGGGAACCAGGAAGTGTTTGACTTTACTTCCCACCCCAAACACACACTTTTAGTATAAAAGAAGCCTCAATTCTAGCTCAGATAAGGTGGTTCTTTGGGATACGAGTCCACTGTCTTCTTGGTCTGCTGGCTTTCTGAATAGAGTCGCTATTCCTTGCCCCAGCAAGTCCTCTCTCCATTTATTGGCCTGTCCTGCCTTGCTACTCCTGGCTAGCTGGCAGTTGGGGAATTTGGGGGTAAGGCCCAGCAGCTGCTGCAACCACTTGTCCTGAGGATCTTCCCTTCAGAACTCCCCGAAGCTGCACTGACTGCCCCAGCGCTTGGCAGTTGGAGCAAGGAATCAACGTTTGGGAGCAGACAGGCTCCATACAGGGGGGTAAGTCACTCTGGCTGTGTACAGCCAGGAGCTTTATTTCCTCTCCATTTGGGGATTGGGGAGTTTTCTCCGGAATAAGCCAATTTGTATTTGAGTGGGGTACCCTGTTGGAGAGAGGAAAGAGTTGTTGGACTTTTACCTGATTTGTGAACTGGTTCATTTGTTTCTTTGGACGCTAGCATTTGTGTTTGGGGTTTGTGTTTTGCTCGTCTTGAAATTCTGTCTTTAAAAACGGGAAATGGGGCT
Source organism: Lagenorhynchus albirostris (assembly GCF_949774975.1). Lineage (NCBI taxonomy): Eukaryota > Metazoa > Chordata > Mammalia > Artiodactyla > Delphinidae > Lagenorhynchus > Lagenorhynchus albirostris. The sequence continues at coordinate 66,292,425 of NC_083111.1, read as the reverse complement.
TCCCTGGTGGCGCAGTGGTTGAGAGTCCGCCTGCCGATGCAGGGGACACGGGTTCGTGCCCCGGTCCAGGAAAATCCCACATGCCGAGGAGCGGCTGGGGCCGTGAGCCATGGCCGCTGAGCCTGCGCGTCCGGAGCCTGTGCTCCGCAACGGGAGAGGCCACAACAGTGAGAGGCCCGCGTACCGCAAAAAAAAAAAGGGAAATATTTCAACTATTCCTAAAGAAAGTCCTCCGAGGTGCATTTTGGATAAGTGATCTGATTACAGCTATGAACCCATGGGTGAGGGGAAGATGACATTTTATTGTAACAATGTGTGGCCACAGTTCCTGTTAGGATCTCCGCAAGGGGTTTAGGCAGGGTTATCCTGGGACCCTGTGCACCATGTACTGCCACCCTTGCTGTGTTAATTACTTCATTTATGATCCCCTTGTGGTCTCCGGTGTCGTTGGTATATGTAAAACCTCAAGACCAAACTTGAGGGTTTACTTAGGATTTTCTGCTTGTCCTTTGCGTTTTCCATTTCATTTTGTTTGGTACTATTTCTCCATTTACAGCCAAATCAGTTTTGTGATACTTAAAACTTTTGCTGATGTCAAATGGAGGAAAGGAACAGAAAAAGACAAAACCAAAACCTGTCTGTTCTTGTCCAAGAGAGGGACATTCACAGGAAGAAGAGAAAGGTTCTACTTGTTTCCTAACATCACCAAAAGCTACAAATAGAAATAGAAGTGTCTTTTCCATTAATATTAGTAAAAAGGGTTTAGCCATCTAGACAGGTGACCTTGATTTGTCCCATTTGCCAGAAACCCAATCTGAATCTAACCTCTTCTGTAACTGATGGGTTTTACACTGTTGGACCTGATTCATGGGTGAAATTTCAGAATGGTAACCATGAGGTCCCTGTGTTTGTGTACTTGTACATGTGTTATAGATGTGTGGCATTGCTAAAATTAATTTTTAAAAGAGCTCTATTTAATTGGCTTAAAGGAAATTAAGCACTTATATAAATACTCAAAAATAAAAGAAACTGGCCAGAATGAATTTCGGGTTCACATGATCTAGGAAATATTCAGTATTGAATTAATATCTGGTATTAATTAGCTTGAGCTTGTTGGTTTGATTAATACATACCTGTCTTTAGGGTCATCAACGTTAAGTATAATACTTTTATTGTACTTAGGTTTAGTAGAAATGAAGTAAGACCTTATTATTCCTGTTACAAAGTTTGTCAGCAAGAAAAACAACAATATGACAAAGATTTTAAGTAAATAAAATAGAGGTAAATGAGGTAAGACTTTAAGGTAGACTCTATAGGAATAATTATGTTTTGGGAATGTCTATCTAAAATAGTCTCTACAGATTTTCAAAACCTGAAACTAAACTAAGTTAAATGAAGAGAATTCATTGGGTCATTTCGAATAGGATAAAACATTAGAACATTAACTTCTGGGCAGGTCTCAATGTACCTACTTTCGCCCTCTTAGGAGAGGAAGACTAAAGCAAAAGTTTGTCAGTCAGGAAATTCTGGTATGACAAAGAGTTTACAATTACTTGCTTTTGGGTTTTCACTAAAGATTAAGGTTTTAAGGTTAAGAATTGTGAAGGAAACACTTCAGTATGCAAAGATACGGGATGTGTGTTTTCAGCAAAGAAGGTATGAGGAATGAAAATGCATTTTGTTAAAGGGAAAAGGGTGGTTTTGTCCTAGAGCTGGTTGTTTCTGAATGGAAAAGAAAATGAGGAACAGATTAACATGGATACAGAAAGTTGTGGAAGGTTTGTGGAGGAAGAACACTGAAAGAATTTTGTGCATAGTCAGGACTGGCTAACATAAGATTGAACCTAATTAAGAAAATGAATCTTAAAGGCAAGGTGGTACAAAACCTGAATTTGGTTCTCTAAGAGGACAAAGTTTTCTTAAAATATTGAACTGCTTTTTTAAAAAAAAATTTTTAATTTTATTTTATTTATTTTTTTATACAGCAGGTTCTTATTAGTTATCCATTTTATACACATCAGTGTATACATGTCAATCCCAGTCTCCCAATTCATCCCACCAGCACCCCCACCCCCAGCCGCTTTCCCCCTTTGGTGTCCATATATTTGTTCTCTACATCTGTGTCTCAACTTCTGCCCTGCAAACCAGTTCATCTGTACCATTTTTCTAGGTTCCACATACATGCGTTAACATACGATATTTGTTTTTCTCTTTCTGACTTACTTCACTCTGTATGACAGTCTCTAGATCCATCCACGTCTCAACAAATGACTCAGTTTCGTTCCTTTTAATGGCTGAGTAATATTCCATTGTATATAGGTACCACATCTTCTTTATCCATTCGTCTGTCAATGGGCATGTAGGTTGCTTCCATGACCTGGCTATTGTAAATAGGGCTGCAATGAATTGGGGTGCATGTGTCTTTTTGAATTATGGTTTTCTCTGGGTATATGCCCAGTAGTGGGATTGCTGGATTGTATGGTAATTCTATTTTTTGTTTTTTAAGGAACTTCCATACTGTTCTCCATAGTGGCTGTATCAATTTACATTCCCACCAACAGTGCAAGAGGGTTCCCTTTTCTCCACACCTTCTCCAGCATTTGTTGTCTGTAGATTTTCTGATGATGCCCATTCTAACTGGTGTGAGGTGATACCTCATTGTAGTTTTGATTTGCATTTCTCTAATTATTATTGATGTTGAGCAGCTTTTCATGTGCTTCTTGGCCATCTGTATGTCTTCTTTGGAGAAATATCTATTTAGGTCTTCTGCCCATTTTTGGATTGGGTTGTTTGTTTCTTTAATAGTGAGCTGCATGAGCTGTTTATATATTTTGGAGATTAATTCTTTGTCCATTGATTCATTTGCAAATATTTTCTCCCATTCTGAGGGTTGTCTTTTCGTCTTGTTTATAGAGAACCAGCTTTTAGTTTTATTGATCTTTGCTATGGTTTTCTTTGTTTCTATTTCATTTATTTCTGCTCTGATCTTTATGATTTCTTTCCTTCTGCTAACTTTGGGTTTCATTTGTTCTTCTTTCTCTAGTTTCTTTAGGTGTAAGGTTACATTGTTTATTTGAGATTCTTCTTGTTTCTTGAGGTAGGCTTGTATAGCTATAAACTTCCCTCTTAGAACTGCTTTTGCTGCTTCCCATAGGTTTTGGATCATCGTGTTTTCATTGTCATTTGTCTCTAGGTATTTTTTGATTTCCTCTTTGATTTCTTCAGTGATCTCTTGGTTATTTAGTAACATATTGTTTAGCCTCCATGTGTTTGTGTTTTTTACGTTTTTTTTCCCTCCTGGGTCATCTTCACTATCATTATTCTGAATTCTTTTTCTGGAAGGTTGCCTATCTCCACTTCAGTTAGTTGTTTTTCTGGGGTTTTATCTTGTTTCTTCATCTGGTACATAGCCCTCTGCCTTTTCATCTTGTCTATCTTTTTGTGAATGTGGTTTTTGTTCCACAGGCTGCAGGATTATAGTTCTTCTTGCTTCTGCTGTCTGCCCCCTTGAACTGCTTTTTGTAATAGATTGTGAGTTTCTTTAAATGATCTGTATTTACCACTGAGATCTTTTATTATCACTGGTTAAGTGAATGAGTATTGTTTCACAGTGACCTGTGATTCTGTTTGACCAAGTGTTTTAAAGCTTTTTGACATTTTTGACAGACTTCCCAAAGATCAAATTCTAAATGGAGTTCATTTGACCTCTAGCTAACTTTGAGGTTTTCCATGGGGTCCCTGGAACACCTCAAATTATTTGTTTCTCTCCATTTCAGAGAGAGGAATATTAAACTAACTAGGCTTATTTGGTATGTTAAATTACATGGGAAGCATTGTCAAATAAGTGGTGATACAAGCTAAGAAGTTTTATCTTATGGGTAAACATTATTAATATACACATTCTAGAAACTATATGGAACTCCTACAATTCTGGTATATCCTAGTAAATGATATTGGCCATAATTTTAATAATTATCTTAAATTGTTGTATGTCACAGCAGTAACCAAGTTTCTTTTCAATTGCACTGTAGTCCCAGTTTGCCTTTTGCCAAAGCAAAAAGGCATCCTTTCAATGGTTAGAGATGATCAATTGTTATCTATGGTTTTACAGTGGCTTTTGAATACCTCTATAGCTATTTTGTGAGGAAGCAGGGAAGAATGATGAAGTCCTTTATGTGCAAGCATTTGTGTTATTACATCATGGAAAATAAGAAGGGAAGGGGATAAGAGTGAGGATATGTTGCTTCAGACCTTAACTCCTCCGGCTCAGCTAGCTGTCCCATCTCCTCTGGCCATTATGCCAGTATACCCACCCTTTCCACCACCTTCCATGCCTGTCTAGCCCCAATTCCTGACACTGGGGCTCAGGACTGCCCCTCCTTCTAGGGATCAATTAGAAAAGCCTGTGTTAGCTTCTGGGGTACAAGGACTTGGTCCCATGATCACCATCTAAGACCCAATAGTGTATCCAATTTGGGCCAGAAGCCACTCCCAGGGCAGGGAGCTTTCCATTGCTGTTATCTCATATAGGGGGCTAAATGCAAACAACCAGCCAGCTGGGTTTCTCATCCTTCTTTAACTGGAAGGATCACAACCCTCCTTTATAGGGAGGATCCTCTACACCTGAAGCCCACTTGACAGGATCCACAGCTGAACCAAATTAGGACCACAAAGAGGGAGGAGTGCCCTTATTAGAGCACTACTAATTAGTATATCTTGGCAGGGCTTTGAAAAGGGGAACCAAAGCAAAAGAATTTGAATAAAATTAAAGAAATCCAGCAAAACAAATGAAGACCTCTCTGAATTTTTGGAAAGGATTTATTAAGCCTATAGACGTCATCCTAATGCAGATCCCAAGGCCCCTGAAAATATTAGAATGATAAATTTGACCTTTTTTGGAGGGGAAGGAGGGGGCAAAGTGCTTCAGATATCAGGAGAAAGTTGCAAAAACTAGGTGGTGCATTTGGAATGAACCCTTCTCAATTGATAGATGCTGCTTTTAAAGTGTTCAACAGGAAACAACAGAGAAAAGAAGATGCAAAAGGAAACGCCACGTTTTTGACACCAGTGTTGGATTCCCAGAAGGCGAGTAACCGAAGAAATAAGCCATCACTATGGGGGAGAAACAATGCACTTACTGTAAGGAGGAACCACTGCCCAAGGCTAAAACAAAAGAAAAACAAAAGATGAGAGTCTCTAACAGGGTAGAAAGGGAGGAACACTGATGAATGAAGAGGCCCAGGGGCTCCCTTGGACTTGAGGCACTTAATTCCCCACAGGAGCTCCGGGTAAAATTGACAGTGGGGAATGAGCCGATTGACTTTCTGACAGATTTCACCCTGAAGTCTTTCACCAGAACAGCTTGACCTCAGAGTCCCACCGGGACACACTTAAGCCTACAGATGGGGCTCCTGAGAACCCCGGAAAAAGAGACAGAGCTCTCTCTAACCCATCACAGGTCTACGAAAAGGTAAGACCAGGAGTGTGTGCTAATGGCATCCCAGGGAAGGCCAAAAGCACATGACCAATATGAATCCTATTAAAAAGGGACGCTGGGACACCTAATCTATCCTCTGAGGCAAGAGGATGGACCAGTCAAAATACCAGCCAGTGTATTCAGAAAAGGACAAAGAGAGGGCCAAAGAGTGGGGTTTCACTTGGGTCACGCCTGGCTGGAAATGGAGTGCACAGGTTTTTTGTTTCCTGAGGCTGCAGCCCATTCATAATAGTGCCCATTATAGGAGAGATGCCACCTTACAAAGGGTTCAAATATATATATAATGGGGCCTAACAAAAGACCATCCAGCAAGTCACTCAGAATTGCATGATTTGTGCTAAAAATAATCCAAATACTGCTGTCAGACCTCCCCAGATGGGGACTCAACATAGAGGAATCTGCCCCACCGAGGACTGGAAAATGGACTTTACTCAAATGCCTTGAGCTGCAGGAAGTTTCAGATAACATGCTAGTGTGTGTGGACACGTTTTCAGGATGGGTGGAAGCATACCACCTGGACAGAAAGGCTCTAAAGTGGTGAAAGCCCTCCTTAGGGAAATTATCCCCTGATTTGGATTACAGCATTGCTTTCATCCCAGAGACCACAGTCATCAGGAAAAACCAAGAAAATGAATCATACATTAAAAGGAACATCATTGGACTATGTCAGAAGACTAATTTAACTTGGGATAAGGCCTTGCCAGTTACCCTGCTATGGATCAGTGGCTCCCAGAAACAGTCTTAAATGAAGCCCCTTTGAAATACTGTCGGTAGGCCATTCGAGGTGCCTGCCTGGGCAGGAGAATCTATAAATGCTTTAAAATACCGAGCAGCTGCCAGCTACGTGAAAACTTTGGGCATTATACTAACCTCTGTTCATGACTTGACCTCCAGCAGGCCTGCCTGTCCAACTGAAGTAGATGGTAATTTCATTATAGCTGGAGAAGCTTCAACCAATTTGTTTAATTTTGTCCAAATAAATAGCACAGGAATTTAGTATATGTACTGGCAACCAGAACCAAAACCCCAAGTTCAATTACAAATTAGACAACAAAGTGCTAAGGAGTTTCATCAGGTTCAAATAATTGTAGGTATAAAAGGACTGACTAAAGATTCTAAGGAATAGTCATTGCCTCTGTTCAGTAAGTAGCCAGAGCGATCTTCATCCCTTTTGCCACAAGATTGTGGAACGGACCTTGACAGTAGGGAATTGTAATAGGGAATAACCTTTGTATTCGATTAGTAATACAAGTTAATCACTAAAGGGATGTTGCCTATAAGCTTAAATTTTACATAATGGTCCATCTCTGGGAACCCTGCCTCCCAGGTAATGAGCTTAAGCTGAAATACCTTTGTTTAGCTCATAGGAAACATCCTGACCAGGCCCACATGTGAATGACTACAAGAAGGAAGAAATTAACATATACCCTCTGGAGGCTGACCGGAACCAGGAAGTGTTTGGCTTTAATCCCTCCCCTTTTAGCATAAAAGAAGCCTGAAATAACTCAGGCAAGATGGTTCTTTGGGACATGAGTCCGCATCTTCTTGGTCTGCTGGCTTTGTGAATAAAGTCACTATTCCTTGTCCCAGCAACTCCTCTCTCCATTTATTGGCCTGTCCTGCAGCAAGCAGCAGGAGCTTGGACTCAGCAACAGTGATAGCTATAACCACCCCTTCATCTTTCAAGTCTTTGATAGCACACTGGTCTCCGCAATTCTCCATTGAGGATGTGATAATACTTTTGGGTTAACATCGTGGTAGGGAGGACTTTCAGAGGCCTTCACTTGGCTCTTCCTATTCTAATGACCCTTACTCAGTGGGTCATAGCACCAGTGTAGAGATTCTGCCCTTTGTCAAATATGTTTATTCCAATTATACATTCAGGTACCCAAAATCACCACAGTTGGTTTCACGGCCTTATTGCATCCACTGTAATTCAAACTGGCCCAAGGCTCCTTTTTCACCTGACCACTGTTAGCTCTGACTTTGGTGGACCCAAGTAATTAGTGTCATTTTACAGCCAATGTCTAGTAATCCCTGAAAGGGCTGGGTGTCTTCTTTATCCTGCTACCCAGTCTTTCAGGTAAGTGCCAACAGATCTCTTTGGAAAGGACTGAGGGATTATTTAGAGCATATATATATGTCATTCACAGCTGCAGAATCCTTCACCATAGGCACCTGGTCTTCCCTTCAATCAAGAGACATTGAATATAAAATAGACAACCAACAAGGACCTACTGTGTTTTAGCACAGGGCACTATACACAATATTTCATAATAACCTATAAGGGAAGAGAATCTGAAGACTATATATGTATAACTGAATCGCTGTGCTGTACGCCTGAAACTAACATGACTATACTTCAATTAAAAAAAAAAGGCTTTGAATCTGGGGATGAGTTTAGGTCTGGAAAATGGGTGACAGACATAGCTCTCCATTATGGTGATGTCATTGAGCAGGACCCTATGGGGCCTTCCTGGGACAGACCTCCCCATGTCCTCCACTTGCCTCTTGTGTGTAGAAAAACTTTAGCTTCCTAGACCTTCCCCAAGTTCCAAAGATAAATTTAATTGGAGAAGTGAGAAAACGCAGAAACAAAGGAAAACAGTCAAGCAAGACAAATAACAATAGTTTAGCCATTAAACAAAGTCAGGGACTTTTAGCTCCTCCTCAAGGGCTATAGACAAAAATCGGAGTCAAATCTTTTGAGCTGTTTAGCAGATACTGAAACTCCCACCAGGTGGAAGAGTTAACTGCATGCTGCCCACAAGCACATAGACCCCAGACGGGTTGGAACCAGAAGGTTGATGAGGTTGCTCCCGATTAGCTCACCACCAACCAATCAGAAGAATGTCCACGAGCTGATCACACACCCCACAACCCCTCTCCCTCACTGTGTCTTTAGAAAACCTTTCCCTGAAAGCTACTGGCAAGTTTGGGCCTTTAGAGCATCAGCTGCCTGGACTCCTTGCTTGGTGCCCTGCGCTAAATGCTGCACTTTCCTTCACCCCGACCCCGTGTTGGTAGATTGGCTTAACTGCATGCAGGCGAGTGGACCCAAGTGTGGTTCAGTAACAGTGACTCAAGTCAGGTTTTGGGCCACCAGATCTTAAGATTTCCTGTAACATATATCAAGCAACATTTTAGTAGGCTGCCTACCTATTTCATTCTTAGGGAAAACATAATCAATTACTGATAGCCAAGAATCCCTTAATACTTCTTCTCTGCTGCTGGCAGCTGTCAGTGGTTGTCTTTGGTAGTTAAACCACTGACACTTGGCCTCTGCTGCATGAAATCCCATCATCCCCACTGAAATCAGGAAGCATATTGACGGGCGTCTCTCACCAGAGTTTTTCAAATTTGCAGATACTCCCTTCACTCAGTGCCTTAAGAAGGGAGTGTCTTTGGGGCTGAGCATGTAGCTGGAAAGAGAGTGAGAAGTTCATACGTGATAAATCCACTCCTGCGTCCATACCTTCCCAAGCCTTCCCATACCTCCCCAAGCTTGCATCTACATCACATCAGGCATATCCTGGCGTCTCTGTGTAATTAAAGAGGCCAACATTGAGTCCACGTTTCTGCCAACCAACCAAGTAAACTTTTAGAGCCACTTTCAATTGCACAGGAGTGCCTGTGATCAATTTATGGCTTCTGAGCTCCAAATGCACTCTTCAGTGCCCGCTCTGCAAAAGCAGATGAGCCCCTTCAAGCCTTTCTTCTTATGGTGTGCACGGTGTTAGGCTGTCAGCAGAGGGCGCGGGAGGACACTGCAGGAGGAATGGGGCTTCTCTTTCTAGCTCAGATGTGCTGTTTTCTTTATTCTATTGATAGTTCCTGCTTCATGGTCCCTCAGTGGTCGGAGTGTGTGGGGACACCCAGTGGTGCTCTGCGCCAGCCGTGTGCCCAGAGCACACAACCTCTCAGTGACTTCACAGCCCAGCCTGAGGACCACTTCACTGTGGTCCTCCCAACATGGACATGGCATGTTCACTTCTAATGCCAGCAGCACCCCGACACGCTCTGAGTGCCTGGCTTCTGGCCTTGGTTTGCCTGTGCCCCGCGGGGTGGTTCCCCGTTGTTACCGACAAGGGTTCTTGGCCTTCCTTAATAGAAATGGATGAGAGGCCAGACAAAAATTTCAGGCAAGGCTTTATTGGGGCCCCTGCTGCAGCAGGTGGGAGTGAAAGCAAGTAACACGTCCCCTTGCTCACTCCCCAAGCTTGCGGGGAGCTGGTTCCTTATCTGGGGTGAAGGTAGGGGTGGGTCCAGGGGTGGCTTAGGTGTCTGCCCACCTCTCTGGCCGTGTTGAGTGCAGGGGGCGTGCTCAGTATGCTGCTTTTTGCTCCTGACACTCTGCTTTTGCTTCTGGGTCTTTAGAAGTGGAAGTTGGGTTTTTTGGTCCTTTTGTATCTTGTCCATAATTTGCCCCAACTGCCCATGCACACGGTTATTTTTAGTCCCTTATAGTTTCTTTGTATTTTGTCGATCAAGGAGACATTTGCCTAGGTGCAAGCACTGCAGTGAAGGGTCCCAGGTCCCAGCCTGTCTCAGCATGACCCTCCCCTTCCCAACATGGCCCAACCGGGCCACACATGGCTATGGTAACACTCGGGGTCCTGGCTTCCTACGAGCCTTCCCTTGGCAGCCTGCACCCTGGCCACTTCCTTCCTGCTGCCTGTGCAGGTGGGGCAGCTCTGGCCTGGGCAGTCCAGCAACCCCTCTGCTGGCCAGTGCGCTCTGAACCTGAGCCTTGAGGAGGGAGGGACCTCCTTCCGAGTTTGTCCTTCCTTGGGTCCTCTCCCTCAGCCCTAGGCACCCTTTAGCATTTTTATACTTACTGCCCTATCGTAGTTTACTCTTTACATTAAACTTCTCATGTTCAAATTACGTGGTTTATCTCCAGACTGACCTGAGATTCAACATTAAGAATCTGTGTTAAGTGCACCCACGTTAATAGATCGACACTTTGGCAGCCCTTGTAGAGTCATCGTTACAGCTGTAGCGGTCACAGTGGAGTCACAGTGGGAAGGCCTTTAGCAAATATTCAAATCTTGCTCAACATCAGAGAATTCATACCAGAGAAAAACCTTGTGAATGTGTGAGAAGGCCTTTAACCAAGTTAGTAACTTATTCAACACCATTGAATTCATACTGAAGACTCTTTAAGTGGAGTCAGTGTGGAGAGGGATTTAGCTGAAGCCCCACCTTTATCCAACCAGAAAGAAACCTTAGGAATGTGATGAATACGAAAAGGCGTTTAGGAACTGCTCTTCTCCAGCTAACTCAAGGGAGTACTGGAGAAAAGCTTTGTGACTGTAGTCAGTGTGGGAAGGATTTTAGCCAAGCTCAACCTTCATTCAATTCCCAGAGTTTATATTATAAAGAAATTGGGGGACTTCTTTGGTGGTCCAGTGGCTAAGACTCTGCGCTCCCAATGCAGGGGGCCCGGGTTCGATCCCTGGTTAGGAAACTAGATCCCACATGCCGCAACTAAGACCCGGTGCAGCCAAATGAACAAATATTAAAAAAAAAAGAAGAAAGAAATTGGGGTCGGGTTGAAGATATACTGCCAAGAAGCAGGAAGAGATAATCAGAAATGTATTTCGTAGATGTCATGAAATGTGCTAACCTCCGAAATGCCAAGCAATCCCACGTGACTTACGAGACTGGGCCAACTACCGCTCTGCTAAGCCAGTGACTTTATCAAGATCACTGTTGGGAGAATTGCAGGCTCAGGGAAAACTAGAGGGAAGAATGTAATAAAAAAGAACTTCATGTCATTGAAAGTATGCATAACCCACTTTCACTGGATGGATAGAAACTTTTTAAAAAAGTTTAAAATATTATAAGACTATAAAAGAGTGTGTGCGCGCGCACAGTTTGCAAAACCAATCTGAATGGATGTAAATTCTAGTAAAAGAGGACCTGAAGTAGAGGTCAAAAACGGGCAATATACAGTTGATTCTGGCTGGCAGAATCACAATATTTTAGAATTCAAATGCTTTTTTAAAAAAAAAATTAGGCTGAGCGGGATCTTTGTTGCAGCACACGGGATCCTTTGTTGCGGCACACGGGATCCTTTGTTGCGGCACATGGGATCTTTAGTTCTGGCACGTGGGCTTCTAAGTTGCGGCATGTGTGTGGGATCTAGTTCTCTGACCAGGGATTGAACCTGGGCCCCGAGCATTGGAAGGGCAGTGTCTTACCCACTGGACCACCGGGGGGGGGGTCCCTATAATTCAAATCCTTTTAGGTGAGCAATTTCTAGCCCATTGAAGTTGCAATCACACCAGAAATATTTTATATCCTGTGACTTTCTGTTGCCACATACACACACCAGCCTGGCCCATGAAGGTATGCTTCTAACTGACAAAGATGAGGCTGATGAAAGTGCTCTTGGGAAACCAATGCCTTGTATAATGATGGGGTATTTTTTTTTTTAAATTGTTTTTCCTGATGTAATCTAAGGTGTTTTTTTCTCTTTTTTTTTTTGGCTGCGTTGGGTCTTTGTTGCTGTGCGCGGGCTTTCTCTAGTTGCAGCGAGCGAGGACTACTCTTCATTGCGGAGCACAAGCTCTAGGAGCGTGGGCTCAGTAGTTGTGGCACGTGGGCTCAGTAGTTGTGGCACACGGGCTCTAGAGCACAGGCTCAGCAGTTGTGGCACATGGGCTTAACTGCTCCGCGGCATGTGGGATCTTCCTGGACCAAGGCTCGAACCCGTGTCCCCCGCATTGGCAGGCGATCTGATTCTTAACCACTGCACCACCAGGGAAGTCCTATAACGGGGTATTCTCTTAGGACTTCGGACAAAAGAGAGCATTTGGCTTACCATAAGATTATCTTTGTACCAAAACAAAACACTCATATGTACTGTGTGCTGTGTGTTAAGCACCATACCAGGAAAAGCACTATATCAGGAACTTTATACACATTATCTTATTTAATCTTTACATCAAAGACCACGTGCTGTTTCTACTCTCCCTTTAGAAATGGGTTCAGGGAAGTAATTTGCCAAGATGCTGAAGCCGGGAGCAGCCCTGTTGTGGCGCTGAGCCGGTGCCGTCAGGAGAAGAGGAGACAGTGGCCTGGGTGCTGCTGGTACGGTGGATCGCGGGCGAGGGGGGGACCAGCTGCTGGGGGCAGAGGGGCTGGCAGGTGGGCCTCTCCTCACTGCTCGCGCTCTGGCGCTGCTGCTGAGTTCTGGCTCAGTCCTGGCTGCACAGCTGCTGAGGTGGTGTCGTGTTCTTTATTTCTCCGTTCACCTTTAGAATAAAACCTCATCCACTAAAGTTCCTGAGGTTTATGCTGGTCCTTGAAACCTGAAAGGGCCTAATGCAAAGCTTTAAAAGCTTCAAATTTTTTTTATTGTGAAAAGTACAATAAGCCATTTACAAGTCCCAAAGCACCAGAATTAAAGAGAACACATAATTTTTATACACACATATTTTTCATACAAAAGGTTGATCTTTATAGGAATTTAAAATAAATAATCTGAAAATCAGTGTCACTGATTGCAAAATAGGTATCTCGCTCTTTGACTCTCTCAAGGTGACCAGCCTCCTAAGTAGCCAAAAGATGAGGCGTTTGACATCTGTTTCGAGCCTGGGTGGCGAGTCTCTGGCGGAGATTTCTCACTCTCTCCATAAGATCCCATTCCATGGTGTCCCAATGTGTTTTTCTTTGGTTTAATGAAACTTGAAAACAAAATTTAAAATTAACAACAGCTAATTTTAGCAATGGTATAGTGTTTAAAGGTAAATACGTTGCAAAAAAATCAATCATGAAATGAATATTCTAAAAACAAAACTTCTTAAACAAAAAGCCAAACATATTACCTGCCCATGTGGTTCCATTTACAAGTCAAATATTTATTCGTTGAATTGAATGAATGCTGTTAGAGAACTTATCTGCTTTTGGTTAGCTTTTTTTTGATTTGGGAATACAGATGACCTTTTAAATTAGGAAGAAAGCTTGTTTAAGAGAGAATTTGAGTTCTTTGCAATAGTAAGTTTCTTCACCATGGTGCTTATTGTAATGAGAAAATTCCAAGGTGCCAAAATTAATATTGTGAAATGTACACCATGACCACTTCTCCTAATGCTTAAATAAATAAGTCAAGTGCTTTTTATAGTGGCCAACGCAGGGAGAGTCCAGAATCAAGATTAGAGCATTACAGTGTGTCCAAGTGTAACAGTCATTTCACATTGATTTAGAGGGGCTAGTAAATACTGGAATTCAAAACAGAAGCATCTTAAAAATATACTTCTCTGAAACTTAGTTACATATTCAAATAGCTTCAATTTCTGAAAACTGTTTTTCCCCCAAGGAATAAAACATTTATGCTTTTCTTGTTTTGCTGCCAAATGAGAAACTTGCCAAATGTCCTCAACTGGATTTTGAAATTTAGAACTATCTAGTTAAAAAGTTCTGACGTGTCAGAATAGAGAACAGTTGAGAATCTCCTGTCCTTTCATTTGACTTACACATGACTTTTGGTTTAATGCACATCCTGACACAGAATTTAGAGATGCACATAAGAGTATGAGTTAGCAAGGATGTTTTACACAACACTGGAACTCATGACTTGTTACCAGGTATCTTTCTTATAAAGCTGGTCTTTTGGGGACATTATATACAAATCTGTTCTTCTAAAAGAACTCAAAACACACTTAAATTCTGCTTCACTTATATGACAGTTTTACTGAAAAAGTTGGATGAAATAAAGTCTAACAGAATTTCCGGTCCCTTCCCCTCCTTTTAAACACAAACCAAGTAACTTACTGGGGAAACTGTTAGCTCCTTTATGGGCTTAATGCTATGACTACATTTCTGTGAGATGTTTCCATCCCATCCCTTCCAGAAATAAACAAAAACCTCCAGTTAATCAAGTCAAGGGATCAAAAGGCAACTAATCACCATGGAGCCACCTGCCCTCAGCAGTTCTGAGCGAGCTGGCCCTGCAGTACATCTCAGGGCCCAGAGCAGACACATGTTTCCAATGGTTGCTGGAGGGAACTCAGCCCAGAATAAGAGCTGAGAAAATTCAAATATGTAATAGCTTTGAAAACTAATCCTGAGATTTTCTTTTCACGAGGATGTAAAAAATAGTCATGAATATCATTAATTTAGTTAGTGACCGACTTCTATTGGAGCCTCCAACTCTGTTTTGGGCAGCAGTGCTGGTGCTAGAGAAACAGTCGCACTAATGATATTTGGCAAGCTTTCTCTACTTGGGGTTCGAACTGACCCAGTTTTTCTCCCCAGCTGGAAACCTGAGAATCTTGCTGACTCCACTTTAGGATTTCCATGATCAATGCCCTGGGAAAATGGTCTCAACATGCTACAACTATAACCTAAGCCACAATCTTGCTTAAATATTGCTAAATCGAACATGACAGGAGACATCTTTCTTGTTTGTTGACTTACTCTGTGTCAAGGACTCCATTTCAGAAATGTCTTTTAACTGTGAGGTTCTAGGCAAACAGCCTGAGGCGACCCATTCATCTTGGCACCTGGGCACTATGTTATAAAAGTGAAAAAACAGAATGTTTGGGAGTGGATAGAAAGCCATGATTAATTCCAGACGGTCCCTAGTGAATTAAAAGTGCCAAGGATAAAAAGCCCCTTAGTTTTCTGGGAAGAATGCTGTCACCATTCAATAGGCAAGGGAAGTACAGTTAGTGAGAATTAAGAGCTGAGCTGAAGTTTTGGTAAAGTACTTTAAAAACACCTTTAGCTAAAACAAAAAGCCAACAAACTACTGAAAAATACAGGTGTTAGTATAGAGATCCCAAACATTTGTTGGGAGAGACTATTAAATGTGATTAGCAAACCTTCCTTGAGAACACCTGTGAGCTGATCACTACCAGCTTTAACCAGGCAAGGCACGATCACTATATACAGCAGACCAGAAGCAGCGACAGGCAAGTTTTGTTTTGTTTTTTTTTAATATTTTTATTTTTATTATTTATTTTGGCTGGGCTGGGTCTTAGCTGCGGCACGTGGCATCTTTAGTTGCGGCATGTGGGATCTTTAGTTGCGGCATGCAGAGTCTTAGTTGCAGCATGCGGGATCTAGTTCCTGACCCGGGATGAAACCCTGCATTGGGAGCATGGAGTCTCACCCACCGGACTACCAGGGACATCCCAAGCGATAGGCAAGTTTTACCTGGACTTATTAGAGTAGGAAGCATGGCAGTGTTCCACACCTAACCAGTGCCACCTCCTATTTTTTTTAACATCACTCCCCACTTCAAAATTTATACTCACCCTTCAGCTGTGTTTTTACTGTTTCCTAACTCCTACAGCTTTACATCCAGTAAGACATCAGAGTCCTTTTGATTTTTTCATCCTAATGTCACTTAGGATGTCCCTTCCTTTCTACTCCCATCACCAGGATCCAAGCCTCCATGAGTCAGGCCCAGACTGCTCGGGTCACACTGACTCATGAAGATGATGCCTGCCTTTCACCTGGGCTCAAGAGCTTCAGCTACTGGTTTTTGTGTGTGTGTGTATGTGTTTTGTGTTTTTTAAAATTAATTAATTTTTTAACATCTTTACTGGAGTATAATTGCTTTACAGTGCTGTGTTAGTTTCTGCTTTATAACAAAGTGAATCAGCTATACATAGAGATATATCTCCATACCTCCTCCCTCTTGTGTCTGCCTTCTACTGTCCCTATCCCACCCCTCTAGGCGGTCACAAAGCATCGAGCTGATGTCCCTGTGCTATGCGGCTGCTTCCCACTAGCTATCTATTTTACATTTGGTAGTGTATGTATGTCCATGCCACTCTCTCACTTCATCCCAGCTTACCCTTCCCTCTCCCTGTGTCCTCAAGTCCATTCTCTACATCTGCATCTTTATTCCTATCCTGCCCCTAGGTTTTTCAGAACCATCTTTTTTTTTTTTTTTAGATTCCATACATATGTGTTCAGCTAATGGTTTTAACTCATCGTTTTAGCTCAATGAGTCATTAAGATAATGTGACTAATTACCAAAAGATTAATTTTGAACTGGTGTCAGGGAATGGAATATAAGAGGCATCTTAAAATATCTGAAGGGCTATCATGGTAGTAAGCATAATCTGCATTGCTCCAGAGAATAGCTTGTTTTTTTTTAATTGTAGTTGATTTACAATGTTGTGTTAGTTTCAGGTGTATGGAAAAGTGATTCACTTATGTATTCTTTTTCAGATTCTTTTGTATTCCAGCTTACTACAAGATACTGAATATAGTTCTCTGTGCTATACAGTAAGTCCCTGTTGTTTATCTATTTTATATATAGTAGTGTGTATCTGTTAATCCCATACTCATAATTTATCCCTCTCCCCCTTTTCCCCTTTGGTAACCACAAGTTTGTTTTCTATGTCTGTTTGTTTCATAAATAAGTTCATTTGTATCATTTTTAAAGATTCCACATGTAAGTGACATCATATGATTCATCTTTCTCTGTCTGGCTTACTTCACTTAGTATTATAATCTCTAGGTCCATCCATGTTGCAAATGGCATTATTTCATTCTTTTTCAAGGCTGAGTAGTATTCCATTGTATATATGTTTTACATCTTCTTTATCCATTCATTAGTTGATGGACATTTAGGTTGCTTCCATGTCTTGGCTATTGTGAATAGTGCTGTAATGAACATTAGGGTGCATGTATTTTTTCGAATTAGAGTTTTCATCTTTTCTGGATATATGCCCAGGAATGGAATCGCTGGGCCATATGGTAGTTCTCTTTTTAGTTTTTTAAGGAACCTCCATACTGTTCTCCATAGTGGCTGCACCAAT
The DNA here is from genome assembly GCF_949774975.1 of Lagenorhynchus albirostris. Lineage (NCBI taxonomy): Eukaryota > Metazoa > Chordata > Mammalia > Artiodactyla > Delphinidae > Lagenorhynchus > Lagenorhynchus albirostris. Next base: position 66,275,142 of record NC_083111.1, on the reverse strand, counting down.
CTACATTCCCACCAACAGTGTAGGAAGGTTCCCTTTTCTCTACACCTCCAGCATTTATTTGTAGACTTTTCTGATGGCCATTCTGACCAGAGAACAGTTTTTAATGAGACGGTTTACAAAAAGAAAAGCAGGTTCAGCTTTACATAAGGAAGGAGCAACTTTTAAATAAAACACTGGCAGAAAATGGAATGAGGTAACGAGCTCACCAGCTCTATTAGTGTTCTGGCATAGGCTGGATAACCACTATTGCAATGTTGCAGAGATGATTCACATATCAGATCCTTCCAAATCTGAGATCTCACAGTTCCTTGTCTCTCATCTGTCCTCCTATATCCCTCCTGCCCATGGCTATTGGGGAGGATGAATTAAATGCCGTCTTGTAAATATCACACAGCCAGTGGTTCCCCCCCTTTGCTTATAGCAACGTTTCAAACACTGCTGAGCAGATCCACCTGTGAAACTTTAAAACAAAAATCTAGCTTTCCGGTTTTTTAAAAAAAATTATTTAATTTTGGCTGCACTGGGTCTTTGTTGCTGCACGTGGGCTTTCTCTAGCTGTGGCGAGCGGGGGCTACTCTTGGTTGCAGTGCATGGGCTTCTTATCGCGGTGGCTTCTCTCGTTGTGGAGCACGGGCTCTAGGCACGTGGGCTTCAGTAGCTGTGGTGCACGGGCTTAGTTGCTCTGTGGCATGTGGGATCTTCCCAGACCAGGGATCAAACCCATGTCCCCTGCATTGGCAGGCGGATTCTTAACCACTGCGCCGCCAGGGAAGCCCTTTCCATTTTTTTTTAAATCTGCAGAATTAAATGTGAGGTCCTGACTATGCATTTTTTAAAAAATTTGTAATGTATCAAAAGATTGCCATTCACTGGCTAACTGTAACAAATTTGAACATATAAATAGTACAGTAAAAAGTGAAAGTTCTTTTTTCTATACTTTTTTGCACTACAACTTGCTTTTTTCCTTCATTTAATGTATTTATTTTAAAGCCCCAAAAGTGATTCTTATTTAAAATTAGTATTTATTTACTGAAGTGGTATTACCTGTACCTCACAAAATTCGAAAGGAACAAAAAGGTACAAACTAAATTTCCTTCCTTTCCCTAACCATGTTCCTTGCCCAGGAGGCAAGCCCTGTACTCTGTCTTCCGCAGGCCATTCTGCTCTGCAGCCAGGCTGGTCAACAGGATGAAGCCCACTGCTCAGCCTGAAGGTCCCCATCACCTACATGCTTCAGTGATATCTTTAACCATTCTTGTACAGAAGCTCTCTGCTCCAGCTGGCCTAACCTGAATCACCATGACAGGCAAGTCTCTGCCACTGATTCATTACTTTTAACAAGTTCTGTCTCATGCAAGGAGTTCATGGAGGCGTTTGGTCGGGGAATCCACAAAAATGATTATGGGAAAGTGCTGTGTGTGTGTGTACGTGTATGTGCATGTTTCTGGGAGAGATCCTCAGAGGGACCCACAGACTGTCAGTGGTTAGAAAATGGTGTAATATAATGTTAGAACTGTAACAAAATTAAAAATCGCCTAGTCTATAATCTTCTCATTTTACAAATGAGGAAACTGAAGACCAGTAAACATTTCTTAATAGGCACAAATGAAACACAAGTGGGTAAATAAACTAACCAGAGATACACAGCTTATTGACTCTGGCTAAGATTCTTTAAACTCTGTCTTCGTTTACCATGAGGCTGGAACCAGAACCTGGTGTTCCCGACATCCAGCCTGGGCTCCTGCACCACATCATGAAATCCTCCCTCCCTGAAATGTCCTCCAATTGCTCTAAGCTCTTCCCTTTCTTCAAGGCCCAGTCGCTTTAAAACCTGGTCCAGTGGCCCTACCTGGCAACCAGCATTTACGAATGTCATTAAAAAAATGTTTCACTGAGGTAATTCACATATCACAGAATTCACCCCTTTCAAGGGTACAGTTCAGTGTTTTTAGTATACTTAGAGTTGTATAATCATCACCACTAATTCTAGAACATTTTCATCATCCCCCAAATAAACGTCTTACCCACTAGTGGCCCACTCCCCTACCCCTCCCACCCACAAACCACTAACCCCCTTCTGCCTCTACAGGTTTGCCTATTCTGGGCATTTCATGAATAGAATTCATATTAACATGTGGCCTTTTGGTCTAGCTGCTTTAACTTAGCATAAGGTTTTCAAGGTTCATCCATTTTGTACCATGAATCAGTAGTTAATTCCTTTTTATCACTAAATAAGATTCCATTGTGTGGCTATACCATATTTTGTTTATCTACTCCTCATTTGATGGGTATTTGCGTTGTTTCTACTTTGGGGCTATTATGAATAATGATGCTGTGAGCATTCAGTGTACAAGTTTTTGTAGGGATATGGTTTCAGTTCTCTTGGGTATATACCTAGGAGTGGAACTGCTGGGTCATACAGTCTCTCTACATTTAACCTTTTGAGGAACTGCCAGACTGTTTCCCAAAGTGGCTGTACCACGTCACATTCCCACCAGCACTGTTCCAATTCCTCTGATCCTTGCCCCCACTTGTTAATGGATTACATCCATGCTACTGATCATGAAGTTGTATCTCACTGTATATATATTTTTAATTTGAATGTTTTCTCATGTGGTTTTGATTTGTATTTCCCTAATGACTAATTTAAGCTGAACATCTTTTCATACGTGTATTGGTCATTGTATATCTTCTCTGGAGAACTGTCTGTTCAAATCCTTTGCCCATTAAAAATCTGGACTAATATTTGATAAGACATCACTCGCTATTCAGTTTAAGTTTATGGGCCTAGGATTTTAGAAGCAGTGAGGGTCACCCACATTGTCCAGAAGGTTCTATTTTTTGGGAAACAATAAGAATTCCCCCCCATTGCTAATAAAGATTGACACTAGGCACAAATGTAAATAAATGATCTGTCGTGGGCACACTCACCTGCTTCCTACTTCCTGGTGCCTCGCTTCTAGGCTCTGAGTGACAAACCAATGCGGAGCACTTGCAGTCAACATGCCGTTTTCCTAATTACAGCTGATTATCCTCCAGTTTTAGGATTAAGTGACACGGATTTAATCTATACACCCTGATTAAGGCGATGATCAAATCCTTACACATTTGCCTTTTGAAAAATGAATGATTATTAACCAAACTATCTCTCATTGGTGAAATTTAGGAACGTCAAAAAAGCGTAGGTGGCCTGGGAGGAAGGCACCCTGGAGGCAGAAGGGCCACATGTAGGAAGACTACGGACGCAGGGAGCTTTTTGCAGTCTCTTTCCTTTTCCATTTCTAAATTCGTAGGTTCTCCAAGTCTCAAATTTCTTTTCTTTCTAATGTTGGGGTAAGTGTGACAGGGTTAGGGAGAAGTGGCAGCTCCAGTGGTTTGTGTCTTTTAATTTGTGACATTCTGCTCCCCACTTCCCCCGAGGGCTCCGGGTGCTATTTGGGACCTAAACCCAAAAGCGTGAGAGGTGATGAGGGGTTTCAAAAGCAGCCTAATTAAATGATGATAGCATCTAACCTCTATTTTTGCTTTTCAATCTGTGCACTACAAAAGTAATGACAAAGGTAATGCACAGAGCAGCATTAGTCGTAAAAGCCCAAAAGCGGACACAACCCAAATGTCTATCAATTGATGAGTGGATAAATAAAATGTGGAATACTCATACAATGGAATATTATTCTGCATTAAAAAGGAGTGAAGTACTGATATATGCTACAACATGGTTGAACCTCAAAACATTATGCTAGTGAAAGAAGTCAGACACAAAGGACCATGCAGCATATGATTCCATGTATATGAAATTTCCTGAATAGGCACATCTCCAGAAACGGGTAGGTTAGTGGTTGCCAAGGGCTGGGGGGAGTAGCAGGAAATGAGGACTGACTGCAAATGGCCATGGGGTGTATTTGGGGCTGTGAAAATGTTCTAAAATCGATCGTGGTGATTGATGGCTGCACAACTCTGAATATATTTTTTAATATATGGTAATATAATATATGGTAATACAATACTGTTGAATTGTACATTTTTAATAGGTGAATGGTATGGCATGTGAATTACACATCAGTAAGGCTGTTATTTTAAAAATTAATACATAAACATTTTATAAAAGACTGAAACAATACAAGATATAGTAAGACAGAAGTTCCCTGTAAAGGTACTCTATTTTAGAATTTTAAATTTATTATTATTATTATTTTGGCCGTGCCATGGGGCTTGTGGGATCTTAGTTCCCCAACCAGGGATTGAACCCGGACCACGGCAGTGAAAGCGCTGAGTCCTAACCACTGGATTGCCAGGGAATTTCCAAGAATTTTAAATTAAAAGTTTGATTTTTCATTGAATGCCACTGGTAAGCCTTGCACCAAAACCTAATGTTTGATTAGATCCTATAATAAGTTTCCTTGTGTTACTTTAATAAACTGTTGTTCTGAGGACCAGCTATTGGCAAAGCACACATTTTTACTAAAATTAACTAGAAATAGCACTTTGGGAACAAATCATAGCCTAGTACATTAAGGGGATGCCAAGGACCGTGGAATAAAACAATTCTACAGGATGGCTGAGAAATTTTTCTTAATTGGAGCTTTTTTTTTTTTTTTTGCAGTAAGTGGGCCTCTCACTGTTGTGGCCTCTCCCACTGTGGAGCACAGGCTCTGGACGCGCAGGCCCAGCGGCCATGGCTCACGGGCCCAGCCGCTCTGCGGCATGTGGGATCCTCCCGGACCGAGGCACAAACCCGCGTCCCCTGCATCTGCAGGCGGACTCTCAACCACTGCGCCACCAGGGAAGCCCGCTTTTTTTTTTTTTTTCAAACAGCCCCACCTCCTCATCCCACCCTTTTAACTGAGCAATAATTTGACTAAAAGTGCCAAAATACATCTCAGGGATTTATCCATGATGAGAGACCACAGTAAATGAATGAAGGTGTTAACACCACGAAGGGAGAGAGGAGCATTCACGATGCTCACCTGTATGACACGGATGTTGAGCGTGTATCTCATTCTCCAGGAACCACCTTCTAGAGGCATCTGAAGGAGCAGCAGCTTTCTTTTCTGATTTCAAATGAAAGTCCTGTTCTTCAGCTTCCTCCCACTAAATACAAATAAATGAAAAAAAAATCACATAAATTTGTGCTAATGCAAGTTCCTATAGTGAAGTAGCCCCTTTTGTCTCCTCTACTTTATATTTCCAAGGCATGTAGGATTTATTTGGTATTAGGGAATCTGGGTGCCTGTCTTGGCTCAAGGCTGTTGAAGAACCCTGAAAGCAGAGGCACTTCTGACGTCCCTACTATTCAATTCCTCAGAGTGCCATACAGGTCCCAACTGTCACTGAAATAATTCATTTCAATACATTTCAGATCTCAAACCTTATGGGATTGAGTTTTTAAAATTAATGGATGGAAAGGTATCCATGAGAATGAAAGACATGCTCCAGGAAATAGTGCAGAAAGGTTGAAGGGGGCAGTTTTTCTGATGACCTTGGAGCCAGGATACCAACCGTGGACTGCCCACCTCCAGACTTTTCATGTGAAAAAGAAAAATACTTCTATCTTGCTTATAGTTACTGTTATTTTGGTTTTTGTTACTAATAGCTACATATAATTCCTAACTGTTCAAAGTCTTTTACGTCGCTAGTATAAAAAATTAGGTAAATTAAAGTAGTGATATTATACAATCAGCTAGAACAAATCCACGAGGTTGGGAATTTGAGACACTAATGTAACTGAGAAAGACACTTAGTCATTCTTAGGTGGCATCAACATTGGACTTCTCTGAGCTCTACGTATTAAAATTAGATCATCTTTAAGATCTTTTCAAACACACATTATGTGGTTTGATGCTATTGCCATTTGATTATGTACTATTTCAAGATTTAAATGATTAATAACAAGAAGTTTATAACACCATTCTTACCTTTTTAGCTTCCCCCTCCATCACTGCATTTAATACTTCCATTTCTTTCTTTCTGTTTTTCCGAAGCAGTTTGGCCACTTCCTGGTAACATTCATTTCGGTGTAGATCATTGCATCTTTGTTTATGTAAAGCTTGAATTCGCCAGTCAGTATTTAGACATGCTTGTTCAGCTTTTGCCAAATTTTCTTCAATTAACTAAGAACAATTCGTAAATTTCAGAAACAAGTTTAGACTACATAAAATAAGGTATGTCCATTCAACGTATCCAAGCGTCCAGGACAGATGTTCACAACCCTGGTTGCATATTAGAATCACCTCAGTGTTTAAAACAAACTGATGTCCAGGCTCCACCACGTGTTTAAATCAAACTGATGTCCAGGCTCCACCACAAACCAACTAAATCAGTCTCTTTATCAGCAGGATATTGGTACTTCTAGAAAGCTCTTCAAGTGGTTCTAATGTATAGCCAAGGTTGAGAACTTCTAGGCTAAGGGATGGGTGGAATTAAACAATTCCTATGTTTCAGTCCTTTGAAAAGGAGTCAGAAGAACCTATTTTTACAGACTGGACAAAAGCCTATAAGGACAAAAAAGGGGGGAGGGGATATTCTGGGGGGGAAGCCAAGGGACAGAACAGAAGGTAGGGAAATCTTACACCATTCCTGGCTTTTGGAACAGGGCCAGGCCCTGCCACAGACCCACTTACCATTTCGTTAAAGGGATAATTGACAAAGTTCTATGCTGAAGCCCTCAAATTCTATTTCCATTCATTTAAGCCAGCATTTCTGAAAGGATACTCCGCAAGAAATTCTATAAGATAAGTTTAAGAAACTTTCTTAAAGATTCACAATGTGCCATATCCTCAAATCTGGCATGGAAATACCTAACTTTAAGACAGCGTTTTCAATACGTGTCATCCCCATTTTATTTAATACTAGTTATTGATATTCTACAGAATACACTTTGGAAACGCTGGCTTATATACCAGGCAGAGACCTGATGGTTTGCAACTAATCCACTCAGGGGTAATTTCGGAGACTTAACAATGGAGGGCACTAAAATTTATAAAGTTATTCCCTACGTATTTTCTTCCAAGTCTTGAAATTCTCTAAGAGTATAAAAGACACATGTATATGGCTGTCAGTGAAGTAAGTAGCCTCTAAATAAAATAATGTGAATTTCTAGGAACTGTGATAACTGAAGCAAAGAAACAAATTAACTTTATAGAGTTCATTATTAAATTCCTTCTTTTAAAAGAATGGCAGATGGTAATTCCTCCTTCTATAGATAACACTAAATTCATCATATTTTTACCTTCTGAGTGTTTTGGTTCTGAGTTTGATCTGTTCCTATCGGTCTATGAAACATGTGATCTTCAAGATCCACTTTTCGTTTATTGGCGTCTGCATCTTCTCTCATTTCTTTTGCAATAGCTTCTTGATTTCTAGTGAGATTCTGTTAAAGAAATCATTTTAAAAAAATCACCAATCCATATAATAATGATGTTAGAACACAAAAACGTCTTTGCTCTTTTTCAGAATACCAAAACTGTAATCATCTAATTTTCAAAGTAAAGCAAACAGTGGTGACATCAGTGGAAATAAGAGTAAGGACCTCTGAAAATTCTCTCATCTATAAAAGCACTGAGATCACTGGCAAAACAAACTTTTTTCAGAACTCTGGAAATAAACTGAAGGCTTAAAGCAATCTGGGGAGCATTTATTCATAAAAATGGCTGAATCTTAGTAAGAAAGACGAACTTTATGGCATTTTAAACTTGCATTATTCCTATTCCTATTCCAGCCACCCCTAAGCTCTGCCATTAGCTTTGAAAATCATTAGCCTGGCAGCCAATGGAGGGGACAAAATGGAGTTGACGTCCTTGTAACTCCCATTCCCAGAGAACTGTCATCATCTGACTTGGAAGACCCCACTTCCAAGGCTGTTTTTATTTGACCTGACTCATAACTCACCTGTAGCCTTTTCCCTGGGGATGTCTGCTGAAAACCATCAGGGGAAACTGTTGAACGTCGTGACTGTCCAAGGCAGTGGATCACAGAGCAAACAACAGGCCAATCAAAAAGCTTTGTAGGAAGAGCTGGGGAATCAGATACCTATAGGGGGCTCTGAAATGCTCCAACAGATTCCAGGGACTTCAGAAGGCCGTGTGCATGTGTACAATGTGCGCATGCCAAGGGCTGTGTGAATGCTCAGACCTGAGAAGGTCCTAAGCGCTCAGCTCTGGTGAACTGAGGTTTTGCAAAATCAGGAAGTGAAATCTAAGAGAGTTGTAAACTATCTAACTTGAGTGTTGAAAGTGTGCCCGAAAATGATGCACACGGTGCCTCTCGGCAAAGACTAGAGGCTTTCTGGTTCAAGGGACCTGAGGAAATCTCTGTCTCGTCACCAGGCTACCTGAGTAGAGACTTCAGTGGCTACGCATGACAAAGAATACTTTACAGAATAATTCAGAAAAGTCACTAAGCAAAGAAACAACAAGAGACCCTTAGGAGAGAAAAGAATGTGATTTCCAGAAATGTCCTCTTACTTAAAATAGCTAGTTTTCAACAAAAAATTACACGATATAACAAAAACCAAGAAAGTATGGCCCTACATGCTTTAAACAGACATTAACCACATGATCTCCAAAGAAGATATAAAAACGGACAATGAACATATGAAAAGATGCTTGATATTAGTCAACAGGTAAACAACAAATGCTAATTGAGGAACATTCTACAATCTATCTGGCCTATATACTTCAAAAGTATAAGTGTCATAAAATATAAAGACAAGACTCAGGAGTGGTTCCAACTGAGAGGAGAATAAAGAGACATGACAACTGAAACAAATGGAGTAGCTTAGATTTTCTTTTGCTATAAAAGACATGTTTAGGACAACTGATAAAATGTGAATACGGTTTATACAACAGATAATAATATGTTAATGTGCTGATTTTGATCACTGTACTGCGATTATGTAATAAGGATTCCTTGTAGAAAATATACAATGAAGTATTCAGGGGTAAAAGAGCATAATGTCTGCAACTCAAACAGCTCAGGAAAAAAAAGTGTGTGTGTGTATAGACAGAAAGAGAAGGATAATGCAAACTTAGCAAAATGTTAATATTTGAGAATCTGAGAGAAAAACACTTTGAAATTTTTAGTATTTTCTTGCAAAATTTCTGTTAATTCTGAAATCATGCCCCCGGTGCCACCACTCCACCTCCCCCGCAGAAAAGATAGTAAAAAATAACCTCAAGCTTAGTTCAAATGAATGAATTGTAATTCAAAATCATAGGAGACTCAGTGTAAATTCCTGGGGCTCAGATTTAGAAAAAGTTCAGTGTAGAAACTTAAAGTGTTGTAGTTATGAATGGATGCTATGTTTTAAATCTTATTTAATGTGAGCAACAAACAATCATATGCACGTTACCTGTTACGTATTTGTAGTTATCGCTAATTTCAAACTCAGTCTGACTTTAAGAGGACTGAAGGAAGTGAAAACGTGGTTTCAACATTAAATAAATGAGTAACATAATGCTTTTCCCCAACAAAAAATATCTACAGCAGTAAGAAAGTTTCCAGTGTCTTGGAAACTGAATTATATGTGCTAAAGTAGGTCCTTGCTGATTTGATTCCAGAAGCTTCAAATTTCGAGTGCTTTACAGCTCGTACCTGACTTACCTGGTAGGATCCTTGTGAAGTACTGGGTTAATTTTGCAGTCACTGTTACACAGATATGAGGAAACTTAGGAAGTTAGTAAAAGATCCTGAGGCAAAATCTGGGGCTTACATCTGGTGCTTCAGACACTAGACTAAGTTGTTAAGAGAAACATGAATTAAAGAATTACAACAAACTGTGCATTCAGACATTCTGGCTACCTTACAATCCTGGATAACACTATACTCTTCTTGAAAAAAAAAATAAAATGAACATTAAAAAACCTTGAATAAACTGTCTAAAAACAGTTCGTACAAACTCTGCTTTTCTTCTATTGGAAGTTGTTGATTTCTACCTTCTCGTGAAGGCTCTTTTGTGATCCGAGTTCCAGACGTCTCACTTCTAGGTCTTTGGCTGTGGCAACAATGTCTCGATCTCTCATACGTACCTACGGCCAAATAACAGACTGTCAATACCAAAAACAATTTACATAAATATTTTTTGTTTAATAGATGAAGTAATCTTGTGATATGAACAACCCGCTAAATGCATTTAAAATAAGAGGTATTGGGTTTTTGAAACCAGAGTAATTGCCAATCCATTAACATTCACTGTGGAATCTAGAAATAACGTCTGAGTTAAAGTTAAGCATAATTTTCTAAAAAAGAAAACACAATTACCATATGCTCATCTGCCCAGACTGGGAGAACAGATGGCAGCTCTTTCCATATTACATTAGCCATATTATGAGTTAGAAAAACTTGAGCAATTTCAATTCACAGTGGATAAAAATATAAAATGTTTAATCTTATTCGATATAACATTTATTTAATGTTCTTTTTGATTAAACTTCTATACTTTTCTAAATTCGGTTTGGCAACTAGTAATTTCAAGTTAAAATTTACTGTGGACTGTTCAGCCTGTATGTGCCCTGCTTGGACTTAGCCCATTTAAAGTTCACCTTTCTCAAAATCTGATTACTTGGGAGCTTTTCAGTCCTATACACTAGAGGATTTGGATCAGGAACTCTTTAGATAGAGACTCCTGGGAACTGTCTTAAATACTTGGCTGCCTAAAATGCTCATTCTTTAGGAGTGAGAATAACATGATATGTGTTTCAGAACAAAACAAAACAAACTATAACCCATGAGGCATCTAACCTAATCATTTCATCCAACCAGTAAACGGTTAATGATTGCATTACTACTTACACGCATAAGGCAAAGTGTTAGATATTGTAGACAAACTATCAAATACATATAATCAGAGAAACAAACAGTAAAAATGAGAGTATAGTGGGATGTGCAAGGACATGCATCCAAGGAGTAAAAAAACCACGGACGGAAAACCAGTTCACCTTAAAGAGGTTCCTGAGAAAGCAGTTAGCTCAGAGGTGGGGAGACTTGAGTTGATGAGGCAAGAGTAGTTATAATGCTGAGGTGGAGGAGACGTTTGGCATAGCAAATAATGCTTTTTAGGAATTTCAATTACAGAAGCTCTTTTGCTCATGAATTTTCAGAGATACAAACAGCTATGTACCAGAGCAAAACAGATCAACTTTGCTTGCTACTAACAGATGTCTGTGTCACTTGTACGTGTCACTTTGGACTCAAGCTGCCTTTCCTGCTGGTGCCTGAACGGTGAGTAGAGAAGCTTCTGCTATTTAGCAGGGTCAGAGCTCACTATCAGACCAGGGAGATGGAAGGGCAGGAGGCTGGAATGGGAGGCAGAGGCCAGATCGTGCCACTGAAAGGACTTGACAGGATTCTTTCACCAAAAAAACTGCCTTCCACTATCTCAAAGGGGTTTGGAATAAAGAGATCAGAGTTCCAAGCCTGTATTACTTTTGGGGAAGAACATAGATTTTCTAGAATAATGAATTACCAACCTCATTTACTAGATGAGATAGTTAAAAGAAATCATGGATTTTAAAAACCAACTTAAAGTTAATTGGCTTTAAACAAAACAAAGTATTATCTCATGCTATAAAAAGAGATAATAGATTATTAATATAGATGAATGAAAATCTTAAGAAAAATTTAAATATTTACTACTTTATCAAAAGCAAGTTTGAAACTCCTTAATTAGTTTACAAATTCAATGCAATCCTAATAAAAATTCCAATAGGATGGGAGGATTCAGAGAGAGAGAGAGAGAGGGAGAGATAAAATTTTCAAAGTCTATTTGAAATGATAAACATTTGAGAATACTGAAGAAAACTCTTTTTTTTTTTTTTTTTTTGCGGTACGCGGGCCTCTCACTGTTGTGGCCTCTCCCGTTGCAGAGCACAGGCTCCGGACGCGCAGGCTCAGCGGCCATGGCTCACGGGCCCAGCCGCTCCGCGGCATATGGGATCTTCCCGGACTGGGGCACGAACCCGTGTCCACCTGCATCGGCAGGCGGACTCTCAACCACTGCGCCACCAGGGAAGCCCCCAAGAAAACCCTTTAAAAGGCACACTAATTATGGTAATTAGGCCTACTAATTAGTAAAACATTACACAGGTGTTATTCACACAGTGTGGTACTGGCTTAGGAATAGACAGCAAAGGAGGAGATCAAGTTTATAAGGGAACTGAACATTTAATAACCATCAGCTGGCAAAATGACTTCGCTAATATTCAACAAATGCTGCTGGGAAAACTGACTTGCCTTTGGAAAGAAGTAAGCTTGGTTCCTAACTCATTCCTTATATTCAATTTTCAGACACATCAGGGGCTGGCAAACTTTTCCTGTAAAGGGTCTCAGAGTTAAATACTTTAGGCTTTGTGGGACATCGTTTGTGTCAGCTATTCACCTCTGCTGTTGTAGTGCGAAAGCAGCCAAAGAAATATGTAAACAAATAAGTGTGATCGTTTTCCAATAAAACTGTATTTATGGTCACTGAAATTTGAATTTCATGTTTTAAAAATTTAATATAATTTTCATGTCATGAATTATTATTCTTTGATTCCGATTTTTTTTAACTACTGAAAATGTTAAAACCATTGTAACTCACGGGCCTTAACAAAACAGGTGGTGGGTCAGATTTGCTGGCACACAATAATCTGCTGACTCTTAGGGACTTCCCTGTGGCGCAGTGGTGAAGAATCCGCCTGCCAATGAAGGGGACACGGGTTCGAGCCCTGGTCCGGGAAGATCCCACATGCCGCGGAGCAACTAAGCCTGTGCGCCACAACTACTGAGCCCACGCTCTACAGCCCGCGAGCCACAACTACTGAGCTCGCATGCCACAACTACTGAGGCCTGCGCGCCTAGAGCCCATGCTCCACAACAAAAGAAGCCACTGCAATGAGAAGCCCGCGAACCTCAGTGAAGAGTAGCCCCCGCTCGCCACAACTAGAGGAAGCCCGCGCGCAGCAACAAAGACCCAACGCAGCCATAAATAAATAAATAAATAATTAATTAAAAAGATAATCAAAGATTTAAAGAAACAACAGAAAACTACAGAACTAGAAGAAAATAGGCATAAGTGGTAATATAACCTTAAATGGGAAGGTTAATAAACATGACAGAAAACCTAGAAGTCATAAAAAACTAATGAAGTTGGTTATCCAAAAATTAAAATATTTTACATAATGAAAAAAAGACACTGCAAACATTCTTAAAAGTCAAGAAACACAGACCGAGCAAAACATTCTCAACAGACAAAAGGATTAATGCCCTGACTCTATGCTGTGAGGCAAGCACTATAGCCACATATAACTGCTGAGTCACTTAAAATGTGATTAGCCCCAATTGAGGTGTGCTACAAGTATAAACTGACTATTAGATTTCGAATACTTCGTACAAACAAAAGGTAAAACATCTCAATGACAATGTTTACTAATGACATACTGCAAAGATAATTTCAGATATACTGAGTTAAATATTATTAAAATTAATTTCACCTGTTTCTTCTTACTTTTTAATGTGGCCATTAGAAAACTTAAAATTACCCATGTGGGTCACATCATATTTCTATTGGACACTGCTGCCCCAAATGATAAAAGAGCCTGTGTAAATTGGTAAGAAAAAGAGTAACTTGGTAGAAAAATGGAAAAACGATTTAGATATGCAATTTTTAGTTCTACAAACGAAGATTAATAAAGGAAGAGACTGGGCTTCCATGGTGGTGCAGTGGTTGAGAGTCCGCCTGCCGATACAGGGGACACGGGTTCGTGCCCCGGTCTGGGAAGATCCCACATGCCGCGGAGTGGCTGGGCCCGTGAGCCATGGCCGCTGAGCCTGCGCGTCCGGAGCCTGTGCTCCGCAACGGGAGAGGCCGCAGCGGTGAGAGGCCCATGTACCCCCCAAAAAAGTAAATATAAATAAATAAATAAAGAGACAGTTAACATCATTAGCAAAAAAAACAAAACCATTTTTCACCTATCACCTATCAGACTGGCAAATATTAAGACTGATGCACTCCAAATTGACTAGGGTATCGGTACTCTTATATTCTCTTTTTTTTTTTTTTTTTTTGCGGTACGCGGGCCTCCCACCGTGAAGGTGTTCGTTACATTTAAATAAGAGTTAATGGAGATAATGTATGAGAACTAAGAATAATAAACCTTTCTCTCAATTTCATCATCCAGTCTTCTTAGCTCCATTTCACGCTGTTCTTGCTGAAGCTGCAGAAGACGCCTTCTTGCAGCATCTTGCAAGTGCACTTCCTTTACTTTCAACTCTCTTTTCACAGCAGCTAGTCTTAAACACAAAATACATCAAGAGGAATAAATAAAACCATTTCCCAATATATATTTAAATGGAAAAATACTATGTTTCACAACAATGAAAGGCCTGCCACCTATTTTGGTCCGCTTTCCCAATTCAACTGGTGCTATCATAACATGGGTTTTTATAATATATAAATGAAAACGCTCAATTACAAAATAAGCCTGCATTCATGAAAGTGACAAGTCCACATGCAATTGGCTATTTCTTCATACTCAAAAATTCTCTAACAGGTCTACTACTCAGATCACCTCAATACAATTAATATCCTTTATCTGAGAAAAGGCGGCCCCCAAATACTCCAATGTTACCAAAGATTATGTATGCTTATTCTTTTAGAATTTTAGAAGGCTGATGGCTCAGTTCAGTAATTTTTTTTAATTCACACCAGAAATCTGTTTCATAGTCCTATCCAAAAATAAGAATCAACAAACACTTACAGGAGTGATTTTCCCAACAATTAGCCTTAATCTCAATGCTTATCCCATGATCTTAACTAATTTAAACATTTTGCCTTATTAATGTATTATTGAATAAGCATTTAATACTTCTTTCCCTGTCCTCCAAAGTATGAAATGTACAATGAGACAATCATTTTATGTTTCATTTTCAGGTCACACAGATATGTTTAAAACACAATTTAAAAAATTATACTCCACTAACCAGCATTGTGTTGCAAGGCATTTCTGCCCACCGTAAAAGGTGCCTTAGATCTTGTATTACTTCTGAATAATCAGAGCAAGTTATATTATACTCAGTATAGCTTTAGAATTACAGTTTACTATATGCCAATTTTTTGAAAAATGTATTATAATTTCTTTTTATTAGCTTAAACATTTGCTTAATGGAAATAGCAGAGCTGGGTAATACTATACAAAGTGAAACTGTATATAATTATATATAATTTCATAATAATGAAAGAAATAAAAATTATTAAAATAACTCAGATGTCCAGCTTTTTTCAAAGTGTTAAACATACTTTTGTCTTTGCTGTATCATCATCTCCTCCTCTTGTAAGGGCGTGTCTCTCCTTGTTTCTTCAGCTTTACGAAGCGGTTCCTGTTTTTGGTACCAAGCTTCATCTTCAACTCTTTGCTGGTCTAGTTCAGCTTGCATGTCTTCAACTGCCTGCCTAGAGTAGATAATATTTATTATTATAACAAAACGCAAATAAGAAAACTGAGTAATTTAAGTCCAAGAACGAACAAAACACAAAATGTATGCCTGATTAACATGTAACTGTTTTACTTCCATATGCAAGAATACCTTTAAAGATATTTCCATCCTTCAAACTCTGATTTTATATAACTTAATAATTTACATGTCTTTTTCACAAAAATTTTGTTTATAATAGATTTTGTTTTTATCAAAGAACAACCGTTGCATGATTACCTCTCTCTTAAGTAATCCAGTTCATCATCCCTTATTCTTATTCTTTCTCGTTCCTGTGTCTGACGGTCCACAATAAACTTTGGATATTGATTAAATACTGGGTATTGCCCTTTTGTCAGTGCCACAAAAACATCAAGCATGCTGTCTGGATGAATATCAGTGGGCGTGGTATCCATGAGATGATAAACTTCTCTAATTACAGCACTTATATCCAGGTTATTCCGATGGTGAAAAAAATACTGTAAGAAAACTTGGTGTTTAAATTGAGATTGACCTAGTAAAGCAATTAAGGTAGAACTAAAACAAGTTTAAACATGTAAATGTGAATTTATCTTTAAGAGGGTTTTTTTTTTTTTGCAAATTCACTGAAGCGTTTCATAACCCAAGTTTTAAAATGAAGATCCAGTTTCATATTTAAAAAAATAAATTTATACAACCATATTATGAAATTTTGAAATAAAACTTTTAAAATGTTAACTCAAAATGAAGGCTTCCTTCATAATAGAAGACTGCTTCAACAACGAAATAAATTCTTCTACTGGAATTTTTTTCTTCAAAATCCAAACTAGGTAAATTCAAAACTAAATTAGCCTTTGAAAATAACCTTGATTTTTAAAAAATATCTGACATGTTTCCACATTATCTTGTTCTGCTGGCAGGTCCAAATTCTAGTAAATACACACACATACATACATGTATGTACGCATCTTGTGATCATGAAGTAAAAAGAGAGTTTAATTTGATAGGAACCACAAAATAAGTAACAAACAAACAAAACCAACTTAACTTATCCTGTTACCAAAAGAACCTCTCCCTTTAAAAACTACCTCTAATGCTTTCTTTCAGCCACTGGCCTCAAAATTCTCAGTTACCATTCTGCATGTGTAATAAGCATCTAGATTATCCCAGACCAGCTGGGTCACTGATAAAATCATGCACAGAATAAACAACGACCCAATTGTTAAACATCCTTTAAACAGGCAAAAAGCACAAAACTCCAATATTATCATGATTCTTCTCCGAAGCTATGATTTTAGGACTAGTAGTCAAGCTATGACTGACTACAGCTATGTAAGGGCCAGCATGCAGTGGTATAACTTATTCTCTGCTATATTCTTACCACCTGGCACCAGTACCTGACATATAGTAGGTACTCAATAAATACATGGATTTTTAACTGAAATAAATGAAATTTGAGAACCACTACTTAAGAACAAGGATATGTACCTCAAAATCATCTTTAAGATTACAGTTGAGCAAAGGAGCTCTAGAACATATGTTGTAGGCCACAACAGTCATCAGGAGGAATGAAGGATGGTTGGAAAAGACATTATCGAATAATTTTAGCCACTCCTCTCTGGTCAGTACTTCCGAGAACACAGTTTCAAGAAGAGGCCATGCATACAGCTAAAATAAATAAGAAAAAATATATTAGTTCTTGAGGGAAAAGTTATAACAGCCATTGCTAATATGTTCATTTGGTTTATATACTAAAATCATTATATTAAGAACATAACTATGAAAAGAACTACTCTAATTTCGGCTCTTCTTTACAGACTTTCAGGAAAGCAGTTTAATGAAGAAAAAAATGGAATACTATTAAAAGCATAACAGTAGTATGTTTATTATATTCTTTCAAGAAAATACTGTCTTATATTTACCAGAACCAATGTTAGCTTCCAAAATAAGTTGTTATTCTAAAAACCTTACATTTCTTACCTGGGAAGTTATATCATGATTTATGAAGTGTTGCAGGAGTTCCTTGTCATGAAATGCCAAAACATTTTCTATCATACTAAGAATATTGATAGGAGGATTAGGAAAATATTCAAACCAGTGTTGACACCAATTGACTATGAAGAAAAAAAT
Organism: Lagenorhynchus albirostris; assembly: GCF_949774975.1. Lineage (NCBI taxonomy): Eukaryota > Metazoa > Chordata > Mammalia > Artiodactyla > Delphinidae > Lagenorhynchus > Lagenorhynchus albirostris. The sequence continues at coordinate 66,257,589 of NC_083111.1, read as the reverse complement.
TGAAAATTTACCTTTACCTTTCTATATCATCAAAGAGCTTTGCAGTTCTTAAATGTATCCACTCTTTATATCCTCAACATGCCCATTAATAAGAAAAACATAACCCTTTAAATTCTAGAACAATAGATTTTAAAACTCCATCATGTTACCGCGGTATTTTAGGTTTATAGAATATTCCCGTTTCTTCAGAGCAGTCAATGAGAAAGTGTCAACTGAAACAAACAAACCTTCCCAAAGTATTCCTGATGGTAGCTATAAGGCTCTGTTTCCTGCTGGCTTGTGTGCTGCATGTATTTAGATTTCTCCTGGTTAACAAAATGACCCTCTCCTAAAAAAGGTCCCTATTTAAGTCTTCGATAAAATGTGATCAATGTTAAATGGCAATCTCCTCAAATCTACTAAAATTCATTCCTAATTAAAGAGTCCCATTTCTAGGAAAAGAGTGTTCTATAGCTATGGTAACAGGGAGTCACCAGGACTGGTTTGAAATCTAACTGATCAATGACAACTTGTTTCAGTAAACTTGACTTTGAAAACCAACCAATCAGTGACAGCTGCAGCAGTGTCCTCTGAAAGTCAGCCAATAGAAAGGAGAATCCGTTCCACTGAAGAGGCTTCTAAGGCTGACTTTAACTCACTCTCACTTAGTAACCAGCACAACCCCCAAAACATTCTTTTCCAAAAACCCTAGGAAGATGATCAGTTTCACTGCTCAATGAACCTATGTCTAACCACCACAACTTGCCATAATTATTAAATTCAGATTTTTTATTTTAAATACTGAGCTGGGGTTTCATGTTTTGACGATAAGATCTTTCTCAAATTAGCAAATGGTCTGCTCAGAATATTGGATTACACATGGTTCATTCCATTATTTCATTTATTAGTTAAGTATTTAGATTTGAGTTAATATTTAAGTCATAAATAAAATCTTGCAAAAACTAAGCTTTAAAAGAAACATTTCAGCTTCTTTAACTGCTGCTCTTAATACGTTAACTTTAACAGAAAAATCCAACCTCTCCTAAGTAAGTACCTATGATGTCCCAGACACTGCTAGTTTTGGGAATTTTAAAACACCACACACATACACAAAGCTCTCTTATATTTAATCTTCATCAATAGAACAACTTTTCAATTAAGCAAGAGGCAAACCCTGTTTTATACAGTAAACGTCTCCTCTTGTATTCTGCTAGGTGCCACCACACAGAAGTATGGGTAGAGGATCTAGAGACAGAATTGACTGAGAGGAGAATAAAGAGAAATGGTCATCGTGTGGAGGCCCTTCACTAAACCTGAAGAATTTCCTCCTGGTTATAAGAGGAACTCTAAAGAGTGCTTAAAAATGACTTTTATAAACATATTCCAAGTTATACATAGAAGTAACTATATTCCTTCACAATTTCTTCTTGGCCCCAACTAGACTGTAACCTGAAAGCCAAAACAATGGCTTATCCCAAAGCAGGGCTAACATTTAGTTGAAGCTCAGTTTATTGAATAAAACTAGTTTGAGACCCTTGATGAAAATCCATAGCTACTCATGCTGTCATGGATCTTTTAGATTTAGATTTCAGTTTCAGAAGAGAAAAATCCATTTCCTTAGTATATAATCATACGTAGCTATGTAACAAGATTTTACTGGAAGTAAACGATATAGTTGTGCATGCCTACTCTAAATTAGATATAATTGCTTTATTTCTTTCTTGTGGTAAAACATAATTTGCCATTTTAACCATTTTTAAGTGTACCATTCAGTGACATTAATTCTATTCACAATGTTGTGCAACCATCACTATTTCCAAAATCCTTTCCCAAACAGAAACTCTGTACCTATTCAGCATTAACTTCCCATTTCTACTTCCCCAGCCCTGGTGACCTCTAATCTACTTTCTGTGCCTATTTGAGAAATTTCAAATAAATCTGTCCTTCAGTGTCTAGCTTTTCTCACTAAACATGTTTCCAAGGCTCATCCATGTTGTAGCAGGCGTCAGAATGTCATTGCTTTTTATGGCTGAATAATATTCCACTGTATATATACAGATATGGTTTCTCCATTCATCTGTTAATGGACATTTGGGTTGTTTCCATCTTTTGGCTATTGGGAATAATGCTCCACAAACATATTTGTATACAAGTATCGATTTGAGTTTCTGTTTTCAATTTTTTTTGGGATATCCCTAGGAGTACAACTGTGGGGTTATATGGTAATTCTATATTTAACTTTTTGAGGAACCACCTGTTTTCCACAGTGACTGCACCATTTTACATTTCTATCAGCAATGTACAAAGGTTACAATTTTGCCACATCCTTGCCAACACTTATTTTCTTTTAAATTACAGCCATCCTAGTAGGTATGAAGTGGTGTCTCACTGTGGTTTTGATCTGCATTTCCCTAATGACTAATGATCCTGGGCATCTTTTCATGGGCTCAGTAGCTCATTTGTACATCTTCTTTGGAGAAACATCCATTCAAGCCCTTGCCCTTTTTTTTTTTTTTTTCTTAACATCTTTATTGGAGTATAATTGCTTTACAATGGTATGTTAGCTTCAGCTTCACAACAAAATGAATCCGCTATATACATACATATATTCCCATATCTCCTCCCTCTTGCGTCTCCCTCCCTCCCACCCTCCCTATCCCACCCCCTTGCCCATTTTTAAATTGGATTGTTCATCTCTTGTTCTTGTTTCTTTTCCTTTTAAAACTCTTAGTGTTATTGACAGGGTAAACTACCCTTTAGTGGGATCAATTCGAATATTCATATTTTATGACCTAATGATACCAATTCTGGGACTCCAACCAAAAGAAATTATTATAAATTTATGAATGTGAAGCTAGTCACAACATTGTTACTTTTAATACATAAAAATTAGAAACAACCTAAATGTCCAACAATAAAACATTAAACTAGACCATGTACATTATAGAATTACAATAAACAATAAAATGTTTACAAAGTGTATACAAATAAGAGACATGTATATATCATATGAAATAAAAGTAGTATAATTATAAAAATAAAAAACCCTAGAAGTCTAACAGTTGGGGGATACATTATGGTATAAGATGAAATATTATATAGGCAATAAATTATATTTTTTAAGATATTTAATGATTTAGGGAAATGCTCTTAAAAGAAATTCATTAATATATCATCAAGATTGTTTCTGAGGAAGAGGAATATTCATGAATTTTCTTTTCTTTTGTATATTTTCCTATATTTCCTCCAATGATTGGTAAAAACTTACTAAAGCAAATACAGCATAATAAAATGAATGAAAATCTGTAAAGAGAAGTAAACTAAAATATTCACAATATGTACACTGGGATCTTTTTATTTCTACTTTTCAGAATTTTATTGTTATAGTTAAGTGCTTATCTCCTTTGTACAAGAAAAATACATACAAAAATGTTCTTTTTGTTAAACCAGTGTTGGTTTAATTTGGATCCAGTTCATTAACCATTCAGCTGATTTTACTAATACGAAAAAAAAATGACTCACTTTTTAGTGTAGATGATAATGATGAGGCAGTAGCACAATGGGAGTACAGCTCTAGGTTCTGAGTGCCTGGGTTCAAATCCTTATTCTGTCATGAACCTAATCATGAACTTAAGCTCTCTGTGCCTCAGTTTCCTCAACTATAAAAAGGGAATAATAATATATAACACCTACCCTACAGGACTGCTGTACGGTTAAATGAGTTAATAAAGGCAAAACACTTAGAATGGTACCTGGTACACAGAAAGTTCTCATTAAATGTTAGCTATGATTGATGAGAATGGGGGTAACTGCCAACACCTGCCACATTACGCATCGTGTGCTAAATGCTTTACATGCTTACTGCAGTCTTATGAATAATAACTGACTTTCAATAAGTGAAACATCTGCTTCCTTCTTACTAACAAAATCTAGCCTGTAACAGTATCTTCTAAAATGCAACCATCCAAACTTCAATGTAAGTAAAAAGGTTTATTTATGTATAAATGTCCAAACTCCCCGTTTTATGCTCTATTTCTGACTGTCTCACACTAGAATTGTTAAATGTTGCAAAGGTATCGGAAAATGTCTAAGTATCTACTCTTGGTTTCATTATTTACTTATTTACTTACTTATAAGAGTAGCAACAACTTCAAAACAGATGAGCTGGTTGTTCTGGAACAATTTTACAAATGGAAATGCCAGAAGTGGAAGATACGGTGTATCACTAAAGATGGTGGACCAGTGAGCTAATGCGGAGAGGGTTCTGTGAATAAAATAAGGAAAGAGCAGAAAAGCTTGTTAAAATTTATTTGAATAAATAATACATTCACATGATGAAAAATGAAACAGAAGGTGAATGTGGTGAAATTCGGGTGTGTCTGTTTTCCCACGATTAGACTGAGGTTATAAGTTTTCGGCAAGAATACAACAAAAGTGATGTGCAACACACTGATAGGATTTATTACTGGTGATTTTAAATTTGATTACTTGGTTAAGGAGGTGTCTGCTATGTTTCTCTACTATGAAATCACCATTCTCCCATTTGTAATTAATAAATATCTTGGGGAAGATACACATTACTGCAAAATACTGAACATACATACCTCTGTAATACTCTGAGTAGTTTCCTACTTTTGATGGGGTATTTCTTCTGAAGGTTGAGAAATGCCACATGAATACCTTTATCTATAAGGTTACTAAATGCAGTATGATTTTCAGGCAGCTGTAGCAGAGAGCGCCAAATGAACATTCTGAAATTAAAACATAATTTTAACCAAGAAAAATTAGGGGAATAAGATTGATTTAACATGCAAGAATTTAAATTTTACCTGTATTTCATTGGATATTCACCATAGCCTTTTAATAAGATTTGTAAACGCTTTTTGTTTAATCCATCTGAAAATTCATTCTGTAAAGAAAAAAAATAGTATCAATAAGTGACATAATCTTAAAACTGAAAAGGTAATCTAGTCCACAGTGGCTTTCCAACTTTGGAACACAATACACAGTAAAATATATTTTATATCATGGAACTCTCCACACACACACACACACACACACACACACACACACACACAATCTTTCTCTCTCTTGAGTATGCATATACACAGCAGATAAAGTTTATGACATATTTTTTTACCCTGTAACAGGGTTTGACAAACTTTTGCCGTCAAAGGTCAGAGAGTAAATATTTTAGGCTTTGTGGGTCAAGAGGCAGAATCAAGCATATTAGGCAGGTACTCATATAACCATTTAAAATGCAATCATTTAAAAATATAAAAATCATCCTTAGCTTGAGTAGCCAGATTGGGCCCATGGGCTCTCCTCTGTCAATCCCTGTAGCAAGAGCAATGCATCTGGATAATTTTTTCCTCTCTTGATCCTTCCATCTCTTTTATTTTTTTGCACTTTTAACTTTTAAGTCAATTTTTATCTTAATGGAAAAACATTTTATATAGATTTTAGGATCATAAAGCCATTTTCATAGATTATCTCGTTTAAGCCTAACAACTATATGAAACAGATGAGACGTTTTGTCTTCCTTTCTTTGAGAAAATGGGAAGGTCAGAGAAGTTCAGCAACTTGCTTAAGATCACACATCTGTTGAGTCTTGGCTCAAGACTCAAAGCCACATTTTCTGACTTAGTTCAGTACTCTTTTCACCACGTAAGAAACAGGTAATCAAAGTGTAAGAGGGAGGTGAGGGACAGCCCAAGATGATGGTGAATGAAGAGCCCCGTTTGAGAGCGATGTACCAGACATTAAGGGCAACTAGCCCAGACTGGAGCCATGCGATCCATGAAAGAGACACGTTCACTGTCTCTGTTCACTGTCGTCACCCAGACACCCGCTGCCATTGAAGCCTCTTTAAACAAAGGTCAGAATGCCCAGGGCGATTGGCCTGAGTTTCATCTACTTTTGTCTTCACCATGAGCTGATGAAGCTCCTACTTCCCTTTCCATGTCCTGATGACACAATTAGTCGAGGACAGGCGTTTCACCCACAGAAGTACTCTACTGTGACCTACTCCTTAGAACTGGCTACGGGGTTTTAGAAGCCGCCCACTCCCAGACAATATTTCTGTAGGGCTTCCAACTTTGATCCAGACTAAGGGCTGCCAGATGCCCTGACCGTGGTGTCACTTTTATTTCCCAGAAGTCAATCATCACCATGCCCACACTAGTTTTCTCAGAAGAGGCTCCTGTGAACTCTCAGGAAAGCTGAAGCCAGACCATGTCTCAGAAACACATTCAACTAATAGGGTCAATACCGCCTAACCTTTACACAGCTAGGTTTGTGCCTGCTACTTAGTTTTTTAAAACTAAACAGTATTTTGTTTAGGGTTACATTGTAGAGGCGATAAAGCTATAAGGAAAGCCAAGGACATAAGGCAAAAGTGAGGACAACGGTTACATCTATGGGACAGGGAGAGAAATGCGATTGGGGACAAGCACACAGGGGACTTCAGAGCTACTGGGAATACTCTATTTCTTAATGTGGATATGAATATGTCCAGAGAAGAGTTTACATGGCAGGTCCGTGACTGCTACCCTTAGAAAGGCCCACTTGAAGGTTGGCCCTTGTCTGGTGTCCAGCTATCTGGATTTCCAGGAAGTTCCCACTATCTCCAGAACGAACAGGAGCGGCTCACGGCGCCTAAACTGTACACTGTGGTTTATGCTGAACACCTGCTTTCCTTGTGGAGTCTGGAATTTTGCAAGGGAGCCTATAACCAGCCTCCAGTAAAAACCCTGGGCACTGAGTTTCTAATGAACACTTTACACATTCTTCTTTTGAGGGAAGTTTCACATTTTAAAACTGCTTATAGAAGAAAAGAGGTTAAAATTAATGAGAAAAATACCAACAGTTGCTACGAATATGAAGCAACTGGAACCCTCAGATACCTCTTGGTGGGAATATGGATTGTTTAAATCAACCACCTGGGAAACTATCTGACAGTATTTACTAAAGTTGAACATATGCATAGCCCATATGCCAGTAATTCCATTCCTAGGTTTACACCCAACAGAAACATGTCCTTATGCTCAACAAAGATGCCTTAGAATGTTCAGAGCAGCACTGTTTCTAATAGCAAAAAAACCTAGAAAACTACCCAAATGCCTACCAATAGCAGAATGGATAAAGCATGGTTTATTCACTCAATGGAATTCTATACAGCTGTGAGTGAATGGTTTACGACCACATGGATCTCTCCAAAATACCGTTAAATGAAAGAAGCCAGAAACAAAAGAGTACCAATTGAATGATCCAATGAACATAAGTACAAAAAAGGCAGAACTAATCTACAGTGTTAAAAGGGAGGAGAGTAGTGATGCTTGGGGTAAGGGGGCAAGTGTCTGGAAGGGAGCAGCAGAGGGGCTTCTAGGGTGCTGGAAATGGTCCATTTTTTGATCTGGGTGCTAATAACACAGGTGTATTCAGTCTGTAAAAATTTACTGAGCTGTGTATTTTTATGCATATGATTGATTAGCTGTCAATAAAAAGTTTTGAAAGTCCTTGAAAGTGTTAGCAGGTTGTCTATTAATGTGCATATTTTCTTTCAATTCCAAGGCAATATACGCTCTTTGCAGAAAATTAAGAAAATACAAAAAAATACATATAAAGGAGAATAAAACTGACTGAAATAGGTAATTCTACTACTATCAAAGTTTTTATGCACATGCTCTGACTTAAAAATTCTACTTCTACAGATACATTTGTTCAAATGTCCTAGGAATATCCACTGCATCAGATTGTATTAACAGAAGACTGACGATACAACCTAAATGCCAGTCAGCAGAGTCCTAGTGAGATAAATTAAGTTATATCCATAAATGCAATACTATGCAAATATTTTTAAAATGTTGTAGCACTACATGCACTAATACAAACAGATATTCAATCTGTTAAGTGATAAGAACAAGTTATAAAACAGTGCTATAGTATGATTCCATTTATGTAAAAAAATTTTAAAAAGGTAACAGACAGATATACATTATGTTTATACACAGAAAACTTCTGAAAGGATATCAACAATTATCTTTTCTTTAAATTTTATTTTATTTTATTGTTTTATTTTTGGCTGCGTTGGGTCTTTGTTGCTGTGCGCGGGCTTCTTGTTGTGGTGGCTTCTCTTGTCATGGAGCACGGGCTTTAGGTGCACACCAGCTTCAGTAGTTGTGGCACATGGGCTCAGCAGTTGTGGCGCACGGGCTTAGTTGCTCCGCGGCATGTGGGATACTCCCGGACCAGGGCTTGAACCCGTGTCCCCTGCATTGGCAGGTGGATTCTTAACCACTGCGCCACCAGGGAAGTCCCATCAACAACTATTAACAATGGTCACCACTGGGGAATGCAATGAAGAGTGGGCTAGGGCACAGGGAGGAAGAAAAGTATGCTTTTGTTCTTTTCCCTTTACAACCTCTATACTAGCATTGTCTAACAGATAAGCAAGAGACAAATGTAATTTAAGTTTTCTTAAAGAATATAATTTAAGTTTCATGTTAAAAAGTCGAAAGCAGCAGGTAAAAATCAAATTTAATACATTTATTTAACCCAATGTAATAAAAATATTATCATTTCAACATATAATTAGCATAAAATTATTAACTAATATATTGTACATTCTTTAGGGGTAGGAGATTAAGGGGTACAAACTACTATGTATAAAATAAAGAAGCTACAAGGATCTACGGCACCAGGAATATAGCCAATATTTTATAATAACTTTAAGTGGAGTATAATCTATAAAAATACTGAATCACTATTTTGTACTAATATAATACTGTAAATCAACTACAATTTAAAAACAGATATTTTACATTCTTTTGTTCATAATAAAATCTCAATATCTGATGTGTATTTCACACATATACCACATCTCAAATCAGATTAGCCACATGTGACTAGTGGCTAGCATATTGGACAGTGCAATTCTATACTGTTTTGACTTTTTAAAAAAAACCATAAACATGTATTAATTTTATATTAAAAAGTTTTAAAAGCATGTTATAATTTCAGTTACAACTTGCTTCTTTTCCATAATTTTCCTTTAATTCCTAAGAGAAGGAAGAATGATGATGGTCTAGAAATCATAAGACTTGTCTACAGCAGAGCCATGACAAACAAAAGTTTAATATAGTCTTACCTTTTTATTTTCAAAATTACCAGTCAGGTCTTGTTTTAATATTCTAGCTTGTATTTTGTTTTCCCTTGATTTTGCTGGCCGCTGTACTCTTCCTGATGTTACTTTCATCTTAAGATCACCAGAATTCACTTTCCTCTTAGGCAAATCTTCAATCACTTTCACTAAAGGAGGAGGTGGCTAAAAGTGGGGGGGGGGGAATCCAGTGGTTATCCTTGGAAAATAGACCTGTTAACATATAATTTACAAAATGTATTTTGCTCAATTTAGTAATATGCCTTAATAGATATAATTATCCTTCAGGCAAAAAGTGTAAATAAAATGTCCAAGAATGTTTCCTTGTTGATTAACGAATCAAAGCAAATTTCTGCCGAATTCCTTTGAGCAACGTAATAAAGATCACGATTAACAACAATAAACAGAATTTAGTTATTCCTTGAAAGCTGGCCTCAATCATACAGTATCAATCCATTTTTTACACCTGTATGATAAAGTGAGTAGTAAGGCGGTAATCTGCTGCAGAGAAGGCCCAGTTACACACAGGGCCCTCTAGAATGCTGAGAGAAGCCCCCTAACATTCTCTGGGCTCAGGTGAAATTTCTTTGAGGGAAACTGTCACATGACTTTCCTCTGAAAGCACGGGACCCCTGCCTTGTCCTTGGTTACATTTTCTAATCTACATGGAGATGGCTGTCAGTCCCTGACTGCATCAACAGCTTCAGAGGCAGGGCAGAAAGCACGACTTAGATGCCAAACCCTCGTTTTTATGGGGACGAACAGGTAAATAAGCCCCCAACAACTTCAATTTACTTAAGGTAAAATGATTCACTAAGACATTTTCTCTGTGAATAACACTCTCTTTGAAATAAAAAGATCTTCATTGTTCAAAGAAAATAAGCAGATAAAATAGCTCCGGCTTTCTGAGTTCTAAGTATGATTCAAGTAAAAGGACTTTCACAGGGTGTTTTAAAGGTTTGAGACCATTACTGCTGAATGTTCCCTTAGTAATTAGCCCAGATCCAGATCAAAGACAAGGTGGATTTGTGATTTTTAAATAATTTTTCTTGAAGCCAAAGTGCCAATTCCTTGCATATGAGAATAAGAACACAATATACCCCAAATGTCCAAATGAACATATTAGATTCAGAAAGACAAATATTACACACATCACCCTGAATTCAAGCTGTCATGAAAGCCAGAACAGTGGGCTTCCATGATGACGTACGATGGAAATGAATCGCCACTCTTTGGGAAAGCTCTCTGAAGCAGAAAACAAACTTTTCTGACCTCCTCCCGCTTCGTCCCCAAAGAAACAAACAGAACAAAGCAAACATCTTGACTCCTTTTAAATAACAGACTATAAAAAGACTACTTTGAGGTTTCAAACAGAGATTTTTCTCACGTTGCCTTCAAAAGTTCAGGACTTCTGCTTTTGAAACCTGCAGCCTATTATAGGAGACCAAGAAAATATTCCCTATTGTCAACTGCAGTATGTACGACACGTAACACTGTAAAATGTATAGAGCAGGTAGTATACATGGCATTGATATTGCATTTTTATTTGTTTTAAAATTATTTTGAAAAGTATTTGAAGTTTTAACTGCATTTGTAAGGGTTTTTTAATAGTGTTTTTCTAGGGTACATTGGTATTTATTCACATCTAGAAAGAGTACAGGATAATACAAAATATAATAACAATAACTCTGACCAAAATAAAGTACAATGACCACTTACTCTATGATTTAATTCTTTACCTATGAAATGTAATTAATAGTGGTCTGATTTCTGAATATTGCCCATCTTTAATATCCCTGAACTATCTTCTAACCTCAGTCCATTCTTCTGTATCTTTATTGTAATATTTATTTTAGTGCCACATTTTTCATGGTTCTTCCATGAAGGAATCTCCCAGAAGTTGGAGCCTGAGATATGACCTGAATTGCCACACCTTAGGAGTGTTAAAACTTCAACAGAGAAATAGGAATTAGCTTACTTATTATTAGCACAATACCAGAAATTCTCCAATGGCAAGAAAACAGGACTTGAAGGAATGAGACACGGGTAATAAGTTTTGCATAAACCTGAGCATTTTGTAGGCCTGGAATAGCACTGGTGGTGCTGGTAATGTGTCCAAAAAAAAAAAAATTATCCTTCTTCTGTTATAAGCTAGCTTTTCTGGTCAATATGACCTCAACTTGCTTAATAAATAACAGAGAGAAAGCCAATGACTCATGCTTACCTTGGTTTTTCTCAGATCTTTGTTTCTATTAACAACATTTATCTAGCTCTTACAAAATTCAGCTAGGCTAACAACTCTCATTAAGAATGAATAATGTGGGGCTTCCCTGGTGGCGCAGTGGTTAAGAATCCGCCTGCCAATGCAGGGGACACAGGTTCGAGCCCTGGTCGGGGAAGATCCCACATGCCGCGGAGCAACTAAGCCCGTGTGCCACAAATACTGAGCCTGTGCTCTAGAGCCCGTAAGCCACAACTACTGAAGCCTTTGTGCCTAGAGCCCGTGCTCCGCACCAAGAGAAGCCACTGCAATGAGAAGCCCATGCACCGCAATGAAGAGTAGCCCCCGCTCACCTCAACTAGAGAAAGCCCACGTGCAGCAACAAAGACCCAATGCTGCCAAAAATAAATAAATAAAAATAAATAAAGACGCTCATTGACTGTACAGTGTTGATTCATTAGCACTGAACTCATGCCAACAGCACTGTAGCTCATTCCTGAATGAAGCTTATCTAACACACATATGTTCTCCCTGAGACACCTCCCAGCCCTCTTGTGCTTAGGATACCAGACAGCACGTCAACACTGTGGTTGGGGGACATTTTAAACAGCAAAATCACCAACAAAAATCACAAGAATGTGAAACATGTGGCACTAAATAGACCACGAGAAGGACACTTGTTCCCATGGAGAGCTGAAATAAGGCCGAGTGCTGCTCTGTCTGACCTCAGGGGGGAACCTGCATGAAGGCAACTCCAATTTCTTGCTGCTCTGCACATGCAAATGTCTGTAAATATGCGGTGAGGACTGATTTTAGAGTTGCAGATAAATTTTCACCAACAGACAAACTCACAACTGTAGAATCCGTGAATCATGTAGACTGTATACATTTACACACACACAGCAAAAGACTGAGTAGGCATACACTTCAACATCATCTAAGAATGGTGAGACTTGCTGACCTATTTGCTTATCTGTATCTTGATTTTGCTCTGTAATAAGAACTTCTTATCTATCTAATTGGAAAAGAAAAAGGTAAAAAGGAGCGAGTACATGGCAACAAGATTATCATATTAAGAATAGAACACTTGGGCCTGCTAAGGACTAGCTGTGTCATTAGGTTGGGGCATGAGCTGCTCCCCCTGTAAACCGAAATGGTTAGACTAGGTGATCACCGAAGTCCCTCTCAGGGCTACTGTGATACAATTCCAGACCTGGAAAGGCTCCCACAGAACTGGACTTGACAACGAGCTGGGGGAGTTTTAGATAACCATAAGAGAAGTGGGAAGTATATTTTAGATGAGGTGAGTAGTGTAATAGCAGACATAGAAATGAGCTCGGTGTCTACGGGGGACGAGGGAAGCTGAAAGTATGAGGAAACACATTAGGGAGAGACGACAAGATTAGAGAGGACTTGGAGAGCCAGGCAGAGGAGTGTGGACTCAATGCAACAGGCAAAAGGAAGGAAGCCACTAAGATAGCATTATTTTAGAAACGATGATGAAAGTATTATTTTAGAAAACTGTTACATTGGGACTTCCCTGGTGGCGCAGTGGTTAAGAATCTGTCTGCCAATGCAGGGGGCACAGGTTCGAGCCCTGGTCTGGAAAGATCTCACATGCCGCAGAGCAACTAAGCCCACGCGCCACAACTACTGAGCCTGCGCTCTAGAGCCCATGCTCCGCAACAAAGAGAAGCCACCGCGATGAGAAGCCCGCGCACCGCAACGAAGAGTAGCCTCAGCTACTACTAGCTCTAGCCACAACTAGAGAAAGCCTGCGCACAGCAACAAAGGCCCGATGCAGCCAAAAATAAATAAATAAATTTTAAAAAAGAAAAACGTTACATAAAAGATGATGGAGAAAAGCAAAAGAATAAAAAAAAGAATTAAAAAAAACCCATAAAAGATGACTGACGGGCAGGAGCGGGCACTGAGGGCTCTGGGTTTTGGTATATTTGTTTAAGTTACTGTTATTCGAGAGCAGCAAGTGAGCACCAGCACGGGGATGGCCAATATGGAGACAGAACAGGCGGCACATACAGAGGCACCTCAGATTCAAGGACTGAAGGACTTAGTGTTGACTAGATCTGCGAAGTACAGGAATAGAAACAGACATAGTGCTCCAAGGTGTCTAGCCTACAACAATGGGAAGAAAGGGACAGAAATGAAGAGACTGGAACTGAAGACCTCTTTTGGGAAGCAGATCAGAGGGGTACCCTGAATGGGACAAGGACTCCAAACAGATGCCTTTTGTGAAGACAGCAATTTAGGGATGCAGCATGGGTGAGAAAAATCTGGAGATGTGGCTTTGGGGGTAAGAGCAGAAACCGTACCCAGGAAAATGGATAAGGTGCGAGGAGGTTAGAAGCTTGTAACGCGGAGTTTTTATTTTTGATGATACAGCATTTAAACCTTAAAAGAAAAAAGATATTGTTTACTTGATAACATACCTTATTTATTTCTTTTGTTAAAGTCTGAACTGAATATATGTTCAGACTTCCATTTTCCATAATAGATGCAATGTACCGTCCATGGGGGCTAATTGCTGATGAACTAATTCCTTCGTCAAGGCTCCCAATTTCAAAGAGAAGTTTACAAGTCTGTATATTAACAAATCTCATAATGCCATCCTGACAGAGCACTCCAAGAACCTAAGAGTAGAGGGAAACAACATATGAGTTCCTAAAACACATTTAAGAGTCAAGTCTCAGATGTTAACTGGACTTACGCTGATCATTTCACAATGTATACAAATACTGAGTCATCATGTTGTACACCCAAAACTAATACAATGTTCTATGTCAATTATACCTCAATTAAAACAAGTCAGATGTCTGCAAGTCAAACTACACACATACACACATGTGTATTTACATATGTTTTCTTTTCTTTGGTTGGGGAGGGTGGACAGTCAGAGGAGATTATCCTCGCAGAGAGCCGTCATGTATTTTAAAATCCCTAATTACGGCTCATGTAGATTCGCCCTGTTCAGGTCCAGATAAGCCTGGCTCTACCCAGAACCAGTAAGGAGCCCATCCTGGGACACTACAGAAAGGTCACCTAAGAATCAGCCCTCCCCACGGGCAGGCGCATCTCCACCAATCCCTCCAGAGGAGTACAGATGATGGCAGTCCTTCACCTTAACTGCACACTGGCCGCCAGAAGCAAGGAAGGTGGAGGGCTTGTTTCTCTTCTCCATCCCCAGCCTGACCAGAGCTAACACCTGTCCTGCTGCCCCACACAAACCTGTGACTCCCACGGTTGTAACTAGCATTTGGGCTGTGGAGAGGGAAGGTCTGCGAGCTGCAAGGGCAGTCGGGCTGCAGGTCGGAGGGAAGCTAGTCTTTCAAGGGGAAAAAAAATTAGCTGTAACTCATACAACTTAGAACTTAAAAACACATACTAAAAAAGCTTCAACACATGAAACAATAAACCCCTCTGCTGCCTTGTCCACATACAGGTTCTTTTCCCCAGGGCCACCACGTGATCTCGTGAAACGCTGATGTCCCCTGTTACATGAAAGACATAGTCTAGAGGTGGTTGGAGGCAGTTTGAATGTGACAACCTAGAAAGCATGTTCTGGGGCTTCCCTGGTGGCGCGGTGGTTAAGAATCCGCCTGCCAATGCAGGGGATACGGGTTCAAGCCCCGGTCCGGGATCCCACATGCTGCGGAGCAACTAGGCCTGTGAGCCACAACTACTGAGCCCATGTGCCACAACTACTGAAGCCTGCGTACCTACAGCCTGTGCTCCACAACAAGAGAAGCCACCGCAATGAGAAGCCCGTGCACCACAACAAAGAGTAGCCCCTGTTCACTACAACTAGAGAAAGCCCACGCACAGCAATGAAGACCCAACACAGCCATAAGTAAACAAATTTATTAAGAAAAATAAAAAGTAAATAAATAAACAGCATGTTCTTCTCTGGGTCAGATGGTAGGAAACCCTCTTATTCACAGTTGACGCAACCTCTCTGGAAGGCAATTTGGCAAGATCTATCAAAATTACAGATGCATCTAACCCTGGTACAACTATTTTAACTCTGGGATTTTATCCTACAGACAGGATGTATAAAATGACATGTGCAAAAGTTATGTGTATTTAAAAAAAGGGACATCCCTGGCGGTCTAGTAGTTAAGACTCCGTGCTTCCAGTGCTTCCACTGCAGGGGGCACGGGTTCGATCCCTGGTTGGGGAACTAAGAACCCACATACTGCGTGGCTCGGCCAAAACACAAATTACAAAAACAAAAAACAAACAAAAATGTTATTCAGCGCAGCATCGTTTGTAACGGAAGAGGACTGAAGACAGGTTACGTGCCCAATAATAAAGGACTGGTGATAATAACCTATACACCTGTAAAAAAGAACGACGTTCTGTACTGATACAGAAAAATCGTCAAGGTAAACTAAGTTAGGAAAAAACAAGGTAAAAAAAATGGGAAAAACATAAGATTATACAACAGCAGTGGGTTAAGGAGAGTGAATAACTGGGCAAATGGGAGAAAAGAGTAAGACTTCACTTTATGCCTTTTTATATTTTTTTATGTTTTCAACCATGTGAAAGCATTATCTACTCAAAAAACTTAAAATAGATATGATACACACATATATTATACATAAATACACAACACACACACATGCACACACAATTTGTTAATGTGCAACACCCAAGATAATTTAAAATAAGAAAGTTAAGGTTCAACTATTCGACTATTAGAGAGAAAAAAGGTGTGTGGCGGGGGGAGCGCGGTGTAAACGACGGCGAGATAGAAAAAGCAGACGTCTCATAGGATTGAGGCAGCCAGCTACGGTAGATAGAACACAGCGTAACAAAGTGAGAACATTTCAGCTCTAGTCCTACCTTTAATCCTTATAATTAAAGGAGTGTTGACAAGTCACTGTGTGTTTCTAAGCTTCAGCGTCACAATCTGTATAATGGTGAGAATACCTTCCCTGCCTACACTCAATGAATTCTTTAAGGATCCAATAGAAAACAGCATGCTTAATCACCCTGTAAACCATAAAGTATGACACAAAGTATACCGATTTTAGAAAAAGGACAAGTTATCAGTAATATACAGAACCTAAGATTTTTCCATTTTTTCAGTTTTAGACTCTTTACAAGTTATCAGCAGTTTCAAAACCTTGTAACAATCAGGCTACAAGTTAAAGAGAACTAACATAGTGCGGAAATTGATAACGATCTTTCCAAACAAGTACAACTTTACTAACATTTACGTTACTAACCTGATTAGAACCAGCATCAAAACTATCAGGAAGAAATTCTAGGTGGCGAATGGCTCGAACTTTGGTGGGCATCTGGATAATTCTAAATACCTGTTTGGCTTCCAAGCACCACAAATGAAGATGGTTCGATTTGCCCCCAGCAGCCAGGATTTGGCCATCTCTGTATTTTAAAAAGGTGAGAAAGTAAGACTAGATGAATTATTTATAGCAGCACTGTCCAATCTGATCCAATATGATGAGAGAAATGTTCTGTATGCTGTCCAATGTAGTCACTACTAGCCACATGTGATTATTGAGAACTAAAATGTGGCTAGCGTTTCTGAGGAAATTAATTCTTGATTTTATTTAATTTTTATTAATTTAAATAGTCCCAGGTATCCCGTGGCTACCATATAGGAAAACTCAGGTTACAGTAGATTTTTTTTTTTTTCACCTATTGTGCTAAGATACCAGCTTAACAAATATCTGTTTGATGACTTGACTGGGAGTTTCTGAGCAACATTTATATTTTATAGCATAATCTCACAGACACTTACTACTAACCAACTTTCTGTATTTCACATACGACTGTACTGAACTGATAACAGCATTGCTATATGAAAAACCAAAAAGCCCAAACTTCTTTCCTGCCAAAGAAAGCTACTTTATGTTTAAAAGGTACAGAAAGAGTAAGCTGGATTGATTTGCAAGGCTGTTGCTCATTCATTCACAAAGGATTATAAAGTGTCTACTATAAGCTAGGTTTCACTCCAGGTGCCAGGGACACAGTGGTGAACAAGAAGACAGGTAAGATCCCTGCTCTCAGGGGATTTTCAGTCTAGAGGAAGGTAAAGAAACAAATAAATGAACTTGATATCAGCTGTTAAGTTCTTTAAAGAACTCTAAAACAAGGTAATGTTACAGAGCTGGCAAAGGAGGAAGATCTACTACATAAATGATGTGAATGGGCCAGTCACAGGGTGACTTGGAGAAAGAATTCCACGCTGGTCAGTATTCCTGACTGGCCAGAAGAAAAATGTTGAGATAGGTGTAAATAACAAAGAGAAGCCACACTCAAGTGTGGCTGCAACACAGTAAGAGGAAATAAGATGAGAAAAGAGAGGGAGGCCTAGACCAGAGGACAAAGATCTCAGGGACATGGCAGGGAGTTGGATTTTCTAAGAGCAGTGGAAAGTCTTTTACGGGAGTTCAATAGGGAAATGACATGATCTGACTTAATGATTTGAGAAGACCACTCTATCTGCTTTGTAGACACTGACTTTAGGAAATGAGACTGAAAACAGGGAGACCAAATAAGGGAGCTATTACAGTAGCCTGAAAAAGACTACGATAGTTTGGACTGGGGTAATAGCTGTAGCAATGGACAAAGGAAAGTAGACCAATTCAAGATACCATTTGTAGAGTTGATGGGATTTACTGATAACTCAGAAGAAGAGGGTGAGAGAAAGAGAGGAAATAACATCCATTAATATCTGGAAACAATGACCAACCCACCCACAGTGAGAACCTAGCACCCAGATTAAGTGTCAATGTATCATTTCTCACAAAAATAAACCCACCCCCTTTAGAGAAATGGCTGATTCCATTGTGGGACAGGAAATACACAAGATAAGACTGGAACATCTTGTTGGACCAGAGAGAATGAGAACTATCACAGACAACCGGGGTTGTATCAAAAGGGTTCGTTCAAAGCCGACCTGGAGAGGATCCCACTGGTCAAAGATGAGAGAACTGGAGCATCACTAAGAATAATAACTTCAATGGGTCAAATCATGTCAACTGTGTTTAAGTCCATGAGCTTACAAAGATTAAAGACAAAAAACTTCATCGGCCACCTTTGAAGATGCCAAAAAATCAATCCATTAGTTTGGTGAAAAAAATTTTTTTTTAAAATAGGAAGAAATCCAGCATTTATCCTGCCTTTCCTTTACAAACTGTACAGTAAAGTAACCAAAGAGTTGAGAGGCAGTTTCTTCCTTTTTTTTTTTTTTTTAATTTTTATGGTGTATAGTTGATGAGAGGAAGTTTCTTTCTATAGAAGGTTTTGGTTAATAAGGGAGAAGGAAAGACAGAGTCAGAATAGCACCATTTGCTAACCCCCAATGCAACACACGATATCTAGGTAATGATCATCAATGGCCACTAATATCACAAAAGAAAGAGTTCTGTGCTCCTCTTGATGAAGGTACACAAACCGCCTACAATGTCTACAAACCAGATCAAGATCTAGCCTCCAATTTATAGGAAATATAGGTGTAACCAGCTTATAGTAAATATAGACGAGAGAAGATCATATTAAACAGCATCACCGGGATGCAAAGAGCAAAATCCAGAATGTAGAAAACTACAGGACAAATGACCAGTTCTTTAACAAATAAACTGCAAGGAAAATATAAGAAGAGAGATATACCAACCGAGGCAATATGTGAACCTTATTTTGCTCCTGACTTGAACAAACCAACCATAAAAAATAATTATTAGACAAATCAGGGAAATATGAATAACTAGATATATGATATTATATTATGAATTTTTAAAAGTCTGATGATAGTACCATGGTTATGTTTCAAAAAGGGCCCTATCCTTTAGAGATACACGCTGAAATACTTACGCATGAAATGATACACTTGGGCTTTGCTTTATGACAGTGTAGTAGAGAAATGGTAGGTAGAGTAATAGACAAAGTAGGAGTGGCTATTAGTTAACGCTTATTATAGCTAACTAGAGTGCTAGCCTTGAGATTTCATGTACTTTTATATTTTTGTGTACATTTTCCACAATAAGTAAAAAACTTATTACCATATCTTAGATCATATCTAAGTTTGAAGGAAACTTTTGCTTATAGGACAATAAAATACTGAATGAAAATTTATAAAATTTCCCTGGAAGTTAAATTTCATAAAAATCCTTAGTGTCTTAAAGAGGACATTACCTGGTCACAGCAAACACTTTGTATAATATACTAGAGCTTTCGGGTGGAGCTGGTAATTGATATTTGCAAACAAGAGTATCACATTCCCAGGCGAAGATGGAATTATCTTTAAAACAACTCAGGATGGTATTAGTTAGTGGTAGAAAGAAAACCTAAAGAGGAAGAAAAAAAGTTATTGTTCATATAAGGATCATACAGTCCTCTTTAAATTCAAAATTTACAAGTAGTTAGTTTTTCTGTCTTAAAATTATTTTTTCTTAAAATGGAGAAAAATACATTTACAACATATGACGGGAGAAAACTGATATTTTTACATACTATTATAAACTAAAAAGAAAAGGTAAACTCCTTTAAACAAAAAACAGGTGACTATAATGACTAGGCTATTCATAAAATACTAGGTAACAATTTAAAATATTTAACCTTATAAAAGATTCAAATGAAAATAAGATACCATGTTATGTGTATCAAATTTATTTTAAAATAATGCACACACATACATATACACAAACTATACATATATTAACATACGTATTATATTTATAAGGTATATACTAATATAAATGCTATATTGAGTACTAACTACAGATAAGTGTTAAAAAATATTAAATGTTGGTGAAAGTATAGATAAAGGCACTGTCATACACTGCTGCTGATAGTAAAAACTGGTTAAAGATACTGTCTAACAGCTCAACAACCTTAAAAATCTCTCTCTTCTGAACTAGTCAATCTGCTTCTAAGAGTTAATCCTTTGGGGAAAAAATCAGCAAAATGCTTTAAGATAAATGTGTATAAATGTTTGCTAAGCATTATTTGTAAAAGTAAAAAGTTGAAAACAAATACATGATATTTTATTAGATTCAATTTATTTAATGGACAGATGAGACTGAAATTGGTAGTGAAGTTGAAAATACCATTTTATTCTAATTTCTATTTTTCTATTGCATAAGCAGTAAGCAATGCTTACTTTTGATAATATAAAATTTTTATTAAAGTTGACCAATATTTTCTCATAAGAGTTTCAATGGCCTCAAATATAATTTTATGTGTCATTTGTGTAAAACACACAAAGTGAGGTAGGAAAGGAAGCAAAGAAGGAAAGAAAACGAAAAAAATTCAGTGTCTTAAGGACAAATATTCCTACCTATCCTCTCAAAATACTGGGTTGGCCAAAAAGTTCTTTTGGTTTTAAGTAAAAATAAAAGACACATTTTTCATTTTCACCAAGAACTTTATTGAACAACATATTCATTAACCAAATGAACTTTCTGGCCAATCCAATAACACCCCAGAAACAGCTTGAGACATTTCACACGGTTTGATCATTAGTTAGAGCTCTAGCTATTTATTCTTTTTTTCCCTTATTTTTTCCTCAATATAGCTTTGGTCTTATATTTCACTCCTCTTTATATATATATATATATATATATATATATATTTATTTATTTATTTATGGCTGTGTTGGGTCTTCGTTTCTGTGCGAGGGCTTTCTGCAGTTGTGGCAAGCGGGGGCCACTCTTCATTGCGGTGGGCAGGCCTCTCACTATCGCGGCCTCTCTTGTTGCTGAGCTCAGGCTCAGTAGTTGTGGCTCACGGGCCTAGTTGCTCCGCGGCATGTGGGATCTTCCCAGACCAGGGCTCGAACCTGTGTCCCCTGCATTGGCAGGCAGATTCTCAACCACTGAGCCACCAGGGAAGCCCATCACTCCTCTTTTGAATTACAGAATAATTATAATTTCTTTATACATATGTCTGCCCACAGGAAATCGACCCAGGGACTCTATGCATGGGACCCCATACACTGTGGACAAAATTGAGCGAGAGGTGTCATCCTTCACAGCTGCCTTGGGATGAAGACCCTTGGTTGGTTTCTGAGAGGGCAGACATCTTGTCTATTTTGTTTATTTTTGTGTAGTCAGTGCTGAGCACAATGACAGGAATGTAGTAAAGGTGCTCAACAGTATTTGTTGAATAAATGAATGAATGAACCCTTTTCTGAGGTGTACAGTATATGTATGTCCATCTTTAACAGTTAGTGCTGAGTTCCAGGTATTTATTCTTTCCCATCCAGACCAGCCTTAACTGCGTTATCGCTTATTGTAACACTTTACATTTGAACATACCTTGTAGCTTCTACTGGTGTGTCTTTACAAGCTTTATTATTATTATTATTTTTTTTGCAGTACGCGGGCCTCTCACTGTTGTGGCCTCTCCCGTTGCGGAGCACAGGCTCCGGACGCACAGGCTCAGTGGCCACGGCTCACGGGCCCAGCCGCTCTGCGGCACGTGGGATCCTCCCAGACCGGGGCACGAACCCGTGTCCCCTGCATCGACAGGCGGACTCTCAACCACTGCGCCACCAGGGAAGCCCCAGCTTTATTATTTTTAAAATATGTGACTTGCTGTGTTGGCAAGAGAGAGGGGCAGGGACTCACAGAGGAGGCAGGGCACCTTTAAGGATCTGTTACCTCTTATTCTGACCCCTGATCTATCACACACCTTCACAATTTTACTGGCGTCAGAGGGAGGGCTACATTCCTTGGGGATGAAGTGTTCAGTGTCTACAGCACTGGATTGGAGCGTCTCTGAGTATTCAGTATCTGGATATAACCGTCATCACAGTAATGAGAGAGAGCTGTCCTGGGGAAAAGCAGCATGAACACTGCATCTACCATGGCTTTCCCCAGTGTTACAAAAATAACAGGTCAATAAGGCATCTACGTGAAATACCGTAGCCTTGCAACGAATTTGTGTTATTGTCACCCAGCCTATTAGGAAATGATTCTAATAGTTAATGACATTACTATAAGAATTTTAGGGAATTGTAACTATATATATATATATTTATATATATATTACACATATATACTAGTATCTGTTTTTTGATAATAGTACTAAAAATACATACATACACACATATAAAATATACTATGGAACATACTGGTTAATTAGAACACTCTACTAAGGACTAAAGCTAATAAGACAATAAAAAATGGTAACTCAGCTACATCAGGTGCTGATGCCCTTGCCTGACGCAACTCCTCCTCACTTCTGTCCTGAGCTCACTCTGTCCAAGACAATCTGGTAGGTCTTTTGCCAGTTTCATTATGTTAAGAAGATTTGTAATATTAAGGTCATACAGAAAGAATTTGCAGTGAATACATTATAATCTATAATGAATGCCCTAAAACACTGTTTCAAATCTGATGTCAAAAAAAGTGACTTGAGGGGGCTTCCCTGGTGGCGCAGTGGTTGAGAGTCCGCCTGCCGATGCAGGGGACATGGGTTCGTGCCCCGGTCCGGGAAGATGCCACATGCCGCGGAGCGGCTGGGCCCATGAGCCATGGCCGCTGAGCCTGTGCGTCCGGAGCCTGTGCTCCGCAGCGGGAGAGGCCACAACAGTGAGAGGCCCGCGTACCGCAAAAAAAAAAAAAAAAAAAAAAGTGACTTGAAATTTTTATTATAATTAGCAATATTTTTCTAGAAAAGCAATAAAGTTTATTCCTAGTGGGAGAAGCAAAAGCTTAAAAGTTAATGAACATCAGCTGCTATTTTGAGGCACAGCTGTGACAGATTGTTGCCAACATGATTATTCATTACTAGATTTGTGATTTTAATTGCCAGATTTCAATGATTATAAAATTGTTCCTAATGAATCATGTCATTATTAATATAGTGTCATCTCCTGACAAACATAAAATGCTTAGAAGAAACTTCAAAAGCAGTAACAAAATATACTCTTTGGAGGGTTGGCTGCAGTTTTTCCTTACAAAATATGAAAATCCTGGCCTTCCCAATTCACTTTTGAGAGGTATGTGAGTCCTTTCCAAAGTTTAAAGAGTTCAGGATAGTAATAACAGAAAGTTAAGGTCAAATGTACAATTCAGCAAAAATTTAGTGAGCGCCCATTGTATACAGAGACTGAGTAAGTTCGGTAACACACTATTTAATGTTTTCTGATACCCATCACAAAACCTTTTCTGATACATACTGAAAGACAGTAATTAGGAATCTCAGGATTTGTTCCAAAATCTTTAACTAAAGAGCTAAATATCTTACCTCCAAGTATCAAAAAAAGAATCCAAATTTCCTAATTTGAAGAAATGTTAATTGGTCTACCTGAGAGGCAGTATGGTGTAATGGAATGACTTCAGAGTGAAACAAGCTTCGGTTCAAAACTGCAGCTCTTTCATAAACTATGTGACACTTTCTGAAGTGCAGTTTCCCCAATTGTAAAATGAGAATAATAGTATCTACCTTTTAGGATTATTTAAGCTTAAACATAACAAAACAAAGTGTTAAGTACATAGTAAGGACTCAACAATTGGTATCTATTACTATTAGTGTTAATTACCGCTATTGCTGGGTACAAAAATCAGTGGAAAGAGGATGGAGTGGTAAGTTCTCTAAAAACATTTTGAAATCAAAGGTCTGTAGTTCCTTATCTGAAACCTTTAGGGACAGATGTGTTCCAGAATTCAGAATTACTTCCAATTTGAGAACGGTAATACAATGCCTGTTCTGTAATATTATGTAGAACCCCCAGTGACCTGGAGCAACACTCCATACTCAAACATACTAATATTTCAGCCTCATGTCAATTTAGTTCAGATTTTGCTGCTAGATGAATTCCAATCAGATTTTGCCACAAAATGAGTTATTAAAAAACATCTGGGTTTTTGAGTTGCTAATAAGGGATTGTGCATCTATTTAATATAGTTCAAAAGAAAAAGAATACATTTCCCTTATAGCTTTTTAAGAAGATATGTAATTGCACTGAGATAATCTCATAATAAAGCTAGATAATAGATAACAATAATAAATAATAACATTAATGACAATATAGAAATAGCAGCTGCAGCTAACTTGTACTAAGCACTTCTATAAACAAGCATCGTGCTAAGTGCTTTGCATAGATTATCACATTCAGTCCAGAAACGAACCCTGAGGTAAGCACGATTACTATTTTCATCTTACACACAAGGTAAACAGCTTGTCAAAAATGTTTAACGTGAATCTACTCAAGACTTTAGACCTAAATTCAAGTTTACAACAAATACAGGTGAGAGAACCAGTTAAATGACATAATGAGGAAACAGACAAATCCAGAATGTGGGGCATTTTCCAACACAACTAACTGGCCTCGTCTCTCAAAAAAAAAAAAAAAGAAAAATTCATGTTATGGGAAAAAAAGAGAAAGGTAGGAGACCATTTTAGGTTAAAAGAGCCATCATAAAATGAAACCCATAGAATCATGTGTCACCACGTGTCATCAAGGGAAAAAAAAAATCACAAAACTTTTATTTAAAATATAAAATCAGGGACTTCCCTGGTGGCACAGTGGTTAAGAATGCACCTGCCAATGCAGGAGACATGGGGTCGATCCCTAGTCCAGGAAGATCTCACATGCCGCAGAGCAACTAAGCCCGTGTGCCACAACTACTGAGCCCGCATGCCACAACTATTGAAGCCTGCTTTCTTAGAGCCCGTGCTCCACAACAAGAGAAGCCACCACAATGAGAAGCCTGTGCACCACAATGAAAGAGTAGCCCTCACTCGCAGCAACAAAGACCCAGCACAGCCAAAAATAAATAAATAAATTTATATAAAAAAATAAAGTATAAAAGCAGAAACTGCAATAAAAATACAGGTGTAATAAAAACTTGATAAGAATAAAACTTTTACTTTAAGATTAGTTTATAACTATTTCCTATTTTCAACAGAATAAGCCAGGAGTGACAACCACCTGACTCATCTCCAGTCCTTGTATGGTGCAGGAGAGAATGGCTTTTACATTTAAAAATTATTTCATTTCAGATGGTTATGTAAGTACACACATAATATCCTCAATTTTGCTCTTGGCCAGCAAAAGCAAAAATGTTTACTAGCTGGTGTTTCGAGGAAAAGTTTGCTGGTAACTTATAGACTATGATGTTCTATTATTTTAGAGTATACTTAAATGTATACTGCATACTGTATTCACATTTACTACATTTACTTTTATTCTCTTATCACAAACATTTGGAATCCTATTCTTTAAACTAAAATGTCTGAATGACCAAGGCAAGGCTAAAATTGGCAACTATTCCATGTATACTAATTCTAATTTCATGGCGAAAAGAACAGATGGTTTTTATGTCATTGTTTCATGACTGTTTCCACTGTGGGTTCAACTTTCAATGTTCTCTACCTTAGAATTTAAAATTCAATTTAAGTATTAAAGCAGTTAAAGAATAAAAGACCTACCAAGGCATTTGGCCTAAATACCTGATGAGTAATCTGGCTATAGCTTTTATCTTTTTTAAATTATTAAGATCTCTGAGATTTCCGTGGAGACTACAAAATAAATTTTTGGTTGACATGCACTGCTAGCTGTTCATGTTAATAACCAAGAAACTGAAGCAATACTGCATGTATAATATAACCTGAAGCAAAATAATTAAATGGGAGGTGCAGACAATTCTGAAAATAGAATTTAGCTAATCAAATAGAAGAAAAAAAAAAACTTAAAAGCAAAAGAAATGAATTTTTAAAAAAGTGATATATGTGTACAATGGAATACTGATCAGCAATAAAAAGGAACAAACTACTGATACATACAACAGCATGGATGAATCTCAAAAACATGATGCTGAATGAGAAAAGCTTTTACACATACCACTACTGACCAGCTCTACTTATGTGAAATTTTAGAACAGATAAAACTAACCTATGGTGGAAAAACATCAGAGGAATCCTTACCTGGGAAGGGATATAATGTAACTTCCTGGGATGATGGTAATAATAGGTCTGCACATGTTACAAAAGTGTTATGTATTTGCCGAAACTTAATAAATGAATACTTAAAGATTTGTGCATTATACACAAATTTTACATCAACAAATACTGAACCCAATTAAATGTAGTTAATTAAATGCAGGCTTAAAGCATGGATGGGCAAGCACTGATGTCTGCAATTTACTTTAAAATGCAAAGAAAAACGGCTTCCCTGGTGGTGCAGTGGTTGAGAGTCCGCCTGCCGATGCAGGGGACACGGGTTTGTGCCCTGGTCCGGGAAGATCCCACATGCCGCAGAGCGGCTGGGCCCGTGAGCCATGGCCATTGAGCCTGTGCTCCGCAACGGGAGAGGCCACAACAGTGAGAGGCCCGCATACAGCCAAAAAAAAAAAAAAAAAAAGCAAAAAAAAAAAAGATGAGTTAATAAACAGAGGAACAGAAAGATGGATAGATCCATCATATAGTTTACTAACATGTAAGTATAGTATAGTATAGTAGGATCTAGACCATGGGTGTACATGTGTTCACTGTGAAGTTCTTGTATATATATAAAATCTGCTATATATTTGAAATTTTTCATAATTGGGTTAAGAAATAAAACGAAATCAACCAGCTAAGTAAAAACTAACACCTAACTAAAGTTGAAGTTACACACTATAATAATAATTAAAAA
The DNA here is from genome assembly GCF_949774975.1 of Lagenorhynchus albirostris. Taxonomy (NCBI): domain Eukaryota; kingdom Metazoa; phylum Chordata; class Mammalia; order Artiodactyla; family Delphinidae; genus Lagenorhynchus; species Lagenorhynchus albirostris. The sequence continues at coordinate 66,230,598 of NC_083111.1, read as the reverse complement.
AAAAAAGGTTTGCTTGTTGCTGAGTTATGAAGGCATAGCTAAGTGGGACAAAGCGAACCATTACTTATAATACCTACTACATTCTGCTGATCAAGGAACTAGCCTGAGAAGCATAACAGACCAAGATGTGTCCCCCTTCACTGACCTTTTGTATACCCACAGACTGGAGAATATTCAGCTTCCTTTTTCTTTGAAAGGTATCCAAGTCCCATAGCTGTGCTGTATCAGAAGAAGTAGTGATGGCGTATCTCCCGGATGCGTGCACAGAGATCGAGAACACCGACGATTCATGTCCTCTCATCCAACTAACTAGCTGCTTGGTGACTGTGGGAAAAAGGAAAACAGATATACAGGTCAAACCCTATATTTCATCCGAGAACTGATTCAACTGATGGCTAGGGATTATATGAGGTCCCTCCATCTCCGTTAACATCTAAAAAGAATGGAAGCCGGTGGCTGGTCGATGAAGTGCACCATAGGACATGTTAGTAACATGTGTAACACCGAGGTTGGAGGAGAGAAGGCCGAAAGAGGGTTTAAGAACAGCCTTGAATGTGACGTGATGGAGTCTGGGCTTTCTCTTGAAATAGTTTTACGCAGAAGAATACCATATCTGGTCTGTTTCAGAAAGCACTTTGAAGATATGATGGATATACTAGAAAGAGGAAGAGATTACAAAATGACTAGTTTATCTGTTGCTGTAATAACCCAGGCAGGAGATAAGGAGGGTCTATACTAAGAACGCGGCAATGGAGAAAGGAACAAACTCAAGAGCTACAAAAGAAATATCAAAGGACTCAGTGATTAAATGGATGTGTTGAGACAAAAGAGGAGGTGAGACTCCAGTGGCTCTGGTTTAGTTACATAAGCAGGTGGTGATTCTACTTCCTGACATAAATACACAAGGAGGGACAGGCTTAGCAGTGTGAGAAGAGGTAAGAAATTTGATCTTGTACATTGATTTGGTGTGTGTACGTGTGTGTGTGTGACACACAAGCAGAGAAAACAGTCTGGTAGAGAAAACACCAAAAACTCTTCATAATAATTATCAATGGGTAATAAAATTACAGTGATTTTTACTTTCTCTTTCCGTTTTTCTGTGTCTCTAAGTTTTCTATAATAGGCATGGTATACTTTTAGGGTCATATTTTTTTCCTCCAGAAAGATGGAAGTGGGGAGAACAGTCAGAAAGCAAGATGTAAATCTGGGAAACATTAAGACACAAAGTAGGTCAAAACTGAAGATAGAGGAACAGATAAACCCTTGGGAAGGGAGGAGTGGTTTCCAAACACCAGTCTGAAGTCTGGCATTACTTAATGCTCAATTTTTCACTGGCCTTCAGTGAAATGAGAAAAGGATAACGTAATGAGTTTTTCATAAAGCTAAATTTAAAGTACTACCTTTAAAAAAAAAAGTACTACCTTTTAATCTATTGTATCCTTCTAAGTTTTTATGTTTTAAAAAAAAATCCCTTGTTGGGCTTCCCTGGTGGCACAGTGGTTGAGAGTCCGCCTGCCGATGCAGGGGACGCGGGTTCGTGCCGCGGTCCGGGAGGATCCCACATGCTGCAGAGCGGCTGGGCCCGTGAGCCATGGTCGCTGAGCCTGCGCATCCGGAGCCTGTGCTCCGCAACGGGAGAGACCACAACAGTGAGAGGCCTGCGTACCGCAAAAAAAAAAAAAAAAAATCCCTAGTTTTATGAAATGAAGTTATATTGTTTTTTTCCAATGTCAATCAGCAAAATTAAAAATTGACTACCTATGTTGGTTCCTCTACTTTTTCTTTTTAATTGGGTCAAATACCCAAAAGTCTAGGAACCACTAAAAGAACCCAGAAAAGCAAGAGTCGGAAAAGTAGAACCAAGAGAGGTAACAGCAGAAAACTAAGACTCTTGAAGTAACCCAGAGTGTTAAAAGCTATGGAGAAACAAAATGGAAAGGATAAAGAGGATTTACACAATCAGAGGTTACTAAAGACCTTGGAGATAGAAGTCTTGGAAGCCTGGATGGGGGGACTAAGAGTCAGAAGCCATTGATGGATGCTGTGAAGAAGCAGGATTTGGCAGCAAAGAAAGGGAGGTAGTTGGGGAAGTAGAGACGGTATCTGAGGAAGGGGCTTGGTTAAGAGGGGTTTCCATAAGACAGAAGACACTATAAAAAGATAAAACTAAGATGAGAGGAGGAGAGAATGGATAAAATCCAAGGAAAGCAATCACACAGGAGTTTAAAGACTTAGTTTTTCAGAATTTCAGTGACAGCAGTGTTTGTAATATCAAAAATTGGAAACAGTTTAAAGTCCATCAATAGGTAAAAGGCTAAACAATTATGGTATTACAAACATTTATAGAGTATGATTACTGAGTACTGATCTTAAATATATAAAATTTTCATGAGGTAAGGACGTGATTCCACCAAACAATATATATAGGATGATCATATATTTGTTAGAGTATAAAAAAGGTATATGCATAGAAAACAGATTGGAAAGATCAGTCCCTGTTATAAAAACACTGACTGTGTCTCTGGGCGTTACTGCAGGATGAGTGCCTTTTCTTCCTGCGTGTGCGGTGAGAGGGTACCAGTGATTAAGAGCCGGGACCCTGCAGCTTGACTCCCAGATTAGGAATCCTGGCTCCACCGCTTACCAAGCTGTGGGAACTTAGTCAAGTTACTTCTGTGCCTCAATTTCCTCATCTGCAAAATGGGCATAACAAGAGTATCCATCTCTGTGGGTTATTATGATGAGTAAAATTAATTAATATGTATAAAATCATAGAACAGTACCTGGCAAGGAGTAAACACTAAATAAGTGTTAGCTATCACTATTACTACCATTCTTATTATTGTTTATAATTTTTCTAAATATTATAATACATAGGTTACATTAATAACAAGAAAAAACAATGCAGTTGAGTTTTTTTTCTTAATAAGTTCAGTTTACAGAACTCTAAGTTCTCTATTAAAAAATATAATGTGGTATAAAATACATAGATTATATTTAAAAAGTGTTTATTCTTGTACCTGTGTAGTAAGGAATTTGGCCTTCAAAGAGAGGTATGGCCTTTGTCCAGGCTCCAAGAAGGCAACCTCTAAACCCTTGGAATTACTCCAGCGGTAGGAGTGTCTTTGTTATTTGTGGTAGGTCCCTGGACAACAGCAGATGGTTTATGCTAAGGAGAGAACCTCAGAGTGGGGACTGGCCACACCAGAAAGACCAACCATGTGAGTGACTGGAAGGTTGGGGCTTTTGGCCACATGATGTCAGCCCAACCTCCAGAGAAGAGGAGGGCTGGACACTGAGTTTAAAATCAAGTGGGCAATAATCCAGTCATGCCTGTGTTATGGAGCCTCAATAAACACTCTGGAAGTCAGAGCCTGGGTGACTTTCCCGGTGTGGCAATACCCGGTGCGGATGGCCACACATGGATGCCAGGAGGGTAATGTGTCCCTGGGGACAACGGAAGCTTCTCTTTTGTGAGCCTCCCAGATTCCACCCTATGCGTCTCTTCCTTTGGCTAGTTTTAATTTGTATCCTTTCGCTATATCAAGACTATAACCATAAGCATAGTGCTCCCCTGAATTCTGTGAGGCATTCTAGTGAACTCCCAAACCTAGGGGAAGTTGTGGGGAACCCTGAGTTTGTAGTCTGTTGATCTGATTGCGGATGGCCCTGGGACCCCCAAACCTGTGGCTAGTGTCTGAAGTGAGGGTCATCGGGTGGGGTCTGATCCCTCAGACTATAGACATCAGCCAACTCCCTGCAGTATTTCTGTCTGCATTTCACTCTGCTTCAAAAGAGAAACAGGACCTCTTACCTGTATCGAAACACTTAATAGAATAATCAGCTAATGCCACAAGGAATTCAGACTTCCTATGAAGATTAAAGGCCAGAGCTGTGCAAGCTTGCGATGTTCGCTGAACAAGATTAAACCTATGAAGAGATTACTGCGTTAGTATCAGAAATTCTTCCAATAATTGTAAAATTTCACATTGGAGGAGTCCTTAGAGATGAAGAAAATGAAACCCAGAAAAATGAGCTCCCATCTTGGAAGAACAAAAACAGATTACGAAGAGTGCTACCTGCTATGTGAAGGAGTCTGGATTTTACTTACACAGAATGGGAAGCCATCAGGAATTTTTGAGCACAGCAGAATCATGGTCAGGCATGTCTTTCAGGAAGAGGATTCTGGCAGAGATGGCAGATGCACAGGGGGACAAGAAGAGATGATTAAGAAAGCTACTACAGAGACTCTCAACCAGAGTTACGGGTATAAAATGGAAATGACGAATAGGAGAGGTGTCAGAAGTCAAATGGAGAAAGGCCTGGGGATGCATGGAACATGGGGTGAAGAGGGAGGAATCAGGAATTCTTCACACGTGAAATGAAGGTAAGAAAAGACGTCTCGTAAGGTTGTTGTGACCGTTAAATGAAATAATATCTGATGCTTAAATGAAATAATGTATGTTAAGTACTTAGCAGAGTACTTGGCACCTAGCCAGAGTTTCATTTACTAAAAAATGAAGGTTTCAAACTTAGGCAAAAAAGGAACCCACGTGGGGGTAGGAAACAATCATTCTGGTTTTAAACATGAAGAGTTTAAGGCCCTTGAAAAGCATTTGGCGCCATGCTGTACAAAAGAAATGGAATGCAGGCCACGTGCATCATTTAAAATTTTCTGGGAGCCACATAAAAAAAGTAAAAAGAAACATATGAAATTAATCTTAACATATTTAACTTAATTCATTGTGTATCTAAAATATTACTGTTTTAACATTTCATTGATAAAAAACTGTTAGAGATATTTTACATTTTTTTTTCATAGTAAGTCTTCAAAACCCATCTCAACTTGGACTAGCCGCCTCTCAAGGGCTAAAGAGAAGCTCCTCCGCGGGTGGCAGAAGCAGGTCTGAGTTAACAATGTTACGTGGCAGCTGAAGTCTGAGGCTTGATGGTGATAAGATTATTAAAGAGAATACCTAGAATATGGAAGGAGGCAGGCCAGGGACAGATGCCCAAATAGAAATGAGAAGAGACCACTGGATTAGGCGGTTAGGAAGAGGGAGCCCACTGCAGTGGGCTTTAGAATCAGACAGGCCTGATTTCAACTTACGGCTACGCCACTTACACCTCTGCCCAGATGTGAATATTTACAGAGAGAAAAGGGACAGTGGACTGAATAAAAAGAGAGGAATACTCATGGTGCAAAGTCCCAAGGGTGGCCATAGAAGATAGAGATTAGGGCTGGAAGAAATTAGGATCACCTATGTCTACAGATGAAGTGGCAAAGAGTTATGGATGGCTGAACTTACAGATATATTTGAGGTTCCCTTGAGAAGAAAGGGAAGCTCGAGGGCGTCTATTTTCTCATGAATTAGGAGGCTAGGCCGTCAGAATAAGAGTAGAGTCTGAACATACGGAATCACGGAAATTGGTAAAAGTTTGGAATATTCAGAGAAGAATGGGAAAAGTAAATGACAATAGATACAAGCCAATGAAGTACTAGCATCACTGATGCTGAAGTTCGTTACTCTGTAATGGAGTCAATCAACAATTATTTTTATTTTGTTTAGTCTGTTATTTTCTTTAGTGGGAGCAAAGAAGAGACAGGTGTATTGATTTAAGATTGGGAACTGGCTGGGTAGGTTAGCAAGAATAAAGGGTGGGAAAACTGTGACTATTATTTTTTTGGTAAGGAGCAGAAACAATGATTAACAGATTTCTACCTAGTAAATCACAGATAGATAAATCATATATGACCTCTTCCTTCCCTGAACTATTGGAGAATAAGTTACTGAGATCACGTTTCCCACAGACAAGGAAATTCTCCTATATAATCATAATATAACCATCAAAATTAGAAAATTACATTTATATATTACTACCATCTAATCCCCAGACCCCAGTTTTGCCCACTGTCCTAATAATGTCCTTTGCAGCAACGGGACCAGTCCAGGTCCAAGCCTTGACCTGCCATGTGTCTAGGCTCCCTCCGTCTGGAACAGTCTTCTGTCTTTCCACAACTTTCACGACCTTGACCCTTATGAAGATCACAAGCCAGTCTTGTTCTACAATGCCCTTAATTCAGCTTTGCCTGCTGATTCTACTGAACAGACTCAGGTTACCTGTCTTTGGTAGACAGGACTATCAGAGAAGCAACACTGTGGTCTTACCACTGCACTCTGTAAGGTGGCACACAAACTTTGATTTGTCCCACTACTGGTTAATTTAATTTTAATCATTTGATAAGGTGGTGCTGGCCAGGTTTCTTCACTGTAAAATTACTCTTTTTTTCCTCTTTAATTAATAAATACTTTGTGGGGAGGTACTTTGCGACTATGCAAATATCCATTCTCATTAAACTATCTGTTTGTTGATTACAGCATGAATTCACGAATTTCTGTTTTATTCAGTGGATTATGACCCATCACTATCAATTATTCTGAAACGCAAATTGTCTCCAATCTGCCCAGAGAGAGCTCCTTCAAGCTGACGTTTATGTCTTTTTGACACATCCCCGTCATTCTCTGAACAAGTCCTTCTTTCTGGCTACAAAGTGTTCCAGGCTCATCTTGTACTCTCACTGCCTCCATCCTGAAACTGGCTATCTCTGCAAGGATCCCTGATCTCTTGTAATAGAGAGTGATATTTAGAAAAGAACTGGGCACTAGGTATATTCATTACTACTGCGGTGTTCCTGCTCCCAGGTCCCATGCGTGGACAAAGCTAGGAAATATATGTACATATAATTCATTCACTTTCTCATACACACACCTCTGTTCATTTCTATGTCTGTCTATATATGCTCAAAACCAGGAGTTCACACAGATATACCCAATTACAATCCAGTTCCACAGGGTTCAGTCGAGTATTCTCCCTTTCCAGGTTTGTAATTCCCCTTTCCAATAGTGAGGAATCTGGCCCCCATCATCCTCAGTCTATTTACTCATTTGACCAAACCTCCCCTCTTTCCCATGATTGCCCTGCCCCCAGGCAGACACGTTCTGACTCTCTGGCTGGGCTAACACAGTTTTCCCTCCCATCCACCCACCCTCACTGCACAGATGCCTGCCTTAATCAATCCCACCTAATTGCTTTTTCACTAATTGTCCGGCAAAGGAAGAGAAGACGAGGAAGAGTAAGGATCAATTCTTTAAAACTCCTAGATCTAGTATACTGACAATAATGTACAAAAGAAACTGTGTTCTTTCTAAACAATTAACAGACATTAACTGATAAATTAGCAATAATAAAATTTTAAATTTAAGGGAAAAGAAGCTACTAGAGATGCTGTTAAAACCAGAACTTTAATTCTCTGAAAAAGTAATCCAACCATTTTATCTTTCTATTCTTTCTCACGTTATTCTACCAACACTTATGACAGAGTTTTACAAAGTGCCTGAAATACAGTAAGAACTTAATAAATCTTTCCGAATGAATAATTAATAGCAGGTACTAAAATAGTCAAGGAGTTAATTACTTGGTAAATAGCCAAAGTATCTGCTCACCTGTTTCCATACAAGTCAAAAACATAGATATTTCCTTGATGGTCCCCAGCAATTACAGAATCACCTGAGCTATCAAAAGCCACATTCAAAAATCGTAAAACTTTGGGCAGGTAGTCAGAAGTGTTGTGAATGATGTTCACTATAATTCTGTCAAAAAAAACAAAAACAAGAACCATTCAATTCTATGTCAAGCATTACTTGTTGTCATGAAAACCATGGATTTTGTAGCATGCCTCACTAATGTTGAAGTTTTCTGCCTACCCCGTCTTCCCTCTCCTATTGCTGCGGCCCCTCTGCCTCTCCTAGAAGCAACCCTACAAGGATTTCTGAAAACTGTCCTGGAAGTTATTGTCAAAGTAGCTACCATTCATTTATTTATCAAATAGCTGAAAACCCAGGGTGTCAGACACTGAACAAGCCAGGAGCTAAGAGTAGTTGATAGACAGGAGCCCTGCTCTCAGGAAGCTTTCAGTTTAGTAGTAAAGACAGACACTAAAAAATATAAACACACACATGAAGAGACTTATAAACTGTGATTAAGTCATAGACAACAGGATATGATAAGAAAATGTATTTCTGATCGAGTAGTTGAATTGTTACATCAAGCAACAGACCCATGATAAAAACAATGAAGTAATTAGTGAAAAGTAGAGAGTTTTATATAAATCACAAGCTACCACATGTAAGAAAAAAATCAATTCAATATCCTAACTTTAAGATATCCTAATGAGATGTTGTTTTTGTGATTACAGAACGTTCCAAGTGTACATGAGTTTTATTTTTAGGTATATTTGTCTAAAGCTATTATTTTTTGAGAGGAAGATCATGTACCATGTATCTGCTGAAAAGAAAACTGTTATAAAACTTGTAGCACAAATTAACTAACTCTTTAAAATAATGTATGTGTTTATATTTGGGTCATGAAGACCAGAAAAGTCCCATTCTCTCCTGCAACAAGTTTTCAAATCATGAAATTTTTTATTTAATTGACTTTCTACGAATTTGAATTTTAATATTTGAAACATCTGCCTCATTACCACTTCATTTAAAAAACACTACATTGAATTAAGTATATCAAACATTTTCTACAGCGTATCTAAAAATAAGGCTTTCAGACTCATTGGGTAAAACATAAAATTATTTTTAATCTAGTCCCTGACAAAGATTCTTGGCTTGACCAAACTTTAGTCAGGCTCCCAAACCTTCTCCTAGGCCCTTCTGTGCACTCCCTTATAAAATCTACTTTTAGCAAGAATGCTGCTTAGTCAGTTTAATCAGAACCCCCCTACCCTCAATACTACTTTGACATCAGATGGGTTCCTCATTCTCCACCATCTCCCAAGTGATGTCTGATCACCTTGGCCTGTCTTCAGCAGGAATCCTGTGAGGTAGATTTAGCCAGAACTCCCTTAACCCCAGATGTTTTCTCTTAGTAATTTTCCATCCAGCGACCCCCACCCTTCTCCTTGGCTATAGCTTCCCACTTGCCCAGGCTGTATTCAGAACTGAGCCCAGTTCTACCCTGTGGTCTTGTTTCCTCTATTGCAACAGTCCTGAATACAGTCTGTTTTTACGTTAACTACTGTCCAGCTCTGGTTTTTGTTTGACATTCCCAAAGGGGGATGGGGGGGGATAAATGTATTGAAATAATAAGTAACAACATCAAAATGTTCCCTGGCAATTAAGCTCAGACCAAGCAAACGACTTTTCCCTCCAGTCTTTTTTCTGTAACATTTATTATGTGTCTGGATTACATGATCACTGTTCAAAATATGGAAAATACAGAAAAACACTAATAATTTGATTATAACCCTATCATCATGATATAATCACATTTAATAGCAAAATTCTGTCCTTCTGATTTTTCATATAAATCACACACGCAAATATTTAAAACGGATTTTCAATTGCTGACAATTTGCCTGATAGAGTTCCTCAGTCCTTAAACATAGTAAAAACATCAAATATTTACTGAACACCAAGATGCATGAGACACTAATTCCCTAAGACAATCTTGCTGTTAAGTATGATTATTTTCACTTACAGCCTAAGAGATTAACTTGCCCAAGGTCACAGAGCTAGTGAGTGGACATTTACTTCAACTAAAGTGCATCTGACTCCGCAGTCAATGCTCCTTGCTTCTCTCAACACCATAACAATGGGTTTTATTGAACAGAAAGAAAGCTATGTTTTAATGGAAGAAACAAATGAGGATATTTGCACACAAACTCGTTTCTTTCATTTTTTGAATCTTGCATGTGTATCTAGATATTTTATAACAGCAAGAAAGAGAATTATTGTGGGTTGGCATAACTTTTACAACATTTAGAGAACGTGAGAAGTAAGGGTGCTATTTACATAAACTCCAAATTTGAAAATGAAAACCTCTACTGAAGTACCCCTATTCTAGATAAAATGTTTATTCAATGGAGTTGATGGGACAGCAGTATTGTTAGGGGACTGATAGCAACCAGAAACCAAAGAAACTAATGGTACAATGTGCAGCAGTGTGCTTTGGGCATGTGTAGTTGGCACTGATTTGTTGAGGAGCAAGCAAAGGATCAACAGAAAAATCATGAGAACAAGAAACACACTGCAATATGAGTGCAAGTGAGGCAACAAAGTCCACGGGATCCGAAGGAATTAGAAGCAATAAGGTTAATCTGTGTGCAGCAACTGGAACCAAGATGGTACCACTTTGGGACAAAGGCTTCCATTAAAGTCACCCAGGAGCCTCAAACAGGACAGGTACCTGGGAACTGAATGAAAAGAAGAGTTGGGGAGGGAGGGATGAATGGGCAGGGCAACGGCAATTTTTAGGGCAGTGAGAATACTTTGTATGAGACCGTAATGGTGGATGAGTCATTATACATTTGTCCAAACCTACAGAATGTAGAACACCAAGACTGAATCCTAACCTTAACTGTGGCATTTGGGTAATAATGATGCCTTCATGCAGGTTCATCAATTGCAACAAATATCTAGTGGAGAATATTAATAAGGGGCAGGCTAGGCATGTGTGGGAGCAGGGGGTATAAGGGAAATCTCTGTACCTTCCTCTCAATTTTGCTGTGAACCTAAAACTGTCCTAAAGAAATAAAGTTTATCAAAAAAAAAAAAAGCAGCAGCAACTATAGCCTTACTAGAAAGAGTGCCCTACCTTGTAAACCGCAACCCCTTCCTCCACCACTATCATCACCATACACGTTAATACGTAAACTCCAAGAGAACCAGAAGTTTGTTTTGATCCACAGCTGTCCCTCAGCGCTTAGAAGCTTGGCACATAGTAAGTGCTCATCAAATAGTCGATGAGCGAATGCTTGCCTGAATACAAACAATGATTCAAGGATGGATAAACTGCGGCATTTGGAAGGGGGAGAAATGCATTGTTCTCCTCCTCCCGCATCAGTTCCTCCTCCTGAGTTCTTTCCCAGCTGGAATAACTAACGAGTATTTACTGAGCATCAACTGCGTGCCAGGAATACTACAGGGATTCTGTGTTAATTAAGGCAGGCAGTCCTGGTACTCACCAGAAACTCAAATTCCCTGGCATAAACCAGGACCTCCCGCTCCACGTTGATCCTAATGAGACCCCGTCCCCAGGACTGGGAGGGGGGTCTCTAAGGATCATGAAACTCAGGGCACTTGGGTTGCTCGAGGTCACCCAACCCAGGTATCCGGGGCAGGATCAGAGTCAGGACCCGAACCTCCATCCGGCCCCCGCAACCCTTCCTGAGATCCTCCCCAACAGCCCCTCCAACGCCTCGCCAAAGCCGCGGACCCGCCCCTCGCCGGCGGCCATCCCCCTCCACAGCGCGCGCCTCCCGCCGCGGCCTTTACCCGTCCCGAGTGGCCGGGGATGGTTTGCGGTGCCATATCTTGCCGCTCTCCTTGTTGCCCAGGTTTATGCTCTGCATATCGCAGTCCACGCGCGACCGCCGCCTATCCAGCGGACAACGGTCCCGGCGCCTTTCCGGCACGCCCCGCGCTTCCTGCCCGGGAAACTTGAGCGCCGGCTGTGGCTGCCCGGACCCCCGCCGACCGTACCAAGAGCGCGCAGGCCGCCGATTGGACGGCGCTAAACCCCGCCCAGACGACCCCTCCCGCTCAGGCCAATGGAATCAGCCTACGACCTTCTCCCTTAGACTCCGCCCCCTTTCGCCGTCCGTTCTCCCCTCCCCACCCCCCCCAAAACCTTCTGGGAATCGTAGTTTTCTGCAGGTGTAACCTGGCGCGCGGAATCGGCTTGGGATTTCTGCTTTCTGGGGGCCTCGCTGGGTTTTAGGCGTTCAACGGAAGCAATAAAAGTGATTTTTCCCCAGGGCCCCCAGATCCCGTTTCACGTTGCGTTTAGGGATTGAGGAGTTGTACAGACAACTAATAGAGAAGCAAGGACCCAAATGCATTGAGAATTGAAGAGTTCCTTTTATAGAACATTCGGGTTCAAAAAAGAACCTTGATGGAGTCCACTCTTCTTGGCCTTTTCATCATCGTCCTGAATGTTGTTTTAATTCCGTAGTCTAACAAGAGGCTCCAGTATTATGGCGTCGGATCCACCAGTCATGCACCGGTAAAGCAATGTCATCAACAACCAGTTGCGTTGACGCCAGAGAAATTCTTTTTGGTAAATATTTACTTAGAACTTGTATAGTGCTTACTAGGTATCAAACATTCTTCTAAGTGCTTTAGGACTATTAACTCATTTAAGTTTTTTAATCCTCATAACAAACCTACAACATTGGTAATACTGTCACCTTCATCTTTAGTGCTTTATGAGGTAGTGTATTGGTTTGCTGAGGCTTTGTGCCACAAACTTGGTGGCTAAAACAACAGAAATTTATTCTCTCACAGTTCTGGAGGCCGGAGTCTGAATCAAAGTGTTGGCAGGTCACTCCCTCCAGAGGCCCTAGGGAAGATTACTTTACCTCTTCCACCTTCTGGTGGTTGCTGGCTTCCTTGGCGTGGGACCACATCACTCCATTCTCTGCCTGCAACTTCACCAAGCCTTGTCTTTTCCTCTAATCTCTGTCTCAAATCTCCCTTTGCTTTTCTCTTATAAGAACACCTGTCCTTGGATTTAGGGCCCACCTGGATAATCTAGGATAATCTCCTCATTTCAAGATCCTTAACTTACTTACACCTGCAAAGACCCATTTTCCAAATAAGGTAAGATTCACACGTTCTGGGCATTACTCCCTGGGTATATATTTCCGGGGTCCACCATTCAACCCACTACGGGTAGAAAAATGACTTTTTACAAAATTATATGACCATGATATTTAAAAAGCGCAAACTCTAGCAGAAATACAAAACGCTCACAAAAATTTAGCAGTGTGGATTTTTAAACTTTTTTTTTTTTTTTGCGGTACGCGGGCCTCTCACTGTTGTGGCCTCTCCCGTTGCGGAGCACAGGCTCCGGACGCGTAGGCTCAGCGGCCGTGGCTCACGGGCCCAGCCGCTCCGCGGCATGTGGGATTTTCTCGGACCGGGGCACAAACCCGTGTCCCCTGCATCGGCAGGCAGACTCTCAACCACTGCACCACCAGGGAAGCCCTGAATTTTAAAATTTTTGTATTGTTATCAAGGGGTAGCCCTGAGAGACAACTCTTAGTAACCCTTTGCAGAGGAGATTTTTATTTTTCAATATTTTTATTTTATTTTTATTTATTGGACTTGAGATGGTAATAAACTGTATGTATGAATGTTTGCATTATTATTCAGGAAATTTAAGGTGTTAAGCTTAAGGGCACCTAACTTGAAACAGGTTATTTCCCACATTTGTGTCTCACACAGGTAACCATACAACTTTTTATCAGTAGCAGAGACAAATCCTCTGAATGATTTCCTTAACTACTCTGGTTTAACCTGCCTGCAGCTCAGCTTGTATGGGTTGTCACAGCCTATGTGACCATCCTATTCAATTTCAGATACATCGGTAAAGAGGTTTCCATATTACAGATCTTCTGGACACCCACTTTTCACTTATCTTTGGATTTAGTTGGACCAGATCTGAAGGTCAGGCTGGCAACTGAAGAGATGTGCACCCATGGCTGCCAACCTCCCAATTTTTTCTCTTTTCTTTTTTTTTTCGGCCGCACCATGTGGCATGTGGGATCTTAGTTCCCCGACCTGGGATCGAATCTGCACCCCCTGCATTTGAAGTGCAGAGTCTTAACCACTGGACCACCAGGGAAGTCCCTAATCGCCCAATTTAGTAACCCAAGTTGGTAGACCGTTTTCTAGTTCCTTCTTGAATCATTACGTAGTCAATAACTGATGCATACTGTACATAGATATTTTTCAGCTTTATTGAGGTATAATTCGCATTTAATAAACTATACATATTTAAAGTGTATAATTTTATAAGTTTTAACATAAATATATTCCTGTGAAACCATGACCATAATCAAGATAATGAATAAATCCATCACCTCCAAAATTTTCCTTCTGCCTCTTTGCAATCTCTTTTTATCCCTACCCCACCTTGTCCATGGGCAACCACTGATCTGCTTTGTCTCTTAGATTAGTTAATATTTTCTAGAAATTTATACAAATGGGTGTTAAACTAGGTACTCTTTTTTTTTTGATCCGGTTTCTTTCATTCAGCATAATTATTTTGAGAGTCAACTATGTTGTTGGGTATATCAGTGGTGCATATGTTTTTATTGCTGAGTAGTATTCCATGGGATTGATATACCACAATTAGTGGTATATTCAGCTGTTGGTGAACGTTGGGATTGTTTCCAGTGTTTGGCTATTACAAAGAAAGCTGTTATGGACATTCCTGTTCAAGTCTTTGTATAAATATATGTTTTCATTTCTGATGAGTAAATTCCTAGATGTGGAATGGCTGGGCCATATGGTAAGTGTAGGTTTAACTTTTTTTTTTTTGCTGTACGCGGGCCTCTCACCGTTGTGGCCTCTCCCGCTGCGGAGCGCAGGCTCCAGACACGCAGGCTCAGTAGCCATGGCTCACGGGCCCAGCCACTCCGCGGCATATGGGATCCTCCCGGACCGGGGCACGAACCCGTGTCCCCTGCATCGGCAGGCAGACTCTCAACCACTGTGCCACCAGGGAAGCCCAGGTTTAACTTTTTAAGAAAGTATCAGTCATTTTCAAAGTAGTTGTCATTTTACATACCCACTGATACTGGATAGTGTAGGATAGTTTCAGATACTCCGTATCTATGATGAGTCTTTGTCATTATAGCCGTTCTAGGAGTGTGGTGGTACTTCATGGTGAGTTTATTTTGTGTGGGATCCTAGTTCCCTGACCAGGGATCGAACCCACACACCCTGCAGTGGAAGCTCGGAGTCTTAAGTGCTGGACCACCAGGGAACTCCCTTTCATAGTGATTTTAAGTTCCATTTCTGGAATGACAAATGATGTTCAGTATCTTTTCATGGGATTTTTTGCCTTCTGCATATATCTGCTCAAATCTTTTGCCTGATTTATAATTGGGTTGTTTTCTTATTATTGAGTTTTGAGGATTCTGTATATGTTCTGGATATAGGCCTTTTATCATGTTTATGTTCTGCAAATATTTTCTCCTAGTCTTTGTCTTGTTTTTTCATCCTCTTGACCATGTCTTTGAATGCACAGAAACTATTAATATGGATGAAGGGTTGACTAAGTCAGTCACCGTGGAAGGAAACCAAACAGGCAACAGTTGGATGACAAAGGTCCGTTGACATATTGTGTAGGAAAGCTGACATTGCACAGGAAAGAGTTCTGTTTCATCAGTAAAACAGAACGTTTGTCATGCTGCTAACTGACACAAACCCAGGCAATGTTTTCCGTTTCCTAGACAACTATTTGGCCCTGTAAGGAAAGGGGTGAGGAGGCCAAAGCCATTACAGGTGAACTATGACATAGTGCATGTCCCCCAACCTTTAAACATGAATCAGAACAGAAAAGGAAAATCAAAGGGTTGTGTTCCAAGTTGCTTAAATAAATATTCATGCCTAGGGGTTCTCATAAAACATACATGAAAGCAACCAAGGGTAGTATTTCATGTGGAATCAAAAGGATTTGACACC
Organism: Lagenorhynchus albirostris; assembly: GCF_949774975.1. NCBI lineage: Eukaryota > Metazoa > Chordata > Mammalia > Artiodactyla > Delphinidae > Lagenorhynchus > Lagenorhynchus albirostris. The sequence continues at coordinate 66,215,053 of NC_083111.1, read as the reverse complement.
TACAGTTGAAATGGTACAGTATCAAAGCAGAGGGGAAAATGGGATGTTGATCTTGACAGGCGGCAAGATCAGTCCCACTACAGTGAGAAACAACTCACATAAACTAGGGTTTCTAAAAGGCCTCCTCCAGACGAAAGGAAGGAGGAGACCAGAGGGTGAAGCTCCCTCTTCCACGGCAGAGTGGGCAGTGGTTGCAAGTTTCTCATCTTTACAGCCCTTACGCGTGGCCAGGAGAGGAGTAGGACTTAGAATTCTTGATCTCTATCTCGTCCAAAGCTGTCCTAAGAAGCAAGGACAGCCTAGAGCCACCTCTGCCTTAGCTGCAACTGCATAATATCCCATCTTATGGATGCAGCATAATTTAATAATTCCCCTATTTTGGGCAGTTGGGTTTAAAAAACTTAGATGCAAACATTATGCCAGAGAAATTAATATCTAAGTGTGTAATTGTAGGCACTGATATAAGCCAGCTCAGGAAGCTTCTATAGGGAAGCTTAAACCTTCCAAATTATGCTCTGCATGTAATGGCCTATTCCAAAGGCCTCCCTGGGCAGAGGGCTGTGGAGTCAGAGAATGCTGGGAATATCTCCCATAGGACTGGATAACTATTCTTGATTCACAGGCTCCTAATAACTTTTGTGGGCTCAGAGGACAGACGGTCTATCACGTGTGACAGGATGCCAGTAAACCATGAGTAAAATGCCTCTAAGTGCTGTAAGGGAGGAAGGCAAACTGATTGGGCTAAGCATTTATTGTCCACTGAAGTATTCTAGGGCAGCGTGGCATCCTTCCTGCCCGCTCTGGGCAGTGTGTGGAGAGAGGCCACAGAGCCGAGTGAGGATGAACACTTTCATGGCAGAGCAAAATCTTTGGAGATGGTCTTTGGGGGACACCAAGTCCACCGTCTCCCCAGATTGCCAGCATTCTGATTAAAGGCAACTTTCCTTTCTACCAAATTCTGCGAGTATTGATTTTTTTCAAGCAGCGAGCAGCCCGACCTGATTTGGTAACATTTTCATTGCCCTAAAAATCCTATGTGCTCCACCTATATTCATCCCTCCCCCCTCTCTAACTCTCTAAGTATTTTTGTTACTTTCATTATATAGATGGCTTTGAAAACTACTGCAAGCATCTATCCACGGGAGGAAAGAGAAAGATAAGATAGAGATGCACAGTGGGGCGGGCTCTTTCACCTATAGACCTTAGAAGGGTGTTGTCTTTGTTAGTGAAGTAGTGGGCTGGACGCTGGTTCCATCTGCTTGACCCTTCAGAGAATTCTGTGCGAGGACGCAGATGTGGACATGTGCGGGTTGGCGTAGGTAACCACTTTTCACTTCGTTATTACATAGTTTCTTCTTTGGTCTTGCTTGCTTTTATTTTTTAATCCTATAGAAGCTCCTATTTGAATTTTGCATAAAATTAAAATTTTGCATAAAATTAAAACCTCTAAGTCATAAGTACTGTGAACATAGAGTCCTAATTTCAAGTAATCTGCCCTGTACTCCCCCCAAGTACATTGCACTTATTAGATCTTGTACCCTGACTAGTGGTTTGGAAAATGTGGGCAGCCTATGTGTAAAGGCATGGTACCCAGAATGCCTAAGTACATTGGCTCTAGAGCTTACGAGTACTATAACCTTGGGCAAAGTATTTAACTTCTTTGTGCCTTGATTTCTTCATCTGTAAGATCAGGCCAATAATAGTGCCAACCCCATAGAGTTGTGAAGAATTTAGAACAGCAGCTGACACATAGAAGTCGTCTCCTAGTTATTATTATTGCTATTATTTAAGCCCTTCTAGGGAGAGTACCAGTGATATGCAGATACATTTAACAACTGGCTGTTTGGACAAAAAACTCTGGTTTGTAGAATTTGGCAATTTCTGTGGTATAAATACTCCTACTATGGCCAATTTCAAGCTGTGAATGTGATGTCATTGAATGCAGAGTTGGAGAGAGATGAGCCGTAGCACACTATTATATAGTATGGTCACCATACGGATACAATAGACACAACCCCAAGAGCACGGATAATAGTAAAATGAATTAAAATAATTTAAAAAATGATGTGTTTTGAGTATTACCTTTTAAAAGATATAATTTATTTCTACCTAAGTTAATATAATTTAATATTTAATAATTGACTCAGAAAATTTAACAGTTTGCTCTTGTGAGCTAGCATGAGCCTGCTCCAGCTCTGCACTGTTTCTTACTTTCATCAACTTGGACATTTGCTAATGTTTCAGCTGACTTGCTATGTAACACGGTACCTCAAAACTTATTGGCTTAAAACAAAACCGATTTCCTGTTTTCCAGTCCTGTGAGTTGACTGGGCTCAGCTGAACAGTTCTTCTGTTCCACATGGTATAGCCAAGATCACTCACGGTTGCATTCAGCCCAAGTTCATCTTGAACTGGAACATCCACAATGGCTTCTCATCTACCAGTGTGTCTCTCCATGTGGCCTCTGGGCCTTCAGGAGTCTAGCCTGATCTTCTTTACATGGTACTGGCTCTCAAGAAAGAAATGTTCCAATAGGACAAGCCTGAATGTGTCAGTGTTTAACAAGCCTGTTTGTATCACCATGCCCGCTAATGTCCCATTGGCTAAAGGAGGTCACATGGTCAAGTCTAGACTCAATGTAGATGGGAATTACATATGTGCAGGAATCCCGAGAGATGTATTTTGTCATAGGCTACTAATATAATGGTTGACCACGGATGACATCAGGAAATCCCAGGGCACATTCGGAGGGGGTACACATAGGAATAAAGCTTCCTTTGAGGGGAGTTGAGAGTGTTGTCCTACCGTACATGTGTGGGGTGTGCGCACGTGCGCATGTGTGTGCGTGTGTGTAGGATGTATGGGGAATTGCAAATGGAGGAGGGGGAGTAGACAAGCACCACATATAACTCAGTGGTTCTCAACCAGCGGTGAGTTTGCCCCAGAACCCCAGAGGACATTTGGCCACATCTGCAGACGTTCTTGGTTGTCATAACTGGTGAGGTTGTCATTTGCTGCCAATCACCCTTTGCACAGGGAAGCCCCTCACCAACAAATAACTGTCTAACCCAAAGTGTCAAGAGTGCCGAGGCTAAGAAACCCTGTGTGTAACCTCACAGCACCAGTTTGGCTGTTTAGTATGTGCTCTCTCTTCCCAACACGTTTTCCCTACTGCCTCTGACAGCACGTGCAAGATATAAAATTCTTTCCCAGCTCTCCAAATGCATGTTTAGCCTACTTGGATTGGCTTCAAACAAATGTGACAGATGTAGCCTTTCTGGATCCAGTGCCTTGCCAGGCAAGCATATGCATGTTTGCACATCACGTCTGCAAAATTCCGCGACTGAAAGAGGTCACACCTCCAACTTCCAGGAAAATATCTCAAATGCCTTTTCCCCCAAGTCTTCCAGCTCTCAGAAGCTCTTGATACCTCTCTTTGCTCGCTTCTCCAGGGAAGCTATTCTGTTCTATTCCTCATTATGCCAAGGTTACATTTGCCCTATCTGAGCAAAAGAATCCTCACTCATTAGTTCAGTAAATGTCAATGGAACGCATGTTGCTGGCCAGGGCTGTCCTGGGTGCTGGGGTGCAGCAGGGAATGAGACACAGTTGCCTTGGCATGGAGCTTGCCGTTCTAGCTGGGGAGACAGACAACAACTAAGGGAATAAATAAATGATATCATGTTAGGTAATGAAAAGTGAAGACAATTTTAAGCAGGGTAAAGGGATGAGAACAATGGGGGTGGGGTGATACTCTGATTAAGGGGTTTAGGGAAGGCACTGTTGAGGGGTGCTGTCTGATCAGGGAACTGGACGCTGAGCGGGAGGGAGACACAATGACAGGTTCCCCACAGTGTACTCATTGCACAGTGTGGGAGCTTAGTATTTGGTTCCCAGGGCTGCTGTCACTAAGTATCACACATTGGGTGGCTTAAAACAACCAGATGTAGCCTCTATGTTTCCAGAGGCCAGAGGTCTGCAATCAAGGCACTGGCAGGGTTGATTCCTTCTGGAGGCTCTGCGGAGCATCTGTTCCCTGCCTCTCTCCTAACTCCTGGGGGTGGCTGGCAATCCTTGGTGTCCCTCGCTTTGTAAACGCATTACTCCAATCTCTGCTCTTGTCTTCACATGGCCTTCTCCCCTCTGTGTGTCTGTTTTCTCTTTTTATAAGGAAACCAAGTCATTGCTAATCCAGTAGTTTAGCTCACCCTAATCTAGTCTAACCTCATTTTAACTTAATTACATCTGCAAAGACTCTATTGTCAAATAAGGTCATGGTCACAGGTACTGGGGGTTAGGACATTAATATATCTTTTGGGGGAATACAATTCAACCCATACCATGATTGTTTTGGGTTCTCACAATGACTAGGGGCACAACTGGCCTTTAGAACAGGGGGCAGGGATGCTAGGTAGGCATCCTGGAGTGTATAAACTGGTCCCAAACCCTTTTGAATGTTACCAAGATATTCCTGTAAATGAAAACCCTGTTTGTAATAGCTAAACTAGAACTGAATTCTGTTTTACATATATATAAACATAAAGGATATTTACAGGGATTTTACATTCACTAAAATTTCCTAGAATGCACCTACCGTACTCATTGAGGCAAGATTGTACTTATTTTCTTTCTTCTTTTTTAAAAATTGAAATATATTTGACATATAAAATTGTGTAAATTTAAGGTGTATGTACTTGTTCTTTCTAATGTATGTGTGGATGTGTTCTTATTTCCTCTTCTTTATTACATGAAAAATGGCATTATATATATTTATACTATTTTGCACTCTTTTTCACTTATCAAGGTATCCTGGATATCACTCCATATGGTTTTGTAGAGATCTCTCTTATTCTTTGTTTACAGCTGCATATTATTCTAATGTGTGAATGTATTATAGTTTATTCAATCTATCTTCTATGTATGGGCACTTAGGTTCTTTCCGATAGGTTGCAGTTACAAACAGCACAATAAATAACCTTGTATCTAAGTTTTTGTACAATTTTTTTTGTACTGTTACAGGTTTATCTTCAGGTTGAATTACTAAAATTGACATTGTCAGATTAAAGGGTAAATGCATACGTTGTTTCTATTGTAATAAATTCCTTCCCTAGGGATACTAATTCTTGCCAGTCTAATAGGTGAGAAATAGTATCTGAGTATGGTTTTAAGTTGCATTTCTCTTATTATGAGAAAAGTTGAATATCTTTTAATATGTTTTCGGGTAATTTAATATATTTTTTGGTGAATTATCTGTGTATTTTGTCCACTTTCTGTTGGGTTTTTGGTCTTTTTTCCCCTCAGATTTTACAAGTTCTTTATTTACGTGGGGATATTAGTCTTTTATCTGTGATATACCTTGAAACTATTTTCTCCCACTTTGCCTTTTGACTTTGTAACTTTTTTGTTAAGCAAACATTTTATTTTTACAAAGTTCAATTTATCTTTTTATTAATTATCTATGAACTCTGATGCCCTTTGTTATATTCAGAACTTTCCTGAGTTGTCCACCATTTTAGATAATCCTGTAACCAATGCCAATCCTGTAACCTATGTGGCTAGTGATGTTTGAGTTACAAATATAGCATGTGGGTATCTGTCTGCACTTGTAGTTCTTCACTCATCATGACTTTATGTGTAACTGCAAGCAGCAGACTATTTCATTCCACCTGCTGATGTAGTTGTGCCTGAACATTTATATGTTAAAATACATATTATAGTATAAATCAATTTTCTTTTATTTCTCATTTATATGATAATTAGGCACTATATTGATTTTATTGGAACTGTAATTTATAACTTATGATTTTCATTTTGGAATAGCAAATATTTGTTTTTTTAAAAAATAAATTTATTTATTTAATTTATTTATTTTTGGCTGCACTGGTTCTTCATTTCGGTGTGCGGGCTTCCTCTAGTTGCAGCGAGCAGGGGCTGCTCTTCGTTGCGGTGCGTGGTCTTCACATTGCGGTGGCTTCTCTTGTTGTGGAGCACGGGCTCTAGGTGTGCAGGCTTCAGTAGTTGTGGCTCGCGGGCTGGCTCGCGGGCTCAGTAGTTGTGGCTCGTGGGCTCTAGAGCACAGGCTTTGTAGCTGTGGCACACGGGCTTAGTTGCTCCGCAGCATGTGGGATCTTCCCGGACCAGGGATTGAACCCGTGTCCCCTGCATTGGCAGGCAGATTCTTAACCACTGCGCCACCAGGGAAACCCCAAATATTTGTTTTAAAAAGTGTGTATTTTGGACTTCCATGATGGTGCAGTGGTGAAGCAGGGAGCAGGGAGACCACTTAGAAGTCTACTGCAGAAGTTCAGTCACTAAGGAATAGTTGGGATGGGGGGTAGCATAGTGGAGATGTTGCAAAGTGGTTGGATTGGGGATATATTTTGAAGTTGGAGAGGCCAGGATTTGCTCATGAAATTTCTTCCGTCTTGTGTGAAGAGTTATACAACCCAGCCTCCACCTGAAGGAGCTTATACTCTAGAGGAGACAGCTACACACACACACACACGTAATTATACAACAGAGAGCTAAGTGCAATGATGGTGATTTGTGTAAGGTGTTCTAGGAGTATAGAGGAAGCGTGTGGAGCATTGACCTAGGATGGGGAGTCAGGGGAAATTTCTAGAATGAATCATAATTCATCCATTCCACAAGTATTTCTGGAGCACCCATTATGTATCAGGCACAGATGTAAGCACTGGGGATACAAAAGTGAACAAAACAAAGTCTCCATCCTTGTGGAGCTCACATGCTAGAGGTCACAAGTCTGAGACCCTCTTCTTTTTTGGTGGAAGCAATCAGTACTTGTTGTATACGTAACATGACTCATTGGTGTTATTCAACTGTAGTCACAGGATTCTGGAAGGCCATTCCCTCGAGGCACCTGAATGTTTTCAGAGGGAAAGAAAAGGAAGAGGAGGGGAGAGTTTTGGCTGGAGTGGGAGGGAGGGAGGGCAGGTAGGGCTGGATTGACACCTTTAGAGTCAGACCCTAAATCTAAAAAGATGAAGGTACCTACTCCCGTTTGTAATTCAAAATCAGAAACAACAGATTATCTGATTGGGAGATTCTATCGATAGATAAATTCACTGAGGCCCTGCTTTGCTGGTGTCCTAAATCTGTTCATCATTTACCAGTGGCTGGTGAAGGGGACTGGCCATCTGGGTTGTGGATAGGCTGAGAGCCAGAGCCTGTCCCTACGTGGGAACCGGAATTTGATCGGGAACTCAGCTGGAGGTGCCGGGGATCTGATTCTTCTCCTATGCTATGCAGAGCTCAAGGGAAATGACCCTGTAGCCTAAGCTTTCTATGGCTGAAAAGCAGTATGACAATATGCAGTAAGTGGGCAGATCCAGGTTTTGTTGGGCCTGAAGTTTATACAATTTGAGGGGCCCTCTTGAAGGAAAAAGAGTAAAATTATGAATACAAAATTAAGCGAAATCCTTGGAAGAGCCGTGTGAGGGGTCCGGTAGCCTAATGTTGATTAGCTTTACAATCAGGTGATCTCCGGGAATAATAGTCATAAGGATGTTTGTATCCTTTCATCTCAGAATCCCACTCCTAGAAATCTGTTCCGTAGAATTATTGAGAGGCAGTGTGGCACAGTAGTTAAGAGCAAGATAAAATGCAAGGTCCTTTCAGTAAACTACAAAGTCTTGTCTGATTCTTCCTTTCTCTCTCTGAACTTCTGCCCAACTCCCTCTCCACTTGGCCACACTGGTCTTCGTGCTGTACCGCCTCCGTTCCAGCACCATCTCACTTCTGGGCCTTTGCTGGTCCTTCTACCTGAACTGCTGTTCCCCCAGATATCCACATTGTTTGTTCTTTCACCTCCTTAAGACCTTTACTCAAATATCTCCTGAGGTCACAGTGAGGCCTTTCCTGACCAACCCAAATCTCATTCTCTTTATTTTTTTTCCCTAGCATTTATCAACAGTTTTCTACTAAACTTCTTACTTTTACCCTTTTCAACTGTCTTTCTACGTCCTGTAGGATGTAACCTCTAAGAGGACAGAATTATTTGTCAATTTGGTTTACAGCCGGATCCTCAATGCCTACAAGAGTACCCGGTAAATAACAAGCTCCTGTGGTCTGATTGTTGGTGTTTTTCCCAAATTCTTCCCAAAGTGCTGAAATCCTACTGCCCAATGTGATGTAGGAGGTGTGGCCTTTTGTAGGCTCCACCCTCATGATGAGGTTAACACCCTTATGAAAGAGATCTGGGAGAGCTCCCTTGCCCCTTCCACCAATGTGAGGATGTGATGGAGAAGTCTGCAACGTGAAGAGGGCCTTCACCAGAACCTGGCCCTGCTGGCACCCTGGTCTTGGACTTCCAGCCTCCAGAGTTGTGAGAAATAAATTTCTGTTGCTTATAAGCCACCCAATCTATGGAACTTTGTTATAGCAGCTGGTTCAGAGTAAGACACAAGTATTTGACAAAAACCTTGTTGAAGGGCCGAATTAAAGAGCACCACCAGGCTTCCCTGGTGACGCAGTGGTTGAGAGTCCGCCTGCCGATGCAGGGGACACGGGTTCGTGCCCCGGTCCGGGAAGATCCCACATGCCGCGGAGCGGCTGGGCCCGTGAGCCATGGCTGCTGAGCCTGCGCGTCCGGAGCCTGTGCTCCGCAACGGGAGAGGCCACAACAGTGAGAGACCCGCGTACCACAAAACAAAAACAAAAAGAAAAAGAGCACCACCTTTGAATTCAGATAGACCTGGGTTTAAATCTTACCTATGCATCTGCTGGCAAGTGGCAAGTGACTTCACTTTTCTGAGGCTGTTTCTTCATGTATTTATTTATTTTTAAAATATGTTTTCCCTTCTATTCTTTATTTTTTTAAAGGTTTATTTTTATTATTATTATTTTTGGCCACGTTGGGTCTTTGTTGCTGTGTGGGCTCTCTCTAGTTGCGGCAAGCAGGGGCTACTCTTCGTTGCAGTGTGTGGCCTTCTCATTGTGGTGGCTTCTCTTGTTGCGGAGCACAGGCTCTAGGTGTGCAAGCTTCAGTAGTTGTGGCACGTGGGCTCAGTAGTTGTGGCACACAGGCTTAGTTGTTCCGCGGCATGTGGGATCTTCCCGGACCAGGGATCGAACCTGTGTCCCCTGCATTGGCAGGCGGATTCTCAACCACTGCGCCACCAGGGAAGTCTCCTGTTTCTTCATTTATAAATGGAAATAAAAGTACCTCACAGGGTGATGTGTTCTTGCAAAGACTAATGGATAAAGTGCCAAACTGTTAACACTCAGTAAATGTTAGCTATTAGTGGAAAAAACAGTTAGCTATTTTATACAAAGACGTATATGCATAAAGATTTTCAAATTGTCAACACACAAAATTAATCAATGCATAGGACAACCAGTACCTATGAGATGCTTTTGAGTTTATAAAAAGCCTTCATTATTTTCACAGAGGTACAGCAGAGTGGTTAAAAGATTGACTCAAGTCAGATAGACCTAGATGTGAGTCACCACTTACACTTATGTGACTTTGGATAAATTAATCTCTGTTTCTGTAATAATAGTACCTGCCTATGGGGGTTAGTGTAACCGAGCAGGACTCTATGAAGCCTTCCCAGAATAGACCTCCACCCATGTCCTCCGCCTACATTTTGTCTGTAGAAATAATTTAGTCAAAGAATAAATTTAATCAGAGAAGTGAGAAAATGCAGAAAGGAAAACAGTCAAGCAAGATAAAATAATAATACTTTAGCCATTAAACAAAGTTAAGGACCTTTATTTCTTCCTCAAGGACTATAGATAATATTCTGAGCCATGGCCTTTGAGCTGTTTTGCAGATACTGAAACCCCCAACCAGGTGGAAGAAGTTAACTGTGTGCTGCCCACAGACATGTAGACCCCAGATGGATTGGAAACAGAAAGTTGATGATGCTGACTTCTGATTACCTCACCACCAACCAATCAGAAAAATGTCCACCAGCTGACCACTCCCTGCTCCTTGAACACTATAAAACTCACTACCCTCTCCAGGGTGGGACACACAGTTCTGAGGGCAATAGCCTGCTGTGGTCCCGTTTGCCTGAAAGCAATAAAGCTATTCTTTTCAACTTCACCCAAAACTCTATCTCTGCATTTCTAGTGGCACCGGTGAACAGAGGCCGAGTTTCGGCAACATTAGTGTGACCATTAAGAGAGATGATGCCCAGGGACTTTCCTGGTGGCGGAGAGGTTAAGAATCTGCCTTCCAGTGCAGGGGACACGGGTTCGAGCCCTGGTCCGGGAAGATCCCACACACCGCGGAGTGTCTAAGCCCGTGCGCCACAACTACTGAGCCTTCGCTCTAGAGCCCTTGAGCCACAACTACTGAGCCCGTGTGCTGCAACTACTGAAGCCCGCGTGCCTAGAGCCCGTGCTTCGCAACAAGAGAAGCCACCGCACTGAGAAGCCCGCTCACCGCACCAAAGAATAGCCCCCGATCACCGCAACTAGAAAAAGCCCATGTGCAGCAACGAAGACCCAACGCAGCGAAAAATAAATAAATAAATTTATTTATTTAAAAAAGAGAGAGAGAGAGAGAGATGATGCCCGGAGAGCACAAGCACAGAGCTTGGTAAACAGCAGGCTCTCAATTAAAACAAACAAACAACAACCTTGATGTAGGTGGCAGGTAATACTATTTTCCCATTTGGATAAGTCAGCTAAGAGGTTAGTTACTTGCCCATGGTCACACAATCAGCAGAGGACAGAGGCAGGACTGGAATCCAGGTTGATTCCTTTACAGTGTGTAGAAGGCTCTTTAGTACACACACACACACACACACACACACACAGACACACACACAAACACACACACACACACACGTGCACTAATCAGAATAACAAATGGGAAATGCTTTATATGCTATTTACTAATCCTCTTGTTTCCCATCCCAGTGTGCCAAAATAAAAATAATTGCCCAGGCTTAGGACTACAAATATGGACTGCTTCTGCCAGGCATAACAGAGATAAATTATTCTTGCCATAGCTTCTTCATCTGCAAGATGGGGCTAACAAAACCGCCTACTAGTTAACATAAAGATTAATTACATCTTTGCAATGTGCTTTGGATTTCTTGAAGCCGAGACGGCACTAACGTGGCAGGCATCCCACTAGGATGGTGTTCCTATGTAACTGTTGTGACAGAAAGGTATTTAAATCATCAGTTCCCTGTCTGTCAGCATCACTCAGCAGCATAGTGTTGAGATCTATCACCAGGCAATAATGTGTTCTCCGTTGTTGGTCTCCCTCCAGTTTTTTTAAGTTCTTTTTTTTTAGAGAAACAATAGGAAATGTATTTCAATTACAGCAGGAGAGACATTGTTGAAGTTATCTTTTCTATTTCTCAATCTTTCTGAAGATGTTGACATTGAACCTGTTCCTTTCTGAAGAAACCTCCTTTCTACTTATTTTTAAAGTTAACTTCAAAACACAAGTACATATAATTGGGATAAAATTTAAAAGGCACAAAAGGATATGCAATGAAACGCCTCCTTCCCACTCCTGTCTCCCAGCCTCTGAGTTTCCCTTCCCAAAGGTAACCACTGTTTCAAGCAAATACTGTGCGTATATTTTTGTGTGTGCCTTCTGTACAATTCATCTGTGTAATGGCGTAGCATGTGTCTTGTACTATTACTCTTGTGTTAATGCTGTATGTTATTAGAGATTATTCCATGTGGGGGGCGTACAAAATTATTTTTTTCTAATAAAGTTTGTATAGTATTCAATTATATGGATAAAGTGTAGTTTATTTAATCAGTTTCTTATTGACAGATAATCAGCTATTTCTAGTCTTTTGCTATTTCAGAAAATGCAGCAATGATTATCCCTGCACATTAAAAAAAAAGTTTGAGTGTACCTAAAATTTAAATTCCTAGAAATGCATTTAAATATTGCCAAATTGCTTGCTGGAGGGGTACAAATATATATTCTCATCAGTAATTCACGAGAGCGCCTGTTTCCCTCAAACCTCCACATTTTTTCCTAGAACATAGCCTGGTATCATTACCTGCATGTTTTTAAATGATGACTTGTGTTGATGACAGTAACACAGGAACTTTCTTACAAGCTAAGTGATTGAATTCTAGAGCACGCTATCTGGAGCACTGGGGAAATCCTCTATTTAAGATAACTAAGAATTAAACACCTTTGTGTTTTATGCCCAGAATAGTTTATCACAATGTAGAGTGATTTTATAATAAAGAGAAATGGGAAAATCCTGAATGTCCATCTAGTCTGATGGTTCTCAAAGAATGGTCTGCAGATAACTTGCATCAGAATCACATGGTGGGTGGGGGAAGGGCTTTTGAAAATGCCAATTTCTAGGACCACCTCAAGCTTATGAAACTTGAAGTCTCTGGGGGATGGGCCAAGTTCTCACTGGTGACCCTCATACTCACTCTCATTTGGAAACAATGCTCTGTCATTAAGGTAGGACAATTTGAAGGCAGACAAGCACTCTTACCGATCAACTTGTTTAAATTACAAAAGTGATAGATACATTTTCATTTTAAACATTTCAAAAGGAGAAATAAGCACAAAGAGAATTGTAATAAGTATACTGCTTCAAGCACTAGACATGAATTTGTCTCTTGTACATCTTCACAACAATCCTATGAGTTACCTTCTCCCCACCCATTTTACAGATGAAGAGACTGAGAACAGAGAGATTATTTTATTTTATTTTTGGCTGCGTCATGCAGCGTGCGGGATCTTAATTCCCCATCCAGGGATCGAACCCATACACCCTGCAGTGGGGGGCGCGGAGTCTTAACCACTGGACCACCAGGGAAGTCCTGAGGTTTCATTTTAAAAACATGATATTGCTAATAAGTGGCATAGTCGCAATTTAAACTTGTGTTTCTAAACCCTGAAGGTGAATTCCAGAGCACACACTCAGTGAATTCTAGAGTACAACCCAGAAATAAATACTGACAAACACTGGATGTATGTTGTTTTATCCTTGTTTTTTTTCTCACGTACCTTACTTATGATTTCATCAGAGAAACCTTATTTATCCCTCCACCTAAGGTAGATAACCCATTTTTTTCTCACTGTACCTTGGATACAATGGGTAGTAGGTAAAAGAAAATGGGTGGAGATGTAGAGAAGGAAACTTAGGCGAGATTTCTAAATATCTATTTATACAACGTACTAGCTTTTCTTTTATATCAAAATTAGCTTATAAGGTTGTACCAATTTACACTCCCACCAGCTTTGTCCAGGTGAGACGTTTCTTCATCTATTTACTATGCTTGTTATTTCTTAGATCCCCGAATATTGTATAGTCTCATTAGACTATGGAATATTTAGTGCCTTTTTGTTCTGTAAAAAATGCTTTTGTTAATTAACATCAAGGACATGGTGCTAAGAAATGTTCTCCAAAATTGGCAAACAGATTGGCAGAAACTTTGCTGTTTGAAATCAGTGTGGATGGAACACCCCATTCTTGCTGAAGGACCTGACGCATACGGGTCATTTTGACACAGGATTTTAAATCCAGGTGCAAAGCTTTAGATAAGGAGTTTTCAGACCCAACATTCCACACTTATCTTTTTTTTTTTTTAAATCATAGGAGTACTGTATTTTTTTAAAATTTTATTTTTATTTATTTTTTATTTTGGGCTGCTTTTGCGTCTTTGTTGCTGCACGCGGGCTTTTCTCTGGTTGCGATGAGCAGGGGCTACTCTTCGTTGTAGTGTGCAGGCTTCTCATTGCGGTGGCTTCTCTTGTTGTGGAGCACGGGCTCTAGGCACGCGGGCTTCAGTAGTTGTGGCTCATGGGCTTCAGTAGTTGTGGCTCGTGGGCCCTAGAGCGCAGGCTCAGTAGTTGTGGCACATGGGCTTAGTTGTTCCACGGCATGTGGGATCTTCCGGGACCAGGGCTCGAACCCGTTTCTCCTGCATTGGCAGGTGGATTCTTAACCACTGCACCACCAGGGAAGCCCCACACTTAACTTAATTTTGAGATTTGTAAGGAAAGAGGACCCTGGGTCTGCTTTTCAGCTCAGTCTTAGGCCTGATGTTAACACTTTTACAGACAGCTCTGCTCTGTTTTGAGCCTATCAAAACACTGCTTCATTTAAATTATACCACAACTCAACCCTTCCTTATAATCCAATAATGACCCTATTCTCTTTAGTTTGGTGAGATGTTTCAGTTTCCTCTGGAGTGTAGTCTCCCTCCTAGCAAGTTAAGAAATCTAACCTTCTGGACTATAGGTGTGTTCCTAGTGGTCTCTACTGGATGGCCTCATCAGTCTTAAACTGTAGGCCCTTATATGATCAGGCCAATCAAGATGACTGTTCTCTTGTCTCTGTACATCCCCTGCTGGACCAGTACATACGTACTTCACCTACACCCTACTCACATGACTGACCTTCCTACCCCATGACCCAGCTAGTGATTGTTCTAATCTTTAGATCAGAACATTTCCCCCAGGATAGTTTATCAAAGGGGCGGTGAGGGGCATGCTCCTCCAATAGTTTCCCTGGTAACCGATAACCCAACCTGAAGTCAATTCCCCCTATAACTGGTAACCTGTCTCTCCCCCAGGTAGCAAAGACTGCTGCCATATCCTGCCCACTGTCTGCCACACGTGGTGAGGTGTCGCTCCAGGACCTTGCTTCAGATGTGTAAGCTCCCCCTATCCATTAAACCTTTGATGTCTCTGTGGCTGACTCTGGGCTCTTTCTTTGGTCTTGAAGCTGGGCAAGTGCAGGGCTTGCAGGCCTGCAGGGTGCAGCCCAACAGTCCTATATCTAAAGACAACAGGAAAAGTTCTACTCTGTATCCTTTGATAGATTCTTTTAAAAGCAAGAGGGATTTTCATCTACTTGTAATTTAGGTCCTACCCAGCAAACTAGATTAAGAGTCATGATCATTTCTGCTTTCAGTTCCTCCAAATTGCAAGCCAGTTGGAGTTGTTGACTGAAGAAAAATCACGTAACCTAAAAGTTGTGGCTAAATTTTATTCGAGGAATTTACTGAGGACTATAGCCCAGGACATAGCCTCTCAGATAGCTCTGAGGAACTGCTCCAAAGAGGTAAGGGAGAAGCCAAGATATATAGGAGTTTTTGCTGAAACAAACAAAAAAACCATGTAGTCAAATGTCAAAAGATTACTGCTAATTGCAAAAATCAGACATCTCAAGGTAAAGATTTTAGTGCTTTTCTTTGTATGGGAAGGTGCAATAACCTGGCTCATTGAAATTATTCCTTAGATATGCACCTTAACTATTTAGGGCCAGTATCCTGTTTTTCTCCGCCCTGAATTCTCCTCAGGGCACACCATCTGGGTGGCTGCAGTGGCTAAGGGCCTGATGGCAGGCAACATTCCCTGTTTACTGGAATAGAAGTCAACATTCTGTTTACTGAAATGGCAGGCAACATTTTGTGTGTGCAGAGTGGTTGTTTTCTCTGTGTGGAAAACTCTCCAGATCTGTGTGTGTGCTCAGCTCAAAGATCAGCTTCTCCCTGACCTTTCTCATCGAAAGCAGCCATCTCTCCCCACACTTCTGCACTCCCACTCCATCACTCTATCCCCACTATCCTAACTTATCTTCCTTATTTTTCTTACCACTCTCTTGAAATTATCTTATTCAATTATTTGTTCATTACCTCCCTACCTTTGTATGGAAGCTCCAGGAGAGAATGTACCACAACAGCTCTGATAGCTGCAGCACCTCCAGAGTCTAAAACCCTATCTCGCACTTACTAAGCCCTCAATAAACATTTGTGGAAAGGATGGACAATTGAGGGGCTACATTGTACTTTATTTTCCTCCTTCCCCTTTAAACACCCTCCAAGTGGAGCCACCTGGGCTATAAATCCGGCAGGAACTGGGTAGAGGGCGTTCAGCCTCGCTATTGGCTGGAGTATCTGTCGTTGCTCCTGGCAACCACTGTTCCCCACCAGTCGTGAGGTCGGCCCCTCCTGGACCCGTCCCTCGCCCTCCCGCCTTCGAACCACCGAGCTTCTGCCCAGTGGTAAAAACGGTGCTCGCCCTTTAAGCGGCGGGACTTCTGGTTAACGTCGTCGTCGGCCGCCGGAAGGGGAAGTTTCGCTGCCGAATTCTCCCTCGTTCGTCCGAATTCGGTGGCGCCACGTCTGACGGTCTCCGCGTTCTGCAACGGGGCTGGGGCGGCTTCCGCCTCGACACCTCCCACTCGCCCAGCGGACCGCGTCGTGAGGGGGCCGGGACAGGAGTCGGGCGGCTTTGCACATCCCGGCCACCGAAGAGGCGAAGATGTCGGACATCGGGGACTGGTTCAGGAGCATCCCGGCCATCACGCGCTATTGGTTCGCCGCCACCGTCGCGGTGCCCTTAGTCGGCAAACTCGGTCTCATCAGCCCGGCCTATTTCTTTCTCTGGCCCGAAGCCTTCCTCTATCGCTTCCAGGTACTGACCGGCGACTGGGGAAGTGGAGACTACAGGCCCCAGGTGGCCCCGCAGCGGCGGGGCGTAGACCGGCTGGTTGCGGACGCGCGGTGCCTGGTGGGACTTGTAGTGCGGTGGCTCCAGCGGTTTAGGGCGGGGTCCTGTGGCCAGGGGGTAGGGTGGAGGCCAAGGGGTTTGAGCGTGGGCCTGGGTAGCTGGAGACGTGGAGGGAGACAACACGGTTTGGCCCGGTGGGAAGGGATTGATTTTGTCCTTCCATTAAAATTGTGCTCCTCGCCCTCTGTACTCAGAGAAGGCGGCAGTGGGAAGGTAAGTCTGATAGTTGTCAATCTATTGGACGCCAGTGAGTAGCAACCTGGGGCCACCTGGAGCAGCTGCCCTCTGACCTCCCTCTGCCACCCAAGTGGATGTTATGTGGACGTCGCCTTGCTCAACTACTAGCTGAGTTCTTTTTATGTTAATGGAGTTTCTTCCCAGTAGGAGTGATTTGAAGCCCGAGGTGCAAAGAGGGAGTTTATTTGTGTGCATCCCAGATCCTGATCTAGTATCTGGCAGGTAGTAGTTGTATTTATGAAGGAGTGAGTAAAGAGTAAATTGCTCCTGAAATGGAAGTCTTTATTTTTTGAAGCATGAAGGAAACAGCCCAGAGTAACATTCCTGGCAAGAGAATATTAGTTTTCTGGAGGTTATCTTTATTCACTGGATTCTGTGATTTAAATCTTTAATCAGTGGCAGGTCGGATACTAAGATCTGACATTAATTTCGACACGTTGTTTGGACTGTGGGTAACACACTCTTGTCTTCTCTCTCCTCACTGGCTGTTTCTTAGTTTTCTTTGCTGGTTCCCCATCTTCCTGATCCTTAAATATTGTGATGTACCCCAGGACCTCTTTTCCATATTGTCCCTAGCTGTGGGTGATCTCATGTAGCTTCATGGCTTTATATAATTTCTACAAACTGAAGATTCTCAAATACAAATATACATATTTTCAGTCCAGATCTATCTCACTTCCAGACTTGTATACTTGAAATTACCACTTAGATGACTAATAGACATCTCAGACGTAATGTGTCCAAAACAATATTCTTTTCCCTAGAAGTAAATAGCCATTCCATTATTACAGGAGCTCACCCTAAAAGTCATGGCCTCATCCTTGACTTCTTATCTCACATCCCACAGTCTGTTAGCAAATTCTGTTTATTTTAGACAGATGTCCAGAATGCAATCCCTTTTCATTCTCTACTGCAAGCCATTATCATAGCAGCCTTGTTCCTTTCAATCTTTTCTCTAGACAGCTAGAGTGACCCTTTTAAAACATAAATCACATCCTGGCAGCCTTCTGCCCAGAACCTTTTAATGTCTTCTCAACTGGATGAGTAAAGCTCAAGTCCTTTCAGTGGCCTGCAAGGCCCCTACTGCCTCTCTGACCTCATCTCCTACCGCTTTCCACCTTGTATATTAGGCTCCACAGTGGAATCCTTTCTGTTTCTTCAGCACCTAACTCCATCCCTGCTCAGGCCCTTAGCACATGTTATTTCTCTGCTTGAGGACGATAACTGTGGTTTATCTCATTACCTCCTTCAAGTCTGCCCAAATGCCACCTTATTGGCAAGGCCTTATTTGATTGCACTATGTAAAATAGTACCTCTCCTTCACTCTGTCTCCCTTATCCTTAATTTTTCTTGGTTACATATCACCCCTTGATGTTTGTTAGCCTGCTTCCCTTCAGAGAATAAATGTCTGTGAGAGCCACTTGTCTGTTTACCACTGTCTTTGTTACGTAGATTAGTGTTTGGCATATAGCAGGTGCTTATATATGGGTTGAATGCGTGGAAATAATTGGGTACTTGCCAGTGCTGGGCACTAGGGGTACATTAGTGAATAGTACAGAAAAAGTCCCAGCTCACATGAAGAAAATAAGAGAGGGGTGTGTGACGGAGAGTGACTTTGATGAAGTGTTCCAGAAAGGCCTCAGAGAAGGTATTTGAACTGAAATCTGAATGACGAGGAGCCAGCTTTGGGAAGATCTGGCTCTGGGGACAATCTTCCAAGAAGAAGGAGTAATAAGGGAAAGGCTTAGAAGCAGGAATTAGAAACAGAAAGAAGACTGGATAGTTAGTACAGAGTCAGCTGTAGGGACGAGGATTGGTAGTTGAGGACAGAGAGATAGCCAGGGGTGAGTGCAATAAAGTGAAAGAGGAAAGGTAGGCTGGGGCTAGACTGTGTAGGGCTTTGTGGTTTGAACTTTAATTTGAAGGCACTAGAAAGGCTTCAGAGCCTTTTGAACAAAGGACTGAAAAATTGCCTTGGCTACTCTGTGGGATGGACTTGGTATGTGAATGGGGGAAAGGGTGGGCTAGGTAACAGGATCAGAGAGGTGAGTCAAGTTAGAGGGCAAGAGAGATGGTGGTTTGGACCAGAGTGGCTGTGAAGATAGAAGTGGATAGATTTGGGAGTTGGAGTGGACTACACTGCAGCTTAATGGATGTGAAGGGGCAGGACTTGAAGATGTCACTGTTTTCACAGGAGCAATGGAGTGCCTGGTGCAGCTCTTTTCTGAGATTGGGAATGTTTAGGGAGGCTTAGGTTTGGGGGTGGAGGAAGGTATCAATAAAGAGTTATATTTTGACCATATTAAGTCCAGAGAGGCTTTTTAGGCATCCAGGTGGAGAAGTTAAGGAGGCAGTTGAGTATTAGAATATGATGTGGGTGTGCAGCCAGAATGGCAGACTCTTTTCTATTTGCTTTGGTAAAATATTTGTTGCAGTGAATGTTGTGCACTTTGTGCCCTGTGGCATGTTAGGTAATGCGGCGCCTGAGGAGCAGTGGTCATAAATGATTGTAAATCATCAATGGTCGTCAATGAGAAGGACCTGGTCAAAACTGGCTCTTTGGCCCTACTTGCAAAATCTTGCTTGTTTCTGTAGTCAGCTTAGTAAAAGTAAGTCTTTCTAATAGCCTACATGTGTATAATATTAAAAGTGGTGAACTGATTAGAAAGGTCATCTTTCATGTCACACCTTCCATAATGTTCCCATCTTCCTTGCATTGCGTCTTGTGGGCTTGTTATCCTGAAACGGGGGAGAAACTGCTGGTAGAAGGCAGGGCTTGTTTTCCTGAAACGGGGGAGAAGCTGCTGGTAGAAGGCAGGACAGTGTGCTCACTGCCCGGGTGTGGAGAGACCAGTATCTATACTTTCTTTCTGCTACTCTGACTCCTACTCTTTCTGAACAGGTTTAGCTTTCAGAAGCTGGAAGAACTCATTTGCAAATGAAGCAGTTAAAGGAAAAACTGCATCTGAGAGGCTGATGGGTGAGGACACACAGCCTGTGGTGTGCTTTCTGCTAGAGGCTCCTCTTTTCCTTAAAAGCTGCATCTTTGGACAACTTGGAAGTGATCAATTTAGAATTGTGGATTCATGCTGGAAGTGACAAAAGTTACTTTTCCTCCTTATCTGTGGGTTTCTTCTGAGTAGCTTGTTGGTTTGGAACTCTAAAGTTTAAAATGTTATTTCCTTAGTTTGGGTAAGTGGAAAGGCGTAGGTGTATGTTAAGACTCACTCCACTATTGCCTAAAGTTCCTCATCTCTTACATTTAAGACTCATTGATCAGATAGTACACAGTGATGAAATGCCTCCATATTGGTCCCTGATTAACGAGAAGAGAGGCTGCACTTTGCTGCTGCCCTCGTGGTTTCTGAGATTATGTCTCCCAGGGCTGCCCACACGGGAGATTTCGTTTCTTTGGACAAAATAACATCACTGCCTTACATCTGTGTTGGGCTTCTCCATGTGATACCTCACTTAACCCCCATAAACATCCCGAGGTCAGCGTTACCCCAGTTGATAGACAGCTGCAGTTTCAGTTTCTATTTTGGTGAGTTCAAGATAGTTCTAAGCGCTCTTGTTTCACTCTTTTGCATCCTGTCTACCCAAACACATAGTTAAGTGTTTAACGAAACATTCTTGAGGGTGATTTCTTTCAAACCAGTCGTAGCAAATTATTGTTCCTTTTCTATTAGAGTAGAAAGACTGTGGGATTTCAGGTAGTTGAGTCGTGGTCTCCAGGCCTGGCTTAGCCCCCTTGCAAGCTGTAAGCCCTCAGGCAAGCTGTTTATCCTTTCTGAGCCTCAGTTTCCCCACCTAAAAGTGGGGAGAATTTAATACCATATTAACTCTGTTCTAAGAGTTAACTGTGTTGTAACTCCATTGGTTATAAGATGCTCCTTTAATTTAATACAATTTTTTGGAAGGGGAGGAGAGTACAGATTACATTAAATGAATATATTGACGGTAAGGCACGTCCGAATTTCAGGAACACGAAAATGAGTATCTTCAAATTGAGGAGAAATGTTACCCACTTCATGCCTCTATTATATAAAAACATAAAGAATGTAAGGTGCCCAGTAAATAATCTGGTAGATAATCTATTAAAAAAATAGTGCCTATTTTTACTTATTAGTCAATAATAATTCCTGCCATTGCTGCCTTCTCTCCTTGGGCAGTAATATTCTAATTTTAATTTGTAATTGAAATTAAAATGTAACTGCTGGATTATTATCCTTCTTTTTGTCCCACTAAAGGCGTCCTGACTAGAAATGGGAAGATATGTACTCTCAATTTCTCTGATTTGTTTCCGGGAACAAAAAGAAATGGCACCAACCGAGTCTGTGACCAGGCCTGGTGCTGATATTTATTTGCCAAGCTTTTGCTCATGTTCTCACATTTAGCCTGATGACAGCAGCCCTAGCAGACTCATCTGAGTGTGTTGGGAAAGAGAGTCATATAGACCCGTAACCGGAAGGGGAATGAACTTGGTCTGTGGGCTGAGCATAGAAGTAGCCTCAGGGTTTGGATTTAGAACTTTATGGCAAGTGTTCTGGTATGTACAGCTTTAAAATCTTTCCTTTGCAATCCTGTCCACATAAGACAGTTCTGCTGTGGTCTGTAGCTAAGGGTGAGCTCATAGCTTCATTTTTAAACTTTTTGTTGAGTTGCAGTATTCAAGCAGGAAAGTGTATGTATTATATATTTATAGCTTGTTGAATTTTCAAAAATTGAACATCAGTATGTAACCAGCCACCAGATCAAGACACAGCCAGCATCCCCAAAACCTTCCTGCTGCTCCCTTCTGGTCACTACCCACTGCAAGGGTAACTACTGTCTTGACTTTTAATACCATTGATGGTTTTTGCCAGTTTTCTTACTGTTCTATAAATGAAATTATACAATATGTATTTTTTTGTGTCTAGCCTCTTTTCAACAGTTTGAGAGTCACCCACATTGTTGCATGTGGTTATAGATTGCTCATCCTTATATTGTTCCCTTGTGTGAACAGACCACCATTTATTTACCCTTTCTGCTGGTAACGGGCTTTTTGGGTAGTTCTAGTTTTGGCTAGAATGAGTAGTGCTGCTGTGAACATTCTGGAACACGTCTTGGTGAACATAGGTATGCATACGTACCTAGGAGTAGAATTGATGGCTCCTAATAGCTGGTTTAACGTCCTCAGTTGAGACTGAGTGCCTTTCATTTGATTTTCTTGCCTGTCTAGTGTCCCCCCAGCCCCACCCCCGGCTCCTCTCCCCCACACCGCCACCTCCTGCCAAAAAAAAAAAAAAGAGAGAGAAAAGCCAGAGTTTGCTAACATCAGCGTTTGGCACATGGGTTCTCTTCATTCTTACTTGCTTGATGACCCAGGCAGACTTTCTTTAACTCCAAATCAACCAGTCTGTATTGTTGCAGAAAAATCTTTGTTTTTGATAGTTAAAAAAACCTGCCCTAGACTCTGGGTGGCGTTTGTAATGATTTCAGTAGCACATTGTTTGGGAGATTTTTGTTGAAGGATGGTTGAACTAAACACTCAACAGAAGTTGTCGGACTAGCAGCTGACGACGAGCAGTGTCTGATGTTTCTTTGAAGGCCTCTACGCTGGGGAGCACGTGGGCTTCTTGCTCTTGCTCAGTGAGGAACTCTGGGAGGGTTACCTCAACTCTAATGAGGGCCCAGCTTTCCTCGTGAAAAGGTGGGTGATTATGCTTCCGGCCTTGGGATTGCTGTGGGGTTAAAGTGAGATGCTTGCCTGCAAGTCCCAGGCTCTTTGCACTGCCCCTGGCTGCTTCTTACAGGTCAGTGCAGGCTTTCTAGGCTCGAAAGTTGCCTTCACCACTCCCAGCCCTGAAAATAAAGCCATTTCCTTATCGTAACTATCTACATATCAGAGGAGAGGAGGGGATTTAGTTGGTTACCTACAAGGGGGATTTCAGAAATATATTACACTGTGTCCCTCTGAAGAGATGAGCTATCTCCTGGTGTTTTCAGATTATAATTTTAAAGTGATGTAAAAATAATACTAAGTCCCTTAGATCAGTGAGAGCAAGTGTACCTCAAGGGTAAGCATAATGAACTGGGAAAAGAAGTGTGCGGTATTTTGACAGACACTGATTTCCAAAGCACAGGTGCACACAGTGGCTAAAAATAGCATCATGGCATCAAGTGTTAGTGAAAAATGTAGTCAGAAAACCCCTGAGGTTTCTTTTCCAAAATCAGGCCTGGAGTAACTGAGAGGAATCCGGGGGGAGTTTAAAATGTGAATTTGTAAAAACCAGGTCAGCACGTGTCTCCTAAAAGATTGTAATAATTGTATGCCCACACAAATTTTTTTGCAAAGCACCTTCTTAATCTGCTTTCTTAATTCCAACCTTTTACAAAATCTGTGAGATGAGGAAGGCGGGAGTCAAAGGACAGATGTTACTGGGTAGATGAAGATGCAAACTCACAGGTCCAGACTCTTCCAAGGCCCCGAGCCAAGGCCACAGCTTGCTTGCTTCTGGTCTTTTACCCCCAATGCTTTTTCTTAAAGCGGGGAGAGTGAATTTGTGAGCTTACGCTCTGTTCATTTCAGGATTATACAAGTAGTATAGTGGTACTAAAAGTTTTTACTGATTTTAATTATATCTCATAGTAATGATGTCACTTGTGAGAGGCATTGTAAAAATAGGGGCTTATTAGTATTATAAACTCTGGAGTCAGGCTGTCTGGGACAAAATTCTAGCTCAGCCGCTTACTGGCTATTATTTGGCCTTTTCTCATTCTGCTTCCTCATCTATACAATCTACCCCCTGAGTTAGGACATGTAAATGAGCATAATAGTACACTATTTTTTTTTTTTAAACCATTAACCAAAATGGAGCAAGTATTAGTATATCACTCCTCTTTTACAAATGGAAATTGAGACTCAGGACTGCTGACTTGTAAGCGCCTACTGAAGTCTCTGTCTTCTCAAATCCTTTCCGGTGCTCTTTCCATCAGACCCAACTGTTTCTGAGATAAAATTGTGAATAAACCAAAATGAATTTTAACCTATTTTGTTTTACTGGTTTAGTTCAAGGTTGTTGGAAGTGACTTTTGGGATATGTGAAGTGCATTCTCCTCCACAGGGAGTTAAGCTCTGAGGGTTACAGTTCTGTACTTGGAGAACCTGACTTGTCAGCTATGCCTGGCCAGCCCCACAGCTAATGCCCTCCATTCTAGCCACACCCAAATCGTGAGCAATACCCATTCATTATTGTGCTCTTGCAGTTCTTTGGGACTTTGTACTCATTTTTCCAAGACCACAAGTTCCCCTTCCTGTCCCTACTCTGCTTCTTTGGACAGACTCCCCATTATCGAGACCTCCTTGATATAGGGACCATATCTTTCACACTCATGCGATAAGACACAGCTCTCAAGACAAAAGCCAGCATTACGTTGGCATTTCCAAGTCTGGGAAGGCCATCTTCTTCAACCTCTATAACTTAACATGATTCTGGAGGTGTTAGCCAGTAAATTAGGCAAGAAGAAGATACAAAATTTTATTTACAGATAGAGTTGTATACTTGGAAAGTGCAAGAGGCTGAGTTTTCAAATATCACAAACAATTAGATAATTCAGCTTTGGTGGTCGAGTATAAAAAAGATAGAAATCGAAAGCTCAATAGAAAGGTATGAAAGACTTTCTGGCTGGAAACTGTCTTTATCACAGTGAAATAAGAAAGGTGTTGGTTCTCGTTCATTTAGGAAAGTAATATGGAGACTAGCCAAGAAGATTGTGACATATGTGGAAGAAAAACAGGAGGGGGATTATTTAATTATATAACTTTGCCAGATAAGAAAATACATTATAAAACTAGAAATTAAAATAGCTTGGTATTGGTATTGGCATTCGATTCCAAACAGAATAGTCTAAAAGTAGACTTTCCTATAAAAGGGAATCAATATATGATGAAAGTAGTTTTTCAAATCAATTGAGAGAAGACGGGTCACTCTGTAAATAGTATTGAGAAAACTAGTGACCGTCTAGAAAAATAAGTTGACTCTCTTTCTCACTTCTTACATAAACCACAGTACAACTGGGAGCACTGTTGTATTCTTGGGGGGAGAAGTACTTGTAAACGTGATACATGATGGATACATTTGCCTATATAAAAATTAAACTTTTACATTTCATTTTATATGGCAAAAATACCACAAAAGCATAAGACTAATGACAGACCAGAAAATAATTGCAACAGTGAGAAAGGGCAATTTCCATAATGTGTAAAGAAATGCAAATTGAGTAGAAAAATGAAGAAAGAAAATGCTAAAGCTTTAGAAACATGATTGGTGACTGTGAAATACACTAAATGGTGAAGCTGTGGAGAGAAGACAGACATTAATCTCCATTTTAGGAGGAAGTATAAATTGGTTAAACATTTTTGTAGGCAGTTGGCAATATCTGCTGAAATTAAATGCAAATGTTTGATCTAGCAGGTTGACCCACAGGAATTTATCCTATATGTACATGTATGTATAAAGAGGATATTCATTGTAGCATTGTAATAGCTTCAGTGAAGTTTGGATATCCACACAGAAGGAATATTATGAAGCCTATAAAAATATCTTTTCAAGGGAGTGAAACAAGGTATAGAACAGTGCAAGGTAAGTTAGGGTGAAAAGGGAGGAATAATAGTAATAGAAATGATTGTTTCTCGAAAGAAGTACAATAAATGGATCCGTTCTTGCTGGAAAAGGAGCTGGGAGACTGAGGGTCAGGAGGGAGGCTTACTTCTCACTGTAGACCTTCTGTAGTTTTTTGGGGGGAAGGGAATATTTTTAAGTTATGTATCCATATTGCCTAAATAGCACATTGATTTGAATGGAAAGTTCCTGTTTTACTTCTATCTTTTGAATATGACATTATTTTGACAAGGTTTGTTATCCCAGTGTATTCTTTTCCTAAATAGAGATAATTACTATACTGTTGGAAATTATCTTTATAAATCTTTTTTCTTTTTCTTTTTTTGTTCCCACTGTAGTTGATTTACAATGTTTCAGGTGTTACAGCAAAGTGATTCAGTTATACTGTAATTCGTTTTTGATAGGCATAACTATAAGCCTGATCCCAGTAAAGATTAACCATATATGTCTTTAGTATTGATTTTTTTCAACTTGATTAGAAATATTTATTGTTTATTTTATGATGCCATCTCATTCCATTGACTTGCACATTGAAGTCATTGTAGCTAATATGAACTTTTCTTCAGTTTTCTTGAATTATATTGGTGATGTCCATTTGGTAGCTCTCATCACTGAGGAGAATGTTTTTCAAGGGCTAATTTTGTTTAGTTAAAAGAAAAAAAAAAAAAACACCCAGCTTAGAGAAACTAACAGCCGTGTTTATTTTGATCTGGACAGATTTGGAGGCCGATTACTGCCACCTTTTATTTCCCTGTGGGTCCAGGAACTGGATTTCTTTATTTGGTCAATTTATATTTCTTATATCAGTACTCTACACGACTCGAAACAGGTATGTTATCTGTGGTTGTTTTAAGTATTGTTTCTGTCTGATTTACTAATCCATGTATTATTGGAGGAATTTTGAGGGCAGATGGCGTATATAAAGGAATGACATAATGCTGTAAATGCGCAGTAAGTAGTGACTGTGCCAGGAGTCTACTAGGCACTTAGATTATTCGTGTTTTAATCCTCACAGCATCATCATGAGATGTAAGCAGCAGTGTCACCACTTCATAGGTGAAAAAAATACAAGAGCAGAGGTTTACACATCCTGTCCATCTCCTGTGTGTGCCTCTCACTTCATGTGACGTCTCCCTCATTTGTCACACAGCAGTCCCTGTTTTTTAAAGCACAGTTGGGCTGAAGTGTATATATCTCCTAAATTGGGGTTGAAAAACACTACTTTATGCAAGTAAAAGCCTAGACTTAGTCTCTGTAATTGAAACATGCAAGTTAAAAAAAAATTTTTTTTTAATAAACAAATTTATTTATTTATTTAGTTTTGTTTGCGTTGGGTCTTCGTTGCTGCGCGTGGGCTTTCTCTAGTTGCGATGAGCGGGGGCTACTCTTTGTTGAGGTGTGTGGGCTTCTCATTGTGGCGGCTTCTCTTGTGGCGGAGCATGGGCTCTAGGTGCGCGGGCCTCAGTAGTTGTGGCACACAGGCTCAGTAGTTGTGTCTCGTGGGCTCTAGAGCACAGGCTCAGTGGTTGTGGTGCACAGGCTTAGTTGCTCTGTGGCATGTGGGATCTTCCTGGACGAGGGATCGAACCTGTGTCCCCTGCATTAGCAGGCGGATTCTTAACCACTGCTCCACCAGGGGAGTCCCTCTTTTTTTTTTTAATTATTATTCACTGTGTTAGAGCATTTATACTCAGTGTGAAGCACTCAAGCTTTAAAAAATATACAGCCAGGATTTTAATAGCATGGTAGTTTTTCGGATATGACTACCTATATGGATAAGCTATAAAATTCTTTTCTTAAAACTTTCTTACTGAGTTGTTATTTATTTTCTACAATACCTTATATGCTTTTCTGAGCTACTTATACTGAGAAGCAATAACTCGATAGACTGCTGTGTCAAAATATAATTTGGCAAAGCCTAAATGATTTTGAAAATGTGGTCTGACTTCAGAGACTAGAAACCTGATGGCTGTTAGCTCAGGTTAGAAAATTCTGAGCTACCCTTAAATCTAAGTCAGTGCTCATATGCTTGAGAATTGTGAATCAGTCTCACAACGGCAGGGATATAGAAGGTTGGACATTCGGTGTCAAATATCATTTTTCCTTAAATTGGCATTTGCTGTTAGGTGCTTTTTAAGAAGAGGGAAATCACCGTGTTAATACAAAGTTTTGGGTAATAGACTATTACTTCTGGAAGGGACCTAGCCCATTCCCTTAGTTTTATAAAGGAAGAACAGGAGATTCAAGCAAGTAAAGTGACCTGGCTGAGGTGAAACTGACAACCAGGACTCTGACCGCCATATCGGGGATTGGATCCTTAAATCTACCAGAATATATGATATTCATTCTCCCTTGCCAACTTGCTTAGCATTCTACCCCTCTGATATGATTTCATTGAGGGTTAAGCTGTGGGAGGAATTTTTTTTTATATCAGTAGTAAACTCTAGATTAAATGTGGATGATCCGTGACCACTTGTTAAAAATTGTATTATGGGGCATTTTCAAACATATACAAAAGTAGAGAGAAAGGTTAGTGAACCTCTTTATTTTTTTTCCTTTTCATTTAGAGAAAACTCACCTAACATAAAGTTCCTCATTTTAACCATTTTAAAGTGTACAACCCAGTGGTCTTTAGTATCTTCACAAAGTTGTGCAGCCATCACCACTAATTCCAGACATTTTCATCACCCCCCAAAAAATCCAAGCCAGCAGTCTCCATCCCTCCCCCTCCTCCCAGCCTCTGGCAACCACTCATCTACTTTGTGTATGGATTTGCCCATTTCGGACATTTTATGTGTCCTTCTGTGACTGGCTTCTTTCACTTAGCATAATATTTTTGAGGTTCATCATGTTGTAGCATGTGTCAGTATGAGCCCCTTTTAATCATCACTCATCTTTAACAGTTATCCCATAGCCAGTCTTTTTTTTTTTTTTTTTGCGGTACGTGGGCCTCTCACTGTTGTGGCCTCTCCCGTTGCGGAGCACAGGCTCCGGACGCGCAGGCTCAGCGGCCATGGCTCACGGGCCCAGCCGCTCCGCGGCATGTGGGACCTTCCCGGACCGGGGCACAAACCCGCATCCCCTGCCTCGGCAGGCGGACTCTCGACCACTGCGCCACCAGGGAAGCCCAGGATTATTTTTTTTTAAGTGGGCTATATATATCATGTAATTGTGATGGGGTGTGGAGGGGGGGGAGGTAACAGTTTGAGATAGAGGGAACTTACAGTCATTTGTTCTTTTCTCCGCCCCTCTCCTAGTCTTGCAGCTGGAGGCAAGAGGATCATCCTTAGAAGGGAGAGCTGGGCCAATGTTGATTGTTCTGCCCAGTAATAAGACAAAGCCCAGTATGTGGCGTAGCAGAAAGAACACTAAACTAGAAACTAGTAGTTAGACTTCACTCTGCTTCTAAAAGCCATGTGACTTTGGTCATGTAACTGTACTTCCTCATCTGCCAAAAGAGGGTGTAGGTCTTTCCTTTGTCCCTCACAGATATGGTAGGAAGAGTCAGGGCCATGGAAAGGTGTGGCTGCCCCCTACTCCCCCGCCATTGTTTTCCTTTGCTAGAATGTGAGGTCCTGGAAGACGGAGACCGAATCCTCTTGGTGAGCCCAGTGCCGGACTGTGCGGTAGTGCGCGTGCGTGTGCGTGTGCACGTGCGTGTGTGTGTGCGCGTACGTGTGCGCGTGTCTCCAGTCATAACAACAGTAAGTGCTTCCCAGCCTAGTTGTGTGGAGGAGCCACAGTGGTAGGCAGAACGGACATGGTTCCTCCCCTGACAGAGCTTATGGTCTAGTGGAGGGAGAAGGGATTAACCAGGTAATCACGAATAGGTCTCCGTCTCATGATGAGAGCCATGAAGGAAAGGCCAGCAGGCTGTGAGGGGCTTCAGCGGATGGGGTCTCAGCAGCTGTGGACCTGACTGTCCTCCCTTTGGGTTTCTTTTGGCTCGTGCTAGTTGAGCAGAGCATTTTACGGACTGGAATTCAGTTAGGGGAACACAGATTATTAGCCTTGACACCCGGGCAACTTTAGGGCTTAATTGTGGACACGGTTTTATATATTAAAATTTTCTTTTACTTCCAAGGAGTGGTTTTAAAATATTCTCATTTTGTGTTTTCTCTACAATTTTTTGAAGTATTTCTCAACATAGAAGTCTCTTTGTTCCGAAATTCTGAACCATGACATTTGGCTTATTTTTGTTTCCAGGAGCTTTTGATGGGAGGCCAGCAGACTATTTATTCATGCTCCTCTTCAACTGGATTTGCATCGTGGTATCCTTCCGTCTGTCATTTTGGGCCAGAAATAACCAGATTTTTTTTCAGGTTTGGGGAAATGGGCAGTAATCTGCATAACATTTTAAATGTTAGTATTTGCATCTTTGTTTACTATAGTTAATAGTTAAGAATCATGAAAGTTCTTGTCAAAAGCAGTAGTAAATCACATAGCCGTGGAGTGATGCATTCCCCTACCGTTGCCTTGGTGGGGTTTTTCCCACTCAACATTTGGTTGAGTTTTATTACTGTTCCCTCTTCTTGTTCCCAGTTCTCTGTGTTCTGGTGTGTGGCAGCTTGTTGACTGCAGCTCAGAGAGATTCCGTGCCATGAGATAGCTTTTGAAAGCTGTGGTCCTTATCAGAAAATTAATTTACAACAGCATCCTTTCTGACTTTAGTGCTGTCTTTGTCTCGAGGTCCTAAATGGTAATTCGGTCCCTCTGTAAGTGCCTGGCTCTGGGAAAGGACACAGCATGCCTCTCTGCTTGCTGTGTGTCAACCACAGCTGTCAGCAGCCTTCCGGCCGCAGACCTTTACAGATAGTGAGAGCAGCAGAAGGGGCTTGGTGGCTCAAGTCCTGTGCACAGTTGGGGAGCTCAGAATGGCTTTGGGGTTTAGTGTCCATTGAAACCTGGCCAAGAGCCAGAAAATTGTGGCACTCTGGATGCCCTTTCCCTCCTTTAAGGGAAGATAAAAAGATTGTTTTGGACTTCACCTGTGCTGTGGAGCCCTGAATGTGAACAGACGCATTATTTGTTTCAGAGGCATGTTTCACATGCCCCTCCATCTCCTAATTGAAGGAGAGCTGCTAAAATACAGTGGCAGGGCACGGAGGACACAGGCAACCAAACTGAGTCATGTGCCAAAGCAGTTAATTTCTACTATTTCCTCGTCATCGGATAGTTTAATAGCGTGTTCACAGTGAAGATTATTAGATACCTTTGTGTTCCGGGGTGTTTTAAGCAACCTGAACTATAGAAAAGTGTTTTCCTTCGGAAAACTGGAATGAAATGAACTTTTATTAGGTGTAGAATGCTTTATTTGTGTCTGATCTTTAACTTTACAAACCCAGATTACTGGTTTAGCGATGGATATGCAGGTAAGTGTCCCTTGAAACTATTTGGCCTTTCATGTGTTTCAGACTTACTGTTAATGACCTTTGACAGAAGTTTAAATTGCATTAACTGCGTGGTTAATTATATGGTATTTTGAAGCTCTTATGTGAGTTACCTAAATCATTACTGTCCTTGCTCATTTCTGGCTTCTGTATTAATGTATGAACGTTGAGAACGATGGTTTATCCAGTGTTTTCTGTGCATGTGTGTGGATATGTATTTTTAAAAAATGGAGAATACATGGTAAGTAAAGCTTTATTGCATACTTTTTCCAAGTAACAGAGCTTGACCCTGATATTTCTGAATCCATCCCAAATAATATAATTGTGTTGTATTTTATTAGAGGATTTTAAAGCATGCATTGCATGATTAAGTAATTCTGATGAGTTGAATTTCCTTCTGCTTTTTGAATAACCATGGGAGAATTTATTTGGAGGGGAGAGGTTAAAAAGCAAAAAAAGGTAGGTTTACGCTAAGCCTCTGTTTTAAGTGCCTCTGGAGCCTTTACGTGTTCGTTTCTTTTGCAGTTGCTGATGATTCCTCTGATCATGTCAGTACTTTATGTCTGGGCCCAGCTGAACAGAGACATGATTGTATCATTTTGGTTTGGAACACGATTTAAGGTACTCTAACCTAGCTGGGAAAATTTCCTTTTCATTTGTCTTTGCAGAAATCCCTCTCTTCAGCCCAGAGATGTACTTTCTGACACGTGCAGAAGAGGTCACTACAGAGCAGTAAACCGTAGGCAAGCCCCTTCTCCTCTCCTCAGTCCCCCTGGGTTTCTTTAGCCAACCCTGAGGCCTTTGCTGACTATTACTTCTCACTCCCTCTGGAGCTCAGGCCCTTTAGGCATGTGTCCTGAGTGATCTCATGTATGTGTGTGTGGTAGGGGGAGGGGAGGAAGGACACTCATGTGGAACCCTCTCTTTCAGTCTGTTCTTATCATTGCCTGTTATGTATTTTACACTTAAGCTGAAACAGATTGGTCTCCCCCCCCAACACTTCCCTTTGTGCCTTCTCTCACAGCTTTCCACCTGTAACATCTTTTTTATTTTCTTTCTGATGTAAATCCTGCCCATTCTTAATTTGAGTGGGGGACTAAACGTATTTCCTGCCTCTCCTCCCTGGAATTGGTCTTGCCTTTGGGCTTCTGCTGTGTTCTTATAGTAGTCACCGCATTCTGCCTTCAAGCTATTGATGTGTAACCCTTTCTTTACCAGTCTGCGATGTTTTTTGCAACGCCCTTAGCTCTTAGTATGATGTCTTGAAACTGGTAAGGGGTGTTGACCTCAAGTAAATAGGCTGCCAGATACTTCTGCAGCAAAGATGGGTTTACTTGGAATCAGTGGAGAACTGCATTTCGGGGTCTGCAACCATGGTGAGCCACGAGCAAGTCCCTACATGCAAAGGGAAGGAGAGCGCTTTTCTGTAAAGAGGAAAAGGAAGTCAAGAGGTGTGGTAAACAAAGCTTTTCATTGGCTGAGTCCTTGCAGGGAAAGAAGTCTGTCTTCTTCCTCTCGGGCTCTGCTGTTGAAACAGGGCGTGAGAGCTCCCCCTTCTGGTCTCCCAACCCTACTTAATGGAGGGTTCTGTTTGCTAATTTTTTTTTTTTTACAGGGGCTCAAATGTTGAATTCATCTGGAGAGCTGTCTTACTTGGGAGAGTGTTAGTTCAAGAGATCAATGTGTAATGTGATAAAGATTCAAAGTAATTTTGTGAAATATGTAAAAGGAGAACCTAAAAAGATGGGGTGTTTTATAGCTGACTGGTAACAGTTTGCTGGCAGGAGTCTTAATGTGACTCTATTATGGACCATGTTTTTATTAGCATCCATAGGACACTCATCTGCTTTCTTTTTTTTTTAGTATTTATTTATTTATTTGCTTGTACCAGGTCTTAGTTGCAGCAGGTGGGCTCCTTAGTTGCGGCATGTGGGCTTCTTAGTTGTGGCATGCATGTGGGATCTAGTTCCCCGACCAGAGATCAAACCTGGGCCCCCTGCATTGGGAGCACGGAGTCTTAACCACTGTGCCACCAGGGAAGTCCCAGACACTCATCTTCTTTCTAAAGCTATTTGTTATAATTCAGCAGGGTATGTATTGGATCTGAAAACTATGGGCAAAGTACTCTGTCTCCAATTGCTAATATCTGAATAAGTATGATGCTAGGGGCCTCTCTGGTGGCGCAGTGGTTGGAAGTCTGCCTGCCAGTGCAGGGGCATGGGTTTGAACCCTGGTCCGGGAAGATCCCACATGCTGCGGAGCAACTAAGCCCGTGCGCCACAACTACTGAGCCTGCGCTCTAGAGCCTGCGAGCCAGAACTACTGAGCCTGCATGCCACAACTACTGAAGCCCATGTGCCTAGAGCCCATGCTCCGTAGCAAGAGAAGCCCTCACACCGCTGCGAAGAGTGGCCTCCGCTTGCCGCAACTAGACAAAGTACAAAGACCCAACGCAGCCATAAATAAATAAATAAATAAATAAATAAATAAATAAATAAGAAGGCTTGAAACAGTAGGAATGATGCTAGATTGTTAAAAGGAACTTTTGCAGTGACTTTCCAAAGGATTTATTTATTTATTTTTTAAACATCTTTATTGGAGTATAATTGCTTTACAATGGTGTGTTATAAAAGCCCTTCTCGATAGAACCTTCCCCATTTCAGCCCCCTAGCAGCTGTATCCTCTGTAGGTGTATTCATGTTTGTGTGTATTCTTTCCTAGGCCTGTTATTTACCTTGGGTTATCCTTGGATTCAACTATATCATCGGAGGCTCGTAAGTGATATTAGATTTATTTAATTGCAAACTAACCCTTGGAAGACTTCCATTATTCTTCATCTTCCTTCTCTAATCTTTATAACACTTCAAAGAATCTCAACGTTGATACCTTGGTACCTTATACTTTTGAAATAATTTCATTTGGATGTAATTGATTAAAATTGCAGGGCTTTAAGCACATTTAGCACTGAATGGTTTTTTATTATTGTTGTTGTTTGTTGTTATAGTATGCTTCCATATATGTGTTTTTGAATAAATATTTATTTCTGGATTCACTGTCCAGATTGAGCAAATACAGACCTAATTTTATCCAAGCCAACTCTGTGTGTAAAATTCCTGTTTTTTTAATTCTTAAGGCATTTCCAGAATGCCTTGGAAACTGCTCACCAGTCACAGAAATGCACAGATTCTCAGATGGGAAGTTTTGTCAGTGGTTTAATAGTATAGAAGTTTGGGCCAAACAGGGTCAAATTTCTAGTCTGGAATTAGACCTGAGACTTAGGAAAATCTTGAATGTATCCAGTCAGAATTTTGGAAGGAGGATTTCAAGATGCAGTTATTCTAAGAACTCCTGTTTCTTACACCACAAAATATTTTTAACATTTTTAAACAGATTTTGCTAGTGCTAGTTCTTAATGCGATGACCTCTTTGCTCTATATGGTTCTAACTTCTGCTGCATATCCACAGGGAGAAGGGAATGAATCGAGTAAACAGATTCTGTTTAGAGTAGAGCAAGTCCGGGGCTTGGTAAAACTGCCCTGCCGCCCAGAAGGGCAGAATCTGGGAGCAGTTGTAGACGGTGATTTGTCCCTAAGAGGAATCATGTTGCAGGCGGAGGCGGAGAAGGATATGTAACAGTAAGAATTGATCTGTAAAACCTTGAAGTGGCCTGTGTGTCAGCCATGGGAAGATTGAAGAAGGGCAGTGTTTATTTTAGGATTACAAGGTGAAGGTCGGCTTTCCAGAGTGATCTCTGTGATGTCTTACAGTCAGGGACCCAAGAGGTGAGGGAGACGTGATCCATGGTTCCAGGAACGAGGGAGTGGACGTTTTTCATCCCTCCTTTCCTTACTCCCATGCTTCTCTCTTGCCAGCCTTGAGTTTTACCCACATTTTGCAAATATGGTATTCGTGACTGAAAGCGTTCAAAAGCTTGCTTTGCGGCTTGCCCCAACTCCTGAGGCAGGAAGTAGCAAAAACAACATGTTGAGGATGGGCAGGGGCTTGAAAGACATGTCAGAGGGGCAGCCGGCCTTGAAGAGCACAGGCCCCATTGGTCCAGCAGGACGGATTTTGCTTCTGATTCAGAATGCCTCTCAGACTTTATAAAAGGGCTTACTGTCGAGTTGTCACAGACTCCCAGCGACCAGAAACAGGCTGCCACGAAGGATCTCTTCCCTCTGCTATTAGCTAAAACTTGCTGTGTCTCACTTCACTGCTTGAATGTCTTTAAACTCATTTGGCTCTCTGTTTGCAGGGTCATCAATGAGCTAATTGGAAATCTTGTTGGACATCTTTATTTCTTCCTCATGTTCCGATACCCAATGGACTTGGGAGGAAGGAATTTTCTATCCACGCCTCAGTTTTTGTAAGTGTTTCTTCCCCCTCTCGTTTGATAATCATCTTATTGTCTTTGTTTGTAAGCATCCTGATAAAAACTCTGTGAGGGGTGAGGTTTCCCTCTCCGTCTGATGGAGAAATGTGAGCCAACCAGGGACTTGCCCAGGTCACTGCAAGCCAAGGCCTGGTCTTCTCCTGGAGCGCTCGTAGGCAGGGGCCGCTGAGCCTAGATTCAGGCGTCCCGGGGAGCCGTGGGCCCTGCAGAGCGGGCGGCACGCCTGTGTGCAGCAGGGGGCCAGGGTGACAGGGTTATCAGTTTTACCCAAGATTTTGCCTGAGGAAGGGGTAAGAGGGTAAGTAGTCTCATTGGTTAGCAGTTTAAAACATTTTTATATTCAATATTATAGACCAGAATGTTTAAAGGACTTTTCAGCGTTAAAATGAGAGATGGGAGGCTTGTATAGTCCCGCCCCCTGGGAGGATGTGCGTGTTCTTTCTCTGTTTGCAGAGTTTACTAAGGTGAGGAGGCCAGGGGCACAGCTTTGGTTTCGAGACAGACTTGGGTTGGAATCCCATTCCCGTCGTCTACCAGTTCATATATTGCGAAAGTGACTTAGTAAATCCCCCGAGCTTTAGTTTGCGAGTCTGTGTGTTGGGGGGAGGCCCTGTCTCACGGGTCTGCAGGAGGTGGGCTTTACTGTTAGCAGCACAGTAGCGGATGGATGCTCAGTGAATACAAGCTCTCAGCCTTGCTCCTGAAGTTGGGGTGGGGGGCGGGATTCTGATGAGCCCCCAGAGATGCTGACACACTTAAGCGTTCAAGTAGTGTGACCATTCTGTCAGTGAAGCAAAAGGCTGTCGAAGACGGGACAAGTGAAATCACCATCTGGGTGTCACAGCCGGCCTGACAATCACGCTTAATCTCCAGTCGGGCGTATGCAATAATAGCACTTAGAAGCTTAAAAAAAAAAAAAAAAAAGCAAAAAACCCTTTTCACATCTTGCTCGTTTTAATGTTTTCCAGTTTGTCATTCTTCCAGGGGGTCAATGAGGGCAGTAAACTTGAGTAGGCACCCCTTCCCCCTACTTTTATAGGTTAGAGGAAGGTTTTTTATGGTGAAATACAGTATACAAACAGAGAAGTACACTATTGTTGTATTTTTTTTCTTGTGGTATGTGGGCCTCTCACTGTTGTGGCCTCTCCCGTTGCGGAGCACAGGCTCTGGACGCGCAGGCTCAACGGCCATGGCTCACGGGCCCAGCCGCTCCGCGGCACGCGGTATCTTCCCGGACCGGGGCACGAACCCGTGTCCCCTGCATCAGCAGGTGGACTCTTAACCACTGCGCCACCAGGGAAGCCCTGTTTTGTTTTGTTCTGTTTTTTTCGTTAAGAGCATAAGAAGAAACTTGTTTCTCTTGTGAGCCTTGAGTTGCCTTCAGGCTAAAAAAAAAACCAAATGACCAGTCTGCTTTCTAATTATCAAAGGGCGCAGTAACAGCAGGTTTGGATTTTTGATCTAGGTTTATCAAGTCGGATGGCAGATGCATCATTAAAAAAAAAAATTTGTTGCTTTGGGGGGCAGCCAAGAACTATTTTACTTTAAACAGCCATATTCTGACTTAATGGCTTGGAGAGATTTCTCAATTGTGGGCAACAATGTGTATGGGATTCTAGTGGCAAAATCGACATCCCACTGGAGCCTGCCTTCCACTTGAGCTTTCCCTGTTGGTGGAAGCCCTTCTGTTAAATTTTGCATAAAGATCAGATGACAAAATGTAGCTCCTTGCAAAAGCAGTAACTGCTTTGAAATTACCATAAATCTTTGTTGATTATGTATAATTGGGTATCTTTTTATACTAATTACTTGCATTTAATTTCACTATCTGTTTAAGCAGTGGCGATGGCTTCCATATTGTCTCAGAGTAAGAAGCAAAGCAAGACAGCCTTGGTGTTGCCTTTTTTAAGTCTTCCAATTTATTACATACTTTGGAGGAATGTTATTGTGCCAGAACGTCATGAATGTTGGGAAACCAGCGCTTGGAAATACATGTTGATGTAATGATAAAACTGTATTTGTTTAAAAGGGAGGATGCGAGTTATAGAATTCTAAGTCGTATCACTATTTTGCATTCCACTTAGAAAAGTAGACAGATCCTCTTCTGTGCACAGTTATTTTTCTGTTTACAAGGGGTTTAATCATCTTTTTGGGGAGGCAGCGTGCAGCTAACTGGGTTGATGTAAACACATGAGGACTCCGGTCACTAACTGTTGTCACCTGAATCTCATGCTGTGTGTCCTGCGGAAGTGTGAGGTGTAGGAAGTGGTGTGGGGCACGAGCTCCAGAGTCAGGCTGCCTGGGTTTGAATCCTGTCGGTCACTTTAGAAGAGCTTTGCTCAATTCTGCCTCAGTTTTCCCATCTATAAAATGGGGTCATAGTAGTGCCAACCTCATAGGGCAGTCGTGAAGATGAGAGGCACTTATAAACACGCAGCACCCGGTGTAAGGGAGATGCTTTATGATAAGGTTGAACTCTGCAGGCTTCCTGCTGTGGGCAAGTCACCCCTCGTGGTTTACTCTTGGTGCCATGAGGGGTTTAAAAAGAGGTATCAGATCACGGTCTCTGCCTTCAAGACAAAAATTGAACCATCAGGATCTGATTAGTGGAATAGGTTAAAATACATTCTCAGTTTACTAATAGTCAAGGAAGGGAAGTAGTTAGAAAAACTATTGTGAACATAGAGTCCTGGGTTTACATTTTCTTAGCGGTTCTGGGACTTAATTTATTAATTTGTAAGGTGAGAAATCAGCTAACCTTTTCGGGCCTCAGCTTTCCCACCATCTATGAGAGAAAGATTGCAGTTGGAGGGCAAACTATGAATCAACTTTAAAACACACCCAAATTCCAAGACAGAAAGCTGTCTTCTCTGCTGTCCCTTGATGGACGCCGAAGAACCCAGCAGCATCGTGGTGATGCCGGGCGGTGCTCAAGCACGCTGGCTGCAGATTTGTCCTTTGGAACTGAATTTATTTTGTATCCTTTGAGCCAGTTAGAGCCATAGTTACATAAACTAAAGTGCTATATAGATGGTTCTTTCTGGTTGTTGGGCTCGTGGGTGTAA
This sequence comes from Lagenorhynchus albirostris, assembly GCF_949774975.1. Lineage (NCBI taxonomy): Eukaryota > Metazoa > Chordata > Mammalia > Artiodactyla > Delphinidae > Lagenorhynchus > Lagenorhynchus albirostris. The sequence goes on along the minus strand of NC_083111.1, from coordinate 66,176,816 downwards.
TATTTTTGTTTCCATACTGTTCCTGCACGAATTGCTTTTATAATCAGGGAAAAAAAAAGTTAGAGTGTGAAGTTAGTGCGAAAGCTTAGTAAATTAAAAAGAAAACATAAAAAGTGAGTGACTTCTGTGGTCAGGGCATTGAGCTAAGTGCTGAAAAGGCAAAGTGCAATAAGACATTGTCCTCAGCCTCTCCGTGGCCACAGACGAACGTAATTCAATGTGACAGATGCCGTGGGAACCCCAGGAAGGGAGATGGGATGGACAACTGCGTGGAGAAGTGACTGTGCTTTTCTCTCCTTTTGTTTCTTCCCCCCTCTGCTCTAGGTACCGCTGGCTGCCCAGCAGGAGAGGAGGGGTGTCAGGGTTTGGTGTGCCCCCCGCTAGCATGAGGCGAGCCGCCGACCAGAACGGTGGAGGCGGGAGACACAACTGGGGACAGGGCTTTAGGCTCGGGGACCAGTGACGGAGTGGCCTCTGGCCTGCCCACCAGCCCTCCACTCAGATGACGTTTCCTCCCAGTGCCGGGTGACCTTTACCACCGAGTTCTAGCCAACGCTGTTGGACCTGACCCACACTGAATGTAGTCTTTCAGTACAAGACAAACAGTTTTTTAAATCCTGAAGAAAAAATACATGTTCCTCGAGTTTCGTGATTCTCATTCAAGTCCTTACTGCTAAGAAGAACAAATATCAACTGGGCAGATTTCGGAACTGACCTTAGTTTTTGGTGTCTTCTCTTCTTGTCCGTCTGAATCATGGGTTTCGGCAGGTCCCGCTCTGCTGGCACCAAGCTGGGTACCCGGCGTTGGGTCACCAGACCCCTGTCCCGGGGGCTCTTAGCTCTTTCTCGCACCCACGCCTGCCTCCTCCTTCCCCAGCCTCACACTCCCAGCTAGAGGAGATTGCCCATGAATTGGTCCTGCCTCTGACAAGTTCGCTTTGTTTGTTGGCTTTTGCCAAGGCTTGGCCACAGAGGCCTTGTTCCCAGCGTTTTACGGTGGCAGAACCGTAACCGTAGTGCAGAAGGCGGACAGCAGATGAAGAGCTTCCTCAGCTTTTGGGATAGTCGTGGCCTGATATCAGTTGCCACCGTTTGCCACCTCTTCAGCTGTTCTGATAAAAAAAGCACCGCTGAGTCAGTGAGGACCACAGATCGGTATTAATGAGGCCTGAAGGTCCTTGCTAGGCATTTTTTATCCTAAGTGATCAAAACCCTAGTGGAGTTGCATCTTACACAGGGGCTGTGTTTAACCGTGGGCATAATCGCAATGCATCTCGTGTAGGGCATACTGGCTCTGTGTGTACCCAGAGTAGTGGATTTGTATTGTGCTAGAAAGTTCCAAAGCACATTGGCCACAGGGAGAAGCTCTCTTTGAGAGGTGCCTGGGCATTGATTGATTTGACTTCCTTCTCCTTCTGGGTGTATGTTTATTGAGTAGAGTGGAGGGAGAACCTTAAACCCTCTTTAAGTTGTCTTTTTTTTTAAACCAAGCCCCCATTCCCCACCCCCATGGCCATATGCTTCAGTTACTTGTGAGGAGGGTGCAGCTCCTCTGTATGTAGATCTTATTTAGAAGCTGTTGTAAGCACATCTAAGTGAATCACGTGATTTTGGGTGTAATGGCTTTAGAATCATCTGTGTTTGAGGAGCTTTTTTATTTCGAGTCATGAAGGTACATCAGACCATCTTCACCCACAGCTCCTTTTTTTACAGGTGGGCTTTTTCCATCAGAGCTAGGCTTGTCACCGGATAGCTTTTTGAAGGCCGCGACGTTTCACACAAGTTCTTATTTTATATTTTTATTCTGAAAGCAAACTGCTAGGAGCAGTGCTGAGTGGCTGCCATACTTTGAGTCAACTAGAGAAGGCTTTGAACATTTTGACCAGCGGTTCTGTGCAGGAGACACTGTGTGCTAAGAGTATGACTCTTCGCCCCGCTCTGAAGCAGTGACGTGTGTTATTCTAGGAAGTGGGGATTTGAAATCCGCTCCTCGTTTTTCATGAAGTTTGTTCGAGTGTACCTCTTCATATTTAATTTATATGATAAAATAGGTGGCGGGGAGAATCTGAACCCTAACTGTCATATGTTTGCTGTTGACCTGTGGCCAGAATAAAATTTACTTGTAAAATTTTAGAAACCCTTCTTCCTGTTACGTCATACTTGCACTCACTGTGCAGGAGTGGAGACTCATTGTATGTGTAAGAAGATTCTCACGGTAAGTGAGCTAGTCTCCTACACGCTGTCACAGCAGCTCAACTGCCTGAGAGCAGTAGTCTTTCTGAAGGTTACAAGTATTCCTTAGAATTCTTCAGTTCAAGGCAAAATGTTCATTAAATTCTTCCTCTTAAACACATTTAAGAAGCTGATAATTTTTATTAAATTTGTCTGGATTACCTATCTTTGGGGAATAATTTTAGCTAAGCAAGCTATTTGAGATTTGATTTGGCAAGGCAAGACATGACAGCAGATTCTCTTTGTGAAAGAAAATAAATCCTAATTTTGTATAGAGAAATTCCCGTTTTGTAACTAATCCTTTTTATTGGTAAGAATTGTAAATTAAAATGTACAGCTTCATGGTTGTATGTCTTAAGTTTCTGTATCCCTACTCTGCTGCCTCTTTTAGATATGATGTAATTTATGTAGCTAGTCATCTCTTGGTGGGCATTGAGGAGTGTCCAGTGTGTGTTGCTATTATAGCCGCACAGCAAACTTTTAAAAAAAAATTTTTTTTTTGGCTGTGTTGGGTCTTTGTTGCTGCGTGCAGGCTTTCTCTAGTTGCGGTGAGCGGGACTTCTCTTGGAGAAGCTTGGAGCACAAGCTCTAGGTGCGCGGGCTTCAGTAATTGCAGCATGCGGGCTCAGTAGTTGTGGCTCACGGGCTGTAGAGCGCAGGCTCAGTAGTTGTGGCGCATGGGCTTAGACGCTCCGCGGTGTGTGGGATCTTCCCTGACCAGGGCTCGAACCCGTGTCCCCTGCATTGGCAGGCGGATTCTTAACCACTGCGCCACCAGGGAAGTCCCAGCAAACATTTTTGTACCTCCTTCTGTTCACGTGTTGGAAAATACCTGTAGGATTAATTCTTGGAAGCAGGATTTTTAGGTTTTCATTATAAGGAAGCAGAATGCTTCAGAACATTGGGTTAGGGGTTATATCTGATTGTAGTATGCTGTATAGCATTTTTGTCACCTCCACCCGTGGGTCTGAGTCTTGTAACTGGACAGAATTAGTTTAATCCCCTTTCTGTATTTTCTTTCTGAGGATCCATGGACCGTGAAAGGCAGGTGCAGTGACACTCCTGAACCATCCAAGTCTAGCCCCGGCCTTAGGCAGGCTCTCTTCCTTCATCACGAGTTGGGTGATGGGAAGGTACAGGGCTGTGCACCCCTATTCTGGTGCTGGAGAAACACCGAGAAAATAGGAACAGTCTTGCTTGTTTTGGAGGATAGCACATTGCCAGTATCACTGTGTTCTAAGCTACCTTTTTTTTTTTTTTTTTTTAAAGCTACCTTTTGAAGAACACGGGTGTAATAGGTGATGCTGCAGCTGCCAACAGCTGCATCTGTTGCCAACTCTTTCTGAGGTCCCGGCCCCTTTGAAATTTTCAACATTTACTTAACAAACCTTAACCTTTGGAAAAATTCACCCCTGTCTGCTTGGACTTCTCACCATTAGTATCTTGAAAGGCTGGGCTGAGAGAATATGTGTCTCCTGGCAGTTTGCTTGCTTTCCAGAGTGGCTCTGGTGATTCTAATTGGAATTGAGGGGAATATCATGTCATGTAATTCCTTCCATGTACGGTTTATGCCCAGAATGCTTCCCCGTGCTCCTCCTATTTTCCCACCACTGTTCCTTAGGGTAGAATCCCATTTTCTACAGCACACCTGGGTATTTTTTTTTTTAAATTAATCTCTTCCCTTTCTTTTTTCTTTTTACATATTTGTTGATTTATTTTGGCTGCACCAGGTCTTCGTTGCAGCACATGTAGGATCTTCGTTGTGGTGTGCAGGATTTTTAGTTGCAGCATGCGAACTCTTAGTTGCGGCATGTAAACTGTTTAGTTGTGGCATGCATGCGGGATCTAGTTCCCCGACCAGGGATGGAACCCGGGCCCCCTGCATTGGGAGCACAGAGTCTTACGCACTGGACCACCAGGGAAGTCCCCTCATCTGGGTATTGAGCGTTAATGTGACAGGTACTTCACGAATAATTTAAGCCTCCAATCTCTGGTTTCCAATCTGGCTACACGTGCGAATCACTTGGGGCTTTTGAAAAATGCAGATTTCTTGTTTCGTTTTCATCCTGCATCTTTTTCAAGTTCCCAGTGATTCTGATATTCAGCTGGGTTTGGGAATCAATGTTTAAACCCGCTTGTGAAGTAAGTAGTATTATCCCCATTTCCCAAATAAGGAAACTTGAGAGATTAAGTCATTTAAGAGCAAGCAGCTAGAAGTTACCAAAGATAAGATATGAACTCAACTCTAAGTTAAGACCTCTGCTGCTGCAGTTGAGGAAGCCAACGTTGAGAATCTGGCATTAAGTGACGAAGAAGATTCTTTTCTTGCCAGGCTGAAGGCAGGCCAACATGTTGGGAAACATTAGTTGAAGGTATAAATTGCTATCATCCCTGGGGGGGAATTGCCTTGTAGCCTGGGAAGAAAAAACCATATATTAATATGATATTAATAAATAATATAATATAGTGTCTGCTGAGTGGTGCCTGGGCAGATGCAAATAGAACCTAATCTCTGTCTTCACAGTGTGTTCTCTCCACGAAGGCACACAGCTTGGCCGGTAGTAGGTACTCACGTATTTGTTGAATAGGTGAGCACAAATTATAATACAACTTGATAAGCTGCTAGAATAGAAATATGTAAAAAGTTGTATTGGATAGAGGGGTTAGGTCTTGAAAAATCGATGGGAAATTCCAGGCTGAGAAGGAGAACGAATGAGCAGTGGGAACCATTGAAAGATTTTCACATTTGTTCCTTAAAAAGTGACTGGCTGAAGCATTGGGAGGCGGGGAGAGGGCTGAGAGGGGCAGCTGAAGATCAGGTGGCTGAGCTTTGAGTTTGTTGCTGTGGCGCAGACACAAGGCCGTGGGTCGGTATGAGGTTGGCCTGAACCAAGGCCGTGGGACTGGGGGCTGGGGGCTGGGGGCTGGATTGGAGAGACCTCTGTGAGGGAGCTGCTGGGAGTTAGTGAGGAAAAGTGGGACTTGTGAGCACAGGACATCAGGACTCAGCATACGTTTCCCATAGAAACGAGTTTGGTTAAAAAATGCTATACATGGTGCAGCACACTATAGATAATTGGGTGCCAGTGGACCAGCCTGGAAACCTAGCCACTATTTCTAAGTGTATTTCTGTGGAAAAATAAAGTTTTATTATTATGAGCTCTAAATCCATGAATGGGAAAATAAACTTTTCGAACATGACCTCTTCCTGAGTTGGGGACAGCTGTCCAGAAGGCCCCAAGTGAAAGAGAAACAGTTCTCTTGATTCCTGTTGTCCACCCTGTCCCCCTCCTTCAGGTCTCCCCGTCTTTTACATCATTTCATCAAGGAGAGGCCTATCTGGGGTTGTAGGCGAGGTAGAATGTCTCCCCATAGGGTCCACTGGCACCCTGCTCTCTGATGAGACTTATCCATCTATAATCATTTGCTTCATGTCTCTCTCCTGTGGTCTGTTAGCATCTTGCGGGCAGTGACTGCGCCTGATTCAAGGCTGTGTTCCCAGTGCATAGCACGGTGCCTGCCACAGACAGGTGCTTCTGTGTTCGAGGCACTGAACTAAAATTTGGACCGGGTAAGAGGTTGCGGAGGAATTTGGCCTATTTAGGGAGAGAGCGAATGGCCTGGCCTCCTAGGAGCCTTAATGGATTGGGGGGTGTGGGGAGGTTGTCGTACAGGGGAATCAAGCCTCCTGAAAGAGGATGTTGGAAGAGGTTGGAGATACTGGGAAGAATGGATTCAAAGTTGAGAAACTTTTTAAAACGGCAGTTAATAGCTTTTGTTTGCAGTTGTGTAATTGCCTGCTAATGGGAGTGGATACTTGGGGTGATTTGGGCAAAAGGAGACTCAGTATAGACCGAAGGCAGGCAGAAACATTTGGGAAGATTAATCGAAGGTATAAATTTAGCTTTCTCTCCCTTGAGGACTTCTGTGGCCTGTACAAATGCGTATGCATTTAGCGAGAAGGAGAAACCCCTGCCATGGCGTCTGGGCCAGAGAGACCCCCAGGGAGTGCGGGATTGAATTCAGGTGCAAGGCTGCAGGATCACTTAGGAAATGTTTACTAAGCGCGATGTGTCATTTGAAGCCTCAACCTGACCCAGATGAACTTGATCCCTCTCTCTCCTCAGTCCGTGTGTTGGCCTTTTCCTGAGGGCTGGCACTGATAGAGCGAGTATCCTTGTTAACGATGGGCAATCACTGTTAGCTTAAGGGAGACTTTGGGTTTTGATGGAAACTGTCCTGATACAGAAGTTGTAAACCTGGTGCTTAGGATATAAGATGCATCTGTCCCCATAACCAGGCCCTTGTCCCCTGGAGGTTGCCCCCTTGCGGGGGCAGGAGGGACTGGGACTTTTCATGATCCTTTCCATCAGTTAGGGTTCTTTGATTTCAGGTACCCAAAAAGGACTCTGGTTAACTTAAGCAAAAGGGAATTTATTGGAAGGGTATAGACTTATCTCAGAGATTCCAAGGATCTGCTGAGAAGCCTGACACGGAGAGTGTATCAGGGATCCAGGGATCGGGAACCGATCTTACCTAAATCAGCTCCACCCTTTATTCTGTGCTTGCATCTCTCCCTTTACGATTGAACTCCTGGGTCTTAGTGACCTCACTTTGGCCTTAAGTCTCCCTGTTAAGAGGGGGGAGGTAATTTTCCAAAAGCAAAGCAAAGCGCTGTTGCATCATAAGGGGGAAGAGGGTGCCGGATGCCTGAAAAGCCCTGGCTGGCCCACTGGTGCATGTAAACCACACGTGTGACCTCCTGGAGGAGCGTCTGGCTTTCCCTCAGGAAGAAGGCGGGTGCCCTGGATGAGAACAGTATTCAAAATGCTTTCTATTCACTAGATCATTTAAACCTTACAATTACTCATTTTGAAAGTTATTATTTAAACCATTGCACAGATGAAGAAATGGGGTCCTAAGAAGTTAAATTATCTGTCCAGGGTATGATGGAGCCAGGATTCAGATCCACCCAATTCTGCTTGAATGTAAGTTCTTGCTTGTTTGTTGATATCATACTGAGCTAACAAAGATAAATATAAAATTCATAAAATTTAAATGGAAAGGAGTTTATGTTTTTTCACACTAAATGCAATATGAAGCCATTAAAGGACTTCAAATCAAAAAGTAAATTACATAAATTACTAATATCAGTCAAAATGGAACCTAGGATGAATTAGGTATTCTATTTTATAGAAAATAATGTTATTTTATTAATATGTGTAATGTAGCTAAATGACCGGAAAGGAATAGGTAAGAGGCATGATGAAAACAAATAGACATTTCTAAATTAACTACCCCCCCAAATTCCCTAATCAGTCTCTAGATAAAGTATCTTTTCCCGGCTTCTTCCTGTCCAATCTTGTGATTCTGTAATACCTCCTGTAAATTATTGTTCTTAACTCAACAGTGATTGCCCAATTCTATATAAAGAGGAAAACACTTGCCGTTCATATTATCCATATTATTGCTTCAGTATCTCCTCCCATCTCCTGTCTCCAGCTTGTCTACAGAGCATAAGCAGTGTAGATTTTGCTGAAGATTTTTGGGGGGATAGGCATGGAACATCTAGGGAAAGTGACTCCCCACATTCTTGAGAGCAGGGACTGTGTCGGTCTGTTCACCACCACATCCCCAGTACCTAGCGCAAAGATTGGCATGCATAGCTTCTTTTTTTTTTTTTTTAAACATCTTTATTGGAGTATAATTGCTTTACAATGGTATGTTAGTTTCAGCTTCACAACAAAATGAATCAGTTATATATACACATATGTTCCCATATCTCTTCCCGCTTGCGTCTCCCTCCCTCCCACCCTCCCTATCCCACCCCTCTAGGTGGACACAAAGCACCGAGCTGATCTCCCTGTGCTATGCGGCTGCTTCCCACTAGCTATCTACCTTACGTTTGGTAGTGTATATATGTCCATGCCTCTTTATCGCTTTGTCACCGTTTACCCTTCCCCCTCCCCATAGCCTCAAGTCCATTCTCTAGTAAGTCTGTGTCTTTATTCCTGTTTCACCCCTAGGTTTTTCATGACATTTTTTTTCTTAAATTCCATATATATGTGTTAGCATACGGTATTTGTCTCTCTCTTTCTGACTTACTTCACTCTGTATGACAGACTCTAGGTCTATCCACCTCATTACAAATAGCTCAATTTCGTCTCTTTTTATGGCTGAGTAATATTCCATTGTATATATGTGCCACATCTTCTTTATCCATTCATCCGATGATGGACACTTAGGTTGTTTCCGTCTCTGGGCTATTGTAAATAGAGCTGCAGTGAACATTTTGGTACATGACTCTTCTTGAATTATGGTTTTCTCAGGGTATATGCCCAGTAGTGGGATTGCTGGGTCATATAGTAGTTCTATTTGTAGCTTTTTAAGGAACCTCCATACTGTTCTCCACAGTGGCTGTATCAATTTACATTCCCACCAACAGTGTAAGAGGGTTCCCTTTTCTCCACACCCTCTCCAGCATTTATTGGTTCTAGATTTTTTGATGATGGCCATTCTGACTGGTGTGAGATGATATCTCATTGTCGTTTTGATTTGCATTTCTCTAATGATTAATGATGTTGAGCATTCTTTCATGTGTTTGTTGGCCGTCTGTATATCTTCTTTGGAGAAATGTCTATTTAGGTCTTCTGCCCATTTTTTGATTGGGTTGTTTGTTTTTTTGTTATTAAGCTGCATGAGCTGCTTGTAAATTTTGGAGATTAATCCTTTGTCAGTTGCTTCATTTGCAAATATTTTCTCCCATTCTGAGGGTTGTCTTTTGGTCTTGTTTATGGTTTCCTTTGCTGTGCAAAAGCTTTTAAGTTTCATTAGGTCCCATTTGTTTACTTTTGTTTTTATTTCCATTTCTCTAGGAGGTGGGTCAAAAAGGACCTGTGATTTATGTCATAGAGTGTTCTGCCTATGTTTTCCTCTAAGAGTTTGATAGTTTCTGGCCTTACATTTAGGTCTTTAATCCATTTTGAGCCTATTTTTGTGTATGGTGTTAGGGAGTGATCTAATCTCATACTTTCACATGTAGCTGTCCAGTTTTCCCAGCACCACTTATTGAATAGGCTGTCCTTTCTCCACTGTACATTTCTGCCTCCTTTGTCAAAGATAAGGTGACCATATGTGCGTGGGGTTAAATCTGGGCTTTCTATCCTGTTCCATTGATCTGTATTTCTGTTTTTGTGCCAGTACCATACTGTCTTGATTACTGTAGCTTTGTAGTATAGTCTGAAGTCAGGAAGCCTGATTCCCCCAGCTCCATTTTTCGTTCTCAAGATTGCTTTGGCTATTCGGGGTCTTTTGTGTTTCCATACAAATTGTGAAATTTTTTGTTCTAGTTCTGTGAAAAATGCCAGTGGTAGTTTCATAGGGATTGCATTGAATCTGTAGATTGCTTTGGGTAGTAGAGTCATTTTCACAATGTTGATTCTTCCAATCCAAGAACATGGTATATCTCTCCATCTATTTGTATCATCTTTAATTTCTTTCATCAGTGTCTTATAATTTTCTGCATACAGGTCTTTTGTCTCCTTAGGTAGGTTTATTCCTAGATATTTTATTCTTTTTGTTGCAATGGTAAATGGGAGTGTTTTCTTGATTTCACTTTCAGATTTTTCATCCTTAGTGTATAGGAATGCCAGAGATTTCTGTGCATTAATTTTGTATCCTGCTACTTTACCAAATTCATTGATTAGCTCTAGTAGTTTTCTGGTAACATCTTTAGGATTCTCTATGTATAGGATCATGTCATCTGCAAACAGTGACAGCTTTACTTCTTCTTTTCCGATTTGGATTCCTTTTATTTCCTTTTCTTCTCTGATTGCTGTGGCTAAAACTTCCAAAACTGTGTTGAATAAGAGTGGTGAGAGTGGGCAACCTTGTCTTTTCCTGATCTTAGTGGAACTGCTTTCAGTTTTTCACCATTGAGGACGATGTTGGCTGTGGGTTTGTCATATATGGCCTTTATTATGTTGAGGAAAGTTCCCTCTATGCCTACTTTCTGCAGGGTTTTTATCATAAATGGGTGTTGAATTTTGTCAAAAGCTTTCTCTGCATCTATTGAGATGATCATATGGTTTTTCTCCTTCAATTTGTTAATATGGTGTATCACGTTGATTGATTTGCGTATATTGAAGAATCCTTGCATTCCTGGAATAAACCCCACTTGATCATGGTGCATGATCCGTTTAATGTGCTGTTGGATTCTGTTTGCTAGTATTTTGTTGAGGATCTTTGCATCTATGTTCATCAGTGATATTGGCCTGTAGTTTTCTTTCTTTGTGACATCCTTGTCTGGTTTTGGTATCAGGGTGATGGTGGCCTCGTAGAATGAGTTGGGGAGTGTTCCTCCCTCTGCTATATTTTGGAAGAGTCTGAGAAGGATAGGTGATAGCTCTTCTCTAAATGTTTGATAGAATTCGCCTGTGAAGCCATCTGGTCCTGGGCTTTTGCTTGTTGGAAGATTTTTAATCACAGTCTCAACTTCAGTGCTTGTGATTGGTCTGTTCATATTTTCTATTTCTTCCTGATTCAGTCTTGGCAGGTTGTGCCTTTCTAAGAATTTGTCCATTTCTTCCAGGTTGTCCATTTTATTGGCATAGAGTTGCTTGTAGTAATCTCTCATGATCTTTTGTATTTCTGCAGTGTCAGTTGTTACTTCTCCTTTTTCATTTCTAATTCTATTGATTTGAGTCTTCTCCCTTTTTTTCTTGATGAGTCTAGCTAATGGTTTATCAGTTTTGTTTATCCTTTCAAAGAACCAGCTTTTAGTTTTATTGATCTTTGCTATCGTTTCCTTCATTTCTTTTTCATTTATTTCTGATCTGATTTTTATTTCTTTCCTCCTGCTAACTTTGGGGTTTTTTTGTTCTTCTTTCTCTAATTGCTTGAGGTGCAAGGTTAGGTTGTTTATTCGAGATGTTTCCTGCTTCTTAAGGTGGGCTTGTATTGCTATAAACTTCCCCCTTAGAACTGCTTTTGCTGCATCCCACAGGTTTTGGGTCGTTGTGTCTCCATTGTCATTTGTTTCTAGGTATTTTTTGATTTCCTCTTTGATTTCTTCAGTGATCACTTCATTATTAAGTAGTGTATTGTTTAGCCTCCATGTGTTTGTATTTTTTACAGATCTTTTCCTGTAATTGATATCTAGTCTCATGGCGTTGTGGTCAGAAAAGATACTTGATACAATTTCAATTTTCCTAAATTTACCAAGGCTTGATTTGTGACCTAAGATATGATCTATCCTGGAGATCTATCCATGGGCACTTGAGAAAAATGTGTTTTCTGTTGTTTTTGGATGGAGTGTCCTATAAATATCAATTAAGTCCATCTTGTTTAATGTATCATTTAAAGCTTGTGTTTCCTTATTTATTTTCATTTTGGATGATCTGTCCATGGGTGAAAGTGGGGTGTTAAAGTCCCCTACTATGAATGTGTTACTGTCGATTTCCCCTTTTATGGCTGTTAGTATTTGCCTTATGTATTGAGGTGCTCCTATGTTGGGTGCATAAATATTTACAATTGTTATATCTTCTTCTTGGATCGATCCCTTGATCATTATGTAGTGTCCTTCTTTGTCTTTTGTAATAGTCTTTGTTTTAAAGTCTATTTTGTCTGATATGAGAATTGCTAGTCCAGCTTTCTTTTGGTTTCCATTTGCATGGAATATCTTTTTCCATCCCCTTACTTTCAGTCTGTATGTGTCTCTAGGTCTGAAGTGGGTCTCTTGTAGACAGCATATATAAGGGTCTTGTTTTTGTATCCATTCAGCTAATCTGTGTCTTTTGGTGGGAGCATTTAGTCCATTTACATTTAAGGTAATTATCGATATGTATGTTCCTATTCCCATTTTCTAAATTGTTTTGGGTTCGTTATTATAGGTCTTTTCCTTCTCTTGTGTTTCTTGCCTAGAGAAGATCGTTTAGCATTTGTTGTAAAGCTGGTTTGGTGGTGCTGAACTCTCTCAGCTTTTGCTTGTCTGTAAAGGTTTTAATTTCTCCATCAAATCTGAACGAGATCCTTGCTGGGTAGAGTAGTCTTGGCTGCAGGTTTTTCTCCTTCATCACTTTCAGTATGTCCTGCCACTCCCTTCTGGCTTGTAGGGTTTCTGCTGAGAGATCAGCTGTTAACCTTATGGGGATTCCCTTATGTGTTATTTGTTGTTTTTCCCTTGCTGCTTTTAATATCTTTTCTTTGTATTTAATTTTTGACAGTTTGATTAATATGTGTCTTGGCGTATTTCTCCTTGGATTTATCCTGTATGGGACTCTCTGTGCTTCCTGGACTTGATTAACTATTTCCTTTCCCCTATTAGGGAAGTTTTCAACTATAATCTCTTCAAATATTTTCTCAGTCCCTTTCTTTTTCTCTTCTTCTTCTGGAACCCCTATAATTCGAATGTTGGTGCGTTTAATGTTGTCCCAGAGGTCTCTGAGACTGTCCTCAGTTCTTTTCATTCTTTTTTCTTTATTCTGCTCTGCAGTAGTTATTTCCACTATTTTATCTTCCAGGTCACTCATCCGTTCTTCTGCCTCAGTTATTCTGCTATTGATCCCATCTAGAGTACTTTTAATTTCATTTATTGTGTTGTTCATCATTGCTTGTTTGCTCTTTAGTTCTTCTAGGTCCTTCTAGGTCCTTTTTTTAAAATTTATTTATTTACTGATTTATTTTTGGCTGCATTGGGTCTTCGTTGCTGCATGCGGGTTTTCTCTACTTGCGGCGAGCGGGGGCTACCCTTCGTTGTGGTGTGCAGGCTTCTCATTGCGGTGGCTTCTCTTGTTGTGGAGCACGGGCTCTAGGCACTCGGGCTCAGTAGTTGCGGCTTGGGGGCTCTAGAGCACAGGCTCAGTAGTTGTGGCGCATGGGCTTAGTTGCTCCGCGGCATGTGGGATCTTCCCGGACCAGGGCTCGAACCCGTGTCCCCTGCACTGGCAGGCAGATTCTTAACCACTGCGCCACCAGGGAAGCCCCAGGCTTCTTGACATAAATATTCGTTGAAGGAGTGAATCCATTTCATAACCTAAATTCCCTTCAGCTATCAACTGGCTCCCTGCCTTCCTCTTCATCCTCTCCTCATGTGGCTTTTCCAGTCCCCTCTAATTCCTTGGTCAGTTTAGCTCTGCCTCCAAAACGCTTTACTCAGCAAAATAAAAGCCTTGCAGTTAATCAGACCTACTCACCTCAGAAAGGCTTACCAAAGTTATTCAGTAGATAAAAAGTAAGACTCTTGGTCAGTGAAGCAGGGGAATTCTGCTGCTAAAAATTTAAGATCATTTCATTACGTACAAACTCCCCAAGTTCTGATACGCACCCTGTAGTGCCTTGAATGGTGGCCCCCAAAAGATATGTCCATAGACTAATTTCCAGACCCTGTGAATGTGACCTTATTTGGAAAAAGGGTCTTTGCAGATGTAATTAAGGGTCTTGATGAGGCGATCATCCTGGATTATCTGGATGAACCCTGAATCCCATGACAAGTGTCCAATAAGAGACACACAGGGGATATTTAACAGACAAAGAAGAGAAGACACAGACACACAGAGGAGAAGGTGATGTGAAGACAGGCAGAGATGGGCGTGATGTGGCCAAAAGCCAAGGAACACTTGAAGCTCCCAGAAGCTGGAAGAGGCAAGGCACAGAATCCTTACAGATTTTGGAGTGAGTGCGGTCCCGCTGACACCTTGATTTTGGATTTCTGGCCTCCTGAACTGTGAGAAAATAAAGCTCTGTTGTTTTACACTATCAAGTTTGTGGTGATTCGTTACAGCAGCCCTCGGAAATGCATACACCTCCTATAAAGTGCTGTAGTGAACTGCCAACTGTCTTCTCTGAATTTCTTAAATGCAGTGTGCCTCTTTCTGCCTTTCACACCTGGAACGCTCTCAGAATCCCTGACCTAGCAAGGTGTCTTGGAAATCATATTTCATCCCTTCAGGTGAACCAGTCAAGCACTGTCTAAGGCAGAAAGTTTGACCACGAGTGTCCCACCAGCTAAGGTCACCTGAATGCATCTCTTTGCTTCCTGAGAAAGCTTTAACTAATTTAGAAGCTGACCACGAGGCTTCTCTCGGCATCCCAGTGTCTGTCTACTTTTGTCATAGGCAAAAATCATTGGCAAAACATTGCAAAAATGCAATTTTGGATTTCTTATATAAGCTCAAAGATCCGTTAGGCTAGGTGCTCCTGAAAAGATTATCTAAATCACAGATTTTTCCAGTGATTTTTAAGCATGGAACTCTGCCTTAATGAAATCCAAATCTTATATGTAAAAGACAAAGGTGAAGCGGATCTAAATTGGGAAGGAAGAGAAGGGTCACAGCTAGTGCTGGCTCACACCCACCCCCTATCTCAGTCCCTTTTCGCTCCTGCTAAAAAAAAAAAAAAATCCCTTCAAATATCCCTGACTTCTGTTGTTAAAAAATGATTTGTCTAAATTGGTCTCATTTGTGTACCATGGCTACAGAGAACAGGTCCTTTCCTAGTCTTTGTTGGTTTTTTAGGGACCAGTAAATCTCTCTCCCCTTTTCCTTCTCAGTTTGGAATGACCAAGAGGTAATTACAGTTATTAGATAGAGATAAAAATGTTAGCTTCATTATTGAGAAAAGCTAGGTTGGAAGACATGGTAAGGGGGTGTAGTCATGTGGACATCCTAAAACAGAACCTCAGAATTTGAGAGTCCCTGGTCCCTGGCACAGCATGGCAGGGACAGGACAGCCTACTGCTGACCACAGGGAAGAACAGAGGCCTGATTGGCTTCACACAGGCTGAGGTCAGTTCCTACATCTGCTCACCAATCACATAATTCTTTCCCTTGGGAGAAAAATTAAAGAGTTTCTTGTTTACTTTTCCTTCCTGGGAAATTCCCTCTCCTCTAGGGAAATGTGAGGAGGGAGGAATAAGTATTTCTCCTTGAGCATGTTCACTTGCATCCCCATTGACAAGACAAGAGAAGTTTCCACTTGGAAACCCAGGACCCAAATGGCATCTTTTAGGAAGACGAATTGTGTATTAGAGTCAGGCTAACGGCTGTAACCAACAATCCCCAAGTCTCCATCGCATATCACGACAGAGGCATATTTCCCGTTCACATCACAGCCCACTGTGGGTAGGCAGGTGCGATGGCAGGAATGAGGAGGGGTGTCTGCTCCATGCACTTATTCAGGGACTCAGTCTCCTTTTGTTTAGTGCCATGACTATCAGTACCCCCGGGCCCTCCTGGGACCTCAGAGCCCTCCACTAAATTCTTTGCAGTGGTGAACAGATTGAGAAACAGAACAAGTGGAGGATCGTGTAGGAGATTTAGGGGCCAGGCTGGAAGTAGGATTCTTCATTTCTGCCCACGTTCCATTGGTCAGCACTCAGTCACGTGGTCCCAACTAACCCCAAGGGAAGCTCAGAAACATCACTCTTCCTGGTGGCATAGAAGGTACATCAAAGAGGTTGAGAGAACACAAAGCATTGCCTCAGCACAGTATCACATAAACACAACCCAATCACCAAAGCAATTTCACAGTGATTCCAATCTTGGAGAAGTCCAAAGAACAGACGCGCTACAATGCTACTGCTTCTCAAAACTATTTTATTGTATTTGGTACATTTAGAAAATCGCACACAGCCTAAGCATAGGGCTTGATGAGTTTTTACAAACTGAGCATACCTGTATAACCACCACCTGGATGAGAATGACACCACCAGCCCCCAAGAAGCCGCCTAGAGTTCCCTGTCAGTCAACAAGACCTCCAGGTGAGCCACTGTCCTGACTTGTAACCACGAAGATTACTTTTTGCCTGGTTCCGAATATTCTATAAATGGAATCATGAATTCTTTTGTGTCTGGCCTCTTTTATTTACCGTTACGCTTGCGGGAGCCATTCACCTTGTTGTGTCTAATTGTCCCACTTTCCTTCTTGTTGCTGTAGAGTATTCTGTATAAACACACCATGATTGATTTATTCATGCTACTGTTGATGGTCATTTGGGTAATTTTAGGATAAAGCGAGTTGTGCAGCTGTGAACATTCTAGTGCACATCTTTTGGTGAACGCAGGGACACGTTATCTGCTGCGTAGGCACCTCCTATACCTCGTTCCTAGAAGTGAGACTCCTTGGATCACAGAGTACGTGCAAGTTCAGCTCTGGTAGAAACGACCAGTTTCGCAAAGCGATTGTACCCCCTCTCTACCGTGGTGTGAGGTACGAGGGTGCCAATGTCTTTCTTTCCCCGGAGTTTCTTAAAATCCTCACTCTGCTTTGTTTCATTTTGACCCCTACACCTGAAGTAGAACCCCTGACTCCCCACCTCCCAAGAAAACTGCTTCCCAAACCGGAATCTTTGAATCTCAACTTTTCTCCACCCACCCCGCTTTCACTTTCTTGTTTCTAGTTTGGTGCCTCTCGGCCATCATTCTCCGATTCTCTACCCCCCAGACGTGGGAATAGGCCTGGCTCAAAGGAAGCAAAGCGGTGGTGGGACGGGGCTGGGGGAGGAACTGAACATCTAAAGATAAAATTTCCTTTAGAGATGGAGGGGGTGTGTGTGGGGGGGAGCTGGCAACACTCACACATTAATAATTTTTGTATCTGTCACACAGAGAAAGAGAATTAAAGAAAACCCTTCGAAATCATTGAGATGAACAGTCTGCAGGAGTGTGGGCTCTTATTAACATTCACATCCACATGGTGTGTGATGGGCGGGGAGAGTCGGGTGCTAAAGTGAGGAAGTGAACTCCCCTAGATCCCCCCGCCCCAGCCCAGCCCCTTAGGGTAGAGCCGTGGCAGGGTGAGGCAGGGGGCTGGGGGGAGTAGGGCCTGCTGAAGAGGGTGTTGAGCAAAGGCCACTGGAACCTAAGAGCAGCCCTGTGCTGGGAAAGGTCACCGGTTGCGGCTCAAGCTTCTCGGTGGCCTTGATTCATGTCCAAGTCGGGCGGGTGGGCATCGAGGCAGCTGAGCATCCCCTGCTCTCTGGAGAAATGCGTAATCATTCATCAGCATCACCGGGCTCCACTCAGACTAAGTGGCCTCTTGTGATTAGGAATGGGCCCTTGAAAAAGAAAAACGCAGCCTTTTAGCATGTTAAGTGTGTGCATTTGACAATGGCTTTCTTGATAGCGGTGGGGGGTTCGGAGGGGAGTCCAAATGCAGGGCCCTGAGTGTCTGTGTTGTGTGTGTGTGTGTGTGTGTGTGTGTGTGTGTGTGTGTGTGTGTGTGTGTACCGGGAGTGCAGGCCTGGCTTCGGGGCCTGAGGAACAAAGCCCATTGGAGGAGTTGTGGGCCTGGCCTTCGTGGTAGGAGATGAGATGGTCCACCCGGCAGGTTGAATTCTGATGGGGCGCCTTTCTCTGGGTAAGAGCTGGAACTTCCAGGAATGGTGAGGGCAGCTGGGGACTGGCTTCTCTGACTTCTGAGTCACGTGGTCGGTCCTGACACCTGGAAGGCCCGAGTTAGAAGGAAATAATCCAACTCCCACCTTGGAAGCCTGTTAAATCAGGTAGGACGTGTAATCATTTAACTCTGCTCAGAAATGTTCATTTAGCTCTGCTCAGAAATGTTAGTTCTCCTTCCCTTCCCAGCCATGAACTCATGTAATCCTCATGGTTACCCTCTGAGGGTAGTACTGTCCTCGTGCTGCAAATGAAGACGCTGGGGCTCAGGGGAAGCCAGAGACCACCGCCCCTTCCCAGTTAGAGGCAGGATCCAACCCCACCTTCTGTGTATTCAGTGTAGACTGGGGAGTCCAGCCGACCTGGGTACCACTGACACTGCCCTTTACCAGCCCTAGAACCTCGAGCCAGTTATTAAACCTCCTTGAACCTCAGTTTCCTCAGCTTTCTGAAGGATGAGAATCAGGTTCGTGTGAGAATTCAGTGAGCGAATGTTCGGGGAGCATTTGGTGTGGAGACTGTCCACAGCAAACATTAGTTTC
Source organism: Lagenorhynchus albirostris (assembly GCF_949774975.1). Taxonomy (NCBI): domain Eukaryota; kingdom Metazoa; phylum Chordata; class Mammalia; order Artiodactyla; family Delphinidae; genus Lagenorhynchus; species Lagenorhynchus albirostris. Next base: position 66,158,651 of record NC_083111.1, on the reverse strand, counting down.
CCTGCCTTCAGATCAATCATCAATTTGACCCTCACAACAGCCCGATGAGGTTGATGCTGTTATAGATGTGGAAACTGAGGCTCAGAGAGGTGCTGACCATCACTCTGCCATGTCCTGCAGTGATGCAGCAGCTGTGGCACTTAGGACTGGCCTGCCACCAAGGGGGTGTTAATTACAGGGGAGACTGTGGGCCCAGGCAGTCACCTTAAATTCCACCTTTGGAAATGATTCTACTTGCTTTAAAGCCAGTTTGGGGAAACGTTTTTTCCAAAAAAAATTACCCTTTATTTTTCCTATAAAAATCTGAGTTGGCCCCAGTTCTGCCTTCCCTCGTATGACTGTCTACACTGCAATGCACATGAAGGTCAGGTGTGAAGAATGCTGAGAACAGCATTATTTATAATAAGCCTCAACTAGAAACCACCCAGTGTCCTCTGGCAATAGAATGGGTCAATTGTGCTCTATGCCTACAATGGAATACTCTACAGCTAGGAACACGAACAAAGCACTGCCATAGGTAGCAACGTGGGCCAATCTCAGAAACATGGAGTGAAAGAAGGCAGGTGCAAAAGGTTATACAAAATGATTCCACTCATAAGACTCAAGAACATGCAAAACGAATCCATGGTCTTAGAAATCGGTACATTTAGAGAGGAGGCAAGTTATTGGGAGGGGCCCTTGCAGGTGCACCTGGGTGTACTGGTAATATACTTATTGATACGGGTGATGGTTCACTTTATAAAAATGTATTGAGCTGTACACTCATGATTGATATACTTTTTGTCAGGACATTATACCTTAGCTTTCATGCTTGTTTAAAAAGATTATCGGGTAACCGGAAGAACCACTGGGAAGGCTGGAGAAACAGGCTTGAGGCTGAGCTCCTGGCAATGACATTCATAACTCTGCTGCAGAATTGATGTGATAAGGAAACTGTCCCCGCTGGGCACCTGCTGTAGCAGTTGCACCACCCCAGCCCCTTCCACACTAGGAGCTCGGTCTGACTGTAGTGGGAACGCTGCCCCACTGCCAACGCCCCTCGTCCAGAGCACGGGCGCTGCGTCTCCCTCACTTCCGCCTTGCTTCTGTCCTGTTCGCTCCCGCTGGCTGTACTTGATTTCTGGAGGGGGTGCTTGCTTCCAGCTGCAGGGGAGGCTGGCAAAGTGAGATCGTAACTTCCATGTTGAGGTAGAAGCGAGGAACGCTGCAGAGGTATGGAGACCGCCGAGAGGCGTGGGACGGCCACAAAGCAAGCCAGTGTCCACTGTGCTCAAGGCCGGAGCCAGGGCCTTTTGGGAACAGCACCTTAGTCTTGGATGACCCTAGTGATGTACAGGTTTTGTCTGTTGGTGTTCAGCTTGATACCTGCCCTTTGGTACTTTTTCCTGTACTACTATGTCTGAGGGACTGTATTTTCCAGACTCCCTTGCTAGCTGGGTTTCAGTTAATTATTGCAATGAAAGGCACCTGTGTGAGATCAGAAGTTAGACGTTTGTTTTTCCTCTGGCAGCAGCTTTGCAGTGCCTGGGCTCCTGGGCTCTGGGTAACACCACTTTCCTCCATGTGTGTCTTCAGCCCTCCCACACTTGTTATGAATTCTCTGTAGTCACCCCAGCCCAGTGTTCCCGATGGACATGGACCTGTACCCACAGACACCTGAAGAACCGTGAGGCTGGGGGAGAATCAAGCCTTTCCCACCACCCCAAGGGCCCCCCCGTAGAGTCGTGGAGCGGTTAACGTGTCACTGGAGGGGCCTGAGCAGTGTCTGCTCGTCTGGATCTTAGGCTGGTGGGCTCCGCCCGGGGATGCCAGAGCCCAGGACGTGTGACGGGAGAACAAAGGTGCTGGGGACCAGTGCTGATCCGGAGTCAGGTGGACCCGGGGGCCGGTCCTCTCGTCGCCACCTCCCAGTGTCCCTCTCAGGCCGCTCCTGTAGCTGCTCTGGGCCTCAGGTTCCCCATCTATAAAGTGGGTAGACTAATACCTACCCCGAGGGTGGTGGGGAAGCCATGTAGAAAAGTGCACGTGAAAGCCCTTTGCAAACTGAAAGAAGGGAGTGGCTTTTCATGCGGAGGGAGTGCCCTTAGGCCTCAGAGAAGGACACTTCAGCTGAGGAGCGACCTGGACCTTCTCGTCCTCCTGATGGGAGTCAGTGGCTCCCGTGAGAGGGTGAACGTGCACATGTCTGTTTGATCCGAAACGTGCATAGGCCTGGCGCTGTGCTGTACTGGGGTCACTAAGGTGGAAGAGACTGTCTCCACCCTGAAGGAGCCCTACTGGGAGACACAAGCAACCCGGCGGATCACAAGCCAGCGTGAGAGATGCATTGAAGGGGTGAGTAGAGGTTGAGAACTGGGGGATGATGGGGCTGGAGGGTGAGGCCTATCACATCCTGCTAAGTAAGGGGTTTGGATTTACTGGGCACATTCTCTGCCCCAGGAGAGACCCAGCTAGCCGTGGGCCCAGCTCCAGGCTGATTTATCAGCTCCAAGTGCCAAGAGTGGGCACGTCACCTGTTCTGAAGTCTTAGGCACGTAAGGCGCCGGGGCAAACGCTCTCTCTACTTTGTCCGGTGTTACCCTGAGCCGCCTCCGGGCCCCGTGGACTCTGGCTGTGGCTCTCTGCAGGAGGAAAGCTGCAGGAGTGGAAGCAATCCCTCCCAGGACCCGCTCCACCCTCTGTTCACCTCTTGTCCCTGATCTTGATAAAATCTGAGGTCCTCTGTCTTCTCGGTTCGTCAAGCCAGGCAGGAAGGAGAATTGTGATTTCCCACCGGCCCTCCAGACAGGTGATCCTCATGTAGAGGAGACCAGATGGGCTCACACTGGTGTTTTCTAGGTTGTCTTCCCATTGGAGAGTTAAAAACCCCATCAGCTCTGTGAAGGGGAGGCAGATGGAAGCTAAGTAGGAGAGAAAGCGAGAAGCGGGAAAAGCTTGTTACCAGCGTGTTTCTGCCTAACCCTGTCTCCTCCCACCTATGTCTTCCTGTGCCTTATTCTTCTTTGTCTCCAAACTCAGCGTAGGTGGCACCTCCTCCAGGAAGCCCACCATGCCTCTGTTTGAGTTGATGCCCCTCCTCTGTTTTTCCAGCTGTCTCTGGAGGTGTCCAGCTGTGGCTGCTCTTGACTGGTCTGCCTCACCCATTAGACTGAGCTCCCTCAGTGCAACAGAAGTGAAATGAACACCTCCTTTGTGCTGGGCTCTGCCAGGTCCTGGGTGGTCAGGGATGAACTCAAACTCCAGGACTGGACCAGGTCCTGCAGTGGCCTGTGATCTAGTGGCACAGACTAGTGGGGTTCATTTAGGGCAGGCGCCAGCATTTATTCAACTTTGTTTCCCCAGCAAGTGCAGTGCTTGACACACAGTAAGCACACAATAAGTGAATATTGAATGAATGGTTTTGGTATTGTGGAGGTATTTATGAAAGTTCTAAGAAAAGAAATTACAAGAGCACTCTGGAAAGGAACTCATCAGTGAAGCCTTCGCCTAGAGCACTTCTCCTAGCTGCCCTTCCCCAGCCATCTCCCTGCGTTCTTTCCTAACAGCGGGCTCAGGTCCTTGGGCATTTGCTTGCATATTGCCCGTAGGCACAGGTGCTGTGGGATGTGGCGTGGAACTGCAGCTGGCTAGGAGGAAAATGAACAGGTGGCTGGCAGTAGCTGGACCATCACTAGTCTAGGGGACCGGGAAGGCTGAGACCAGAGAGTTGGGGTCCAGGACTGCAAAGCTTAATGGAAGAAATGTTATATTCCCACCAATGGACAGTGGCCAGATGACAGCTACTTACATTATCCATCATCATAACCAGCATCGCTGGCTGTGACAAAGCACTGTCATTTATATCAGTACAGTATAATCTCGTATAATAACCACTAGATTTGTATGGTGGGTATCACCGTCACTTTAGACTGAACAGAAGGTGGCCCAGAGAAGTTAGGGATTTGTTTAAGTCAATACAGCTTCTAAGTGGCAAAATTGGGAGTAGAACCCGGGCCTGTTGACCCCAAGTTTTTTTTCCTACTACACTATGCAAGTATTATTATAACCTCTCTGTTAGTATGGCATTATTTTAGGAGATTATCAGGGTAGGTATTATTATTTTAAAAAATTTATTTATTTGGTTGCACCAGGTCACAGTTGCAGCAGATGGGCTCCATAGTTGTGGCATGTGAACTCTTAGTTGCGGCATGCGTGCGGGATCTAGTTCCTTGACCAGGGATCGAACCCTGGCCTCCTGCTTTGGGAGCACAGAGTCCTATCCACTGTGCCACCAGGGAAATCCCCAGGGTAGGTATTGTTTTCCTAAAGCCACAAGGAATATAAATATCTTTTAAATTATTTATCCACCCATTCATCCACCAGCTACTCATCCATCTACCCAGCCACCCAACCATCATCACCTACCCATCCATTTATCTATTCATCCATCTCTCCACCCAACATCCAACCATCCATCCGCCCAAACATCTATCTATCTATCTATCTACTCATCTGCCTACCCATACACTCACTCACCTATAAATTCATATATTCATAATTCATCCATTCATCAATTTATCCGTTTACCATTCCATTAATCAATAAATATGTATTAAGCACATACTGTGTATTAGGCACTAGAGTACTGAGCTGCAAAGATGCCTGGGTTTTGACTATTGTCCTTGAGGGACTCTGATGGTGGAGACAGGGTGATACATGCTATAACAGAGGTATATATAAAGGGCCATGGGAAATCAGAGGAAGGGTCATGTCCCTTCCATGGCAGGACAAAGAAACACAGGCTTATGTCTGCAGGTGACAACTCTAAAAATACTTGGTGTGATGTAAACTCATGCCAGTGATCATGTTCTGGGACTGAGGAATGCTTTTGTCATCAATATCAACAACAGAAAGATGTAAAAGTGTGGTGTGTGTGTGTGTGTGTGTGTGTGTGTACATGTGTTGGGAGCGGGAGAATAAAGAAATAGGCAGATAACTGCTTTAAGGACAAGAATATTGTCTAATGTATTTTGGTATCCCCAGCATATAGTATGGTGCTGAGTATATAGTAGGTGCTCATTAAATATTGAGAATCTGCAGTGTGGGAATGAAATGAATGGATCAGTAATGAATCAACAACCAATCACTACCACCTCAGCTTCATTTCTTACCAAGCTTCGGTTTGAATTTGGACTGTTTTGAATTTGAATTTGGAGGAAGATTCGTCCTTCATTATCCTTGAGAACTGAAGAATGTTTGTACTTCTTACTTTCTTGAGCCTATAAAAGAGGAGGTTCCTCTGATTTCTCATAGTTTACAGGGTACAATGGACCTTTTACAGCTCAGCGGCTTTAGGAATAAGTGCATTGATGGCTCTACCAAAGACAACTTTGGTGCATGGCTGCAATAATAATGCTTATAATAAAGGACAGAAAAAGCTGGTTCTGGAGTATAATATTTCGGTTCTGGTCCTGGATGTGTAACTGATTAGAAGATGACCTTAGGCAGATGACTTATGTTGGACTGCTCTCTCCGCATCTCTGAAACAAGGAGGCCTGGGCTAGATGAACTCCACCACCTTGCATCTTGGTGTCTCTGAATCGATGGCTTGTTTACCTGGATTCCTGGCCAGAATCCACTTGAGTCCATTTGAGCGTTCGCCTTTCTCAGTCTGGACCACCTCTGGGTCTGCATCACCCAGAGTCCCTTGTCACTGGCTTCTGGTTGGGCTTGACCCTGGTAAGCAGTGGCAGGAGATTGGAGGGCTCGGGGGAGAGAGGGAACCTGGCATTCCTTCTTCATTTTTCTTTTCCTCTCTCTTTGGTGTTGTGTCACCAGCAGTAGCTGCAACTAGGCCTCCAGCTAGTGTCCCCTTCTCCACGGCACTAACAATCACTGGCTTCTGGTAACACTCTTCTTCCGAGGTTTTTTCAGCCCTGCAGGTGGTAATGGCTTCCCACTGTGGCTAGATTCTGGGTGCCTTGCTTGTTCCCTTAGGCCTGCCCACACCCGTCTAAACAGTCCCTGCCATGCAATCTCTTCGGTTGAACCACCTGTGGTGGGTAATGTTTCCTCTTGGGCTTTTGACCATCCAGCACTGCACCAGTGTTTCACGTTTGTTATCTAATCAGTCCTCACAAACCTCCACGATGCAGCCATTATCTTCCCATTTTACACCCAAGAAAACCAAGGCTCAGAGAAATTCAGTGACTTGCCCCAAAAGACAGGATTTGGAAGGCCCGGCTTCCAGGTCTGTGTTCCCCCTCCTGCCTGTACTCATCCTCATCTCCTCCCCTGTTTCCAGGCAGAGTGGCTTCTCAACCTTTCCCTTCTTCATATTTTTCCATTCTGGCATCTTGGGACAGGATATTAGTCTATCTAGGCTCTAACTTTTGTGTCTAAAAAATGTCAGTGTGGGGCTTCCCTGGTGGCGCAGTCGTTGAGAGTCCGCCTGCCGATGCAGGGGACACGGGTTCGTGCCCCGGTCCGGGAAGATCCCACATGCCGCGGAGCGGCTGGGCCCGTGAGCCATGGCCGCTGAGCCTGCGCGTCTGGAGCCTGTGCTCTGCAACGGGAGAGGCCGCAGCAGTGAGAGGCCCGCGTACCGCAAAAAACAAACAAAAAACAACAAAAAATGTCAGTGTGCCCACCTGGAGTCTTAACTCATATGTGTTGGCAATAATTGGTGAGAGCTGTTAGTGGAAGCCCCGTTTTCATGCTCGGTCCAGAGTCAGCTCAGGCAAGCAAGAGAGGCAGCTTCCTAGGGAGGGGCGTTCTGCTGTGGGGATGACGCATGGATGAAGGAAAACAACGGGCAATCTAGCACGCCTCTTTCCAGCTCCGGCCTTGAACCCTTCAGGTCTGGCTTTGGTCTTGGAAGCCAAAAGTCTCTCCCCCATCTATCCTAAGGAAACAATCAGACACAGGAGAAGAAGGATGAACAAAGACTGCAGTAGCAAAAAAGTTGGAAACGGCCTGCCTGCCCATCAGCAGGGCGTTGGGTTAAATAAATCATGGTCTGACACTGGAAATGACTCATTTCAAAATCCACTGAAACTGATCTGCATGTGTTGACATGGAAACAATGTCCAGAGCAAGTTGTGAAAGGAAAGGAGTTGGGTTACAAAAGAGTGCACATGGTGGAATGCCATTTTTATAAAAAATCATCTTGATCTGTTTTGCTCTATCTCCATATCCAACCAGGCAATCCTACAACCTCCAAACTTTAGGCCCATTGACTCCTCAGTGATTCCAAACACACCTGTAAGGCTCATTTCTCCATTTCTACTGGAGAACTGTTCTTCCTTCATGATGGTTCCAGTGTATCTCCCCATTCCTTCCTCCCGTGCTCTTTCCTGGAGCACTTGGCTCACCTCTGTGACAGCGCCCATTGCATTGGGATGAAGTTACTCACCTGGCCTCCTGTCTTCCACACTAGTGAGGACATGGATTCAGTTTGGGGGCTCAGAGCTTGGCCCCTAGTATGCGCTGTATGTGTTTTTTTAAATTTTAATTTCATATCGGGGTATAGTTTTTTTTTGCGGTACGCAGGCCTCTCACTGTTGTGGCCTCTCCGGACGCGCAGGCCCAGCGGCCATGGCTCACGGGCCCAGCCGCTCCGCGGCATGTGGGATCTTCCCGGACCAGGGCACGAACCCGCGTCCCCTGCATCGGCAGGCGGACTCCCAACCACTGCGCCACCAGGGAAGCCCGGTAATGTTTATATTACAAAAAAACACATGATTTTGAGTCCATTCTGATACTAGCAAATAAACAAATGCTAGGGGGAGAAGGGAAAGCTCTTCTTCTCAGTAGAATGCCAACTAATAAACATAGAAGGAATGATAGAGCTACAAAAATCGCCATTTTGTAACCATCAAAGTACTCATTGATTCAAGCGAGAATCAACAGTGGATGCCAAAACCATTGGGTGAAACATTGGAGAACAGGGTGTTTACACAGTCTCATAGTGTCTGCCACCGATTACAGACTATTTACAAAGGCAAAAATGGCCCCTTTACAGTGGGGACACCTGGCAGACACCACCTTCACCAAATTATCAACATCTGTGTCGCCAGTGAGAGGACAAACTGACATCTGGTACCTCCTGATGCATGGCACTGAGAAGGCCACACCATCTTATGTAGTATTCCTGCTAGAATCCTGTAGTATTCAAGAATCAAATCATGAGGACACACTCAGACACATGCAGCAACACAGTGAGCTTTACTCTTTAAGGATGTCAGTGCCTTTTTTTTTTTAAAGGAATTCCTTTATTTATTTATTTATGGCTGTGTTGGGTCCTCATTTCTGTGCGAGGGCCTTCTCTAGTTGCGGCAAGCGGGGGCCACTCTTCATCGCGGTGCGTGGGCCTCTCACTATAGCGGCCTCTCTTGTTGTGGAGCACGGGCTCCAGATGCGCGGGCTCAGTAGTTGTGGCTCACGGGCCTAGCTGCTCCGCGGCATGTGGGATCTTCCCAGACCAGGGCTCGAACCCGTGTCCCCTGCATTAGCAGGCAGATTCTCAACCACTGTGCCACCAGGGAAGCCCCGATGTCAGTGTCTTTAAATGTAGAAGACAAAGGCTGAGAAATGGTTCCAAATAGAAAGAGAGCAAAGAAGCATGACAAGTAACTGCAAAACGTGATTCAGGATTGGATCCTGGAAACAAAAGTTGGTGTAAAGGGAAGTATTAGGCAATCAGTAAAATTAGAATGTGGATTGTATGTAAGATAGTAGGATTGTAGTAATGATACTTTCCTGAAGTTGGTAATGGCACTGTGGTTATGTTAGAAAACTGCTTTATTGGAATTTTGTGTGATGAAAAATTTTGAATGTACAGAAAACTGGAGAGAATAGTATAATACACATCTGTGTATTCATTATCTTAGAGATGAGTAAGATAAGATCCTCGCCTCAGGGATCTCAGGGCCTAATGAAGGAGGAATAGTCACAGGACTAGATAATTATAAAACAGTGTGTGAGCTCTGCCAGAGACAGGCGCTGCGTATTCCACAAGTCTGCAACCTTCTGTCAAATAACAGAAGAAGAAAAAAAGAAAAATTGGTTCAAGGAGGCAGTTGGAAAAAACAACTAAAGAAAGTTTTACAGGTCATGACGTGGATGTCAAATTCCCTTAATCTCCTGGTCCTTCATTCTTATGAGTCAACAGGGGTTGATAGTTAAAATCATTTGATACCCCAGTCGTTCAGTCTGTTTTTCTCTTCAAAGCTCCTTCAAAGACAGCACCCAATCCATGCGTCCCGTTCCAGCCAGCCTTCCATGACCACAGACATGAAAGCCAGGCTCCCAGCAAGGAGGATGGTCTGCATCCGTGGCCTGGGATAGGATGGAAGAGTCCTCAGGGACTATGACCCTCGGGGCGTGTATCCCACGTACCAGCCCATTTTGAATGTGCGTGTGCCCACGGGCTGCCTCCAGTGTTGTAATGGGTCCTGAGCCACGAAGAGCACTTGACGAAGGGCTGGAGGCTTGTGGGTAGAAGCATGGGCTTCCCTCTCAGAGAAACCTGGGTTCAAATCCTAGCTCTGACACTTACTAGTTTCTGTGGCCTTGGGCAGATTTCTGAATCCTACCGTGACGAAATCCTTCTGAAGTCTAAACTTTACTCTGATGTGGAAAAGTAAGCAATTTCTCCATGCAGGGGATCAACGTTTTCATGTGCCATGGAAGTCCTTCCTCCTAGGAGCCCTAGTCGTTCTTACACAACATGCTGATAATTTGCCACACCAGGGAGTTGGAAGCAGCATGTAAAACTTCTGGGACATATATATGTGTTAGCACATGGTATTTATTTTTCTCTTTCTGACTTACTCTGTATGACAGACTCTAGGTCCACCCACCTCACTACAAATAACTCAATTTCATTTCTTTATGGCTGAGTAATATTCCATTGCATATATGTGCCACATCTTCTTTATCCATTCATCTGTCGATGGACGCTTAGGTTGCTTCCATGTCCTGCCTATTGTAAATAGAGCTGCAATGAACATTGTGGTACATGACTCTTTTTTTTTTTTTTTTTTTTTTTTTGCGGTACACGGGCCTCTCACTGCTTTGGCCTCTCCCGTTGTGGAGCACAGGTTCCGGACACGCAGGCTCAGCGGCCATGGCTCACGGGCCTAGCCGCTCCGCGGCATGTGGAATCTTCCCAGCCCGGGGCACGAACCCGCGTCCCCTGCATCGGCAGGCGGACTCTCAACCACTGCACCACCAGGGAAGCCCCATGACTCTTTTTGATAGGAATCTTAAAAAAAAAAAAAAAAAAATGGTTCTGAAGAACCTAGGGGCAGGACAGGAATAAAGACACAGACGTAGAGAATGGACTTGAGGACACGGGGAGGGGGAAGGGTAAGCTGGGACAAAGTGAGAGAGTGGCATGGACATATATACACTACCAACTCTAAAATAGATAGCTAGTGGGAAGCAGCCGCATAGCACAGGGAGATCAGCTCGGTGCTTTGTGACCACCTAGAGGGGTGGGATAGGGAGGGTGGGAGGGAGACACAAGAGGGAGGAGATATGGGGATATATGTATAGGTATAGCTGATTCACTTTGTTATAAAGCAGAAACTAACACACCATTGTAAAGCAATTATACTCCAATAAAGATGTTAAAAAAAACCCAAAAAACCAAAAAAAAAAAAAACTTCTGGGACACCCACGGATTTAAAAATCCCTTATAGAGAACTTCATCCTGCTAAGACCAACCCAATTCCCAGCCTGATTCCCACGTTGGCACCTGGGAGGCTTTTCCACCTCTGCAGGGTAGAGACAGCATCCGGGCAGAGAGCTGGGGTAGCTGTCTTTCCAGGGCAGCTGGTCAAATGACCCCAAACAAAGGTTCTCTGTTTCCTCTAACAAAGGCCATTGTGAGTGTATTATGGTTGAGCAGAGATGCAAAGAAATATTCCTGGACAGCCAGCCTACTTTTCAGTTTTCCCTGCTGCTAATTTGCTGCTCTTTAATTAAATGCTGTTTATGGGCACACAAGCTCCTTTAAAGTTCCCTCAGGGCGGTGCTGACAAACCTTGCTCAAAAGCTTTAGAGCTGTTGCCCTAAAGCTTTCGTTAGCTCACTGCTGGCCAAGTGAGCTGGAGTTTGGAGACTTTTGTTTGATTTTTTTTTTTTTTTTGCGGTACGCGGGCCTCTCACTGCTGTGGCCTCTCCCGTTGCGGAGCCCAGGCTCCGGATGCGCAGGCTCAGCGGCCATGGTTCACGGGCCCAGCCGCTCCGCGGCACGTGGGATCTTCCCGGACCGGGGCACGAACCCGTGTCCCCTGCGTCGGCAGGCGCCACCAGGGAAGCCCCTGGAGACTTTTAAGAGGAGGTTGGCTCAGATCCCTGTGATCGTAGCATCTCACAGTTGGAATGAATACTTGATGGTTGTCTGGTTTAAACCCCCTCATTTTTCAAACGAGGAAACTGAGGCTTAAAGAGCGGAAATCACTTGTCCAGGGTTGTATAAGCCATTAGTAGTAAAGCAGGGGCTAGAATTCAGGGCCCCTGAATTCTGGGGTGGCCTTGCCATGGATACTCCCTGTCATTGTGGAAAGTCACTTGTCCTCTGCTGCTTAACCGTGTTTCTATTTCTGGTCTCACGAGAATTCCTACCAGACAGAGAACAGTAAGAACAGATGTGAAGATGAGCATGGTCCTTGAACATGGGTAATGAGGCCTATCCTCTTAGTAGCGGGATATGTTTTCAGTTGGTTTTCCAGTTTCATTTCACATTTACTGAAACGACTCCTCATGTAACCCTATTGAAGCTGTGACCCACATGGTCCAGTCCTAGAATTAGTTACGGAAGAATAATCCAAATAAACCAAAACATGATGAAAAGGGAACTTAGTTTTTTTTTTTTTTTTTTTTTTTTGCGGTACGCGGGCCTCTCACTGTCATGGCCTCTCCCGTTGCGGAACACAGGCTCCAGACGCGCAGGCTCAGCGGCCATGGGTCACCGGCCCAGCCGCTCCGCGACATGTGGGATCTTCCTGGACCGGGGTGTGAACCCGTCTCCCCTGCATCGGCAGGCGGACTCTCAACCACTGCGCCACCAGTGAAGCCAGAACTTAATATTTTTAAGAACTTAATATTTTTCTCATCTTTCTCAAAGGACATTCAGCAGGCTTCCAGGTATACCCCATGGCATGTTCTTTGGACCCTTGCCCAGTTTTTTTATATCCCACACTCTGTTTGAAGCTGTTCCCTCCCTAGAACTTTGAAGAACTTTTTCCTTCTCCACCAGCTCCAGTGGCTTCTACTTACTGAACTTCCTCTTTTTTTCTCTTTTCATTCTTTATTACATAGATTGATCTGGCCTGTTTCCTTTAGTCCTTCTGCTTCTGCTTCAAGCCCTCTGCTGCTGTCTTTCTTTGCTGACTCCAGACTCTGCACCAAAAACGTCTAGGAATTGGTCTCTCAGGTGATGGGGGAAGAAGAAGAATTAGGCTGTTAGTTAGGGTTCTCTTGGGCAGGTTGGGTAAAGGGAAGAAGTTTGTGAACATTAATCTATTTTATCCCATCCTGGGTATTTTCCCACAAATGATTATTGTTTTCAAATATCTTACTACCATCCCGAGTCTAATTAAACTTCTGACATTGCCAGTGAAGATTTATTCATACAACACACTATATAATGCATGCTTGCCTCGTCTTGAGCCTGTGTTAGCAAAAAAGTTAAAGAAAACCCAGGTCAAATCATTATGCTGTACACCTTAAATGTGTACAGTGCTGTATGTCAATTATATCTCAATAAAACTGGAAAGAAAAAAAGAAGTAAAAAAAAAGAAGATAACGTGGATTTTATCTGCAAGGAGGCCACAGGCTTATGTGGTAGACAAACACAGAGATAATTATAATACTGTGTGTCTAGAATTATAATAGAGACATACAGAAGGGGTTTTAGGAGCACAGAGGAAGAAGCACCTGACTTGGCTGGAAGGGGTCAGGAGAGGATTCTTGGAGCACATGATATTATTCATCTGGGCCAGGCAAGAGAGAAGGTGGAGGGTGTGGGACACAGTAGTTGAGGATGGGCTTCAATAGTGTCTCTGTGTGTGTGTGTGTGTGTGTGTGTGTGTGTGTGTGTGTGTGTGAACAGGGGTCGGGAGAGAGGAGGTGGGGGATACAGTAGGTTGGAGGTTGGGAGGTACAGGCAGGATGCCAAGAGGAGCTTGGGCTTAATCTGTAGGCAGTGGGAGCCACCGACAGTCAGACGAGAGGCATGATGGGACTTACACTGTAGAAAAGATTACTCTGGCTGCAGCCTGGAACACAGATGGGGCTGGTGGGGAGAGACTGGGGCAGGGAGGCAAGTTAGGAGGCTGTGCAGGGAAATGGGGGCGAGGGACTGAATGATGACAGTAGTTCTGGGGCTGGTGGAGGGGTGATTCGGAGAGAGATTTGGGAGCTAGAGGTGAGAGAACTTGGTGTTTGGTTAAAACCCAGGGTTGTAAAAAATGCCCCCCCTTGTTTCTGGCTTGGGCAGTTGGATTGCTGCTGCCACTCACTCTTCCCCAAGATAGGAAAGGTCGGAACAGGTTCTGGGGGAAAAGATAACAGTTTTGTAGTAATTTAAGTGTTCCTTAAATCAGCTTTCCCTGTAACTCAAGACTTAACTTTATTCGGTTTCTAGTTTCTATTGTCACATACTCTCTCTCTCTCTCTCTCTATATATATACATATAAAATTATATGTTAAAAATAAAAATATATAATCACATATATTTATGTTATATAAAAATATAAAAGATATGAAAATGAAAATATATTCTTATGTATATGTAAAATTGAGATACCATACAATTCACCCATTCGATGCATACAATTCAATGGCTTTTTGTATATTCACAGAGTTGTGTAACCATCACCACAATATCAATCTTGTAACATTTTCATTACCCCACAAAGAAATCTCACATCTCTTAGCCCCCAATCCTCTGTCTAGCCCCCTACCCACTTTCTGTCTCTCTAGATCTGCCTATTCTGAACATGTCATATAAATGGAATCATAGCCAGTATATTTTCAAACTATATTCTAATCTGCTCTTGCATTTTTTTAACATCTTTAATGGAGTATAATTACTTTACAATGGTGTGTTAGTTTCTGCTTTATAACAGAGTGAATCAGGTATACATATACATATATCCCCATATCCCCTCCCTCTTGTGTCTCCCTCCCACCCTCCCTATCTCACCCCTCTAGGTGGTCACAAAGCACCGAGCTGATCTCCCTGTGCTATGCGGCTGCTTCACACTAGCTAATTGTTTTACATTTGGTAGTGTATATATGTCCATGCCACTCTCTCACTTCATCCCAATTTACCCTTCCCACTCCCCGTGTCCTCAAGTCCATTTTCTATGTCTTTATTCCTGCCATGCCCCTAGGTTCTTCAGAACCTTTTTTTTTTAGATTCCATATATATGTGTTAGCGTATGGTATTTGTTTTTCTCTTTCTGACTTACTTCAGTCTGTATGACAGACTCTAAGTCCATCCACCTCACTACAAATAACTCAATTTCGTTTCTTTTTACAGCTGAGTAATATTCCATTGTATATATGTGTCACATCTTCTTTATCCATTCATCTGTCGATGGACACTTAGGTTGCTTCCATGTCCTCGCTATTGTAAATAGTGCTGTAATGAACATTGTGGTACATGACTCTTTTTGAATTATGGTTTTCTTAGGGTATATGCCCAGTAGTGGGATTGCTGGGTCATATGGTAGTTCTATTTTTAGTTTTTTAAGGAACCTCCATACTGTTCTCCATAGTGGCTGTATTAATTTACATTCCCACAAACTGTGCAAAACCGTTTCCTTTTCTCCACACCCTTTCCAGCATTTATTGTTTGTAGATTTTTTGATGATGGCCATTCTGACTGGTGTGTGGTGATATCTCATTGTAGTTTTGACTTGCATTTCTCTAATGATTAGTGACGTTGAGCATCCTTTCATGTGTTTGTTGGCAATCTGTTTATCTTCTTTGGAGAAATGTCTATTTAGGTCTTCTGCCCATTTTTTGATTGGGTTGTTTGTTTTTTTGATATTGAGCTGCATGAGCTGCTTGTAAGTTTTGGAGATTAATCCTTTGTCAGTTGCTTCATTTGCAAATATTTTCTCCCATTTTGAGGGTTGTCTTTTCGTCTTATTTATGGTTTCCTTTGCTGTGCAAAAGCTTTGAAGTTTCATTAGGTCCCATTTGTTTATTTTTGTTTTTATTTCCATTTCTCTAGGAAGTGGGTCAAAAAAGGATCTCGCTATGATTTATGTCATAGAATGTTCTGCCTATGTTTTCCTCTAAGAGTTTGATAGTGTCTGGCCTCACATTTAGATCTTTAATCCATTTTGAGTTTATTTTTGTGTATGGTGTTAGGGAGTGTTCTAATTTCATTCTTTTACATGTAGCTGTCCAGTTTTCCCAGCACTGCTTATTGAAGAGGCTGTCTTTTCTCCACTGTATATTCTTGCCTCCTTTATCAAATATAAGGTGACCATAAGTGCGTGGGTTTCTCTCTGGGCTCTCTATCCTGTTTCAATGATCTATATATCTGTTTTTGTGCCAGTACCATGTTCTCTTGATTACTGTAGCTTTGTAGTATAGCCTGAAGTCAGGGAGCCTGATTCCTCTAACTTCGTTTTTCTTTCTCAAGATTGCTTTGGCTTTTTGGGTCTTTTTTGTTTCCATACAAATTGTGAAAATTTTTGTTGTAGTTCTGTGAAAAATGCCATTGGTAGTTTGAAAGGGATTGCCTTGAATCTATAGATTGCTTTGGGTAGTAGAGTCATTTTCACAATGTTGATTCTTCCAATCCAAGAACATGGTATACCTCTCCATCTGTTTGTATCATTTTTAATTTCTTTCATTAGTGTCCTTTAGTTTTCTGCATACAAGTCTTTTATATCTTTAGGTAGGTTTATTCCTAGGTATTTTATTCTTTTTGTTGCAGTGGTAAATGGGAGTGTTTCCTTAATTTCTCTTTCAGATTTTTCATCATTAGTGTATAGGAATGTAAGAGATTTCTGTGCATTAAGTTTGTATCTTGATACTTTACCAAATTCATTGATTAGCTCTAGTAGTTTTGTGATAGCATTTTTAGGATTCTCTATGTATAGTATCATGTCATCTGCGAACTGTGACAGCTTTCCTTCTTCTTTTCGAATTTGGATTACTTTTATTTCTTTTTCTTCTCAGATTGCTGTGGCTAAAACTTCCAAAACTATGTTGAATAATAGTGGTAAGAGTGGACAACCTACCCTTGTTCCTGATCTTAGAGGAAATGCTTTCAGTTTTTCACCATTGAGAATGATGTTGGCTGTGGGTTTGTCATATAGGGCCTTTATTATGTTGAGCTAAGTTCCCTCTATGCCTACTTTCTGGAGAATTTTTATCATAAATCGGTGTTGAATTCTGTTGAAGGATTTTTCTGCGTCTATTGAGATAATCATATGGTTTTTCTCCTTCAATTTGTTAATATGGTTTATCACATTGATTGATTTGAGTATACTGAAGAATCCTTGCATTCCTGGGGTAAACCCCACTTGATTATGGTGTATGATACTTTTAGTGTGCTGTTTGCTAGTATTGTGTTGAGGATTTTTGCATCTATGTTCATCAGTGATACTGGCCTGTAATTTTCTTTCTTTGTGACATCTTTGTCTGGTTTTGGTATCAGGGTGATGGTGGCCTCGTAGAATGAGTTTGGGAGTATTCCTCCCTCTGCTATATTTTGGAAGAATTTGAGAAGGATAGGTGTTAGCTCTTCTCTAAATGTTTGATAGAATTCGCCTGTGAACACATCTGGTCCTGGGTCCTGGGCTTTTGTTTGTTGTAAGATTTTTTTTTTTTTTTTTTTGCAGTA
Organism: Lagenorhynchus albirostris; assembly: GCF_949774975.1. Classification (NCBI taxonomy): domain Eukaryota; kingdom Metazoa; phylum Chordata; class Mammalia; order Artiodactyla; family Delphinidae; genus Lagenorhynchus; species Lagenorhynchus albirostris. Next base: position 66,141,790 of record NC_083111.1, on the reverse strand, counting down.
CGAGGGCCTCTCACTGTCGTGGCCTCTCCCGTTGCGGAGCACAGGCTCCAGATGCGCAGGCCCAGCGACCATGGCCCACGGGCCCAGCCACTCCGAGGCATGTGGGATCTTCCCAGACCGGGGCACAAACCCGTGTCCCTTGCATCGGCAGGCGGACTCTCAACCACTGCACCACCAGGGAAACCCTGTTGTAAGGTTTTTAATCACAGTCTCAATTTCAGTGATTGCGATTGGTCTGTTTATATTTTCTATTTCTTCCTGGTTCAATCTCAGAAGGTTGTGCTTTTCTAAGAATTTGTCCATTTTTTCCAGGTTGTCCATTTTAATGGCATAGAGTTGCTTGTAGTAATCTCTCATGATCCTTTGTATTTCGGCAGTGTCAGTTGTTACTTCTCCTTTTTCATTTCTAATTCTATTGATTTGAGTCTTCTCCCTTTTTTTTCTTGATAAGTCTGGCTAACGGTTTATCAATTTTGTTTATTTTCTCAAAGAACCAGCTTTTAGTTTTATTGATCTTTGCTATCATTTCCTTCAATTCTTTTTCATTTATTTCTGATCTGATCTTTATGATTTCTTTCCTTCTGCTAACTTTGGGGTTTTTTTGTTCTTCTTTCCCTAATTGCTATAGGTGTAAGGTTAGGTTTTTTATTTGAGATATTTCTTGTTTCTTGAGGTAGGATTGTATTGCTATAAACTTCCCTCTTAGAACTGCTTTTGCTGCATCCCATAGGTTTTGGGTCGTCGTGTTTTCATTGTCATTTGTTTCTAGGTATTTTTTGATTTCCTCTTTGATTCCTTCAGTGAGCACTTGGTTATTTAGCAGTGTATTGTTTAGCCTCCATGTGTTTGTATTTTTTACAGCATAGTGTTGTGGTCAGAAAAGATACTTGATACGATTTCAATTTACTTAAATTTACCAAGGCTTGATTTGTGACCAAGATATGATCTATCCTGCAGAATGTTCCATGAGCACTTGAGAAGAAAGTGTATTCTGTTGTTTTTGGATGGAATGTCCTATAAATATCAATTAAGTCCACCTTGTTTAATGTGTCATTTAAAGCTTGTGTTTCCTTATTTATTTTCATTTTGGATGATCTGTCCATTGGTGAAAGCGGGGTGTTAAAGGCCCCCACTATGACTGTGTTACTTTCGATTTCCCCTTTTATGGCTGTTGTCATTTGCCTTATGTATGTTGGGTGCATAAATATGTACAATTGTTATATCTTCTTCTTGGATTGATCCCTTGATCATTATGTAGTGTCCTTCTTTGTCTCTTGTAATAGTCTTTATTTATTTTATTTTTTTTTTTTTTTGCGGTACGCAGGACTCTCACTGTTGTGGCCTCTCCCGTTGCGGAGCATAGGCTTAGGACGTGCAGGCTCAGTGGCCATGGCTCACGGGCCCAGCCGCTCTGCAGCATGTGGGATGTTCCTGGACCGGGGCATGAACCCATGTCCCCTGCATCGGCAGGCGGACTCTCAACTGCTGCACCACCAGGGAGGCCCTATTTTAAAGTCTATATTGTCTGATATGAGAATTGCTAGTCCAGCTTTCTTTTGATTTCCACTTGCATGGAATATCTTTTTCCATCCCCTCACTTTCAATCTGTATGTGTCCCTAAGTCTGAAGTGGGCCTCTTGTAGACAGCATATATACGGGTCTTGTTTTTGTATCCATTCAGCCAGTCTATGTCTTTTGCTTGGAGCATTTAATCCATTTACATTTAAGGTAGTTATCAATATGTATGTTCCTATTGCCATTTTCTTAATTGTTTTGGGTTTGTTTTTGTAGGTCTTTTCCTTCTCTTGTGTTTCCTGCCTAGAAAAGTTCCTTTAGCATTTGTTATAAAGCTGGTTTGGTGGTGCCGAATTCTCTTAGCTTTTGCTTCTCTGTAAAGGTTTTAATTTCTCTGTCGAATCTGAATGAGATCCTTGCTGGGTAGAGTAATCTTGGTTGTAGGTTCTCCCCTTTCATCACTTTAAATATGTTGTGCCACTCCCTTCTAGCTTGCAGAGTTTCTGCTGAAAGATCAGCTGTTAACCTTATGGGGATTCCCTTGTATGTTATTTGTTGTTTTTCCCTTGCTGCTTTTAATATCTTTTCTTTGTATTTAATTTTTGATAGTTTGATTAATATGTGTCTTGGTGTGTTTCTCCTTGGATTTATCCTGTATGGGACTCTCTGCACTTCCTGGACTTGACTGTCTATTTCCTTTCCCAAATTAGGGAAGTTTTCAACTATAATCTCTTCCAATATTTTCTCAGTCCCTTTCTTTATCTCTTCTTCTTCTGGGACCCCTATAATTCGAATGTTGGTGCATTTAATGTTGTCCCAGAGGTCTCTGAGACTGTCCTCAATTCTTTTCATTCTTTTTTCTTTATTCTACTCTGTGGTAGTTATTTCTACTATTTTATCTTTCAGGTCACTTATCCGTTCTTCTGCCTCAGTTATTCTGGTATTGATTCCTTCTAGAGAATTTTTAATTGCATTTATTGTGTTGTTCATCATTGTTTGTTTGCTCTTTAGTTCTTCTAGGTCCTTGTGAAATGTTTCTTGTATTTTCTCCATTCTATTCCCAAGATTTTGGATCATCTTTACTATCATTACTCTGCATTCTTTTTCAGGTAGACTGCCTATTTCCTCTTCATTTGTTTTCATCTGGTGGGTTTTTTTACCTTTCTCCTTCATCTGCTGTGTATTTCTCTGTCTTCTCATTTTGCTTAACCTACTGTGTTTGGGATCTCCTTTTTGCAGGCTGCATGTTCATAGTTCCCATTGTTTTTGGTGTCTGACACCAGTGGCTAAGGTTGATTCAGTGGGTTGTGTATGCTTCCTGGTGGATGGGACTGGTACCTGTGTTCTGGTGGATGAGGCTGGATCTTATCTTTCTGGTGGGCAGGACCACATCCGGTCGTGTGTTTTGGGGTGTCTGTGACCTTATTATGATTTTAGGCAGCCTCTCTGTTAATGGGTGGGTTTGTGTTCCTGTCTTGCTAGTTGTTTGGCATAGGGTGTCCAGCACTGTAGCTTGCTGGTCATTGAGTGGAGCTGGGTCTTAGTGTTGAGATGAAGATCTCTGGGAGAGCTTTCACCATGTGATATTACATGGAGCTGGGAGATCTCTGGTGGACCAATGTCCTGAACTTGGCTCTCCCATATCAGAGGCACAGGCCTGACACCTGGCCAGAGCACCAAGACCCTGTCAGCCACATGGCATTAATTGCAGAGAGGTTGACTCTAGCTGAAGATATGAAGCGTAAATTCCCTTGAGACAGATGGGCTCTGGAGGGCTCTGGAGGGGGGAGCAGCAGTTCTTCTGTCAAAGTTCCATGACGGTAAGTGCAGAGTCAGGGAACTGTGAGTGAGCTGGTCTTGCTCCGGAGGCTGCTGGCTCACCAGGGTGGTGTGAGGCACCGGTCGGCCTGCAGCTTCAGTGGCTCCTGTGGCTCCTGCAGGATCCTTACCGGGCCAAGTGCTTAGTTAGCCCTGTGCCAAAGGACACCATGTTCTCCTGCAAGATATTCTCGTCACGAAAGGTGAGGCCCCATCAGAGCAGGAGGAGCTGCAGACCAGGCTTCAGTAGGAATTCGCTGCGCAGGAGCCGAGGGGACCAGCATGCCCTCAGGCCCGTCTGCAACCTCAGGTTGGGGAGCAGTACACATGAAAGCTGGAGCAGTCCCTCTAGCCTGAAATTCCTGCTTGGGTGCAGCCTTTCAGCAGCAGCCTACTCTTCCTTTTCAATCTCTTCTTGCCCTTGCATTTTTACTTGTTATCAGTTCAGCAGACATGTGCTGGGCAGTAGGGTAAGAGTATGGGTTTTAGTCATAACTCTTTCATTTTTAAAAAAAAATTATTTTATTTTTGGCTGCATTGGGTCTTCGTTGCTGCGTGTGGGCTTTCTCTAGTTGCGGTGAATGGGGGCTACTCTTCGTTGTGGTGCGCGGGCTTCTCATTGCGGCGGCTTCTCTTGTTGTGGAGTATGGGCTCTAGGCGCGCTGGCTTCAGTAGTTGTGGCACATGGGCTCAGTAGTTGTGGTGCATGGGCTTAGTTGCTCCACGACATGTGGGATCTTCCTGGACCAGGGATTGAACCCTTGTCCCCTGCATTGGCAGATGGATTCTTAACCACTGTGCCACCAGGGAAGTCCCTCATTTCTGAATGAAGTAATGCAACTCAAACTAATTTTTAAGCAAAAGGAGGATCTGTTGACACATAACTGGGGGAAGATGGGATGTATCTAACTTTAAGGTTGACTGGATCTAAATACTAAAATGATGTCATTTCTCTCTCTCTCTCTCCTTGCTTCTGTCTTTTTTTCTATCTCTTTCTCTCTCTCTCCTCCCCCTGCTTCCATTTCTTTAAACCTCAGGAAAGACTCTGATTGGCCCAACTTGGGTCATGTGTGTGCGCCTTGGGCACTCACTGAGGTCAGAGAGAGCGCTACGATTGGTTAGGCCTGAGTCACATGACTACCCATGGACAGAAGGGCCCTGTCCTGTGCTGGTGCCGCACCAACATCTTGGAGTTGACACAGGGAAAGAGCAGGTCTGTAGAAGACTCTCCCAGTGGGAAGGGGTGTGAGTGTTGCTGAAAGAGATGGGGAAGGAACACTGGACAGATGTTCAGTACATTTCCTGGCCAGGAGGAGCATAACACAAAGAGGAGACTGAACAACTAACCCATATGTGGTTAGATCTAGAACTACATCCCGTTGATGCAGGAGTTCAGCGCAGCAGGGCTTCCAGAGAGCCAGTTGGGATATGTGTGTCTTCCTTAAATCCAGCCTCTCTGTCACCCAAGATGTACCTTTATTTGGTCTGGTGAAACTTCAACTGGGACTGGAAGAAATGGGGAAGGGGCACATTCTGAGAGGAGAAACTGTGTGGACCCAGGGAGTGCTCACCAATCAGCAAGCAGACCAGAGTGGGCAGAGGAAGAGACTGGGTAAGGAGTTGGGAGATCCTTTGGAGAGATGGACCTGATCCCAAGGTTTGTGACCCAAACTCAGCCATGGGAGGCAAGTCCAAGGTAAAAGACTTCGAATGTATTTTGTTTCACTTTACATCAGTTTTTTTTTTTTTTTTTTTTTTTTTTTTTTTTTTGCGGTACATGGGCCTCTCACTGTTGTGGCCTCTCCCGCTGCGGAGCACAGGCTCCGGACGTGCAGGCTCAGCGGCCATGGCTCACGGGCCCAGCCGCTCTGCGGCATGTGGGATCTTCCCGGACCAGGGCACGAACCCGCGTCCCCTGCATCGGCAGGCGGACTCTCAACCACTGCGCCACCAGGGAAGCCCTTTACATCAGTTTTATACAACATTTTACTCATCTTGGTAAATCCCAAACACTTTTTGATTTCCCATCATACAAGCAAATAGCGTAATTCTTTGGCAGTTATTCAGGGTCTTTCCAAGTGGATAATCACTTCTGTTTTTTTATGACTGGGTTTGAATCAGTGTGACTTGGTTGCTTTTCAAAGTTGGTTGTTGAAAACTGATGGTTTCTTCTTTTGTTACACGTTATAGCCTCCTCGTTGGATTTCTACTATGTAACACCCTGACATTTTATATATACACTCTCACTTCTGCATCTTGTGCCTTCCTCTGATTTATCCATTTGGCCAACTCCTACTCATCCTTCAAAATACAGATCAAGGGGCTTCCCTGGTGGTGCAGTAGTTGGGAGTCTGCCTGCCGATGCAGGGGACACGGGTTCGTGCCCCGGTCCGGGAAGATCCCACATGCCGCGGAGCGGCTGGGCCCGTGGGCCATGGCCGCTGAGCCTGCGTGTCTGGAGCCTGTGCTCTGCAATGGGAGAGGCCACAACAGTGAGAGGCCCGCGTACCGCAAAAAAACCCAAAAAACCGAATATATATATATATATATATATATATCAAGTTTCCTTGAGGAGGGAGGCTATACATAACTTATCTCTCACCTGGCAATTGGCACAGGTACAAATGAACTCATGCATGAGTGAGAGGATTCATATCTATCCAGTCTAAGGATGGCACAAAAGTTTTGTGTCACTTACGAGCACATTTGAATGCAAGTATCAGACAAATGCAATGAGTGGTGGATTAAACGAATAGATATTTTTCTCACATGTCAAGACGTTTGAAAACTTTCAGCTGTGGCACTGGTTCAGGGGCTCAAAGAAGCTATTAAGGATGTAGTCTCAAGATCAGCAGTGCACACAAGGTAAGAACAAGGGAGGAAGAAGACAGGCACCAGCTATGCAAGAGCCTTCTGTGTGCATCTCATTAGCCGCTCCTGGCTGCAAGGGCAATTGAGTTTCTGACCTGGGACTGGGGTATGTCAGTGCCTGGGCAATATCTTGGTTCTGTTAGTGAGGAAGAATGAGGGAATGGATACTAGCTAGGCAACCAGGGGCACCCACCCAGTGTGTCATCTCATGTTCCAAGGTTAATAGATTCAAGGTGAGGCTCTGTGTTCAGTTTTGTGAAGGCCGTCCAAGCCCAGAGCCAAAGGCGCTTCAGTTGATTATTAATGTTTGCCATGAGTGGGGCATATAGCATCCTTGGTGTGTATTTGTCATGTTTGGTCCAGCCCATAGATTGATGTGTGCGCTGGACCATCTGTTCCCTCCCCCCCACCCTTCCCCCACCTGCTCTGTGGGCTGAGAGGCAGACTCTGATGGACTGGACCAACAGATTCCCTTACCCTCTGACTTCTGGTTGGGTTTGGCCATTGGGAGGAAGTGGCAGGAGGGCAGAGGATAGGAGGAGAATGATGTCAGGGTATTTGTTCCCCAGATTCTCCCCCTGCCGGGTCACCATGGTTTATTGAAGGCATGTATCCTTTACAGGTTCCAGTAACTGCTCCATCCCTTACCTCTTCGGGCCAAGATCTCTACATCCCCCCTTGTTGGCTTCCCCAAGCCCTGCCCACACCGTGTGGACATCCATTTAATGCACTTCCCTTAAATTTCCCAGTTTAAGTGTTCTGTCTCTTTTTCTCAAGGATCCAGACTGAGGCAGTCTGTAATGCTTTGGGGGCTGGTTCTGGGAGAGGGTATGCGAGTTACTGATGGAGACCTTTGTCATCTCCCTTCCTCAAAGTCCAGGGCAAAGCGCCTCCTACACTCTACAGGATACCCGACTTGCAACATGTCATGGGATGTACTTGGATGTCTTTTTTATTCATTCTTATTGATCAAGCGCCCAGGGGTAACTATGGTGCCTCTACTGTGGTTTGTAAGTACATCCAGCTGTTAGGCGCTCCAGATGGGAGCTTTCAGGAATCAGTAGGAGGGAACTGACGTCTCTCCCGGTTCTCTCCAGCTTGTATTGTGGCAGGCCAGTGAGAGCTGTCATTTCCGCATGCTGTTGGCTAGAAGTAGCTGTGCACCAGGTGGTCTGGAAGGACAAGGGCACCCGCACCTGGGGTACCATGTGATCTCCGTCCTGTTGCTGCCTCTGCCTTCCTGCTCCCCAAGGCCTTGGAGTCTACACTCTGAAAACAGGCTCTGTGGTGTATCACATCTCGCCCCCAGCCCTCAGTGTGCTGGAAGAGGCTGGCGAGGAGCCCTTCAAAGCCTTCAGAGCAGAGTTTCTTAAACTTGAATGAACAGTTGAGTCACCTGGGGATGGTGTGAAATTGCAGATTATGATTCAACAGGTCTGGGGTAGGGGCTGGAGATTCTGCATTTCTAACAAGCACCCTGGTGATGCTGCCACTTCTGATCCAGGGAACACACTTGAGTAGCAAGGACTTAGAGATGGACATCCAGTATAGTAGCCACCAGCTATATGGGGCTGTTTACACTTACTGTCTTTGCTTTGTTTTTTATCTCATAATCTCATCAAACCATCCGAATGCTGAGTTTCTAGCAACAGAAACCCAATTCAAAAGGTTTTTAGCTTAAGTCAAAAAGAGAAATCTGTTGGTTTTTATGAAACTGGAAAGATAGGGAGCTGGCCTCAGGAATGGCAGGGTCCAGGGACTCAAATGATGTCACCACTGTCATCACCACCACCATCATCACTGCCACCATCATCTTTCTTCTTCCGTTGCTCCTCTGCCTGTTTTCTTGAGTTTTCGGCCTCATTCTTGCTACCTGCAGACTGGCTTCCTCTCTCGGGCAGGAGGTTTGGATGCTGGTGGCTCCAGGCTAAGATTGTCATCTCAATGGAAAAAGGGAGCTCTCTCCCAGCATCTGTGAGCGCCTGCATCACACTGCACCCAGCTTGGTGAACAGGGGGCTGGAGCGCCAGGCTTGTCCTGTGGGAGGGAAGCGGGTCACCGTGATGGGCAGCCCCTCAGAATCAGATGAACAGAAGGGGAGACAAGTGAACCCTAAAGGAAGAGATGTAGTGCAAAGAGGTACGGGGCAGACAAAACCAGCAGGTGTTCACGCCACTCCACGGCTCTCTTCCACCTCACCTGTCCGTGTATTCCCCTTAAGAACCCCGCTCCTAGTTTCTGCCACCCTTTGATCATTCCCAGGGGGGGAGATGTAGCTTGTCATATTTTGCTGGGTGCTTAAAAGAGCACAGCTGTTTTCCCTGTGTATTTTCATTGCAACCAATTAGCAAAGCTTTCTCTTTGGTGCAGAAATTAAAAATAAAAAGACAAAAGTTCTGGCAAGGTTTTCCCTTTGGTTTCTTCAGGCATTTAATAGCATCTCCTGCTGCCTTGCTGGAAGAATTTACTTAAATTGCTTGAGAGTGGCAAGCGGAACGGCAAGGGTGGTAACTAGCAGGAGGGGAAGGCAGCTGCCTGCCAGGGAGAAGCTGGAGGGGGCTGGGATGGGCTGACGTTCATTGATGGTCTGGAAGGACAGGACAGCATGAGGAGATGAGGTCTGCGGATGGTCCACGGCTCGGAGCGCAGACAGGAAAGGCAGCGTAGGCAGGAAGCGGGAGATGAGCCAGCTACAGCCACTTGGCACTTTTGTTTTTGTAATAAGAAAAGTGCAGGTTGGATTTTTGGGTTTTTTTGCAGCGGGGGAGGTGGATGGGGAGAGTTTGGAGGCTGAGGGGTGGATAAACTGCCCAAAAGTCTATAAGTCCCTGTGAAAATGAAACATCTAGACCAGAGATTCCCAATGTTGGGACCCCGAGCTGGCAGTACCAACCTCACCTGGGAGCAGTGGATGTTCTCTGGTCCACCCAGACCTACTCAATTAGAAACTCTAACCAGCCTTCCAGGTGATTCCGCTACCTGCTCAAGCTCGAAAGGCACTGGTCTAAACGAGGGTTGCCTTGAACAACGAGGGGCTTTTTAAACCTCACCGGGTCAGAGACACAGAAGCCGGCCTTCTCGGAGAAGTGGCAGTGTCCCAGTCACCAGCAACCCGGGACAGAAGTGACTTGCCTGAGGTCCCCCGAGAGCAAGCGGTGGCCTGCAGGCAGGTCTCATTCCCACGCCTGTGCTCTTCTCTGCAGCATTTTATGAGTCTATGTGTGAAGACCCCGGAGAAGCGTGGGCCTATCACTCACTTCTTTTCTATGTCACAGAGATGTGATGAAGGTTCCCACGTCGACACTTACCCCCTGTTTTTACAGTCCCACCGGCGCTGTCAGGCCTCACCAGGACAGAAGATGGGAAGTGTGGTCATAACGGATTTGAAACAGATGGGTGAGTTGGAAGCCTCAGGCTGTGCCCTGGGAGCCAGACAGCAATGAAGAGCCAGGAGCAGAGGAAAAGGTTATAAAAATGTGTAGTCTTTGCTTTATTGAGTTACAACAAATGAGCAACAAGTTAGAAAAATTGTTTTTTTTTTTCCAAACTCCCTAACCTTTTATTTGTGCAGTGTACTCAAATGAGGGGCAGTGTGGGCAGGGGAAGGGACTGCAAACACAGCTCATACTGCAACGTTTACACCAGATACGTCTCCTGGTGTTTCTTCTTTAGAAGTTAGGACTAACTGAGGGAAAAAAAAAGTGCACTCAGGAAACTAAAATTGGCCCAAAACAAACACACAAACAAACAAAAAAAGCAATTCGTGGTGAAGCTTCAAGCTGAACTCTTGTCCAATACCACACTGAGAAGAGGCAGCTAGGAACGGAGACGAAAACCAAAGCTGTTCATCTTTGTACCATCTAGACACGAAGATCTCTTTTTCTTTTAATTTCACAAAAGTAATGATGATGCTAACGCATCCGGGAGAGCCCTTTCTGCTGGTCACTAAACAGGGGCTCAGAGGGTAGCTGTCCGCCACCCAGTTCTCGGGGTGCTGGCTCGGCCCAAGGTCTGAGCCCAGGCCATCAAAAAAACCAGACCGGCCTGGTGGCAGTTCAGAAGGCCTTGTGTGTGGTTAAACAGGGACCCCCAGAGGAGGCTGGGGAAGAAATAGAAATGGATTCGATTTGGAAGATCTGTCATCTGTAAAACCCTCTCCAAGTTAAGACAGATGCCTGAATCCCAGCCCTTTCCCCTGAAGAAATCTCCCAAATTTCAAACTACCTTGAAAAATGAACTCTCCCTACCTAAAATCCAGTAGATATAATGGCACTAATGCTAACATCCCCCCTCCCCCAAATTAATAAAATAAAAAAAAAAAAGAAAGGAAAAAAGAGAAAAGCACGTGTGATCAGCCCTCCCTCCTGGAAAAATACCTTACAGTGGTAGTGCTGGAAAAGGAAGTTGCCCTTGGTTAAAAAGGTAACAAAATTTTCCCACATTGTACAAATCGGTTCCAGTATAGCAAGAGGCGGGGGCCTGGGCACAGGAACCAACTATTTACAAGGACCCATGGAAAACGCAGTGGTAGGACTTTGGCACTATGAACAATTCCCACCAGGCCTCAGGGAGGTGTGTACGAGTGAAGGCGTTGCACTTGGAGTCTCTGGCCAGGGTGGCCCACAGCCAGGGACAGAAGTTCTCTTCTCTCTTTGAAGACAGAGTGTCCCCTTCATCAGCACAGCAGTTCTGGTGGACTTCCCTAGAAGGACAACACAAAACCAGAGATGTCAGGGAGGTGACCATCATTCCTTGGGTGCAAGGCATTGGGGGTGGCCTCTCCTTGGCTCTCCTGTGGAGACACTTCCAAAGCCATCCTGGGGCCTGGAGGAGAGATAAACGCCCTGTCTTAAAGAAACAAGTGTGTTTCCTGACCACAGTCTAACATTATGGGAAGTGCCTTCAGAATAAGGCCTTTGAAAACAGGATGACTTTCTGGGCAAGTGAAGGAGGTGATTCATTTCCTCATTACAAGACCCTTTTCTTATTCCTGGAGAGGCAGCCAGTCACAATGGTTCCTAAAAGGCCCCAGAATCAGACACACCTGGATTTGGGTCGGGAGTTCTCTCTGTACTGGCCATGGGGCCATACACACGTCAAAATCTCTCTAGGGCTTAGTTTTTGCTTCTGTAAAACAGGGATGATAGTAGCATCCACAAAGTAGTTGTGATAAGAAGTTGATAGATGCACCAGCATATAAAATAGTGCCAGGCGGGTGGTAAATATTACACGTGCTTTTGTTGTATTTGTTAGATGGAACCCTTTCCAAATAGGATATAAAATAATCATAATAAGATGAGAAATTTTAAGTGTATTTTTTAATTTAATGTTTCTATCAACCCTCAGGTGTAGATAAAATTGTTATTCCCATTTTACAGGTGAGGAAACTGGGCACAGAGAAGCTAAAAACCTTGCCCAAGATCACACAGCTAGAAAATGGCAGAGCCAAAATTCCAACCCAGGCAATTTCCAGAGCCTGTGCCCTTAAACAGTGTTTACTGAGTCAGTATGGAGACGTGTTTAATTCTTATGTACTTTGAAGTAATGAAAATAGTCCAAGGACCTTCTTATGGGTTAAATTGTGTCCTCGCAACCCCCAAAGATATGTTGAAATCCTAACCCTTAGTACCTCAGAACGTAACCGTATTTGGGAATTCCTTTACAGAGGCGATCAATGTTAAAGTGAGGTCATTAGGGTGGGACCTAATCCCATAGGGCTGGTGTCCTTATAAAAAGGGGAAATTTGGACACGGAGACAGACACAGGGAGAACATCATGGGGAGACGGAGGCAGAAATTGGGGTGTTGCATCTATAAGGCAAGGATTGCCAGCAACCCGCCAGAAGCTAGCAGAGAAGCAAGGAACACACGTTCCCATGCAGCCCTCAGAAGGAAGCAACCCTGCCAGCACCAGACTTCCAGTCTCCAGACCGTGGGAGAATAAATTCCTGTCGGTTAAGCCACCCCGTTTGTGGTACTTGATGGCAGCCTCAGGAAACTAAGGCCGACCTCCATTTCCTCTGTGGGTTCCTGGGATCCAAGGATCCTGAGCTCGAATCCAAGGGGAGGGCTCCGGGCTGTAAAGGACGTAGTCAGGATTCCATGACAGGCTGGAAGGTGGTCAAATCTGTAGCTTCCTGAAGACACTGGCTTTTTCTTTGCCTCCCTCCTGGTAAGGCTGCGTTACTGCTCAGTCACTTCTCTAAGTAGCCGAGAAGGCCCTGAGAAGTTCTGGTGTTTTTCTTGTGCAGAGGACCAAGAACAAGAATACCAGACTTCTTAGCCGAAGGCAGCAGCAGATTATCTATATTGTTCGTCATTCTTAACGTCTGGGTGTCAAATGTACCCACATTCCCTAAATGCTCCCGACAATAAGACTGAATATTGGAGTTAAGGAAACAGCTTGCAAAAGAAACGTCTGTGGATGAAACCAGATTCCAGGGTGTCCTTGGGATCTGGTACCACTCAAAAGTGATCCAGCAAATGTCACCGGATCGTAAGAGCTACAGGGATCCTTATAGGTAATGCTGCCAACATCACTCATTTCACGAGGAAAGAAAAAAGGAAGCTCGGGGGAGGAAAAGCGATTGCCCCGGGTCACATGACTGCTCAGCGGCAGAGTCAAAAGCAATAACGATCATGGTTGTGACAACAGTGAGAGCAGCTTAAATATATCTCATGCTTATTATGTGCCAGGCCCAAGGCGAAGTGATATGGCTCATCTCATTTGGTAACCTGGTAACCCGGGAGGTAGGCCCATCTGCAGTGAAGAGATGGGGGTTTAGCGAGATTAAATGGTGTCAGGCAAGTAGTAAGTGGTGGAACCTGGATTCTACTGCGGTCAATCCAACTTTCACTGCTTCTCGCCACACCTGACCCTCCTTGCCCTACGTTCACAGCTGCTCGCTGCAGGGAGTCACGTGGCACAGGAGCGCGCAGGTCTGCTTCAAAGACAGGCTGGCGGTCCCGGGCAGCTGAAGAGGACTACGTGCCTTACCGCTGATCCCATGCAGAGCCACACGCACCCAGGATGTGCACATGGACCACAGCCGGCCTCCCGCTGTGCTCTCCGAACAGGATTTCCCGCAGCAAACTGGGTCTTTCACCGTCTTCGGAAAGGAGGCTGCCTGTGGGTGGATGTCCATGCGAACAGTTCTTAAGACTCCAGGAAAACAAGGCCAAAGGTGGGTAAAGAGCGATTTTTCCTTCTCCCAACCAGGCTGAGGAACGTCAGCTCAGCACAGGACTGTGGTCTCCGCCGTGGAGCAGGGAGGAAACAGCCATGGAGTCAGAGAAAGCTGGATCCAGGGTCAGCCACTTCGGAGCTGTGTGCCGAGGTCAGTTACCTAACCTCCCTGAGCCTCACTTCCACAATTCATCACCAGCCGGCTGCTGGGAGGGCAACAGGCAAGGTGTGCAAAGCATACATGTGCTCCAGAAATATTGCTTCCTTTTTTCCTTGAGGAAAGCCAGGTGCAAAATTACAGCCTTAGGGGTAAGTCAGCTCACCTGTGTGTGTGAGAATTTACACATTTCCTCTCTCTCCTCTCTCTCATGTACAGAAAACTGAACCCTGTCTCTTTAAGTGATTGGCAAAAATTTGCTTTTTATTTTTATTTGATTTCTTTTGTTTTCTGAATTTGAAGATGACTAGTTAATGAGATCAGTCAGGCTGCTTGAATTATCTTGCCTATTAATATTACACTCTTATAACGCATATCAAGTATAAATTATTAGAAGAAAAAGAAGTTGATTTTATCACGGTGATTTTTCTATAACAAATAATTTTTAAACAATCCGATTATTGATGAATTATAAAATATCTTAGCAACTATGCTGTCAGTTTATTTGAAAGTAATAAAAATATGTAAAAATTTGCTTTTTAGATAAACCTCAATATTAAGGTGGTTCTCCATCTGACAGTTTTTTAAAAATTGAAGTATAGTTGATTTACAGTATTGTGTTTCAGGTGTACAGCAAAGTGATTCAGTTATATATATATATATATAAATATTTTTTCAGATTATTTTCCATTATAGGTTATTACAAGATATTCAATATAGTTCCCTGTGCTATATAGTAAATCCTTCCTGCTTTTCTATTTCCTATTTAGTAGTGTGTATCTGTTAATCTCGTACTCCTAATTTATCCCTCTGCCCTCTCTTTCCCCTTTGGTAACCATAAGTTAGATTCCTCTGTCTGTGAGTCTGTTTCTGTTTTGTATATAGATTCATTTGTATCATTTTTAAGATTCCACATATAAGTGATATCATGTAATATTTGTCTTTCTCTGATTCATTAAGTATAATATTCTCTAGGTCCATCCGTGTTGCTGCAAATGGCAATATTTCATTCTTTTTTATGGCTGAGTAGCATTCTATTACATATATATATATATATATATATATATATGTTACATTTTCTTAAGCCAATAGTCTGTTGATGGGCACTTGGGTTGTTACCATGTCTTGGCTATTGTAAATAGCGCTGCTATGAACATTGGGGTGCATGTATCTTTTAGAATTTAGAGTATTCATCTTTTCCAGAGTGGGATTGCTGGAGCGTATGGTAGCTCTATTTTTAGATTTTTAAGGAATGTCTGTACTGTTTTCCATAGTATTTACATACAAATTTATATTGCCACCAACAGTGTAGGAGGGTTCCTTTTTCTCCACACCCGCTCCAGCATTTATTATTTGTAGACTTTTTGACGATGGCCATTCTGACAGGTGTGAGGTGATACCTCATTGTGCTTCTGATTTGCATTTTTCTAATAATTAGCGATGTTGAGCATCTTTTCATGTGCCTGTTGGCCATCTGCATGTCTTCTCTGGAGAAATGTCTATTTAGGTCTTCTGCCCATTTTTTTATTGGGTTGTTTGTTTTCTTGATACTGAGTTGTATGAGCTGTTTGTATGTTTTGGATATTAACTCCTTGTTGGTTGCATCATTTGCAAATATTTTTTCCCACTCAGGTTGTCTTTTGTTGATGGTTTCCTTTGCTGTGCAAGAGCTTTTAAGTTTGATTAAGTCCCATTTATTTATTTTTGCTTTTATTTCTATTGCCTTGGGAGACTGATCTAAGAAAATATTGCTACGATTTTTGTCCAAGAATGTTTTGCCTATATTCTCTTTTAGGAGTTTTATGGTGTCATGTCTTACATTTAGATCTTTAAACCATTTTGAATTTATTTTTGTGTATGGTAAGAACGTGTGTTCTAACTTCATTGATTTACATGAGGCTGTCCAGCATTCCCAGCACCACTTGCTGAAGAGACTCTTTTTTCTCCATTGCATATTCTTGCGTCCTTTGTTGAAGATTAATTGACCATAGGTGTGTGGGTTTACTTCTGTGCTCTTCTGTGCCATTGATCTATATGTCTGTTTCTGTGCCAATACCATCATGTTTTGATTACTATAGCTTTGTAGATGGTCTTATCTGGGAGGGTTATGCCTCCAGCTTTGTTTTTGTCCCCTCAGGATTGCTTTGGCAATTCTGGGTCTTTTGTGGTTCCCTGTAAATTTTAGGATTATTTGTTCTAGTTCTGTGAAAAACGTCATGAGTATTTTGATAGGGATTGCATTAAATCTGTAGATTGCTTTGGGTAGTATGGCCATTTTAACAATATTCTTCCAATCTAGGAGCATGGGATATCTTTCCATTTCTTTGAATCATCTTCAAGTTCTTTTATGACAATGTGTTTTTCCCTGTCTTATGGGGATGAACATGTATAATCCTCCAGCCATATGCATTAATAATGAAAAATAAATGCCGAACAAGGCCATTAAAAAAACAAAACAAAAAACCCCACAGAAAACATATTGCAAAGCCAAAGGGTGACCTGGAGAGGGGGAGACAAAGCCACTTCTTTTTGGCTTTTTCAGTGATTCCAGATGTCTGTGGATGGCTCTGGGCCCCAGTAGCACCCTTGGAACTGCTGGACTTCAATTCTCCTCTGACCTCTCCCAGGCTACGTAGCGGTGGGCAGGACTTGGGCTGTGGGAGCTGGTGGCACTCTCAAAGTGAGGCTGGGAAGATGCAGGACACCAAGGGCACACAGCCTGGCCCCATTGCCTTCCCCTTGGGCAGCAGGTCCCAGCTGCAGGTCGCTTCTACAGAAGACCCTGCTCCCAGACACCCTCAGTTCACCTTTTTAAACGTATGTCCACAGAGTTCACTGCTGACCCCCGCCCTGCACTGAGTCTGGCTCACTAAGGAAACTCAAATGTTCATTAGTGAATGAAAAACAAGAAGAGAGCACAGTGCTGTTAGAGGCGGCTGGTTACACAAGACTGATGAAACAGTTCACATTTCAGGTGTTTTTTTTTGTTTGTTTTAAAGAGTATTACAGTGATTTTGACTGTGTGGCCTCTTGCTAAGCCCCTGGGCTTCTACCTGGAATCCTACCACTTGGTCAGGGACATTCCGCATGATAGAGAACCAACTGCCCGATGGGTCACTTAATCCCAGAGCACTAGTTCTTAGCTTTGGGGGAAACTGCAAAGTCACTGGGCCCCTTTTCTTATGGCCACTGTTCGAACGTTTCCACCAAGTGGATGTCCTGCCTCTCCCTGAACACTGTCCAGGACAGGGAACCCACTGGCTCCCACAGCTGTCCCTTTCTATCTTGGTGACACCTTGGAATGTTAAAAAGTACTACCTAATTCTTCAGCAAAATCTGTTTCCCTATTACTTTACCTTTGGGGAAGCATGAAACAATTAGAATTCTTTTCCCATGTGCTGGCTTTCTGTTCCTATTTCTCTTTACTTTTCCCTGTAGGGATTTCCCTTAGGCCCTGTGGACTTGAGAGAGAATAACACCGCAGTCCATGAGATAGAAAAGCAAGCACTGTGATTGTAATTTATTCAGTCTTATCTCAGTCATATTTCTGAGTCCAACTTTCTTTTATTGGGAAGGGGCATGGTGTAATTTGAATTAGAACTGAGAAAGGAAAACATGGTGACACGGGGAAAGAATAGGTAATTTCTCAGTGGATGAGGAGAACTTCACACTGTCCTAGATCATGTCAACTCTGCACATCCGGCACTTCCTTGAAGTGTGAACTCAGACAAGTCATAGCCACGATAGTCACCTTTTAGGTTCCCTGAGGCACCAAGTTCCCTCCTGTCTCAGGGTCTTTGGGTATGTGGTTTCTTCTGCCTGGACTGTTTCTCTGCCCAGCCAACTCCTACTTAACCTTTTGCATTTCAATTCATCCACTGCTTGTTTAGAGAAACCTTGCCCAACCCGCTAAATCAGGTCAAATTGCCCTAATCTATATTCTCACAGTTCCATGCGCCTTTCTTTCAAAAAATCTTGTCACCTGGCAAAATTTCTTTTTTTTAAAGAAGCTTTTATTAATTAATTTATTTAATTAGGAAATTTAGGAGTTTATTAATTAATTTTTGCTGTGTTGGGTCTTCGTTTCTGTGCGAGGGCTTTCTCTAGTTGTGGCAAGTGGGGGCCACTCTTCATCGCGGTGCGCGGGCCTGTCACTATCGCGGCCTCTCTTGTTGCAGAGCACAGGCTCCAGACGTGCAGGTTCAGTAGTTGTGGCTCACGGGCCTAGTTGCTCCGCGGCGTGTGGGATCTTCCCGGACCGGGGCTCGAACCCGTGTCCCCTGCATTGGCAGGCAGATTCTCAACAACTGCGCCACCAGGGAAGCCCAACATTTCCTTTTTGTTTGATGGAAGATTATTTGGTCAAAGACTATGGGCTCCATGAGGGCAGGGACATGCTGGGCACTGCTGCTGCCTTCCAGAGCCTGGCACACTGCAGGCTTTCCACAAATACTGATGGATGAATGAGCCAAGGCACTTACTATGAGCATCTCTGGACTGGTTGCTCCTACTCCTTGGGGCTAGCATCCTTCCTCTGAAAAATGAGGGGCTTCGATTTCATTACGTTCCTAAGTCACTACAAGCTGCCTAAAGCACAATGGAAATTCCTAGTGTGAGAAACTCCAGAATTAGGTAAAAGGAAGTCATAGCAGTTAACCCTCCATGAGGTACCAGGGCAGCGAGGCTAAGGTACAGTCCCTGAGAAGTATCACCCAGTAAATAGCTAGTGATCGATTCTCCAACAGACCTTTCCCTCAAGCTGCCCACGCACAGGGAAAGCAGTTTGTCCCCAGTTCCTCTCCCCTGATGGCTGTCATCTGATGGGACTAGTGAGTGATAGAAAAAAAAAAAATGAGGAGAAGCAAAGGACTGAGGTACCAGATCCTGGATAACTGGAAGCCAACTATCTTTGTTAATTCTCAGGTTGGTTCGATAAACTGCTGTTAAGCATCTGTTCTGAATCAGGCACTGGGGGATTCAGAGATTAATGGCCTATGATGCCTGCCTTTAAGGGTCTGATTGGGGAGAGACAGGGAAATAGTTAATTACGACATTTTCATTTATCCATCCATCCATTCACATATCTGTATTTGGACGGCTAATCTGAACAGATGATGGGGGTATACCTATCCTAGATCTTAAATTGTAGCCAGGATCCAATGTTGGCAGCCTTGAATATTTTAAGCAAGCTGAACTATGGAAAATATTTTTTTTCTGACATTTCACAGATTTCCCTCTTCCCCAAAGCCATCCCTAATTCTCAGGAGATGGAAATTGTCAGAAATCAGGAGGCAGCAAAGTAGTGAATAGTTGTGTATTAGTTCCCACTCCACATAGAATTAAGAAATGACCATGTCCTATTGGTCCAGCCTGGGCGGTGATGGCGGTGCCACTGTTGGCAAGGTGGTGGGCCACGGTGGTTGGGTCAGGCAGTGACCTGACGGATGAGAGGGGGCCTCCAGGCTCCACCAGCCGCTAGCTGAGGAACCCAGGGCAAGCATCTCTGAGCCTCCTTTTGGCCCTCTGTAAAATGGGGAACGAGCCGTACCTCTCTCAGAAGGTTGTCATGAAGTGTAAATGACTTAATAGATGTGCTGGGAAGAATGCTGAACACATGGCATATACAAGTAAATGGAAATTCTTCGTGGTAGCAGGGCCGGGCAATTTCGTTTGGCCAACCATCAAGGCATATGTCTGACATTCTCTGGCTCAAGTATTCTGACTCATTTTTAGGAAAGGAGGAGTTTATTTTTTGGCCTCTTACCAGGACAGATCTCTCAGTGGATGGCTCGATAATTGTTTGGACCCAGAGACTGAATCAAGATGCCCCAGTTCAAGGCTTGGGAAGGATTCCTTATCTTTGTGTCTAATCTCACGGCCAGGGTGAGCCTGGACATTCAAATACTGTCCTGAGCCTTTCCAAGCTTCAGCCAGAGGAATTGGTCGGGGTGGGTACGCTTCGCTCCCACAGAGGAAATCCCATCCTAGAATCAGCGCCCGGCTGCTTACCCAAGTTTTTTCTCACTCTCTCTCTCTCTCTCATATGTGCATCACATAACACCTTTCATGAAATCAAAACCATGCATCGTTCCCAGGATTATTATATGTGTGGCAACTGCAGGTTCCTAAATAAATATGTGTTTAAATAAAGACATCACTGAATATTTATGAATTTCAAGAGACCCATGTGTTTGGTTCATAAAAGCTGTGAAGTATTTGGAGAGGATTTTTTCCCCTCGAGGTTGGAAGCTTCCTTGAAGGGGTGCCTCTGTCGGGACTTGGGAGAACTTTTGGCTGCCGCCACCGGCACAGAGACGGCGGCCCCTTTCTCAATTCAGTGGCACCTGAAAAGTATCAGGAGGCCCATTAGGGATTTCGGATGTCACAGGTGTTGAGTAGATCTTAGCATGTTGTTTAGGAATGTTTTCTAGCACACACTTGTGGCGTTCGCCATAAATAAACATAAAAGAGCGGTTCCCGGGTGTTCCTGTTTTTTGGGGGGACTTGACTAGTTCCTGCATCTCTGAATTATTTGATGTTAATTCAAAAGTCAACTCTAAAAACCCTAGGTATCTGCCGCCACAGGAGCGGGTCAGGGGTGGGAGGTGCTATCAATCAGAAATGGGGAGTTTCTGTCAGAAATAAAGAGGCAGAAACGGCAGTAGGAAGAACGAAGGCTCCGGAGTGAAACCGAGGTGCTGCCTGGGAGAATGTGGATAAGTTCCTTGGTTTCTGAGTCTCAGTTTCTGGTTTTATAAAAATATAGAGAAGCTCACCTCTCAGGGCCGCTAGGAGAACTGAATGAGACCATCTGCGGCCACAGCGCCCAGCTCAGCCTCTGAACTCAGGAGGCCTGGCATCTTCCCTCCCCCCCTCCCTCCTCCCCCCCCCCTTCCTCCCTTCCTCCCTTCCTCCCTCCCTCCCCAAAGCTTCTCTTTATGGTTTCAGCATTTCTTCCCCCTTCTCCTTCTCTTGGGCCTCAGGTAGGGGTCAAGCACAGTGGCAACCAACTCAGAAGGGCGCTGTCAACTGTTGGTGTTGGTATAGTTTGGGAGAGAAAAGATGGGGACAGGTGGCCTTGGGGGCCTCTGGGGGGCTGCCATCCCTCCCACTCAGCGACGTGCATCCAGAGCTCACTCTGGACACAGGAACAATTAGCATCCTTATATCCAAATTGAGCAAACACAACTGGTTCAGAATAACTTTTGCCTGCTGTGGAAAGCCATCAGGTTTTCTTTTAGTTGGCCTCTTCTCAACTTTCTGGCTATGCCAAACCTCTTTTGGTTCCTCAGCTGCACCATTCCTTTTCTTGTCTCTGGACCCTTGCTTGGCTCTTCCTTCCACTTGAAACACTCTTTTCCTTGTCTGTGCACTTGGCTAGCTCCTGAGTCAGCTGTCCCTTCCTCCAGGAAGCCTTCCCTGACTTCCAGCCTGGGTGCTCCTCCTGCGTGCATGTCTCCATCATGCCACGGAGCACCCTGGCGAATAAAGGAAGAGCAATTTCCCTTCTTGTTGGTCTGACTGAGCTCTAGGTGAAGGAGGACTCTATCTTCTTCATCCTGTCCTCTCTAGTGCCTAGCACATTCGCCCACATACAGTAGGCGCTCAGGACGTATTTGTTGAATTGAATTGAACCCAACTGTCTACTGTGTGGTAGGTGGAAAAAGCAATCACGTAGACTTATGTTTATGCATCAGAACAATCTGGGATGGAAGATGGGGCAAACTAGGAGCTTTCAGGCAGAATCTGATTGGACAAACAAACAAAAAACTTGCTCCTTCATTTCAACAAGGGGGATATGGGCTGGTTTGGTAGGGTCCTTCTTTAAAATTGAATTTGTTACAAATTGCTTCTGTTTTATGTTTTGGTTTTTTGGCCAGTGAGGCATGTGGGATCTCAGCTCGCCGACCAGGGATCGAACCCGCACCCCCTGCATTGGAAGGCAAAGTCTTAACCACTGGACTGCCAGGGTAGTCCCTGGTATATTCTTATAAGAAGCAAGAAAATGGCTAGAGGAAGGATGAAACCGTTGTAGCCGGGTGGAGGTGGGTGGTTGGTGCGATGCGTAATGCCCTTTAACCCCTCCTATCACTAGCTTACCTTCCTCACCCGCAACCCATTGCCACTTCCTCCTGCAAAGTTGGAGGAGAAAGACTTGATGGCATTCTGTGATTGGCTGCTCATTAAATCGCTCTTTTAATAGCTGATGGAACCGGCTAAAATAAGGTTTCTAGAGGACTTTATTTATTTGCCAGGTGCCTCGTTTTATTACTGAATAAATGAATTAATGAGGGACATGGCTGGCCAAAGTTGTCCGAGTTCATAAATAAAAAGGTACGGTAGTTTCCAGGGCTCCCTTGGGGACCTTATCAATCATTCTAGAGGTTTTACCTTTCACCATGTTTAAAGATGACATGGTGGTGGCGCGGGGCTTCCATTGCCTTTTAAGTGACCCCTGGAGAAGCCAAGCCGGGCAGATTGTAAATTGTAAATCGTGCATCTCCCTCCTGGTTCTAAGCTGCCCTTGGAATACTTCGGCTTTGGCCAAGGTAGACCTTTCCCTCCTGTATCCCTCTCTCTACCATCTCCCCCCCCCCCCCGCCCCCTTTTCTAAACGTACCATCAAGAGAGCTGCCATGTTTCAGGCCCTGATTTGCACAGACCTCTGGTGAAGCACAAACACCAAGGGCTTGGGTGGCACGTCCTGTTTTGCGGATGACATGGCTATTAGTGACCATGGTAACCTCCCTCCCCAGGCTTTTGTGGCTCCACAGACCTAATTTACACCAGTCTCTTCCAGATTTGAAGGGGCTCTGGGGACCCCATCAGCACAGCAACAAGCGGGGTTACTTAATGAGACATACATGGGCGCACCTTCCTTTAGCCGCGGCGAGGTAAATACCAGGTACTTTCAAAACCTTTCAGGTTAAAGGAAACAATCCCAAATTTTTATTCAGTAAACGTAGACACTTATTCTTTAAAAAATCCAAAAAGAAAAAGACATATCCTTTCATGTTTGTCTCTTACACCAGTGAACACAAGACAGGCCTTGTGTTGTGTTACCTTGTTACTAGACTTTAGAACGGATGGACGCCCCAAAGGCCACAGGCAGTGATGCTGTCACCTATCAGCACTACCTTGCAAATAAAAACATAAAATCTAGCAACACCTATTCTTCTTCCTTTGTCTTAAAAGAGCTTGAAAGAAGAACCCATGATCTGTGTCCATATCTCTGTACCCAACACCTGTATCGACTCTGCCAATAGAAAGAAAGAAACCCAGCCTCCTGCCCTGGCCCCCCGGGGGGACAGGTGGCGTTACCTGTCTAGGCCTGGCTGGCCTCAGCAGGGACGCTGTCGGAGTCCGAGTCAGCCAGTTCCGCCGCACCTTCTGCTGCCGTCTGACTCCAGCTGTCCGACCTGTCTGAGACGGCGTCCTCCTCTCCGACCGTCACCTCCACCCAATCCACGATGCCCGATTCCTCATTCTCGTCGCTGCCCTGGCCGTCCCGACTGTTGCCCTCTGATCTGTCCGAGGTGGCCTCCGAGGGCTTTGCCAGCAAACCGTCTCTTGCTTGCTCGCCGCCTGCTTTCATCCTGGGGCCCAGCTTCTCCAAGTCCTCTTTGCAGAGCTTTTTGGGGTCCTTGTGATACTGCGGACCGCCCTCGCTCCCGTTCTTCGAGCTCTCGGCGATGACGGCTTTCGCTGCCCTCCTCGACGGGGCGTCGTAGCCATGATCATCCGCCACGTGCCGCTGCTGGTACCGCTCCAGCCACTTTAAGGTTCCAGTTTTTAGCAAGCATCTGTTCTCCTTGAACCAACGCACGATTTCAGTTCGGACCAGGCCGGTCTTTGCCGCCAGCTGGTCATACTCCTGGGGGGTTGGCCACTGGGTTCTTGCAAACGTGCTCCTCAGGAGATGAACCTGTTCTTGATTTTTTGTAATTGCTGGTGAAGGGCTGGGCAAAGAACCGGGCACCTGGGCGCTGGAGAACTGGTCGAGTCGAGACAGAGCACCATTGGGGGCCACCGAGTCTGGGCCTTTCTTGCTGGACCCCATGGAATCCAGGACGGCCTGTTCCATGCTATCCCGAAGCTTCCGCCTCTCCAAGAACCAGGAGTCGATCTCTCTCCTGCTCAGCTTGGTCTCCACTCTTAGCCTGTCCAGTTCTGCTTGGGTCGGGAAAGAGCTTTTCAGAAAGCTGTCTTCCAGGATTTTCACCTGACCTTGGCTTTTCTCTTTGAACTTCTGCGGGGCAAAGTCTGGGTACGCGTGGTGAGTGCGGCCGTGTCGGGAAGCCGCGATGGCCAGCTGGTCTTTGGCAAGGGATTCGCTGGTGATGTGGACGATGCCCCTTTGACACCGATACCGGTGGTCGCTGAACCACTTCTTGATCTCGCTCCTGGCGAGGCCGGTCACCTCGATGAGCCGGTAGACCTCAGCGTCGTCGGGGAACTGGCTCTGGAGGAAGCTCGCCTTGAGGTGTGCGATCTGCTCCTTCGTCTTCTTGCGGTCGCTGGCCGGGGTCAGCGAAGGGTTGGCCACCTTGGGCGGAGGCTCTGGCACTTGAGCGATGTGCGGGCGCTTGGGCTCGGGGGCAGCTTGGGGAGTCGCCAGAGGTCTCTTCTGGCCGTGGTTGGTCACTCCGGCCACGGCGAGCGTGATGGGGGAGCAAGAGACGGTCGTCGGCCCGCTGGTCACCTGAGTCAGCACGAGGCTGGTCTGGCCGAGGATCTGGCACGGAAGCGCTGTCTGGAGGATGGGCTGTGACATCTTGGTGGGGGCCAACTGGGCGGGCAGCACAGTGATCGTTGGGGGCACCGACTGGATGGTGCCATTAAACATCTTCTTCCGGGCCTCTTCCACCTCCTCCGGGGACCAGCTGATGCCATGCTTTAAGCGCTGGGTGGCAAACCAGATTCTGATGTGCTCTTCCGGGTGTTTGGAAGCAGCTGTGAGCCAGGACAGCTCAGCCTGCGTTGGGTAAGGGAACTTGTTGAAGGAGTTGATCATGGTGGCGTTGGTGTCCAGGGCAGAGTTGTATTTGGTAGTGTTCAGCGGCACGGGGACCTTGGGGACAAGGTTGATATTTGGTGGGAGCTGGACAGAAGGCATAACGTGTCCTAAGGTGTCCTGGAGGAGCTCCACGCCCCCGAGTCTTGAGAGGATCTCGGCCGCGTCTGTCACCAGGCGGGTGGTCCCTTCCACGTGGTTCTCGGGGGCGGCCTCCTCTGGCTTCTTGGGCACCTTCTTGGCATCGGCTTTCGGTTTCCCTGGCTTCATGATGGGGGTTTTACTCACCGAGATCCCGGGGTCATTGTCCGCGCTCCCGGGGCCGCTGGTGGTGAGGGACACGGTGTGGTTCGTGGCGTCGATGGACTGCTCCAGGACGGTCTGATTGTTGCGCTTGATGAGCTTCAGCTTGAAGTTGGTCTCCCCGGGGTGGAACTTGGAGTTGTGGTCAGACAAGGAGTCGTACTTTTTGGTTGTGAAGTTACATTCGGCACACACGTAGAGCGGGTTGAGAATCACGTTGGGGTGCTGCGTGTCAACGTGCTCCGTGAACTCGTTCAGGTTTTGCGTGGAGTAGGGGCAGTATTTGCATTCATAACCACCTTGGAGCTTTTTGGATTGATTTTCCCCTGTAGACTTCACCTCTATCACTTCATTTTCTTTGGAAGAGTTTTCAGGTTCTGCTGCCCAAGCGTCCTTGGCCATTTCGGGCTGTGGCGTGCCGATTCCTTTCTCTTTGGCCCTGTCTCCTTCCTCGGGCACGTCTTGTTCTACTACTTGTGATGTCCGAACCATGCACGGGGTTGTGGATTTTCGTTTGCTCGCCATGCTGTCTGTCTGTGTGCAATGGATTATTTGGGGGACGGGGGTGGGTAGGGAAGGGGCAGTGAAAGTTTTGGAACTACTAAGATAAAAGGCTTTTGGCTTTATGCCCCGCTCCAATGGCTTTGGCTTCACTTGAACGCTGAAGTCTGGTGCTTGAGTTTCCAGAATGATTTCAGTGCAGAAGATTGTAACTGTTCCAATGGCTAAACACAAGAGGCAGCATCATACCTGTGGGACAAGAACAAAGAGAGTGTCAGTGTTTCCTCACAGGGCAAAAGGAACTAGCATTTCTTTCTAAGTTGCTCCCATGATCCATCCCAACTGGCACCCAAAGCAAATACCCAGGTGCGCACAGATGGTGTGAGAGTGGGTACTCCTAAACGTGAAAGATCACATTTTTCTTCTCTTCCATTCTCTGGGAAGGGCAGTGGGGACGGGCCCAGAGCAAGCAAATGAGGATGCAGGTCACTCATTCATGTTTAGAGACCAAGGGATACAGAAAAGCAACAAGGGCACTGAGATCTTATGAAGTGGGGGGTAGGGTGCTGGAGGGCACCTTGCAGTGAAGTGCTGGCTGGGTTCGCAAGCCGCTTTTGTGGACGGTACATCAGAAGCAAGATGCTTGCCTGGGGCTGGCAAGTGGAATTTATATAGGAGTTAGAAGATGGATATGAATGTTTCGTTTATTAACATAAAGGTAAAACCACTATAGAAAATCCAGAAAAAGCATCAAAGTATAAAAAAGAAAAACATCGCCCCAAATATCGTAGTTCCTTCATGTCACTTGAACATTTCCCATTTTCACAAACTTTGAGCAAAAGCATGATTAAGAAATGGCTGCCTGACACTACATTGTAGGGATATACCATACATGATGTAATTAGCCATTGGACTTTTGTTGGACATTTATTCCTAATTTTTGGCTCTTCTGACAACATTGTAGTCAATACCCTTAGTCCTTATTCCTGAAGTGAAAGCACTGGGTCAAAGGAGGTCAACATTTTACATCTCTTGACTCATATGGCCAAGTTTTTGCATCATTTGGCCTTTTCACCGGCAGTGAATGACTGCCCGACTCACCACTTAGCTTACATGAAATATTACCATGAGAAAGCCTGGCCAATTAGATACGGGAAAAACTGCTTTAATATGCTTTGGTGCTTCTCTTGATTGCTAATAAGGGTGAACCGTTTTCAAAGATTCACTTGCCATTTGTATTCTTTTGTGAATTGTGGATTTATGCCATTTTAAAAAAACATACTTTATTATTATTTTTTTACATTAATTAATTAATTATTTATTTTGGCTGTGCTGGGTCTTAGTTGTGGCACGTGGGATCTTTAGTTGTGGCATGCGGACTTCTTAGTTGCAGCATGAATGCGGGATCTAGTTCCCCGACCAGGGATCGAACCCGGGCCCCCTACATTGGGAGCGCAGGGTCTTACCCACTGGATCACCAGGAAAGTCCCTATGTCATTTTTATATTGTGATGCCCAGTGGTTTTATTATTAATTTATGAGTTCTCTCTATATTAAAAACATTAGTACCTTTCTATATTTGTTGCAAAAATTTTCCAGTCTGTCCTTTACCTTTTAGTTTTGCATATGGTATTTTTTCATGTTTTACAGGTAGAAATTTTTTATTTTTAAATGGCAAATTTATGAGTCTTTTCCTCTTGTGGTTTCTTTCATTGTGATTTTACATTTAGAAGGTGATTCCCTGCTTTGATAGCTGAGACCTATTATTCTATGTTTTCTTAGAGTGTTTTGGCTTTATTTTTTTTGCGTTATGCGGGCCTCTCACTGTTGTGGCCTCTCCCATTGCGGAGCACAGGCTCCGGACGCGCAGGCTCAGTGGCCATGGCTCACGGGCCCAGCCGCTCCGCGGCATGTGGGCTCTTCCTGGACCAGGGCACGAACCCGTGTCCCCTGCATCAGCAGGCGGACTCTCAACCACTGCGCCACCAGGGAAGCGCTTGGCTTTATTTTTTACATATAACTTGTCTGGACTTGAACCGAACTGATCTTGAGGTAAGCTGTGAGATACAATTCTAACCATTTTTCTTGAAAGTTATCAATTATCTCAATAACATGTATAGTGTTATTTATTTCTCACTAATTTGTGAAGCCACCTTGGCCATACATTAAATTTTTCTATATACTAGGGTGTTTCTGGATTCTCTGTTCTCTACCTCTTATCTAGCTCTTGAGCCTTACTTACACTTATGCTTCACTTAAATTTTTTTTGTCGATTAGAGCATGTTTTAACATCTGGTAGAGTGAGTTTCTCTTTATCATTCTTCTTTTGCCAAATAAGTCTGGGTTATTCTGATCACCTATTAATGTAAATCAGTTCTCATGAATCAGAATCATCTGCAAAATAAAATTCTGTTAGAATGTTGATTGGAATTGCATTAAACAAATATTAATTTAGGAGTACAGGAACAATTTGCTTATTATAAGGTAGGGTATGTTAACAGAACCCCCACAGGGGAAGTGATGGGCTGGACCACGCTGAGTATCTAAATGCACGGGCTTCCATAGAGGATGGCCTTTCATTGTGTGTTTGGAAACAGGGGTAGCCGACGTGACATCCGGGGGAAAGGGGATGGAGGGGATAACATATCCTCTCCTGTCCCTCCCACTGGCCTAGGTTTGAGTTCCACTGAAGAGAGGGCTCAAGGAAGAATTAATGGACTTATTTTCAAGAGCAACCCTCTGGGACTTGGGGCCCCACTTATCTGCTTAGGGGGTCAGGTGACAAACCTGTGCAGGACTCGGGGGAGGGGCATCCCTCCCCTGTGAACCCAGAAATGGCCACTCTGAGGCATTTTCATGCTGGGCAATTTCTTTCTTTCTTTCTTTTTTTAAACACCTTTATTGGAGTATAATTGCTTTACAATTGTGTGTTAGTTTCTGCTTTATAACAAAGTGATGCTGGGCAATTTCATCAGCAGTGGGTGAGGGTCCCTCAGGGCACTGGTGAGGACAGGAGATGGGCACAGCAGAGCAGAGGGGAGCTGTGTCTTTTTGCTGACAACACCCAAATTGACATGGTTAGCTGAACATCAGACTCTTGATTTTCCCCCTCAAACATGGGTCCTGCCCACCCCCCCACCATGTCTACAGCTCTTCATCTCCATCTCTATGGCACACTCAGGCCAAAATCCTCTTTACCTCACCCCCAAATTAGTCCATCAGCGATCCTGTTGACTCTGTCTTCAAAATAAACCCAGTATCGGACCACTTCCATCTCCCGTCTGGAAGCCTCCCACAGGCCTCCTGCTTACTTCCTCTCTAGAGCAGCACAGGGATTTTCTTTCTGCTTCTTGATGGGCTTTATTTATGGTTTGAAATTCATTTTGGTACTGAAAAGCAATTAAATGTTATTTTTAATCTCTAAAGGTTTTTAAAAAATCGAAGTATAGTTGGTGTATAATATTATATAAATTACAGGTATACAATGTAGTGATTCACAGTTTTTAAAAGTTATACTCCAGGGGGCTTCCCTGGTGGTGCAGTGGTTGAGAGTCTGCCTGTCGATGCAGGAGACACGGGTTCGAGCCCTGGTCTGGGAAGATCCCACATGCCGTGGAGCGGCTGGGCCCGTGAGCCATGGCCACTGAGCCTGCGCATCCGGAGCCTGTGCTCCGGAACGGGAGAGGCCACAACAGTGAGAGGCCTGCGTACCGCACACACACACAAAAAACTTGTAAAAAAAAGTTATACTCCATTTATAGTACTACAAAATATTTGCTGTATTCCTCATGGCATACAGTATATCCTTGTAGCTTATTTTATGACTAACAGTTTGTACCTCTTAATCCTCTCCTCCTATCTTGCCCCTCCCCCTTCGCTCTCCCCACTGGTAACCACTGGTTTGTTCTCTGTGAGTCTGCTTCTTTTTCGTTATACTCACTAGTTTGTTGTACTTTTTAGATTCTACATATAAGTGATTTGTGTTTGTCTTTCTCTGTCTGGCTTACTTCACTGAGCATAATACCCTCCAAATCCATACATGGTGTTGCAAATGGTAAAATTTCATTAAGGCTGAGTAGTATTCCATTGTGTGTGTGTGTGTGTGTGTGTGCGTGTGTGTGTGTATCACATCTTCTTTATCTATTTATCTGTTGATGGACACATAGCTTGCTTCCATATCTTGGCTATTGTAAATAATGCTGCTATGAACACTGGGGTGCATGTATCTTTCCAAATTAGTACTTTTTTTTTTTTTTCTTTTTTTTACAAAATATACCCAGGAGTGGAATTGCTGGGTCCTATGGTAGTTCTATTTTTAGTTTTTGAGAAACATGCTTACTATTCTCCACAGTGGCTGCACCAATTTACATTCCCACCAGCAGTGCATGAGGGCTCCCTTTTCTTCATATCCCTGCCAACATTCGTTATTTGTATTCTTTTTGATGATAGTCATGCAGAGGGAGATTTTAAGGTAGGAATCAGTTCAGGACACTGTACTGCATGAAGCCCTCTCTTGGGTCCCATCAGAGTGAACTCCAACCCCGGCCCCTTCTGGTCCCTGCTCCCCTCCCCACTTGCCCCTATCACTCCGGCTGCTGGAACAGGTGTATCCCTTCCATCACAGGGCCTTTGCCAGGAAGTCCACCCCTAGAGCTCCTCGGTTTTCACGGCTCCATGTGAAAGTCACCCTTCCACAGAGAGGCCTTTCCTGACCAGCATTCCATGTAAAATACTGCCTCTCCCAGTTCCCCAGTCACTCTCTCCCTGCTTTGCTTTCTTCATAGCACTATATATATATATATATATATATATATATAGTCATTGAGATATAATTGATTTACAATGTTGTGTTAGTTTCAGGTGTACAGCAAAATTGTTCAGTTATACAGATCTATCTATCTATCTATCTATCTATCTATCTATCTATCTATATAGATAGATAGATAGATAGATAGATATAGGGTTTTTCCGTAAGATCTTACAGAAAAACCCAAACAAACTTTTTGGCCAACCCAATATATATATATATATTCCTTTTCAGATTCTTTTCTATTATAGGTTATTATAAGATATTGAGTATAGTTCCCAGCATAGCACTTTTTAATATTCAGAATTTACTTATATATTTTTGTGGTTAAGGGAAGAGGCAGGAGAGAGTATCTACCCATTTTCTCCTAACACAGCAGCCACTGGCCACACGTGCCGCTTTACATTTATGTTAATTAAACTTAAATAAAATCTAAGATCCCGTTTTCAGTTGCACCAGGCACATTTCGAGTGCTCAGTAGCTGCACGTGGCTGGTGGCTACTGTATTAAACAATGTGGGACATCGCTCTCATTGAGGGATGTTCTACCGGACGGCGCTGTTCTAGAATATAAACTCCACAAAGGCAGGAACTCTTCACTGTGATCTCCCCGGAACCTAGAGCAGTATTTGGTCCACAGTATGCTTTCCATAAAGACTGGCTGAACGGTAAATTAACTGCAGAGTGGCTACCCTGAGGGAACTGCTGCTGATGCAGACCAGTGATGTACGGGAACATCTCTCGTGGACGCTCAGTGATGTGGGTGCGTGCATGTGTATTGCGTGCATGTACATTGCACGTGTGTGTGCGCTTACACGAACATGCCTGCACTTGCATGTATGTGCACATGTTGCACGTGTTGTGTGTGCACGTGTGAATGTGTGTGAGTGTGCACGAGGGCTTCTATGAGCGGAGGAACTCGGTAAGGGAAAGGAGGTCCTACAGTTCTGTAGGGGTTACCGCTGACGTAGCAGAATGTGGCCAAATCTGTGCCGCCTATCCAAGAGGCCTGGGCCTTTGGATTATGATTTTTAAAAGAGAGGGAGCAGAAGACGACTTTTCTTTTGCAGAACAAAGAAATTGGGCAGGAATAGGTGCAGGGGAGAGCAGAGACTTTTTCACAGAAACTCCTTTATCTAGAACTATTTAAATCTGTTGACAAGTGAGGCCAAGAAATGAGCCAAATTTGTGGTGAAATATCCTAAAAGCTTTTTGATGTTCTACGAACTGTGGTTCAGAATAGACGGTATCTTCTAAAACGTATTTGGCAACCAGGGGTGAAAACCACAGCAGATTAAAAAGAAGGGAAGATGAAGGAAGGAAAGAGAGGGGTGGGGAGGGCTCAGAAAACAGTGAGCCTTTGAAGAATTCCTCTCCCAAGGTCCCCCCAGTGAAGCTGCAAGAACCACTGCCCTTGGAAGAATAATCCGAGCACAACAAGGGGGTGAGTGTCTGCAGAGCAGTGGAGACTTGGCGTCTGTCTTTCTGAAAGTCTGTGAGCCACCAGTGAGGGGACCAGCGCCACGAGGCCTGCTACTCGCTGGCGTGAAGGCTGCATATTTCTGGCCAAGTCTTCAGGTTCAGGTGTACACTTGCCCAAGTTAGCAAAAATAAAAAACAAATGAATGCATGAATAAAATGCACGTTAAAACTCTGACACAGTCCCTTCCGTGGCGGGTGGTGAGTATCCCAGCAGACCGGCTCCATGTCGCGGGCCTCGCCCTGGGCCAGTTTCCCGGCGGGTCTGAACTGCGTGCATGCACGTTCTGTACCGACCTGAAAACACTCCACTTCAAAGCAGCACCGAGTGGTCCCCAGGCTGCTCCAGCCACTGTGCTGAGGGCCCAGCGGTAGGTGGGGAGCCTCAGAGGCAATCCCTGCCCTTGGGGGGAGTGGCCCGAGCAGATTAGCACTAAACACCATTGTGTTTAAGATCCTGGTGCCCAGAAGGAGGGGAGAGGTGAGAAGTTTCCTTCCTCTATGGCTCTTCTCCATCACGCCTCTTTCTGTCTTGAATCCCACCCCTCACAGCACAACTAAGAGCATCACACGTACATGTTACACGGAGAAGGAACCCAAACACCAAGTACAGACTCTTGCCTCCTTTGCCTGTTTTTGCGATTGATTGGATTTTTTTTTAATATAAATTTATTTATTTATTTTTGGCTGCATTGGGTCTTCGTTGTTTTGTGCAGGCTTTCTCTAGTTGTGGCAAGAGGGGGCTACTCTTCGTTGCGGTGCGTGGGCTTCTCATCGCGGTGGCTTCTCTTGTTGCGGAGCACGGGCTCTAGGCACATGGGCTTCGGTAGTTGTGGCTCGTGGGCTGTAGAGCACAGGCTCAGTAGTTGTGGCGTACGGGCTCAGTAGTTGTGGCTTATGGGCTCCAGAGCGCAGGCTCAGTAGTTGTGGCGCACGGGCTTAGTTGCTCCGCGGCATGTGGGATCTTCCTGGACCAGGGCTTGAACCCGTGTCCCCTGCATTGGCAGGTGGATTCTTAACCACTGCACCACCAGGGAAGCCCCGATTGACTGGATTTTCCTTTTATCCGCTATGGTATTTATTATGTGCCACAAAGAAACCCCAACTAGTGAGAAATGACACCACCTTGGAATAGATAATATATAAGGAAAGTGACTAGCCTGTATAGACAACTATGAACAACTCATTCCTGGATGTCTGTGCAGGGCTCTCCCGTCACCACTTGGTGCTTCTTCAGTCATCATTCTTCCTGTTGTGAGTGGAATGCAATTCGATTAGAACCCTATTTACTGAATATGGGTTTGGGCCAGAACCCTGTGGATACGGGGCATACAAAGATGAAGAAATCATGGTTCTTGTCCTCAAGGAGTTCACAGCTGGTGTATTAGTCAGCTCGGGCCGCCATTACAAAGTGCACAGACTGGGCGGCTTAAACCTCAAAAATTTTTTTCTCACGGTTCTGGAGGCTAGAAGTCTGGGACCACGATGTCTGCAGGGTTCGTTTCTTCTGAAGCCTCCCCGCTTGGCTGCAGATGGACCCCTTCTCACCGTGTCCTCACATGGTCTCCCTTCCGTGCGTGCCTATCTCTAATCTCCTCTTCTTACGAGGACACCGGTCAGACTGGACTAGGGCCCACGCTGAGGGCTTCATTTAAGGTGACTTAATCCCCTCTTTAAAAACCTTATCTCCAAATATAGCCACATTCTGAGGGTTGGGATTCCAACGTATGAATTTGGGTGGGGACACAATTTAGCCCTTCACAGCTGGGCGGGGCAGGGCCATCTGAATACCCCCCGATGGCACACAGTGATCCCCACGTGCAGCCCTCAAATCCTGTCCGAGAGCCTACGAGTACCAGACACACTTGCAGGTGCTGAGGTTGCAGGAGTGAGCAGACAGGAACCTCTGCTCTTGTGGAGCTCACATTCACACGAATAGACAAGCAGAAGCCGACACTGATAAGCACAAAGGAGAAAAGTCAAGCAGAGAAGAGGATGGGGTGGGAAGTGAGGTGACCTATGATTATTTTATCTTATTGAAGTGTAGTTGATTTACGATGTTGTGTTACTTTCTACTGTACAGCAAAGTGATTCAGTTATGTGTGTGTGTGTGTGTGTGTGTGTATATATATATATATATATATATTCTTTTCCATTACGGTTTATCACAGGATACTGAATATAGTTCCCTGTGCTATGCAGTATGACCTTGTTGTTTATCCATTCTATATATAATAGTTTGCATCTGCTAACTCCAAACTCCCAATCCATCCCTCCCCCATGCCCCCTCCCCCTTGGCGACCATAAGTCTGTTCTCTACATCTGTGAGTCTGTTTCTGTTTCCTAGATAAGTTCATTTGTGTCGTATTTTAAATTCCACATATAAGCGATGTCATATGGCATTTGCCTTTCTCTTTCTGACTTATTTCACTTAGTATGATAATCTCTAGGTCCATCCATGTAGCTGATAATGGCATTGTTTCATTCTTTTTCATGGCTGAGTAGTATTCCGTTGTATATATGTACCACATCTTCTTTATCCATTCATCTGTCAATGGACATTTAGGTTGCTTCCATGTCTTGGCTATTGTGAATAATGCTGCAATGAATATTGAGGTGCATGTATCTTTTCAAATTATGGTTTTCTCCAGATATATGCCCAGGAGTGGGATTGCAGGATCATATGGCAACTCTACTTTTAGTTTTTTGAGGAACCTCCATACTGTTTTCCATAGTGGCTGCACCAACTTATATTCTCACCAACAGCGTAGGAGGGTTCCCTTTTCTCCACACCCTCTCCAGACTTTGTTATTTGTAGACATTTTGATGATGGCCATTCTGACTGATGTGAGGTGGTACCTCATTGTAGTTTTGATTTGCATTTCTCTAATAATTAGTGATGTTAAGTATCTTTTCATGTGCCTGTTGGCCATCTGTACGTCTTTTTTAGAGAAATGTCTATTTAGGTCTTCTGCCCTGCCCATTTTTCTTTTTTTTTTTAAATTTAATTTCATTTTTTAAATTATTTTTTTAAACATCTTTATTGGAGTTTAATTGCTTTACAATGGTGTGTTAGTTTCTGCTTTATAACAAAGTTATCAGCCATACATATACATATATCCTCATATTTCTGCCCATTTTTCAATTGGGTTGTATGTCTTCTCAATATTGAGTTGTATGAGCTGTTTGTATATTTTGGAAATTAAGCCCTTGTTGGTTGCATCATTTGCAAATATTTTCTCTCAGTCTTTAGGTTGTCTCTTTGTTTTGTTTATGGTTTCCTTTGCTGTGCAAAAGCTTATAAGTTTGATGAGGTCCCACTTGTTTATTTTTGTTTTTATTTCTATTGCCTTGGGAGACCGACCTAAGAAAACATTGGTAAGATTTATGTCAGGGCTTCCCTGGTGGCACAGTGGTTCAGAGTCCGCCTGCCAATGCAGGGGACATGGGTTTGTGCACCGGTCCGGGAAGATCCCACATGCCGTGGAGCAGCTGGGCCCATGGGCCATGGCCACTGAGCCTGAGCATCCGGAGCCTGTGCTCTGCAAAGGGAGAGGCCACAACAGTGAGAGGCCTGCGTATCGCAAAAAAAAAAAAAAAAAAAAAAAAAAAAAAAAAAAAAGATTTATGTCAGAAAATGTCTTGCCTATGTTCTCTTCTCAGAGTTTTATGTTGTCATGTCTTTTTTAAAAAAAACTTTTATATTTATTTATTTATTTGGCTGATCCAAGTCTTAGTTGCAGCATGTGGGATCTTTGTTGTGGCATGTCGGATCTTTCAGTTGTGGCACGCTGGATCTTCACTGCAGCATGCGGACTCTAAGTTGAGGCATGCGGGCTCTTGTGGCATGTGAACTCTTAGTTGCGGCATGTGGGATCTGGTTCCTTGACCAGGGATTGAACCCGGGCCTCCTGCATTGGGAGCATGGAGTCTTAACCACTGGACCACCAGGGAAGTCCCTGGCATGTCATTTTTTTTAAAAGTCTTTATTGAATATTGCTTCTGTTTTATGTTTTGGTGTTTTGGCAGCAAGGCATGTGGGATCTTAGCTCCCCAACCAGGGGTTGAACCTGCACCCCCTGCATTGGAAGGCGAAGTCTTAACCACTGGACCACCAGGGAAGTCCCTGTCATATCTTATATTTAAGTCTTTAAGCCATTTTGAGTTTATTTTTGTGTATGGTATGAGGGTGTGTTCTAACTTCATTGATTTATATGAGGCTGTCCAAATTTCCCAACACCGCTTGCTGAAGAGATGGTTTTTTCTTCATTCTATATTCTTGCCTCCTTTGTCAAAGATTAATTGAACATAGGTATGTGGGCTTACTTCTGGGCTTTCTATTCTGTTCCATTGATCCCTATGTCTGTTTTAGTGCCAATACCATGCTGTTTTGATTACTGTAGCTTTGTAGTATAGTATGAAGTCTGGGAGAGTTATGCCTCCTGCTTTGTTCTTTCTCCTCAGGATTGCTTTGGCAATTCTGGGTCTTTTGTGGTTCCATATAAATTTTAGGATTATTTGTTCTAGTGCTGTGCAAAATGCCACAGGTAATTTGATAGGGAGCGTATTAAATCTGTAGATTGCTTTGGGTAGTATGGGGCGGCCTGTGATCTTAAGCAGAGAGGTCAGGGACTCCTTCTGTGAGAAAGCCTCACTGGAGCATTCAGACATTGCAGAGACAAGGAGGAGAAAGAGTTTATGAAACACAGAGGAGGCCGAACTTAATTGTGTAGGACAGGCGGGAAAAGGATGCTAAAGGCTTCACAGGGGAGGTAACTTTCTTCTTAAAAGAAAACAGTCTTGACTATGATTAATTGAAATTTTCCCTACTTTGTTGATGAACCCTCATAACAACCCTGCAAAGCAGTGGTCATTAGCCTCAATTGATGGAAGAGAGAACCCAGGCCAGGGAGGATAATTGCCTTGCCCAAGGTCACATGACTAGTTCATGGCAGAGGTGGGATTTAAACAAAGTCCACTCAAGCTGCAGCCGTTCTCTCTGCACACTGCACAGCCTCCCTGGGTAAACAGGGCTCCAAAGGCGGAGTTGGATCCTGCCGAGAGAATGAGAGTGATTCCAAGTAGAGGAACAGAGTACTGCCAGGCAGAGGACACAGCAACAGCAAGGAAATGTCAGAGGAATGACAAGGACTGAGGCTAAAGGGCAGGCGTGAAGGCAGCCCAGAAGTGGCTGACAAGTCAGGTTGGGCTAGATTGTGAAGGGCCATGCTTAGGAGGTAGGATTTCATTCTGCTGGTGAAGGAGTTGCAAGGCCTTTTAGGCAGGATCATGGAAGCAGCAGGGTCTGGGAGATAAGTTTGGGGCGGGGTGGGGATGGCAGGAAAAGAAGGCACAGTAATGAAGGTAATCCCCAAGCCAAACAGATGAATAATCATCTTTAACCTCAAGTTCAATAGTCAGGGCCCAGGCTGCTAAGAGACATCCCTCTCTCCAGTCTTTAGGTTTGCTCTTTAAGCAGATGTTGAGGGCTCTTCACTTTGTATTTGGAACTATCTCCCATTCAGTTTGGACTTCCCTCTCCACCAGGGAGTGGCTGGATAATTTGGGTTTAAATGTGGCAAAAGGGATTCTCCCTTAATCATTTTCCCGGTAACAATGATGGCGAACATTCACTGAAAGCTTAGTATGTGCCGAGTGCTAAGTGTTTCATTTCTCAAAAACCCTATGTAGACACTGAAGCTCAGAGAGGTTAAGGAGCGTGGCCATGGTCACACAGCCTGGAGCAGTAGAGTTGGGATACAGATCTTTAAGTGTAGGCAAATCACCCGGTGATCTTGTTAAAATACAGATTTGGATTCAGTAAGTCTGGGGTGGGACTGACATTCTGCATTTCTAACAAACTCCTAGGTAAGAATGACACTGCATGGGTGGAAGGTTCTCCAGGTGAGCACTTTCACGCTGTCATCCCCTTGGTCTCCCTCCTCCCCACTCTGCTCATTTCCAGACACAGGGCAC
Source organism: Lagenorhynchus albirostris (assembly GCF_949774975.1). Lineage (NCBI taxonomy): Eukaryota > Metazoa > Chordata > Mammalia > Artiodactyla > Delphinidae > Lagenorhynchus > Lagenorhynchus albirostris. The sequence goes on along the minus strand of NC_083111.1, from coordinate 66,104,166 downwards.
TAGCATTTCCTGACCTTTCCTGGGAGTGACCTGTGGCCCTCAGGGGGAGGAAGAATGGGTCAAACTGTCAAATCAGCCCCTGGAAACTCTTTGCAAGGTGGCTTCCACATAGCCTGGCTGTCAGATGAGGGAAATGTCCAGGCCTTGACCTCCCTAGGGAGGCTCTGGGGGAGGTGAAGAGTCAGACTGCAGAGGCCCCCTGTGGCTCGGGTCTCTAGCCCGAGGGGGGTCAGAGGTTGGAGTTAGTGGAGGAGCCTGGGGCCCTCGGGGGAGGGTGGGTGGGCACACGTGCCACTCTCAAGGAATCACACCTTCAGGCTCCGGCGGGACGCCACTTCTGATTTCAGAGCTTTTCACTGGGGCTGTCAGAGGAAATAACGGGACTGTCTCTGAACTTTCAAAGGAAGCATCTTGTCAAGACATCAAAGCCCAGAAGGATGCTTTTAGCTTTGCTGGGTCTTCTGACGGAGCTGTTAACAGATTCTGCCACAGTTCATCAAGGGTAGAGCGTGTGTGTGTGTGTGTGTGTGTGTGTGTGTGTGTGTGTGTGTGTGTGTGTGTGTGTGTGTGTGTGTGTGTGTGTGTGTGTGTGTGTGTGTGTGTGTGTGTGTGTGTGTGTGTGTGTGTGTGTGTGTGTGTGTGTGTGTGTGTGTGTGTGTGTGTGTGTGTGTGTGTGTGTGTGAGATCTTTTATGTTTTAAAGTCACAACATTGTCCTCACTGCACTGCACCCCAGAAGAAGGAATTCTGATGGGCAGGTATGTTGTGATGGCGATGGTTGCGGGGAGATAGGTGGAGAAAGGAATGGGATGCAGGGATCCTGGGTTTTGCTCTAAGCTCCCAGCTCGCTCCTCATCTGTCTCCATCCTTGTCTCCATTTATCCCAGCTGTTAAATGGGAGAGGCTTTTGAAGTGTCACTGGTGACCCTGAGTTAATTCCTGAGCTTTACTGATTTCTCCCAAGCTTACCTGAAATCTAAACTTGAATTTTGGGGGTGGGCCTATAGGGTGGCCCCCAAACCATCAGATGCCGCCTGGGGTGCTTTGTAAAAATGCCCATTCCTGAGCCCCAGTCCAGACTTATTAATCCCAAGCATCCAGGAGCAGGCCCAGGAATCTGCATTTTTAGCAAGCAGCCACCATGACTGAGGGGCAGCCAGGTTCAGTGGCCTCGGTAAGAAGCCATCAGTTGGCCTCTCCCGATTCAGAAGTGGTTGGGCTCAGGCCAACCCTGCGCCGTGAAGATGGGAAATATTCCTCGCTGTGTTCTGTGCTGGACCAGGGTAAATTAGCGTGCTCCCCGGGGAATGACAGTTCGGAGGATGATGCAGAAATGGGGGAAGAATTGTACAAAGGAACGATGCTGGAAGAGAAAAGAACACAGAATACAGGGCACTCGATAATGGAGTGTAAGACATCTTTAGAAACAACAGGGTACATAGCAGCAGAGTCTGTGGCTGGGGAGGTGAGCTTTAAGAAGCTGTTTCCCATTATCTCTGTTTGTGCTTAACTTTTTTTTTTTTTTTTTGCGATACGCAGGCCTCTCACTGCTGTGGCCTCTCCCATTGTGGAGCACAGGCTCCGGATGCGCAGGCTCAGTGGCCATGGCTCACGGGCCCAGCCGCTCTGCGGCATGTGGGATCCTCCCGGACCGGGGCACGAACCCGTGTCCCCTGCATCGGCAGGCGGACTCTCAACCACTGCGCCACCAGGGAAGCCCTGTGCTTAACTTTTATTGCTCAGTTTCGCAGACTTTTTTTTTTTTTTGAAGTAAAGAAGGGTTTGCTGATCTGGTCAAATGTAGGCAGGATAATGTAGTCACAAGATGCCATTTACATGCATAATCTTTATCATTCCCACAACACCCACAGACGGTGTTGCTCTCCATTTCACAGATAAGGAAACCGAGGCTCAGCGAGGTTAACTGGCTTGCTGAGGAGGGTGGAGCCCCGATCCTCCTTGTCTCTACACCCACTGCTGGGTCCCGGTAACACACAGTTGCTAATTGTTAACAATTCCATCTCCTGACACTGGGTCTATAAATTAGGTTTCTCACAAATTCTGAGTGGCTCTTCCCCACTGGGAGTGTTCAAAAGAGTAAGCTTTTAATTGAATTGTAATGTCTTTTTCAACTTGCTACTCCGAGATGCTCTCTTCTTAGGTGGAAGAACGCTTGCGTGGTCTCTTCCAGCCAAAAATTTTCAGTGGATGAAATGAAATTCATGAAATGAAATGGTGACATTAGCGTCATCATGCATTTAGGTGACACAGAGCTCTGAGAGGAGGCTGGTGTCCTGCTAGCAGTGGGTAGGAGTGGTGACTTGAGGTGGGGTAGGAAGTACGCAGGGACAAAGAAAGCCGGCCGCGCCTGAGAAGGCAGGTCCATTTTGGGCCCACGTGAGCCTGGGGCCCAGAATTTACTTTTACTCAAAGCAATGAATTCCAATGGCTGTCCTGCTCCCCCTTAGTTCCCACCACTAGTGCCCACGTGGTGGGTGGAAGGGGCCACAGGCTGGAACCAGGCCTCCCGGTTTGAATCCTGGCTCTGCCACTTACTAACAGCAGTCGGCCCTTCTCTGGCCACAGCTGGGATGCCCACTGCCCAGGTCCCGAACCCACATGCGGCCTGGAGAACACCAACCGCAGCACGCTCGTTCACCGTTGCCAGCCTCAGTCCTTGCGTCTGTGAAATGGGTGGATCTCCACCTGCAGGATTGGACTGAATGAGACGCTTTAAAGCTGGCACGATCTGGTTCCCTAAAAGGGTGACTTTAATGAGTGAGCTGGTATTAGTGATGAGGGACTTGACAAAGTGAGGTTCAGAGGTACCGTTCTGCCCCTCGTCCTTCTCAGGCCCCCCTGGGAGCATCCTGACCTTTCCCCCCCCAGCCCCTCAGCTGCCAATCCCCGTGCCAGGTGCTGTGTTTACACGCGCTCACCTCACCTGAGTCATGCTGCTCCGACATACTCATCTTCTGTTCATACCCACAGAAATTTCTATGGCAACTGTGCCAATATCTTTAATTCTCCCAACTTTCCCTCTCTGTTTTAGTAGAAGATTTTGCTTTCTATCTTGCTGAGAAGATCAAGGTCACTTTCTTCCCCATCTCCACACTCGTCTCTTTTCTCTCTACGTCGGAGGAGGTAGCGGGTCTCCCTGTTACAAGTTAACCCATCCACCTGGCCTCGAGGCCTGCCCTCTGCTCCCCAGGGACCCTAGCCCAGCACTCATCGGCTCCCTCAACTCTTATCTCCCTTCACTGGATCCCCTTCCCTTTGGGTTATGAGCACCTCGGTTTGCCATTTCCCTAAAAAAGTAGACAAAAGCAAAACAAACATGAAAAGCAACATCAAAGTTCCCAAAGCTGCTCAATTCCACCATCGTCTACACGTTATTATGCAACTCTTGCTTTCTAGGGCAGAGGCTCCCGAGTGAGAGACTGGCCTTCTGGGTCTGGTGCCACCACTCACTGGCGTGTGAACCTGGACAAGTTACACCCGTCCTCCGAAGCCTCAGCCTTTCCATCAGTAATCTGGGGATGAAAATGGTACCCATGGGGTGCTGGGGTGCTCGAAGGGGTGCTGAGAGTATCCAGTGAGCTCTCTGCGCACAGCGTTTGCCTCCGGGCCCCAAATACAATAAGCTCTGAGCCTGCAACACAGGGACGGTACCTGCTGTTAAAACCATGTAACCATCAAACATCTCAAAGGAAGTTCGAGATGACTGCTGTCCGCCCCTCCTGTTACTGCCCCCTTCATCCCTCACCTCTGCGCATTCTGTCCTCCTTGCTCTGTCGACGCTTTTCTCTTAAACTGCCAAATATATCCCGCATCACTGCCTCTGCGGGGCAAACTGCCTTCCTTAAATTGCCTCCCCTTGGCTCTCCTGGGTGGTGCCCCTTGTTCTCTTCCTGGAAGCTCCTGCTTTGCTTCCTCATCCATTTTCTGCTGTCACCTCCATGCTCTGGGCCTCTTCTCATCCCTCTCCTCTCCATTGTCCTTGGTGATCTCACCCATCCCAAAGCGCTAAACTCACCCTTGCAGACAGACGTCTACCAAACGAGCCTTTCTAGCCCCGGCTCCTCTTTGCAGAGCCGCAGACCTTCCTTTCCCACCTCTAGCTGACAGCGAGGACAGGCTACATGGACTTGTAACCGGACAAACGCTGGAGCAGCCGCTCTCCACTGAAACACGATGTTTTGAACAAGACCAAGATGATTCATGAAGACCAAGGAAAATAATACATGAATTCAAAACAAAAAAAAATGCACAATCCACTCCCACGCAGTTGAACAGGCTCTGCTCCGTCACCCCCACCTGGAAGGCGGCTCTAAAGAGGAAATTTGGTCTTGGCGCCTCTTCCGAGCGTGGCTTCTGTGCGTCTCTGACCCTCACCGGGAGCCTCAACTTGAACACGTGTAGAACCAAGCTCCCCACCCGTCTCCCAAACCCGATCTTTCCGTAACGCTCCTCATTCCCAACGGAAGCATCCCGGTCTTCTTAGTCATTCGGGCTGGAAACCCAGCTTCCTCTTGCTCTCCACTCCCTCCCCACCCCACAGTTAATTATGTCCCAGGCCCTCCCAACTCTGCTTCCACAATGGCATCCTTCATTCCTCCGCTCCAGGCAGGGTCCCCCCTCCTGGCTTCTCCCAGCAGCTGCAATGACTCCCTACAGCCTGGCCTGGCCTCTGGGCTTCACCTGGCTGTGGCAGGCACTGCCTGTCCGGCAGCCCTTCCTCCTCTGGCCAGGGCAGTCCACTTCTTTCTAGAGAAAGACCCCCACCCACTCGTGGCCCCTGTGGATCCTCCAGCAGTGGGCGTGTGATTTGGTCCTGACCACTCAGTACATCATGTCCCCCCACGAGAGTGAGTGATTTAGGGAGTGGCCTGACGACCCGAGTGGGGCGGTCGGAACCAGCTGAGTTGAGAGGTGCAGAGGCCCCATCACATCCCTCTGTATGCCGCCACGCCTGACTCTGACGCACGCGTGGGCCCTCCCTTCCGGCAGTCTGCGCACGCCAGTCTGATGGGCTTTCTGGCACCTATGACTGAAAACGTCCTGGCAGACGCGGATTCAGGCCAACCTCCTCGCTGCCACCATTTCTTTCTAAGACGGCAATCCTCAGTCTTTCCCTGACGGTAGACGTGTTAGGTGACATGCCCGTTTGCAACGTTCTCTCACTCTTGTCATGTTGGGTATCATTCCACACCATTCTCTTTCCCTTAAGAAAGAATCTCAGGATGTTAGCGGGAGTGCCATTCATATAGGGCGAACCTGGAGTCCTTGCTAATCAATAAAAGTACATCCTAAACAAACGTCAGTGCTCTGTTTTCAGAAACAGATCTCTTGCCACTGCCTATGTCACAACTAATGCCATGATTAAACGTCATGTCTCTATACGTGAATCTGACCATGTCATCCTCATCTTCAAAACCTCATTAGGAGTATTGGGAACTGGCTGTGAGCGGTGCTTTCTGCCACCCAATTTCACCTCAGTGCTCCATGCCTGTCCTACAGCAGTCCTGGTGTTTTAAAAGGGAAATACAGCAGAAGACCTATTCTTTGGAAGCAGAAACATGGACCTTGGAAAAGAGAACACAGCTCAGATGTTCATTCATTCATTCACTCATTCATACATACATTCATTCCTTCATTCCTTCTTGAGTGCCTGCTCTATGCCAGACACTGCTCTGATACTCAGGAAATAAGACATAAGATTCCTGCTTTCAAGGTGCCCACGATCTAGGAGGGGGAGACAGAAAATTGAAAACAAAGAACTTGTAGATAGTGGTTAAGTATTTACTCTGCAAAGAGTTCTTAAAAATGATGTGACGGGGGCTTCCCTGGTGGCGCAGTGGTTAAGAATCCTCCTGCCGATGCAGGGCACATGGGTTCGAGCACTGGTCCAGGAAGATCCCACATGCCGCAGAGCAACTAAGCCTGTGCGCCACAACTACTGAGCCTGCGCTCTAAAGCCCGCGAGCCACAACTACTGAGCCCACGAGCCACAACTACTGAAGCCCGCGCACCTAGAGCCCATGCTCCACAACGAGAAGCCACCGCAATGAGAAGTCCACACACCACAATGAAGAGTAGCCCCCGCTCGCCACAAGTAGAGAAAGCCCACATGCAGCAATGAAGACCCAACGCAGCCAAAAATAAATAAATAAAATAAATACATTTAAAAAGAAAATAGAAAAAAAAATGATGTGACGGTGACTTAAAGACCTACTTTCATTTTTTTTTTTTTTTTTTTTGCCGTGCCACCTGCCTTGTGGGATTTTAGTTCCCCAACCAGGGATCGAACCCCAGCCCTTGACAATGAGAGCTTGGAGTCCTAATCACTGGCCCACCAGGGATTCCCCAAGACCTACTTTCAAGGAGGTAATCAGGAAAGTCTCTTTGAGGAGAGGACATCTAAGCTGAGCTCTTCATATCAAGAAACAGTAAACTTGACACAGTAACGAGTATCAATGAAAACAGAGGCAGAGACCCCCTGACTACCTATGACATTTGAAGTTCACTGCAAAGTAATTTTCAAATTATTCAGTTATTATTTAAAAATTATATTCCCTCTCAAAATACTTTTTTGGGAAAGGTCTTAAAAAGCTGCATTGAAAAGTACAACTTTTCACTTGCTAACATGAAAACAAAACTCTTCGATGGTTTCATAATGGGAAAAAGTTCTTTTCCCTACTTGGGACCGTTGAGGGATAGATGAGCATGAGATGAGTTGAGAGCTCCAAACACCTCCAAAAAACGGGAGGGAAAAGTCTAGACCTGTGAGTCTAGATCAAATAGTAAGAGAAATTTTACTCACAAGGAATACTTTGTATAAAGTGGATTAAAAAAACCATAGCATACGGTTCTGTTTTCTATTAATAGATTGTTATTGGAGTATAATTGCTTCACAATACTGTGTTAGTTTCTGTTGCACAACAAAGTGAATCAGCCATATGCATACACATGTCCCCTCCCACGCTCCCTATCCCACCCCTCTAGGTCATCACAAAGCACCGAGCTGATCTCCCTGTGCTATGCTGCTGCTTCCCACAAACTATCTATTTTACATTTGGTAGTGTATATATGTCAATGCTACTCTCACTTCGCCCCAGCTTCCCCTTCCCACCCTGTGTCCTCAAGTCCATTCTCTATGTCTACATCTTTATTTCTGGCCTGCAACTAGGTCCATCAGTACCATTTTTTTAGATTATATACATATGCGTTAGCATACGGTACTTGTTTTTCTCTTTCTGACTTAACTTCACTCTGTATGACGGACACTAGGTCCATCCACCTCACTACAAATAACTCAATTTCATTTCTTTTTATGGCTGAGTAATATTCCATTGTATATATGTGCTACATCTTCTTTATCCATTCATCTGTCGATGGACATTTAGGTTCCTTCCGTGTCCTGGCTATTGTAAATAGTGCTGCAATGAACATTGTGGTACATGGCTCGTTTTGAATTATGGTTTTCTCAGGATATATGCCCAATAGTGGGATTGCTGGCTCATATGGTAGTTCCATTTTTAGTTTAAGGAACCTCCATACTGTTCTCCATAGTGGCTGTATCAATTTACATTCCCACCAACTGTGCAGGAGGGTTCCCTTGTCACCACACCCTTTCCATCATTTATTTATTTATATTATTATTTTAAAATATTTATTTATTTTTGGCTGCATTGGGTCTTCGTTGCTGCATGTGGGCTTTCTTTAGTTGTGGCAAACGGGCTACTCTTCGTTGAGGTGTGTGGGCTTCTCATTGCAGTGGCTTCTCTTGTTGTGGAGCATGGGCTCTAGGCGCGCGGGCTTCAGTAGTTGCGGCACGCAGGCTCAGTAGTTGTGCCTTGTGGGCTCTAGAGTGCAGGCTCAGTAGTTGTGGCACACGGGCTTAGTTGCTCCGTGGCATGTGGGATCTTCCCGGACCAGGGCTCGAACCTGTGTCGTCTGCATAGGCAGGCAGATTCTCAACCACTGCGCCACCAGGGAAGCCCTCCAGCATTTATTGTTCCTAGATTTTTTGATGCTGGCCATTCTGACTGGTGTGAGCTGATACCTCATTGTAGTTTTGATTTGCATTTCTCTAATAATTAGTGATGTTGAGCATCTTTTCATGTGCCTCTTGGCCATCTGTATGTCTTCTTTGGTGAAATGTCTATTTAGGCCTTCCATCCAGTTTTTAACTGGATTGTTTGTTTTTTGATATTGCGTTCCATGAGCTGTTTGTCTACTTTGGAGATTAATCCTTTGTCTGTTGTTTCATTTGCAAATATTTTCTCCCATTCTGAGGGTTTCCTTTTTGTTTGTTTGTTTATGGTTTTTTGTCTTGTTTATGGTTTCCTTTGCTGTGCAAAATATTTAAGTTTAATTAAGTCCCAATTGTTTATTTTTGTTTTTATTTCCGTTACTCTAGGAGGTGGGTCAAAAAAGATCTTGCTGTGGTTTATGTCAAAGAGTGTTTTTCCTATGTTTTCCTCTAAGAGCATACGGTTTTTTGAAGTCAAAATGAAGCAGTATCTTGATGGCTTTTAAATAAAAACTTTGCACCCAAATGCCATTCTCTGCCTTTAACGAGAGAAGCCAAAGGAGAAAAACCAGAATCAAGAAGGTTCACAGGGCATCAGAGTTGGGAGGCTCGTAGAGGTGACCTAGGCCTGCCTGTTAGGTAAGGCCAACCTTGAGATTTGGGAAGGGACAGGATATAAGTATGGCGAGAGGACCCAGTATCTCATGGCCTATCTGCCCAGGCAGGTGGGTGAAGTTTCTCCCAGAGGCGGTTGTGTTGGGGTGATGGGTTCTGCTGGGTGGCTGTCTGTCCTCAATGTCATCCTGGGATCAAGGTGTTTTGAGCTGAACTGGTCCTTAAGAAGCCAGTTAAGCAGAGTGGGTATGTCTATTAGCTTTGGAATTAGAACAGACTTGGGTGTGAATCGAGGCTCCATCCAACACTTACCACTGTGATGAATGATAAAGCAGAAATTAGTGTTGTAGAAAGAGTACGACAAAGGCAAGTTTAACTTGATCCCATGGAGGACTGTAGATCTAAGCCAGGACAACCGGGAAATAGTCTCTGTATGTGTCTGCCTGGGTTTCATATCGCAAATCTATCACATTGTAGCATCTTTACACCCTCTCTTTCTCTGAGCAATAATCTTGTGAAAAAAAAAAGCAACAAGATTAAGACATATTTTGAAGCAAAGTGGCTTCATTATTTTTGCAGTTAGTTCCTGTTGCTATCAGCTTCTTCAAGGCAAAGCATCCTTTTTCTGGGTAGAAAGAATCATAACAGCCACCACCACATACAGGCCCACACACCCACAAACACAGAAAACCGGGGCTGGGGGAAGAGTGATGTGTTTCTGAAAGCAGGAAAAAAAAATCTCCCTGAGACAGAAAGAAAAAGGAATCAATTCTGGTTTTACGTGTCACATAAATAAATAAGGTGCTCTCAAATGTTTAAGATGGGCCTACTCTGATTTACAATCCATCATATTCTGCTATCAAAACATTTAGAGAGGCTGAGAGACTGCAGGGATTTATCATATCGACAATTCCCAGTGTAACCTTTTCCTTTTGCTCCTGCGGGTGATTTGCACACACTTCATCTTCTCGGAGCTGGGAGAGAAGTGAGATTTTTCTGTTCCCCAGGCATGGATCAGGGCGAGACAGGGCTTTTCAGCAGATGCTTAGATTCTGTCAGATCCCCTTCTCCATTCTAGCCCCCACCCCTCCCTCCAGCCCTCCAGCCCCTCCTTTGCATCCCCAAACCCACAGCTTTCTCTTGAACCCCTTTCATCTCTTCCTCGAAGAGACTTCCCTTCATCTCAAAGCCTGGGATAAAGGCTGAAGGTTTACTCGTATTCTCTGATAGAATGTCCTCCACAAAGCCATTCATCCAAGCCAGTTAAATCCCAGACAAAAGTCTCACAGATTTAAGCCACATCCAGGGGTTGTATTTCTGCATCTCTTTGCATGGGGCCCGGGGTACCACAGGCTGAATCATGGGCCTCAAAGATATCCAGGTCCTAACCCCTAGGTCCTGTGGATGTAACCTTATATGGCAAAAGGAACTTTGATGATGTGATTAAATTAAGGATAGTGAGATGGAGAGATTATCCTAGATTATCCGAGGGGACCCTAAATATAACCACACGTGTCCTGATAGAGGGAAGCAGAGGGAAATTTGACTACAGATGAGGAGAGGGCGATGTGAGGATGGACGCAGAGATTGGAGTGATGCACTGTGAAGATGGGAGAAGGCACCACAGGCCAAGGAATGCAGGCAGCCACTGGGCACTGAAAAGGGCAAGGAGCCGGCGGAAGAATCTAGCCCTGCCAACACCTTGACTTGAGTCTTGTGGACCTGATTGTTGATTCTTGACCTCTACAGCTTTCAGAGAACAAATCTGTGCTGTTTTGAGCCAACACCTTTGTGGTCATTTGTTACAGCAGCCATAGGACACCCTACCGTGGGCCAGCTGAGTGAGGTTTGCAGCCTGTGACTCTCCTGTCACTCCACACGTCCTCTTTGGTGAGCTGCTTCCTGCTCCCAGGCAGAAGCTGGAGGCCCCAGTTCCACCAGCCCTGGAGAAGTAGGCTGCTGTCTCTTGGGAACGAGTAATGAGCTGGAGACCACAGCCCTGTTGGACTCAGATCCACAAGGCCAGGATCTGCTGCCTTCAGTTTCCACAAAATTGCCACAGTTACAGGATGATTCCCTCTGCTCCAGATTCTAAGATGATAGTCCTTAGGGAAACACACGTGAGCGTGCACAGATTCACACCAGCACAGCCTGTTTGCTCTCCCTGCAAATCAGGTTCCGGATTCACCTTCCTCCCTCACCTTCCATGGCCACCACCCTGGCCTAGGTCGCCATCACCTCTCATCTGGGCCCCTGTGATCGCCTCCTGCCTGGTCTCCCAGCTTCCCATTCATGCCCCACCCTCCCCAACTCACTAATCCTCCAGAAAGGTCCTTTAAAGTCATAAGTCACATCTGCTTCCATATCCTGACGCTCAGACTACACCCCCGGTGATTACACGAGAAACTTGGGGTGGGGACCAAGCTTCAGTGTGTTTCAAAGCTCCCAGGTGATGCTGATGCAACCGCTCGAAGGGAGTGACGACGTGATGCACATTTGACCTATGCCCTCAGCTGTACCCCCGTGTTCAGAACACCTTGCTCTTGGAGGTGGAGTTCGTTACCTTGCGTGTGTCAAAGCCGAACTGTCTTTAAGGTGCCCTGATCCCTATCTTCCTTCTCACTTCCCAGGGCTGTGGGGAGGGTCACAGGAGATGACGGGCACACAGGGGCCTACCTGCCTTCTCCCCTCCCCCTCCCCCCTTCCTCTCTGTCTCCTTTCTTTCCCCCTTCCCTTGCCCATCCCCCTCCCTCGTCCTTCCTTCTCGCTGTTAAAGGTCATGTAAGGGATGTGGTAGGTCACTCCGTGGCGGCACCTTCCTCTCTGGGCCCAAAGCACAAACTTCAGCCCCTCCCATGCAGCCGGCAGTGCACAGCTCCTGCAGAAATACTGTTGGCTCCCGGGGGTGCAGACACAGAGCCCCTTGCACAGCTGCACCCTAACACAACTAAACAGCTTCGGCCAGGCAGGGTGGAAGCCAGTATTCTTGGACAACTATGGGCCACAGACTACAGACTTGAATCCAGGCTTGTCCAGCCCCACTTATTCTACAAATGAGGAAACGGAGGCTTAGAGAGCTATCAGTGCCCTGGAACGGTACAAGGACCCGGGGGTTTTGGACAAGTGGCCTCTGGTGGCCATGGGCAAGGCCTGCCCCACCTGGACCTGGAACAGCTCTCAGACCAGGGAGGGCTCCCATGATAACACCGAGGACCAGCCTTGGGTTGAAAGGGAGAGGATTCTGTTTGGCTTTGCCGACACGATGTCTTGGTTGAATAGACCAAGGACTGGCTGGGGGGGGTGGAGGTAGGAGTGGGTGTGCCGGCCACCCACTCCCATTCCCTCTCCAGCCCTCAAGTCTGGTCGTGTCCTGAGTTTCCCCACTCCCAACACGGTGGGGACTCACAAGGAAAATGGGAAGGCAGGGTCTCTTTTGGGATCACCTTCACCATGGGGGCAAAATTCTTACCAAATCAGTCTCGTGTGAAAGGGCCCGAGAAAAGAATGATTTTTTTTTTCTTTACAATTTAAGCTTGAGAAGGAACCTGTAGGGGTTCCCTACTCTTCCAGCACCCCCCTTGCACATTTTCTGAGCAATTTTGCAAACTGCTGCTCTTTGGTAGAAAATTACTCGTCTGTGTGTTCCTCTTTGCCAACAGCCCTCCCCATCTCCACATCAATAATAATAACAGTAACGATGCTGACGGCAGTGAGCGCCCCTCAGGTCTGGAACGTGCGTTACAGTTCACAGAACGTTTTTACGTACATCGTCATATAGGAGCTCTTAATCCTCAGGAGGCAGAGCAGGAAATATTATAGCCTCTATTTTCCCATAAGGCCCCTGAGGCTGAGAGGAGGTTTCCTTCCGTGATGTCTCAGAACCTTCTTTACACCAGCTCTCTACTGTCACCTTCCTGCTGTACAAATAGGAGGTACAGCGCTGAGCTGGCCTGCTGAATCGATGTCCGAACCCAAGCCTGATCCTTCGCTTGCCTTTGTGGTTTCTTTTTTTGGTGGGATACAATATTAATTAATTATAACCAACCACGTGGCCTCCATAGCTTCCTATATAGTTAGGTCTTTATTGGCAATTGATGTACTCTATAGATCAGTGTGAAAAAGACTCTAAGTTATGGATATATAAGGACAGGAAACAAAATAATACTTAGTGGATTTTTTTTTCAGACATGAGGGGCCTGTCTTTGTGATTTTTTTGTCCTTTTCCAGAGGAATTTCCAGCCGACAGTCAGAAGGCTCCAACATGCTATGACCCTGGGTATGGGAGCTTGGTCAAAATATTAAAAAAATATACGCTGATGAATATCAAGGAGCAAAACCCTATACACGAATGAGAAATGGGGTTACTTCTTGGCTGACTGAATGGGTCGGAATGGTCACTGAGCATTGGTTGATTGAAATATCAGCAGGCCCACAAGGGAAGAAATAAAAAAATTAGTACGTCAGTGTCATGAGTGGTATTAGAAAGAAACACGTTATAATATCATCTTGTTCGACAGAGCATTTCAGAGGGAAAAGGATATCTCCGTTTTCTCATTTGTATCATGGGGATACTAACTGCAAGTATTCCTCAGAAGGTTGTTGTGAGAATCAAACAATGTGATCCATTGAAGAAAAGCACAGTACAACTTGGTATATGGAAAGTATTCAATGTAAATATTCTAACCAATCAGAGAATAAAAACAGTAATAGCAACAACAATAACAATAGGACGTCCTATTCTCTTTTCTGCAAACCCAACTTGTTCCAAAGCCAAGATGGTCACCTGGCTTCCACAGTTTTCTGCCTGCAGGGGCACCAGACTCTCTGCCACCTGGGCTGGTGACACAAAGTCATCTCGGCTACTCCCTCTGGTGCCATTATTCCTTTGTGTGCCCAGGGCGTGCTACCTTAGCTCACGAGTGTCTCTCCTTCCATCTGAATCCGAGCTCTATCATTTGCTTGTAACAGTGTACATGTTTCCACACCAGTCCAAACCATCATCACACCTTGTCCGGGCTGCCGAAATGGAATGGCTTTCCTTCTGTCCACGGTCTCCACTGTTCCAATCTGCCTTGTGCCCGCTGCCAGGCACATCTCCCCCAGTCTCTGACTTTCCTCCATCTCTTACGTCAGTAACGACCAGTCATGGCTCTCACTCTCCACTGAATCCCATTCCAACTTGTCTGATGAGCTTTCAGTCTCTCAAGACATGATTCCAAGGCTCTTACCAAAACTCACACACTTTTCTCCCTGAAACCTCTGCCCCCAGCAGGCTCTTTGCATCTCCCCCCATCCCCCCGCCAAATATATTTTGATGACTTATCAGCCAGGCCTCTAGTCTAGGCATTTCGGAGTGAGCCAACAGCCCAGGTTCCCCTGATAAGCCAATATTCTCAAAAGCAAAGCTGCCTGGCTTTGAACAACCCATTAGCCTGAAGTTCCTTTGTTCACTTAACAGATACTTGAATACCCACTACGTGCCATGTTCTGTCCTGGGGGCTGGAGATAGGGGAGGCGGGTGAGCGAAGCTTAGAGCTGTTCATGTAGAGTATAATCTAGCAGAGGTGACAGAAAGTTACAGAAGCAGTGATAATGCAAGAGTGCCCTATATAAATAGGTGGCATGAGGTGTTAGGAGAGAGGTGTGGGGAGTTGGGAGAGGTACGCAGGAGCCTCACTGGACTTTATCCCGAGGGTGACGGAAAGCTAGTGAACGGGGAGGAGGGAGAAGATGTGTGGTGTCGACTGACGTGCGTTTCAGAAAGCACCAAGTTTAATCCCTCCATGCCTGGCGCTTCCACAGCTTGCCTCCAGCCCTCCTTCTGGATCCCTATGCGTCTGATTCCTAACACAATGTAATCGGCCAATGCATTGAGTTTACACTATTCATCTATTTGTTCACTATGTCACTATGTCCCAGGTGCTGCATTAGGTTGTGACGCTACAAAGGCGGACAAAAATAAGAAGCCCTGTGGTAGGCTGAGTAATGGCCCTCCCAAAGATGTCCAGGTCCCAATCCCTGGAACTTGTGACTGTTACCTCATATGTAAAAAAGAACATTGAAGGTGTGATTAAGTTAGGCCCATCCTCATATATCCAGACAAAACTACAATTTGAAATGATACGTGCAGTTCATAGCAGCACTGTTTACAATAGCCAAGACATGGAAACAACCTAAATGTCCATTGACAGATGAATGGATAAAGATGTGATATATGTATATATACAATGGAATACTACTCAGCCTTAAAAAAGAATGAAATTAATGCCATTTGCAACTACATGGATGGACGTAGAGATTATCATACTAAGAGAAGTCAGAAAGAGAAAGACAAATACCATACGATATCATATATATGTGGAATCTAAAATATGACACAAAAGAACTTCTCTACGAAACAGAAACAGATTCACGGACATAGAGGACAGACTCGTGGTTGCCGAGGAGAAGGAGAGGTGGGGGAGGGATGGATTGGGAGTTTGGGATTAGTAGATGCAAACTATTATATAGTGAATGGATAAACAATAACAACAACAACAAAAGTTAAGGCCCATCCTGGATTATCTGGGTGGGCCCTAAATGTCATCCTAAGTGTCTTTATAAGACGGAGATAGAGAGAGATAGGAGACACAGCCTTTAATTAAGAAATCACACAAATGAATAGCTAATGACAAACTGACAGCAGCTGGACAGCCTGACTTTGTAAGGGAAGACGCTTCTTCAGGGCAGGGGCTCTCCACCCTGTCTCTGCGCTGGCGTCGGCAGAGGGGCTCTTAAGTACCCTGACCCTCAGGCCACACCAGCTGAGCCAGACTCCCTGGGGGCGGCCGCAGCAAATTACATTCCCATCGGCAGAGCACGAGGGTTCCCTTTTCTCCACATCTTTGCCGACACTTGTCATCCCTTGTCTTTTTGATGATGGCCATCCTGACAGGTGTGAGGTGGCATCTCCTGGTGGTTTTGATTTGCATTTCCCTGATGTTTAGTGATGTTGAACATCTTTTTATATGCCTACTGGCCACCTGTATGTCTTCTTTGGAAAAAGGTCTATTCAGGTCCTCTGCCCATTTTTTTTTTTTTTTGCGTTACGCGGGCCTCTCACTGTTGTGGCCTCTCCCGTTGCGGAGCACAGGCTCCGGACGCGCAGGCTCAGCGGCCATGGCTCACGGGCCCAACCGCTCCGCGGCATGTGGAATTCTCCCGGACCGGGGCACGAACCCGTGTCCCCTGCGTTGGCAGGCGGACTCTCAACCACTGCGCCACCAGGGAAGCCCTACCTCTGACCATGTAAAAAAAAAAAATTTATTTATTTATTTATTTATTTTTGGTTGCATTGGGTCTTCGTTGTTTTGTGCAGGCTTTCTCTAGCCGTGGCAAGAGGGGGCTACTCTTCGTTGCGGTGCGTGGGCTTCTCATTGCGGTGGCTTCTCTTGTTGCGGAGCACGGGCTCTAGGCGCGCGAGCTTCAGTAGCTGTGGCTCGCGGGCTGTGGAGCACAGGCTCACTAGTGGTGGTGCACGGGCTTAGTTGCTCCGCGGCATGTGGGATCTTCCTGGACCAGGGCTCAAATCCGTGTCCCCTGCACCAGCAGGCGGACTCCCAACCACTGCGCCACCAGGGAAGCCCCCTCTACCCATTTTTTAATCGGGTTTTTTTCTTTTAATGGTCAGTTGTATGAGTTCTTTGTATTTTAGATATTAATCCCTTATCAGATATATCATCTGCAAATATCTTCTCCCATTCAGTAGTTTCCTTTTTGTTTGGTTGACAGGTTCCTTCACTGTGCAAAAGCTTTTTTCTTTTTTAAACATCTTTATTGGAGTATAATTGCTTTACAATGTGTTAGTTTCTGCCGTATAACAAAGTGAATCAGCTATGCATATACATATATCCCCATATCCCCTCCCTCTTGTTTCTCCCTCCCACCCTCCCTATCCCACCCCTCTAGGTGGTCACAAAGCACCGAGCTGATCTCCCTGTGCTATGCGGCTGCTTCCCACTAGCTATCTATTTTACATTTGGTAGTGTATATACATCCATGCCACTCTCTCACTTTGCCCCAGCTTACCCTTCCCCCTCCCCGTGTCCTCAAGTCCATTCTCTACGTCTGCGTCTTTACTCCTGTCCTGCCCCTAGGTTAATCAGAACCATTTTTTTTTAGATTCCATATATATGTGTTAGCATACGGTATTTGTTTTTCTCTTTCTGACTTACTTCATTCTGTATGCCAGACTCTAGGTCCATCCACCTCATTATAAATAACTCAATTTCATTTCTTTTTATGGCTGAGTAATATTCCATTGTGTATACGTGCCACATCTTCTTTATCCATTTGTCTGTCGATGGCCACTTAGGTTGCTTCCATGTCCTGGCTATTGTAAATAGAGCTGCAATGAATATTGTGGTGCATGTCTCTTTTTGAATTATGGTTTTCTTAGGGTATATGCCCAGTAGTGGGATTGCTGGGTCATATGGTAGTTCTATTTTTAGTTTTTTAAGGGACCTCCATACTGTACTCCATAGTGGCTGTATCGATTCACATTCTCACCAACAGTGCAAGAGGGTTCCCTTTTCTCCACACCCTCTCCAGCATTTATTGTTTGTAGATTTTTTGATGATGGCCATCTGACCGGTGTGAGGTGATACCTCATTGTGGTTTTGATTTGCATTTCTCTAATGATTAATGATATTGAGCATTCTTTCATGTGTTTCTTGGCCATCTGCATGTCTTCTTTGGAGAAATGTCTATTTAGGTGTTCCGCCCATTTTTGGGTTGGGTTGTTTGTTTTCTTGACATTGAGCTGCATGAGCTGCTTGTATATTTTGGAGATTAATCCTTTGTCATTTGCTTTGTTTGCAAATATTTTCCATTCTGAGGGTTGTCTTTTCGTCTTGTTTATGGTTTCCTTTGCTGTGCAAAAGCTTTTAAGTTTCATAGGTCCCATTTGTTTATTTTTGTTTTTATTTCCATTTCTCTAGGAGGTGGGTCAAAAAGGATCTTGCTGTAATTTATGTCATAGAATGTTCTGCCTATGTTTTCCCAAGAGTTTTATAGTGTCTGGCCTTACGTTTAGTTCTTGAATCCATTTTGAGTTTATTTTTGTGTGTGGTGTTAGGAAGTGTCCTAATTTCATTCTTTTACATGTGGCTGTCCAGTTTTCCCAACACTACTTATTGAAGAGGCTGTCTTGTGCAAAAGCTTTTTAGGTTAATGTAGTCCCACAGATTTATTTTTGCTTTTGTTTCCCTTGCCTGAGGAGACAGACCCAAAAATCTTTTGCTGAGATTGATGTCAAAGAACATACTGCCTATGTTTTCTTCTAGAAAATTTATGGTTTCAGTCTTACATTTAGGTCTTTAATCCATGTTGAGTTTATTTTTGTATATGGTGTGAGAAAGTAGTCCAGTTTGATTCTTTTGCATGTAGCTGTCCAGTTTTCCCAACACCATTTACTGAAGAGGCTGTCTTTTCCCCAGTGTATATTTTTGCCTCCTTTATTGTAGATTAATTGACCATATAAGGGTGGGCTTATTTCTGGGCTCTCTTTATTGATCTATGTGTCTGTTTTTGTGCCAGTACCATACTCTTTTGATTACTGTAGCTTTGTAAGCATAGTTTGAAATCAGGGAGCATCGTACCTCCAGCTTTGTTCTTCTTTCTCAATATTGCATTGGCTATTCAGGGTCTTCTGTGTTTCCATATAAATTTTAGGATTATTTGGTCTAATTCTGTCCCCTGTATTTTTCTTAATAGCAAGATGTCACTGACTCAATTTCAAAGGAGGACAAGAGGCCTGTTAATACTGCTGTATTGTTAGCAGCATAAGTAACTGCAGCAATAACTAACAGAGACCCTCAACTACCTCACTGCTTAGGATCAGGACCCACAGGGTATAGGGCATTTTAGATCTTCTGCTCTCTCTGTCTGGGCCACTTGCTGTTCATTGATTATTTGACTGGTTCTTGCATTCAGTCATGCATGCATTTATTCATTTAATAAAATATGTGTTGCAAGCCTAATATATGCCAGTACTGTTCTAGGCATGGGGAATACTGTCACCTGGAGCTTATCCTTTGATGGCCTAGGTTATGACGCTAGAGACAGAGAGAGACACTGGAAGTGAGATGGCATGAGGTCAGGCTTTGGCCCCAGTCTATCTCTGCTCATCACCTGTTCTGGGTTGATTTTAATCTCCCCCGCCCCCCCAAATATATGTTGAAGTCCTAACCCCAAGTACCTCAGACTGTGAGTGTACTTGTAAACAGGGTCTTTATAGAAGTAATCAAGCAAAGATGAGGTCATTAGGGTGGGCCCCTCTTCAGTATGACTGGTGTTTTTTATAAAAAGGAGAAGTTTGGATGCAGAGACAGACTTGCACAGAGGGAAGTCAATGTGAAGAGACACAGGGAGAAGATGGCCATCGACAAGCTAAGTAGCGCCTGAGGCCACCAGAAGCTAGGAGATAGGTCTGGAACGGACCCTTCCCTAGTGCCTTAGGGGGAGCATGACTTCTGGTTTCCATCACTGGGAGACAATAAGTTTCTGTTGTTTTAAGCCACCCTGTTTGTGGTACTTTGTTAATGGCAGCCGTAGGAAACTAGTACGCCACCCAAAGCAGGGATCTTTTCTTTCCAGGCAACCAGGGCCTGGAGACCAGGTGGTGAATGCTGACCTGGCTGCTTTGGCTAAATTTGAAAACCTGGACCCACCTTTCACTAGGAAAGAGCACAGTGACTTGGACGGGAAATGCCTCACTTTCAGCAAAACTGGTGTGTGAACACTTGGCATTTACACTTGAGAGAAATTGAGGGGTTGTTGTGTTGTCAATAGGAATCTGCCAGAGAGCATACCCAGGGGGCATTCACAGGTAGGGGTCACTCGAAAATTCTGGTTTGCACACAACCCTTTGAGCGGCCAGCTGCCCTGAAAGGCATGCTCTCTGGGCTCCATCTTCACCTGTGACCAGTGACGTTGGTCTTGCCTTTTGGTTCTGCTCTCAGGTGCCGCCATCAGCTTCTGAGATTTTCCTTGTGGGGCAAGCAGACAGGTAGGTGTGGTGATTTTGTGGCAGATACTGTGGCAGACTAAAGATGGCCACACATTCTTTGACATTTCTCCTATTGAGAGGTGGGGTTCATGTCCCTGTCCCTGCCCCCTTGAACTGGGGCTGCTCTGTGGCTGCTTTGCCCAACAGAATGTGGTAGAAGTGACACTATGACAGTCCTGAACCAAGACCTTTAAGAGGACATGCAGTTTCTGCTTCCTTCCCCTTGGAGCTCTGGGCCACCATGTAGGAAGTCTGACTACCCTGAGGCTGCCATGCTGTGAGGAAACCCAAGCTACCCACGTGGAGAGAGAGATGCTCAGCCAGTCCCCACTGTTCCAGCCCCAACATTTCAAGTCATCTCAGCCAGACAGCATGGAGTAGAGATGAGTCATAACTGCTACACTGTCTGAACTTCTCACTCACAGAATTGTGAGATACAACAGATTTCTGTTTGAGAAACTCCTAAGTTTTGGTGTGGTTTCTAGGCAGCAGTAGTTAACCAGAATAGAGGCAGACCCAAGATATCAACCAAGAGTGTGAGAAGATGCTCTGCATCTGGACTTTGAGACCAGCAAGTAATTTTCAGAATGAAGGAATGACACCGAGGAAGGCCTTAGAGGTTGAGGCGGGGTCCACACCTGATGGGTCACCTGGCTGGCTCCGTCAGCAGGATGATAGACACAAGCTCACCTGCCCACTCTGCAGCCCCCATCAGCCCCCGGGGCAGATAGGAAATGTGACTAGAAGACAAGAGAATCTCTTTCTATTATACAACATTGCTACTAATAGCTCTGCGCTGGCCACTGTGCTAGGAGCTTCATGTGTTATTGCTATACTTCACAAAATCTTGAAAGTAGGTGTTTTACTAATATGGAAACTGCAGTTCAGATGCTTATGAAGAGCTCAGAAGAACATGCTCTAGGACCAGAGCTAGTCCAAGGCAGGGCTAGCGTTCAAACCCAGGCTCCAAGGCTTGGCTTTTGGAAGGAACCCAAGGGAGTCCAAATTGGGGTGACCTGACACAGGAAAGGTAGGGGGAGGGGAGAGGGAACAGGAGGAAGGCCTTTAAAACAAACACAACAGAGTCCAGTTATTCAGAGGTACCCCTTGAAACGACTGCCACATCATCCATTTGGCCAACACAGAAGGTTCCTGCCACCAACCTAGAAATCTCAAGTCGCCTCTCAGAGTTCTGAGGGAGCAATGACTGTGAAAATGCTCTGCAAAGAGTCTTCTGTAGGACTGAGAGTCTGACGCTGTATAAGCCCTAACATCTGCTGATTTGGTAAGTGGATATATTTAGTGGTGGAACAGTTTTTCTCCCAGTTTCATAACACTTAAAAAAAAAAAACCTGCTTGTCCTATTTTTTTTTTCTTTTCTCCTTTTCTTTCTTTCTTCTTTTTTTTTTTTTTTTTTTCATGAACTCGCGAGGGATGTTGCCATTCTTTCCATAGCAACACACTAGGATACTGACTCTGCTTTGCTGGGAGAAGTCTAAGCCGGCCCCGGGAGGAGCAGAAGAAAATGCCGGGCTGGGGTGGGGAATAAATTGCTAAAACTCCAGTATCCGAAATGAAGGCAGAAAAAGCCTTGAGGTGTTTTGGTCCCAAGAGCTGCAGGTGTCATTCCAGCTTCCGCTCCTGTCGGGTACTGAGGCGGTGCCTGCACGTACGGGGCAGGTCCTGAAGCCCTAGCGTATTTGTTCCCAAAGGATCGTGATTCTGACAGTTGTATCGTTCTCTCCAAAGTGCTACCTTTCTTCAGTGCTTTCTGGATCCTTCTGATGATGGTAGGGAGGCAGCTTCAACAAGGTGACAACCTGTCTTCAACACTTTTTTATAACATCAACTTGTCTCTCCTTTTTAAAGGAAGGTAGACCTGGACATTTGGGGAGGGAATGGGAAAACCAGCCCAAGTCGAGGGCACGTAGTTCCCACTTTCACACACACCATCTCCTTTCATCCCCACGATGGCCCCGTGGAGGGAACATTCTTATCTCCATTTCCTTGAGGAAACTGGATCTGAAGCCGAGAATCTGAAGCTGTCACGCCTAAGGAAGGGCTCTGCAGGCACAGAGCTGGATGCAAACGTTGCTGTCATGTGTTGCCATTTGGTATTGTCCGGTGTGTCTGCATGGAGCTCGGCCACCTTGGCCTGAAGGCGGAAAAGCCAGCACCTCCTATCAAGGGTGATAAGGGTTAGCAGACCCATTCTGCCCTTGTTCTTTCCAACATGACATTCTACCTCTCATTTCTATTCTCCAAGAGGCTGCTGCGGTGAGTGGAAGAGCACGTAGGAGGACGAGTGCCTGGGAGTCATTAAAAAATAATACTTTTGAAGAATATATAACGATGTAGGAACATACTCATAATATGTTAAGTGAAAAATGAAGCTACATAATGTACTGTATGATGCCATTTACCTGACATCTGGAAAAGGCAAAATTAGAGAAAAAGCAGTGGTTTCTAGGGGCTGGGGTGGGGGCTGACTCCAAGGGGCAATGAGAGAATTTGGGGGGTGATAGAAATGTTCTATGTCTTGATTATCGTGATGATTACTCAACCACATGGGTTTATCAGAACTCATAGAATTGTTCACTAAAAAGTGAATCTAATTGTATGCAAATTATACCTTGATTTTAAGAAAGACCAAGAAAAGGGTTTCCCTGGTGGCGCAGTGGTTAAGAATCCGCCTGCCAATGCAGGGGACATGGGTTCGAGCCCTGGTCCGGGAGGATCCCACGTGCCGCGGAACAACTAAGCCCGTGTGCCACAACTACTGAGCCTGAGCTCTAGAACCCATGAGCCACAACTACTGAAGCCCGCGCGCCTACAGTCCATGCTCCACAACAAGAGAAGCCACCGCAGTGAGAAGCCCTCACACTGCAACGAAGAGTAGCCCCCGCTCGCCGCAACTAGAGAAAGCCCGCACACAGCAACAAAGACCCAACACAGCGAAAAATAAATAAATAAAATAAATACATTAAAAAAAAATTGCAGCTACATATTAGTATATACAAAAGAACTCCAATTTTGTGTCAACACACACAAACATTTGTAAAAACATGCAGATGATGTTAACACTGGCTATCTATGGGCTGAGGGATTATTCATGATTTGTATTTTCTGCTTTATATTTTTTCAACAATTTCTATAATATCCTAGACTGTTACCTTTAGAATCAGAAGAGTGGTTTTCTTTTGTTTTAGGAGAGAAAACACGGCTGAAACAGTTTTGGAGTCAAGCTCCATTTCTTAGAAGCTGTCTGACTTCAAGCAAGCAGGGCCATAACCTCTGAGCCCAGTCTTCTCATCTGTAAAATGGGATAACACCACTCACCTCTTAGGGTTGTCACTATGATTAAATGAGATAACAGTTGTAGAAGTACTTTATAAATTGGAAGATGCAGCTCGACTAGTAATCACTGCCGTCCTCTCATCTTTGAGAACTTCTTTGATTTCCTAATCCAGTGGTTTTCAAGCATGATGTCATTACACATTTATGCTAGTAAGAGCTTGAAGCTAGCACATGACTTATTTAAAAAAAAAAAGGAGTACCTAGTACGTAGTGAGTACTTAATAAATACACGTGGAATGAATAAATGGCATGCTGTCCTCCATGTGTTGTACCAGAAAAAACAGTGAACCATGCCCTCGTTCATACACTGCAGTGGAGCACATCTTCAGAACCGTTGATCGTATGCTGTGTACTGATCATGAATCCAGCACATTGCTACATCTAATGGCACTTTTAGGACATTTAAGAGGTATACCCCAAGAAGCTAACCATCTAAGTAGAAGCAAAGGGGTAACAGATGATAAGGAGAAGAGCTTGGTGAAGGGGCGATTAGCACACAGGGCCGTGGTGGTGGGGAGGAGATTTTTCCTGGCTAGGTGGGACCACAGCTGAGCCTTGAAGTTTCAGCAGGAAAGAATGGATGTTACAAAACGAGGTGGAAAGATGTTCCAGATGGGAGAACAGTTTGGGCCAGGGGTTGACTATGATCTACCTCTTGCTCTTGTAAATAAAGCTTTACGGGGACACAGACAGCCAGGCCCATGTTTGCTTTTACCCTTCCACGGAGGAGTTGAGTAGTTGCAACAGAGACCCTCTGGTCTGCACAGCCTAGAGTATTTACTATCTGCCCCTTGACAGAAAAGGTTGGCTGACCTCTGGTCTGGGCCAAGACACAGAGGCCTGAACAAACCGTGGAGTCTGCTGAGGACCAGGTGAGAAGGGAGCTGGGTGTAACAGAGGAAGTGGGGTGGGAGGCAAGGAAAAGATGGGACAGGTAAGGTGCCGAGGGTAGTGGGGGTAGTGAGGAGGTAAATGCCTGGACTGAAGTTCTTGTTTCCACGGAAGCAAAACAGCACTGCTGAACTTGCCGGGGAAGAAGAGGTTCTGGGGACCTGGACCAGCCGACAGCTGGTCTTGGAGGGGCCTGGTGGTGATGACCCTACAGCTAGGACCGCAAGAGAGAGTGGCCTGCAGTGGTTCTGCCATCCTGCACGGGGGCTGGGAGAGGCGCCTCTGTCGGAACAGCGAGGCTGAGGGGGATGTGAAGGCGGGGCCCTCCCTACTGGCACCCACCCACACCCCAGGTGGCTTCGGCTCTTTCACAAACTCTGATGCCATCCTCTGAGCCTGGGGGTGTTGGAGAGGGAAGAGCCTGCTTCTATAAGAACAGCGAGGGCTGTCAGGGGATAAAAGGCATTGGTCAGACTCCAGCTTTGTTCTTTCCTCTCTCGTTCATTCATTTTAAATGCCTTGAATGAAATTACTCCCTCAGTCTCCAGTTCAGCTCCCCTGTTCTTGAGTTAACTCCCATCCTCCTATCTCTCCATGAAAACTGCACTCAGAGTAAATGATTTCTTAAGGGCTACATCCAGGCATCATGCTAGGTTCTACTTTTGTCCTCAGGGCCTATCGCAGGGCCTGGTATGCATGGCTATCTAATAAAAATGTTGGCTGAACCGCTGAAATGACAAAGGTGGGCAGGACACAGTTTCTGTTTTGGGAACTGTGTCACTCCTGTGTCTCAGTTGCCTCATTTGTAAAATGGGGATGATAAGGGCATTTACGTCATATGATTGTGAGGATTAAATTTGTTTAACAAGAGTCACTTAGAACAGTGCCTGAGTCAAGGCAAGAGCTCGGTAGAATACCACAAAGCTACAGTAATCAAAACAGTTTGGTACTGGCACGAAAACAGACACATAGATCAGTGGAACAGAATAGAGAGCCCAGAAATAAACCCAGGCACCTATGGTCAAATAATCTATAACAAAGGAGGAAAGAATATAGAGTGGAGAAAAGACAGTCTCTTCAATAAGTGGTGCTGGGAAAACTGGACAGCTACATGTTAAAGAATGAGTTAGAACATTTTCCAACACCACCTACAAAAATAAACTCAAAATAGATTTAAGACCTAAATGTAAGACTGAAAACCTTAAAACCCCTAGAAGAAAATATAGGTGGAACACTCTTTGGTGTAAATCGTAGCAATATTTTTTTGGATCTGTCTCCTAAAGCAAAGGAAACAAAAGCAAAAATAAACAAATGGGACTAATTAAACTTAAAAGCTTTTGCACAGCAAAGGAAACCATCGGCAAAACGAAAAGACAGCCTAGCCTACTGAATAGGAGAGAATATTTGCAAATGATATGGCCAATAAGGGGTTAATATCCAAAATATAATATATAAACAACTCATACAACTCAACACCCAAAAAGCCCAACAACCAGATTAAAAAATGGGCAGAAGGCCTGAATAGACATTTTTCCAAGGAAGACATACAGATGGCCAACGGGCACATGAAAAGATGCTTCACATCGTTAATCATCAGAGAAATGCAAATTAAAACTACAGTGAGGGGCTTCCCTGGTGGCCCAGTGGTTGAGAGTCCGCCTGCAGATGCAGGGGACACGGGTTCATGCCCTGGTCCGGGAAGATCCCACATGCTGCAGAGCGGCTGGGCCCGTGAGCCATGGCCGCTGAGCCTGCGCGTCCGGAGCCTGTGCTCCGCAACGGGAGAGGCCACAACAGTGAGAGGCCCGCGTACCGCAAAAAAAAAACACAAAAAAACAAAAAACAAAAAAAAACCCAACGACAGTGAGATACCACCTCACACCTGTCAGAATGGCTGTTATCACCAAAAAGAACACAAATAACAAATGTTGGCAAGGATGTGGAGAAAGGGGAACCCTCACATGCTGATGGTGGGAACATAAATCGGTGCAGCCACTGTGGAAAAGAGTGTGGAGGTTCCTCAAAAAAAATTAAAAATAGGGGTTTAAGAGGTACAAATAAGCTACAAGTATATATTGTACAACATGGGAAATGTAGCCAATATTTTATAATAACTATAAATGGAGTATAAACTTTAAAAATTGTGAATCACTATATTGTACACCTGTAACATATAATTTTTTTTAAAGATTTTTTTTTTGATGTGGACCGTTTTTAAAGTCTTTTATTGAACTTGTTACAACATTGCTTCTGTTTTATGTTTTGGTTTTTTGGCCGTGAGGCATTTGGGATCTTAGCTCCCTGACCAGGGATTGAACATGCACCCCCTGCATTGGAAGGTGAAGTCTTAACCACTAGACTGCCAGGGAAGTCCCTAATTTATATAATATTGTACAGCAACTATACTTCAGTTAAGAAAACCAGAACTACTGCAGTACCTAGCAGTTCCACTCCTGGGTATATATCTGAAAAAAAAAAAAAAAAAAAGAAACCAAAACACAATTTGAAAAGATACATGCACCCCAATGTTCATAGCAGCACTATTTACAATAGCCAAGCTATGGAAGCAACTTAAGTGTCCATCAACAGATGAGTGGATAAAGAAGATGTGGTATATATACACAATGGAATACTACACAGCCATAAAAATGAAAGTTTGCCATTTGCAACAGCATGGATGGACTTGGAAGATACTATGCTTAGTGAAATAAGTCAGACAGAGAAAGACAAATACTGTATGATGTCACTTATATGTGGAATCTAAAAAATACAACAAATTAGTAAATATAACAAAACGGAAGCAGACTCACAGATATAGAGAACAAACTAGTGGCTACCAGTGGGGAGAGGGAAGGGGGGGAGAACAAGATGGAAGCAAAGGATTAAGAGTTGCAAACTATTATGTATAAAATAAATAAGCTATAAGGATATATAATACAAAACAAGGAATACAGCCAATATTTAAAAATTGTGAATCACTATGTTTTATACCTGAAACATATAATATTATACATCAACTATAACTCAATTAAAAAAAAAGAGAGGTTAGTAGATGTTAACCATTTTTTTGGTTATGTTTTATTATTACAACCCGAAAGGGCCCAGACAAGAGCAGCAAAATCCTGAGGGTTATGAAAGGTTAAAAAAAAAAAGGTGGAATCATTTCCATTGGAATCATTTCCAAGGCTTTCCGGGGATCCAGAAAGGCTTCAGAGTAGAGGCGTGGTCTACAGTGCCTTGAGAATGGAGTGTTTGGGAAGAATCCTAATGGCTTTACTAGATAGACACTGAACTGTAATTGATTACTGATGTCTGCCCTGGGCAAGGAAAAGTATAATGGTGGTGTGTGTGCCTCCTTGGCTTATATTGTTTGTTTTAGGATTCAGACATGTTAGGGCACATTTTGAATTCTGGCAGTACAGACCCACCAATAATTTTTTGAATTCTAAGGCCTAAGAGTTGTCCGGGAGGTAATGTATCCTTAGGGAAGGCAGATGCCCTGACTCAGGAACACTGCCTGAGTCATCAGAAGGAAATGCAATTGTGACTGCAGCCTGGTGCCTGATCTTCGTCAGATCATCCTTTGGCCCAGACCCCAAGGATCCATGCCTAACTCTGAGAGGAGGGGACAAGTCAAAACTGACAGAGCTGTTGAGAGGAAAATCTCTGCGCGAAGCAGCGCTGCCAGCGCCCCGTGACGGAATGTAACACACGGGGTGGGGGATAGATTCTCCTGGTCACAGCAGAGTCCGCCATGGGGGTGGGGACACTGACACTGTCAGACGCCGGGGGGTCTCACAAGGGCAAGAACTGGAGGCCCAACTCTGGCAGAAACAGGAGACGCATTCATGGTGGCTCCTTAAAGACTCTCTACCACGTCCCCTGAGGACCCCCAGGAATAGTTAGGGGGCTGGAGATGGTCAGGGCCTGGAACCCCACCGCAATGGGAGGGGACAAAGCCTCACGCATAGTGACCTATATGTGAGCCCAAGGCTGGGAGCCCTGAGAAACACAGGTCACTGGGTTAGACTGCCCCGAGGGGATGAGTGCTCGGAGTGCCCAGAGGAGGGAGGTGCTCATTGCCTGGGGCGAGGGCAGAGGTGCTGGAAAGCTTCACAGAGACCAGGGTGGAGCCAGGTGAAGGTGTGGGTGGGGACCTGGAAGAGGAAGGGCATCCTGGACCAGGGAAGATGCATGAGCCAAAGTTCAGAGGCACGAAAGGAAGGCTGGGGCCGGGAATGGTGCGGGTTTGAGTGGATGGGGGTCAGGAGATGAGCCCTGGGAGGGGACGCTGGAGGGGCTGGAAGTGGGGAAGGCAGATCAGGGGTGTGAACATGAACAGCAGGACTCTGCCTTTGTCTTTGTTGCATTTCCTGTTCCTAAGGACAGCAGCTAGCCCAGAGGGAAAGCTCCATGAGAAAGAGTTAAATGAGAGGATGGATGGATGGAAGGAAGAAATCAGGATTGGGGGGAGGGTAGAAGCTCCCCTTCCTTTTATTGAGAGCAAAATGGGAAGGAAACCCTGGTTGGACTGTTAAAGGAAAGGAAACCTGACAAGCGAGATTATGAGCAAATACAGCAAAGAAGAAGGGTGTGTGCGCAGGTGCGTACATAAAGCAAAAGCGTAAGAGACAGGTTGTGTTCTCAGCCCCGAGCCTCAAAAAAGTACCTGTAGGTTGAAAAGAAAAGAAAAAGAAAGGCAACGGAGCCCCTCTGCACTGGATTGAAGTGAAGAGCACAAAGCAAAGGGATGATTAGAGCCTTCCCAGGATGCAATGCAACTTCCTTCAGGCGCCAAGGGGGAAGGACCCCTCTTAACCTGGTCCCCGGTGCTCCCTTCTCAGCCTCCGCGGCTCAAAGGGACGCGGCAGGAGGATGCGCAGGCCAGGTAACCCTGCCCAGCGGGGCCGCGGCCGCGCATGAGCCTCCTCTCCTTGTTCTCGCCTCCTTGTCTGTCTTTGGAGCCTTGCTGAGAAGGAGGAAAACGGGGCCAAAGCTGAGATGAAAGCGCCTGTAATCTCATAAAAGAGCCAGGCGGAGGCTCTGAAAGGCACAGAGGAGCCAGCACCTGCCATTTGCACTTCAAGGCAGGCAGTTTGAAACTCACCAAGGCGAGAGGCCTGACTGTCCTTCCCCACCAGAACCCGGGCTTGGGCACGCTATGGCCCTGGGTACCAGAGCGTGCTGGTTGGTCAGCTGAATATCCCATGGGCTGCAGGAGGTAGAGGAGGAGAGGCAGGTAAACCACCAAAGCCCCCAGCTTGAAAGCTGCATTTAGGAGAGCTGGAGAGTTAAACATCCATCACCTCCTCTCCTTGCCGGACACAGTATTTATCACTTTCGTCCGCCCTCAGGCCACTGTACAGTGGGGAGAAGGACCTGCTATCACAAACGAACCCTCTCCCAAGGCCATCACAAAATGAGGCTCCGTCAGAACGGAGAGAAGAATGAGTCTGCTTTAGGTGGCACACGAACGGAGCCTTTTCTGCTTCTCTTTGCTCTCCTGAGAAATTCTGCAACCCGGCTAGAACCCGAGGCTTGCACGAGGTCTCGTTAACCACCCATAACTGGAAGAGGGAATGTCTTCTCAGAGCACAAAGCCAAGGAAGCAAAGGCAGAAAGAGTTGGATGATTTTCCAAATGAAATCGCCACATGATCAGTACAGGACTCGTGACAAATTTCTCGCAAAGTCATCTTCTATTTTCCATGAGCAATCTAGAAGGAGGACTTGGGGAAACCTACGAGACTGAAGAGAACACGTTGTCCTTTCCAGCTGTGAATCGCCGTGATGGTGGGAGAGGCCACGGGAGGCAAGGTGAAGTGGGAAGAAGGCTGAGTTCGGGGGCATGCACCCTCACTGCGTGACTCAGCTGTGTTCAGGGTGCTGGGCTCTTGGTTATCCGTTGCAACTCTGGGAAGGCATCCACGTGGAGAGAGCCTCTGAAGGGGAGTTGGAAGACCTGAATCTTCCGCCTGGTCCCATTCCTAACAGGTGTCATTTCACTACCTGGGGATTTAACGGGGTGAGCTCTCGAATTCAGCTCCAGCCCTCCAGGGTTCTGAGATGCCAACAGCTGTTCCAAGAAAGGTGAAGAAGCAGCATCCCGGAGAGTCAGCAGGAAGTAGGGGGAGAGGGTGCCCGGAAGATGCGCAGTCATGGCTGCAAGGAACCGGTTGTGACAGACCCAGCCCAGAGTTAGGTTTAGGGAAAGCAAAGAAGAAAGCAAGATGCTCCCCCTTGGGAATAACGTTAAAATATCTGCTGCAGGAATCATCATGAAGACAGAGATATGCCTCCCCAAAGCAGCTTCTCTGGGAATAACTGAATTGCAGACTCTGAACATCAGAAAAATCCAAGAGAGATGAAAAACCTTGGGTAACAGCACAATAGGGAGAAAAACACTTCTCCAGGAGCTGCCTGAAGTGTCTGAATTGACCTGTATTAGGGAGTAGAGGTCTGCCACTGCAAGAAAGGAAATTGGTTGCAAGTTTTAATTAGCTGGGGTTTTGATAAGAGGTGGATCTTGGAAGCGGTAAAATGCCAAGTGATGGGCCTGAAAGGGCAGGTGAACCAGAGACAGGGTGGGCACTTTGCTCCGGCAGCAGCATATAATGAGCTTGAAAGTAGGCCAGGGCTGAACCGGGGCCCGCAGGCGTGGCTGAGAAATAACCAGTGGGGCCCTTGTGCCTGTCAGTCGTAGACAAATGCCATCTGCTCCAGCTGCTGCCCACTCTGCTCCATTCTCTCTCCACTTTACCATTGGTGGTTACGGCGACCTGGCTGGTGGGACCAAAGTGCCTTGAGTGCCCTTCTGTTCCTCTGGCTTAGCAGATGCTGCCATCTTGGCCAGGGCAGCCTGGCAGAGAGCCGGCTGCCAGGATCAGACAGCAGGGTGAGAGCAGGCACTCTCCAGTGCTCCTTGCTGGCTTGCCTCCTTCCTTCCACAGCCTTCCCTGAGCACCTCCAAGGCATCAAGGACTGTGTTAAGTGCTTTGACTGTGAAAACAAGCAATCTTTTCTCCCTGGGTTCAAGGAGGTGGCAGATAAGAGGACAGGCAGAGATGCAACAGTAGCTAAGTTCTGTGAATGGGAAACAGAAAGGACCATAGAGGATAGAGTGGGGGGTGTGGGGTGGAGATTAGGAAAGGCTTGCCCCGGGAGCCAGGTGAGCTCACTAAGGCCATAGTTACAGAGGATCGATTCACCCATGGACTTGGTGGCGCTTGGTGGGCTCTATGCACCTATCCTTCCTTCCTATCAATCGTTCATAGTGTCAAAACCTTTCTTTTGTCGTAAGAGTGAACCAGGTAAGGAGGTGACTGGCTCAGGAAAGAGCCACGAGTGACTTTAAGCACGTGCTCTGTGGTCCGTGAGCAAGTGCAAGCTGGAAGGGCCACCACGTTCAGGCTCCACTGCAGATGCTGCCCCGACTTCTCAGTTAGTCCCCTCAATCCCCTGAGCTCAGGCTTGCTCAGGACACAGCACCTCAGCCTTTGCTCTCTGCCTGTTCCCATCATGAGGGGCAGGATGAGAACAACACAACTGCTGGAGAACTTCCTCAGCCGCCTGATTCCTGGGAGTCTAACACCTGCTGATAGGTCTTCCGGGCTCAGCTAAGGCCGTGGTACCTGAGGATGAATTCTTTCCCTCAAAACACACCTAGCTCCAAGGCAGACAGGCTCCTAAAGGCATGATCTTTGTGTGTGTGTGCAGGGCGGGGGCACGGAGGCTACCGGGGAACATAGTAGTCAGGCTTTGGGGATGGGCAGAACTGGGTTCCAATCTAGGTTTCTGCTGTGCAGACATTCGTACGTGAATGTTCACAGCAGCACTATTCATAACCATCAACGGTGGAAATGTCCATCAACCGATGCCTGATAAGCAAAATACAGTCTATCCCTACGACGGGGTCTTACTTGGCAAAAGAAGGCATGAAGGGGTGACACATGCTACAAGTACAGGCCCTGAAAACATGATTCTAAGTGAAATAAACCAGTCACAAAAGACCACATACTGTATGACTCCATTTGTATGAAATGTCCAGGATGGGCAAATCTATAGCGATGGAAAGCAGACTCGTAGCTGTCAAGAGCCTAGGGGGCTGAAGGCCTGGGGGAGGGGGGGAATTGGGAAGCGACTGCAAATGGGCATGGGGTTTCTTTGTGGGGTGATGGAAGATGCTGGACAATTGTGTTGAGGGTTGCACAACTCTGGACTATAATAAAACCTGCTGGATGGTACCCTTCAGTGGGTGAATGACGTGGTATGTGAATTTTATCTCAGTAAGGCTGGTATATTTACATTGCTTCTTGGCTCCCACTAGACTAAGGTTGACGAGGGCAAAGACCCCTTTCTTTCACTGTCTTCTGAGGACCTGGCACATGGTTGATGTTTTCATATTTGCTAATGAATGAACACGTGGCCTTGGGCAAGCCCCTTAGGTTCTTTAAGCCTCAGTTGCCGCATCTGCCAAGCGGAGATAAGAATGTCTCTTGCGGGCTTCCCTGGTGGCGCCGTGGTTAAGAATCTGCCTGCCAACGCAGGGGACGCGGGTTCGAGCCCTGGTCCGGGAAGATCCCACATGCTGCAGAGCAACTAAGCCCGTGTGCCACAACTACTGAGCCTGCGCTCTAGAGCCCCTGAGCCACAACTACAAAGCCC
This sequence comes from Lagenorhynchus albirostris, assembly GCF_949774975.1. NCBI lineage: Eukaryota > Metazoa > Chordata > Mammalia > Artiodactyla > Delphinidae > Lagenorhynchus > Lagenorhynchus albirostris. The sequence continues at coordinate 66,071,559 of NC_083111.1, read as the reverse complement.
TTGTGCCACAACTACTAGCCCGCGTGCCACAACTACTGAGCCCGCGTGCCTAGAGCCCGTGCTCCGCAACAAGAGAAGCCACCGCAATGAGAAGCCCGCACACTGCAATGAAGAGTAGCCCCCGCTCGCTGCAACTAGAGAAAGCTCACGTGCAGCAACGGAGACCTAACACAGCCAATAAGTAAAAAAAAAAAAAAAAAAAAAAAAGATTGCCTCCTGCAAAGGGCTGCTGATTAGGAGACGGGGCACTAGAGGCCGTTGGCAGGTCTGGGGCACACAGTGGTGCTGATTAAAGGTTGGTCCCTGGATGTGTGGTTCAGCGCCACTGACTCGGCTCCATAGGGGGGTCCCTCCCACTGGGAATGCTATTTCTTAGCCACCCACCTCCCTCCCGTCACTCATCCGTTCTTAGAGCCCAGTGTCCACGGCCACGCTGTCACACAGAGCGGCCCGCATGAAGCCGGGTGTCAGGTCGTTAGAGGCTGCCCCGTGCGAGCACCCCGGCCAGCAGGGGGCTGGTGAACACATCAGACTGTATTTGCTGTCTGTCTGGAGAGGCCTCTGACAGCCTCTCCCAGACTGTGTCTGTCACTGCCGGTCAGGGCGGACGCCAGCTAGCAGCACACGCTGCTGAAAAGGCACAGTATTTTCAAAACAGCTGCGTGAGGGTCAAGGCTACGAGTGCGAGAAGCCACGCCGCCATCCTTACGAATCCGTTTTGCAGAAAACATGAAAAGGAACTTCCAGGCCCCCAGATGCCTGGAACTCTGCGTCCCACTCCCACTCTTGTTCACACCGGGGCCCCAAGAGCCCGGCCAGGGGTCCAGGTGCGCAGTGCCCCCCAAGCATCTGTCCTTTCCAGGCCTCCGAGCCCTCGGGGGAGCCATTCTCTTCTCCAGGAAGGCGACTCCCTGCCACCCTCCAGCCTCCCCAGACTTCACCGGTAACCACTCCCTCTTTCGGGAACCAGCTGGAAAGTACCTTCTGCAGAGAAGCCCACCTGATCCTTTTAAGATGAGGTTAGGCCTCCATCACATGGGCTCGGAGCTCCATTTTTCCTTCCGTCTGCAATGTTACATTGATGATCATGTGTCTAAGGTCTGTCCCCCAACCAGCCCGTGTGCTCCCGGAGGGTGGGATCTGTTTGGATTACCGCAGTGTCCCCAGGGCTTAGCGCACAGGAGACGCTCGCTAAGTACTTGTTCAGTGAAACAGTCCCACTGACATTCTCCTTTCTCTCCACTTCTTCCAGCTCTGCTGGGCGGCGGCCTGTTCCTGCCCTGGCCCCTGTACCCCACGAAGCCAGAGGAGGAGAGGGTTGGAGGAAACACTTGGGTCTCTTCACAGAGAAGCCCCTTGTGTGGCAAGAGCGTGGGGAGGGGAGGAGAGGAAGCGGGAGGGGTGCGGGGTGAAGCCTGGAGGTGGGGGGACGATGCAAGGGACGGGGGGGGCTGAGGAGACTGCGAGGCTGGCCTGCGGGCCCCTCCCACTCTATCCACCCGCACCCCACCCGCGCTGCCCACCCCTCGTCTGGGCAAAGCCCCTTCATCCTCTGGGGAAGGTGACACTCTAAAGCTGGTGGAGAGCTGACCGAGCAGCCCTACAGGTGACCGCAAGGGGCTCACCCACTGGTTTGGGTTTTGGACATTTTGAGCCAGCCTCACAGTAAGAAATACATTCCACATGGCAGTCCTGTGTGTGTGTGTGTGTGTGTGTGTGTGTGTAGACTTGCATATAAAAATGAAGCGGACAAATACAGGAGGAAGGGATTAGAGCTACAAACTATTAGGTACGAAATAAGCGACAAGTTTACACTGTACAAGAATACAGCGAATATTTTATAAGAACTATAAATGGAGTATAGCCTTTAAAAACTGTGAATCACTATACTGTGCACCTGTAACTTGTATAATTCAAACAAAAAAAACAAACCCCACAAAGTGAACAAAATACTACTCACCCTGACTATGTTGGGTGTATTCTAATACCTTCTACTCTTTTCTATTCAATTTCAAAAACACTAGCGGTCATGACTTACTAACAGGGACCTGCAGCCAGGACTGGGTAGGTGTGGGAAACAGATACTTCTTGCAGTTTTAGGTCAAATGAAAGGGAAGACGGTGATAACGAGAGTGTTCCATGTGGACAAGGCTTTAAAGTTTATATAACACTCCTCTCTCATTTGTGTTCACAACAGCCCTGCAGCATCAAGGGGATAAGACTGCCATCCAATTTCACCCACGTAGAACCTGCACCACCTGTGAAAGGCGTTATAAGGTTGCAGGGCAAGTATGGAGAGAGGTCTTCTGCCTTTTACCATCTGTCCTCCCATCATGCTATGTTACCCAGGGAGAACCCCTTAACTGTCTGGAGATCACGTATATTTGAGAAAGGCAGCAACAGGCATTAGAATTAGAATCCAAATTTCATTTGGATTAGAAAAAAAAACTACCCCACACTTCGGTGGTGCTTGTCACGTGCCTTTCACCGGGATCTATGCTGGGGATGGTGGTGTAAAGGCACTAACACAGGTACCTCTTCTGAGTACTTAAGATCCAGGTACTTTATATAGCTTTGATTTCATTTAATCCTCACAACACCATTATGAGGTGGGTGTCATTCCGAGAAAACATCCTCTGACTTGACTTGGCGGCTCTGGGCACCCAAACGAAGAGGCCGGGGCAGGACCGACTTCCTGCTAATTGGGTGTTGGCCACATAGCCGCACGTGTTGCATTTTTCCAACACTCCTGGGAGGTTTCCCATTTTGAGGAAACTGAGGCTGAGAAGGGTTTAAGCAAGTTGATGATAGACCCCTGGGATGGGGGAAGCCTTCATGCTCTGTCCCCTTTAGTTAAAACCATTTTAATTTTTTTTAATTTCACAAGCAGTGTCTGATTTTTCTGAAAATCTAAACAATACAGGAGTATTCAGAGGAAAATGCTCCCCCACCTCTGCTTCTCTATTTCCACTGCTTTTAACAGTTTGATGTCTATCCTTTTCCCATGCACAAACACACCCAGACGTGGACATTATGTTTCACAAAAGGGATTGCACTAGACACATTATTCTGCAACTTGTGTTATTCACTCACTCCGTATCACCAGTTATCAGTCCCCATCCACACGTAAAGAGTATTCCTTATCCCCCTGGCCGGATTTCATTGCCTGAAGGTAGCATAAACCACTCCCCTACTGCTAGACTCTCCAGTTGTCTTCAATTGCTCATGAATTCTGTACCAAACATAATTGTAAATGTAACAGATTCCTGAGCTGTAAGCTCTCAATAAACATTAGCTAAATTTTTAGCTTCCTTATCTAGCTTTATTTAACCGATGGCTTCCATTCAATTCCTATTGCAACTGCTCATTTCAAAGAGTTGGAGCTAACTATGCCTCAGTCTCCCGACCATTATGGAAACTGGTTCCATTCATGGCCCACGGGTGATAGCTACCTAAGCCGATATTGAAACTGGGTTTCGACAGGTAATTTTTGAACTGATATTACTTTTCCAAATTTTCAGACTCATTCCCTAACTGCAGCTGAGCTTTTGCAGGAAACTACACAGTGGTATAAAGTAATGAAGGTTGTGGTTTAGGTTTTTAAGAGAAGCTGTAGAACTCCAGCCTAATATAGAGAAGGGAGGAAGCTACACAGCCTAACATTTCTGCTGTACCTCAAATCATGTTATTACACTAGTTCAAACAACAAGAAGTTGAGCCTGTCACTGCAGACTGTGTCCCCTCATAGGTCCCCAGGCCGCTTCTCTGCCCTGGGCAGAAACTGAGTCACCCCTCTCTTCCATTTCATAGTATCCTTGAGATTCAGACTGTGTTCCTTTTTCAGAACTCTCAGACTCTGCTTTGCTTTTCCTTGTCCTTTTCCTTCAACATGGGCAGCAAAGCAGAAGAGAGTCTTGTGTTCTTTCTTCCTTCCTGATATTCCAAGATCCCTTCTTGTATCATTTCCTTTCTACCTAAAGAACTTCCATGAGCTGTTCTTTTAGGGCAGGTGTGCTGGCAATAAATTCATAGTTCTCCTTCTGAGAATGTCTTGATTTCCCTTTCATCCTTGAAGGGTATTTTTTGCTGGATCTAGGATTCTCGGTTGACAGTTCTTTTAAAAATGCTGTGCCTCTTCCTTTTGGCCTCCGTGGCTTCTGATGAGAAATCCACTCTCATTCATGTTGTTTTATAAATGAAAGGTCATTTCTCACTCAACAATTTCAAGAGTTTGTCTTTAGATTTCAGACGTTTGAGTATGATGTGTCTTGGTGTGGATGGCGTTAGATTTATAATATTTGGGATTTGCTCAGCTTCTTGAATCTGTAGGCTTATGTCTTTTGCCAAATTTGGGAAGGTTGAAGCCATATTTACTTGAGTAGTTTTTCAGCCCCACTGTCTTTCTCCTCTCTGTCCAGGACTCTGATGACATGACTATTATGACGACTGTTACAATCCTATAGCTCCCTGAGGTTCTGTTCATTCTCCCCGCCGCCCCCCCACGCCAGTCTGTTTTCTCTTTGTTGTTCAGACTGGGTAATTTATATTGTCCTATTTTCAAGTTCACTGATTCTTTCGTCTGTCTCTTCCATTCTGTTATTGAGCTCATCCAGTGAGTTTTAAATTTCAGTAATTGTATTTTTCAGCCCTAAAATTTCCATGTAGTTTTTTTTGACTTCTATTTCTTTGTTGAAACTTTCTATTTTTTTTTTTTTTCATTTGTGTCTTATTCCTACTTGCTTTTTTTTTTTTTTTTTTGTGGCATGTGGGCCTCTCACTGTGGTGGCCTCTCCCGTTGCGGAGCACAGGCTCCGGACGCGCAGGCTCGGCGGCCATGGCTCACGGGCCCAGCCGCTCTGCCGCATGTGGGATCTTCCCGGACTGGGGCACGAACCCGCGTCCCCTGCATCGGCAGGCGGACTCTCAACCACTGCGCCACCAGGGAAGCCCCCTACTTGCTTTTTGAAGCACTTTTATGATGGCTGCTTTAAAATCTTCGTTGGAGAATTGCAACATCTGTGTCATCTTGGTGTTGGCATCTATTGTCTTTTTTCATTTAGTTTGAGATCTTCTTGGTTCTTGGTATGAGCGATTTTGTTCAAAAACGGAAATGTGGACGTTTGGGTATTATGCTATAAGGGTTTGCATCTCTCATGAAATCTTCTGTTTTAGCTGGATTAGGGGAAGGGAGTACCACCTCATTAATGCCAAGTGGAAGTCTAGGCTCTCCGCTTGGTCTTCATTGACATGTGAGCAGGGAGTTTCCTCATTACCGAGCAGGGATGGGAGCTCCAGCTCTCCACAAGGTTTCCACTGAGGTCCCCAGCTGGGAAGGGCAAGGAGTGTCTCCTTACTGCTCCCAGGTGGCCTTCACTGACATCAAGGAGGTGGGTGTGGCCAGGTTACCTTCGTACCTGGCCTTCTCTGACACCACCCTGGGCAGCTGGGGTGCCCTGTTATAACCTGCTAGGGTGGAAGTTGACGCTCCCCATTTGGCCTTTGCTTGTGAGATGGAGGCTGAGCCACAGTTTTTTCTGGGGTGTTTGGATCAAGACTGTGATTATTCTCTAGAAGTGTTCAGCTTCCTAGGCTGCCCTTTCCTGGTCCTTTGGCTACAGAGAGAGCAGGCTTTTTTTGTTTGTTTGTTTGTTTGTTTGTTTTTGGATCTGTGCCCATTGGCATTTCTGAGTTGATGGCTTCTTCAGCTCCTAGTCTTGGATATATGAGGCAAAACAAACAAAGAAAAAACAAACAAACCAAAAGAAAGCCCCAGGGAACCCACCACCATGTCATTCCTTGGGTTATGAGGCCCCTAGATAATCTGTTTCCTCTTTCCACCTCCCAGAGTCTTCTTACATTTGTTTTGCACATAATATCCAGAGTTTTCAGTTGTATTTAGCAGGAGGAATAGAGAGAAGTGTGTCTACTCCATCTTCCCAGAGGTAGCGGTCCATCGACAAACATTAGCGATTTCCATTCCCCTCTCTTCCCAGGCCCATTGAAACATTATATTTACCACTCGTATCCTTGGACATTTCTATCCACCCAACGTACAACACCAGCTTTATCTTTTTAGCTTCCATGAAGATGATGATGAAGATAAGGAGGAGAGGGAGGAAAGCTCACGTAAGGACACACCAGAGCAACATGCTATTTCCCTTTCCAAAGTCTTTTCTACATCTCTACTGTCTACAGACCAGACTCCAAACTCATCAGCCTGCCAAAGGACACTCTGTACAGTTGTGGTCTCTGTCTTCGTTCTTGCCCAGAGTCCCCTTCACTTGTGTGCGGGAGCTTATCTTCTGCCTGGTGTGTCTGCCCTTGTCACTCCATGCTTGCACACAGGACCCATTTCTCAATGCCCGTTCTCTTCCATAAGACCTTCCAGCTGAAACCGAAGCCCATCCCAGGACTTGGCACTTATATTAGACATTAATAATTCCTGCAGGTGTACCATTTACTTCATTATTTGGACTTTAAATTCATGAAAGGGCTGGGTTATGCTTGATCCTTCTTTATCTCTTGGCCTACCATAAGCATCTGATAAATACTTTTTTGGAAACAGTGACTAAAGGCCCTTGCTTGTCAGTGTGAATCTGATGGCAGAATTCTGAGAACTAAATAAAAACCCAGCATCAAGCAGATAAGATTAGCTCTGGGCGAAGTTATCTTAAACGCAGATAAGGCAGAAGCTGGAGAGTAAGAAGAATTTGGAGTGTCTGGACTAATAATTGAAGTTATTAATGCATCTAAATAAAGAATAAGTTTAGAAGAGAGCTAGGAGAAGCAGTCACCCAACTAGGAGGAATGTCCTGGCCTGAGGAAAGCCCAGGGGGGCTGGAGGCAGGGCAGCCCTATTGTGGTGGTAGGTGCCCAGGTGGAGGCCGTGCATATGTGAATTCCAGAACCACCTCCCCTGAGTGGATTCTGTGCGTACTCAGGTGGCCTTGGGAAGCCAGCTTCCCATCTTCACTTCCCTACAGAGCTGGGGAAGTGACCCAATAATGCAATTGTCTGGGCCCTTGGCAGTCTTATTTTTCACTTATTGGTCTTTGGTGTCTTATGAGTTTGGTTGGCAAAAAAAAAAAAAAAAAAAAAAAGTCCATTTATAATATCAATAATTCAACTAATAAAAAATGGCAACTGAAAGATTATTCAGTGCCTATTATGTGCCAGACTGGGATGGACAGTCCATGGAGCACCTTGTCTCATCGGTACCATCGTCCTGTGAGGCAAGTACTGTGACTGTCCCATCTCATGGATGGAGAACTTGAGGCTCAAAGAGATTACTCTACTTGCTCCAGCTCAGAAGAGTCAGAGCTGGGATTTCAGCCCAAGTCTCCTGACTCCAAGGTCCACCCTTCACCACTGGGCTTTCTAACATTGCCTTTTCTATGTGTCAGGCACTGTTCTAAGAGCCTTACATATATGAACTCCTATAACCCTCCAAAGAACCCCTTGAGGTAGGGACCATTTCTACCCCCAATTTACAGCTGAGGAAACAGAGGCACAGAGAGGTCAGGTAACTTGCCCAAAGTCACACAGCTAGTGTGAGTAGAGCAGGATTTGAAACCAGGTAATGGGGCAACGGACCATTATGTCATGCTGCCTCTTTTTGAGGCACTTGCCCGACTCCTTCTAATAGACCTAAGCCCCTTGAGGGAACGAACTCCATCTTAGTCGTTTTGTATCCTTACCAGCTACTGCAGTGCTGCCACAAAGTACGCCTCTAATACATGTTGGGTCATTTGAATTCCATTGGAAGGGCAGCCCTCTAGCCACCTGCCCTGTCCCAGCTACATTCTGATTTCATGAAGCCCCTTGAATTTGCAGCTGAACTAAAGTAGGTTTTTGCCAGGCTGCAGGCTTCTCATTTTGTTTCATGCACAGATTACAAATGCAAGGCCCACAGAGCTACGAATAATTGCTACTGGAGCATATTTTTCCCATTTGGGGACCTGAGTTTTCAAGTAACTCAGTCCTAGAAGCAGGAGGCTAGCAAATGCCTTTTTAGCACCATCTTCTGAGTCCAGTTGTGACTCGAAAGGTTTATCGAAGCGGAATAAAGGTACCAAGTTAGCCGAGTGGTTCTCAACGGTCGATGATTTCATCCCCCTAGAGGACATTTGGCAACATCTGGAGATGTTTTTGGTTGTCACAACAGTGGGGACATGGGGGGTGCTACTGGTATCTCGTGGGTAGAGGCCAGGGATACTGCTACACATCCTGCAATGCAAGGACAATGCATCACAACAAAGAATTAGCCAGCCTCCAATGCCAGCAGTGCTGAGGCTGAGAAATCCTGATTAGCCAAGCAGCCCCCAGATCTGCATGTACAAGTGGTTTTAAAGAGGAAGCATCGCTCGAAGATTAAATTAGGTTTTATGAGACTTTTTTCCCAGAGAGCAGGCATCAATCACTGGCGGAAAAAATAGAAGTGAGCCTTCTATGCCAAAGCTAAACCATCTTTGTTTGGGCGCACATTCCGAGGCGGTGCTTTGAGAAGTAAGGTCCTAAGGCTCTCCTACCCCAAAGCCACTTGGGAAGCTTATTAAAATGCAAATTCCACGGCCTCCCTCAAACCCACTGCATTAGGCTCTCTTGGTGAGAGTACGAGGGATCTATGTTTTTAGGACACCCCAAAAGTCGTTTGGCTGCACACTGACAGTTTTCTTCCACTCTTCCAGAAGTAGGGGAGATAAATTGGGGGGTGGGGGAGGAGTGCGGTAGACCGACCATATGCATGGTGGTTTTTAAAAAGTTAACTAAAAATGCTCACATTCTAGTGCGGTTCCTCTAACTTCAGTCATCTGTACCACACTGTCATGAGTTATGCCCTGGACGAATACAACCCCTTCTCTTCTCTTCTTAATAATTAAAAAAAATTATTTTGGTTATCTTTTTTCCTAATACTCCTGAGAATACATACGTAACCATGAAAATGATCGAGATCTGTCCGTACCACTTAAAATCGGCATGCAGTACGTGTAGGAAGCAGTGCCTTATGGCAAAGCAATTACAGTCCGCCAGGAGAATGCTAATAACAGCGCCTGCAAGCTCTGGAAGGCAGACACGCACGACTCTTCATTTGGAACCTCAGAGCCTCCTTTTCAGGGATGGATGACAATCCCCTAGGCTTCCTGGAAGAGGAAGAACAGAGTGGGCAACGGCCCATGCTCCTGACCGTGACATTGTGGCCTCATCCACAGCTGCCAGTTCCCATTTATGAGCCTTTGAAAACAACCATCTCAAACCCAGCACTGGGACAACATGAAGGACCAACACATTCTGAGCCTCAGAAATTGGAACCCACATGTGTGATGAGCAGAAGTCACACTCCAACCATACACTCGTTTTCACAATCATCCTCCTGTTCCCAGAGGGCACCCCACTTTTAGTGGGGAGCAGAGGGAAAAGCCTGATACACAGAAAGCTACAAAACGATTCACGTCTCTACTAAGAATCAGAACAAATATTCGCCATCTTGTTTTCCATTTACATCTTTTTCCAAAATGCCTAAACTTGACATAATGTTCGTTTTAACTGGGCTCTGCACCCGGCCCACTGCCAATGCTGGGAACACAGCAGCAGTGGCAGGGAATTACGAGTGCGCCTGTACTCGCTAACACCACTTTATTTTTGTCTTTCCCTCCAATTTGCCTTAAGCTGCCTGCATAATTTCCACCTCAGGTGAAACCTCTCTGTCTTCGTTCTTTCCTACTTGAAATAGGAAATTTGCAGCTGATTTTCCACGTAAGTCAGGAGATGGGGAAGTGGGATGGGAGGTGTGACTGTGGAATTGGGTTAAGAGGAGGGTAAGACATCACATTCTAAACTCAGGTAAGACGGATGCAGAAGAAAAAAGAGGAAAAAAAAAAGAAAAATGAAAAGAAACCTGTGGGAGCATTTCTCGTTGGGGACTCAAAGAGGGGGGGTTCCTGAGGGAGGCCATAAATGCGACACCCGTTTGCTCCAGCCTCACGGGGCTTGTTATTTAAGCAGCTTCTCTTTTTGTGCCATGTAAACCATGCCTGCTTGGCTTTAACCGGAAAGACAAGGCAGGGTATGAACACCGATCGTTAATAAGCAGGTTCCAGGCGTTGAGGACAAATTCCTACTCCTGGCGAGCAGGCGTGCAGAAGAAAGACAGTTACCACGATGTTCATTGCAGCTCTATTTACAATAGCCTGGAGATGGAAGCAACCTAAGTGTCCATCATCGGATGAATGCATAAAGAAGATGTGGCACATATATACAATGGAATATTACTCAGCCATAAAAAGAAACGAAATTGAGCTATTTGTCATGAGGTGGATGGACCTAGAGTCTGTCATACAGAGTGAAGTAAGTCAGAAAAAGAAAGACAAATACCGTATGCTGACACATATAGATGGAATTTAAGAAAAAAAAATGTCATGAAGAACCTAGGGGTAAGACAGGAATAAAGACACAGACCTACTAGAGAATGGACTTGAGGATACGGGGAGGGGGAAGGGTGAGCTGTGACAAAGCGAGAGAGAGGCATGGACATAGATACACTACCAAACGTAAGGTAGATAGCTAGTGGGAAGCAGCCGCATAGCACAGGGAGATCAGCTCAGTGCTTTGTGAACACCTAGAGGGGTGGGATGGGGAGGGTGGGAGGGAGACGCAAGAGGGAGGAGATATGGGGATATATGTATATGTATAGCTAATTCACTTTGTTATAAAGCAGAAACTAACACACCATTGTAAAGCAATTATACTCCAATAAAGATGTAAAAAAAAATGTTTGTCAGGGAGAGGAAGTGCTCTCAGTGCTGTGGGAGAGAGGTAAGAGGCAGGTGAGAGGGTCTGTGTAGGAGATAGAGACCGTAGCTCTGGGAGGGAGAGAAAAAAATCCAAGCTGCGCCCAGCCCTCCAGCCCTTTGGGAACTTGGAATTCTGTGACGACTTGGATGAGAACCTGCCCTCACAGGGCCCCGTTTGGTGCTTTGGACCCAGTAGGGATTCGGTACAAGTTTGCTGAGTGGATGGATGTTGCGCGGCTGTTCACCCCTCACCCTGAACATCCAGGACGTCTGCAAAATTGTGGGAAGATCCAGAGGGTGAGTATTGGACAAGTCTGTGCAAAACCACCGCTCGACTGGAAGAACAAGGCTGGGAGCACGTCCCCCTGAGCTGGGGCGGGAGTCCAAAGGGGGGTGGGTGGGAAGAGCAGCCTCAGGACCAGCCTGCCTGGGCACGCATCCCGGCCGCCCTCTGGGGATTCACCTCCACGAGTGACGTGGCTCCTCTGGGCCTCAGTTTCCTGATCTGTGAAACGATTATGATAATGGTGTCCGTCTCAAGGGTTCTAGTGCAGCTTTAAGGAGTTAATACAGAAAAGTGTGTAGAACAGTGCCTGGCACACAGAGTGCTAAATAAGTACTAGCTGCTCTCATTTTTCTGTGGGTGGGAAAGATTGGGTTAACTTGGTCCTTTCTGGACTAGAAGCAAAAACCATCCTATAGTGTGAAGCTTGTGGATGCATGAGGGTAGGGAGGGAAGAAAATCCAGAAGCATGTTGATCGGGCTCAGTTCTGCCTTTGACAGTGGGAATTCACGCCTAAAATCTTCACTCTTTTAAACAGAGTTGACTATGTATCTGTTCATCAGTTCTTAGATCCTTTTCTGAAAGTGAAGAGCGCAAACATCACCACTATCATGATGAACAGCTACATTTCCATTGATACACCTCCACTGCCATCACCCACTGTCCCTGAGGCTTTTTCTACTGTTTTCTCATCCCCTATGTTTAATTGTTTTGGTCGTTTACCAGAAGGAAAAGAGCTTTGGGAGAAAAAAAGACCTGGCTCGATCACTTCATAGCTGTGTAACCTTGGGCGAGTCATTCCACCTCTCTTGAGTTTCAGTTTCCTCATCTGTAAGATGGGTTTCTGATAACAACTGGTGATGACTATACGAAGCGCCTGGGAAAAGCCTGTCACGTGCATGGAGATGCTGAATGCGTGGTGGCTCGTTTTTGCAGTGTGGACAAATCAGTGTGTACGCTTTGCTGATATCCCTTTGACGGTCCTGAAACACGTCGTTCACTTGAAGAGGCTGGACGGCCATGACTTCTCCTCGTGAATTTAGGTTTCCAGGTTGAGCAGTACGACCTGAGGCCTCAGATAAGCCCAAATGTGGCCTTGCAGTGATCTGGACCCACAGCTGGCAAAAGGAACCAAGCTGTCCTCTGCACACCAGCTGGGACTTGTCCCTGCATCCAGACTGGTGATCTCCTGGCCCACACTTCCAGCTATTCGGTTAAACAGAGTTGACCCAGGTTTGAGAGAGGGGGTTTCACCACTGACCAGCTTGAAGGAAAAACAAAGTTTCAGTTCTTTGTCAGGAAAACATGAAAATCACTCCATGTGTGAGGCTATATCCTGGGATAAGAACCTGTTCTTTAGTTTTCTTGTTCCTTTAACAATCTACTTCAGTCAATGGAAACGAAATTGCTCCATTAAATTTCTAAACACATTAAAGGAAAAAAACACACAGACAAAACAAAAACCTCCCAGGCTGAAGGATATAAATCCCAAACCGAATAGTGAGACACGATGTTTTCCAGAAGCAATTAGACTTGATTTTGAGACCAAGAAATGTAATAATCAGTGACATCTCAGAATCTCAGGGTTTTGCTGTGCTTTTGAAGGAAAGAACAAAGCTTTGGTGCTGGGAAGCACGGAGGCATGGCGGTTACTGTCGGGACAAGATCACTGAATTCTCGTAACAACCCTCTGAGGTAGGTACTATCATTATCCCCATTTCACAGGTGACAACACTGAGGCACAGTGATTTCAGTAACTTGCTGAAGGTGATATAACTAGTAAGTGGAGAGCTGGGATTTTAACCACAGTCGTAACCACTAGGCGGTACTGCCCCTCATGACCCAGAAGAAACTCCAGTGCCCAGTACCAGAAGGAGCCCAGGCTTTTCCTCAACAGGCTCCCAAGACTGTCGAGGGCTTTGGAATAACTCACAGTGCCAAGGAATAAGTCATGCTAGCTCAGGACATCAGTTTTTGAAGCATGTTCCCACATCCTGGCTGTTTGGAAATCCATCCAACCTTGTTAATTTCATCCCCATTTCACAGTCATGGAAACAGGCTCGAGGGGTTAAACAACTTCTCTGAGGTCACACCCATTATCTCCTAACTCCCAGGCACCTTCCTCTCCTTGATGATGTGTAATCAAGTCTAAATGGACATATATACACTATCAAGTGTGAAACAGATAGCAGGTGGGAAGCAGCCGCATAGCACAGGGAGATCAGTTCGGTGTTTTGTGACCACCTAGAGGGGTGGGATAGGGAGGGTGGGAGGGAGACGCAAGAGGGGGGAGATATGGGGATATATACACATGTATGGCTGATTCATATCGTTATACAGCAGAAACTAACACACCACTGTAAAGCAATTATACTCCGATAAAGATGTTAAAAAAAAACAACAAAAAAAACCCCCAAACAAAACCAGGGGAGGCGGGAGGGAAGCTTCAGACAATGGCAAAGCTCTCTCCATATGTAGCACTGTGCTCAGACCCGGGGAAGCTGCTGCTTACAGCAGAGGAGGGACTGGCTTCAGAGCCAGCCAAGTGGCTCTGTGACCTTGGCCAAGTGACTTAATGTCTCTGAGTCTTGGTGTCTCAGTCTGTAAAATGGCATAACAGCCGCGACTAGAACGTAAGTTCCTTGTCAGTAGGGAACTTGCCTGTTCACGGCTGGATCCCCAGCTGCGTAATATTCGACCATAGTAGATGCCCAATAAACGCTTTTTTTTTTTTTTTAGCATGAATAGATAAATGAACCAAATCCCCCCACTTCACAGAGTTTCTGTAGGGATTCAATGAGACACTGCAGGCATAGTGCATAAAACGGAGAACAGGTGCTCAAAACATGTCAATCACCTCCATCACTGTGTCACAGGCATTCATATTCATTATCTTTTTGTGTCCTCCAAAGAATCCCACGAAATAGGTCTGGCTATGCCCATTTGATGTGGGAGGAAACCAGAGAAGAGGGTAGGGAGTGAAAGAATTCTCAGAGAAGAGCTCATCCCTTTTACTAAAAATTGCACCTTTAAGAAAAAGGGTCATAGCAAAGAGCTGTAGAAAAAGGTTCTAGAGTCAGTCCAGGGGGAAGAGAAGGGCTGTGGGAACTGGGCTTTGGATCCAGACTGGTGAGCATTTCTGCCTCCCTCCTGAGTCCTCCTCTGTGGGGGCATCCCAGGACCTGGCATGATGGACCGCCCCCCCACCCCCGTATTTGCCATCGGTCCCTCCTGTCTGCAGAGAGCTCTGGCCAAGACACTGAGTGCCCAGCTGTGCTCTTACCGATGATAATAGTAATCCTAATGAATTGCAGCCTGATGACTCACTGATTGCAGGAGAGAAAAAATTAAGAGTGAGCTGATTGAAACTCTTAATAAAGCTTATTCTTTGGGGAGGGTCTGGCTTGGCAGGTGGGAGGAGTGAGGATCTCCCTGGGATCTGAGGGGAGATTTTTAAAGACGGTTCTGATGGTTAAACTGCAGAATACTCTCTCTTGGCCAGAGCATTTTTTCACACAATATCAAAACTGCTTGGTTCCTAGGCTGTGGGCACCTAAAGGGCACCCACCTCGTTCCCCGGTCGCTTGACATCTAGCATCCTGAACATGGCAGGTGTGAAAATATCTGGTCCATATCCAAGACGTAAGGAGTCTAGGTACTAGTGAGATGAACAACGAAGCAAAGGAAAGAAGCAGAAAAAAAGTCCTACAGGGTGAGGACACACAGATTTGTTTATGAATTCCAACTGTAAAAGGGCTTATCGAAATTGATTGCTAAAACTTGAGCCATGCAAAGCCAATTATGCTGGAAATAATCCCGGCGGCCACACCCTCTTCCTGTGCTGTGCGCAGCATCTCCTGCGGCGCTTCTCAAGAGAAGCCGGCTCCCCTGCAGGAGCACCACCCTCAAGGTGTCCCTTCCTCAGAAAGCGCATTTCTCCACCTGATTTAATTGCAAATGCCCTCACCAGTGCTCACACCTCCCCTACAATGTGATTACTAGTGGCTCTTGAATCTGCCCCCACCTGTGTGCCCCCTTTAAAGAGAGGGGGAGGGCAACAGGGAGACACATGTCAACATGAATTGTCATTTAATAGAGCTCCTTGGTGATGACCCTGGGGAGAGGGATGGGGGAAATCAATGCCAGTGACTGGAAAACAATATGCGAATTAAGAGGCCATCCTGAAGTCCTCTGGAATGGACAGAATAATGCCTCTCTGAACTTTCTGTCGTGGTCCATCAAGACTGTCACTTACTCAAAGCAGTGCCAATCAAGCATCTCTTGAGGACACACCCTACGGCAGGCACCGTACCAGACACAGAGGGGACCGAAAATGACCAGGACAAAATCCAGGTCCTCACGTGGTTTTCTCTGTGAGTGACTAGAGGATGGGGGTCAAGATAACTAAGATGGATAAAATAAAAAGGTGACAAAGCAGAATTGAAAGTGGCTTAAGAGAGAGGTATGCCACCTTGCCTCCCATGCATGACATCACCTTATAAAGGATGGGGAAATGCTAGGCAGGGCAGCTGGGTCTTCGATTCATGGTTCAGTTCAGAGTAACCTGATCGGGAATCCTCAGGAAACTGGTGGCACAGGACAAGTCATTCTAGCACCTTCTAAAGGAGGCAAGTGGCTGCTTCTGGACTCTGAATGCAGCAGGTACTCTCTTCGGGGCTAGAGGCGGCTTTTGGGGATCATGGGTTGCTCAGCTCCATTTAAGGATGGGACGGCTGCTGTCTGGTCCTCATATTCCCTTTTGAACAGGGGCCGCCTCTGGAGAAGGGGGCGGGGCTCCCGCAGCTGGCTTGGAACCGCCATGCAACCTTGGGTGAGAGAAGCAATCCAGGACCACCCAGGACGGGAAGCCAGCTTCAGATGCAGCTCTCAGGCTGGCCAGGGCCAGAGGGAAACACTGGTCAGCCTGGGTCACCGCTGCACACTAACCCGTGATGAGCCCTAGTGGGCAAGCAGGGCAGAGGGTGGCAACACCCACAGGAAGAGCCCCAGACGCAGGGCAGAGGGGAATGGATAGGGGACGCCGGGAAAACCTGCCTGAGCCCAGGCCACCAGCCCAAGGACGTGGCTCCTTGCCCTCTCCCTCCATCCCCTTCTGCCACTTTTTTTCTCTCTTTCTCCTTCATTTGTGTATTTTCTTTCTTTTTTAAAAAATTAAGATAACATTGGTTTATAACATTATATAGGTTTCAGGTGTACAACATTATATTTCTACTTCTGTACATACCACAGTGTGCTCACCACCAAAACTTTAGTTTCCATCCATCACCCTACAGCTGATCCCCTTTACCGGCTTCGCCCTCCCTGCTTCCCCTTGCAGACCAAACAAAAACACACACAGAGCTACAGAGAACAGAGCAGGTGTTACCAGAGGGGAAGGGGTATTTTCATTTTTGATGCATTTTTTTTCTTCCTCTTTCTTTCTATCCACTCACACTCACCAATCACCCCCATCTTGCTCTCTTCTTATACACACACACACACACACACACACACACACGGGTGTGCACAATGGCAGAGTGCAATGTCAGGTTCATGGGCCTAGCAGTCAATTAGATCTGATTCACATCTCGCCTCTGATGCTCTGTGACCCAGCACACGTGACTGAACCTCTGAGTGTCCACTTCCTTGTCTTATAAAATGAAGATGATAATAGGACTTCTTCCTCGTGCGGTGGTGGGGACTAAATCTATAAGGCTCAATGTTGTACCTACTTGGACCAGAGTAAACCCTGTTTAATGAGTGCTGTCCTTCCTTCCCGGGTCTTTTGTTAAAGCCTGGCCTGCAATGATGACAGTAACAAATATTTATGATGTGTCTGCCACTTTGGAAGCACTCAGTAAGTGCTAGCTATTAGAATATAACAGTTTTGCTAATTCCGTTATATCATATTGCTTAACTTAAAAAATGAATATTTAGGGCAGTTTTAGGTTTATAGAAAAAAATGTGCAGAAAGTAGAGTTCCCACATCCCCCCTTACCTCTCTTCCCCTAGTTTCTCCTACTATTAACATCTTGCACTGATGTGGCACATGTGTCACAACTGAACCAATATTGATACAACCAAACTGATCATTAACCAAAGGCCACAGTTTACGTTAGGGCTCATGCCTCGTGCTGTTCCCTTAATGGGTTTTGACAAATCTATGGTGACACGTATCCACCATCACAGTCTCATACAGAAGAGTGTCACGGCCATAAAAACCCCGTGCTCCACCCGTTCAACCCTCCCGCCAGGCTAACCCTGGCGACCCCTGACCTGTTTATTGTCCCTGTAGCTGTGCCTTTGCCAGAATGTGACAGAGCTGGCATCACACAGTATGGGACCACTTTGGACTGGCTTCTCTCGCTTACTAAGATGTATTTACGTTTCCTTCATGTCTTTGCTTGGCCCGAGAGCTCATTTCTCTGCGGCTGAAATAACACCCCGCCCTGTGGATGTGGACTGTCTGTCCGTCCCCTACTGAAGGGCATCTTGGTTGTTCCCAATTCTTGGCACATGTTGCTTAACTATTAATGGCATTTTTGTACACTTTAATGAAAAGAAACATGTTTCCCAAATTGGTAGCCTTTCAGAAATGCTGATCTAAATATATGTGTACTCAGCTTACCATCAATGCCTCGCAAATACACAGAGCAAGAAACTCCTTTATCAGGCGTAGACACCAGTAGAGCCCCACAGGCCATGCGGCCAATGCTCCGGACCACAGGATTTTGCAACAGGCCTGAAAAGGGTTAACCATTTCCCCCAATGTTGGAGGTTTATATTTAAAATGAGGGTTTCTCCCATAATTTGAAAAGATACGTGCACCCCACTGTGCATTGCACTATTTACAACAGCCAAGACGTGGAAGCAACCTGAATGTCCATCGACAGATGAATGGATAAAGAAGATGTACATATATACAAGGGAATACTACTCAGCCATAAAAAAGAATGAAATAATGCCACTTGCAGCAACATGGATGGACCCTGAGATTACCATACCGCGTGAAGTAAGTCAGACAGAGAAAGACAAATATCATAGGATATCGCTTATATGTGGAATCTAAAAAAAAATGATACAAATTAACTTATATACAAAATAGTAATAGGCTCACAGACATAGAAAACAAACTTATGGTTACCAAAGGGGAAAGGAGAGAGGGATAAATTAGGAATTTGGGCTTAACATAAACGTGCTACTATATATAAAATAGATAATAATTGAGGACCTACTGTATAGCACAGGGAACTATACTCAATATTTTGTTATAACCTACAAGAGGAAAGAATCTGAAAAAGAATATACACATATATATGTATACTGAATCACTTTGCTGTACACCTAAAACTAACACAACATTGTAAATCAACTATTCTTCAATAAAATACAATGAGAAAAAAAAGAAATTACTTTTTTGTATGCCAACTGGAAGAAAAATCAGGGTTTCTCAGCCTCGGCAGAGTTGACATTTTGGGCCAGCTAACTCTCTGTTGAGGGAGCTGTCCTGTGTGCTGTAGGGAGTTTGGCAGCACGCTAAAGTCCGTCACCAACTAGATGCCAGTAGCAACCCCCCTCCAGTTGAGATAACTGAAAATGTCTGTAGACATTGCCCACGTCCTCTGGGGGGCAAAGCTGCCCCTGACTTCTCCCACTGCTGTGAACCACTGTTTATTAAATTAATTAATTAATTAATTTAATTTTTGGCTGCATTGGGTCTTCATTGCTGTGCGCGGGCTTTCTCTAGTTGCGGCGAGTGGGGGTTACTCTTCGTTGCGGTGCGCGGGCTTCTCATTGCAGTGGCTTCTCTTGTTGCGGAGCACGGGCTCTAGGCGTGTGGGCTTCAGGAGTTGTGGCACGTGGGCTCAGTAGTTGTGGCACGCAGGCTCAGTAGTTGTGGTGCACGGGTGTAGTTGCTCCGCGCCATGTGGGATCTTCCCGGACCAGGGCTCAAACCCGTGTCCCCTGCATTGGCAGGCGGATACTTAACCACTGTGCCACCAGGGAAGTCCCCCACTGTTTTAAATATTTTGTTATTGTCAGGGCTGTTATGATGAAAACTTTCAATGCCACTCCAAACCTCCAATGTGACACTGTACCTCCTAAGAGGGGGCCTTTCCTTTACTAAGCAGTAAGGAGATGCCTCAGCCTCCTAACGTCTCTCGTATCTCACTCTCGTTGGGTGTGTTTACGTACATCACAGCCAAATGCTGTCCTATGCGGACTGTCCTCTGGATGTTTCCTCTAGAAATGACAAATTCAACGTCTCGATGATGTGAAGCTTTCGCTGACTTGCCAAGTACCACACTGCTAACGGATGAGGCCTGTCTCCTGACTGCAATCCGGTGACTTTTCCGTGAGCCAGAAAGATCTCGCCAGCGGAGTCACAACAGGAAACAAACCACTCTTCTGCTCACCCCAGCTTATGCATCGGCAACTCCTGTCGGCTCTTCCTCCAAAATATACCCCAAATATGACCCCTTCCCATCACTTTTCTACCCTGGTCCAAGCTGCCATCGCCTCTCGCCCGCTCTCCTGCTTTGGCATTCGTTCTCCAACAAGCCAGATTCTACGCTGCTTTAGGGCAATGCTGGAAAATCGCAATCAGATCACATCACTCCCGTCTCCAGCGGCTTCCCATTTTCGTTATGAGCTTTTCAGTACTGTTACTGCTCTGTCTAATGTCCTTGCCTCCGCTGCTGAAGGGGTGTCTTTAAGTGGAAATAGGAAGAACCAGAAGCTGGACATGTAAGGATCAGAAAATCTCAGGGTTATACAGTAAACCCTGTACACATGAAACTAACACAATATTGTAAATCAACCATATTTTGGTTAAAAAAAAAAAGAAAGAAAAGCACAGGTACCAGGCTCAGCGTTAAGTACCTCCCTTGATCTGCTGCATTGGCATGCACCCTGGTTTCCACTACTTGCCTCTGATTCCACGAGTTTTCTCAGTCCCCCTCCCCCGCCAGCTCCCATGGGGGCCAGGCTTCAGCATGGCCAACATCACACCTCAATATGGGAGCTGCTGTGGCTTCGTTCAGGTCCCACCTGACCAGTCCCAAGGACTGGACCAGGGTGGCAGAAGCGGGCTTCAGGAAGTGGCAGACACCACAGTTGTCCCTGTGGACTTGGGAGGGAAGGGAGAAATTCTAGGGGGCCCAAGATCCAGTTTTGTGTATTTCATTACTTCACAACTTGGGGCAGGTAACTATCCTTCAGAAAAAGGAAGAAAGAATGTTTAAATAAATTAAAGAAGAAGATTCTAGAGGGTGGAGGCAAAGGACCTTAGTCACAGCGGTTGCAAAAAAAAAAAGTGCAAAGCTCATCTGTTGGCTTTGGAATTAAAAAGAGGGGTGGGGCTTCCCTGGTGGCGCAGTGGTTGAGAGTCCACCTGCCGATGCAGGGGACACGGGTTCGTGCCCCGGTCCGGGAAGATCCCACATGCTGCGGAGCGGCTGGGCCCGTGAGCCATGGCCACTGAGCCTGCGCGTCCGGAGCCTGTGCTCCGCAACGGGAGAGGCCACAATAGTGAGAGGCCCGCGTACCGCGAAAGAAAAAAAAAAAAAAGAAGAATTATGCAAGGAAAGTTACTGTTTCCACTCACTCCTTTCAGGGAACAATAACCACACACAATAAGCTGCAGTGCAATGCTTGTCTATGTCTGAAACGTGGCCAAAGAAAGGAAAGATTAATCACACAGGGAAGGCTGATATCTCATGGGCAGATTAAGACAACAAGGTAGCAATTTTGAGTCTGATTAGAAACTGCTAAAATCAGAACTTCCAGTTAGGGACTTCACTTTCAACAGCCTTCTGGTTTGAGGGGGATATGGGAGCAGGGAGGGTGATTGATTTAATTAAACCTAGTGCTTAATTAAGTGTTCTTAGATATAAACTATCTCCTTTTTGCATGGTTAACGCAAACCTGGGTTCACAGCGCCATTCAGTTTGCTGGCTGGAAGGTTTAAGGAGCTGGCGAGGTTTCCATTAGATGTATGAATACAGGGACTTTTCTAATGGTAAGTTATGGAGTGGTAGAAGGGGTGACTTGGGGATGGGACAGAAGCCCCTTCTCAGGAACTGTGGAAAAGCAGAAAGGGTCCTGATCTTGGGGTCAGGGAAACTGGCTTCTACTGTCCACATGGCCTCTCACTAGCGGGATGACCTTGGGCAAGTCACCTATCCCCACGGATTCCCAGATGTGTTCATCACACAAGATGCCTTTTGTGACTCCACTCCCATGCCCCCTAAGGATTTTGTCTCCAAACTACATTTACCAAACTGCACTTCATTTCCAGTTGTGATTAATCAACATGCACGTGGTAATGGCGATACATAATATTCATCGCAGGCTTCCCATTTATTCCAGGTACCCTTGTTCTAAGCACATGGCATGGATTAACTATTTAATTCTCAGAACAACTCTAAGAGGTAAACACTATTATCCCCATTTTACAGAGGAGAAAACGGAGGCACAGAGAAGGAAAGTAACTTCCCTACGGTCACACAGACAGTAAATGGTGGAACGGAAATCTGTACCCAAGATTCTCACTGAGCACAGAGAAACAGTATTAGTCAGTGTCAACCTTGACCTCTTTTGCCAAAATTTAACGGCTCCAGCCTTAGTTTTCTTATCTGTAGAACACAGACACTCATCCCTGCTCTAACCTCCCTCCAGGAGTTAAAAGGCTCTGCTGCCAAGGTGCTTAGAAAGCTTTATATTGTAGATACGAGAGGTGTTAGGATAAGGGTGGGGGGGCCTGAGTGCCCAGCGTGGATCCTTTTAGCGACCTCACGTGCCACGTGCTGGCAAATTAACTGGCAGTGATATTGCATCTGAATCAGAGGAATTTGGTCACGCAAGGTATTTGGTGTTTATCAGCCATGAGTTAGATGATGCTACAGCCTTCTGAATCACTGGGTTCAGGGTTTTTTTTTTCTGTTGTTTCTTGGGGCGTGAACTCAGGGGTTCTCTAAGATAACGTTTCTATTGTTTGAATGGACCAGATGCTTGGGGCAGCACCTGTTTTAGACACTTTTTAGGGTGGTGGCAGTGTTTTCCCTTTGATTCGACTGTAGTACGTTTTCCCCTGTGCACTGCTCAATCTCAAGGTTCCAGAGGCACAATAACAGCATCCTTGCTGAACTTTTTAATGGAAGCAGAGGTGCCCAGGCCCCTGAGACACAGAGCCTACCTCCAAGTCTCAGCTCCATCATGGGGCGACTTTTGGCAGGTCACTCGGTGTCACTGAGCCTCCGCATCCCATCTGGAAAGATGGGATAATAACAGTACTACTTCTCAGTGTGGTTTTCAGGGTTAAATGAGAGCACGAGGAAAATTTCTGATTGTAGGGCAGCACTCAAGAATCTTAGTTAATGGGGATATATGTATATGTATAGTTGATTCACTTTGTTATAAAGCAGAAACTAACACACCATTGTACAGCAATTATACTCCAATAAAGATATTAAAAATAAAAGAATCTTAGTTAATTTTAAACTCAGGTACTTCTCATAAAAACCCTATCAGGGAGGTAAAATTCTCTCCAGAGTCCCGGAGGCGGTAAGTGACATGTCCAAGGCCACATATCTGCAAGAGGCAGAATCAGGATTTGAACACAGTCCCCAGGGCTGAGTTGCAGATTGGTGGGGGTGGAGACAGAGAGAGGGTTGGCTGTACACCTGGCTTTGCCACACTTAGGCTCTCTGGACCTCAGTGTCCTCGCCTGTGAAATGGGAATCATGCTAGTCATTAGTGTTATGGGAAGTATCAAGTGCAAAATAAATTCAAGGTATTGGGCTACCATGAAAAAAATGTGGAATTAAGAAAAAATCCTTAGACAAGACCTTTCTTTCATTTGACCTACATTTCTAGGCAGACTGCCATTAGGGCAAACCTTGGGTACAAAGTTCTGCAGGGAAGCACATGGCTAACCCTGAGTTCTCAGGGCTGTGTGGGAAGGCAGCTTAGGACCAGAAGGCATCCAAACCCAGTCTCCTTTCCTCAGCCATGTTCTGCATGTCTCTCCAGACACCTTGAGTCAGGGAGCAGGTGTGATGTTGAAGACACAGATGCTGACTTCAAGGCCATGCACTGAGGACCCACTTTGAGGTCAAGTTCATCTTGTGGCTTCTGTGGCAGAAGAAATTATGTGACTATTCCGATCTGTCGTTGAGGACTCCTCCTCCTAGATGGCTTGATGGTTGCATCAGGTGGATTCTGGGAAATGTGGGATTATTGTGATAACGGTCCTGATTCTGTATCCCGCCTAGTATCCATGCTCTTTGACATAGAAACTCGTAGGGCCTTCCCACTGCCACGCTGGCTATGACTTGCTTTGGCTCACTGGATGTTTGTTAGCAGATGGGATGCAAGCCATGGCTTGGAAAAGCACTGGCACCTTTCTGCCTATACTGTCGCCCGTCTACCACGAGAACATGCCTGGGCAAGACCCGGAGAGTGACAGCGTGTGGAGTCTTGTCAAGTCACCCTTGTCATCCCAGCTGAAGTCATCTTAGGGCAGCCAGCATCCTGCCAGCCCCAGAGGTAATGGTAAGCCCAATCAAGACCAGCAGAGCCGCTTAACTGATCCTTGCCTGACCTCAGGTTCATGAGCGAACCCAACACAGACAGGCTGAACCCTGCAGATTGTGAGCTAAATAAATACTTCCTGTTGTTCACCAGTGAGCTTGGTGGTTCTTTGTTATGAAGTGCTATTGTTGCAATAAATAGCTGATACACACACACATATATATTAAAAAATGTAGTACACTATGGCTTTGATTATAATTTGTTATGCAACCTAAACTATCATTTTTCTTTCTTTGCTTTTAGAGGTACTAGCACAAAATGTTTTCATTTTCCACATACAGACACACTTGATACAGACATTACTCCAATTAAATCCTGATACGAGGAAATGGAGAACTCTAAAAGCTGTGCTCTCCCTCTTACATCTCATGCTTTCTTTTCCAATCCATTTATTTTATTTTTTTAAAAAAATTTAATTTAATTTAATTTTTTTATACAGCAGGTCCTTATTAGTCATCAACTTTATATACATCAGTGTACACATGTCAATCCCAATCGCCCAATTCATCACACCACCACCACCATCCCCTGCCGCTTTCCCCCCTTGGTGTCCATATGTTTGTTCTCTACATCTGTGTCTCTATTTCTGCCCTGCAAACCAGTTCATCTGTACCAGTTTTCTAGGTTCCACATATATGTGTTAACATATGATATTTGTTTTTCTCTTTCTGACTTACTTCACTCTATATGACAGTCTCTAGATCCATCCACGTCTCTACAAATGACCCAATTTTGTTCCTTTTTATGGCTGAGTAATATTCCATTGTATATATGTACCACAACTTCTTTTTCCATTTGTCTGTCGATGGGCATGTAGGTTGCTTCCATGTCCTGGCTATTGTAAATAGAGCTGCAATGAACATTGTGGTACATGACTCTTTTTGAATTATGGTTTTCTCTGGGTATATGCCCAGTAGTGGGATTGCTGGGTCTTATGGTAATTCTATTTTTAGTTTTTTAAGGAACCTCCATACTGTTCTCCATAGTGGCTGTATCAGTTTACATTCCCACCAACAGTGCAAGAGGGTTCCCTTTTCTCCACACCCTCTCCAGCATTTATTGTTTGTAGATTTTCTGATGATGCCCATTCTAACCGGCGTGAGGTGATACCTCACTGTAGTTTTGATTTGCATTTCTCTAATAATTAGTGATGTTGAGCAGCTTTTCATGTGCTCCTTGGCCATCTGTATGTCTTCTTTGGAGAAATGTCTATTTAGGTCTTCTGCCCATTTTTGGATTGGGTTGTTTGTTTTTTTAATGTTGAGCTGCATGAGCTGTTTATATATTTTGGAGATTAATTCTTTGTCCATTGATTCATTTGCAAATATTTTCTCCCATTCTGAGGGCTGCCTTTTCATCTGGTTTATAGTTTCCTTTGCTGTGCAAAAGCTTTGAAGTTTCATTAGGTCCCATTTGTTTATTTTTGTTTTTATTTCCATTACTCTAGGAGGTGGGTCAAAAAAGATCTTGCTGTGATTTATGTCAAAGAGTGCTCTTCCTATGTTTTCCTCTGAGAGTTTTATAGTGTCTGGTCTTACATTTAGGTCTCTAATCCATTTTGAGTTTACTTTTGTGTATGGTGTTAGGGAGTGTTCTAATTTCATTCTTTTACATGTAGCTGTCCAGTTTTCCCAGCACCACTTATTGAAGAGACTGTCTTTTCTCCATTGCATATCCTCGCCTCCTTGGTCATAGGTTAGTTGACCATAGGTGCGTGGGTTTGTCTCTGGGCTTTCTATCTTGTTCCATTGATCTACGTTTCTGTTTTTGTGCTAGTACCATACTGTCTTGCCAATCCATTTATTTTAAATAAAAATTAAATGTATTTTTAAATTCAACAGGTCATATTTAAGATGAGCTCCTACTCAATGCGAAAAATGTGCCTTTTAAATAGTCAACCATGCTGTGGTTTTTCTCCAAATGCTCCCATTCTCTGTCCATGAAGACCCATGAGCCTTCAGGGCATCCATGGCCACTTGCCCCAGTCAGCTGTCCCCAGAGCCCTCCAGGGAGGCACATGTGGTCCCAGCACCACCTGTGTGCTTCTCGTGGTGGTGGCAGATGCAGACAAACTGGATTCAAATCCCCTCTTACTAGCCTCACAACTAGTTCCCCAACCCCTCTGGGCCCATCTCCTCATCTGCAAGGTGAGGACACTAATAATGAGAGTCTCTGTCTCACAGGGCTGCCTGTGAAGATTAAATGAGATAGTGTACCTCCATCACTGCCTAGAGCCTGAGGGATAGTAAGCCCTTCATAGACAATTGTATGCATGGTACCATGGGAACCTGAAATCCCAGCGAGCAGCTTTTTAATACTTACCATGTGCCCACTGTTTTGCATATTTTAAGAATGATTTTAGTGCTTTTTATACGTTTATTTCATTTTTCTTAAAACCTCACAACAACAGTTAGGTTTTCATATAGGTAGTGTTGTTATCTCCAATTTATGGATGAGAAAACTGAGGCACAGAGAGGTTAAGTAATTTACCCAAGGGCACACAGCTAAAAGATCACCATGATAGCACTCTCCCCAGTTTATTATAGTTATTTATCCATCTTTCCCCATGGGGATCTGCAATGGGTAATTAATTTGTGCCTCCCTTGTGCTCAGCATATAGCTGGCCCATCACAGTGGTAGAGGTTGCTACAGAATGTTCTCGTCTTTCCTCTCTCAGCATTGACCCTTTTGAGGGCAGAGGACTGGGTCCTCCGATCGATCCCTGCACCTGCCTGTTACTGAATCGATCGGGTGGGACCAGATGGCGCCTTGACGAGGAAACGAGCTCTTTCTCACCCCAGCGCACACACGTTCTGGGCTCTTCGCACACTGTCCCACAGCCCAGCTCGATTCAAGACTCAGGAAGCAAACAAGGCTTGCAGCAGCCTCAGGCGTGCGGCAGTGAAATTAGTAGATCTGTGTACAAAGGAGCATTTAATAATGCTATCAGGCTACCCCGACCACGTGGAGCCGTTGTTAACATTCTGCATGAAAGAAGTGACAACCCTTGGGACTTCCCTGGTGGCTCAGTGGTTAAGAATCTGCCTGCTAATGCAGGGGACACGGGTTCAAGCCCTGGTCCGGGAAGATCCCACATGCCGCGGAGCTACTAAGCCCATGGGCCACAACTACTGAGCCCTCCTGCCACAACTACTGAAGCCTATGCACCTAGAGCCCGTGCTCCGCAACAAAAGAAGCCACTGCAATGTGAAGCCCACGCACCGCAAGGAAGAGTAGCCACTGCTCGCCAGAACTAGAGAAAGCCCGTGTGCAGCAACGAAGACCCAACGCAGCCAAAAATAAATAAATAAGATAAATAAAAATAAATAAATAAATACATACATAAATAAATAAAAGGAAGCGACAACCCTCAATTGCTGCGGGTAACGGAGGCCTGGCATCACACTGGCTCCCAGCGCAGAACGCTCGCTCGCATTTTCTGGCAACGGATGGCACATGGGGATCAGGGGGAACTGATGGCTTTGTGCAAAAATGTCCTCTAAGTGCTTTGTAGTGTGGTTGCTCTTCTGATTGCCTGTCAGGAGTGTAATTTTCATTAAATATTAAGGAGCTGTTTGTTAAAATAGTGTCGTCATGGTAACCGGGTGGGGGAGGGGTGCTGAAATAGTCTGGTGCTGCCCGAATTGCAGCATGTTAATCAAATGCTCGGTGCTATTTAATGAGCTTCTCTGGGCACCTCCCCGTGACAGTGAATTTGGAAGACCCAAAGGCTTGGGGTTTACCCCAGTTGTCACTGTCAAAGACGTGGGTGCTTGTGAGTTCCTGGGGCTGTGCTGTGTTTGCTTGATGGATAGATGGGTGGGTGACGGACAGATGGATGGATGATGGATGGATGTTGTAAACAAAACTTTAGACGTTCGAGTCTGAGCTGTCTCTCACAGCTCTTCCATTTTTCAGTTTCTCTTTTGCAGTGGAAAGGAATTTTGCCAGAGAGCTGGGAGAAAGAGGTGAGGAGAGTAAATGGAGGAGGGCTTTGCCTGAAAGGAGAGCTGATGGCAACGACAGGGAAGCAGCGTGGAAGACTGTAGACCCGGACCGCCTGGGTTCAAGTCCCCACTCTGTCTCCTTTCCCTGTGTCACTGCGACTCGGCGACCTGCTCCCCCAAGCAGCTTCTGTTGCCCCAGACATCACAGGCGTTCATAGTGTGCGTCCCTCAGAGAGCTGGTGCGGGGATTCAAGGAGATGAGGCTCTTAACCCAGCGCTGGCCCAGAGTAAATGCCCAATAAACCCTGAGCACCTCCTCTGCTATTGCTATGGGCACTGCTGCTGCAGAAGGGGGTTATGAAAACGCCCCTTCCCTCCGAGGGAAGCCCTCACCATGCTTTCAGGGCCTAAAGGTCTACTGGGGCCCTGACCAGCCAGTGCAGGACCCAGACCCAGGTCTGCTTTACTCTTACTACCCATGTTCTTTCTGAGGTCAGCAAACTTTTCCTGGAAAGGGACAGATAGTTAATATTTTAGGCCTGGTGGGTCACATGCAGTCTCTGTCACATACTGTCGTTGTTGTTGGTTTTTTTAAACAATCCTTTAAAATTATAAAGCCATTCTTAGCTCCCAGGCTACTCAGAGA
The DNA here is from genome assembly GCF_949774975.1 of Lagenorhynchus albirostris. Taxonomy (NCBI): domain Eukaryota; kingdom Metazoa; phylum Chordata; class Mammalia; order Artiodactyla; family Delphinidae; genus Lagenorhynchus; species Lagenorhynchus albirostris. The sequence goes on along the minus strand of NC_083111.1, from coordinate 66,043,298 downwards.
TAGGCCTGGTTGGCCGGTCCCTGCCATGCTGCCTTATGAGGAAATAGAGGAAAAAAGGAAAGCAAAGTAAAGGGAGATGTAGACATGGGTATTTCTTTTTTCCCCCACTAAAAGTAGGTTGAAGCTACATAGAAAAGAAAAATTGGGGTCCAAGAATTTGTCTGACTTTAAAAATCAAAATAAAACCAGCCACAGTGATTCACTACAGCCTTGTAATGCTCATTTCATTGTCCAGGAAAGGGGGGCAGACGGAAGTGGGGTGACCTGGCCAAGGTCACATCACTAGTAAGGGACAGAGCTGGGACATAAACCCAGGGGGTCTGGCACCAGACAACCTCCCCACCACCCCATCTTCCTTGACTATTGTAGGAAAGAATCTCTATTTTCTATTATTCTGAGACTCCCGACATCCTCCATCAGCTGACCTCCTGGTTAAGGGCCAGACTTTGGGGTCTAGCAGGTCTGCAGTCCAGCCTCAACTCTACTGTCACTGCATCTATGACCTTGGAAGTGATTAACTTTTCGGTGCCTCAGTTTCCTCAACGGTAAGACGGAGAGATCTGCTATACCTCCCTCTGGGTGGTTATGGGGATGAAATGAGTTAAAGGCATGTAAAAGACTTAGCAAATGGCTTTGCACACGGTCAGTGTTGGATCAAGGTTAGAATTGATGATTATAACAATCACTGTGGCAGGCAGAATAATGGCCCCCAAAGATGCCCTTACCCTGAACCGCAGAACCTGTGAATATGTCATCTTAAATGGCAAAGAGGACTTATGGTAGCAGATGGAATTAAGACTGCAAATCAGATGACCTTAAAATAGATAATCCTGGATTATCTGGGTAGGCATGATGTAATCACAAGAGCTCAGTTAGAGACGGAAGGGAGAGGCAGAAAAGCCGCCATCAGAGTGATACGGCCCGAGAAGAACTCAACTGGCCATTGCTGGCCTTGCAGGTAGAAGGGCCCATGAGCTAAGGAATTCGGAAAGCTTCTGGAAGCTGGAAATTCAATGAAACGGATTTTCCCTTTGAGCCTCCAGATAGTAATGCAACTTGTTGGCATCTTGATTTTAGCTCAGTGAGATGCACTGCAGATTTCTGACCTCCAGAACTGTAAGATGATAAATGTGTGTGGTTCAAGGCACTAAGGCATGTGTTACAGCAGCAACAGGAATAGGAAATTAATATACTGTTTGTCCTACACACGAGAGGACTCTCCAGGGTTGGGAGAGCCACCGGAAGCGAGCGTGGCATCCCACACAGTCTGGAGGAGGCGGCCTTCTCTGCACACTCCTCAGCTTAGGGATGGACATGAGGTCTGACCCTCTCAATTCCAGGGCAATTTTTAGGATGACGACAGAAGCAACACCCTCTTTCTGAGGGGGCTGCAGAGAGAAGGGGCTGGGTCAGTGGGGGACACATGCCTTGGTAAAGCCTGCGTAGGAGAAAGTTGAGGCAGGAGATGGAGAAAAACCACACCCACCAGCACTGTTTAGATCCAGCTGGGCTCAAAGCCAGACCAGCTCAGACTTTTCAATTACACGAGCTGCTTTTTTGTTTTACACTTACGTCAATATGAATTAGATCTTTATTTTGTACCTAAAAGTCTGACTAATATAATCCAGTATCCACTTAGGTACAGTTCCCTACTAGTTTCAGGTGTTATCCTTTCCTTGGCCCATACACTTTGGGCTCTGGAGTAACGTGGAGTGGGCTTTAGGAGTGGCCACTTAGGTCAAATTTTTATTTTTATGTTTTAAAATTTAAAACATTGGATTTATTTATTTATTTATCTGCCCCCACTGCGAGGCATGCGGGGTCTTAGTTCCCCGACCAGGGATCGAACCGGTGCCCCCCGTAGTGGAAGCTCGGAGGCTTAACCACTGGAGCGCCAGGGAAGCCCCCTAGGGCAAATTTTTGGATGGACGTCGGTAGGGGAGAGTGGGCTGCCATCTCTCACTTCTGCTTAGCTCAGAGATGTCAAGTCTACTGCTGCTGGCGGAAGAAGGAGTGAAGAGCCCCTCATGGGCTACTGAACGGGAATGTGGCTTGAACTTGCACCTGGATCTGTGGGAGAACCAACGGCCTATGGCGGAGTCTTCATGTCTAGTCCATTAGGGCTGAGTGATTTCCACATTTATGGCACAGGGGACGGTTGTGACTTGCTTTCCTGGTTAGGCTGTTTCTCCTGGTCTTGCCTCTTGCATGTTGGTGGTGTCCCAGGGTTCTGTCCTCTGGCTCTGAGCTGTCCCCGAGAGAGCGCAATGCCCCCATGGCCTCCCCTATCTCCTTCATCCGCTGTCCATCCATCCTTATTCTGTCCCAGTAGGCCTGAGGGATGTGACACACGTCCTTGGGTGACGGTGACGCCTGCCCTCCCTCCTTGAATTTTCATAGGGCAGCAAAGGTGAGGTGGGGTTATGTCACAGTCGGGGAAGTTGATACGATTCGAAAAGAGCCCAGGTCATGCTCGCCTTTTCCTCCCCCAAGCATACACTGGCCAGGTTGACAGATAATCACTGACCTATATAAGGATGACTCTGCTGAATTAATCCATCCCGACCTGAGCTGGCTTCTGTGTTCCAGGCCCGTGCTGGACATTCCCACTAGGACGATGATACAAACACTAATCCTAGAATTACTATCAGCACTAATACTAATGTAATTCCGGGTCACATTTATTGAGCACTCCCTCTGTGCCAGGCACAGTGCTTAACACTTTACACATACTGACCAGAATGACCCTCTCGGGCAGCTAATAGCTGCATAATCCCCATTATACAGATGAAGAAACTGAGACTTAGGAACGTTAAAGGACCCCCCAGGATTTCAATTCAAGCCATGTGGACTCCTGAGACCACTTGTTCAACCACTGCTCTGTATTGTCTCCCAGGCCCCGGGCGTCCCACCGGTGTGCCCAGTGCCACGTCCCCAGTACCTTCTGCGACATATGCTACTTTTTCCCTACCTGTGCACTACCTGGTTAACGGGATCACTCTCTTAGATTCCCAAGCCGGGAGACTGGGGCTCGCTCTTGACCCCTCTTTCCTCACTTTTCATGTTCAAGTCCAGTCAATGCTTTCTCTGAATCGGTACTCCTCAGCGACCCCCACTCTCACCCCTGCTGTGACTGCCTCAGTTTAGGAGGCCACACCCTGTCTCCAGGGTCATCTCTCTGCAGCTGCCCCCTTACTGCTGCCTTGTCTTTGATCTCTCTTATCTGCAGCCTACCCGCTGCACTGTGACCATGTCAAGCTTCTAAACCCAAGGCTGCGTCGCTTGGTTTGAGAGAGTGGCACGGACATATAGACACTACCAAACGTAAGGTAGATAGCTAGTGGGAAGCAGCCGCATAGCACAGGGAGATCAGCTCGGTGCTTTGTGACCGCCTGGAGGGGTGGGATAGGGAGGGTGGGAGGGAGGGAGACGCAAGAGGGAAGAGATATGGGAACACATGTATATGTATAGCTGATTCACTTTGTTATAAAGCAGAAACTAACACACTATTGTAAAGCAATTGTACTCCAATAAAGATGAAAAAAAACCCAAAAACCAAAAAACTTCTGAAAGTTGCTTATTGCTTCCTGCAAACAGTCCAGTCCTGAGCATGGCATTCGGGAACCTCTGCGGTTTCACTCAGCCACCCTTGCCCATCTCAACTGCCACATGCTCCCCAGCCAGGCTCTCTCTGCTCCAGCCACAGCAGGCTTCCCGACACCCTCCGCACGTCTTCCTCTCCCTTGGCATCTCTGCCCAGGCTGCCCCTTCCTCCCCTTCTGCAGAAATCCTTCCCTTCCCTCAGGGTCTAGCTGAAAGCCTCCCTGAACCCACAGGTCGAATGAGGGACTTCATTTCTGTGGGTAGGAAACTGACTGTCTTGGTGTCAATCGGGCGATCATGTGACACACTGACTTCTGCATTGCTTTACCTACAGATTTTGTTTTACTAACACCTCTACTCAGTGCCAGGCGCTGCTCTAAGCATGTTTCATAAGCTCAGTAGTCGTCATAACTACCCTATCCAGTGGCACATTTTGAAGATGAGGAAACTGAGGCACAGAGACGTTAAATAACTTGGTCGAGATCACAGGGCTAGCAAAGGTACGGCTGGGATTCTAACGGAGCCAGTCTGGCACCAGAGTGCATGGATTTAAGTGCTCTGTCGTGCCGCCTCATGCTGGGTGGTGTAGACAGTACCCTCTGTGGGAGCCCAGAGAAGAGACAAGGGCCTTGGGGAACTGTAGCACCTGCTGAGTTTGGAGTGATGTGACGCCCCTGCCTGCCCAGGTCTCCAGAGGCCAGCTCCCCAGGCGCGCCTATGCCTTCTAACCCCAAGGCTTCCCCCGGTCCACGGTCCCCTCGGCTCCATCTTCAGGAGCTAGGAGTCTGAGGCCAGACAAGGATGAAGCGAGGGACCAGGACAGGGTCCCTGCACCAGGATGTGGAGCCTCAGTGGGAAGGATGGGAGGGCAGGATGGGCCCCGTTCCGCTTTTCCCTGCCAGTGGGACAGCAGGGTGACCACTGGCCACGCCTTCTCTGGCGGGGCTGCTGCTTAGGCACGGGAGCCATTCTGCTCTGGGCCTCGGAGAGAGGACAGAAGAGAAGCATGAGGTTATCTGACCCAGCTCACCAGGCCAGGGGCTGGAGAAGACTGGGGACAGATGCTCAAGGTGGCCAGAATAACGGGCGTGCACTTGCCTGGTGCCCCCTGAGAAGCCAGCTCTGGGCCAACAACCCAGGAGTCCCAAGGAGCCACCTGGGCTTGCAGGCCCTCCCCCCGCCCTCGGCTTCTGTGACCAGAGGCTCTGCTCTTCCCACTGCGCATGCGTTCCAATCCCCCCTTCATATCGATGTAACTGCTCTTGATGTTTATTTAAGTATAAATCGAATCCTTCTCTTGAAGAGTCTCAGAAACTAAGGCTGAAAGAGGAGTTCCAGTTCAAACTTCTTCCCCATTCTGAACAGGTAAAGCCCATCCTTTAGACACGCTCCCACTCAAATTCAGCTGGTGCCAACTTGACGTTCAACCACCTTGGCTGTCCGCACTCTCCCTGCAGTGGGAGTGAATTCGGGTGTTGACACTTGCTGAGCTGAAGGGAAGACGTGGTCTAGTCACTGTGGGGTTCAGTCCCCTCCAGAGACACCCCCTACCAAGACACTCGTGCGCATGCATGTTAGGACCCTTGGGGCATCAGCTACTCCCTGCAGAAGACCGAGAGTAGAGTAACTCAAGTTGAAGGTTTAAGTGGACCTTTCCTATTGGAGAATCATCGACAATGAAAAATGAGCCTCTGAAAAACGAACAGGAGTCATTTGAAAGTACGGTACTATTAAAACAATCTGTAGCTTCATTTTTCTCGTATTATAAGAAGAAAGCCCTTCTTTCAGGGTGATTATGGATGGGAAGTGACAGAAGGGGAGAAGAAACAGCATCTTTTGACCATATTTTGTGAACAAGATCTTCTGCTAGGTCTCTTCCACGTTTTATCTCATTTGCTCTCCTGCAGAGCCCTGTGAGGTATATTATATCCCCATTTTACAGATCGGGAAACTCAGGGGAAACCTAGTTCTGAATTACTTTGTCTCATCTTCTGCATATAATTCTGGAAACACAGCTTATTCCCAGCTAGTGCGGTGAAGTCTCTCTAATTCAGAGCCCTTGGCAATTTGAAATAGAAGCAAAGCTGCCCACGGAATGATTTGCTACTTCAGAAAACGTCCTGCTTTTGTGAGAGTTTCGTTGGTATCCATCCTAAGCTCATAAACAGAGCAAGTGCCCTAGAAGTACAGGTCAGGTGCGTTCAGCCATACGGTCAGACATGCAAGCACAGACCACTGAGGCCCCTGCCTCCCCTCCCCACCTGTCAGCTAGCTGGGCTGAGCTGACTCCGTGTACTGAAGGATAATAGAGCTCACCTGCATGCAGAAGACACCCTCAGATTAAGACTTTTCACTCACTTGGCTTGGTACCAAAGTGGTCCAGATTAATGAGGTTTTGCTGTGCTTTGCCTCTCTGATGTAAAACAAGGCTGCTAGGTAGAAGCACGAAGTGTGAGAGCAGGCAGGGGCCTTGGAAATTGCTTTGTCTCAGATGCCAAAAGGTAGCACATGTGCTACGTCCTCCTTATTGCTCCCCAGCAGACATCACTAATCCATTGCAGCACACTCTTTCCTGGGTATACCTCAGAATCCTTCTCCACACAGTGCCCCTGGCAGCCATGACCAATTGATCAGAATGAGCAGGAGATGAAATCTATTTGCCAGCCCTGACCTAGCCCAGTCGCCTCATGGGAACAGAGGTGGAACAGAAGCTGAGAGATGCCAAATGGCTGACGGAGCCAGGAATTGGGGCCTCTTCTCTCTGACCGCTTTGCCTTGGAAGCTGTTCCCTGCCTCATCCCCGTCCCCTTCCCACTAAAGGTAGAACCGAAGTTGGGGTCACTTGGCAGATGTTAGGGGGTACACAGGGAGAAGGAGACTGATATGAGTGACAGTTTTTAGGATCCCCACAGGCATAGGGGCTGTGCCTACGCCATAAACAGTTTGGGCTTAAACTACCATCGTATTAAATTCCAGCTAGGATCACAGGGCGACGGGGCAGGAGAGGCAAAAGGCAGGCCCCCGAGTAAGCCTGTTCCATGGTCCCAGGTCTACCACTGATGCAAGAAATGTGACCCTGACAAATGCTTCAGGCAAACGCCATTTTATGTGAAATATGCTACAAATCCTGGGTGGTGAACGGTGCCTTTTGCGAAGTGAAGCATCGTTTTGAGAATCTGTCTTGAGACAGCCAGGCCTCACTGGAGAAGGGATTGGGAACCGACATTGACTGTGAGACTCCAGACTGGGCTACCCAAGCTCAAGTCTTAAACGATTTTCCATCTGTACCAACAGACCCTCATACACGTGCTTTTCACTTCTGCGAGGGAAGGACGCCCGCATTGTTTTCTCATTTATTGGGAGAAAGAGAGGTCCTGAGAAGTCAAACCACTCACCATGAGGCTCCCAGCTAGTAATAAAGGGCTGAGCTGCCCCTGCCTTTGAACCAGTGCTGGGACCACCAGAGGGAGAGCAGGAAGAATGGAGCTGCCCTTGACCGCCTTCTTGCAGCATCTCTGCTGTAGAGTGAGCTCAGGGGGAGTGATCACTTTCCTCATCCCCTCCCTGCAGCTAAGCCAGGGCTTCTGACTCCCCGTCCAGTGCTCTGTCCTCCCACCTATGTTGCTATTGCCCGTCCCAACACTGAACCTTAATCTGGGGTCATGCCCCACATCTCGAATGAGAACAAGGGCTAATGTTTACTGAGCACTTACGATGTGCTGCCACAGGACCAAGCGGCTTTGCATCAACCAGTTCATGGACTCCTCACAGCCCCCTTATGCAGTAGGTACTATCATGATGCCCATTTTGCAGATGGGGAGACTGAGGCATAGAGAGGTGGGGGACTTGCCTGGGGCCCCACAGCTAGCGGAAGAGGCAGGACTTGAACCCTGCCGTCTGACTCCAGGGGCCCTGCTCTTAACCACAGACGTGGCCTCCCGAGCTGCCACCTCTTCACTTTCCCTTTTAGTCATTCGACAATCACTTCTTGAGCACCTACTATATGCCAGGTCCTTTGAATCAAGGACACAGCCTCCGTCCTCAAAGCCCAGCTCATGCTTGAACACTTGCCAAGGAAGCATCGAGTCACAGCTGAAGCTCCTGTTCAGCCCCCTCCCCTTCCTCTCCCACCCGTCCGCCCACCGCACAGCACTCAGGACTCAGCTGAACGTACAGCCTCTGCACAATGACTGTCAAACTCGATTCTCGTCCAGGCTTCAGTTTCTTAAAGAAAAACCCCATCTCCGGCCTCCCACAGCGCCTTGCCCTCGATACACATTTTGTGCTGCAGTCGACCCAGGCCCGGGGGAAGAAGACCCAGTTACAAAGCACAAAGGAAGCCCCCGTGCTCATTATTCAGACCTTCAGACCCTCTCCCTTGCAATGGGTGTCTCTCCTGGGCAATTTCGCCACCGGCATCTGTGGTATGACTCCTCTCACGTTCACTGGGCCAGGTTTTGGTCACTGGAGAATGTGGTCCTACCAAAGGAGCCCAGCGCCCTTGGGGAAGCCATGCTCACCGTCCTCCCACAGTCTGGGGGTTCGGGGAGTCCTGCCGCGGCATCCCCCCACCCCAACCCTGTGCCTTCCCTTCTGGTCTGTGTGGTCGGGATCCTGGGCAAGTCTCTTGAAAGCGCGACTCGCTGGCAACTCTTCTGGTGGTCCTAGTATGGGGGAGAGCTCCCTCGAGCCTCTGGTCAGAGCCCCTGCCGTGCTTGGAGAGTTGCCCACCCCTTCACATAGATCAGGTGTTTGGGGTCACAAGTGTGATGTGTGGACGTCTGGCATAAGCTCAGGTACAGCTGGCCAATGGACAACAGGTCTGAGGATAGACCGTCTCATCCAGTAGCTTCTAAACTGTTTGAAGGCAGCACCCTGCCCCATAAAACAGGCAGCGCCGAGAGTGTGTGTGTGAACTCACAAGTTCCCCTCATTCACTCTCCCTAAACTCGCTCCCTCATCCTCATGCCCCTCCGGGATTCTTAGTCATCACAGAACAGTCTGTAAAACACTACCCTGGGGCTTCCCTGGTGGCGCAGTGGTTGGGAGTCCGCCTGCCGATGCAGGGGACACGGGTTCGTGCCCCGGTCTGGGAAGATCCCACGTGCCGCGGAGCGGCTGGGCCCGTGAGCCACGGCCGCTGAGCCTGCGCGTCCGGAGCCTGTGCTCCGCAACGGGAGGGGCCACAGCAGTGAGAGGCCCGGGTACCGCAAAAGCAAACAAACAAACAAACAAGAAAACACTACCCTGTCAAAACCCCTCCCCACTTCAACATTTCCCATCCATGCTTCTCCAACCTATGCTTGAATTCTGCCAGCGACAGGGAACTCACTACCTCTAACGGACGTCGATTTTACCGTTGCCAACCTCTTGTTAGGAATTTCTCCTTAGGCTGAGTCGATAGCTGCCCTCTTGCCAGTGACAGCCGTTCAAAGGTGCAAAGGTGGCGTTCTCGCCTCCTTTCACTCATGTCTCCTCAGGGCTATGGTTTACAAACTGGTGTGAGCCTGGTAGTTCCCTCTCTAGTCCAAGCATATGTCCCTAACCCTGGTTACCGGGTTAGAGAACAATTCCCAGCACGAACCCTCCGGATGGGGAGCCTGAGTTGTTGTCATCTGAGCAAAGAGAGGTCGGCACAGCCACTCGCGTTCTCCCTTTGCTTCTGGGGAGGGACGGGCAGGGACCCAGTGGATTCCAAGGGATTCGCACCTGGATTCTCTGCACTGTGCACTGTTTCCAGCTGCATCTGGAGGGAAACCGTTTCAGGGGTGCAAAAGCTCAGCCGCCCCTGCCCCTTCCATTCATCTCCCTTCCCTTCCTGAAATCCAGCTGAGGCCCCGACCGCCGCCAAACACACGGGTCACTCACCAGTCCCATATTGCTTACATCCTGGGAATCTTTTTACACTTTGAGAGCAGACGGTGCGTCAAGACCTACAAAGAAGAGATACTCAATATTAAAGGCAGAACAAAGCAAAGGGGTGTTCAACTCTCATTTCGGCACTAGGATCCTGGGATGGAGATGGGGAGGAGAAAGAAACAGGAGATGGTCAGGACCAGGGTGCTCGCTGAACTGCCCTCAAGGATCTCAGGGCTTTGGGACGATGCTGAGAAGAAGGAAAAAAAAAAAAAAGAGACCCTTACTCTGGGCGAGTCAGCAGCTTTTTGAGAAGCAGGCCTTTTAGAAGAGCGAAACTAAAAGCCAAATCTGCTGGGTGGGGCTGGGGAGGCGTCTCTTGAACCCCACTCCGAGTTTCCTTGAGTCTTTGGTGTCCGTTCCTAGCAGCAGCGGGGGTTCACGGCTCCACGTTGGTGAGGGTGGAGGGGAAAAGCTCTGTACGCAAGGCCTCAAGTCCGAAAGATACCGCAGTCCTGAAAACAAAAGCCCCCGACGCGGATTTCCATCCTGGGAGACTCCCGCCAGGCGAGCCCTGGGCGCTTTGAAAATTCGTCAGGAGAGCTGGAGCCGGAGGAACATGCGTGCGCCCGGCTCGGAGGATACGTTCCCCGCATGGCAAGTCGAGGCCTGAGCTCTAGGGGTTTCTGCAGCCCGGCAGAGGCCCACCTGCAACGCACACGTGAGCGTGGAGAGCCTGCTGATGAGCGGCTGCTGGGAACACGCTTCTCCTCGCTCCCCACGCCCTGCCCACCTTTAAAGCCAAACTTGTTTTTTCTTGTGGCCCTCAGAATTCTGAGGGGAGCAGAGGTTTCTCTATTCATCTATCGCTGTTCTCAAAGGAGCACCCTTTGGGGGGAAAAGTCTTCATGGCAAGTTTCTATCCACTGAGTACATACTACATGGCAGGCGCTTCATACCCCGGATCTAGTCAAAACTGAAATCACATCACCTGGGAGCTTGCTGGAAGGGGCGGTTCTCGAGCCCCACTCAGCCCTACAGAATCAGAACCTGCTTTTCAACAAGCTCCTCAGGTGATTCCTGGGCACATTAAAGTCTGCAAAGTGTGCATTTCTAATCCTCTTAATCAGAGAAGGAAGGAAGGAAGTCAGGAAGTTGTAGCCCATTCCCAAGGTGAAGAAATAGGTTCAAGAAACCACAGCTTGGCTATTATGATTTTAGAGCTGCTGCGTGGTAGAGCTCATTAAACCCGTGTTCATGTGATTCCGGAATCGGTATTCCTTTCCTCTGCACGATTTTGGGGAAGCAAGATGAGAGGCTGATGGGACAGGCGGGCCTGGCTTGGTGGGAGGGGCCTGGCTTGGTGGGAGGGGCCTGGCGAAGAGCAGTGGGCCAGGGGTCGGCTGATGACCTCAGGCCTGGAGACGGAGGCTGCCCGGTGAGCGCTCAGAGAGAGGCATCAGATACTGTGGACGCAGGGGCTCCACAGAGGCCGTCGGACGCCAGCAAAATTTCCCGCAGCTCATTCAAGCTTCTGCATTGAATCCCAGTGATTAATTTATTTTGTTTGATTCCAGTTTAGCTGCATTTGCCCTGTGCCCTTAGAACTGGCCATCCAGCAGGAGAAGGTACCCTAGGAGGCAAGCTAAGACGAGTGTACCAGCACTGATTTGCAGGAAGGACAATGCTCTCTAAAGCCCCTTATAGTGTAGAAAGAACTTTTCATGCACCAGCTAATCTGCTCTTTCAAAGAACTTGGGGAGTGTCACTAGTGCTACTCTGCAGTTGAGGAAACTGAGGCACAGAGAGGTTAAGTGATTTTCCTGAGGTCACACAGCTTTCAGGCAGGTTGGGGTTGAGGTCCTCTAAGTCCATGTCCAGAAGTGTGAGCTCAGCTGCTTCTGATGGGGAAAGCGATCACGTCACAGGTTTATGATGCCCTTGCTTAGTGTCACCCACTCCATATGTCTTGCTTTACCTTCTGCTCACTGAATGGGTTTACTGCCTTCTTCTTTTTTTTTTTTTTTTTTGGTGGTACACGGGCCTCTCACTGTTGTGGTCTCTCCCGTTGCGGAGCACAGGCTCCGGACGCGCAGGCTCAGCGGCCGTGGCTCACGGGCCCAGCCGCTCCGCGGCATGTGGGATCTTCCCGGACCGGGGCACGAACCCGTGTCCCCTGCATCGGCAGGCGGACTCTCAACCACTGCACCACTAGGGAAGCCCGAATGGGTTTACTGAATAGACTCACGAACCGAGAGGAAAACAGTCTACACCTCACACAGGGTGTGTGACTGGTACCGTACTTGATGTAAACTGGCCAGTGGGCATTCTTGGTTTATCAGTTAGTCATGTATTCCATTATGTAATGTTTGATCTGCTGCACTTACTTCCATGAGGAAGATTAGTGTATATACGGTATAGAGGGGTCGATAAAACCTGGAGTTTACACTGGTTCACAGGCAAATGTTCCCAGCACATTCATATTTTGCACCACCAAGTGCAGGCGGCTGGATGCAAGGTACACACAGCTGAGTAGAACAAGCCACGGGGGACTCCGCCCTCCCAGCTCCTCCTCTGGCTCCAGTGGTCACGTGCTCTGTCTTAGCCACTCCTGTTGCTCGGTTCTTCCTGGTCTTGGTGCAAAGGCCATGGGCTAGAGAAGCATCTGTCCCCGCTACACGCTGGCAGAGCCTGAAACTGCTCTTCCACGGGGAACTCCTGATAAAGATGATCTGACCCCTTCTGTCTCTAAACCCATCAGCCTCCAGCCTTCTCCAGCCCCTTCCATAAAGTTTTCCCCCTTTTAAAAATAATATATTGTCCTGTAAGTTACTCAGGTCCTAAAGTTATTGCTATATTTGTTTTCATCCAAATTTTTTTAATATAAATTTATTTGTTTTATTTATTTTATTTTTGGCTGCGTTGGGTCTTCGTTGCTGCGCGCGGGCATTCTCTAGTTGCGGCGAGCGGGGGCTACTCTTCGTTGCAGTGTGCGGGCTTCTCATGGCGGTGGCTTCTCTTGTTGCGGAGCATGGGCTCTAGGCACGTGGGCTTCAGTAGTTGCAGCACGCGGGCTCAGTAGTTGTGGTGTGCGGGCTCTAGAGCTCAGGCTCAGTAATTGTGGTGCACGGGCTTAGCTGCTCCACGGCATGTGGGATCTTCCCGGACTAGGGACCGAACCCATGTCCGCTGCATTGGCAGGCGGATTCTCAACCACTGTGCCACCAGGGAAGCCCCTTATCCAAAATGTATCATGCCGTTTGAACTCTGCTTGGTATCACCACTTGGACTGTGCTTCATTACAGAGTCACAGGAATCGTGAATGCTCTGCTACAGCCCAATTGTCCCCCAAACGCTGTGATTTTTGAATTTTTCAGAGTACAGGGTTTTAGAGGCACGCATATATCATTTTAGAGCAGAAATGCCTGCATAATGGAAGTTATATTACAGGTACTAATATCTATATATAACCAATATATAATATATAGTTATTAAATATTGAACGTGTTACTATTATTAAATGTTGAATATTTAAAATATCTGATGAACAACCATTTATTGACTATCCACATATACCTGATTCTGTGCTAAGCACCAGATAGCCATAAATAAATAAATACATACATACATACGTAAATAAGACCCAATCCCTACCCTTAGGAAACTCACGGTATAAAAAAGGAGAAAGATACATAATAAACTGAATGTGAGGAAGGACAATGTACATAGAGGTGGGACAGGTGGGAGCAGGTAATGAACGCCCCATTTGTCTCAGGAAAAAAGCCACACTCCTTATCGCAGGGTCTTGGAGCCTGTGAGGTCTGCCCCCTGCTCGCTGCTCCCCGCTCCCTTTGCCCCACTGTGCTCTGGGCTCATGGATGCCTAAGCCTCTTGAACCTACTATGCCCCCTGCACAGCCATATGGCTATGCTATCTTAGACCCTCTCTCTTCAATGCTCTGTTCTCCCTCTTCCCCAAATTAACCCCGAGTTACCCTGTAGGACCCAGGGTGGTAACACATACAAAACACTGAGAATCATGTAATCAGGCATGAAAGCTACTATTATTATTGATAATCCTTATTATCATCCTCCGCTGACTAGGTGCTTCTTCTTGAGCACAGAGGCGTGGAGTGGGGCTTGGCTGGGGCCACACCGTGAATCCTTCTCAGAGCTCGGGAGACTCAATGAATCTGTTACATCTTCCCCGTTTATCCTGGAACTCAGCTCTGCAGCACCACCCACTAGACACTGGATCCTTCCTAACCAGCATGGGGGGAAGAGCATAGGTCTTGGAGACGGGACGTCTGAGTCTGGTCCTGGTTCTTTGACACGCTTGTGCTGTGCCCTGACGCCAAGCACCTCTCTCCCAGGGACCTTGGTTTTCTTAGCGGCCAAGTGGGGCTCTAAACAGAACCTGCCTCCTTGGGTTGCACGGGGGATCCAACGCCACGGTGCCGACCGCAGCTCCTGCACGTGGAAATGGCAGCTTTCATCGCGAGCAGTATAAATGAAGTAAAGGGCTTTTCACTGTCCTTCAAGCCCTTAATGGGCACACATTTCCAGTCTTCCTGGCTCAGAACTCCTTTCCCCAGAAAATGGTCACATGGCGCGAAATCCCAATGAGGAAAAATCTGCCTGTAGGATTTTCCCTACAGGTCCCTCCTATTCCCTTTTGGCCTAGTTTAAACCTACCAGATGGCAAGACAACTGCAGGGGGAAAAAGAGGAACGGTGATTTAACGGTCTGTAGAAGAAGAAAAACACCCTTCCCCAGGGTCACCCCCTCTCACGTAGTTTATTCCAGTCCATTTTTTCACTCGGCAAACGTTTAGCAGATGAGTGAGAAATTCTAGTAAACAGGTCATAATGTCCCGAGGTGATGGCCTCATATGGAGGAGAGGGTGAGGAACCCATGGAGGACACTGCTGGGGAGTGACTGACTCAGGCCAGGGCCAGTGCAGACTGGATACAAGAGAGGAAGGTCAACTTCAAAGAAGGTGGAAAACTACAGGCCACTTCTGTGCAGCCATCATTCTGCCAGCCAGAAGCGCAGCCTTAAGTTGCCTGTCTTTGCTCCAGAAAATGTTCCACCTTGGACACCAACAACAGCCTTTAATTCATAAGAGCGAGCAGCGAGTGACGAGTACAAAGGCCACCGCTCCCCGAGTGCTTGCTCTGCGCCAGACGCTGAGCCGGGCCCTCCACATGGCTTGTCTGTCCTTCCCGCAGCAAGTCTGACGAGCACGTATCCTTATACCCCTTTTACAGACAACAGACCTGAACCTTAGAGCGATTAAATACATTGCCGTGTGTCATAAGCGTAAAATGTCCAGCACTGAGGTTTGAGCTCAGGCCTGATTGAGTGTAGTCTTTCCATTCCCGCTCCCACCCCCGCCCCGCTGCCTCTTAAACTTTGGCTCCGTGACTTGAGCTGCTGACAAACTGGGCCACCTCTCCCATCACCCCCAACCTGGTCTTCCACTGAGACGCCCCCAGGAGCACAGAGGAAGCTGAGTTCATAACCTCCCCGACGTGTGAGGGCGCAGAACGACACCTTGAACATTCACCAGGACACTGAATTCTACTCTAGAATTGATCTGTATTTGCTCCCAAATATTTCCCCCTGAAAACTGTCAAGTACAATCAGCACTCCACGAAGATATGCCCAGCACCGGGCAGGGCAGTGTCTGATTTGCTCACTGCTGTCTCTTCATTCCTCCGATAACTGTGGGGCACTGACTACGGGCCAGTGCTGGGGACATAAGGTGAGCCCTGCCCTTGCAGTTGGGTTGGATAAGAGACTCCAGTGGCGTGACGGTGCTACCTGAAGCACATGCAATGGTGGGGAGATCGCCAGGAGAGGCACGTGAGGATATGGCAGATGGTGGGGGGGCGCCGGGGCGGGGAGGGGAGCTGGACCTGAAAGGCAGGCAGCAGCAAACCTGGCCAAGAGGGGAAGGAAGAATCGAGAAAGCCAGAGAGAGCGTGTATGGGGCAGAGGGGGAGGAGGCATACTGGTCACCAAGCAGTGGAAGCTGGCTGGGGTGGCCACAGCCAAGCAGTGCAGAGAAAGAGCCAGCGCCAGCTCTTCCAGGGACTTGCTCGCCTTTAAGAAGCTGGGTCTTTATCCCTGTGAGTGACGGGAAGTCACCAAAAGAGTTGGATTCTCAGTGTCCGCAGTTCTCCACACGTGGTGGCCCTCAGTAGTATTTGTTGAACGGAGGGTGGAATCTTATTTACCCCCGGCCCCATCAGGTCCTCCAGCAATCTGAGAAGCACCGCCTGGGACTCTGCCATCTCTACAAAGGGCAACCACGGGACAATCTGATTTGTGTAGGGAAGAATTCTCCCCGGGCACCTGGCCTGAGCCTCCTTCTGTCAGGCCTCGGGGAACCGTGGCTCCGGCATGGCTGCTGGCAGATGTGCGGGGATGAATACACCTTTGATTACAGCTCATGTTTCCGAGGGAAAGACACAGCTCCCTGGAGATTGGGAGTCTATGAAAATGAACCCTTGCAAAAGAGATGTAAGTGAGCTGGAAATACAAGTCCTCTGGGCGGGTGGTGGTTTCTTTCTTTAAAGTAAACAACAGCAGAGAGGACCAGCCTGGACCAGAAGCAGGTTTTTTGTAATCCCGAACGGGCGGGACTCAAAGGCAAGTGGCAGGAGGTGGTTAAAGGGACTGCTCTGCGAGAAAGTGGTACCTGCTTAGGATATGCGGATGTGATCTCCGAGAATGGGTGTCTTTGCTCCCCTCCTTGGTGGGGAAACTCAGCCCCCGAGGACATTAACTTAACCCAAATTTCTTTACCCTGGGGAGAGTCACAGACCCAGGTTAGAAGATGATTTCTACCACTTAAGAGCTTTGTGTCCACAGACAAATTATTTTCTCTCCTCTGAGCCTTAGTTTTGTCATCCACAAAATGGGAGAAGAGGGGGCTTAGATAATATTATGAAAGTAGGCTGAGGTTTGAACCCAAGCGTGTCTGAATACAATCATTCCATTTTCCCCCACACTTCCTCTTGAACTTGGGACATGTACCCCGACCCCAGCCCCGAATATCTGGCACATAATAGGTTCTTAATAAATGCTGGTTATGCCTCCCTTCTTTCCCATATTTCTTTCCCCACTATGTTGAGTATAAATCAGGGAATCCAGGAGGTGCTTTATAAACCCACGTACATCGGGTCCTCCTATGTGCAATGCAGCAGCTGAGAATACAGAAGGAAAAGGCAGCTAGCTGTGTTTTCTCTCCTCGACTCTTGTTTCGAACCCTTTATTAAATATCTTAAGTATTACTTGCCTTCAGGGTCAAAATACAGTTTCCGGAGATTTCCACTTTGCACTCATAAAGGATTCTCGCTGAAGTCTCTTTCTTCTTAAAATTTTTAAATGTGTGTGTGAGAGAGCATAAATGTACTGACTCATAGCTGGAAAAACTCTCTCTCGCTAACACATTCCAAATTTGTCGAGTCACATGAATTGAGTAAGAGCACTTAATGTGGCTGTTAGCCCCGAGCTGGCGAGCAGTTACGCCAGAGACGGCTCTTCTCTCCCTTCCCTGCCCCCTGATCCGAGCCAGTGTAGCCGGGGAGGCTCTGCGGATGGCAGTGAATACCCAGTGCAGGTTCTGTGAATGCAAGGACGGGAAAGGATCTGCCAACTACCTAAAGCCAAGCTCGAATTCTGTAAGGCGGTGTGATATTTTTTCAAAAAATCAAATAAAAATTTGCATATTGGATTGCCAGAATCTCACAACTTCACTTATTAAATCAAGTCTATGCTGGGCACGACGTCAAGCACTCGACAAACATGACTCACTTAGTCTTCACAGCCACCCTGTGAGGTAGGGGTTATGACTTAGCCTCATTTTATCAGTGAGGAAACTGAGGCACAAGGGTTAGTAATTTGTCCAAGGTCCCCACCGTGTGTAGATGGTGGAGCTAAGATTCCACCCAGTGCAGCTCTAGAACAGACGCTCTTACACATCTGACCATTCATTCTGAAAGGAAAGAATCCTTTCACATAGAAGAAAGAAAACTCCATTTATTCCGCAAATATCTACCCAACACTTAGAATACAAACACCGCAACAGATGTCAAAGAGGAGGCTGGTGATAGGCATGGGCAAAATGGAGGCAATTTGAGTTTGGAATTGTGTAGAGGAGCTATGATGTATGCACAAATAATTACAATACAAGTAAGTAAAAATGGCACCAGCAAGATTATAAAGTGGGATGCATGGGGAAGGCTTGCTTAGGTGATGGCTCTGGCTGGGGTGATCTGGAAGGCTTCCTGGTGGAGGTGTCATTTGAGTTGGATCGAAGGATGTGGAGCATTCAGACAGAAGCTAGCTGGAGGAGGTCCTGCTCACTTATCCCAGTGAGTACAGACAGATGGCTGATGGCCCTGGGAGTTCTCATCTTGGTTCTGACTTGGGACCCACCCACCCCAGGAAAGGCTGAATCTCCATGTCTGGCAGGTGAGGGGCACAGGCAGAGGGGAAGGAGGGAAAGAGGCGTCCAGGAAGGAGAAGATCGGGGAGAGAAGGCAGGACACTGGAGCAAGGCGGGGAGGAGTGCAGCTCTGGCCGAAGCTAGAGCTCCAGTCCCACCTCCAAATGGGCGGGCTCAGATCAGGTCTCTTGCTCTTGGGCCTCAGTTTCTCCCATATACAGGGAGGAACATGAAGGAACTGCCTGAATAGTCCGGCTGGGCGGAACCTTGGAGAGCTCCCAATTTACCCCATCCATTTGTAGATGAGAGAACTGGAGAAGCTGGGCTTGTGCAAGTCCTTGGATTTGAATCCAAGTTTGTGGGATGAGGATGCAGGGGTCCCATCTCCCAGTCTAGCTGCGCTTCCCACATCCACACCTCAAGGGGCGTGCCGACCTGTGTCAGAAGTCCAGGAAACTCCAGGCACATTGTGGAAGGGGAGACGTGCCTCAGCTGGTCCACGGGCACCAGGCCCAGACCTCAGCTAGTCCTCTGGCCCCCAGTGGCCCCAGAAAGCTCGGCCACGGTCCCGAGAGTGCAGCCCTGGCCCAGCCCCCCCAGCACGGTCTCCTCTCTCTGCCCTGGCTGGCACCTATGCTCAGAGTGCCCCTGCCCCACACTGAGGAAGTTTCCAGGAAACCATGACCAGTTCTCTGCGGCCATGTCTCTCCCTGACAAGACGTACATCTGGTTGTGACTCACAGTGCTGGATTTCTGCCCGGGGCCCTGCCTCTTGAGTGGGGAAACCCGCCCACCCCGCCGTGACAGTGAGGGCTGCTGCCCTTATCAGATCACGCTGAGGTCATCCACGTGGTGCCTTGGGCTCCCGGCCTGGCATTGCTCTCAGAATCGGCTCAGGCCTGGGCAGTCTCCCAGGGTCCCTCAGACACCAGGCTCTTCGACCAAACTCCCCTCTCCCCCGGGATGCTCGTTTCTCACCCCCCCCTCGAAACGCCACATCCTCTTCCTCCGCTGCTGTCCATTTCCCAGCACTCCAGCCCTCAAGGCGCTGCTCCCCTCTGAAATCCGGGTTCATCTAGGCCCTGCTCCCCAGAGGGCTGGGCAGAGGTCCTGTGTCCCCCCAGGGTGGTGGCCTCTGAGGGTGGAACCACGTGCAACAGGACCACAGCTATCAGAATGAATACCGCGGGCACTGAGCGTGCCCACCTTCAGGCCTTCGTGATCGCTACTCCCCCGCCTGGAATACTCTGCCCCAAGTCTTTGAATGGCCCTCAGCTTCTTGTCAAAGTCACCTCCCCAGTGAGGCCTTTCCTCCCCTGCTGCTTTTTCCTTCCTTACGGCCCATGTCCCATTCTCAGGTGACGGACGTGTTTGCTACCTGATCACATAACTCCTTGTTTACTATCCGGCTCTTCAAGGAAGAATGAGAACAAGGGATCTTCTCTGTCCTACCACCACCGGCTCCCCAGCACCCAGCAGAGAGCCTGGCATGGAGGATGTGCTCAGTAACTGTCTCTCCAGGGCGGTCATGAACGCTGCTGGGCGTGGTGGATGTGCCTGGATCTTGCTTAACCCTCATACAAACCCTGGGTGGTTGGTGTGAGGAGTGCAAGGCTCAGAGAAGTTGGGTAGGTTGTCTAAGGTCACCTGGTCAGTAAGCGGTAGAGCTAAGTATCAAACTTGAATTTGCCTGATATGAAAGCTCGTGCTTTTGACCACTGGACTCTGCTGTTTGCCTTCAATGTTTTCAGAATCCCCATAGTGAGGACACAGGAAAGACTTGTGGATTGAATGATCTGGAATGCCATGTGTTATGGACTGAATGTTCGTCCTCCACTCCCCAAATTTCTATGTTGGAGCCTTAACCCCCAGTGTGACTGTATTTGGAGGTGGGACCTCTAAGGGAGGTTAAATGAGGTCATAACAATGGGGCCCTGACCCCATATAATTAGTGTCCTTATAAGAAGAGACAGCAGAGAGCTTGTTCTCTCCGAGTGCACACCCCAAGGAAAGGCCATGTGAGGACACAGCAAGAAGGTGGCCATTTGCAAGTGAGGAAGAGAGTCATCACCAGAAACAGAATTGGCTGGAACCTTGACCTTGGACTTCCAGCCTCCAGAAACTGTAAGAAAACAAATTTCTGCTGTTTAAGCCACCCAATCTATGGTATTTTGTTATGGCAGCTTGAGCAGACTAATTAATACACCATGTTTTACGGAAGCCAAACTGCCAGGTCTAGGAAGGTAAATTCTTCCTTCTTTCCTCCCCTCCTTCCCTCCCTCCCTCATTTAAGTAGTGACAATGGAGAGAAGCACACGAATCCCGAGGAGCTCCCAAGAGTCTCAGACTGGTGGCCCATGGTTCACACACCAGCCACAAAGTTGTTTTGTTGGGCTGGCGTGTGTTTTAAAAAACCCACAAGGAAGCAGAGTGCTCTTAGGCGGGGCACACATTGTCCGGTGCTTCCACAAGCCACACTGCTCCCCGCTGTCCTTTGTCCCTCTATCTGAGGGCTATGTTAGGTGCCAGTGACACCGGGTGAGCTGTGCCGCAATGGGGTGTGGTTCAGGGTGCCCTGGGGCAGAGTGACGCTGGGCAGGGAGAAGGACATGGGAGATGGTGGGTCAGAGGAGGCTACATAGAGAAGGTGGCTTTAGCCTGGTGCATGGAGGATGGATGGGAAATCACCAGCCAGAAGGGGAAGGAGTGTGCCTTCCAAGGAGGGCAGCAGAGAGGCGAGGTCCAGAGCAAGGGCATGGCCTGAGCAGGGAGCAGCTGGTAGTTGAGTGTGGCTGAGAGTGAAGGTGGAGGGGCTAGGACGTGGGCTGGAGGGTAGGTGCCGTGCGCACAGGGAGGCCCTGCACACCACGACAAGGAGTTTGGACATTGTCCTGTCCAGGAGTCATGACCAGCAGTCCCGGTAGGCTTCAACCAGGGAGGGGTCATCGGACAATCTGTGTCAACGTGTGCAGAACCTGGGTTTACCACCTCCTCGTTGTGTGACTATATGCACGTGTCGCCCTGGGGCTGTGTGGTCTCAGGCACCTCATCTGTGAAATGGGAGTCATAATGCTATATATCTCAAAGGGGTATTGTGGGGATTAGAAGGACGTAAAACGTGAAAAGCCCCTAGCACAGTTCCTGGCACATCAAAGGTACTCAGTAAAAGATGGCCACCGTTCTGACAGGAATTTATTACTAATCTAGTGGTGACAACAGTGTAGGAGGTGGCTGGGAGCAATCGAAGACTCTGTTTGCTAAGATTATTACAGTAAAGTAAGAAAAACCCTGAGGAAGGACCCAGGAAATACTCATAGGAGACAGGAGGAGATAAATGCAACCTTAAGGTCAGCCTTCTCCACCTCTATTCCCTCGTCTGTAAAATGGGACTCTCCCTGCCTGTCCACACAGGGTCTCTACGTGAATCAAGTGAGAACAGAGATGTGAGAGTGCTTTTAAAGTTAATAAACACCAGAGGACCATATGGGTTTCATAGATTTTTTTTTTTATCACACAGAGAGGAAAGATGTCTGGGGGCAGATGAGCACCTGTGGGCTCTTATTTCTGCAAACAATCAAGGCAAGAAAAGTAGCAAATGACAGGACAGCGAGACACAAGAGAGAACCTGATGGAAATGAAGCCTGGATCGTGGACCTTCCTGTGATAGCCTTAATCCTGCTGCATCCCAGTCACCTATACTTCTTGCACTCATACCAATGACTCAAAAGTACTACCAAGTTCTCAGCCTTACAAGCATAGTTTTTTCAAGCTGAAAATATGATTGAATGCATTCCCCACAATTTACAGATGAAGCTGAGAGTCACAAAAGAGAGCTGGTTAAAACCCATCCTCAGAAGACATACGGCCCGCGTTCCCATCCCGGCTCTGCCGATCATGAGCTGTATGATTTTGGTCAAGTTATTCAACATCTCTGTGTTTCTGTGACTAGGATTACTGGAGTTAATAAGAGTACTTGTTCCCATGATTGGTTGGGGAGCTAAATGAGTTAATATGCATAAAGCACTTGGAATGTCTCTAACACCTGGTAAGACTCAGGGAATAAGGGGTACTATTACTATTTAAGGGCACAGGTTATCTCGGTGGAGCTGAGAGTACATCTTTGCATGGTCCCACACTGAAATATTTGATTCTTATCAACACACCATGTTTACTAAAGGCGGAAAATGGACTGACCTGTTTTTGGAATAAAGGGCACATTCACGCAGCCTGCATGCCCCATTTCCAGAACATTCCGGGCCACTGAAGTCTGACAGTAACTGAATAGAGCAAAAGTGCCTCATGGACACCCTTCTTACCCCCTCACGTTGTACCATCAGGGGAGGCAGCAGAAAGAGCTCTCACAATTTAAAGAATTAAACAGGAAGGAGACCCAGAGCAAATTGGGAGCAATCAGCTTAGACGTGCTGGGCTCGGCTATTGTCGTCCTGGTACATTCATGTCGTGCGTTTCCGTTTCCAAAGGTCTGTCACCACAGTCTCTCGTTTCTGTCTCGTGACAGATGGTGATTCGGAAAGTGGGTTCTGGCAGGCGACGAGCTGGTTCAGATCCTGCTGCTGCCTTTCCCTCGTCGGGTAGCCCAGGACATTCATTTACTGTCTCTGTGCCCCGGACAAAAGAAGGGTGTGACAACACTGACATCACTGGTTGTTGGGAGACCAGGAGGATGTGTGCAGAGCCAGAGCCCGGCTCGTAATCATCCCCTTGTCCAGAAAGCGCTTCTCATGTGCTTAACACGTGCTTGGGGCTGAGGACCCAGCAGCCATCGAAACACAGTTTCTCCCGTCACAGACTCGAGTGTGACGGGGAAAGCACGCAATGCCACAAGCGCATAAACATCCGGCGCCAGGTAGCAAGCTGTGCTTTGAAAAAGACAGGTCGAGAGGATGGAGATCTGTGGGGATGCCGGCTGAGCTATGACCCTGCGGTGGGCAGGGAAGGCCTCCGTGACAGCGTGTCTTTTAAGCACAGACTGAATGAAATGAGGCAGAAAACCACAAAGATAGCTGGGAAAAGAGTGTTCTAGGCTTAGAAAGTAGCAAGCACAAATGCAAGTGTGTGTGTGTGTGGGGGGGGGTGTTTTCTTCAAGGCTGGTGGCAGAGAGGAAGGTGATCACGTGGACCTGGGGGTTACCATAAGGCCTTTGGCTTCTGCTCTGAGTGAGACGGGGGAACCATTGGAGGGTTTGGAGCAGGCGAGTGACAATCTGACCTGTGTTTTGAGGAGAGGAGACGGTCGGGGGTGTGTGCATGAAGTGAGGGAGGGGCGGCAGCTAAGGGACAAGCTGAGAGGAC
Source organism: Lagenorhynchus albirostris (assembly GCF_949774975.1). Taxonomy (NCBI): domain Eukaryota; kingdom Metazoa; phylum Chordata; class Mammalia; order Artiodactyla; family Delphinidae; genus Lagenorhynchus; species Lagenorhynchus albirostris. The sequence goes on along the minus strand of NC_083111.1, from coordinate 66,020,069 downwards.
AGCCACCGGTGACTGCAGTGACCCACGTGAGAGACGATGGGGCTTGAACCGGGGGATGGGGGTGGAGGTGGCAGGAAGCAGCACCACGGTGCTGAATATAAGACTCCAGAGGTGCCACTCACAGCCACCAAAATGGGAAGGGCGTCCCCTGGAGGGTGCAACGTGGTGGTACTGAAAGATGGTGGTCACACTGGGGATATATCTTGAAGGCAGAATAGACAGGACTTATAGATGGAATGAGGTGTGAGAGAAAGAGAGGAAACCAGGATTATTTAAAGGATGGAGTACACAGAGGTAACTATTTACTGAGGAGTTGAAGAATGAGTTAAGAGTTAGTTTTAGACGTGTTCAGTTTGGGAAGCCTCTTCACAAATGTTAGGGATGATGGTGATGGTGATGGTGATGGTGGTGATGGTGGTGATGATGGTGATGGTGGTGATGGTGATGATGGTGATGGTGATGATGGTGATGGTGGTGATGATGGTGACAGCAGTGATGGTGGTGGTGATGGTAATGGTGGTGATGATGGTGATGGTGGTGATGATGGTGATGGTGACAGTTGTGACAGTGGTGGTGATGGTAATGGTGGCAATGGTGATGGTGGTGATAATGGTAATGGTGATGGTGATGATGGTGACGGTGGTGATGGTGATGGTGGTGATGGGGGTGGTGATGATGGTGATGATGGTGATGGTGGTGATGGTGGTGATGATGGTGACAGCAGTGATGGTGGTGGTGATGGTAATGGTGGTGATGATGGTGATGGTAATGGTGGTGATGGTGATGGTGATGGTGGTGATGATGATGGTGATGGTGGTGATAATGGTAATGGTGATGGTGATGATGGTGACATGGTGATGGTGATGGTGGTGATGGGGGTGGTGATGACGGTGATGATGGTGATGATGGTGATGGTGGTGATGGTGATGGTGACAGTTGTGACAGTGGTGGTGATGGTAATGGTGGTGATGGTGACGGTGGCGATGGGGGTGGTGATGGTGCTGATGGTGATGGTGGTGATGGTGGTGGCGATGGTGATGGTGGTGATGATGATGGTGATTATGAAATGATGGCTTGCTAAGGATTATGACAAAAGCAAACACTGAGTGTTTGCTGTGTGATAGGCACGGCTCAAAGGACTTTAGACGTATAAACTTGTGTAGTCTCCATAATGGGATCTCCATTATCATCCTCATTTAATAAACCAGTGTAGTGGGTTGAATTGTGCCCCCTCCCCCGCAAATGATATGTCTATGTCCTAGTCCCCAGAATCTGCGAATGTGACCTTATTTGAAAAGAGTCTTCCTAGGTGTAACTAAGTAAAGGATCTCAAGATGAGATCACCCTGGCTTATCCAAAGGGCCCTGGATTCAATGGCAAGTGTCCTAATAAGAAACACCAGGAGAAGAAACCCACAGACAGAAGAGAAGGTGATGCGAAGGCAGAGGTGGAGTTGGGAGTGACGCAGCCACAAGGAACACCAACAACTTCTAGAAGCTGGAAGAAGCAAGGAAGGGTTTTCTCCTAGCCTTTGGAGACAGCAGCGTCCTGCTCACTCTTGATTTTGCACCTCTGGCCTCCAGCACTGTGAGAGATCAAATTTTTGTTGTTTTAAGTCATCACGTTTGTGGTCCTCTGTTATAGCAATCACAGGAAACCAACATAACAAGGAAATCCAGGCACAGAGATATTAACGTAACTTGCTCAAAGTCACACAGCAAGCAAGTAGCCCAGCTGGCAACGTTTGCCTCCAGAGCGGCTCACTCGGTAGGTGAGTATTGTTCACCCCGTGTCTCCAAGGAGGAAATGGAGGTCAGAGCCTCAAGGCCACACCGAGGAACACAGCTGGTGAAAGGCAGTACCAGGCTCCCTCGAGTCTCTAGCAGGGAGGCCGGATGCCTTTCCCACTCTCGATCCCCACCTCTCCACTTTGAAAAATCCAGAAAGGCTCTTGTCCAGACCCTCTAATGCTTCTTGGCAGCCACCCCATGCATCCAGGGCTTTGCTGGGAATCCCGTCCAATCTGGTGATTCCAGTTTACAGCTGCTGGGTCCATGTACAAGTGACCCCAGAGACACCCTGGCGGGCTGGCGGCCTCAGTCAACAGATTTCAGTGGCACCAGGATTCACAGCAGTCACTCAGGAACGGCATATGATCTGGATTTCAAAACTGCCTCCTCTTTCTGTGATACTGACACTGAAAACCTCTCGGCTACCTCCCTACCAGGGACACGAGGACTGAAAAGGGAGGGGTGCTGGTGCAGGGCACACCGGCTGCCCCTGAACCTCTGCCAGCAGCTAAAATCAGTCTCTGAAGAAACAGTGATTGTCCATTTCCTCTCCCACTGATGCCCAGGAAAATATTTTACCGGACAAAACCCAAATATTGGGAATCCAGGGAAAACATCCTCCCTCCCTTTCCGCTCCCCCCGCCCCCGCGCCTCCTGCCTTGTCAAAGCTTCATCATTTTAAGAGAGATAGACAGTGGGACCTGCAACAAACAGGGCCTGTGAAGAGGGCCCAGGCCTCTTCCCACACAGAACCGCGTCCTTAGAGCACCTAATGAGAGGAGGGTAGTTAGTTTCGGGGTTGGGGTGGGAATCGGGGGCAGGGGGAGGTGTTCTATTTATGAAGAATACAATCATTACGTTCAGGTCGCTGGAGGGAGCCAGCGGGCTGGAACAAATTTGGGGGCTGGGGGAAAGGGAGGCAAGTGGCAAAGGCATGAGTGCAATGGCTGCCGCATAGCACAGGGAGATCAGCCCGGTGCTTTGTGACCACCTAGAGGGGTGGGATAGGGAGGGTGGGAGGGAGGGAGACGCAAGAGGGAAGAGATATGGGAACATAAGTATATGTATAACTGATTCACTTTGTTATAAAGCAGAAACTAGCACACCATTGTAAAGCAATTATACTCCAATAAAGATGTAAAAAAAACCAAAAACAAAAAAACAAAAAAACCACAGGGCTGTCTCCCCCGGGGCTGGCTGGCCTCTGGGGGCCCAGGGGGCTCAGCGGGCCCCTGCTCTCTCCCCTAAGGCACACACGTACACAAGCACAACAACACACGTGTTCTTCCGATCAAATACACACTCACTCGTTCATTCCTCTTTGAGGACACATTTTAAACACAGTCACAGAACTGACCCTGCCCAAAGCGAACCACTGTCTCAACGAGGTCCCCGTGGCAGAGCCTGCACGTTCATCTCCACGATGCCCAAGACACGTGTGGAAGCCCTCCTCTGGAGCTGTCTTCAGAGTCAGGTTACGAGGCAACGCGTAAAACTGGGCGCATTATCGTTTAATCGCTCCTGATCCAGACCACCCTTCCCCGACAACTGTATTTCTAAAGGGCGTCAGTCCTGGTTCCACAGATGTGAGCCGTGAAGCCATCCTCAAAGGGCAGAGATTTGCCAACACCGAGGAGAACAGTGCGGTGTTGGGGGACGTTCTTGTAGGTTCTTGGGGGTCTCGGAGGTTCCGAGCCAGGGCGCCACCTTGGGAATAAGGGGTAAACTTCCCAGAGGGGCGACCTGGGTGAACGCACCACCCCTTTACATAGGTGGGCGCTGGGCATGATTATTTTTATTGTTTTCTAAAAGTCAGTTGTATAATGTCATGGCACCTGCTCTGGGCGTGGCCCTGGCCAGGCACATGGCAGCTGGAGAGTCACAAGGTACAGGGCAAGGCCTCTGTCTCCGTCTACCCAATGCGGGAGCCAAGACTCACACCTGCGGAGTCACCTGCGATGGTAGGGGTGGGGCCCGGGATGGCTGGAGAAGGGTGCCGTGAGGGCGGGGGTCAGGGAAGGAGGAGGTGGAGGCGGGGTCTGAACCCCACTTCAAAGAATGTGGCCGGGCTTCCCTGGTGGCGCAGTGGTTGAGAGTCCGCCTGCCGATGCAGGGGACGCGGGTTCGTGCCCCGGTCCGGGAAGATCTCACATGCCGCGGAGCGGCTGGGCCCGTGAGCCATGGCCGTTGAGCCTGCGCGTCCGGAGCCTGTGCTCCGCAACGGGAGAGGCCACAACAGTGAGAGGCCCGCGTGATGAGCGGCAGGGGGCACCGGGGCAGGAGGCAGGGAGGGGACAGGCTCCGAGCGGTCCTGGATGGTGTGTTCAACCTACCTCACAGGGGATGGGGAGAGAAGGGGGAGATGGGGGAGGAGAATTTCAAAGGGATCCAGGCCCGGCAGCAGCCTTCCCGGCTCACTTTGGATCCCTTCTGAGCGTGGCATCCAGAAATACCGCGCATCCTACACAGCTCGGAATTGATTCCACTGCTGAGAGTGTACGACGCAGTTTCACTGTGCCTCAGTTTCTCTATCTAGAAACTAACCATACAAACAACAATAGCTACTGTTCACCGGCCAGCCCCGTTCCAAGGACCTCAACTCTTAATCTAGCCATGCCATAGTTACGTCACTTTTACACGCTCTTGGCTACTGTAGGCCTCCGGCTCTCAGAGCTTAACATGCTGTTTATCTCACCTCAGAGATTGTGGAAGGCTAAAATCAAATAATGCATATAAAAGAGGTCTTTTAATTAAATGACACTCCACCAAAGCTCATTATTGTTGTCGATGTTATTAGCATTTTACTAGGCTTCATCTGCCTCAGGGTAAAGGTTATTTAAGGCCTGAGTACAACATTAAAAAAAAAAAAAGCATCACTTTCAAACATTAGCAGAGGAAAGATCCCGTGGAGACTGGCAAAAGAAAAAGTTACCCAAAGCCTGAAACACGAGAAGGCAGGACATGGGGGTTTTTGTTTGTTTCTTGTACGGGCCACAACGTTCTCAGAAGAGGTCATTAATGGCTTTCTGGTTCCTTGGCGGCAGAAGGAACACAGCACCTTGCCATCGGCGGCATTTTTCACAGACCGGCTGCCCGGGGGTGGACCTGAGTGCACCCAGCTCACATAAAGCATTTATTCAATGCCCAGGAGCAAGTGAATACGACCTGCTCTCTGCCATCAGAAGGCCCAGTGTTTGGAATAAGATACCCTCCTTCCAAAAACAAATGCAAGTAGAGCCCCTGATTCGCCCCTCCCCCCCCACCTCTGAAACCTGTTCCTCCGCAGACGTCCCCACCGTCAACCGCCCATCAACCCACTGGGAAGCTGGAAGCCATCCTTGGTTCTCCCTCTTCATCAACATCCACGGCCAACCCACCCTAAGGCCATCTTGTGACCTCCACTCTCTGACCCACCTTCTCTTTATCTCCGCGAGCGCTGTTATCATTTCTTGCCTGAACGTCCAAAGCCACCTCCCAAGTGGCCTCCTTGGTTCCACTTTGGCTCTCCCCCTTCTCTACCAAGAGATCTTCTAAAAATGTACATAAGATTGCAGTACTTTCCTGCTTAAGCACACTGAACTCAGAGCAATCCAAGTTTCTTTACCAAATCCTACAAGGCCCAGTGGGATGCGGTTCCTGACTGTCTTTCCCACTCAGCATCAGCGTGAAACTGTCTTCTCTCCCCCGAGGAATGGGCAGAATCATACTTACCTTCCAGGACGGTTGTGAGGCCACTAGGAGTGGGGAATACCTAAAACTGCTCTGTAAACCAGAAACTGCTGTACAGTGTAACCTCTATTCCATTATAATTGGGCTTTTGTGTTTTGACTCTTGTTTTCATGGTTTCCAGTTCATTAATATCTTACATTGTTTGCAATTTTATATCCTTTTCAGATATAAGGATATTTATATGCACAAGGTAGTACTGAAAACTACCATGCCAGCATCTTGGTATTCCAAAGATAACAGCCCAGCTACGGTGTGCTTAAAACCTCGACAATATTTGTTCTTCCCAGGGCAGAAAATCAAAGTTTTAACTATGCAGTCAGATTGCCAGAGGCCTAGAGAGAGATCTCATTTAAATGATGAACCAGTTCATTCTCTCACGAAAATGATGCAAGAATGTGATCTTCAACATCTCTCCAACATTTTCAGTAGCAGCAGATAATGTTTATTAAGCCCCTACTTTGTACCAGTCCCTGTATCAAACACTTTTAATGCTTTACCTTTGTTAATCCTGAAAGCAACATTAAGAGGTGTTATAATTGTCCAGACGAGGAAGGTGAAGCTCAGAGAGGTTAAGTAACTTACCTAAGGGCACACCGCTAATGAGAAATGTCCAATCCTCTATTTTAATAGCCCATGTTCTTTTGTTCTACCCTATGTGTGTTGCAGGCAGGAGAACCAGGAATGTGTCTGTCTGTGAAAGGGGAAGAGGGATAATTGGGAGATGGGGGTTTAGGCAAGTACAAGGCCACCAAGCCCTATGGATGCAAGGGATTTGGGGCAGTAGACTCTCCTTAACTTCAAGCTTCACTCCTCCGAGACTTTCGTTCTATCTTGCAAAGTTAGACGATGCCCAACAGGTTTCCCCGTAATCAGTGAAAAAGAGTGTAAGTCTCTCCTGTAAAGGGTCGTCACTGCCTTTTTGTTATTTACACCAAGAAATGTGTGTGTGCATGCATGTGTCTGTGTGTGTCTGAGAGACAGACAGAGAGGCAGAGAAGGCGCTCTGGCCAGAGAGATTCGCAGAGAAGTTTTCCTGTCACTGCACTCACTGTTTGCCAAACAATCACCCACATGGAAATAGCAACAGGACCACCAGGGCAATACCCTCCTTCTACTGTCAGTTCTCTAGTGCCCCAGAACTCGCTGTGCAACTTCATGCAAGTTACCTCCTCCCTCTGGGCCTCAGGTTTCTCATCAGTAAAGTGAAATATCTAGATTCCTAGAATTTCATCCAGCTCTCAGACTGGAGGGATGCTCTCAGATCCATGATCTGTTTTTTTTTTTTCTTTTGCAGTACGCGGGCCTTTCACTCCTGTGGCCTCTCCCGTTGCGGAGCACAGGCTCAGCGGCCACGGCTCACGGGCCCAGCCGCTCCGCGGCACGTGGGATCTTCCCGGACCGGGGCACGAACCCGCGTCCCCTGCATCGGCAGGCGGACTCTCAACCACTGCGCCACCAGGGAAGCCCCCATGATCTCTTTTGCTATCACCACCTCCCTGAGGAGATGGGTAAGTCAGACTGGCCATGGGAGGCTGGGGGAAGGTGCCATGGTTGAGTGAAAGATCCTGGACCAGAGCTATTGACTTTTGACGCCAATTCTAATGTCAGTAGACTCCACCAAGCTGCCTTCAAGGGCGCGGACAGAGCTTGTGCAGGATCTATGCGTGTCTGTCCTCTTAAAACAGAAAGGATAGCACGCCGAAGCCACTGTGTGGGGGGCTCTGGCCACGCCAATGGATCAGTGTTTGAGGGCAGTTCCTTCGTTTATTCCCTCCTCCCTTCCTTCCTCCCTCCCTCCCTCCCTCCCTCTCTCCCTTCCTTCCTTTTCTTTGCAGAGGGAAGAGAACAGGTAGAAGTAGGAGATGCCGCCCAAAAGGTATGGATGGCTTGAAAAACTTGAGATCCCTGCCAGACATAAAAATAACTGAAAACAAAACAAAAAAAAACACACACACAAGCATGATCTGTGCTGTGTGTGTGTGTGTGTGTCTGTGTTGGCGAATGGTAAGATTAAAGAGCTAAGTGTGGAAAAAGCCCTCACGGCCACTTGTATTTCCTAGTTACTCTGTGTTTTATATGTTTGCACAAATCAATGAGTTTCCTATTAAACAACAGGCCAATTTTCACGTTAGAGGGAAAGAAGCTCCCCCACTAAGACGCACCAGCTGGGAGAGTTGAACTCACGACTCAACCTTCTCCACGTCTATCTGTTCCCTGGGATCCGGCACCAACAGTGCTACTATTCCAGGGCGCTTACGGGCAAACAGAACACTGGCCAGGCCAGAACCCACGCAGAACCCCAGTAGGCTGGGATCCAGCAGCAGACCACCGTTTTCACCCCAGGAGCTCAGCCTTCAAGAACTGCAATGGTCCCTGCTTACACGAGGGGTCCCTTCAAAGTGGGTGAAACGAGACGCGCAGCAAGCAGGCTGTCCCGCGGGTGTGAACCAAGGGCCACTGCCGGCAGGGGACAATTTGTGGGGAACTAATGAAAGCCTCCTCCAACCCCAAATCCCACCCCCAACCTGGGTGGTGACCCCTCTCTGAACCTGGCTGGAAACTCTCCCGACACTCCAGGCAGAGACAAAGACAGGCCTCGTGGGGTAAAGAAAATAGCCCAAGCTTCCCTCTAGAAAGTCCTCGTGGTATTTGTAGCAAGTGCAATCTCAGACGATCACTTAATCTCATCCTTTGTTTTTGAATCTGCAAACCCTATATAATAATGAGAGACATGGATTGTAGACATCTAGCACAGGGCCTGGCATGTAGGGTGTATCATACTAAATGGTAGCTGTTATTATAATATCTCAATAATTTCGAAGGTCTCTGTTAAAAGTTCATGTGCTGACAGGACTGCTCCGCCCCGGCCGTCGCCCACGAGTAAAGATGCCTTTGCTGGCTGGCTCGGGAAATGAGCTAGGGCAGTGGTTCTCCAAGTGTGGTTCCCTGCATCACCTGGGAATTCGTTTGAAGTGCGCATTTGTGGACCCCCCTCTGAACTACTGAATCAGAAATTCTGGGGGTGGTGCCCAGTCATTTCGCACCCCCGCCCCGTGACTCTGACGCCTGCCAAAGCTGGAGAACTATTGAGCTCAGCAATGACTGCCAAGTCTGGCTGATGAGCAGAATTTCCTGGGAGTGTTTAGAGGAGAAAGGCAGGTCCCTGGGCCCATCTCCCAGGGACTCAGAGTCATCAGGTTCTGGGAAGCTGCCTGGGAGTCAGCATTTTAACAGGCTCCTCAGGGGATTCCACTGAGCTAGAGGTTGGGTTTGTTGGGGAGAGGGGAGCACAGAGGCTGGGAGAGACCCAGGGATGGGGGTTCCTGGGAAGGGACTGGGAGGGCAGGCCTGGCAGAGCTGGGGGTGCTGAGATGTAAGACACACTGAAGACCAAAGTTTTCATAGTTCTATAGATTTATGAGATGGAATCTCCTACCATCTTCTCATTTTCCATCCAGGGAAACTGAGCTCCAAAGAGAAGTGACTATTCTAAGTCCATGCAGCTCATGCTTGGAAGAGCTGGGACTGGAGCCAGAGGTCTCCCTTCCAGAGCCAGCGCCCTTTCCACCGAGCCCCACAAGCTCACGCTCACGTGTTCCCTCCCTCTCAGCATCTCTCTCTGCACTGAGCACTGAATCCACGCGCATTCCCTCAGTGTTGACCGTGAGGGTGAGATCTAGGGAGGAGTTGGAGTCAGACCTCAGACCTGAGTGCAAATCTAGCCTCAGTCACTGAGTAGCTGAGCCATCAAGTCACCCTCTCAAGGCCTCAGTTGCCATATCTGTAAAATGGGGATAAAGTCTGACGTCACAAAGCTGCCGAGCAGGTCAGCAGCCGATGACTCAGGCGAAGGTGCTTTCCAAGCTGTCCGTCACCCCCACAAGCACAGGGGCTAGAGAAGGAGCAGGGCTCACTATGACCTCTTGCCTAGAAGCACTTACCATCTAGCCGAGGCAGAAGAAACACACTCAAGGCAACTGGAGAACGAGGAAGCGCTCAGCTCCACGCCGAGTGCGAGTGCGAGGTCACGCTTCAGTGCCTCTGCTCGGGCGCCGCTCTGCCTGGAACACCGGCCCCCAACACCCTGTGGGTACAAGAATGCCCGGTCATTAGGCTCACAGTCTGGGCCTGACTTTCCCCACCCGGGAAGGCAGGAAGTAAAGCTCGTTCGGCTCTATGGCCCCAGAATGTCTACATCTCAAAGGTGCGCCCAGGAAGTGGCTGATGCAGGTAGGGAGGCTTCTGGTCAGAGGGGCCTTAGAGACCTGGAAGGGCCTTTTCAGGGGGGCACGCGCCTCAGAGAATTCCTGTAATGCCCCACGGGGGCAAGCACAGTGGGGACAAGGGCTTCAAACCAGCCAGAAGCCATCAGCCGACTCCCGGCCCTCCTACAGGCCCCCAGCGTGTCTATCATCCACCCCAGGGACCAAGGCTCTCAGGTGGGGTTGGCGGTTCCTTCACGGTCAGGAGGGGAGGAAAGTGAAACAGGAAGCATCAGCTCCACGCGAAGCGGCACCGAGATCTACAGAATAAGGGAAGACACTAAGCCAAGGGCAGGCGCACAGGAAACAGCGATCCAAACTAGGGCTCCCGAGGATCTGGTCATTTGTTTCTCCTGTTTCTCACTCTTCTGGTCTGGAGGATCCAAGGAGGTGTCCAGAGGGAACAGGGCACTGCAGAGTGAAGAGCTCTAGAGACGGGAAATTTCTCCCACTGCCCCTAGGAGCAGTGTGGCCTTGATCATACCACGTCAGTTCTCAGGGCCTTTAAAATGGGTACCAGGTGAATAAGGAACTGGTGGCTCATTTTCCCCTGGAGGATAAAGCAAAGAACACAGCTAGCAGAGTGAATGCCCCTGGTCCAGCCAAGCAAAATAGGTTCAAAGCTGGCTCTGGGTCATGGCTGTGGTCTCTCCGTGGAAAACTGATAATAACAATGATGGTGTTGAGGGTGACAGCTCGTCTTTGCTGAGTGTGTCCTGGGCACCAGGAGCCGGGCAAGCACTTTTCATTCATTACGCTGTTCAATCCTCGCAATGACCCTTACGGCGGATACTATCGTTATTCCCATTTTACAGTTGGGAAAACTGATACTCAGAGAAGTTACACCTGGGATCGTGGTCTGGTGGGTGGGGGAGGCAGGATTTGAACCCAGACTGTCGGATTCCAGAGCCCACCTACTTTCCTACTGGAATCTTCTGAACCTGCGAGTCGGTATTCCACAGCTGGGAAATATGGGAGGATCTAGAAAGGCAATTACAATAATCATGTTCTAGACCCAGGACTAAGTCTGGAAAGAAAGATCACATTTGGAGCAAAAATTCAAAGTCTGCTGAATTATTCGCAGTACAGGAAACACAACTCAGGGACTTGGTTTAAATAGGCAGATCGGGTGTCCTGGAGGCAGCCCAGGCCTTCAGGGTAGACACCCTGGATTCTCGGCCACTGCCCCCGTGCACCAGCCTGCTTAGCTGGGGTCAGGCAGCTGCTCTCCAGTCCATTTTCTCCTCCATCAGGCATGCCAGGATATTCCTGCCTTCACCACCTCGCAGGTGGGCCCAGGTTAGCTGAGTCCCAGCAATGTCCACCTTCTCTCACCCCCAATTTTAAAAGATTTTGTCTCTCATACAGTAATTAGTTTCTCCATTAACAAAATAGCGAAGCATTTGTGTAAGTGCCGAAGTTTCTGATCAAAACAAAGTAACCGGGCTTCCCTGGTGGCGCAGTGGTTGAGAGTCCGCCTGCCGATGCGGGGGACGCGGGTTCGTGCCCCGGTCCGGGAAGATCTCACATGCCGCAGAGCGGCTGGGCCCGTGAGCCATGGCCGCTGAGCCAGCGCGTCCGGAGCCTGTGCTCCGCAACGGGAGAGGCCATAGCAGTGAGAGGCCCGTGTACCGCAAAAAAAAAAAAACCAAAAAAACCAAAAAAAAAAACAAACCAAAAGATCCCCAAAGTAACCATTGTCACCCACTTCCAGCCCAGAGCGAAAACAAAACAACCCTCAAACCCCCTACCACACCACAATATTTTTAGGCAGCCAGTGCCACTATATCCTGGGTACTGTACAACGTCCACTGGTTTCTGGAATACTGACTCCCACTATGTGGACTTTTAGGAAAACACTGGCCTAAACAATTTCTGAGGTCTCCTCCAGCACCAAGTTCAACAAGTCTACAAAATCGATGCTGTCTCTTCGTGTGCTTGGCTAATTGTGAATGTGTAGTCACCGTTCTTCTTTTGTTTGCTCAGTCCTAGAAATGCAAAACCAGGGAGGACCCTTGGAGTCTAAAGGAGGTCATCTAAGGATACCCGTTGCGCAGGCCTCTGCCACTTCACACCGAGGGTGGAAAACACAGGGAACTCCTTGGGCCCGAGAGGCTGTAGCAGCTAAAACTATAAACAAGTTCAAGAAGTGTTTAGATGGACTCATGGAGGAGGGGACGACGGGTGAGGGGAATTAGGAGCATCGGGTCTCGTCCTTATACCCCTGCAGCTTTCCGTTTCCTGCTAGCAATACAGTATCTGACGGGCAGAACACTGACGGTTCCACTGACAGCATAGCTGATGTTCTCATGCAAGGAGATTAAAAGAGGAAGGAAAACAAACAAAGAAAAAAAGAAACGAGTGTATATGATAGTTTCCTGCTTTGACATCTAACTTCTACGATCAGAAAAAAAGAAAAATTTCCATTGTCGGAAATCTAGAAATAGAAGAGGAAATGTAATCTCTGATTCCACGTCTAAGGATTAACTGCATTAACATTTTGCTATGTTTCCATCTGTGTGCCTGTTTTTTTTTTTTTTGCGGTACGCGGGCCTCTCACTGTTGTAGCCTTTCCCGTTGCGGAGCACAGGCTCCGGACGCGCAGGCTCAGCGGCCATGGCTCACGGGCCCAGCCGCTCCGCGGCATGTGGGATCTTCCCGGACCGGGGCACGAACCCGTGTCCCCTGCATCGGCAGGCGGACTCTCAACCACTGCGCCACCAGGGAAGCCCTGTGTGTCTGTTTTTTAAAAAATAAAAACTCTATGTACAACATGTATCCTGCATTTTTCATTTAACATTGAAAAGAATCACATTACTTAATAGACATACTGTTGACTTAAGGATTTATACTACTTATTTACTTAAGAATGAATTTATTTAATCGTTGAATTATTTTATCATTCACCTCTTGTTGGACATTGTTTCTCTTTTCCTAATTTTCTACCGTATAAATAATGCTGGGATAGACATGCCTACTGACTTCTCTTTGGAGAAATAACAGCAAATCTCAAAATCTTGGAGTGCACCATTTAATAAGTTTCTCTTACATAGACGAAGGGCAGGTGAGGGACAGGCTGGCGAGGACTTCCCCAGGGAGCCCTGAGTCTTGCTACAATACCATTTTAAAGGCTCAGTGCTTCTGGTACTCCCCCATCCCGCCGTTTCCCCTCCTTCTCCACAGCTATTTATTCATGCTGAAGACTCTTGCCTTGGTCCCTGCAAAACAGAGCGCTTAGAGAGCTAAAGAGACCCGCAGAGAGCTGAAGAGACTCGCAGCCACAATAAGGAGCTACAGGATAGCACAGGGAACTCTCCTCAATACTCTGTAATGGCCTATATGGGAAAAGAACCTAAAAAAGAGTGGATATACGTATATGAAGAACAGATTCACTTTGCTGTACACCTGAAACTAACACAACATTGTAAATCAATTATACCCCAATGAAAATTAAAAAATTAAATTAAATTAAAATAAAATTATATATACTAAAAAAAAAAAAGACATTCGCAGCCACTGGGCTGCAGCTTCCCAGGACGTGGCCCTTATTAGAAATGCAAATCCTCAGCTAACAAACCCCAAACACCCAGCTCACCAGCCCCCCTCGCCGCCTGCCCGGTCGGGTGGCCCCTGTCTTCCATTTTACCTGAATGGGCTGAAAGGGAGTTGGCTGGGCTGTGGATGAGTCATCTGAGAAGGAAAGGGTCTGCCTGAAATGGAATCGTCTCCTCAGGGTTTCAATTTTACCCAATAAGAGGAAGTCAGTTCCTTTCTTCCCAGCCTTAACTCTACTAAAAGCCATTAAGCACTGCCAGGGACAGGAGACATTTATCTGTTGGTGAGCGTGAATGCTGCGTTCTGTACCTCCAGCTGGGATGGAAATTAAGCTGTTTACTTGGTGGCCACCCCAAGGGACCGAAAGGAAGCTCTAACGTGATGGTACTTCTGAAATGCATTTTTAAAATCTCAGAGTCTCGGCCTCCATTCCTGCCTGTAAAATCATCAGGAATTTGCAAAATTCATTTAGCTGAATTACACCCTGACCAGCACTGAGCACCAAATGCAAATGGGGTGACCAGCAGGTGACCTCACCGAACCGGTTCTTGTTTTGGAAAGGGTGGTGGGCATCTGAAGGCTGTTGCGGTTGCAGTCAGGCTAGCTTTTACGATAACCAAGATCAAAGAGAGGTTTGGTACTGGTTTCCCAGGTGCGCTTCCTCTGCGTGTTCAGTCACATTCAAAACTTCACATGATAGAGCCCCTTTATGTAGGGCAGGCCACCCCCACAATATGTCTCAGTGACGTATTGATTACTTTGAATGAAAGTTACTTGAGAAACAGCCGGTGGCAAGAAATGACATTTAAAAAACCCATTCTGATCCCCAACTTTCCCCCTGAAAGTGGGGCATAAATCTCCCATGTGAAGGTACCCTCCCTATATCAGGAGGATAGAAAACATCCTTCTCACCAGAGTTAGGAAAGTCAAGGCTAAGAAAGCTATAGAAACAAACTTTGTTACTTCTTCATTAGTCCGCTACCCCAAGCACAAGCCCCTTTGTTTTGCTCTATCTTCACAAAGAACTGTTTCTTCTTTGTCAAAAAGTGATATATAAACAGCCTGCTTTGGTCACTTGAGGGAGGGCATCCCGTTTCTACAGAACCTCCATGCCTATGAATAAAATTGGCTTTTTCTCCTGTTAATTGGTCATGTGTCAATGTAACGATTAGACCAGACAAAAGAACTCAAGAGGGGTAGGGGGAAATTTCCCCCTTTCCGTCCCCCTCGACGTGGCATGAGCAGGTTCTCCCTGTCTAGAACGACAAGCCCACTTCCTCATCAACAGACTTCCCTTCACAATTGGTCCATGCCACTCCTTCCGCCAGTCTGGGGGCCATTGCTACTTCAAAATGCCACTCCAAACTTACCTTTTACATGCAGAAAACCTGTCAGGCTGAATTCCATCTGAGGTCATTTATTTTGTATCCTTTTGGCACTCTTAACACTCAGAGCCCTCAACATGACTTTGCTTGTACATTTGGTCTCACCCCTAAGTTCCTTAGCACCGGAAGGTGGAGCCAGTCTTTTATGTTTGGTCCCTGCTACACTGAATGTTTGTGTCCCCCACCAAAATCTATATGTTAAATCCTAATGCCCAAGGGTGATGGTATTAGGAGGTTGGGGCCTTAGAGAGGTAATTAGGTCATAAGGATGGGGTCCTCATGAATGGGATTAGTGCCTTTACAAAAGAGACCCCAGAGAGCTCCCTTGTCCCTTCCTCCATGTGAGGACACAGCGAGAAGACAGCCATCTATAAACCAGGAAGTGGGCCCTCACCAGATACTGAATCTGACAGCCCCTTGATTTTGGACTTTAAGCCCACAGAACTGTGAGAAATAAGTTTCTGTTGTTTATGAGCCATATACCCAAAACACCATAGACTCAGTCCATGGCATTTTGTTATAGCAGCCCAAAGGGACTAAGGGTCCCAACAGTGCTTAAGTAGAGAGACTCTTGCCCTGCTCCTAGAATAAGGTGGGAGAGTTTTCATATTGTTCTTATTCTTATTTTCTAATTTATATGAATGTATATGTGCGCATATCCTTCTAAAGGGAATATAAACACGTTAAATAAATTCTGAAAAGTACAGTTCCAACCACTCTAACCACTGTTGTAAGTTCTTAAAGTTCTTTAGTGAGAGTAAAAGGTAACGGGCCTCGCTTACATGCGAATTCTGCAGTCAAACAAATGATTTTGGATTTGCAGATTTGGAGTTAAAGGTGTATCATAAGATGCCCTTGGTAGTGTAGTGGTGATTAAGAGGATGCACTCTGTCTGCGTTGAATTCTGGCTCAGCCACTCAACAGCTGTGTGACTTTGGGCAAGTTACTTAACGTCTCTGACTTTGGGCATACCCAGATTCTTTAAAAAATGTCCTTCTACTACACATACCCTTTATATATTCCTCGTTTTACCTAATGTCCCATGCAAGTATCTACCCTTATTATTACACAGTTCTCATAACCAACATTAAAATAGTCGTGCAATATTCTAGTCAACACTGGTGCAGAGTTGAGTAAATGTTTTCTAACTTTTTGCTGAAATTCAGTATTTCAATGACTGTTTAAAAGAAGATCAATACCCTCAATCTGTGGGATCAATGAATTAGTATCTGCCATCTCCTGGATACTCTGTGTAAAACAGAAGCCAGCCCACAAGACCCTGGTAGACCCCAAACCCACTGTACTTTATGTTCCCAATGAGAACAACCTGGCACTAGTCATCCAAGAGCCCATTCACATATACAATCCATCATCCTCAGGGAGGGGTGGGGAAAATATCAGATGAAATAGACCATGCAGCCCTTCGGGGCAGCACCGCCCTGCCCCCCACCCCATCCCATAGTCCATCTTGGCCCACGTGCACTGGGGCTGCCTCCGTGCATCCACTCCCATCCGTACCCCGCACAGTCATCTCACGACAGCACGGGCGGCTCTCCGTCAAACAGGTGTGTTGTGGGAGGGCGTCTCCTGAGGTTCCGCGGCCAGACACTGGGGGCAACACTTCAGTCATGGCTTTCCCCGTCTTCCCAGGTTTTGGTTTTTCTTTCGATCAGTCCTCTCATTCTTTTTCCACACAACGACCCAGGCTGAGCTGGTTTGAGGACACACCCTCCCTTACGGCAGTCGCTCCTGAGGGATGTGTGTAGGAGGAGGACACACACACACTCACGCACGCACACACACTCTACAGGAATTTTTGCTTCATTCCTCCTGAGCCCAGGTCTGTGTTTCTGCCCTGAGGTCAGAGCTGCCCTCGCCACAGACATCAGCGCCCACTTCACAGAGGTCCCTTTGTTCCACGCACACTGCACCTCACTCTTGACCGGAACCTTCTAGCTGCCCCCCCAGGGCTCTCCTCTGTTCCAGCTCTTTTCTCCCTCATCTTGTCTCTGTTCTTAATACTTTCCAGGGGCCTGTTGGCCCCATCCTACCATTTCCTGATCACTTGCTTATGGATTCTCTCCTTTTATTCCCTAAAGATTCTGATTCTGAAGTCTGATCTGGGTCACCCTGGGCCTCAGTTTTCTCATCAGTAAAACAGGGTTATGTTAGTACTGACCTGCTTCCCAGAGGTGTGTGAGGATTAAAGGAGATAATACAGGTACGGCACTGGGCACAGCGCTTGGCTCCGAGAAAGCATGCAAATGTTAGCAATTATTACCTTTATCATTATCATCATTAATTAGAATAATGAATAACAACCCTCAGTTTTTCTAAAAAGCCGGAGGTTCTCCCATAGCTTGTCATTCCTAAATTCCTCCATCTCAGACTTCCTAACCTCCCCCTAGGAATCCTACTCAACCCCACACCCTGATCTCCTGATTGGTTTTCTTTTCTCTGGACTTGAAAAAAATAACAAATCTGGATTAAGAGTCAGGAGATCTGAATTCTACTGTCATGAAAGAGTGAAAAGGGCTTGTGACCCTGGGCAAGTAATGGTCTTTCTGGGTTCCATCTCCTTCACCTGAAAAATGAGGAGATTGGACCAGAATAGCATTTTCCCAAGCATGTTCTGGAAGCTTCCATCACACTCGTGCTCCCCCCGCCCCCCGCCCTGAGCCCCTCTGGCCACAGCAGTGCCATAAGTCACCAACCTAGCACCCAGCTCCACCTCACTTAGCTCATCGTCAGAGCTGGGATACTGTCTACACTGCCTGGTGCCTCAGTAGATGATTACAGGGCTGATCCAGTCCCTTTCATTAAAAAAGAGGTTTGAAATTGGTGTAAATCTCAGCTCTGTAAGGGAGGAAAATGAACTGTCAGCTCTGCTGAAAAACTAGGACAAGGTTCTCTTTAGCAAGTCTCCAGGTACTGTTCAGGCAATCACTGGGTATCACGAGCCTTAAAATATACCCCTGCCTGGTACAATGTCTCCTGATTAAGCTGCCTGCCAGGCCTGGGGTATTTCAGGCGGGAATGGTGTATTTTAAAACCACACAATTACTAGTAGTTTGGAAGAACCTTTTGAAACACCATGCCAATCATTTAATTCATTTTCCAAGTCCTTTTTAAATGCAAAATATGCTAATACGTTGTTGGAGTATCCAGCAGAGAAACCTGCTAGAGACTGGGGCCTCTCTTGCTTGGAGGTTAAGTGGAGGGCTGGTGGGAATGGGGCGCAGCGAGAAGAATGGCCCATTTTCCCGCCGATGCCACTGGGCTCAAGTGTTTCTTTGTGTTCCCTTCAGCTGCGAAAAGGTGCGATCACCCTCACAGGCACAGATTTGGGGCATAATGGGCTTCTTTTCTGCCCAAAGCCCAAGTCCTGCCCCTGGTAAGTAAGACATGTCCTTGAGTTGTCTGCTAGCTCCTCCTGGTGAAGAGGGGACAATGAAGGAGGGAATAAAGACAGGGTGAGACAAATTGATGGCTTGAAGGAATAAATTACTTTAGGCCCGGAGGGGCTGCTGCAGCCTTTGAAAAAATGATATAAACCAGCAAGTCTCCATTTCTCTTACCTATACAAGGGAGGAGGATAAATGACAGACCAGGGGTCTCTCTTAGAGGATTCAGGTGGGTCAGCCTCTTTACCAAATATTACACCCATTTTGCCAAAATCCGCGGGCTACTCTGTACCTACTTCGTAACTGATTCCATAATCTCATTCAAAGTTGCTGTTGCTGCTTATTTTTAATAAGTACACGTTACTGGTCCTACTCTGTATACCCAGCGCTGTGCTGGTCTTGGTGGGACGGGGGCAGCACACAGGAGTACAACACGGGGATCTAGCCCCTTATAGCTATCTTTAATTGAGCCTCTGCTATCTTCCAGGGACAATAAATGCCTGGACTGCAGAGGGAAAACCACACATCCACGCCCGAAGGAAGCGAGGCAGGCGTGGCAGCATCCCCACCTGTCCGAGTGGGAAAGCCGGAATGCAGCCTGCCGAGGCTCTGGCCCAGGCCTTGCAAACAGGTGGCTGACGCTGGATTTGGCCCTTAGATATGTTTTCTTTGACTTTATACACTGCTTTAAACATTTTGGGAATACCTCCTAAAAATCAAGATTTCCAGCATAAAAAATGAATAAGGAGCTCCCTGGCCTCACTGAATCCATATCCCTGCATGGGAACAGTCAGTGGGAGTTCAGTGGCCAGTATCCGCTTTAGACTGGGCGTGGATGCTCTAACTTGCCCACGTCGCCGCCACTCCTGTGACTTACCCCTAGCTCGCCTCCCTCATTCTCTTCACCTGCCTGACCTCTGTATGCATTTGGGTGTGCAAGCCTGACTCAGGACAGGCCCCTTACTCGCAAATGAGCATTCTGAGGCCCAGAGAGGTTGAGACAGAGAGAAGCACAGGTCTCTGCTGGACACCTGGGTCTGTGCTATTTTTACTATGTCATCATGGGCAACCTAGGGGTACGTGGTGCATGAAATAGACGAGGACCGTCATAACTACTCGATGGACAGAGGAACAAATGAATGAACGGATGGACCAGCCCAAGCCATAGATGCAGGCGTGCAGGGGCCATGGTGGGTAGGGGGCTGGAGGAGGCTTTATGAAGCGGATAGAAAGAGAACAGGCCTGAAAGAGCTCAGGAAAGGAGTAAAGAGTTCCCAACTGACTTGAGGACCTGGAACCCCATTTATTTAGTTTAGTTTTTGTGACTTTTAAAATGTGTTTTTATTGTAAAATAGGACATAGAAATAGAAAAGCATTCCCACCAACAGTGCAAGAGGATTCCCTTTTCTCCACACCCTCTCCAGCCACTATGGAACAGTATGGAGGTTCCTCTAAAAACTAAAAACAGAACTACCATATGACCCAGCAGTCCCACTACTGGGCATATACCCTGAGAAAACCATAACTCAAAAAGAGTCATGCACCACAATGTTCATTGCAGCTCTATTTACAATAGCCAGGACATAGAAGCAACCTAAGTGTCCATCGACAGATGAATGGATAAAGAAGATGTGACACATGTATACAATGGAATATTACTCAGCCATAAAAAGAAATGAAATTGAGTTATTTGTAGTGAGGTGGATGGACCTAGAGACTGTCATACAGAATGAAGTAAGTCAGAAAGAGAAAAACAAATACCGTATGCTAACACATATATATGGAATCTAAAAAAAAAGAAAAAAGAAAAATGGTTCTGAGGAACCTAGCGTCAGGAAAGGAATAAAGACGCAGGCATAGAGAATGGACTTGAGGACACGGGGAGGGGGAAGGGTAAGCTGGGACGAAGTGAGAGAGTGGCATGGACATAGATACACTACCAAATGTAAAATAGATAGCTAGTGGGAAGCAGCCACATAGCACAGGGAGATCAGCTCGGTGCTTTGTGACCACCTAGAGGGGTGGGATAGGGAGGGTGGGAGGGAGACGCAAGAAGGAGGGGATATGGGGATATATGTATACGTATAGCTGATTCACTTTGCTATAAAGCAGAAACTAACACACCATTGTAAAGCAATTATACTCCAGTAAAGATGTTAAAAAAAAAAAAGAAATAGAAAAGCATATAACACACAAACATACAAATTATTTTCAACTATTTATGATTTTTTTTTGGTCTTGTTTTCTTTCTAAAAGCCATCAAAGCTACTTCAAAATCAGGGTTTTCTGTGCTTTTCAATCTGTACTCCCTGCAGAGTAAGAAACTACCCTACCCCTTCCAGCCTGATATGGTGTAGCAGAAACATCAGGGGGCAAGCAGCTGGGAGACCCGGGGTTCAGTCCCAACTTAGATGCATGGGGAAGGTGGTTTACCCTCTGACCTCAGATGGGGAGACAGGACCAGATCTCTCTGAGGTGCCAATGTTCCAGTGCTGTAGGATTCTGTAAGGCCAGGAACGCTGGGGAGAACAGAAGGAAACTGCTAGGATGTCCAGGAAAGGAAAGTTAGTGATCCAGTCACTTACTGGCTCAGGCCAGAAGCAAAACTGTCATCATGGCTGCATTAGAACCTGAAACCAGTCACCAGAATCTGTCCTAGATCCCTCCAGGTAATAAGATGTTGGTGAAAAGGGAATTTAGAGGTCATGGGCTCCAGGCCAGCTGAGTACAAGTAGTTTGGATGAGGGATGTGACTTGCCCAGGGTCTGACCCTGAGTATTAAATTGCATCCCAAAGGCTTTTCCTTCAGCCTTTATTCCAAGCATGGGCTCTTGCAAGGGCCAGAGGCCTGGGGACGTGAGTAGGAAGGCTTCTTGGGCCAGGCCTCTCCTTCATGAACGGGCATACACTTAAACTTTTGACAGTCCCTGCAAGACACCTATGTGGCTATCTGAATTTGGGACTACAACACACATACGTGGCTGTCTGACTTTGGGCCTACAACACAGGTAGAATACCCTGAATTAATGTATTTTAAATGTAAACCTGCAGGAAGCTTACAAGACGATTCTATAGCATTGTATTTTGGATGTCAAAAGAGTTAACCTGCTGGTTTAATTATTTTACAGATCTTCAATTTCTATAATCAGTTTTAATATTTTTTTTCATATTTTAACATGCCAGGAGTCTAAAAAATGTGGATGTGGCCCGAGTCTCTCTCGATCTCGGTGAGGACTGACCCCAGGGCAGAACTTGAACACCAGAACCTGCGGGAGGCCCCTTCAGTCGCTGAATGGAAATGGGGATGGGGAGAGTGCAGTAAAACGAATATGGAACACTTCGGTCCCAGCCAAGGCAACCTGCACTCCCCATGTGCTTTCTAAGTGCCAGGAATGTCCAACAGCCGGCACAGAGATGGCCAGGCTCTGCCCGTGAGGCAGTCATGGCCTAGCCAGCCAGCCAGACACTGAATGAGCTATAAAGTGACGTGACAAGTACTGCAACTGAGAGACGCAGAAAGTGCTGGGGCATGTGTGGGGAGAACGTACATTCACCTGAGGGTGGACCAACAAGCAGATGATGTGTTGGGAGGTGTGGCGCACGGAACAACGCCCCCTCCAAATATGCCACGCCCTAACCCCCAGTACCTGTGAATATGTCCCCTTACATGCCAAAGGGTCTTTGCAGATATGATTAAGGTTGTTGCCAAGGGGAGATTATTCTGGCCTATCCGGATGGGCCCAGTGTAATCACAAAGGTCCTGAGAAGTGAAAGAGGGAGGCAGGAGGGTCAAAGTCAGAGCGAAGCAGCTCGAGAAAGACTCAGTCGGCACTGCTGGCTTGGAAGATGGAGGAAGGGGCTGTGAGGCAAGGAATACAGGCAGCTCTAGAATCTGGAAAAGACAAGGAAATGAATTCTCCCTTAGGGCCTCCAGAAGACAGAGTCCTGCCAACGCTGTGCTTTTAGCCCAGTGAGACCCATTTCAGACTTCTCACCTCCAGAACTGTCAGAGAACACGTGCGTTGCCTTAAGCCACCATGTTTGTGGTAGTTTGTCACAGTAGCCCCGGGAAACTAAGGCAGGAGTATAACCCAAATAAGAGACAGGAGTCTTGGTGGACCAGTCCTGAATTGGCCAACTGCCCTCTGAGAGCCTCTATTTCTCCCTCCAAAAAACAGGGGCACTGGGTAGATGGCCTCTGTCATCCCTTCCCTTTCTGACACTTGGCATCTGCTGTACCAGATGGCTGGCAACTGGTGGTGAGAGTTGACAGAAAACAGCATGTCCCAGAGTGTGTTTGGTGGAATTTAAGTTCTATGGGCTGTGGATGAGGGTTAGTCAGAAAAGAGGGTTATTCACGCAGCAAATCATTACCGAGCACTTCCCAGGCACTGTTCTAGGCACGGGGGAGTCAGTGGTGAACCAGGACAGACAAGGTCCCTGCCCTCGTAGAATTCAGAGCAGAGGAGTGAGCGAACTAGTGAAGAAGCCCATTTCCACTGGTCAGCAGACCACGGAGGAGATGAAACCTGGTGATGAGACAGAGTGGGACGGGGAGGCCTGCCACTCTCGGCAGGGTGGTCAGGGCTGGCCTCCCAGGGTCAAATGTGACTTGGTCCTACGTGACGTGAGATGAGCTGGACATTTAAAGAAAAGGGGAGGGCTTCCCTGGTGGCGCAGTGGTTGAGAGTCCGCCTGCCGATGCAGGGGACACGGGTTCGTGCCCCAATCCGGGAAGATCCCAGATGCCGCGGAGTGGCTGGGCCCGTGAGCCATGGCCGCTGAGCCTGCGCATCCGGAGCCTGTGCTCCGCAAGGGGAGAGGCCACAACAGTGAGAGGCCCGCGTACCGCAAAAATAAATAAATAAATAAATAAAGGGGAAAGAAGGATGAAAAAATACTGAGCTAAATAGAGCTAAACAGAATTATGTATGAAGGAGTCCTGAGCGTTTGAACATATTGATTGGTCCATGTGTTCATTTGACACATTCTCTTATTGAACCAGGCAGTGTTCTGGGCACGAGGGATACGGTCCTGAACAAGACAGCCAAGCAAGAACGGGGGGAGCAGCATTAGTGCAGGGGAGACGGACAACACAGAGGTAAACAGACAAGTGTAAAATGAGGATGTGAAAGCAGGAACAGAGCAGGTAAGGGGGTGGAGGTCTGGGAAGACCTCTCGGAGGTGATGCTACCTGAGCAGAGTCCTAACACACAGGAGGAATCAGTGTGCAGCATTTCCCAAACTAACACGACAACGGAACCCTTTGTCATAGAGTGTCTTGCAGGACGACTGCTCCTCAGACGGGCCTTGAGAAAAGCCTGAAGCGTCAAGCTGGCGTCTGCACGTGCTCGCAGGACCGCAGTGGGCACGTCAGGATGGAGGCTGTGAATCTCATGAAGGCAAAGGAAGACATCTCACGTAGAAGTCCCGCCTCCGAAGGCATATCAGAAAATGGGAGTGACTGGGAGGTCTCCTCCGATGGACTTGTGGATTTAGAAATCCCCGCACTCTCTCCTGGGCGGCCCCAGATTCCCCCTTGGTGCTGCTGGAGAGTAGCTGAGAGCCCAAGATTAGATGAGATGGGCTCTGCAGGCATGCGCAGGTGCTACTTTTCGCATGTCCCAGAAAATGGAAGAGAAGAACAGGAATCCTTTTCCTGGGATGTTGCGTCGTAAAGAACACGTATTTTTGGGGTTTTTTTATTGGAGTATATAAAATAGATAACTTGTATTTGTTTTTAAAGTGTATTTGGGTGACGATGATCAATGTTCCCATTTCCGGGGATTTTTACCCAAGTCCTCCTTCAGTCTTGATAAAGGAATACATTCTACACCCCAGGACCAGAAACAAGAACCGGGGGCCCAACCAGGGCACATCCTATCCTCATGGGAAGTCCACGCCCAGAGAGAGAGACTAACATCCTCTGCAAGAAGTCCCAGGGAGTTGCCCTGAGAACGAACGCCGCCGTCCCTGCGATGTCCTCTCCTGTCTGGAACAGGCCGTCTGGACTTTCTCACAGCTCAGATCAGCTGAGGCACATTATGTATTCAAATCCTGCGGCAGGAAGCCTCCCAGCAACGGCCATCCCGCCCGGGCTCTGTTCCTGATAAGCTGGGCTCCAGGGCTGCCAGGGGGCCGCTCTGAGAGGCCACAGACGCGGCCTGACCTGGCAGGTGGTGACGCCACTCATTTTCCACATTCCCTCCGCAAAGAGGTCAACGCAGAGACATATGGGAGCAGCCTTTGCACGAGAGCTGACATCTCTTTCGAGCCCCTGCTTCCCGGGAGCAATAGGAGGGGCATAGGACCAAGCACACGTGTGGTTCCTCTGCTTGGAAGCTCTCCTTGGCCCTCGTCACCTTTCTACTCATCATCTTTCCATCTCAGCTCAGTGTCACTTCCTCTGGGAAGCTGTAGAGATTGGATCAGACCCACCATTTTGGGTTCTCACGGCACATCCTGCCGCTATTATGAGCATCTGAGACGGCTTCAGGCCCCAGGTCTGGCACTGACTGCGCCTTGAACAAATCCCATCATCTCCCAGGGCCTCAGTTACTGAAGGAAGGGGGTTGATAAGATGCTCTCTGTGGTCGCTCCCAGTCCCAGCACCCTGGGATTTCCCTTCCCAAAAGAAGAGCCCTGAGCACAGCATGTACCCAGTCAGAGGTCTTGGCCTTGGGCCATGACCTTGGGAAAATCCCCTTCCCTCTCTTCCATCTACCCAGCATTAAAATGACAGAGCCAGTTGCCATGCTGGTTTGCAAACTTTTTAAGGCATGAAATCCTTTAAAAGAAAATGCAATCTGATACCTAAAACAGGTAAACGTGGAGCCACTTTGCTTGAAATAGGCACGAGGGTCTGGGAGGCCCTTTTTGTTTTGGCCTCTGAGGCACCTCCCCCAACAGCGCTCCTAAAGCGCAGCTGAAAACCGCCGCTCCCTTAGATGCTCCTTCCAAATCCAACCCGGAGTCAAGTTCCGATGTCCACCCACGCACACCTCACCTCTGCTCGGTGCCTGCCTTCTGTGGGGTCTGGAGACCTTCTTTTGAGGTGCGTCCAAAAGATACAGAAGTTTGCCTGCTCCTCTTTTCTTGTTTTTGTTTTTCACATGCTTAATTTCGAACATCACTCCATAGAGCACAAGAAGTGAGAATTATAAAGGTAGGAGAGGAGAAACCCATCACTTAACCCATTTCCAAATCACTGCTATGGACGCAAAAGCCACAAGTGCTGAGATGAAGGACACAAGTGACTGTGGGCAGCTCTGCCTGTTTACAGAGGAATCACCAACACCCATGGAGGGGTTGCCAGCCCCCAACGCCCTCCCGGGCACGTGTGTCCCACCAAGACGCCCAGCAGAGCTCCTGCCGTTCCTACCACGGAGTTTCTACCATGGATGGAGGGGCAGCCAATCAGGAGACCTGGCCGCTGGTCCCCAGGAGCACCTTGCAGAGCCAAAGACACAGACAAGGACCCTGCAGAAGCGGCCCGCCTTTCCTCCAGAACTCAGAATTTGCTGAGACACCTCCCCGCCGTCACTATTCCCCAGGTGTGAGCGACTGGTTGGCTTTCTAAGCCTGGGCCGCACACTCCTTTACTTCTTTATTTCCTAATGCCTTCTAAATTCATCACCCTCCCTGTGTTGAGCAAAACGTGCTGAGGTTTGTAGAGAAGGAGTGCCCTTGCTTCCTCGGTGTCCGAGAGACACAAAAACCCACTGAGAAATCCCCTGGAGGAAGGCTCAAGGGATGGGCCTTTGTGGGCACCTGGCCGTAGGTTTATTTATTTATTTTGCGGTACGCGGGCCTCTCACTGTTGTGGCCTCTCCCGTTGCGGAGCACAGGCTCCGGACGCGCAGGCTCAGCAGCCATGGCTCACGGGCCCAGCCGCTCCGCGGCATGTGGGATCTTCCCGGACCGGGGCACGAACCCGCGTCCCCTGCATCGGCAGGCGGACTCTCAACCACTGCGCCACCCGGGGAGCCCTGGCCGTGGGTTTTGATTTGGAGGCCAGGACAGCTGACCTTTCAGAACCAGAGAGAAACCTTTTATATTTTGAGGCAGCTGATTTTCATTATTATTTTTTAGAGGCTCTAAAGCTTCTCTAAAACCATCTCCTGGACGTAGAACTTCTCTTTGTTTTCCCCTAATGCTTACTTGGCTTCTGAAAATGCATTAAATCAGTAGTCATTCTGCTGCTCCCAAATGTGTCCCACTCTCAGCCCCATCGTCTGGCTGGTGATGATTCTCTTTATCAATCCCAAGACAGCAGCTGAACCTCCTGCGCGATCTGGCATCTCCCCGTCCTCCCCACTCCCCGCCCCCCTGTCCTGCTCGGTCCTCTTGAATTTAAACTGTCAGCCCTGCAGTGACAGACATCGCGAGTTGGAAGGGGAGGGAGAGAGTGCTATTTATAATCCAGCGGAGTTCACCCTCAGAACACGGCCATTTTTTTCCAGGCCACCTGCCAGAACCCACATTCTCCAGGCTCCATATATGGGCCTCCCCACAGGCCCCTGTGGGCACAGCCTCACCTCTGAGGGGACCAAGGCAGCCAGGCGACTCAGGAAGGTAAGGCCGGATCTGCTTCTCCAGGGCCTGTGACACCCCGCTGCGGGGTGATCTGAGACGGTGGGGTGTGGGGGGTAAAGAGCCAGGAACCCTGGGGTACCAGCCTGACCAAGCTTGGAGGGCAGCCGGCTTTCCCCCCAAGGCTTGAATAAGAATGGGGAGGAAGAAACGTATTCTTGCTATAAAACATTAGATCACCCCATAGTTTTGCCAAGTGGTTTTCAATTGTTTCCACTGCGATGTGACTGAGGTCCGTGGCGGCCTTGCCAGCCCCCAAGGGCTCCGAAAGCTGGATTTATGGACGCCCCTGGATAGGCAGATGGGAGGGGAAGGCTGGGGAGGGTGCGCAGGCCAAGGCAAGGGAGCGGGGCTTTGCCAAGCAGATCTTTTCTGCAGGCTGTCGGCTTTGATTAGCATATATAAAGGACACAGAAAGAGAAAGGCGTCTGGCTTCTCCTGGGCATTTGGACACAAACACCCAACTACCTTCTGGAAGCCAAGCGTGGAGGCAAACAGGAAGGGCCTGACCGGTTGAGCTGTCACTCTGGGCTCTTCTCTGTCCTTTCTGTGCCGATGTCCGTGGGACCAGGCTGGGGCCACAAACGGGTCGGGGTGGGGTGCCTACGGACCAGAAGTCCTGGAAACCCTCCTCCAAGTTCCTGTAAGCAGTTTGACTTCGATGTCTTGGAAAGCATCCCCAAACCTCCCCCAGAACTGTCTGCAGTGGACACAGCTGTGACAAATCAAGCTCAGGTCCTTCCTCTAAACAGCCTTCTGTGGTCCTCTGGCTATCTCTTCCGTAGGATGGAGAGTATCTGGTTTTATGATGAATGGTTATTATTAATATTAATGATAACAGTTTGGCTTTATTGAGTGCTTACTCAATGCCAGGCATTTAACACGTAGCATCTCATTTAATCCTCATAGGGGTGTTACTTTGTCCGTGAGGAAACTGGGGAGCAGAGAGGTTAAGCCGTGTGTCTACCCCCGAGTCTATCCGGCTCCTGACCCCCAGTCGCTCCACTGTACGTACTGGTTCCTATCACTCTTGCCTGCCGCCTTCTTTGTTACATTTTTATCCTTGCGGGTGGAGGCCATGCCTTAAACTCCTTGTCTCTTCTCTTCTTCCTTGAGCATCCAGAACACAGTAGACCTGCAGAAAATCTTCACTCACGTGGCAGTCCTTCGGCTGAGGCACCCTTTACTTGCCAGCTCTTTTCAGCCTGGGATGGATTCCTGATTCTCTTTTGACTCCGTGGCCTCCGAAACCAGCCCCGAGGGGCCACGATCCTGTATCTGCGGCGGTCCCAGGCATCCCTACCGTTCCTCCTTCGCCTGTGACCAATATGGGACTAGCACTTCAGCAGAGGAAAAGCAGCAGCAGGAGTTGATCAATTCCTAAGCAACGAAGATCCTGTTTTCATGCAAACGTCCTCGGCATTAAAACAAAAACAAATTCTTCCCAGGGTGCGTCCTGGATGCCAAGTCTTCTTGCAAGACACATTCTGAAGCAAGGTTTTGCGCCTGTACTAGAGACCGAGGGGGGCTGGGAGGAGAGCTGCGTGCCAAGTGTCGTCTTGATATGCTCTCATTTTAAACTCACAGCCACCCCACGAGCTAGCCCCAGTCGGATCTCGGCTTGACAGATAAGGAAACAGGCAGAGAGAAATGAGGGAACGGGTCCAGTGTCTATAGCTGGCGATGGCAGCCAGGGCACATGACCAGATCTGATTGAAGCTGTATTGTTTTGGACATAGACACAGGTATCCACTGCGACTGTATTCACCTTACAAAGACGAGGGGATGACCATGAATGTTTCAGATGACTACAGACAAAATCTTTTTTCCCCTTAGTGTACTTTTCCCATCACTTAAATAAAAAGTGTGCTTTTCCCCTCAAATAAAAAGAAAGAAGGATGCCGCCTGGGTACCACTCCTCTTCTTACAATAAACTAGTCCTGGATGTGAATCTGGATGAAATGTTAGAACTGACTAAATGCTGTTGAGTCTGTGATGCCTACAAAGTGCTCAGGAGTGTCCCTGACGACTTGGCTCTGGCCACGGTCTCGGTTTCCTTGCCTCTGAGGCCAACAGCAGATAAAGAGAGGGTGACTATGAATGAGGTCACAAAGCAATGCAGGGCCTATCTATAGGTGGAACGGCAACAAGTGCCCTTGAGTTCTGAAGAGGTGGGGATCATAGAGGGCTTCCTGGAGGAGGGGTTTATTCCAACTCAGGAATAAATCCCTCCTAAAGGAGCTGAGTTCCCACCAACACTGGCACTACTGGAACACTGCCAGGGTCACTGGGCTTGCCCAACAGTTACAGGCAGTGGCCACAGGGCATCTAGCCCCCAGCTGGCTCCAGCAGCTTTGTCCCTTAGGATCCCGTGAGTTCAAAGGCAACACACATTGATAGATTAGGGACAGCCCACGTGAGTCACTTTTGGCAAATGACCCATTAATACCAGGATTGCGGCCCTTTAGTGCTGCATGATCACTGGGTGCCACCCACTTCCTGCTGATGTCTTGCCCAAGGCTCATGGTCCAGCCAAGTCTCCAGCTCAAAACTCTTTCCTCCTGCCGCTGAAGCCCTCTGCTGAGCCCCCTTTTCTCACACTGAGGAGGCGATCACTGGCTTCTGCATGTGCCCAGAAGCAGCCAGTGAGCCCGGGATTGGGAGATACAGACAGCAGCTTTCTCAGGGTAACCTGAAAGCGAATCCAGGGCAGGGAGGAGATTCTTTTCGGAGCATGTCTCTTCCTAGCACTACCGCAGCAACTGGGACTGAGCAGGCGAAGGTCTGGTCCTGGGAACAGTGAGTAGGCGAGTCTGGCTGGAGAAAAGGGCCCATAAAGAGGCTTTGTGGAAGTTAAAAGTGACAAGAACCAGTTGAGTGGAAAGAGCGTGGACTTTGTGTACAAAAGACCTGGGCTGGCATCCAACACTGTCGCTGTGTCAGGGGTTGAGAGTGCTCCCCAGTATACATGTTCTCCTTTTCCTCCCAGGCAGCAGCTAGACTACTCCCAGCATTCCTTGCAGTGACAGGTGGTCATGTGACAGCTTTCCGAAATTTGAGTGGAATTTGAGTGGAAGTGATGAGGGCCAACTCCAGGCATGGCCCCTAAAAACCTCCCACTTGCGGTTCACTTTTCTCCATCTCCCAACTGAATAGACAGAGCCCCCAGGACTAGAGGGAGACAGCCACAAGAGGGAAGGAGCCTGGGTCCCTGAATCACTGTGTGGAACACTGCCTGCAGACATACACACCAAACTGTGGTGTGAGCAGGAAAGAGACTCCTAAACTGTTAAGCTATTAAAATTTGGGGGTTGTTACAGCTGTTAGTTCAACCTGACTAATATAATATAGGCTTTTACTTGCCATGTGACTTTGGATGAGTTTCTTAACCTCCTTAAGCTTAGATTTCCTCACTTGTAAAATGAGAATTAAAAAAAAAAAAACCTTCCGGAGAATGACCAGGCTAGCACTTGTAAAGTTTCCACAGCAAAGGCTGCATCGTAAATTTGGGAGCCCTAGGCACTTTTGCATTTGTGGGTCCCTTCCCGCATTAAAAAAAAACTCAAACCCCATAAAAAATTAGGTTTTAATATTATGTTGGTATAAAGACAAATATATTCCAGGTTGGATTAATCGTTATGTTTATTATTGTTTAGGATTTTAATATTTGATTTTATAGTCATTATTACTATATTCATTTTTTCTTCTAATTTTAAGAGAAATTAAAGTGAAACGTTTTCTGGGGCCCTAAAAGTATTGTGGGCCCCAGGCACTGTGCTTACTGTACCTAATGAAGAAATCGATCCTTCTTACTACAGAGCCTGGCCCCTGATGCACACAGTAAGTGATAACTACTATGGGTATTTAAAAAATAATAATAGGAAGACGGACACATGAACGGCCACAGATGGTTATGAAACCCCTTTCACACCCCTCATGTCCTCCAGTGCTCACATCCATTGTATGAGATGGTTTCATCTATATTTTCAAATGAAGAAAAGCGAGGCTCAGGGAGGTCAGGTGCTATGCTCAAGAGGGGTAAGAACGTCTACCACTCAGCGCTTTCTGCCTGCTGCCTTATGCCAAGCACAAGGCTAGACACCTGTCTTACTTGATCACTTTTAATTTTCACAACCTGTCACGAGATGGGGCTTCTTTCTTATCCCCATTTTACAACTGAATAAAAGAAATCAATATTGAGGACAAGTGGCTGAGTTGAGAACTGAAACCACTTCTGGTGCCAAATGTAATGCTTGTTCTATCAGCCCACCTTTCCATCTCTCGAGAGCTACGTCCTGAGCATTGATAAGTGGCCATGTCTGAGGAGGGTGTCAGCCACCCCAGTACCTCCTTTCACGGAGCAGAGAAGGACCTGCTCAGGGCTGACATCCAAACACATCGTGCTAAGGTTACACTTGAGCTTTCTCATTCTCTACCTAAATGTACTCCTTTGAAGGTCTAATTATAGTGACTTTTATTTTCTTGTAAATAATCAGGTCTGTCATAACTGATTTCACTGATCCAAGGCTCCAGGTTGGCAGTCTTGGAGGCCTGAGCCAATGCATCAATTAGGCCAAGTAGGCTGTAAGCAAAAGTTGCACGAAATGGCAGAGAGAAAAAAAAATTAGTCGCAGGCATATAGATGGTGGGGACCAATATGTGCTTTTCCACAACAGTTATATCAACACAAACTCCTAAATGTGGCTCATGGTGTCAATCTCTCGGCAACCGAAGCTAGTAAAACTGGTACAGCCAGCCAGATGCCAGAGAATGAAAACAATCTTTTTAGTGGAGACTCAGTCCTAGAAACTGGTTTTTCTAATATCTTTCGAGTCTAAGGTGACGCCCCCAGGAACCTGCCATGGCTCTTTGTGCTCGTTTTCAGGAAGAAAGACAGGATGCAGGGCTCCCTCCCGTGAAGGGCTCCCACAGTCTTAAGGGCTACGTTTTGAGTGTGGCCATTCAGCCAGCACTGAGTCATAGATCAAACGTCGTCTCCGGACTTGGGTACGAGTCTCTTTCCACCTGCCTTATCAGTACTGTGACGAAGCAAATCATTTCACCTTCCCCAATTCATCTCGGCCTCCTTAGCTATGAAATGGTGACAGCCTACAACCCTCGTGAGGCTGAGTGATATAATGACTGTGTGTGAAAGCCTGTTGGATAAGTGCTAGTCATCACCATCACGATCAACAGATCAGCACATACTGAGTTCCGTTGTCAATCCGTGGGGATGGTTTCTTTCTCTCCTCAAATAACTCTACATAGAGACAGTCATGCTTCAAGTCATCGAAGGATGGGAGCCACGATCTACTTGGGACTTCTTTCGTGGGGAGGTGTTTGAAAGTCATCTTGCTAATTAAGCTCGGAAAGTCCCTGTGTCTGATGGGAAGCTTCGAGAAAGGAGTGTCATCCAGGTAAGAACGTGGGGAAATGGAAGGCAGCGCTCATCTACTCCCCAGCCTGCTCACAGGACACTGACATATGCTTTTGGTGACCCCAGTTCTGCGGCTGGTGTAACCTCCTGTGGGTCTGGCTAATCTGTGTGAGCAGCGGGGTTAAGAGCACAGACTCTGAAGTCAGGCTGCCTGAGCTTTGAGCCCAGCTCAACTCTTCACTCCCGGTGGGACCTTGGGCAAGTGATCTCATCTTTCTGCGCTTCCGTTTCCTCACCTATAAAATGAAGATAACGACAGTACCTAGCGCTGAGGGTGGTGGTAAGGAATAAGGAGGCGAACACCTGTCAACAGATTGTAACAGGCCAGGTACCCAGGAAGCAATCAGTACCTGTGAATGGTTATATTACAGTCAGTGACCTTCTTTCCCTCATTCGGCATTTATTAACATGTGTTTAAGTTAGCCATCTTCGGATTTCCACCTCAAGCCCCTTACTAAGACGGGAATTCTGAGTGCAATTTAAATTGTACTCAGATTCTGATTCAATCAGAATGTTGAATCACTATGTTATACACCTGAAATACAATATTGTAAATCAGCTATACTTCAATGAAAAGAAAGAAGGAAATTCTGTAGTCCCCATAGAAAATCTAAGAACTCCATGATCTAGAACTGAATCTTCAAGAGAGGAGGCCCAGAGCCACCTCCTTCAAAGGAATTCCTTTCTGGGGCAGGAATGTGGGAGAAGGAGTTCCAGGCTGAGAATCAGGGGACCCAGGTCCTAGTAAATGTCATTTTCCCCCTCTGTGGCCTTGGGCAAGTCACTCCCCCTCTCTTGAATGTAAGTTTTCTTTTCTTTTCTTTTTTTTTTTGCGGTACACGGGCCTCTCACTGCTGTGGCCTCTCCCGTTGCAGAGCCCAGGCTCCGGACGCACAGGCTCAGCGGCCATGGCTCACAGGCCCAGCCGCTCCGCGGCATGTGGGATTTTCCCGGACCGGGGCACAAACCCGTGTCCCCTGCATCGGCAGGCGGACTCGCAACCACTGCGCCACCAGGGAAGCCCTTGAGTGTAAGTCTTCTCAGTTGTAAAATAAAGAGGGCTATTGGCTACGACTCTCAGTTTTTCTTTTGTAAAAAGGGATAATAGAAGAACTATCATACATGTGCTATGACGTGCGACCCAAACAAAGCATCGCATACTAGAATGGGTGAGGGCCTGACCATGGCCCACAGGCTCTAGGCCACCTGGCTCCTGTCACTCTTGGCCCATCTCTCTCCCTCTCACCCATTCTGCTGCACACATTGGTCTCCTTGTTTTGCTTTCGTCCCTCAGCACTACTGCCTTAGGGTCTTTGCCCCAGCTTTGTCCTTCTGCCTAGGGTGCTCTTTCCCCACATAGCCCTATGGCTCACTCCCCTACTTCCTTCAAGTCTTGAATTATTATCTTTTCCATAGCAACTATCACTTTCGAGCATAGTACATGGTTTCCTTACCTGTTACGATTATGGCTTACTCTCCGTCTCACCCCAGACTGGGAATGTAAGGAATCTGTTTGGTTCCTCAAGAGCTGGGAAGACCACCTGGTACATAATAGGTGATCAATAAATATCTGAGGATTCAGAGTGAATGAATGGAGAGCACTTTGTACACCAAGAAGGGGCTTATTTCCGGCAGCCTTCCTAAGTGTGAAGGGGGCATTCTCACTCCTCACCTGTCTTCTTTCCCTTAATTACCTAGACACCTGGACCTGTTTCCACGCCCCCCCCCAAGCCTGGAAGTGGAGTAAAGCACCTGTTGGCAGGTAACTGTCACTGGTCTATTTCTCGACTCGGTGAAGTTAATCTGTAAACATCGGAGATGCAGTCTCTCTGCCTGTTCTGCCTCTCCCTGATCAGAGGGCAGCAATGGCCTGAGTGTGCATCTTTGCAGACTCGCAGTTTCACTGATGGACACTTTATGGTGTGGGGTGCAGGGCAGGGAGCATTAGAAAGACCTTCTAGTCAGCGACCTAGCTAAGTCATGCCCTCTAGTCTGGTTCTGTAAGGAACAGAGGGGATATATATTTTGATCACAGCTGTCTGACTCTGTCTCTCTCAATTGGTCTTGAACCTGGCTAGGTAACAGGGTTGTGTCATTTACTGACCCCTAAAACTCCAACACCAAACATTCCGGATTTTAGCAAGTGAAGCCTTACATTCCCTGGTTCCAGATGGTCTACAGTTCTTGCCCTTCTCCTCTGACGTATTAATTTGTGGATGTCCCACTTTACATACAACACTGCAAACTGGGCACAGTTCTGCAATGAGCTTTGTGACCCAGGGGAGAGGGGCTGTTACCAGCTCGCCCATTCCAGACACCATTCTGCTATCAATGCTGTGGAAAGATATCTCTATATCCCTCCTCCCACCACTGGACTCTCCTAGACCTGCAGTCCTTGGACACTTTCCCACCCGGGATCTGTGATGCCTCAGGGCTCCGCCCCCAGCTCCCATGGGATGTGACGCTGTTCTGTAAATTGCTAGATTAGGCTCCTTCTTCTTGTCCCCTGAGATCTTCTAGGATACTGTCTCTATCACCCGACAAGTTCACTATCGCTCCCAGATTCATGCTATCCCTGACCACAGCGAAATGACAGTGACCGCTGCCTGAACGCTTGCAAGGGCTCAGGAATGGGGCCCAGCGCCCTCCCTACCTCGTCCTGTTTAATCCTCAAAACAAGCCAACGAGGCAGTCGTTACTATCTCCCATTTTACAGATGAGGAAACTGAGGCTTTTCGAGGTGAAGGGTCTTTATGTGTCACTGTAGCTTGTAAGCAGTAGTGTGAATTCCAAAGCCTAGACTGGATGGCTTCTAGGGCTAGCATTTAGGTCTCCATTTAAGCCACAGAAAAACATGTGGACAGAATGGGGGTGAGCCAGAGACCCCAGGCCCACCCCCAGGAACCTAAGTCCAGACGATTTCACTCAGGTCCGTCGGCATCCTTTGGGGTGGCCATTTAACCTGCAAACTTATCCAAAAGGATCTTCCAACACTTCTCCATCATGTTCCCAAGGAGCTCACGAGTGGTGTTCTCAACACCTTAACGACAACCAGGGATGCCTGATGTGTGGGTTTTTTCCTCGCCTACTGGCTGAAAAGCCATGAAAAAAACCTTAAGTTCATCTGGCCCCACCTGATCTGGGCGAATCCACACTGGATTCCAATGAGCACCATTGTGCCCTCTCTAAGCCCTGGCAAAACAGCCTTGGAAACAGCCCAGGAACCAAGAGATTTAAGGCAGTTAAGATCATTACTAGCTGAGTCCAGGTACAAGGTTAGACCTGGAGTAAGGCATTGCTTACCCACCAGCAAGTCAATGGCAGGGAGGTGAGCATGGCATCGGACAAGGAAGCAAAACAATTCATTTGGCAAGAAGAGGTCTGTCTCAGGGCTCCCGGTTCCCCTTTCCCACTGTAATTCTGGAGCTCTGGGCTGCACTCGGCTGAAACAGCAACCCCTGCTGACTCCTTTCCTGAAGCGTCCAGGCAATAGTGACAGCAAGTCGTCAGGGTACACAGACATTAACAGCCTGCATTTATTAAGCTCTTACTATTTGCCAAGCATCGTGCACAGTGCTGATTTACATGATCCCTTAAAATGCTTTAAAATATATATATATATATATTTTTTTTTTTTTTTTTTTTTTTTTGCGGTACGTGGGCCTCTCTCTGTTGTGGCCCCTCCCGTTGCGGAGCACAGGCTCCAGACGCGCAGGCTCAACGGCCATGGCTCACAGGCCCAGCCGCTCCGCGGCATGTGGGATCTTCCCGGACCGGGGCAAGAACCCACGTCCCCTGCATCGGCAGGCGGACTTTCAACCACTGCGCCACCAGGGAAGCCCAACTTTAAAAATATTTTTAGCAAAGAAATACATGCTTATGGTCAAGAAATCAAATACTACAGAGGTTTATAATGAAAATCACCAGCTTATAATACAAACTAGCCATCCCCCCAAAAAAAACACTCCCCAAAGGCAACTCTTTGTTTTCTAGTTCTTTTGGTGATGACTTCTCTAAGTATAGGATTTCTCTTAACCTTCAAAAAGACTGGATGATGTAGATAGAATTATTACCTCTCTTTACAGATGATGAAAGGGTGGCAGAGTGTAGCCTCAGGTCACACAGCTGGAAAGTGATGGAGTCAGGATTCAAACGCACATCTGTCTTACTCCAGGGCCTGCTCTTAAACTTTAGGCTCTGTGGCTGACAGATCTGGAGCCTAGTAAAGGATGTGGCTCAGGTCACTTAGGCCCAGGATGGCTCCTGAGGTCACCTGTTGCCTAAAATCACTCGCAGAGGCTATAACTAAATGACATCATGGGATTACACAGAGGTGAGCTTTCTCTTCTCCTGGGAGGTCTGTTTCCAATTCTTCTTTCTGGTCTCTTTGCGTTTCTCCTCCTGCAGCCACTTCAGGCATCTCTGCCCTTTCTGTTATGATACATCAGCCAACGTGACCTCAGAGGGCGAGTCTCTGGGACCCTTATATTCCTCTCTAGGAACTTCACATCTTCCTGTCTCTCATCCTAGAAGATGGTACTTAGAGCGTTTCTCACCATCTCCACTGGGATGCTGCAAGAAAGACCAGTCCCTTCCAGATTCAGGTTTTATGAAGAAATGGTTCTCCTTTGTTTTGTGCATTTGCAGTGCAAAATGTGATAACATGGACAGTCCTTGTTGATAACTACTGGTTAGGAGCACCAACCCAGACTAGTCAGGTTTCAATCTTAGTAAGGGCACTCGCTCACTAGCTTTGGTAACCTGGCAAGTTATTCCCTTCTCTGTAACTGATTATTCAACTGTAAAACCAGAAGGCGTGTGGTGAGAATTACGGATTATGAACGATAATGACGGGGCTAACAGATGAGAGCTTTGAACTCTGCTGATCAGAACCAGGGCTCCAGACATGTTATTGTTATTTATCAGTACTGTTTTCATTGTTGCCTAGCCCCTTGCAGTTTACCTGAGGTGTCCATATATGTCATATGTGGTCCTCATATCCAAGAGGAGTCAGGGCAGAAATGACCGTGTCTCTTAGGAGTATTTAAAGGTATAACTATTAGTCCCATTTTACAGATGAGCAAGTAAATGGAAAACAAGGTGAGTGACCTGCCCAAGGGGACAGGATGGTTCAGAGTCAGAAGCAGTCATGAAGACCCATTTGAACTCTCTTGCTAGCAAGGCTGGGTGCCTTTGGACAAATCACTGTACCTCTCTAAGCCTCGTTTGAACAATAAGACGGCTGAAGCCAGGCCTCAGTTCCACCACTCTCTAACAGAGAGGCGATTAGCACTGCAGTTGAAAGAAGGTCTCCCGAGTCAGACTCTGGACTTGAATTAGGGGTCTTCCACTTACCACCTGATGACCCTGGGCAAATTACTTAGTCTCCCTGGGCCTCAGTTCCCTCATCTGCAAAATGGGGCTACTAACAGAACCCACCCTAGAAGATAGTTATGGGAACTGAATGAGTAAACTCGTGTAACATCTCAGGACAAGACCTGGCCCATGAAAGCACATAGTGAATGTCAGCTGTTATTCCTGAGCCTTAGGTGGCCATCCTGGCCTCCTGTACCCTGTCAGCCTTATGCCCTGTGTATCGGCACCACAACCTCCCTCCTGACCATGTGGAGCCCACTGCGCAGGGCCTCACCTGTGGTTTCCAGGTTGGGTGGTCTCAGGCAGAAG
Source organism: Lagenorhynchus albirostris (assembly GCF_949774975.1). Classification (NCBI taxonomy): domain Eukaryota; kingdom Metazoa; phylum Chordata; class Mammalia; order Artiodactyla; family Delphinidae; genus Lagenorhynchus; species Lagenorhynchus albirostris. Next base: position 65,982,230 of record NC_083111.1, on the reverse strand, counting down.
TGTGAAATTCTCAACTTAAATTCAAAGGCCACCACCAAGTGCTTAACGTTTCAACCTGAATGGAAAAACCTACTTTTCTATTTCTGCCTATAACACTGATGGTAGTGTTTTGCTTTCCTTCTCATATAGTCTGAAAATCCTGAAAAAATGTCAAAAAGAATTCACTGAGTCAAGCATGTGATAGTATTTAAACTCTTAGCAGTGAACTATTTCCTATATTACCAGAAGCATAAAGGGATGATATTTTCAATTACATGACTCAATAAATATGCTCTTCAGGGCCTGATTGATGTTGCTATCATTTGTAGTTAACAGGACAGTGGTTCGTTCATTCCACTGGAAAATATCTGAGCCCACCCTGGAGCCAGGCATAGCCCCATGCTTTGATGATCCAATGACAATAATAGTAGGAGCAGTAGCAACCGCACTCCTACTTACCAATCGCCTATTGTGCTGGATCGCCTCCCTTTGCTCTGCAGATCCACTCTCCACCCTTCTCCACTCTGCTCTGTGACTCCCATGGACTGTTTCAGTGGGGGTCCTCACCCTCTACACCCAGGTGAGTTCTACCACTGAGAGGGACCAGCGTGAGATCAGAGGGTCAAAGGAGAGTGAGGTCCCACCACCACTGTGGGACCCAGAAAAAAAAAAAAGAATCTGTGCCTCAGCTTTCCCATCTGCCAAATGGGTCAAATAGTAATACTTACCCCATAAATATGGCTTAAATGAATTAATGGGTTTAGAACAGTGCTGGCCATAGTCGGCACACAGTAAACGTTAGTTCTTACTCCTTATTATCTTATGGGACAGCTACTCTGCTCCAGCTACCCCTCTCTTGAGTTCCAGTGGCCTCTTGCCCCTTCAGTTATAGGGGAGACAAAGCCTTCAGCTGTTGCTAACCCGGGGCTTCCGCAGGTCTTGTTGGCTCTGTTTAACCCTGCCCACCCCACTGTCAGTAGTCCATTCATTAGCTCCCCTTACCTCCTCATTACCTGCTGGGACCCTAACTCAGACACCTGTACATACTGTGTTCTAGGTAGTTTTCATGAACTTTCTCTAATGCTTTGCAACGCCCCTGTGAAAGAAGCATTATTGTGCCCATTTCTAAAGATAGGAAAACTGAGGTTTAAAGTCCACCCAAGCCCCACAGTTAGGAAGTAGTTAAGCTGAGTTTCAGCTTCAGGCGTAGTGTTCATACCCAGGCCCGGCTTTAATGCCCAGTGAAAATGACACAGGCATCCCCGACATCCCCCAAGCTTACAGACAAGAGGTGAGGACAGTCTTGCAGAGATGACGACACTGATAGGAATAAGAACAGTGAACCTGACAAAAAACCAAGGGTATCCGGGATTGGAGTGTTAGTCAGAGATGGCTTCCCAGAGGAGGTGATATTAACCTGACTCATAAAGAGGGGGAGTTACTCTGGAGGGAGAGGTACTGGAAGGTGTAAAGGTCCAGAGGGAGGAGAGTCAGAGAGAAGGAGCTTCTTCAGGAGCTGCAAGAGTTCAAAAATCCTGGAGCAGAGAGCTCGAGGGGGAGGTAATGACGGGAGAGGGCTTTGGGCCCTGATGATGAAGAAGCATGGATGCTGAGCTGAGGGGCTGGGACTCAGACGTTTCAGTGCTGATGCTTGAACAGGAGGTGCTCTGCTCATCTGTCCACGATTGCCAGCTCGGTCAGGACAGAACGTCTTTCTATTTCAAACCTATCATGGAGCTCTGCATACAATTGGTGGCTCAGTGAATGAGACTGCAAAGTAACAGAGCGAACTCGAGTGGAGAGCTGTTCCTCTGACTCTGAGCAGACGCTGCCCATGCCCCGCCCACATCCCCCTGCCCTTCCCGCTCCAGTGCATGGTGGCCTGGCTTCCAACTGCCGACACCCGGGTTTTCTCGCTTGGGGGCTCTCCCTGGTTTCAGGCCCACTTTGCTTCCTGGGCGGCAGGCTGGAAGCACAGGAGAATCCGGCCCCTCAGGGAGCAGCCCACAGCCGCGGCTGATGGAAGCTGGTGAGAAAGTACCATACCTGTCTCAGCCAACAGGTGGCCGGAGGTCCCCGTGGGATTAAGTCCCAGCTGCCCACTGTGATAACTTCCTTGAAAATGCTCCATGTCTTGCTACCTTCTCATCCCCGTCTCACTTCCTGGCTCACCCACCAGTTTCCTTCACTTCTCAGATAAACGACGTGCGCCTGGATCTTTGTCTTGGGGTCTGCTTCTGGGGAACCCAGACTAAGACAGTCTGACTCTTGGTTTCACAGAATGAAAGAGCACAGAATAAAGGGTCTTCAGGGGTACGCTTTCAGGGGCAGAAAACACAGACTCAATGGCTGGGTAACGGCAGAAGTGGGATTGATTTTACGTGCCGGTTGTGTGCACAAGCAAATCCAGGATCCTGTGTTCTAGCCTCAGCTCTGGATGCAGCATCGTATGCTGGAAAGAACGTGGGCTTTTGAGAGAGGCAGACCTGGGTTTGAGTCCAGGCTGGGCCACACATAGGCAGGTGACCCCTATGGGAAGTTATGTAACACCTCAGTTTGCTCAGCTGGGAAATGGGGGCCACACCTACTGTGCATGGTTGATGATGTTCAAGTGTGAAAATGTAAGTAAAACACTTCATGGAGAGAAACTAGGTGCTTTTCTAGTGTCTTTTAAGGAACTGCTTATTCTATGCGCTAATTGCTGTCCACAGACCTCCAGTCTAGCAATGATCTCATGATACGGGCAACCCTGTGTCTTTGCATATTTGTGCCTCCCAGGGGACTGGAGGCGCCTAAAAGATGGGGGTCACGTTTTACTCAACTTTGCATCCCCTGCATTTAGCACCTCACCTGGCACAGAGCAAGCACTTCATGAATGTTTGTTGAATGAACGATAAAAATGAAAGAATCCCTACCAAAACCATCCACCGCTGACGATGGGTTTTCTGAGCATTTGTTCATTCGTGCAATCTCAGTTCTGAGTCCCCACTATGCACCAGATGCCCTTCTAACAACATAACTGTGGCCACGGAGCCATGTTCCTCCCTCAGGCGGCACCTCACCCTCCGGTGGGGAGAGAGCAGTGATCCTCAAGCCAGGCTGCCCAGCAGACGAATCTGGGAAGCTTTTTTTTTTTTTTTTTTTGCGGTACGCGGGCGTCTCACTGTTGTGGCCTCTCCCGCTGCGGAGCACAGGCTCCGGACGCGCAGGCTCAGCGGCCATGGCTCACGCGCCCAGCCACTCGGCGGCATGTGGGATCTTCCCAGACCGGGGCACGAACCCGTGTCCCCTGCATCGGCAGACGGACTCTCAACCACTGCGCCACCAGGGAAGCCCTGGGAAGCTTTTAAAATGAGCATGTCCCTAGACTCCAGAGATTCTAATTGAATTATTTGGGGTAGGGCTGGGCAGTGGGATTTTTAAAAAACTTCTCAGGTGAATATACTGTGCTGCTGGGCTGTGCACCAGACAGATCAAGTGAAGAAAAAGTAAGATCCTTTCAGAGAGTGAAGAAGGCCGAGATGAAGATAAAACAGAGGATGTGACTTAGCCAGTGGCTCTCAGTAGAGGGGGGGGGAAGGATGGGACAATTCTGCCCCCATGGAGACATCTGGCAATATCTGGAGATGTTTTTGGAGGGAAGGCGCTACCGGCATCTGGCGGGTCGAGGCCAGGGATGCTTCTGGGCACCCTGTGATGCACGGAACAGCCCTGCACAACAAAGACTCAGCCATCCCCAAGTGTCAGCAGTGGTGAGATCGAGAAATCCTGGTCTGGAGGAACGGGGAGCAGGGACCGCTCCAGGGAAGGCCTCCCTGTGGAGGTGACAGGAGGGCCGAGACCGAGCTCCAGCGCAAGTCCCTGGAGGAAGTGACGCGGGGCGCTGAGTGTGAGGTGGGCCCAGAGCCACCGTTACAGCTTCACACAGAAAGACGCCAGATGGTTAAACCGCCAAGTCTGGCTCACGCCACCTACTAACCTAAGAGCGCTCCCACCTCTGCTCCGGGTGCCATTTGGGGGTTGCTTGCTGGGCGGGGAGGGGGAAGGGAGAGGGAAATCCGGTGGCTGTGCTTGGCTGCTTTCACTTTTAAGTGCCCACAGCCCTGAGTCCCCACCCCCTTCTTCCCAGGCTCAGAACCGGAAAGGGGGAAGGAGAGGGCGTTCATACGGGCTGACCACTCAGAGTCCCGCCACCACCTGCAGGCTCACTTTGTCCTCTTCTCCTAAAGCATCTCCTGCTGCCACCCCCTGGTCCCCAAAAGCTCTAACTGGAGGGGAAGGGAGATTGCTTTGGAGACATGCTGCCAGCCTCCTGCAGCCCTGGAAGAAGTGATTTCCCAAGAGAAACAAGGATCCCCAGAGCCGTAAATAAACATGGCATTCCAGCGGCCGAGGGCTGGGAGGGCAGCCCGGCCAGCTCTGCCCCCCTCACCCTCACCGAGACGGCCCATTAACTTTTCCAGCAGGCGATGGGCCGCGAGAACCTGCCAGACCCCGTCCACCCGCCAAGAGCCGCCCTTCTCTTTCCCTTTCTCGCTTCTTCCCTGTAAATCAGCCCCAGGCCCATTGCCTTGGGAGCTGCACACAGCAGCCTGCTTGCTCAACACCACGTGGGCTTCCCAAGGAAACGTCATACCAGTTCCGTGGGCAATTTCGCTGGAGAGACGAGTTCTTTTGTACAAGGCTTCCAGAAAGATCTGAGTCAACAGGCTCCTCTGAGGCAGCTGGGTGTCAGCAGGCCTCTGACAAGCAGCCCAACCTGCAGAAGTCCTGCCAGCCTGGAGCGGACAGAGCGAACCCATCCAACAGACCACTGGGAGGAAAAGTCACTCCAAGCCCGTGAGGCCACGTCCACTTTACAAGCGGGGACACTGAAGCCAGAGAGGGGGCGAAGGACGCCCTCCAAGTCAGCAGGCAGTGGGTGGATGAGCTGGGAGACCCCAGGCCTCCTGACCCCCGCCTGTGTATAGAATTTCTTTCAGGACACATACTTATTCCAGAAGAGTGGAAAAGTTCCACGTCGACTCATTCAAACGGAAAGACAGAGATTGCCCAGAACTGGCAGCCATCTTCCTCCAAACGCGCATCTGGGGTCAGGAGGGCGCTACTGAGCACCTCTGCTTCCCTAGTCTACAGAGTTCTCATCTGAGCTGAAAACATTCCCCTGTGCTCCCAGAGTCCCCAGATGGAAGCCCCATGTCAAAATCCTGCTCATGAGGAAAGCTGTCAGACCCAACTTACGAAACTCCATCTCACAGGAAAGGGCATTATGGGAACTTTGCAGGAATACATTTAATTAAGTAATTATTTTACTAAAAATGATAATTTGCCCACTATGCCCTGAGAGTTTTATTCCAGATAGCCAGAATGAAGTAGCTAATTTGCAATAAATACACCCTCTCTGCAAACCCAGGAGCAGGAATTTTTCTGTGTGTTGTTATTTTCAACAAACACCACACAAACGTATAGTCTTTTCATTCGTTGAAAGCCTTGGTTTACAGAGTTGGAGGTCTACAGCACGGAACTTACAAAACAGACCATCAGACTTAACTTTTTTTTTTTTTTTTTTTTTTGCGGTATGCGGGCGTCTCACTGTTGTGGCCTCTCCCGTTGTGGAGCACAGGCTCCGGACGTGCAGGCCCAGCGGCCGTGGCTCACGGGCCCAGCCGCTCCGCGGCATGTGGGATCTTCCTGGACCGGGGCCCGAACCCGCGTCCCCTGCATCGGCAGGCGGACTCTCAACCACTGCGCCACCAGGGAAGCCCTTAACGTATGCTTTCTGCGTTAAAGTTGGATACAAATACCTTTGCATTGGCAAACAAAAGACTCACAAATATTAAACTTTCCAGCTGTGCTGTTTTAGCTCTGTTTGTGTGTGTGCGTGCACCTGTCTACACATGATATAACTTCCAGTTGTAGGTTTTTGTTTTGTTTTTATAAGTCTTTCAGGCAAACCTCCCACATGGTTTTGAAAGGAGGAAACAAAACAAAACAAAACACATTCTTTGTTCTTTAGCTCCTGGATTTTAATAGGATTTTCATTCCCCCTCCCCCTTGGGAAAAGACTCTGCTCTTAAGTGACCACTAGCTATTCTCATGACTAACGCAAGCATTCACTGTTAACCTGCATTTAGGGTTACCGAGAGCATGTGGTGCAAAGATGTTTCATCCGTTGCCAGAACAAATGACCGAGTGCCAAATCTCCAACAGCTTGCCTCCTGGATGAGGGTCACTGTGGGTCCATTGGTGCTGCCTGCCTCAGGAATTCCACAAATATTTACTGAGCACAAGGGGTGGCCACAACAGTCCGGGGGCTCACTGTGCTGTCTCCCTCCCACTGTTTTTGCAGAAGCCAAGGGTTGCAGGCCCAGCACCGGCTTCATCCATGGGCGTCTAGCAGAGCAGAAAAGCTGGCGGCCACCATGACCCTGGTAACCGGTACCATGTGAACCCAGGACAGGGGAAGAGGGCAGCATGGGATGGGGCTGGGATGAAAGGGACCTAATGGTGACTAGTGTCGTCTGTCGTCAAGGTCACCTGAACTGCAAGATAGACAGACTCTAGCTGTACCAGACCAGCTAGGAAAAACCAAAAGCATTTTCTTTTTCTCTAAAGTAAATTCAATTGCTGTTATTCGTGCAAAGCAAAGGCAGAGGGTTGGTGGCATGCAGGTGGATGGGACTCTTCCAGAAGCTTGGAAAGAAGAAGCTGACTACACCTCAGGGTCCAGCGGGGTCATTGAGACTGAGAGTTTCTCATAATCAGAAAGACTGGGCACTGGCCTGCTCCCTCCTCGATGACCAGCACCACCACAACCAAGGCCTCTACTTCGTGGAGATAATCAAGTCACACCAGTATATTCTGGGCACCAAACCAGCTACAATATGTGAAGTTCACCAAAATGATATTTAATAGACTTCTTTGGATTTATATCTCTTCCACCTGTACCCCCCATCCCCCAGTATGAAATGATTAGCTTGGTCAGAGAACTCGGCATGAAATTCTAATACTGCAAATCAAACAAGAAAATAGTGAAGCCCAAGCGAAAAGCACAGGGCTCTAGCCCGGTTCCCATTGCTAGTACTTGACATCATGTGTGTCCTTTACCTTCTGTGATGGAGGGAAGGCTGGCTGCAGCCTTCACCACCTGCCCATTCCCCCCCAAAACCTAGGAGTTGGGTGGGGAGAAGAACCTGTCAGCTCTCCTGCCCTGGGCGCTCTGGGGGGGTGGAAAGGCATATGGACAAGGTGTTAAGAGCTTAGAGAGGCGAAACACTGTATCCTTTTTTTTCTTTGGCTGCACCGCAGGTCATGCAGGGTTTTAGTTCCCCGACCAGGGATAGAACCTGGGATAGGACCTGTGCATGCTGCAGTGGAAGCGCGGGGCCCTAACCACTAGACCACCAGGGAATTCCCAAAACACTGCATCCTTAACATTCCCGAATGTAAGTGTAGAGAGAGGCGCACTTTTTGCACCACTGATGCAGTTTGTTGTCCTGGAGCCAGCTTAGATATTGAAACCTTTTATAGTAGCAGAGGGGCCTTGGGCCTTTCACGCCCCAGGGAGAGCCTGGGTTTCCTCTCCTATAAAACCTCAGAGGGTTGGACTAGGTGATCTTGGAGGTTGACAATAATATTGGTTGGCTGACTGTTCAAGACAGGAACTATGCAAAGGTGATAACCAACAAACGCTTGGCTGGTTAATTATGGGATACGTTGGTTGAAGAGGGTCCTTATTTTCCGAGTAGAGCTCAGGGGCCACGTGCAATGTTTTCAGAGTTAAGATTCAAACACAGGACCATTCCTGGGCAGGGTGCTGGGATCAAGGTTCTTAAGTTACTTTGCAAGGTCATTTAAAAAATGTAGAAAGTTCCATAGAGAAAGAAACGTATCTAGACTGAAGCAGCATCTTGTTCACCACTGTAGCATTTAGCAGGGTGCCTGTAGTAGGAAGTGGAACACTTCTTGTATGAATCAACAAAGTGTCCAACACTCAGAACACTTCTGACACTCCCCCACCCCCGGAATGTATAGGCATAGCTGAATCCACAAAAACCTTTCAACTACTTACCTTAATGACACTAGTATTTAATCCCTGGCCTTTTCTGCATCCCCTACATACTCCCAACCTCACAAATCAAGTGTTGGGTTTAGAATCAGCTAGACCTGCCAGGGAAGCCAAGCTCTGCCCCTTCCTAGCTGTGTTCCTTCACCTCGCTGAGCCTCAGTTTCCTCATTTATTACATGCAAATAATCAGGCCTCTCTCAGGAGGAAAGGAACGGTCAGGCCGTCCGAGGGCAGGTGGGTGGAATATATAAATGAATCCACTAGTGCTGAGACTCCACCTGGCACAGTGCACACTTGCTTGTGGTCAATACCAGCCATTAGAGTTACTCCTGTGCTCAGCGTCATTGGTGCTTGGCAGTGATTAGGGCCTCATAAAATTTTAATTTCCTTTATGGCTGCTCGAGGCAGGACCAAACTGGAATGGTACTCTACAAAATGTAAGAAAGGTAAAAATGCTGCAAAAAATTAACTTGCACATTTGATGGTCTTTCGGATCCTCAGGACCCCTTCCCCACATACCACTGGGCAGGACAATTGGACACTGTCCTTAGAGCAAAAAGTGACGCTGGACTAAGTGGCAGGAAGTTTTGTTCAGATCTGGGCTCTGCCACTGGTCCTCTTCACTCCCTGAGACTCAGCGAGGCTGAGAAGCAGCACAGTCCGTCAGCTCAGGATGTGGCTGGATACAGAGACATGTCCTACTCGACAGACATCCACGTGCTCCACCACGTTTTTCCAGGCTCCTTGCCATTAGGCTGGGTCATGTGAGCAGAAGTGACATGTTTCAAGAGTGTGTATGTGACCCTTTGATTTTGTTTTCCTCCTTAGCAGCCTGAAAGCCGACTCTTTGAAATGACGTGGCTAAAAAATTTAGCCTGGGGACTTCCCTGGTGGAGCAGTGGATAAGACTCCACGATCCCAGTGCAGGGGGCCCGGGTTCTATCCCTGGTCAGGGAACTAGATCCCGTATGCATGCCACAACTAAGAGTTCACATGCCACAACTAAGGAGCCCGCAAGACACAACTAAGACCCGGTGCAACCAAATAAATAAATAAATATTGAAAAAAATTTAGCCTGCCTGGATCCTTAAGTCATAGCTACCTTGAAGAGCTCTTGTCCTTCAGTGAATTTCATGAAAGTAAAAAATAATCCTTGCTTGGTTAAGCCACTAGGATATCAGGGTTTACTTGTCACTGCATCATAGCTTAGCCTAAGCTGACTACTCATACATCTTATTCAGTGCCTGTTCCAGAGGGTTTATGCATGTTTGTCACAGAATAGCCAGTTATTCTCTATTATACACACACACACACACACACACACACACACACACACACACACACGATTGTAATCTCATAGTCAATTGGCCATCTCTCTTGTGACAAGTTTTTTTTTTCTTTCTGCCCCAGAGGAAAAGTATTTGGCGCCAAAACTGTAAGAGGACAAGTATCTTGAGAATAAGAAGCTGTATTAGTGCCAGGAAGCACCTTCTAAGGGAAAGAGAAAAGATGCCTTTGTTTCTCATTCTAGCCATGCAACCTTTTACATCAAAATAGTAAACTCTGTATCCCACTCACTAAAGCACTTAACACAGAGTTTTAATAACCTTTAACTTACATGCCAGCTCTGCAACGTGGCAAGTACTTGGGCTCTGATGTCTCTTGGGCCTGCCTTTAAATCCAGTTAATTTCATAAAGCCTCAATTTCCTCATATGTAGAATGGGTATAAAAATTTCTACCAACTGGGGTTGTTGGGGGAATGAAATAAAATAAGACAAGGTAGAGAATACAGTATGCTTGGTTCAATGGTTGGCATGCATCAGGCACTCAATCAACGTGTGTCCTTCTTTCCTACCACCTTTAGAGTTTGGTCTCAAGTTCAGACTTGCCCAAAAAAAAAAAAAAAAAAAATTTACCATTGGAATTGGTAGAAAGATTCTGCAATGCCACCTGTGATATTGCTCTGGGTGCCACACAGGAAGGTGGACCCAGTGTTCCTGGAAGGAAACAGAGGCTACAGCCAAGTCAGAGGGAGGAAGTAGACCCAGGATGCACACAGAGGCCAGATGTCCAGACAAGGTAGCGGGGCTGAGCCAGGGAGGCAGGCAGATCAGCAGAATCTGGCCCAGAGGCCCCAACCCTGGGACAAAGGCAGCCTGGGACGGAAGCCTCCTTGCCGGCTTCCTGTGACGAAATGGTCCAGTGACTGTCCTTCCAGGCACTGGCAAGGACCAGCCACCAGGGGCAGCAGCGGGCAGCAGCTCCTATTTAACTACCTCGTGCTGACCCAGAACACAGGCTCCCAAACAGGCTCTGGTGAAAGAATCATTTACTCATTTGTAGAACCATCCAGTCACTCGAGAGAGACGCCCATTTTGAACCTACTCAGTGGGCCAGCCCTGGGAGGGTGCTGGGAACACGAAGACAAAGAGGACAGTCTCCCTTGGAGCGCAGGGGTGGTCCACAGCTTTTCACAGAGACAGATGTGCAAACAGATCAAAATCCGTGTGCTAAGATTTCTAAGTGGTTATTTCCATGTCATACTAGCCTCTCGGAGGGGAGAGCAAGTATCTCTCTAGCAGGAATGAGTAGATTTTGCTAAGTCTGGAGGATGAGTCTTCCGGGGAGAAGGACCTACGTGTGGAAAAGGAAAGAAAAGGGAGAGAGGATGGCACATGTGGGGTTTAGGGGTCAGCCTTGAATGGCTGAAGTGTGGGACACATGGCAGAGCAGAGGAAGAGGTTATGGCAAAATACGTCTGGTAGGTGGAGGTCGGCTCTCAAAGAGCGGCCACGCCAGGCTCAGGAATCTGGACTTGATTCTGTGGGTTAGAAGTTACTAAGCAGCAGTCCTTGGAATGGACAGGAAAGCTCACTTAAAATTTTTTGATTTTGGGTGCTTTAGACTGGACATATGCTTTCTCCTTTGACCCACTCCCCACCACTCCCTAATGTCCTACACTTGACCCCTTTACTTGTTTCTGCTACATGCAAGGCCCCTAAAAGCATTTGGGTTTATGACTCCTGGGCATGATCAGATTTCGTATTTTAGAACCACACGTCAGTGGCGTGGAGGCAGGGAGAGAATGGTGACAGATGCCACGACATATATTCCTTCTGATAACTTCCTCCATCCCCCTCTTATTGAAAAAAACAGATGCAAAAAAATCAACTCTGGAAGAGTTCCTGTTCACTTCTGGGTAGTGAGGCCCATCATGACTCCCTCTTCCTATTTCAACACACACAGATTCTCTTTTATTCGATTCTGTTTATCAATTAAACAATGATTTATTGAGCCACCACTCAGCCAGAGCTAGGGGTTCAGGTGGCAGGGGCTGAGGGGGGGTGTGTGTGGGTTAAAGTGTAAAGCCCTCATGTCCCGCAAGTCTGAGGTCTTGTCATGGTGTCAGAACACACCTGAGGCCACTGGTGAGGCACACGGTGACCCTGCAGCACGGACTGCCCGTGCTCAGTGTGGCAGCAGGTGCGCGGCAGGCATGGTGTGTGCGCAGGGCTGGGGAGGGCACCAGCCGGGAGGTCTGAGTGCCCTCGGTCCTGTGGTTCTGCCAGCAAGCCGCCTTCCCCTGAGGCAAGACCGCTGAGCTTCAGTTATGAAGAGAGGTGGGTCCGCTTTAAGCCACGTACAGAATCTACGTGGCCTCTGACCAAGCCGAGCACCATTTCTATCATTTTTGTAACTGAAACGTCTTCTGTACCCAGACATCTTGAAATTGATTCCCCAAATCTCCAGGATCAGTCAGTGCACCCCTCTCCAACCCTGAGAGACCAGCAGGCTGAGGTGTTTACAGCCCAGGCCACCGACAGGGCCCCTTCACCCAGCTGGGGAAAACCAGGGGACTGTCAGCTCAGCACAAAGGACCCAAGGCCATTCCTTCCCTGGCCCACCTTGACCCCCACCAGTATTATCCACTAGGTCTTTTCTCAGTCTGGGAGCACAGGAATTGCACTCTGGCTTTGGAGGTAACAGAGCCAGACCTGGAGCCAGACCTGGAGTGTCTACAGCCCGACCGGGGACACCCGTGAGTTGAAGGAGAGCTAGTGTTGGACTCTGTGGACGGACCCACCATTCCCAGGACAGGCTCAGCAGGTCTGAGGAGGGCGCAGATGGCCAGTTTCCTTCATCTCTGGCCACTGCTTGGTCACTGGGTGACAGCTCTTCTGTGGGGTGGGGATGAGGTTCCCAGTCACAGATCCAAAGCATCAGGACATCCCTCAAACTCCCGTGACTCAGAGGCAGCCTCATGACACATAGGTCCGAGACTAGTGCCAGTCAGCACTTCTGAGGCACTGCCTGGGTGTCGGGCGCTGTGCTAAGTTCCTCGCAGGTATTCGGGTTCCCCTGAAATCTGCACAGCAGCCCTGTGAGCAGGGATTCTGCCTCTGCAGGTCCAGCTAGGCTCGCTGTGTGTGGTTGCAAATGCACAAATTCTCCAGCCAGACTGAGGGCCCCTCCGGGGAAGGGGTGGTGGCTTGATTTTCTGTCCCCACCCTCGCTCCCATCCCCCCAACACGGAGCACAGTGCCCTACACACAAGGAGCAGGGTGGCTGCAGGGCCAGGGCAAGGGTGAGGTAAGGGGCAAACTAGGCACCCAGGATGTGAAATTTAAGGAGGCGCTGTTACTCTCTCTCAGGTGCCAAGCCTGCACTTGCTGACCTTGAGAGCAAACACTGTCTTAGGTTTCACACACTGGGTGCCTCACTTGCTAACCGGTCCTGGACCCGGGTAGGGAGCTGGTCAAACTGGTGTGTGTGTGTGTGTGAAGCCTGCTCCTCTGCTCTCTAACCCTGTGACTGACCTTCCTCGTTCAGTGCCTCAGTTTCCTCACCCGGAAAATGGACCTTATGACAATGCCAAGGGTTGGCGAAGATATGGAGGAATCAGAATCCCCATACGCTGCTGGTGGGAATGTAAAGTGGAAACAGCCAGGAGAACAGTTTGGAAGTGTCTCAAAAAGTTAAACACAAAACCCAGCAATTCCACTCCTAGAAATCTCCCTAAGAGATGAAAACACACGTCCACACAGAGACTGCACACGAATGTTCACAGCAGCATTATTACAATGGCTAAGACGTAGAAACAACCCAATTGCCCATCAGTAGGTCAATGCATAAACAAAACAGCCCATGACACCACTGTGGTATGATATGAATTGTGTCCTGCCCAAATTCTTTTGTTGAAGCCCTAACCCCAGAAGGTGACTGTATCTGGAGTCAAGGCCTTTAAGGAGGTGATTAAGCGAAAACGAAGCTGTTAGGGTGGACCCTAGTCCAATCCGACTGGTATCCTTACAAGAAGAGGAAACTGAACACAAAAAGAGACACCAGGGAGGCACGTACACAGAGAAAAGACCATGTGAGGACACAGTAAGAAGGCAGCCTTCTCCAAGCCAAGGAGAGAGACCTCAACAGCAATCAAACCTGCAGACACATTGAATCTGGACTTCCAGCCTCCAGAACTGTGAGACGTCTGTTCTTTAAGCCACCCAGTCTGCGGTATGTGGCGATGGCAGCCCCAGCACACTAATACCTGTGGTCTAGCCATACGATGGAATATTACTTAGCCATGAAACAATGAAGTACTGACGCATGCTATAACATGGATGAACATCAAAAACATGCCAAGTGAAAGCAGCACATGAAAGACCCCATGTTATACAATTCCTTCCATAGGAAATGTCAGTAAAGGCGAATATATAAAGACAGAAAGTCTAATCCGTTGTTGCCGAGGGCTGTGGGAGAGAGGGTGGGAGATGGGGATGGAGAGTGACTGTCAACGGGCACAGGACCTCTTTCTGGGGTGATGGAAATGTTCTGAAATTAGACTGTGGTGATGAATGCATACCTCTGTAAATATACAGAAAGTTAACTGTACACTTTAAATGGGTGCATTTGAAGGTATGTAAGTTGCTTCTCAAGCTATTTTTTTTAAATTGTGACTAATGCTAATATCTATGCTACAGAGATGCACAGGGCCTGGCACTTGGGACTTCTTATTATACTCAAATAAGTATCTGTTGCTCAACTGAAAGTTGCCTAAAGTGCCTCATAGTTCCTTTAGTTTTATGGAGACCTTTGGGAAACTAAACTGGGCTGCCACCTGTGATTCTGTGTCCCTAAGTGACCTGTCCCGGCCCACACAGGACTCCCCAATCAGCGACTTCTAGCTGAGGCATGCCTGCCTGATGTGGCTAAAACTGATCCGGTCTGGGATTGCACAGACCTGTGCTGGAGTTCCGGCTCTGCCCTTCCCACTATCTGCTTAGCAGGATTGCCACACAAATGACCTGGGCTATGGTGTTAAGGGTGTGTGGGGCCTACACACAGTTGACATTCAATACCTTGGGAAAACCCCCCACGCATAAGAAGGCCCTCTGTCAGGCCCTGAATGCACACCCATCCTTGTGTCATCCTCAGTGCCGGCTGGTGACTCCGCCCTCTGCGCTAATCAGTGGGGGAGGGGCCCCAGCCCTCTCGCTGGAGCTGCAGGTGCAGAGGGTAGGAGAAGCTGCATGTGCCCCTGCCTTAGGAGCATCAGGTGTGGTGTAGGATTGCCTGACTTGCAGAGACCTTGGACAAAGGGCTTCCCCACTCTGTGCTTCTTCATCTGTGAAATTGGGATAACAGAGTCCTCATAGCTCCTAGAAGCGCTGTGAGCTAACCCACAAAAGGCACTCAGCTTTGCGCCTGTGATGTCAGAAAGCTAAGCGCCAAATGACCGTGAACTTCCTGAGAGCAGGGACGTTCTTTTCTTCCTCTGGTAGGTGCTCAGTGAGTGTGTGCTGATTGGACAGAAAAACAGAAGGGGGGAGGGAAGGTACTGTGATGGGGCTGGCTGGTCAGGGGAGTCCGAAGGAGACAGAGGGCCTTGAGTTAGATTGTACAGAAGAGGGAAAGCCATACACTGCCATACGATCCTGTAACCTGAGGCCAATTCCCTTATTGCTCTGAGCCTCAGTTCCCCTAAGCTTGATGAGGCGATCCCTCAACTTTCTTCCTGCTAGAACACTCCTTGAGCCTATTAATGCACCATTAATAATCAATTAATAATTATTATAATTAATAATAATTAATAATAATGCTATTATTCTCATCCCCCCAACATCCCCCTCCGGGGACGCCAGAGGACATTAGACTTTCTACCTGCAGACCCATAAATCCCATTTCTAAAAGTGCCGAAGTCAGGCCATGTCCCATTTCAGTGTCGACTCCTGCCCTCTGTCTTTGGAGGGTCTACCATTAACCCACCAGTGATCCAGACCGTTTCTACTCTTCAGCTCCGTGGGCCCAGGAACCTTTGCTCTTGGAAACAATGTGAAGTCTTCCAGCTCTCCTGAGCTGTGTGGCTCTGGTAGAAATTCACTGCCTGCTCGGAATCAATTAAATTCCAGGCCGTTCTACAGGATAACGCGATCTTGGCACTCCGTTAGGGCAGGTTAGGTGAGGCCCTGTTCCTCTCCGCTCCTGCCTGGAGCCACCAGAATCCCTTCCCCTCGATTTCTTGGCCGGCGGGGGTGGGGGTGGGGCAGTCTCTTCTTCCAGCTTCTAGCTGTGAGTCCATATCTCCCCTCCTCCAGCCTCTGTCATTCTGGCCTTTCCTTACCCCCTCTGGGCCACCACCCACCCTAAACACCTTGGCCGTGACATCCAGCTCTGACCAGGCTGGGTACAAGTCCCTTAAAGGTGCTGTTTCCAAAAAGACAAGAGTGCAATGCAAAGCAAAATAGTTTCTAAAAGTCCTCCTGCACAGGCCAGGGAGGTTCCGTGGGGGCTCCGGGTACACACAGGGGCTAAGGGAGCCTGAGATGGCTTTTTCGTTCGAGCAGTTCGGCCCAGTCTCATATTTTGAAAACAGCGGGAAAAGTAATGCCAGCTGAAAGGAGTTTTCTGTGTGCTAGTTAACTAAATGGCCCTGCAGCTGGAGAGAAGCACGGGCAGACGTGTAACGATTCAAGGGCTCCCAGTTAACAATGATCCTCTTTTATCGTATAAAGACAGCGACGCAGCCATTCTCCTCCCTCCCAATGCCGGCTCTCTCTACCTGCTTCCCCCACTGGCTGGCATGGCTGTTCAGCGTCCGGAAAGTAGCACCCGGCTTCTCCTCCCACCGTCTCCAACTCTGCAGCTTTCAGCCCACTGGGATTCCTTTTCTCGCTGGAGCCAGGGAGGAGAGGGTGGAGAGGGTGCCGTGCTCCCTAGAGAATGTTCTGGTAGAGACACTGATAGAGGCTGTCTTGGGGGTGGGGTGTGGGGGCTAAGGATAACAGGCACAGATCTGTTTTGACTAAAGGCACGAACACACGCACGCAAGCCTGTGTGCACTCACCCCTACACTCCTTTAGCAGAAAAGCTGTCAGACTGTCCAGAAGCTCATTCTAAAAGTGTCCCTTCTCCCGCCATTCTTCTTCCAGGCTGGGGTGGAGCTGGCCTCCAGAACACTTCAGAAAGACCTGGCGATGACCAAGGGCTTTAGAATCAGCCTGATGTGAGTTAGAATCTTGGCGACCTTCTCTCTGTGACCTTGAGCAAGCATCTGAGCGCTCTGGCCTCCTGTCTTTAACATGGGGCCCCGCCACAGCTCTCAATGTGTTCCTCAGGGTCACACTGAAGGACGCAGTAGAGAGCGAGCATTCGGCAGGGCGCCTGGCACAGGGTAGGTGCCCAGTTGTTGGAAGTTGTTGCTGCCCCGAGGATGGCGGCTCTGTGTTTGTGGTGTGTCTGGGTGTGCAGGGAGATCTGTATTCATTCCATCTCATCAGCCAGAGTGGACAAGGCTGGGGTCTGTGGCAGGGCGGAGATGGCGGTCGGGGGGGGGACACAAATGTCAGCCCTGCTGAGGAGTGTTTTCCTTGAGGCTTTCTGCGACACGGATTTAAACCGTCACGTTGGCCCAGCCCAGGCGTGCGCGCATGCGGCCTCCTCCTTGTAGATTCTGGTCCTTCCTTGGTTTTCTGCAGATGTTTTGGAGCCCAGAAGCTGCAGCTGCAGGCATCCAACCAGCCCAGAAGATCTCATTCATCTTTTTCTCTCTACCCTTCCTGACAGCAGGCTCCTTCTTTCTCCCACAGAGTCTGTTCTGGGCCCCCGACAGGGAGGATTCCCTCCCAGAGAAAGAGCTAATTCAGTTCGGCCACCCTCCAATGCCCCAGAGACACAGGAATCCACTCCCTGCCTGGGGCTTGACGGCAAATGGTTCGCAGGATTGGGCTGGTTTCCCCCTGCCTGGTGAACCCAGAGTGGCTTTAAACCCAGGACAGTAAACCCAGCACACGCTTCCCATTTTTCCATCCCAAGCAAGCCTGTGCACCCCTAAAATATACTCTGAACCTCTTAGAACCGAAGTCAGTGAATGCCTGGGTCACACTCCTTAAGATCGATCCCCCATGAATCAAGAGCACAAGCGTTTCATTCACTGCAGGTTTTATGTGGTAAATACTGTTGCAGTGAAACATTGTGTAATACGATTTAATCTCTACTAAGTGTTTCTAGCACTAGGGGACCGGAGCTGGGCAGAAAGAGGAAGAAAGTGTGCAGAACTGTGGCTCTTAACACGTAAATTGTTCACCAGGGGGTAAGGAGAGGTGTCAGCAAGAAAACCGACTCTGGTCTTTTTTTTGACTCCATTTTAAAGTTTGGGTGGAACGTGATGGACCGTTGCCAAGACTGTTTATCTCCTTGGGGGCTTGTTACATGTGCATATGTGTGAGACACACACACACACACACACACACACACACACACACACCATTGCCAATCAATCCCTCTTAAGTGCATGACTTCAAGCATAGGAAGAGGAAACAGATTGGGGGTGGATGCTCTTAAAATCCCAACCTGTTCGATGTAGGGTAGGGGCGAGGAATCCAGAGGACTTTCTTTTTTTCAACTACAAATGAAACTACCTTGTCAATGCCAAAAACAATGCCCACTTTATTGTCTACCACAGGGGTATGTGAGCAGCTAAGCATCCTTTCAGAACTGCGCTGTCTGGATTTGACCATGACACAGCACATTACAGTACCTGAAGACTGCACCAGGGTCCCCCTGTGATATTCAGGAAGAGATTTCCATGTCAGTAGTTGCTCAGACTTGCCACAAATGAGCATATATGTGTATGGAGGAGGGGGGGTAGGGAGGAGAATTGCAATGAGATGGGGACAGTTGGGGTCTCGAAATCTATGATAAGAATCCGTGCATGTTAATTACCTCAAGGAAAGAAGAAAGTCACATCCTAGAGGTGGCGGCAGTGATTATGATGGCAGAGGAGATGATGGAGATAACAGGTAACGTTCACTGAGAATAACCCGCGTGTTAGGCGCTGTGCTAAGCTCTTTTATAAATCTCTTCTTAAGCTTCACAACAACCCAGAAGGCAGCTGCTGGAAGAATCTCCATTTTAGAGATGAGGAAACTGAGGTTTAAAGAGGTATGTAATAGCCCCAAATCATAAAGCTATTACTTGAGCAGAGAATCAGGGCTGTTGGTCCTTGCTGGAGGAATCCAGAGTGGGGAACCTGACCGGAGGCCCTCTGAGGCCCTCTGATAGCATCCCCTCCTTTAAAAGCAAAACTGAAGGGTCACGGCCAAAATTATTCTGCTGATGAGTGGTGGAGTTGCAGGTGGGGCCTGGGGAGTCCGAGGGTCAGGAAAAAAGCAAGCGTCACGTCTGGGGAGTAAACTGGTACCCTTCCCAGTGTATCCAGTTCCACTCACTGAGTTACTGCACAAGGAGAGCTAGTTACTTCCTGGTGACAGCCGACTGACATCAGGTTAATTTTGGATTCCTATTGGCAGGACCTAAAAGAAAATCTCCCTCACTTTCTTAGTGTGCTGTCTTCTTTTTGCCCCAAGGCAGAACTGGTCCCCTGGTCTGAAACTTTCCAGAACTCATTTTAGTTCAAATAAGAACCAAGCTGATTCATCTCCATCAGGCACACGGCTGTCAGTCTTACCTTCCAAACACCTGACGCTCCCTCCTCAGAAGCCTGCCATGGCTCCCCAGTACCTACAGATTAACAGCCAACCTCCTCTACGTCCATCCCCAAGTGTGGCGGCATCTCTTTGCACAACCTTCCCTGCATCCCCCTCTCCATCTCCCCAGAATACACACAGCTCTCAGGACGCAGTTTTAACTTCATCAGGAGTAACCTCCTCTTCTCATCTGAGGCCACTAACGCCTTATCTGCCAACGCAACAACCGTTTCTCCATTCACCCCTTCTGCCTTACATGCTGAACCCCAGTTTGCTCGTGGCAGTGACGTGCCTAACTAAAAACACGGCATTGCCCCTTCCTGGTAGGGTTGGGTGGCCATGTGGCACAGTTCTGGTTGAGCTACGGGCAGAAGTCCCTGAGAGGGGTGTCCCTCTCCAAATGTAACAGTAAAGCCACACTAGGTAAATGCTCTTCGTGCCTCACTCATCCTACTTCCCCTTTCCTGGTGTGCAGGTGTGAGGCCTGGAGATGCAGTGGCCACCTTCCTACCACGAGGTGACAGACCTGGGGCCAAAGGCCTATACTCTACGGGTGGCAGAGTAGAAAGACAGAGCCTGGGTCCCCAGTGGTACAGCTGAGGCATGGTCCCACCCACTTTCTTGTTGTCTGACACAAATAAGCCCCCATCTGGTTAAGTCACCGGTGGGCAGGATTTCTGTTGCTAACAGGTGAGTTCAATGATACCCAACACACCGCCAGACATTGTTCTTCCTCAGTCATGGGTCAGTTCTGATGCTACCCCCTCTGGGAAATCCTCCATGGGTCCCTCAGAACACAAGAACTGCACCCTTCATTGTACTTCCACACTAGTTACTTTTCTCAATTCTAGTACCTATTTAATCCTGCTTTATTTGGCCTGCTGGCTGCTCAAATTCCTAGAGGGTAAGGGGTCTTGGTCTCACTGACGTCTCCATAGTGTCTGGGGCAGTGCTTTGCGTCGAGGTTAGATAGATGTTCTATCTCAGCAGCACCTCTAGAACGTCTGGAGCAGTGCATTGTCTGCAAACGTGGAGTGTGCGTGTTCTGGGGTCTGGCACTCTGCTTGCTAGCTGTTTGGTCTTGGGCAAGTTAGAGGACCTCTCCGTGCCCGTTTCCTCATCTATAAAAAGGAGAGGATGACAGTACTTTACCCCGCACGGTTGTCACGAAGACAAAATAGTTTAATCCTAAGCACTTAGAATGGTCTCTGGCATATAAAATTGCTTAATGACTCTAGGCTTTTATTAGTGTGATGAATATTACAGTTGCGGAATGAACAAATAAATCAACACACAGCTGCTAAATAAATGAATTAAGAGGTGAAAACTAGGAAAATTCCTGAGTTCGGACCACTGGGCCATGGTCACTGTTCCCTCTTTTCTGCCTTCACTTTTCATTCTAACTACAACTTCCCATATCTGGGGAGCTGCTATACTGGAGTGTTGTAAGGCTTGGCTTCAAACATGGAATTTGATTTTTGCCCTGCGGCTTTGGGTCAGTTTGTTTCACCTCTCTGAGCTTAAGTTTCTTCCCCACTAAGCTTGGGATAATAATAGTATTTATCTCATAGGGTTACGGTGAGAATTAAATGATAAAGCATGTAAAATATACAGCATTATGCCCGGCACACTGAAACAGTGTCAGCCATTGTCATCAAACACCGTCATTACTGTTTTTGTCAAATGCATGGCATCCCACTGAATCAATGGTCCTGATGTGGATGGGACGCTTGGGGTGGGGTCGCCTTTTGGCATGTCGAGGTACACTGCATTTACATTGGGAGAATACTTTTCTTGAGTGCCAACGAACATTTGTGGCATTTTGATTATTTTCCTTTAAACGGGGATTAGCTAATATATCCGATTTACCCCAGAACGCTGGCCTCCAAATTTTCCCCTTAAAAGCTGTTAACTTCAAGTGGGTCCTTAGTTGACACCAAACCTGGCCGCAAGGTACGCGTGCACATGAGAACAATCGCAAAGCAGGGTGTTTAAACAGCAATGATATTCCCACAGATCGCGGATCCAGTCATTGTCGGTGACACATTTCAATCTTACTTGTAGATTTCCCGCCTTTGGCCTTAAAAGAAGATGTGTATACAGCTTGATATAACTTTCCCTTTAAACTGAAACCGTTATGTTAGCCCCATTCAAGCACTTGGCGGCTCCATTAATCTATTTTTACCATTAAACGTGCCATTTTACAAGATATTTATCCCACTTGGTTGTCATCCAAATGCTTTTTGACATCACTGCCCCGGGACTCAAGTTCTTTAACTGCCCTCATAAATAGAAAATCCCCTTTTGACGGAAATCTTGAAGAGCTCTCTGAACCTCACTCTTCACTTCAACAGGCATTAATTTCTGCTCTACATAAAGGAGAGTGTGTGTGTGAGTGTGTGTGTGTGTGTGTGTTTGTGTGTGTTTTAAGAGGGTAACTGTGGGAGGTCTGAGCGACCCAAGGGATGAAGGGGAGGGATGCCCGCTCCCCAAATCCTGCCCAGCTGGGCCTGCCTCAGACTTGGGGAGCTGCTAACTTGGAGGCAGAAGGCGATCATCAGGGAGCAGGTAGGACAGAACTCTAGGGCCTGAAGAGACTTGGAGATCCCTGGGGCCCAAGCTGGGCAGCGACACTTTCAAAGGGGAGGGGTCCAGGGAAAGTCATTATTTCCTCACCTTCCTCCTCCCTCACCTCCCAGACAAACAAAAGGCCATCGCGGCAATAGCTGAAGGCAGAGACCCCACTGGCTTTGAAGCCGATCCATCAGGTGGAAGCCTGAGCAAATCACAACTTGGCTTCCCCGGCAAGTTTTCTCCGCAGCCTAACACACCACCCTCCTCCTCCCGGTCGTGCGCCGCCGCCTCCCGAGCTCCGCACAGCGACGAGGCCGAGGGGACGGTGCTGTGATGCTCATTGGTTTCCAACTTTCCGCTCCTTTTCCAGCCTCCTGCAAAGCGGCTGGGAAAGGGGCAAGTTTGCAAAGGCGAAGATACCAAGTCCTGGGGACGCCACAAAGGAGCCGCAACACCAACAAAGATGAACCTCTCGTGGGGCAGACGAAAAGCGCCAGCTGCCGTTCCGGGGGGCGATCGTGGGCTTGGGCGGGCTGCGGGCGCGGGCCCGCGGGCGGCGGGCAGCCGGGCCCGGGGGTCCCCAGGGTCCCCCGCCGCCCCTCCCCACGCGGGTTTCCCGGCACCTGAGCGGGGCGTGGGGACAGCGCCGCACTCCGGCCCGGCCCCCGGCAGGTAGCTCGGGCGGCCGCCCGCCCGCGCCGCGCGCCTGCTGCCTGCAGCCACCAGGAGCGCGGAGAGGAGAGGCAGCCTCAACCCACGGCGTCATGCTTCCTGCCACCACATTACGGCGAATCGTCACCGGGAGAGGGGAGAAGAGGGGAGAGCGGGGGAGGGAGGGGAGCACACACACGCAGCCCCCCGGCTGCCAAACCCCGCGGAGCCGGGGCCACGTCCCGGTGGAGTCCCCGCGGGACCGGCCCCGTTCGCACAAAGCGCCGCAGTTTGGCCAAGAAGGGAGGGAGCCGGCCACGAAATAAATAAATAAAAACAGAGTCGGGTCTACGTAACGCCCTGTCGAAAGCGGACGCCATATTTTTTTGTGGCTTATGTCGACATAGGGAAACGTAGACATGTTTTTCCTCCTCCTCCTCCTTCTCGGTCTGCCTCCCATTGATCCAAACTTGTAATCAAAACTCTTTAAAAAAAATCTCCCCCACCTCTGGATCCTCTGATCTCCTCCTACCCGCAAAAAGAGCCTGCACCCTCCCTCCCGCCCCCCCCCCCCCTTCCAATCGCAAACCCGGCCAAGTCCCATTAACAACACATTTTCGGGAGCCGCGGCGGCGGCTGCGGCAGCGGTGGGAAAGTTGGGCTGGAGTGGCCGGTGCCCGGCGTGCGGGGCTTGGGGCCGGCGGCGCCGGGCGGGGGGTGCTCCGCGCCGGGGCGAAGTTTCTTACCTGCGCCGGGGCTGGGAACGCGGAGACCCGGGCTGGGAACGCGGAGACGCTGCACGGGCGTTCCAAAATGGAACTCTGCTGGCTCCCCCCACCTACTCCCCACTCCCCACCGGGCGCCCGGCTCGGGCTCCGTGGGAAAGAGGGGGAAAGCCAGCCTGCCAGACAGACAGACAGAAGAAGCCCCCGTTCGGAGAACAGTGGCCAAAATTTTTAGAAAGAAAGAAAAAAAAAAAAAAGAAGGAAAAAAAAAGGGGAAAAAAATGTCTCGATCAGTGGGGAATCTACGCCAAAACCCACATGATCTGTAACGTCAGCATGCGTATTTGCATACGATACCACCACCCGAGCTGCCACCCGGTCTCGGGTTCCGCAGAAAGTTACAAAGTGAAATTCAGCCCCCTCCGGAGACGCCGGCGAAATGTCATTTTCAGGCGGGAGCCGGGGGGGAAGCCAGCCCTAAAGACGCTGGTTACTAGCCAAGGTTGGGGGGAGGGCAGTAAATTAACTTAAAAGTCTGAGCCCAGTAACGGACTCGGTGGAATTTCTGCGAGGGGCGGAGGGGGAGGCGCGAGCGAGATCATTGAATATTAAGCAGGACCCGGCGCGGCGGCCGCGGCCGAACCCTCCCGCTGCAATACCCATTTTCTTTATGAAAAGTTCAAGGTGTCACTGATGAGCTCAACAAACTGTTGATCTTGACCACGTGGAGTGGCGGACGGAGGGACCGCGGGGCTCGGCTGCTCGCCCTGAACCGGCGGCACCCGGGATCCCGCGTTCCTGCCGCAGCCCAAGGGGCAGCGCGAGGGTGGGGCTGCCGCGCGCCCCCGGCTCTGCCTGCTTTCTCCCGCCTTCGGACTCAAAGAAATAATAATAACTTAAAAAAAAATTTTTTTTTAAGTGAGACACATTTAACTCCTGGAATAGTAATGAGAGGGCTTGGGGTAGGGAGGGTAAGAAAGAGCCCCTCACTTATATAACGAGTCGAAATTAGATGACTTTTGCTGGAGAGATTCTGAGATTTCCGCTTGCGCCAGGTCTGAGGTTGGTTCAACATCCTCAAACTTTTCCCCTAAGAGCCAATAAACAAACAGACGCCCCGGGAGCTGACTTCAACTCTTGTCGGGCCAGCTTTCGCAGGGATTCTCAGACTTCGAGAAATGCACACCCCTGCGGCGCTCGCAGGGAAGTCCCTCGGAAGCGAGGCGGGTCTCTTTCGGAATTGGAACTCCGGCGTTCCTGGCGGGAGGGCATCCCTAACCGCCGCCGCCCCCCGGATCCCCTCCGGCGCCTGAGAGCAAAGGCGAGTCAGGATCTCGCCGCTCTTCGCCTGCGGCCTCTGCAACAGTGAGCTTGCGTTTGGGGCGCGGCGTTCCTGCAACAGCGCTCAGCTGCGGAGCTCTAAGGGATCTGGGATTCAGGGGACGCTTTGGAATCTCACGGAAAGCAACCTGTCTGCGCCGCCCGCTCCTGCCCGGATGGACCAGTTTCTCCTCCGTGGGCATCTCGGCGCGTTAGCATCTCCCAGGTGTGAGCTGAGCGCGAGCGCGCACGAGCCAAGCGGGGACAAGGGGATACTGTCTGGGGTCCACTTTTGACGTCCGAGCGCGGCGAGGAGACAACGGGAGCCTGGGGCTGGGAGGCTCAGCGGAGTCCCCGCCTGCCCTGAAGATGAGCAGGGGCGGAGTGTCGGGGCTTCCCGGCCGGCCTTTGCTCCGGGGAATTAGAACGAACTCTAGCGGCGGCTTGCGACTCGGCTCTGGGCGCGAGGGCAGCAACAGGTGGCTGTGTACGGCGGAGTGGCTGGAGGCGAGGACAGGGACTGGGGTGAAAACGGCTGGCTCTGGGGCTGACTGCGAGGCCAACGCACCTGGAGACCTTTTGGCCTTTTCCTAGGATGAGGAGGAGAAAGTAGCTACAAAGTTTTTCTAGGGTCTCTCCTAGGGCTCCAATTTCTCTAACAGAACCCCTTCTTTGCGTCCCCAGAAATTTCTGCAATAAAAATAGCTCATATGCAAAACTGTCTTACTGGCTTGCACCTGTTTGTTCCGTTACTGCTGATGTAGGGTTTGTTTGTTTGTTAGTTAACGGTGCATAAAACTAGGTCCTGGCCTTGGAGGGGGTCTCTCGGTAGGTGCTCTCCTACCTGAGAGGCGAACTGCCCTGGCCGGCCCTTAAAGGATTCCGTTAAGAACTTCCTGTATGACTAGGATCCAGTGAGCGCCGCATCTTTCTCAAACTCATTTGATACCTACCGTCTAAAATCCTCATCTACTTGCCATCAGTATCGGAATTTAGGGATGCCGATTTTTTGTTCTTCCCTCAAGGGTGTGTCTGAAGAGTGAAAGAAAAAGACCCCTCCCCCCGCAACTCTAATATTTTTATATCGCTTACTCTTGACTCTTGCAGGTCATCCCACCGTTTCCCCACCTTCCCTTGAAAGTAACTACGGTTCTTAGTTTGTTTCCATGGAAATTACTGAAACCTTAAGGAAGCTATTCCCGTTTTGAGGCGGCACCTCCTTTTGCTGGTCAACCACTCGGGAGGGGGTTCTATAAACCACCTTTCCTCCGCCTCCACCTCGGTACCGCCTTCTTCTGGCTGGGCCAGCGAGTAATAGGATGGAAGGGTCAGGGTTGAGCCAAGCAGGGTAAACCCTCGGGACTGCCCACTGAGTTCTCATGTCTTCAGGGCACTTGGATCTCAAGTGGGGGGCCTTTGATGACTTCAGTGTCTTTAAATTGTTCAAAGTTTAGCATGGGCTGAACCTTCACTATATAAACAAACAGGAGGGGATAAAACAAGGGTGACTTTTGCATCAAGTGCTATGATTTCAGTTTGCTTTATGTATAGGTGGAGTAGACAGACCCTTATCTTAATCTTTTTTTTTTTTTACTAAAGTATAGTTGACTTACAACATTGTATTAGTCTCAAGTGTACAGTACTTAATCTTTACAATAACCCTAACAGGCAACGATTCTCCAAGTGTTTTGTCTTAGGTCCCTTTAGACTCCTAAAATTATTGAGGACCCCGAGTAGCTTTTGTTTACACGAGTTACATACATCTTGATATTTACCATGTTAGAAATTGAACTGAAAAAGAAAATGGAAGCACAGGAATTTACAAACACACTTTCCGTTAGTCATGGGAGCAATGATACTATGACATGTCACGTAGCCTCTGGAAAGCTACTGTATACTTGAGAAAAAATTAAAATGACAAGGACACGTAATGTTTTAGCCCTATCACCAAAGTAAATTTTACCTTGAAGAGCCCTGGAAGGGTCTTGGGGGCCCTTGGGGGGTCCAGGATCCCTGGATAATATTTTGAGAAACACTGTTATGCTAAGTTATTGTTTTGTGCAATTTACAGGTGAGGAAGCCAAGCTTCTTAGAAATGTAGTAAGTCGCCCAGGGCAATGCAGGGAGCAAGGATTTAAACTGGGTTCTTCAGAGGCCAGAGCCAGATTTCTTAATGATTGTACAATTCTGCCTTTTATTAACAACCCAAGCTCCACCCTCAACCTAGAACAGCCTCTAGGGCTTCCCAAGACTACTTTTTATTAATAGCAATTACCTTTTGAGCCTTTATTATGTGCCAGCCCTTCTTCCCCATTATCTTGTCAAATGCTTACAACCACCTTCCCCGCGGGTATTGTTTCTCCCATTTTACAGATGACAAAACTGCAGTTCAGAGAGGTTAAGAAGCTTCTTCAAAGTTGCTCAGCCAATAAGGAGAAGAATCTGGATTCAAATCTTTGTCTGGTGGCTTCAAAACCAAGGAAAGACAGGAGTCTATCACAGTGATTTATAGAGGCCTAGCGAGGAGGAAACGACTTCTGTTCGTGATTTGGTGAGCACGAGGCCTGGCTAAAAGTCTTGAAAATTTAGAAATATCAGGAGGAGAAGAAATAAAAAGCAGCATTGCCCTGATGGGGCCCCTAATCTAATGACAACAAATCCACACTGGCGTGTAAACTCAAAAGAGACGTAGGGGAGCAGCAAAGATTTGGAATTGAGATGGGAATTGTGGGGTCATCCCACCCAGCTATCTGATCCCTGCATGCACATGCTAGATAAGTATTTTTCTAAATGAATGAGAAAAGAAAACACAAAACACAGGGAAGCAAGCTAGAAAAAGAAAGCGTCAGCAGTCCAACCAGGTACTGCTTATAATTTTGGTATGGGTCTTTCCACAAGTTACATTTATTTACTTTTTCTGCTATAAGACTCTTAAGAGAAATGAAAACTATTACATATCAATTTACCAACTGTAGCATGGAATGGCCACTACTGACGTGTCTTACAACAAAGCGAGACAGAGGATGACCTTTCAGAACATTCAGATTGCTTTACTCAATACCTGCAAGTGAAAGGAAGTGTGCTAGACAGAGGCTGTCTCCTTCCATGTCTGCATCCCCCCCCTCGCCCCCCGCCATGGCGTGAGAATAAAACGTCACATGCCCCGAGATCAACCCCATGGCACCGGTAGCATCGGAGCTGGGACTTGATGTTTGCAAGTTTACAGCGGGAGCTTGGCTTGGCAGTGATTGATTCTGCTTGGAGGGTAGAGCTAAACATTTACCAAATGGGGAAAACTCAGAACTTATTATTGGTTTGATGTTGCAGTCTGGTTTAGTCCTTGTATCATCTCTGTAAGGAAAGCAGAACTGGTACTATTGTTCCCATTTTACAGAGAAGGTTATCGAGGCTTATAAAGGTTACAGTCATTAGTTCAAGTTCACAAACTAAATTCTGAACCACTGTATAAATCTGTCTTGTAACTGCAAGACCAATGCTATTTCTGTGCCCCTTCTTCTTCATTTGCTATTTTACCGAAAGGGGTCTAGACGTGCCTCCTATCAGATGTTTTCTCTCCTTTCTTGCAGAACCTTGGAAGAGAATTATCACTCAACAAGGTCTTTTTATCATATGCCATTTTATATGTACTTATGCATTTATTTGGTTGTCTCCCCACTAGAATGTAAAGTTCCTGCAGCCAGGTACATTGTCTCATTCATTGCTGCTGTATCCCTATGTTTAAACCAACCTGGCGTATCACAGGTGCACCACAAATGATTGCTGAATGAATGAAGTGCGCTTCTCGTCAGGGCTTCTCCAGGTCTAGGGAGTCAATGCTTTTAAGAGTATACACATCTTCTGTTTACCTCAAATGACCTTAGCTAGGAACATCAGTTCCCGGGGTCAAGTCTTCAATTTCTATGATGCATAGGGTTTGTGTCTGGTGAGACACTGTGGGTGGTTAGTCCTCATATGAATTCCTAGCATGAGAAATGTTAGCAATGGAAAACGTTACGTCAAATGTTTTGAACCATCCAAGATTACTTCCTTATGATAAATTCCTTGATAACTAATCACTGGGTTGAATTATACACATAATTCTAGAGTGGAAACCCTTTGCAGTGAGTGAAAGCTTCAGGAGGCATGGTACCTGGTCTCGCAAGATGGCTGCAGTCAATCCTTTCCCTCACTGTATGAAAGAGACTTCGCCATTAAGAGGTGGCATTTATCTCCCCTCCCCTTGAATCTGAACTAGTCCTGTGATTGCTTTGTTGCTATGAAAGTGATATTCTTAGACATGTGTGCCCAGGCCTTAAGAGACTGGAATTTCCTGACTCCTTCCTCTTGGAATTCTGCTGCCATGTTGTGAGAAGCCCAAGCTTCTTGGGGAGGCCACATGGAGGAAAATCAAGATGCTACAGACAACAGCCCCAGCTGATTTCTGGCTGACTCCCAGTCAGGCTTTAGCCGTATGAGTGAGCCGTCTTGGGTGCTCCAAACTAATTCACCTCCCAGTTGACTGCAGCCCCAGCTGAGATCACATAGAGCAGAAGAGCCACTCAGTTTAACCCGGTCAACCCCCAGAATCACGAGTGATGATAATAAAATAATAGCTGTTCAACACCACCAAGTTTTAGGGTAGCTTATTACACAGCAATAGGTGACTGAAGTGGGAGGTATTTTCCTTGTGTTTTCATTTGCACATATATCTGAATATTCCAGATGAGCTTCCCACTGATCTCTGTGGGATATAGCATTCTGAGATCACAGAGAAAGCCAGACGAGGGGTGGAGGGACGGGTCCATGATGCCTGGGCTGGCCACTCCTCTGAGTCAAATGCTTTTCCTGATATCAGTTGTTTTTCACAAAACAGCTGAAGTTAGCCTAAGGACACCACACCCCCCGCACGCACACACATGCACAGGTCCCAGATCCGAAGCAGATGAATACTCTTATGTAATATTTACCAAGCACAGATACTCAGTAGGTGCTAGAGTTAAGTTCCTGTTTGGTGTTGCCAAAAACCGAGGTTTCCATTCTTCAGAGATACGCACTGTGATGGGAACTCCAAATGCCTACCACACACAAGGTCACCTATAAGATGCTTCTTACACTTGGTTTCACTTAATCTTCACAACCTTCTAAGTAAGTGTATCATTTCCTTAATTTGTGGCGGAAAACTAAGACCCGTAGAGGAGTCGAACTTGAACCCAAGTTTGACTGACTGCAAATACTGCCTGCTTCTTATTACACCTTTGTGTCTCAGATTAACTCATTTGCAAACCACCTTCCCAATTTCTGCCCCAGAGGCATATGTACCACCTGTAATATATTTATTTAACATTTCAATTTACACTGATTTACATTCAAAACTTAAATGTATGTCCTTAATAATAATCATGATAATCTTTTTATCACAATGGAAAAAGAAAAACCAATACTGATTGTAACAAATGAAAGGTAGCAGTAAAAATAATCCACAGAAAGAAACAGTGCTATTAAGCTAGCTAGATACTTTCATTTTCAGAAGGTGGAGCCAGAGGGTAAAGATGTTAGAAAGGTGTTGACGACAGGCTAACACCAAACTGATAACTTTTTCTTGAGCTAATTAAAAGGATAGAAGGAGAATTGCAAAGGAATGACTTGCTTTCCAGAGTCAGGGTTATTTAATGCTGCGTCCATGCATCGTTTAAAACCTGTCCTCTAAGATTTAGCATCAGTGGATAACTTGTCATTCTCTAAATTTGCTGTGGTCTTTTCTATCTTTGTAAATGGTGCACCCGCTACTTGGAATGCCTTCCCTCCTCCGTGCTTCAAGACTCGGATCAAATGTCACCCACTTTGGGAAGCTTTCCTGCACTCTTCCCGAAAGAGTTGATGCCTCCTCGGAATTCCTACAGAATATTGCACTTTCTTTGAATTAGCAATTACTGCCCTGTAGTTGAATCACTTCTTTGTATTTGCTACATTCACTTGACTGTAATCCCTTGAGGACAGGTATTTTACCAGTCATCTCTGTGTCCTCCTCTCTTGCCTACCATGGACTATGGGCTAGTAGACTTCTATGATGGCCCTCAAGATTCCCAGCCTCTTGCTTATTCCAAGGTACTGCTGTGAAAGAATTTGCAAACATAATTATAGTCTCAAGTCAGTTGGCCTTAAAATCTGGAAATTATGCAGATTTCTGGATAGGCTTGATCTAATCTTATGAGCTCTGTAGAAGCAGATTTTGTTGAGGAAGTCAGAGACATTCACAGTGTGAGAAAGATTGTACACAAGGATGATTCTCTGCTGCTGAGGTGGAGAGGCCATGTAGAAAGGAACTAAGAGCCACCTCTAGAAGTTGAGATCAGTCCCTGGCTGACAGTTAAGACAATGGGGACCTCAGTCCTGCAACCAGGAGGAAGTGAATTCTGCTGATAACCACTGAGCTTGGAAGGCCCGGTATGTAGTTTATCTTGGTATATGTTCTGTGGACACTTGAAAAGAATGTGTATTCCTCTGTTATTGTGCAGAGTGTTCTATAAATGTCTATTAGATCTGTGACCCAGCCCCACTCACACCCGCAAAGGCCATGTGAGGAGACCAGACTTCCACCCGGTGTGGCTGTAACGAGGTACCACACACACCCACTGGGGTCATGTCAGAGAAGGCCAAGGGGGTAGCCAGGACTCTTATCACCACTGGTCTCAGTGGAGATGATGTAGGAGCCCGGACCTCCACCTTCACCCAACAATAATGAGGTGTCTCTCTTCTCCCTGTAGGGTGGTGTCAGTGGAGACCACATGGGAAACTGAAATACCAACCCCTGCCCAACAGTGATGGGGAGTCCCCCCTCAGGTACCAACAGAGGTCAAGTGGGAAACCTGGACTTCTAACTCCATCTGACAGAAACAAGACAGAGCTGCTCTCCTTTCCTATGCCAGAGTGATAGCGGTGAAAGCCAGCTAAAACATAAGGTTTAAATACGACCCAGGGTCTCACAATATCACATGAATATGTCCATGTTTCAGTCTAAAATCTTATGCCGTACCAAGAACCAGGAAGATCTCCAACTGAATGAAACAAGACAATCAAGAAGCACCAATGTCATGGGGCTTCCCTGGTGGCGCAGTGGTTGAGAGTCCGCCTGCCGATGCAGGAGACACGGGTTCGTGCCCCGGTCCGGGAAGATCCCACAGGCTGTAGAGCGGCTGGGCCCGTGAGCCATGGCTGCTGAGCCTGCGCGTCCGGAGCCTGTGCTCCGCAATGGGAGAGGCCACAGCAGTGAGAGGCCCGCGTACCGCAAAAAAAAAAAAAAAAAAAAGAAAAGACAACCCAGGGAAATCACTATTGTGCCGTTCCTCAGATCCAGAGGTTCCTAACTGGTCTGCCTTCTTCTCTCCACCCTTCAGAGTCTTTGTATGTTTGTAAGTGGTTTTGTTTGCAATGTCCAGGGATTTTAGTTGTACTTTGCAGAAGGAATAGGGAAAAGTACGTCTACTCCGTCTTCCCAGAAGAATTACTAAGTGATGGGATTTTAAAGCCATTTTCATAGGATTCTCCTAACACTTTAGGTCTCTATGATGGTGAATATACTGTCATTGCCTTATAAAGGATGCTCAGCTGCTCTTATGAAGGGAATTGGGTGCTGTGGGGACATCCCGACTGGAAGACTTGCCTTCAGTGTCCCTGGATCTTTAAAGGGTCTTGATTCATTCCCTTTTAGAGAAATAAAGGAAGCATTTCCTTCTGCCCTCATTGACACAGGGCTTCTGAGCTTATCTTGCGAGCTTGAATCCCACTTCTTTCATGAAAGTCTGAAGCTTCCTGTGTGGTAGATGTGAAAGAGCACTGAAGGAGAGATCAGGAGAAGCATACTGCTGTGTGTCCATGGGCATTTCATGTCCACTTTCTGAGCCTCAGTGTCTCCATCTCAAACTCAGGAAAGGTGGGGATGGACCAAATCAGGGTTTCCAAACTTCAACCATTTATCCAGCACCAGTTTGAGTTTGTCATGTAGGACCACCTGCTTCTTTATATATGGAGTACTTTCCTCCACATTGACGCACTTTAAAGAGGAAACTTCACATTGCCTTGGGACCTGTGCCCCTCAGCAGGAGGGAAGCCACGCTGGCTTGGCACACCTGGGACCAGTGTTTACTTGCAGAGTCCTCTGAGGTCTCGATCCCAGCCTGAAGGAGATGGTCACTGGGGCTTGTAAATTCGATGTGCTACCTCTACCCTAACCCAGATTCTGATAAAACGTATCCTCATGGCAGCAGTCCAGTTATGGAGACCCTCCAAGCACAGTTGCCATGAGCTCTGGGGAGTGTGTTGGTTAAGTGTACCCTCCCCAGACTGCAGAGGGGAAACCTGTTTTGTTTCATTTGAAAATTTCCAACCACGTCTCCCCTCTCTGCCTCCACTTCTAAGGCACTTAATTAAAAACACCTCTTTTATTCCCAGACATTTTGGAGCAGGCAATTAACATCGTGGCACTCCCTGTCTGGGAGCCCCCTTCTGCTCCCTCCATGACAGAAACTTGTTTGCCAGCATAGTCATCCTTTAAATGAAAGTGAATTAAAAATCATCTCTTCTGGAGCACTTGTGAGGAGAACTTCATGACACCTCTTATAATAATTGGAGAGCCCCAGGGAATTCAGCACAACTGGGATTAGCTACCCAGGGCTAGAATCCAGCCAGCCTCTCTCAGACCCCCTCCTGGGATGTGATGCTGGGAGGTGCCTGGGTGGGTGACCGCCCTCTGGGCAGCCCAGACGTCCCACCAACAGCTAGATGGCTCCCTAGAGGGCTGGGAAGGCACATCCCAGCGGGGGCCGAGTATAAGACTGGTTTCCCCTTCCAACTTTTCCACTGCCTAAAACGCTCCATTACATTGTTTTGAAACGTCCTAACATTATGAAGACAGCATCCCTGCCTTTTCTGTTCATTTTGTCACATCTTCAAACACTTAGAATTGTACCTGGCTCTGGAAGAATGACTCTCAATGAATATTGGTTAAATGAATAAATTCTGTAGTTGTATTCATTGGACTCTAAATTCTATTAGGCAGGGACCATTTCTGTCTTATTGCATCTCCAAGACTTAATACAGTACTGGGCACGTGGTATGCGATCAATAACTATCTACTGACCTGAGGTGCTCCTGAGACATGCCTCATTCATTCCTTCCTGGAGTTGCTGTGGCCTCACAGTTTGGGGCAGGGGTCCAGAGTCAGGCGGTCCTGAGTGTGGATATCGACTCAGACGTTTTCTCCCTAAGGATCTGTGGCAAGAGCTTCAACACTCTGACCCTCTGTTTCCCTTGTAAGTAACACAGAGACGATAACCCCCACCCAGTTTCTTCAACCCACAGGTCGCTGAGAAGATTAAATTGAAAGCACATGGCGTTAACAATTGGCAGTTATAATTGTCGTTGCTGTTGACTGGAGGTCTAACTTCTGTTTCTTAGGCAGATAGGTATGACAGCACCACTTGGTTGGGTCTTAAGTGGAAGAACTGTCCTGGTGATACGGCAGGGAGAGCTGGGCTGTGTATCTGGTGGTGGCCTCCTGTCCACAGCCCACACGCATGATCTGGGTGCTTTGAGAATTACCTGCAGCTTGTGAAAGAGCTCACTGGAAATCCTAATCCATCCTTGATGAGACGCATTAAGCATGCGTGTGTGTGTGTGTGTGTGTGTGTTGTGGTGGGATGGCATTGCAGGCTGATGAACGAGGACTGATAGCCACACATGACTTCAAGAAAACAATGACTTGATCATAATATAATAAATGCTGTCTTGTAGACAACGTATTATACTCTCTGGGAGTTGAGCGGGGAAATAACAGAAGGGCCCTACATGTGGTTCCTAAGTGACCCTCAGTCTTCACCTCCCTGAGGGCTGGAACAGAGAATAGTCAAGCACAGAGGTTAAGTACAGGAGCATACTGGGTGCAAGTAAGGACCCAGATCTCCTGGAATGGAATCCTGACTCCTCCACGCACGAGTTCTACTGTCTTGGGCAAGTTACCCTTCTCTGTCTCTTTGTCCCCATCTGCAAAATGGAGATAATGGTGGTAGCTACCATGTAACGTTGACCGTGAGGATTAAATGAAGCAATTCGTATAAAGAGCTGACAGCAACACCTGGGGCATCGTAGATGCGTAGGCATCATAGATGTCTACCTATTACCTACCATAATTGGATAATCTGTAATTATCCATCTACTTTACCTTTTTCACAGGCGTTATTCTCCAGCCGACTTTTTGGTCCCTTCTCTAATCCATCATGTTCTCCTATCTCGAGTTTGTTTGGGTACAGATGTGGACCCAGCACCCGCCTGGTCCTGCCATGATAGTGTAAGGGGAGGATGACCTCAGCCCCAGAAGTACTTCCTGATGACTGCTGCCTTCTATTTATACGCCCCAGCACTGGGCTTGCTCGGAGGATGCCAGCATTATACATCTGCGACGCCACCAGCTTGTCAGTCACCCGGACCCTGAAATCATCTTCTGCAGTTATCATAAAGTGTCCCAGAATTATAGAATGCTGGAGCTGATGTCAAAACCACAAAAGCCTCTTAAATTTTATAGATAGAAGTAGTCATGACCATGGCCAATGTGGGAAAGATTGGCAAGGCCCAACAATTGTAAGCCCTTACTAGTTTTCAAACACACTTCTCCAGAACCCCTCCCCCAGCTGTCTGCTTCTCTCCTGTTCTCTATTACCTCTTGCTCAGACTCTATAGGAGCCTCCTAACCGGTTTTCCTCCTTGTATCTTTGAGCTTCTCTGATCCAATTTCTAGAGCAGGGGTTGGGAAAATTTTTCTGTAAAGGGCCAGATAATAAATATCCTAGGCTTTGCAGGCCGTAGGTCTCTGTTTCAGCTACTAAATTATGCTATTGGCGCATAGCAATAGCCATAGATGATACGTAAAGGAATGAGGTTGGCTGTGTCTTGATAAAACTTTATTTATAGGTGCTAAAATGTAAATTTCATAAAATTTTCATGTGTCATGAATTATAATTACTATTCTTTTGTTAAACTAATTTGAAGATTTAAAACCATTCTCAGGGACTTCCCTGGTAGCGCAGTGGTTAAGAATCTGCCTGCCAATGCCGGGGACACGGGTTCAAGCCCTGGTCTGGGAAGATCCCACATGCCGCGGAGCAACTAATTCCGTGTGCCACAATTACTGAGCCCGTGTGCCACAACTACTGAGCCCGTGTGCCACAGCTACTGAAGCCCACACACCTAGAGCCCGTGCTCCACAACAAGAGAAGCCACCGCAATAAGAAGCCCGCGCACCGCAATGAAGAGTAGCCCCACTCACTGCAACTAGAGAAAGTCCGCGCGCAGCAACGAAGACCCAACTCAGCTATCAATCAATCAATCAATGAATAAAAACATTCATAGCTTGTGGACAGCACAAAAATAGGAGGTAGGCTGGGCTTTGGTCCAGGGGCCATCGTTTGCCACCCTGGCTCTAGAATGGCTTTTCAGAAATGCACTGCAACTACTATTATGGCCGCTGCTGCCGTGAAGCCATCTGCTGGGTGGTGAGAGGCACCAGGCACTGAGCTAAGAGCTCCTCCTGGGATGCACTTAAACCTCACACACTGTACCAGAGGCACTCCTTGTCTCCTTACTGAGAAGCATAGGGCTGCCCCAGGGTACAGGCCAGGAAGTGGGATAGCCAGGATTTGAAGCGGGTTGCCTGAACCTGCTCTCTTATCCGCTGCGCTGCACTGCTTCTTCCTCGGGATGAACCGCCAATGTCTTCCCACTGCCCCTGGAAGGTACCCCATGGTCCATCCCCCTGCCCCTTAAGGCTTGGGCTGCTTTCATCCCCTATGCCTCCAGCTCTGCCCCCAGCTCTCTGCTCCCTAGCCAGTTTGTCTTTTGGTTCCTTGACTCTCCAAGTTTATTTCTGGCTCAGGATTCTCACCTGTACTGCTTCTCCCTCCTCGCTTGGCCAAGCAAATGCCTGTGGGTCTGAGCTTGTGTCACTGTTTCAGAAAGGCCTCCTATATCTCCTGCAATATTCCCTCTCACAGAGCTCTGTCCTGCTGCAGTATTTCTGGCAACAGGCGACTGCATAGCTACATATTGATTTCATGCCCATCTTCCCCCTTGCCTGTAATCCCATGATGCATGATGGGAGAGCATAGCTCCTGAACACACCTTGTTAATACATAGTTTTGAGCCCAGACCCCAGGGCGTGGCCCAGAGTAAGTGCTCAACAAATATCTGGAGAATGAAGAATCAAATACATTTTGCCTCTTTGTCTTCTCAACATCCCTGGGAAGTAGTTATCGCTCTCTCCACCATCCCCCTTAAAATTGAGAAAACCTGGATTCAGAAACAACCAGTAGCTTTTCCAAGGTGTCAGAAACAATAATCAAATTCAAGGTCTCTGCTG
The DNA here is from genome assembly GCF_949774975.1 of Lagenorhynchus albirostris. NCBI lineage: Eukaryota > Metazoa > Chordata > Mammalia > Artiodactyla > Delphinidae > Lagenorhynchus > Lagenorhynchus albirostris. The sequence goes on along the minus strand of NC_083111.1, from coordinate 65,945,521 downwards.
CCATGTCCAGGGACTTCTTTTTAATGGACCATGAACATTCCCTTATGATTATTCATATATGTGTGCATATTTATATAGATAGATTTATTTTGGTATAGCTGCCCACATTCAGATGATACATAATGGGATAGAGCAAAAATTCCCTGTTGCACTTCTGTCTCCCAACCACCTAGGTCCTTTCTGAAAGCAACGAGTGGTACCTGTTTCTTCTAGAGGTCATCCATGCATATCTGAGGAAACACCTGTACTTATTCTTCTCCCTCCGCATATCTGACGTCAGTGGTGACATGACATCCATGCTGTTCTTTTTTTTGTGCTTAGCAATATGTCATAAGATCCGTATCTGACATGTTCCTACACATCTCTTCTGTGTTCCTGCAGATAGAGCTTACTTTAAATGTTTTTTTTTATGGCTAGGGAGTATTTCCTCATCTGCATGCTCCACAATTTATTTAACCATTCCCCAGTGATAGACATTTGGGTTGCTTCCAAGTTTTTGCCATGAAAAACACTGAGTAACTTTGTAAATATGTCCATTCGCACATGTGCAAACGTATCTGAAGGATAAAATTCTAGAAGTGGAACTGCTGGGGTAACGGGTACGCTGCAATGAAAAAAAAGTCTGTCTTTTCAGAAAGCATGTTTTAGAAAGCATGACACATCATTTCTGAGATTCATAGTGACCATGACAAGTGGCCCATGGTACTGCCAGGTCAATATCTGGAGGGGAGCTGGTGGTGGAGAGCTCCCTTTCTAGGGGGACTTGAGAATCAGTCAAGTGCATTCTTCCTCCAACATTTACCCTCCATGCTGGCTGTTTAATACTATCACTCCTGTGGACTGTCTTTGAAAGGCAGGCAGCATCATATGTCATATGGTAGAATTAGCCTGGGCTTCAAGATCGAACATACCTCAAATCAGGTACCAGCTCTGAAATTATAAGCTGTGTGACCCAGAAAAGGTACTTTAACCTTTCTGAGCCTCAGTATCCTCCCCTGTAAAATGGGGCTAATAATTGCATCCAACTCACAGGGTGGTTGTGAGGATTAAATAAACTAATCTGATACATGTAAGCTATTATTATTGTTATTAACTTTGGGGTCACAAAACCCTAAGTGGCTGGACACGGAAGGATAAAAGCAATGGGTCTGGGAGGGGGAAGGAGATGGGGCCGGGCGATTGTTGTCCTAGCAGACTAGGGGTCAGCTTAAGGCCACGTGGTGCCAGGGCCAGGGGTGAGAAAGTGACGCAATAACTCCACAGATAACCTTTGTCTGTTTCCCAGCTTAGCTAGAGCCATCTCGGTTAATGGTTAAGTGAGTGGCGCTTGCAATGTGGTGAACGTGCAAGGCCTTCCTGCGTACTTGGGACTAGGTGTAGCCAATTAAAAATATCCTCTGCAGAACAGACTTGTGGTTGCCAAGGGTGGGGGAGGGAAGGATTGGGAGTTTGGGCTTAGCAGATGCAAACTAGTATATACAGGATGGATAAACTACAAGGTCCTATGTATAGCACAGGGAACTGTATTCAATATCTTGTGATAAACCATAATGGAAAAGAATATAAAAAGAATATATATATATGTACAACTGAATCACTTTGCTGTACAGCAGAAATCAACACAACATTGTATGTCAACTATACTTCAATAAAATTAAAAAAAGTATATCCTCTCCAAGTGAAGGCTCCGAAGGCTGTGTGTGCTGGAAGAGCTGTGTGGAGTGTGATCAGGGACTGACTCACCTGTATGAAAACCTCTTTGACGCCTACTGGCAACCCCATCTTTGCCACTGTCACTCCCGCTGCTGCCAGCACCGCTCTTCTCCATGGTAACCACTGTTTATCAAGTGCCAGGTACTGTGCTGAGAAATAGATACGCACTTTTCTCAACACCACCTTGAGGGAGCTATTATTCCCATTTCACAGATGAGGCAACTGAGGCTCAGGGAAACTTGCCTAAGATAATGCAGTAAGTGGTGGAGCTGGAATTTGAACTTAGGTCTCTGTGTAAGTCCAAGTCTCTATCTTTACCCACTGCACTATAACGCATATTACCATCACCACTGGTAATACCACCATCTCCATCATCACCAGCATCACTATCACCACCAGCAGCACCATTATTATTATCATTGTCATCTTTATCATCCATTTCCAAGGCAGTTTCACATATATCATCTCATTTAATCATCTCAACATGTGATAATATCATGAGTTCGTTATCTCCAATCAGCAGATGTGTTAAACGAGTTACCACCTGCAAGTGTTTCGAGCAGTAACTGGCTCATTCCTAGCTCCCAATGAGTCTTTGTTTATTATGATTAAACTCTATTATTACCACCACCATCATCATCGTGGTCGTGATCACCATCTCAGCACCAGATCAGACGCCCTGCAAAGTCACTGGGTCCCTAACCTGGCCTGGGTCAAAGCTCCTCCTAATGTCTCCTAGTTGCCCTCCTGTAATGTGATCACACGGCATCTGCCTCCCAGGCTGTAGGCAAGGTGCTCAGGGGCGAGGTCCAATGACACTGCACCCCTGGGACTCAGGTTTGGGCTGTGCAGCCTGACACTGCCCCCGCCTCCCCCGCCACCTGCTTTAGAAGCCTGTGCACAGGGCCCTCAGAGGAGGCTATGAAGATAGAACACCGCCGGGTCCATCTCCCCGCTGCCGTCTGCGCAGGCTTCACATTCGCAGCTGGTTCCCTTCTGGGTTGTTGCTGTACCTGGGATGCCCCCATCCTTCTTCCTGGAGCTCACGGCTTCCCCCACCTGGGGCTTCTCTCCTGTCACTAGCCTCTTTCTCCAAGCCCATTCTTTCTCCTTCGTGTCATCTTTGCTCACCAATCCCCCTGCTCTTCTTGGACTATTATTATTATTATTTACAAATGAGAGCTGGGCTTGTATTTCAGTGATGCTTTTGCTTCACTTCTTCCAAGTCCAGGTCTTGCTGAACTTTCTAGGCACCTGGTCTGAAAAGCTGACCAGTTTTTGGACTTGAGAGTGTCAAGGCCATAACTTTCCTAATATCACACAGCTGCAGAGCAGGTGGGGTCAGGGGATGCCAGGGCAAGGCCCAGGTCTGGCTGGGACTTAAATCCCTGCATGAACAGGGGACCCCCTTCCAGGGATGACCCCAGCCCTGGAATTCATGGGTTGCTACCTGGTTGTTCAGATAAGTTATATGCCTCACCTGCCAAAGCCAGTAACTCTTCTGACGTAGAGCCATGTGGAGGTAGCCCTGAGACCTTATCCCTGGGTTCCCCAAACCCCTGAGCTCACAGTCCCCAGAGAACACGTTGTAAAGATACATGCACAATAGGCAGACGTTCAAAACAACGTGTAAGTGTGTGTGTGAGAGGGGACAGGCGCTCGTTGCCTGGCTCTATGCTCTTGTGCATGGACAAGTGTGTGAGCCACACCCAAGGGACCACACGTATGGAATATTTTGAGGAGGCACAAGCTTTAGAGCTGCGCAGCTCCGGGGTCTAGTTCTGCTCCTCTCTACCTCCCCACTCCCCGCAGCTATTGTCCATGTGGGAGACAGAATAAGGGCAGTGGAAAGTATGAGCTCAGGAGTTAGTTCAAATCCTGTCTGTCCTGATTATTATCAATGGAACCATAGACAAATTGTTGGATGCCTCTGGGCCTCAGTTTCTTCACCTGTAAAATGGGGATGATAATCACACCGATCTGTATGGCTGTTGTGAGGCTGCAGTGAGATAAATGCATCTCAAGTACTTATCCCAGGGCCTTCAAATAAACTTGATGAAATTGTAGCTGATAGTTTCTAAGCATATTTTATTAGGCCACGATTGTTCTTAGTTCCTCTCTTTCCTCTGTAACCATGTCTGAGGATAAAGGCTGCGAGACCTCAGAGCCGCTTACCATCACCACGCCAGTCTCCTGGGCTGACCCCGAGGTGTCTCAATTTGCCCATTTGAGTCACGTGGACAAAAGACAAAATCCTTGGCGCTGCTCGTGGAGCTTAACTGTGACGATGTCAGCCATGTCTCAGCTGCTTTTCTCCCCTTCTTAGCTTCAGAATATCTGATCTAATGACTTGCCTGGAATCCTCAGATTTTGCTGTGAGAGTGAATTTTGCAGGCTTTCTCCAGCACAGCCCTTGCTGGAGATGTTTCCGGCCAGGAAAATTCTTTCTTCTCTAATGCGGGGCAGATGCCATTTACCTAAAGGATGTGGCGAGAGAGACACTGTTGTTGGGTTTCCCGGATTCTGCTCTGTATGCAAAGTTGCTGGGGACATCTGGCCATCCCACGAGGGTCTCAGTTTAATGTGCGGCCCTGATATACCTGCAATCCATGGGTGTCTGCACAGAGCCTGTGGGCACTCTGAGGAAGGAGCTTAGCACACAGCTCCTGGCGTGGATGGAGGGTTCTTTCTCACCCAGATCTCCAAGGAAAAAGGGAGGGGTGGACCAAACTGAGGGGTTCCCTACTTCCCCTGGCACTAGGGGTGGATGGAGCACATGGCCAACTCCGATGCCGTTCTCCAAGGGGGGCACTTCCGGTTCACCCACCAAAGCAAGGAGATTGTGACTGGTGGCAGTTGGCTCTACCTAGCTCAGGTGACCCTGTAACTCTCACTCTCCCTGCCTCGCTCACCCCAGGAGAGGCAGTGTAGCACGGGGGTGATGACATGGATTTGGAGCCTAAGTGACTTGGGCTTGAATCCTGGCCCTACCCCTTATTATCTGTGTGACATTGGGCAAGTTACTTACCCTCTCTGAGTCTCAGTTTTCTCATTTGCAAAGTGGGGATCATAATATCCACTTTGTAAGTTTGTGTGAAGATCGAAGTGAAATGACCTGTGAATGGTGTAGAGTCAGAACATTCAGTAAGTGGAAATGGTTTTTAAAAAACACCTCATGGAGTCCTTTTAAGTTGTGACGCTAACAAGAAAATCAACTGAGTGGTTGAAAAGGACAAAAATTGTGATATGGAATCAATTAAAGCGGTTTACCAAACCGTCTATGCACAGCGGTTTACCAACCCGTGTATGTACATGTATATCTACATGTGATATAGATCTGAGGTTAACTATTAATTCTCTGCTTTCCTGACCATCGATGAAGCTCAAATCCAGGGGACCCCAAAGTAAATGCCGTTGTCCTGGTTCTCCTTTCTGATCCCCTTTGCTGTCTCTGAGCTGTTCTGTGTCACCCACTGATCCATTTCCACACATTACATCTATCTCTGCTGATTCACGCTGGAACACTTTCTTGTACCAGAGCTAATGAAAGAGCTACTGAGAATTCTTCATCTCCTCTTCCTCAGCCCCTCGTCTGCAGCAGCCATTTACGTTCCCATTAGCAACTGTACAGACCCGAGCAAATCCTGCCTGCACGCATCTCAGTTCTGCAAAGTCCCTGCTCCAGCACTCGGTGGATGCTGCTAGACCACTTAAAAAAAACCCAACCCTTTCATTTTGAAATAATTATAGACTCACAGGAAGTGGCGATGGTAATACTGAGAGGACCCTTCTCCTCTTCACTCAGTTTTCCCCAGTGATGACATCTTACCTACAGTGACCAGGAAATTGACACTGAAATTGGCATTGTGTGTCAATGTACCGTGTGTGTATGGTTCTTGTCCCTTATCACATGAATAGATTTGTGTAAACACCACCACAATCAAGATGTAAAACTCTTCCATCACCACAATGGTTTCCCCCTTGCTTCCGCTTTATAATCACACCCACTCCCTGTTCCCCACCATCCCTAAACCTCAGCAACCACATGTAAGCCATCTTCCAAACTGGCATACTTTGGGGAGTGAAAGGGGATGCCGTCAATTATTATGCTGGGTCAGCAGGTGTACGCTGGGATGTTTGGTCCCCTAATTAAATGTATTATTTCTTTTTAAAAAAAATAAGTTTATTTTATTATTTATTTTTGGCTGTGTTGGGTCTCCGTTGCTGCTCATGGGCTCTCTCCAGCTGCGGCGAGAGGGGGCCACTCCTCGCCGCGGTGCGTGGGCCTCTCACCACGGTGGCATCCCCTGTTGCGGAGCAAGGGCTCCAGGCCTGCGGGCTTCAGCAATTGTAGCACACGGGCTCAGCAGCTGTGCCTCATGGGCTCCAGAGCGCAGGCTCAGCAGCCGTGGTGCATGGGCCCAGCTGCTCCACGGCATGTGGGATCCTCCTGGACTAGGGCTTGAACCCGCAACCCCTGCATTGGCAGGTGGGCCCTCAATCACTGCGCCACCAGGGAAGCCCAAATGTATTATTTCTGTGTGTGTGTGTGTGTGTGTGTGTGTGTGTGTGTGCGCGCGCGTGTAAGCTTGGGGGTGGGGTAGGGAGTGAAGCTCTTCATGCAGCTCTTTAGCCGTCTTACGGCGAAGTACCCTCCAAGAGCTGCCTGAGAGATTTCCCCTTTGGCCCATGGGAGTATCCTGCTTTGCAGTGTCTGTGGCAGCATCTAATCATTCTACACCCATGCCCACTGCAGGATAGAGCGGCTTTTGTTCCCTGTAGAGCTTCCAGGAGGATGGATTTAAGGGCATTTTTTTGGTTTGTTTTGTCCTTGTTTTGCATCTACTCCAAACTACAGCACTCTGCCCTCTGCTCCCCCAGAAGTTGCCCAAGTCACCACTGACTCTTCCTTGCCACACCCTGCCCTGGAGAGGTCGGAGTTTCCCGGATCCTGGCCCAGGTTCTCCTCTCACCCTGCGCACTCTTGCTGGGTTATCTCACCTCACCCCAGGCCTTTAATAATCACTTAGGATGATGACATCATGCTGGTTGATTTCTCGGGTTCTTATTCCCCATGATGATGTGGCCCCCTGTGGCAGGGCTTCGTATCCCCACGCTCACTGTGGCTTTTCTTCCAGCCCCTGCACATTTTGGAATGTAGTTCAAAGTTGTTTTTCTTTGCACTTTTCCCCCTTAGCTGGTCTCTCCTGCTTTAACTCAAGTTAAGTATGGATCTAATGTACAGTTTATATATATGAGAAGGTTAGTGCACCATAGTTATGTTGAATAATCCTACCAAACTGCTTTAAGTTCTTAGTGTGATCAGAAGAGACGTACTCATTGATTTGCTTTTTGCATTTTAAATTGATGTGATCCCCAGCAGGTGCTTTGTGCTTTTTTTTCCCCCTAGAGATGGTGTTCCCTATCACTTTCAAGGTACTGATTCCACTTGTCCTTTCCCAGACTATGTTTCTTCTCAATTTCCCTTCTTGCCTTATCATTTTTATTTTTTATCAGCTAGTGTTCTGGTGTTGTTTTCCAAAAGGGGAGCCCGAGACAGCTGGTGACACAATAAATATGCCAGTGTGGGTCCTGTGCGTCCCCGATCCTTCTAACCTTTGATGTTTTGTGCAGATGCCACGTTCTTCAGGAAACCCTGTCTCGTTTCCCCATCAGAAATTCTTTTAGTTCTTCCAGCATTCTCAAGTCCTGATTTCATCCTACTTTGAGTTACATGCTCCACTGTTAGACCGTCAACTCCTTGAGAATGGAGATCATGCTTTTTTTTCATCCTGGAATCACCTCAGGTAATAGAATAATGCCTTGCATAGGGAAGATGCTTAGGAAAGGCTTGTAAAAGCTCTGTGATCTTAGGAAAATCACTTTCCCTCTCTGACCATTCTTGATTTCCTTACTTGTAAAATGAGAAAGTGCACAGGGTTGGACAAGATGATCTGTAAGATTCCTTCTAGCTCAAGAATACCTTGAAGAAAACAGTTATCTCCCTTGCTAGCTCTGCTGCTTCTGGAGTTGTCAACTGGAATCCGTCTATGTCCCTTGTAGCGTAACCACAGAGAGCTGTGTAGCAACTTTCTGTGGTACCCACAGTCTCTTGGACTTTAATACCACTTACCTTGTCAAAGATAAGATTAAATACCACCACCCCAGATAAGCAACCAAGCACAAAAGACTAGAAGGAGAAAGACAGATTTCATATGATGTCACTTATATGTGGAATCTAAAAAATGGTACAAATGAACTTATTTACAAAACAGAAACAGACTCACAGACATAGAAAACAAACTCATGGTTACCGAAGGGGAAAGGGGGGTTAAATTAGGAGTTTGGGGTTAACAAAGTACAATATATAAAATAGATATACTGTATAGCACAGGGAACTGTATTCAATATCTTGTAATAACCTATAATGGAAAAGAATCTGAAAAAGAATACATCTGTGTATATATTTATATACATATGTGTAACTGAATAACTCTGCTGTATACCTGAAACACTGTAATCAACTATACTTCAAAAAAAAAAAGACTAGAGGGAAAATACACTCACACAAACACTCATATACATACACACAGACACTGCATGTGTGTGCACATCCCCATAACTTGTTAGTCCAAAAGGAAAGATTTGGTTTATACAGGGAGAGAAGATGGAAAATGAAGGAAGAGGAGAATCAAACACATTGGTAAATATATATCTATATACATACACACGGCCTGCTTTGGAGCCTGAACACTTTGAGATTCCAGTTTAATCATGTGTTGTCCCTTTCCTTTACTCTTGTTAGCTATTCTTTCCCCTTAGTTATTATTTACAATTTATACATAAGTGTATTGTTCAGGTGCAAGATAGTTTCTATTCCAGCTTGTATGGAAGAATGTCAGCAAGACAAAGTTTTTTGCATATTACTTCCTGAAAGAAAGAAAGACAAGACATATTATCCCTTCAACAACACCCACGGTCTTTCTAAAATAAACCTTCCTTCTTCATTATTCCTGAATGGACATCTCGATCTGTTTCACACGAATGTAAAGTGTGGATACTAATTAAGGGAAAAAAGCAAAGCACAAGTAATCAGTAAGGATTTAAAATTCTTGTGTTTGTATGGGGCATCACTGTGAAACGGAATATGCTTTTCCAGATTTTATTTTATTTAATGACTAAAGCAACCTGTTAGAGAAAGTAGGTGAAGTATTATAATCCTCACTTCATAGATGAGAAAACTGAGGCTCGGAGAAATTAAGTATCTGCTTAAAGTTACGTGCTTAGAAAGTGGCTGAATTCACTTATAGTTTAGGTTTTCTGACTCTAAATTCAGTGCTCTGTGTTGTAGGATTCTTAATATTTGATATCAACAAATTTATGTGTTCAATATTGAGGTTTAACCAAGTTTACAGTTTCCCGGCAGAAACAGTGAGTTTCATTTTGCCGATGGATAGCTTTTGTTCTTATCTTTTCATGTGTCGGTATTAATTTCAGATGGGTAATTTCTGAAAACCTAGCATCTGTTTACATGAATATCAAGTCCTACTATATATGCCCTTAGCCAGGATGGCTGGTGAGAAGCCACCGTTCGCACTGATGTTTCCGTGACATCAGACATGCTGTGGCTTGCTCTGTGCACCATCAGGGCTGTGGACAGGGCAAGAGAGGTCCCAGTGTAATAGGGAAGAGCCTTTATATTCTATTACAAGTTAATCACTAAAGGGATGTTGCCTATAAGTTTAAATTATACATAATGCCCCCACCCCCTGCTTCCCAGGTAATGAGCATTAAGCTAAAATACCTTTGTTTAGCTCACAGGAAACATCCTGACCGGGCCCACCTGTGCACGACTGCAGGGAGGAAGAAATGAACACATCCCCTCCGGAGGCTGATGGGAACCAGGAAGTGTTTGACTTTACTCCCTCCCCTTTTAGTATAAAAGGAGCCTGAATTCTAATTCAGACAAGTCGGTTCTTTGGGGCAGGAGCTCACCATCTTCTCAGTTAGTTGGCTTTCCCAACTAAACTAAAGCAATTATTCCTTGTTCCAACAACTCATTTCTTAATTATTGGCCTGTTGTACGGCGAGCAGTATGAACTTAGGCTCGGTAACGCCAGGCGTGCTATGGAAAGAATTGGGGGAGGCTTCCTAGAGGAGGTGAGTATTTATTTATTTATTTATTTATTTTTGGCTGTGTTGGGTCTTCGTTTCTGTGCGCGGGCTTTCTCTAGTTGCGGCGAGCGGGGGCCACTCTTCATCGCGGTGCGCGGGCCTCTGACTGTCGCGGCCTCTCTTGTTGCGGAGCACAGGCTCCAGACGCGCAGGCTCCAGACGCGCAGGCTCAGTAGTTGTGGAGCGCGGGCTAAGTTGCTCCACGGCATGTGGGATCTTCCCAGACCAGGGCTCGAACTCGTGTATCCCTGCATTAGCAGGCAGATTCTCAATGACTGCGCCACCAGGGAAGCCCCCGAGGTGAGGTCTTCAATATGATTTATCTTTCCCTGGTGGTCAAGGGGCACAGAGAAAGCATTTCAGGGAGGGGAGGTAGTGTGAGCAGATATACAGAGGAGTGATACAGCTTGGTGTATTCCAGCCATGCGGTCTGGAGGGGCTGGACAAAGGAGCCTGTTTCAGATGCGGATGGGCTGATGTGGGGTTGACAGAGATGAAGGTCAACCCAGCCAGAATTCAAGGCGTCCTCCAGTCTGAGAGTCAGTCCATCACAAAGGAGATTTGTGCAGACCTTCTGGGCCAGCGATTCTTACCCCTAGTACACATTAGAACCAAGCCCATGGTTCTGACTCCTTGGTCTCAGGTGGGGTCCAGGTCTCCCCAGAATTAAAAAAAATGCTCCAGGTGTTCTTAACCAACTGTGAAATAATTATTCCAACACTTGTTAAAATGGTAAGGGAGACTTATTCAGACTATTGCAATGGGGATATTGCAACAGGGGAGAGACATGGGGTTCAACTCCAAATACGACAAAGACAAGTGGGGGTTTATAGCCAATGGGTAAAATGCCCAGGGCACAACTGGTGACATTAAGAAGTAGCTGACTTTTCCTATTGAAACTACTGTACACATTTTGAGTATAAGTTTTTTAGTTGCTAAAAGTCCAGATATTTGAAGAAAGCTTAGAGATCTAAGGGAGATGCTGGCAGCCATTCAGAGATCATTCTCCAATATTTTAACCTCTTCTTCTGGTTGGCAAAGGCTGCATCTCTCTGCAGGTAGAGGGTAAGGACTCATTCATATAATTCTAAAGTGACTTCTGTTTTTGTCAAGGAAAATTTGCTACAGTGACAACTTTATAGTGAGTGACAGGAGGATGCAAGCATGGTGATTACAAATTATTGGTGTAATCTATATGGTTTTTTAGGATGAACCCTTCTAATGTTGACCCTGACTTAGAATAAAAAAGAAAGATTTGGCAATAGAAGTCTTTGAGCTATCATCTTAACCTTCACTAGTGTGCATCCTTGTTTTATTTGCTAACTTTCCTTTGATGTACTTCATTTTTCATGTAGAAAATGGTCGAAATTAATTATTTTTTTATATTACCTCCATGGAATTCCGTAAGTAATATGTTCTAAGTAATCTGTGCTGAATAAAAATAGGATATTTGTTCTTGTAAAAAAAAAAAAGTAGCTGTATTTAAACTAGGATTCGGAGTAAGGAAGGAAGTTCAGAAGACATGATTTCCTATCCTGTACTTATGCCCTGCTCCCTCACCAATAATGATAATGATAATATATATATATAATATACTTAATATACTATATAACACATTATTTATAAAGTAAAATATAAGTGATACTTTGGATTCTGTTGTAGTCATGAAACCTCTGAGCTGTGGGTCCACTGGAGAAGAGTAAAAGGATTATTGAGCACAGGGAGAGACCATCTGGGGCTAGATAACATGATTTGACTTAATAACATGATTTATGATTTGACACCAGCAAGCTGGGTGGCTCAGAGGTAGAGACGGGGATAACAAATCTATAAGGTTGGCAATAAACAGAGTAAGATTGTGAACAAGGCACACATTTTGAGGTGGCTGAGAGGATATTATTAAAATGACCTTGGGGACCTGGATAATAGGAAGAAGGGGGACTAGGACAAGTTTGAGAGACTGGGGTCCATGGAATCTGACACTTACATAGGCAGGAGGTCATTGATTCCTCCCAATAACCTTGTAAGAAGGGTAATATTATTATTCCCAATTAACAGATGAGGAAACTGAGGCTCAGAGCAGTTTTATGATTTGCTCCAGCTCATAAAGCTTGTAAGAGGTCACAGCAGGACCAGCACCCAAGTTTGTTTAACACTAACAACAGTGTCCTTTTCATAGAGAGGGAAGAGTGATGTCATGAGAAGACCCATGTAAGCCAATGAGGCAATATGCCCGTCTAAGTAGCCATTGTGGTCTTCCACCTGCCCAGCCCAGCCCTAGGGAAGCCCAGGGCTCCCTGTCCAAAGGCTGTGGAGAATGGCATGTGAAGATATTCTAGTGTCATCTTGCATGTGGTCCTGTGTGCCAGCATGACAGGTAAAGGTCAAGGCTGCAGCGAGGGGTTTCCCATCTGTTGATAATTAAGTTCTTCAGCCAACCACCCCAAACTTGAAATGCATATTTAATAAGCTGACTCTCTGCGACAAAGCAATTTAACTCACTGATAATTATGCAGGTCCACCTCTTGCTCTCAGGATGCTGGCTTCACTCACAGTGTCCTCCGTTTGGCATAATGAAGACCCTTACATCTGTCTTGGGCATGTCAATTCCCAGAGATGTGATCATTATTTTGGAAATGTCAAGAATTCGGAGTCCTGCAAAAGGACCACGTTTCCACTAGATTTGGCAGTTAAATATAGGATACCCAGTTACATTTGAATTTCAGACAAACAATGAAGCATTTTTAGTATAAGTAGGTCCCAAATATCACGTGGGATAAAATTCTTTTTGTTAAATATTCAAATTTGATTGGGCCTCTTGTACTTTTATTTGCTAAGGCTGGCCACCCTACTTTCCACTGAATTAAGATTTCTACTTGCTCACAGATTTCGGCTGAATCTTTAGCTCTAGGACAGAAGGAACCTTCAGCATATAAAAGGACCATGGATTGGGGGAGTGTAGTCCAGCTTACACTGACCTCCTTTTTAGATAGTTGCTCAAAGCAGCCATGTTTGTCCATGGGATCCAGACCCTCAGCAAGAGTTGATTGGCTGGGGTGACCATGTGAGTTGAGTTGGTCCAATCAGATCTTTCTGAGAATTGGGATTCAGAGAAAGCCAGTTAGTCTTTGCAAATGGTTGGAACTGAGGGGATGGCCCATGAGATAACACATCATCTCTCCCACAAATCTTCCCCTTTCACTGAGCTAGACAAAGTTGATTTTTGTTACTTGAAACCAAAGAGAAGGGGTGGTAATCCTAGATGGTTTTTTAGTAGAGGCATGAACGAATCCTCTCCTGGGATTGCCTTGCTAACCTCTTCCCCACTGTCTTAGTCCATTCAGGCTTCTATAACAGAATATCACAGACTGGGTAGCTTATAAATGATAGAAATTTATTTCTCATCGTTCTGGAGCCTGGAAGTCCAAGATCAGAGTGCTGGCATGATTGTGTGAGGGCCCTCTTCTGGGTTGCAGACTTCTTGTATCCTCACATGGTGGAAGGGGCTAGGGATCTCTCTGGAGCCTCTTTTATAAGGGCACTAATCCCAATCATGAGGGCTCCACCTTCCCTATTTAAGCACCTCAAAAAGGCCCCACGTACTAATACCATCAACTTCAGGGGTTAAGATGACAACGTATGAATTTTGGGGGGGAACACAAACATTCAGATGATAGCACCCACCCATTCACAGAAATGCTACTCATTCTTCAGGACCAGATTAATTCCCATTTTGTCCATCTTAATGGTCCAGCACGTTTTAAAAAACTGACCAATTGCCTGATTATCGAGGGCTACCTCAACTGAAATGTGAGTACGTGAAATTCCATCAGAAAAGTAGGACTTAGTGGAAGCTATAAAGAAGACATTTCTTTTCAACCTTTTTATATTTCTCCACTTGAAACCTCCATAGAGAGCCAACACTTTCATTACCTGAGACCCTTCCAGGCTGTACCCTCTCTGAGATAGGATAAAGAACACTGCTTCAGGATGCAGTATATGAACCTGCTAGTTGACTTCCACTTTTGCCACATACCAAAGCGTGACTTTGGACAATGCTCTTGGGATGCATTCTCGCTTTGACTCATCTGCTTTGGGTCTGCATTGCTTGTAAGTGGACGAATAATTTCCTAATGAATGCCTTATCTTCAGCTTTCCCCCACTGTAACCTACTCTATGCACTACTACAGTTTAAGTCTCTAATTTATGACATGAATAGACAAAGGAATGATAGCCTTAATTTATAAAGAGCTTATGCAAATGAATCAGAAAATCACTATGACCCCGAAAGTCTATGCCTTCCCACTCCCAGAACATGCCAGGCAGTCACGCCTCTTTTCCTTGCACATACTGTTCCCTCTGCCCAGAATCTCCTTCCCCTGCCTTTCTCCTAGTCACTTGTCAAGATGCAGCTTAATTATCTCCTCTTCTGTGGAGCCTTTCCAGTCTCTTTCCCAATCCCCTCTATCTCGATTGAATGTGTTCCCTGCTCTGTGCTCCCCTGCACTTTGTACTGTACATTGTCGCATTAGAGTATTTATCACATTGTATTGTACAACCGACCTTCCATATCCACAGCTTCTGCATCCTGGAATTCAACCAACCACAGTGCTGGTGGATGCTGAGCCTGCAGACACAGAGGGCCGACTGTATCATTTTATATAAGGGACTTGAGCACCTGCGGATGTTGGTGTCCACAGGGGCTCCTGGAACAAATTCCCTGCAGATACCGAGGGATGATTGTACTTATTATTACGTGTACTTCCTTGCATATCTGTCTCCTCCCACAGGCTACAAACCCCTCAAGGGCAAGGATGGGGCCTTCCTTGTGTCTTCAGCACCTGGCATGTATCAGGTGTTCAGATTGAAGCTCTCAGGTTGAGAGTGAACCCTCCTCCCTGATACCCCATGGGTTCTTGGCCAAGTCATATGCAAGGAACAGTAGTCAAGTGGGGATAAAAAATTAGGAGCTTGCTTAATGATCTGCAAGTACCATAACCCGCACCCCACTGCCCCCCCCACGGCAAAGAAGGCCTTTGATAAAAGCTGGATAGGAGAATGGGGCCTCAGGCCAAGAGGAAAAATGGAGGTTCTTCTCCCTGTTGTCTCAAATCTAGAATGGCTGGAACTACAGAGCCTTCTCCAAGTCCACTTACCAAACCAGCTTCAAGGTCCAGGATGGCCGGCTTGCATTACACACCCAGTAGCAGGCACAGAAACAGGCCCAGAAAGGGAGCCGGGTTCAGCAGGCTCTGCCCTGTGACAGAGAAATTGGGAAGAGGGTTGTGTTCACGGGTGCAGCATGTGTAGTGGTGTAGTAGGTCCACCTGACAAGAAACATGGTCCGATGATCCCCTCGGGTTCTGATCCGTGACAGGAGCTTGTCTCTCTCTCTTGGGGGGAAACTCTTAAGGGAGGGAGTAGACAGAGGCACTAGAAGTGATAAAAGGGATGGAGGTTCCTCTAATCCTATGAAAAAAGGGCAGAAGACCCCCCCTCCTCTTCTAAAAATCAGGAAATGTTTTTTGAGTGAACGTAAAGATTTTCTATACAGCCTCCTCCTTTCCTTACCTAAATCCTGCCTGAATCCTGCCTCAAAGGATGATCAGAGAACAAGAAATACTATAAAAAAGACCTAAAGATCAGAGATTAGAAAGCAGTATAAGTACCGTATCCCCCCAGCCCCATTAAAAACTACTGGTAACTTCATAGAATCAACTCGTTTTAATCAGGCTTTGAGCAACCTAAACCAGCAGGTAGCCCTATTAGAATGATTAAAATTTGGAGATGGAGAAATTTACTGAGAAAAGCATTTAATTTCCTTCTCTGGTTGTGGGCTATATCTTCTCATTGGAAAAGCCCATGTGTTTTTAGAGATGCACGTGTCCCAGATGGGCTACTTAGAGGTTAGAGGTAAGCCAATCTCTCATAGGGGACTGATCTCCGGACCTTTCAGATCAGAGAAAAATACAAGCCCATTTGGACAGGCAGCTAAGTGATGCTCCCCCTTCTTGCAGACCCTCTGCATTGGCTGCCCGGTGCTGTCAGAGTCGCCCTTTAATACATGAACACTGTAGAACATTTTGAAAATACAGATTAAAGGAAAAAAACAGAAAATTAAAATACAATTCAACCACTCAGCTATTATCACTGTCATCATTTTTAGTCATTATCTTTCCAGGTCTCAGTGTGTGTGTGTATGAATGTGTGTGTGCACGTGTGTGCTTATTACATGAAAACTCTTATTAGGTCATATCACACATATTAGTTTATGTGTCTATGTACTTGCTTTTAAAGAAATGACCAAACAATATCATGGTCACTTTTCTGTGACATTAAATACTCTTGTACAAAATCATTTTCAGTGGCTGCTAGGTATTCCAATGTGGGGATGAACCACGGTTTAATTACCCTACTCTCCTGTTATTGGACATTTAGATGGTGTCCAATTTTTCACTATTATAAGCAATTCTGGGAATGAGAACTGTTAGGCATATTTTTGTGAACATCTGTGATTGTTCACCTAGGATAAATTCTTGGAAGCAGAACTGCTAAGTCAGAGTTTGCAAGCTTTTGAGGTTTTGGGGACAGCTGTTTGACATCAGGTTGTGCTAGTTCCTTTCAGCAGTGGTCATTTCCTCTGACATTCCATGACTGGGCAGTATTGGGTCTTCAGCATGTCCTTGTCTAGCTGGGAGATGAGGTGCTTTCCTCGGGGTTCAGTGAGCAGTGAGCTCCAGGGACACATAAATACCCCTCCCGTTAACACACCCTTTATTGGTCTTCTTGCCTCCCTGTCTCACTTCTCCCACTTTCTCACCTGTCTTCCTGGGATCACGTCCCAAAGAAACTCTTTGCGTCCAAGTCTTTATCTCAGAGTCTGATTTTGAGGGAACCAACACCAAGGTTAGGAAACCCAACATAAGTCACGTGGAAAACCAGAGGCAGGATCCATTCTGCTTGGGTGTCTTGTTCAGGTTGCTGAAACAGAATACCACAGACTGGGTGGCTTATAAACAGTAGGAATTTGGGATTTCCCTGGCAGTCCAGTGGTTAAGACTTCACCTTCCAATGCAGGGGGTGTGCGTTCGATCCCTTGTCCGGGAGCTAAGATCCCAGATGCCTTGTGGCCAAAAAACCAAAACATAAAACAAAAGCAATATTGTAACAAATTCAATAGAGACTTTAAAAATGGTCCACATCAAAAAAAAAAAATCTTAAAACAAAAATGGGAATTTATTGCTCCCAGTTCTGGAGGCTGGGAGTCCAAGATCAAGGAACTGGCAGATTTGGTGTCTGGTGAGGGCCTGGTTCCTCACAGATGGTGCCTACTAGCTGTGTGCTCACATGGTGGAAGAGAATTGGGGTCTCTCTCCAGCCCGTTTTATAAGGGCACTAATCCTATTCATGAGGGCTCCACCTTCATGACCTAATCACTTCCCAAAGGCACCACCTCCAAATACCATTGCATTAGGCATTAAGATTTAATATATTAATTTGGGGGGCACACAAACATCCAGCCTATAGCCCTGGGAGAGAAGTGGTAGTAGTAGCAGTGGTTGTTAAAGTAATAACGATCATAGTTATAAAATGTCATGGGGATGTAATGTACAGCACAGGGAATATAGTCAATAATATTGTAATAACTTTGTATGGTAACAGATGGTGACTAGACTTACCATGGTATCATTTTGAAACGTATAAAAATATTGAATCACTATGTTGTACACCTGAAACTAATATAATGTTGTAGATCAATTATAATTCAATAAAAAACGGTTTTGTACTCAAATTTTTTAAAGTAATAATGATAATAATATTGAAAATATATAGTAACAGTGTCATTGCTTATTGTGCGCTTACTGTGTGCCAGGCACTGTGACAGGCTCTTCCCGTGCATGAGGCCCCTTGATCCTCACAGTTCCATGAGGTGTGTACTGTTTATTATCATCCCTTTTTTTTTTTTGCGGTACGCGGGCCTCTCACTGTGGTGGCCTCTCGCGTTGCGGAGCACAGGATCTGGACGCGCAGGCTCAGCGGTCATGGCTCACGGGCCCAGCCGCTCCGCGGCATGTGGGATCTTCCCGGACTGGGGCACGAACCCGTGTCCCCTGCATCGGCAGGCGGACTCTCAACTACTGCGCCACCAGGGAAGCCCTATTATCATCCCTTTTGATGGATGAGGAAACTAGAGCCTCAGATAGTCAGGGGACTTGCCCTAGACACTGGGTAAGAATGGCAGAGCTGGAAAAGTCTGACTCCAGGACCTGTGTCCTCAGAGAAGGGGACATGTGAACTGGTCCTTTAAGGAGGAGTGTGTGGGGTCCATCAGGTGGACGGGGAGAGGCACCCCTCAGACAGATGGAGGAGGATAGGCAAGAGAGGCTTGCAGAGGGCCATGTAGGGAAAGTGTGATGTATTGGGAAGGGTCTAGATAGAACAAACGAGGGACACTGCAGCATTTGGCTGGGGCCGGGTTGTGATGGACTTCATTACCTGCTAAGAACTTTGGGCTTGGAGCTATTGGATAGGACACTTAAAAATATATATATTTATTTATTTTATTTATTTCTTTATTTTTTTGGCTGAGTCAGGTCTTAGTTGCAGCATGTGGGATCTTTCGTTGTGGCACACGGGCTTCTCTCTAGTTGTGGTGTGCAGGTTTTTTTTGCTCTCTCTAGTTGTGGCTTGCGGGCTCCAGGAAGTGAGGGCTCTGTAGTCTGCGGCTCTCTCATTGAGGCGCGTGGGCTCAGTAGTTGTGGCTCGTGGGCTTAGTTGCCCCACACGGCACGTGGGATCTCAGTTCCTCAACCAGGGATCGAACCTGCGTCCCCTGCATTGGAAGGCAGATTCTTTACCACTGGACCACCAGGGAAGTCCCTGGATGGGACACTTTTAAGGACAGAAATGTCATGCTCAGGCCCGTGTGGCAGAGTGGAGAAGGGATAGTGAAGGGAGAGGTGGCAGGGAAACCAGTTAGGAAGCGATTGCAACTTGATCAGCCTCCATCCTACCGTTTCCATAACTCCCTCGGTGGAGATGGACCTGGGCTGCTTGGCAAACCAGCTGGGCAGCTCCCCGGGGATGATCTTTTTAGCAACTGGTTGTTCTTCCTATAGATGAGCTGGGTTTGCAGAGCAGCCCACGGACTGTCCTGATTTATAAATAAGCCTTCTCCGGCTCCATTCAGCCCTCCCCCAAGTGCTCCAGGCAAAGCCTTTTCTAGAATTCAGACAACCAGAGAAACCTCCGAAGCCTCCGTTTGGTGGGGACGGTCGTGGTGGGGGGTGGTGAAGAATGGACAGTGCTGAGGAATGTAGGTGGTGGAGTTGTGTATGTTTGAGCTGGTCAGGACCTAGAGGGAGGAGACCTCGAAGACATGGGGAAACCGAGGCTCAGAGATGAGAGCCTGGGTCTCCCTCCAGACCCCTTTCAGTTACACAGCCCTTCCTTAGGTCCTTTGCTGTAGCCGTTTCTGTTGCCTAATGTTCTTTCCCCAGGGAGTCACTTGGAATACTGTGCCCCACCCCTTCCAGTCTTGTTTTACACTCGCATCTTCTCAATGAGACCCACCACGACCACCTATTCAATACTGCACTTGTTCCTTCCTCACCTGTACTTTCTTCTTTCTTTTGCCACAGTACTTCTCACCTCCGAAGATATGAGGTCATTAACTCTACCCCGTGTTAGCTTCTCAAGGTAGGACCTATGTTTGCTTTGTTCTCTGATGATCCCAAGTTTCTGGAAAGTGCCTGGCAACAGCAGATACTCAATAGATATCTGTTGGACTAACCATATTGTTTGTCTTTCTCTCTTCATAGCTGCCTTTAATGGCAATTTTCAACTGGTCTCACTGACGTTAAAGTGAGGTATAAATATGGTAGAGGGATGATGAGGATGATAATTTTTAGCTAAGAGCCACAATCCAATTGTTGAAGAAGAACTTAAAAACCTGTAAATCCGTTCTCAAACATTTAATGAATTGCTTTTCTGAAAACACTAGTCCCTAGGCAGCTTTTATATTTCCAATAGAAATATAAGGACACACCTACATTTTAAAATTTTCTAGTAGCTACCCTAAAAAATGTAAAAATGACAGGTGACATTAATTATAATAATTTATTTTGTTTAACCCAACACAGCCAAAATATTATCATTTTGAAATGTAATAAATATAAACATAATTGGTGAGCTAGTTTACTTTTTTTTCTCTAAGTCTTTAAAAGTCAGTGTGTATTTTATGCTTTCAGCACATCTTGATTTGGACCAGCCACGTTTTTCTTTTTTGAAGTATAGTTGATTTACAATGTTATGTCAGTTTCCAGTGTGGAGCAAAGTGTTTCAGTTATACGTATACACACATATATCATTTTCATATTCTTTTCCATTATGGTCTATTACAGGATATTGAATATAATTCCCTGTGCTTTACAATAGGACCTTGTCGTTTATCCATTCTACATATAATAGTGTGCATCTCTGGACTAGTCACATTTTAAGTGCTCAGCGGCCACAGGTAACTAGTGGCTACAGACAGGGGTTTGAAAAGGAAAACATAGCCCTTTCCCTCTAGGGGCTCATATATGAGCCAATAACTGCAACCCTGCGGTGTGTCCAAGAATAGAGGCAGGAACTAGGTACTAAGAGGGGACCAAGGAAGAGGTCATTAGTTCTGCTTCAGGAGAGGGAAATTGGCAAAGACGTGAAAAATCAGGTCACATAAGAATCTATACTTAGCAGGTAAATATGGGAGCATGTTTAGCTTTCTTGATTATCAAAGAGATGAATTAAACTAAAGTCATAGTTTTATTTGATACAATTAAATTAGTAAGAATGAAAACTAAGGAGGTTGGTACACATGAATGGCTAGTGGCGGTGACAGTGGTACAGCACTTTTGGGAAGCATTTTGGGAATATGTCTCAAGCACCAAAAGAGACCCTTATATACTTTACTCAATAAAACCCATTTCTGGGAATTCATCTTTAAAAATAATTCAGGGCTTCCCTGATGGTGCAGTGGTTGAGAGTCAGCCTGCCGATGCAGGGGACACGGGTTCGTGCCCTGGTCTGGGAAGATCACACATGCTGCGGAGCGGCTGGGCCCATGAGCCATGGCCGCTGAGCCTGCGTGTCCGGAGCCTGTGCTCCACAACGGGAGAGGCCAAAACAGTGACAGGCCCGCGTACCGCAAAAAAAAATTCAAAATGAAGGGAAAAAAGACAACACGTGACATTGCTCATTTTAGCGTTACTTAAAAACCAAAAAACTGAAAATGACTTAATGGACAGTAAAAGGTTTACCTCCATTTGGAAGACTATCTTGGAGAAAACGTACCAACCCGGGAAATGCTATTGTTACTATGATAAGGGAAAACAAGTTGAACCTAACATTATATCTATTTAATGCCTGTAACTCTATAAACATTACCCAAGCATCCTCAGAAAAACTGTGAGGGAACATGGAATGATTTTCTTGTATGGTGAGATTGTGGCCATTAAAAATTTCCCACGTTTTATCTGGTTTTGGAAAATTATTTAACATCTGAGTAGCATTCTCTTATCTGACTATCCCCTATTAACTGGATGATTGGGTTACTACTGAGTTTTTTATTGTTATAAAGCAAAGCTTCCAGCAGCATCCTTGTTAGCTGTCTTTGTGCACGCGCTTAATTATTTCTTCAGTTTACATTCCTGTACTGAAATTGGTGAGTAAATAGATTGCACAATAAAAAGTTTTAAAAAAGGAAATTGTTTTTAAAAAAGAAAAGCGGCAGCAGGACTTCCCTGGCTGTCCAGCGGTTAGGACTCCGAGCTTCCCCTGCAGGGGGCGTGGGTTCAATCCCTGGTTGGGGAACTAAGCTCCCATGTGCTGCTCGGTGTGGCCAAAAAAAAAAAAAGAAAGAAAGAAAGGAAAGGAGAGGAACAAATTATAAGCAAATGATATGGTGATGGCCTCCTCACTCTTTCTGCCTCTCCAACTAACCCTACTCCCAGGGGCATCACTGCTAACATTCCCCTGGATAGCCTCCCGGAACCTTCTCCTAGATTCAGGCAAGCGTCCTTGTCCACTTATCCTCCTCATTCTACACTCACATGCACACACATTGCTTAAGGCTTTTGATTTGTAATGTCCATTTATCTTCCAGAAAGATTCTTTCTCTCATTTCCGCTTGTTTCTGTCTCTGACCCTGTTGCAGAGTTGCCTCTGCGAAGCACTGTGCTAGCTGCTGTGGCATTTCGGCTCATCCTGGCTTTCGAGCTCTCTGAGGCAGGGCGGAGAAGGTTTGCAGCTGCAGGGGGAGGTGTTTCTGCATTGTGGCGTGTATTGGAAGCAACGCTCAGACCCGATTCTCATTCGGTTTTCACCCAGCGCATGTGTCACGAGGACAGGTAGGCAGTGAGAGGCTTCAGAGACAGGTGTGGGCTCCTTGAGGGATGTAATGTACCACCTCCACCTCGACAGAGCTTCCTGCTTCTTCATCATGAGGCTCGTGTGGAAGAAAAGAGAAAGAACAGGAGGACATAGTATCCCAGATCCTAACGCTGAGAGGGCTGGTTCCAGGGCAGAGGCAGGGAGCTCTGAGGCCAAGGCTACTGAGAAGAGGTGACCATTATCATTTATTGTCCAAATGGGACATGAAAGAGACATTAATGATACTGATTCTGGGACAACAGCCATCTGGTCACCCTCCCGAAGAGGACGCTGGCTTCAGATAGGTGTGCTGTTGTGGATAGAGCACTGGGTTGGAATCAGAAGGCCTGGGTTTGAGGCCCTGCCCCTCGTTGGCTGGTGAGACATGAGCAGTCCCTTCACCCCCAGAGCCTGTTTCTTCCTCTGCAAAGCGAGGAGTGATACCATCGACCTCACAGGGACGTTGTAGTGAAAGAGTGGGATGCCAAGCTTTGTAAAGAGTGATTCTCTGTAAACATCCTAGGTATGGGAGACCAACCCCTGCGGTCTCTAATTAGTGAATCCCCAAGAAGGGCTTTGTGGGAGAAGCCCGATTAAGATGCCAGAAGGGAGCCAGTGAACAGTACTGCCTCAAACTACATTGCAATCCTCCGAAAGGAGAAGAAACACTTACATTAACCCAAGGTATAGTCAAGGTGGGTGTAGTGGGTTGAATACTGTTCCCCAGAATTCACGTCTCCCTGGAAACTTAGAATGAGACCTTATTTGGAAATAGGGTCTAGCAGATATACTTAAGGTGAGGATTGAGAAGGGATTATACTGCATTAGGGTGGGTCCTAAATTCAATGTGAGCGCCCTTATAAGAAGACACACGCAGAGGCGGGGAAGAAGGCCACGGGAAGATGGAGGCAGAGGCTGGAGGGATGCAACCACCGCCCTGGAATACCAGTAGACACCAGAAGCTGGAACAGGTAGGAAGTACCCTTCCTTAGAGCCTTTGAGGGTGCACGGCTCTGCTGACACCTTGATTTCAGACTTCCAGTCTCCAAAACAGTGAGAGTATAAGTTTCTGTTGTTTTTAGCTAAGAAGTTTGTGGCAATTAGGTATGACAACGCTAGGACACTAATACATTGGTGTTGATATTAGCAAATGCCATTTACATAGCGCTTGGGCCGAACCAGGCACTGTCTTAAGCACCACATGAGAATCAACTTTTTTCATCCTCGCAGCGCCATGAGGTAGTAACTGCCAACTGCAGCTTACAGAAGAGGTCCCTGAGAATCAGGGAGGAGCAATCACTTAGCCAAGGCCATGTGGCTGATTGGTGGCGGAGCCAGGATTTATATCCAGGGGTTTCAACCCCAAACTCCTTATCTGCACCACAGAGCTCTCCTATCTCCTTTGGAAACAGGGGTCCTCACGGGACTGCCATGGGTCCAGGAGCCTGGCTGGTCCTCGCTGTGGTGGGATTTCAGGGGGGCCACCGTTTCTTTGAGGTTCAACCCTAGGCTTTCAGCTCATGCCTTCCTGGTATATGAAGCCACATTCTCGTGAACTTGCAGGGCCGGGTGGGGCTGGAAGGGAAGTGGTCTTGGGGGTTAAGTCAGCTTACATGCACGTGAGAGGGTGGGAGCAGGGGATGCAGCGTGGGGGCTTGGGAGGACATCTAGGAACGTCATCATTCCCTTGTAGGTAGTGATGCCCTGGAAGGTCTCTGTCACAGAAATCGGAAGATACGGGGACCAGTCCTGTCACCTACCAGTTGTGTGTCTGTGGAGAAGTCACTTACATTTCCCTGGGGTCCAGTTTCTTCATCTGTAGAACAGGACTCATCTCTGCTCCGCTTGTATTACAGAGCTGTGTGAATAACAGGTGGAATTCTGCTCCTGGAAAGTTATCGGATGGAAAGAATTCAAAAGACAAGAACATAAATGTGGGAAGATATTCGTGGCAGCTTCATTTATAATAGCCAAACCAAAGAAACAAACACAAACAGCTCCACAAAGGAACCAGACTATAAAGAAAGAAAGGAAACCCTCAAATTAACCTGGAAGCTATTCTGTGACATCACCGGCTTGGAAAATTGTGTAGCTATTAATAAAGGACAATTGCGAAAAGCGTGTAGCTACTTGGAAGAGTGCTTGAGCATTGTTACATAAAAAGAGGAATACAAAATTGTGTCTGCTCGAAAGCACATAAAATCACCTATGAAGGTGAGGCCAGCCTGAAAGGAAACGTGGAACCATGAAGAACCAAAGTGTTAAAACAAGGAAATGTTGAAGAAAACAATTCTTTATGAATACTAAAATGTTTTGACAATGAATGCAAATTAGAAAGTTCAAATAAAATATATGTGAAAGTGCATATTTTTATCTAGTGGCTAAGGGACTCTAGCTCAGACTTCTTGATGACAGGGGAGATGTGATTTGTAGGAAAATCTGAGAAGTTCTGAGGGAGAATAATGTATATCAGTCAGGTGACGACACTTGGAGCGTGAGGTTCCTGGGGGCAAGTATTATGTTCTCTACACCTCAGGGTCCTCCATGGGGCCTGGTCCGTAAGAGGCCCTCAGCTGGGAATCATATCCAACCCTCTAACAGTGATACAGGTGTGGGAGGTGGGGTAATTATTCCCATTTTACAGATGAGGAAGCTGATGCCCTGAAAAGGGTCAACTGCCTGGAGTTTTCGGCCGTGAACAGTCTGGTCAGGCCCGACCTCACGCCTCCCGCCCCCAGGTCAATGTCTTTCCAGCCCCCACAGGGCTGCTCAGTTACTACTGCAGATGGGAAGGGGACCAACTCCTCTCCATTCACCCAGGTTCCACCCCATCTCTGGAGCAATAGGTGTGGTAGGCAGAATAATGGCCCCAAAGATCCCCGTCCCTAGAATCTGTGAATATGTTAGCTCCCGTGGCAAAGGGAAATTAAGGTACATGGAATTCAGATCGCTAATCAGTTGACCTTGAGATTGGGTTATTTTGCTGGATTATCCCGGTGGGCCAAGAGTCATCACAAATCCTTATAAGTGGAACAGGGAGGCAGGTAAGAGCGGACTAGAGATGTCAGCATGAGAAAGACTCCTCCCAAAGTTGCTGGTTTTGAAGATGGAGGAGATATAGATTCCAGCGCCAAGGAGTACTGGTGGCCTCTAGAAGCTGAAAAAGGCCCCAAAGTGGATTCTCCCCTAGAGCCTCTAGAAAGAAGGCAGCCCTGCTGACACTTTGATTATTAGCCCAGTGAGACTCATTGTGGACTTCTGACTTCTAGGACAGGAAGATAATAAATTTGTGTTGTCTTAAGCAACTGAGTTCGTGGTAATCTGTTACAGCAGCAATGGGAAACTAATACAGTGAATATTCCTGAGTTCCTGGCTGGGCGCCTCTGAAAAGAGAATATTATGACCCCTTCTCAGTGAGGGCGATGTGTGGGCAAAGTCCCCTGTCTGTAATTAGTCATCATACTTAGTTTAACTGTTCACTAATCCAATGAGCAACTTATCCATCAGCTGTAACTAAATCATCTTCAAGCCGAGAGTCTCTTGTTTTAAGTCCCAGGTAAAGTTCCTAATGAAGTATTGTGGGGAAAGACCCTAAAGGGAAGCCTGATGAATCCTCAGGACAAGCCTCTGCTGTGGGCATTGTCATTCCCATTTCACAGATGAGAAAACTGAGGTGCAAGAGAGAATCAGTACACTGTCCGAGGTCGCATAGTGAATGGCACAACCAGGGCTTGAATCTGGGTTTGCTTGGCCAGACTCTTCCTCATACAACACTCTCTGGCCTGAGCTACCTTTTTCCTGAATGTGTTGTAGAGGAAGTTCAGACTCCCTCTGCAGAGACTCACTCCATCGTTGCCTGCTACGGTTCTGATGCTAAGTTACCACAAAGCTTTTCTGTGTTGCCTGGACATCAGCCTTCCTTTCCCCCATGGAGGTCTTGCCTCCTTAATTAGGTCATATACACTGAGAAGAAGCTTCAGCTCCTTCCGAATTCTGCTCAGTGCCAGGAGCCTGCTTTAGGGGCTCACCAGATTCCTAGCGGAGGAGAGAATGAAATCTGCCAGTACAGAAGGAGAAACACCTTTCTCTATTTTGAATCTGTGGGGAATTCCCATTCTCCTTCCCTGAAATCCCAAACCCACTTCTGCAATTGGTCATTACTGGATAGTAGCAAAGGTATGTGTATTAGCCTAGAAATTCCTTCAGTAGAAGTTTTAAAATTTCAACTTCAAAGGCAGGAAATGCTTGGTTAGTCTTTGATGTGCATGAGGGAAGTCAGCTAGACTTTTGGGAAGGGGGTGTGAGACACACACACACACACACACACACCCCTACCTTTCTTTACCAAATAGGAAAGATTCTCACTGCTTCCTCCATCCTCAAATATTGGGAGGTTTCAATTCCTAGGAGGCTCTCTCTGGCTATCCTAGGTGGGTGGAGAATGTTTCTTCAGATCTTTTGCTTTACTTTGCTCAGTAATGCCTTTCAAATAGAATTCCTGCTTCCTTCGATTGCAAATGGTGCTACAAAAAGGGCCGGGAGGGCTTCCCTGGAGGCGCAGTGGTTGAGAGTCCGCCTGCCGATGCAGGGGACACGGGTTCGTGCCCCGGTCTGGGAGGATCCCACATGCCGCGGAGCGGCTGGGCCCGTGAGCCATGGCCGCTGAGCCTGCGCGTCCGGAGCCTGTGCTCCACAACGGAAGAGGCCACAGCAGTGAGAGGCCCGCGTATCGCAAAAAAAAAAAAAAAAAAAGGAAAAAGAAAAGGGCCGGGAGAGTTTCTGCAGCAATGCAGTGCAGGAGAAAGTACACTGGCTCCGAAGAGGGAGGACTCGGACTTCTCCAAGGTCATTCATTTAATCCGTGGCCCCGAAAACTGCTTCCCCTGTTTCCATGAAAGTTACACATGTGAGCGCTCAAAATCTACTTAATTGACAAACTGATGTGTGTCCCGGGGATTGTTCGTGCAACCAGCTGCTTGTGAATCTGAGAGGCGAGGGCGTCAGAAGGGCGAGCGTCTGGGATATTTTAATATTCAGTATTTCCAGACTCAGCAGGCAGCAGGCTAAATCTGTCTGCTGATGGGCAGGCATGAATTATGAAACTACTCACGTAGGTTGAGAGGTCGCCCGGAGCTCGGGAAGTGCCGCCACCAGTGTCTCCGCAAGCTGCTTGGGGGAGGGGTCTCTCCCCAGTCAAGAGGGAAGGTCTGGTGTGGACAGGTCGGTGATCACAGTGAGGGTATGGCCCGCACACAATGGGGCTAGTAGGGGCTTCCCAGATTCTGGTCCTTAAGACGAGGTGGGCGTTGGGATCCGAGAACAGAAGAGGACCCACAGGACAGTCCCTGCTTTCTGCGTGGCTGGAGGGTGAGTCTGCTTCCTAGTGGCTAAGGTCCAAAGGGGGCTGACCTTCAAGGAGTCCAGGAACTAAACATGACCTCCTTCCTGACCCGAATCCTGATGCCTCCTGTGCAGGCTGTGGGCTGGGAAACAAGGTCTAATCATCAAGGGGAGGAAACTGAATGCCAGGGGTAGGGTAGGCAATGGTGGTGCTGTGTTGTGAGCCAATCCTCTGAGATAATATTTAACAAAAACACATCAATAATAACCACTTCTTGATGTTCTGTGTCTGCAGTGGTGCTAAGCACATTACACATATTTTCTCAGTTCTTCACGACAACCCTGTTCATTAGATATTATTACTCCCACATTTACAGATGAGAGGTAAAGTGAAAACTCCAGTATCGTCATCACCATGTCTGTGGTGTGAACAGTTACGTAATTCTTAATGTAACAAGCATTTTACAAGCATTATCTTATGTAGTCGTCACACTTATTTTAGGAGGTGGGTTTTATTGTTCCTATTTTCATTGCTTCCATTATACCCCAGAGGAGTCTGAGGCTTAGAGAGGGGAGGTGCCAGTTATCTTTTCCAATGTAGCAAATCATCCCAAATTTAGTGGCTCAAGCCCACAATCACTTCCTTAGTTTTTAATGCAGTGAGTTGGCAATTTGGGCCGGTTTCTGCTGGGTGATTCTTCTGGTCTCGGCTGGTCCAGGGAGAGCACCTGATCAGCTAGGTGGTTCAGCTTCAAGGGATTCGCTGGTTGCAGGCTGGGGGAATGGTGGAGACTGGTCCATGTATGCGTCATCATCCAGCAGGCTAGCCTGAGTCTGTGACTGGGCAGGAGTCAGAGTGGGGGGGTGAGGGGTGAGGGGGAGGGGGTGAGGGGGAGGGGGAGGGGGAGGGGGAGGGGGGAGGGGAAACATGCAAGGTCTGTTGAGTCCCAGGCTCAAAACTGGTACAATATCACTTCTACTGAATTCACTGAATTCTGTTGGCCAAAGCAGGGCAATGACTAGCCCAGAATCAAGAGACGGGGAGTCTAGACTCTTGATGGGAGGGGCTGTGAAATCACAGAGCGAAGACTGAGTGTAGATATAGGGAGGGTGGGGAACTGGGGCCATTTTAGCCATATATCACTGGGTGGATATGGGGAATGTGTCCGGGTGGAATGGGGTCCCCAGGTAGAAAGAAGAGAATGAACAGAGTCTCCCTAAGACTTCCAGGCAACTAAGAGGTAGGTTTCTGAAAGGTAGGCTGGCGTGCCTGGAATACAGGAGGAGGAAGTTGGAGAAGTTAGGGATGGTGTGCCATTCTGAGCACTTCCTCTAGGTTAACTCAATCCTCACAACAACTCCATGCGTCAGCACTGTGTTTACCTCTCCTCTTTCTAAGTGGGGAAACTGAGGTGTGGACAATACCCTGAGTCACACAGCCAGAAGAAGCAGGGTCAGGATTCCAACCCAGGTTGCTGCCACCACAACAGGTGGACGAAAGAACCTGGGAAAGAAGGGTCCTGGGGTAGAGTGTGAGGGCCGAATGCTGAAACCAATTTTCTTAGAGACCTGGACAATAAGGTGGAGATTCCTTGACACCCTCTATTTGTCCAAGATTAGGACTGTTTATTTCTGCTTGGTGGTGGAAGGGAATGAGTCTTTCTGACTCTGTGACCCTACTCATGGGTGTACAATAGTGTCAAATGTATTCACTGAGAGGCTTCTGTTTTTAAGCGACAGAAACTGATTTCATCTAGCTTAAGTTGAAAATGAAGTATTTCTTAGGAAAGTACTGGGAGAGCTCACAGAATGAGATGATCTTAGAAAGGGCAAGAATAGACAGGCTGCTGGGACAGCGGTGGCAGGATTTCCTGGGCTTACTTTCTAGTTTGCTGCCAGCAAACATGACTCTGTTCTAAAGACTTCCCATCACTATGTCTTTTTGTTTATGTCTTGACTTCCCACGGGAGGGAATCTGGCACGACTTGGGTCATGTGTTTTCTTTTTTTTTTTTGCGGTACGAGGGCCTCTCACTGCTGTGGCCTCTCCCGTTGCGGAGCACAGGCTCCGGACGCGCAGGCTCAGCGGCCATGGCTCACGCGCCCAGCCGCTCCGCGGCACGTGGGATCTTCCCGGACCAGGGCAAGAACCCGTGTCCCCCGCATCGGCAGGCGAACTCTCAACCACTGCGCCACCAGGGAAGCTGGGTCATGTGTTTTTACACTGGACACATTGGGTCTGGCCAGGGGAATAGCGACGTCAGTGCAGACACGGCCCTGGGGGCATCACTATGAAGCCATCCCACTCGGAGTCTATGGCTTGGTGGCGGGATTAGTACTAAGCAACACAACCTACATCTACCCGAACAGTTCCCAGGACTCATCTCTTCTCAAGGAAAGGAGCAAGCCTTTCTCTCCTAGGGATCCTAGGGTTCCAGAGATTCTGATCAATCTCACATCCTGCAGATATACATTTTCATCAAGAGCATTTGAATATGGTTTAATTAATTGCATTTATTTATTAATTGCCTTTTTGAGTTCAGAAAATTGTTTTCATTAAACTGTAACAATCCAAGGCAGATGAAATCTTAAAGCCCAAACAATTTTGCCATGCAAAGGTTATATTTCTATAATCGTGCTTTTCAATCCTGACTTCCTAAGTGATCAGGTTATAAAATATTTAATAGCAGTTCAAAGTCATTGCTTTTGTGAGTTCATTATCTTCTAAACGATAGATGTCAGGGCAGGCAGCTCTGTTTGGTTGATTTCACAGCGTGGTATTCAAAGGTGCTTCCTTGTGTTTGCAGAGGGATGAACCTGGGTTCTATAGATGATCAGCTTCTCTTCTGAGATTTGTATGTGATTTGCCCCAAGACTGAAAGGCCCACTTGCACAGATTAAATGAAATCCATTTTTTTAACTGGCTACTTACATTTCCAGAAGAGAACTTATCCATGGCACAGCTGACTACCTTAGAAATATTTTATTACAGTGATCATTCTGATTCTTGACATAAATACAATTTTTGTGGGAATATACTCGATTCTGAGGGTATTAGGGTTGGGAATTGAAGACTCAGATACTCAACAGGCCTGGATTTGCCACCAGTCAATTCATGATACGACCTTGGACAAACAGCCCAGCATCTCTGTACTTTGTTTATTTGAATACATCAAACTGGAATTGGTAAATATCAGTTAGGAATGTGTTCAGCTACAGGTAATGGAAAACCTGATAAGGGTTTATTTCTAACCCAGTAAGTCAAGAGTCAGAAAGTCTGGAGTTGGTGTGGTGACCAAAGGATGTTATTTAGGACCCAGGCCCCGTCTCTGTTCCTGTGATCAGCCTGTGGTTCTGGTCCTTATTGTGGCAAGATGGCTGCTGCACCTTCAGAAGGAAGAAGGGGGAAGGGCAGAAGGCAAGGGTCAAAGGGAAACGTTGGCTGAGTTTGTTCCCCTTGGTTTTGGGGGAAGCGACAAATGTCCTAGAAGCCTCCCCAAATCATCTTCTCCTTGTATTCTATTTGCCAGAACTGAAATATGGCCACCTGGACCTACCAAGGAATCTGGGAAGGCGATTTTTTTTTTTTTTTTTTTAAATCTGGGCGTACTGAAGCCCTGAATGAAATCAGGAGTCTTTTGGTAAAGAAGAAGAATGAATATTGGTTAGGAACCTAATTGTGTTCTTTTAATCCCCAAAGGGCAGAAGGAAACTGTCATTTTATTGCTTCGTTTACTGGTCTTCTGCCAGGTGGCAAGCATTGTGCTAAGCCCTTTTCACCATTCATCTCAATCTAATTATGTTTTTGGCTGTGCCGTGTGGCTTGTGGGTTCTTAGTTCCTTGACCAGGGGTTGGATCCCGGGCCCTCGGCAGTGAAATCGTGGAGTCCTGACCACGGGACTGCCAGGGAATTCCCTCGGTTTAATGCTTACTCATGTGTATATGGTGGGTCTATAGAGATGAAGAAACTGAGGCTCAGAGACGTGAGGTAAATTGCTCAAGGTTGCAAAGTGGGGTGAATTAAAAAGTCTCTCTCTATTGGTTGGGACGGCTGGAGGGGGTCTCAAAGTTACTCTGAATATGTTTGTTGTTGGCCTACGGAGGAGGGGCTTAAAGCATTTTTTTCTCCCTTTTTTTACTCCACATTCCCAAAGGAGGGTTGGGCCTGGGGGCTGGGGCGGAGCTCCCAGTGGCCCAGAGCCTCCCTCTGAGCTCCCATGGTGATTGCTTGGGGGTGCTAGGACTCTTGTCCAGACATGTGCCTGATGACGTCATTGATCCTTTGTAGATTTCAAAGCAGAGCTGTGGCTGTCTCTGTCACCTCCCTACGACATTGGAGCAAGATCACTTCCTCACTGTCCCCCCACTGCAGACTTCATGCAGGCCACCTGCAGTGATGTGAGCGAAACGCGGCAGGATTCAACTGCCCCCACTGCTCTAACAAGCAGGTAACCTTGATTTTTTTTTTTTACATCTTTATTGGAGTATAATTGCTTTACAATGGTGTGTTAGTTTCTGCTGTATAACAAAGTGACTCAGTTATACATATACATATGTTCCCATCTCTCTTCCCTCTTGCGTCTCCTTCCCTCCCACCCTCCCTATCCCTCTAGGTGGTCACAAAGCACCGAGCTGATCTCCCTGTGCTATGTGGCTGCTTCCCACTAGCTATCTATTTTACATTTGGTAGTGTATGTATGTCCATGCCACTCTCTCACTTCATCCCAGCTTCCCCTTCCCCCTCCCCGTGTCCTCAAGTCCATTCTTTAGTAGGTCTGTGTCTTTATTCCTGTCTTACCCCTAGGTTCTCCAAAATTTACAAGCAGCTCATGCAGCTCAATATCAAAAAAACAAACAACCCAATCCAAAAATGGGCAGAAGACCTAAATAGACATTTCTCCAAAGAAGATATACAGATTGCCAACAAACACATGAAAGGATGCTCAACATCACTAATCATTAGAGAAATGCAAATCAAAACCACAATAAGATATCATCTTACACTTGTCAGAATGGCCATTATCAAAAAATCTAGAAACAATAAATGCTGGAAAGGATGTGGAGAAAAGGAAACCCTCTTGCACTGCTGGTGGGAATGTGAATTGGTACAGCCACTATGGAGAACAGTATGGAGGTTCCTTAAAAAACTACAAATAGAACTACCATATGACCCAGCAATCCCACTACTGGGCATATACCCTGAGAAAGCCATAATTCAAAAAGAGTCATGTACCACAATGTTCATTGTAGCTCTGTTTACAATAGCCAGGAGATGGAAGCAACCTAAGTGTCCATCATCGGATAGATGGATAAAGAAGATGTGGCACATATATACAATGGAATATTACTCAGCCATAAAAAGAAACGAAATTGAGTTATTTGTAATGAGGTGGATAGACCTAGAGTCTGTCATACAGAGTGAAGTAAGTCAGAAAGAGAAAGACAAATACCGTTTGCTGACACATATAGATGGAATTTAAGAAAAAAAAATGTCATGAAGGTGACCTTGATTAACTGGCTCTTACAAAAGGGGTGATGTTGTAAGTAGTCAAGCACACAGTGTTGGGAGCAAGGTTGCTGCCTTTGAATCCCCTTGCCACTTCCTAGCTATGTGACTTGCAAGTTACCTGATTATTCTACATCTCAGTTTCCTCATCGGTAAAATGAGAGATAAATAATACTGCCTGTGTCATCTGGCTGTGGTGAAACTTTACATACACAAAGCACTGAGAACAATGCCTACCACCTTTGTGAGTGCTTAAGTCAGATCCTTCTGAATGGCCTCGCTTTTAGCAATCTTTGTGATTAACTTGCTTTTATAGATTCATTCTTTTGAATCTTGAAAACCGTATTTCCTGGGGTGTTTTCTCCAGTTGCTGTTTGTTTTTAGTGAGTCCTGTAGTTATCAATGAATGGCTCAGTTCCTGCTGTTAATGAAGAGCAAGAAAAATAATAGCTAACATTTGCGTTCTTACCCTTCTGCCTTTCTAAAATACGAATTAACGGTACAGTGTGAGTTGGGGCTCCTGGAGTTATGCAATATGGTGGCCCTGGGATTAGTCAACTTGGGAGGGATGGCTTGGTAAATAGCGAAGACCACTTTGTTTTCTTCACAGTTGGGGCGAAGCCTGCAGGTTTTAAATCCACTGTTTTCCTTGGCTTCAGCCCTACTTTTCTGTATATACGTTTCAGTCATGCGTGTATATACTCACATGATGGTGAAATATGTACATTTCTCAACATGGATCACCACCTTCCGCATGCTGCCTTCCTGTCTTTCCCCAGTTTTGCAGTCCTTGCCCAGTAGAACATCATCTGGGGACAAGAGGTCAAAGCACCCCCTTTGCCATGGTATTGGGCAAGTCACTCCTCCGCTGGGGTCTTCAGCTTCCCTTCCTAAGGGATGATCTCTAGGGTCCCTTCCAGCTCTACAGTTTTCCAGTATTCACTGAAAGATTCTCTTGGACTTCGGAAGCACAGCCTGCTCGGGAGATTTTAGTTTTGAATTTTTCCTTTTGAGGATTGCCTGAATGGATTAAGCATCTTGTTGTTGCCGAAAGATACTATCAAGAAAGCAAAGGCTGAAGCTCCTTCCCCAAATGTGATGCTTAAATAAAATTCAGTTTCATGGCACGGACACATGGAGCAGAAATGGCTAGGGCTTCTCCTGTCTTCCAGCAGTCCCAGAGGAGGCTGTAAACAGCAGGATATCCCTTCAGCCAGATGGGCTGCTGAGCTTGGAGAGCCAGGCAGATGCAGAGAAGAGAGAAATCAGTTGCAGAAATGAGGAAAGGCTGGTCACTGTGTTGTTGGTTTCTTCTCTAGGCTGAATATAGCCAGCCTGGAGGCCACAGAGAAGAGGAAGATCAATCATGCTGAGAGGCTCTCAAGCAGGAGCAGGTAGGCTGGGACGTGCCGAGTCACAGTTCAGGGTCTGATGGGAAAATGGCCCATTGAGTTACCTTTGATGCAAGACCTTGAGAGCAGGGCTAGCTTCAGGGAACACTAGGACAGGGCAGGGTTAGCTGGTAATCCATCCCCCTTTGGTGGCTTTGCCTCATGTCTCTTGGTGCTGGGAACAGCCTTGGCTATCCAGGGTTTCTTGCTGCCTCCAGAGCCCTTCCCTCCATGCCTTACCTAAGACAGCCTTGACACTCTTGCTTTCAATTTTTTTTCCTGCCCCCTTCCTTTCACCATCAATTTTATTAAAATTTTCCTTGGGAGATATAGCATGGTGGAGTAGAAGGAGTCATGGATTCAGTCTTGGATGGTGAGCTTGGTCCTTTTGCTCATAACAATGGAAGCTTGGGTGAGTTACTTGATTTCCTTCAGCCTCAGTTTTCCCACCTTTGAGATGGGTATAGTAATATGTAATGTACAGCATGGTTGAGAGAATTAAATGAGACACAAAGGTTACCCCCAAAAAAACCAAAAACCAAAACAACCCAAACACCAAACCACAAGAAATGTTATTTCTTCCTTCCTATTCCATCTTATACTTCCTGCACATTAGACTGCAGAATTTAAAAAATATGTTGATGTCGGAGATCCACCCCATCCTCCATGGGGAATCGGTACTCTTTAAGAGCTCCTCAGATGACAGTGTGCAGCCTGGGGTGAGACCCACAGCCCTCCGGCGCTGCTGATTAAGGGTTTGCTACTCTATACTCAGTGCTGCTTCTATTCCTGTCCCATTGGACCTGACTCCTGACCCACCTGGAGGTTATCTGCATACAATTCCCATACAGCCCAAATCTTTCTGCATTTTTCTGCCTGAGGGTGTTCTCGGGCCATGGCAGCTTGGCCCTCACTTGGTGGCAAGATGGATGTATTGGGAAATTAATGGCTTTGGGGACACGTTCCC
Organism: Lagenorhynchus albirostris; assembly: GCF_949774975.1. Taxonomy (NCBI): domain Eukaryota; kingdom Metazoa; phylum Chordata; class Mammalia; order Artiodactyla; family Delphinidae; genus Lagenorhynchus; species Lagenorhynchus albirostris. The sequence continues at coordinate 65,910,018 of NC_083111.1, read as the reverse complement.
GTGGAAGGATGCAGTTCGTGGATGAACACCCCATCCTCCCTGCCCTTTGGTGGGACAGTCCTGAAGCATGTTCTGCACAGTTTCTCAGAAGGTCTGCTGTGTGACCGAGTCCCAGATGCCCAGTGACAACACCCTCATCATGAAGCCTTTGCTGGCCTTCCTCGCTTCCCCATCTCACTTTCCCACTGCCTCCTTGTCCTTCCTGGGATCACTTCACAAATAAGCTACTTGGACCCCCATCTTTGTCTCAGGGTCTGATTCTATGGGAAAACATGCATCTTTTGTCAGCCTTTTCTTATTCACAGGAGTTTTACATCTCTGTTCACACATCCGTCTGGTGAGATGGATGGGTTAATATTCTCTGGAGAGACATTATAGAGCTCAACACTTTATGCCTTCACTGTTTCACACGTCTTTCCTTCTGGAGTCTTCATGGATAGGGAGAGGAAGGAAATCATGGCAAGGGCAGTCCTTTTCAATCTGCTGGTTCTGACCCATAAGGTACTTATAAAATCCATTTTTTACAAATGAAAGGAAATGAGTGTGACCTATCAGACTCTACTACACATTGTAAGGGCACATACTGTTATATGAAATTTCATTTCAGTCATATGTGCGTACACTTACATGTTGGTGAAATAGATTTCTTAACATGGATTATGGTAAAAAATTTTGGAAGTCATTGCATTAGTGAGCATCTATGGTTTTTTTAGTCTTCCCAGGAGCAATTCTTCCCATTTCCCTCCAGTAATAGCACCTGATATTCCATTCAACAAGGAAAGGAGACTATGCCCCTAATTGGACATAGTCTTGGTGGGGCTGTCAATGAAGGTTCCATCATCCCTTGGTCAAAAGATGTTCACATGACCTACGATGGGTCAACCAGATGATTGCTCTAGGAACTTGAACCTAGAGAGAGCACAAGCAAGGGCTGAAAATTGTTGAAGATGTTTCATTCAAAGGGGGTGCCTGGAAGTTAACATCTCTATTTTTCTTGCTAGCTAGATCTTTGTACTCCCTTGACTTTTTTCCTTCCAAGATATGGTTGTTCAGCCATAGGGTTGATCCTGTGAAATACCTGTGGACCCCTTCTCTGTTTTTTTACCACTCAGGTAGATTGAACTGTTTCCTGTTGCTAGAAACCAAAGAACCCTCCCATACCTGAGGGCTTTGGAGAACTCCAACTCCACTACTTCCTGCCTGTGTGATGGGAAAATTGCTTAACTTTTCTAAGCTTCAGGTTCCTCTTCTGGGAAACAAGGGTGGTAATGCCAGATTGGAGGGTATAGATAATATTTACATGGCCACTGGCCTAGACTCTCAATTAGTGGCAGCTACGATTGTGGACCAAATTGTAATCATCTTTGTTTTACTGGTGATGACTTTCCACTTATTAAATGTCTGTGGAGGGAATGAGTGAATGATTACACAGAACAATGGGGATTTTCACAACTAAAACTCACAGCTGAACTTCTTTACAGAGGTACAACTCCTTGGGTGTTAAATGTGTGATTTATTGTTCAAAAACTTAACATGAGAAAATGTCCATGACCTGGAGTTAGGCAAAAGAGTTCTTACTAATGTTAACAAAAGTGTAATTTTATCAAAGTGAATTGCACTTTGATAAAAAAATTGATAAATTGGACATCATCAAAACTTTTACTCTGTGAAAGACAACGTTAAGAAAACGAGAAAAAAACCTAGAGACTGGGAGAAAATATTTTGCATATCACATATCCGACAAAGGACTTGTATCTAGAATGTATAAAAACTTTTAAAGCATACAGTCTAATTTAAAAATAGGCAAAAGATTTAAACAGACATATAACCAAAGAAGATGTAAGGAAGGCAAGGAAGCACATTAAAAGATGCTCAGTATCATTAGGGAAAAACAAATTAAAAGTATAATGAGATACAACTACATATGTATCAGAATAGCTAAATAAAAATACTGACAATACCAAGTGCTGATAAGGATGCAGAACAACTGGAACCCCTCCACATTGTTGGTGGGAATAAAAACTGGTTCAACTTCTCTGGAAGACATTTTGATAGTTTTTTATGAAGCTAAACATACGCTTACCACGTAACCCAACAATCTCACTCCTGAGAAATGAAATGAAAACTGGTTCACATAAAACCTCTACACGTATTTATAACAACTCTCATCATAATCATCCCAAACTAGAAACAACTCAAATGTCCTTCAGCTGTTGAATGGATATACAAACTGTGGTACATCCATACAATGTAATAAAGCAACAATAAATAGGAATGAACTATTGATGCACATAACAAATTTGGATGAGTCTCAAAGGCATTATGCTGAGTAAAAGAAGCCAATATTAGAAGGTTACGTACTGTACGATTCCATTTGCGCAAAGATTAGGAGAGGGTGGACGGTATGATAGTAGAGAGATAGCGCCAAGGAGTCCTTTGGGGGTGATGGAAGAGCTCTGTAGTCCAGTTATGGTGGTGGTTACATTAATCTATACATGTGTTAAAATTCATAGAACTGTACATCAAAAATATCAATGATAATGAAAAAAAGCCTTTTCATCATGTAGAGCGAGGTGGTATTCGTTTGGGTATTTTGGTATCCTATCCAAGACAGTAGCCACCAGCCACGTGTGACTAGGCTGGTCCAAGTGGCGGTGTGGAGCAAGCGTAAAGTGCATCTGGATTTCAAAGACTTAGTACGAAAACAAAGAACATATGCTATCTCAGTAATTTTGTATGTTGATTATATATTGAAACAATACTATTTTAGATGGCTGGGTTAAATAAAACATATTAACTTCAGCTCTTTGTTTTTACTTTTAAAACTGTGGTTACTAGAAAGTTGTAATTACAAGATGTACCTGGGGCTATGTTTTTATTGAAGAGTGCTGCTCTGTATGACATACTTAGGGAGGAATGGGGAGGTCTGGGTTGTTCTCTCTCCATCTGGATGGGCAGGTGTAAGATTGCCCCACGCAAGGCTGAACAAGACCCACCCAGTCTCCCGCATTTGGGGCCAGGCTGTCTGAGAGGTGCGTGCCGCTCTCCACATCTGCTTTGTGTCCTGTCTGTCTGGTTTTCCCTAACCTCTGGAGGAGAAGAAGGCGAGGGCAGGGTGAGGCACACTGTCCCAGGGGAGGGCTAGGGCGATGGATTAGACGTGCGTGAGATTCGGCTCTTGTCAGATGTGAGCTTGAATTCCACTGTAACCGCTAGTTAGCTGTGTAGCTCTCGATGTCTCTTAACCCCAGTTTCAGTTTCTTCATGTGCCGGAGAGAATCATAGTTCCCCAAGGGGTTTCCTTACCCCAGAGGGCTGTGGTGAGGGCAAGAGGGAGCCGTGGAAAGCACTCAGTAGGCCTTCCGGTGATGAGAATTCTGCCGTTGCTCGTACTGCTTCGTGCTGTGTTTGCTGCCCCACCTCAGGCTCTGTTTTTTCTCTCTCAGTTGAACCCCGTAGGCGCTCTGCCCGACTTTTCTCCCTGATTCAGCACGGCGAAATGCCGAGGCAAGCTTTCCCATGAAGCTGCTTGTCAGCAAACGCCCACTCCTGTCTCTGCACTCCCCCCTGTGTCAGAGATGGGCCTGGACTCCACGCAAGGCCCAGGGTCCTGCCAGCTCCGGGCTTGACTGACACACACCCTGCCTCCCAGGCTTCAGGGCTCTGTTCCCAACCCGGGAGGGTAGCAGCTGGAGGCTCCCAAACAGTTCAGCAATGCGGGGGGAAAAGCCCTCCAACTGGCTGCAGGGGCTACAGCAATTTTCCTGGACTCCGTTTCAAAAGCATCAAAGCCTTGGTTTCAAACATTTAGTCGTTGCGTGGTCTGCCTTTTCCACTTTCTCCCCTTTGCCCTTAGTTTCCATTGAGCGTTTACTATGTTATTCTTGCTGCTTGCCCCCGGTCGCTCGGTGTCACCATCAAACATTACGTAGGTACAGAATAACTTTATCAGCTACGTAGGTTTTCATCAAAAGAGCTTGTTAAGCTCCTGTCTGGGCATGGCAAGGCACGAGGCTCAGTGGAAGGGAAGTTAAACAGACACGAGCGGTCTCTCGGGCCTCACGCATGATGGTGGTCACGGTTGCTACCTGGTAGGGCTGCCTTGATCTCTGCCAGGACTTTGAGAGCTGTGAGGTCCAGACAGATCCCAAGTTCACAGGGCCGTGGTTTAAAAACCTCAGAAGCAGGCCTGGGGTGGGACCTTGAGCCGCCAAAAGAGGCCCTGTTCCGGGAGTGGCAGTGGTCAACCACCTGGGGTTTGGAATCTGGCCACTGTAGGTTTGCGCACGGCCTCTCCCGCTCAGGAGCATCCAGGGTGCAGGGCCTAGTCTTCTTCTGTGACCTGGGATCACAGTACCAGTGTCCAGCTGGTTGTAAGAATGTAACACCCGCCATTTATTGAGCTGCTGCTGTGTGTCAGGCACCGTGCTAAATGCTCTTCAAGGGTCTTCACATTTAATTCTTTTTGTTTGTTTGTTTTTGTTTTGCGGTACGCGGGCCTCTCACTGTTGTGGCCTCTCCCGCTGCGGAGCACAGGCTCCGGACGCGCAAGCTCAGCGGCCATGGCTCACGGGCCCAGCCGCTCCGCGGCACGTGGGATCTTCCCGGACCGGGGCACGAACCCGTGTCCCCTGCATCGGCAGGCGGACTCTCAACCACTGCACCACCAGGGAAGCCCCTAATTCTTAATTCTATGAAACAGGTATTGTTTTTACCTTCATTTTACAGGTGAGGAAATGGAGGCTTAGAGAGGTTAAACAATATGCCCATTATAATATTTGCCGACTGTATATGATCATACAGTCGGCAAATGTAGGCGAGGGATTTCAGTTCTAGCACTCTGCCCCACGCGCCGCCCCTGCCCTGACCTCCATGCCTGTGCTCAGGAGGGGACAGGGAAGGGGGTCTGGAACAGGCGGTTTGCTGAGAGTCCTCCCTTGGGAAGCAGGGGGTGGCAGGAGTTGGGGCTGTGTGTGGGGTAAGGCTCTAGGCCTCTGAAGCAAGATCCACCGTCCCTTCCGGCTTCACTTACAAAACACAAATGCGAAGGGAAAGTTTGATAATTTCAAGATGGTGACTTCAGAGCCTGAGACCCCAAGCATGGGGCCTTCTGAGTGCCCAGCCCTGTGTGACTGCACTGGTCAGATGCTCATGAGGCTGACACTATTTAAAATGCTTTTAATGGGCTTCCCTGGTGGCGCAGTGGTTGAGAGTCTGTCTGCCGATGCAGGAGACACGAGTTCGTGCCCTGGTCTGGGAGGATCCCACATGCTGCGGAGTGGCTGGGCCCGTGAGCCATGGCCGCTGAGCCTGCGCGTCCGGAGCCTGTGCTCCGCAGCGGGAGAGGCCACAACAGTGAGAGGCCCGCGTACCGCCAAAAAAAAAAAAAAAAAAAAAATGCTTTTAATGGCATAAACTTTTCTAAAGTAAGAAATAAATGCTTCCTTCTTTTGTTTTTTGTTTTTTTTGGCTTTTGCTCTTGGGAGTGGATGCGTCTACATGGATGTGTATTTTAAATTTTAAAACACCCGGCACCCGCTCAGCCTGTGTCACTCGGGGAAGATGTGTGTCTGGGCAGCCTGCTTTATGTAGTATCTCTGCTGTCCCTTGGGTGGTCACAGTAAGGACTTCCGGGCTTGCAGCGCTCCTGCCTGCCCAGTTCAAAGAGTGTTTAATTCACACCTTCCGTGGGAGGTAGACTAGAGCTGTGGCTAATGGCTTTGATTCCAAATACTTGCATTTATATTCCCAAAGGAGTCCAAATACTTGGGGTTATTGACTAAGCTCCCAACTCTGCCACTTTTTAGCGATTTGACCTTGGGCCAGTTACTTAACCCTTTTGAACCTCAGTTTTGCTCTCTGTAAAATAGGCATATGGTACCCATCTCCTGTGACTCTGAGGATTATAAGTGACAGTGGTGTGACAAGCACCCAGCACAGTGCCTGGCATGTATTGCCCATTCAATAGCTGTAATTATTCCTGAGTTTAAGAACAGCAACAGAACTCAAGAATTGTGTTCATGTGTTAATTGTCTCAGGTACTAGGATAGTACCTGAGAATGAATTCTGAATGAATGAATGGTTTATCATCTAATAATAATGCTTGAGGTGTGTTAATCATTTTATGGTTCACAACCACTTTCTTACACATAATTCCATTCTAGCCCCAAGAGCCTGGAAAAGTAAAAGAGCAAGAAATTTATTATCCTGTTTCACAGATTGGGCAAATCGAGGCTCAGAGATTAATGACTGATCATTTATTCAACAGTCATTTATGAGCACTTACTTTGTGCAAGACACTATGTTAGGATAAAAATGAATGAGATTTTTCCCCTGACCTTTTGAAGACATTATTGTACATCAGGGTATCTGGAGCAGGCTGGATGCAGGTGATGTTGGAGAAACAACGACAGATTTCAGTGGCTTAAAAAACAAAGATTCATTTCTCATTCGTGCTATTGGTTCATCATGGGTCAGTTAGTGGCTCTGCTCCACCCAGTTTTCACTCCAAACCAGACAGATGGAACAGCTGCAGGTTGGAACATCACTGATTTTTGTGATGGGAGGAAGCAGATCTGAGGTTGGGAGGGTCTCACACCAGCAGTCAAATTCTGTTCTCATGAACCAGACTTTTAATATGGTCCCACCCAACCACAGGGGGCAGGGCAGGAAGTAAAATTCTACTATGTACCCACAAGGCAGAGAGCTGGGAATATTTGGTGAACAGATTAATGACTATTCCAGCTGGGCAGGTTCTGAAGGATGGGTAGGAATCCGGTGGGGTGGGATTGTGTGGGAAAAGTGGAAGAAGGATGACGATGAAGAGGAGACTTAAAGAGATGGAGGATGGGGGACGGGAAACAATGGGAGAGACAGGAGGCAGAAATGTGCGAGGTACTGGGGGGAGGAATAGTGAGTCTGCCAGTCTGTCTGGAAGAGTTTGATTCAACAGTTTAACAAATACTGACTCAGCACCTATTTTGTGTTAAGTGCTGGGGATTCGAAGAAGACTAAAACATGGTACCTACCTTGCAGTCCAGTGGGAGAGTTAGATTTTGCACAGAGAACAAAGGGAATCAAAATATAAGAAAGAGCAGACAATGCTTATGTTTGCAAGGCAGTCTTCCAAGATCTGCACATATTTAACTCATTTACTCATCACTGTCGCTCCATGGGGTGATTGCTGTTATTCTTACCCATTTTACAGGTGGAAAAACTGAGGCATGGCATGGCTGTGCATAGCAGAGGTGGGCTTCAAATCTAGGCACTCTGAGTCCAGGGTCTGTGCTTTTGATTGTCACGATAGTGCTTTTTGCTTGATAATTTCTGAGTTGGGGCTGTGCCTATAATCTTGGATGGCAAGTAGTTTTGCCTTGAGATCCAAAATGATAGATTGTTATTGGTTGCGTGGAGCTCCATATTGGAAAGGTTTCCAAGACCAAGCTGGGACTAGGGAGGAAAGAATGATGTGAGTAATTAGTAATGCCTGCCATGGGCATAGGAGGTGGTATTGTCAGCACAGTATATTTGGCAACCCTGGTCTATTTAATGCCTAGAGGAAAGTGGATTTTTATCAATTTATTAACAAACAAAGAAGTCACAACCAAACAACTAATTCATTGACTGTTTTCCTCACTTTTCAATCTTTTTTTTTTTTTAACTTTAAGGCTTTATCACCTTTATAGCAGCATAGGTACTCCTTGTTTGAAAAGCTACATTTCCTTTCTGGATATTAATGTTTAAAATACCAAAATTGCAGCCCCCTCAGGCAAGCATACACCTTAATTGTCAAAACAATAAAAATATCAGCCATGGCAAATGCTCATTCCATTGCACCCCTGGTGCAGTCATCAGCTGGGATGCTATGGCAATGATAACAATAAAAAAGGATTCTACTTGCAGAATCCAAGTACTGTACAAGGAAGCCTCCATCAGCTGACCTGGGGAATTTAGCCGTAAGAGAATCCAGCTGTAGCGTGTATCATCAGTGGAATTTCCTGTCCTGAAATGTTGTAGGCTTTCCTCTACAGGGAAGGTTCTACATTGTCTCCCCCACCCCCATCTACAATCTCTTTCCTTGTCTTTTCTTTCCTGGGTACCACTTCTCCCTATGCTCAGACTTTTATTTCTTTTATAGTCTTTCCCATACGTTTCTGGGAATGGAGCCCAAATTTAGTTGCATGGAGAAATAGATACCAACTAGGAGCTTAGAGCTTAGGTGATAAATAGTCATCCTCTCCTGAGTCAGCTCTGATCAATTGCTTGTGGCTACTGAAATGCTGAGTCAAGAAGGTTTGCAGTAGACTCAGGCTGAAAGCATTTGGGATTGATTAGTGATGTCTGCCATAGGTTTATGCTAGGGACAATTATTTGTGGAGGCTCCCACTGGCTCTGTCCCAGCGGAAAGCCTGCACTGTTCTTACAGCTGTGATGTTAGTGAATGAACTTGGGGTTTGGTCCTAGGAGTTGCTAGTTCAAGTCCCATCTTTTCTCTTTGTGAATCTTGGCCGTGTTGCTTATCTTCTCTCTGTCTTAGCAATACTTGTATAAAACTAATCCTCCTTGTGGAGTCGTTGTAAATATTGTAGAGATGATGCACATTCATTCATTCAACAAATATTGGGTTGGCCAAAAAGTTCGTTTGGGTTTTTCTGCAACGGAACTTTTTGGCCAACCCAATATTTGTTGAGCACAGTGTGAGGTGCTGGGGATACGATGGGGGACACACTATGGATGCGGTTTCTGCCCACGTGGAGCTTACAGTCTACTGGGGGGATTTATTAGTTTTCTATGGCTGTGTAACAAAGTACTGTGAATTTAGAGGCTTAAGACAACCCACATTTTGATGTCACACTTTCTGTGGGTCAGAAGTCCAGGCGTGGCTTAGCTGGCTCCCTGCTCAGAGTCTTATAAGGTGTAGTCAAGAGGTTCACTGAGCTGTGTTCTCATCCGGAAACTTGACTGGGGGGAAAGCTGAGTTTGTTGGAAGAATTCACTTTCTTACCATGGTAAGACTGTGGGCCCTGGTTCTGGCTGGCTATTGGCTGGATTCCACCTGCAGGTCCTAGAGGCCACCTGCAGTTCCTCTTCTCATGGGCTTTCTCATGGCCAGTTACTTTATTAAGTCAGTGAGGAAGGTCTCTCAGTCCAGTGTGCTAGGTTGGAGTCTTATGTAACCGTGGAGGTGACACCCCATCACTTTGCTGTATTCTATTGATTAGAAGCAAGTCACAGGTCCCGCCCATACTCAGGGGGAGGGGGTTATACCAAGGCTCTTTTTGTTCTACTATGGTATGATGTGCAAGTTATATTCTTTGGGGGAAAATGGCAAGTTACCAGAACAATTTTTTATACTCTGCTACTATTTGTGTAAAAAAAATATATGGGTATGGATTATTTCTGGAATAATACATAAAAAAGTGGTAAGTCACTATTGTTGGCTCCAGAGAGGGAAACTGGATGGCTGGGGAACGGTGGAAAATTTTTACTTAGTACCCTATATTAGCTTTCACATTTTAAAACATGTGAGTGCTTCAATTCAACGGTAAGTGCTGCCTGTTGCTTACCTGGGAAACTCCACGTCCTTGAGCCTGATCTGGCCTCAGCCTTCATTTTCAGGCTTATTATTCTCTCCTCTTATTTTACATTAAAAACTAGTGTGGTAAGCAGAATGATACCCTCCCTCCCACCCTCAAGATGTGCATGTCGTAATCCCTGGAACCTGTGCCTATTGCCTAATATGGCAAAAGGGACTTTGCAGATGTGATTCAATGAGGATCTTGAAATGGGGAGGTTATCCTGGATTATTTGGGTGGAACTAATGCAATCAATCCCAAGAGTCTTGTGAGCGAAAGAGGGAAATAGAAGTGTCAGAGTCAGATTAGGAGATTTGAGGATGAAAGTACAGGTTGGAGTGATGTGATTGCTGACTTTGAAGATGAAAGGGGCCGTGAGCCTCTGGAAGCTGGAAAAGACAAGGAAACAGCTTCTTTCCTGGAGCCTTCAGAAAGCACACAGCCCTGCCACACCTTGATTTTAGCCAAGTGACACCCATTTCAGACTTGTGACCTGCAGAAACTGTAGGAGAATAAATGTATGTTATTTTTAGCCATTACGTTTGTGGTAATTTGTTACAGTGGCCATAGGAAGCTAACTTCTGCTTCTCAGATGGTGTTTCAAGAAATGAGCCGTTGGGATATTCATGAAAAAAATTCTCCAAAGTCAAATAAAAACCAAATTATTATAATTACTAATTACATTAAATGAGGTATAATTTACACACAGCATAATATACATTATGTGTACTGTTCAATGAATTTTTATATCTTTATTGGAGTATAATTGATTTACAATGTTGTGTTAGTTTCTGTACAACAAAGTGGGTGAGCTATGCGTATACATATATCCCCATATCCCCTCCTTCTTGTGTCTCCCTCCCACCCTCCCTGTCCCACCCCTCTAGGTGGTCACAGAGCATCGAGCTGATCTCCCTGCGCTATGCAGCAGCTTCCCACTAGCCATCCATTTTACTGTTCAATGAATTCGGACATATGTGTACATCCATGTTTCCCACTATCCCAATCAAGGTATAGAATATGTCCCTTACCCCAGAATGTTTCCCTGTGCCCCTTCATAGTCAGTCCTCCCATCTCCACCTCCAGCCCCAGGCAGCCACAGATTTGCTTTGTGTCACTATACAAATTATTTTAAGCTGCAGGCCTTCTCGGGACCTTTATGATACTTAGAGTATTGTGAATGCCCAAGGGGAGGTGCTATATAGCAGGTTGCATCTCCAGGTTCACTTGACCATGGGTCCTTTAATGCCAGAGCATCTCACAGTACGAGGGGCTCTCAGAACACACCTGAGTCATATACTTTCCTGCTCACCTGTCTCAGCTCAGGCATATCCCCCTCTTGGAGTGCCCATCTCTACCCTTGAAAAATGTGCTCACCCTTTAAGACCCAGCTCAAAAATGAGCTCCTCCATGAAGTAGTGCCTTCCCTCTGCTAAGTCTCTTATCCTTTGTTTTATATCTCTTGCAGCCCACAAATTGCGCAATGGTTAACATTATAGCAATACGATGCTCTATTTGCATTATAGATACATAGTCTTAATGTGTTTTCTGAGAACGATGAGTGACTATTTGCTTTGCTCTTACATGATTGCCAGGAAATGCTCAAGTGTTCCTCAGGGAGTTAAAGAAGATATACTTCAAAGTAACTTTTGAGCTGCCCTAGACTTGGGGACCTCTGTGCTAAAACATTTTATATCTCTACCATAGCAGTCCACAGCTGTGTGAGTTTACTAGGCTGATGGTGAATGAATCTCTCATCTTCCTACCTCGCATCCAGCCTGACACATCCCTTAGTCCTGTGACCCACCTTGCCCATCCGTAGTTTTCTTTCTATCCCCTCTGCCGATACCCTTGTTCAGGTTCTTATGACATCTCACCTGCATTATTACAACAGCCTCTTAAGTGGTCTCCCCCCTCTTCAGTCTTGTGCCTCTTCCGACCTGCTTCCCCTTTGAATGCCAAGATCCTGGTCCTGTTGTTCTTCTGCCTAAAAACCTGAACACCATTGCCCACTGCTCATAAGATCAAGTTGGAAGGGCTGGCGTGCCAAATGTGCCCTCCCCACAGGGGACCCTGAGTCTCTCAAGCTGCACCTCCTTTCTAGTTTTCTCTGCACCCCCTGTTCCAATCGCTGTGGTTCCCTGAAGTTTCATGGACACACCCCACCTTTCAAGGCACCATGTTGTTCCTTCACCCTGGGGCATCCTTCCCCTTCTCCATCTGGCAAACTCCTAAGTCATTGGAAGACCTTTTCAAATATCATCCCAGGAAACCTTCTCATCTTCCCAAGGCATGATAAAATCCTTCATTACGTTCCAGTAGTGTTTATATAAATTTCTTTGGAATAGCTCTTGTCTAATTGCATTACAATCATAATGTTTAATTGTTTTTTATCATTGTATCCCCAGCACTTAGCACAGCACCTGGCAAAACATATTTGTGATTAATAATGACTAACATTTATTGAACTCTTACTATGTGCCAGGCACTGAACTACATACCGCGTGGGTTAGCCCGATTATTTTATTATTCCTCGCACAGCCCTGTAAAAAATGTTTTGTTAATGTCTATGTTTGCAGGAAAGAACACCAAGCCTTGGCGAGGATAAGGGAATTTCTAAGGACATACCACTGGTAAGTGATGGAACTTGTATTTAAACCCGCGTTTATCCAATTTGTTCTCTTAATATTCATTATTAGTATTTCTTGAAAAAATGAATGAATACTTGAAGGAATGCATGAACACAGTCAGTTATTTGAATAGTTAAAGTGTGTATCTTCAAGCAGCAGACCATAGTCATCCCCTTGGCTTGGAAAAGGGAGAGGAGACTTCTAGGTAGATGTCATAGTATAAAAGATAAGCAGGGAAGCCTGAAGATAGCGGGGTGGAGACTCAGAGAAGTGAAAAGACTTGCCCCAGGGTGCAGGGTTGTAAGTGACAGAGTCACGATTTGAGCTCAGATAGGTTTCTACTGCGGGGGACCCTGAAGCTTGGTTCCTGCTTCCAGCAGCCTCCTTTTCCAGAGAAGTTCCAACACTCAGGTGTTTCTAGCTGCAGGTTTAAGAAGTCAAGAGGGTTGGGAATTCCCTGGTGGTCCAGTAGTTAGGACTCAGTTCTTTCACTGCCAGGGCCTGGGTTCAATCCCTGGGCAGGGTACTAAGATCTCACAAGCCACAGGGTACAGCCGAAAAGGTGGGGGTGGGGGGGAAGAGGGAGCTCCACGTTCTCTGGGGAAGGCCACCCTTCCCAGGCCTCCTACCCTACTGCCAGCAACCAAGAGGTGCCCAAGCTCTGGGTCCTTTCCTGGCCTCCATATGACCTGAGGAGGAAGTGAAGGGGATATTCCAGAATTCTTTGTGCTGCTGACAAGAGCCCTCTTTCTCCTTCAACACTCACACTTTCTCCCAGTTATTGCTCTGGGGCCAACAGGATCAATCTCGCTGTGTTATCACTGTTTACACCAGTTCCCACACACAGCCCAGGTTCCCAGGACACCCGTCATCCTCTGACCTTCATCCCCATAGAGCTCTGCACATCCCCTTCCACGAGCTTATCACATACTGCTCCCTGTCTCCTGAAACCCTTTTGTTATCACTCTGGGACCCGTGGTCTGCCACCAGCGGAATCTCCTGTATCCTCAACCATCTTCTTTGAATAGTCTTTTCACCTTCTCCCTCCTACAGACTGGATCTCACCTGAGGGCACGGTTTTCCCTGTAGCCCTTTCCCATGGTCCTCCGGGCACACTGGCCTAGATATGGGGTAGGTACCCTGTTTGCTCCCTTATGGCCCTTCTAGACAATTTTACTGTTTCCTCGTTAAAAAAGCAAAACAAAATTCCCCCTGTAACACTTGGGGGGACCCTACTCTCTCTAACACTTTGAAGATTTTAGCTCCTGGCTCATTGTCACTCTCTCCAAAACGACTCCTGTCCCAGTTCTTGGTGATTTCAGTGTCTGTGTAGATAGTTCAGGACCCTCCAGTAGTCTTGCACATCATCTTACCTTAGCCATGAACTCCCATGGTCACGCCCTAGAACAGTACTGCCCAATTGAATTGTCTGGGTTGATGGAAATACTCTTTATCTGTCCTGTCTGATAAGCCACTAGCCACATGTGGCCATTGGGTACTTGAAATGTAGCTAGTGCAATTAAAGAACTGGATTTTAAGCTTTAAATTTAATAATTAAAATTTAAATAGCCACCTGTAGTTAGTGGCTACCATATTGGGTAACACAACCTGGACCATGGAATCAGCACTAATTGTACCCTCTTCATAATCCCAGTTGCAAGAACCCCATTCTCTATTACCATCTAACTTACCAGTTTAATTCTTCTAGTTTCTGAACCTAATGCTTGCTTGACTTTACTGGGACCTGCAATCCAGTGATCCTATTACTTTTTCACAGCCCCTTATTTCTTTTGTGTGTCCTCATGTCCTTTTAATCGAGCTTAAATTCCATGATCCTTCATTATCGTCACTCTCTTGCATATGGCCTCAGCAAATTTGCCCCTTTCTCCTTCATTGTAGGTGCCTGGCTAAACCTCATCTCTTGTTAAATCCAACTCTCTGCTCTCTCCTTGAATCTGAACTTGACACTGAATGTGACTGGGGAAGAAGAAAAGGATGCTGATGTGTCACACAGGTGGATCAATGCTGCTTAACAAGCATCTCTTTTCTAGACAGCTATTTCAGATCTTATTCTCTCTCCTCATACCTCTAAGACTCTCCTTCCCCTCTCTTTCAATGGATAAACTTGATTCCTATTTCAAGGAGAAATCTTAAACAAAACAAGAGGAAACTTCCAAAACTCCCGCCACTTCTAGCAGTTTACTCACATCTGGGCACATATGATCCACCTTCCTTAATATTATTGGCTGAACTGTTCATGCTTCTCTTTTGGGCTGGCTTCTCTTGTGTGCTAGATTACATCTCCTTCCACTTATCAAGGACATCATCACAATTCTTTCCTCTCCCTCAAGCAACCATCAAGTCATTCTCATCAGTGTACACACGTGCTATAATTTCTCCTCCTCAGGGCTTAGCATCTGCTGTTCCCTTCATCTACCATGCTGTTCCAGCCAATATTCACAAAACTTGTCTCTTCATTTCCTTTGGGTCTTTGCACAAATACCACCTGCTGAGTATACTATTTAAAATTGCAAAAACTTTCCCTTCCGTATCTCATTTTAATTTTTCCTTACTGCCACCTGACATGCTATAGACTATTCACTTGATCCTCAAGAGCAGTGATTTTTCATTTCTTTTTTTTTTTTTCATTGTTGTATATCAGCACCTGGAATAGTGTCTGGCACATATGGGTCCTGATGAATGTTTGTAGAAAGAACTATACAGTGACTTGCCATTTCTGATATTCCTACTGGTTTGTAGAGATGGTGGGACATTTATTCAGAATGCTGTTACCACCCACTGCTCTCACTCAGAAGATTTTAGGGCCGAGCTTCTCAAACTTTAATGTGCATTTGAATTTCCTAGGGATCTTCTTAAAATATGGCTTCTGATTCAGCAGGTCTGGGGTGGGGCCTGAGATTCTGCGTTTCTGCCAAGTTCCCAGGTCATATAGATGTTGCAGATCCAGACCACAGTTTGGGTAGAAGCCTGCTTGAATCATCTTAAGCCTTGTTCTTCTTTCTTTTTTAATAATATAGAGTGAGCATAAATATTTACATGGCACATTTACATATTTACAGTATAAACATGACCCTGAGTTCAAGCAGTTCTGTGGTTAGCGCCTCTGTAGCTGCAGGTTACAACGTTTGGATGGAGAGCTTCGTGCATCACTATATATGCCAGGGGAGGAAATATTGGCTGGTTAAGCTGTTATATGATGACCGTCCATTGTTCTGGGAAGAATTTGTGTGTGTGTGTGTGTGTGTGTGTGTTAAGAATATTATTATTGATGCTAATAAGTTTCCTAGCAATTGTCTAATGCAATTTGCCATGTTTTTGGCGTGAAATCAATACAAAGACAAGTCCTGCCTTTCTGCTCAGGTTATCATTACATCACTCTTCTTCTGTCTAGAGAACAATGTGGAGTGTTTTCTACGATAATTGCCATCATGAGTTAGTTTTGAAATCATAGTCGGGGACTTCTGTATAGTTTGCACATGACACGAAGAGGCCCATCTTGGGGAGGGGGGCAAGAAGAGACTGGAAACTAGCTAGCACCTCTTTGCCAGGCTGGGTGCTCTGGCTGGGGTTGTGCTGCCGGGGGTGTGTGTAACCTTGGGGGAGGCTGTTTTGCAAATTGAATAAAGGTATCTGACATTTGATGGCTCCGGTCATAAAGCTAGGGAGAGCTGCAAAGGGAATTAGAGAGCACTGAGCACAGCACTTTGGTTTTAGGGCTGTAGAGATACTGAAGGTAGAGCTCCTGTCCTGGTTCCCATAAGCATCCTTCTCCTCATCTAACATTTACTGAGGACTTAAGATGCACAAGGCATTGGGCCGATTTCTTTACATATATCGTCTCATTTGTTCCCTACAAGAACAGCCCCCAAAAGTTAAGTATTATTTTCATCCTCATTGGTAGACATGTAAACTGAGACTTGGAGAGGTTGAGGAACTTGCTTGGGGTCACAGAGCTATGCTGAGTGTACTTTTCAAAACTGTAAATCATGACTCTCCGGCAAATATTAAATGATCCTATGTCAAAGATTTTATTTAACTCACTAATTAGTGAGGGAACAAGTAAGATGTTAAAACTTATTCAAAGAGCATTAGAGAATTTAGGTATATGCTTGTGATTTAACAAATAAATATAAGGAAAGTGTGGTAGGCTGAATAAGTCTCCCAGAGATATACATGTCTGGATCCCTGGAACTTGTGAATATGTGACCTTACATGTGAGTAAGACTTTGCAGGTGTGATGAAGAAATTTTAGAGGGAGAGATTATTCTGGGTTATCTGGGTAGGTCCCATGTAATCACAAGCATTTTTATGAGAGGGAGGCAGAAATGCTAGAGTGAGAATGATGCAGAGGGACACAGAAGTTGGAGTGATGTGCTCTGAATATGGAAGAAGGGGCCACAAGCTACAGAATGTAGGCGACTCTGGAAGCTGGAAAAATAAAGGAAACAGATTCTCTTCTAGAGCCTCCAGAAGGACCCAGACCTGCTGACACCCAAGTTTAGCCCAGTAAGACTGATTTTGGACTTCTGACTTCTAGAACTATAAGATAAACTTATGTTGTCTTAAGCCCTAATATGTGATCATTGTTACAGCAGCAGTAGGAAATTAATACAGAAAGTTACTGGATTAGATAGAAAGCTGGTTAATGTCCAACAGAGCCATAAACTATAACCCTTGGAACTAACTCTTCTACCAGAGTTAAATTATTTGCATCTTTACTGGATCAAAATTTACAAGTTAACCTCTGGCCCTACAGAGATAAAAATTGCCCAGTCAGTAGAAAGTCAAGTCCAGCACTGCACTGAAAGAATATCCAGTAATGTCTCCTGCATATTCTCAAGTTTAGGATACTCTTTTGGACAGCAAGGAAGTAGAGAAGCTGGGATTTAAACCAGGCTTTTCCAAGTGCAGAACTTCTCCTAACTCTTAAGGGACATACCTTCTCACTAGCATTAGTTGGTAAACTACCAAGGCAATCTGGGATAAAGAAGACAAAGTTCTCATAGGAACTGAGAACACAGCTCAAAAATTGCCAGGATGATCCCCTAGATAGGGGACTAAAGAAAAAGCCATGTCCCTTCTTAATGCCAACAGTGGAAATTCCTGCTCTAGCTCTTTGAAAAAGTGAGTCAAGTTTTTAATAGGTTGTTTAGATAGGTTCTTAGTTGGTGTAACTCGAGAGCTTGGATGGGAAGTTGAAACACCCTCTCTACTCCTCCCCTCCTTACTTAGGAGCAAAGGTCCCCGAAAGTCACTTCTTTAAAAATATAGTACTTGGTTTGGCATCATAATACCTTATCTAGTAAATGCTTGATAAAGTTTTGAATGGCATGTGGCTTGGTGGAAGGGAAGTTGAAGACTTTGGGGTTGGAAAATAGCCAGCAGGAGTAAATGGGTGGTGGCAAGAACTAGTATGGCATTCTTTTTTTTTCAACATCTATATTGGAGTATAATTGCTTTACAATGGTGTGTTACTTTCTGCTTTATAACAAAGTGAATCAGCTATACATATACATATGTCCCCATATCTCTTCCCTCTTGCGTCTCCCTCCCAACCTCCCCATCCCACCCCTCTAGGTGGTCACAAAGCACCGAGCTGATCTCCCTGTGCTATGCAGCTGCTTCCCACTAGCTATCTATTCTACATTTGGTAGTGTGTATATGTCCATGCCACTCTCTCACTTCGTCCCAGCTTACCCTTCCCACTCCCCGTGTCCTCAAGTCCATTCTCTACATCTGCGTCTTTATTCCTATCCTGTCCCTAGGTTCTTCAGAACCTGTTTTTTTTTGATTCCATATATATGTGTTAGCATATGGTATTTTTTTTCTCTTTCTGACTTACTTCACTCTGTATGACAGACTCTAGGTCCATCCACCTCACTACAAATAACTCAATTTCGTTTCCTTTTATGGCGGAGTAATATTCCATTGTATATATGTGCCACATCTTCTTTATCCATTCATCTGTTGATGGACACTTAGGTTGCTTCCATATCCTGGCTATTGTAAATAGAGCTGCAATGAACATTTTGGTACATGACTCTTTTTGAATTATGGTTTTCTTAGGGTATATGCCCAGTAGTGGGATTGCTGGGTCATATGGTGTTTCTATTTGTAGTTTTTTAAGGAACCTCCATACTGTTCTCCATAGTGGCTGTATCAATTTACATTCCCACCAACAGTGCAAGAGGGTTCCCTTTTCTCCACACCCTCTCCAGCATTTATTGTTTGTAGATTTTTTGATGATGGCCATTCTGACCGGTGTGAGGTGATACCTCATTGTAGTTTTGATTTGCATTTCTCTAATAATTATTGATGTGGAGCATCCTTTCATGTGTTTGTTGACAATCTGTATATCTTCTTTGGAGAAACCTCTATTTAGACCTTCTGCCCATTTTTGGATTAAGTTGTTTGTTTTCTTGACATTGAGCTGCATGAGCTGCTTGTAAATTTTGGAGATAAATCCTTCGTCAGTTGCTTCATTTGCAAATATTTTCTCCCATTCTGAGGGTTGTCTTTTCATCTTGTTTATGGTTTCCTTTGCTGTGCAAAAGCTTTTGTTTCATTAGGTCCCATTTTTTTATCTTTGTTTTTATTTCCATTTCTCTGGGAGGTGGGTCAAAAAGGATCTTGCTGTGTTTTATGTCAAAGAGTGTTCTGCCTATGTTTTCCTCTAAGAGTTTGATAGTGCCTGGCCTTACATTTAGGTCTTTAATCCATTGTGAGTTTATTTTTGTGTATGGTGTTAGGGAGTGTTCTAATTTCATTCTTTTTACAGTTTTCCCGGTTTTTTCCCAGTTTTCCCAGCACCACTTAATAAGAGGCTGTCTTTCTCCATTGTATATTCTTGCTTCCTTTATCAAAGGTAAGTTGACCATATGTGTGTGGGTTTGTCTCTGGGCTTTCTATCCTGTTCCATTGATCTATATTTCTGTTTTTGTGCCAGTACCATACTGTCTTGATTACTGTAGCTTTTTAGTATAGTCTGAATTCTGGGAGCCTGATTCCTCCAGCTCTGTTTTTCTTTCTCAAGATTGTTTTGGCTATTCGGGGTCTTTTGTGTTTCCATACAAATTGTGAAATTTTTTGTTCTAGTTCTGTGAAAAATGCCATTGGTAGTTTGATAGGGATTGCATGGAATCTGTAGATTGCTTTGGGTAGTAGAGTCATTTTCACAATGTTGATTCCTCCAATCCGAGAACATGGTATACCTGTCCATCTGTTTTTATCATCTTCAGTTTCTTTCATCAGTGTCTTACAGTTTTCTGCATACAGGTCTTTTGTCTCCTTAGGTAGGTTTTCGCATGGCATTCTTAAGAGATGGTGACATGATGCTCCTGACTCTAGCTGGGGACTTTTATAGGGAAGTGGGATCTGTGGTTGGACAGGCAGAGTGTGGCCAGAGTGTTGGATGAGAGCTGGGGAATGTTAGTTCACCTTACAGGGAAATCATTCTTGAAACTGATTGAGCATTAAAATAGCTGGCGAGAGTTAAGAACTACTAATGCACAGACTTTGTATTGGTTTGCTAGGGCGGCCATAACAAAGTACCACAGACTAGGTGACTTAAACAATAGAAACTTATTTCCCACAATTCCGAAGCCTAGAAGTTCAAGATCAAGTTGTCATCAGGGCTGATTCCTACTGTAGCCTTTCTCCTTGGTTTGTAGATGACCATCTTCTCTCTGTGCCTTCAAGCCGTCTTCCCTCTGTAACTATGTCCAAATTTCCTCTTCTTAAAAGATAACAGTCAAACTGGATTAAGGTCCATCCTAAACAACTTATTTTAATTTAATTACCTCTTTAAAGACCCTATTTCCAAATACAGTCACATTCTGAGGTACTGGGGGTTAGGACTTCAACATATGAACATTGCAGGGGGAACACAATTTAGCCCATAACAGAGCCCCTCCCCAGAGATTGATTCGAGTGGTCAGGAATGGGGCTGAGGCTTTGGTAAGGGAAGCTCTGTTTTAATGCATGCCCAGGAATGAGAATCATGGCTGTAGGGTCTACAGTGTAGGCAACTGGGGCAAAAGCTGGGGATGACGTGAGCAGAGTTGTCCACTGGTGACAGCCTCGCACTCCCCTACTCTCACCGGTGGATGTGTTACCAACCAGGGTTCTTGGCCTTCTCCAGTCAATAGAAATTGACAAGAGGCCAGACAAGAACTTCAGGCAATGCTTTACTGGGGCCACTGCTGCCACCGTGGGGAGCGAGAACAAACCACAGGTTCCCTCCCTTGCTTGTTTGCTCCCTGAGGGGGGGCAAGCTTGTTCCTTATATGGGGCGAGGGTACGGGTGTGTCCAGGGGTCAGGCCAGAGGGGTGGCTTAGGTCATTTGCCCTAAGCATGCAGGGGGCATGCTCAGTACCCTGCTTTGGCTCCCGACTCCCTGTTTTTGCTCTAGGCTCTTCAAAAGTGGCGGTTGGGTATTTTTGGTCTCTTTGAATCTTTTGGGTCTAGAATTTGCCCCAGCATGCACACAGTTATTTTTAGTCCCATATAGTTTCTTTGTATTTTGGTGCTCAAGGAGAGGTGTGTCCACGTGCAAGCACTGCAGCACTGCAGCAAAGGGTCCCAGGTCCCAGCAAAGGCTCCCAGGTCCCAGCCTATCTCAGATGGATTTGGGAAAATTACTCAGAGACGTTGAGCTTCAGTGGTTTCATCTGTGAATAAAGACAACACTCTGCCTGCCTTCAAGCTTGAGGCTTCTTCAAGTTCCAAGACTTCTTATTCTGGAAGCAGTTGTAAGGTCAGTTGATGGTGGTGATGATGGTTGGAGGAGATAGGAAAAGGGACAATTTTAATGCGCTATGACCACCACTGCAGTGACTCCAAACCCCTGCCACCATTATTACCACTAGCAACTTCACCAACATCCCTGGGCCACCTCCATTATCATAAGCATTGTCACCATCTCCACTGCTCTCTCTGTGCCTGCTCTCGTCATCCCTCCCCCACTGTCATCAGGAGGGGCAACTATAACAGCCGCCGCAGCAGCCATGGCTTCCATGTCAATAGAAACACAGGCAGTTACATTTTAGAACTGGATCATTTAGACCAAGTTATTACTTTCGAATTGGATGAAACTAAGGTCCAGAGAGGTTAATTGACTTATTCCAGGCCACAGAACTGTTAAACAGAAAAACTAAGTCCAGGATCCTACCTTTTGACCTCACATTAACAGTCCTTTCTATTGGCCCACAGGACCTCATCACAGCTCAACAGTGGGGAGGCGGGGCTCGTGGAGACCCCACTGTCAGAGATTCCTGTTCCTTCCAGTCAGGAGCACATCATCACGGAAAGCAGCCCCCTTAACTGCAGGTCCCCTGTGCCTGTGCTCCGTATTTCCCTTTCCAAGGGGCTGAAATGCTCTGATATAAGGGTGGGGCATGATCCTTTTTTAATTTTTTCGGTTAGGACTTGGTCAGTAAACAGTGGCATAAACCCAACCCAACAAGGACTAAGCAAAACAAAAACTTAATGCCTCATGTAACTAAGAAGCCCAAGGGCAGCTCTGGCTTCAGGCCAGGCTACATTCAGGGCTCGCAAGATGTAATCAGTGTCTCTCCTTCCGGTGCTGCTAGCGTCTTCCTGACTCAGTCTCAGGCTCTCCACGTGTCACGGTAAGTTGGCAGCTCCAGCCGTTGAATCCTCTAGGTTTCTGGTACAGGAGGAAAGACGTAGTCCGTTTCTCAATAGCTCCAACCAAAGCCATCGAATGAAATAATTCAAAACATGTTTATTGAGGGCTCACTATGCACCAGACGCTATTCTATATGCTGGGGGTACAGAGAGAAAGGGACGGAAGAGCTGCTGGTGTTCGGGGAGCTTTCACACCAGGGCCTTTGTGGGCTCTGATTGGACAGTCTTTGAACGTGTGCCCTCTTTGAACCAATAACTGTAGCCTGGAGATGGGATGTCCTGATTGGCTTGGGCTGGGTCATGTGCCCTGCTTAAAGAATGCAAGCTGTTTCCTTTTTTTTTTTTTGGCAGTATGCGGGCCTCTCACTGCAGTGGTCTCTCCTGTTGCCGAGCACAGGCTCCGGATGTGCAGGCTCAGCAGCCATGGCTCATGGGCCCAGCCGCCCAGCCGCCCCGCGGCATGTGGAATCTTCCCGGATCGGGGCACGAACCCACGTCCCCTGCATTGGCAGGCGGACTCTCAACCACTGTGCCATCAGGGAAGCCCCCAAGCTGTTTCTTTTTGATTGCAGGCACTGTCATAGTTAATGCTTGCGGTGTGTCCCCAGGACATAACCCTGGGACTTGCCCATAGTAAGCAAATGAGAAATGACCTCAAATGAGTGAGTGAACTCAATAAATAAGCAAAAGAGAGAAAGTGCTTGATAGGCAATTGTATAAAGACACATTCAAAGGGGACAAAACCAAACAAATCCAGCCATAAAATGATGCCAATCAGAAAAGGGATATAATAGTCACTGTAGATGGTTTGCTAAAAAAAATTTGCATGGTGTGTTTCTTAGCAGGACAAGAAAACTCCTGCTCATTATTCAGAGGAGCATTAGAAAGGAAACTGAAGTTGTAGTTACTTTCAGAGTTGTCCCTGGGGTCGACATACCCAGGAGTCACCCTGGGCCTCACGCTTTGAGGAGATTGTGAAAGAAGAAATGGAGACAGCCAACAGCGGCAGATAAAATATGTGGATGTCATTATGTAAGTGTCTGCCACCTTCACCTTTCCGCGTTCACTGTCTCAGCCTGCTATGGCAGCTGGGAAACATTTCTCCTCATTGTCTGATGTTCTTGGGCACAGCTTCTTAGTTCCTTTGATAGAGGCTGCCCTTGATGTTCATTTTATGCAGATTTCAACTGGTAAAAAAGTACAAGGCAAGAAAGAAGTCTAGAAGAAAAATGTACACCTCAAAAACTTGTTAGCAGATGAAAGAGCCTTTTATTGGTTCTAAATTCTAAAAGTTTGTTTCTGTCTATCTTGTACAGAACCTAGGTGGGTCAGCACTTGCAGGAATGTGTGTAATTTTTGTCATTCCACTACTCAAGAAACGACATGTAGAGAACACATCGGAAGAGGCAAACTAAATTATTAAGAGAGACCTACATTTGAGCAAAGAGCTCAGAGGAGATGAACTCCAGCTTTAAAGAAATGAGCAAATGCTATGAATTCATGCAGGGCGTAGAAAAAGATGCCTATACGTAAACTTGTTCATCAAATTCCAATAGTCCCAAATAAGAGGGGCGCCCATGAATTCTCAAAAGGCTAAAAGAGTTACAAATCTTAAGTGTGAGTGCTTTCACAAACAATGATGGCGAACACATGGAATCCATTACCTTTAGATGTAGGGATATATCATTGTTTTTAACGTGCATTTTCCTCATGGCTACTGATACTCAATAACTTTTCTTTTGCTTTTGCTTATTTGCCACTTGGGTGAAATATGTGTTCGTGTCTTTTGACCATTTTCTAACTGGATTGTTTGTTTGCTTTTTTCCTGTTGGGTTTTGAGAGGCCTTTATGTAGTTTTGATACAAGGCATTTGTCAGATATGTGACTTGCAAATATTTTCTCCTAGTCTGCAGCTTGTCTTTTCACTCTCTAAACAGGGTCTTTCACAGGACAAAACAAGTGGAGGGTTTAAATTCCCATTTAGAAAAGCTTGACTTCTACTTGAGAGTGCTGAACAGGGCCGCTCCATTGGTTATGGCTCGTGAGGGCAGATCACGGGTCTAATTCCTGTTTGGCTGTGCTCACTCAGCTTTACAATAGCTCACCCACCACGGGCTTAACTCCATTCAGTGGCCACAGGTCAGTGTTTTTCAGGACATCACAAAAGGATGCGCTGAGAAAGAGTGGTCCACTGCTGAGAGAACAACTTGAAGGCAAGTCCCCAATGATCCGAAAGTGATCTGTAGCATGTCCCCCTTCTTAGAAAACTGGAAAATGCACCATCGTCAGTAGAGAGTGAAAGCCAGCATTCAAAATGCCGGGAGACCTCTCGGGCCGTTTCATCACAACATAAGGCAACAGGCAGATGTGAATTCATTGGGTGAATTTAACCGATACAGAGAGCCAAAACACACATGGAATTCCAAACCAGAAATCATCTCAAGTTGGAGGCATCTAGTGCCCTTGTCTACAATGATTGCTTTCACCACATAAAAGTCAAATCCACTCCATGAGGCAAATCCTGCCTGGGCTCAGTTTGAGGGCTGCTGCCATGGAGACCACAAGAGGGGAGATTTTCTGACAGGCTGCCGGCATGAAAGGAATGGATTACAGCTCCATCTTATGTAAATTTCCACTGGGGAGAAAAAGATTAAAAGGAAAATAATCATGCTTTAGTCATTCTCATTTAGGGTAATAAGATCCTTTAATTCCTTCTTGGAAAAAGAGGCAACAGCTGTCCTGTCATAAACGCTAAGACACTTTGCTCGACATTTTTCAGGAACCCAATCTTTAGCTGAAACTTTGACCTAATGGTTGCACTGAGTTTATGTTTTTAAGAGGAAGATAGATTTTCTTTAAACATATGACATAAGCCCACTGGCCCCAGACATGAAGAATTTAGAACGAATTGTACCAACCTCAGTTTCTGAAGTGGACAGAGAAATTTTATCCTTCTTGCCTCACCATGTCCAGGCCAAGTGGGTCTGAAGGAGGGTGAACTGTTAGGTAAACACTATTTCACAGGGTCATCAAGTGAACGTTGTATGTTTTCTCCTACAGACTTTATTCTCTTTTCACTTTGGCTGCAACGCCCAACTTTCTTGTGGGATGCACCTGACCCCAGCTCTCAGCCCACATGGTCACTTTAAGTTACTTTAGTGAATGACCGTATCTCACGTACACAGCTTATTGTTGTGGCTGCTTTATTATTATCATTATTATTATGGAACTTCTTCTCAGGCAGGGTAACCTGCTCAAGGTATCAAAGCTGGTAAGTGGGAACCCTGGTGGTCTTATTCCAGAGTCCATATACTCAAGTGTTTCTGCTCTGTGCTTCTGCCATGTTGAATGTCCCTCTCTGGTCTCCATCTATTATTATCCCAGAATAATAGCTCCTCTTAATTGTTTTTTTCAAGGGCACAGAAGAAGTATGGAGTGTTTCTTAAATGAATCATCTAGAGAAGTTTATCTTATTTTGGGAATTCTACCGGCAGCTTAGGGTAGGGGAAATTTTGTTTTTCTCTGACCCCCTCTAGGGGGAAAAGGTGGTGAGGGGATGAGATAGAAATGATTGTATTCTCTCTTTGCTCAGGTAATGGGGAAGCAGCTTACAAGCTGTGAAGTTTAGAGTAATTCAGGAAACCGAACTTGCAGCTGTCAGAGATGGTGCCCAGTGTCTAGGTACAGCAGCCTGTGGGCCCAGAAAGAGCTGGAAGTCGAATGCGTAGCTCAGATTCCCCAGGAAGATGGTAGAGCCAGGACTCACGTATCAGAGGCATTTAATACCCACGAGAGCAGGGGTTGTGTCAGTTTTGTTCACTGGCTGGATCAGCTGGATTGGTTCCTGGCCAACATCCGTAAACACCTGTTGAATGAAAAAATGAATGAATGAATGAATGCCAGCAGATGCTGGCAGGATGTCTATTTCTTCAGTCATCACGAAGGTGAAGAATATCAAAAATAGGAGGATTTAGACAATCCTCAGGAGTTTTCAGCTGCCATATATCCTGACTTCATATTCCTAATAATTATGTTATTTAATTCAATCTTTCTTTTTAAAAAATAACTCCCTTTTCTTTCTTTACCTTCAGATTTCCATCCCACCTGCTAGCTCAAGTCCTTTATGGCCTAAAATATCTTCCCTTGATCCTGTGTCTTTGTCTATAACCTCTCTATTTCTACTTCTCCTTTTAGCCAAATTCCTTCGGTCATTTATATTTTGTTTCCTCCTCTTTTTCTATGCACTTCCTCAAA
Organism: Lagenorhynchus albirostris; assembly: GCF_949774975.1. Lineage (NCBI taxonomy): Eukaryota > Metazoa > Chordata > Mammalia > Artiodactyla > Delphinidae > Lagenorhynchus > Lagenorhynchus albirostris. The sequence continues at coordinate 65,883,889 of NC_083111.1, read as the reverse complement.
CCTGTTGCTGACCACTCCCATCCCTCCGCCCCCAGTCCCCACAACCCCACCAAAGTATTATCATCAATGTCCAACATTTTACCAACCTAGTGAAGACATTGCAGTTCTTTATATTAATGAAATACATAATACTTTAGTTGCATTTGAAAGAGCTGCCCATTCAGGGTGAAAATGATAGTTGTGACATCATTTGATCCTGATTCCACTCCTAATTCTCAGACTACTCTTTGTTTGCAAGGTTTCTCTTCCTTTGTTTACGTGGTAGGTGGGGTCCTATGCAGCTCTGTCTTCTGGCCACTGTTTGTCTTGCTTGCTTCCTTACCTAGGCCCTGTGTTTTAGCTCACAAATGGTCACATGATCCAGCCAGGCCAATCAAAGTCTTCCCTGGGAATTTTGTTAGAATTATCAGGAAGCCAAATTCTCCTTTCTTGGAGACAATTGGCTTTAAAAATCACATCAGTCTGGAGCTACCAATGACTATTTTCTCTAGGAGCAGAGAGCTAGCCTGAGAATAAAGTCAAAACGTGGGAAAGCAGCACGGAGAAACATGTTGTCATCATGTTGCTCCTGGATCTAGCCATATCTGAAGCTTAAATTAATCCTGGATTCTAAAGTTATATGAATGAATATATCTGTTTTTAAAAGCAGGTTTGAGTTGTGTTTCTGACACTTGCAACCAAGAGTTTTGAAAAATATACCTTCCACCATCTTCCTATTTCCAGTGTGGTCCTCACATCTACAACTTCTCCACCCTGCTGCCAGAGGGATTAATATAAGATGTACAACTGGCAGTGCTATTCCCCTGTTTAATATCTTTTAATGGCTCCCCAGAGCCTTCTCAGGGGAGGCAAACTCAAAAGTCTTGAGGGAACAGGCAGATGATGTAAATAAGGGAAGCAGGCCAGGTGGAATACAGTAGAAAGAGGTTCATCTGGAGATAAGTGCCCTGCCTCCAGCCAGGACATTTATCAGTGTATTCAGAATGCAAACACTGTGTGCCTGTCAAACACGACACATCTGAAGGTTGGGTTTGGCCTCTGGGCTCTAAGTTTGCAAAGTCTGGCCTAGGTTGCAAGTTCAAGCTCCTGCACACAGTCCGGGAGGCGTTTGCAGTCAAGCCGCTGACAGTTCCCAAGACACATTTCCCGCCATTAGATGCTCTGGTAATACTAAACTGGTGCTAACATTCTTTTCACTGACCCATGCTTTTGCTTGTGCTGTTCCTTTACCTGGATCCTCATTCCACCCCCTCCTTCTATCATCATCTTCATCTTGCTAAATCCAACTTGTTCTTCATCTCATGTGTTATCAGCTCCAGGGATCCTCCTCTTGACAAGACGTTTGTCCTTCCTCCATGCTTTTACAGCTGGCCATATTCTTCTCTGTCACTGCATCTGATATGTATGCCAGACCTTGTTGATTGCTTACTCACAACCATTGCTTCTGCCGTTTACTTGCTGGCAGAATTTGCCTCTCTCAGCAAAGGCTGAAAAAACCTGATACTCTTTCCCAGCCTGCCTTGCAGCTAAGGTCTGGGATGTGATCCAATCCTGCTCAGAGGGGTTGGATGGGAAATCAACGAATGGACTCTTGGGAAAAATTTACCTCCATGGCAACAAAGAAGTGATGCAGAGAATGCCCTTCCTTTTCATTTCTTCCATTTAATATAGTTCAATGAGGAGTGGTGTTTGGAGCTGCAGCAGCCATCTTGTGACTATGAGGATAAAGCCAAGAGAGTCACACAGAAGGTGAAGCAGATCCCTGCAATCCCTGAGCCGCTGAACCAACTTGGGAACTTATCTTTCAGACTTTTGGGTATGTGAGATATAGTAATAACAACCTGTTGCCTAAGTCACATTTTAGGGGCTATTCTTGTCACTTGTAGGTGAAAACATTCTAAATGAGTCAACATATTATGTTCACATTGCCTTTGTGCTTTTCTTTTCTATTATTCTGTAAGTTATTTGTGGAGAAGGATGATTTCACACTCATATTTTTATCACTGATGTCTAACACAGAGTAGGAACTCAGTAAATTAAAAAAAATTTTTAATCGAAGTATAGTTGATTTACAATGTTGGGTGACTCAGTTATACATATATATATTCTTTTTCATATTCTTTTCCATTATGATTTATCACAGGATATTGAATATAGTTCCCTGTGCTATACTGTAGGACCTTGTTGTTTATATATCCTATGTATAATAGTTTGCATCTGCTAATCCCAAACTCCCAATCCTTCCCTCCCCCAGTATCCCCCCCCCCCGCACCGACCTTGGCAACTACAAGTCTGTTCTCTGTGTCTGTGAGTCTGTTACTGTTTTGTAGATATGTTCATTTGTATCATATGTTAGATTCCAAATATAGGTGATATTATACAGTATTTGTCTTTCTCTTTCTGACTTACTTCGCTTAGTGTGATAATCTCTAGGTCCATCGATGTGTGATGTTCATCAAAGTATTTATTTTTCCATAATTTTCCCACTAGGAACTGCAGTAAACAATGTGTGCCAGACAGTGTCTGTCCCATTTAGGAGACAGCCCCTGAGTGTTGGGGAGTGGGAATGTCAGTGAATCATATATGGGTAATCCCCTGGGGATTTAAGGGAATGAAGGATCTGGTACAAGTATAAGGTCATCTCAGTGGAATTGACTAGTACTATTCAAATTGTTTATTCAGACCTTATGAAGGCTTACTGCAAAGCCTAACACGTATATCAGATGAAAATTGCATTGGTTGGAGAAGGGAAGAGGTGCTGGGTGCTTACATCCCCCTCCTCCATGCTGGGCCTCTCTCATGTCCTGCTGCTGTCCCTAAGGCCCCTTTTCTGACCCTGTCCCCAGGGCTCAGTGAGACAGAAGTGAAAGCTGCCTTCATAATCAAATCCATCAAACACCTTGGACTTCTCTTGATCCTTAGCTACTGCCTAAACTCTGTCACTAAAAGTTGGAGGTTGCCCTTAGCTATTTGGAGGCTTGTGAGATTCCATTTTTATTAAAATATTTAGAGAATTACACTAGCTTTGGCTAAAAATGGCGCTGCAAATCAAAAAGGCACAGTTACTTTGGAGAATCCATTTGGCAGCCCCAGTTCTCTAAGTACATACATTTAATTTTATGGTTTGTTATACAAATCATTTGAACTCATCGTATCAGAGGGAGCCCATGTATTTTGGAAACTCCTGTAAACTAAGAGCAGACATTCTTTGGGCTGTTTTGTTCTTACTTGTAAGGGAGAAATGTCACTTTAGATTTCAACGTTGACTCACAGAGAAGCCATTTCCCTTTTCTCATTTCCACATCCATGCTAACTTAAGTCCTAATTGCTTCATATCTTCTTGGCTCTGAATTTTAGATAGTGGAGTCAGATCTTCATGTAATCCAGAGTCTCAGAGTCTGCAACTTCTGCAGCCAGGAAAGTGCCTTATATAACAGTGTTGTTAAGGTGGAGAGTTTGAGTGGGGGTGAGCGTGGAGGCTGCTATGGTGATGACATTATTCCTAGATCATTAATGACCCCGACACACGAGAAGCCGTGTCTGAGTATGTGTGGGTGTGTGTATTTTCTAAGGAGAGGAGGTTAGATTATATTTCCATTTTTTTTCATGGTCACCAGTTTTTTTACCATTTGGTTTCAGAAAATTTAAATCTTCAGCTTTGATGAATTACAACCCGTGGCCAACAAACTCCCCTATATCCTCAAACTCTTGGCAGAGTTCCCCTCACTTTTCCCTGAATCGTGTCTCTTCTCCAAGGAAACAATATTCTTGAAGCCCCCTCGATTTCAGTCTGTTTTTTCTCCCATACCCCATGTAACTCAGGGTGGAAAGATACTTTTTTTTCCTCTTTCATTAACAACAGGACTTTGAGATCTTTATACTATTCCCTTCGTGTTATAGCTCCTTTGCAGCCCATGTCATCTGTCCATCCAACCATCTATTGACCCACCCACACATCCATCCATTCAACACATATTTGTTGAGCACTTTCTACCAGGAATTTTTCTAGGAGCTGAGGATACAGTAGTGAACAAGCTGAGCATGTCCCTGGTGTCACAGAGATTACAACAACAGCCAAATAAACATTAAATACAGTGTCAGAAAGTGAAAGTGCTATGAAGAAAAATTGCAGTGGCCATGAGACTGGGCCTCTCAGATCTCCTTCTGCAGGATGTGTGAGTGACTGAGAGCTCCAGCAGTCACGGTCTCAAATCCATTGCTGTGCTGCCTGGGACTCTGCTTCACAGGGTCTGCTCTCTGCCAGTAACTGAGCATGGCAGGGACGTTAAGATGGATGCAGGGAGCTTTAGCTGGAGTACTCTCTGAAGGTCTTGTGGAAATTTTCTTAGAAGTGTATTGTAGTCTAAGACCCTCCCTCCCTCCCTCGCTCCCTCCCTCCCTCCCTTCCTTCCTTCCTTCCTTCCTTCCTCCCTTCCTTCCCTCTCTCCTTCACTCAGGAGCAGACCTTCATTGCAGCTCTTCCAGCCCATTCCAGTTACAGTAAGTCCCCTACATATGAGCCTTCAAGCTGTGAACTTTCAAAGATGCGATCATGTGTTCCATCAATGTCAGGCGTGAGTGACGTTGCAGCTTGCCCTCCGTCTACTACTGCTGAGGATCCTTCAGCTCTACCATCTCCCACCTCCTCTCCCTCCTCCAGTCAGTAACTCTTCTTGCCTGTTCACTTGATGCCAGCCCCTATACGCCAGCGGTTGTACTGTACTACTGTACTTTTCAAGGTACTGTAAGATTAAAAATGTTTTCTTTATTTTTTGTGTGTTTGTTTTTTATGTATTATTTGTGTGAAAAGTATTATAAACCTATTACAGTACAGTAACATATAGCCGATTGTGTTAGTTGGGTACCTAGGCTAACTTTGTTGGACTTACGAACAAATTGGACTTACGAACGCGCTCTCGGAATGAAACTCTTTCGTGTATAGGGGACTTACTGTGCCTCCTTTTACTTTCTCATGTTTTCCCTGATAAAATTGTGCATTTCTTATCCCATCTTGGCATCTTTTTCCTAGAGGACCTGGACTAACACAAGACTAAGGCAGCCTGAAAAAAGCCTTGGAGGGGGTACTTTAGATAAGTGACCAGTAAAGGCCCCTCACGACAAGTGGCATTTGTTTAGGAACTTGATTGCAGTGAGGGGATGATCCATGCAAACACCTGGGGGAGGTAGCCTTCTGGCAGAAGGAAGAAGGAAGGGCACATGTGGAGACTTTGTGCCTTGGTTTTCTGAGGGGTCCTTTAAAACTGCTGAGGCGTGGGGAGCAAGATTAGGCAGATCTCTGGGTTCCCTCCAAACTCACTCCCATTTCGAGTGGCTCTACCTTTATCTGCTTTGCATATTTGGCTTCCCCGAAAGTTTTAGATGAACAAAAAGTTCAGGTTTAAAAAAAGATACTCTGAAAACCAGTGTTCTGGATGAACTCTGTGATCGCTGCCCTATTTTATGACTCTATCAGTCCATTGGCTGTGGGAAGAATGGGCAGTGGAAGAAATTGCCTCTATTTGGAAGCCTAATTGTTCCACAGAGATACTGGATTAGTGTGGGGCAGGTGTAGATAAGGGGAATTAGAGTAAGTGATTAAAGGACTTGATGCACGGAGTCTGGTGGAGGGAGTGGGGCTTGATAACGTGGGGGAATTTCATGTTAAGCTCTGAAGCCCTACGGTTGGATGGCCGCCAGAGGAGACTGGTATATATCAAGTAGGCAGAAGTGGACAAAGGATGGCCGGGAGGGGGTGAGGGTTAAAGGGTTGTCCTCCATGTGCACTGGAGAGGTGTTTAGAGAAACAGTGGAGTATGACAGCTGTGCTCAAGGACTTTGGTTTCAACATGTAAAATATTAAAATTGCCCAGAAGAAAGTTGACAGAATTTACCTCTTTCCAGGGGGAGTTGATACCTGAACTTATAAAAATTTCCTGGCACTTTTTTAGTGTTAAAACTATATTTTTTTCCCCTGAGTTTTCAGTAGAAAGAGAGGTTGGCAGTAGTAATGCAAAGACTGAGCTGGCTGTGAGAGGCTTTTTTTCCCCTCCAGCCCTGTTTTTTTTTGTTGTTTTTTAGTTGAAGTATAGTTAATTTACAATGTTGTGTTAGTTTCGAGTGTATGGCAGAGTGATTCATATATATATATATACACACACACATATATATTTTTTTCAGATTCTTTTCCTTTATAGGTTATTACAAGATATTGAGTATAGTTTCGTGTACTATGCAGAAGGTCCTTGTTTACCTATTTACTATATAGTAGAGTGTATATATTAATCCCAAACTTCTAATTTATCACCCTTCCCCCCCACCCTCTGCTATCCCCCTTGGTAGCCATAAGTTTGTTTCCTATGTCTTTGAGTCTATTTCTGTTTTGTAAATAAGTTCATTTATATCATTTTTTTAAGATTCCACCTATAAGTGATAGCATATGATATTTGTCTTTCTCTGTCTGACTTACTTCACTTAATATGATAATCTCTAGGTCCACCCACGTCGCTGCAAATGGCATTATTTCATTCTTTATTATGGCTGAGTAATATTTCATTGTATATATACTACATCTTCTTTATCCATTCTCCTGTTGATGGACATTCAGTTTACTTCCATGTCTTGGCTATTATGAGTAGTGCTGCAGTGAACATTGGGGTGCATGTATCTTTTTGAATTAGAATTTTCTCCAGGTATTTGCCCAGGAGTGAGATGGCAGGATCATATGGTAACTCTATTTTTTTGTTTTTTAAGGAACCTCCATACTGTTCTCCATAGTGGCTGCACCAATTTATATTCCCACCAACAGTGTAGGAGGGTTCCTTATTCTCCACACCCTCTCCAGCATTTATTATTTGTAGACTTATTAACGATGGCCATTCTGACTGGTGTGAGGTAATACCTCATCATAGTTTTTGTTTGTATTTCTCTAATAATTAGCGATATTGAGCATTTTTTTCATGTGCCTATTGGCCATCTGTATGTCTTCTTTGGGGAAATATCTATTTAGGTCTTCTACCCATTTTTTGATTGGGTTGTTTGGTTTTTGATATTAATCTGTATGAGCTGTTTGTATATCTTGGAAATTAATCCCTTGTTGGTAGCATTGCTTGCAAGTATTTTCTCCCAGTCCATAGGTTGTCTTTTCGTCTTGTTTATCGTTTCCTTTGCTGTGCAAAACGTTTTAAGTTTAATTGGGTCCATTTGCTTATTTTTGTTTTTATTTCCTTTACCTTAGGAAATGGATCAAAAAATATGGCTGTGATTTATATCAGAGTGTTCTGCCTATATTTTCCTCAAGGAGTTTTATAGAATCTGGTCTTACATTTAGGTCTTGAATCCATTTTGAGTTTATTTTTGTATATGGTGTTAGAGAATGTTCTAATTTCATTCTTTTACATGTAGCTGTCCAGTTTTCCCAGCACCACTTATTGGGGAGACTGTCTTTTCTCCATTGTATATTCTTGCCTCCTTTGGCATAGATTAATTGACCCTAATTGTATGGGTTTAGTTTTGTGCTTTCATTTTTTAATTTATTTTTTAAACATCTTTATTGGGTATAATTGTTTTGCAGTGGTGTGTTAGTTTCTGCTATATAACAAAATGAATCAGCTATACGTATACATATATACCCATATCTCCTCCCTCTTACGTCTTCCACCCACCCTGCCTATCCCACCCCTCTAGCTGGACACAAAGCACTGAGCTAATCTCCCTGTGTTATGTGGCTGCTTCCCACTAGCTATCTATTTTACATTTGGTAGTGTAAGTGTCACTCTCTCACTTCGTCCTAGCTTACCCTTCCCCCTCCCTGTGTCCTCAAGTCCATTCTCTACATCTGCATCTTTATTCCTGTCCTGCCCCTAGGGTCTTCAGAACCATTTATTTTTCTTAGATTCCATATATATGTGTTAGCATACCATATTTGTTTTTCTCTTTCTGACTTACTTCACTCTGTGTGACAGACTCTAGGTCCATCTACCTCACTACAAATAACTCAATTTCATTTCTTTTTATGGCTGAGTAATATTCCATTATATATATGTGCCACATCTTCTTTATTCATTCATCTGTCAGTGGACACTTAGGTTGCTTCCATGTCCTGGCTATTGTAAATAGAGCTGCAATGATCACTGTGGTATGTGACTCTTTTTGAATTATGGTTTTCTCAGGGTATATGCCCAGTAGTGGGATTGCTGGGTCGTATGGTAGTTCTAGTTTTACTTTTTTAAGGAACTTCCATACTATTCTCCATAGCGGTTGTATCAATTTACATTCCCACCAACAGTGCAAGAGGGTTCCCTTTTCTCCACACCCTCTCCAGCATTTATTGTTTGTAGATTGTTTGATGATGGCCATTCTGACCGGTGTGAGGTGATACCTCATTGTAGTTTTGATTTGCATTTCTCTAGTGATTAGTGATGTTGAGCATCCTTTCATGTGTTTGTTGGCAATCTGTATATCTTCTTTGGAGAAATGTCTGTTTAGGTCTTCTGCCCATTTTTGGATTGGGTTGATTTTTTTTTTTTTGGATATTGAGCTGCATGAGCTGCTTGTAAATTTTGGAGATTAATCCTATGTCAGTTGCTTCATTTGCAAATATTTTCTCCCATTCTGAGGGTTGTCTTTTTGTTCTGCTTATGGTTTCCTTTGGTGTGCAAAAGCTTTTAAATTTCATTAGGTCCATTTGTTTATTTTTGTTTTTATTTCCATTTCTCTGGGAGGTGGGTCAAAAAGCATCTTGCTGTGATTTATGTCATAGAGTGTTCTTCCTATGTTTTCCTCTAAGAGTTTTATAGTGTCTGGCCTTACATTTAGGTCTTTAACCCATTTTGAGTTTATTTTTGTGTATGGTGTTAGGGAGTGTTCTAATTTCATTCTTTTTACATGTAGCTGTCCAGTTTTCCCAGCCCACTTATTGAAGAGGCTATCTTCTCTCCACTGTATATTCTTACCTCCATTATCAAAGATAAGGTGACCATATGTGTGTGGGTTTATCTGTGGGCTTTCTATCGTGTGCCATTGATCTATATTTCTGTTTTTGTGCCAGTACCATACTGTCTTGATTCCTGTAGCTTTGTAGTGTAGTCTGAGTCTGGGAGCCTGATTCTTCCAGCTCTGTTTTTCTTTCTCAAGATTGCTTTGGTTATTCGGGGCCTTTTGTGTTTCCATACAAATTGTGAAATTTTTTGTTCTAGTTCTGTGATAAATGCCATTGGTAGTTTGATTGGGATTGCCTTGAATCTGTAGATTGCTTTGGGTAGTAGAGTCATTTTCACAATGTTGATTCTTCCAATCCAAGAACATGGTATATCTCTCCATCTGTTTGTATCATCTTTAATTTCTTTCACCAGTGTCTTACAGTTTTCTGCATACAGGTCTTTTGTCTCCTTAGGTAGGTTTATTCCTAGGTATTTTATTCTTTTTGTTGCAATGGTAAATGGGAATGTTTCCTTAATTTCTCTTTCTGATCTTTCTTTGCTAGTGTATAGGAATGCAAGATATTTCTGCGCAATAATTTTGTATCCTGGTACTTTACCAAATTCATTGATTAACTCTAGTAGTTTTCTGGTAACATCTTTAGGATTCTCTATGTATAGTATCATGTCATCTGCAAACAGTGATGGTTTTACTTCTTTTCTGATTTGGATTCCTTTTATTTCTTTTTCTTCTCTGATTGCTGTGGCTAAAACTTCCAATACTATGTTGAATAATAGTGGTGAGAGTGGGCAACCTTGTCTTTTTCCTGATCTCCGTGGAAATGGTTTCAGTTTTTCACCATTGAGAATGATGTTGGCTCTGGTTTTGTTATATATGGCCTTTATTATGTTTTTATTTTTATTTTATTTTTTGAAGACACAAAACTTAATTTAATAGACATTTCGTTTGTCGTTCTTACATTCTCAGTATGAGCCAAGCTAGAACCTGCTGCGCCACTCGGAAGTGGCCCAGTCTTGGGGGCAGGGGAGAAAGGAGAGAGGGAGGTCAGAGCTCAGGCCTTAGGAGCCCCATTCTTTCTCAGTGCTGGGGAGCTGGTGATGTCACCCTCTTCTCCTACCCCACTGTGGGATCCAGGAAGGAGAGCAGATGGAACCTTGGGCCTGGGGCATCTCCTCCACACCACACCCCACCCCGAGTCCCCAAGTTGGAGGGGAACTAAGGGATCTGGGGAGATAAGGGGACAACAGAAAGCAAAGATGTCAAATCAAGGACGATGAAGGCCAGGGTTGAGGGCTGAAGGAGATTCAGAGACAAAACATCAGTTAAAACAAACAAACAAACAAACAAAAGGGAGGGTGGGAAACAAAACAAAATCCACCCCAAATTGGAACCTGCCTGAAAAAAAAGGAAAGTTCTCCAGGCTCATAGAGACATTATTTTGCACGGTGCATGGCCGGCTCTGTGGCTGGAGCACTCAGGCCTCAGTCCAGCCCTGGAGGCAGCAGTGTGGCCCCTGCAGCTCACCCTTGGCCTGGCCAGCGACAGCGTCTTCCTTCTCGTCCTCCACTTTCTCATCCTCATCCTCCCTCCTCCTCCTTTAGCCTCTGCTCTTCGTCTTGCTTGTCCTTCATTTGTTTTTCTGCTACCTTCATGACACCCCATGTCTCATTGCCAAACTCCTCAGCATATGCCTCATTGTTGGTGATGAGATAGTTGTCAAAGATGGTGCCAGACTTGACCTGCCTGGAGATCAGAGATCCAAGCCCAGTACGGCAAAGTTTTCATAGGCGTAGATGTTGCTATCAGGGGACTACTCAGGGTTGTCGATCTCTGGGTGGATCCAAATGCCCTTGTAATCTGGGTTGTCAATCTGCCAGGGCTTCCACTCCCCCTTGGACTCTGGGTTCTGAATCACTGTTGGTTCCCATTCTCCACCCATCTCTCCATCCCAGTCCTCAGGCTTCTTAGCATCAGGGTCAGGAATGTGCTCAGGCTTGTCCCAGTCCTCAGGCTTGGAGTCTGTAGGGTCATCAATCTTGGCTCACTCGTCCCAGTCTTCAGGCTTTGCAGCATCAGGATCCTTTATCTTCTTGGGGGGCAAGAAATCCCAATCATCCTCCGAGGAGCCTGACTCCACCTGGCTGTTGTCAATCTTTAGCTCACAGGTATTATCAGGCCACACAATCAGCATGTAAAGGTGTGTGAATTCATCGTCTTTGCAACGGATATCCTTGTTGATCAGCACATTCTTGCCCTTGTAGTTGAAGATGACATGAACCTTCTTGGTGCCAGGGCCACAGATGTCCGGGCCAAACATGATGTTGTATTCGGAGTCCCCACGCATGTCTCTCTGGTCCAGACCATCTGGAAATAGCTTCAAGTAGCCACCCCCACAGTCGATGTTCCGTTCGCGTTTCACAGTGAACTGCACCACCAGTGTATGACCCTTATTGCTGAAGGGCTCGAATCTGGCCAACACAGTGTAAGACCGGGCACCCTGGCTTGTCTGCAGCCCTTTATCTTTCTCCTGGTCACCATAGAACTTGCCGGAACTGAGAACGAATTTGCCAAAATCCGATTGTGTTTGGATTCGATCCAGCACTCAGTCCACCCGTTTCCATCCAGAAACTGCTCCTTGAAGTAAATGGCGGGTTCAGTGGTGGCCAGGCCAAGAAGGCGGAGCAAAAGCAGCATGGGCAGCAGCATGGCGGGCCGAGGGGGTTGTGGTGCACGGGCCCTTTAAGTCGCTTTTCGAGCAGTAGCTCTGCAGTAGGGACTGGCCTTTATTATGTTGAGGTAAGTTCCCTCTATGCCTACTGTCCGGAGGGTTTTTATCATAAATGGTTGTTGAATTTTGTTGAAAGCTTTTTCTGCATCTATTGAGATGATCATATGGTTTCTGTACTTCAATTTCTTAGTATGGTTTATCACATTGATTGATTTTCATATATTAAAGAATCCTTGCATTCCTGGGATAAATCCCACTTGATCATGGTGTATGATCCTTTTAATGTGCTGTTGGATTCTGTTTGCTCGTATTTGGTTGAGGGTATTTCCATCTATGTTCATCAGTGATATTGGCCTGTAGTTTTCTTTGTAACATCTTTGTCTGGTTTTGGTATCAGGGTGATGGTGGCCTCGTAGAATGAGTTTGGGAGTGTTCCTCCCTCTGCTATATTTTGGAAGAGTTTGAGAAGGATAGGTGATAGCTCTTCTCTAAGTGTTTGATAGAATTTGCCTGTGAAGCCATCTGGTCCTGGGCTTTTGTTTGCTGGAAGGTTTTTAATCACAGTTTCAATTTCAGTGCTTGTGATTGGTCTGTTTATATTCTCTATTTCTTCCTGGTTCAGTCTCGGGAGGTTGTGCATTTCTAAGAATTTGTCCATTTCTTACAGGTTTTCCATTTTATCGGCATATAGTTGCTTGTAGTAATCTCTCATGATCCTTTGTATTTCTGCAGTGTCAGTTATTACTTCTCCTTTTTCATTTCTAATTCTATTGATCTGAGTCTTCTTCCTTTTTTTCTTGATGAGTCTGGCTAATGGTTTATCAATTTTGTTTATCTTCTCAAAGAACAAGCTTTTAGTTTTATTGATCTTTGTTATCATTTCCTTCATTTCTTTTTCATTTTTTCTGATCTGATCTTTATGATTTCTTTCCGTCTGCTAACTTTGGGGTTTTTCTGTTCTTCTTTCTCTAATTGCTTTAGGTGTAAGGTTAGGTTGTTTATTTGAGGTGTTTCTTGTTTCTTGAGGTAGGATTGTATCACTATAAACTTCCCTCTTAGAACTGCTTTTGCTGCATCCCATAAGTTTTGGGTCATTGTGTTTTCATTATCATTTGTTTCTAGGTATTTTTTGATTTCCTCCTTGATTTCTTCAGTGATCTCTTGGTTATTTAGTAGTGTTTTGTTTAGCCTCCATGCATTTGTATTTTTTACAGAATTTTTTCCTGTAATTGATATCTAGTCTCATAGCATTGTGGTCGGAAAAGATGCTTGATATGATTTCAATTTTCTTAAATTTATCAAGGCTTGATTTGTGACCCAGGATATGATCTATCCTGGAGAATGTTCCATGATCACGTAAGAAGAAAGTGTATTCTGTTGTTTTGGATGGAATGTCCTATAAATATAAATTAAGTCCATCTTGTTTAATGTATCATTTAAAGCTTGCGTTTCCTTATTTATTTTCATTTTGGATGATCTGTCCATTGGTGAAAATGGGGTGTTAAAGTCCACTACTATGATTGTGTTACTGTTGATTTCCCTTTTTATGGCTGTTAACATTTGCCTTATGTATTGAGGTACTCCTATGTTGGGTGCATAAATATTTACAATTGTTATATCTTCTTCTTGGATTGATCCCTTGATCATTATGTAGTGTCCTTCTTTGTCTCTTGTAATAGTCTTTATTTTAAAGCCTATTTTGTCTGATACAAGAATTGCTACTCCAGCTTTCTTATGATTTCCATTTGCATGGAATATCTTTTGCCATCCCCTCACTTTCAATCTGTATGTGTCCCTAGGTCTGAAGTGGGTCTCTTGCAGACAGCATATACATGGGTCTTGTTTCTGTATCTATTCAGTCAGTCTATGTCTTTTGGTTGGAGCATTTAATCCATTTACATTCAAGGTAATTATCGATATGTATGTTCCTATTACCATTTTCTTAATTGTTTTGGGTTTGTTATTGTAGGTCTTTTCCTTCTCTTGTGTTTCCTGTCTAGAGAAGTTTCTTAGCATTTGTTTTAAAGCTGGTTTGGTGGTGCTGAATTCTCTTAGCGTTTGCTTCTCTGTAAAGGTTTTAATTTCTCTGTAGAATCTGAATGGGATCCTTGCTGGGTAGAGTAATCTTGGTTGTAAGTTTTTCCCTTTCATCACTTTAAATATGTCCTGCCACACCCTTCTGGCTTGTAGAGTTTCTGCTGAGAAATCATCTGTTAACCTTATGGGGATTCCCTTGTATGTTATTTGTTGCTTTTCCCTTGCTGCTTTTAATACTTTTTCTTTGTATTTAATTGTTGATAGTTTGATTAATATGTGTCTTGGCATGCTTCTCCTTGGATTTATCCTGTGTGGGAGTGTCTGAGCTTCCTGGACTTGATTGACTTATTTCCTTTCCCATGTTAGGGAAGTTTTCAACTATAATCTCTTCAAATATTTTCTCAGTCCCTTTCTTTTTCTCTTCTTCTTCTGGGACCCCTATAATTTGAATGTTGGTGCATTTAATGTTGTTGCAGTTGTCTCTGAGACTGTCCTCAATTCTTTTTTCTTTATCCTGCTCTGTGTTAGTTATTTCCAGTATTTTATAGTCCAAGTCACTTATTGTTCTTCTGCCTCAGTTATTCTGCTATTGATTCCTTCTAGAGAATTTTTAATTTCATTTATTGTGTTGTTCATCATTGCTTGTTTGCTCTTTAGTTCTTCTAGGTCCTTATTAAACATTTCTTGTATTTTCTCCATTGTATTTCCAAGATTTTGTGTCATCTTTACTATCATTACTCTGAATTCTTTTTCAGGTAGACTGTCTATTTCCTCTTCATTTGCTTGGTATGGTGAGTTTTTACTTTGCTCCTTCACCTTCTGTGTATTTCTCTGTCTTCTCATTTTGCTTAACTTACTGACTTTGAGGTCTCCTTTTCACAGGCTGTAGGTTTGTAGTTCCCGTTGTTTTTGGTGTCTGCCCCCAGTGGGTAAGATTGGTTCAGTGGGTTGTGTAGGTTTCCTGGTGGAGGGGACTGGTGGCTGTGTTCCGGTGGATGAGGCTGGATCTTGTGTTTCTGGTGGGGCGGACCACATCCACTGGTGTGTTTTGGGGTGTCTGTGAACTTAATATGACTTTAAGTAGCCTCTCTTCTAATGGGTGGAGTTGTGTTCCTGTCTTGCTAGTTGTTTGGCATGGCTTTTCCAGCACTGTTGCTTGCTGGTTTTTGAGTGGAGCTGGGTCTTAGTGTTGAGATGGGGATCTCTGGGAGAGCTTTCACCGTTTGATATTACGTGTGGCCAGGAGGTCTCTGGTTGATCAATGTTCTGAACTTGGCTCTCTCACCTAAGAGGCTCAGGCCTGATACCTGGCTGCAGCATGAAGACCCTGTCAGCCACATGGCTCAGAAGAAAAGAGAGGGAAAAAAAAGAAATAAAAAAATAAAATAAAGTTATTAAAATAAAAAATTAAAAAATATTTTATTAAAAATAAAAAAGTAATAAAGAAAAGAAAGAAGAGAGCAACGAAACCAATGAACAAATCCACCAATGATAACAAGAGCTAAAAACTAGACTAAAAAAACAAACAAATCCCAAAAATCCCCCCAAAACAAACGGACAGGCAGAACCCTAGGACAAATGGTAAAAGCAAAGCTATACAGACAAAATCACACAAAGACGCATACACATACACACTCACAAAAAGAGAAAAAGGAAAAAAAAATATATTTAAAAAAAGGAAGAAAGCAACCAAATCAATAAACAAATCTACCAATGATAATAAGCTCTAAATACTAAACTAAGATAAACATAAAACCAGAAACAAATTAGATGGAGAAAGCAAACCCCAAGTCTACAGTTGCTCCCAAAGTCCACCATCTCAATTTTGGGATGATTCATTGTCTGTTCAGGTATTCCACAGATACAGGCTACATCAAGTTCCTCTGGTCCTGAGGCTGCTGGGAGAAATTTCCCTTTCTCTTCTTTGTTCGCACAGATCCTGGGGTTCAGCTTTAGATTTGGCTCTGCCCTGTATATAGGTCACCTGAGGGTGTCTGTTCCCTTTTGGGAAGTCTGAGGTCTTCTGCCAGCATTCAGTAGGTGTTCTGCAAGAGTTGTTCCACATGTAGATGTATTTGTGGGGAGGAAGTTGATCTCCATGGCTTAATCCTCCACTATCTTGAAGGTCCCCCCTATTTTTGTCCTTTCTATCCTGTTCCATTGCTCTATGTGTCTGTTTTTTGTGCCAGTACAATACTGTTTTGACTACTGTAGCTTTGTAGTATAATCTGAAGTCAGGGAGCATGATTCCTCCAGCTCCATTCTTCTTTCTCAAGATTATTTCCCTAGTTGGGGTCCCCTCCAGTCCTTAAAAGACTGTGTAGGGAATGCCAAAACCACTGATAGGAAAGTGAATGTATAACACATTGAGAGGAAGATGTGTTCACCTAGTGAGGACTCAGGGAGACCTTGAAGTACACTTTAGAATTGTTTGTTTGTAAAAAAGAGGCTCAAATACAGTTGCTAAAACATACAAGGGTTTATTGTCTCATGTAATGTAATTTTGGAGGTAAGTAGTGTGGGGCTGCTAAGGAAGCTCCATGAATTAGAGACCTACAAGCTTTCTATCTTTCTGCTCTGTCATGTGCACCTACCATCCTCATGGTCCAAGATGGCTGCTAAAGCTTTTGCCATTATATCTGGATTCTAGGCAGCGGGAAGGAGGAATGGAAGAAGTCTGTCCTGTCTCTGTTAAGATGCCACTCAGAATGTTTCATACAACATTTCTGCTTATATATTATTATCTAGAACTTAATTTCATGGGCACACCTTGCTGCAAAGAAGGTTGAGAAATGAATGATAATGTTCTCAGCTTAAAATTTAGGCTTTAGTTCATAAGGAAGAAGGGGAAAATGGCTTTTGGGAGGTAACTAGTTGTCTGAGTAAACTAAGGAGAAGTATAAACATACCTGCAATGGAACACAAAATTCAGTCATTTATTTACTGAATCATTCATTCATTTACTGACTCAATAATTCAACAAATGTTAGTACTTAGGTACTGGGGACCTGAGCATGAATAGGACACTGTTTTTGTCCTCAGAGTGCTCCTTAATTGTTCAGAGATAAGGGCAATGGCATATGAGGAGTGATCTTACAGATCATTTTCTCTTTACAGTGATAGCTAAAGCAAAAATGTAGTTCTGGTTGGGTTGGGGAGCTTTGCAGAAAAGGAGACACATGAACTGGTACTTAGAGAATGAGAGGAATTCTTCAAGAGCAGATGGGGAAAAGACATTTCAGGGTGGCAGCATCTGCAGAGTCCTGTTGGTGTGAAATAGTAAGAAGGACCCATTTGGGAACTGCAAGTCCAGCCACAGTAGAGCTGAAGAGATGGCAGAGATGGACAGTGAGGCCCTTTTGTGTTCTGCTAAAGACTTAAACAGATGTTTTTCTATTATAGTCTATTTGGCTCCAAAACAGGATTGAAGGCAGTCTAAGGCATTTAGACTTTATCCTCTCGCTAACAGAGAGCCACACATGGGTTTTGGGCCATGAAATGTGGGCTGAGGTGACCATGTGTCAGTTCTGAGCCTTCGGAGACATCATTGTTTCTGCTTGTCCCACTGGGATCTTCCATCATGGGAAGAACATGCCCATTTCTTGGCGTTCCTTCAGCCCAGGCTCCAGAATACAACGCACGGGGCAGACCTGAGCTTGACCCACAGCTGGAAGCTGGCTCTTCCAGCCATCCCTCAAAGCCGTGAGAAGCAAGCAAATGCTTATTTTGTTTGCCTCACAGATTTGTAATTGTTCATTAGGCAGCATTATTGTAGTAAAAGCCTACGAATACACCTGGTAGTCAGATTCCTCTCTATCATTTCACACTGTGAGTGCCAGACAGGGGGCATGGCCAAGCCTATCTGTTGGTATACCAGCTGGCCTTGGAGTCAGTGGGAGGGAAATGCCTCACAAAAGTGGCACTTCACAAAACAGGGATGTGGGGCTCATTGGGATGTGAGCGCTGGCTCTCAGGTGAATGCCAGTGTTGGTTTAGCTCAGGGCTTCTCAACCTCTGCAATGCTGATATCTTGTTCTGTGTGTGGGGGCTGTTCTGTGCATAGTTTAGAAGCATCCCTAATCACTAGACTCTGGTGGCACCCTTCCCCCTAATTTGTGACAACCAAAGATATCTCCAGACACTGCCAAATATCTCTTGGGTGGCAAAAAGCACGCCCAGCTAAGAACCACTGATTTAGCTGACCTGGCTTCAGTTTTTCTGTTAAAGAGAAGCACAGAAAATGACAACAAATGACACCATTTATCAAGCAATTACTGAATTCCAGACATTTCGTTAAGAACCTTCAGGAATTAATCTAATTTGGAAAGGGTATTAGTTAGCTAGGGCTGCCATCACAAAGTACCACAGGCTAGAGTGGCTTACACAACATAAATTTATTTTCTCACACTTCTGGAGGCTGGAAGTCTATCATGGTGTCAGCAGGGTTGGTTTCTTCTAAGACCTCTCCCCTTGGCCTGGAGATGGTGTCTGCTGAGATGGTCCTTCCTCTTCCTGTGTCTGTATCCTGAGCTCCTCTTCTTATAAGGACTGTGGTCATATGGGCCCACTCTAATGACCTGATTTTAACTTCATTACCTCTTCAAAAACTAATGCTCCACATACAGTCACACTCTGAGGCACTGAGGGTTTAGACTTCAACATATGAATTTTGGGGGACACAGTACAGCCATAACAGAGAGTTAACAAATGAGGAAACAGGATACAGAGGTGAAGTACCACTTGCTTCAAGAACACGTTCAGGATGTGGAAGAGGCAAGGCTGACCTGTCTAACTCCATGCTTCATACTGCCTCCCCAAGAAATCAATCCTGTGAGGGACTCAGGAGCGTAGGCGCTATACAAGAGTTATGTAAAGAGTTTCTCTCTCTCACTCTCTCTATGTTTTATAGTGGGCTTGTTCAGGTGTGATGCTCCCTCCCCTTAAAACCTGTGCGTGGGAAGAACCTCCTCAATAGTAGCTTCTCTCACATGAGAGAAGCTATTTCAATTGTACGAAATTCTCAGCCACTGCAGGGCTGGTCTGGACAGCCCAATTCACTTCCTAAAAATATGTTTCTAGACCCCATGCCTCTTTGATGAGCAAGAGAAAAAATCTTGAAAATTTCTACCCATTAATCTAGCAATTCCACTCTTGGAGTTTATCCTTAGCAAGGAATCAAATATGTATACAAAGATTTATGCATAGTATATTTGATTTTAGAGTGATTTGCAAGAGCAAACATTGGATAGATATTGGATAAATAAATGACGGCGTGTCCGTATGGTGGAATGTTCAACTTGTAGATGAGTATTTTCTTCCAGGGGCAAAACTTCATAATATATTATTCTTTGAGAAAAAAAGATTGGAATGCCATATAGAGTATGATCCCGATGTCTGAAAATGTGTATGCATGTCACTATCATAGTGGACTAGTAGGGACTCATTGGATGCAGTGGAAATGAATTGTATCCTTAGTCTCCCACTGTCCTGTCAAGATTTTCTGTAGTTATTACCTTGCTCTTTGATAAAATTGGACTTCTTTTCACTTTGTCACTCTTTTCTGTGACACAGTCATCCAGTTACTTCTTTCACAAAAACCCAAGCTGTATTTAGTAATTAATAGGTCCACTCCAGTGTAAAGATTCAACCCCTCAACCTTCGATGACAGTTTCCCTCCCCCAGCTCAGCTGGCCCCCGGAGTGAGGAGGGGTGTGGGCTGTCGTGTGTCTTTTTCTTCACTTGGCGCTTCTATTTTCCTCCCATCTCCCCTGAGCTTCCTCTGCTTCCTCCAGAATTGGGAAGGGGGAGAGAGGAGGAAAGGGGCTGGAAAAGACTTACTGGATTGGTGTTGTTCTAGCCCTTGGGGTCTGACAGTTGACTGATCTCGAATGTTCCTTCCTGGGTTCTTTGCAACCAGTCCCTCTCTGTTCCTGTTGGGCACCTGCAGTTTGCTTGACTGGGAGTTGTGTGTCTTCTGTTGGTTCCTACATGACTACTTCATCTCCCAGCATCTGGCGGCACACCTCCTGAGGGGCCAGCTCTGGTTCACAGGAAACTTTCTCACATCCGTGGCCATGACAGCTTGGGGAGAGCAGGCCACCAACACAACCTCTCCTCACTCTGCCCTCAGAGCAGCTAGCCGGCCACGGCCCTTTAGATTTCTCAGAGTGAGTCAGACACCAGTCTACCAAGTCCCTCATGTTCTAGGAACATGCATCCAGCCTTCCAAGAGGTCACCGCAGGCCCTTTGCCTCGACTTTCAGTGAGATGATGGAGCCCCTCCCCAGTGGGGAGCATGGATGTCTAGACTTGACAACTCTCTCCCCAAATCCTCATCTGACAACAGCCCCTCTCTCTGCCTCTCCAACTTCTTCAAGCTTCCGGAGGTGGATGGGTTGGACTCTTAAAACCTGACTATGTTCTCCCCAAGTCTTGATGGTCTTACCCTCACTTTGAAACAGGAAGCACCCGGCTCTTATTGTCTTGGGGTATCAGCCGATATCGAAACAGAAAGAACCTGTTTTTAACATCCTGTTTTGCACGCAATAAAGAGGCAGACGGCATGCACACCAGTCTTGCAGAGGTGTCTGGGGGAGAGAAGAGGACGGGGGTCTGGCTAGAATAATCTTCAGGGTTCCTTCCAATCCAGAGATCGTATGGCGGGCTGGCAGGGAACAAAAGAAAGTATCAAACAAATTCCCTGTCGTGTTGAAGGGACCCGGCACTCACAAAGCATCGTAGTTGTAAACTCGCACACGTTCTTGAGAGCGAGAAATGTAGTAACAGAAAGTCTAAATAATCAGGCATTAAAGTTTGGAACTAACTTTTTGTCTCAGAATAGAGAAGAGTTAGCTCACTGCTGCAGAAAGTTCCCGGCAGGAAGAACGCATAAACTAAACCGAACAGAAAGAGGAGATGCGCCTCAGTTTCAGCCTCTGCAGCCTCTCCTCCCAGGATCCGGGCTTCCTTGTCCCCCCAGATGCTACCCTGCTAGGAAGTCATTCTTGATCTCTGTAGCTGGAGGTACACTTGTCGTCTCTCACCCCCACTTGATCTACACGCCTGTTTTGCTCTGACACCCGGGGGGAAACACACACAAATTATTATTATTGTTGTTGTTGTTATTGTTATTTCCAAGGCACTGAGTTCGTTGTTGGCTGAATCAGGATTAGAGCTGGGTTTCTGGGTTTCGACTACCAGGCTCTCCCCACCCCTCCTTCTGGCTTCTCAGGTCTTTCTCAGGCACCAGAAGCCTGGAAAGCACTTTGCAGGATATTCCAGTCCTGCTGGCATTTGTGTTGGGGATCTGTGCCCAAATCCATCTTGTATGTTTCCAACTCGGAGCCTCCTGGAAGGCAGTGCTCCCCAGAGGCAAGGAGAGCGGCCGCAGAACGCTGAACTCCCAGCGTTGGTCCTGCTGATGGGGGGCTGGCACTCTCGTCCCAGTCAGCCTCCCTTCCGTGTGTCTTTGTGTGAGCGTTTGGCCTGCGTTTCAAGCAGACCTGGGCTTGGGCGCTGGGCATGGAAATGAACTCCTGAGTTAGCTCTTGGAGAAAAGTAAAGGGCTGGCCTTGGGCCTGATTGGAGCCCCGCTTCTCTGCCAATGCTATGTAGAGAAAAGAACAGTTGTATTGAATAACTGCATTTTTAAGCAGAGTCTGTTTGAACCGCCTTATTTTACAAGATGGAAACGAAGCCTTGGAGAGGGGCAATCGTGCCCAAGTTTATACATCTGGTTTAGTAGAGCCACTATATAGGCCAGCTGGAGAGAGGTCTGAGTCTCCTCCAACTTCGCCCCCGTGCCACCTCATCTGGGGAGAGTTCCCTGCTCGCCCCGGGCTGCGTTAGATGCTCCTACATGTACCACTGCTCTTATCCTTGACTGTGGAAACCCTCCACACAAAGCCATGTGTTCCTAAAGGGCCGGGACCAAGTGTTTATCATCCCTGGGTCTCCAGGAGAGGGTCCACTGTGTGCCTGTAGGGATCCTGTCCCTGGGGTAGGTATGGGGAGGGTACTGGCGTGGGGCTGGCTTTCCCATGGGAGGTCAGACCCAGTTCTACCTGGTGATGCTCCTTCTGTCCTCTTTCACCAGGCTGAGCGGTTTCTTCTGAGGATACAACCCTGTTAACGGCAGGAGGGCAACGCTGCCTGGGGCGGCTGGAGTTCCTGGCCAGTTTCCAATGCAAAGGGAAATCGGAAGAGGGTCTAGAAAAGTGCTGTCTGCTAGAAAAATACAGTTGACCCTTGAACATCATGGGGGACTAGGGGCCTCAACCCTCTGAGCAGTGGAAAATTCGAGTCTAGTTTATGGTTGGCCCTCTGTATCCATGGTATCTCTGTCTCTGTGGTTCCACCTCTTTGGATTTAACCAACCGCAGATTGTGTAGCTCTGTAGTGTTTAAAAATACGCATGTCAATGGACCCACGCAGTTCATCCTGGGTTGTTCAAGGGTCAACTGTAAAGTGAAAACAGGAAAAAGAAACAGGTAAAATTAACTTTAATAATATAGTTTATTTAACCCAAGATATCCAAAATATTTTCACATGTAATCAATATAAACCATTATGAATGTGATATTTTTGCTTTTTTTTTGTAGTAAGCGTTCAAAATCTATTATGTATTTTATACCTACAGCGCATCTCATCTGGACTCTAGGTTTTCATCGAAAGTACTTGATATGTATTTCGATTTTATAAAATTTACAGTTGAAAAAATAGATTCATCTGCCCTCGTTGTTCCAAACATGAAGTTTTCCAATAACTGAATTAAGTATTTGTCTGTAAATTTGGATGAATTAAAATAAAATAAAACGTCAACTACTCATCACACTAGTCACTTCTCAAGGGCTCTGTAGTCAGGCCCAGGCTCTAGAAAGCGGGGTGGGAGCTTAGGGAACTGGTGACTGAGTGTGAGAAGAAAGCCCAAGGGCTCTCAGGGGTCATGGCAGCTTCACTCATCATTTCTATGTGTCCAAATAGGCTTTTCATATATTTTCCTCAGGACTTCAGGGGCTGAAGGCAGGTGGCAGTCACGATGGGAAACATGCTCTTGGGTGCCAGCTCCCGATACAGTCTTCGTTTTGCTGCAGTTTCAGCAGCGTTGGGAAGTTTGGACGGTGCTGCCACTGCTGAGGGGACAAAGAGGATTGAAACTCTGGGGAGAGTCTCCTAGGTCCACAGACCCTGGAGGGCCCTGGAGCTGACGGAGGGAACAGCCTCGCCCCCTACCGGGAGCCAGAGGAACAGCAGTCCTGCTGCTGGGTGGAGTGTCGAGGGAGTTACAGGACTCAATCAACAAGGTGTTTTCTAGACTCGCCCTTTGTGTGCAGGAGGCAGTGATAGGGGTCTGGTGGAGCATGGTGGGCAGGGGCCAAGGAAAGGCTGCATCCTCTGGGTTTCCAAGTCTCAGAACCCAGAGGCCCTTGACTTTGGAAGCATAGAAACGTTAGTGCAGAAAGAAATCTTAGAAAGTGAGGGTAAGATTATTTAATAAAGCTCTGTAGTTTCCAAACTCAACACAAAAACTGTTTTTCTCTAGACTTAGTCAGACAACAATTATTAATCTACACTTGTCATATGCAGAAAGACCTCACATGTGAAATATACATTTTCAAAAATGACATATCAAATCCCTTCAGTGGTCTCTTCTAACATATTTATAAACTGAAGGCAAAATGTAAAAATAATTCCAACTGTACCAAAGGTTATACAATGCAAAGCACAAGTCTCATCTTACCCTTGACTATCTTTTTAAAATGCTCAAAGCATGTGGCTTATAGTAGGTGCTCAATAAATGTTACTTAGCTACTGAGGAAGGTGGACCAGAAAACTAACAGCAACAAAAGCAGGATTATTAAATCACGAACCACCTGGGCAGCGTGTGAGGGGCAGGGTCAGAGGGCCATAGATAGAGGTGTGGTAGCCAGGTTCAGCAAGATTGCCTTTGAATTTGATAGTTTTAAAAATTTAATCCAGACAATTCCACCAAGCCCTTAGAGAAAGTACACTAATTGACTTACTCTGGGAGGTCTGGAAGCAGAGAACCTGGGCAGACAGGGACACTGTTTTTCAGGCGAAGGGCACATGGGGTGTAGGGGCTGGAGTTGGCTGTGACAGACTTGCCCCCAGAAAAGGAAGCTTTGAGCTGGGTTCTCTCCTTAGCAGAAGGGTTGAGTGACATTGGATCAATTCAGTGGATATTCAGGCTAGTGGGTGAGGATTAAAAGGGACTAAAAGACAGTCTTCTAAAAGTTATTTTTATTTTCTGTTGATTTATAATGTTAAATAGGTTTCATGTGTACAACATTATATTTCTACTTCTGTGTACACTACAGTGTGTTCACCACCAAAAATTTTGCTTTCATCTCTCACCATACAGTTGATCTCTGTTACCCATTCCCCCCCCAACCAATCTGGTAATTACTCCTCTGTTCTCTGTATTTACATGTTTGTTTTCATTTAATTTGGTTTGTTCATTTATTTTGCTGTTGTTGTTTTCAGTTTTTTATATTCTACATATGAGTGAAATCATACAGTATATGTTTTTCTCTGTCTGACTTATTTCACTAAGCCTAATACCCTCAAGGTCCATCCATGTTGCTGCAAATGGGAAGATTTCACCTTTTTTATGGCTGAGTAATATTCCAGTGTGTGTGTGTATGTGTGTGTGTGTGTGTGTGTGTATAAAATATACCACATCTTCTTTATTCATTTATCTGTTGATGGGCACTTAGTTGCTTCCATATCTTGGTTATTGTAAATAATACCATGATGAACACAGGTATGCATATACCTCTTTGAATTAATGTTTTTGTGTTCTTTGGGTATATACCCAGAAGTGGAATAGCTGGATCATATGGTAGTTCTCTTCTTAATTTTTTAAGGAATTTCCATACTGTTTTCCATAGCAGCTGCACCAATTTATATTCCCACCATTAGCATATGAGGGTCCCCTTTTCTCTAGAACCTTGCCAACACTCTTTATTTCTTGCCTTTTTGATAACTGCCATTCTGACAGGTGAGAGGCATCTCACTGTGGTTTTAATTTGCAATTCCCTGAAGATTAGTGATATTGAACATCTTGTCATGTGCCTGTTGGCATCTGTATGTCTTCTTTGGAAAAATGTAAAAGGCAGTCCTTATCCTCAAGGAGTTTGCATCTAGGGGAAGATAGAAGGTAAACCCCTAATGGATAATGTAATGCAGAGCATGATGCTAGCAGATGGCAAATTGACGGCAAATTTCCTTGGGGTCCAAAGGAGGGGGTCAGCAAAGTACCAACCTGCCCCGAAGGCTAAATCCAGCCCACCACCTGGTTTGGTAAATAAAATTGGATGGGAGCAAGGCTTGCTCATTTGTTTGTGTTGTCTATGGCTGCTTTCGCCCCCTAATGGCAGAGTTGAGTATTTGCAGGAGACAGACCAGATGACCCTCAAAGCCTAAAATATTTACTGCAGTATTCAGCTCTTTAAAGGAAAGTTTTGTGAACCCCTGGTTTAAAAGAAGGAACAGTTTTTTCAATAGAGAGGGCATGTTAGAGTGGCTTCTGGGCATAAGGAGGAAAAGAAAGGGAATTCTGGGTACAGGCAACAGCCTGGGTAAAGGCACAGTGGCCTGATACCAGGATGGAGGAGCCCGCCAGCCTGGGAGACTTAGATTTCAAGCCGTGCATCTGTGCATCACCTCTGAGGTGAAAGGAACTGGATCCATTTTTCCACACCTTGTAAAAGAGAGAGAGAGAGAGAGAGAGAGAGAGAGAGAGAGAGAGAGAATGAACTGATGTCTGTAAATGCTTTGAAAATAATATGATAAAAACAGCCATTAATCAAGACATTATTTCTATGGTAATGTTAAATGGATGCTAATTTTCTCTGTTTCTTTCTTTTTTTCTTCCCAGCCCTGGCAGCCAATTTCTTCCTTCCTGTTGTTCTGCCTTGAAAAACAAAACAAAAACAAAAACAAAAACCAGGCAAAAAACCTCCACAAACCACAAATGTATTTACCTCAAGAAATGTATTTTTATTCTTTTTCAGATAGGTTCATAAGATCTAAATAGGTCCAAATAGGTTTCACAAGGTCCAGATATAAAAGGTTTAAAGGGTGTGCAAAACGCCTCCCTTCCATCCACTAGGTTCTCTGTTCTCACGCTGGAGGCAGCTAATAGCACCAGTTTCTTGCAAAATGTATATTCTTCCTGAGATATTTTAGGCAGGTACAAATATTTACACATATATTATTTTTTCTTCCTTTTAACACAAATGATTATCTCCTATATATACCGTTTTGCACTTTGCTTTTTCCCCCTTACTAATGCCTTTTGGAAGGTGTTTCATATCAGGACATACAGAATTTCCCCATTCTCTTTTATTGCTGTACAGTGTCCCATCATGTAGATGTACCATACCATACTTACGTGTTTCAGTGGCAAATAGGGATGGCTGTTGCTCTCTCTTCTTTCCTGCCAGCAACAAGCCCTGGGTAGCATTGTTGGATTCAGCCGATGGGATCAAATAGCAGTGACTAGGTAAAAGTTCATGGTGCTGATGGCTTTAAAGACAGCTGGTATTTATTTATTGTTTTTAACCTCTTTATTGGAGTATAATTGCTTTACAATGGTGTGTTAGTTTCTGCTTTATAACAAAGTGAATCAGCTATACATATACATATATCCCCATATCCCCTCCCCCGTGTGTCTCTCTCCCCCCCTCCCTATCCCACCCCTCTAGGTGGTCACAAAGCACCGAGCTGATCTCCCTGTGCTATGCGGCTGTTTCCCACTAGCTCTCTATTTTACATTTGGTAGTGTATATATGTCCATGCCACTCTCTCACTTCATCCCGGCTTACCCTTCCCCCTCCCCGTGTCTTCAAGTCCATTCTCTAGTAGGTCTGTGACTTTATTCCTGTCCTGCCCCTAGGTTCTTCAGAACCATTTCTTTTTGTTTTCAGATTCCATATATATGTGTTAGCATACTGTATTTGTTTTTCTCTTTCTGACTTACTTCACTCCGTATGACAGTCTCTAATTCCATCCACCTCACTACAAATAACTCAATTTTGTTTCTTTTTATGGCTGAGTAATATTCCATTGTATATATGTGCCACATCTTCTTTATCCATTCATCTGACAGATGTTCTTTAGTAGCTAGATTCCAGCAATCATGCTGGCAGGGGCCATCTGTCTGCCTGGGCTGCCTGCGGGATTAACTCAGTCCCTGTGATTGCCCTACCTCAGGCTGCAGTGGGAAAAGCACCCATTATAACCGGAAATTGAAGGCAGGATTATTCTGATGGAGTTGGATTGGGTGTTGGTGGTGGCATTTGGCAGGTGTATCGGTCATGGCTTTTTTTCTTGAAAGTTGCAAACATCTACCTCAAACTGGCTTAAGCAAAAAAGGAGGATGTGTGGACTTATATAGGTCAACAAGGCAAATTAAGAGTTGTGGCAGACACTGCCCATTGCCTTCCCAATATGCATCCCTTTTATCTTCTCATTGTGCCCAACTAAAAACAGCTCTCCAGACTCCCTTGCAGCTAGGTGTTGGGGGAGGGGGCACAAGACCCTTTTTTAACATTGAAGTGTAAGCAGAAGTATGCAGGATGGGACTTGTGGGAGTCCTGACAAAAGAGGACACACTTAGCTGGCATATGCTTTTTGTCCTTCTTGTCTGGT
This sequence comes from Lagenorhynchus albirostris, assembly GCF_949774975.1. Classification (NCBI taxonomy): domain Eukaryota; kingdom Metazoa; phylum Chordata; class Mammalia; order Artiodactyla; family Delphinidae; genus Lagenorhynchus; species Lagenorhynchus albirostris. The sequence goes on along the minus strand of NC_083111.1, from coordinate 65,856,513 downwards.
ATGCGGATATGATACCCAGAGAGGCAGCATAAGAGGTGAGAAGGAGAGGTGATGAGAATGGTGGGGCAAGAGGGCGCGAGGATGTTGGTCTTTGCTATCGTCACGGAGCCAGGATTTCAGATCTTGCCTTCTGGCCTTTTGACCACTTGTTACCTGAGAAAAATAAACTCCTCTTTGGTTAAGTCCCAGAGCTGGGCTCTTGTTACATGCAGTTAAATATAGGCCTGGCCATGAGTCAGCGTAACTGCGTTGTGGGATTTGCATCGTGTCACATTTCTCTGCCTCTTTCTCTACAGTTTATCCTCTCAGAATACTCAAAGGGGGTAAGGGACTTGGCACCAGCAGCTTTGGAATCATGCTGATAGCTTCCAATCTAGGGACAGAGGGAGCTAGGCCTCTGACTCCAACGGGAGGGCAAAAAACTCCAGAGAAGAGATTTGATTGGTTTGGAGGATGCTTTTTGAACCAGTTACCATGGACAAAGGGAAGAGGTAATATGATTGTCCAGACCTGTGTCACCTATACCCACCAGGAAGGGGGAGTAGGGAGCAGTTTCCAGAGGAGGCGGGAGTACTTTTTCCAAGAGGGGAGAAAGGTAGGCAGGAAGATGAAAACAATAGATCGTTCTCCAGGAGACGCTGAAAGTTTAAACATGTGGGGAGGAGAGAAAAAGTCATTTCAGGGGGATTGTCACCACCTCCAGAAAGCCTTCTCTGATAGCCTGATTAGCCACTTCTCTTTCCACCCCATTAACTCCCTTGCTTACTCTCAGTATAGCACATGTCACTGTGTCTTGCTGTCTGTCTCCTCCTGGTAGCTCCTCAAAGGTGGGCATTTCATCTTATCGATCCTGTATACCTCCTTCCCATTACTAGCATGTAGAGGCCACACTGTGTTTGTGCTTAGATGAATGAATGAAGGGACAGCAGGAACAAAGACAGAGAGTAGAGAAGTCACCTTTGGTTTGGTTGGAATCTTGGGTGTGTGATTAATACAAACAAAAGCCTAAGATTCTCAAGGTGGATTATGGCTGGGTTGTTGTAGGGCCTTGAATGTCAGGCTACGGAGCTTGGGCTGTGCTATGGAAATAGGGAGCTATTGAAGGATTTTGAGCAGGGGAGTGGTGTGATCAGAGCTGCTGCGTTGCTGAGCCTAGATCCTTTTGACTCCTGGCTGCTTTGTGTCTTTATTTTCCATCCTCTGGCTTGTCCGCGATCCTTCTTGGCCTGGTGCTTCATCTGTCTCAGCTGCCTTTGGTGCAGGTGACCCATCAGTGCTTCTTCCCTTTTCCATCTCCTTCGCTGTTCAGTCCTGGCCTTCTTTGTGCAGGTGGAGAGGATGCTTTCTCCTGCCTGGTGCCAACTGGGTGACCTTCTGTAGAAGAGTCCCCCTTAGTGGTTCTTGCCTGCCCTCTTCTGGGAACTGGTGGGTACAGCCACCTTCTCTTCTGGAACTGGATGTCAGCTGGTCCCAGCCTTGCCTCATGATGTGACTTCTGCCTTCTTCTATCTGTCCCCAGATCTCCCTTAATTACTTACAAATACAATCAGAAGTTTCTTTTTGAGTGACTACTGTGTATGTAGGTTTGTCTGATGATAGCTAAGTAAGGAAAAGCCTTCTGACTTCCAGTGATCTAGATATTTTTCACTGTGGGATCTAAGTGCTACGTAAATGTCAGAACATTGATTTTTTGCTAATTTACATGTCTCTCCTATTTACTGGTCTGAACTGAAGTCACTTTATTTCAGCCATTGAAGAGGTAATGTGTTTGAACTTCATAAAAATGTAAGGCTTACATATGTATATTCCCTTGGAGAAAAGTCTCCCCAATAAATCACACCCAGATGCTTTTATCAAAGTACAGAAGTCTGCAAACATATTTTTATTATTCACAATAAAATCAAGGCAGTGCCCTAATTAATGATTTGCTAAGACGTAATTGCTGTTCACATGGAATTTGAGTCTGTAACATTGATCAGAAACCATCCCTGGGTTTGTTTTTTTAATCACATAAAAAGATGGATACACATCCTAGCAGAACACCTGATTGGATTCTTGGCCTCACTGTGGGTGACGGAATTTTTTTTTTTCTGAATAAGTGGTTTTCCTCCAGCCAGAGGCTAAAACTTTGCCTCTGCCCTTTCGTTAGCAGATTCTCATTCAAATGCCTTGGCTCCAGACTCGGAAATTTCTTCGTGATGCCAAGACCACATCCTGCTTTCCTGGATCCACAGTTTGAATTCCTTCGTCTCCCCATCCATCTGAGTGCAGCCCATCTTTCAAGACCTAATTCTCAACTCTTTCCTCTGAGATCCCTTCTCTGCATCATGATTTTTCTTTCTTCTAAACAATAACACTTCTGCAGTTTGCAGTATTTATTTAGTAAAGGTCCTGTGTTATCGTGTGACATCTTTTTACTTTTTGATGAAATATTATTTATAAATTGGTTGTTTAACTTTACAGAAATTTCTGCCTCATGTCTTTCTGAAGATCTTTAGTGCCAGAAACTATATCTTACACTTTTGGTTGTTTATCCCACAGAAGGTTGAATGTCTGTTGCTATATATTCAGTAGATGAGCAGCAAAGGCTGTTGATGGATGGCTTGCTGTATCATTTGCCTATCCTAGCTCTAATTAGTATACTTCCCTTAGAACTATTTACAAAAGACAGATTGGCCCAGGCCATGATTAACACTTCCTTGAAATATTTTCATGCATTTAGATGCTTTGCAAAATGTATTGCCCAAATGGTGCCGTGTGTCTCTGTGTGCACACAGTGTGGGAAGCCAAATTAAAACCGTCGTTTGAATTTATTGTTGATGCACGATCATTTCAAAATTTGGTTTTCATTTTCATCTAAGTTTTATACACATAATTTTAGGTGTTGTCTTAATCTGTTTGAGCTGCCATAACAAAATACTATAGGCTGGGTGGCTTAACAACAGACATTTTATTTCTCATAGTTCTGGAGGCCGGGAAGTCCAAGATCAAGGTGCCGGCAGATTTGAAAGTTTCCTGGTGATGGCTCCTTTCTGGCTTGGCTTCTTGCTGTGTTCTCCCATGGTGAAGAGGGGGAGAGCGCGAGAGCGCGTGCGCGCGCGCGAGAGGTCTAGTCTTTCTTCTCCCGTTTTAAAGGAAACTGGGTGTTCACCCTCATGACCTGATCTAAACCAAATTACTTTTCAAAGGCCCCACCTCCAAGTACCATGACCTTGAAGATTAAAATTCAACATACACATTTTGGAGAGACGCAAACATTCAGTCCGTAAGAGGGGTCAAATAATTTCACAAGGCACATTAAAAAAAGCAGCCTCCGCCTTGCTGCATTATTTTCCTGCTTTCTAGAATCAACATGTCCAACCCTTTTAGCTGATTATTTGATTACCTCCTTATCTCTTTAATATGCTTATAGTGATCTTTTCTTTTCTTCTTCCAGCTTTAGGCATTATTTATTAGCCTCTCACTATTTTAGCTCTCTATCACCCCCTACCTCGTTTCATCATGCAAAATTCCTGAGCCCCCTAATCTCCCATTATCTCACTATTGCTATTTCATAATTTTGCTTAGGTTAATATTCCATATTTAGTGTGTATATTATCCTGTCTCTTTACAGGCTCTTCACAGTTGAAATACAATTATTTTAATTTTCTTGTATGACCTTTAGGTTTTCCTGGAGTTAATAGTTATGTTGTTTTTTCTGCCTTTGTTTTGCTTTATATCACGAATTCATCCCAAACTCTCCCCTCAGTTGTTTAAATCTCCCTTCAATATATTCACTCACATCAGATATTGCAACAGGGCCATCTTTTTGGCTTTCTCTCCTGTGCCCTTCTGAGCTGTTCCAATCTGGACTATTTTCTTTCCAGGCTGAGTGCACAGCTGTCCTTCTTGGATCTCCCTTCATCTTCATCCCTGAGATTCTCTTGGCTTTTTCTTGGACTGATGCTCATATTTCCCAGACCTGTGTCTTCTCTCTTGGTTTCCTTCCTAATTTAAGATGAACAACCTCTCTAGCAGCTTCTTGAGAAAGGGTGTTATAAGAGGTAAATGTTTTGAGACCTATCATGTCTGAAATGTTTGTATTCCACCCCGACATCTAATTGATAACTTTGATGGGTAGGGGATTCTAGGCTGGAAAGGATTTTTCTACAGAACTCTGAAGTCATTGCTCCAGTATCTTTTTGCTTCGAGTGTGGTTATTGAGATTATCCTGATTTTTTGAGTAACATTTTTCACTTTTTTGGAAGCTTAAGATTTTTTTTGTCCCCATTATTTTGAAAATTCATGATGATCAATTTTAGTATGGGCTTGTTTTTATCTCCTGAACTGGGTATTTAACATGCCTTCTCAGTCTAGAAACTGATGCCCTTCAGTATTGGGGAATTTCTTAAATTACTTCTGGTGTTTTCCTCTCTTCCATTTTCCATGTTCTCTTTTTCTGAAACTTTATGTATTCAGATGATGGACTTCTAAAGTTTCTTTTCTATCCTATCCTCCATCTCTTTGACTTTTTACTCTGCTTTCTAGGAGATTTCCCTAACTTTATCTTCTAACCCTTCTATTAAAATTCTCATTTTGGCCAACATTTAGTTTGACTTTCTAAGAACTCTCTTTTGGTCTATAATTGTTTTCTTTTTGATAGAATATTATTTTTATTTAATAAATACAATAACTTTACCTACTTCTCTGAGAATGTTAGCAATAGTTTCCTTTTAATTTTTTATCTTCCTGTATAGACTGCTACAAGTTTTTTTTTTCCCCTTAATATTTTGGCCTCTATTTTTAAAGTTAGAGAATTTCCTTGGAGGTCTGGTGATCATTGGCTAATGCTCACATTTTAAAATGGGACACTTAAAAGCTAACTAGAAGGTCTGTGTGTGAGGGTGGAACCTGTTAGCTGTGGACTTCACTAAGGTGATTTGTAAGGTGTAAGGTGGTTTGGTTGGTTTGATTCTTCCAGGAAATTCTGCTGTCAGCATGTCTGTGACTTTTCTTAGAGTGGATAGATTTTTGGCATATTCAAGAAACAGCAGCAATGAAAATGTATTAGTCAAGGTTCTCCAGAGAAATAGAACCAGTATTTTGATTTTGGAGGCTGAGATGTCCCACAATCTGCTGTCTGTAAGCTGGAGACCCAGGAAAGCCTATGTGTAATTCAGTCTGAGTCCAAAGGCCTGAGACTCAAGAGAGCAAATGGTGTAAATCCCAGTCCGAGAGCAGGTGACCCATGTCCCAGTTCAATCAGTCAGGGAGAGAAGGACAAATTCTCCCTTCTCCCACCTTTTCTTTGTTCCATTCAGTCTTGAATCAATTGGATGAGGCCCACGCATATTGGGAAGGAAAATCTGCTTTACCCAGTCAACTGTTTTAAATGCTAATCTGAAAACACCTTCAGAAATACACCCAGAATTAATGTTTAGCCAAATATCTGGGCATCCTGTGAAACAGTCAAGTTGATACATAAAATCAACCGTCACAGCTGGTGTGGAGAGAGAGGAGTGAGCAAGAGGAAGGTGGGCAAGAGATGCTGTCAGAGCGATGGGCAGGGACTCAACAGAAGGGACTTATAGAACACAATGAGGAGGCTGGATTTTAGTCTCAGTTAAGTGGGAAACCTTTGGAGAATTTTGAGTGGGGATATGACGTGATCTGATTTATCCTTTCAAAATGTCCCTCTGTCTACTATGTGGAGAGTTTACTGGCTAAGTGGTAGGGGAGGGCAGTGACATGGAACCAGGGAGTCAAGTTGATAAGTGTATTAGTCAGGATGGGCCGAGCGGTGCCACAGTAACAATGCTTCATGTTTGGCAGCTCTCCCCCACATCGTCTCCACTCTAGAATATGGGTTGATGGAGTGGCTGTATCTGGAACATTGTTGGTCTCATGGCAGAAACCAAAAGGATCGTGGAGACTCACATGCAGATTCTGAACTCTTCTGCCTGAAAGCGACACACGTCACTTCCTTCACAGTTCCTTGACTGAATGAAGTCATGTGACTAACCCTGGCATCAGTGGGGGTGGGGAAGTATAATCCTCCACCAAGAGGAGCAGTGAATACTTGGAAACCATGGTGCAATCTACCACAGGAGGCTCTTGCAATAATCAAGGCAAAAATGAAGCTAGCTAGAGTGGTAGCCGTCAAGGTGGTAAAAAGAGTTCAGATCTGGAATAGAGGTGGGAGGATTTGCTGATGAGTAAATGTAGGAAACTAAGTAGGAATGAATGAAGAGTTAAGAAAGATGCCAGGGTTTTCGTCTGAACACCTTGCAGAATGGTGGTATCATCTGCTGACTTGGAGAAGACTGAAAGAGGGGTGGGCTTAAGGGGAAAAATGAGGAATGCCATTTTGGACATGTTGGGTTTGAGATTCCTAATAAGAAACATGTTGGGTTTGAAAATAAAATTTGCGAGTCATCAGTATATAGGCTGCCTTTGAAGCCTTGGGACTGGATGAGATCACATAGAGGAGACAAAAAGGCTGGGATTGAGTTGTGGGGTATCACAACACGCAAGGGTCAGGAAGAAGAGAACCCAGCAAAGGAGGGAGGGAAGAGACATATTGGGAGAAGAGAAACAAAATGTGTGGCCCAGAAGCCAAGGGAAAAAGTGTTTTATGAAGAGAAGGCTTGACTGTGTCACTTGCTGCTGAGATACTGAGTAAGATGAGAACTAAAATCCATTGTTGGATTTGGCCAGATGCAGGCAGGCACTGGTGACCTTGACAAGCCATTGGTGACCTGGGGGTGAAAGGCTTATTGGAATGGGTGGAGAGGAGCACATGTATCCTTGTGGTTCAAAGTCCAGTGCTTCCCTTGGTTTGCTACACTGCAGGGAAAGTTCTCTTGTACAGAATGGAGTTGTTGAAAATGTTATGGAATCAAAGAACTTGCACCTTATTCTTTGAACCACTCAGCCTGGGAGAACAACCCCCTAAAAACTTGAAGAAAACCACCTGAGCATAACTAGTTCACTGTCTTTTCCTCTGTGAATGTGTGGAATAAAGTGTGTATAGAAATCTCTCTGTTTCTCTCGAGGCAAGCTCTGAGCCAAGTCTCCATAAATGATGGGGAATGTTATAAATGTGTTAGTCCTCTTAACCACGGAGACACAAGGGGAGGCAGGAATGGAGGGCTGGGAGAAAGAGAAACATTACTGTCCAGATTCAAGTACAGGAAATAAAACCTGCTTCTGAGAGCAATGCATTGAGTTAAATGTGGTAATTTTACTCCTGAATAATCTTCCAAGGGGCATTCCAAAGTAAAATACCCGACAGCAAAAACGATGAAATAAAGTGTAAAAGAGGTGAGACATGGAAAGGAAAAGGAAATGTGTGCATTTTTGTTTGGCCTGTGGGGCGTGCCTGCTGACAACTGTTTCTGGTTGTGTGTGAGAGTTGCATGGAGGTGTGGGTAGACCAGATGTCACTTCTGTGCCTTCGCCTCAGGAACTGATACATCCAAAGTGAGCCAGGTTGGTAAGGCCAGGAAAGCAAGGCTGGGAGGTGCTTTCTATAAACGTGAAACACTTCCAAATATTTTCTAAAGGTGGTTGTGATCCTTGCCTCTTATAATTGTGTTCTCCCAGTCTAGGGCAGTATTTCAAATATTTAATAACTAATAAAGAATAGGCCCGGATTATTCTTTTTTGTTTTTGTTATTATTTATTTTTTAATGGAGCAAGAAGGAGAAATTGCTTGGAAGAAGCAATGGGGAGCCAAGAGGATACCTGCTCCACCCTCACATCCTGAGGCTTAAGGATTATGAGAAACAAAATCGTCTCTGTTTAGGAGGGCTGTGGAAGACTCAGTGTCCCCAAGAACAGGCTACATTTTAGTTAGTAGGAGAAGGTGGCAGGAGTGTACAGAGAAGAGGTTGAGCATGAAGGGGAGTTTGCTGGGGAAAGCCTGAGCTCCAGAGGGCTCTGTGGAAAGGTTTCCAGGGGGAGAGAAAGGGTGGGAGATGGTTTTGATTAGGAGATGCACAGGCAGCGTGAATAGAAGTGTCACGTAATGCTGGGACTTCCCATGGTGTCTGAGATGACTCAGATTTTTTTTTTTGGCCATATTAAAGTCTTTTTGCCTTTTAAAAATTTTATTTTTTATACAGTTTTAAAAGGTTACACTCCACTTGCAGTTATTACAAAATCTTGGCTATATTCCCCATGTTGTACAATACATCTTTGTAGCCTATCTTACACCCAATAGTTTGTACCTCCCTCTCCCCCACCCCTATGTTCCTCCTCCCTCCCCACTGGTAACCACTAGTTTGTTTTCTGTCTGCGAGTTTGCTTCTTTTTTTGTTGTTATTTTCACTAGTTTGTTATATTTTTTAGATTCCACATGAGTGATATCCTACTGTATTTGTTTTTCTCTGTCTTTCTTAGCATGATGTCCTCCATCCATGTTGCTGCAAATGGCAAAATTTCATTCTTTTTTATGGCTGAGTAGTACTCCACTGTGTGTGTGTGTGTGTGTGTGTGTGTGTGTGTGTGTGTGTGTGTGTGTATCACATCTTCTTTATCCATTCATCTGTTGATGGACACTTAGGTTGTTTCCATGTTTTGTCTATTGCCAATAGTGCTGCTATGAACATTGGGGTGCGTGTATCATTACGAATTAATGTTTTTATTTTATTTTTGGATATATTCTCAGGAGTGGAATTGCTGGGTCATATGGTAGTTCTATTTTTAGTTTTTTGAGAAACTTCCATACTATCTTGCATAGTGGCTGCACCAACTTACGTTTCCACCAACGCTGTATGAGGGTTCCCTTTTCTCCACAGCCTAGCCAACATTTGCTATTTGCGTTCTTTTTAATGATAGTCATTCTGACAGGGGTGAGAAGATACTGAGATGATGGAACTGATCCTGAATGTTTCGTGGAAGAGGCTGGATAATCAGCTAAGAATATGGTCCAGTGTTTAGCTGGGGCCATGGGACAGGTGCTTGGTCCTCGGCTCACAGAGTCAGGATGAGAAGCAGGCAGGTGGACATGATTAGGTAGCTTAGGACTTGGGGATGGCCTGTCTCTCCCTTAGGTGGCAGGGTCAGGGCACCTGGGAGCTGCAGCAAGGTGACTATTGTGTAGCAGCGTAGTTTTCCTCTGGTGGAAAGGGGATTGAAGGTTTGGGGGTCACTCTCATGGTTGGAGTGTGGTGCGGAAGAGTTCAGAATGGAAGCAACGGTTGCCTAAGGCCATGTGGTTAATCAATGTCAGACCTGGAGTTCAGGCGCAGGTTTTCTCAGTTAGTTCATTTCACTCTGCACTACACTCCTCAGGGCGGGGGCGGGGTTGGGGGCGGGGGCGGGGTGGGGAGGGGTGGGTGAGATGTCCCGAAGGCAGGGAAGAAAAGCGACTGAGGAAGGGCAGAGGATCAGGCAGTTGGAACGTTTGCTAGGAACTCCAGATAAGTTTTTAGGCAGCTCAGTAGCAGAAATAACTCTCTCAGGCATCCCAGGATGTACCCTGCAGGACCACAAACCTTACAGAGAAGTTCAGCCTTATCATGGCCCCTGGCGGTTAGTGGGAAACAGCTGAGGAAGGTGTCTCAATAGACACGAGTTCTCTGCAGCCTGTGAATGTGGGCGAGGGGAGTAAGGGAGTCACTAGTTCCCAGGTAGCCCTTGGAAAGTATAAGGGGTTGAACTGTGACCCCCAAAGGTATGTCCAGGTCTTAACTCCTGCATTTGTGAACAGAACGTTATTTAGAAATAGGGTCTTTGCAGACACGGTCGAGCTAAGGATCTAGAGATTATGTCATAGTGGATTGAGTGTGAGCCCAGTGTCCCATGATTGGCATCCTTACAAGGGAGAGGAAGGGGAGGCTTGAGACGCAGGACAGGGAGAAGAAGGCCATGTGAAGACGGAGGCAGAGAAAGGAGTGATGCCATCACAGGCCCAGGGAGACCAGAGCTGCCTGAGGCTGGAAGAGGCAGGGAAGGAATCTTCCCTGAGAGCCTAGGGCTTTGGGAGGAGTGTGCTTCTGCTGACACCTTGATTTTGGACTTCTTGCTTCCAGATCTGTGAGAGAATAAATTTCTGTCGTTTTAGGCCACCCAGTTTGTGGTAATTTGCTACAGCAGCCGGGAAACGAATACGGTGGTGGAGATGTGGAACCTGAAATAAATAACTGCTGAGCCAGCAGAGGTCTGGCTTCAGGACCAATTATCTGGAGATTTTTCAGCGGGAGGCAGAGGGCCATGACCAGACTTCAGGAGGCTTAGTGCCTCAAAGGTTGGGAAGGGATTCCCTGCACCCGAGGAGACATCTGTGCTGGGCTCTCGGGGTCCAGACCAGCCCAGCTGCCTTCCAGGGAGGACTCACCTGCTCCTCCCCAGTCACCATGAGATGAGAGCTGTGCTCTGCACCCGGCAGGGAGGAAAGCCTGGCAGACTAAACATTTCCCTCCCAGTGACTCAGCTTGAAAGACGCTGTTTTCCACTGGAAGGGACTGAGAAACCTTCAGTTGGTGAGTTCCTGCTTCCCTGTGGAAGGAAGCTCGTGAATAAGTTTAGATCAGGTGTAGAAAATAAAATGATGGCCATCTCGGGGGGCACAACTTTACATAGTATTTACTATTTATATAAAATATAGTTAATTATTTATTTAATCATGTATTATCACTATTTATTATTTATTATGAATATTTAATGATCATTAACACTAAATTATTTATGATTACTTAATTATTCATAATTATATAATATATTATTTATTATATTATTAAATTATTATAGAAATTAATTATATATTATTTATATAGAATGTTAAATTATATATGAAATTTATATAATGATATAATAATGTATATACAGTCTATAGTGACATGATAGTGTGCATATCTATCTACTGCTATAGCTATATATCTGACAATCTCAACCCCCTTAACATGGTAATGAGAAGCAAAAGGAATTTTGTTTCGGAGCCACGTTTGCAGTCTCCCAGCACCTGAAGAAAGCAGCCTCAGTTGCCACAAGGTTACGTGTGGGTTTAGTTGCTAGGCTGTGGGATTACTTTCCTGGGCTTGCTAGGGAAAAGGACGAAAGGGAAGACGTGAACTAGCAGAGGCATGTGGCATTTCTGTGCTGGGACTTAGGCGAATTATGTAAGTGTCCTTTGCATTCAAGTTTGCTCCACTTCCACCTGAGAGTTTGCTGAGGGGACAAGTGAGATCCCAAAGTTCAGTCCGCTGCAGTGTGCAAAATGCTAATCAGCGTCGCAGCCGGCAAAGCCGAGGGGGCGTGGCTCTCGGGATCAGCGAAGACGGGGAGGAGCCCCGGACTGGGAGCCAGGAGGAGTCCTGCTGACTCAGCCAGCCGGGTCCAGGGAGCGTTCCTTCTCACTCATCTACGCAGTGACATCTTCTTGGTGGGCAAGGGGTGGGCCGCACACAACTGTGTTCAAGAGGGTCATTAGCAACAGGATGGAGGGTTTGACTATGAGATGGCACCCGGATGGCATGTGGGAAATGCTGATTTGGGGACATGCTTCCACATCTCTACAGATGTGCCGTTCCAAGTCCCCAGTGAGATTTGAAAAAGCCCTTGGAGATCGGCTGACCCCCTTCCACTCGCCTCCACAGTGGCTCTGAGTCTGGCGCCTAGCAGGTGCTTAGCAAATATTTGTTTAATGAATGAACGAATGAATAGAGTCCAAGTGCTTGGTTTATAAGCAAGAGAATCAGGTCTCAGAGGAATGGAGAGATTGGTCAGGGTCATGCATCAAGTGTGCGGAAGATTCAGGCCCCTGAGTTCCAATACACTGATCACTCAGAGGGGAATTTTCTTTCTGTTCCATCTTGCTGCTAGGACAGCTGTAGCCACCAAAAGGATGCTTCAGTACTCTTGAAAGTTGGGCTGGGTGTTGCTGTGATACAGACTTGCAAAGAGCTGATTGCTCAGTTGCAAGGGCAAGTGCTGTATATGTTGGCTAAGTTAGAAGGAAAGGCTGCCTTGCAGATACCATTTGTTAACTGCCTCTTTAATATTTGTGAGGGGGCTGCCTCAGTAACATTTTGTGTGTATATGCTGGTAAAGTTTACCTTTTAAGGGCTGTGATGCCCTATTGCTATTTCATTGAAAAAGCTTTCCTTTCCTTCATATTTACCTACATGAAGAAAAAAAACAGCAAGGGGGCAGGAATGAACATACATACATACATACATATATGGGTGTCCCTCAGTATCTGTGGGGGATTGGTTCCAGGACCAACCAGCAGATACCAAAATATGATGATTCTCAAGTCCCCTAGTTGGCCCTCCCATATCTGCGTGTTCCACATCTGTGGATTCAACCAACCACGGATCGTGTAGTACTGTATGTATTTATTGGGAAAAAAATCTGTGTATAAGCGGGCCTGTGCAATTCAACCTGTGGTGTTCAAGGATCAACTGTATAGAGGTAGGAGGTGACCATTTGTGGAATACTTGCTCTCCTCCAGGCCTTGTGCTAAAACTGTTGACATGTGGAATCTTATTTAATCTTCCCGATAACCCTGAAGTGTGTACTATCACCACCTGATAGTTTAGCAGATCATGTCTCTGCCCCACCTATACGCTGTCACCCACTCACGTGACCAGCAGAAGCTTTAGTGGACAGTTTCTATCCATGGCAAGGGCATCTTAACTCCGGCATCTTTGTTTCTTTGTCTGGGGGTGTTCTCTGGCTGAAGAAGCATGCTGGGACTATTTGTTGGAGGTGAGGAAGCAGGTCAGAATTGCCAGAGAATTAATTCCCAGGAGCAACCTTGAAACAAAGAGGGAAGGGAGTTGGTGGATAGGCACCATTTTTTTTTTTTTTTTAAATCCCTGATTGGGGCTCTTCTGAGGTGTAGTCGATGGAGGCTTTCAGAGGATACCCAGGAGGATCTGGGCCCCGTTGCCCACAGCTATTGCTCTCTCATTAATGCACTCTTCATTGGCATTCTTCTCTTTCCTCTCTCTCTCTCCCACCTCTTCACCACGTGTCCTAGAAACAGAACCCACGTGCATTCCCTGGAAACAGAATCTGAGGTAAAGATTTGTAAGCAGGAGGCTTATTGGAGAATACATGTATTCCAACACCTGTAAGAAAGTGAGAAAGCAGGGCCGGGCCGAGGGAAAAGTGCAACTTTGATGGAGTTGCAAAGGAGCACGCAGTCAATCTGTAGGCGCTCTGGAGCTGAGAAGGCTTTTCAGAGGCAAGGGAGCTGGGCTTTTGGACCCAAGTATGAACAGTCCTTCAACGTGGGCTGCCCCTTTGGAGAGAGTTTAACCTTGGGCTAGGCAACGCCGTTAGGCTGAAGGCAAGTCCCAGAGAGGGTTGTTATTAGGAGCTCTGAGCAGTCAGCTCTCTGGAAGCTGGGGAGTGAGTACCTTGATTTTGAACGGGGTTTCTGAACACCACACCCCAGGATCCACTGAAGTTCACCCTTTATACTCCTCTAAGTCCAACTTACATCTAAGTTCACAGCAAGTGTGTCACTGGGGGTGATTGTAAATAGGACTGTTCCCACTTCCATCCTTTGGTTCCTGAGCCCATGTATTCTATTTGTTGGGTACAGAGCACCATAAAATGGTCATTGATTTAGGGTGTGTATCACATCCTGAAGGGTAGCACTCCATCACTGCAGGATATTATCTCTAAAAAGCACCTTCACGTTGCTCTATGAGGCTGGCTGTTTCTGGATTGTGTGATATGAATTACACCTGGTGGGTCCAACAGCCATATGCCCACTCCTGCACCTCTGTTGCTTTGAAGTCGAGTCCCTTGAACTGAAGCCACGTACTGTAGGATTCATTTCAGTGAATCTAAGACTCTGAAAGCCCTTGGGTGCTGGTGTTGGCCACGACCCTGAGAGCTGTGATGGCAAACCTGCACCTGGAATGTGTGTTGATTTCATTCAGTGTGAATCCCTGCCCCTTCCATGGTGGAAGGGATCTGGTGTAACCAACTTGCCCACAAGTGGCTGGGTGGGAGCCTGAAGGGGTAGTGTCATACGGGGAGCTCAGCATTGGTACCTTCTGCTGGCAAGTCCGTTACTAGCCACAGCTAGATCAGCCTCAGTGAGTGGGAGTCCAAACTGCTGAGTCCAGGCACATTGACCATCCCTGCCACCATGACCGCTCTGTTCGAACCCCCATCCTGCTAGCACTGGGGTGGCTGATTACAAAGGTCAGCTGGCCACGTCATTCTGTCTACGTGGCTCTATCATGCCTCTTCCATGGTGGATGCTCTCTGGTGGGCGCTGACATGTGATATAAAGCAATCTACACTCCATGCCATTCCCATAGGTTCATCCACATGCCTCTTCCTGACCTTCTTTTCCCCAGCCTTCCAGTCCTTTTCTTCCCACACCCCTGATCTATTAGGCAAGTCTTCTGCCTCTGCTCGTATGACTGCTTGGGCTCTTTACCCACACAGGTGGATGACCACTCTGACCACCAGGAGGACTCGCCCTCACCCCTGTCTTTCAGGGCCACATTTAAATGGGGCTGTAATTCAGCTGGGTCCATCTTGGCTTGGACGCACATGCTGAGCCAACCCACGTGAGAACAAGCTTGGTCTTTTTTTCTGTTCCATCATTGGTCATAAGATAGCCTGCCTTCACTGGAGCCATAGGTATGAGTTGAGGGAGAGGTATCAGTGCAACAATGGTGGATGGTAGGGATTTGGGCCAACTGCTCGTACAACTTATTTGTGCTCTTTGACCTTGATAGTGGCCCATTATGGATGTATCTCCTCCACCTTGCAATGGATTGTTGCTGGGTTGCCTTACCTTATGACTTGGTGGGTCTGATAGAACCCAGTGCATGATGGGAATCTCTGACTGCAGCATCATTTGATGTCGGTGGTGATGTGCTCCATCTCTATTAGCATGTGATGAATTATTTTTCTGAATGGCATGTAGTTCTCTGCTATGAATGGCATGAAATTGCTACAGAACTACAAGGAGTCCATGCTGTAATTCTTCTATTTGAGCTCGTCATAGACCTCATATAGCTTCTTTTCCTACTGCAGGTACCTCTAGAACCAACCGGGTGGGGAGGTTGAATTAGGAGTATGGGATTAACAGATACATACTACTGTACATGAAATAGATAAGCAACAAGGATTTACTTCATAGCACAGGGAACTATATTCAATATCTTATAATAGTTTATTCCGTCCATCCTTTCCCCTTTGGTAACCATAAGTTTGTTTTCTATGTCTGTGAGTCTGTTTCCATTTTGTAAATAAAGTCGTTGTATTATATTTTAGATTCCACATATAAGTGATGTCATATAATATTTGTCTTTGACTTACTTCACTTGGTATAATAAGCTCTAGGTCCATCCATGTTGCTGCAAATGGCATTATTTAATTTTTTATGGCGGCTAATATTCCATTATGCATATATTGTAATATATACATAATTATATATATATCACATCTTTATCCATTCATCTATTGATGGACACTTAGTTGCTTCCATGTCTTGGGTATTATAATAAATTGTGCTACTATGTACGTGTATCTTTTCAAATTAGAGTTTTTGTCCTTCCACAGACACTTCTTATTGTTGCAGTAAATGAGGTATCTTCTGGGTCCTCCTATGGGGCATCATTGGCTGGTGGGTTTTCCAGCCCTGGGTAGGGTGTTCGATATCTATTTCTTGCAACAATACCGTAAACTGAGCAGCTTAAAACCACCTTCATTTATTATCTCATAGCTTCTGTGGGTCAGGAATCTAGACACGGCTTAACTGGGTCCTTGTTCAGGGTCTCCCAAGGCTGCAGTCAAGGTGGTGACCAGGCTGCATTCCTATCTGGAGCTCAGGGTCCTCTTCTAAGTTCATGCGGTTGTTAGCAGAATTCAGTTCTTTGTGTTGTAGGACCGAGGTCCTGATTTCCTTGCTGGCAGTCAGCTGGGGGCTGCTCTCAGTTCCTGAAGGTGGCCTGTAGTTCCTTGCTGCAAGGGCCTCTCACAACATGGCAGCTTATTTCTTCAAGCCAGCAGAAGAATCTCTCACTCCAAGATGCTAAGACAGAGTATTATATCCCAAGGTGGAATCATGGGTGTGACTCTCTCATTACCTTCGCCATCCACTATTGGCTAGAAGCAAGTCCCAGGTTCTGTCTGGCTCAAGGGGAGGGGATTATACAGGGATGTGACTTACGGCGATCACCTTAGGGTGTGCCCACCTCAGGTAGCATAACCACTCCAACACCCCTGCTTCTCTAAGCCTTCAGTTCTTTCCTCCACTGTCTGCTGTGGCAGCTCTGGCATTTCTACCTCACTTACTATGAGACAAAACTTTCCCCAGGCTTTCAAGAGCCATCCAAGGTGTATCTTCACACCACCTCCTATGGTTCTTGCCAGGGTGTTCAATCATTTTCTTGCATCAATAACCTCTTCCTTATTTGACTTTATATTCTGTCCTCCTTGGCCAGAATATCCAGTATTCCAGTCCTATGCATACCTTCCTGGCTCCTGTTGGTGCATTGTGGCTGGGCCCTGCATCTCCTTTGGCACGTAGACCTCTTGCAGCAGCTCCAGCACTTCCCTGGGCAGATTATGTTGTGACTTGATGCCAGTTATTGTTCTGGTGGCCAGGAGAGGAGGTGGAGTGAGATCCCAGCGACGGCATATGTTGTCTTGCAAGATGGTAGCTCATGCATTCAAGCTGTCTTCAGCAAGGGCTGGGAACACTAACCTGTAACAAGGAGGAATGGGCTACTTCTTCAGGCTTAGAGGGTTCAGGAGGATCTGATGGCACGAGGTTTGTAAATGCATTGAGTCAGCTGTCACTACCCACGTGATAACCAGGGTCCCATTCCTTCCCCGTCAGAGCTCTATCCTAGACACAGCAGCCTTGCCGCAGTTGGGATTCCAACCTTCTCTGGGGCTTTGCTTCCTTATAATTGAGTTCTGGGCCTGTTGCTCAATTTTTTCTGCCTTTGGGCTGCAGGAGATGAGATTCTACTTGCTGCCAAGGAGGCCCTCTGACTTTTACTCCTTACCTCTCAATGCTGATGAACCACCTCAGCCTTTCATTGTCTTTCTCTAATGCATTTATAGCTCCCAGCAGCAGCCATTGAGTCCATTGTGTTTATGATGACTACTCCTCTTGCCCCGGGCCTCTCAAACGCTCTGGGTGTTCACCAGCCAATGCATTGCCTTTTAGAAGTATCTCATCCAGTTCAGAACAAGTGACAGTTTTAACAATTGCAAGTCCAACATGCTAGGGCTCTCATACTCCACCTACCACCATGATGGGGTACTTATTGCCAGCTAGCTAGTGGGGAACACAGCTCCCCAAATTCTACTTTAAAATCAGCCTCCTAAGACACCTCCTGACAGTAAGTCTTAGTTCAGTTTCCCCAGAAGCAGACTCTGAGGTGGAGACTCGCATGCAGAAATCTTACTGGGGTGTGCACTTGGGAACAGCACCTGTAAAGAAGTGAGGGAAGCAGCACTGGGTGTAGGGAGAAGGTAAACCATGATGCGGTTGCAGTAGAGGACTTGCTGATCCCACAGAAAGCTCTGGAACTGGCACTGCCTTTTATGGTCATCCTGCCTTGGGAAAAGGGAGCCAGGTCTTTCTGTCTATGCATTGACTAGTCATTGGATGTGGTCCCCTGGGGAGGAAGCATAACTTGGGGTGAGGCAGGTCTCTTTGACAAAGGGCAATTTCTAGAGGGGGGGTGCCTCTGTGAGCAATTAGCCTCCAATATCCCCGGCTGCTGGGGTAATGAGTCCTAAAGGGGGATCTGGCCATATGCCACAGTAGCCACTATACCAGTGTTTCTTAACTAGGGGTGATTTTGTCTCTCAGGGGACATCTGGCAGGGTTTGGAGACATTTTTGGTTATCACAGCTCGAGGCAGGGGGTTTGCTACTGGCATATCTGTTGGGTAGAGGCTAGGGATGCTGCTAAAAATTCTACAGTGCTCAAGACTTTCCCTCACAACAAAGAATGATGTGGCCCAAATGTCAATAGTGCTGAAGTTGAGAAACCCATGCTATGCCATGCTTCCTTGGATCAGCTCCCAAGTGAATTAGTTGCACCAAAATCCTTGTCTTAGGGTCTCTGTTTTGAGGACTCCAAACTAAGACATTGGGGAATATCAAAATTCAAAGAGACAAAGTAATTTGCTTGGGGTTGTACAACTTGTGGGTGGAGGAACAAGAATTGGCACCCCGGAATTTCTGTTTGCTGAGCCCACATTCTTCTCTATGGACCATGCTGCAGGGCTGGTCGGTGGACCACTCTCCAGGTCTCACAGCATGTGTAGGATTTGGTAATGGGGAGTATTAGGCATTTTGGCAAATTCTGGTTCCTTGACAAGTTTGTTGGCTATTCAATTATCATACAACCTTTCTCTACTGGACTGTAGAACATAGTGATTTGAATGACTATTTTTCAATTCTCCCAAAGTCTGTAGATAACTAGTACCATTATAGATGAATAGAGATAAATTAATTTATTACATACAGTGGATGCTTTATGGCACTAAACCTTAATTCTCTTTCAGAAATTTGATTGAGAATGGCTATATGGGTGGAGATATTCCTCTGAAGTTACTGAGCTTCCATTTATTAAAGTATTTGTTGATTCATTCTTTCTTTCCCTCACCTGTTCATGATCTCATTTAATAAGTAATTGTGCTCAGCGGTAGACACTCTCGTATCATAGGCATAGCTATTATTGTCAGATGATTCTACAAATGATGGAAATGAGAAGCCCAGAGAGGAAGATGAGTCGTTTTCTCAAAGGTCTTGGAGCTAATTCAAGACAGAGTTAGGATTAGAACCAGGTTCTGGAGGGGGACAAATGTGCTGAGGGAAGACAGCGGTATGGTCTTTACTGCAAGGACAGGAACGTGTGACTCTTCTCAATTTGTACTTTATTAATATGCGTCTCATATTCATTCTCTCAGCCCACTGCCCAAAGGTACAAAGATGTAGCTTTTCCCTCTGTCTATAATTTTCTAGAAAGCTGTCTGCCACTGGGAGCTTTTGAACTAGTAGGTCTCATAGTCCTGGCTTTGCTTTAATTTGGACCAAGGGAGCTGTTTAGATTCAAGGAGTTCCTCTCCTAGCTGAAATGCAAAGCACAGAAATGCAAAAGTTCCCAAATCTCTGGGGCAAGAGAGCTCTAGCTCGCCATTGAAGCAAATAATCTGTGATACTACCTGCTTTCTGCAAACAATGAACCAAGCCAGCTTTAACTTTTGCCAACCTTAACTGTAAGCAGAGAAGTCATTGTCAAGAGTTTGTAAATTGGGATTCTCCTCAGGCCCAGAACCTTGCTTAGAAACCATGTTACTTTCGCACTCCGCCCCAGTTCCTGTGCACACTTAATTTTCTCATTCTTCTGGGATTGAGTTATACACCTTTGGATGCCGGTATAGTGCTGGGGAGAAATCTGATTTTGTTTTTCCTGACCCACTGACTGAGTTCATTCTGCTTAATTCAGATCTGAGCGCTGCCAATTCCCAATCTTACAATCCCGTTCAGAGTATTATACTATCATTACCACTAAGGTGCCTTTCCCTGGCATTTGGCTGCTGGTTTCATGCCAGAGATTCACATGGGTTGCAAGGAAGTGGTTCCCAGTGCCCAGTACAGGAAGTTAGAGGAGAGTTATTTCCATAGGAACTGCACCTGTCAGGTCAATCATTGACTCCACATTTACTACCAGTGGATCTAAGCCTAAACTAATTACACTGTGAACTTCTATATTTAATTTCTCTCTTTAAATTCTTATCCTTATATTAGAGAAGAACTTGTGGTTGCAGGTGAACCCTGCTAGCATTTGCTTACCAGCAAGGGAGTTTATTGGTTCAGGCTATTGGGAAGGTCATGGATGAAACTTGTTTTCATGATAACTAGAATGGGGGACTAGAGAGTTCTCAGTATTTGGTCTGATCAGTACATATTTATTAGGGGTAAAGTCTTCCCTAATCCTGGTGCATCCTGACCCATGGAGGTGGTACCACTAGGCTAATGCTCTGGACCTTCCCCATCCCTTCCCTTTGCAGAGGAGGGCTGCTGATCTCTGATCGTAAGTTGGGGGAGAATAGACTGGGTAATGTTCTCAGCTCAGACTTTCCACTTCTTAGAATCTCAGTGAAGATGGATCTTCTCTGTCCCTCCCACATGCCTGGGGACAGACCTGTGGTTTTCTAATACTGCCTAGGACTGGGTGGAAAAGTCTGCCTAACTGTGGGGTTTCTTACTATTTCTTATTTGTTCCCACAATTAGAATCCACCTCTCCAGGAGCACCTGCTGTTGGTAATAAAGGTGATATTTTGGCCTGCCGATGTCTAATCTTGTCTATCTTTCACATGATTTTAAATCTGAACGGGGAAAGGAGTGTTATTTCCTGGGCCCTTTTCAGTCTCACCATTGATCATTTGTTCAGCAATTGTTTGTTGCACTATTATTATGTATCAGGCGCAGGCCCTGTTAGAGACAGAGAAAGACATGGTTCTTGCCCCTGAGGGACTCATGCTCTAGTGACAGCTGCCCACTGATGCATCTCCAGGGCCCTGCACACTTGATAAATATTTGTTGAATGAAAGAAAGAATGAAGACACTGCATTAGAATGTGGCAAGTGCGCAGTGGATACAATGGTGTGTTACCGTGATCTCCCTCCAGGACCCTGGGACCCTTTCCTTCCTACTCTAAGCGTTGGCCCCTGGTGGCTCTCAGCTGAGCCTCTCTCCAGGAATTGCCTTCAGTGGAAGAAAGCAGCCCTTAACTGCCCGTGTACCATCCCCAAGGGCAGCCCTTAACTGGGCGATGCAAGGTACAGAGACCTGGCCCCCATGTTTCAAGGTGGGATAACTCTGAATGGCCAGTTCAGCTGTAGAGCCCCTGTAGGGTTGGGCTGAAGCTTTTATGTGACTACATAACAGTTCAGCTCCTGCATCTGCCCAGTCCTGCTTCCTTCATTCCTTCAGGTGTTGATCCTGAGAGCATCCCATGACAAACTTCCCGCGTGAGAATTTCCATTTCAATGTCTGTTTCTAGGAACCTGTTCAAGACATAAGTGCAAACTATTATGGGATTATAGGGGAGGGGTTATCAGGTCAACCTTGGCCATTTAGTGAAGCAGAGATAGTACCAGGAATAGAGGAGAAGATGGAAAGAGGGATTATAGAGGAGGGGTTATCAGGTCAACCTTGGCCATTTGGTGAAGCAGAGATAGTACCAGGAATAGAGAAGATGGGAAGATTGGGCAAAGGATGGTAGGGGCTTGCTAGAGAAAGTAGGGAAGGATGTGGTTTGGGAAGAGAGGGGCATGGAGCAAGGTGAGAGGGTGGAGATCCTGAGACAGAGGGAGCGCATGCCTATTGCTGAGATGATAGGCTTCTGCTGTTGCTCTCAATTTACACTGCTCTGTTCAAGGAAGCAGCCCAGCTAGAGAGATGTGGGGACAGATGTCTTGACTCTAGGTTGAAGAGGTGGTGGGGTTTACCCATAGTGATAAGGGGGGAGCAAGTGTAGAGTCAGGGATCTAAGGGCGCTGGAGAGGGCAGCATGGCATGTGAGTGGGGATTCCTGGGTGGAGAAGACCAGAAGGCTCCAGAATGCCGTGACTGACTCTTTGCAGAGCTGGCTGTATATGAGCGACTAGGGGAGGGCTTGCTTTAGCTCCTGGGGTTCCCTGACATAATGCCTGGGCATGCACAGCCTGCAGGGAGTGGAGGGGGACCAGGATGCCTGCTGTGGCCAAGTGGGCTCAGCCAGGATGAGCATCTGCTCCTTCTCTGGCAGGTGCCAGGGCAGGGGGATGAAGCCAGGGAGAAGCAAGCTGCCCAGAGGGCAAGGGAGACAGGAAGCGCAGGAGCTGAAGGGGTGGCCCAAGGAGAGGACCGGGCAGAAGAAGCAACCTCTGACTTTCTTTTCTTTTTTTTTTTTCTTTTTTTTTTTTTTGCGGTACGCGGGCGTCTCACTGTTGTGGCCTCTCCCGTCGCGGAACACAGGCTCCGGACGCGCAGGCTCAGCAGCCATGGCTCACGGGCCCAGCCGCTTTGCGGCATGTGGGATCTTCCCGGACTGGGGCACGAACCCGCGTCCCCTGCATCGGCAGGCGGACTCTCAACCACTGCGCCACCAGGGAAGCCCCTTTCTTGGTTATTGATATAAAAAAAATCAGTTTCCCTCTCCTGCCCCCAGTGCCGCAGAAATGAAAAGCAAAGAGCTTTAGCTTTCTAGATGGCTAAAGTTTTTGATCATGCTCATTGCTTCTACCTAATATAAGATCTGTGAAATTAGAATCCGATCCAAATCACACTGCATAACTAATATATGCCAGAAGCTATGCTAAGCAGCCTGGCTTCATTTGCTAGTAATTATAATCAAAGAAGCAGTTCCTAAAATAATTAAATTTAATGAGAGAAGAATAAACAGAAATGCCATTTGGTTACTCCTCAGTGGATTGTTCTTACCTTGCTGTGGATGTTAGCTAGGTTGGTTCTTTAGTGGTGAATCCCTAATATTTCATAAATTTACGAAACAAAATGTTATTGAAGGTCTTTGTGGTGACAGACACTGTGTCAGGTGCTGGAAATGTACGTGACAAGTATAGTGGGCAGCAAAGAGATGAGGCTTTTAACACCTAAGGACAAAATAATTTGTTTTTCGATATTAATTCCTTTAGATTTGAATATGTTTAAATTTTAACTTTCAGGAGGATTTAATTTTTCCTAAATTGAAGTATAGTTTATGTACAATATTATGTTAGTTTCAGGTGTACAACATAGGGATTCAACATTTAAATACATTATGAAATAATCAGCATGGTAAGTCTAGTAAACATTTGTCACTATACAAAGTTATTACAGTATTATTGACTATATTCCTTATGCTGTTTATTACATCCCTGTGACTCATGTATTTTATAACTGCAAATTTATACCTCTTAATCCCCTTCACCTATTTCACTCATCCCCACCCCACTTCCCTCTGGCAACCACCAGTTTGTTCTCTGTATCTATTGAGTCTGTTTCTGTTTTATGTTGTTTGTTCATTTGTTTTTTAGATTCCACGTATAATCATGGAATCATACGGCATTTGTTTTTCTCTGTCTGACTTATTCCATTTATCACATTACCCTCCAGGTCCATCCATGTTGTTGGAAATGGCAAGCTTTCATTCTTTTTTTATGAATGATTAATATTCCATTGTGTGTATGTGTATGTATGTATATATATATACCACATCTTTATCCACTCATCTGTGGATGGGCACTTAGGTTGCTTCCATATCTTGGCTATTGTAAATAATGCTTCAGTGAACATTGGGGTGCGTATATCTTTTCAAATCAGTTTTCTGTTTTCTTCAGGTAAATACCCAGAAGTGAAAATGCTAGATTGTATGGTAGTTCTACTTTTAATTTTTTGGGGAAGCGCCATCTTGTTTTCCGTAGTGGATGCACCAATGTACATTCCCACCAACAGTGCATTAGGGTCCTCTTTTCTCCAAATTCTCACTAACACTTATTTCTTATCTTTTTGATGATTGCTATTCTGACAAGTGTGAGGTGATATCCCTTTGGTTTTGATTTGCATTTCCCTGATGATTAGTGATGTTGAGCATCTTTTCATATGTCTGTTGGCCATCTGTATATCTTTTCTGGAAAAATGTTTATTCATGTCCTCTGCCCATTTTTTAATAAGGTTGTTTGTTTTTTTGATATTGAGTTGAATGAATTCTTTATATATCTCAGATATTAACCCCTTATCAGATACATCACTAGCAAATTTCTTCTCCCATTCAGTAGGTTGCCTTTTTGTTTTGTTGATGGTTTCCTTCACTATGCAAAAGCTTTTTAGTTTGATATTAACACATTTGTTTTTTGCTTTTGTTGCCCTTGCCTGAGATGACAGATCCAAAAAAAATATTACTAAGACTAATGTCAGAGTTTACTGCCTATGTTTTCTTCTAGGAGTTTTATGGTTTCGGGTATTACTTTAAGTCTTTAATCTGTCTTGAGTGTATACGTATATGGTGTAAGAAAGTGGTTCAGTTTCACTCTTTTACATGTAGCTGTCTAGTTTTGCCAACATCATTCATTGAAGAGGCTGTCTTTTCTCCATTGTATATTCTTTTTTTAAAAAAATTTATTTAATTTATTTGTTAGTTTTGGCTGCGTTGGGTCTTTGTTGCTGCATGCAGGCTTCCTCTAGTTGTGGTGAGCAGGGCTAATCTTTGTTGCAGTGCACAGGCTTCTCATTGTGGTGGCTTCTCTTGTTGCAGAGCATGGGCTCTAGGCGCACGGGCTTCAGTAGTTGTGGCTTGCAGGCTTTAGAGTGCAGGCTCAGTAGTTGTGGTGCACGGGCTTAGTTGCTCTGCGGCATGTGGGATCTTCCCGGACCAGGGCTTGAACCCATGTCCCCTGCATTGGCAGGCAAATCCTTAACCACTGCAGCACCAGGGAAGCCCTCCATTGTATATTCTTGCATCATTTATTGTAGATTAATCAACCACATAATTGTGGGTTTATTTCTGGGCTCTCTATTCTGTTCCACAGATCTATGTGTCTGTTTTTGTGCCAGTACCATGCTGTTTTGATTACTATAGCTTTGTAGTATAATTTGAAATCAGGGAGCATGATACCTTCAGCTGTGCTCTTTTTTTTCTCAAGATTACTTTGGCTATTTGGGGTCTTTTGTGGTTCCATACAAATTTTAGAATTATTTGTTCTAGTTCTGTGAAAAATGCCATTGGTATTTTGATAAGGATTGCATTGAATCTGTGCATTGCTTTGGGTAGTATAGACATTTTAACAATATTAATTCTTCTAAACATATGAGCTCAATATGTCTTTCCATTTATTTGTGTTGTCTTCAATTTCTTATCAATATCTTGTAGTTTCCAAGTACAAGTCTTTCACCTCCTTGGTTAAATTTATTCCTAAGTATTTAATTCCTTTTGATGCAATTGTAAATAGGGTTGTTTTCTTAAATTCTCTTTCTGATAGATTGTTGTTAGTATATATAAATGCAACATATTTCTGTATATTAATTTTGTGTCCTGCGACTTTACTGAATTCATTTATTAGTTATAATAGTTTTTTTTTTTTTGTAGAGTCTTTAGTATCATGTCACCTGCAAACAGTGACAGTTTTACTTCTTCCTTTCCAATTTGGATGCCTTTCATTTCTTTTTCTTGTCTAGGAGGATTTAATATTTGAATGCGTATCTTATTCTAAGAATTTGATAATGGGACATTTCTAGGTTGTAATCATTCTATTATATGATGTCTATATGCAGTTCATTATTGGAGCATTATAATGTTGTCATTTAATCACATTATTGAATCTTGGATATGCTGTATTGGACAGTGTGACTGCACATATTATGATTTGGGAAGTGGGACAGGGAGTGAATTTTTAGCCTTGGGTCTGGAGTCATCCTGGCATTGATTGAATTTTGGTTCTGTTCTAATGCATTTCAGAGCCTTCTGAAAGCAGTGTCTTAACCATCCATTTATTAGTTGTTGTATGAGTTGCAGTTGATACTGGAGGTTCAGCATCATATTCTGGTGATCTCCTCCTATGAGGGCCATGGCCACACTGTGGTTGACCATGGACTTAACAATGAAGGTTACTGAGTTGAGAGCAAGAAGCTAAAGAATGGTACAGAAGAACATTTCTTCCTCACTTCTGATGTTTTCTTCTGTGTTAAAGAAACTCAACGTGATTTCTACCCTGTCTCTACTCCAGGGGAGGGAGAGTGACTTATCTGATTGGGATCTGTGGGAAGAACAAACTGGGTGTGTCTGACTCATATTCATCTTTCTCCCTCTTGGGAATGAGCTGCTCTCAGGGAGCAGTGTTCCTCTTGGTTCTTCTAGGGGAAGGCTTGCTTCATTCAAGACAGCTGCCTGTGTCAGAATGGGTAAGTTCACTTAGTCCACCTATATCTTGTTCTAACCCATTTCAGAGACTGCTAAAAGCAAAAATCTAAACTGTCCACCAGTGTCCTCAGGAGATGCCAAAGGAGCAGACTCCAGTCGGCAGGTCCATCTGGCTTTTGCAAAAATCCTCATTTTCTCATCTTTTTAGTAAGAGAGGGAGTATTTTGAAGTCCCAACTGGAACTCCTATTTTCCAATTTGAATTCAAAATGTAGAAAAAACAGAGCTATTTATTGCTCTCTCAAAATCTAGTACCCCAGCCATGTTCAGTCATTGTCTGGGAACCCCTATGGGTTTCATGGTATTCGTGGAGGTGGCAGCTGGTGGCTGCCAGCTATGCTTTCTGCAGTCGGTTCCTTCAAGGGAGGTCTGAGAGGCACGTTTCCATGGACACCACGGGCTCTTTCAGGGTAGGAACTGGACTTATTCTGTATCCTCAGGGTTTGGACAGTGGGTGGGTCTGGAATACAAGGCGCTTGATAAATATGTGTTGAAACATTTTCAGGAATATATTGTGGAAGGATTTGAGGTTGTATGAGTAACTTGAATTAATGTGTTATGAAATGAAAGTTATTAAAGTTTTAGAACAGAAGGTCAGAACTGTACTTAGAGAAGAATGTAATGTGGATTAAAGTGCGACTCTGACTTTTGTAACAGTATAGGAATGTGACTGGTGGTAGGCACAGGAAGGAAGATGCTGACAGCAAAAGGTTTTGGAAGTGATGTTTTTAGGACTTGGAAACTTATTTGAACTTGGGATGAGGCAAGCAAGACATTAAAGATGACAATGAGATTTCTAATCTCAGAGACTGGATGCATGGGAACAGAGGATGAAGAGGAGCTAGCATTTCAGGGGAAAATGCTGAGTTTGGTGTTAGGTTAGCTGAACTAGATGTGCTCACTAACATCCAGGTGGAAGTGTCAAACTGGCGGTGAGTGTCAAGGTTAGAGATCCATATTGAGAAAAAGGAGCAATGAGATCAAGGTGAAAATTATGAATAGATTTCAAGGAGTAATTGAAATGGACCTGTTGCATATTTTGCAGACAGCTGTTAGGCCATTTATGCATTCTTTTGTAGGTTTGAATAAAAAAACAGAATGATTATTTTTATTCCTTTCTATTCCTTTGATTCTTTGGTGAAGAGAGAGGGATTCCTCTTGTGTGACTGTTTTTACTCTGAGATTGTGAACTTCCCAAGACTGCATCTTTTCACCTTCGATACTCAGAGAAGAAGAGAGTTGCACAAAGACTGTGAACTCCTGTAGGGTAGAGACCTCACTTATTTATCTGTTTGTCTAGTGTCTAAAATGGTGTCTGGACAACAGTACTTGTCCTGTTGTGAAGTGCTCAGTTAAAATTCATCAAATTGAATTATTTAATTTGTGTGATGCTTTATAGTTAGTAAGTCCTAGAAGATATATTTAACAGTCCTCACAAGCGTGCTGAGAAATGTTGTTACCCCTCATTTACAAACAAGGAGACTGCGCTTTAGAGAAGTTAAGCAACTTACTTGAAATCATATATTTAGGAAGAGGCTGTATCAGTCTGAATAGGTTAGGTTATGCTTAGTAACAAATAACCCTAAACATCTCTGTGGTTTAATAAAATAAAAACTTATTTCCTACTTATAAAGTCCACCATGGGTCTGGGAAACCCACTGCAGAAGCTGTCCTTCATGTGATAGCTCAGAATTCCAGGCTTTTTCAAACATATCTGCTTCTGTAGTTGCTGCAGAAGATGAGAGAGTACATACAGAACCATGCACTGGTTCTTAAATGCTTCTGCCAGGTAGTGAATCTCATCTCTTCCACTCACATTTCATTGGCCAAAGAAGTCACATAGCCTTACCTGGTTTCAGAGGAGGAGGCAAGGGCTTTCTCCCTGTGTACCTGGAAGGAGAAGTGGACACTTTGATGAGTTACTCTATTATCTAATCACAAAAGCCTTATTGGGTCTTGAGTTTAGATTTCTGATTTCAACAGTGGTCACATGTTACTCTTTGACTCATGTTTTGTTTTTTACTAAGCATATTCAGAAAACTATCCACATTTATGGCAATCTCCAATATGTAATTAATATCCTGAAAAGCAGTCACACTCTCCACCCTTTTCTTCTGCTTTCTCTCCCACAGTCCTAACCTCTGTCTCTTAACATTGGGTCTTAGAGGACAGAGTCTCAAAGGGACTCAGGATATCAGAGAGAATTAACATATACACACTACTATATATAAAATAGATAACTAACAAGGACCTATTCTATAGCACAGGAAACTATACTCAATATTTTGTAATAACCTATAAGGGAAAAGAGTCTGAAAAAGAATATATATATATATATATATATATATATATATATATATAAAAAACTGAATCACTTTGCTGTACACCTGAAACTAACACAACATTGTAAATCAACTATACTTCAATAAAAAAAAGAAAACAGCATGAGAAAAAAGATATCAGAGAGAGACCAATGCCCTAGTTAGGGTTGGAGATGGGGTAAATATGTATAATGACATTTGAGTAGAGGACTCAGAAATGCCAGATCTCGCCTCCAATTCAGTTTCTTCTCTTCCCCATGAGATTCGAAGATGACAAATATACAAATGTTATGACCTTAATTATTAGCTGGGACAGTGCCTCCTATTTTCCAGTAGTCTTCTCCAGCAAAACTCTGTTAGGGCTCACTTTTTAGGCTCAGGCCATGTGGGGTTTCCTACCTCGGAACAAGTTCAAATCCATACTTGGGATCTTACTCCATTATGTCCCTGATTATGGGGTAGGAACCACGACCAGCACGCTTCTGTGATGAGAGGAACTACATGACTGGGACTCATAAGCAGTACAGACAGAGGGGACTTTAGGAATAAGTGGGCTGGACAGACAGACATATATGCACAATCTATTTACACACACGGACCTTCTCAACCACTAAACGTGGGCCAGTACAAGTCTGAGAACTTGCCCTATTAGATGAGCACTCCTGGAGATGAGATGTTCCGACAGCTGAGAGTATCTCCTCTGACCACCCACTTTACTTATAAGGAAATGGAGGTCCTTAGGTATTTGGGGTTCCTTGCTACTTAGAAATCGAGCTGCTTTGACTCCAGCTCCGATGGCTGCCCCTTTGACTTACAGCTCTGGAAAGATCCTGAAGCAAAGTAAAGACTCCAGGGTCTGTCATTAGAATGATAACAAAAGTAGCATTATTGAGCTTTTATCATATGCCAGCCCTAAGTGCTAAGGTTATTTTATCTAACCTCACAGTACTGTGGGATTGATGCTTGAACATCCCTTTTTTCATAAATGAAGAGTATGGGGCCCACAGGGAAGTGTGTTTTTTGGTTCGGGAGGGGATCTATTTTGCTGTATCCCTAGTGCTTAGATCAGTGCTTGGTATATGTATATATTAGGTACGCGGTATGTTTTTGTTGAATGAACAAGCGCAAGGTCACTGAGCTAGTTAGCAGGGGAATCAGCATAGGATCCCAGGCAGTCTGATTTCAAGGATCTCCCTCTGAACTGTGGCATTACAACGTGACCTCCTGTACACGTCTGATAGTTATTAGCTATGACAGTGTTTGCTGATTATCGCATGTTTATTAACCTTTTTCCACACCCCCTCCCCATGAACTACGAACCCCTTGAGAGAAAGAGATGATGACTGATTCCTGCCGCACTTTCCCCACCCTCCGTTGCTGGGTGAACGGGAGGTGCAAGTTCCATGTTGATTGGTTGCAGAGGTTACCTCCTACCCCAGGCAGGGGGTGGGAAAGGCAGCTGCAAGTTTTTGGCAGCCGGCTTTAACTCGGTCAGGTAGTTTCATCTCCCCACACGCCTCCTTCCGGAGACAGAGCCGGCGTACTCATTCTGCTCCGCTAGGGGGACCCAAATGCAAAGGAAAAAACCTCTCCTGCCTCTAAAGGTAATGGGATCCCACCCACAGCCCTCCAGAGGTGTGGGCACTGCTCCGCCAACCGCAGAGCTCCAGCAAGTGGCCCTGCACAGCTCTGGTTCTGCTTTCTCCTTGCCTGAGGGCAGCTTTTATAGTCAGGGCTTCTGGAGCAAATTCTACCCTTGTGAGGCCTGCTCGGTTCCTGGGAACCGTGCCGCTTCTGCCGGTGATGACGTATGGATTTGTCTTAGGGGCAGAGAAGATGGATTTTGAAGGGCTGCCGGCCTGGTGATGAGGCTGCTTTGGTTTCACAGAGGAAGCCCTGAAATCCAGGTCTGGTCAATCAAAGATGCTTCGTCTTCTCCAGCTTCCTTCTCTGCCTCTCTAAAATCGGGGGGCCTTACCCACTTTGATATTTCAGTGCGAGGCCAGTTAAAGTTTAATGCTTCCTTTTCTACAGCAACAAGAACTGGAGACGTGGTACTTACTAGGGCCACCTGACCTGTTGAGACAGATAGAATGATCTATTTTGGCAACTTATCTTACAGGGATGGATATATTTATAAAACGTTGGGCAGTTTTGTTTTATTCTTATTATTTTTTAACACTACGCTATGGAACACTTTTTCTCTTTTTGCACAGCTTGCTAGCATTAGGCAAGCATTTGGCAAAAATTCTCAGTTATATGTTCTCTGCCATAAAATATGATACAAACTTCTTTCTTTTCTATGACCTCTAATTAAATCGTTGGATTCAGTTTTTGTTGTAGAGGTGTTATCTCTTTTAAGATCTGATCTTTTCCTTGGGGAAGAATAATATAGATATTCTTAATGAAACATATTTAGTATTTTGGGGTTTAAAGAACTCTTAGAAATACTGACATAGATATACTGGCATAAGCAGAGAAGGGGTTCGAGAGCTCTTCCTACTAAAGATGGGGCCCATAAGACTGATGAGTGTTAAAGTCAGCCCTAGAGGAGTCCTTAGAGATTTTCTCATTTATAACTCATATTTGACAGATGAGAAAACCATGGTCCAGAGGGGCAGATGACTTGGCTCGTCACACAGCTGGTTAGCCCTGTAGGCCTCTGGACATCACTTTTTACATTATCGCACAGATTTTCGGGGTGAACTGAGGGTGAAAGTATCTTTTTTCCCCATGGCTTTTAATTTTACATGAGTCTGCCAAGGAAGTGTCTGGAATAAAAGAAGTAAAGCAGAGAGAGAAAAGAGAGAGAGGGCTTTGACCATTGTGTGATAACGTGTTCTGGTGACTCAGTGCCCTGTGACCTGCAAGATGGTGTCAAGGGGAAATGGTGAGTAACTCTGTCCAGGGGAACACGAAGGGCCACAAGAACCTCTTGAAAGTCATGTCCAAGAACAGAAGGCACACTCATCAGTCTTGTTCAATGACCATTTAATGAGACCATTAGGTAGTAGACACTGTGGAATGTTCTAGAAAGTGCCACCTGACATTGTATACATCCTTTACATTCTCTAGGCACTTTTTCACACATCATCTCCTCATTTGACACTTCCTGTATCAGCCAGAGTTCCTGGTGACTTTGGCTCACCTGAACATGGTGAGAACTATTTTGGAAAGATGCAGGTGGGTCATGCCATGATAGGTCCCAGGGAAGCTCTGGGGACGAGGGAGCAGAAACTAAAGGGCAGTTTCTGGGTGTGGCCTTATCTCTGAGTGTTTTCATTTTGTGTTATTCTGCTTAGGATACCCATTCCAGGGTGAGGGTGTCTGGTTGGCCCAGCCTGGAACCCATGGGCACTCGTTGACCAGGGAAATATTGAGGCATCTTGATGGGCAGGTCCTTCAAGGCTATACCCAAAGGAAAATCTGAATGGTCTTGACAAACATCCCCTTTAAATCCTATGAAGGGGGGATGCTTGATGAAATGATTACCTCCATGGTATCAATGGAGACAGAGAGGTGAAGTGAATCGCCCAAGTTCACACAGCTATACATAGCAGAACAAAGTTATATCTCTAGATCCTGCTCTTTCCACCAAAAGGAGTAGGTTAAGTTTATATCTAATGCAATCCCTTCTCCTTCCTTACTGCTAGCATCATTCTGCTTTTCCCCTCCATAGGCTCACCCCATCACCTGCCATCTTTTACTCTACTCCACTCCCAGATGCCCAGATTTCTGGGTACCAGTGTAATAAGCTGAGGAATATTTCATTAGCTGTGTGCTAATGGAAAGAATCACTCCCAAGCTGGTCTTCTGGACACGATGAAAGTCCTCTCCCACTTCTTATTCCACTAATTAACTTATTGTTGGGATCTGGACCTTGTAGGAAGAAGGATCAGGGAATCCTAGGAAGTCATCTATGCAAGTTTCTTTCTTTCTTTTTTTTTTTTTTTTTTTTGCGGTACGCGGGCCTCTCACTGTTGTGGCCTCTCCCTTTGCGGAGCACAGGCTCCGGACGCGCAGGCTCAGCAGCCATGGCTCACGAGCCCAGCCGCTCCGCGGCATGTGGGATCCTCCTGGACCGGGGCACGAACCCGTGTCCCCTGCATTGGCAGGTGGACTCTCAACCACTGCGCCACCAGGGAAGCCCCTGCGCGTTTCTTTGAAGTGAGGTCTGCCTGCAAGTGGGGCCTGGCCTCTGATTCATGGCCCCATCACAATATCCTTGTTTAGAAGTGAATGAACTAGGGGCAGTGGTTCAAAAATATAGGGTTCTCCTGTAGAACAAAAGCTCATATTCCTTTGGTTAACTCTATGATATACCACTTCTGATTTCTGGGGTGCTGGCTATGGAAGGATTCTGAGTCTCTGGGAACAGTGGGAAAGAATTCGACTGGTGATGTCTGCTGGGGACGTAGAATGGATAGGGGTGGATTTGACGTTCACGATGGAAACTTTCCATGCTCTTCCTCCAACGTACCATGCTCGCTCCATCTCCCCTTCCTTCTCTATGCTTTCTATATCCCTTTGGTGCTATGGTTTGAAAAATTTAAATGAACTGAAATCGTTTCTTCAAATGAAATTGCATATGGAAGCCCAGTATGTAAAACAAATAAAAACTGAGTTACTCTAGAGATGAAGTGGGAAGGGGAGCTTCAGAGTCTACTGTGACCCTGAGGGTCTGCCTTGGGATCCCCTGGAACACTCCTCCAGCCACTCTCCCTCAGACGCATTCCACCCTTCCTCCCCCTTTGCTTTTCCTCTCCCCGTTCCCTTAACCTGGAACGATGTCCTGCCAATCCTCCAAGTCGTCAGGGGTCATCTCTTCCCTAAAACCTTCCCTAATTTCCTCATGCTGAACACGTTCTCTCTGAAAACCGCAGCATACTACTTGAACTCTCCCAAGGCTTTTATCATTGCTCATTTGAGTCAGTTTGCCCTGATATGCTATAGACACCTCTGGGTAGGTCCCTGTGTGATGAGCAGTTTGAGATCTGTGCAGTCAGTTCTGGTAAAAATGCTAATAGACTATGTATGCACGTTGTTTATTTTGTTTTCCAGCCTTTGCAAACTCTTTGAAGTTTCCCACCTCCTATATCCAGCTGCACTTAACCTTTTTGGACATCTTTCTGTTTTTGTAAAATTGGGGTAGTAGTATTATTGGCTCCAAAGGGTTTCTGAGATGTGGTAATTTATGCAAAGTGCTTATAACAGGGCCTGGCGCAGAGCATGTGCTTGGTAAGTGTTATTACTATTATTGTAATTATTACCTCAACACTATTAGGATAACAACACTTCACCTTGACTTCAGTCCCAGGCTCTGGCCCAAGGGGAGGCCTGCATTTGCTTCTCCCTGGGACGCAGGAAAAAGTGAACCTTTGGACTCTGGGCTTGGATTCTGGGTGTACAAAGTGAGAATTAGTCACGGCCTCATTGACAGTCTGAGAACATTCACACTGTCTCATCTGCTTGGAGAAGCTTGGATTCAACCAGTGAATTTCGCATTTCCCAACCCCAGCCTGTGCCCTGGGGAAGAGCTTGACTTTCAAAGTCTTGCAGAGGCCTCCTCGAAATGGCTCAGTGACTGCGTTCTCTGGGGAGCGAGTGGGAGAAGGTCTGTGGGAGGCCGGGGAAAGCTGTGTCAGCTGCTGTCGTGTTTTCTCAGGCAGTGTTCTTCCAGGGTGCCAGCCCTTGCCTGTTCCCAGCGTGTGCCTTTAAATCCAAACAGTAAGAGTGTCCTTTTGCTAAAGAGACTGAGAACCTTTCAGAAAACTGCCACGGAGGGAAACTATTGGGATGCCAGGTCCTTGGCTGGAGTCATTCAGTGAATTTGCAACCTCATCTGCTGTAAGTGCAGTGGCCATCCTGATAGCAAAGGTTTTACCTGGGTCCTTGATGCTGGTTTTGGGGGGATACTTTGTTTCTCCTTTGTTCTACCTGTTCGCCTTCACGGTTGCTGGACAACTTTCATTTACCATGTCTTTCTCCCTTCTGGGCTTCTACCTAGAAAAATTGCCCCCTCTTCTTCTCCCATCCATCTTTAGCCTTCAGATTTACACATTCTTCCCCTGGAAGTCTGTCTTGAGCCCAAAGACTTTGGACATTCTTCCTTAAGCGCCATGTACCTGCCTCCCCTATGATGCCCCAAACTCTGGGCATCATGGCCTGTTTCCTTGTCTGTCTCTCCTGCTGGAAAGTGACCTCCATCTCCCCAGGGACTGTGTGGTTTGTTCATGATTTTAATGCTGGGGCCAGCCCAGGGACCTGGTCAAAAAAAAAAAAGCACAAATGAAGGAGTGAAACGAATAAATAAATGAGTAAATAAAAGAATCAAGGATAATCAAGGTTATTTCTGGTTATGTCATTTCCAATGATCTGACCCAAGCATGAGGAGGTGAGTAGTGACACAGAAGAACAGATTTTCAAATATCCATCCACAGTAGCACCCTTTCAGTAATGAAATTGTGTGCAGCATCTCAGTTTCTGGAACAGATAATGGGAGGACTTTTCTGGTTACTGGAGGAGTGAAGCCATATGGTCTGACTTTCCCCTTCCCCCTTTGGGGGAGCCCTGGCTCCTTGGGCAGAGTTTGAAAGTCATTGCCCCTAAAAGGATAGTACTGTTTTGAAAAGAACTAAACAGAGGGACCACATTCCGGTTGGGGTCCTGATTTCCTTATTAGTTCTGGTTAAAGCACACATTATGCACATAGGTTGGACCAGTTACTCTGCTAAGTGCTTTGCTTATAGCAATTTTTCATCCTCACCATAATCTTATGTGGTGTCTGCTTATTTCTCTTTTGGAAAGGAGGAAACTGAAGAGTTTTCTAGAGAGTGGTTAATAACATGCCTGGGGTCCCATGACCACGGCGTAGCTGGGTTAGAAGTCAAACCCTGGATCATCTGCCTCTGGGGGCTCGGCCCTGAGCACGCGGTCACCTGCAGCAAAGCAGTAGAACTGCCCGTAAGAGCATCGCCGTCCGCTGAGTACAGTTGTGGCCGGCACTGTTCTAAGCTCTTCACAAGCGTTAGCTCGTTCAACCCTCACTACACCCTCCGAAGTAGAGACTTTATTGCCATGTTACCACATGGGCACCAGACCAGCTCTGTCTACCCTTCTCTGCGGGTTATCAGGCCAATAAGGGGTCAAGTAAAAAAAAAAAAAAAAAAAATTTGCCCAACATTTACATACCTTTTGTAACAAACCCACTTTTTTTCTTTTTCTGTTTTAGAAGAGGCATAGATTACTTGAGACCAAGGATGCTAATTAGGTTTGGCGGCTTCAGCAGGGGAAAATAAATTGACCAGTCTACTTTTTGGAAGCAGAAGTTGGGAAAGAGGCTACTTCTGAGCTGACTGCACCAAGAGACAGATCCTTGTTTCATATAAATTATCTGTGAAAATTCCTCTAGAGCAACACAGGAGGGAAATCTGGCCCAAGTCCAGGATAAAGATTTTTTTTTTAACATCTTTATTGGATTATAATTGCTTTACAATGGTGTGTTAGTTTCTGCTTTATAACAAAGTGAATCAGTTATACAAGAATAAAGATGTTTGAAAATCCTTTCAGAAATCATAACTTTGATGCCTCTTCCATCTGCCCCATTTCTGTCTATTTCTGTCAAGAAATACGACCCTCTGTCTCATGGAATTCTCAATGCACTGGAGGACTCCAGAATGATATGCAGAGTAGGAAGTATTGCTGCTTCCCACAGTGGACAATTCAAAACCTCATGCAGCCTTTTCTGAACAGACTTTTAGGCGCTAAGAGCCCTGTGATAAGAGGTCTAATGAGAGGTGCTTATATATATATATATATATATTTTTTTTTTCCCGTGTTTGTCTATAGATTACCTTTTCACTTTTTTTTTAAGTTGAAGTATAGTTGATTTACAATGTCGTGTTGGTTTCAGGTGTACAGCAAAGTGATTCAGTAATACATATATATGTATATATCTATATTCTTTTTTTCTGTTCTTTTCCATTATAGTTTATTACAAGGTATTGAATATAGTTCCCTGTGTGATATAGTAAATCCCTGTTGTTTATCTATTTTACATATAGTGGTGTGCATCTGTTAATCCCATACTCCCAATTTATCCCTCCTCCCCCCTTTCCTCTTTGGTAACCATAAGTTTGTTTTCTATGTCTGTGAGTCTGCTTCTGTCTTGTAAATGAGTTCATTTGTACTAATTTTTAGATTCCACATATAAGTGATATCATATAATATTTGTCTTTTTCTCTCTGGCTTACTTCACTCAGTATGACAGTCTCTAGGTCCATCCATGTTACTGCAAATGGCATTAGTTCATACTTTTTATGGCTGAGTAATTATCCATTGTATATATGTACCACATCTTCTTTATCCATTCCTCTGCTGATGGACACTTAGGTTGCTTCCATGTCTTGGCTATTGTGAATAGTGCTGCTATGAACATTGGGGTGCATGTGTCTTTTCAAATTAGCACTTTTGTCTTTTCTGGCTGTATGCCCAGGAGTGGGATTGCTGGATCATATGGTAGTTCTATTTTGAGTTTTTTAAGGAACCTCCACACTGTTTTCCATAGTGGGTGTACCAATTTACATTCCCACCAACAGTGTAGGAGGGTTCCCTTTTCTCCACATGCTCTCCAGCACTTATTATTTGTAGACTTTTTGATGATAGGTGCTTATATTAATGGCAGTGCCTGTCCAGTCTTCCTCCAAGGGCATTTTTGGGTACCATGAAAGCATGAAGCGTCATCCAGTACAGTCAGGAAGAAAAGGACTAAGGGCAATGGAATTCTTTTGAAAATCAAGAGGTTGAGATTATGAGGCTGTGGTATTCATTAAGGCTAGTCATAGATATTTTGGTTCTGTTCTGGGCAATGGTGGGCTTGTGCTTCTCCAACCCCATTAAAAGTAGGCATGGCTGTGTGACTTGCAATGGGCACTGAAATGTGAGTGAAAGTGATATGTATCAGTTCTGGGAGAAAATGTTAAAAGCCAGTGTGATTCATCATGTTCTCTTTCCCTCTGCCTCAGTGACAAGTGACAACCAAGATGATTGAGATGGTGACTGATTCTTTAGCCTGACAATGGTTAATTTTATGTGTCAATTTGGCTAGGCTATGGGCCCAGTTGT
Source organism: Lagenorhynchus albirostris (assembly GCF_949774975.1). NCBI lineage: Eukaryota > Metazoa > Chordata > Mammalia > Artiodactyla > Delphinidae > Lagenorhynchus > Lagenorhynchus albirostris. The sequence goes on along the minus strand of NC_083111.1, from coordinate 65,819,181 downwards.
TTGAGCAAAGGGTCTAGATGTTACTGAGGAGGTGTTTTTCAGATGTGATTAACATTTAAATCGGTGGACTTTGAGTAAAGCAGATTACCCTCCTCAGTGTGGGTGGGCCTCATCCAATCAGTTGAAGGCCTTAAGAGCAGACTTAGGTTTCCCATAGAGGAAGGACTTCTCCTCCAGACTGCAACGCAGAGACTTGGCCTGAGTTTCTGCCTGCTACCCTGTGGCATTCAGACCCAAGGCTCTAATAGCAACACGTATCTGAATTTCCAGCCTGTTTGAGCCTGGAGATTTTGGCTCTGTAGCCTCACCATCAGGGGAGCCGATTCCTTAAAACAAGTCTCTTTTTCTCTGTGTATCTTCTGTTTCTTTGCTCCTTTCTGACAAATATACTGGGTAAGGATGGACTAGAGCTGAAACCGTAGCCAACTCATAACAGAAAGGTAGGATGAACAAGAAATAAACCTTTGTTGTTAAAAGCCACTGAGATTTGGGGGTTGTTTATGACTGCAGCATAACCTGGACTCTCCTTACTGATGGGGAACTTACAGTCATCTGTTCCATGTATCTGTTTTTTTTCCGTATACTTTTTCAGTAGTACAACTTAATCTCAGTTGGACTTTAAGATCCAGCTTGGCTTAAACAAACTTAAAGTCATTCTAATGATTACCCCTTCTCTAAATATTGATAGGAAATATAAAAATCAAATCTATAGAATGAGATTTGAGAAAGAATGGAAAGAAATTATCATGAGTTGATGGCTTACTTCTGAATTGAACCAGGTACTGAGCCACAGGCTTAGCATACATTATCTCATTTATTTCTATAATTTATAAGGTATGCATTGTATTATTATATTATTTTTATGGTATGCATTATTATATTTTTATTTTATATTTTATGCATTATATTATTTGAAGGCCAAAGACACAGAGTAAGTGAATGCTAGATGTGGAATTTCGAGTGAGAATTATGTACTCTAAAGCTTATGGTAATTCTATCAGTTAGGATTCTTAGCAGCAGAAAAGGAATTTATTGTAATGGCATCAGGCAGCTCACAGAATGGATGGGAAGGACTGGAGAACAGGTTCATAAAAGAACAGGTATGATGAGGGCTCCAGGGGTTTAGGAGGCAGGAATGCTGCAGTGGTCTCACTGGGAGATGCTGCTGGAATGAATGGGCTTTTTCTCGTGTTTTATGTTTTTGTGCCATTTCCAGTCAAGTTCAAGGTCCTAAGTTCAGCTGGCCTAGCTTGCATGCTGGGCTCATCTCCTGGTACTTTCACTGATAGTCCCAGTAAGGCTACCTACTACTGGAGGATCTGTGATTCCTCAGAAAGACATCGGGGGCTGTTGTCACAAAAATCTGTGTGTGTGTGTGTGTGTGTGTGTGTGTGTGTGTGTGTGTGTGTGTAGGTGGAAGGGGGTTAATGTTAGACAGCCAAAAGGATGAACAACTATGCAACTTGGTTTGGCTGGAAAACTCCCAGTTTTCTGTTGTCCTGATGTAATATTAATAGAAGTCACCTTCATTCTTTGAAGTGTCCTAGATTAGAGGATAAATTATGGGGTCACCAAATAGCACACCATATACACAGCACTATTACTCACGTGAAGGCTTCAGAAGCTGAAATGGGACATTTTGTTAGGCATGGAGGGCTATTATGGAGTTGTTTTTCTCTGGATTTATTTTGGTTCAGCTCATAGCAGCATATTTCTAAACTCCTGAAATCATTTTTATCTTACTGGCTATTATCTAGTTCTACCACCTAAAAATCATATGTGCCTTTTGCTGATGAAGAATTATGCTGTTTCTAGGTGATACTCTGTCTCCTTGTTGATGAGAAGGGCTAGTCGTGATGGGTACTAGAACAATTTCCAAGGTTTATGTAGGGTTTTGATTGTTCGAGAGGCTGTACCAAGAGCATGTGTGAATTTGGATGTGATTGTGGTGAGCAGGTCCTATAGATCCCACTTCCTAGATAGCTTTCTTGTTTTCTTTTTTCTTTTAAGTTTTTTTTTGATGTGGACCATTTTTAAAGTCTTTATTGAATTTGTTACAATATTGCTTCTGCTTTATGGTTTTTTTTGGGGGCTCGAGGCATGTGGGATCTTAGCTCCCTGACCAGGGATTGAACATGCACCCCCTGCATTGGAAGATGAAGTCTTAACCACTCAACCACCAGGGAAGTCCCCCTAGATAGCTTTTGAATCCATCCACTATTCTACCTTCATTGCTAACACCTTGGTTCAAGCTGCCATGATCTGTCACTGGGATTACCACCTACTGATTGGCACCTGGCCTTTAGTGTTGCCCCTGGTCAATCTGTCACCATGTGGCATTTGAAGTGATCTTTCTGAGGTGACATCCTGACTACATTGGCCTCCTTGCTCTGATGGTTCCTTATTGCTCTTGGGTAAAGACCAAATGCCTTCACCTGGTCTCCAAGACCTGCCTGATCTGGTCCCGTTTACCTCCTCAGCCTACTGCCTCAGCACTCCCCACATGGTGCTCCTTCCTTCTGATGCTCTGGGACTCAGCCTTTTGAAGATGCTATTTCTTCTGTCTGGATATCTCTCTGTTTTCCCTTTCCCCACTTAATCGTAACTCTTAGCTTAGGGCTAGTAATAGTCATCATATTAGTAGCTCATCTATACAGAGCACTTATTTATATGCCAGATGCCATGCTAAGTGATTCACGGAGAGTATCTCCTTTGATCCTTTAAGCAATCCTAGTGAGTAGGTGCTATGATTATCATTAGCATCCCTATATTATGGATAGGGAGGTTGGGGGTTTAGAGAAAATACCAGGATATAGAGCCAGTAAGAGGTGGAGCCAGGATTTGAACCTGGGGAAGCAGTCACAGAACCTGTGCCCTTAACTCTGTGCTGCATGGCTGTAAGCATTTCCTCCAGGCAGCCTTTGCCTTCCCTGACTTCTAAGTCTGCGTAGGGGCCTTTTCTTGGTGCTTCCGTAGCCCAGAACCTTCTCTAGCATTTTCCGCAACACCCCATACTGAAATGGTCTGCTTACTTGTTTTTCTTTTCTTCTGGAGTGTAAAACCCATGAGTTTAGTGTCTATTTCATTCCTTTTTAGTCAAGGAGGCATAGTTATTTTCACATAGCAAGTGCTCAGTAAAATGTTGGTTGAATGAACGATTAAAAATAAGATGTGGGAAGAGATATGGGAACATATGTATATGTATAACTAATTCACTTTGTTATAAAGCAGAAACTAACACACCATTGTAAAGCAATTATACTCCAATAAAGATGTAAAAAAAAATAAGATGTGGGTATTTAGGTCTTGATAAGTTATCAGATGCTTCTTCCACCCTGCCTCTCTGCCTTGTTCCTCCAGTTGCTCTCCATTGGTCCAAGAACTGTTTCACCTCCTACTATTAGCTTTTAATATCTCTTATTCTAGACCTTTGCTTGTGAGATTTCTTCCATGTGAAAGTCTCTCCTTTCTCCTCTCTGCTAATTCACATTCTTCTTGCTGCAGGTGCCATTAGGGTATGAATCTTCTTGGGCTTAACTCATCTGGTTTCTCTTACCTCTTTTCCTTAATGGGACTGGAGACTTAAGGACCACCCCTGGGTATGGCCTGGGCCGGTGTTGTCCCTCCATATCTGCCTTCCCTTCATCATTAGGGAGATGGCATCTTGCCAATGATTAAATGGCTGCCTTCCCTAGTCTCCCTTGCAGTGGGAAGGAGCCTATGGTTGACTTAAGTTTTGACCAGTGATGTAACTGGTGTCAGTGAATTCAGGAAGCATCCTTACAGGGAAGAGACACACCATTTTTCTTATTTTTCCTGCATGCTATTGTCAAAGGTGTAAGCTGCAGCTCAGGCTAGCATCTTGGACCATGAGATCAAGAGCTGGTGGTGTGGTGAGCCAGAAGGAGGCTGAGACCCAGAGAACTTTGCATAACTTTCCTTCCATCCCTAGATAGTCATCAGTGAGCAATGCACACTCTTATTTTTAGCTTCTGTGTTATATGCAGTCAAACCAAATCCTGTCTGATACACTGGTCTATGGGAATCTCCACATACTGAGGAGTCTTGAGAAGTTGGGTGATGACTCTAGATGACAGCTGTCAGGGTGAAAGAGGTGGGTCTCTCACAGGTACTTGAAAAATAGGCTTCTACAGATGTACCCTTGACTTCTGGCTGTGGTTCTGACATACATTTTCCATATATTCTTGGATAAGCCACTTCATCTTTCTGGACCTCATTTTCCCACTGGGGATGGCTGGTTAGTGGATGAAGTTGGGACATGACCTTGAAAAGGTCTTTGGTGCCAAAGGTCATGTCTTCAAGGAAAGAACTGCTAAAGACAAGGACCTGGACCAGTAAAAACTGATCTTGACAGAAAAACTTCTCCCTTAATTGTTTTCTGAGACCTCCTGTGTCTCCTCCCTTGCTCTTGCCCAGATGTGCTCTCCAGGAACTGGCTTCAGCCTGGGATGTGGGCTTTTTGGCTGGAGCAAATATTAGTGCTGCTTGTGAGTGACAGCTCTGACTCTGCTGTTCAATATTTAGGTGCCTCTTGGATCTCAAAATCTCATCTTGTTCTTTGGGACTATCTGGGATTCCATCTTTGCCAAGCCCAATAAAACTGCTTCCGTTCTAAAAGTCTCTTCCTCTAGTAAGCTATTAACAAAAGCAAAGCTGATAGGACCACCCTAATCCTGCATTCACACGTACTTCCTTCTGCACATAACCATTGTGTGTGTTGTTTGCTCTTTAAAATTTTCCTGACCTTCATTTGCTCATTTAGACCTGACTTCATAGGAGTCAAGTGCATGTGTGTGTGTGCATATATGTGTGCAAATTTATGAGTGTTAAGAGGGTGTAGGGAGAGGGGAGAGGAGAGAGGATAGGGGGTGAGTATTATGAGGTTAAAATCTAGTTGGCTCTGGTCCAGAACCTACCTGGAGATGGTCCTGAGTCTTTAACTCTACTTCAGCTGTCTCTGCATTAGAAACCATTCCATCCTTATGCATCTGGGTCATCAAGCCTGTAGCGAACAATACTTACTCCTTCCCAATCTCTATCATCAATGTCCCCGTGGCCGACATTGATGATCATCTCTGCCCTCTTTTCCTCTGAACTAGATAGTTGATCACAAGTTGGTGTCAACACGGTCCTCCTTTCAACCTTCACTGCTGAATTCAGGTTGGCTCAATCTGCACTGATTGGCTCTGGTCTTCCCCAGTAGAATGTGTCCTCCTGCTGGGGGGCAGGGACCTGTGCCTGGTGTGCTGAACAGCCATTGTGCACCCAGGAAACATGGTGGCCCCTGAAAACGCAAGGTGAGCTGGAGAACCCCGAAAATACACTTCCATGACATTCCTCATCGGACTCCAGTGTACTTTATAGCACAGTCCTTTTGGGATGCTCTTTCCAGAACCGAGCCAGGGAATTGGGGTTGGATGAATTAGTTTGAAGGTCACGTGAGCAAGAGTGATTTGAAAACTGTAACATCCTGGTGGTGGAAGTAGCCCAGGAGCCACAGAAGATTTGGGCCCAAAGTCCAGATTCTGCCATTTTCCTTGGACAAATGCATGGAGCTATCTAGTTTTCTAATTTTCCTGACTAATAAAATGGGAATAAGAATAATGATCAGCTCCCAAGCCATTAATGCGTGAACTCATGGTTGAAGGAACATGGCTTGGTAACTGGAAGCCCTGGACTTAAGCGCTGCTCTTCCTCTTCTAGATGAAGAAATCTTAGCAAAATCATCTATCTCTCTGAATCTCCCTTCCCTATCTATTAAATTGTACTAATAATAGCTTCCACTTCAGAGCGGGTTGTGAGTGTTAAATGAGAAAACATAGAATGAATGTGCTATGATAATTATGCATTTATTATTATCACTAAGAATGGCAATAATGACTTTCTTCGAAGTCCCACCTTGAAACTGTTCCTACCTGACTCTTTCCAATTTGGGGGGTGGGGCGCTGTGTGACGTGAGTCAGCTTTTCTGATGTATAGCAGCACAGGGAAGATAAAGTTTTATTATTTATGATAGTTTCCTGGGATTTTTGGATGTGGTATTATTAGCAATAAGGGAATCACAGTAGCAAGGAGATGACACCTTGCCCCGCGGACCAATGGGCTCAGCATTGCTAGCCCCACTCTGATTGTGCCTGCTAAGCTTTGAGTACAGGGCTAGTTAGACAGCAGAGACCACGTATAGACACATGATAGACTGTGATATGATTGGTGACCCCCTGGAATGGTGCAGTGCACAACTTGTACAACTGGATGTGGTGACTCTGGTACCTACCGTCCATCTATAGACGTCTAGATTTTCTCCCTTTAGAGTGGTAAGGAGGCAAAAATTCAGCTCTTCTGTTGGGGTTTTTAGTGCTGGAGGCTATATTGGAGAGATTTCCTCACCTGCATCATCAGGGGACCCCAGATTCAAGGCAGCGTGCAGAGACAAGAGCCATGAAGGAGGCTGAAATTTAGAAGCCAGCAGGGGAACCCACGCATTTTCCCAAATGAAGGGGCTTGAAACAGCTATCAAAGTTGGGAGTGGAAACAAGAAATTCCAGAACAAGGGAAAAGAACAAGTTCAAGGAAATAGAATGCATAAAGAAGATTGAGTCACCCCCCCAGAGAAGGCAATGTTGATCTGAGATCTGCTTTAATGTGTAGGCTGAAGTGTAATGGACCGTGAACCTGCCAAGTTCAAGGGCCAAGGATCTGATTTGGCTCTTTATAATAGAAACTGCCCAACGATAATTTATTTTTAAGGTTTCACTTTCTCATGTAAATGAAGACCGGAAATAGGCATGATAGGGCTGGTATGGTGGCCTTATAGAATCACCTGAGAGCCAGCCTTCTTCTGTCTTTTTGCTCCAAGGCTTCCATCTCAGGTTTACCTCATGGCCCAAGATGGCTGCTGGAGAGCCAGCTATTTCCAGGAGAGAGGATAGGAGGAAGGGCAAAAAGGACAAGCTTCCTGGCTGAGTTGGTTCCTTTTAAAGCAATCCTCCTGGAAGCCCCCTACACTTCTGCTAACTACCTTTGGCCAAAATTAGTCTCATGGCTACATCGAGCTGAAAGGGATGTCAGGAAATTTGGCATTTTAGCTGGGTGCATTTCTGCCCCAAATAAAGTTGGAGTGTTGTTTCTAATGAGGAAGGGGAAAACTGTTATAGGCAAGTGATGGCCTCTGCCACAGGGGCCTTTTGCATATCTCTTTATACAACTTAAAAAAAAATTATTGTAAAATTTTTTATTATTTTTTTATTGAAGTGTAGTTGATTTACAATACGGTGTTAATTTCAGGTGTACAGCATAGTGATTTCATGATTCAGTATTTTTGCAGATTATAATCCGTTATAGGTTATTACAAGAAAATGGGTATAATTCCTTGCGCTATACAGTGTATTTTTGCTGCTTTTCTATTTTATGTATAGTAGTTTGTATCTGTTAATCCTATACCCTTAATTTCCACCTCCCTTCTTCCCTCTCCCCTTGGTAACCACAAGTTTATTTTCTATATCTGTGAGTCTGTTTCTATTTTGCATATATATTTATTTGCTTATATGACTATTTTTGATGGAATTACCCTTCTTAAAAAGCAAATACCAGGCACAGGTTATTGTGCTGGGCGTGTAGTTACTGCTCAGCAAATGCCAACTGGGTAATTGAATTAGAACGTTTGTTCAATCATTACTGTACACTGATTGAAGGGCAGGGGAAAATATGAACTCCTCTTTTTGAATACTTGGTGGTCATGGCCAGAACAAACACTCTCTGTAATGTCAACCTGGCTCACAAAAAGACCAACTGTTCCCAAAACTCAGCATGGGTCTGAACTTGATCTTTCCTTTGTTGCTGTTTCAAATGACAGTCCTTCATTAGTACGTTGTGTAAGGTGGCTACTGGTGCCATAAGAAAGAGGTTTGTGACTCATGAAATTTGCTTCTTAGCCAGAAACATATTAAGCTAAAGTAATGAGGCAATGACATTTAAAAAAATCTGTATTCCAAGGCATTACTTGCCAGTGATTGCTCAAGGAAACTTGGCCTTGACGTGGCATACCAGCATATACTGAATATTGCAAACATCTTAGGGTCGCCCGATCAATGGAAAAGCCAGACCATATGTGTTAGATCATTAGAAGTTCAGCTTTGTTGATTTATGCTTTGAAGTGTCAATCATTACAAGTAAAAAATTGTTGAGCCTGTACTGTGCTATAATTTTCGGACGGGCAGCTGCAAAGATAAATGATACTTGTTTTTTGCCATCAGAGGCCTTATCATTTAGTGTAGATGATGGGATGCAGACGGAGTTAACAAGGTAGAATGTGAGGAGGACTCTAATAGAGATGCAGAGGGGCTCAGATCGGGCGGGACTTGGGTAGATGGCCGCGTGGTGGCTCCCGGGAAAGCCGCATAAAAGAGGTGGGGCACTGCATCTTCAAGGATGGGGCAGTTTGGGACCCATGGAAACAGGTTAGAGCAATTGTGATGAAGGGAGCAGCTGAGAAAAGCCCCGGAGAGAAGACAGCCTGGGGCATCCTCAGAGGCTTCAGAGAAATCATACTGGGTTCAGCAGATGTAAATATATACTCTGGGATAGGGAGCCCCATAAGCACATAAGCTTAGGGAAATGCTAGAGATTTTAATTGAGTGTTAGAATATCGAAGGCTCTGAGAAGGCCCTTTCTTTCAAGGCAAATTTACATCTGTTTAACTTTGTTAAACAAATTTACAGGAGCAGGAAAGACCCTCTTTACCCAGATGCAGAGTGCTGGAAATATGGTTTAGCAGTGTTTCCAGGAAGAAATGGGTGTGCTGGGTATCTGGCCAGTCTCTGCTTACAAACATACTGCTCAGACTGGCATACTGGCCCCAGAGCAGACAGGGTTCTGAGGCCAGAGTCCTTTCTTCTTCACCACCTATTTCACTGCTCATCCAAAAAGAAAGTAAAAAGCAATGGTCTTCAAAGTTCTTTTGCTCCTTTATGCCCTGAAAGTATTTTGAAAAATTATGTCCCCGCTTACATATTTCTTAACTTAACTTACAAGTTTTTAACTCATAAATTTAAATAATTGCAAAGGATGAAACTTCTATTATGTTACAAATATTGAAATTTTAATACAAAATAATACATCACTCTTTTAAAGTAATCCAGTGGCATATAGATACCATAGTGATTTGATACCCACTATCATCGGATTTAAAAAAAACCACACGAACAGGCTTTCACTTAATAGCGGGAAGTTCTATACATCACATCTTTTCACCTTAGAAATCACATTTCATTCTTCTTCCATCACAGAATTTTTCTCTTACTGTAACATAGTTTCATGTTTGGAAGTCTTTTATTGATCAACCTATACAGCTTTTCTGCAACAAAAATATGTTTAAACATTGAAACAAATTACTTCCTGTGACTCCAAGCCTCCAAGTTTCAAAACAAATTTCTTTTGGATTGAGTTATGATCATAATTATTATTAGTTCACAATTGATCAAAATAAAGTATGTCTATATACTGTATATTTTAATACATATTATTCACAAGTAAAATATTACTGGAGATGCTTCTCTTAGTGATAAATATGGGGTTGGGGTTATATTTCCCTGTTCATGGAGGCTCTGCAGATATCAAAATTGTCAATTATTCGTTTGTTGGGCACCTTGGGTTTGTTGCATCCTTTGTATGGCTGAAAAGTGGGTCCTTTTTTTTAGAATGGGTAAAGAATGGGGAAGGAGGCTGGGAAAAGAGCATTGGCTTGTTGCTTCAAGATGCTTTCAACGCAGATCAATTTTATAAAAGAATACACATTTGAAGATTGCAAATCTGAAGCTTGTTTCCTCTAAAACTATTTTATCTGTACCCATAGAGGCCTTGGGAGGTCTTCAGGTGATTATAGTCCAGTTTGAAGATCACTGCTGTATGGAAAAGAAAAATGACTCTGATATCAGGATACCTCCTTTTGCTCAGAACTGTCTGTAATAAGTTACGTATCCTCAAGGGACTCAGTCTCCTCCTGTTTGAAAGAACTTTGAGGCCCTTCCAGCACCCATATTCTAATTCCCAGGCATCCTCATGGGAGCGGACATGATTGTATAACTGAGGCTGCGTTTCTTACCGAATATATAAATCAGATCATCTTTTCCCAACAATTCGCTTCTGCAGCAGTCTCATCTCGACATACCAAACAGATTTATGGAATTAATCTTTGACCTTTGTGACAACCAGAAAGGTACATAGATGAAGGGAACAGAGCTTTTGGTCATTCCTTTTCTGTTTTGGTTTTGGCTTGATTAGACGTTTGACTTCCATAGCTTGCATGAAGAGTACTCTGCTTCAGTGATGCCCTTAAAACCTTAGCATGGAAAGATGGAAACATTTCCCTGAAATTTTCAGGAAACATTTATTACAGACTATTTTATATGTCTGGTCAGAATGGGCTGACTGATTTTTCACAAGAACAGAATTTGGCAGAAAGCCTGGTCTCTTTCAGCCCCGCTCTTGCCAAAAATCACCCTGGAGCCAACCTGTGGGCCTTGTGATGTCCCATATAAGGTCAGATTGAGAAATGGCTTGAGTGGGAGTAATCCTTTCACCTACAATGAGAAACAAGATCCATGGAGAGAGAGAGGACCTCCCCCTACCTGTGTTTCTGGGGATTGCAGGGTAAAGCTCAGAGGCTTTATCTTCCTGGAAAGGGAGTGACGACAACTTACGTATGGAAGATTGGGAAAGGTACAGGGAAGCCAGGCCACAGTCCATCCTCTTAACTAGCAAGAAGGACCATGTAGGAAGATGGTCACCCATCCTTCTCTTTCAAATCTCCCCAGATTCCATGGTTTACCTGGCCCAGGCAAGTACCCAACCTCTGCATCACCTCCTTCCCCCACTGGTATGGCCATTTGGTCTTCATCTGAAGATTCAGCCCTATTCTGGCTCCTAGAGCAAATCCTAATAAGCCGCAGGAAGGGTTCAAATGGGGTGTGTCAGGGTCAGGTTTCACTTTTAGGTTTACTGCTGTGGCAGCAGCTGGGTGGAGGATGCTCAGCTTACGCTGTGGCGATAAAACTGTCATTCTGCTGGAGAAACCCAATGAGTTTTACATGTGTGTTGCCTGTTTTATGTGACAAACAGTGACAGTACCTCTGGCTGTTTGCAGAAGACTGTTGTTATAATCGTTATTGGAGATGAGCAAACCAGGCTGAGTTCCTGAAAATGGATATTTTTAGGAGTGTCTCCTCTAAGTCAGCTTGGGGAGCCTCGACCTCTGGACTCAGTCCAGGATCTGATTGCTCACACCTCTGCTTACTGTGTGACCTTGGGCAAGTTACTAAACTTCTCTTAGCTTATTCCTTGTCTGTAAACTGGGGAGGATGATTGTGTTTGCTATACAGGATTATCATGATGATTATGTTCCTGGCCTGTATAAATGTTATGTTATCTATTTTCTTTCCAGTGCTGAGGAAAGGTGGGGAGAACTGTGGTTAGGAGAGAATGGGAAGGGTGCTTGTGCAGGAGGTGTGAGAGCAGGATATGATGTCTTTGAGTTGGATGAGCAGAGATACGGCAGTTTTGTCCAAGAATAGCATTGGCTATATCTGTCTCAATGTTAGCTCAGACATCCTAACTGATGGCCCATAGGCTGGTCATGGTCTGAACCCATTCTTGTTTGGATTAGCTGGATCTGAGTAACAGCTGGTCCCTTGAGGTGTGAGTACTAGCGTTCTCCAGAGAAACAGAACCAACAAGGAGTGTGTGTGTGTGTGTGTGTGTGTGTGTGTGTGTGTGTATTTATTTTAAGGAATTGGCTCACATGATTGTAGTGGTTTGGCAAGTCTGAAATCTGCAGGGTAGACCAGCAGGCTGGAGACCTAGGGAAGAGTTGGCATCTGAGTCCAAAGGCAGTCTGCTGGCCAAGTCCCTTCTTACTAGGGGAAGGTCAGTCTTTGTTCAACAGATTGGATGAAGTTTCGTCACATTATGGAGGGCAATCTGCTGCAATCTGCAGATTTAAATGTAAACCTCATCCAAAAAGCACCTTCACAAAAACATCTAGACTAATGTTTAACCAAATATCTGGGTACTGTAGCCCAGCCAAGTGGACACATAGAGTCAACCGTCACAGTGGCCATGCGCGACCAGTTCGCTGTGGCCTAGAGTGTCTTTCACCTGACCCCCGCCATTCATTCACTTACCTTCCTGACTCTGGGAGGTGTTTGAGTTTGTGACCCTTACTCCAGGATCCCTCTTCCTGATTATGTATAAGGTTACGTCATCAGACACTACACAATAGTTTGATTTCCTGGACTCAAACAACTTTCTGGGCAAAAATGCCCAGTCTTCCTTTACTGGTCTCAAGTCTCTCCTCTATTATCATGAACTGGCCAGAGGACAAATGTGAGGCACGCTGGGGTGTTTGGCTTGGATGGACGTGCTGCAACTCATAGAGCTCAGGTGTGAGGTATGTTTGGATCGCAATAGCATGGCCCCAGTGATGGAGAGAGAGTCTGACATGGCAGAGTGCTAGGAAAATCAATTAGCAGAGGCAGATGGCCCAGGAGGCAGCCTGGGGACCCAACCCACAGTGCCCAACGGATGCAGCAAGTTCTTGTGTGTTTGCGCATCTTTGTGTTTGGACGGCAAGGTCCACTCTGAAAGGGAGGTCCTTCCTCAGAGTGGGAGGTTCCAGGAGGTTGGCAAGACTCTAGGGCTCTGGGCTTCAGGGCCTGGGTAGGGTGGAGACAGCATGAGCTACACTGGGTGTGGGTTTTCTTTTTTTTTAATTAATTTTTATTGGAGTATAGCTGATTTACAATGTTGTGTTAATTTCTGCTCTACAGCACAGTGAAGCAGTTATACATATACATATATCCACTCTTTTTTTAGATTCTTTTCCCATATAGGCCATTATAGAGTACTGAGTAGAGTTCCCTGTGCTATATAATAGGTCCTTATTAGTTATCTATTTTATATATAGCAGTGTGTATATGTCAATCCCAATCTCCAATTTATCCCTCCCCCTACCTTTCCTCCATGGTAAACATAAGTTTGTTTTCTATATCTGTGACCCTATTTCTGTTTTGTAAATAAGTTCATTTGTACCTTTTTTTTTTTTTTTAGATTCCACATGTAAGCGATATCCTATGGTATTTGTCTTTCTCTGTCTGACTTTACTCAGAATGACAGTCTCTAGGTCCATCCATGTTGTTGCAAATGGCATTAGTTCAGTCTCTTTTATGGCTAATATTTCACTATATATAGACACACACACCCACACCCCCACATCTTCTTTACCCATTCATCCGTCAATGGCCACTTAGGGTGCTACCATGTCCCGGCTGTTGTAAATAGTGCTGCAGTGAACATTGGGGTGTGGGTATGGGTTTTCATTCAGAGAGCTCAGGCTCAGGGAAGGGTCGAACGGAGACAGGACCCAGGTCTCGGGATGGCCAGCCTGGACTACAGGGGCTGGGGTTGAGGCTTCTGTGGTTTAGAGGCCGTGTGGTGAGCCCAGGTTATCCCAGCACAACCCAATCCACTGTAGGTAGCAAAATTCATCTCAGACCTTGTCCGTTGTTGCTGTTGAGGCAGCTGCCCTCACCTAGACTGACAAGGGGATGGGGGCTGAAGCTACGATGGACACGGATGCCATCACTGACTGTGACATGCAGGCAGCAGGGCCAACCGTATGTGTGTGTGTGAAAGTGTGTTGATGATAGTTGTCCCCAGGCTTTCCCAGTGTTCTCCTCGCTCGTGTCCTTGGATGAGGCCAGAGAATGGAAGGGCATATGCTCAAGAGGCAGTGGTTGACTTCTCCATGAGATGGCGCTCGTAGCGTGTCTTTGTTTGTCCCTGTGGGTTTTTGTTTGTTTTTCTGCTTTGGTAGAAAAAACCTCATTCTGTAAATTATATTCATGGAATTTTAGAATTCATGGAAGTATGACTTGTCTTTCCTAATCTAAAGAGCAGGTTCATGATTCCTAGGGGATCTTATTTCTGATGGTTAATTTCTTTCTCCCTCTGGGATGTGGTGACAGAGGAAGGTGAGAAGCATATTATAATCCCCCTGCCCTGAAACCCTGAAATCCCACCCCTTCCCCAAGGAGCTCATCATCTAGCTAGAACTGAAGATCCATGTAGTCCTTTGAATCAAAGTAGACTTTGAGATGTGCTGTGTTAGAAATAAAAACAAGATGGTATCCCTGGATGAGTGAGGTAGAGATTAATTCTCTCTGTAAGCTTCTTGAGGGGAAACTGGAACATCTATGGAGTCTGAAGGAAGGATAATATTTATGGAGGAAAATACTTCTTCTGAAGAAGGTGAAGTAAGAACATTACAAACAACCCAGGTCTCCCTTGACAATGTTGTCCAGGGCAGACCTTTCCCGAAGAGCTGTTTGAGACAGAGACCTTGTTTATGAGTCTGAACTTAAATGGAAGAAGGTGAGAGGAAGGGACAGAACTTTAAAAAAACCCAGGAAGTGCCCGCAGCTTCTGGAGAGAGGAGAGATCAGGTAAATGCTAAAACAGGGCTTTGCCGTTAGGTGCAAACATTCTCTTTTGAAGTTGTTTCAGGCAAGAGTTAGCAAGAGGTGATGTGAAAATGCACAGCTTGGGAACAAATAAATAATTAATAGCACATTGGTATCATACTTTATGGCTTAGAAAGCAGAATCACAATGTAGGAATTTTATTGGTATTTCTGTTTAACAGATGAGGAAGCAGAGACTTGGCAAAGTTAAAGTGAATTACCTACGATCACATAAATAGTAAATAGCCACATCCTATTGAAAGAATGGGTTTTGGAACAATTTTTTATCTATTTTTAGCAACTTATGAAACACTAATCTTTCTTCAATAAACATTTATTGATGAGAAAACCATAATTCAAAAAGAGTCATGTACCAAAATGTTCATAGCAGCTCTATTTACAATAGCCAGGACATGGAAGCAACCTAAGTGTCCATCAGCAGATGAATGGATAAAAGAAGATGTGGCACATATATACAATGGAATATTACTCAGCCATAAAAAGAAACGAAATTGACTTATTTGTATTGAGGTGGATGGACCTAGAGTCTGTCATACAGAGTGAAGTAAGTCAGAAAGAGAGAAACAAATACCGTATGCTAACACATATATATGGAATCCAAAAAAAAAAAAAAGGTCATGAGGAACCTAGGGGCAAGATGGGAATAAAGACGCAGACCTACTAGAGAATGAACTTGAGGACATGGGGAGGGGGAAGGGTAAGCTGAGACAAAGTGAGAGAGTGGCATGGACATATATACACTACCAAACGTAAAACAGAAAGACAGTGGGAAGCAGCCGCATAGCACAGGGAGATCAGCTCGGTGCTTTGTGACCACCTGGTGGGGGGGTGGGATAGGGAGGGTGGGAGGGAGAGAGACACAAGAGGGAAGATATATGGGGACATATGTATATGTATAGCTGATTCACTTTGTTATAAAGCAGAAACTAACACACCATTGTAAAGAAATTATGCTCCAATAAAGATGTTAAAAAAAACCCATTTATTGAGCAACTACTATGTGCAGGTACTAGGTATTTGGTTTGTGATACATGGTTTCTTCCACCTGGAAGCTCAAGCCTAGTGAATGGTTCTCAACTGGGGTGATTTTGTCTCCCCCTCCCTGCCAGCGGAAGTATGGCAATGTCTGGAGACATTTTTGGTTGTTGTTGTGACTGTGAAAGGAAGGTGCAACTAGTCGCTGAGGTCAGTGATGCTGCTACACATCTTCCACTGTTCTGAACAGTCCTCCACAACAAAGAGCTTTCTGGTCTAAACTGTCAATAGTGTTGAGGTTGGGAAAAGTTGGTCTAGTGCATCACTCATTCATTCATTCATTCATTCTATTATTCTATTAACTTTTTTTTTTTTTTTTTTGCGGTACGCGGGCCTCTCACCGTTGTGGCCTCTCCCATTGCGGAGCACAGGCTCCGGACGCGTAGGCTCAGCAGCCATGGCTCACAGGCCCAGCCGCTCCGCGGCATGTGGGATCTTCCCGGACCGGGACAGGAACCCGCATCCCCTGTATCGGCAGGCGGACTCTCAACCACTGTGCCACCAGGGAAGCCCTCTATTACCTTTTTGAGTACCTACTATGGACCAGGTACTATCCTAAGCATAGAGAACATGGTGGGGGAACAAGACAGAAAAAGCTCCTTTTCTCCTGTCATTTACATGCTGAGTGTTGAGTGGAGGGAAGGGGAGAGGGAGAGTCAGACATTAACAAGTAAATGAATTAGTAACAAGGAAAATATCAGGTGGGGCAAGCGCTATGCAGAAAGCTCAGATGTGTTGGTAACTCGGGAGTTGCTTTTGATTGGCTGGTCACAGAAAGCCTTTTTTTAAAAAAAATTGTTAACATGATTTATTTATTTTAGATAGTTTACAATTGGCAAAGTGCTTTTATATTCATTACCTTGTTTGATCTTTTCTTTTTTGAAAGTGAGTCAGAGCAATTTATTTTTAATTTTTTAATTTTTTTTTACCAGAAAGTTGAGTAAAAAGTTAGCCAAGAAAAAAGAGAGAGTTGAGTGGGGAGAATGTTCTAGGCAACCTTGTTTGATCTTGCTGTCACAAGAAGGTTGGTATTTTCATAACTGTTCTTGTTTTATTTATTTATTTAAGTATATTTATTTAATTAATTTTTATTGGAGTCTAGTTGATTTACAATGTTGTGTTCATTTCTGCTGTACAGTAACGTGAATCAGTTATAGATGTACATATACATAGACCCACTCTTTTTATTAGATTCTATTAAATGTAATGTAGGTTATTACAGAGTACTGAGTAGAGATCCTTGTGCTATACAGTAGGTCCTTATTAGTTATCTATTTTATATATAGTAGTGTGTATATGTCAATCCCAATCTCTCAATTTATCTCTCTCCCCCTCCCCTGAAAGCCTTTTAAAGAGGTCATATTAATGACTCAAACTGAATGACAAGGGGCCATCTAAGGAGAGGGCGTATCAGGGTGTCAAGTAAAGGGAACAGCACGTGCAAAGGCCCTGAAGTGGGAACGAGGTTGGAATGTTCTTTGGAGGAACAGCAAGAAGGAAGTTCAGGGTGTTTGGAGTTGGAGGGAGAGGGAGAGAGTGATGGACATGCTACTGGAGAGGGTGGCCGGTGCTACATCCTATTAGGGCTTTGTTAGCCAAGGTAAGGAATATGGATTTTCTTCTAAAGCCTTGCATATGGTTATTCTCATGATGAAAAATGATAAGAGTTATGAAGAAAAGGAAATACAGATCTTCCTCCACTTATGATGGGGTTGTGTCTTGATAAACCAGTCGTAAATTGAAAATATCTTAAGTCCAAATGCATTTAATATACCCAACCTACCGAACATCATAGCTTAGCCTAGCCTACCTTAAATGTGCCCAGAACACTCTCATCAGCCTACATTTGGGCCAAATCATCTAACTCAAAGCCTATTTTACAATAAAATGATGAATATCTTGTGTAATTTATTGGTGCTGTACTGAAAGTGAAAAACAGAACAGGTCTGTGGGTACAGAACGGTTGTCAGTGTACTGGTTGGTCATCATCATGATCGCGGGGCTGATTTCCTGCCACTGCCCAGCGTCACGAGGGAGTATCAGACTGCATATTGTTAGCCTGTGAAAAGGTCAAAATGCAAAATTAAATATATTTTTTACTGAATGTGTATTGCATTTACACCATCGTAAAGTTGAAAAATTGTAAGTCAAACCGTCAGAAGTCGGGGACCATTTGAAGAGTCTTGGGGACAGAGTGACCGAGGGTATATACCATTGAATTTGAGGGGCAGAGACGGCTTCTGTGAGACCTAGATGTTGAGAAGAGCCAGTTGGGAAGGCCTGGGACACCTGGGAGACCTCTGGGGCTGTGGGCCAAATTGTGGCCTCCTTCCCACCACCTGGCAAGTACACATGTTGAAGCCCTAACCTCTGGTACTTCAGAATGTGACTGTATTTGGAAACAGGGCCTCAGAGAGGTGATCAAGTTAAAATGAGGCCAGTAGAGTGAGCTGGAATCCAATTGGACTGGTGTCCTTGTAAGAAGAGGAAATTTAAACACACAAAGAAACACCAGGGATGTACCCACACAGAGAAAAGTCCTGGTGAGGACACAGAGAGAAGGTGGCCATCTGCGAGCCAAGGAGAGAGGCCTCAGAAGAAACCAATCCTGCCGGCACCTTGACCTCGGACTTCCAGCCTCCAGAACTGTGAGAAAAGAAACTTCTGTTGTTGAAGCCCCCGAGTCTAGGGTATTTTGTTGCGGCAGCCTGAGCAGACTAATCCATCTGGGGTTTGGTTTTCTCATCTGTTGAATAAAGAACTGTTGTGGACCTTTAAGATTCTTTCCACTTCTAAGAGCCTTTGATACTGAGAAAGACACAAGCTCCTCCTCAGGGCTGCCAGCACTCTGTAGCCTTCACTTAATTCCTTAATCAGAGAATGACAGAACAGTCCTGGGGGAGAGACAGGAGCCCTAGGGAGGAATCTGGAATTAGATGTGGGCTTCCCATCAATTTCAAAGAGCGCCTGGGCTGGGAGAACTGTACATGAAGGGGATTTGAAACCCCAGATGGAGCTCCACGGGATCACAGTGGCATGCGTGTCTCCCTTGAGGACAGGTGGAACTCTGTGCCGGAGTTTCCAGAGGGGAGATGGAACTTCAAGAATTTTCCCCTTGGAAAGACTTCACGGGTGACGACAGTCTCCATGGAGGAGTTTCAGCTCTGTCGGTGCTGGCCGCAGGCACTGTTCCAGGCATTGCAGGATCCCTGCCTTCTGTACGAAGGAGCTCCTTTGGCTCTTCTTGTTCTCTTTGGCTTTTGTCTTGTTTCTGAGGGGAAGGTTGGAGGATGTGATTGGCTCCAGGACTCAAGAACAAGATGGTTGAAGCTTCTGCAAAATTCTCAGGGGAAAAAAAAAAAAAAGTCTGACTTAATAGGCAGCTCTGTTGTCCTCTAAACAAGAGCCCTTGAAGGATGGTGGTTAGTATTTGAGCAATTACTTTTGTTTCTGACTTTTTCCTTACAAATTGAGATACATCAGAACATATTGAAGGGGCAGACTGAGCCTTGCTGGCCAGCCTTTCATAGTTAACCATCTGTCCAAATACTATGAATTCAACAAATATTTACTAAGCAATTCACGTTGCTTACAATTTTGTGGGGGAGGAGACACTAAAACAGTATTTGATGTGTGTGTGTGTGTGTGTGTGTGTGTGTGTGAAGTGTTTGAATAAAGTGGCTTGTAGGGAGTAGTTGCTCATTAATTGACTGCTAATTGAATAAGTGAATGAATGATGAGGGAAAAAATGAATGTGTTGGACATTTTACGCTTTAGGTTCCATTTCTGTCCCTGCCTCTAGTATTGGTGTAAAATTTTACTAGAATGTAACTCCCTCTGTCCCCCACACCCAGAATGTAAGTTTTCTGACAGCAGAGGCTTTTGTTTTTATTAATCAATGCTGCATCCCCAACGCCCTGAACCGTACCTAGCACACAGTAGGCACCCAACTAATATTTATGGAATGAATGAATGCACAACCTTAAGAGAATAGATGGATCTCTCTGGGTCTCATGCATTTCTCTGGTGCACATGTACTTGGTCTATGTTGGGTTCTGAGGATGCAGAGAGGATCTAGTTGAAGTCCCTGCCCTCCAGGAGAGGTTTATTGAGGGAAACAGAAGTGAGCATATGCTATCAGTACATTTTGATGATTTCTACGGTGGAGGAGAGCAAAGGGAGCGCTGAAGCACAGAGCCGCCAGGGCTGTAGCTTAGGTAGAAGTGAGCCAGGCAGGAAAGAGGTGAGGAAACAGCATAAGTGAAGGCATAGAGCACAGAGGTGTGAGAGGCTTGGACTGCAGTGTGTTGGGCAAGGCTGGGTTATGGGCACTTTATGAGAGGAGTGGGTTAGAGCAGGGAGATGAGGGAGATGGAGTTAGAGAGGTAAGTAGGAGCAAGGTCATGCACGGTGTTCAGTGCCATGCTCAGAGGTGTGAACTGTAGCTTGCACATAGTGAGGAGCCGTGCAGGCGGGGAAGTGTCAAGATGAGACATGTTTTCGAAAGATCCCTCTATTTGCAAAGTGGAGAACGGCTTAAAGGGGGTTGAAACAGAAAACAAGGAGACCACTGAGGAGGGTACTCCGGTAATCCAGGTGACAGATGCTCAGTCTGGGCAAGCAGAGGACACTGCGATATTTAAGAGGCAAAGAAGAGAGCATGTGGTAACTGACCAGTGGTGGGGGTCAAGTCTAGGGAGGGATCTCTAAGGATCTGCATCCCGGTGAATAGGGTGCGAATTACGAAGACAGGGAAGAGGTGGGAAAGATCACTGGCCACTTACAAATAGACACTGAGCTGAAGAGGGGAATCAGTATCACTGATGTAGATCTGGAATTGATAACGTAAGTTGAAACCTGGGAAACACGAACAGAGCCCTGAAAGATAGAATCTTGGGGAAATGGCAACCCCTAGATCGGGAGGAACATTGGACATTGAGAGGCAGTCAGAGAGGTGAGAGGAAAATGAGGAGAAAGTGACACCTCCGAAAATCAGATCGTGTCACCTCATCACTCTGTAGACAACTTTGGTCCCACAGGATAAAACCCCGTCATTAGCACGCGTACCTGCGGCACATTGGAAGCTTTCGGCTGGGAATTCATCTCTTTGTATTTCTTCCTAACAGAATCCTGATTTGCTTAGCTCTCCACCCTCTTGGACTCAGGGAGGCTGTGGCCACATTTCTAGCTCCACGGATCGATCCTAACTAGTTTTGCCCAATCAGCACATGACAGTCCTTGGTGACTGTCACTCATCGAGGGACTATCATGACCTACAATGGCCCTATCCGGGTCCCACACAAGAACTCCCATTCCACGCTAGAGGGGAATAGGGGAGACTGTAGACCCAGCTTCTGTTGGCAGCCTCAGGATAAATCTGACACTGTGGATGGCCAAGCAGAGAGGCAGAGGGGATCGAGATTTTTAATGATGGTGACAGACTGTATTATTATTGTTATTATTTCCATTTAATAGTTCTTTGTTGCCACCCCACCCTTGCCATACTGACCCACACTACCAACTTTGGCATTGGCCTGGTGACATGCTTTCACCAATGTCTGTCAATAGGTAATGCCATTTGCCTTGGAGTATGATTGTGTAGGGTGTCTGGAGCTCTCTGGCTTCTGCTCTCCAGCAGGAATGATAATGGCACGGTCCAGAGAATGACTACTCCTATGACCTGGGCTCCAGAATCAGACATGAATGCTGAATGGAGCTGAGACTGGATGAGCTGGGTCAAGCCCAGTGGATAATATTGTGAGAACGAAATGAACATGAGCTAAATGACCATGTGTATGCCACTGAAATTCTAAAGTTGTTTCATTGTCAGCATAGCTTAGTGAGAGCTGGTGAAAATAAGAGGCTGCTGAGTGGCTGAACCCATCAACTCAGGGTGTATGTACTTCCAGAGAATCAGGTAAAAGTTCCTTATTGATGAAACCACTGTGAGTTAGAATTTTCTGTTACTTGCCGCCAAAATCATCTGCCCCATCTATCAAGCTGTTAGTGACTAACTTTCCCCAGTCTTGTTTCCCTAAGTGTTTGGGGCCTTTGTTGGCATTATAGCCTCTCCCTGAAGAACCTCTGCTTTACCTGACAAGCTTCTGCTCATTCTTTACAATTTAGATCAACGCTATCTTCTGTGTGAAGCCTTCTTTGACTCTACTGGGAAAGGTTACTTATTCCCATAGCACTTCAGTTTTTCTCTTATTATGACCTTTATCATAACGCATTGTACCCGTTTACAAATCTGTCTCTCCCTCTAGACCATAGCATAGTCTCTGTGTCTTACGTGTTTTCGTATCTGTTGTGTCTCGCACAAGCCTGGTGTATAGTAGGTGCTCAGGAAAATTGTGCTGAATAGCTGAGGAATATTTTGAATGCATTTCTGTAAGGTGTTAGTGGGAGAAGATCAAGTGCTTGTTTTATGTGTGTCCCTTGATTTGCGGGTCACTAATGGAGTTAGACCACATTGGGCTGTGTGATATAGAAGCATCAGTCTTCCAGATTTGAATGGAAAAAGGGGAAAATATTGAGAATCCGAGACTATCTATTCATCTGACCAAGGCTTTCCAACAGATCAACAGGCTCTGGGATTTGGCGCAATTTTGTGTATTCAGAGACTCAAAGAATTTACCAACCCTCTGAGAACCATTTTTGCAAAGACTATGAGACTTTTAGGTCATCTTCTCTGATATATTTGGCCACAGATGGCCTGAAGAAGCTTACATTAATATATGCCACATAAGTCTGATTTTGTCATCTGGTCATACAGCATAAACTATTTATTGGCCTCTACCATGTTCCAGATGATGTGCTAGGCATTTCAAATAAAAATCTCTCATAATACCAGAGACCCATTTTACAGATAAGAAAACCGAGGTTAAGAGAGGTCAAATAACAAGCTCAAGGTCGCACAACTCATATGACACATTTGGGATTTGACCTCAGAGTCTCTGACTCCAAGTCCACTTTTTTGTTTGTTTTCTGGCCTGTAACATAGAGATAACGATATCTGCTTGGATCACCTTCCAGGGCTGCAGTGAGGATTATACGAGATTGTGTAAATAAAAGCTCTTGTCTAGGTAGCATTAAAATCAGCGATGCTTAGCTGAGGTTTGTTTTTAATGCCTTCATCTAGTGTATTGAGAAACATGGGGCTCTCTGGCATCCTAGGACGCTGGTGCGGAACGGGGGGCTGCCCAGCCCTCTCTCACATTCATCGCGGAGGAAGGTGTCTAACCTGCCAAGGTACAGGCCATGCACTCCCAGTGTCCTCACTGCTAACGATCTAATGGAAATAATGGCTACAATTTAGTGAATGTACATGGGCCTGCTGCTTTTCCCATATTATTTTTAATCCTGCAATAAGATGGATTTTGTTATTTTCTTTTTACCGGAGAAGACAGTGAGGATCAGAGTGGTTAAGTAATTTGCCCAAAGTAACACAGGTGATGAGAGACAGAGTCAGCTCTTGAACCCAGGTGTGTTGATTCTGAAGAGTAAGGTCATCGAACCTGGTCATTATTCTTTATTCTAATAGTTTATGGATGCGGTTCTGGGTAATTCCTTCCCCCGACATATTATTATGACTTAGGATCTTTAAAAAAAATCAGTGTCCTTCCTTAGGTGAAAATTCTATGGTTTGCCAATCATTTTATATACATTTAAAAACATAGATTGAGCTGGTATGGATCAGAAGCTGAATTTAATTCTGTGTGTATTGCCTGTTTGTACCTATAATTTGAGCATGGGTTGAACAAAAGCATCTAATGATTTGGAAATTAAATTGATGACAATTCATTGCATCTCATTCTCTTCTGCCTTGATCAAATAAAGCTCAGTAAATTAGACACTTAAATGCAAAAAAGGCAGATGGACCTTGGGTGATGTAGCTGAGGACACAGGCCAGGGGTTGGTTTACTACGGCCCATAGGCCAAATCTGGCCTGCTGCCTGTTCTTATATGGCCCTCAGGAGCTAAAATGGTTTTTACATTTTCAAGTGACTGGAAAAAAATTATGGAAATGTGTTTTCTTTTTGTTATGTACATACCCATATAGTATCTTGATTTTGCTTATGGGCCCATAACACCTAAAATATTCACTATCTGTCCTCTTACAGTAAAAGTCTGCTGACTCCTGACATAGGCCTTTACCCCTCTGAGGGGAAGAAGACAGGGTGCAGCGCCTCCTTTATTTCTGGAGCTTTTCTATTCTTTTTCTTTCAGTTCATGTAACAGACATTCCTGATGGGCCCTGGGCAGACACTGGGTGCTAAGGAAATGCAAATAGATAAGACTGGTCTCTTGTGGGCCGTTGGACCCTGTGGCTTTGCCTTTTTTCGAGGAAGAGGGTTTTGTTCTGGAAGGAAAAGAAAATGTCTCAGGGAAACCATTCTGCGGTGAGCCGAGTGGACTTCTCTGTAAGTAGCTGGCTTCTAATCACGGGCCCACCCCCAGCCTCGCCTGACCTGGGCTCCACGAGTGCACAAATGCCTGAAGAGTTTTGGTGTTTTTTGTTGGGAAAAGAAAGACTTCCTCTTTTCTCTGGGGCAGAGAAATTAATGGGGGAAAGTCTGAGAGAAGCTCTTCTGTCTACCTCAAGAATGAAAGGGAGGTTTTTATTTTTTATTTTATTTTATTTTTTTGCCCTACGCGGGCCTCTCACTGCTGTGGCCTCTGCCATTGCGGAGCACAGGCTCCGGACGCGCAGGCTCAGCAGCCATGGCTCACGGGCCCAGCCGCTCCGCGGCACGCAGGATCCTCCCGGACTGGGGCACGAACCCGCATCCCCTGCACCGGCAGGCGACTCCCAACCACTGCGCCACCAGGGAAGCCCGAAAGGGAGTTTTTGTTTGCATAGGCTTCAAGCAAGACTCGGCGCTAACTGGTCACTTGGCCGGACAGCTGGGCTTTGTGGCTTCCAGCTCTATTAGAGCGTCCCAGCAAACTCCTCCTGGCAGTCTGTCTTCTGAAGGCCCTGATGTTTGATACCGGACGGTGGGATGAGAGCTCAAAGGGAATCTGCCCAGAGCACGGGCTGCTTCAGATCTGTGTCCTCAGCCAGAGTCAGGCAGCTAATCAACATCACGCAGAGCCACGCCTGCTTCTGTCAGCTGCCGGGTGGGCACAGACTTCCTGTGCTTTGTGCTGCTGGTATCCATGAGCCCTGGTTGGCTGCTCCCTTGTCGTTATTAGAGATATAAAGCTGAGTTTCTTCAGAGTGGTCTTGGAAAACCAAGTGCATCCAGGCCATTGCCTTTCACTTCTTTGCTGGTGAAAAGATTCCAAGTTCTCTTCCTACGGCAGCCCCATCACTATGCCCCGACTTCCTCCCTGATCCTGCTGTGTCTTTCTGCCCCAGTGGTCCTCCGTGTCCCTCCCCTGCCACTGCAGTGGGCCCTGGGCACTTAGCGCCACCGGTTAAACATTCCAGGCAATGTGGGGAGGTCGGGGGGGCGGGGGGTTCCTTTCGTTTCTCTTTACTTCCCAGGTATGGAATCCACATGGCAACCAGTTTGCTCCCAGCAGTGTACTTGTAACACCTCTGAGAGCACGCAGCTACAAACTGGGTGTCCCTGGCTGCTCCAAACCGAGGGTACAAAACCCAAGTCACACCGACAGCGGGGACAGTACTGTTTTGTGGCTTTGCCTCCCTTGGAGGTCTTCTGAGAATCGCCTCCGCTCTCTGGAAGCTGGTGGTGGCTCCTGTGTGGTTAGGAGTTCAGACCCTTTGTCACGCTGTCCGTGTCACCGGCCCTCTTCCTGGTCTCCTGCTCTGGTGTGGGCTCTGGGTTCCTGCAATGATGTCCCTTGCCTAGGTCTCAGAGGCTAAGTTGCTTCACTACCAAGGCCACTGCTAGACCAGCCCGAGCCCCTCAGCCTGCTGAGCCTCCAGGGCCATCGCTGGGGTGCAGAAGCCTTGCCGTGGTCCCAGTGGCGTGGGGAGACTTCCTCTCCATCCTTGGGTCCCTCCCCCTCACTTCTGTCTCGATGGAGAGCAGCCCTGTGCTGGGACTCGGTGAGATTAACTGAGGAAACGGTACTTTGTGTCTTGCAGCCCCTCTCCCTAAGGTCAGGTGCAAGTTCCTGGGAGCCTAGTGGCAGCCCAACCCAGAGGAGGCTCCTGGGTAGCCTCAGAATCTCCTCTGAGCCTGGGCGGGGCAGTGATGTTGGACCAAGTCGCTGGCCTGTCTCTCTTGCTGCACATGGTGAGCCCCTTTCCAGGAGGTCTCTCCGTCCCTCACAAAATAGACTCGCGGCTGCTCCGCCCTCCCCTCCCCCGCAGTCCCGCATCCTACAGGCATATCCAGACCGATGAGAAGAGAACCTCGGCTCAACCTAGGGCCCCTGTCTCCCACACAGCTCTGTCCTTTTGCTTCCTATGGGAGACAACTGCCACACTGCCTCCGCTGGTTGCTGGAATGATGATGATCTATAATCAGGATGCTCAATTCACTCTCCCGACGTGATACCACGCGACACACCTGATAACCAGCGTGTCTCCAAGACCAGTGTATTCGTCAGATGAGGAGGCGAAGGCCCAGAGACATTAAATCATTTCCCTCATATTATAGCTCATATGCAGCAGAGCTGGGATTTGAATGCTTCTTTTCACTTGAAAGCCCAAGCCATTGGGTCATACATACAGTTAATGAGTTAGGAAAAGCACATAGAACTTAGGATTTGATAGATCTCATTAAGTTGCACTGTTACGATACACAGAATTGTCATTTTTCTTATATCTGTCTCTTACTCTCTGGATCATAAATAGGGACTGGGTCTTATGAATTTTTAAATCCTCAGAGAGAGAGGCAGAAAGCCTGGTCCACAGTAGGTGCTCGGAAAACAGTTGTTGAATAAGTGTTACTAAGGGTCTTCTGTGAGGCAGATGCATTTGAATTTAATTACGAGCGGGAAACCAGTCCAGGAGGCTTTGGAGTCCAGGTGGAAGCTGTCAGACTAAAGGCGGCACAGGGGATGAGTTGTGGAGCGGGCTGGAGAATTGGGACTGCCCGTGGGGGGGGCTTTGATATTCAATAATCCATGTGTGAGGATTTGATTTCCATGTGTGAGGTTCAGTTGCTGCCTTTGTGTACAGATTCAGCAGAAGGAGGGGAAGGTTTTTCAAGGGGCTTTTCTAGTGAAATCTACGTGGTGGGGATAGAAGTTAAGCCTAGGGATCCGGCTCCCTTTCCTGGACAAATTTCAGAGGAGATTCATGCAGGAGTCCGCGGCTGCCGAAGCGGAAACGTGCCTGTGATTACTAGTGCCAGTCTGGAAACAGGAAGGATTTGTGTTGGCAATTACTGGGAGCCCGGGGGTGGGGTGGGGAGGGCTCTTTCCTCTGATTTCTTTCCAGATCTTGCCAAGGTAGTCCGTGGACATGAGCCTAGTGACAGCAGGACTGTGGCGTGGGGAGGAAAATGTGCTCACTTTCCCGCTAGAAAAGCATCTGTGACTGTCGGTAACGTGGCCGAGCTGTCAACAGGATATCGGGAAAATTAAGCCATTGCTTCTACTCTTTGGTGACAACATGGAATTGTAAATTGTCTTCAACATAGAAAATGAAAAGAAAGACAAATTATGAGCATCACGGTATGGAGACAGATGCCACATATTCAAGAAACCCGGGTTGCCTGTTCCCTACTCCTCCCCTCTGTGCTCGCCTGCAGCATCTTAGCCAGGCTCTACCAGTCCCTGCAAGGATTTAAAGAGGGAGGTTGTTGCCTTATTATTTGCTGAACAAGTTTGTCTTCTGTGTATTTATGACTCTTCAAGTACATTATGTGGATCCCTAAAATTGAGACTCATCAGAGCTCTAGCCCTTCATATTTGGCTACTAGGAGGTTAATTTATCATTGCACATGACTAAGGCAAATCTCGGGAGAGCTTAATTCATTCAGTATCGCTTACCACGCTGATCAACTACAGAAGATAATGGCAGAAACACTTGAAGGAGAGTCAAGTCATACATGTGTTATTAATTAGCCACGCAACTTGGAACAATAAATATATCACACTGGACATTTATTTCTCCATATTGAAAATGAGAGTGCTGGGAAGCACATGAAGAGGAAAGGTGAAGAGGTGATGAACGTCTGACTTTTTCTAAGTTATGCTCATCTCTTGAATCTTAGTTACATCCAGAAACAGGGAATACGAGCCTACCCCTGAACTGGTTCTGTTAAAGATAATGATGATCCAAAGGGGTGTTTGTGGTCTCCGAAAATGAACTGGGGAAGCCTCAGCTCTGAAAATTTTAAGTTATGGGCACATCATTTCGCAAAGCAAGTGTCTGAGGAAGGTGTCTGCCTTGTGAATTGGGTTATGATGACATGCACGGTCATCCGTGCAGCTAAGAGATGCGGGTACTCACAGCTTCAGGTCATTCCAAGGTTGAGGTAGGATGTCATCAGAGGAGAGTGAGTGAAAATTGGCATCCTCCTACACCCCCAGAGCCAGTGGAAATTGGTACAATCCTTGTGGAAAGCAATCTGGCATCACATCTAGAGAGCCATCAAAGTGCTCGTACCGCTGGCTCACGCCCACTTCTGGGAGTTTATCCCATGATAATAATCAAAAAGAAGGAAAAATTATTCATGAAGGTATCATGGGAGTATTATTTTCAAATGGTGAAAAATTGGAACTGTATAGACCAGAGGTTGGTGAACTTTTTCTATAAAGGGCTGGATGGTAATTTTGTGTGTGTGTGTGTGTGAGCCATGCAGTGTCTGCCTCTCATACTCAGCTTTGCCTTGGACAAAGTTGTGAATACATGGGTGTGGCTGGGTTCCAATAAAACTTTATTTATGGAAATTTGAATTCTAATTTCATATAATTTCCACATGTCATGAAATATTACCCTTTTGATTTCCTTTTCTCCATTTAAAAATGTAAAAAACATTTTTAGCTTGTAGGCCTTATAAAAAAAGGGATGGGTGAGAATTGGTCTAAACAGTAGGAGAAGAGTTTACTGAATTGCCATATAGCCATGTGATAGAATGTTACATAGCCCGGAAAATGATAACTAAGAGAACCATTTAATTTTTTGTGTGGTACTTTGTTCAACTTAACAATTTTTTTTTATTGGAGCAAAATTGCTTTACAATGTTGTGTTAGTTTCTGCTGTACAACGAAGTGAATCAGCTCTATGTATACCTATACCCCTCCCTCTTGGGCCTCCCTCCCTCCCCCCGCCCCCCGTCCCACCCATCTAGGTCATCACAGAGCACCGAGCTGAGCTCCCTGTGCTATACAGCAGCTTCCCAATAGCTATCTAGTTTACACATGGTCGTGTATACAGGTGAAATCTAATCTCCCAATTCGTCCCACCCTCCCCATCCCCCCTGTGTCCACATGTCCATGAGAGAACCGTATAATTATGTTATGTTTATAATATGTGAAAAATGCAGGGCATGCAATGGTAAATACACCCTAGACTATATGAAATGAAAGCAGTGGTGATTAGAAAGAAAAGAATGTGAATACGTTTTTCTCTTTATCAAATTTTCTTTAAAATTTTTGTTTTGTCTTTATTTTCTCCTTCTGGAACTCTGATTAGATATTTGTTAGATGTTCTCATTCTGTTCTCCATGTTTCTTCATCTTCCCCAATTCTGTTTTTTCCTGTTTTGCCTTCTAAGTAATTTCCTTATGTATGTATTTTCAGTTTACTAAACTTTCATTGTATTTTTTTATTGAGGGGAAATTCACATAGTGTAAATGTAATCATTTTAAGGTGAACAATTCAGTGGTATTTAATACATTCTTTTTTTGGGGGGGGGGCGGTACGCGGGCCTCTCACTGTTGTGGCCTCTCCCGTTGCAGAGCACAGGCTCCGGACGCGCAGGCTCAGTGGCCATGGCTTATGGGCCCAGCCGCTCCGCGGCATGTGGGATCTTCCTGGACCGGGGCACGAACCCGTGTCCCCTGTATCGGCAGGCGGACTCTCAACCACTGCGCCACCAGGGAAGCCCTTAATACATTCTTAACGTTGTGCAATCACCACCTCTATCTAGTTCCAAAACGTTTTCATCTCCCTGTAACTGTTAAGCAGTTACTCCCCATTTCCTCCCTCCCCTGGTCCCTGGCAACCACCAATCTGCATTTTGCCTCTATGGATTTATTTATTCTGCATATTTCATATAAATGGAATCATACAACATGTGACCTTCGTGTCTGACTTCTTTCTCTCTTAGCATAATATTTTCAAGGTTCATCCATGTTGTAGCATGTATCAGTACTTCATTCCTTTTTTATAGCCAAATAATATTCCAATGTGTGCATATATACCACATTTTATTATCCATTCATCCATTTTATTATGCATTCAAAGAGCCTATCCATTGAATTATAACTTCAATTATTTTAATTTCTGGAAGTTTTATTTGTAGTTCTTAAATCTGCCTGTCAATTTTGATATTTTCTTTTTTCTTTACCATTCGTATATTCAATATATAAGTACTGAGAGCTTATTATGGGCCAGTAATCTTCCAGTCACTGAAAGATTACAATAATATCCAAATATATACAACAATATACAAAAACATAAAAAATTTCTAGACCTCAAGGAGTCCACCATTTTTTCGTACAGAATGGATACAAATTTATTTTATATCCTGTAAATAGTAATTCTATTATCTGAAGGCTTTGAGGGTGGATGGGTCTAATTCTGAAGGCTGCTAATATTGTTAATTCTGTCTCAAGTGACTTTTTCTCTCATGTTTTTATTTTTATTTCTACCTTTTACTGGAAGCTCATATATCTTGGGACTTGTTCTGTGGAATTCTCTGAGGCCAGTGCTTACAATGAATGTATTTTGAGCTACTATAGGCAACCAGGGATGGGCAGATGCCCTCAGAGCAAATCCCAAATTTGGTGTTTATTTATCTCTTGCAATTCTGTTTCTGTTTTCTTCTCAGTTTTGGCTTCTGATGGAATCCCTGATATTACCACCTAGAAAACCACCCTTTTAAAAAGGGATGCTTTCAAATATTTTTCTAGAACTTTAAGATGTTCTGTTTTGGGAGGAATATTCCTGTATGTCTAGTCTACAATATCTCTGAAAAACAAAAGTCCCATCGTAATTATATTTTAAAATAAAGTTCATAGGGGCCATATTCCTCAGCCTCAAGCACAGCAGCAGAAGTACTTTGATTTAACGGCTGGAGAGTTGCCTTTCCCCATTGAACTCAGGTTTTGGAGCCTTTTAGAGGCCAGGATAAGTCTCTGTGGGTAGAGTCTGTCCTGGCTCCATTCAGGGTCTGAGTGGCTGCTGACCAGATGGGAAGGAGTAGACATTCTCAGGCAATTAGAGAACTTGGTTGACATTGAAGAAGAAGAAAATTGGGTTTTGGTTTTAATTTTTTCTGTTCCGAATCCAGGGAAATTTGGATTTGGAAAATTCATAGGTTTGTTCTGGAAAAGGTGGCTTGATATAATAATAAAAACATCAGCGGGCTTCCCTGCTGGTGCAGTGGTTGAGAGTCCACCTGCCGATGCAGGGGACGCGGGTTCGTGCCCCGGTCCGGGAAGATCCCACATGCTGCAGAGCGGCTGGGCCCGTGAGCCATGGCCGCTAAGCCTGTGCGTCCGGAGCCTGTGCTCCGCAACGGGAGAGGCCACAATAGTGAGAGGCCTGCGCACCGCAAAAAAACCAAACCAAAACAAAACAAAACCATCAGCATCAACATTTAACATGATTGGAAGGCTTACCCTGTGAAAAGGGCTTTATATTCATGATCTCACTTAATTTTTACAACAATTCAATAAATGAGGTTCAGAGAGATTAAACAGTTGCTCAAGATCCATAACTTGTAAGTAGTAGATCATGGACTCACTGCTCAGGGATCCAAGCTATTATATCGATCATCTCTCTTGATGAGTTGACATCATGGATAGATAAAGGAGGTTCTGAGTTAATGCTGCTTGAGCTCAAGGTCACAGGCCAATAATAGTTCTTGGTGGCCCTTTCCAGCTGTCTTGTAAATTTATGCATTTTATGCATTTAACCATTCATTGAATGATCATTTATTGAGTACCAGTGACACAACAAGGCTTCTGACCTAGTTCTTGTTTTACATGTAAAACTACATGAAAAGTATTTATTTATGTACATAAATACCACACTAAGAGTTCAACTTAATAATAGAGTTAGGCATTAGCCATGGGGTGGCAACAGGTTGAGTGTTCAAGAAAAACCTATGAAAGATGAAGGGACCCATGAGCTGGAAGGGCATTTTAAGCAGAGGGAACAGCAAAGGCATGGAAATGTGAAGCCACTCTGTCCATTTGGTGAACTGAAAGTTTTCTGGCATGGCCAGAGCACGGGTGCGTGTAAATAGTGTTGGGCAAAGAGAATGGACAGATGTGTAGGGTTAGAACATGAAGAGCTTGCATGATTTGCTAAGGAGGTTGCTGTCATAAGGTCCATTACTGTTGCCACAAACATGCTGCGTGACAACCACCCCCCAGCCTCAGCAGCACACAACATGGGCTGCTCACATATTTGGGGTTGTTGACTAGGTGGCTCCTGTTGGTAGTGACTGGGCTCATTCTTATGTCTGGGGATTGGCTGGGTACCAGCTAATCCAGGATGGCCTCAGCTGAGATGACTGGAGGGACTCATGTCTTTCATCTCCCGGTGGGCTAGTCCAAGCAACGTCTCACGGGGAAGCCAGGGAACGGGAGGGAGAGAGCCCAACCACTCAGCCCAACCACTCAAGTACTTTTTCAGCTTCTGCTCCTGCCACGTTTGTTAATATACTATTGGCCAGAGCTAGTTTCAAGGCTCATAGGGATTCATGGAGAGGGAAAGTAAACTGTACCTCTTTCGTGGGAGGATATCACCAAGTGATACGGCAAAGGATGTGACTGTAGGGAAGGGCAAAGAATTGGGGCCTTTGATACAATCAGTTTACCGCAGACCCCTGGCCTTAGAATTATCAGGGGCTACTGTCAGTAATACAGGTGGCTGAGCCCCAAGACGTTTGACCCAAGTTAAAAAATGCAGATGCTGAATCAGAATGGGAGGGGTCTTGCTTGGGCACCTGCAATTTTTTTTTACAGGCTTGCTGATTGATTCTTCTGTTTAGAAACTATGAGGACTGCTGCTATAGGCTTTTAAATGTAGGAGAGACATAACTGGATTTGCTTTTAGAAAAGTCACTCTAACTCCGGTTGAATAATACATTGGGGTGGAGTTGGGGAGGCAAGATGGAAGGCAAGAAGGCCAGTTATGAGCCATCCTAGTAGTTTAGGCCATTGAGGATTTTGTTCAGGTTGGTGGTAAGGTGGGCCCGGGTTTGGGTTCTAGTCCAGTTATGGGCAAGCACCGTGGCCTTGGTAAGCTCTGGAAACTCTGTGAGGCTCAGCTGCTTCGTCTCTATGATGGGAATAATAGCTGTCATCGTAACCATCTTGGTGCACAGGGCTTCCGCCACCACTAGCAAGGGATCAGGTGGTGAGCATGGGGTGTCCAGGGAGTAAACATAAATGGTAACCCCTGCCTGGCAAGGCAACCCCCCAGGCTCTTAAACTTCCCATAGGGTACAAGACACAGAGATGCCTAACACAGGCCATTTCACAATAGTTTATAGTTAAAAATGTATCTTAGATCTTCTTTAAAAAATAAGAGAATGGGAGGCAGCGGCTCCTTTTTGGATAGTCTTTGAGTCCCCAGCCAAACACCCAACTGAACCCAGGTCTTCTGCCGAAATGTGCTCTGTTCTTCCTCTATCACTGATTTCCCGGTTACCGGGTTTTCTTGGAGGTTCTAGGCGGCATCTAGTTTGGTGGGAGATGCAAGGGGGCTTAGACAGGAGAACTGCTTGACCCAGGCCTTGCATTATGTGACAGAGGGCCTCAGTTTAGACTTTTGATAGTCTTTCCAAATGAGCTTATACAGGCAGGCATACGGACAGGCATGAAAGAAGAAGGCAACCTCCTGTAACTTTAAATCCACCACCACTCTTTGGCAATTCTTCATTTTTTAATATCCTGGGATCTTACAAATATGGCAATATCTGGGGCCTCCTTTGATTTCCAGTAAGGCCTGGGTTTGGATGGTTATGCCTTGGCACCTTCTAGGTCCCATTCATCTAGCTCAAATCTGCATGGCTAATGGGGCCCGGCCACTTGGGGGGCAAATCTGTGCCTAATCCCAGGCTATAGATCTTTAAATGAAATTGCCCATCATACTTGCTTGGCTAAGCCTTGAACTAAAACATGAATTATCCAGCAGAACAAAGAGAAGCCCTGGGGATATATGGGGGAGGGGTTCTCCTTTATAGAGCGACAGAGCTGTGTTGGGAGGAGGCTTCTGGAAGTAACCAGCTGGGCACTGCTGACAACAGAGGTGGTGGCAGCTGGCGGAGAGGGAGGCTCTCCAGGCGGTTGCTGTGCCATCTGTTGGGAACAGTGCACTTCTTATGACCCACGTCCTGGAAGTGTTGCAAGCAGGCAGGCTGATTAATTATTTCCCTGGGGTCTCCCTAACAGGGGATAGAAACTGATGCTTGGTGGGCGTGAAAGAAAGGCCAAAACTTTCAACTAGTAGGGAATTTGTTTCCTGGCCTAACTGCAGCCACATGTGAAGGTATAGAAAACATATGTGCCTCTGATAAAAGATCACATTTAAAAGGGAAGACGAGAATGAAACCAGCACCACAGCGTCCTGTTTCTCATCAAACACCGAGCTCCGCATTTGCAGGCGCTCTGTGTTACCAGAGGGTGTTTAGAAGCGTTTCCAGCAGGGCTGGGCTTCATTTCCATTTGCAACTTTGGTGTGTTTCTATTACCCACTGTCCCTCTCTAGTGAAACCAGTCATTTATCATGGTGGTTCCCAAGCCTGCTAGCCTCTTTGGTCCACTGAATCAGAATCCATGGAAGTAGCCACCAGAAGCTGGACTTTTTAATAAATTCCCCTGGCTGATTCCTATGCAATGGGCCTTGAACTTCTCTGTGAACTGAGAGATGGACAACTACAGGTTTAGAGTGAAAATGCATGAATAAGGGACTGTGTTATGTTGCTGGTAGCTGAGAGAATTTCACATGAAATTTTGTTTTTCTGACACATACGCAAGGAAGGGGATAGGGTAGGGAAGTGAACGGATGATGGCGGGCAGGAATAGAAGATAGGCATTCGTAAGAGCTGAGGGCCATCATAGGAGCAATAAACACACCGAGAGCAGTAAGTCTTTGAGATAATAAACTACTAGTGGACGCCCATCTCTATGAATGGAATCATCGTCTATTTAGTCTCCCAGGCTAGAATCCTTGGAGATATTGCAACTGCTCCTTTGCTCTGCCTTTCTCCTTCCATCTCAAGTGATCACCAACTCTTGCTCATGGATTGTACTAGTCATAGCTGGTTGCTTTGCTCACAACCAGTTCTTCCTGCTCTCTTGTTAACACCCAGGGGTTTGCTTGGGAATGAGGAAGCAGTGTAGTCAGCTGGACTATCGCAGTGTCTTCTTCATTGGTCTTTGGCCAACATACTGTCTCCTTTCATCCACCTTCTAATATGCCTTGGGAGTGACTGTCCTCAAGAAAATTCTAATAAACATATTTTTCCACCTAGAAAAAAATCTTTTTTTTTTTTTTTGCAAATAGGATAAAATACAAACTCCTTAGAATGGTTCTCAGTTTGGCCCTGAATTTCTTCTCCAAAATCATCTCTGTGTTGAAATTAAAGATGGTGGCAAATTCTTTGATGCTCCTCCCATAGAGAGGTGGGGTCTGTGTGCCTTCCGCTTGTTTCTGGGTGGGCTTTGTGACTATTTTTACCAGTATAATATGGTGGAGGTGGTACTTCGCCTGTTTGTGGCCCAGGCCTTAAGACACTGTTTGCTTCCATTTCCTGTCTCTTAGAATCTCTTCTCCCCACCACCCCAGCATGGGAGCTGTACGAACACGCTTGTAAGAAGTCCAACTACCCTGAGAGGCTAGGTGCAGGTGCTCTGCTGATGGTCTCAGCTATGCCCAGTTTTTTAATCCAACCTTGCCAAAATGCCAGGCATGTGAATGAAGCCATTTGGACCCTACAGACCAGACCATCTACCAGCTGAATATCAATGAGTGACCACATTTTATGTCATTTGGAGCATAGGAATCTCCCAGCTGAGTCCTGCCCAAATTCTTGATCCACAAAATGGTCAGATATAGTAAAATCATTGTTCTTTTAAGCCTCTAAGTTTTGGAGGTAATTTGTTATGCAGCCATAGGCAATTAAAACCATTTCCTAACAGTCTTCCCAAGCAACCTATACCCCAAGTTACATGGAACTATAATCAGTGTCCTAAACACATTGAACTCTCATGCCAGGGATGCTCTCCTTTACCTTCTTTACTTGGCAAACTCCTGCTCATCCTTCAGGTACAGCTCAGGTATTGGCTCCCCTCTGAAGTCATTGCTAAACAAATGAATGGAAGGAATCCTTTCTGCTCCATCTTACGCTGCCATGGGTTCTTGGCCAGTACCGATTTTCATGCGATGTGGCCTTGTGATTATTTAAGTATTTATCTTTAATAATCTGATAATCCCTGGAAGGTGGGAATTGTGTCTTATTCATCTGGGCATATCCAGTGCTGAGCACAGCATGTGGTACATAGTTGGTACAAAACAAATGTGTGTTGAATGAAAGGAGGGCTCAATAAAGAAATAAAAACACGAAAAGCATTTTTGTCTCTACGCTTTTTGAAGGTTCAGTCGTGCCTTACTGGCTTTATCCAGTTAGAGCCACACATGAACTAGATCAATAAGCGATTGGCTCTTCTTGTCTTTTGTGAAACCCTAAGTCTTTGACAGCCTGCAGTGTTAGATTGGCCTGTCAACATGTTGGAAAATAATAGCCCAACTACCCAGAAGATGGAGGTGCTCTTGGTATACAAGACTGGCGGATAGAGGCTGGTGTATTGACTTTCTCTGAAGTTTAAAGAGGCAACAGGGTATAATAAAAAGAGTTTTGGCTTGGGAGGAGGGATCACTGCCAGGCATGGCCTCAGTTCTGTCACTGAGGGATTTGGCCAAGTTGCTTTATCTCTTTGGACCCCAATTTTCTCTTGCGAAATGAGGCATTGGGCCAGGTGACGTGTCAGGTATCTCCCAGCTCTGACATTGTGTAAATCAGGCACTAACTTGGAATATTTCACTTGTGCTATCTAGGTGGGATAGCTGAATCCCTAATCTCCACCTCCTCATCCCTGTCCCTTTGTTGACTCCTCATCCTTTTGTGCTTTGGTGGCAGTCATGGGGAATCATCTGCTTTAGAGGATCTTCCTAGGATAGAAGGTTCTGTGTGGATGTAGGTCAGCTCTGTAGACCAGGGCTGCCCCTATTCACTGACAGATTTCCCTACCAGTTGATTTGAGGTACTCTATAAAGGTCTTCCTTTGATTCCCCGAACCCCTCCCAAGAAGTACCTCCACACTGGCTCGCCAAGGGTCTGAAATGATGGTTTGAATTTTCCCCTTAGGGCACTGAAGGCCCTCAGTTCAAATGCAAACATAATTAAACCACTAGCAGCCATTAAAACCTTATTTGAATGAGTTTATCAAATCAGGTCCCTAAATCTGATTTCCCTAGAGCTTTTATATCTGTTATCCCATCTAAATCTGCACAATAATTCCCTTTAAAGATGTGAAAATTAAATGTCTAGCAGGGGAAAAAATCCAGTTTTCTGACCCCTAATCCTATTATAGTCTTTCTAAAATATCACTGCTTTTACAAGCAGGATCCTAAGGAAATGATTGAAAGGACAAGTATGTGTTGATAGAAGGAAGAAAAGAAATAGGAAGAATTGTCCCCTCTCCAAACCAACAAACTCCAGAGCTTGGGGAATTTCTTAGAATAGCAGCAGGCAGGACCAGAGTGCAGGTACTATCTGCCTACCAGGGTGTCGGTCATAAAGGGACTTTAAGAAAGACTAATGGAGGGATCTAGAAGACCTACTTTGCCAAGTGTGGTATCATGGACTGGGCTCTGAATAAGAATATTTGGACTTGGTCCCTCCTGGCAGGGTGAACTTAAGGAGATCATTTAACTTCTCTGAGCCAAGTTTCCTCAAATATAAAAGGGGGATCATAATACCCACCTTGCAGAGTTTTTTAAAAAAATTATTTTATATTGGAGTAGAGTTGATTAATAACATTGTGTTAGTTTCAGGTGTACAGAAAAGTGATTCAGTTATACATATACATGTATCTATTGTTTTTCAAATTCTTTTCCGTTAGGTTATTATAGAATATTGATCAGAGTTCCCTGTGCTATACAGTAGTCCTTGTTGGTTATCTATTTTATATATAGCAGTGTGTATATGTCAATCCCAAGCTCCCAATCTGTCCCTCCCCCGCACCTTGTAGAGTTATTGTGAAGATGAGAAAAGTGCTATGCAAGTACTTGGAAATCAGTACCTTCTACCACTAGTAGCATCAGTATTAATATTATTGTATTATAGGTAAAATTCCTGATGGACAATAACTGCTAGGCTGACCCACAATCAATATGATGGTTTATTCCCTAAAGGCAAGTATGTAGACAGGCTGCTTAATTTGCAGGATCGTTTAATTTGTAGGGCTACATTATTTCACTAAGATTTGGGTCTCTTCCTTGCCAAGGTACATTCTTGGTATCCAGTAATGTCTTCTACTTTATTTCATAGTGTACTGATAATGAGGGCTGTTATTCATTGAAGGCTCACATATTAATAAATTATCGTTGCCAGTGGTAACCTGGGAAAAGCATGTGTCTCATTTCTCCAGGGAGGAATTGAGACTGAAGATTTATCTGGTCATGTCAACACCTCAACTGCACTATTCTCTATCTTTTTCCTCTCTGTCTTTGAACTTGCTTTTCCCTCTGCCTGGAACATTCCTCCCTCTGCCCCTCTCCGGTTTGCTGGGCTTTCTCAGTTCATCCTTCAAGTCACAGGGTAAATGGTGCTTTTTCTGGAGTAGGGTTTTCTCAGCTCTTCCCATGAACTTCTGTCATCATGGCGCTCATCACACCACATGCTAATCACCTCTTCCGTCTGTTTTCCCCATGAGACTGTAAGGTCTCCCTTGTTCATTAAGTATATCCCTTGCACTTGGTTTAAGGCCTGGCAAATATTTGTTGAATGAGTTAGGGTGTTGACTTGTTCCAAGAAAAATTAGGGTCAACTTATAGGAAATG
Source organism: Lagenorhynchus albirostris (assembly GCF_949774975.1). Taxonomy (NCBI): domain Eukaryota; kingdom Metazoa; phylum Chordata; class Mammalia; order Artiodactyla; family Delphinidae; genus Lagenorhynchus; species Lagenorhynchus albirostris. The sequence continues at coordinate 65,780,420 of NC_083111.1, read as the reverse complement.
CAATAGAGTGACAGGGAAGAATGCACGTTCAAATACAGCAAAGTGCAAGAAAACAAATGTTTAGGACTGGGCATGGGAAGATAGGCTCAGGGAGAAAGTTAACAAGCAGATGGCTCAAAGCATGAACAAGTTTAGCATTTCCAAGGAACGGGAAGGCTGGCAAATGTGGCTGCATGGCGGTGGGCAAGGGGGGGAGCGGGGGAGCTGAGGCCAGGGAGGAAGACTGAGGTTAGATCAAGGAGGGCCTTGTAAGCAAGAAAAAAGTAGCTTGGATTCTAAGTCTGGTGAGGAGCTCTTGGCTGTGGAGGGGATGGAGGGAGGAGAAAGAAACAGGATGAGTTACTGGTGAAAAAAATGAGATTTTTATTTCCAACAATAGAAAGAAAATGGATAATGTCTAAAGTAGATAATTCCAGAAGCAGCAGAGTAAGAATATTATTTTGAAACCTGGACATACATACCAGAAGCAGTAACTATAAGGGTTGAAAGTGGGGTCCTATGAATAGTAGGAATTGGGGTAAGTTAGGAGGAAGACAGCTATGCCATTTTTGCAATAAACTTTAGTACTGTTTGAGTTTTAAACTTCTATGTGCATGTTTCATTTTCTTAAAAATTAGACACTGACTTAAAAAAAAAAGAAAAAAGAAAAGGTGAGCTGTTACATGCTTCCTCTCTCTCTATAGAACAGGAGTGGGTTTACAGTAAAGACGATGGAGCTTACGTTTCTGAACTCTCATCCGCCAAGGCCTGGAGGGATCCTTGCGATGTTCACTTGCCATTTGTTTTTTTCATGAAATTTGCAAAATGAAGGTATTTGAACTCAGGTGGATTAAGACCATTGTCTTTTTTCCACTCTGATCCCCCTCTGTCACTTTCCCCCTTTGTAGAACATTGCTGAGGGGCCTCAGGCATTCTTGGGATCTAGCTAAGGGGAAGATGAGTTGGCGTTGCATCTGGCCCATGCTTTGCGGGATGTATTTATGTAGCTTGCGGTCACTTGTGTGCATGGTTTTGTTTTCACTGGCTGTCCTATAGCCAAGATGGCGTCCAGGAATATTCCTATCCAGCCGGGCTGACTCGCCAGGTGTCCTGACACAAAATTCAGGGGCTGAGGTAGCCCCGCAGTTAAACTTGTCCTCAGGTTCTGGCACAGAAAGTGTGTATTTAAGTTGAGACGCTACATAAGCCAACTTGAAAGCTTGAAATCTTACGACTCATATATGAAATACACTTAATGGAGGTGCCCTCAAATTTCACCGCAGTGCTAACATTTACACAGCATTACCAATATCGAGTTGCGAGGCTGAAAGGAACTTTTTAAAGCTATCAACCGAAATGCAGTTTTCCTGAATGATCTTTCCGTTCCCTGAATAGATAATGTAAAATAGAGGTGATCAAAGGTAAAAAAAAATCTAGAAATAGATGCATGCCAGACAATTAATTAATAAAAGACAGCATGCTTTCCTTTTGACGGGTTTTGTGAAGTTTGTGGTATTAGCTATTTAAAATTTGCACTTTATTGTAATTTCTTTTCAAACGTGAATTAAATTTTTACTTTTGTATCTGATTTTGTACAGTAATTTTGCTTTCTTTCTCTTAAACAGGCTTCCCAATTTCTATAAGCTTCGGGTCCACAAAACCCGATCTGCCCCTGATTGAGAGAAATTGCTTATTTTTCCTGTGTAAGGATTAGGCAGATGTGTAGCTGCTGTGTAAGGAGCTGGAAAGTTAATGGTGAGGAGGAAGGTTGCGGGATCCAGGAACACTAATTGTAGGTCTTAAAAACATAGGCTGAAGACCTTTGTTTTCCAGTCGAGGTGAAATTCACGCAGCAGAAATTTGGTCTTTTTAAACAGCACAACTTAGTGGAATTTAGTACATTCAATGCCATGCGGCCACCACCATGATCTAGTTCCAAAACATTTCCATCACTCCAAAGGAGAGCTGTAACCATGAAGCAGGCACTCCTTATTCCTGAGCCCCATCCTAGCCCCTGGTGACCTCCAATCTACATTTTGTCTCCATGTCTCCTATTCTGAATATTTCATTTAAATGGAATCGTACAATATGTGACCTTTTGTGTTTGGTTTCTTTCACTTAGCATAATGTTTTCAAGCTTCAGCCACACTGTAACGTTATCAGTATCAAATTTCTTTTAAATGATATACTGGGAGCATATGCGTGTGTGTGTGTGTGCGCATGCATGCACACATATGTGTACTTCAGTGTAGCTCATTTGGAAACCATTTTCCAATTCAGCTTATTGTATTGAGTTCCTATCACGTTCCAGGTACCGAGCTAGGCATTGTTCTATTTTCTTTATAACCATGGCTTTTGGGTGAGAAAGCATGAACCCAGGGGCTCTTGCTTAGTCCGCCAAACCCGGTGAACCCTAACATCATGAGCTCAGCCTCACGACCCACTCTAGTTCTCTGTGTGATTAGGCCCCAGGAACTTTTGTTGGGAGTCCAGGGGGAAGAGTTGGCTAGGGGAGGATGTAAAATGTACATCAGAATAACTACCCAGGGTTGAGCTGACAAAGGAAAAGAAGGCGATAAAACATGAATTTCATGAATGCATCTGGAATTCCCTCTGACTCCCTTCTAGGATATCTCTCCGTGAGAGGGATGGAGAAGGGACTCAGGTGGGCAGTCACAGAACAGGGCCCCGTGCTATTGTCCTCTTCTTGTGTTAACCTTTATGACCTTTGCAGATGAGCTTGGGATTTGTTTAAGATGGCGAATGAATACATTAATATATGGTATCATGGACTGAATGTCTGTGTCCCCCTCACATATTTAGGTTGAAGCCCTAATCGTCAATGTGATGGTATTAGGACGTGGGGCCTTTGGGAGGTGAGTAATTATGTTTACATGAGGTCACGAAGGTGGAGCCCCCGTGACAGAATTAGTATCCTTGTAAGAAGAGAAAGAGACACCAAGGGTTTCCTCTCTGCCACGTGAGGATACAGCAAGAAGGTGGCCATCTGCAAGCCAGGAAGAGGGTTTTTGCCAAGAAGTGCATGTGCAGCACCTTGATCTTGGACCTCCCAGCCTCCAGAACTGTGAGAAAGACATGGCCGTTGTTTAAGCCACCCAGTCTAAGGTGTTTTGTTATAGCAGCCTGAGCTAAGACATGTGGTAAGCAACGCGTGGTGTTTGTTGATTGGTAGCACCCTCACTTGCTCTTGGACTTTCTGTCCATTTGCTTTTCCTTGAGCACCAGTGGGGTGGGGTGCACCTCTGAAGGACAGTGAGTGGATGGGAATCAGAACCCAACGTGAACTATGACCTTCCAGGGTCTTCTTGCGTCTGTCTTCGTTGGTTGGTTTTCCCGTGGCAGAGAAATGGCCAAGCCGCTGAGGGGTGAGCCTCTGTGTGTTGAGCTGTCTTGGTGAGCTGAGTCCTGTGCTTGGCGCCAGCGCTGTTTTGTTTGTTTAAGCCTCACAGGTACTCCAAGAGGAGAGATGGTTACCATCTCCATTAAAGACAAGGAAATCGGGACTCAGGAAAGTGAATGAGTTTCTAAGAGCGCACAATTAGTAAGTAATGGCGCTAGAATTTAAACTCAAAGGCCGCCTTCCTGCCAGTGTGGCGTTCTTGATTTATACCCTAGCTGGTGAATACCACCTGCCTCTGGAACTGCCAGGGGTTAAAAGAAAGTATTCTTTCGACTTTGAAACTTCTTAGTCCCAAAGCTGTTACTGCATTCAGTGTGCGAAGGATTTTTAAACTTTTTCTTTTAAATGTGGGAGGCATTTCACCGTATAAGAAACAATAACGTTTGGATTTATAAGCCAATTAATGCACTGAGACAAGAAACCCCAACATACAGCTGGAGAGTGGAAAAGCTGGCCAGGCCAGGCATTCATCTTGGAAGTAGTTGTGTGTTTTACTTGGCATTGGCTTTGTGAAATGAGATCTTTGAAAGGGGCTTTCTAATTTTACATCCCTTTCAATCCAGTGGTGTGGACCAGGTCTTCGTGTGAGCCATGGTGGGGACATTTAACTCCATAGAGGGTGGAGAGTTGATGAGCCATAAATTCTCCCACTCAGCACCCTGGGTTGGGTTTTTCTTTCTTGTAGCTCTTGTGGGACCTTCCGCTCCCTTAAGTCAGACAGGCTGCAGCCAGCAGGGGCCTGGACAGGCTCTGGGAGACCAGGAACCAGGCCAGGGAGGCAGCATCAACTCTTCCTGCTGGGAAGGTGTCGTATTCTTCCCGCTGTCTTAGATCTCGTCCTTCTGTCCTGCAGCGGGCAAGTTATGCAAAGGCAACATTTCCTGGGTCCCCCACTCTCCTGGGGCAACATCGCACGGCAGATCTCCGAAGCTGTGACAGGCATTCTGCTCCTCTTAAGTTGTACATGGATCCCATGTCTTCCCCCCAGAGTTTGGGACCAGCCCCGTGTAAACTCACAGGGTCATCAAAACTGGCTCTCAGGAGATCCCTCTCGGAGTTTTCATTTCCTCTCCTGGAAACTTTTCTTCCCTCTCTGCCTTCAAGCGTCCAGCATCCTTATGCTTGTTCTCCTGTTCGCTCTTATGCTCTCCCCTTACCAAGAGATACTCTGCCAGAAAGTTCTTCATGCAAATTGAAATGGATGAAGTTCAAGTTTGCCAAACATTTCTGTAATCTGGACCCTGCTTAACCCTTCAGCCCTGGCCTTGATACAACACCCATGTCACACTCTGGACAGCTTGAATTGAGCACTGACTGAGTCATTCTCTTGGCCCTGTCACCTCAGGGCCTTTGCATATGTTGTTCCCTCTGCCTAAAACTGTTTTTCCAGCCCTCCTTCCCTTTTTCCTGGCTGCCACTATGTCAGCACAGATGTCCCTTCCTCAGGGAAAACTTGTCCTGACATCCCAAGACTAGGTTGGGTACTCATTGCCCTCTGCTCCTTCTGTTCAGTATGTCCTGTTTTCTTGAAAGTCTCTCTCACTAAACCATGAGCTCCTCAAGAAGAAGCATGGTACCCACTGACCGAGTGTAGTCACCCATAAAATATTTTTGAATAACTGAATAATGAATGATGCGTAGGTGACCACTATTTTTGTTTCTTTCACAAATCTGTGCTTCAACGTGCTTAGCTACTAGGTGACTTTGAGTTAAAATAAAGGAAATCCAATTTTCAACCCTTCTCTCAATGTCTTACGTCCTTGGAGAGATGGTGGCTTCAGAGATGAGGTCCCAGCAAAGGAACACTCCAGGAGTCACAGCTTCCAGAATGTGTGTTTTTTTTTTTTTTCAAAAAGGTCAAGTTTGGTATGATTGTCCAGACCCAGAAAATTAATGCAGACCTTTGTGGTAGAGAGTGGCGGACAGTAAAGTGGTTTTGAAGGGTGTGCAGACTACAAATAGAACCCTTTCTGCATATGGATAATATAGAGGATGTTTGTACTACTATGTTGGATAAAATTGAAATCTGACATTAAGACAAAGGAAAAGAGGAAGGGTGTAAGTTACAAACGGAAATAGCTATGATTGAATATCAATGTTATATCAGGCAGTGTCCAAATCTAAAGACAAATGGACAGGAATAAAGACGCAGACATAGAGAACGGACTTGAGGACACAGGGAGGGGGAAGGGTAAGCTGGGACAAAGTGAGACAGTGGCGTGGACATATATACACTACCAAATGTAAAATAGCTAGCCGCATAGCACAGGGAGACCAGCTCGGTGCTTTGTGACCACCTAGAGGGGTGGGATGGGGAGGGTGGGAGGGATGGAGGGAGGGAGACGCAAGAGGGAAGAGATATGGGGATATATGTATACGTATAGCTGATTCACTTTGTTATAAAGCAGAGACTAACACATTGTAAAGCAATTATACTCCAATAAAGATATTAAGAAAAAAAAGGCAAATGGAATGCTTTACCTGGCTTCAGTTGAGTTTCACAGACTAGGGTGTGGATTGCAGGGGTGAGGAAGGTGGGTAGGACAGAAGAGTGTTCTGCCATGGCTAAAGGAAGCAGGAAAGCTTGTAAAGCAGTGGGTAGTGGAAGAGGGATAGGCCGCAAAAGTCAATCGGGCGATGCTAATTAGTAAGTGGGTGATGGGAAAATGATTTTACTGCATTATTTTGTGAAACTGTTTGACAGCAGTGATGTCATCCTGTCCTTTTCCACTACCTGCACACCCTTCCCCAGAGATGTCCATCTTCCTTGTCGTGGACTGGTCATTCTGTCTCTGTATCTCAGTCTCTGTCTCTATTTCTGTCTCTGTCTCTCTCTTTCTTCCCTCCCCCCCACCCCATCTCTAGTTCTAGGTCTAGGTCTAGCTCTAGGTCTAGTTTTAGTCTCTGGGTGAAACAGAGAGTGCACAGAAGGGTTAGACCGCGTACATGCTGAAACCAGCGTTCGGTTCCTTGCTAGGCCATTGGGAGCCACGCCTTCTGAAGTCAGGGGATGAACTCTGCTTTGAATCTGTTGTTTTCCACTCAGATAAGCAGCTCTTCCTGGCTTTCGTCAGCTCCTTCTTATAATAAGTGTGATTAACAATAGTTTGATGACTGATGGAATAAATCCATTTGATCAAACAATGAACACTTATGTGATTAACCTCCTTCCAAGGCCTTCCCTTCAGACACTACACAATCGCCCCACCTCGGCACTGCTTGCGGAAACACCTCTGAAACTCATCTTTTGAAGTCACCTCGAAAGGTCTGTTGGTTGGATCTGATGGTTTCTGGGGTGTCGGATGTCTTTCCTTTCATGGTCCGTTTCAACTTGAGGATCAGCCAGAAGTCATGAGGTGACAATTAGGTGACCTAACCCAAAAGTTGCAATATGGCATGAACATTTTTCCTTGCTAGAAATTGTAAGATGGTGAGTGATATACTCCAATTTTATGCTGTTCAAAATGATTGCTAACTTGAATAAAGCTACTGATGGACTGGAGTCAGTTAGTGTAGAGGTGACATATTCTTGAGGGCATTTTCCTGGAATAAGCCCCTTTCATTGAGGTTCTCCCTTTATCCTGTGATCATTAATCATGGACCCATTTACTGAACTTTTCAGTAGCAACAGTTAAAGAGTCATCAACCTAGGTCAACCTGGGCCAAGCTCTATCGCCATTTTGCTTATTTCTTAAGCACAGATTACTGTATATGTGCATGTATCGAGAACTGACCTGGCTCTTTGAACTTTTCCCTCTTTCCTCTATTGAAGCTTTGCCACATCAGCCCAGATGTCATTTAGGACTATGTTGCCTCTTGGAGATTTAGTTGAAAATGACCCAAACTTCACCTGATGGCCAGTGGCAGAGTCTGGAGTTTTCATTCTTTCTGTGACTGCCTTACTGCTCTTTGTCTTCAATGTCCTGCTTTTGTCTGCATGTTTTTTTCCCCCCTGGCTTGCTCTATGTTGGTTGGGAAACACTGCCTGTCAATATTTTCCACAAGAAATATACACACATCAGGCATTTTACTTTTTTTTGGTGGGGGGCAGGGGATAGATTTTATCCTAAATATTTGGAAAAAGGATGTATGTGGACTGTATGTGTTTATCATGGAGGGAGGTTCACTGCCCTCAACCATGTGAATCCCTGTCTCTCTCTCTCTCTGCTTTTTCACATACTGCTGGTCCTTCATCCTTCTGACACTTTCTACTCCGTAGCCTTACTGGGATATTAGAGAAGATTAAACCAGCAGCAGTAATCCCCAAGCTTATAATGGCTCAAAGATGATAGAAGGTGACCTGCTGATTTCAGGTCCAAAGGTTCCTGATCCAAGAGTGCCTTCTTCTCTTATTCAACTTCTGATTCAGTATCTTACGCTGCTTCCATTTTTTTGGCTTAGCCATTTTCAACATACTGTTTCCAAGGTCACTGTGCCTGTATGCTGGTGGGAGAAGAAAGGACTCTGAAAATGGTAAACATCACTCTGTTCGTGTTCTGTTGGCTAGAACTCAGTCAGATGGCCATGACTGGGGAACTGGAAAGTTCTGTCTGTCTGGCTTCCCTAGAAACAGAGTGTGGTAGGCGGACTCTGAGATGGTCCCAAGTGATCCTTGCCTTTGAGTATCCATGCCCTTGTGTAACCCCCTCCCTCAAGTCCCTCAAGCACTGCTGGACCTGGTGATTCACTTATAATGAATAAAATACAGTTAGGGTGATGGAATGTTACTTCCACGATTAGGTAACAAAAGACTGTGACTTCCGTTTTGCCAGCAGCTGGCTCTTGTTGGCTTTAATGAAGCAGCCTGCCTGCCATGCTGGGGAGGCTGCCGCCCGCATCCTGCAGATAAGAAACTAAGGGCTGCCTCTGGCCAACAGCCAGCAAGGAGCTGAGACCCTCAGTCCAACAGCCTCTGAGGAACTGAATCCTGCCAGCAATCACTGAAATGAGCTTGGAAACAGATCCTTCCTGTCTGAACCTTGAGATGCCTGCACCCAGTTGATACCTTCGTTGCAGCCTTGTGAGACCCTGAAGCAGATGACCCAGCTAAGCTGTGCCTGGAGACTTGACTCACAGAAACTGTGACAGTAAATATGCATTGTTTTAAGCTGCTATGTTTTGGGTCATTTTGTTACACAGCAATAGATAACTAATACAGAGAGAAACCTGGATTATGAAGAGCTTGCCGGTTCTTCTCCAAAGGCTTTTCTCATGAGGATAGACTACCACTCAAGGCTGCCCTGATCCCTCAGGTACCCCTAGAATGCTGGCGAATGAAGACACACTATGGCTTGGCCACCAGCAGAAAGCTTTCACATACCAACTGTATTAGCTTCCTGTTGCTGCTGTAACACATTGACTTCACACAGAGGTCAGAAGTCCAAAATAAGTCCTATGGGGCTAAAGTCAAGGTGTTGGCAAGGCTGGGTACCTTCTAGAGGCTCTAAGGCAGAATCTATTTTCTTGTCTTTTTTTTTTTTTTTTTTTTTTTTTTGCGGTACGCGGGCCTCTCACTGTTGTGGCCTCTCCCGTTGCGGAGCACAGGCTCCGGATGCGCAGGCTCAGTGGCCATGGCTCACGGGCCCAGCCACTCCGCGGCATGTGGGATCTTCCCGGACCGGGGCACGAACCCGTGTCCCCTGCATTGGCAGGCGGACTCTCAATCACTGCGCCACCAGGGAAGCCCTATTTTCTTGTCTTTTTTAACTTCCAGAGGCCACCTGTATTCCTTGGCTTGTAGCCCCTTCCTCCATCTTCAAAGGCTGCAGCAGTGCATCCTCAAATCTTTCTCTGACTTTCCTGCCTCCTCTCTTCACTTTTCAGGACCCTTGTGATTATCTTGGGCCCACCTGCTAATCTGAGATAATCTCCCTCTCTTAATTTAATCACATCTGCAAATTCCCTTTTGCCATGTGAGGTAGCAGATTCACAGGTTCCAGGGATTAGGATGTAGACGTCGTTGGGGTGGGGGGAAGGGGCATTATTGTATCTATCACTCCAATCTATGATTTTCTGTTCCTTCCTGGTTGCCTGCTATTTAATAAACCACAGCAGTGAAACCTAAGCACCATCAATTCCGGGAGAGACCACATAAACATGGGGAAATTTGACTTTTGTCTCCCGAGTCTACTGGGTCTATGCTCTCTGCCTTTGCCTCAAGCCTTTGATTTTACCTACTTTAAGTTTAATCTCTTTCTCTTTCTGGGGAACTCCATTGTTAAAGGTGTTAAGAAGATGAACAAATTCTCTGGCACTGGAAGCAAGATAGAGGGTGCTGAGGATTTGACATATGTAGCAACTGAGGTTTCCGAAGATTGAACAATTTGTCCAAATTAGGGAGCGGTCGAACTGAGCTTGAATCCTTCTCATTGGCTCTAAAGCTGTTTTTTTCTCTTACTAACCTGGAAGTTTACTTTTAAGGAAGGCAGTAAGAATTTATATTTAGGTAGAGACTAAAGGTCTAATCTGATGTCAGACTATTAAAAATGGTAAAGGTAGAAATAGGAAGACCTTTAAACTAATAAAGTTTGGAACTTCTGAACAATAATATCCCACTTACAAATCAAACAGTCTTAACTGTGAAACTAAGAAGCAGGAAGCAGACTCATCAATATCAAACATATTTAAAATTTGTGGAGGAAGACATAAGGTACTAGTTCTCTCCTATACCAGTGTTTTGCAAATTTCAACTCCTCTTTTGATTAAATAAACGTGTTACACTCCACAAGAACCCTGATGTATCTGCCCGGTCTGCTTGAGAATCATGGCATCTTCAGTACCTTCCTAACGATCAAGAGGATGTTGTCACATTTTATATTTTGTATTATGGAAACACTTCTTTTTCCAACTGTAAAATTCCACTCTTCTTATTATTATTTTTGACATGGTTGTAAAATGTGCCTTTTATGGAACAATACTTTATCCCAAATGGTGGGGATTTCACACAAAAAGGAAGATATATCTGAGCAGGTGGGCGCTCTATAATTATTAGATATGTTGTTTTTCAAACTACTTAGTAGAGAATCCCTGCTCTTCCAGACCTGACAAGGAGTTTTAAAAATGTTTTTATTGGAGTAGAGTTGATTTACAATGTTGTGTTAATTTCAGGTGTACAGCAAAGTGAATCAGTTATACATATACATATAGCCACTCTTTGTTAGATTCTTTTCCCATACAGGTATTACAGAGTATTGAGTAGAGTTCCCTGTGCTATCCAGTAGGTCCTTATTAGTTATTTATTTTATATATAGTAGTGTGCATATGTCAATCCCAATCTCCCAATTTATCCCTCCCCCGTCCTTACACCCTGGTAACCATAAGTTTGTTTTCTGCATCTGTATTTCTGTTTTGTAGATAAGTTTCTGCACAGTTCAACCATGGTACAGTGTGGAGATTCTGTGCTTGGCCTAAGGGTAGATATTTTGAGGGTTGAGATTGTTTGCTCTAGGAAAATATAATGTACTGCTTCTGGAGTAAAAACAAAATTAATAAATGATATAGCATGCAAACCCATCTTGGCTTTGCACTGCTTAGCAGTGTTTTAGTGAGTTACATTCAAAGGAATGAGAAACATATGGATGAAACGTCCCTCGTGGCTACTCCTGGGCTCAGAGATGGAAGGGGGACGTGCTTAACCAAATGCACCGTATTTTTCTGAACACCATTCTTGAGAACATCAGCCAGCGGGGAACTGGTCTTTCTCTTCTGTCCCTGAAAGTGCACACTGGCAAGGCTGGTGGAAGCTCTCGTGTGTCTGAATCTTTGGCAAGGAAGTGGGTGAGAAGAGTGGAGAAACTAGATTTGGACTGCAGTGGGACTCTCAAGGCATGATAGTAGTGAGTGTTGGGTTAGAATTGGGTTTTATTTCTTCCTTTGATATAGAATTGCATGCAAGCAACTGTTCTGGGAAAGTAGATTTCCAATAAACCAGCAGGACAGAGGGACCTTCTCAGAGTCGGGAGACAGTAAGGCAAGAATCTATAAATGAGGGGGTCTCATCAGGTGGAATCGTTGACCAGTTGATTCTGCCACAGATTGGCAATTGAGGTGCTAGGCTCTCTAAATCCAGTCTTATTGCTTTAGTGACAGAGGAAGGCCCCAAGACTCTTTATTTTTCAACTGAGGTAGATGTGAAGACTACCTTTCATGCAATTCTCTCTCTTTGACGCCTCACAACAAGTTACTCAAGGCAGGTTCTCTCACCTGACTCCCATAGATAAGGAAGTTGCAGCTCAGAGGAGAAAAACAACCCACCCAGGGTTGCCTAGCTAGTCAATTTCAGAGCTAGGCCCCCAAAGTATTTCTTCTGAGCCCCATTCCCACGATCTCTGGCCTACAGCAGGCAAACAGTCACACAGGTGGCCCCGCTTAGCCCTCAAGATGCTATGACTAAACCAACAGGAAGCATCCCTGTTTTCATCTCTGCTCTCCCCTGAGCTCAGGGAGCAGGGCCTTCTCCTCCTTAGATGGTCACACTGGTCTCTTTCTTCCTCTTCCCTCTCTTTCCTGCGTGATGAGTCACCCAGTATAACAGTCTCAGTGAATAGGTCAGTGTTTAAAACCAGCAGGACAGATTTCAGGGTGAAAAGTCCACGCACGCAGGTGAAGTTACCTGGCTCGGAATGATGGCAGCATTCGTCTGACGTCTCTGCTTGGTTCCTACCCGTTTTTCCTTTAGCTGATCACACTCACCTTCACAAACCCTGAAATGTCCTTTCTGTGGGGTGAGGATGTGACTCTTCAGTTTCAGGTTAAAACAACCCGGTGGAACCTTAGAGCTGAGTACTTGCTTCTCTGAGTGAGCTTCTGGCCAGAACCTGTAGACACCTTCCCCTGAATTAATGCACCCAGTGGGCCTAGGCCACTTGATCTCTTTTGGTTCTGTGACATTTATTCTATTCTCGATTATTTTCTGTGACTCTTGCTGTAGCTTTTGTTTTGGCGTCTCTAGGACCTGTTAATAACACCTGTTCTTTCTTTTCCCAGTTTGCATCATACCCCCTGGCTTCCCTTAGTTCTAGTCATCTCTGCAATGAGGTGGGCTTGTGGGAGTCAGTTTCTTCATCTGTAAATGGGCATAGCCTACAGTATTGTGGAAAAAAAGAGCCAACATTTAAAGTATCTGTCATCATTTGAACAATAAATGGAATTTTTTCCCCCTTTTGCCATTCAAGAAAGTTGAAGTTAAGAAGTTGAATCACTGCCACAGGATGTGATAGGTCCTGCGGTTCTCAACCAGGGGTGATTTTGCCCCCAAGAGACACCTAGCAATGTCTGCAGACATTTTTGGTTGTCACAGTTGGAGGGCAGGTGCTACCAGCATCTAGTAGGTGGAGCCCAGTGTGCTGCTACACATCCTACACTGCATAGGACAGCTCCTCCCAGCAAAGAATCATCTAACCCCAAACGTCAATAGTGCTGAATCCCTATCATAGATGATAAACTGAATGTATATGTCCTTGGGTTGAAAGACATATGAGTACTGCTTTGACTTCTGTAATATTAATATCACTATATATCAATAATAAAACTGATAAAAATAATAGAATCCATATTAATATCAATATTCATGGAATAACAAAAACTTTATTAAGCACTTACTATAGATCAGGCAAATGTATCAACGGGTTTAATCATCAGAATACCCCTTTTAAAGAGTTACATTTTTTTTTTTTCTTAAAACAACACTTATTATCTTATATTTCTGTAGGTTAGAAGTCAGGCATGGGTCTCAGTGGACTAAAATCTAGGTGTCAGTAGAGCTGCATTCCTTTCTGGAGGCTTTAAGGGAAAATTCATTTCCGTACCTTTTCCAATTCCTAGCAGCTGCCCTTTAAGCATAGTTTTTCCTCCTCCATCTTTAGAGCCTGCGACACTGCATCTCTGACCATTCTTCCTCTGCCTCCGTTCTCCTGCCCCCCTCACTCCAAGGAGTGATTGCATTGGACCTACTCAGACAGTCCAGGATAATGTCCTTATAGTTCCATCTGCAACCTTAATTCTCCCTTTGCCATATAACCTCCCATATTCACAGGTTCCAGGGATTATTCTGCTAATCAGCAAAATCATTTCATTTTTAAAGAGTTCCTTTTATCGTTCTTAGTTTACCTCTGATGAAAACAAGGCTCAGAGAGATTAGGTCCCTGTCATATTTACTGGACTATGTACTCTGACCTTAAATGTCACTGGAATCCACCTCTCATTCTATAAAATTACATCGTCTTTCACTTCTTGGTGTGACTAGGAAGACGTTTGGGACAAAGTGGTGAGGAGCAGGCAGCCGAGAACTTCCCAGGAGCCTGTGAGAAATGCCAGCTGAGGAGCGATTGGAGAGTCAGAAGAATCACACCGACGCCTACTCAGCAGTGAAGTCCGGCCTCTGCGACTGGATTTCCCTCCTGTCAAAAGGGCTGGGAGGGACTCTCCCACCGACCAAAGTGGGGATGCGTCGGAGATCCCTGCGTTTCTGTATTAAGTCTAACAAGAGGGTGTTTCCCTTGACAGCTCCTGTCAGGGGTCAGAAAGAGTGAAGAAAGGGTGAAAAAAACTTGAGATAGAAAAGAGCCTGTTATCAATCTCTCCTTTCTTTCTCTGGTGAGGGAGCTGGGTCTCTGAGGCCCCTGATAGTGGTGGCAGACACAGTCCATGCTGGGCGTTTCAGCTCATTAATAGAAAGGGGATGGGAGGTGGTGCAGGGAGAGATCCTGAGGTCTTCCAGTGCTTTCCTCCCAGAAGTCGTGACTCCCTAACTAGCCATTCATGGGGAGGAAAATCTGGTTGAATGTAGTTTTGCATGGGAGGACTTCCTGTGGCCAGAGGGGTCACGGGTGCATCAGCAGCCTCTGTTCATTGTGCACAGGCCTCTGGCCATCTGGACCACCCAGGGGCCATGTTTTCCTAAGGAGGGCAGGATGAAGCAGAGGGGCTTGACACCGCAGTCCCAGGGTAATTACCAGATGGCAAAATGCTTTTTTCATTGGATGATTCAGAATAACCGAGCCACCCCAGGAAAGCTAATCTGATTTTATCTTTAGCGTCCGGCTTTTCCCTTTCCAAGACATACCCTTTTTTTTTCCTTGACGGGCAGCAGTGAAGGCTGCCTCTGAAGGGCTGAAAGAAATTGTTTCAGAGCCACTGACAGAGTGGGTGGGTCAACGCCCGCCCCCGTCTCTGCTGTGGCCGGCAAGTTTCAGGTCGGATGTGCACTTCCAGAGGGGCTGCACCTCCGCCAGGTACAAGGGCGGGGGGAACACAGGTCCCGGGGGGAAGCGCACCTTGGCCACCCACCAGCTGTGTGACTGTGGACAAGTTCCCAGAACTTTGCAAAATGGGGATGATAATTCCTACTTTATAGGGTTAAATAAAACCATACTTTTAATGTTGTCGCAGAGGTCTCTTAGGCTGTCTTCGTTTCTTTTCATTCTTTTTTCTTTATTCTATTCTGCAGCAGTGAATTCCACCATTCTGTCTTCCAGGTCACTTATCCGTTCTTCTGCCTCAGTTATTCTGCTATTGATTCCTTCCAGTGTATTTTTCATTCTAGTTATTGTATTGTTCATCTCTGTTTGTTTGTTCTTTAATTCTTCTGGGTCTTTGTTAAACATTTCTTGCATCTTCTCGATCTTTGCCTCCATTCTTTTTCCGAGGTCCTGGATCATCTTCACTATCATTGTTCTGAATTCTTTTCCTGGAAGGTTGCCTATCTCCACTTCATTTAGTTGTTTTCCTGCGGTTTTATCTTGTTCCTTCATCTAGTACATAGACCTCTGCCTTTTCATCTTTCTATCTTTCTGTGAATGTGGTTTTTGTTCCACGGGCTGCAGGATTGTAGTTCTGTATTACCATGTGACCCAGCAATCCCACTCCTGGGCATATACCCAGAGAAAACCATAATTCAAAAAGACACATGCACCCCAATGTTCTTGCAGCACTATTTACAATAGCCAGGTCATGGAAGCAATCTACATGCCCATTGACAGATGAATGGATAAAGAAGATGTGGTACAAATATACAATGGAATATTACTCAGCCATAAAAAGGAACGAAATTGGGTCATTTGTAGAGATGTGGATGGATCTAGAGTCTGTCATACAGAGTGAAGTAAGTCAGAAAGAGAAAAACAAATATCGTATATTAACACATATATGTGGAACCTAGAAAAATGGTAGAGATGAACCGGTTTGCAGGACAGAAATTGAGACACAGATGTAGAGAACAAACGTATGGACACCAAGGGGGGAAAGTGGCAGGTGGTGGTGGTGTGATGAATTGGGAGATTGGGATTGACATATATACACTAATATGTATAAAATGGATAACTAATATGAACCTGCTGTATAAAAAATAAATAAAATTCAAAAGCAAAACAAAGAAACAAACAAAAACCGTACGTGATGTGCCACGGTCAACTCTCAATAGATGTTAACTCCTCTTCCATTCTGATACTCCACTGGCCTTGTTCACAAACCATCTAACACTTTCCTGATGTGAAACGTCGAACATAAAGGGTATTAGAATGCCACGATTTCTAAAAAGGAATGAACCCATTTCTGAGCATGTCAGAATAGGTGGGTGTGCACACGTGTATGCCATGATGCTCGCTCTTTCTGCTCTCCAATAACCTCCAGCTTCTTTTCTGCCTCGAGGTCCACTGCCCTTTTGCCCATCCTGCCGCCCCGCCCGCCAGAATTGGGTTAAGTGAAGGAAATGGATGTGACAGTACCCCAAGTATCTTTTTGCTTGTAGGAAAGTCTGAATAAAGGTTTTATTTTCTTTCTAAAATATTCTTCCTTTAAAGCTTTTGTTTTGCTCAGCCTTGGGATCGCTGCCATTCCTGCTCCTCTGTGTAAAAAATCAGAAAATAGGGCACGGACCTAGGTATTAGGGAGATTTGATCGCGAAGAGCATCGCACTCTGGTTCTCCCTCCTCCCCCGCCCCCACGCACACGCCCATTCCCAGCAGCGGAGTCTTTGACCAGCAGAGGGCAGCAAAGCACAAGGGATCAGAGTCTCCGGGACCCAGCCCGGTCCCGCCTTAGCTCCATCTATGGGGCCCCGGTGGGCCCTGAAACCAGCGGACTTGGGTCTAACCCTTTGCTTTGACCACTGATTCCCTTCTTACTCATACTTACCTGATGGGTAAATTTTTCAGGCGGCAGACTGGCGGAAGGAACATATACTTTAGAGCAAGACAGAGGTTTTAGTCCTGACTGCGTTAATTTCTTGATCTGTAAATAGAAGATAACAATAATAGCTACCATTTGTGGAGTGCTTATTATATGCCGGACTGTTTAAAGCTTTTCCTGGAGGAGAAGATAATACTCGAGCCGAATCTCCTATTGAGTAAGAATAAACTGATTGCAGCCAATTATTCGTGAAAATGGATGGAGAAATAAGGTTACAGTTATTGCCTGGAGTCCATCAAACCCCCCACTTATATTTTAAAAATACAACATTATTAAAGAAAGAAATGAAGCTCCCATAATTTCACTCCTCTGATTTAAACCTATGTTATTGTTGGTTTTTTTCATAGTATTATTGGTTGTCATGCATCTTTATACAAATTTCTATTTAATTGCAAGCACAATGCTTACTACATTTTGCATTTTTAAAAATTAATCTTTCAACATGTTAAATGAAGCATGGGTGAGGAAAGTCATGGGCTCTGAATCACTCTGTCCTGGCTGAAAGTCTTGACTCTGCCCCTTACAAAACCAGTGAACTTGGCTGTGTTACATAATTTCTCTGTGCCTCAGTTTTCTCACTTGTAAAGTACAGCTAATAATAGTAACTACTTCACAGAGTTGTTGTAAAAAGTAAATAACTTAATACACGTTGAGCAGTGGCTCTCAACCCAGAGTGATTTTGCCTCCTGGGCGATGTCTGGCAATGTCAGTCAGGAGACATTTTTGGTTGGCACAACTGGGCTGTGGGAGGGTGTTACAGGCATCCAGTGGGTAGAGGCCAAAGATGCTGCTCAGTTTCTTGCAGTGCACGGGACCGTCTTCTACAACACAGAAGCATCTGGCCCCAAATGTCACTAGTGCCAAGGTTGAGAAATCCTGCTGCAGATCATGAGAACAGTGTCTGGCACGTAGGAAGAAATTACTAGATTTTAGTTATTATTATTTCCTAAACCTTCCAAAGTCTGTCACCTGACATTCAAGGATAAGTGTGATCGTAGCCAACCTTTCTACACTTCTCTCCGGTTTCTCCCGTGTACAAACCACAAACTCGAGCCAGATGGTCTACTCAGTGTCCCCTGACTCTGTTGTGCCCACCCTGAGCCTGCCTCTCTGTCCCTCTACCTGGACCCCGTTTCTCCTCACTATGGCAATTCCTATACCTCCTTCCAGATCTGTCTTCCTATGAAAGCCCCAAAGAGATTTTTCACGCCTGGGAACCCGTATGGCCCTTTGTTGCAACCATTCCAATGATGCCTACGTGCATTTCCTTCTGCGTGAGAAGTCCTGGGCCACTTCGCACGGAGTTTACTCTGTGCGAGGCACTGTGCAAAGTCCTGGGCCCACCACACTTAAGAAGATACAGTCCTGAATCGGGAGATTGGGATTGACATATATACACTAATATGTATAAAACAGATAACTGATAAGAACCTGCTGTATAGAAAAATAAATAAAATAAAATTCAAAAATTCAGAAAAATAAAAAGAAGATACAGTCCTATCTGCAGGGAGTGTTCACATGATCTAGTATATTGTAGGTGCTCATTAAGCACCTGACAGAGCCTATGAAGTGTAATGGAATTAATTTCGGAGTCTGGCCCACGTGGGAGGGCTTAAATCTAGGCTCTGACCTCATTAGCTGTGTGACCTGGTTTAAATGACTCTCACCTTGATAATGGGCGTGATAAAAGGTATTTCAGTGTGGGGTGTGTGGATTGAAGGCTTAGTCATGGCTTAAAAGTGTTTGTTCTTTTCCATCTTTGTTGATGGGTTTGATTTACAACTGTCCATCTATCTTCCTGTCCGAGGGCATTCCCTCATCTGCCCCCCCCCCCCCATGAGAGCCAGCTTCCTTCTAGTAAACTTTCATCCCCTGACTCAGGTTGCTGCTCAGCTGTTCTGTTTAGGTTGCTTGTCCCTGGTGTTGAGCCAGGGCTACGGCTCTTAAGTAAAATTCCAGGAAAACGAAGCCCTCAATGGAGCTGCTCTTGGCCGAGTCTGTGTGTTCCCTGCTCCTTCTCTTCTGTGGATCCAAAGCACATTCTGACTCTGAGGAGATTCCTTCTGGGTTGTGTCCACACAGTTGGGGGTAGAAAGAACACACCCCCGTTGGGGAGATGCTTAATGTATAGTACAGATGACATGTGTTTTAACTTAACGGCATCTATCATCTGCTTTGCCGAGTCAAAAAATATGCAAATGTTTTTGGTTAAGCTGTTCCTTAGGTTTTGCATTTGCAAGACGGAGCGCTCAGTGAGAGAGGACTGAAAGGAACAAGATGGTGACAGCCAGAGGTGAGGACACTTTTACATCTGATTGTGGCATGGATGTTTTTTGGGTGGTTCCAGGGAAGTCACTCACCCTCTCTGGGCTTCTCAAGGTAGTTTAGAATAGACATTGGAGTTAGGCTGACCCGTGTCTGCTGTGTGACTATGCTCAAGTTACTTAACCTCTCTGAGCCTCAGTTCCCTCCTATGTAAAATGGAGATAGTGGCAACATGAACAACAACAACAGAATTGTGGGGATTAACTGAGATCAAGCTCAGAGAATTTTAGAATAGCACCATAGACGCTGTGGGGGGTCCCATCCATCCATCCCATCCTACCCTGGAGATGCTGGAACACTGACAGGTTCCTGTGTATTTCTTCCTGAGGGTGGTCTCTGTCGTTGGGAGGGTGCTCAGTTCATATGTGTGGCAAGCTGGGAGTGCCAAGGATTTAATGCTCCAGGAGTGACCCCAACCAGGGTGGGGCAGGAGTTGGTGAATAAGTTCCCCAGCCTCCTTACCCCTCGGTGGGACAATCCCAAGATGTCTCACTTTCTCATTCCCTTGCAATGTCCCCGGGGATCACATCCCCAATGAACCATGCATCCCAATCCTTGTCTCAGGCTCTGCTTTTGGGGAAACCATAGGCCAGAGATACCTATGCCACATGCCTGCTGTTGGTGTTAAAATGTGAAAGCACTTTGAAAATAACCTCCACGGGTAAGTATTAATTCCATTTCTATGGAGGGAATATGCTGCTGTTATTTTTCAGTCAGTGACCATTACAGAGAAATTTCTTTGGGATCTGCAACAGGCTGGTTGCAGCAGGTGAGATAACTGTAGCGTGGGTCCCTTTTTGAGGCCTAACCTGGACACTGATGGGCATTGCAGGTGTGGAGGTTATGGCTGAACCCCAAGAGTGCTTGGGGTACATGATTATGTTGACTTTTTTGATCAAAAATCCACCTCTGATAGTACATATAAATTTGGTTTTGTTATATGGAGGGCAAAACGGTCAGCAACAAGTTACTTTCAGCATACAGGAAAGATGAATGTGACAACAGGGTTATTCACAGGGAATGTGGCTGATTAACGATGGCCACAAGCTCTTCTCCCATTGAGTGGTGGGGTCTCTTCCCCTCCCCTTGGACTTATGTTGGCCATTCTGACTTGGAACCCACAGAATGTGCAGAAATGGTGCTGTGTGACTTCAGAGGCTAGGTTAGAAGGAGGCATGCACCTTCTGAATGTGTCTTTTGGAATCCTTGCTCTTGGTCACTGCCTCTTGCAACCCTCAGAACCCATCCTCCAGGATGAGAGAACCTCAAGCCACATGGAGAGGCCACATGGGGATGCTCTGGTCGAGTGTCCTAGCTGAGTTCTCAGCCTACTGCCGGCATCCACTGCCAGCCACAGGAGTGAGATATTTTGGGCATCAGCCCTATGGAACGTTCAGACGACTGTAGCCCCAGTCAAATTCTGACTGCTGTATACACGAGATCTCAGCCAGAACCCCCAGATGAGCTCCTCCTGCATTCTGCAGTCACAAAATCATGAACATGGTGAAGTGGTTGCTTTGAGCCCCTGAGTTTTGGGATAATTTGTCATGCAACATAGATAACCAGGTGGGGAAGAATGGATTAAAGAGTGGAATGACACCACAGGAACATTTAATTTATGTTAATTAAAGCATGTATTTTGTGTGCGTGTGAGAGGGAGAGAGAGAAATTTAAACAGTGTGGCACTTTTTGTTCTATCAGTGAGCATATGACATGGAGTGAGAGTGACGTGGGTGCCAGGAGTCTTCTTTTTGGTGAGTCGGTCTCCCATCTTGCCATACCGGGTATGATTCCGTCATTCAAAGTTGTATGTTTCCACACATCATGGTCCCTAAAAGCAAGTTGTCTTTCATCTGGTGCTCAAATAAGGACACAATACTATGTTCTTGATCTAGAGGAAATAGAGTGGTGTCATATTTCCTGGGACATGATATACTAATTTGGAGGACATGCTGTCCTCCAAAGGGAATTCCAATATGAAATGTTAGCCTCATGGTTTGTGTTCAGAGGTTGCCCTTGGCTTTGATATGGACCAACTGGATTTATTTCTTTGCACCCACCCCAATGCTAAAATAATGTCTTCACAGAGCAGATGTTTGTTAAATATTGGCTGATAAAATGACTTTTGGATCCTAGGAAGATCTCATGAGGCGTATTCACAGTGAAAGTGTTGGTTCATTGCCAATATTCCCACTATGGTTAATTACAATAGGGAATTTGAAGTTTCTTCCATTCTGATGACTGTCACTTGAACCAGAATTTTTCTATACTAGATAAAACTTTGACCATTGCCAGGAGTATCTGCCAAAGGTAGGGAAATATCAAGAGTATGGAATGGTAGGATTGTGTAGAATTCAACTACGATATTTATTGTCATTTTCTAAGGTAAGACCTAGGATACAGGTGTTATCTTGACTCTCACAGTCCAGAGTGAACGGTTTGATTAGGAAGGCAGACAGTGAACAAGTATTTTCAAATGTGATGAGTCCTATCCAAAGTGGTGCTATGGTAGCATAGAGCATGAGATTTAACTTAATCTAGGTGGTAAAGGAAAGCCGCTCTGAAGAAGTGACCCTGAGGGATGAGAAGATATTGGCCAGGTGAGGGGAAATAGGAAAATGTGTTCCAGGCAGGGAGCAGAACATGTGCAGTTTACACCAAGGGATGGCCAGCCTTTTCTGCAAAGGGCCAAAGAGTACATATTTTAGGCACTTTAGGCCTTATGGTCTCCATCGTAGCTGCCCTGCCATTGTAGCTTGAAAACAGCCATGGAAAACTTGTAAACAATTGGGTGTGGCTGTGTTCCAATAAAACTTTATTTACAAAAACAGGTGGTAGGCCACATTTGACCCAAGGGCCATAGTTAATGAACCCCTAATATAACCCTATGAAGCAAGTAACAGCACTTCCATTTTACGGATGAGGCTTAATGGCACAAAACTTGTAAGCAGCAGACTTGAAGTTTAAGTTCAGTTCACTATGACCCCCAAACCTCTGTTCTTTCAATCATAGTATGTATCTCCTTTCTAAAACATCTTTCCAAAGGTTTCATCAGAGCAGCAGAGCTATATAACTGTTGATCATCAAAATGCCTGGTACACTGTGCTCCCCTGCTGACCATAGTGGCTTGATTAGGAATGGCTAAATGATCAGTGTTATGTACTCTTCAGGCTCTATACAGATTATTCAACATGTATTTATCTAGCAATACATATTATTTTCATTCACTGGCAGTGGCTAATTTTAGGTCTATTGTGGTTTGCTGCCCTTTCAATAGATCACACAATCGAGTCATTGTCCCAAGAGTTCTGAGAGTCAAGTGTTTCCTCTAGCACAGCTCTTTATCTGATGTTAGTACTGTTATGAAAACACTTTCGGAAGTCTTGGTATTTATAGGCAACTTGTTCCTCTGGTGGATGTCTGGGAAAGATCAGGATGTGCAGGGCTGGCATTGTTGGAGTCCTTTGTTCCACATTAATCATCTACTTTGATGATGTTCTCTATGGAGTTGTAGGCATGCTATTTCATATGGCTAAGGTTACCTGGTTTATAGCATTTTAAAATTGATTTTTATTCATGTTTCGATGGTTCTCCTTAGGAGCATGCAGGTCTTTGGATATTAAGTTATAAATGTTTCAACATGCGTCTCTGGGGTTGAGTGAATGGCGGAGCGTTTGGATAGGAGTTGTCGATGCTCTGCTAGGACTTCCTGCTTCAACTGGAGGGTGGACCAAGTAACCATGAATGTCACTCCGGCCCCAGATCCTTGGGATCCAGTCTGTTTTGAGGTGATCTAGGCACTTCTCTGTCTCTTTGAGTTCCTTCCTTCCTTCGACAAATATTTATTTGACCCAGGTTCATCTGACACTGGGCAAGGTTACTGAGCAAAGAAGAAGGTCTTGTCCTTATGGAGCTTAGAGTCTAGCTGGGGAGACTGTTGCCAGATAATCACATCAACGAATAAATATCTGCAAACTGAGATGAGTCCTTTCAAATAAAGGAACATGGCACTGGAAAGCAGCCTGTCTCAGACTGGGTGGCCAGGGAAGTTTCCCTGAGGAGGAGATGCTTAGGCTGGAATCTAATGGATGAATAAGAAGTAAAAGCTAAATGAAGGTGGGACTCTAGAACATTCCAGAAAGAAGCAAGAGCAAGAACAAAGACGGCATACAACACATCAAAAGGAGGCCAGAGGGTTTAATGCATGTCTCCCTGCTCACAGGGAGAGTTACCCCTCTCTGAGTGACCACTGGAAGGCCAGCCTCTGTGCTCCTACTGTTGGATGCTGGGCAAAGATGCTGTAAAACCAGGTGAGGCTGTGCTGGTCCCACTCATCCACTCATTATGTTCTTGGTCACACTTCCAGACTGGATTTGACATTATCCATGAGAAGTTTGTGAAACACTTCTACCTGACAGGGCCTGGGGCCCAGAGTCTCTGCTGATGAAGTGTTTCCTAGGAGTTTGGGCTGGGTATGGGGATGGGCTGGGGGATGCAGTGCCCACAGGTAGTCTCAAGGTGGCCTCTGATGGACTGTTCAAGCCCACCTTCAGTTTGAAGGGGCTGGGAGGGAATTGAGGATGACTGACAAGAACACAGTTTTAAGGCAAAAGGTGGGAGGCCAGGACAGCTAAAGTTCAGCGAACTTTAGAGAGGGTGGCTGCATCCCTGTTTTAGAGGACACTTTCTGTCCTTGACAGGGGTTGGGGTTGGGAGAAGTGGGGAAATATTAATCAACTATGAAAGCTAGACTTTGATTAAAATCAGACTTTTCTTGGAGGAAAACAGCTTCAGCAATCCATCTCTTCCTTTCAGTCCCTCTTGGCTCTATCCATCAAAGCTTATCAATAATCTATTCCCACCAAGAGTTCTAGGTCCACAATTCAGCTGATCAGGCCCCACTAGCAGCTCCCTTCCTGGAGGAGTTGATTATCGTGTCACGTGATTCCATGATGGTTCCACCTGCAGCAGCCCCTTCATTCTCTTTTATGTCACTAAAGATGTCAAAGATGTGTGGATTTGTGCTTTCTACGTTTTTGTCCTTTCACATCTGAGTTACAGTTGTTGAAACATTGGCTGGGCTCTGTTTCTGTCCTCTTTCTCAGACAGGGGCTTTTTCAACCTGATTTAAAAAAAAAATGCACATGAAAGTATCTTGTTTAATGCCTGGAACATCGTCAGTGTTCAGCGAATATCAATTTGCTTTATTCCCGGAGCTGGGCTGGCTCTCTCTCATTCCCTGTGTTTCCCCTGTGGACCTTTCTCCCTTCTCCTCTGTTGTCATCACTTCTCCCATCCAGCTCATCTTCCACAAGCATTCATCTTGGTCTGTGCTCTCCACTAGGCTAGTGGTCCACACCAACAGGAAAGCCTGGAGATGAAAGGAACCTTAGGCATCACACAGCTCCACCTCCTTTATCAGAGATGGGGACTCCAAGGCCTACGGAAGACAAGGCACTTGGCGAAGTTGCACAGTTGGTGCGTGGCAGAGCCCGCCGAGCACTGCCATCTCTGTGTTGCTTCTGTTCCAGATGTAACTTTGTCCTGTCCATTAGTTTGCTTGCTTGGTTTTTCCTTCAGTGGATCTATATAAGTTGACCCTTCCTACTGCTGACCCAGTTGTGTATATGAGCTGGTACATGGCCCACCCTTGGCCTTCTCCTCTTTCCCTTTCCTGCTTCCTCCTCTCTTTCTTCCCCTTTCATCTTCCTCTTCCTTGTCCTTTTTCTTTGTACAGCAGCTTTGGGGCAGGAATCCGTAAGACACCATGCTTGTCACCTTGGGGTGGACAGAGAAGAACAAAGTACAATCCCTGCCCTCAAGGAGCTTGAGGAGCCCAGGGAAATATAGCACCAACCGCAGCATGAATCAAAATAACAAAACACGTCCTAGTTGCTCCTATTGATGGAGCACTTGGTGGTGTCAGTCACTGAGCTCAGGGCTTTGGATGCATACATTCATTTAAACTTGACCACAATCCTGCGAGGTGGGGACTGTTATTTCCCCACTTTACAGATGAGGAATTTGAGATTAAAAAAAAGTTAAGGAACTTTCCCCAGGTCAAGGTCACATAGAAAGGAAGTGGTGGCAAAAAGATATGTACATGAGAGGGTGAAGGAAGGAAGGGGAGAGTCTGCATCCGTGTCACATCCCGGGGCCACTCTGCAAGTCGGCAAGTGGACTCTTCAGTCTCCAAGCAACTTAAAGAGAGAGAGAGAGAGAGAAGAAAAATGAAGCTCCAGAGAGACGCAGCTGGGCTTGAGGAACGCTCTCTTCCCCAGCTCTGTAGAGAGGACTTACAGTGATTCTTTGCAGGAAAGCATTTGGGAATTGGAGCCGTTTATAATTCTAGTGATCGATTAGGGTGAATCTGAACAGGATTAATTAATCAGCCTTAGGAATTGGCCCCTGTGGGTTGGTGGCAAGTCCGTGGGAGGTATGTGGAAGCCTCCAGGTCAGGGGTCACCATCCCTGTGACTCAGATCGCTCCCCAGGATGTAGAACCCCTCCTGGAGCTCCAATCCCCTTGGTCAGATCCTGTGGCCACCATGGTAACACAGCCATTGCCACCTTCCAGGATTCCTTTCAGCTTCTCATGGCCCTCCCCCCAGCCTTGTGCTATGGTAGAGATCCCTGACTCTCCTCTGTGGTTTCGCTCCAGCCCTGCACAACCAGGCCATTCTGAGAAGCTTGCTTTGGAACTGGAAGACACATGGCATCTTTTTCCAATAGAGTAAGGCTGTCTATACGTGAGCCAAAAATTGTACATCTCGGAGCTTTATAGGATTAAATATGCTTTTGGCAAACACTTTAAATACAAAGAGAGGTTGGAATAGAGGCAGCCTAACAAGGCTTTAGGTTTCTATCGTGTTCCCTTCCTGCAGAATGAGTGATCATTTCAAGATGCGTCATTTTGTTCAGTTCATCTTTAAGGAACAAAGATCACTATTATTCATAAACATGCAGGATTAGAAACAACCATTACAATCAAGACACATGCATATTGGAAAGTGCCCTTTCTTTCTTCCTTGCTTTTCTTATCTCTACAAGCTCAGAGGCCATAATGAAGGCTGTTCTTGGTCTTCGTTCATCACATACAAGTAGGGTTAACACATTTTGGCATCTGTACCCTGTTTACAACCAAACATTCTTGTCCAGCCCCTTAATGCTGCTGTGTGGTTTCTGCCGGGCTGCCTTCGGGTGATGAAATCAGGAGGTATGATGGGGGGTGGGATGCAGGGAGGGAGAGGGTGGTTTTGTTTCCTTGGGTGGTGCCTCTCTTCGGGCAATTTATCATACAGCCGTTCTCTTCAAGTTCACATCGCAGGGTTTAAAGTGATACGTAGCACTTCCCCTCATGTGGAATGAGAAAGATGTGACCAGGGGGCCCAGTGAAGGGAGCGGCCAGTGTCCGAGGTGGGCCTGTCCAGGCTGGGAGGTCATGGAACGCATGGGTTAGTGTGCAGTCACCCTCCCCTTGGGACCCCACAGCAAGTCCCAGCAAAGTGCCCGAGACTGGTGGAGACTAAGCCCACCGGAGAAGGGCCTGGGAGGACGTAAATCTTGGACAATTATCCTTTTTTAAAAAAAATTTAAACTGATAATCATTCTCTCTTCTGCATGTTATACTTTTCCTCCTGGATCTTTCTCATTAGCACTTAATTACACTCAGGTTTCTCTCGCCTTTAAAAAAGTAAGCCTCCTTCCGCCTTCCGTCCCCCCCAGTCACTCGGCATCTCTCTCCCTTCACAGTCAAACTTGGAATAGTTCTCTAACTGGCTGTCGACACTTCCCCACTCTCATTCCCTCTGCTGTCATTCCAGTCTGCCTCTGATCCTATCTGTCCACCCTAGTTGGTCTGTCCAAGGTCATTAGCCCAAGAGTTTTCCTCTGAGTCCTAAACTTACAAGACTCCTCAGTCCTATCACACGCTGCTGCCCACGAGTTCCTTTGGAAGCATTCTCTTCCTCTGCCATCCCTGTTACCAGCTCCCTCTGCCTTCTCACCCGCTTTGTGACAAAGGCACAGTCTCCTTTGATGGCTCGTCGTGGTCTTGCTAACGTACACCTCAAGGATGGGTATTGTTTCAGGCTTGGTTTTGGTCCTCTTCTTTGTACACACTCACCTTGGTATACCCCATCTCCTCTGCTGGCTGTGTTTGCCAGCTCTCTGTTGCAGATTCACATAGCCCATATTTCTCTGCTAAGACTCAGACCTGTATGTCTAAGTTTCTTCCAAAAAACTTCATTGGCTCATAGGAAATTCCAGTTCAAAATATCCAAAATGATGCTCATCTCCCCGCCGCCAATTATTCTGCTTTTCCCATATTATTATTTTTCTTAAAGTTCCCTGAAAAGAATTTATGTTTTTGTTTTTTAGAATTTTTATGGGAGCATAGTTGATCTACAATGTTGTGTTAGTTTCAGGTGTACAGCAAAGTGAATCAGTTATGCATATACATATATCCACTCTTTTTTAGATTCTTTTATTATCTTTAGCAGCAAATGCCATTCCTGTTTTTCAGTTTCCCCAAGTAGAAATATGAATCAATCTGTTGACTCTCCCCTCCCCCCCACACTTTCTCAACAAGTCCTGTTAATTTTACTTTTTAGTACATCTAAAATCTGAACATTTCTTCCCATCTGTACTGCTCCAATTCCAGGTGAGGCCGTAATTATCTTTCTCTTGAATTAGAATGCCTCCTATTGGGTTTCCCAGTCTCTTCATATAGAAACAATGGCGATCTTTCTAGAATGTAAATCTGATAATGTTACCTGTGGAATAAAGTTCAAGCTCCTTATCATGACTTGCAAAGCCCTTTATAATGCGACCCCTTTTTGTCTTTCCAGTTTTACTCCGCACCACTTCTGCCTCCCCCTGTACTATGGAGTAGCACTGAACATCTTCAATTTCCTTACATAGGTTCCTGACTTCACTTCCAAAACTTTGAACATGCTGGTCCCGGGAATATTTTGCCTTCCTCTCCCCCGGCTAGTTCCTATCCATTCTTCAGTATTACACTTGGAGGACTCTGCTTACGTGTCCTTTCCTCAGGGAAGCCTGGCCTATACCCCCAGGGGGCCCAAATTCCTCTCTTCTCGTCTGTGGGGTACATTGCTACTGGGATCTGGTAGCACATCTCCCTGTATCCGTGCCCTGAAGGGGTGCCCTCTCACATGGGCTCTGCCCTTGGTCGTGCAACTTGCTTTGGCCAATGAGATAAAAGCAAATGTCACACAAGTAGAGACTTGAAAAGTGCTTGTACTTTGGAGTTTGTTCTCTTGCTACTACAAGATAGGCCTTACCAGTTTGTTGCATGATGTGAGAAGCCCAGCCCAGCCATCCCTGTCACCCTAGATGACAGTTCCTTAACCATCAGACCTGTGAGAGGCTACTTGGGACCACGTTCTTTCTGCCTGGGATAGCATTTCTTGTGAAGTGCTATTCATCCCTCTGGGGTCAGCCTAAATGTCACTTTCCTGGAGAGACCTTGCCTGATACCCCTCCTAAACCAGGTCCCCTTGGCATAAGCTCTCATCAGACCCTTTACTTTTCTTTTACTGCACGTACTTCAACTTGTATTTAATATATTTGTGTGATTATTGGTTTAACCAGTGGAAAACTCCACAAGGGCACTGGACAGATCTCAGCCCATAGCTCATTGCAGACCCTCAGATATTTGTTGAATGGATGAAGGAATGAGTAGCTAATGCCCAGGGTGAGAGGCTTTGTGGTTGGAAGGGAGGTCATGGGAGAGATGGTGAACAGTTTTGCATTTCATGCTGGCTTGGTTTCTGCAGTCACCCGGTTGTGTACGTTGTCACTTGCCTGCATGTTTCTTGACTTTTACAACCAGAGGTCACGTCTGAGGTGGATGGTCAGTAATTCTAGTTGTCCTGATTTTTAGGACTCAGAGTCTCCCAACCCAGTTTGATAGCCTGTTTTCCGGCGCTTTAGGGCAGTTGGAGTCATGGCATTCAAACTTTTTCCATCTGAGATGTAGGAAGGCAGCCTAGTGTGGCAGAAAATAGTGGGGGCAAAGGAATCAGAGGGCAGGAGTTGGGGGTCCCATCTCTGAAAATCACCAAGTGTGTGACCTTGGGCAAATTCTCAACATCTCTGAACCTCAGTTTCCTCATTTGTGAAACTATTGTTGTAGGGATTAAATGTAATAATGTGAGATATGAAACATAGTTCAGTGATGCGCGCATCTTGTCCATTATCTTTTCTCTCACTTTGCTGTTTTTAGCTTATTTCTTCTTTTTTGGTTTTTCTTGCTAACAGTAGGCACATGATAAATATTAGTGCAGTGACTGAATGGGGAATCTGGAGGACTAGTAATTTCCTGCTTACCGTCTTCTTCTCATTAATGGAAAGTTTAGTACATAGAACATAACCTGTGGGGTACATATCTTGGTCTTCCTTGCTGTTTAATCTGTTTCTCAGCAGGAGTTCAGCCATTCACTTCTGACGTAGATTTTCTATAATCTATGCATTTGCTACGTGCTAGACCTATGGCATTAACCTATACAGTCCTGTTCTTGCTGGAGTTGATGAAGCCAAGGTTACCTTCTATCCTTCTTGGCGGCACATCCTTCGTTTCTAAAAGAGAAATGATGCTACTTAAAATAAGAATTCTAGTTGGCTAAATTTAAGAGTCTGAGGAAAAACCGTCAAACTCGAGAAAATCATCTGGCTCTCAGCCCAAGGCTTTTATGTTGGAATATAAATTGAATACTAAGTCTTTTGCTTTTAAGTTTTTGCCTCTCACTGTCCTGTTTCCTTGGAATAATCACATCCTCGTCCAACAACCGCTTCAGTGGCCCCTGGATCATAGGGCTGGAGCTTTGAGCCAGTTTCAGGGAGACGATGATGGTGAGTCTCTGCCCTCGTGACAGTTCTCTCCCAAGTTGCTTCTTGCCGGTCTTAAACCTCTCTGAAGGCAGGGAGGCCTTAGACAGTTAGCAAGCTGGATGATGGAAGCAATGTCAAGAACTTGGGAAACACGTGAAGACAGAAACTCTGTCTCTTCTCTGGACCAGGAAGTGGGTCTGGGGGGAAATTTATGGTCTTGAGGGCATCCACAGATGGTGGAGGGTGGGAGCCTTGAGACCTGAGGAGACGGAGGAGACGATGTGTCCTCTCCTGGTCTAGTGACTTAATGGTAAACATTCCACTTATAGAACATTTTATTTGGAAGATTCGGGTTAGATTCTATACACAGAAAGATGACTATTTCTATGATCATTTTGACTTTGGTTTTCTTACCACTCGTCACACCAGTGATTGCTCATATAAAGTTAGTCTTTCTGATGGATTTGAAAGCTCCCTGTGGGAGTGGAGACCCGACCTATTTTGTGTATAGCTATATGCCCAGCTCTTAGCACAGGGCATGTGGAGGAGTGGTTGCTGAATTGTTGAATGATTTAATGAATCACCAGTTTTTTCTGTGTACATCGTCACCTTTAACGTATGAGAATAATAATGCTGTGAAACAAATATATAGAAGAAAGAAAAAAATAAAGAGTGATCCAAATTTTATTTTATTTTATTAAAAAAATTAATTTTATATTGGAGTATAGGTGATTAACGATGCTGTGTTAGTTTCAGGTGTACAGCAAAGTGATTCAGTTATACATATACATGTATCTAAAAGAAAGATCCAAATTTTAAAACCAAGACTGCAAACCACACAATGGATTGATTATTTATTTATTCAATGATATTTATTAAACACTATGCTCTAGGGCATTAACAGCCCCCATGTTTCACTCCTCTCTGTAACTAGTCCTTTGCCACTTTCCTCTTTGTCTTTGTATTTCCTCTCATTTAAAAGGCAGAGATTATTTCCTCACCTCTTGAATCTGGGCTCAGCCATGTGACTTGCTTTGATTCAAAGTATGAGAGAGAAATGCCTGTGTTCCTGTTCTGAGCCTTGTTCTCAGGAGGACTTGCAGTTCCCCATTTTGCTTTTCTTTTCTGTCATTGTCATTTTATTCTGTTATTGCTATGAGAAGGCCATTTGCCTTGGTTGACCACTGGTCCTCAAGGAGGAGACAGCTGTGGAGGGGGGCTCCCCCAACCAACTCAGCCTAGAGGGGAGCCCCCAGCCTGGCTTATAGATAAGTGTATATATGAGTGAGTCCAGCTGAGATCAGCTGAACCCAATTCAGCCCACACCTCTATGAGCTTAATAATGAATATTGTATTAAGGCAATGCATTTTATGGTGCTTTGTTATGCATCATTTTTGAAGCAGTAGCTAAGTTGATACAAGCTAAGTTGATACACCTGAAACTAACACAACATTGTTAATCACCTATACTCCAGTATAAAATAAAAATTAAAAAAAATTTGGATCACTCTTTATTTTTGTCTTTTTTCGTTCTTCTATATATTTGTTACTCTATGCCAGGTACTCTGACAGAGATGTGTAGCTACTTACGTCAACATGACTTCATTGGTTGTTCCAGGGAACTTTTGCCTGGGAAACACAAGTCTACAAATAACTTTACGGTTGGCTTCTGGAAATTCCTACAGATCAGTTTATGAGACAACAGCCTGCTCACCAGGGCAAACAATTTACTTATCAAACATAAATTTGTTGTGTGCAGTGTCCACCATTCCTAAACTATTACATCATGAGCTTTGCTCAGTCCTAATCAATTTCTCTTCTGTGAAAGACCCACCTTAAACCACTGTTTAAGCTCTGACTCCAAAGCCCTGTAAATATTGTATCTCATTTCCGACTTCAGTCTTCAGAAACACTTAAAACTCTGTAGAGAAGTCGTTCTCTACTGTAGTAAGTTCTAATGAATTTGGCTTCGCTGGATAACAGGTTATCTAGTGATATTTTGGGATGCCCAATGTTGCTTGGTGTTTGTGAGATTAGCCTCAATTTTTATTCTTTGTAGATTTCTTTATTTCCCTCCCCTGCTTTGATGCTTGTAGGATTTTCTTCAGTCTTATAATTCAAAAAAATTTCCAGGATTTAGATTTTGCTTTTCTTTTTATTAACTTTTTGCCTGGCCAGTGATGAGTCTCTTCCACCTGGGCCTTCATTCAGCTCAGAAAAGTGGTTTTCAATTCTCTTTGATTGTTCCTTCTAGAACTAGAAGTCTCAGCTGGGTTCCACTTGAAACATACAGAAGTGCAGAGGTTCTTCCCCAGTTTCCCTAATGAGATTCACCTGGAAAGGGGGCCCTGGCCATGTGTGTGTTTTTAAACAGCTCCATGATTCTGATGTTCTAAGGTTGAAACCCAATGCTCTGGAAGATGGATTCTCACCTTGTTGCTATTAGAAACAACGGAGAGAGCTTTAAAAACTGCTAGTGCCTGAGCCCTCCTCAAAGAATGGGCTTCAGGATTGAACAGTTTTTAAAACATTTCTCAGGCAATTCTGATATTCTAGGTCAGTGAACCAATGGTCAGTAGGTCAGGAAAAAAAATCCCTTCCCGTTTCTATTGTTCCATCTTGCTAAAAATCTTGCTGATGAACTATAGCCTTGTGCTTTGAAATCAGAATTCAGTTGGAGCTCCTGTAGTTAACTCTCCATTATCTTGAAAGAGCTCTATCCATTTGCACCTTAACCTTGGTTAAAATTCAGTAGAGATCTGCGATAAATCCTATCTTTGGGAGTCAAACACAGATGTGTTTGAATCCTAAATTTGGGTTTTCCATCAGTATATTACTTAAAAACTTACCCCTGGCACGGACCAGACTAAGTGTTTTGAACTCTTCCCATGTCACGTTGTCAGCCTTGGTCTTTACTCACTTTGCTCTTTCTACCTTGGGTTTCTTTCCATTGCTGAACTGGCTGAGCTTTTATACCTTCTTGGGTTGCTCACACATCCTGTCCTCTTTCTTCACCTGTCTAGTTCTAGAATCTGATTCATTTGAACCGTCAAATTTGAGACTCACTGGTGTATCTCACTTGATTCTTAGAATAACCCTGAAAGGTAGATATTGTGGTTCCCATTTTACAGATGAAAAACCTGAGGTCAAGAGAAGTAATTAACTTGAAAAATGTCCACCAGACAAAATGTGGCAGAGATTGTGTTTCTAATACACACCATCACCTTGCCTGTGGGCAGGGAGCCTGAATCTCCCCCCTGCTCTGCTGCTTCTTGGCTGCATCTCCTGGGATCTTAATTTCTTCAGCTGTGTAATAAGTTGGTTGAACCAGATGATCTGCAAGATTCTAAAATCTGTAATTTTAATGCAAGCCTGTTTTACATATGTTCATTTTTGAAGAGCAGAATCTGCTGAACTTGGGCAAAGGATTTAAAGGTTTGGAATTAGTAGAAGGAGAATCATGCCTCAAACGGACAGCATTTCCTTTGCTTTGTATTACCAATTGTGGTATTTCTTGCTGACTAATAGCCAGCATCTGCCTATTAAGTGGAATTATGATTTCCTTTCTCCTTTCTCCTAAGCGACAGTAGGAGATAAAGTCACCCCATGGGGAAGATAAGGGATTTCATTTTGGAAACATGAGAGAATTCCAACTAACAGTAAAAAGTTGTTGGCGAAAACATAAAGGGAGATGAAATAAGATGTGTCCTTGTTTGAGCTTTCTTATTTTGAGATGATTTCTTTGGGAGGAGAGAAATGTATTCACAGCATAAATAAGAGCCTTCCTGCTAAAAAAAAATCAGCTCAATTTTCTTTATCCTATTAGGCTTATTGGTGATTTCACACATACGAATTGTTCTGAGCCACAGTAGTGGAGAGGGGGCGTAGGATGGGCAGCTCAGAGCAGTAGATGTTGGAATGTTATAGGTGGACAGGACCTTAGAGTATAAATTCCTTTTATGGTCAAGAAAATGACCTTGACCTGCTGTGTGACAGGCTAGACTAGAACCCAGGGCTCTGAGCCCACCCCCTGCAGCAGTGTCTCCCAAAGTGTACAGGATTCGCCATCCATGTTATGTCGATAGTCAAAATGATAGATAGTTGAATTCTTTTTAATAGTTAGGTCTTTTTTCCCCAACTTTAAAGTAAATGATAGTAGTTTTTCAAGTATTGTGGTGCTACAAAGTTTTCTTTGAGATTGATGTACTTAGAATACAATCATGAGCAAATTAAAAAATTAAATAGTAGTACAGTTGGTTCACAGATAGGCAACAATTATTAAGGTAAAAAGAGTGTCTGAGGTTTAGGAAATGCTGCACCATCTGCTAAGTAATCCACAAGCCCTTGACGTTTATTCTGTGCTTCATGATGGGAGAGGGAGTCACACACTTAATCGTAAAATTATATTTGGCCCAGGTAAGGTGTTCGGTCTCTCTTTATTCCTTTCTTAGTGGGCTAAGGCAGGAATCAGCCTGGCCTATGATTATAACTCAGGCGGTTTAGGCTACGTTGCGCTGCAGGAACAAATTACCTAAAAATTTCAGTGACTCCTAGTCACCATTTTATTTTTGGCTTGTCTTGTATTTCCATTGTTGATCTGGCTTTGGCGTTTCACTCGGAGACCCAGACTAAAGAGCAGTCCCTATCAGAGCTATTGCTGGTATCTTGACAGAAGGAAGAGAGGGCAGGAGAACCAGAAGATTCTGTTCAGAAGTGGCACATGTCACATCACTTTCACTCATATTTCATTGGCCAAAATAAGTTCTGTCTGCATGGAAGATGCCACTGGGGTGGGTATAATCCTCTAATAGGGATAGGCCCAGTGGGGAAGAAGTGGGTATCGTGACAATCACATAATCTGCCACTAGTTCACTAATATTAATAAACCATTCTGTGAAGAACACATGTCAATCACTGAGAGCTATTTGTAACTGCCTTATATACTGGGATCCTTCAAGAGTAGTGAAATATCTGATGTTACTATTTCCTCCACGTGTAATTCTTCATGGGGTCACATCATCCCTCAGGGCAATTGGGTCCTTCTCTGCTGGCTTTTAAGGCTTTCCCAGACATGGAGGAAGGTTGAGGGGTGACAGTTGCCTTAATGTGACTTTTCTGTCTTTAAAAAATTGGGATGGAGAAGAACAAGGATAGCATGGCTAGTACGTACTTCTACAGAGTAGGTGTCAGTTATTTTGACCTGTGTTGACTCAGCAAAGTTTTGGGTTTGCACTGCTGGACTATGTAGCTTTTTTTTTTTTTCTCCCTCTTAGCTGCCTACCAGCTATACAAGGGTGACTAAGCCATGATGTGTGATTTAACTAAACCTGGCTTCCTGTGACAGTCAACTAATAAACATATCATTTTAAGTCTATAAGAAACCAACACCTCTTCCCCCTTCCCACCCACTGGCAAATTTCTGGAGGACAGAATCCTTCCTTTTGTGCTTCCATTAGCATGGGCACTGGTTAGAGATTCTCTAAGCTAAGACAAGGGGATTTCTTTCTTTCTCACCCAGAATAATTTGCACAGGTCTCGTCTCTTAAATACAAAGGGGGAGAGGCAGGCACTCTTAGAGTCCAACACGCCCATCACTCTTGGCTTTGGATTCCTAGAACAACTTAGGAAAATATCATATCTGCTGAATAGAGTAGAATTGAGAGTATTTACTTCTTTTACCCATTTGTTGAAAAAATTAAACAATAAAGATTTGTATAGATAACTAATAAGGACCTACTGTATAGCACAGGGAACTCTGCTCAATACTCTAATGGCCTATATGGGAAAATAACCTAAAAAAGAGTGGATATATGTAGATGCATAACTGATTCACTTTGCTGTACACTAACACAACATTGTAAATCAACTATACCCCAATAAAAATTAAAAAGAAAAAGATTTGTGGAGATAAATGGTGAATGTCTTCCTCTGCTTTCCTGTTCCTTCCCCTTCCTTGATTCATCTTATTACCCAGGGCTACATAATCTTCATAGTATACAGTATATTATTTTGTCTACACTTGAGTTTTCTTTGAAATTATCATCTCTATTCAAGTGGCTGTTGTGAACTTAGAGGTGGGAGAGTCCTGGGTATGCTCTGCAGAAATGCCACAACCAAACTTCCCTTGGGGAGGGCCTGGAAGATGCTCCAGCTATTGACCAAACTGGAAACGAAATTTCTACTCCCTCAAGTGAGTTTTCACTCTAAAAAGAGGCCCTCAAATATAGAACTTCTTCTGATCCTTTGTGGGAGGAGGCAAGTTTCTACTCCAACAGATGGGTCTTGTGACTTTGTCTCTCCTTTGTCTTGCCAATCTGGAAGGATTCTCCCTGTTACTACTTCTGAGCATTGAAAATTTCCTACTTCTTCAAGGGCTAGTGTATTAGTTACCCAGTGCTGTGTAACAAATTACCCTAAAGTGTAGCAGCTTAAACAACAAATATTTATTATCTCATGGTTTCTTTGGGTCTGGAATTTGGGAGTGGCTTAGCTGTGTTGTTCTGGTTCAGAGTCTCTCAGGAAGCTGTAGTCAAGATGCAGCAGGGGCTGCAATCATTTGAAGGCTTGACTAGGACCAAAGAATTCCCTTCTGAGATGACTCCTTCACATGCTATTGTCACGTGGCCTCACCAGAGGGCTGTTTGCGTGTCCTCATGACAAGATAGTTGGCTTTCCCCAGAGTGAGTGATCTAAGAGAGACCAGAGTACAGAAACCTCAATGTCCTTTATGACCTAGGCTTGAAAGTCACACTCCATCATTTCCTCTGTGTCCTATTGCCTATCCAAGTCAGCCCTATTCAAGTTGAGAGTGGGCTACAATGGGCATAAAAACCAGGAGGTAGGAATCATTGTTGGCCATCTCAGGGGCTGGTTACCATATCAAGTTCAGGTCCTATTTCTTCCATTTAACCTAATTATTAAGTTCCCACCTAAAAATATTCTCTTCTCTGGACTTCCTTAGTACTTTCTCTCTGAACCACTAATATGGATATATCAGATTCTGCTTTGAATTGTTCTTTGATGAGGTGTTTTAGACTCAGATGCTTTAGATTGTGATGTGGCTGGTGGACAGAGCAGCTGCTTATGATTGCCTGAGGTGGGGAGAATGGAGGGGGATGGACAATGGACCCTTAGGTTCTCTGGAGTCAGTCCCCACTCCACTGGCCAAGCCCTTGAACTGGGCTACACCTGTTTGGAGGAAGGGGTGCACTCTAGGAATTCATACAAAGGTGGGCTATGGGCTAGGAGAAGGCTCTAGCATGGGGTCCTTAGCAAAGGTTTATAAGGGGAATTTATAAAGGAATGGAAAATTTGTCCTGACATCTGGTAGAATTCTGTGAGGATTCAGTAATATTTTGCTATTTCCTACCGGCTTTAGATTTCAGAGCGGCTCTTCTCCTAGAGATGATTTCTGGTCTTGATGCAGAAGAAGTGTCTCATCTCTCTGCCTGTGGGTGGGTAGATGAGGCTGGATTTGGGAGCTGGGTTATTAATTTGGTGCCATTCCTGCCACGTTCTAGGACGTTCTGTGGGTTTTGAAGGTAGAAAGCTGCTCTGGGGAGGAGCTGTCCAGACTTGGGCAGAACAGAGGAGGACCTGGGCACAGGTCTGTGGAGGGACAGACAACCAGGGAGCGGACACTTGGACAGAAAGGCACTTCTGTGAAAATGCACCTCCGGAAACCTTGGTCTCCATCCCTCTCTCTTTTCCCTCTGAGGGTCAAGGGAGATGGCTGAAGAGGGCACATGGGGTGGGAGACCAGGTGGGAAGGAGGCCCTGGGGATGAGAATCCAGGGGCTCCTACCTTGTGAGATTTAATTGCTTGCAAGGCTATTTCATTAATGAACGAGACATGCACTGGCCATGCGTCAAATCACCTCCATCTTTATTTGGGTTCAAGCTGGGCCTTTCTGGAATGTATGTGTCTCCAGGGGATTGAAACTCTTAAGCAATTGTGATGTTGGCAGTTTTAACTGAGCTGACACTGCAGTTCTTAAAAAGCAGAGTGTGTTGCTCTCCGCGGTGAGCAGGTCCTGCCTGGCCAGGCAGAGGAGCTTAGAGCAGCCATGGGAACAGCAGTGGGGGGAGGGAGGGGCTGCTGTGCTCAAGTAGAGGGGGCTGCCAGTGCTTGCCTAAGAATGCCTTCCTAGAGCCCGTCATACAGCGTGAAGTCAGTCAGAAAGAGAAAGACAAATACAGTATGCTAACACATACATATGGAATCTAAAAAAAAAGGTCATGAAGAACCTAGGGGCAAGATGGGAGTAAAGATGCAGACCTACTAGAGAACGGACTTGAGGATACGGGGAGGGGGAAGAGGAAGCTGGGACAAAGTGAGAGAGTGGCATGGACATATATACACTACCAAACGTAAACTAGATAGCTAGTGGGAAGCAGCTGCATAGCACAGGGAGATCAGCTCGGTGCTTTGTGACCACCTAGAGGGGTGGGATAGGGAGGGAGGGAGGGAGATACAAGAGGGAGGAGATATGGGGGCATATGTATATGTATAGCTGATTCACTTTGTTATAAAGCAGAAACTAACACACCATTGTAAAGCATTTATACTCCAATAAAGATGTAAAAAAGACAAAAAAGAAGAATGCCTTCCTCACCCTTATCAGCAGTTCACTCCTTTCATTCAAGCCCATTCAGTAAGCATCATAGTAGAAGGCCTTGTAACACATTGGTTAAGAGCAGGTGTTCTGGAGTCTGAAAGACCTAGGTTTCTATTCTAGGCCTGCTGCCTCAGGAGAAGTTTCTTAACTTCTTTGAGCCTTGTTTTCCTCACCTGTAAAATGGAGATAGTAACTGCCACCGACATGTTTATGGCCGCTTTGTGAGGGATGTTTGTGTTTATTGTGGTTTCTTTCTTTCCCACATCTTTATTGGAGTACAATTGCTTTACAGCGTTGTGTTAAGTTGTGTTAATTTCCGCTGTACAACAAAGTGAATCAGCGATATGTATACATATATCCCCATATCTCCTCCCTCTTGTATCTCCCTCTTGTATCTCCCTCCCTCCCTCCCTATCCCACCCCTCTAGGTGTTCACAAAGCACGGAGCTGATCTCCCTGTGCTATGCGGCTGCTTCCCACTAGCTATCTAGTTTACGTTTGGTAGTGTGTATATGTCCATGCCACTCTCTCACTTTGTCCCAGCTTCCCCTTCCCCCTCCCCATGTCCTCAAGTCCATTCTCTACGTCTGCATCTTTATTCCTGCCCTGCCCCTAGGTTCATCAGTACCATTTTTTTAGATTCCATATATTTGATTGGGGTTTGTTATCAATTCTTTTCACATATGGGTAGCAGGGTTATGCTGGCTTCATGAAATGAGTTTAGGAGTGTTCTCTCCTCTTGTATTTTCTGGAAGAGCTTGTGTAAGGCTGGTGTTTTTTCCCCTTTCTTAAATGTTTGTTAGAATTCAGCAGCAGATGGATAGTGCAAAATTCCTGTCCTGTTGGGCAGCTAAGAAATCAAGGAAAAATGGGGAAGGGGATTGGATGGTTTATCCTGCTGCGCAGGTCTGAGCTAGCGTCTGGCAAAGGGATGACGAGAGAGCAGAAGAGTGAAAGTCCATGGAATTCCATGGGTGAGAAGGGAACCAAGAAGTAGGGGATGCTGCCGGCAGCACCAGCCAAGGCAAGAGCAAAAGGAAGCTGGTTTCAGGGTGCTTGTGGCGTGGTCCTCGGCTGGGTGAGTGTACCCGTGCCCTCATGCACAGGGACACACAGCCTAGAAGAAAACGTGCATCTCCTCAGGGACTACATGCCTCATTTGTGTTAGAAACACTACACCCACATTCATTCCAACACTGTGATAAATAAGAGGACCTTATCAGGCAAAGTCTTCAAATCAACCAGTCATATCTAAAAGCCACAAGAGGGAGAGAAAACAGTAGGCTCATTCTGGTCCCCAAAGAGCCAATGATCCACATGCGGGATTTGAATCTCCAGTTCTTGGTAAGTGGGAAGATAAGAGAATAACAATAGCGATAATAGCAGCTGCTGGATATCAAGGGTTTCTCTTTTGCCCCAGATACTGTGCCAAGGGCTTTATGTGCAGGAGCTGGTTTAATCTGTCACCGCTGCCCCTTGACCCAAGCCATCATTGTTTTTCACCTGGATTATTCCAACATCTTGCAGACTGGAGGCCCTTTTTCTGCCCTTGCCCACTACAATATCTTATTTTCAGAGCTTCCAAAGTGATTATTTGAAAGATAGTATGAGACCATCCTGTGACTCTCTGTCTGCCCATGGCTTTCTAGCTCTCTCACAGACAAATCCACAATCTTTTCAATGGCCTAGGGCTCCCAACTTCCCTACAATGGTCTCAAATCTCTCTGCTGCTAACTACCAGCCCTTTTGTCCTCCTGCATGGTCCTTAAGCAAGTCAGAAACACTCCTGCCTCTGGTCCTTTGTCTTTGCTGTTTCCACTGCTGGAATGATTTTCCCTGGAAGTTAGCTTAGCTCACACTCTGATTTCCTTTAGTTTTCTCCCTACATGTCACCTGATTAGAAGGGTCTTCTTCCAAGGACCCCTTATTAAATTGGCCCAAGCCCTGAATTTTCAGTATTTGTCTTCCTAGCCCTTATCATCACCTTGGTGTATTACACCTGGATTTGTTTACAAGTTTATTGCCCCTGTTCATCCCCTTGGATGTAAG
Source organism: Lagenorhynchus albirostris (assembly GCF_949774975.1). Lineage (NCBI taxonomy): Eukaryota > Metazoa > Chordata > Mammalia > Artiodactyla > Delphinidae > Lagenorhynchus > Lagenorhynchus albirostris. The sequence goes on along the minus strand of NC_083111.1, from coordinate 65,739,989 downwards.
CCCCACATGGATAGAGAATTTGTCCATCTTATTTATTTTATTTTTTTGCGGTACGCGGGCCTCTCACTGTTGTGACCTGTCCCGCTGCGGAGCACAGGCTCCGGACGCGCAGGCTCAGCGGCCATGGCTCACGGGTCCAGCCGCTCCGTGGCACGTGGGATCCTCCCGGACCGGGGCATGAACCCGCGTCCCCTGCATTGGCAGGCGGACTCTCAACCACTGCGCCACCAGGGAAGCCCTGTCTATCTTATTTACTGCTATATCTCTAGCACTTAGAACAGTGCTCAGAATTATTGGAATGAACAAAGGAAAAAATGAACGATGCTTTTTCTACCTTTATATCCTTGCATTTGATTATGAATTTTTTCTGAAGAGCATGTTATTTATTTTTACAGAAAAGGTAACATGATAAAGAAGGAAGAAGACTTAACTCATATAGTAACCAGATTATAATCTGAGAAGTCTCATTAACACACAGAGCAATCAGTTCTGAGCCAAGCTGGGGGGTGACCGGTTCCAATTGGCCTGTGAGGACTAGTATGGCTCCCAGACCAGTGGGGAATAAGGGAATGGACTGGAAGTCAAGGGACCAGTGGGGAATAAGGGAATGGACTGGAAGTCAAGGGACCAGTGGGGAATAAGGGAATGGACTGGAAGTCAAGGGACATGCATAGCCAGATGAGACACTGCTTTCATTATTACTAGTTAAGCTTTCAGTAGCACTTTAGACAGTTTACTAGTATCTTATATGTAGTCATACCATAGCTGTAGATGAATCGTCTAGTATATATGGTATGCTCTATGTATTTATTTTATAGTTATTCCTGATGAATTGGATTTTGTTAATTTCATAGAGTGATTTTAATTGTTGCCTAATTCTTGTGTGAAAAAGAATAGAACTCCTAGATTGTTCATTCGTTTGTTCTTTCATTCACATATTTAAGATGTGCATTTTATGTTTCCAGGACCATAAAAGAAAATGAGGATAGAACAGAAAGCAAGAGAGATAAGGTCTCTCTTCTCAGGAAGTTCCCTGAGTCGGATAGAAATAAGTGATATTTGTTCAAATATTTCAAATCCTATGGCCCAGCATGAGAAGAGAGGTAAGAAGTTTATTTTATGATATTCTTAACGGTGCGTGTTTCTCTCTGGGAGTCCCACCCCTTACAGAGCAACTTAAGCCAGAGAGTGACAAGCACGTGTTATGTGGAAAGGGAACCAAAACACCCAATATAGACTCTTGCCTCCTTTGCAAGCTTTTGAACATGAACTAGATTTTCCTCTAATCCACCATGGCACTTGTTATGCATCACAAATAAACCCCGAGTATGAATGATAAACGATAAAACCTTGGAATTGGTAGTATAAGAAGAAACTGGGCAGCCTTTATAGGCAATTATAAACAGTGCTTCAAAAATAACTATAAATGATACTATACTGTTGACAGTTTTATAGTTGGGTGGATAGGAGCCCAATCCAGCTTTGTACAGATTTTCTTGATGTGTAATAAAGCATTGCAACCTTCCACCCATGGAAAAAAATATGTCTCAGCTGCTTCTTTAGCTTCCCCCCTGTTCTCTCCACACCAAAAATACTATGCCTAGATTCTTTGAAAAGGAAATACTGAATGTGGCTCAGTACTTAGATTCCTCCAAAGCTTTGTGGATTGAAAAATTCTTTGAAATTTGTTATTTTATCAGTGGCAGAACAGGTTCAGTGGAAAGCTATTGTTTTTCATATGTAGCATTCTCTCTTCTGATGACAGCGTTCTACTTTCCTGTAGGAGCTTCCCTGGAGTCCAGGTGATGCTCAGTCACTGTGTCTCCTCTCCCATCTCCCATACGTACCAGATTGGCCATGATACTCAAGCTGGGACTTGACACAGGTCATGTCACTTGCACTCTGACCTATACAGTAGGTCCTTATTAGTTATCTATTTTATATATAGTAGTGTGTATATGTCAATCCCAATCTCCCAATTTATCCCTCCTCCTTTACCCTCTGGTATTCGTAAGTTTGTTTTCTCCATCTGTAACTCTATTTCTGTTTGGTAGATAAGTTCATTTGTACTCTTTTTTTAGATTCCACATATAAGCAATATCATATGATATTTGTCTTTCTCTGTCTGAAGGTCCATTTCTTAATGATCTCTAACTCAGTTGCTCTTAACCTCTTGGTGAGGGATTTATGTGAGAATCTGATAAAAGCTATGGGTTCTCTCCTTAAAAAGAAGCAAAAAACACACACACAAAAACCAAAAAGCCTCACACAGTTTTACATACAATACCAAGAACACTTTAAAGTCCAACTGAGGACCCTCCAGAACTGTGCTTCTTGAATTATCTATGGTGAAGGACAAATTTTATTTGTTTTTCAAAATTTTAATCTGTCACAAATCAATACTAGTTCCCAGCTAGTCCCCAGCCCCCCACAGGGGTGACCACACCTGAACTGATCAATACCGTGACATAAGTCCACTGATCACATGCTTGGATGTCACATCAATGTCAAGTTTGTAAAGGCTCATTCTTAATTCTGGTACTCATCTCAGTGGACTGGCATCTGTGGATGTGGTCCATGGCCCATACTTTGAGTGGCACTGTTCCATAAGTCCTAGGTCTCCAAACTGAGAATACCTATGTTAAGGGCTCCCTGATGCTTACAAACTGAAGTTCATATTCCTCCCCATGGCAAATGAAGCCCTTTATATAACACTCTAGCTTCAGTGCATTAATTTTCTGCTTCCTTTGCCTCTCCCCAGCTGTCACTACCTCACCTCCCATCAACCCCGGGGGGATTTATTGCTTCCTCACCTGTATTCCCCCTGGCATTTAAGAGATACTATTGATATTTATCCTAATATACTACAGTTATTTATTATACACCTTTATCCCCCTCCAACTATAATCTCTTCAAGTGCAGAGATGGTAACTTAACATATGTTTTTTTAAAAATGTGTGTGTGAAGGGTTGTTCACAGAGCCTGGAACATAAGAGTTGCTCAATAAATGTATGTAGAATTGAAGTGAAGTGAATAAGAGGTATTGGCTAATGAGGACAGCACTGATGTCCAGCTCCCAAGGAGTCTTGTGTGTTCCTTCACTGGTTCCTTCACTGGGGAGAGAGCAAGGGTTCAGCCACAGGTGCAGGTTGTAGCTGATGAGAAAAGCAGAGCTGAAGATTTAGCTTTGGCCAGTGAGTAAGTGTGTTAACTCTTGGCAGAGATTTGGCTCTGGAGTAGGGAAGGTTGATTTAGATTTATCCTGAGCCTCTAGGGGCTGAGCTCAATGGGAAGCGGGGAGGGGGTATTTGGAACCTGAGGTACACCTGCTCTTAGCAGGAGACGCTGCATTTTTTCTTAATGCTTTGCTCTTGGAGCAGAAGCTCTTGACTTCCTGAATGAATGATTGATATCGCCACCATGTGGGAATGTTTATGTTTTACTCACATGGTCACAGCTTATTGAAAATACCCCTTACTCAAAAGTTAAAAGGGACTTGGGGGTCATCACCTTGGCTAGAATCAAGGACTGAACTTGAATTACAGGTATGTGTGGAAATGGCTGCTTCTTGGGGCTTGGGAGACAGGAGCTCCATGCCAGCCTGAAGGTGGGAGTTGGGAGTAGGTGAGAAGAGAAGGACTCCTAGTTTCCTGAAGCAAGTTGGTTACGCCAATAATTGGTATTATAAAGAAATTAAGCTTGTAGACATTCTGGAAAAAAAAGGTGGGACATTTTAAAAGAAAACCATGTGTCTGGAAAGTAATGAGGACCCTAAATTAGGTAAAGGCTAACCAGTGGAAATATATTTAAAGCAAAGAAAGGCATTAGGAGAGTGAGGAGTTTCCCGTAACATCCAACTACAACAATGACTCGGTCCAGATGTTGGTGCTCAGCACAGGACCTGCGCACTCATCCTCTTACAGACACATTCCCACTGGAAATCCAACCAGAACCTCAAACTCAGTTGCACTGTTAAGGAATATTTACCCTTGACCATCTCTTCCTGCTGTGTTTTCTACCTTTGTGAAAGGTACCAGCATACTCTTGCTTAACCCACAGATTTGGGGGTGACTATCTTTTCTCCATCTCCCACATCTTCTGCATCCCAATAATCACCAAGTCCTGTGAATCCTAACATCTAAACATTTTAATAATTCTACCCAGCTCTTCGAGTCTTCACTGACACTGTCTAGGTCATGTTGCTCGTACTCTATGCCTTGAGTAGTCTTTCTCCCTTCGATCCATTCTCGATTTGATAGCTGTCTTGGAATTTCCTGAACACATTTCTGATTATGGTGTTTCTCAGCTTAACACTCTTCAGCAATTCCACATTGATCTTTTGGTAAAGTCCAAACTCCTTAAAAAGGCTTGCAAGGCCTGGATAATCTGCCTCATCTTCTCTTCCCAGTTTCGTCTCTTCCTATTCTCTCTTGCACAATCTTTGCTCCAGCTCTGACGAATGCTCAGTTTTCTGTGCCACATGCTCTCGTCCATGCTCTCTTCCACCTCACTCTACCTTTCTCCTGCTTCATACTTTCTTATTCTTTACATCTCACGTTGGACGTCACCTCTCTATGCTCCCCGAGATTAAATGAGCTGTTCCTCATACTGAGTCATATTGTTCTTCCTTTCTTCCCTTCCTCATTCACATTGATTTTTTTTGGTTTATTCACCTTTTTCTTCACTGGATAGCAAGCTACTTGAAAGCAGGGACTGTGTCTTATTCATGGTTGCATTTACAGTGTTTGATATCCTTAAATCCTCAATAAATATTACTTGATTAGATGTATGAATACTTTCAGAGAAACTCAGGTTGAAGCTGAGTGACAAACCAAGGGAAAGAAATAATGTGGGTAGAACCTCAAGAACATTGGACTTATTAGCATTTGCGTGTTTGATGAGAACTGTTTAGAAGTGAGGCAAATGAAATTACACTTTTGCCCAAAGGGAAAAGTAAACACTTATCCAAGGACTGAAGGAACTGAAAATAGACTAGGTCTGGTGTATTAGTAGGGTTCTGGAATGCTTTAAACCTATAACCAGGATAATATCCAATAGGACACCTGTGATTTAGCTCATGGGTAGAGTGTGTATCCAGAGATTCGTTTCCTCATAATGTTTGTGAAGATCAGGTGCCCTCGAGCAACTTGGTTGTTGACCTGGAGCAGGGTTGGTGCTGCCAGAGAAGCAGTGTGGGTGTAAGGATGTGGGAGGAGGTACAGGTTCAGGGCCTGGGACCTAAGAGCCTCCGCTTTGTGGATTGCCGTGCCAGACACTAAAGACCAGCGTTATGGGAGGCCCTGAGCACCCAGCCTGACAGTCTGGCATTCATCGTCGTCGTCACTGTTGGTGTATTCTTGCCTCTGTGTGTGTGTGCATGTGTGCACATGTGTGTGTCTTTGGGGGCCTCTGGGGGTGTATATTGGGAATGGGCTACTCTGTTCTTTTGTTGCATGTGACCTGGCAGAATTTTCCTTTGGAAACACAGCTCCTCAGAGGGCAGAGCGTATTTTGCATCAATCTATTGGTTTATTACCTACTCTCAAGACATAACAAGAAGAAATGCTCCTAAATGATGGCAGGAAGAATTTAGTTTAGACTTAAGGGATGGCTTTTCATAACTTGTAATATCAGATTCCCTCTTGACTACAGGGAGACATCAGTTTTCTTTTCAATTCTGAATTACATCACATATCCAAACAGTAAGAATTCCACATTTTAAGTTCCACTGGAATGATATTTTAAAAAAAATATGTACGAATTTTCTTCAGACTTATGACTGACATAACTGAATATCCAGGTTGTCTGTATTTTGATTATTGATGCTTGTGTGTCCAGTTGCCTCCCCTCTCTCTTCGCCTGCAGGGTGCAGAGAGCAGAGGTGAAAGTCGTGTGCTCTGGGAAGTTCAGAAAGACTCAGCCACTGTCTACTGATCTGGCCTGCAGTCACTTCTCTGACTTCTTTCTCCCTTTCTCCCCATTGCCCACTGAGCTCCTGATACACTGGCCTCCTGGTTGTTCCCTGACACTCCTGCCTCAACCTCTACACTGACCCTTCCTTCTGCCTGGAAGGCTTTTCTGCCAGGTGTGTGTGTTCATGGCTGGACCCCATCATTTCCTCAGTGAGGCCTTCTCTGGGCACCTGATCTAAAAGTTAGCCCCTGTCTCTCCCTATCCCTTTCACGGAAATGGTCGCTACGCAAAGCACAGTAATCTTCAAGTTGTCTACTTGTCTGTTTGTTTCTCCATTGAGTGTGCAAGTTTGACAAGGGCAAGAACTTTGTCCATCCTGCTTGTTATATTTCCAACATCTGGGCCAGGACCTGGGAAACAGTGGGTGTTCAATAAAGCTCTGTGGAATATGAGTACACGTACAAGAAATATTTTACCTACCTCAGCCCTTCCTACTTTTCATTGTTTTAGGTAAAGAGATGTATTTCCCACATCTTTGTCATTCTTGTGCATTATTCTGACCTGCTAACCACCTACCTGTGCTGGTAAAAGGAAGGCATGCAGGACATTGGTACCTCCCTCCCCATCTTGTGTGTAGACTCGCCCTAGGGGGCACCCAGGCTGCTCTCTCTTCAGCATGGACATGGCATGTCCTGTCTCAGTCAGTGACTACAGCTGGCTAAGTCTCTCTAATTCTGAGATTTGGTGCTTTGAGTTCACTCACCCATGGTTATAAGCCATTCTTTCCAATATTATGGTGTCGTTAATGATGATATTTTAGTTCCCCATCTGTACACTCTATGATTCTATTTCTCATGGATTGAGAACTCAAGTACAGAAAAGATAGAGAAGAGTCTGTGTTAATAACATTGTGAGTGAAGGGTTAATATCAGGCCTAGGCTGATGCAGAGGCCTATCTTGGAGAATGACCCGAACTTCATCTTTTCATAGCTCTGTGTCTTTGGAGTGTGTGCCCTTTCCTCCAAAGAATTTTCAGAAATACTTGTGAGGGGACTGAATTTCTTGTAGCCAGTAGGGGATGGGCTTGAGTAATTTTACTTCCATATTAGAGGACAGTCTTATCTAGAGGACCAGGGTGCTTGGGTTTGTTTAGGTTGTAGTTGTTTTCTACTAGATTCTGCCCTAGACCACCAGAGACAAAGCTTGTTCTGTTCCCTGTTTTATCTTGGTGCCTAGCATGGTGACGTAGTGTTTAGGAGATGTTGAATAAATGTTTGCATTGCCTTTTAAAATTGTCTTAACAATTTTAACTTAAAAGTTAAACTTAAACTTATTTAAAGTTTAAAAAAGTTTAAATAAACTTTTAATTCTGGAACACTTTTAGATTTACAGAAAAGTAGTAAAGATGGTCCAGAGAGTTTTCACATACTTCTCCCAGTTATCCCTATTGTTAATATCTTATATTACCATGGTGTATTTGTCCAAACTAACGAATTAACACTGATACATTACTATAAACTAAACTCCAGATTTTATTCAGATTTTACCAGCTTTTCCACCAATGTCTTTTTCTCTTTCCTGGGATTTCATCTGGGATGCCACATTACATTAGTCATCATGTCCCTTTAGTCTCCCCTGGTCTGTGACAGTTTCTCAGTCCTTCCTTATTTTCTATGACCTTGTCAGTTTTGAAGAATGTTGGTCAAGCATTTTGTAGAACACCCCTCAATTTGGGTTTGTCTTTTTCTCAGGATGAGACTGGATCTCTGGGTTTCTGGGTCAATGCATTGCCCATGGATTTAAGATTCTCCCCTGAAGAAGTTGCAAGTGGGAGGGTGTCCGCAGCTGGTGAGGTGACCTGGTGGGCAAAGTTCAGGTGAGGCTGAGGTCTGAAGTGCTTGCTCGCTGTCATGCTGACCTGCCACGCTTCAGCAATACACCTGAGCCGAGCCATCTCATGGTTAAGGTGAGAGGCTACTGACAGGACATCATGAAGCCATCTGCACTCCTGGGCACACCAGCCAACTCGTGAATGTCTGTCACAGCGCCCAGACCACAGCAGACTCTTGATTCTTGATAAGAGCCACCTCCAGCCGGTGGCTCTTATCATGACATGACCAGGGGGCTGTCTTTTTTTTATAAAGAACAACTTTATGATTACCACTGTTAGAGAGCATGGAACTACACAGCCAGTTAGCGTGATTTCCTTGGCTAAAAGTGCTTCCTCTGTGAATATTTCTGAGGAGAAATCAAAGTCTTTGGAATAGGAGAGAGAGGGGAGAAATAAGTTAGAACCAGTTACATCTCCTCTGAAAAATCTTTAAAGCTTATTGTCCCCAAAGTCTTCTTATATTCCTCTCTTCTGCTGTCTCCTCTAACTGATATTACATTAAGGAGTGTTTAGTTCTTAGCATCTTGACTTATTTCACCTCGAGGAGTTGACTTCCTTCTCGCTCAATTTGCTTTTCTAACCTACTGGAATGCTGCTGGTCTCGGTAGACAGGCCCTGGGATATAGGAAAGGGATGTGAAATTTGGAGTTAGGGGATTCGAGTGCCATGGCACCCACTGTAGTGTCCACTTGGGTAAGTCCAGTATTCTCTTGGAGCCTCAAGTCTTCATCTATAAAATGGGATGAATACAACTGACCCTACAGGAGTGCTGTAAGGACCAAAGGAGAAGTAAAATGCGTGTGAAGAGTGTTTGGTAGGTAATGAAGCTCAGTTGAAAGGTTTGCTCCTACTTCCAGAATTTCCTTCTTGGAATTTTAGGGGAGAACTGCTGAAATGATATGGAAGAGGAAAAACTAAAACCAAATGGTTCAGATCTGAATACTGAAAACCAGACTTTGTAGATAGAAAAGCAGGGAGGAGGCAGGGAGGGGGATGGGTACCACATTCACATGTTTCCTCCGCTTGGCCAGATGTAGTCTGTCCAGGTATCATTGAATTCCAGCCGGCAACGCAGTTCCAGGCTGTCTCCAGGCCTCTGAGATCTTTGGGTATCGGGACTTGAGCTGAGAAAAACACACACTGGATGGAAAGGACGTTTGGTGAACACCTATCCTGAGATGCTCCAACTCTTGGGTGATGGGGTAGAGCTTATTGGAGCTTGGGTTTTGTTGCACATCCTGCCTTCCTCTTCCCTGAATTGCAAACTACAAGTGGTGGTGGTGTTTCGAATTCTGGGCCTCCAAGCAACACACTTTCATGAAGACCGCATACCTAACCTTCTTAAATGGATGATGTTTTCCCCTCTTAAATCTCCTGAGTGCCCAGGCATCTCCCATTGAATTCTTGACTATGTTGCAGGCCAGGTTTCTAGAAAACAGCAGGGCCTTTCAGACTGATTGTAGCAGACTTAGGAGAGAAGTGAGGACAAGAAAAATGATAATTTTTAGGAAATTATGGTTTCCTAAAAATAGTTTCATCTTTGATGCATTTTGGAAGGTTATGTCCCAAGTGGCTCCTTGAAATCTCCTCCTTGCCATCCACACTCCCACTGCCACTGGAGTTATATGGACCTTGTTTCTTGGAGTGCATGCTCTTCTTTGACTTCTCATCACACTTAATTTTGCATACATTATCTCATTTAATCAGCAAAACACCAACGTGGTAATATGAATGCCTTTCCTGTTGACACTTTCTATTCCACATTATAGTGACTAGTGCACTAAAGAGCCTTGTTTCCTCTTCAAGGCAGAATTTTTCATGAGGGCAGGGGTCATATCTTGCTCATCTTTGTATTTCCATAATTCCTTGTTCAGTGCATGACATATAACGTGTTCTCTAGATTTTTGTTGAATTAATAAATGGCTTCAATGATACTCTTCCATATTTTTGTTAATGGCAATATTTTGCTTTAAAAACAATGGATGTTTTCAGAGGGTAAATAGATCCCACAAAACTGTGCCAAATATAAGCCTTAAATTCAAGAGCCACAGATGAAAGAAACTTGTTTTGCTCAAGCTGTTGTATTTATTGGCTTTTTCTGGGTTCATAAGCCCTTTGGAATTCTTCAGTCTTTTTGGATATAAGAAAAGAGAAATCAGAGTCAGCCATCAACATTACTAAGAAAGCAAGAACAGAAAGAAGTATGGGAAGATGGAGAGATGGATAGTGGCCCTGAGCTAACCTGTCAACAGAGATAAAGGGATGAAGTTGGAAGATCCCCTGTCCAAGACTAGAGTGTAAGCTCAGGCATATACCTTGAGAAAACTTAGTCCCTCTAAGGGACGCTGGGCTCTAGGACTTCTTGGTTCCTTCTCAAGGAAGTCTTACAGCTAAGGTAAATGGAAGACTGTGTAATTTTCATAGATCTTGGGCTTTGATATTTCCAGACATGATTTGGAAACCAGATCCCAACGAGAGGCTGAGCCAACTATATTGACCCATATCCCCATTTTGCTTTGAGCACTTCTGACTTTTTGTTCCCCTGGGAACAAAGGTCCACTCTTTGTGCTGGACCTCTGTGTGCTTGGACTCTGAAATGGATAAGATGTGGGAGGGCATAGCTAGTTTCATGTTACTGTCATAGGTCACAGAGATGTTCCAGTGTTCCAACTTTTGTTGATAACCTATGTCAAACGTGAATAGGTTTCAACTCTTCCTGAAGTGACTTGATATTTTAGCCTGAGCTATTGCTTTAGAGTTAACAATCTTGTGATTTTTACTGCCTGCAGTATAAAAACTCTCCTTTATTTGTCCTAAATAAAGTAACTGGCTTAGGGGAAACAACCAGATTTGGATTCAGAAGACTTGAATTTTAATCTCAGTGTTGCCACTTATAAGTTTGTGTTTCTATCATCAATTCTTTTTTGGGGGATTCAGACATGCATATGTATACACTGAAGTAGAATGGCCTAGGGGTTTTGCAGTTAGTTGATCTGATCAGTGTGAATATTGGAATCAGATGGCCTGGTTTACAAAATTCCTTCCATTACATACTGACTATGTAATTTTGAGACATTTACATGGTTACTTAAAAGTCACTGTATAAAGCAGATAATAGCAATACCTAATTCAAAGAGTTGTTGCAAGGATTAAAAGGACAAGATAATGCATGAAACTGCTTAGCCCAGTAGCCAGCGCATGGTGAAAACCTAAAGAAGGTTATTATTAATATTTAATATTCATGTATACTAGTTGTGCAACCTTGTGTGAGTCATTTAAAATCTTAGCTTTAGGTTTGTTCTTTGTGAAATGGAAGAAATAAACACCCAATTTCACTGGTTATTGCTTTGTATATCAGAAATCACTATACAGTTTACTGGAAATTTCTTCCTTAAGGATTTAAGGAGGGTATATTTTAGTGCTGTTATTTGGGGTTTGTTGAACCAAATCTAGTTATTTTGTCCACATCTGTAATGGTTTAATAGATTTCAACCGTATCCCTCTTCAGCCTGTGAGCTTTGTTTTTCTTTGGACTCTGTGTCTTCATATGGCAACTTGCCAAATCTTTTGGTCATTAATTTAATTTTTTTTGGACCTTCTCCATCCATGTTGTGTCATTCTTATACAGCAATGACCAGAGCTCTTCTGGAATATATACAGATGTCAAAACTAGACAAAGACAGCGGAGAATTAAAGTGTGTGTTGGTGATGCTCATTTTTATTTTTGTGACTATGTCCTGTCCGTTCTGGGAACTAGACAAAAGACAGGTGTAATGAAACAAACTCCCCAAGTAGTATTCAAACACGAAGAAGTTTTTTCTGGGTCTGAGCCAATGAGCTCACACTGGCCAAGCCTTTTTTATGGATATGCCCAGTTTATGGGCTAATTGTTATTTATTAGGCTGACATATATTTAACTATGGTTGTAAGACATAGAGGGAAGGATTTTTCTTTTATAATATATAAAAGACTCTTTCCCATGAGCTCTACTCCATTACTACCTAAGTTACTTGATAGAAAGGAAGAAATGACATGTAAAAAACCACCTACTCCTCTGAGTTGGCCCATTTCACCAGAGAGTCATTGATCCCCGGAGCTGTTGACAAATCGCAACTAGAAAAAAATTATTCCTGACCATGAGAACTGGAATTAGATTGCTCATTTCCTGGCACATGGCAGAAACTGTGTTGATTTCTTTCCAAGGAGCCTACCCTCCAAACCGTTTGAGGAGGGGGAACAAGGCCAATAAAATAACTTTAATAACATTTGTTGAAATTTTGACCTAACCAAAAGGTTTCTGGGTCTTTCATGTTGAAACAGTTTGCTTTTAAGGACATAGCTTTAGATGTGTTTAGCCTGAAGTGACAACATATCATTCATATCAATTCATATCATGAATAATTCAAATGTACTGAATTTGAAAGTTTAACTGCTTGATCAGTGACAGAAATCCTAGGCTGGAGTTTTTAAAGTAGTCATAATGAAAGCAAATGTCAACTCCTTTTGTGTCTGTTGCCGGAATAGTTCATAGACCGTAGATGCTCCGACCTGGGAACTTAAAGATCTCTGAACTCAATCTTTCCACGGTTTAGAAGTGAAGTCATTATTTATAGACACGACTACATCTGCTGCATTTGATGTCTGGTTGGCTAGTGCAGTCTGTCTGCAACACAGGGAGATCTAATACAGTGGTTTTCAAATCTGCTGGCTCATTAGAATTACCTGAAAAATTAAAGCAAAATGAAACAAAACAAAATTGATGCCTGATTCTCTACCAGTCAAATCAGAATTTATGGGATATGGCCTGGACTGTAGTAATTTAAAACATCCCAGGTAATTCCGAGGCAGAGTGAGGGCTTTATTTTATACTTATAATGGCATCCTCAGTACGTCTGCTAAGTGACCCCTCATTAGTCACTTCGCCCTCCTAAATTCAATTTTCTTTGGATGAAACTTTGTGAGGTGGTTACTGGACATATTTTCTCATGAATTGTTAAACCTGTGTTGAAATCTCTATAGTCAAGTAAAAATAGTCACTTCTTATTCCCAAGTTCACAGCCTCAGTGTTGGTCCTAAGCATTTCTCACCTGGACAACTGCAACCATTTGAATGTAAGATGCATTTTTGTCTGTTTTGTCTTTTGATGTAGCTGCAGTTGTTAGAGCAGTGCCTGGCCTACGGTACAAGCTCAATATGTGTTAACTGAATGAATCAATGGCTATTGCAAAATCTCTGATACATTCATCAGGTTTTGCAGCAATCTCAAAATCTCAGTGATTTAAATGATAGTCATGTATTTTCATGCTAACAGATCTACAGGATGACTGTGGTTCAGCAGATTTAGACTGCGTTTCGTGGGCCAGACTAGACTCCAAGCTCTTGTCAAGTCCAGGTCTGCTTCATGTATTTTCGTTCTGACTCTTCTCATGATGGATCACAAGAAACCAGGAGGGTGTGTGATTCCTCTGAAGGCCTTGGCTTGGAACTGGCATACTGTCACTTCTGCCTACATTTCATTGACTAAAGCAAGTCATGTGGCCAAACCCAACATTAACTGGATGGAAAAAATATCTTTCCACTCTATTGGGATGTCTTGAGGCAAAAAACACTCATGTTTAATTCTAATACATGGAGGGAATAAGAATTGGAATAAGAGCAGTGATCCAATGTACCCCACCTACTATCCATTCTCCAGATCTGTAATCTCATCACCTTGCTTCGAGTCAAGAAGGACAACATCTCCTCATCCAATTCATGGCTCCAGTCCACTCATTCCTTCAGCTACTCCTATACACACATACTCACCCAAACACACTCTTTTTAACCTTTAGTTAAATTAAACTCATTAGCAAAGGATATTAGGAACTTCAGGATATAACCCCTGCCTAAGTTTATACCTCCATGTTTCACCAGACTCCTGCGTGAAACATGTACTTTCTCTCTTGTTTTCCTGTTGAATTTCTAGATATATTCATGAGCTCAGTTAGTGACTTTCTCTGGCAAGGCTAATCACTATTGTGTTCCTAATGCACACTATATTTTATAATAATATCTAAGCATTTATTATACATGAACTAATTTAATCCTCACAAGAACCTGATTATACAGTGCAGGAACTGAAGCACAGTTCCCACGATTCTTTTCTCCCAGCACTTGGATTGTCAACACTGATGGGGTTAGGAAGAATGAATGGGAGTTAAGAAACTCTACAATATGGCGCATTTGGGTTTTCAAGTTAAGTTCAGCAAATGCCCATTCATTACTCAAATGTTAATGAAAAAGGAATTCTTCTTATGTCTGCTTGTAATGAGTTATTCTACTTATTCTCCAAACAAGTCTTTCTGAGAAAAATATTAATCTGTATAAAAAATTAGGCAATGATTTTCACTTAGTATTAGGGAATCTCAGGTTGAAAGAAACCTTAAAATTTGCCTGTCTACTCCTCCACCTTCAGCATCTGTCCACTTGACAACATCAACCATTACTGTAGCTACACTTTATTGAGCACTCAACTTCAATATCTCCTAAATCCTCTCTTGAAGCTATGAAGTGATGCTCACAGTATTTCCAATTTATTGAAGAGAAAATTGAGGCTTAATGGGTTATTCTTTTTCCTTTCTTTTTTATTGATGCGTAGTTGATGTACAATATTATACAAGTTACATTCACAAGCTCAGTTAGTGACTTTCTCTGGGGTTCTCAGAGAGAACTCCACATGCAAGGGCACTGCAGAGAGTACTGGGCTTGGCGAGTTCAAGGAACAAGCAGAAGGTCCACATGGGAACTCGGCAGGAAAGGGGCTGGGAGAGGGGGCAGGGCCAGAATCTTGCAGTAGCCTTGCCAATGAATGGGTTGTGATTTCATTGTAAATGAAATGAGGAATAATGGAGGGCGATAAGCTCTCTGCGATAACAAAACGAACTTCCAGAGTTAACACAGTTGCTTTTATGTATAAATACTAAAGACTGCAACATAATGCCAAGGTTAGTGAAAATAGCACAACTACTACAAAGGGATGCCTGAAGATCTGTGATGCTGCTGCTAATCTACAGTGGCTAATCTACTGTATTTCTCTACAGTATAGTGATACACAATTTTTTTTTTGTCAATCCCAAACTCCCTAACTATCCCTCCCCTCTACCCTTCCCCCTGGGTAACCATAAGTTTGTTCTCTGAGTCTGTGAGTCTGTTAATGAGTTTAGTAACGTGCCCAAGATTACACAGCTAGACGATGTTAGAGCCAGGGTTCAAATTCAATTCTGATTTCCTCTATCATGGCAGTTCTAAACCAGGAGGGGCATCCCTCTCCCCTCCAGGAGACATTTTTCAGTGTCTGGAGATAGTTTTGATTGTCACACTGAGACACTCAGTGGATGGGGTTTGCACAGGACAACTCCCTCTACAATATGGCTAAAACATCAATAGTTCCAAGGTTGAAAAACTCTGTTCTAGAACATATACTCAAGCAGTTTGTTAAACTGTCTTCTATTCACAGATTTTCAGTGTTAGCTTGAGTATTTTTGTGGGTGAGGAACTCATTTCTTTTGTTCATCCTCTTTTTAGACAGCTCTGACAATGAGAAAAGTCCTTTTTATTTTCAGTTAGAATCTGTTTCCCTGAAGTTTCTTTTTTGTTGGCATCATGAAAAGTAAGATAACTCTTCAAAGTGACACTCCTCCCTCTGTGTCACTGTTCACCATCAAAAATCCATTCAATATAGAACTAAATACCCACATTGCAATGATTATTTATAATACTTCTCTGCTTCCTACCAGAATTCAAGTTCTTGAGGGCAGGGGAAATATCTAATACACATCTCCAGCCCCAGGGTTTAGCTCAGTCTTTGGAACTTAGTAGGCACAAAATAAATTGTTTGATAAATATGCTGGGAAATAACAACCATGGCAGTCTTGGTTGGCCCTCTTACTGGGAAAGCATCCCTCCTTCCATCAACCATGGTATTGTACCACTTCCTGGTTGCTCTTTCCTGAAAACATTCTTCATCCAATTTGGGAGGGAATTTCGAGAGAGCCTTGAGTATCTGGTCAAGAGCCCTGAATTCCCTCACAAAAAGTTTTTCAGTTACCAGTTTGCTATAGTACAATATACAGTGACTTGGCTTACCCAATATTAGTTTATAAACCATATTCGAGGACCACCTATCTGGACCAAACACCCTTACAATTATTTTTGCTTGTGATAAGAAGAACTAGGAGTGAATTTCTATTGGGACAGCTGATTATGCTATTTAGTTTTTATTCACATAAATTCACTAAAGTCAGCTTCGTGGCCAAAGAGTTGTTTTGCTGATAAATAACTCCTGTGGACATGTGACTTGATGCATAGGATGAATGATATTTGTTCATAACCTCAATACCAAACCACCAGTCTTGAAGGGAGAAACTTTGATCCACTGGTAGATGCTAATACTGTATGGAGGGAGGAGCCTCCTCTGGACTTTTATTTCTCTCAGTTGTTGGGATAGAGATGTCTGTTTTAAGGGCATTATTGAGAAAAGTGAACTGGGGAGGAAACTCAAGATGGTGGATAAGAGAAACCAGGGATCCTCAGGGACAAATGAGGGGCAAAGGGATTTAGTGCTATCAGGAAACTGGGGTTATGGTCTCAGTTCTACTGTTAACTGGGTAGGTAATTCCAGAGTAGTCATTAAAAATCTGAGGTTTAGTCTCTTCACGTTTTTCGGGGGTATGATCCTATGGACGAATAGGATTTGGCTGAGTGAAAAATGGGTAGAGGGAGAGAAGAAAGTAATACGAGGTATAGAAAAGAGCATGCATGAAGATCAGGAGGCAGGAGAGAGCATATTTATTTTTGGATACGCTAAATATGTTTCTGAGAGCCCTAAGGTTTGTTACTTTTACTGAGCTCAGATTGTGTGCTTGGCAGTGTGCTAGATACGTATAGATTTTCTATGGCTGCATGACAAATGACCACAAACTTAGCGGCTCTAATCGACACCCATTTATTATCTCACAGTTCTGTAGGTCAGGGTCTGAGTGTGTCAGACCAACTGGGTCAGCTCAGCTGGGTTCTCTGTTCAGGTTCTCGCAAGTCTGGGCTCAAGGTGTTGGCTGGGCTGCATTCTCATCCGGAGGCTTGACTAGGGAAGAATATGTTTTCAAGTTCATTGTACTGATGGCAGAATTCAATTCTTTCCAGCTGTGGGATCCTCATCTTCTTGCTGGCTGTTGTCTGGAGACTCCCTTGGCTCCTAGAGGTCACCCTCAGGTCCTAGCCATGTGACCTGTTCCCCATCATATCATTTGCTTCTTCAGGGCCAACAGGAGGGTTTCTTTTTCTCTCTCTCTCTCTCACTTGGAATCTCTTTCTTAAGGAAGGGCCCAATACCTCAGTCAATGACTCATTTGATTACGTCAGGCTCACCCAGGATAATCTTCATTTCGACTAACTCAAAGTCAATTTATTAATAACCTAATCATAGGAGTAAAATCTTATCATTTTTACATGTACATATTTACATATTTACATACTCAATATAGAGGAATATACAGGGCATGTATACCAGGGGGCAAGAATCTCGGGGATGACTTTAGAATTCTGCCTGACAGAGATGCTTTATGTAAGACATACAATTTAATCCTCACCACTCTTTGAGGTAGATAGTATTATTCTCATTTTTCAGGTAAGGTTGTTAAGGCTTAAGGTCACATATCTTGTAAGCTGAAGAGCCAGCTGCAAACTCAATGGTGGTTTATTCCAAGCTCACCCTCACTTTACTATACTGCACTGTCTCAGTAAGCTTTGTGAATGTCAGTGTGAGACCCATTTAAGTCAGGGTTTAAATAGCATTGGTTTAAGAAAGGGGACTGACAGCAATAGCAGTAACTTGGCTTTATTTAGCACTTTATATTTCCTGAAGTGCTGTCATGTGCGTCATTTCATTTGATCTTCACAACAACAAGAATTTAGCCTCAAAGAGGTTACATGATTTGTCCAAAATGTGCAGTTAATTGCAGATGAAGAACACATTTATTCTGCTCCCAATCAGTTCAGCATCCCTTTCACAACATCTAGCCAAGAAAGAACTGTAAAGACTCTGTAGTGTCTTCAATGGGAAGGAGGCAAAGTGGTTGAAATACGTGTGTGTGAATGTGAGTGTGTGAGTGAGTGTGTGTGTGTGACTTAAATCTGGAAGGAATTGCCACAAGAGGAGGAGACATGGGTCCAAGGGGCATTCTGTGGCTGATGGGTGGTAGTTATATTGGATAGCAAGACGTAGACAAAACACAGCATGATGGAGAGTAAACCAACAGCAGGATCTCACCATGACACAGTCCCAGATGAAACTATGAGAGAGAAACTGCCTGAAGTGTTCTGTGGGAAAGTCAGGTCACAAAAATTTATGCAAGGCTTGGGAAGGCCAGGTGTGCAATGGAAAAAAAGATGGTGGGTTTGAGTGCTAGGTTAACTACTCACTAGGATCTCCCTGTCTAAATCCCAATTTACTTTTCTGTAAAACGGGAATAGTAATAGGAACTTCTTAATAAGATTGTTATGAGAACTAAGTGACAAACAATAAATGCATGCATAGGTCATAAAAGTGTTCAACTTGTCGTTACTATTGTTCTTATTTCTAAAACTTCTTAAAAGAGATCAATGTTCTTATTTCTAAAACTTGTTAGAAGAGGTCAATGATGACGGCTTCTGATTTTCTGGAAATATAGGGGAAAATATTTTTCTTATTGTTCACAAATATTCCAACTATGATTTTATGAAGAAGCCAAGTAGGACATGGCATATTATTTATCTTCTAATACTAACAAATGACCATATATATGTGTGTGTGTGTGTGTGTGTGTGTGTGTGTGTGTGTGTATAAAATACTAAAGAAAGAGTATAATCAATTCTCTAAAAATTTATCATTCTCTCTCCACTTAATTGATTTTTTCTCCTCCAATAGCCTTAGAATATTGAGAAGCAGTTTGGCATTAACTTGTGAAGTTGGACATTCCCATTCCCTATGACCCAATATCTTATTCCTGGGTATATACGCCCAAGAGAAGTCCATGTCCATGTGCACCAGAGGTCACACACAAGAATGTTCAAAGCTGAACTGTTTATAATAGCAAAATTCTGGCCACATCCTAAATGCCCAAGACAAAAGATTGTCCAAATATTGTGGATGTGTACACAATGGATTATTATACATCTGTGAAAGTGGACGAACACTATGTTACACTAACATTTTATCCTAAGAAATGGAGTACAGTCTGATACCTTTTTTAAGAAATCTCAAACATAAGAAAAACTATACAATTTGCATGTGAAAAACTAAAAACAAAAAAAGCAAAAGAACGATAAATGCAATGAATACAATCTCAGGAGGAGGCAAAGGGATGGATGTAGGGAGAACCCATGGGAAGATGTAAATTAGAGGTAATGCTCTAGTTCTTAGGTTGGGCAGTGAGATCAGGGTATTCATGATATTGTTTACAAATAAAATAGAATGAAAGAGTATTGTACATGAACCAATGATGATAGTGTGCCTTAAAGCAAGGATTACAGTTAACATAATTCTGTGCTTCTGGGGCTACAAAACAAAACAAAACAAAAACCGAAATAAACAACAAAAAAGGAAGGCTGAGGCAGAAGTGAAAGGTATAGCTCTGGAAACTCGTAAAAAGAAGCTGGACAGAGATATCAAGCAAGGCATGGAAGGAAAAAATCTGTTTGGGCAGCAAGATGGAAAAATATGCCCATAATCTATACAAATCTAAGCAAATATGCCCATAATCTATGCCCAAATATATACAAAAAGAGTAGTTTCTGCTTCTGCAGTTGCTGAGGCATGCAAAGTCACATTAAGAATACACATATTTTTAAGAGTGGAGTAGTGGAGAAACCAGGATCAAATCACATACTAGTTTTTGACCATTTTTGTTTTTTTATAAAGTCAAATTTTGAGGTATAGTTATATAATTAGAACGACCCCGTTGGAAGTCTAACATCTGATGAGTTTTGACAAATATGTACACCTGTGTAACCATTCCTACAGAAAAGATAGAGAACATTTCCATCTCCTTCAAATTCCCCAGTGCCCCATTTTAAGTTGTTCCCCTCCTGTCTACAGAAACCTCTGATCCACTGTCACTATAGATTTGTTTTGGCTTTTATAGACCTTCCTATAAATGGAGTCAGACAGAATGTATTCTTCCTCTTGGCTTTTTGCTCTCAGCATGCTGTTTTTGAGATGTGTCCACGTTTTGGAGTGTATCAATAGAGTGTTAATTTTAATTGCTGAGTATATTCAATCATAATACTAAACTACACTTTGTTATTCATCCCCCCTTTGATGAACATTTGGGTTGTTTACAATTTTTCTGGTTATTATGAATAAAATTGTCTTATTGAGCATTTTCATTACCTACCTCTGAATTTGAATCTCTTTCTTGGAAAATTTTTGAAAACGAAAATCACTTTTATGACATCTTTAGTGCTCTTCCCAATTTATTTTTTGAATGCATGAAGTCCTTGATTCAGACAATTTAGGGAGGAAGCCCAATTTATGAAGCTATTCTGATGGTAGTGATGAGGGAGCCTAAAATCTGCAACTTACCAACATTTTACTCAGGGAGTGTCCCCACTGTGTATAACTTGAAATTCTATGGAATAGCTTGAAGCTCAGTGGTGTGATGGAAAGACTATTAAGCTAGGAATTTGAGTCTCTGAGTTCGATGGAGACTTCAATATTAATACAGAAGAGGGCTTGGGAGTGGCAATCTGGAGGCTTTGGTTGTAGAGGTAGCACTCGACCTTGTTTTCTGGGGCTGCCATAATAAAATACCAAAGACCAGATGGCTTAAACAACAGACATTTATTTCTCACAGTTCTGGAGCCTGGAAGTCCAAGATCAAGGTGTTGACAGGGTTGGTTTCTCCTGAGGCCTCTCTTCTTGGCTTACAGACGGCTGCCTCCTTGCCATGTCCTCACAGGCTCTTTCCTCTGTGTGTGCACATCCCTTGTGTCTCTTTTTGTGTCCAAATTTCCTTTTCTTATAAAAACACCAGTCAGACTGGGTGAGGGCCCACCCTAACGGCCTCATTTTAATTTAATCACCTCTTTAAGTCCTTACCTCCAAATATAGTCACATTCTGAGCTAGGGGTTAATGCTTCGACCTATGAACTTTGGAGGAACACAATTCAGCCCACAACACTATTTATACTGAACGTCGCTTGGGCAAAGGAGGGATTAAGGGTAGAGTTAAAATCAGCCCCAGTTACTCCTTTATACTTGGCTATCTGAAATTTAAATTAAATTATTTCATTCATCAAATAGCAATCGGGTGCCTACCACATTCCAGGAACTCCAGGAGCTTACAGTCTAGAAGAGGAGATGGATTTAGAAAGAAATAATTACAAGCAGAAAAATTAGGTAAATTCTACTTTGGTTGAAACTATGTATAGCCTATGATCCAGCTACTTCACTTCTGGGCACATACCTTAGAGAAATCCTTGCACATGTGCACAGGGAAACATATTATGATATATAAATATATATATATATATATATTTAAATGTACAAATTGTGGAGGAGGATAGACACGATAAAATATAAAACATGGAAGGAAATGTTGCACAGTAACTGTGAGATAGTGGCTGACAGGGGAAGGGAGGAGGGGAATAGTCCTAGGGAAAGGAATAAATGATCTTTTACTATATCACTAGCAACTCTGGGCCAGAGGGATGTTTGGGCCTTATCTGATTAATTTCTTACCTCACTGAAAACAGAAAGTGCTGCAAAGTCAGTGAAAACCCAGGGCTGAGGCTGTGTCCAGTTGGAGAATTTCAGAGTCGCGAAAGCTCCAAGAGATTTAAGTCTTAATCTCCAATTCTCCCTGGAAGCTGCTCTTAATCAAGCAGGTATCTTTTTGGTGTAGGGATCGCAATCAGGTTTCGTCCTGAGGGTCATCGATGGCATGTCCTAGTAGCTGCCTGGAGCCCGGGGCTGAGAGGCTTCCTGTGGGCTCTTTGGGAAAGTGTGTCATGACTAATTAGTGATGTCTGCCACAGGTGAGGAAAGGGATAGTGACGGTGGCTGTCACGGGTGCCTGCAGTGTTAGATTGAATGAATCATGAATCCAGATGTAAGAATCCAGACAAGCCTCCTTCCCTCCCCTCTTCCCTTGTCTTTTCAGAGTTTGATAGTTATATTACTATGTTTAATTTAAAAATATTGGTTATCTTTTCAATTTTAAAGGATATACTTACTGATGAGCAGCTGAGGATACCGAGGCCAGAGAGGCAAACAAGGTCATTTGTTGGAGGAGAGATGGACAGTCAGGGTGTCTGAGTCCAAGACGGCTGTCCTTTCAAGCTGCCTCCTTGACAGTCTTTGCTTATCAGTGGCCTTCATTCATTCATTCGTTTGTTCTTCAGATATTGATTTGATGACCACTTTGTGCCAGGCACCGTGCTTCTCACTGATTCCTTGAGGCAGGAGTGGACATTTAGGAGGTGGCCCTTTCACTGTAGACGTGGCATGGTACGGAGACAGTGACTGCTTCATGACCTTGGGACATTTGCTTCTCTCCAGACCTCTGTTTGTTCTTCTTCTAGAACGTGAGGGTAAAGGTAAAGTTCAAACCTATCAAACTTGTTGTAAGACACTTCCTGAATATTAGTGGTTAGCCCCTGTCCTAGTGTTGGGGAATGAGGATGTTTGCATGGAACTTTCTGGATCAAATGAAATCTCCTATTCAGAAGTGCTCTTGACTAGCTATAAATTGAGAGAACTGACTTTAGACCACTTTGTACGGGAGAGGGACGTTTTCCTGAAAGAGCCAATTTCTGCTCCACCTCATGGTCTTTGTGAAAACGGTTTTCTCACTCCCTTTGCCTTGGAAGAATTGCTTCTTATTCTTCAGCGAGGTCTTCCCTGAGACCCACCACTTCAGCCACCTCCTCCCAACGTAAACTAGGTCTCCCTGTAGAGTATTTTTTTTTTTTTTTTTTTTTTGCCGTACGCGGGCCTCTCACTGTTGTGGCGTCTCCCGTTGCGGAGCACAGGCTCCGGATGCGCAGGCTCAGCAGCCATGGCTCACGGGCCCAGCCGCTCCGCGGCATGTGGGATCTTCCCGGACCGGGGCACGAACCCGTGTCCCCTGCATCGGCAGGCGGACTCTCAACCACTGCACCACCAGGGAAGCCCGACTGTTCTTATTATACCTTAGGACCTTATCGCCCTTCAACCATTGGTCACTATTTATACTCACTTGTGTGCTAGTTTGTTCAATGCCTGCTTCCCATTCCTATGAGCTCCGTAGGATGAGGAGCTGTGCTGTTCGATTCATCCTTATGTTCCCAGCACCTGCACTGTGCCTGCACCTAGAGGGTGTTCAGGAAGTGGTAGTTGGTTGGATAAATGCACAGTGGCAAGCCTGACCCTGGAATCAGGTGGAACCTACTAGACCTCCCACTGACCTTGGTAAGTTAATTTCTTAAACTCTTTAAGGCCTGGGTTCCTCATCTTTGAAAGTGGATGAAATTGCTTCCTTAAGACGTGAAAAGATCACTGGTTGCCAGAGATTCAGGGGGGAGGGAGGGAGAGATGAAAAGGGGGAGCACAGGGGAGTTTTAGGGAAGTGAAACTATTCTGGATGAGACTGTAATGGTGGATGCATGTCATTTTACATTATTGTCAAAACTCGTAGCATGTATAACCCAAAGAGTGAGCTCTAGTGAAATCTATGAATGTCAGTTAAGAATAATGTATTAATATTGGTTCATCAATTGTAACAAATGTACCACACTAACGGTCCATTTGTACCAAGACAGGGGGAATGAGGGTAGGGGATGGGGGGAGACAAATGGAAACTCTGGACCCTGTGCTCAAATTTTTGTAAGCTTAAAACTGCTAAAAAGCAGGTCAAGCCTATTAGTTTAAAAAAGTGCTTCCTTGGAGGACAGCTGTGAATTTCAAATGCTTAGCACAGAATATATAAATTACACTGCAAATAAGATCTCCCTTCCTGTAAGAACAATCTTTGCAGCTTTTAGGTAATATACAGTTACTTGGTTTTTGTGGCCAACCCCAGAGTGTCAAAATTCTCTAAAGCCACATGTCTAACCAATTTGAGGAGACTATTAAGGTATCTTCCCTGGAAAACAAAAAAGATTTTTAGGTGTATTTCAAAATTAGCTGCGGAAAATTTGACATCTATGGAAGCTCCCAACAGAAATATTTATTTTGTGTTTGTTGTGCAGTAGCTCCCAGAGCTTCACGTGCAAAGAAACCTCTTAGAATCTGAAAGACAGCCTGGCTCTGCGTGTCAGTGCCAGGCAGACCACACGGGCCTTCAACTTGGCCGTGGAAGGCCAGCCAGCTCACGACAGGAGACAGGCCAGTGCAGTCCTGGGACTGTTTTGTGGCTGTTTCTGAAGCCTGGGCTCCTCTGAGAAGGTCTGTAATTGCCCTGCATGCCTTCCTTGGAAGTGGGCCAGGAGCATGTGTTTCCTTAGATTCTCTGTCCATGCTACCCTATGACAGCACTTTCTTGTCCCATTTTTCCACAAATCCACAGACCTCCCTCTGGGAGTATTTTTACTTTTTTATTAAATTTTTTTTTCAAAGCTATAGGGAAGATAGATAGCCCATAGGAAAGAAAAACCAGAAACTAAACAAAGAGACAATAAAGGGACTAAATTAAACCTCGAGAGTCTGTTCAAGTTCCCCTGTGGTCCATGAGCTTTGATTTCTAATCTTCCTCAATCTGGTTTTAGGTTAATATCATAGACTCTTGAAGCTGGAGAATCACCTTGTCCAACTCCCTCTATTTCCAGAGCAAAGGTGTCAAAGCCCACAGGGTTGACACAGATTGTACGAGGCCGCTCAGAGCTGCAATACAGGGCACGCTTCCTGCCTTTTGTATTTTGCACTACCTGTTTCACAGTTAATCTTTCTCAAGAGAGTCTTTTCCTCTAATACACCACTCCCTGCCACCCCTTCCCTCCAATAGACCTTAGAGAGGAACAAGAAAAGATTATTTGCCAACAGACTATTAACCCCAGATGTATTCCTTTAGATTTATCCTTTCTACTTTCTTCTGATTCATGGTAACAATTGCGTTTTGTTATAGTAAATGGGCCTCTCTTTGGTCTATTTTAAGTGCAGTTTCTGCTGGGGACGTTGAAGAATTGTGTGAATAAATTGAAGGTGGGAAGTGAGGAGTGGACTGGCAATATTATTGGCCCTTTACTTTAGTGATGAGAAGCAGTCTGAGAGACCTTGAACTTCAAGGTCATATGTATTGATTGTTTAGTGAGAGCCAAGGAGTCAGCCTGAGGACCCCTCAACTCAGCAAGAACTGAGATTAAGAGGCGAAAGGTAGGTGCGGGGGGGGGGCTTTTAAGATGTTTGCGGAACAAAGTTACTGCAATAAGGGTTGGACCATTAAGAGTGTCCACTGGACAGATTGGAGGTTGAGGCTGGGTCACTCATCTGGTTTCCTCTGGTCTCTGACACATCCTGAGTTGGATCTGGCTCCCTCAGAACCATGCATTTTACTTTCACTTATCTCAGTGACCTCCTCCTATGGGATTAGCCTAAACTCACAAACGTTCCATTGGACTGTGGAATCTATTCTTCTCTTAGGATAGCTGATACTGGCTCTGCATGCCCTTGGTATCTATGTCTCCTTGGCCTCCATGGGAGCCCAGAGTGCAGGGAGTATGAGGGGAGAAGGGTTTGTTGGGGGCCATGCCAAGAAAGACAGAGGTTGCTAAGTGACAAGATCTCCCAAAGATCTCCAGTTCTCTGACCTCTGAAGTGTCTGCACTTAGTAAATACTCAGGTGCCCTGTGTAGTCTCCTTCGGAGGAGGTGGGATGTCTGGATGGGGGGGAGACAAGGACAGGACAGGGATTGAGCAGGCTCCTGGGTGACCTTAAGCAGGTCTGTACATTTTGTGGGCAATGATCTTCTCATCTGTGATGAGGGAGATGAGGAAATGCCCTCCTAGTTTCCTCATAGTTTAGTAATTCAGGTTGCTGTGTTCAGATCTGATTACCAGGTCCCTCTTTTGTGCTTGTATGAATATCCCCCCCATCTGTTAAGTTCCTACGGATGGGCTCAACCCCAGCACTACCAGCCCTTCCATCTACTTCAGTTTTATAAAGTAGCCAAGTCGAAGGCTGTTTGCTGGTTGTTTCTCTTATAAAGATGTGACACTCTTCAGAGCCCTGACCCACACAGCTGGCATGTGGCTCCTCAGAAAGTTCAGACTTATCTTCCTCAGACCCCTTTTTAAACCCTTCCAAAGACCCTTCACTGTTTATAATCTAACATCCATACTTCTTTACATGACATGCATGGTCATCCCTGATAAGATGTCAGACTACTTCTCCTGCGTCATCTACTCCATTCCAGCCTTGAAACTGATGCCTTATGTTGAACGTCCTCACTTTCTCACAGGTACTTTGAGGTTTCTCACCATTTGTCTTTGCTTATGCTGTGCTTCCATCTGAAATGCCCTGTCCTTCTCTGATCTCCTATTTCTTTCTCCAGGATAATGCCCATTCAACCTTATTTATTTATCAAACAGTGAATGTCTGTCTCATTCAAGCCAGACATTCACTGTTTGATAAATAAGTGAATGAATGGAACAAGCATCAGATGTGACATGGCATTACTGTGATGTTTCCTATAAACTGTTTTGACTCTATGAATTCTGAGTGAGAAGGAGACCCTGAGTGAGGGTCCCATCCTAAAGTAACCCTGGTGGCACCTAGATACAGTCTTGACTTCACGAGGTGGTGACCTCTTGTCTGCTGCTTGTCTGGTAAACATCACTGAGATATTCAGCCAGATTTAGTTTCATCTTTCATTTAACAGGGATAACAAGACCTACAATAAAGGGTAGTTGTCAGGATCAAATTAGATCCTGGATGTGAAAATGCTATGCAAATGTTAATTGAAATCACTCTTTCGTAGGGTCAGCAAACTAAGGAAGTTTTGTACAGTCAGCAAACTAAGACAGGAATCCCTGTCTTTCCTGGTATGGACCCCAACAAACCCTTCTCCCCTCATACTCCCTGTACTCCCTGCACTGTAATTATGTGGGTAGTTAATGAATATTATATACGTAGTTAATAAATGAATGAATGAAGAAAACAGACCAGAACACTCTAGAAAGATTTGGAACAGTGTACCTCTCAACTCACACTACCACTGCATTGACTCCCACTATTAGCCAACATTTATCAAGTGCTCTTCACGGGCCAGGGAGTGTGCTGGGCACGCAACTACATCATTAATATCTAAAAGAACCAGTTTTGTAGGTAGAATTACTCCTACTTTACAGATTAAGGAGCCAAGACAGATTATTCAACAGAGATAGGTTACCTTACCCTCCGCAATCCTTCACCCTCCTGTCACTTTGTCATGTGACTTTGCACTTCTTCCCACTAAAGGTATAGGAGTGTTTTGAAGCCTCTTGGTTTTGGATTTGGCCGTGCAACTGGCCTTGGCCAGTAGAATATGGCAGAGGTAATGGTGGGCCGGTGCCAGGCGTAGGCCTTGGGAGCCTCATGTGTTTTTGCTTGCCCTCTGGTACTTTTACCGTTACCATGGAAACATGCCCAGGCACTGGGAAATAGCTCTTCTGATTCAAGAGTAGAACGGGAGAGTCACACAGCAGAGCCACCTCAGAAAAGCTTTCCCAGCCAACCTGCAGGTGTGTGAGCAACTGCAACGGGACTCAGAGAAGCCACCTGGCTCGAGCCCAGTTTAGAGCAGCCAACGCTCGGCTGACCCACAGACCTTCAGGCGGAATCAGTGCTACTGTTGCAGGCCACTGAGATCTTCTGGTCATTTCTCATGCAGCAAAAGCGAATGAATGCGTTGTCCTAAGGCGCAGAGTTAGGACTTGACTAAGCCAGGATTTGAACCCAGATTTGTCTGAAACCAAAGCTTCATCATTATGCCATGCTCGAAGCCCTGTGAGGGAGACCTGACCTGAGCTGTTCCTAGGAAAGAGTCAATAACCATCACTGTTATTTATGGGACCCCAGTGATGTTATCGTATGGAATCTTTGTAGCAAGCCAAAGCAGTAGGTGTTGTCCCCATGTTATAGACAAGGCTTGGGGAGGTTATGTAATTTTCCCAATGTGCACATAATATAAAGCGGCAGAGCCAGGATTTGTGTGCAATTTTCTCTGTCTCCAAAGTCAATGCACCCTCTGCTTCTCACTGCATTTGGGTAGGTTCCTTGGTGTGTGTACGTGTGCCTCTGTGTGTGTGTGTGTGTGTGTATGTGTGTGTGTGTGTGTGTGAATGTATACTGCGAGGAACTCTGGCAGGGGGATTTCTCCGTGCTCTGCTTTGTGTCTTTTCCTTGTCTGACCGATCTGGCCACAAGGTAAGGATCTAGTTACCAAGACAGAGTGTATACTCCATGGCCAAGAATATGGATGTGGTCTGAAATTTCTACCAAGGGAGAAAGGAGTGTTCCTTTTGTTTTGTTTTTACTACATTCATGCTTTCATCAATGGCTATCATTGTTCAAGTTTTCAAATGTCATCTCATTTTTCCTCTGACATTTTCTCCCTTTCCCAAACAAATTGGTAAGTGGGGAAAAAGCACATTGCGTCTTTGAAAACCCTTTTTCAAGAAGCGTCACCAGCACTGCCCTCCCAGCCGGCCTCTCCTGTTAAAACTATTGTCAAAATATGGCACTCTGCCATCGGTGAGAATAGAACTTGTCATTTACTCCAAGGGCTATTGTGGAAATTTGTCTCGTAGCCGGATCCCAAATCAGCAAGATTTATTTTCCTCTCTTTACTACACAGTCACAGCTCTTACTTCTTTGAGTTGTTTAGATTGTGAAAACCAGCTTTTAGAGATTAAGATAATGTAGGCGCATGGCAAAGAGAAGTGAAAGAAGGTGGAAGAGTTCCATGGGAACCGGTCTCCAGTGGGATCTGAATAATCTAAAGGCATCTGTGGCCCAAGTGGAAACAGCATGTGTGAAAATCACTGTCCACAACGGGGGTCAGGAGAACAAGAGACTCTGGGGCATTGTGGCGTATAGTAGAAAGCACACAGACTTTGGAGCTAAATTGGAATAGAATTACAGCGCTGCCATTTAGTGACATGTGGACTTAATTCAAGTTAATTGATTTCTTGGCATCTCAGTTTCTTCATTTACAATAAGAAGTGTTAGTTGGGAATCTTTTAGCTTCAAGGGATAGATGGCAATATGAACTGGCTTAGGAAAAATGGAATCTATCAGCTCATAATACTGATGAATCTAGCTTTCATTCTGGCTGCTTGCTGGTTTGGCTGGCTTGGGCTGCGGCTGCATTCAGGGGTTCCGATTTCATCATCACAGTCCTTTTTATCTCCATTGTTCAGCTTTGCCTACCTATGCTTGACGTCATTCTCAGATAGGTTTTTCCTCTGTGGTGGCAGGATGGGCCCTGGATTTTCATCCTTCAGAGCTCATGAAAATCAGTGAAACAGCAAGTACTTTTCTCTGTGTGCCCAAGACCTATCTAAATATGGGAGTAATTGTGCTAGATGTCTTTTGTGTTTCCTTCTAGACACACCTTTAAGAAGGAAGAACCCTTCTCCGCCCTGCTGTCTGTCTTGAGAGGTGGTTCTGCATGAACCATATCAAGATCTTCCTTGCCTTCCAATTTCTAAACGGGTTTGGCCCATGTGGAGCCCTGGCAGGATGTCTTTTTTTAAAAATTAATTTCTAAAATTTATTTTTATTGGAATATAGTTGCTTTATAATGTTGTGTTAGTTTCTGCTGTACAGCAAAGTGAATCAGTTATACATATACATATAACCCCTCTTTTTTAGATTTCCTTCCCGTTTAGGTCACCACAGAGCATTGAGCAGAGTTCCCTGTGCTATACAGTAGGTTCTCATTAGTTATCTGTTTTATACACAGTAGTGTATATATGACAATCCCAATCTCCCAGTTCATCCCACCCTTCCCTTCCCCCCTTGGTATCCATACATTTGTTTTCTACATATGTGTCTCTGTTTCTGCTTTGCAAATAAGTTCATCTGTACCATATTTCTAGATTCCACATATAAGCGATATTATGCAATATTTGTTTTTCTCTTTCTGACTTACTTCACTCTGTATGACAGTCTCTAGGTCTATCCATGTCTCTGCAAATTGAACTATTTCGTTCCTTTTTATGGCTGAGTAATATTCCATTGTATATATGTACCACATCTTCTTTATCCATTCCTCTGTTGATGGACATTTAGGTTGCTTCCATGTCCTGGCTATTGTAAATAATGCTGCAATGAACATTGGTGTACATGTATCTTCTTGAATTATGGTTTTCTCTGGGTATGTTCCTGGGAGTGGGATTGCTGGGTCATATGGTAGTTCTATTTTTAGTTTTTTAAGGAACCTCCATATTGTTCTCCATAGTGGCTGTATCAATTTACATTCCTGCCAACAGTGCAAGAGGGTTCCCTTTTCTCCACACCCTCTCCAGCATTTATTGTTTGTAGATTTTTTGTTGATAGTCATTCTGACCAGTGTGAGGTGATACCTCATTGTAGTTTTGATTTGTATTTCTCTAATAATTAGTGATGTTGATCATCTTTTCATGTGTTTGTTGGCTATCTGTATGTCTTCTTTGGAGAAATGTCTATTTAGGTCTTCTGCTCATTTTTTAATTAGGTTGTTTGTTTTTTTGATATTGAGCTGCATGAGCTCTTTGTATATTTTAGAGATTAATCCCTTGTCAGTTGCTTTGTTTGCAAATATTTTCTCCCATTATGAGGGTTGTCTTTTCATTTTATTTATGGTTTCCTTTGCTGTGCAAAAGCTTTTAAGTTTTATTAGGTCCCATTTGTTTATTTTTGTTTTTATTTTCCTTACTCTAGGAGGTGGGTCAAAAAGGATCTTGCTGTGGTTTATGTCAAAGGGTGTTCTGCCTATGTTTTCCTCTAAGAGTTTTGTAGTGTCAGGGCTTACATTTAGGTCTTTAATTCATTTTGAGTTTATTTTTGTGTATGGTGTTAGGGAGTGTTCTAATTTCATTCTTTTACATGTGCCTCCTTTGTCATAGATTAGGTGACCATAGGTGCATGGGTTTATCTCTGGGCTGGCAGGATATTGAAGGGAAGAAAGTGACTTTAGGGTATTTATTCCCCCTGCTCTCTCCCTGAGATGTTTCCATCTGGGTTGGCTATGTCCCTCAATTGCCTCAATTGCAGGTTACACCTACTGCCTAGTAACTCTCTCTACGTGGCCCCTCTGCCACCAGATTTTACCCCTGTGCCCCTTCAGGACCAGGAGTGTTACCAGCCCTCACAGTTACTAGCTTTGGGGTACTGTTCCTTCTCAAGTAGTTCCTCCACAAGCTTCATTTTGAAAACAGTCCTATTAAACTGTCCTCCAGTTACTTAGAGTGTGCTCTCTGTTTTCTGTTGCAACTCTGATTGATGCAGTAAGCAATCAAAGTGTGTAGACACCACTGTTGTGGGTGAGACATCTGTGTCCAGATGTTTCTTTCCTGAGCACTTTCCCCAGTTTCATGGTTTCTGCGTCTCCCTCTCCTCCTCACTTATTTTCACAGCTTGCCTTTGTGTAAGGAGGTTAATGCTTTGGGCTGCTTTGCCCATCCGGAGGCAGCAGCTGTAGTAACTACCATCTTTTACATTTGTACCTTTGTTTTGAGATTAAGGAAGCACCCTCGCGTATAACCCTGGAAGGACTCCTTGGCATAGGTGTTATAATCCATATGTTAGATACACGAAAGATACAGTTCAGATAGGTTAAGTGGATCACTCAGGTCACAGCTAGTAGTAGTTGAGCTGGACTCCAATCCTGGCTCTGTCTAACATGCAGTGAATAGGGGGATGTAATTATTCCATGGATTTGTGTGTCTTGATTGGGAGGGGGTACTTGAGATAGATAAAAAAAGCAAACCTCATGATCCTCTTCTACATGAGAACACGGCCACACTTGGTGACAGAGTGTTGAATGTGGAGAATTCTGGGTAAGGCTAAATGGCTTTTCCTATGAAAAGTGCACATTTTAGAAACCATGAGATGGGAAGGAGGCTGAAGGCTGTCTATGGGGGAGAACAGAGCTGGAGCTGGGGAAGGAGAGAGACATAGAGCTACACAGAGAAAGACAGAGGGATGAACAGAGACAGAGAGACAAAGGGACAGAAATCAAGATAAACAGAGTTAGAGAGACAGAGCCACAGAGATAGACAGAACGAGACACAGAGAGACTCAGAGACAGAGGGAGAGAGATAACATGGTGGCAGGGTGTCATAGGGGAGATTCTGAGAAAAGAGAAATGCTTCACAGGGTTTTCTTCGAAGTGAATTACTGTGCTTTAAACTCTCTCTCCCCAACACGATCTTTAGTAAAACAACCATTTCTCACCCATGCCTCATGGAATGGGTTTTCTTTTAGGGACAAAGCAGAGTGCTGAGTTTGCTCAGTGGTTGCTATGGGTGAAAGAAGATGTCACTATCGGGGGGACAGCTACTTCTGGGCTATACTTGCAAATACAAACAGGAATTATTGTCATTGTCCCTGGAGTCTGAGGTTTGTTTCCAACAGCAGAGCATCCCTGTGTGATGGGAACGTGAAGAGCTTGTCATTCATGAATGAACAGCCTGGGTCAGAGCAGCCATCTGCTGTGAGAGTAAAGCCTTCCCTGGAGGGTCAACCAGGAAGGTGCTCACAGCCCCTCTTGTGCCCATAGCCACGACGAGGCCATCTGCACTGAGGAGGGTGCTGTCTTGTGGCCCCTGGTGCCCTTGCAAAGCTCTTTCCTACAGCACACTTGAAGCACCCAACACAGCCTTCCTTAAATTGATGAGGAATGATTATATTCTCTGAGGTACATGTGAAAGCAGTTAGAGAACCCAGGGATTTTTTAAAAAGCTTTGCAACCTTTTTTCAGTGGGGGTATTACATTAAGTGGTAATCAAGGAAACAAATGAATATCAGCGATATCAGAACTGATGAATTGGAAATGGGGGGATTCTGAGCTGCTTGTCTTGTAACCAGGGAGGGTGGGAGTCCCTTAGGAGTCTCTCAATAGAAACTCCTGGAATTCCAAAGCACAGCTCTTAAAATGTACTACCTGCATTCTTAGTTTATGCCTCGTGAGGAGATTCATGGTGTAAATTAACATAATCACGATTTTGCTACTTTTTTCAGCTGAAAACATTTTAAAATTTGTTGAACTAGTGTGTCTCTGCTTTTACTTATTTGAGCACTGTTTTAGTTCAGACTGCTGTCACAGAATACTGTAGACGGGGTGGCTTATAAATGACAAATTTATTTCTCACAGTTCTGTAGGCTGGGAAGTCCAAGATCAAGGTGCAGCAGATGAAGTGTCTGGTGAGAGCCCTCTTCCTGGTTCATGGTCTATTTGCTGTGCCCTCAGCTGGTAGAAGACGTGCTTCCTTTATAAAGGCACTAATCCCATTCATGAGGGCTCCACCCTCATGACCTAATCACTCCAAGACCCCACCTCCAAATACCATCACTTTAAGGAATTAGGTTTCAACATATGAATTTTGGGTGGGGTAGGGGCAACATATATTGTCCATAGCAATTACAGAACAAATTTTCTATTCTCCCAATGTGTTTTTTAATATATCAAAAACAGTTTTCTGAGATAGACCAGTTTGGGAAATACTGGCCCAGATGATAATAGAACTGCACTGTCCAATATGGTAGCCACCAGCCACACATGGCTGTTGATGATCTGAAATATGGTGAGTCTGAACTGAGATGTGCAGTAAGCATAAAACGCATACTGGATTTTGAAGACTTGGTATGAAAAATCATTTTTATATTGATTACGTGTTGGAATAACATTTTTGATACGTTGGATTAAATAAAATGTATTATTAACATTATTTGTGCCTGTCCCTTTCTACTTTTAAGAATGTGGCTGCTGGAAAACTGCAATCACATATGCGGCTTGTGTTTGTGTTTTCTCATTGCGTTTCTATTGGAGGGCACCCACATAGAGTGTCCCTTGGACACCCTTTACCTACCCATGGCAGAGTCACATTCTCTGCTCCCTGCTGCCTCACAGATCTCATTCCTAGCACTCTTCCCCTTGCTTACTCCGCTGCAGCTAAGGTGTTCCTTGGATACACTGAGAATGCGCTTCCAAGGGCCTTTGTGTTGATCATTCCTTCTGTAATGTTCTTCTCTGCCTTACCTCCATCGCTGACTTCCTCCCTTCATTCATGCATCTGCTCATGTGTTAACTTCTTAGAAAGGCCCCTTATTGTTTTATGATGTAGTTTTATTTTTTCTCTTTTTTAATGTCATCATAAAAGTGTTTTTCCATAATCATTTGGGACATTTGCAATAAACTTATTTTTTTAACGTATTTATTGGAGTATAATTGCTCTACGATGGTGTGTTAGCTTCTGCTTTATAACAAAGTGAATCAGTCATACATATAAATATATCCCCATATCTCCTCCCTCTTGCATCTCTCTCTCACCCTCCCTATCCCATCCCTCTAGGTGGTCACAAAGCACTGAGCTGGTCTCCCTGTGCTATGTGGCTGCTTCCCACTAGCTATCTATTTTACATTTAATAGTGTATATATGTCCATGCCACTCTCTCACTTTGTCCCAGCTTACCCTTCTCCCTCCCCGTGTCCTCAAGTCCATTCTCTACATCTGCATCTTTATTCCTGTCGTGTCCCTAGGTTCTTCAGAACCACTTTTTTTTTTTTTTTTTTTTAGATTCCATATATATGTGTTAGCTTATAGTATTTGTTTTTCTCTTTCTGACTTACTTCGCTCTGTATGACAGACTCTAGGTCCATCCACCTCACTACAAATAACTCAATTTTGCTTCTTTTTATGGCTGAGTAATATTCCATTGTATATATGTGCCACATCTTCTTTATTCATTCATCTGTTGATGGACGCTTAGGTTGCTTCCATGTACTGGCTATTGTAAATAGTACTGCAATGAACATTGAGGTACA
This sequence comes from Lagenorhynchus albirostris, assembly GCF_949774975.1. NCBI lineage: Eukaryota > Metazoa > Chordata > Mammalia > Artiodactyla > Delphinidae > Lagenorhynchus > Lagenorhynchus albirostris. The sequence continues at coordinate 65,705,185 of NC_083111.1, read as the reverse complement.
TGATTCTTTTTGAACTATGGTTTTCTTGGGGTATATGCCCAGTAGTGGGATTGCTGGGTCGTATGGTAGTTCTATTTTTAGTTTTCTAAGGAACCTCCATACTGTTCTCCATAGTGGCTGTATCAGTTTACATTCCCACCAACAGTGAAGGAGGGCTCCCTTTTCTCCACACCCTATCCAGCATTTATTATTTGTAGACATTTTGATGATGCCCATTCTGACCGGTGTGAGGTGATACCTCATTGTAGTTTTGATTTGCATTTCTCTAGTGATTAGTGATGTTGAGCATTCTTTCATGTGTTTGTTGGTGATCTGTATATCTTCTTTGGAGGAATATCTATTTAGGTCTCCTGCCCATTTTTGGATTGGGTTGGCTTTTTTTTTGATATTGAGCTGCATGAGCTGCTTGTAAATTTTGGAGATTAATCCTTTGTCTGTTGCTTCGTTTGCAAATATTTTCTCCCATTCTGAGGGTTGTCTTTTTGTCTTGTTTCCTTTGGTGTGCAAAAGCTTTTAAGTTTCATTAGGTGCCATTTGTTTATTTTTGTTTCTATTTCCATTTCTCTAGGAGGTGGGTCAAAAAGGATCTTGCTGTGATTTATGCCATAGAGTGTTCTGCCTACGTCTTCCTCTAAGAGTTTTATAGTGTCTGGCCTTACATTTAGGTCTTTAATCGACTTGAAGTTTATTTTTGTGTATGATGTTAGGGTGTGCTCTAATTTCATTCCTTTACATGTAGCTGTCCAGTTTTCCCAGCACCACTTATTGAAGAGGCTGTTTTTCTCCATTGTATATTCTTGCCTCCTTTATCAAAAATGAGGTGACCATATGTGCGTGAGTTTATCTCTGGGCTTTCTATCCTGTTCCATTGATCTATATTTCTGTTTTTGTGCCAGTGCCATACTGTCTTGATTCCTGTAGCTTTGTAGTATAGTCTGAAGTCTGGGAGCCTGATTCCTCCAGCTCCATTTTTCTTTCTCAAGGTTGCTTTGGCTATTCGGGGTCTTTTGCATTTCCATACAAATTGTGAATTTTTTTTTTCTAGTTCTGTGAAAAATGCCATTGGTAGTTTGATAGGGATTGCATTGAATCTGTAGATTACTTTGGGTAGTATAGTCATTTTCACAATGTTGATTCTTCCAATCCAGGAACATGTTATATCTGTCCATCTGTTTGTATCATCTTTAATTTCTTTCATCAGTGCCTTATAGTTTTCTGCATATAGGTCTTTTGTTTCCTTAAGTAGGTTTATTCCTAGGTATTTTATTCTTTTTGTTGCAATCGTAAACGGGAGTGTTTCCTTAATTTCTCTTTCAGATTTTTCATCATTAATATATAGGAATGCCAGAGATTTCTGTGCTTTAATTTTGTATCCTGCTATTTTACCAAATTCATTGATTAGCTCTAGTAGTTTTCTGGTGGCATCTTTAGGATTCTCTATGTATAGTATCATGCCATCTGAAAACAGTGACAGCTTCCTTCTCCTTTTCTGATTTGGATTCCTTTTATTTCTTTTTCTTCTTTGATTGCTGTGGCTAAAACTTCCAAAACTATGTTGAGTAATAGTGGTGATAGTGGGCAACCTTGTCTTGTTCCTGATCTTAGTGGAAATGGTTTCAGATTTTCAGCATTGGGAACGATGTTGGCTGTGGGTTTGTAATATATGGCCTTTATTATGTTTAGGTAAGTTTCCTCTATGCCTAGTTTCTGGAAGGTTTTTATCATAAATGGGTGTTGAATTTTGTCGAAAGCTTTTTCTGCATCTATTGAGATGATCATATGGTTTTTATCCTTCAGTTTGTTAATATGGTGTATCACATTGACTGATTTCTGTATATTGAAGAATCCTTGCATTCCTGGATAAACCCCACCTGATCATGGTGTATGATCCTTTTAATGTGCTGTTGGATTCTGTTTGTTAGTATTTTTTGAGGTTTTTTGCATTCATGTTCATCAGTGATATTGGCCTGTAGATTTCTTTCTTTGTGACATCTTTGTCTGGTTTTTGTATATGATGTAGTTTTATTATTATTATTCTGGTATAGTGAAGCAACAGATCAGGAGACATTTGCCACTGAAAAGATAGCTTGTTACTCACAGTTCTGAAGAGGGAGGGGCTACCAGGCCATTCAGGAACACGCTGGAAAGCACCAGGGTTAATGAGAAGGCAGAGCGAGCAACAGAAGCATGTGAGCAAGAGCCTTCAATGTGGTTTGTTTGGAAGGAATGGGAGAGGCATGGTAAGCAGCTTTAGGATTGGTTAGTTAGAATAACATCAGTGGGCTATAGGAGCTGTTGTGACTTGTCTAGTACTTGGCCCTGGGGTGATTAGGGCAGGTGAACATTGGCCCTGAGCACTAGAGCCCCAACTGGGGAGGTGAGGGCGTGTGTGGGCTCAGGATTGGTTGGTTTGCAGCTGAAAGGCATGATCCCAGGCCAGTCCTTTATTATCTCCAGGAATCGGTCAGCCCTGGTGTGGCAGTCTCTCCAAAGTCAGCAAGGCCCCAAGTTATCAAAGCAGCATTAGAAATACAGAAGATAAAAACACATGAGTAATACACCTATCACTCTTCATTTTCTTTCTTAGTATTAATTTCTACCTCAAAGATTATATATTTGTTTGTTTGTTGTCCTCCTCCACTAGAGTGTGAACTCCTTGAGAAAGGATGTAGTGCTTGTGTGTGTTTGTACTGCTTTGTCCCCATCAAAGGAGGAATGAGTGAATGGATGATCCAGTTGAGGAACTTCTTCCTGCTGGACCCGGATGCTGCTTCAGTGTCCTCTTCAATGTGCACTTCAGGCAGCCATGACCAATCAGATTTGGCATTCTAGATGAGGCCTCTCCACCATGCTGCTGCAGAGAAATCCTGCTCTCTTTTGCTTCTTCAGGGCATTTGTCTTCTGAAAGGGAATCTTGACCACATCCACTGTAGTAGATTTTCTCTAAAGATGACTGCCAATAGGTCTTCCTTTCTCTCTGTGTACATGTTGCTCCTTCCACTTAGAAATGGAATCTATTTCCCTTCTCCTTGAATCTGGGCTGGCTGGTGGATTTGCTTTAACCAGTGCAATGTGGCAGAAGTGACATTGCCAGCTTTGAGACTAGCCCTTAAGAGACCTGGGAGCTTCAGCCTTCATTTACTCAGAATCAGCTACCATGCTGTAAGGAAGTCTAAGCTATCTTCTTGGAGAGAGAAGACATGTGGAGAACCCCTGGAGGATAAAACACCATGCAGTAATGGTGACCACATGGAAAGGAACTGAAGCAACCCAGCCAACAGCCAGTACCCAGTCCCAGACCCTTGAGAGAGGCCTCTGGGAACTTCCAAACCATCCCAGCCAGCAGCTGGAGGCACCCATATGAGTGATGCCAGCAGGACATTGTGTGGAGCAGAAGAGCCACAAGGCAAAGTACAGATCATGAGATATAATAAATTGTGGTTGTTCTACCCCACTAGTATTTTTCATTGATGTATAGTTAACTTACAATGTTGTGTTAGTTTCTGGTGTAAGCAAAGTGATTCAGTTATATATATCTCCCTTTTCAGATTCTTTTCCACTATAGGTTATTACAAGATACTGAATATATTCCCTGTGCTAAACAGTAGGTCCTTATTTTTTATCTACTTTATGTATAGTAGTGTGTATCCATTAATCCCAAGCTCCTAATTTTTCCCTCCCTCCTTTTCCTCTTTGGTAACCATAAGTTTGTTTTCTATGTCTGTGAGTCTGTTTTTGTTTTGTAAATAAGTTCATTTTTTTTTGGATTCCATATATGTTTTATCATATGGTATTTGTCTTTGTCATTCTGACTTACTTCACTTAGTATGATAATCTCTAGGTCCATCCTTCTTGCTGCAAATGGTATTATTTCATTTTTTTTTATGGCTGAGTAATGTTCCATCGTATCTCTCTCTCTCTCTCTCTCTCTCTCAGAGAGAGAGAGAGAGAGAGAGAGAGATACGCTGGAACATCTTCTTTATCCATTCATTCATCAGTGGACACTTAGGTTGTTTCCATGTCTTTGCTATTGTAAATAGTGCTTCTATGAACAGTGGGGTGCATGTATCTTTTCAAATAAGAGCTTTTGTCTTTTCTGGATATATGCTCAGGAGTGGGATTGCTGGATCATATGATAACTTTATTTTTAGTTTTTTAAGGAACCTCCATGCTGTTCTCCATACCCCACTAAATTTTGAAGTGGATTGTCATATAGCAAAAAATAACTGATAAACTCATCTTATCCCACTTCCCCATCCTCTGCTGATGATTTCCTTGCCCAACCTGGTACAGGCAGCTGGCCTGCATTGCCATGATGCTATCATGATAATATCATCATCTTCCTCTCTATGACACCAACTTGGTCGGCTGCTTGCCCACCTCAACCTGTGGAGTTTGTGAGTTTGTGTCCATAGGGCCTCATGTCTGGCCTTCTACACAGTTCTGAGAAAGGTGCTTGCAGGCGGAGACTGTGTGATGGGGCTTTGAATTAGGCCAAACTGAGATCCCATCACTGTGCTTCTGCTTCCCAGCTTCAAGGGGCCACAGAATTATTTACATCTCTGGGCCTCAGTTTCCTCTTCTGTAAATGAGAACCAGTCACACAGTCACACTTATTCCCTGGGATCATGTAAGGATTAGCAGTGATGTGTGTGTGTGTGTGTGTGAAGTGTCTGGCACAGAGATTAAAAACAATCAGCCAAAACAAAACTGACCCTCAACATTTCCCTACGTAAAGCTCTGTCTCACTTTTAGAAGAGCTTGGCATTTCCAGTTAACCACAAGGAGGACGGAAATGAGACCTCCATTCAGACCTGGGGGGATTTCAAACATTCACCCCCACCTCCTGGAAGTCCTTTCAGAGGCTTGTTGTAGCAACAACCAAACAACCAGCAGCCCACTCACAGGAAGTCCTGCTCTCTGGGCCCTGAAGCAGGGCTCCTTCCAGCACAATAGGGGCCTGTCTGCTGATTGCCATAACAACGACACATGGCTTTGAAAAGCACATCTCATTGCCTTGTGGAGACTCCTTTCCAAGGCTCTCTCGGGGCAGACTGTTTTATAATAAGACAATGAAATCCAAATTTACTAGGTACTTTATTTGGGGGGTAGGGAGGGAAATGAAAGTTCTTCAATTAATTGTTCATCCTCGGCCACTTTCTTGCCTCTAAACATTGCCTTTCCCTGCATAAAACCAGTACTATGAGGAAGTGGCCGAGTGGATGCTGACAAGCTAAAAGTGAGTGCTGGCTGGAGTTCATGGCTAGGAAATAGGAGCTGTCAAGTTGGCTTTCCCATGGGGAGGCTGATCCAACCCAGGAGCCAAGGATGGGCTGGTGTAGACAGGCCTGACTTCAGGAAACAGACCCGGGGATTAGAAGGTACTCAGAGTCTGTGGGTTCAGGGATGAGATCAAATGCTATCTTTTCAGCTCTCCTAGGGGGTGGGAAGATATCCAGTGGATCGGCACTGGAATGGCACACCAGGCAGTGTCTGTTCTAACTGGGCAGGATGTCACTCTGATTGGTCAGTTGGTCATGTTCTGAATACAACCTTTACTAAGGGAACCTCTGAGTAGACATTAAGACTGAATCAATTTCCTTCTACTTGGCTTTAGGGCGGCAATCTGGATATACTGTTCAGTTGTACCCATCTACTAGTTTCCTTGAAACTTTCCTTGGAGGGAAGTAGCAGAAGCGGTTAGAGGAGTGAGAGTTTTTACTGGGAACAATCATAAGAGTATTTTCATTTGGTAGATCTGTGATTTCCAAGTTCGAATAGGAAAAATAATTTATTGAGGATGACAGAGACTATTGTTCTCCTAATACCTAGTTTATCCTTTTTTTCCCAACAAAGAACTTCTAAATTTTATCTTGGCTCTTGACTACTTCAGAATAAAGACTCCCTTGCCGCTGGGTGGGATCGGCAAGAAATACATGACACACTCAGACTGGATAATTGACCAGAATTTAATAAAGTGACTATGTAAAGAGGGTGTGTGCAGGAGTTTTAGAAACCCAGAGGAGCATATGCAGAGAGCTGTTTTCATCCCTGGGTCTGAGGGGCAAGGGGAAGAAGAGGTTAACAAACTTGGAGAGATTCACTGGGTGGAGATGGATGAGTGAGAGGAGCTGTGACCCTTGGGAGAGGCAGTAGCTCTTGGTGGGGAGAGGAAAAGGTGGGAGGGATCTATCCCTGGCAGGAGGAGTGTTTATCCCTGACATTGTTTAGAACTGTCTGTGCATGGTGGTAATAAAAAGTTGACTTTTAGTTGGTCTTATTAGACACTCCCACTCCCACACTAGATAGAGAGATAGAGCCAGCCCCTAGCAACCTGGCTGGGAGCAAGCTGGGGGAATAGATACCCCGAACTTACCCCCCTCCACCTTCTCGTCTCCTGAGTGTACCTCCCACTGGCTGCACTCAGCAGAAGCCAGAGGGCAAGGGAGCCCACTGATGGCATCTGTTCAGGTAAAAACCCTTCAAAGCGCAAAACAGTGTGGAAAAGTCGATATGGTGGAGGAACTAACAGAAAAGATCCAGCATTGACTTGAAGCTTTGAGTGGATTTGCAACTTTATGAAATGCCCTTGTAGGCAGGAGGTGTGCCTTCTCCATTCTTTTCCTTTTTCCTGCTGGTTTATATTCAGATGTGATAGCTGGAACTGGAGCAGAAATCTTAGAGCTCCAGGTGGCTTGATAGTTGAACAATGAGACAGAAGGCGCTCGGAAGGGCCTGATGATCACGGAGGGTCCGCATAAGCCTTCGTTCATGTGAGAAGGAAATACATTTATATTTTGTTTAATCCACTGTCTTTTGTCTTACCATTTGCTGCCAAGCCTAATCCTGCCTATTTGGATGAGTTCTTTCTATGTGAAGGAAGGTATTTTTTTTGTTCACCAAATAGTTATTTAAACACTTCTATATGCTGAGTCTCGATAAAAATAGCATGAAGCCATTGCCGACCCCTGATTTTGGTCTCTGATGTTAATATTTGCAGAACATAATGGTCTCATCTGTATTTTCCCAAAAGGAAAGATAAAGGATTTGAAGCCACTAACCTTTGAATCAGAAAGCCAGAGTCTTGCCTGGGAGGGACTTTAATACATTACTCTTTGACAACCTTATTTGCCTTTTAAATTTTTAAAGATATTAGGATCCAAGGAAGGGGTAGCTGTCCTAGGATCATTTAAATGATAGTATAGTTTATAAAAATACATTTCATAAATTTATGTAAAACATAAACCCATAAAAGGTTCTGATATATACTACATGGTAAATTTCTTTAATATGTTGCATATGTCACATAGAGGCAGGTGCATCTGTAATCAATGGATTAAGTTCTTCTTCCTGAGCTGATGCCAGCATGGTGATTTTCCCATTTCCAGAATAACTTTGTGTTTGGCTCAGTGGTATGGTTTGAGAGAGTGTGGTAGAGAGGCAGGGGAACCATGGGGAGAATAATCAAAGTGTAAGCCGTGGTTAATCACACAGTGCATGAAGGATTTAGGGGAATTATTTCCTTCTCATCTGAGCATCTTTAAAGCTCCACTTCTTAGATAAGGAAAATGAGGCAAACACATAATCTGAGTTTAATAATGTTGCCTAGAACCAGGAACACCAACTGCCCATCTGTGTATTTCCCACTAGACCAATCAGACTTCTGCACATTCTAGAGAAAGGCAGATGTGTATGTACCATATGAGTATAGCCTAAAAAACACACACACACACACAACAAATTATTAACAGAGAAATTATAGGTCTTTGAGGTGACTTTTCAAACTACAGCTTTCATTGCTTGCCCCAATTGTACTTTTTGGTGTCACTATCAGATAGAATAAAGACCTGAAATTGGTTAATTATTTCTGTACCTCTTATATTTAAGAAACATAAGAAATGTACTACTAGAAAAACCACTATCGGAAAACACAGAGCCAATTTTCTCAAGATGAGATCTGTGTGATATTAGAGTTATCTTATAGTTTTGTGCTTGGAGTCATTGTGCTTGGTTATAAGGATGGGACAGCCCAGAATAAAAGCAGGCCAACTGAACAGATTTGGGAGGTATTTGAAAAATATCCCTTAAGACATTTTGTGTCTATAATAGATTTACATCTTGAAGGAAGAGTAGGCAATCTATCTGATTAAGCTTTATTCTCATCCATGGTATTGATGATCAAACTAAGAAGAAACAGAGGGAAAACCTAATTATAGGCCTTTGGGGTTTGCTGACCAAGACTGGGAAACACCCAAACCTCCTCCAGTTCTTTAATTTAAATTGCATATTCTCCTTATGTTACAAAGTTTAACGTAAAGCTTTCCAAAGTAAGGGAGGAGCCCAAATGAGGTTTAGATGAAGTTCATATATGTTTTAACCCTCTACTGATGTAACTGTCAGATCCCCACTGATGAGATCTGAGGTTTGTCCCACATTTAAAGGGGGAGCTAGAGATGAATGCTGTCCGTATTCTCACCCCCTAGAAAAATGGGGAGTAGTGGCTGGTTTGTGATGGCTTTTCCCCCATTTTTGAACTGGTTGAATATACGTTGGTTTCAGTTGAATCTAAGCCTTGCTTTCGTTTTTGAAAGCTTCAACAGAATTCTAAAGCACATGGAGAGTTTTTGAAACAGTGGAATTCTGTAAGAAATTAGTTGATAGATTGGTTCACCATTCATTCTCTCATTAATTCATTAATTCATGGCACCAGGATGCAGTGGTTAAAAGTATAAATTTTGTTTATCATCATCCATCCAAATTTCATGCCCAAACTTTGCTAAATATGGGTCCTTTAGATTTAACATAACTCGCCGTGTTTGTTAACCTTAGCGGTAAAATGGAGCTAATTATAATTATATCTACTTTACAGTTTGTTCAGTAGATGGAGTAAGTTACAAGCATAAAATAAGTGCTTCATAAGCAATAACTTAAAAAGTTCACCCGTCTACACACTCAGCCATCCTTCTATCCAACCATCTACACAACCATCCATCCACCCACGTATCCATCCATCCATCCATCCATCCATCCATCGTCTTATCTGTCAATTCTTTCCTGAAAACTTCCTATGAGCCTGGCCCTGATCTAGGTACCAGGGGCACAAGATACCTGATGTCCAGGTCTTACAGTCTAGGTTTGTAGATAAGCAGTCACAACACATCATGGTAAGTGCTGTGACAAACATGAAGTAGAGAGAAATTTATTCTAATTCATTTGGGGAGTATAGTGGGGACCTCATTCCTCCCCCTGGAGAAACAATCTATTAGCTCTGCTCAGAGGAGTATATAGAATTAGGGATAGAGATTTATTTTGGCTTAATACGTGGGAGGTCTTTCTGGCAGAGATACTGGAACATAGAATAAGAAGTCATAGGACACACTGATTCCTGTCATAAGAAGAGGCATCACGCAGAAGCTGGGAGATCAATTTGCAGAGATATTTAGGAGGGGCCTCAAGCACTGAATAAGTGATTGTGTGAATGACTTTTAATATCCTTTAGAACTCTTAGGATCTGTGATTCTTAAGGGAGCTGGAAGTGCTGAGATGACCTCTGAGGTTGCTAAATCAGCACGAGACATGGCCAGTCTGGGCTCTTTAGCTGTCTTAGTAATGAATAATGACCAGGATGGTGATACGTTCATGCATTGATATAATTACTTTTAATTTATTTTTATTTTCCAAAATAAAAATTATTGTGGGCACTCAATATATGCTTAGAGATTTCTCACTGAGGCCAGTATGGGTTGGGTACATTAGCATGTGGTCTTTGGTTGGGCAACGAAAAATAATGCATTTCCCTTTTTATTTTTTTCCAGTCTCTTTTTCCCAAATATAAGCTGTTATCAAATTTAGAGGAACACATTATGGTCACGTATAGCAATCAGCTAATGTCAAGCTCTTGGAAACCTCCACTCCCATTGTTTCCTTTGCTTAATTCCTATTCTGTGTTTTTGCCTAATTGTCAGATTTTGTAGTGTGTTCACTTTTACAAGTTTCTTCAAAAATTTCATAAGTATAGTATACTTTTAAAATATATAATTTAAAAGATGGGTATTCCCTGACAGTTTGTTTATATTATTATTTATTTTTTATCCCAGATCATTTCATTAAGGTGTCACTTACTAGGAGAACAAATAATGGCAAAAATATAAAATAGAAATTGAAAAGTAACCCGACCACCACCACAGTGTCAAGGGCACGGCAATACCACAAATATGTTTACTTCAGGGGATATTATAATTGAAACAATTGAACTTCAAATCTAGTTCTGAGCTTTCTGCAGCTAAGGTTAAAAAAGAGAAACAAGATTATTTTCATGACATTTATTGTCTTCTCCGAGTGACCTCTCCCTTCTTTAAATGCCAGTTCTTACTGGCAAAACCATGCTAATGTCAATAAGCACATAATCTCAGCTTGTTTCCTGGTTATTAGCCACATACCCTCAACCAGATTGAAAGTTTTTCAAGGATAAGGACCTGCCTTACACTTTTGAATCACTCAGGGTGAGTGATTAGCAAATCCAAGTTGAAAGATTAGTACCAAAAGGACCGAATTCATCAATTGTCCAGAAGTCGAGAATCAGAGCCTGGACTGAAACTGTAATTTAAATAGGAGATGAGTGAGGTTGGGGAGGATGGTGGGGGAGGGGAGAACAGTATGCTGGACCTGAAACCCAGGTGTGTGACCCCAAAAAACATGTGTTTGTAACCGCTTCCTGAGCTGTGTCATGTCTGTGTCATGTCAGTCAAGCAGGATGGAGAAGGTTCCAGAGCTTGGTTGTAGACTATGGCATTGTTTCCTTAATTGCAGTGCCCATCTTTGCTTTAGGACTTGATGCCAAAAGAGTGAAATAAATCAAGCCATCATCCATGGTCACTGTCTGCGGGGGTTATCTGACCACCTCAGTGTTTACTCCTTAGTTTCTAAAGTTGAGCCTTTCGATAAGGCACAGACTTCTCCTTTGGTTCTTTCTTTTCTCTAAGCTTTCTTCTTGAAAGTGCCCATGTGGGTTCAATCAGCTTTTCTCCCTTGCACCTTAGATTTAATAGGCTTCTGGCATTTGCGTGTGCCTGAAACATTGAAGTTCTTTTTTTCTTGTACATTAAAAACCATGTATATAAAATGAAATAAAGACAGAATTAATATCCTGGTTTTGGGGCGCAGTGACTAATCAGTGTGACACAGACTTGCGGGGGGGGGCTCCAGGTGGCTAATCTTTAGCAGGTGTGTTTGCTACCAGAGGGCAACATCTTTCTCAGAAAGAGTCAGAAAAGCTCCGGAACATCAGGAAAATAGATGTGATGCAGCTATCACCCGATGGAGAAATCCTACGCTTTCACTGTCCAAGATAGAAACCACTAGCTACATGTAGCTAGTGACATTTAAATGATGAAAATAACATAAAATAAAGAATTCAGTTCCTTGGACCCCCTGGCCATATTTCAAGCACTCCATAGTCACATATGGCCTATTGGACGGCATGGCTATGTCACTTGGAAAGTTCTGTTGGGCAGCTGGGACCAGATTGAAATAGGTAAGAATGTTGGGGGGATGAGACAGAACTAAGTGGGAATCCGAGCTCTGCTCCCGTTTAGCTGGGTGGCCATGACAAATGACATAATCTCCCTCTCTCTTAATACATTCTTCTATGAAATGAAGAAGATACTAAGCTTTGTGCATAGGGTTTCAGTGAGCCATCTGCACTTAGCACGATGCTTCCCTCTTCTGAGAGGCCTCCCCAGCCACCCTACCAAATGTGGCCACCCCTTCTGTGATTCTTGTTTGTACCATGAGGACAGCAGAACACGCCACCCCAACATAGGCCACTGTGTTGATTATTTTGCATTGTAGGCACTTGGAAAACAGCAAATGCAGGGAGAGGTTTCTCTGTGCTCTTCGAATCTGCCTAAAGATGGTTCCTCCCCAAAGGAAGCCAGTTGTCACAAATCTCCTTCCCAGGGGGTTTGTCAGCCAGGGAAGATGGACTCATCATGGGAGAGGAAGCTAGAAGTAGACTCCTCAGCAGGCAAACTTTGTCACAAACTGTCACAACTCTCATCTGTTCTTCTAAGTTCCTGTTCATCTTTCCTAAAAGTCATTTACTCTCCCCTAAGGGGCCGGTGTTTTCCCTCCCCTTTCCCTACTGAGATGGTATTTAAGTCTGAATTCTAAGTCACCTCTGGGAGGTAGTCGTTTTCCCTGGGGATCTCCCAGGCATACACGAGGAACACACATCTGTCTTTTATTTCAGGGGTTTCCATTAAGAACTCAAAAGGTTAGAAGGAAAATTGTTCTTTCTCCCCTACACCATCCTATCATCTTCTTCACAGCATTTATCATTATCTGAAATGATGGAGCCCTATCTCTCTTTTTTTTCCTCTCTCTCATCTATCCGTCCATCTCCTATTTTATTGTCTTTTCTCACCATCCCCCAATATGAAAATACACTGTATGGTTTTCACCAAACACCAACCACTTCTCTGATTTCTTTGATGCCTGGATGTCCAACAGTTTAATTCAGTTCTGACACTACCTAGAGTAGGTGCAGACCCCACAAGCTAAGGGCTCAGTCCCATGAAACGGCTCCCTTTTCAGATGCCAGCTGCAAGTGGGCTGCCCGGGCTACCCACACTTCTGCCCAGCCAACTACAAATTTTGGAGTCCCCATGACCCCCTCCTCAGGTTTGATAATTCACGAGAATGACTCATAGAACTCAGGAATGTGCTTTACTCGCTACTAGCTTATTCTAAAGGATACGACTCAAGAACAGGCAAATGGAAGAGATGCCTAGGGCATGCCAGCATCTCGATGTGCTCACCAAACCGGAAGCTCCCTTGGCCTCATTGTAACAGAGTTTTAATCAAAGCTTAATTATCTAGGCACAATTGATTGTATTATTAGCCTTCTTGATTGAACTCAATTTCCAGTCCCTTGCCCCTCCCCGGAGACTGGGGGCTTGGGGGTGACAGTTCTAACCCTCTAATCATGTGGTTGTTTTTTTCTGGTGACCAGACCCCATCCTGAACCTATCCGGGCCCCCCTCCATGAGCTACCTGCTTAGCATAAACTCACGTATGGTCAAAAAGGGGCTCATTATGAATAAGAAAAGATGCTTCTGTCGCTTTGGAAATTCCAAGAGTTTTAGAAACTCTGTGCCAGGCACCAGGGACAAAGACCAAATATATATTTTTTTATTATAACCCACTCACACACACACCAAAATATAAGTGTCATAAGCAGGGAGACCTTCTCGGTCCGCATTATGTATACAGTCCCTAGGATGGTACCTAGCACATAGAAGATGATAAATAAGTATTTGCTAAATTAGTGGATAGCCAGCTGTCAATTATCTGATTGAGGGACAATACAATCTAGTCATTAATGATCATAATAGTAATGTAAATAATAATTATAGCAACAGCCGCTACCATTTATTGAGGATTTTCTATGTGCCAGGCACTTATTAAATACATTATCACATTTAACCCTCATCGCAATCCTATGAAACAAGTCATACTTGAAATTGAGTCATACTTGATGTCTAAAAACTTGCATAAGTGGTAGAGCCATGATTCAAATGGATACCTAGACTTTTGATAATTTTAGCTCATTGATACATATTAGAAGAAAATGTTTTTCTCTGGTCAGGGGATTTTTTTGTTTTCCTTATGGAGTAGAACTTACAGCAGAGTTCAGAAAACATTCTCCACCTTGGGCTCAGTTCCCTCTAACCTCCTAATTGTTAGAACTTGTTGTTTTAACCTGCAATTAGGCTCATGGAATTAAAACTAGGCTTTTGTTTATATGTCTTGTTTTTGCCCAAACAGGTCAGTGGATCAGGACATAGTCAGCATATAAATTATTTATATGACTCCCCAAACTGTCTCTAGCTCTGGGCTCTGAAAATCTTCCAAATTTCTTTGTTTGTTGGGGCCAGAGCAGGTCTGAGGACTTCTGCGAGACAGGTTTTGCCAGAGACAGCTTGTTCTTTCCCAAACCCCTTGGGCTGTGCAGTCTCTGCGTGGAGAATCATTGGGGTCTGGTGGGAAGGACTTTCACGACACATTTCCTTGGATGGGTGGGTTAGGGAGCTAGAGAGGAGATAAAAGCATCTATAGTGATGAGGAAAACCTTTTCATAATGCAGTCAAGTGTATGAAAACCAGTGTTGGTTTTGCCTTTTGCTCAAAAGCAAAGATAAAAATTACTTTTTTTCCAAAGAAAATTTTTATGGTTTAATTTTTTCCTTATAAATAATATAATAAAACATCTTTGTTGGGGATTGCTATGTGCCAGGTACCGTTCAAAATGCTTTAAATATATTAATTAAATCTTAACAGCACTATGAAGTAGTTACTCTTGTTCCCATTTCACGGATGGAAGAATAGACACAGAGAAATTAAGTAACAATTCCTGTCACTTTTAATGATTAGTCACCTTTCAACATAACATTTGCATTTATTTTCTAATTTGTTCGTAAGTCACCAGGGCAGGTTATAGCTTCTCTTGTTTTTCCTCTCTTTATTATGACTTGACTCTCAAATCAATCTGATTGATTTCTTCCTAGAGGTGATATTGGCATTTGGAGCTGGACTATTTTTCACTTCTTAGGATGGTCCAATGAAGGGGGCCAGAATATGCCACCTCTTTGGTATATGAATTGTTTTGAGCTAAAGGCCATTGAGAATAAGCAGATATAGGAAAAGCTGTTTATCTCCCCCTAACTGCCTAAATATAGAGTATAAATTTCCTCTTGGGAAAGAAAATTTACATTCATAAAGAAAATTTCTATTTGTAAGTTATCTCCATGTTAGGAAGAGAGCTAGGCCCTGGAGACATCTCATCACCTGAGAGACTCTTACCTGCATAGCGTGGCCAACAAACACAGGAAAGCTGCTCAACATCACTAATCATTAGAGAAATGCAAATCAAAACTACAATGAGGTATGACCTCATACCAGTCAGAATGGCCATCATCAAAAAATCTACAAACGATAAATGCTGGAGAGGGTGTGGAGAAAAGGGAACCCTCCTGCACTGTTAGTGGGAATGTAAATTGGTACAGCCACTGTGGAGAACAGTATGGAGGTTCCTTAAAAAACTAAAAATAGAACTACCCTATGACCCAGCAATCTCACTACTGGGCATATACCCGGAGAAAACCATAATTCAAAAAGAGTCAGGTACCACAATGTTCATTGCAGCTCTATTTACAATAGCCAGGACATGGAAGCAACCTAAATGCCCATCGACAGACTAATGGATAAAGAAGATGTGGTTCATATATAGGATGGAATATTATTCAGCCATCAGACAACCCTTGTTTACCATACGTTTCCTCCCCTCATCTTTCCACAACTTGCTTCGTGCTCCCAGAAACCCCAAACCCCTTTTCCTTTCTTTAGCCTAAGATCGTAAAAAGCCTCAATCATCTGGCAGCCTCCTTGAGCCCCATTTTTCTTTGTGAACTCTTGTATATATCGATACATAGGTAATTAAACTTTTTTCTCATTAGCCTGTCTTTTTTCAGCTTGATTTGTGGGCCCCAGCCATTGAACCTAAGACGGTAGAAGGAAAAAAAAGACTTTTTTCTCCCGTACACCACACCTGTAGGACATTTAGAGTTCTTGGCTAGCACCACCCTGGATGCCAATAGTACATTTCTCCTGGTTATTAATGACAACTGATCCCCCCTCCTACAGATCTAAAAGCCCCCCAGCGGGGTGATTCCACCCCTGGTTGAGAACCACTGAGGCATTTTCTGTGCACTTACTTTCTAGACATGCCCTTTAGTTATTTTTAAGTATTGTAAATTGTCAGGGTTTTTTGTTTTTATGTTTGTGTGTTTTTTAAAACAAATTTTTCTTGCCTTTTATTTTCATTGTGAACTTTTTATCATGGCAAATTTCAACCACATAAAAAGTAGACATAATGAATCCTTATGCGCCTACCATCCAGGTTTAACAATTGTTAACTTATGGCCAATCTTGGTTCTCCTCTACCCCAATCACTTTCCCCATGACTGTATTATTCTGAAGCAAATCTCTGATGTCATATCACTCCATCCATCAATATTTCAGTAAATATCTCTAAAAGATGTCCCTCTTTTAAAAACTATAACAAAAATGCCATTAGCATACTGAAGAAATAGCACTGATTCCTTAAGTTCCTTTATCTAAATTCAAATGAGATATCCTCAGTTTTCACATTTATAATTTTTATGTAAATACCATACATTTTAAAGTTCATTTGAATTCGTATCCAAATAAGGCTCACATACTGTACTTGATTAGAGTAAATATTCTGTGTCTTTTTTAAACTGTAGGTTCCTGATCCATCTGTGTCTCCATCTCTCAGAATTCATTTGTTGAAGGAACTGGGTCATTTCTTCTGTGGACTTTCCTATAGGCTGACTCTGGCTGATTACATCCACATGGTGCAATTTAACATGCTTCTGCGTTCTCTGTTCTTCCTATAAACTGGTATTTGGATCTAGAGGCTCGGTCAGAATCAAGTTTCATTTCTTTATGTTTTTTATAGAAATATTTCATAGCGGGTATTGTTCTTTCTAAACGTGTGCAATGCATGGTTTTCTCTCCTTTTATTTAGGACCTCAGTTACCTTTGAATCTCATTATGCTCAATTCATTAGGAGTTGCAACATGACGATATTCCAGTGCTCAATAACTTCGTCTACATTAGTTATTTTTAAGTACTGTAAATTGTAATTGTTAGGGTGGGCCTTCTTGCAGCTCCCTCTTTGGCAGGCGTAGGTTATACTCATCATTGTGTCACATCTGAAAAATCCTTTCTCCTTGAATCTAGATCCTAGAGCCTCTGTTGTCAGCCTCAGCCTCAGGGACTAGGTTCCATGGAGAACTGAAAAATCTTTACAACTAGGGTCAGTTTACTACTGTTCAAGGATAAACTGAGGTATATTAAAATTGCTGAGTTTATTTGAGCAATAATCAATTAGAATCGTTCAGTGCCAAACTCAAAGTGGTCAGGAGCCCTTCACCGGCAGGAACTATGGGAAAGACTTGTAGAAAAAAGGTGGAAGCAAAGCAAGAAGCTTATTTGATTGGTTATATCTTAAGCAATTGTATTATTTTGGAAAAGCCTAGTTGGCTGTTTGCAATTGTTTGTCCTTAGATTTTGATTTCTTAACCTTGAGGAATTTACAGGCTTAGATTTTGGTTTGCTTTCGAGGGTTTCTAAGGTGTTAGAGAACCATTTCAGTCTAATGGCCTCCGTGTTTAATTAATTTAACACCACCATTATGCACAAGGCTCACAAATATGTCAACTTTTTTTGAAATCAGAAGAAAAAATGGACATAATCCGACTGGGGTTATATTTGTCTTTATAACAATGGAGTCAGAAAATATAATTTAAAATTTTTTTTTATAGAGGAAGGAATCATGAGTGGAGGAACTAAACCTTGGCCTTGTGAGTCACTGGACTGGTGGCCGCATAATCACTAGATAGGTCATGGTATCATGAATAGAATGGAAATATTCAGTTCGGTTGGCTTTTGCCAAGATAGTCCAAATTCAATGTGTTGGTTTGGAATTCAATGCATGATGAGTTTTTTATAGTTTTTAAAAGTACCATGCTATTTAATGAAATAGTTATACGTACTGGGAAAAAGTATCTTTGTGACCCCATTTGGAGGTCCTTAAGCCAAGTCCATCCTTACCAAGAACACATGTCAGCTAGTCATTAAAACAAGGTGCAAAAGCCAGATGGTGTCTGAGATCATCTTTCATGTCAGGGTCTCAACACCCTTCTTACCCTCTCTCCTCTGACCACTTATGCTCAGAACTACTAAATCCCCTCTTTTGTTCCAAACTTTGACTCCATACTTACTTTCAATTTCTACTTCTGGTCTTTAATAGAATTTTCACTATTCCTGATTATATTTAATATTTGGACTTTGCAGTCCATGTTTGAGTTCTGGCTTAGCTCATTTCTCTGCTCTTGCAACCATCATGTCACAAATGAGTGCTTCCCACTCTAAGACTCAGGCTCTGGACATCACCCTGACCTTGGCCTTTGAATTGGGCTCTCCTCTTTTTGGACTATAGATCCCTAAAGGAGCCCCATGGATGCTCCAAGCCTTTATCTAAGTTGAGCCAGTACAGACTTTCGGTGCTCTTGAGCGCAGCCTGATTAATTGCCTTTGTTAAAGAAGAGAGAGCCTGTGGCTCACAACAGCATCCCACTAGGAATTTTTTTTTTGACGAACACTTTGACCAGAGTTTTATAAATTGTAGAAAAAAATATATTATGATGATACATTTGCACATTGGTTTCCTGAAAATAGATTGTTTTGATTTATCATCCTTCTACAAAATGTGTGTTTACATTGACATTTATGGTTACAGTCTTGAGACACAGCCAAACCACAAGTCTAGATTTGGAGTAATGAGCATGGGGCTGCAAAGATGGGTCATCCTAATGGGAGAGTAAATCAAACACTGATGCGGTGGCCGGTTGACTTGCACTCAATGAATGAGAAAAGTAACAAGGTGTAGGTTGTTTTTCCTAAGGTTGATATAAACCTTTTCTTTTCCCCTTAAATTTGATTCTTTTGGATACCAGCCCAGCTTAAACTGTTGTTAGGGACTCTCTGAGCCAGTGATTCTTAGCTCTGCACTTCATTCTTCATCTTCGGGACATACTTACGCTTAAAGTCACAGGATTATAGAATCGTAAACATGACCTGCAGAGTAACTGGAGATTGTTCATAAGCGGGTAAGCAGGTTCTCATCTAAGTTTCATAGATTCTTTGGGGGAGACCATAGATTATCTTTGGAGAGTCTACAGAACTCTTAATATTCTATGTAAAACTAATATAAATGTGTACTTTTGTCCTGGAGAGAGAGCACAGTTATGTGCTTTTTCGTCAGATTCTCAGAGTGGCCTGTAGTGCCCCAAGTCTTTGGAACAATTAGGATAAGACACAGAGACAGGTAGTACCAGCTCAGGGATTGAAGCCATAGGCTGAAGCCACATGGCCTCTCTGCCAGGCATCAGGTCTGCAGGTTCCTACTCAACAGGAGCTTTCTTACTTATTTTTGTTACCCTCTACTTTCTAGCGCAGTGGCTAGCCCTAGGACTTTGTCACTGTAGGATACATCAGCAAATTAATAGACATCTTTGCAGAAGGAAAAAAAAGTATACACTGTGTATATTTAATGTAAGGTCACTTCAATTTAAAAAATGTGAAAAAATGTTGGTCTCAGAATTGAGAAAATATGTAGCATAAGCTTAATTATTCCTTGTCGAATGGATGAATGAATCCATGGTAATCAGTATGAATAATCATAATTACAGCTATCATTTATTAAATATTTATTATGTGCCGGGCGCTTCACCAAGCTCCCTAAATGCGTTATCTCATTATGTGGGATTTCAACACAGTGCAGCAAGTATTAGTATCTCAGTTTGACAAATGAGGAAATGGAGGTTTAGGAGAAGAAAGAAATTTTAAAAGATCTTAGTAAGAGGCAGAACAGAATTTGAACTTGGGGTTGTTCGAATATGTCTCATTCTTTATAGCTTGGGAGGTAAAGCCATATTACAACTAATCTATAAATGGATCTCCATGTTTCTCCCTGCCCCCTGTCAAAAACAGAATTTTTGATATTGGTCTTGGTGATGCCTTGGTTTCTTTCATACACTTCCCACTACCCCGCATTGGGTCAGTCATGGCAGTGATTAGAACTTTTAGCTGTAAAAATGGCTACAGGTATGATAAATACCAATCAAAGAGAAGTGTAGCTAAAGGTGTTTTCTAAGGAGAAGGGTAGTGGTTGCCTTGTAAAAAGATCAGAGAAAACCTCTATGAGGAATATGAATTAGCTTCTATCACAAATTGTTATGTGTGTGACTGTACGTGTGTAAACATATCTATTTACTTCACAATATACAAATGGGCCCATTGGCAGTAGGCATAGATTGTCCTTCCAAATATCTTGGATCCAGAAAAAGAAAAAGCCTGGCACACAATTGCTAATACTTTTTTTGATGGCTGGAAGCAGAGTGATGGTCTTGTAATTTGAGGAAGAAACTGGGACACGAACTTTTACCGCTATAGGCAAAAATTATTCCAGAAATAGCAGAAGCATTTTAGGATATAATCTGAGAGTGTGGAAGAAATCAAAGGACAATCACCATCCAAATATATGGCCATTCACCATTCTCTGGTATTTTCTGTAAGAGAGTAGGAGATAGGTTCATAGGTTCATAACCATTTGAGGTCGCTCCAGTTTTAGTAAATTTCAAGCCAACTCTTGATAAATATAAGCACTTTTAGTGTCAGGACTCTGCAACCTTAAATCTTGCTTTGCACTTACAGGAATCTCTAAATCTCAGTTACGATGGCAATGTACAGTAGAATTCCTTGGTGGATCTATAGATTTTTCCAGGGTAATTCAGATTCTATTTCCTTAGGTTATTATATTCACTCCATTCAGACTGACACATCATGTGAATCTAATGTTCAGCATAGTTTTGGACCTTATGTTACTTCTTCCTGGGGAGTTGGCAAGAGGTCTGGTGAACATTAATTTTTAAATCCTGCAAAGAGATATTTAGTTTAATTGAAACCCCTTTGGAGCTCTCTCAAGTTGGAGTCATAAGTTCTTAGGAACAATAGTGGTAGCCTGTCAAAATATTTTAAAAAAAGACAGTGATTTTTCTTGGTTTACTTCAGAGGTTACCAAAAACTGCTGCAGCTATTTCAAACATATAATAGTTTAGAAAACATCTTTGGTTGTTTAAGGTAAAATAGACTCTTTTTTTTTTGCGGTACGCGGGCCTCTCACTGTTGTGGCCTCTCCCGTCGCGGAGCACAGGCTCCGGACGCGCAGGCTCAGCGGCCATGGCTCACGGGCCCAGCCGCTCCGCGGCATGTGGGATCTTCCCAGACCGGGGCACGAACCCGCGTCCCCTGCATCGGCAGGCGGACTCTCAACCACTGCGCCACCAGGGAAGCCCAATAGATTCTTCTTAATATTCTGGTTTTAATATGTATGTTGTGCTTTTGTTATAAAAGTTAGGAGACAGTTTTGTTTTTTCTTTGGAATTGGCACTTGATAGTTTATTATAAAATAATGTCTGTACTGGGTATAATACTTAGATATTTTGTGTTTATTAAAAAATTTTGTTGTGATGTCTTTATTTTTTGCTCTTTTATACTGAGAGATTATAGTTTGGAGGCAAAAATATTAGATTTGGAGGAAGAAAACTTGGGTTCTTGGGTAAGCCATCTAAATCTATATCTCCATTTCCCCATCTGTAGAATGGGAATAAGAATTGTTCCACTTTCAATTTTATATAACCTTTCTCAAGATGAAGTAAAAAATGTATGTCATAATTGCCTTGTCAACAAAACAAAACTGAAGTATATGTATGTATGTATTCTTTTCGTCTGTCAAATGGAAATAGTAATAACACTTCGTGGGGTTTATTATGAGGATTAAATAACTCATATATGTAAAATACTTAGAATTGCACTGGCACATGACAGATGCTCAACAAGTGTAGATAATACTATTATTATTCTGATAATAAGTTGTATTAAGCTTGTAGTCCAGCGGTTCAGTCTTGCATATTATGCGAGACAAAATAATCCATTTGAACAAAGGTGTGGCATCATGAAACCAGAACAAAACCTGGCTAAGAACTAGAAACAGAAATAAAAACAGTCACAGAAATCTTTAAAAAATCAACAAAGATAAATTTCTAGTGTGCTATATACTGTTTATGTGTCCTCAAAATTCATATGTTGACATTCTAGCCCCCAAGGTGATGGTATAAGGAGATGGGGCTTTTGAGAGGTGATTAGGTCATGAGGGCAGAGCCCTCAAGAATGAGATTAGTGAAAGGGGCCCAAGAGAGATGCCTCACTCCTTCCACAACATGAGGACACAGTATGTGTGTGTGCTATCACGTACTATGAGAAGGTGTCTATGCACCAAAGAGCTTGTTCTTACCAGACACTGAATTTGCTGGCACTATGATCTCTGACTTCTCAGCCTCCAAAATTATAAGAAATAAATATCTGTTTGTTTAGAAGTCACCTAGTCTATGGTATTTTAAAAAAATTTTAATGGAGTATAGTTGATTTACAATGTTGTGTTATTAATACTTTCTGTGTACAGCAAAGTGAAGCAGTTATACATATACATATATCCACTCTTTTTTGATTCTTTTCCCATATAGGTCATTACAGAGCATTGAGTAGAGTTCCCTGTGCTATACAGTAGGTCCTTATCTATTACCTATTTTATATATAGTAGTGTGCGTATGTCAATCCCAATCTCCCAATTTATCCCTTCCCCCTTTTCCCCTCTTGGTAAACGTAAGATTGTTTTCTACATCTGTAATTCTATTTCTATTCTGTAAATCATATGAGATTGGTTATATGTGGAATCTAAAAGAATGGGACAAATGAACTTATTTAGTCTATGGTATTTTGTTTTAGCAGCCCAGACAAAGACATAATACCTTTTGGGAATCATTTCAGGACTAAAAAATGTGTCTGGGCTTAAAGTCCCTATCAGGTGCCTTTTTTGGGCAACTGCAGTTTACTGGCTCCAACAGGTGACTCCACTTGGATATCCTGGTGAGACAGCCAAAGCTGTCAAGTTTCATTTTCAAACACTTAGAAAGATGACTCTTTTGCAAATGTAAAATGAACATGTATCAAGTATTTTATGAAACTCATGAATTAATGAGGGAACCAATAAGGTGGTGAAGCTGGGTCAAAAGAAAATTGGAGGAATGGAGATTTATATAGACCGGCATTCAAAGACACACTAAAGTAAACTTGCTAATATGTATACACTGGTTAATATCCTAAAGGGCAATGCAACTATAACTTTAGGGGTCTCTTTTCTATTAGCAAGAAATCGCCAAGTTCACATGGAACATCACAGGATCTGGACTCTAATCAAAAAGTAAACAGCAAAGACAAATTAAGGTGTCTTCTCCTTGGTAATTAAACAATTCTTAGGTAAATCTGTCAAACAATGCCTTATATTGAAAGAGCGTCCTCTTGTGCTATTTCGAAGTTTCGGATAATTTTTTTTTTTTAGTAATAGAAAGACACCAAAGGGTTTTAAAGAGGGGAGTGATTAATTGGCTCATGGATTCCAAGAAAATGTTGAAAAACATGCAAAGTTCGGAGACCTCATCAGAGCCTCAGAAACAATTAGGTTCCAGTGCTTAATGATGCAAGCTAGGATTCACTGACTTTTGTCTGTTTCTCTCTGGGTACCAGCTTTGTATTCTCTCAGGGAAGATCCCGAATTGTGTACCTTAAAACTTATGCCGACAGGCAAAGACTGCTTTGTGGTCCCAAGTTCAAAATCCTAGGCAAAAGCTCTGATAAAGTCAAGCTTGGGCTAGATGCTTATGGTGGGACAGATCAACTGTGGGTAGAAGAAGGAGGTCACGTAGGAACATGGTAGCTTCCATGAAATAGCCGGAAAAAAGAGGGAGAACTGAAGCCTACACGTGGTTGTGAAGGGCTAATGGTGTTACAATTGTCATATTTAATCTGAGCTTATTCAGAAAATAATTACTGAGCATCTACTATGTAGTCATGGACTGAGTGCTTACGATGTACGATGTCTGCTTGAAATCTTTGCCAACGATGATGTTCTGCAATTCTGTGAGATTTTACAACAAAACGATGAAACAGCCAGTTGCTTTGGTATCTGTGAATTTCAAATAATTCTCTTCAGGTTTACTGTTCTTTCTCAGTAGTGGAAATAAATGCTTTAAACTCTCCAGACAAAACAAAGCTTTACGTTTCTAATTTATTATACCTTCTTTTTTGGAGGAGATCCATTTCCTACTGTGTTTTGGGTTTACTCAAAACTAACATTAACACTGTATGAAGACTTCCAGTCTTGAGTATTTGAGAACACACACAAACATAAGTGCCTTGGCTTTCACTTTTCCCTCTGTCTGGAAAGTCTTCTTACCAAATTTCCACAAGGTTTGCTTCCTTACCTCCTTTAGGATTTTGCTTAAATGCACGGTGGTCCTTAGAATAAGGGCCCTCAAAAACGCTCAAATCCTATCCCTGGAAGCTGGGAATATGTTAAGTTACATGGCAAAGGGTAGGTAAAGTTGCAGGTAGAATTAAGGTTGTAATCAGCTGATTTAAGTAGAGCAGGATTAGCCTGGGTTACCCAGGTGTGTTCAATGTAATCCCAAACTCTTAAAAGGGGGGAAGAGGGAGGCAGAAAACGCTGAGTCAGAAGGAGGTGTGAGCACCGGGTAGTGCTCAGAGAGAAGGAGCGTTCCTGGTTTAAAGACGGAGAAAGGAGGCTATGAGTTAGGAATGTGTGTGGCACGTAGAAGCTGGAAAAGGCAAAGAAATGGATTCTCCTTCAGAACTGTAAGTTAACGTATTTGTACTGTATTTGTATTGTTTAAGTCTTGAAGTTTGTGGTAAAGGGGGTTCCCGGGTTAGGTATCCAGGGTTCTTCGGTTCGCTCTTTATTGGCAAATTAAAACAGAGCAGGAATTAAAGCTCGGGAAATTTTGACAAGTTTTACTGGCTCCAACAGGTGACTCCACTTGGATATCCTGGTGAGACATCCAAAGCTGTCAAGTTTCATTTTCAAAAACTTAGAAAGATGACTCTTTTGCAAATGTAAAATGAACATGTATCAAGTATTTTATGAAACTCATGAATTAATGAGGGAACCAATAAGGTGGTGAAGCTGGTTCAAAAGAAAATTGGAGGAATGGAGATTTATTTAGACCGGCATTCAAAGACACACTAAAGTAAACTTGCTAATATGTATACATGGTTAATATCCTAAAGGGCAATGCAACTATAACTTTAGGGTTCTCTTTTCTATTAGCAAGAAATCTCCAAGTTCACATGGAACTTCACAGGATCTGGACTCTAATCAAAAAGTAAACAGCAAAGACAAATTAAGGTGTCTTCTTGGTAATTAAACAATTCTTAGGTAAATCTGTCAAACAATGCCTTATATTGAAAGAGCGTCCTCTTGTGCTATTTCCAAGTTTTGGATAATTTTTTTTTAGTAATAGAAAGACACCAAAGGGTTTTAAATAGGGGAGTGACATATGATTTATGTTTTAAGAGCATCTCTAGCAGAACCTTTGCTTTGGGGAAATAAACATTAGGATACCAATAGTGGAAGCAGGGAGACCTTTAAGGAGGCAAATACTTTAGTCCCAATGAGAGATTATGTTGACGTGGATTACAGGAGTAGTGGCTGAGCTTAAAAGAAGTGGGTAGAAGAAGGAGGTCACGTAGGAGCATGGTAGCTTCCATGAAATAGCCGGAAAAAAGAGGGAGAACTGAAGCCTACACGTGGTTGTGAAGGGCTAATGGTGTTACAATTGTCATATTTAATCTGAGCTTATTCAGAAAATAATTACTGAGCATCTACTATGTAGTCATGGACTAAGTGCTTACGATGTACGATGTCTGCTTGAAATCTTTGCCAACGATGATGTTCTGCAATTCTGTGAGATTTTACAACAAAACGATGAAACAGCCAGTTGCTTTGGTATCTGTGAATTTCAAATAATTCTCTTCAGGTTTACCGTTCTTTCTCAGTAGTGGAAATAAATGCTTTAAACTTTCCAGACAAAACAAAGCTTTACGTTTCTAATTTATTGTACCTTCTTTTTTGGAGGAGATCCATTTCCTACTGTGTTTTGGGTTTACTCAAAACTAACATTAACACTGTATGAAGACTTCCAGTCTTGAGTATTTGAGAACACACACAAACATAAGTGCCTTGGCTTTCACTTTTCCCTCTGTCTGGAAAGTCTTCTTACCAAATTTCCACAAGGTTTGCTTCCTTACCTCCTTAGGATTTTGCTTAAATGCACGGTGGTCCTTAGAATAAGGGCCCTCAAAAACGCTCAAATCCTATCCCTGGAAGCTGGGAATATGTTAAGTTACATGGCAAAGGGTAGGTAAAGTTGCAGGTAGAATTAAGGTTGTAATCAGCTGATTTAAGTAGAGCAGGATTAGCCTGGATTACGCAGGTGTGTTCAATGTAATCCCAAACTCTTTAAAGGGGGAAGAGGGAGGCAGAAAACGCTGAGTCAGAAGGAGGTGTGAGCACCGGGTAGTGCTCAGAGAGAAGGAGCGTTCCTGGTTTAAAGACGGAGAAAGGAGGCTATGAGTTAGGAATGTGTGTGGCACGTAGAAGCTGGAAAAGGCAAAGAAATGGATTCTCCTTCAGAACTGTAAGTTAACGTATTTGTACAGTATTTGTATTGTTTAAGTCTTGAAGTTTGTGGTAAAGGGGGTTCCCGGGTTAGGTATCCAGGGTTCTTCGGTTCGCTCTTTATTGGCAAATTAAAACAGCAGGAATTAAAGCTTGGGAAATTTTAACAAGTTTTACTGGCTCCAACAGGTGACTCCACTTGGATATCCTGGTGAGACATCCAAAGCTGTCAAGTTTCATTTTCAAAA
Source organism: Lagenorhynchus albirostris (assembly GCF_949774975.1). Taxonomy (NCBI): domain Eukaryota; kingdom Metazoa; phylum Chordata; class Mammalia; order Artiodactyla; family Delphinidae; genus Lagenorhynchus; species Lagenorhynchus albirostris. Next base: position 65,678,699 of record NC_083111.1, on the reverse strand, counting down.
ACTTAGAAAGATGACTCTTTTGCAAATGTAAAATGAACATGTATCAAGTATTTTATGAAACTCATGAATTAATGAGGGAACCAATAAGGTGGTGAAGCTGGATCAAAAGAAAATTGGAGGAATGGAGACTTACTTAGACCGGCATTCAAAGACACACTAAAGTAAACTTGCTAATATGTATACATGGTTAATATCCTAAAGGGCAATGCAACTATAACTTTAGGGTTCTCTTTTCTATTAGCAAGAAATCTCCAAGTTCACATGGAACATCACAGGATCTGGACTCTAATCAAAAAGTAAACAGCAAAGACAAATTAAGGTGTCTTCTCCTTGGTAATTAAACAATTCTTAGGTAAATCTGTCAAACAACGCCTTATATTGAAAGAGCGTCCTCTTGTGCTATTTCCAAGTTTTGGATAATTTTTTTTTTTAGTAATAGACACCAAAGGGTTCTAAAGAGGGGCGTGACATATGATTTATGTTTTAAGAGCATCTCTAGCAGAACCTTTGCTTTGGGGAAATAAACATTAAGATACCAATAGTGGAAGCAGGGAGACCTTTAAGGAGGCAAATACTTTAGTCCCAATGAGAGATTATGTTGACGTGGATTACAGGAGTAATGGCTGAGCTTAAAAGAAGTGGCCATATTTGAAATATATTTTTAAGGTAGAGCCAACAGGATTTGCTGACAGATTGGATGTATAGTATATGAGAGAAAGTGAGGAGTTGGGTTGAATGCTAGGTTTTTGTCTGAGTCCTGGGTATGCAGTGGTGAGGAACACAAATTCCCAGCCCTCATGGAGCTTACAGTCAACTGGGAGATTATTTTTTTAGAAATCAAATGCTATTTTAATCACAAATTCTAAATTGTGTACAATACATAAAGTGTTATGAAAAATACAAAGTGTTGAGGTAGTGACCAAAGGGAAGGAGCCTTTTAACAGCTGCTGAAGGAAAGCCTCATGAGAAGACAGGGAGATGAAAGATGAGAAGGAACTAGTTACCTAGAGTCCAGGGAAGAACATTCCAGAAGGAGGACATAGCTACATAAGGGATCTCGGAGCGAACACCTCAACTTTTAGGAACTAAGAGAAGACCTGCATGGCTGGAATACGTTGAAGGAGGACTGGATGAGGTCAGAAAATTAAACATTATAGAGCATTGCATGGAAAGTAAAAACATTTTGGTTTTATCCTTGGTATAACAGGAAACAGTAGTCTGGGTGAGAGTGATGGGTGCTTGGACTAGGGAGGTGGTAGTGGAAATGAGATAAATGAATAGATATAGGAACTAGTTTGGAGTCCTTCATTCAGATTATGTTAATCACGGGGAGATCCCAGAGTGGGGGAATAAAACGTCTCTTGAGTCCTGGCTCTCCCACTAATTATGGGTGTCACCTGTGAATAAAAGATTTAACTGTCTCTGGGTTTTGGGTTTCCACACTATGAGGCTAATACTGCAAGCAACTAGGCTGTTAGTGAGAGAAGTACAATAAAGGGGAATTAATTGGCTCATGGATTCCAAGAAAATGTTGAAAAACATGCAAAGTTCGGAGACCTCATCAGAGCCTCAGAAACAATTAGGTTCCAGTGCTTAATGATGCAAGCTAGGATTCACTGACTTTTGTCTGTTTCTCTCTGGGTACCAGCTTTATATTCTCTCAGGGAAGATCCCGAATTGTGTACCTTAAAACTTATGCCGACAGGCAAAGACTGCTTTGTGGTCCCAAGTTCAAATCCTAGGCAAAAGCTCTGATAAAGTCAAGCTTGGGCTAGATGCTTATGGTGGGACAGATCAACTGTGGGTAGAAGAAGGAGGTCATGTAGGAACATGGTAGCTTCCATGAAATAGCCGGAAAAAAGAGGGAGAACTGAAGCCTACACGTGGTTGTGAAGGGCTAATGGTGTTACAATTGTCATATTTAATCTGAGCTTATTCAGAAAATAATTACTGAGCATCTACTATGTAGTCATGGACTGAGTGCTTACGATGTACGATGTCTGCTTGAAATCTTTGCCAACGATGATGTTCTGCAATTCTGTGAGATTTTACAACAAAACGATGAAACAGCCAGTTGCTTTGGTATCTGTGAATTTCAAATAATTCTCTTCAGGTTTATCGTTCTTTCTCAGTAGTGGAAATAAATGCTTTAAACTCTCCAGACAAAACAAAGCTTTACGTTTCTAATTTATTATACCTTCTTTTTTGGAGGAGATCCATTTCCTACTGTGTTTTGGGTTTACTCAAAACTAACATTAACACTGTATGAAGACTTCCAGTCTTGAGTATTTGAGAACACACACAAACATAAGTGCCTTGGCTTTCACTTTTCCCTCTGTCTGGAAAGTCTTCTTACCAAATTTCCACAAGGTTTACTTCCTTACCTCCTTTAGGATTTTGCTTAAATGCACGGTGGTCCTTAGAATAAGGGCCCTCAAAAACGCTCAAATCCTATCCCTGGAAGCTGGGAATATGTTAAGTTACATGGCAAAGGGTAGGTAAAGTTGCAGGTAGAATTAAGGTTGTAATCAGCTGATTTAAGTAGAGCAGGATTAGCCTGGATTACGCAGGTGTGTTCAATGTAATCCCAAACTCTTTAAAGGGGGAAGAGGGAGGCAGAAAACGCTGAGTCAGAAGGAGGTGTGAGCACCGGGTAGTGCTCAGAGAGAAGGAGCGTTCCTGGTTTAAAGACGGAGAAAGGAGGCTATGAGTTAGGAATGTGTGTGGCACGTAGAAGCTGGAAAAGGCAAAGAAATGGATTCTCCTTCAGAACTGTAAGTTAACGTATTTGTACAGTATTTGTATTGTTTAAGTCTTGAAGTTTGTGGTAAAGGGGGTTCCCGGGTTAGGTATCCAGGGTTCTTCGGTTCGCTCTTTATTGGCAAATTAAAACAGAGCGGGAATTAAAGCTCGGGAAATTTTGAGAAGCAGGGTCACTCAAAAAGGTCAGTTACGTAGGTTACCCAAGGCTTTCGAAAAAGGGGAACTTCATGGTGGGGTAGCTTGGAGTTTTATGTAGTTGTGTAGCTGGCACTGTGTTTATTGGAGATGGATGTCTTTGAGGTGGATGTTTTGGCAATGAAAAGCCTAATGTCAGGAGCTTACATTACAATAAGATAAGCCAATTGTTAGATGATTTACAAGACACCTTTCTACCCATCAATGCGTGATGTTGAGGGGATTGCTGGTGCGTAAGCAAATGCTTGTCTGGCAATTACATACAAGGCTAAGTATGAAGCAATTTGAGACCATAGGAAGTGGCTGCACAAAGGGTTCAGAGAAGGCTTCAGGTAAAATCTGAGGTCAATAAGAGCAGGTTAGGACGTTTACATGAAAGAAATTGCACTTTACGTTTAGAGCTTCATACTTGTTATAAACTTTCTCTGCCTTCTCTAAGAATTATAAACTGTAGGAGGTCATGGACCATGTCTGTATTGAAACAGTCTAAGAAAATCATGCAGTGAATTCAAGGTTAACTCAATATGCTAATCCCTTAAACTTCCAGTGCCCTTCAGAATGTATAAAATATTTTCACATCTCATTTAAACATCATTAAGACTCTGAACAGGATGTGGAACAGGTGTTTTTTATCTTAATTTTATAAATACTGAAATCATAAAGGCTAAATGATAAGAGTAGTATAAATTATTGGTAGCATTCTTCAGTATTCTGTGCTTTCACATATATCGTCTTACTTTATCCTACCCACAATTTTAGGTGGGTAAGTAGGTAAGGTCTTCTTGCCCTGAATTTGCTGATGAAGAAATTAAGCCTGAGAGAGTTTTAAATGACTAACTATGGAGAAGTGAAACTAGGATTCAAACTCGGGTCATCCTATGTCGCCTTGCGTTCAGTGAGTTTATTTTCAGTCTGTTGACTGTGAAGAGCTCTGGGTCATTCCTGAGTAGCTATTAGAGACATAATAGCAAAGAGCTCAGCCTTTGGGGTAGAATCCAACAGTCTTTGGTTCTTCTACTTTCTGTAAATCTCTGGGTCAGTCACTTAAACTCTTTAAGTGTTCATTTCCTAGTATGCAAAATGAGAGTAACATAGGATTGTTGCAAAGATTATATAAAACAATTGTTCAGTGCTTCATTCCCCAGTAGATATTCAATGAAGAATTCTTATGATAAGGATTAAATTCTAGTATGCAGTTGGGTTTACAGGTATAGGGCTCAGGGGAGAAATTGGGCCTGGATTTGGGCGCCATGGGCATACATATTAAAGTCTAATATTTCTACCGAAGGAAATTTTAATGAACAACCTGTTTGATTAAGACCAGAAGCATTGAAACCTGTGGCCTTTATATTGTCTCCAGGCTCCTTTGTTTTAATCAGTCGTTTTGTTGGCCAAGAGGCTAATTCTGCCACCTGATACTATCCTTAAGAGAGTAGTAAAGAAAAGGGAGAATCTGGCATCAACAAGAAACGGGAAAATTTTTATTGTGTTTTATGTACAGGATTGTCTGAAGGAACCTAAAAGCAGAACACAGGCCTCTGGAATGGAAAGTCCACTTTTTCCACCTCTATTCTCTACTTCTTTCTCTGTGTCTGCTGGGTTATTCTCTCCCTCTGAAGACCATATTTCTCTTCTCCATTCCATGTGCTATTTCCTAGGTCAACATCTTATTGCTCTAGGCCACCCATGGAAAGTCGCTCAACACTCTTGGTTGAGATTCTAAATTGCTGGGAGACATAAACTCCTTATCCCGGCCTGGGTCAAGTATATTCACCTGAGTGAGTTCACTAAGCTACAGTCGGGAGGGAAGAACTCTGTGGAATAGATGTGACTGCAGCAGGCCACTCCTGTGAATGGGATGGGTCCTGGAGGCGGGGCAGGTACCCCAAAGATGTTCACAAAATTGTTCCACACTCTTTTTTTTTAACATCTTTATTGGGGTATAATTGCTTTACAATGGTGTGTTAGTTTCTGCTTTATAACAAAGTGAATCAGCTATACATATACATATATCCCCATATCTTCTCCATCTTGCGTCTCCCTCCCACCCTCCCTATCCCACCCCTCTAGGTGGTCGCAAAGCTTCGAGCTGATCTCCCTGTGCTGTGCGGCTGCTTCCCACTAGCTATCTAGTTTACATTTGGTAGTGTATCTATGTCAGTGCTACTCTCTCACTTTGTCCCAGCTCACCCTTCCCCCTCACTGTATCCTCAAGTCCATTCTGTACGTCTGTGTCTTTATTCCTCTCCTGCCCCTAGGTTCTTCAGAACCATTTTTTTTTTAAGTTTCCATATATATGTGTTAGCATATGGTATTTGTTTCTCTTTCTGACTTACTTCACTCTGTATGACAGACTCTGGGTCCATCCACCTCACTACAAATAACTCAGTTTCATTTCTTTTTATGGCTGAGTAATATTCCATTGTATATATGTGCCACATCTTCTTTGTCCAATCATCTGTCAGTGGACACTTAGGTTGCTTCCATGTCCTGGCTATTGTAAATAGAGCTGCAATGAACATTTTGATACATGACTCTTTTTGAATTATGGTTTTCTCAGGGTATGTGCCGAGTAGTGGGATTGCTGGGTCGTATGGTAGTTCTAGTTTTAGTTTTTTAAGGAACTTCCATACTGTTCTCCATAGTGGCTGTACCAATTTACATTCCCACCAACAGTGCAGGAGGGTTCCCTCTTCTCCACACCCTCTCCAGCATTTATTGTTTGTAGATATTTTGATGATGCCCATTCTGACCAGTGTGAGGTGATACCTCATTGTGGTTTTGATTTGCATTTCTCTAATGATGAGTGATGTTGAGCATCCTTTCATGTGTTTGTTGGCCATCTGTATGTCTTCTTTGGAGAAATGTCTATTTAGGTCTTCTGCCCATTTTTGGATTGGGTTGTTTGTTGTTTTGATATTGAGCTGCATGAGCTGCTTGTAAATTTTGGAGATTAATCCTTTGTCACTTGCTTCATTTGCAGATGTTTTCTCCATTCTGAGGGTTGTCTTTTGGTCTTGTTTATGGTTTCCTTTTTTGTGCAAAAGCTTAAGTTTCATTAAGTGCCATTTGTGTTTGTATTTCTATTTCTCTAGGAGATGGGTCAAAAAGGATCTTGCTGTGATATATGTCATAGAGTGTTCTGCCTATGTTTTCCTCTAAGAGTTTTATAGTGTCTGGCCTTACATTTAGGTCTTTAATCTATTTTGAGTTTATTTTTGTGTATGGTGTTAGGGTGTGTTCTAATTTCATTCCTTTATATGTAGCTGTCCAGTTTTCCCAGCACCACTTATTGAAGAGGCTGTCTTTTCTCCACTGTACATTCCTGCCTCCTTTATCAAAAATAAGTTGACCATATACATGCATGGGTTTTTCTTTGGGTTTTCTATCCTGTTCCATTGATCTATATTTCTGTTTTTGTGCCAGTACCATACTGTCTTGATTCCTGTAGCTTTGTAGTAGAGTCTGAAGTCCGGGAGCCTGATTCCTCCAGCTCCATTTTTAAGATTGTTTTGGCTATTCGGGGTCTTTTGTGTTTCCATACAAATTGTGAAATTTTCTGTTCTAATTCTGTGAAAAATGCCATTGGTAGTTTGATAGGGATTGCATTGAATCTGTAGATTACTTTGGGTAGTGTAGTCATTTTCACAGTATTGATTCTTCCAATCCAAGGACATGTTATGTCTGTCCATCTGTTTGTAGCATCTTTAATTTCTTTCATCAGTGCCTTATAGTTTTCTGCATATAGGTCTTTTGTCTCCTTAGATAGGTTTATTTCTAGGTATTCTTTTTGTTGCAGTGGTAAATGGGAGTGTTTCCTTAATCTCTCTTTCAGACTTTTCATCATTAGTGTATAGGAATGCAATAGATTTCTGTTCATTAATTTTGTATCCTGCTATTTTACCAAATTCATTGATTAGCTTTAGTAGTTTTCTGGTAGAGGCTTTAGGATTCTCTATGTATACTATCATGTCATCTGCAAACAGTGACAGCTTCCTTCTTTTCTGATTTGGATTCCTTTTATTTCTTCTTTGATTGCTGTGTCTAGAACTTCCAAAACTATGTTGAATAATAGTGGTGAGAGTGGGCAACCTTGTCTTGTTCCTGATCTTAGTGGAAATGGTTTCAGTTTTTCAGCATTGGGAGTGATGTTGGCTGTGGGTTTGTCATCTATGGCCTTTATTATGTTGGGGTAGGTTCCCTCTATGCCTCCTTTCTGGAGGGTTTTTATCATAAATTGGTGTTGAATTTTGTCAGGTTTTTTCTGCATCTATTGAGATGATCATATGGTTTTTCTCCTTCAGTTTGTTAATACGGTGTATCACATTGATTTGCGTATATTGAAGAATTGTTGCATTCCTGGGATAAGCCCCAGTTGATTATCACACTGTCTCTTGATTCTTCAGGTTCTAATCTGACCTCTTAAAATGAAATCGATTATTATGAGATTCTCAATCTCAAGAGCACTGACTGTTTCCTGTTCATTTCTGGATCTGAGTGCATGGCCTACAGCAACAGCTATTTATTAAATGTTCTCAGGCCAGTGAGATGCGTTTAGTACTTTATTTATTCCTCATACAGCAGACCAAAAGGAGGGTGTTACTTTCCATTTTCTACATGAGGCACTAAAGCACAGAAGTGTTATATACCTTGACCAAAGTCCACAGCTGATAAGTCACAGATCTGGTATTGAAACGAAGTTCTGACTGGACTCTCAAATGCCACATTACCCCTTACTCTTTGCTTTTAAGAGCGTCTGAATACATTCTTGTCAACGGGTTGCTGTTGCCCTAAAATTTCAGTCAACTCTAAGAACCGCCCACATTGTTGCTTTTGGAGAGAAATTTGTTTACCTAAATATTCAAAAGGAAAGAACCGCTGACTGCCTTTTCAAATATCTTTTGTGGTGTCAAGAGGATATTTGAAATGATGGAATGGTGCAGTGTAGACAAGAAAAGGTTGAAGGGTACAATCTATTCATTTAACTGTGAACCTTCACCCCCTCCACCACGTAATTCCTTTAACATCCAGCATTAAGCACATAGACACTCACAAGCCTGTACATTTAGGGCAGACCTCTGAGATGTTGATTCCTTTTGTTCTGTCTGGGTTGATTAGAGGGAGCAGCCCTCGGGTCTCAGCACTTGGGGGGTGTAACACTCAGACCTGGTGTTGGAAAGCTTAGCAGACTTTTCCCTCTGTGAGGTAAGATTACACCATGTGAAACCCATCTGCAGATCTGTATTTACTTAGTTTCTGGTTACAGCTGTCAGGAGAAGACTCTGTAATGTGCTGCAGCTTCTACTATGATAGCCTAGGTGCAGAGGAGGCAGGCAGCACTGTTTTATTATGATGTGGACTAAAATCAGCTCATCTATTAATGTAACAAGCCAAAAGGAGTGTAATCAGAGAACTTGGATCTTATTGAGACATCATTTTTGCCCAGAGAGTATGGATTTCTTTCTTTTTTCTTTTTGGTGACGTTGGATCAATTGTATACTTAGCCATCCTAACCTGAGTCTGTCTTCTCTTCTGAATGTGTTACTTTGCTCCTTTCTTTTTTTCCCCCCGAGTCAAACTTAGTGCTTTCTTTGATCTTTCTGATCCTGCCAGTTAATGGAAAAGCTATATTTTCCAAATCACAGCTGAGTATGAAATAGATACTGCATTCCTCCCTTAGTAATGGTCTGTATTTACAGGGACATATCATTTCCCAAGGCAGGCACTAGTTTCGCCACATTCTTAGCCATCTTTGTTTAGTACAAATTTCCATTTATTGATCAGTATCTAGATGTGTGAGATATGGCCTATAGAGGGAGACAGAGGCTGTGTCAATGATTCAGGACAGTGGAAAGACTCCCAGAACTGTTTTGGCCACTATTTTTTGGTCAAGACAGTTACTTTCCATGGTCAGTATTCCACAGAGGCCGGCCACTCCTGGTCACACAACCATGCAAGCATATCGTAATTCGTGATTTGATGGAAAAAATAAAATCGTTTCACAGGACCTTTTGGCCTTGCATTCTGAGAGTAGACACAACCAAAGGAAGCTGAGTAGCAGAACAATCTTTGGACCACAACTGTTTTTCCTCCAGAAGGACCAATCCTCGGTGGAATATAAAATTGTAGTTCATTTTGAGGATGGAGTTAGTCCAGTTCTACCATGTTCTGTGTATGCTCACCTCCCTTGTCCATGACTTTGTATTTCACCCTCATGTCTGAGAATGGTACCTTTAAAGGACTCAGCATCTCAGAGATGGGAGAACCTGAAAGAGAATATAATGTAAAACCATTCTGATAATTTGTAGCCAGGTCTCTGAGTTCTAGTCTTTAATTTAAAAAAATCAGCAACTCTAAGGGTTTGGGTCATAGGATTTTCAAAGAAGGAAGCTTTACCTGGTGTGAGAGTGATGAGTTCTTTTATCAGAACCAACACAGTGGTTTGACTCTTCTCTCCCCAACCTTGTATGCATAGAGAGTAAACTGGGGACTCTTTGGATGCTCTTTGTATTCTAGGACAAATCAAGTGGAGTTCTTCGAGGGAAGGGATGCCCCTTCATCCAACGGAATGAGGATATGAGAAATAGTGATGATCTAGTTTTCTATTAGGCTTTTTGTGCACTAACAGTGAGTAGAGTTACTGGGTGAAGGACTGGTACTACTGCAAGAAGAGATACTGAATGCATCTCCATGTACTTAGGAACCACTGGGCCATAGAAATAGGTATTAGAAATGTGAAGGTATTGCTGAGGGATTCGTGATTAGACAATTCTAATATCTCAAGACCTCAGAAGCGCTGTGGTTGTCCTGGATAGAGGGGAGGGCGCCTAAGCTTGGAGAAGATACCCGGACAAGCAGGAGGTAACCTTACACCAACAGAGCCTAGCTCACACCAACAGAGCCTAGCCCTACTGGAATTTCATATCTGTGGTGTGTTGGTAAATGTTTAACAACTGTCTCTCTCTAAAATGGGAGTTTTTTGTGTTTGCCAAGTTTGATAGTGTAAGTATTCCCAATATTCTGTGGCTGGTTTCAAGCTATCAACGAGACATCGCCGATGGCAGAGTTGGAAAGAAACGTGTGCACTCAACTCTTGTGAGCTGGTGTCAGTAGGCTCCGCCACAGCCCTGCCCCTCACCCTCCTGCACCATGCTCCATGCGTATGTACCCAGGGTCTGCCAGCACCAGGTACCTTGAACCTGGATATTCACTCCTATTTCTGGACAAAGAGTGCCTGACATGAATTTTGTCTCCTTTACTACTTTTGTGAACTGGATTGGAAGAATTTAGAAACCTTCAATTCCCTTCCCTGGGACAAACAGTAGTGTATTAGAGGCTGACAACAATATTTCTTTATAATGAGGAATCATTTTCTTCTTGGACCCAATCTGGAAGATATTATTTCTATCCAAATACCAGAGGCTATAAATTTGTTTCCCATCATACCAGAGACACAAACATGGCTTACTAGTTACTGAAGCAGGAGAGACAGGGTTGAATTTTAGTAGTGAATTAATCCAGCAGCCAATTCTGGAATTATTCATGACAGGTGCTAGAATTTTTGTAGAGCATATTGGCAGAAATCAAAGCCTCATAAAAATACATTTGAGAACCACTGTGTAGTTAATAAAGTATGAACTTTGAGCAGTTGCAGTCTGAGAGACAGATCGTTCTCTACAAGTAATATTGGATGCTCGGATATCAAAGTGTAACCATTGCAGTGTAGACTAGAAAGATGAAAACAAATGAATACTAATACGGTGGAGTCAGATGATTCTCCAAGGCCTAGGAGTTTATGCTTCTAGCGCGTTCGTTCTTTAGTGTGCATTAGATATCAGAGAGGGAATTTATTTATTTTTTAATGAATATGTTCTAACTCTTAATTAATTAATTTATTTTTGCCGTGTTGGGTCTTCGTTTCTGTGCGAGGGCTTTCTCTAGTTGCGGCGAGTGGGGGCCACTCTTCATCGCGGTGCGCGGGCCTCTCACTATCGCGGCCTCTCTTGTTGCGGAGCACAGGCTCCAGACGCGCAGGCTCAGTAGTTGTGGCATACAGGCCTAGTTGCTCCGCGGCCTGTGGGATCCTCCCAGACCAGGGCTTGAACCCGTGTCCCCTGCATTAGCAGGCAGATTTTCAACGGCTGCGCCACCAGGGAAGCCCCGAGGGAATTTATTTAAAATATCGGTTCACACGTGTGGCAGATGGTGTCACTGCACTGGTACATGTTCCCTGGGCAGCTCCAGTTCCTGTTTATCCTAGAGACTCCATACGCTAAACACCCACAACTCGCTGCCTGCAGTTTCCCTCTGACTGTAGGACTATACTCAGCCTGCTTGCATGTCAGGCTGGAAGTTCCAGGGAGTTAGTGCACCCTCAAACAATCATGAATGGAACTTGGAACACGAACACCCCAGTTCTGTATTCCACAGCCACAACTTTGAGGTATGTTCTGTACTAGTGGTTCTCAAAGTGTGTTCAGGGGACCTCTGGGCAACCCCCAAATTCTTTTAGGAGGTCTCTGAGATCAAAACTATTTTTGAACTAATTCCAAGATATTATTTGCCTCTTTCACTCGGATTTTCTCACAGGGGTACGGTGGAGTGTCCTATAGGTGATAATGTTATTCTCATCACAGCTAAGGGAATGTATGCTTGTGAATTCTTGTTTAGGAAAATAGTTTTAACATCTAACATGGTATGTATCAGTGGATATAACTCAAACAAAGACTCTTTGAGGTCCTCAATAATTTTTAAGAGTATAAAGGGGGTGGTCCTGAGAGTAAAGTGTTTGAGAACCATGGCTCTACACCCTCTCCCAGACCCACAGAGACATTTAGTCACTTGTCCAAAGCAGTGGCCTGCTCACTGATACGTTTACTGTTGGTTTCTTCCCATCTCTGCCTCAGTTTTCCTTACGATTCTGGTCTCAGGGTCTCTGCCTTGGGGGAATCCAAGCTACGACACTAGAGATTTTGGATGGCGCCTGGAAATCTGTATCTTAATAAGTAACCTGGATGATCTGATGGCTCAAGGACCTCACCTAGCTAAGATTTTCACAAATTCCTTGCAAAGAGTGAGAGTAGGCTGTGCAGGATATTGGAAGTTTGCACGTGAACAACCATAATGTATGGTACACATATGTGCACAGACTTTCACACTCACACATGACCACTTTTAAGTTTTTAACTCTTAGTGCCTATAAGTTCAGGTTTTAATTTCATCTCCCAGCTCCCCAGGGTTTTCTTAATCTCTGTATCAATCTCTGTTTGTCTTTTTCTTATAAATTCTTTAATTTATGAATAGTACAGTCAAATACCTAAATACTATATATTTGCTATAGTTCTAGTTCTGTCATGAGGGTTGAGTCAATTTGAAATGTATTGTCTTAATTGCTGGCATTATGAAATTCTTAGTTAGAAGACAGTCCCATTATTGTATTGTATTTGAATCAGGTAGCCAGCGTGCAGACTGGCAGTCTAGGTAAGCAGTGTATGGTAGGGAAAGTTATCAGCATTTATACTAAATTGTCTGCATTGAAATGTTTATTTCTTTATATCAAGATTTAACATTCATCCAATGAAGCTGCATGAGTGGCAGTATAGTGCAGTGGGACGTGCGTTTGAGTCTCTAAATAGCTGTGTGACTAAGTCACTGGGCTATTATGGAAATTACAAAAGAGAACAGTTGTAAAACACAGGCTAGTGAATTTCACAAAGTAAACATTCCATAAATGTTAGCTCTTATTACTATTACTACCCAGTTTTTAAAAGCCATGATTTTAATCCTCAAGTACAGGTACTTATAGTATTATTGGAGAGTAGCAGCAAAGAAATCCAGGTTTGAAACCAACATAAGAGAGTATGCAGTTAGGTGCTAAAGGACAAGATCCAGGCTTGGGGAGTTTTAAAAGCTCAGAGAAGAAGGGCATCAGAGGATCTTGTAGTGATTGAGAAATTCTACCCTGGCTGTGTGACTTGAAGCATTTGTCTTTGGAAACTAATTGCTGTCCTCCGTTTCCAGACAAGACTATATCAGCTCATACTTCACACAGCAGATTGAACGTGCAGTGTGTCAGACTGCCAAAGTTTGGGCTGCTTCCCAAGTCAGAATTAGGATACTACGTATCAGCTCACCCAGGACCCTCTGGAAGGACTCTAAGGGCTTTTTGCCTCCCATGACACAGTGATGATTTGGGTTAGAGAACATCTTTTCTTTCAAAGGTATTTCGTCACATATACTTAAAAATTTTCCTGGGGAGAATAATAGTCATTATTCCTGTTCCTAGTTAGTGGTTGGTTAAATTGAGATACCAAGTTTATCCATCCAATATGTCATTCCTTTGGAACTTCCAAGGGGGCATCTTTATAGAAGAGCTTTTCTCTCCATTCTTCACTTGCAAAATCCCTAAAATGAATTCTATTATATATGTGTGTGTGTATATATATATTACATACAGAAATATGTATTAAGATTTTGTTTTCCCCTCTTATAATAAAAGGCTCCTTTGGATATACATTGTATAATTTATCATCCAGCACATCCTATGATTATTATTAGTGACTATCATTACTTTTCTAATACTTTACTTTATTGATCATAAGATACAATTGATTTTTTATGATGCCTTTAAAAAAATTGGAAGTATAGTTGATTTACTATGTTTCAGGTGTACAGCAAAGTGATTCAGTTACACATGTATGTATATCTGTTCTTTTTTAGACTCGTTTCCACTATAGGTTATTACAAGATATTGAATATAGTTCCCTGTGCTATAAGTAGACCCTTGTTTATATATTTTACATGTAGTAGTGTGTATCTGTTAATCCCAAATCCCTAGTTTATCCCTCTCCCCCCTTTCCCCTTTGGTAACCATAGTTTGTTTTCTATGTCGGTGAGTCTATTTCTGTTTTGTAAATAAGTTCATTTAAGATACTATAGATTTTTTTTAAGACATACTATTTGTGTACCACCAAGAAGGAAGAGAATGCCGCTGATTAAACTGTGATGTAGTGCCTCCCTAGCACTTTGAATTTTGATTCGTACTTGTTAAAAGAGCGTTTATGACTTATTTAAATGTGAATTTGTATCATATATCAATTTTTTGTACACATAAGGAAACCATAAAGCTATCATTAAGGTGTTCTTAAAATGTCTTCACATTGCACATCCATATCCTTTGAATCATTTAGAAAGTCATAATTTTGTTTTGCCATTAGCATCCTCTATACTAGCCACACTGCTCACACTTTTTCTTCAGTTTCGATGTTGACGTTTTTCTATTTGATTGTTTTCTCCTCAGTTGAATTGCATGTTGCCAGCCAGAAGTTTAGCAGTTTCTGATCAAAGTCGATGTAAAGTTTTGACAAATTGATACTTGGCAATATAATAGAAGTTCTGAGTGAAGTATAACTTGGTCACAGCAATACTTCATTGGTTTGAAATGTCTTTAAACTGTTTTGTGGAATTTGGCAACTTTTCCTGTCTTCAATTGCATTGTTTGGTCTGTGGATAGGAAATCCTTTAGCATGTATTTCAGTAGTCGAACATAACACAGCTTCATCTACTTGTGGGTATGTGATGCCAGAAAATGTGGAACTGTGGTTGTACCAGTCAGAGTGGGCTAGATGATGCCCAAATCTCTGTGGCTTGAAATTATGAGGTTTATTTCTGGCTCATGGTACGTGGTGTTCTGGGTTGGCTAGGAGCTTTTCCTCACATCATCCTTTCTCCAGGATTCATACTGATGGAATAGCCATTTTTGGGAACATTGCTGGTCGTTGTGGCTGAAGGGGAAAAAACAGGTGATTAATTGTTCATTGCTCTTAAGGTTACCCATACCACTGGTGTTCACATTTCTCTGGCCAAAGCATGTCATCTGGTCACATCCATCTACAGGGATTTGGAGAAGGACAATCATACCAAATGCCTGAAAGAAGTGGGGATATTTGGTAGACAACAAAAATGGCCACTACTGTTTACCCTTCTGGGCACAAAATGATCTGTTTTCTCTCTTTGCTACATGCAGGACATACTCATTCCATTCTAAAAAGAATCACAGGTTCAATTCATTCTCTGCAGCCACTTGAAAGGCAAGCTATCTGGGTGATGTAAGGTGGTTTTGTCATTGGGGGAAGGTGTGCAGTGACTTCTATGTCAGGTTTTGAATGTAGTTTCTCTAGACCCAGAGACTTATGAACTAAAAAGACAACTTGCTCTGCTCCCCCTACCACCTGACTCATATGATTAATGTAAAGAGTAGAACAGGAATACTATACCTATGAACCCTTCTGTTCATAGAGGGGAAGAATGAGAGAGATGCAATAGTCACTCTTCCTAAGCAATTTTGAAATCCCATTGGGCAGACATTACAAAGGGCTCCTCGTTTGGTGGTGGGAAATGTTCCTTGATTAACCCTGGGGACGTGGTAATCTTCCAACTCGGCTGTTCTCTGGGAGAACGGAGACCCACACTCTGGGAGTTTTTTCTTTTCCATTGTTTTTGGCCATAGCTGAAGAAGGCATTGGCAGATACGACTTCTTAGGGACTGAATGCTTTTTTAGTCCATTATCTGTATTTAGACAATTGGGAAATGCAAAGTTCTCTCAGAAACAGAGCTTCTTATTTAACCTCAGTCAGCTTCATGTGCCAATAGAGACTATAGTTATCTTACAAACATATTTCTTAGATTGCTTTATTTTTTCTCTCCAAAATTGTGGAGATGTCTGTTTTCCCTAAGACATTTTGTTTACTTTAAACGATCTACCAGGTACTACTCTCTTAATCTGAAACAGTTTAAATGCTGGTATGTTGGTAAACATTTTAATGGTTGGCTCTTTGGGGGAAATACCCTGATTTGTAGCATGTCTTAGTTCAGAATGTTATAACAAATTACCATAAGTTGGGGGGTATAAATAAACAATTATTTTTCATAGGTCTGGAGGCAGAAAGTCCAAGATCAGAGTGGCAGTATGGTCGGGTTTTTAGTGAATGCTCTTTCCTGGTTTACAGATGGCTGTTTTATGTATTCTCACATGTGAGAAGGAGTTAGCTGTCTGGCCTCTTCTTATAAGGGCACTAATCCCATTCGTGAGGGTTGCATCCTCAGTACCTCCTAAAGGCTCCACCTCTAAATGCCATCACATTGGGATTAGGGTTTCAGCATATGGATTTGGGGAGACATAAACATTCAGTCCAAAGCATAGCATTTGCTGATTTCCAGGGTACAAATACTTCCACCATGACCCATTTCAAGCTACCAATGTGACTGGTAGAATCACTGATTATACAGTATGTTCACAACAGAGATACAGCAATAACTTCAAGAACGTAGGTAATAGTAAAATATTATAAAATTTAGAAAGTGGTGAGTTTTGAGTATTATATTTGTTTTGACATAGTTTATGTAATTTTAAAATAATGGCTGTATTTAACAACCATCTTAGAAATCGCTAAAACTTTAGCCATTGAGCTAGGATGAGCCAGTTCAGCACACCATTGCCTTAATCCATTCAGATGTGATAATTGAGTGTAATGGTCACACACTTTTAGTTTTCCTTTGAGACTGAGCTTTAACTTTCCATTATTGCTTCACCTATTTATCAGTTCTGGGACTGAAAAGCAGTTGCCTCAACAAGTCCTGGAATGCCCACCTGAGAGCAGAAGAACCTACCAGTTTATGAACAACAAATTTCAGAGAGGTTTGTTACACAGCAGTATCTAACCAATACACGCAGAGAAGACCTTGTATATAGTTTACACTGGCCAAAACCAAATGCAGACTTACGTAGGCTAAAAATGAAGAATGTAGAAGCTCATAGAATCAAAGTAGCATTCAATAACCAGACTGTAGAAGGCACAGGGCTTTGGGAAGAGCAGGGCTTTGGGAAGAGCTGGGCTTTGGGAGCAATAGAAACGGAAGACTTCACTATTGGAACTCTCTCTCACCTCTGGTTTCCGTGTCAGTATTTTCTCACTAATTTCCTCTGCTTCATGAATTAAGTTTTTCATCTTGGAGCTACCACTACGGTGGTTGTTTAACACCAGTGAAAATCCCAAGAAAGAACTGTGGCTGGTATTGGTGCCCATTCATTGACCAATAAACTATGATTAAGGGAGTAGTGGTAGGGAGTCAGCTAATTATGATTGACCCCTAGCAGAGTTAGGTGCTTACCTTTTGACTACAGAAGCTCATATTTTACAATATAGATAGTGGAGTAAAGGCTGTGTAGTTATCCTGACAAAGCAAAGCTGTGCATTATGGTATGCCCTGCTTGTGTTTGCATGTTAGCCTATGATAGAAGGAATTGTACATAGGTACCTGAGGTACATATTGCCTTTACCAATAGCTTATTAATTTTATCGTCTATCCATCCAAACGAATTTGACTCTCTGGACGCTTTGATTTAAACAAAGAGAGGAAGAAGGAATTCAGACTGGGGAAGTTAGACTTCACGGCACAGGTGTCTTTAAGCTGAACTTCGAGAAATTTAAAAATAACCTGTCCATTCAGACAAGCTGTCTCTGTTAGGCTGTTGATCAACTTTAAGGTTATAGATTGTTTGTGTTTCAGTTTTCACATGAAGTCCCACAAGTGCACATTTTAAAACTCTAGAGTAAAATTTAAGTTAACTCACTATCTGTTGCAATTAAACGATCTAGATGTGTAGGCTAGAAGTCAGGAGAAAGCAGAGGAGGAGGTAAATGGTAAGACAAATTCCTATCATAGAATTGAGGGCAAATGAATTGGTAAATGTTTCTGCCTAAAGATTAGTGGTTAGGTATCAGTGAACTCTGACAGCAAACATCTTTCAGGGAACTGGAAAGTTCAGTCCATCGCAAGGTGAGTCTCTCTCAGCTTAAAGATTCAATAATTATGCCCAATTTCTCTCCTTTGGACAGAGCTCTGGTGAAAAGCATGCCTGAGAGTAATGTAGAGGCTGGGCTGGTGTGGAGATAGGATGTGTCTCATCCTGCATGTGTGGAGACTAGAAGCTGGTTTGTGAAGAGGTGCTAAGGTCAACATAAGAAATTCAAAACCAGGTTACCTACCCAATAATTGAGGGAAGGGGGTGACAAAGCAGGGCTAAAGTGGAAGAGGCTGTTATAGACTGATCATTTACATCCCCCAAAGTTCATATGTTGAAATCCTAGTCCCTGCTGTGATAGTATTTGGAGATGAGACCTTTGGGAGGTGATTAGGTCATGACAGTGCAGCCCTCATGATGAGATTAGTGCCATTGTAAGAGACCTAGCTGGCATGCTCTATCTCTACCATGTGAGGATACAGCAGGAAGGAGGCCCTCTACAAGCCAAGAAGAGAGTTCTCACCAAGAACCAAACCTGCTAGTACCTTGATCTTGGATTGCCCAGCCTCCAGAATTGAGAAATAAATATTTGTTGTCTAAAGCCACACAAGTTATGGTATACTGTTATGGCAGCCTGAATTGACAGAGGTTATTGTATCAGGAAAACTGAGTGAGCAGCGACAAAGCAGCCCACCAGACATAACGTGCAGGAATTCCACAGACAAGAGTCAGAACCATCAGTGGCTAGGGCATATGGTGCAGGGCCATATAGGTCAGGAGTGTGTGACTTGTTACAGGGACTGTCCAGGGTGGGCAGAATCCATCATAGTTGAGGCTAAACATATACTTATTTGGCAATGAAGAAAAATTGATTATATTTTTAATCTGTTATTTATACACGTAGTATTAGAACTGGAGGGGTACAGAAATGGGCAGCAAACGGTGAGGGTGTAGAGGTGGTAGGTGGCCTAACTTGTTGGAATGGGTGAAAGAATGAAGAGAGTTGTTCCTGGGCAAACCCACACATATTTAATTTACTGGTGTAATGATTGGAACTGCCTCCAGACACCCCTCCCTTCTCTCACCAAGCCCATTGCCTGGCTTCCCATGGCTGTTTGGTTAGGGCAAGTGGGAGAGGAAAGAGTTATGATTATAGGGATAGGATTTAATTTTGGAGTAGAAACTATTCTATATTGTTTACCTATTTCCCAGGAGTGTTCTGAGGATTTTTACTGATGGGATAGTTGAGGATGTTATCCCCAAAGTCCAAATATACATCATTTAAAATACTGCCTAGACTTTCATTGCCTTTAGGAAGGCACAGATATTTAATCATGCTGGGTTTTATATTTAAAATATAGATAAGATTTTATTTCTAATGGCAGGTGATTCTAATTACAGTTATTTCCTCATGCTATGTAAGTATGCATCTTATACCTTTTAAGATGAATATTACTGGACCTCTTCAGAAACATTCCTAAATTATGTGCTGTACATTAATTATTTTTTAAAGTCAATATGTGTTGAAAGTGCTAGTATATTCACTTGCTCTGAATTTCTTCCAAACACATTAAATGAGCCTGTAGCAGGATTAACCACAGTAGATTTTCTGTTTCTTTTTAAATAACATATCATATTTTGATTTAACTTGCCATTTTTTTCTTAATTCCCTCTGCCCAGTTCTTTTAATAAGAAACAAGATTCCTGGAGAAAACACTTCTTGGCACAGATACCGTTCTCCCCAATTGGTAGATGGCAATGCTGCTATGATTGAATCTCCCAGTGGGACGAGGTATCTGAAGTCAGGTTGTTTTCAAAAGGTTGATATTGGGGCCCTGGCTATGATACTACAGTCCCATTCAGTCTTTTATTATTCTTGCTCTGTAACCTGACATTGTTTCAGGAAGAGGAAATCCTTGGGTTTAATGAAGACAGTCAGCCTAAGGTCGGGAGGGTAATGCTAAACAGACTGAAAGTAAAGGTAGCGTGGAAATAAGAAGGTAAGGCTAGAGTAGATTCAAAGATTAGACTCAAAGATGGAAACCAAATGCACCTGGAAGGCAAAATATACTTGAACCATAAAATATACAGAACCCTGGGGATATATAAAAATAAATCAAGCTTATTTAGTTTGCCTTTCCACTTCCCTGGTGGCTTGTCCAGCTGTTACCCCAGTTTGGGCAGGTGGTTTGTGGGTCCGATTTTTAGGTGTTTATCATGGGGTGCCTGCTAGAGCAGCTGCTGAGAAAAGGGACCCTCAATGCCTTCATTATACGTCAGCTCCCAAACTTCCCAGTTCCTGATATTAAACTGCCTTGGCGATTATAGCGTTTCATTTAAATTTTAAGTGACACATTGCAATGTACTTTTAGGTAATCTGTAATGCGCCTTTGGGCATAGCACTATTTTTTAAATAAATTTATTTATTCTATTTATTTTTTGCTGTGTTGGGTCTTCGTGGCTGTGTGTGGGCTTTCTCTAGTTGTGGTGAGCGGGGTCTACTCTTCGTTGTGGTGCGCGGGCTTATTGCGGTGGCTTCTCTTGTTGCAGAGCACAGGCTCTAGGCACGCGGGCTCTAGAACGCAGGCTCAGCAGTTGTGGCGCACGGGCTTAGTTGATTCGCGGCATGTGGGATCTTCCCGGTCCAGGGCTCGAACCTGTGTCCCCTGCATTGGCAGGCAGATTCTTAACCACCGTGCCACCAGGGAAGCCCTATTTTTTTTTTATGTGGGTGTCTAAATTGCACAAGAGAGTGAGAATGCTTTAGATTAAAATGAGTAAGCAGCCCCTTCTTTCTGTTAGCTGCATCGCCCCTTGCAGACCTGGATATGGTTAATAAAGTATCATACGAAAGTTACTGATTATTCAAAATGGATTCTTCTTTGCAAAAGCCGTTGAGAGTTGGCCATACGTTTTCCCTGAAAGGTAGTTGTTATTAATAACATTGTACAGATGGAATCAAAGGTTGTTTAAATGAGACTCATAAATTCTTATAGACTAGCATTGTGGTCAGAAGGCTGGACTGTGGGGAAAAATGCTTGGATTTGAATCTTGGCTCCTTCACTTATTATCTATGTTGCTCTGAGCAAGTTATTTATCCTTTTCATATTTTCACATCTGAAAATAGAAATAACACTAGTTTCTGCCTCATAGGGTTATTATGAGGAATGATGAGTTCATATGTTTAAAGCATTTAGAATAATGCCTGGTACATGATAAGTGTGATAAGTGTTCATATAGACCCACAGACTCTTATTTGAAACCCTGAGGGACAGATACATTTTGGAATTCAGAATTTTTCAGATTTTTAATGAAGGCGTTATGAGGCAAAATTTATTTTACTTAAATAAATTTTAAGTACACACTGTGATCCACTGGATAGTTATGTAGCCAAACTGGTGGGCAGTCATGCTAAGTGGGAAAACATGGATAAACAGGCTTATATTAGCTTAGGACAGGTTTCGGTACTAAGTCAGTTACAAAATCCTTTTGGTTTTCAGAGCCTTTCTATATTTTTAAGTTATGGATGAGGGATTGTGGATCTGAAATAACATTAAATGGTAGATAAATTATTGAAATCTAGACATTTCCAAGGTCCAGGCTAGAATTTTGAGCCAACGTTCTTTCTCTTATGGTTTTGCAAAATGAAAAAAAGAACTTCAGCGGTTTGGTCAAGGTCGTACAACTACTCACATCAAATATGGGATGAGATTCTTGGTTTCCTGATGTTTGAGCCTAATGTTCTGCATGAGATACAAATGTTTCAGAAGCATACTCCCCCAAATACTAATTACATGGAATATAACGCTTAATCCAGTCACAAAGGAATTCTGGGATTCTTGTTTTGGATTTTTTCAGATGTTCTGATGAGCATTGGCAATCTACAAAAGGGAGACACGTTACACACCTTTCCTAAACTTACTTTCCCATACATTCCTTATTTTGAGAACATTTTATGGAGCGTATTTGGGACACTTTGTTTTACGTTATTCTAAACAAGACCTTGAGGGATCCTTGCACTGAGTGGATACAGGCAAGGTCATGATACCCATCATTATAAGGAATGATACCAGTTTCTTTCCAGGGCACCATTCAAGAGGAGCTGCTTGTAGACTGAGCCCTCTGCTTCTGGAGGTGGTTAGCTTGATTGAAAAGGCACTGCAATACCCATGGTTAAGGGATCCAGGAATCCCAATGTAGCAACTTCCAAGAATGTGAAGTCTTGAGTATTTATAGAAGACATTGTTAGAAATCATGGATTTTTTTTGCAAAGAATGTGGTTCATAGATAAACAAAAAGAAGTGAACCCATAAAAACTGACTTTATCCTGTCTCCCATCTCACAAATCCACTAGAGGAGCACAATTTCCTTATCCTTTGGCTATTGAAGAATTTCAGTTTCATCATTTCCACCACAAGGCAGTGGGGGGTTGATGCTTACAACATCTGTGGGTAAATCCTTGGGCTTGGATTGAAATGAACCTTCTGGTATGTATGCCCATGAGTTTTCTAAAGAAAACATGGTTTCTTTTAATGTTGATATTCCAGAAACATTGCACAGACCCTTGGAGATGAGTGTTTCTCCTTGAAATAATAACAGTCCTTTTGGACATGCTGTGAGGGGGGTACATTATGTGCTTGAAGCATTTTGTTCTACTAAGGTGCCATTGGGGAAACTTTTGGTTAGAAATTGGCTGTTAATGTTAAGAATTTAATGTGCTGCATTCCTGTGAAATCTTTTGTTCTCTAAATATTTGCTATTTATCTTTCTCTTACAATCAACTGGCTTTTCTTCCAAGTTTATGCTCCTCTTTATTTTTAAAATGTTGACTACGTTGGGAGCAAGGCTTTACTTGTGGACTTTACTTATGCTCCTAGCAGCCTAGTAAGTTTCATTAAACGGACCCTTGAAAGGAGTGTTGCTTACTTGGGTAAACATGAATCCTTCGGGATCTTTCAAAGTGCCTGATGTCCAGGCTCACCTGGGCAATTGTATCAGAATCTCTAGGGTTGGGATCCCAGCATCAGTATTTATTGATGCTGAAAACTCGGCCTCTGTGCACCAGTGCCAAATCGAATCTTAGAGACGGAGTTTTGGGTGAAGTAGAGAAGAATAGCTTTATTGATTTGCCAGGCAAAGGGGGACACAGCGGGCTCATGCCTCAAACTGTGTGTCGCAACCCGGGGGATTTGGTGAGGAGGAGTTTCGTAGCAACAGTTCAAGCGCAGGCTTGCTGATAAGGATCAGGGAGTGTGAAGGGCCTGTAGCCTTTTAATCTGGTTTCAGGTGGTCTCCTGATGAGTTTCTCGAGTTTCTCAAGCTGTGACCTTCTCTGGAATGAAGGATGCTAACATCTTTCATTTGTTGGGGGTTTTAGTTCCGTAGAATAGCTCAAAGATATTATGTGTATCCCTCGAGGCAGAACCAGGACGCTGCCCCAAGGCTGCACTATTGTGTTCTGACTGTTCCTCCCTTGTCTCTGCATCCCCTCCATTCCCTGATTAGCAACTGTTCGAATCTGCCCTTCGGAACTCAGGGAAGGTCATGGAAGCTGGCGTCTATTCCCTACAAATAAGAAATGGGAGACATAGAAAGGCTTCCGTGCCCAGGAGCCCCACAGGGTCCTGCTAGGTTTCACTATTCTTTCTTTTTTTGAATCTCCAGATGATTATGTGTGGCCAAGATTGAGAAATACTATCTTACTCAAAGTTGTTGGTTTATCCCACCTGATTCAGGTATCTTTCATTAACCATACCCCAGGGGTTCTAGTCTAGTAGCTTGAATCCAGCCCAAAGATCTGTTCTGTTTGGCCAGCACAGAGCAATGTTAAATATGCCTGAATTAGAAAGCCCCCAGGAAAGGCCTGTGCTCTCTACTGGCCCCAGTCTCAACAATCTATTGTATTATCCCCAGCCACTCCTCAGGCTATGACATCTGCTTGGCAACCATGGGTATTTGAATTTGTGACCCCTGAAATACCTAGAGGGGTTCTTTAGTTAAGACTATATTAAAACATTATCTGAGGATGACTAGACATACACTAAAGGCTGAAAATATTTCCTGTTTATGGAAGCCGAGATTCCCACCTGTCCCTTTCCTAGGAGAGTTCCCTTTGGGCAAAGAGGTGTTCCCTGGGGTGCTAGACAAACTGAAGGCCCAGATGATGTCTATCACATGTGATCAGCAGCAGCGGAACCAGAGAGAAACTGACTCCTTCCTTGTGAGCGGTGAGTGAAACTCACACTTCTGAGGCAAAGAGGAGAATAATAGGAGAAATAGGGTAAGCAGCTGAGAGTCTTGAAAGCAAGATCAAGTCCAGATTGAGGAAGGGTTCAGGAGAGGTGTTCTGAATCAGGGTGATGAGCGGGGGAAATCTTTTGGTTTCCTTCACTGGGAGGGCCCAGTGAGCGTGGCAGAGTTGCTATGGTTTAAACTGGCCTGATGCGGGGTCTGCCCTTTGTCTGTTTTGGGTTCAGGTGTTGAACATCAATACACACCACGCAAGGGCCAGTGACTGCAAGTAATTCAAAAGTTTATTACTTAGGCATAGGCAAAGCAAGGGGTGTCCCTGGGAGAGGGGGCCTTCCAGCGAGGTGGCTCTCTGATGTCTGGGCAGAGAGAGTCTAATTGTGGAGACAAATATAGGACAGGAGACTTCCTGTCCTATATTTTGACAAGGCCCAGGGCAGGATTTCCATTGGCTTGCCCTCCTGTAGGGGGTAGATGAAAGGGGGAGGTAGGTTGCCTTGCGTGTGACTTATGAGGATAGCAGATGTGAGTCTGCACTATTGGTGTACAGAGAAAAAAGAATTAGAGATCTTTCCTTTTATTAACTCAAAATTTTATTAAGCAGCTACTATGTACAGACTCTGTGATCCAAACAGTTATAATCTCTGGATGGAGAGAGACAATAAACACACAAAATATACATCATATCAAGTGGTAAGGAGTGATTAGGATGTGATATTATTTTATGTAGAATAGCCAGGGAAGACCTCTCTGATAAGGTACTTCTGTGTTTTTTTTTTCCTTTTATCCCCTCCAAGCATGGGAAGGGAAGCCACTGGAAGGTGTTTTTTTGTTTTTTTTTTAAAGCTGCTTTATTTTTTTAAACATTTATTTATATTTATTTATTTAGGCTGTGCCAGGCCTTAGTTGCAGCAAGCGGGATATTTAGTTGTGGCATGCAGGCTTCTTAGTTGTGGCATGCGAACTCTTAGTTGTGGCATGCAAGAGGGATCTAGTTCCCCGACCAGGGATCCAACCTGGGCCCCCTGCATTGGAAGCGTGGAGTCTTACCCACTGGACCACCAGGGAAGTCCCACTGGAAGGTTTTGAGCAGTGGATAAGAACAATCTGATTGACCACATATAAAGGAGTGATAATTTGTGGTATACACACACTTATTGCAAAAGGAGTTGAGGAAAGGAGTCAGGAATGTGGGTCAGAACCATGAGAACAAGGGTGTAAGAGGAAGGAAGATAAATGTATTCTGCAAAACCCTAGTAAGGAAACAGTTTGGAAAATTTGCAAGAGTTAATTTGCCAAACATGGAGTTTGTTGCTGAAAAGTAAAGGAAAACACCCTTGAGCCTTTCACATAAAACGTTTACTAGGGAAGAAGAGAGATGGACAAATTTGAAGTGCTTCCAGAACAGACACAGCCATTTTGCTAGAATGATTGCCCTTGGCAGTTGTAATCAATTGGGTAAATCTGGTTTGGATCAGTCTGAAGTGCATATGCTCTAAAATCTCGGATCTACTTTCAAAAGGCTGTACATGTGGTCTGGGTCTTCTTCCCGTGCATCCCTGTGGTTCTGTGTCTGTGAATCCCTGTGTCTGATGTTGTCCCCCACTTGTCCATGATGAGATCCATGCAGGCTAGACACTTTTTTTGAAGCTGATGTTACACTAATGGTAGAGAGTTTTTCTCTTTATCTGTGATTGAAGTTCAGTCCTTCCCAGTTTTTTGCCTCAGCTAAGTTCAGCCACACGTTTCTCCTCTTCTACTGATGTATACTTGCTGTTACACACACTCATACAGGGCAGGTGCCCTGGGAGTAACATTCTCAGAGCTTCAGGGGTCTCGGTGAAATACCCTCTCTCCGTGAATGCCTTCTACAGTTTCTGCTACTTCCATAAGAGACTTTTAAAAAAAATCACCTTTCAAGATGGAGATCTAATTCACTGTAAGCAGGGAACAGCCTCAAATATGCTCATTCCTGGTTCAAAATGCTTTCATCTTTAATTAAAAAAAAATCTCTCCCAATCAATGTTCCCTCTGCCTAGCTTCCAAGTTGGCAGCAGAGTTTCCCCTCTGTGGTTTTGCAGATTTACTATTTGATACTTAAACTGTGGGAGGTATGCTCATCTGTGAGGTTTGATGAGCTCTTAGCTGGGGTTCCCTGGAACTGTGGCTATCCCATAATATCATAGTTCTGATTTCATTCCTTCCCCTTATCCTACCAACTCAGCCTGGGGTCACCCGAGAGAATTCTCTCTGAAGGAACTTCATGCTCTGGTGAGATTCTTTTTTGAACTTGTAATATGTCATTTGTCTAACACATTGTTTGTCTTGCATAGAGTACACATTCTCTAAACGTGTTTCAGTTCTTAAATTCCTTCTGTGCTGCTCCCCTCCTTCTGCTGTAGCTGCCTCTGCTTATTATGCCTCAACAGGACTGATGCATCCAACCCCTAATTGGTTTTCTGCTTCCAGTCTTCTGTGGGTCTGATCTCACCACCATGCTGTAAGTTCTTAGAAGAAGAGAGACTCTATCTTATTTCTATTTTGCCATTGCCTAACCAGTGCCACTCGCGTAGTGGGTTCTGAATGAATGTTTTTAAAAGAAGAAACGGTGCTTACTCCGTAGAGTTAGTCTAAGTCAGAATTTCCCAAGGTGGAGTTCTGTGGAAGGGTCTCTCTCCACTGTTGTCTGCTTAAAACAAAGAAGTTCCATGGTCAAATAATTATGGAAATCACGAGAAATTTCATATCTACTGTAGGTAATCAGAGTGCACATGAGATTACCAAAAGCCACAGAAAAGACCCACAACAGCCTACTTTAACTCTATTTCCGAAACATATTTGGCTACAGATTTTATTTTAAAATGCAGCACGTATTGTTATCTTATGGAACTAGTGTCCTGTGGCTCACAAGCTGGGAAACATTGTTCTGAATTTTCTATTTCCAAAATAAATGTAGAATGAATATTGTCACTGATAGTCAATTCAGGCTTCTCTGTAGTTCTCACCCTCCAGGTTCTAACTAATATGTACATAAGGGACTTGAGCAAACAGTGGCCAAAGTATTCTTTTCATGAATGGCCAGGCAGTTCTCAGAACTCTACAAAGTTAAGACTTGCGGTAAACTGTGTTGAAGAACATGGCTTAGACTGGATGATAATGTGGTACCTCCTAGACTTTCTCCCTACTGAACTGGGGAAAGTCAGCTCCATGGTGTGTCACAGGTGTAGATACAGGTGTAGACAAGGAATAAGGGCTGCCTCTTTTCAACACACTCCAGCAATTTGTACTTCTAACCACTTGGGCTGAGTAGCTAAAATTTATGGTTAACCTTTCTCTCGGCCTGCACTGAATCACTGCAGTGGTAGCCTCATCTTCACTGAGGCTCTTTGCCCACCCCCCCCGCCCCATATGCCCCTGGTCTTCCATGGCCATTGGAAATTTTAGCTTGTGCCCCCAGAAGGTTTTAAAATGCATTGTAAAGAATATTAAATAAGTTTCAAGTGTGCTTCAAGTGCATATTGTCACTTACAGAAAAAGTAAATCCCCTATTTCCCACTTCAAATTATGTTTTAACACAATCTGAAGATATAATACTGTCTTTTTGTACAAGTGCAAAAAGGCAGTATAAAAATACCTGAAAATAATTCAGTTTTAACAGTATAAAAATGTCCCAGTGAGCAAGATGAATGATGCTCTAATTATTATATTAGATAGAAATAAAAATGAAATCTCCCTAAAAGTAACACCCAGAAAAAGACCAAAATTTGGTTCTCCCCAATTACATATTCTACTCAATCTATATTCAGAGGAATGAGGATTCTCAAAACTGGCTGGACTTCAGGATATTAAGCTACATTTACTAGTGATTAGGCTCACTTGCCCTCAATATTCCCTGATATCTTGTTTTCATTCTTCCTTGACTAAGAGGATAGGACTTATTTCAGAATACTGTACCCTGCAGCCATCCAGGAGATGGACAGTCCATCCATCTGAAGATGGTCTGTCTTCAGCAGGACTCTGGAGGGCTCACCTTGACTTGATCAGGGGGACCTGCTCAATAGATCTCTCAGCTCCTCCTGTTAGGACTGGGGTCTAGATCCCTCAGTGGTGGATAGAATGTTGGTCGCATGAGAATTAGGGACACTGGTAGGACATTCATCTCTTCCTTGCTTCACTCAGTAAATGTGCATTGGGTTTCTGTCATGAGTTAACTTTGTGATAAAGAGTAGAGATTTGACACCTGCCCTTGTGGTGCTTACAGCTTAACAGTGGATTCGCAGAATAGACAATGATTGTTTGCAGCTCGGATACATTTTCAAAGACATTGAGAAATTGGAGTGCAAAGGAGGAGCAAGCATAGTGATAAGGGCTCTGGAAACCATATCCAATATGTGGGGTATTTGGTCTGCTGGTTAAGCAAGTATGTGTCCTTCAATGTGAAGGTAATATAACCTCATTCTAGGGTACAAAACTAGATGCATGGGGAGAAGCAATGGGGAGGTAGTTTCTGCAGGGAGAAGCTAAGTTGCCTGTAGCATGAACTGTTCCACTGAATGTGGAACTTCCTATCTTCAGAAGTGCTCAGGCGGTATCTGCATAAATTTTTGTCCGTGCTGCACAAAAGATGCTGAAATGCTGAGGACGTTGAGGTAGATGATGTGAAGGTTCTTCAAACTCTTAAGATTTCTTTTCTTCTATAGATGTTAAGGGCTTTAACAGAGCATAATAGATCTTAACATTTCTTATGATCTGTGTCAGTTTAGATGCTCTAGGAAGCACATGCTAAGATAGAACTAGAAACACCTGTGAAGGATAATGGGGAGAAGTAGCAGAAGTAGTTGGAGAGAGGCTCAGATCGTGAGGCAGTTCTGACCGCTGTGAAGAGGGAGGGGAAAGAAAGGGAGCCTGAGTAGGAAGAGTCTCAGACTGTGGAGCAGCTCTGAGAGAGTCTCAGCCCATATGTCAGGGAGCAAAGATCACTTGCCCACACTGGGCAGGAATGGCCTGGCTGTAGTGCCCCTGCTGTGCTCAGTCACTGGCCAGGGCAGCCCAGGGGGATTATGTCCTCGCTGTGAACACGACAGTGGATCAGACACTGTCCACTCATTACAGTCCTCATGTCAGGCTCTCTGCTGAAAGGAGATCTGAGCCGTTCACTCCCATGCCTGCCACATGATCTCATACCCAGAGCAGCGTGTTACTGATGCTTAGTAAGCACGTGAGGTCATTTCAATATCTGCATTTTAATAGCCTTCAATGTCTTAGCTCAAGGGCTGCTCATTAGTGAATTTTAGGGCTTGTGTAAGGATAATATCACTATCCCGAGTAGTCCCACTATTATTCTGAGCGGAATTTATAGGGTTCGGTCAGTGACAGACATGGTGGACCCAAGGAAGCCTGGTGCTCTATTCTCCACGTGGGGTCTTGCATGGGTTGAGGACCAGGGGGAGCTTCTCACAGCTTAACTGTCTGACCTACCTTGAACCTCACATATATCCGGAGCCAGGATCAAGAAGGAATAAGCTGTGTGAAAACAGCTGTAGATTTCTGTATATTTTCCCGTCACTCCCTGTTGTGTCTCTGCCATTCCACTGCTGGAGGTATCTGCTTGCTCCTCTTTTTTTTTTTTTTTTTTTTTTTTTTTTTGCGGTACGCGGGCCTCTCACTGTTGTGGCCTCTCCCGTTGCGGGGCACAGGCTCCAGACGCACAGGCCCAGCGGCCATGGCTCACGGGCCCAGCCGCTCCGCGGCATGTGGGATCTTCCCGGACTGGGGCACAAACCCGCGTCCCCTGCATTGGCAGGCGGACTCTCAACCACTGCGCCACCAGGGAAGCCCAGCTCCTCTTTTTTAAAAATTATTTTATATTGTCTCATTTCTTTGGACCTTGACGACTGATCCATTGTCTTAATTTTGCCTCTGGGGGCTTCTCTCTCTCTGTCTCTCTCTCTCTCTGTCTCTCTCTCTCTGTCTCTCTCTCTCTCTGTCTCTCTCTCTCTCTGTCTCTCTCTCTCTCTCTGTCTCTCTCTCTCTGTCTCTCTCTGTCTCTCTCTCTCTCTCTCTCTCTGTCTCTCTCTCTCTCTCTCTCTCTGTCTCTCTCTCTCTGTCTCTCTCTCTGTCTCTGTCTCTCTCTCTCTCTCTCTCTCTCTCTCTCTCTGTCTCTCTCTGTCTCTCTCTGTCTCTCTCTCTCTCTCTCTCTCTCTCTCTCTCTGTCTCTCTCTCTCTCTCTCTCTCGTGGCGTCCTCTGTTTGCAGCTCCAACTAACCGTCTTCCTGATCAAGTCTGAAACCTTTTCAGGGTAGACCCCCTTGGCTGGGGTCCAGCCATTTTGGATGAGAAAATAGACGTATGCCTACTTTTTCCCCAGTTAGAAATGATTTAACGGATGTTCAGTAATGACTGAACTGGTGTTTTCATGAGCTACAAATCAGTTCCTAACAGCGTCAAGCTTTGGTGGACTTTGTTACTTCCCCTGAATCTATTCTCCTTTATCTTCCATAATAAAAAGCTGGTTTGTCTTCAGCCCTCATGCCTTAGGGGAAGCTAACCCTTGCACAACTTTGGAGGTGAGTCTGAGTAATTTCAGGATAATCTCATCTCCCTATTCTAATGATTGGTTCATAAATCCAGGCTTAAACCAATCCTCATGTGACATTCCTTAAGACAAAGTTATGCATTTAAAATGGACATGTGATCTCACTCAAGGCAGTGAGACTTGTGAGGAAGCTAGCTGGGACATGTAAATTTATTTGCTCTTGAAGGAGGAACCACAGGAAGAAATGGCCTTTCTTTACTTGGACATGGTCAGGATGAGAGGTCTGGAGTTGCTGAGAACATTTTATCATCAGCAAGACAGTAAAGCCTACACATGGAAATTGGTGGAAACTCATTGTTAAGTTCACAAAACATCATTTCAGAGTCTGAGGGATTGGAATGGTATTAGACAGTATGCATTGTATTGAACTGGGGATAGCACGTTACCTGGCATTTAATAGGTGCTCAGGAAATGCTCCTTGGATGGATTTGAAAAAGCAGGTGTCATAGATGGCAAATAGTCCCTGGGATCCCCTCAGAATCTGGGCTCTGTATTAGTACTGCTTCACCCAGGATACTGAGGGTAGAGGAGGTCTGGGATTAACCTTGTTCTTTTCCCCCTTAGTACAAGAGACTTATGTGAGTGTTGAAGGTGGGGGCTCTGGAATCGGGTCGTCTTGGTTTGAATCTTGGCATCCCATGATGTTTGGCAAACTACTTAATTTGATGAACCTCAGTTTCCTAATCTTAAAACGAGGCAATCATGTTTATCTCATAGGAGAGGTAAGGATTTTGTTTAGTGCCTGGTGCATACCAATCCTCAGTAAGTGTCAACTACTGTTATTATTACTATCCATAAACTATTATTAGTAGTAATAGTGTTAATATTTCTTCATGGAGTTCCTGCCTTTAAAAAAAGAAATCAGATTCTGGAGGACAGGTCTGATTTTGCCAATGAAAGTGAGCATTAACTCTTTTCCTACTCTTTAATATTTCTATAACACTCAGAAGTTCACAGTACCTTTTAGTTAATGAGAGTACAGCCTAATTCTTTGAGTTGCAGACCAGATGCTTGTTGCCAGCGTAACCCATTGTCCTGATGTTTTCCTTAATTTTTCGTCTTCCTTGTCTAGAATTAAACACCATGTGTGTTTACCTTCGTGTTTATCTTGTTCAATGCTTTATCCTCAGCACCAAAAAAACAGTAACGGGCACTACTGTACTCAATCAGTTGCATGAATGAATGAATTCCATCTGTTTTATTTAATCAACTCTTTTCAATTTAATATCCAGCTGGACCTAGATCAATGGGTCTACGGTAACCTTAAAACTTAACAGGTATAAAGACAAATTTATGGTAAAGAGAAAACTAAGAAAATCCATGCATTATAGTTCATGGAAGGGAAAAAAGAGGCCCTTATAGTATCAGAGCCCCAGAGACATTCATGAAATAAACACACTAACTAAATGGGTTTTTTTTCTGTTGTGGATATAGTCATCTTTTAATGGTATGTGGATAAGTTACTGAGGACAGTTTAAAAAATTTACTTGTTTGCCTTCAATGTTCTTCTAATGACTGTTCTTGATCTCTTGCGCCCTTGGGGATTGGGACAATCAGAGGACTAATGATGAGTTTTTATTTGTTCAGATAACAAACACATTTTGTTAAGAGTAGGTGCCCAGTACTTGATATGTGCCAGCCACTGTGCTTAGCTCAATTATGTCCTTTAATTAATTAAGCACACTTAAATGTGTTTAGTGCAATTAAATCAATCTTTGAGGCAGGAACTATTATTCTCTTTTTTAATGAGACAAGGGAGTTTTAGAGAAGTCAGTCTGTTGCTTGAGATCACAGATATTAAGAGGTGGAGTCAAAATATGAATCGAAGTATAAGTGGAAAAATCTAAGGGACATTTATTTCCTATTTCCTGCTTTTTGAATTTGCCAGGGTTTAACTTTGAATCTTTGTGTTGGGTAAATTCTTTTTTTGGTGGGGGGGAGTGATAATTCTTATTCTGACTACCCTCTCTGTGTTTATAACACATTAATAAAAAGATACAGGAGTCATACAGATCAAAGTAAAAATGATTAGCTTCGTAATTTTGGTATAGCTGAATTGCAGTGTGTTCCCTCAACGCATCAAGACAACAGGGCCTTCTAATATCGCTACCTCCTCAATTCTAGACATTGGGTAAATCCAGCAAATGGAGTTTGGTTCTGCGGAGAAGACAAACAGATTTACTACCTTATGTTAGTCCCAGAAGCTCCAGTAGAGTAGTCACAGAAAAAGGCTCTATAAGATGAGCCCTAACCCATGGGTTATTACTTTCTGGGGTAAAAGACCAGAACCAAAGTGCACTGGTTCCGTGAACAGGTAGATTCCAAACTAGAGGGAAAAGGCTGCTGAGCTAAATGTTCAGATTTATCTGCCAGACTCATCAATCTTATTTCCTTGGAGAAGAGAGAGTGAGGTATATAGATAGACAAGGGCATTTCCCATTACTTAAAAAAATATATCTTTATTGGAGTATAACTGCTTTACAATGTTGTGTTAGTTTCTGTTGTACAACAAAGTGAATCAGGTATAAGTGTACGTATATCCCCATATCCCCTCCTCTTGAGCCTCTCTCCCACCCTCCCTATCCCATCCCTCTAGGTGGTCACAAAGCACGAAGTTGATCTCCCTGTGCTATGCGGCAGCTTCCCACTAGCCATTCATTTTACATTTGGTAGTGTATATATGTCAATGCTATTCTCTCACTTCATCCCAGCTTCCCCTTTCCCCCCTGTGTCCTCAAGTCCGTTCTCTATGTCTGTGTCTTTATTCCTGCCCTTCCCCTAGGTTCATCAGTACTGTTTTTTTAGATTCCATGTATGTGCATTAGCATACGGTATTTTTCTGACTTACTTCACTTAGTATGACAATCTCTAGGTCCATCCATGTCACTGCAAATGGCATTATTTCATTCTTTCTATGGCTGAGTAATATTCCATTGTATACATGTGCCAGGTCTTTATCCATTCATCTGCTGATGGGCACTTAGGTTGCTTCCATCTCCTGGCTATTGTAAATAGTGTTGCATTGAACATTGTGGTACATGTCTCTTTTTGAAGTATCCCATTACTTTTTGAGGGGATGGAAGCTCCTATTTTAGGGGACCCAGACAGAATTCTGTAATTTATGTAGATGATTGGAATGTAACTGTACTTTAATCTGTGTTAGTCTCTGAGATGTTGGGCAAGAATTTCTGCAAAGACATGGTAATTGTCTCTTTTTTTGGAAAAGAATAATCTGATTTTTGGTCAAAAGGATTGACCAGATTACCTAAGAAAATGACTCTCATGCAACTCAAAGAATTATACGACAGAGAAATTCTAGAGATATGAGTAGTTAATTCCAGAACACTCCATTCCCATGTGAAAATCTTTACATTTTTGAGGTACTGAAATTTGTGTATGTGTGATGATTATCCTGGATATGATCAATGAGCTCTGGCTTAGCCATAAGTGGCCTGTTTGGATTCCTCTGTTATTTGTGAATTTCCTTCTTGGTGTACCAAACCTGGTTTGACTTATTTTTCCTAAGAGTAGAACAGATGATTCAACAAAGTGTCCCTGTGTTGATATTGTGGTTCTGAGCGATGTTTTAATCTTGAGTAAAATCCTGTCAATTTTATGCTATGCCTTATGGGAACATCTTTTTTTCTTTCAAGTCTCTTTGGGCAAGTGGAGCCCCTTTTGTGCTTCCTAATCAAATGTGTTGCCTATCGTTTCTTATTCTTTGTCAGAGTGTTTGCTCCATCTTAAAGTTACTGTTTCTCAGTCTTGGCCTTGGAGAACCAAGGGCAAGAATTGGTTATGCAAAGCAAATTGCAGTTAAAAACTGTGATGTCTATCCGAATCTATCTAAAGTTCATGTGTGTCGTTTTATTTTTTGAACAGATGCTCATAATCATGTACATGGATACATGTGGTTATGATTTTCAACACTGATTATTGCTGGTCTGTCTCCCATTCTTTTGGGTTAGACTCATACAGTCATGAGCAGAAGTAACAACCATGCTCTCTGCCTGGAATGTCTTTCCTTCCTTCCCATCTCTGAATGTCTAAAATATATTTATCTTTCGAAGTGTATCTCAAATTACTCTACTGCAAGAAAATACTTGAATTGGCTTTTTTTTTTGTCTACTGGACTTGGCTTATATCACAGCTCAGCCACCCACAGGTTTTGTAAGTTTAGTTTAGGGAAATTACTTCTTTTAGACTCAATTTCCTTATATATAAACTGGGAACAATAATACCTACCTTACAGAACATTTATGAGAATCAAATTATATAATGTATAAACAGTGCTTGGCACTACATCTGCTTCAATGTAAGCACTCAAATGTAAATCATTAATAAAAAATATTATTAGGTTCTCAGGCCAATCTACAGTTCTTTATTGATAAGTTGTCATTAATTCCTAGCAACTGTTATTTTTCTTCATCTTCAAATGGGACGTGGTGACTACTTCTCAACCTAGATGACACTGAATGTGTGTCTTTATCACTTGTAAAATGCCATAGATGACTGTAAATGATTGTGAGATACTTCAAAAGTCAGCTGTCTGCCCCACCTGTTTTCCATCATGTATAAGGTTTGACTGCAGTCTGAGATTTACAGGCATTATCTAGGAGTAACTTGGATAAATGTTTGGTTTTTTCACCTTTCATTTGACAAATATTGACAATCTACTATTCACAACATGTGAGGTGAGAGCTGCTGCCTTTTGTTCTAACATCAGAATAACTGAAACTCGGATTCAAATAGGTTTCAGCTGTACATTTAGAAACAAATCCAATGATTAAAAACGTCTTTTTTTCAATCTCTTGATTTCCTTATGTTAATACTAGCACTACGCTTTAGGAGACAGAACATCGTTATAAAGTGCTACATGTATAAACTATTTTCAAGAACAATACTTTCTACCCTGTTTGCTCCCCAAACAAAAACCTGTTTGATCCTGCCATTTTCCACAGGTTATTGTAATGTTTTCTTTTTTAACAGTACAAACTCCTCTGCTCCCTATTATCTATTCTTTTTTTTTTGAAACTTTACCATCGTTTTATTTTTATTGGAGTATAGTTGCTTTACAATGTTGTGTTAGTTTCTACTGTACTGCAAAGTGAATCAGCTCTACGGTATACATATATCCCCTCTTTTTTGAATTTCCTTCCCACTTAGGTCACCACTGCTACATGTAATAGTAACCAAATGAGTCAAGCATCTCTCTACAGAAAACATCATACAGTCCTCCCTCTTAGCCCCAGGGAAACGTCTGAAAATCCAGTGAAAATGGTATATTACTCAAGAGAGCCTGAGAATATTCTACTTCTTTAGGCTAGCCCTGTGATTTCATCAGGCCTCTTGCTTCACTTCTTAACGGACTAGTCATACATTGCCATAGTTGCTGGTGGCAATGACTCTGGGATGAATATAAGTCTTGGGGGACATTATGGTGAGTTATTGAAGGGAAGTTGAGGGATTATTCAGCCTACGAAAACAGACCACATCCCACTGCATGGGGGAAATCTGGGTAGAGTTCTGCATTTTCTCACAGAATCAGACTCTGATCTAATTTCCTTTGCAGTTAAGGTTATCTAAAATATGTTCACACAGAAAGACAATGTACTTTTGGCTGTCAGTATTGGTGTTGTCTTGGTGACAGCATACAGAATCAATTGCTAAAACAGTTTATTTTTTATTTTTAAAATTTTTTATTTACAAGTACACACACACACACACATATATGTATTTATTTATTAGTCAATTCCAAACTCCCTAACTATCCCTACCCCCCGCCCCCCTTCCCCCCTGGTAACCATAAGTTTGTTGTCTGAGTCTGTTTCTAAAACAACTTTTTTTTTTTAAACAGATTCATCAGTTTTGTCAGCTGAGTATATATGTAGGGTTATATGTTCAATGCTATTTTCCTTATTTTCTACAACTAGAAATAACACATTTTGAAGTAGCATGAGAGTATAGTTGAAGATTTCACTCCTACTTTGATATAGTCATTAAAGGAAACTTTTAAGAGAGTAATGCATTCCTTCCCCCTGCCCCAAATAGCCTCAGAATTAAAATAAATAAATGTATTCCAGTGGAAGCAAACATCAAGTTTACTTCAGGAATCATAAATCATAGTCTATGTGATAAACATGTGGAACTGATTCTTGTCACTTAACACAGCTGAGAAAACAATTTAATGTCAACTTACTGACAAATTAAGCTGCTATAACATCATTATTGTTTTAAGAAGCCATGTTGGAAGCAAAATATTTCAAAGCTAAAATGTATGCAGTGCACTTTGTCAGTGTAGTTTGCTAATTACTGAGTAACAGAAGGTAAATCATTTTACAACCAGGATATGGTCATTAGAGAGTGGTGAGATTATAGGATTATGGATTATTATAATAGATGGTAACTTGGTGGTCCCCTAGTTAAAATTGAAGCCCAGAGGAAAATTGAAGCCCAGAGAGGGCAGTACACTCAAATTGTTTAGCCCCACATCCTTTTCCTTTTATCTCCTCTTTCCTTTATCTTTGTATCATCCTTTTCCTTTATCTCTTCTAATTCCAGACTGAAATTGTAGGGAGCATGAATAGTCAAGAATCTATGCTTATGTGGAATGCTGGGGTGGCGTTTTGTCTATTCTTCCTACTCAGACAGCTATTGAAAAAGATAGTTTGAATGTACATGGAACAGAATTTTCTTTATGAATCATAGCCAATAAAGTTAGCAATTATTTCTTATAAAGACAGTGATTCAGATATCTGTAATACCTTTTAAAAAATGCTCCTTCCTAAAGGACTATCTTTGTTCCTGAAAGAATTAGTAAGAACTTGCTGTTAAGGTTGTATTTTTCCGAGTATGGACAAGCTAAAATGTGGCGCTATTCATCTTAATGATGCTGTAACACATATTTCTAAGCGTTATTTTGAGTATATGTCTGTTTATCTGAGGATGCAGTATACCAAAACATAATCTGCAAGTCAAATGCATTCTAAATTAGTTTGCTACAAATGAGCTGGCACCATTATGTTGGGAAAGCCACACCATATTATCACATACCCAGGAACAGACGTGGAAACAGAATGGAGGAGCTTTCCATGAAGAATGATGGGGGGAGGTACCAAGATAGGAACTTTTATAAATGAAGTCTCAGTATCTAGTTAGAAGAGTGGAGTCCATGCTCTAGTGTGAAAATCACAAAGCATAGCAATTTTTTTTCATAGAGCTTCAAAGTCTCTCATGTAAACATATCCCTTTATGGTCTTTGCTCATGTAATATATTTCAAGGTAGATGGTTGGCAATGGGAATGCTTCTCTTTGTTACAACTTCTCTCTATTTTTGGGGGGGGACTGCAGCATGTGGGGACCTTAGTTCCCTGGCCAGGGATTGAACCCATGCCCACTGCAGTGGAAGCACGGAGTCTTAACCATTGGACCGCCAGGGAAGTCCCTCTTTGTTACAACCTCTAATCCGTGAAGTTTGAAGTTTCACCAGAATTTGAAACCAGCCACAAGAACATGAGCTTCCTATTCAACAGCACTCCTAAATACAACTTCATATAATGCACAGAGCATCGAATCTAGATAACAAAAGCACCTCATTTTTTTTTTTAATTTTTGTTTTATATTGGAATATAGTTGATTAACAGTGTTTTGATAGTTTCCGGTGTACAGCAAAGTGATTTAGTTATACATATACATGAATCTATTCTTTTTCAAAAGTACCTCATTTTGGGTTAGACAAACTGCCTAAGTCACAGTTTGTCATTAATTTGGACTCTTCAGGGTTCAGATCTTGAATGCCGAGGAAATAATTTATCAATACATCTTTCACTTATTTAGCAAATATCTGGACATCTACATGCCAGGAAATGTTAGACATTGGTGATAATGCTTTATCGAATGTTCATTACGTGCCAGGGAGCCTGCTAAATGCTTTACGTGTCTTACATACATAAATCTCACAATAATTCCATGTGTTATGTGCCATTCTTGTCTCCACTTTATATGTGAGGAATCCAAGGTACAGAGTGGTTGGGTAACTCTCCCAAGGACACAAACCTGAGGTGCAAACCAGTCTAGCATTGGAGTCTATGATCTTATCCTACATGTTCTGCTTCTTCATTGGACGGTAAGAAGACTCAGGCCTTTGTCTTCAGAGAAGTTACTATTTAATGAGGTAGATAAGTGCATGATTTCAAAACAGTATAGTAAGTGCTGTGTTAGAATTAAAGGGCTTCAGGGACGCATATGTGAGGCACTTTACCCAGACTTGTCTGATCAGAGACAACTCCCTGGAATGATATTTTAGTAGAACTCCGGAGACTGGGTTGCTTTCCAAAGTCTCCTCTAACAGAATGACAGGCCCATACAATTTTAGAAAACACTTACTTACAGACCTTCAATGAATAGATCAGGAAACTGAGGCTCAGACAAATTATTTGTCTACAGGCTAACAGAATTTTAGTAAGAACTCAGGGATCCAGATACCCAAGCTTTTTTTGTTATATCATATATTTAGGCTGCAGTTTAAAAAATAAGTTAGTGGTACTCATGTCTTGATTGAAGATAAAATAGTCTCCCTAGTCTCATTCTATAGAACTTATTACTTCCCTCTGATGTCACATGACCTTCAAGCGAGATAAGAAACGTGATGTGTAGGTTAAGTGATCTTAAACAGAAAGAAAAGCTTAGGGACTTCCCTGGTGGTCCAGTGGCTAAGACTTCGCCTTCCAATGCAGGGAGTGCAGGTTCGATCCCTGGTTGGGGAGGTAAGATCCCACATGCCTCGCGGCCAAAAATCCAACATATAAAACAGAAGCAATACTGTAACAAGTTCAATAAAGACTTTAAAAATTGTCCACATCAAGAAAAGCTTATTGCTTATGGACAGCGTTGAGTATGTATTGGTGTATTTTCAGGTGAAAGTCACATAAGTGGGCCCACCCACTAGCGTAGATTCTTGTTATGTTAGAACTCTAGCTTTATTACTTACTAGCTAGTAAACTTGGGAATGCTACAGTTGCTAGACCTCAGTGTTCTCATGCATAAACTGGGAACAGTAATCACTTCAGCGTATCAGTGTTTGAATTCAAGTTGTATTGAATTTCCAGTCTTTCACTGGGTAAAGATCTGTCTTATGGACTATTTGTTAACTAGGTGTATAACTAATGTTCCTACCGAGACCATGAATTGAAAACAAAAGAGTATTTATTTGCATTCCTCCCTGGGCTTTTACTTGAGGTCTGTGAATCTTTTAAGACCATGAATGGGTTTAGAGAATTCTTAAATGCCCAGTATTCTGCATTATTGTAGAAAGAGGGCTTATTATGATTTTCCTTGGTGTCTTGAGGGGTGTCCGTGATCCCCACATTTTAACTACTAGTGTGTTATTTTACCAAATGAACCCGAAGCTGCTTGTTTTCTAAGACTAAATCTTCTTCCCCCCACCTGCTGAACTGTACTTATTATTTCTGCACTTTGCTGAGTACACATTAGTGTTGAGAGAGGTTTGATAATCTCGTCTGGATTTTTCTCTTGAGAAAACAACCTTCAGGTTATAAATAGCCAGAAAAAGCTATTAATGCCAATTAATGAAGCAACCAAACCACAGCCACAAAAGTCGTTAACAGACGATCAACCTCACTGAAATAAGCCGGCAGAAATTATGGAGTCTGTAGTAATGTCTCTTCTGACTTGTTTGAGTAGAGGGAGTCTGAAGAGGAGTGATCTTTCCAAACAGACGTTAAAATTGAGAACAGAAAAGCGGTTGAGGCCTTGTGTTCATCATTTGAGATTGTAAAAGAGTAAGAGTTAGCAGAAACCTGCTGTACAGTTGTGGGAAAGGACTGGGCTGCTCACTGCTGCATCTCATTCATAGCTTCCCGGGTAGTAAGTGGTGTCAGAGGAAGAATGGCTCCCACAGAAGGTAGATCATCTGTGTTGTCCCAT
Source organism: Lagenorhynchus albirostris (assembly GCF_949774975.1). Classification (NCBI taxonomy): domain Eukaryota; kingdom Metazoa; phylum Chordata; class Mammalia; order Artiodactyla; family Delphinidae; genus Lagenorhynchus; species Lagenorhynchus albirostris. The sequence goes on along the minus strand of NC_083111.1, from coordinate 65,638,148 downwards.
AGCCTGACTCTACAAATGGAAAGATGGACCTTTGGAAGCCTGAGAACCAAGTATTTGCAAATGAGCGTTAAAAACAACAGAGAACAAAGAAAGAAAGCCCACAAGATGGGTTAGTTCCATATATAGTTATAGGTAAAGCTAGGGCAACCAGAAGCACTCTATCTTACCTGTAGTCAGACAGGACGTGCACGTCCTAGATGAATGTCTCCCTAGAAATTCTTGCCTCTCTGCCTGCCTAAACTGGCAACTTTCTCATCCAGGGCATCCTTCCTCTGAGTCTTCTACCTCCTTCTTCATCCCGTGACTTAAGAGCTCTTCTTATTGATATAGAGCTGACATGGTCCTCCCCACTGGAAAAGAAGGAGGATGGTTAATTTCTGCTTTTGTGTCTAAAATGCTTCCAAATGGAAATCCATCTGTGGCTGGCATCTTCTTGTCTGTTTCTAAGTAATCACACATCCTCTGGCCATTGAAGTAGTCGAAAGGTTTGACTTGGGCACTGAAAAAGAATTAATTTCTGTCCAAGACCAAAACATTACTTGCAGTTAAAAATAATAAGCTGTACTTTGGGGATTAGATTGCCTCAGACACTGTCTAGTGAATGATCTCAGAATTAAAATCTAATCCAGTCAATGGAATTCCAGATAAATAGTGGCTATGGGCATTTGGACAAAGTCAGCTGGAATAATTCTGTGGCAGCAGGGTTTGAAAGGAGGAGGAATGGTACTGATTCAGAGAGATTTGGGTTGCAGGTTGTTTTATTCAAGGCCAATAAGAACCTTTTTAGTAAAGTGTTCAATATAAAATATTAACTCACCACTGGGTGCTAAGCAATTCTCGCTCGATATCTAGTGACTATTGGTTTTAATATTAATTTTTCTTGGTCTCTTTTTTGGGGCGGGCAGAGTTTCAGAACATCATATGGATGTATGAAATGGCCCCTGAGTAAAACAACAGGGAACTGTAGGGCCTAAAGAAACTGAGGAATATCTTGTTCCAAGGGAGCGAATAGTACTCATTTCCAGACAACTCTGTTATAGAGGAATATGGGCCAGTGTTGCCAGAATGTTTGATTTTTCAAGAGAAGCCTAACATCGAAATTTTATGTGAAATATCCTGATTTTTAATTGATAGCAATTAATTACTTTTTTAAACTAATAGCAATTACTTTTTTCTAAACACTTGTGCAGATCAAGGAGAACACAGATTTAACCGGGCATTAGAATTTACAAAGTACTTTTAAGTCCACATTTTGTCCTAACAACGAAACTAAAACATAGGGAAGGTATGTTCTTAACTTTAAAACTAAGGAAACTGAGGGACAGAGTGTTTAAATGATGGGCCCAAAATGACACATCTATTTTGAAAAGAAAGCAGGCCCAGAAGCCAGGTGTTGACATACCTAGGCTTGAGTGAAACTCTCCCATGTCACAGATCCTTTATTATGCATATTCTAAGACTTTCTATTGATGCAGAAAATAGTCCTCATTCATATCCTAAGACGTTCTATGAGAATTTCATTTTTGCTCATCTAATTCCTCTGCTTTTTTTTTTTTTTTCTTGCGGTATGCGGGCCTCTCACTGTTGCGGCCTCTCTCGTTGAGCACAGGCTCCGGACACGCAGGCTCAGCGGCCATGGCTCATGGGCCCAGCCGCTCCGCGGCATGTGGGATCCTCCTGGACCGGGGCACGAACCCCCGTCCTCTGCATCAGCGGCAGACTCCCAACCACTGCGCCACCAGGGAAGCCCAAAATACCTCAGCTTTTGCATTGTATGTAACCTGTGTTGTCTCTCGAACAAAATCACAAAGAATAATCTCAACATTTCAGGTTTGGTCTATTTCATTTAACTGGCTTTGAGGAGTAAACAAGAATTTTCACAGGGGTATTAATTATCCTCTATCTAGTTTTTTCTTTTTTTATAGTCATTTCAGCATATTCCCAGCTTGGAGCTCTTTGCTTAAAGTCATTATGAACAAAATTATAAATATAATACCAAAAATTATTTTCCTTTTGTCAAATATGTCTCAGAACAGCCATGATAAGCCTATTAGGACAAATACTTTTTTTATGCTGAGTTGTACCTGTTATTTTCAATTTTGTGCTGTAGTATTTAAGAGTCTGTACTTTCCAGCAGTCTCATAGTTAACCACTTCAGCAAGAATAGATAGCTTTCTCTCAGTAGTTAACTAAGAAAATTACATTTCATTAAACCCAAACTTGTTTTTTGGAAGTAGGAGAAGAGACACTTCATTTCTCTAAACCCTCTTAGCAAACAGTGACTTTTATTTATGTTAGCAATCAAGAAATCCCCAAACGCCCAGGTGACTTGAGGGTGTTTTGATAGAGTCACACTATTCCCTGGTGTTCTGAAAAGTTTTTGGAATTTTTTGGTAAGCTTCTGCCTCGAAGTTTCAAAAGGGATTTGAACATTCAGTTTGAATCATCGTGTTTTGCTTCCCCAAAGGGCGTTCATCAACTTTACCTGCAGCTGATGCCATTCTACACGCCAGCAGGGGTGTCCTCAGGATTACCTGTGTCTGCCCCCTTACCTGAGTTTGTTTTTTTGAAACCAGGCCAATTTTCAGGAGCTGGAAAATGGGAGCCGCTGTATTGTTGTCAAGGTCAAAGCATAGGCCGAGGCACCTGGAATTCCAAGCCTGGATCTGCACCTAGTGGTTGTGGGTGCTTGGGCTGTTTACTTAACATCTCTTAGTCTGTTTCCTCAAAGGCGTCCTGAAAAATTCAAATGAAATAGTTATGCCTTCCGCCATTTGACTTTAGCCTTCCCAAGGGCCCCTTCCACAATTATTTTTCAGTCTAAACAAAATAATATAAGCCACTAGAATAAAATTCTTTAAAAATAAACTGTTAAAAAAGCCAAAAAAATTAGTACATTTGAACAAGAGCATTTTTTTTTTTAAACAGAGGATTACATCGGTGACCTCACACAAACCAACAGTGATTCATTTATTCATTTAAGGTAGTAATCTCAAGATTCAGAGGGCCCAGAAAAGGGTGAAAAGTTTTCTTGGAATCATGGAAGGAGAGAGTGTATAATATGCGCACATTATACAGCAAGTAGAAGCAGGGACCAAAATCTGCGTCTCTTGACTCCTGGACCAGGGCTCTGGACACCGTTCTGCTCCTTCTTACTTAATGATCTGTCATCCTTGAGCTTTCTAACCTGATCCTTACCACAGGATAATTTCATAACTTAAAACCCCACTGAAAGCACGATGCTTTGCCTTTTGTACCATTTCTTTCTACTGGGAAAGTCTGTGGATACAGGAGTCAAATTATGATCCCATCGTTGGACTCTGAGTTTAACTTTTCCACTTGACTCGTTTGGCATTTTCACAATGACTATTTTTATGAGATGATTCCCTATTTGGCCTTATTTTCTATGCTTAAATATATACTAATCCTTGCTCAGGTCCACACACAGGAGAGAGCCTAGGAGAGCTACATAATGTCCATGCTACTTTCTAGATTTGTTGAGTGTTTTTGCAAAACATATGGATTGTACTTATAAATATGTTCTTGTGCATCTGCTTCTGAGGGCAACAGCATGTTGTTAATGACTTTTATGCCATTTCTTTATTTTCAACTTCTGAAACTACATTCTCTGATTTTCAGTCCCGAGCCATTTACGTTTACCCACTTGTTTCTTCTAGCATCTTACAAAGACGTAGTTGATTTTTCACCAGTTTTCTTTCAAGGAAATAGAGGATTTGTTTTCCCAGTTTGGTTGACCCACATATCATTTTCCTTACATGGCTTAGGAAATCTCAGTTTCTCAGACGGCATTTTTTATGTATATGACTCCTCTTTAGGTGGAACGATATGGTTAAATAGAGTTAAATGACATTCAGTTAGACTTTTGAAGGTGAAACTAGGGGGTTATAAATGTGGTCAAAGACTAGGTAGCTCTTCACCAAATCTATTTTTTCTCCTGGGAATACAACTAGACTACATTTTTCAACATCACTGGCAGTTAATGTGGCCCTCTGACTGAGTTCTAACCAACAGAGTGTGGGTAGAAGGGATGTGCATCACTTCCCGGTATGGAGGTTAAAAACTCTTACACTCTATTCATTCAACAAATATTTGAGTGCCTGCTATGGTCCAGGCACTAGGAAATGAGGAAAGTGATAGTGTTGACAGAAGGATGCCAACGGACAGGGTTAAAGAATATAAAGTTACTTTTTTTTTAAACATCTTTATTACAGTATAATTGCTTTACAATTGTGTGTTAGTTTCTGCTTTATAACAAAGTGAATCAGCTATACATAGAGATATATCTCCATACCTCCTCCCTCTTGTGTCTGCCTTCCACTGTCCCTATCCCACCCCTCTAGGTGGTCACAAAGCATCGAGCTGATCTCCCTGTGCTATGTGGCTGCTTCCCACTAGCTATCTAGTTTACATTTGGTAGTGTATATATGTCCATGCCACTCTCTCACTTTGTCCCAGCATATCCTTCCCCCTTCCCATGTCCTCAGGTCCATTCTCTACATCTGCGTCTTTATTCCTGTCCTGCCCCTAGGTTCTTCAGAACCTTTTTTTTTTTTAGATTCCATATATATGTGTTAACATATGGTATTTTTTTTCTCTTTCTGACTTACTTCACTCTGTATGACAGTCTCTAGGTCCATCCACCTCACTACAAATAACTCAACTTTGTTTCTTTTTATGACTGAGTAATATTCCATTGTATATATGTGCCACATCTTTATCCATTCATCTGTCAGTGGACACTTAGGTTGCTTTTATGTCCTGGCTATTGTAAATAGAGCTGCAGTGAACACTGTGGTACATGACTCTTTTTGAATTATGGTTTTCTCAGGGTATATGCCAAGTAGTGGGATTGCTGGGTCATACGGTAGTTCTATTTTTAGTTTCTTAAGGAACCTCCATACTGTTCTCCATAGTGGCTGTATCAATTTACATTCCCACCAACGGTGCAAGAGGGTTCCCTTTTCTCCACACCCTCTCCAGCATTTATTGTTAATTTTTTTTTTTTGCGGTATGCGGGCCTCTCACCATTGTGGCCTCTCCCGTTGCGGAGCACAGGCTCCGGACGCGCAGGCTCAGGGGCCATGGCTCATGGGCCCGGCCACTCTGCGGCATCTTCCTGGACCGGGGCACGAACCCGTGTCCCCTGCATCGGCAGGCAGACTCTCAACCACTGCGCCACCAGGGAAGCCCTGTTCGTAGATATTTTGATGATGGCCATTCTGACTGGTGTGAGGTGATACCTCGTAGTTTTGATTTGCATTTCTCTAATGATAAGTGATTTTGAGCATCTCTTTATGTGCCTCTTGGCCATCTGTATGTCTTCTTTGGTGAAATGTCTATTAGGTCTTCCACCCATTTTTTAATTGAGTTGTTATTTCTTTTGATATTGAGCTCCATGAGCTGTTTGCATATTTTGGAGATTAATCCTTTGTCTGTTGATTCGTTTGCAAATATTTTCTCCCATTCTGAGGGTTGTCTCTTAATCTTGTTTATGGTTTCCTTTGCTGTTCAAAAGCTTTTAAGTTTAATTAGTTCCCATTTGTTTATTTTTGTTTTTATTTTCATTACTCTAGGAGATGGATCAAAAAAGATCTTGCTGTGATTTATGTCCAAGAGTGCTCTGCCTATGTTTTCCTCTAAGAGTTTTATAGTGTCCAGTCTTACATTTAGGTCATTAATCCATTTGGAGTTTATTTTTGTGTATTGTGTTAGGTAGTGTTCTAATTTCATTCTTTCACATGTAACTGTCCAGTTTTCCCAGCACCACTTACTGAAGATGCTGTCTTTTCTCTATTGTGTGCTCTTGCCTCCTTTGTCAAAGATAAGGTGACCATATGTGTGTGGGTTTATCTCTGGGCTTTCTATCCTGTACCATTGATCTATATTTCTGTTTTTGCGCCAGTACCGTACTGTCTTGATTACTGTAGTTTTGTAGTGTAGTCTGAAGTCAGCCTGATTCTTCCAGCTCCATTTTTCTTAAGTTTGCTTTGGCTATTCAGGGTCTTCTGTGTTTCCATATGAATTGTAAAATTTTTTGTTTTAATTCTGTGAAGAACGTCAGTGGTAGTTTGATAGGGTTTGCATTGAATGTGTAGATTTCTTTGGGTAGTAGAGTCATTTTCACAATATCGATTCTTCTAATCCAAGAACATGGTATATTTCTCCATCTGTTTATGTCATCTTTGATTTCTTTCATCAGTGTTTTATAGTTTTCTGAGTACAAGACTTTCACCTCCTTAGGTAGGTTTATTCCTAGATATTTTATTCTTTTTGTTGCAATGGTAAATGGGATTGTTTCCTTAATTTCTTTCTGATTTTTTCATTGTTAGTATATAGGAATGCCAGATATTTCTGTGCATTAATTTTGTATCCTGCAACCTTACAAAATTTGATTAGTTCTAGTAGTTTTCTGGAGGCATCTTCAGGATTTTCTGAAGGATTTTCTGTCACTGCAAACAGTGACAGTTTTACTTCTTTTCCAATTTGTATTCCTTTTATTTCTTCTCTGATTGCTGTGGCTAGGACTTCCATAACTATGTTGAATAAGAGTGGTGAGGGTGGACATCCTTGTCTTGTTCCTGATCTTTGAGAAAATGCTTTCAGTTTTTCACCATTGAGTATGATGTTTGCTGTGAGTTTGTCATATATGGCCTTTATTATGTTGAGGTAGGTTCCCTTTATAAATGGGCATCATTTAGATAAGATGTTGGGATAAGTGGGAACATGATATTTTTATAGCTGACTTCACAAGACAAGTTATTTCAATAGAGAAGTCTTTAAGTTAAAGCCCAAGAATGAAAAACAAAGCAAAAATCTGTATATTATTCTGATACTCGCTCTTGCCTTGATTCCTCCCATCCTCTGCCAGTGGAAATATGTCTTTCATGGTAAGTTCTTGGAAAGTAGGGGACTTTAGTTGGATTATTTGTTATATAAATAAACTGGTAAGAAATGAAAGTTCTGTTCCTGTGACTTGCAGGAAGATGATTTGCTTTTGGTATATTCTTTTGCATTGTAGATAGAGGGATTTGAGGCTTATTATGGAAAGGGTGAATATATGTTTGGGGGTGTGTGTCTCTCAGTTTTTCACAACAACCCTATCTTTCTTTGCAACACTTGTCTACTGTGTTCATTCTGTTCTTTTTCTGCCATAATACTTTCACTGTCTGATACATTACTTTCTTATTTTCTCTCCTCCTCCCACCTCTCTCTGCTGGAATGTGAGCTCCATGAGAGAAGAGATTTTTGCCTATTTTTTGATTGCTGGCTGAAAGCTCAGTGCCTAGAATAGTGCCAGACACATAGTAGATGTTTAGTAAAAGTTTACTTAATGGATGTGTAGTGGGATGGGTGAAATCCAAAAGCAAGTGGTGGGGCCTGAGAAGGATAGAAAGATATTACTACATTAAAGCATTCAAATTTATGTTTTAAAGAGCATGTAGGACAAAAATAAAATGATAAAATAAATGAAAATCCAGCAGCCTAGACTCAGCAAGGAGCCTTCAGTTTTTCTTCCTTGTGCTAAGGCTTGGATAATCTTAACACACTGTCATGTGTAACCAGATTTATCAACACTATATAGGACTTGAATCCAGGGCTGACTTCTCCCCATCCAGGAAAATGACCCTAATATTTTATATGTATCCTCTGTCCCTCTGCTTTGTTGTCATGATAAACAACATCTTGGTAATATCTGATCCCAGTTCATTATAGGCTCCACGCCTTTGGTCTACTCTTGAATAGCTCATAACTATTCCAACATGGCAGCTCCATTTGGCTCGTCATGCACAGAATACAGGAAGCCATTGTAGATAGAAAAATTAGAGACTTATTGAAACCTAGAGTGTGAAATTTCGTCTTTCTCTACTCCCTAGTTTAAAAAAAACAAAACAAAACAGAAAAACCCCTCAGAAAACCCTGTGTGTAGCTAATTGAAAGGCTGCTTTTTCAGGAAAGAGGTCTCTTCTCTAATCACTTCCAGGATTTGGTTGGATGTGAGTGCCGTTCTGGGATTCTAGTGAGTGAATAAGTTCCCTGAGCCTGGGGGCCTACTGAAGTTGGAGCCCTAGAGGAGGAAAGCTATTCATTCGGAGCTGTCAGCACATCTTCCTCTATGAATTACTCTCTCGTACCTATCAGGATTTTTTCCTTTGTTATGGTAGAAGAATTTCAGTAAGAATGGGACCCATTCAGAGCAGGGCACTACAAACATAGATTTCCTTGTTAATACATATTTGAGCCAAAGTCTACTTCTCGGTAAACAGGACTGGGGAGACAAAGAATGGGGAGAATCAGACTGCATTTGTTTTGTGGACTTTTTGAATAGGTTCATATTAACCCAGCCAAACAAAATTACTTTTTCTACCCTGGCACTGAACCTGGGCAGCATACTTGACGTGGTAATCAGAAAGCATAAGTTTGTTATGGAAATGAGGTAACAATGTGTGTTGAGTGGGGGAGTAGGAAAAGGATAGGTTGATAAGCCTGGCCCCCCACATTGAAGGCCCTCCCCAGAGCCCCTGAAAAAACAGGAACAGTACGCTAGGTGCAGAGATCCAGCCAGCTTTGTCTGACCTTGGCTGCCACTTCAAGCATGGATTTTGTACAGAATCGGGCTGACTCCATCACTCATCCATCACTGGCCCTGAAGGCCATGGCTACCCAACAGCAAAAACAACTGAGTGATTCAGGCTGCAGCTACACCAGGGATTTCCCAATCTGTTGTTGTTTCCCTTGTTTCCAGGCGTGTTACAAAATTTCACCCACTTGGTTTTTTACAAATTAAGGTAAATATATTTTCTTAAGAAACTGAAAAAAAATTGACGCTGTTTGAAGCTGAAACTTCAAAAGGAATAAGATCACCCATCTATACAATGCCTAAGTAAATAACGGGGCTCTGAAGAATTCATTCATCAGCTGGTTATTTGGCTTTCAACAGACAAAACAACCCTTTTGATGAGTTTTTTATTACTGAACAATGCCCATTTTTCATGTTTCCTTGAGAAACATTGTATTGTATTAAAAGTGAAGCTGGATTATTACCAGGAAGGGATATGGATGAAGCTTTTAATCAAGGAAACACAAGCCTTTCTTTTTCCTTCCTTGCATCCCTCCCATTTTTCCTCCCTCCCTTTCTTTGTTCCTTCATTGCTTCCATTGCTGAGAGTAAAGAGTGAAGTTTTGTTCAAATCATATGAATATAGTAATACTTTGTAAACCAGGGAGATACGTAAATACTTAGGTTTATAAAAGAACCTTTGTTTATATCACTAAGACACATAGGTAGTAGGCCTTTGAATGTTCTGCTAATAAAGAGGTAGGATGAAACCTCACTTATTTAATCATAATTCATTGTCCTTGGATTATGAACCAAGGTACATTGTCTTGGAGGTACCTGCAATCTATAGTACTTATTTTCTAATACTGCAAAAGTCTTTGCCTAATTGTGTATGGATAAACTGTATCACTGTGGCAAATATTCTCTTCAGCGCTGATACTATGCACTTAGAAAATTACATATCATTTGTGAGCTTTAAAGTTTTAAAATCTGTATCTGTAGTATTTCCAACTTTACCAGGAAGTTGTAAGGGTTATATAAAATTACTTAGAAAAATTAGTTAAAAGAAGTGATTAGCTTAGTGGTGAAGTGGAATTCTTGAATTATATAATTCGTATGTTTAATTCCAGTTGCTTTCATATTAGTTGAACAATTATAAGTAATTTTTCTTAATCTCTCTGTATGTCAACTTCTTTGTGTGTTCAGGGTAATAGTATTACATTATTGATAACATTACTGTGAGAAAGAAAGTCATGGAAAACACTTGGTATAGTATAAGATACAAAATTCCTCAAATGCTATTTTATGTTCAGAAATAATTATAAAAGAGACTTAGAATACTTAGATAAACATTTCTTCTTTGTATTATTTAGAAGTCAATATATCTGAAAAGCTAAAAAATTATTGCTATTCATCTAAGCTCAAAAGCAGGTTTCCTCTCCTCTCTGTAACAGTTACCTTTACATGCTTATGAGATGATCCCACCCATTTCAAGACTTCATCTATTAACATAGATCTCAAAATCGGTCTCCAGTCTGGACCTTTCTTCAGAGTTTTGTACACTTCATATATCCAGTTGTATGTTTGTCATTTCTTCTTGGGTGAACAGCAAGCACCTCAAACTTAACTACTCTGAACTTTGGATTTCCTCTGAAATCTTTTACTCCGCAATCTTCAACTCATACACTCATCAGCTCAAGATAGAAACTAGAAGTCATTCTTGACTCTTCCCTCTTTTACTCCCATTCTTTATTTTACCAAGTCCTTTGATTCTACCTACATAAACTTTCTTGAATCTATACAATTTCCTTTATCTCTACTACACTCACCCTAGTTCAGGCTGACTTCTTCTTTCACCCAGACTCCTGCTAGCCTTTTATTTATTTATTTTTGAATCTTGGAATTTTATTTTATTTATTTTTATATACAACAGGTTCCTATTAGTCATCAATTTTATACACATCAGTGTATACATGGCAATACCAATCGCCCAATTCATCACACCACCACCCCCAGCCCCCCGTCACTTTCCCCCCTTGGTGTCTATACGTTTGTTCTCTACATATGTGTTTCAATTTCTGGCCTGCAAACCGGTTCATCTGTACCATTTTTCTAGGTTCCACATATATGCGTTAATATATGATATTTGTTTTTCTCTTTCTGGCTTACTTCACTCTGTATGACAGTCTCTAGATCCATCCACCTGTCAACAAATGACCTAATTGCGTTACTTTTAATGGCTGAGTAATATTCCATTGTATATATGTACCACATCTTCTTTATCCATTCGTCTGTCAATGGGCATTTAGGTTGCTTCCATGATCTGGCTATTGTAAATAGTGCTGCAATGAACATTGGGGTGCATGTGTCTTTTTGAATTATGGTTTTCTCTGGATATATGCCCAGTAGTGGGATTTCTGGATCATATGGGAATTCTACTTTTTAGTTTTTTAAGGAACCTCCTCCATACTGTTCTCCATAGTGGCTGTAACAATTTACATTCCCACCAACAGTGCAAGAGGGTTCCCTTTTCTCCACACCCTCTCCAGCATTTGTTGTATGTAGATTTTCTGATGATGCCCATTCTAACTGGTGTGAGGTGATACCTCATTGTAGTTTTGATTTGCATTTCTCTAATAATTAGTGGTTGAGCAACTTTTCATGTGCTTCTTGGCCATCTGTATGTCTTCTTTGGAGAAATGTTTATTTAGGTCTTCTGCCCGTTTTTGGATTGGGTTGTTTGTTTCTTTAATATTGAATTGCATGAGCTGTTTATATATTTTGGAGATTAATCCTTTGTCTGTTGATTCGTTTGCAAATATTTTCTCCCATTCTGAGGGTTGTCTTTTTGTCTTGTTTATGGTTTCCTCTGCTGTGCAAAAGCTTTGAAGTCTCGTTAGGTCTCATTTGTTTATTTTTATTTCCATTACTCTAGGAGGTGGATCAAAAAAGATCTTGCTGTGATTTATGTCAAAGTGTGCTCTGCATATGTTTTCCTCTAAGAGTTTTATAGTGTCCGGTCTTGCATTTAGGTCTCTAATCCATTTTGAGTTTATTTTTGTGTATGGTGTTAGGGAGTGTTCTAATTTCATTCTTTCACATGTAGCTGTCCAGTTTTCCCAGCACCACTTACTGAAGAGACTGTCTTTTGTCCATTGTATATCCTTGCCTCCTTTGTCGTAGATTAGCTGACCATAGGTGCCTGGGTTTATCTCTGGGCTTTCTATCTTGTTCTACTGATCTATGTTTCTGTTTTTGTGCCAGTTCCATATTGTCTTGATTACTGTAACTTTGTAATATAGTCTGAAGTCAGGGAGTCTGATTCTTCCAGCTTCACTTTTTTGCCTCAAGACTGCTTTGGCTATTTGGGGTCTTTGTGTCTCCATGCAAATTTTAAGATTTTTTGTTCTAGTTCTGTAAATAATGCTATTGGTAATTTGATAGGGAGTGCACTGAATCTGTAGATTGCTTTGGGTAGTATAATCATTTTCACAATATTGATTCTTCCAATCCAAGATCATGGTATATCTCTCCATCTGTTGGTATCATCTTTAATTTCTTTCATCAGTGTCTTATAGTTTTCTGCATACAGGTCTTTTGTCTCCCTAGGTAGGTTTATTCCTAGGTATTTTATCCTTTTTGTTGCAGTGGTAAATGGGAGTGTTTCCTTAATTTCTCTTTCAGATTTTTCATCGTTAGTGTATAGGAATGCAAGAGATTTCTGTGCATTAATTTTGTATCCTGCAACTTTACCGAATTCATTGATTAGCTCTAGTAGTTTTCTGGTGGCATCTTTAGGATTCTCTATGTATAGTATCATATCATCTGCAAACAGTGACAGTTTTACATCTTCTTTTCCAATTTGTATTCCTTTTCTTTTTCCTCTCTGATTGCCGTGGCTAGGATGTCCAAAACTATGTTGAATAATAGTGGTGAGAGTGGACATCCTTGTCTTGTTCCTGATCTTAGAGGAAATGTGTTCAGTTTTTCACCATTGAGAATGATGTTTGCTGTGGGTTTGTCATATATGGCCTTTATTATGTTGAGGTAGGTTCCCTCTATACCCACTTTCTGGAGAGTTTTTATCGTAAATGGGTGTTGAATTTTGTCAAAAGCTTTTTCTGCATCTATTGAGGTTATCATATGGTTTTTATCCTTCTGTCTGTTAATATGCTGTATCACATTGATTGATTTGCGTATATTGAAGAATCCTTGCATCCCTGGGATAAATCCCACTTGATCATGCTGTATGATCCTTTTAATGTGTTGTTGGATTCTGTTTGCTAGTAATTTGTTGAGGATTTTGCATCTATATTCATCAGTGATATTGGTCTGTAATTTTCTGTTTTTGTAGTATCTTTGTCTGGTTTTGGTATCAAGGTGATGGTGGCCTTATAGAATGAGTTTGGGAGTGTTCCCTCCTCTGCAATTTTTTGGAAGAGTTTGAGAAGGATGGGTGTTAGCTGTTCTCCAAATGTTTGATATAATTCACCTGTGAAGCCATTGGTTCTTGGACTTTTGTTTGTTAGAAGATTTTTAATCACAGCTTCAATTTCATTATTTGTGATTGGACTGTTCATGTTTTCTATTTCTTCCTGGTTCAGTCTTGGAAGGTTATACCTTTCTAAGAATTTGTCCATTTCTTCCAGCTTGTCCATTTTATTGGCATGGAGTTCCTTGTAGTAGTCTCTTAGGATGCTTTGTATTTCTGCGGTGTCTGTTGTAACGTCTCCTTTTTCATTTCTAATTTTATTGATTTGAGTCCTCTCCTTCTTTTTCTTCATGAGTCTGGCTAATAGTTTATCAATTTTGTTTATCTTCTCAAAGAACCAGTTTTTAGTTTCATTGATCTTTGTTATTGTTTTCTTTGTTTTTATGACATTTATTTCTGCTCTGATCTTTATGATTTCTTTCCTTCTGATAAGTTTGGGTTCTGTTTGTTCTTTCTCTGGTTCCTCTAGGTGTAATGTTAGATTGTTTATTTAAGATTTTTCTTGTTTCTTGAGGTAGGCTTGTATTGCTATAAACTTCCCACTTAGAACTGCTTTTGCTGCATCCCATAGGTTTTGGATTGTCGTGTTTTCATTGTCATTTGTCTCTAGGTATTTTTTGATTTTCTCTTTGATTTCTTCAGTGATCTCTTGGTTCTTTAGCCGCCATGTGTTTGTGTTTTTTACGTTTTTTTCCCCCTGTAATTCATTTCTAATCTCATAGTATTGTGGTCAGAAAAGATGCTTGATATGAGTTCAATTTTCTTAAGTTTTCTGAGCCTTGATTTATGACCCAAGATGTGATCTATCCTGGAGAATGTTCCTTGCACACTTGAGAAGAAAGTGTAATCTGCTGTTTTTGGATGGAATGTCCTATAAATATCAATTAAATCTATCTGGTCTGTTGTGTCGTTTAAAGCTTCTGTTTCCTTATTTCTGTCTGGATCATCTGTCCATTGGTGTGTGGGGGTGCAGTTAAAGTCCCCCACTATTACTGTGTTACTGTCCATTTCCTCTTTTGTAGCTGTTAGCAGTTGCCTTATGTATTGAGGTGCTCCTATATTGGGTACATATATATTTATAATTGTTATATCTTCTTCTTGGATTGATCCCTTGATCATTATGAAGTGCCCTTCCTTGTCTCTTGTAACATTCTTTATTTTAAAGTCTATTTCATCTCTACTAGCCTTTTAATAAACATCCCTACTTCCATTCTTGCCTCTCTTTAATCTACTTTTCATACAGTGCCATACTATTCCTTTACATTAGTAAATTTGACCATGCAACCTCCAAGTTTCAAATCACTTGACACCAAGATCATAGAATAAGATCCAAAATCCTTATCTTGGCCCATGAGGCTCTGCATGGACTAGCTCTCACTCAGTAGATTCTAGCCATGTGTACCTTTTACTAGTTTTCCAACAAGGTGAGGCAAAGTTTCTTTTTGTCTTTGAACTTTTTCCAAAACTCTGTCTTCTACCTAGAGCATTCTTCCCCACAATGTTATATACCTATGCTCTCATTTCTTAGAGCTTAAACTATAGCAACTTTCCCAGACTATTCCATCTGAATAGATATATATTCTGTTTCAGAACTGTGTTAAGTACATAGCACTTAGGCAATTTGAATTATGTAGCTTTTTCTTGGTTTTCTTTAGTAATTTTCAGGTGATTACTTAGTTTTACTTTTCATCCAGATGTTTTGGACTCATTCCTGTTGCTGATTGTGCTATGTCTATTTCATTGTTTTGAAACTGTAAACTATGAAGAAAGAGTTTTGTCTGTTCATAGATGACAGAATATCTGGGATAGTGCAGGGCTTGTCTTAGAAACTCAGAAGTATGTGGAAAAAACTTACTTAAATTAATCATTGGTTGTGGTCTAAAAAGATATTAAAATTTAGAAGACTTCGATTGTTTCCATGAATGACTTTTATGACCTAGAGGTGGTTAAACTTTACTAGATTCTCATTATTTTTTCCTATAAAATTAAGAAATAGAATAATGTATAGGGTCATTTTATATCATTACTACATGACTTTATCTTTTTATCTGTCCTTTTATTGAAGGAAATGAACAAAAAGCTGATAATAGGTATACAAGGTTGAATCTCAAAATTTTATTCTAGGAAAAATTATTTGTATAGGGATGAGTTTGTGAAAAGTGGTACCTACTGTTCTCGTGAATCTCAAAGAAGATAATTGTATGATCCAATGGTCCAGTGGTCCAGTAGATTTTGATTATATCTATTTTTCCTGCCTTTAAACTACACACACACACACACACACACACACACACAGAAAAATACTTCTGTCTCCTTAAGTATAATTTTATCTTTAGTAATTTTCAGGTGATTACTTAGTTTTACTTTTCATCCAGATGTTTTGGACTCATCCCTGTTGCTGATTGTGCTATGTCTATGTCATTGTTTTGCAACCTTCTTCATAGGCACATCTTCTTGGTCTTCTACTTATTGTTGCATTTTGAAGCTTCTCCTGTTTTCATTATCTCATTCTTCCCTAAGTTCCAACTCAGTGGAAAGCCAATGGAGGACCTAGCAGAGGACAGTGGCTGAATTGGGGATGTATTTTGAAGATAGGTGACTTAGGGGGACAGGGAGGAGAAGGGGATGGCCCTGTATGAGTTCCTGCTTCCCTCAAACTCTAATTGGGGGACTTCCCTGGTTGCGCAGTGGTTAAAAATCCACCTGTCAATGCAGGGGACACAGGTTCGAGCCCTGGTCCGGGAAGATCCCACATGCCACCGAGCAGCTAAGCCTGTGCACCACATCTACTGAGCCTGAGTTCTAGAGCCTGTGGGCCACAACTACTGAGCCCATGTGCCACAACTACTGAAGCCCGCATGCCTAGAGCCCATGCTCCACAACAAAGAGAAGCCACCACAATGAGAAGCCCGTGCACCTCAATGAAGAGTAGCCCCCGCTCTCTGCGACTAGAGGAAGCCCAAGTACAGCAATGAAGACCCAACACAGCCAAAAATAAATAAATAAATAAATAAAATTAAAAAAAAAGGCACTCTGTGAGGTACTATATTTTGTGAATTTTTCACTCAGCTCTGCAAACTGAGACTATTTAACTGATTCTAATTAATCACATACATTTCTGGCCCTTCTGCTAATTTCAAAAGTTTATCTATCTAGAAATGCTGCTCTTCATTCTTTAGATAGGACAATTCATAGCTAAGGCGGTGACTCTAATATAAGATGACTGTGTATCTCCATGACAGTCTTGCTTTGGTGTTGCGAGTTTGCCTCAGGCTCAACAAGAATTAGAACAGCTCTGAGAACAGTGTCTGTCATCTACTCATCTACTCGACTCAGGGGAGCAAAGCTCATCCTTCTCCTTTACAAAGCTTTGGTGGATAAAAGCCTCTCTTAATATCTGAACATAACCAAAAATTCTGGAACTGACAAAACACAGGAGGGATAACAGTATATAAACTCTCCCTTGCTGTACTATGTTATAGACTAATAACTATTATTATATATTTTTGTAGTATGCTTCATTTTAAATTCACATACAAGTGTCATCAGGTATACAGTTTCTGTTAAAATTCTTAGGATTTAAAGTATTTTTTCTTTGTTATGCACTTTGGTACTCTGTATTTTTAATGAGTCTGATATGTTTTATTTATTTTATTTTTTTGCGGTACGTGGGCCTCTCACTGTTGTGGCCTCTCCCGTTGCGGAGCACAGGCTCCGGACATGCAGGCTCAGTGGCCATGGCTCACGGGCCCAGCCGCTCCGCAGAATGTGGGATCTTCCCAGACCGGGGCACGAACCCCTGTCCCCTGCATCGGCAGGTGGACTCTCAACCACTGTGCCACCAGGGAAGCCCAAGGAAGAGAGAAGTAAATTCTTTGCCTAGGGTCCCATGGCTTATGAAGTTGGATTTTAACTCAGGCAACCTGGCTCCCAGGTCAATCCAAGAATTGGCCTTGCTTTCACCTGCTCCCCACTCCCCCTGTTCCCCCCGCTTCTTTCTCTCCTATTCTCTTTCCACTGTACAATGGAGGAAGAAATAAAGAAGGTGAAGTTATAGCACATTTCATAGGTCACAAGGAGACAGGAAGGCTAAAACAAGCCTTTCCTTAATTAACTCTGATGGACCAAGCAGCAATTGCTGATGACAGTTTGGTGGAAGATGAAGAAAACCCTGAGGAGAGTTGGGGTGAAATTGTTATGCTAAGCACAAGATCTTATACCGTGCACGTTTGTGGTAAGAGACAAGAGAGTTGGGTATATCCATTGGCAGGGAACTCGCCCTCTCCTATAGTGAGAATATTTAGAAAGGAGGTGTATGATAGGCGATTTCAAAAAGTCGTGATTTCTCCTAAGGCTGTATTATTGGTAATAATGGTTTTTGAAATATAACCATTAGCTAGCCATAAATAAGACTTAAGCTTGGTTTAAATAAATGTCATATAATAGCTAACATTTATTAAACGACTAGTATGTACAGACATTGTTATGTTTTTCCTGTTTTAACTCATTTAGTTGTTATAACTAAGAAAATCAAGATTATACTGTTTTACAGATGAGGAAACTGAGTCAAGAGAGGCCAAGTCACTTGCCCAAGGTCACACACAGTCACATGGCTGGTGCCGAGTGCTGATATGAAGCCAAGCTGCGTGACCACAGAGCCCATGCTCTTAACACAAACATTTTTACAACAAGGGCACGTGTATCTGTTTGCTTGGCATATGGTAGGCACTCAGTAAACATTAGTTTAATTATTAGATTACATGGATTCTAGCTGGTACTGTCTTCCATCACAGATTCAGTGTTTGTTTTTGTTTTTATATTAGGATAACCGTTAAATTAAAATGAAAACTTCAAGCCAGAATTGTAAAGTGGAGCAGAAGTAAAAACCACAGAAACTTTTACAACAATAGCTTCAGTTTTTTCACAGCCTACCAGTCATTTCAAGCCATTTTTCAAACATGCTGCTCTCACACGTCTGTGAAGGTGCAGGGAGACCTACTGCTTGGAATATCTTGTACTACTCTGGCTGATTAGTTCACTGTTCATCTTTCAAAAGTTGCATTTAATAGCCTCTTATATGAAGTTTGCGTCCTTCCTCTCCAGTCACCAGTGACTTAATTCTCCCTCCTCTAAGCTGACCAGCTGGTAGATGTCAAAAAAAAAAAAAAATTATACTGCCTTATCTACAAGGAAGACTTTATTCAAGGCTACTGCAATAGGGGAGTGAGACTGCACTCAACTCCACTGAAACAAAAGGTGGGAGGATTTTTAAGCACTGGATGAGCTAGTGAAAAAGTTCTGGAGGAGGTTAGCAGGGAAGTTGGTCAATGTCATTAGGCTATCTGTGTTTCCTAACTTTTGCTAACTAAAGTTACATTCCTACCCTCTCACAGAAACTGGAAAATTAGGGATACTATCTTTCTCATTGATTATATTTCAAAGGGATGGCTCCCAAGTCCTTGAGAAAGACTTTGCTGGGCTACACAACTGTCAAGAAGCTGGGAGACGATTTGCATCTCAAAGGAGCCATGAAAGAATTTACAATGAAAAGATTCCTAAAGTAAATGCTCTAAGTAAAAGAGAGGTCAGGGGCCTACAGTCCAAAGTTGATTCAAGTTGAGGTGAACTTCCAGGCTTGGTTGTAGCATAAACATTTTTCATAGCAGTTTTCATTGTATTATAACCAAATGTGTTGTAAAGTGTGAGCCTCTTACACATAAGAAGCTTTAGCCTGCCTACACCAGGTTCAGTGGCTGGCTCATGGAAATACCAGTAATTGGGTATTGAATGAACAAACGAAGACCCCAAACATCTGTAATAAAAGGCCCCAGGTACCTGGTGTTTTAGTTCTGTTTTTGTCCCCAAATGCCTTTTGGTATAGACTTTCAACTGACATGAACTGAAAGGAGAAAGTTTTCTCTTATGTACTTTCTCTCCAACATAAATCAAGTTGAAGGAATCTTGCTGAGAGAAAACGTTAGGCGTTATCCTTATTGCTGACGACAGTCCTGTCAAAACTGTCTTTTTCAATAAGTGCCTCTTTTGTTCTCTCTCTGCTTTTTGGTAGAGCTGTCTTGTTAGGCCCCTCCACCATCTCTCGTACCATCTGGCTACCCTATCCTCATCTATCACACATACACATGTGGTGTAGTCTTTGGCGGGGAGAGTGGCGTGCGGAGACCACACCAGATAAAGAACTGGAAGACTGGAGTCATGGCTTGGATCTGCTCGAATTCACTTGTTGAAAGCAAATGTCCTGCACTGATCAGGTGCATTGGCTCACAGACAGAGAATACATACCAGACTATTTCACACTAAAAATGCAATTTCCAGAATCTCTTGGAAAGTTAGAAGCCTCATTCCTGCTGGGAAACAGTTGGTGCTGAGGGGTGGCTCTGGCCCTAAGACCAGGCACTGCATACCTGTTCATCACTATCCCTGCCATCCCTGACCCCATTTCCAATTCACACCCAGTCTGCTCCACTCAGTTTATCACTCACCTGGTACAAGGTCAAGCCAATCATTTCCTTTCCCCAGGACTCGATTCCTTCATGTATTAAGAGGGAATAATAGTACTCTATAGGAAATTAAGGAGAACAAATGGGATTTTACTAACGGTCTATGCTATTTAGATATTCCACACCCAGTTCTTCTTTTAAATTGATGTCATATAGCGTCTCTCCTATATTTGGCTTTGCTTTTTCTTGTGCAACTGTGTACTGTCTCCCAAATTGACCTTTTAACCCTGAGATAATGCTCAGATGCACTCTGTACTTCTTTGTCTCCAGTTGGTAAACAGTCAAAATACTTCAGGCTGTGATAAGGAGAGAAGATGCAAGACACAATTTAAGGAAAGGGAAGGAAAAGAGAGGAGAGAAGAATAGAGAAGAGGATAGAGTTAAATGGCCTATGTTTCATAGTCAAGAATAAAGCCCATTCTGTTAAGTATCAGAAATACAGTTTCTGGAATTCCTTTCTGGTGATTTTCTTTTAAAACAAGTACAGTCTATATACTTTCTCTTTAATTAAACTGCCATTTCTAATCCTGATCTTTGAGAAACCAGAATAGCATCCACTTGTTAGAGGGAAAAACGGTGCCTTAGACTTTGTTTCCGTTGGCAGAGTTCGGAGATGAATGGCAACAATTATATAACTCTTTCATTCAGGAGATCCCTGCTATGGAATATTTTGATAATTACCTCCATTTCACACATGTTATCCTGCTCAGACACGTGAGAAACAGGTCGCTTCCTCACTGCAGTGAGATGAGGAGAAAGCGGCAAAGACTAATCTGGCCTCTGATAGTGACTGGAGGGGAACTTGCTTTGCGAAGCAGTTGAAAGAATGAAGAAATCTTCACCTCTAGAACAATGTAAGCAAGAGAAAGCAGAGGAGAGTACTGGGAGGGGTAGAACACTTCACAACTTTGTTAATCAGTTATAAGTATGTTAGACATTTTTTGGAACTCTGAGGAATGGAAGTCCTATCCAGCTTATAGAAAACAGGCCCTAAGAAATGATCAGCTTCTTCAGATCTACTTGGAAGGTAAAGGAAAAAAATTGAGAAGGCATTGTAATTTGTTGACTGTAAATATCTTTGGAGATGTGCAGATCTGGATTTGAAACTCACATCTAGTAGTTGTTATGTGATCTTGGGCAAGTTACTTTTCATCTCATTCCATCCGTAAAAAATGGGGGACATGATGTTTCCTTTGAAGGTCGATCTAAATTTTAGAGATAATGCGTTTGACGTTTTTACAAATGTTAACGAATCTAGTTCTTGATAAAAAAGTGCTCAAATTATACGATAGTTTAAGATGTAGATTTTCTGATGGAGGGGTTGGTTGAGGGACTATGGGAAGTATGGGAGTTAGGGAAGAAAGAATGAAGTAAAAGTAGTTTTTTTTATCTTTTTATCAATGAATTGACGACAGCTGTAAAAATGTCTTAGGGCATGTCTTCCTGTACATAGTAGGTGATAAATAAAGCATATGCTTACTTCCACCTATGTATCTTTGGACCAAAAGAGTCTTTGGTTTCCTATGACCCTGGAGACAATAGATAGTTTATTGGTTTGTCAGTTCTCCTAAGGGAATGCTTTCATCAGTAATTCAGTATTTTGTTTGCTCTCTTCATATTTTATGGATACATTAGACATTTGTTGTTACATTTTGGGCATGCAAATCCAATTCCCCTTCCTACTTTGTGGAGATTTGCCATTTTGAAATGTATTGTTAGAACGCAGTGCCACCTACTACTAAAAATGCCTGAGGGCAGACAGTCTAAGACTTACTCTGGCAAAGAAAGGGCATGCTGTCTTGGTTTGTCCATGATGATTCACTCACCTGGGATTTGAACCTGGAGAGATTGACAAAGATTCATTGAATAGTTAGGACTTACTTGTGGTGGTGGTAGGGAGCGGAAAAGCCTGGCATTTTCTAGCAGAGCTAGTGCTTAAGCTTTTGTGGTATTCCTGTCCATTTTAAAGCATGCGCTTCCCTTTCTAAGCGTCCATCCTATTAATTCTATAAGGCCATCTATATCCTCCAATAAATCCTATATTTTGCCAGCCAAAGGTAGCAAAAGTGGTATTTTCTTGAATCCTGTTAAAATGTTTCCTCCACAGCTCGGGTAACCAATCAAATACGTTTTATGTGTGTGCAGTTTTAACATGATATGGGTTTATCTTGTTGCACTCTTATATCTCTAAAAAAACCTCTATACAGCAAGTCTCCTCAACAGGTTGTTTCTGCAAATGTTATATTTTCAGTAATCATGCCTCATCTTTTTGGAAACTGCTATCAACAAAGCTTTGTCTTCTATTTTATGGTTCATAAGAAAAAAAAGGCAGCCAGTATCGCTAATTAATCCCTCTTTTCCTATGACATTTTACCATTTCAAAGCACTTTTTTTTTTTTTTTTTTCCGGTATGCGGGCCTCTCACTGTTGTGGCCTCTCCCGTTGCGGAGCACAGGCTCCGGACGCGCAGGCTCAGCGGCCATGGCTCACGGGCCCAGCCGCTCCACGGCATGTGGGATCTTCCCAGACCGGGGCACGAACCCGCGTCCCCTGCATCGGCAGGCGGATTCTCAACCACTGCGCCACCAGGGAAGACCTCAAAGCACTTTTATAATTTTTATTTCCTTAAATCTTCAGAAACACCTTAGTAGTTAGACAGGCATGATGTTATTGACTCCACACTCCGGATAAGAAAATGGCAGCCTGGAAGAGTTCAACCCACATTGGTCAAGATCACAGGCATATTAAGTGGCACAGTAGGATTTTTCACCTAAGGGGTCTGGGTCCAAAACCAAGACTGTTTCTGTGACGCTATAGCCACCTCCCTTTCTTTATTATGTCTTTGCCAGCACACTCTTCAGTGTTACCACCATCACCACCTTAACCTTCCCAATTCTTTGCTCATTTTCCTGTGCTTTTTACTAGCGACTTCGGGGGAAATCAAAATAATTCCCGTTTAGAAAAATATTAACTGCTGCCACATAAAAAGATTATAATGATGGGAAGTAATAGTAAAATTAAAAAAAAAAACCCACAATAAAATGTGTAACAGTCATCTTACTCTACAGACCAGAGCCCAAGGAAAACTACTGCCTTGTAAGACTGAATGTATCTCCAAACATCCAGTTATTTGAATGAGCAAATCAAGAAGTTTTCTCTAACATCTAGTTTGTCTGACGTTTATACCCAGTCAGATAGCTATTTTGATAACACTGACCAGTTAATTCATTCAAAAATGCTCACAAAGTGTATATTAATGCACTATTTAAGGCTCTTCCTAGTTGAGTACATATTATATATCAGTTATCCAACCTTCCATCAAGCACATGCTGTGCTTCCATTGTGAATTAAGCATTATGTCAACTATTGAAGGTACATCATCAACATCACTGTTGTATAATGTCTCAGATTATTGAACACTATGTTAATCATTTTAGTCCATTATTTCAGTTAATTTTCACAACCATCCTGTGATTTAGGTAGTGTTTCCATTTTAGGCTGAGGGAACTCAGGCTCAGAAGTCAAACAACATTCTTCAGCATAACTTTTAGGTAGTAAAAATTAGAATATATTGACAATACTCAGTGTTTACCTTCAAGACACTTGTAGTTTTGTATAGGAAGACGATAAAGCGTGCTTCAGTTTTTTTTTTAACAGATTTCCCCAGTTGCTTCACCTAGTTTAGCTAGGTTGACATCCTTTCTTCCAATCCTGGGAAAAACTTTTTTAAAAAAAGGAGTAAAATAGTTACTATGGAGCCCCATTATATATGGTTAATTAACATTGAGAAGTTATTAGCAACATTAGTGTTTTTGGTCTCTGGAACTGGAAACATTTTCCTTTCCCCTTTTCCTTTTCTTAACATGCACGCAAATGTTGGATGCTATGAATGCCTTTCTGTGAGCTTGGTTTATATGAAGATGTGAAGAGCCTTTCCACATAGGCTTCATCTACAGGTCAGTTTTTCAGCAAACCATTTGTATATATTGAGGCCATTAAGGGTCAGATACTGCTGCATTCCTGCCCTGACTCACATGTATAGGGTATTATTCAGATTTGTCCTTTCTTTCACTCTTCTAAAATATTTTCTTGCCTCTCCAGAAGCTGACTCCTTCATCTCTGTGGGACTTTCTGCACCTTATCATTTGGCTCTTGCAATCATTTCCTAGAGGAGAGACTATTTTTCCATTTTCTGATAATCTTCATTATGTCCTCTGCAGACTCATTGTTCTCTTTCCAATTTTAAGACAAAAGGATGCCACTGGTAGCATTAAACCTCAAAACACATCAACGATAGGACTGTATATGTTCCTGGGCACAATTTTCTTGGGTTACATCTGATTGTAGCACCGCCATATTTAAAATCCTTCAGCTGAGGTCCCCAATGTCCATTAGTATAAATTCCAGACTTTTTCATTTCAGGATCTTAAGAATGCTTCATGATTTGTCTTGTTTAATTTTTAGACCTTATATTTCACTATATTCTTCCTTGGGCACAAAGCTCAGTTTTCATTCTGAATTTTCAGTTCTTCAAGTGCAGCAGCTATCACTGGTCTTCGAAATCCTCTGCATGTATTTTAATCCCTTATTGGACTTTTAAACTCCTAGTGATATAAAAACTGATTCTTGTTCTCATGGTAGTTATGTTCTATGAAGTCCCAGCAACACTGCATTACCAAAATGAACTATTTCCTAGGGGAAACACACATACACACGCGTATGCATATACATACCTCCCATAGATTATAACCTTAAATCCTAAAAGCAGCTCGTCCTGGTAGATTCTATTTTCTACCAGGATTATTATTTTACAAAAGAGAAAATAAGGTTCAGCAGTGTTAAGTGACTTGTGTGAAGTCACCCCACTAACAGGTGCCAGAGTTGGGATTCAGACCCAGTCTAACTGGCTGGTGTCAGAGCATCTTGCACTGTCCTGCACAACCCTTTGCAGTCTCCACCTTCTGGCCATCTATGAGCTGAAATGAGGAGGCATAGCATCATCTTCTTCCATCTCTGTTGGGAACATGAGAGTCTGGACACTGAAAACTTTTGCTGCTCTGCGAATGTCTATGAATAAGCCAGGAAGAATTGAAAGTATTGATATGGGAGTTACAAATAAATTTTAGTGATAATTTTGCAAATACAGAATCCATTGATAATGAGGACCAACTGTACGTGTCTCAACTGCCACCCTTGGACTGAGTTTGATATTCCTGCTCGTGCTCTTGAACTTCCTCTATCATAGCCCAGTATTAAAATTGCTTATTTATTTCCCTACCCTGAGAGTATGTAATCTATAATAGGAACTTTTCTATATTGGCCATCATTGTATTTCCAAGTCCTGTTCCAGTGCTTGACACATAATAGAAGCTCAAAAAGTGGTTGTTGACTAAATGAACTAATGAGAAAAAGTACAAAGCATCCCACGCTGCCATACTTATAAAACCATCTTCACAATGAAGATTTAGTTAATTTCTGGCTAGGGTCTTCCCAACAAAGGAGAATGGGCAAATGCTTTAGGATGCCTTGTTCAGCTTTCCTACAGTTCTTGTGAAAGACAATGATAATGAAGAAACTTTGAAGTTCTGGGTGTTTCCTCTGTTGCTTCCACATACTAGGAAAGTCTCTAACATGGGTCAGAGGAGTCCTTATTTCAAAGAGTTTAAGTATTTCCTTGAGTTAGAAGAGATTTCTCCCTTTGCCCAACACACCCATAAAATAATAGCTGTACCACAAGCTTAAAAGGGAGGTTGACAAGTTCAATTTCCAGGTCTTGTCTTTGAATATAGAGAAATTGTCCAACGGCACAAATGATGTGTTAATCTCTGAAGAAGTTTGACAAAGTCAAAATCAAAATAACCCTGTGGCTAATTTTAATCAAGCCATTCTGCTCTCAAAGGAATGATGATTGTCATAGAGTAAGAACAAATATATTGCAAAAGGAGGAATAAACCTTAATAAAATGGGGAAAATTTCATTTTTATGAAACAAAATCCATTAAAAAAAACTTATGTCACACCTGATAGAAAATGAACCAGCCCTTGATTGATATGATTATGACTAACATTGAGCAAGCCTAAGAGGTATTCCTCCTGCACCTTTTTTTTTTTATGGGTGGTGTCAAAGCTCCCATGGGAAATTTGCCCTGGCCACATATCAAATCGTTATAGGAACCATGGACTGAGCCCTCAGCCTCTGGCCTGCAGGTTAGGGCCTTCTATATCAGGCTGTGCTTCTAATTTCAGCTATGTTTATCTTGAATATAAAGCTTGGCAAGAAATTCTAGCCCAAATGTAATTACACTGTGATCATTCCAAAATTTTTACAAAAGTATGTTTTCCTCATTCCAATATTGAATTTCTTTCTGGGTTCCCATTTTCATAATTATCCATCAGATGAGTGCCTCAAAAACTAAATAACTTTTGTTAATTTGAGTAACTTAGTTACAGAAATCAAAATAGAACCCTGATTCTAACAACTGATTTAATCTTTCTGAGCAAGAGAGCTGTTATATAGGCTTAAGACTGTTTGGGAAGGAAGTACTGACCATTTGCCAACAATAACTATCAATGATAGACAGTAAAATTGCCTCTGGTGACAAGTCTTTTCAAGGTGCACCTAAATTGGAAATAATTTGCATAGATCTTACTCCCCATTCCTATGATGGTCTATAGCTGTAAGAATGTTAATATGAGATGTTCTTACTCTAAATTGATTATTACTAATACATTATTAGTAAGTTGGCTTTTCAATTTTGTCTCTAAAAAGTCTCAATGTTCGGAATGTCAGTCAGTTTGAAACCTAATAACTTGGCACGTATGTTCTTTAACACTTGTGATAATTTCATTGACTTTAACTTTTGTCCTCCAAGGTTTTTTTAAAGCTTTATTTGTTCTTAAGTATAATAGTTATTAAAGCCATTTATTTTTTAAATAAAATATTTATGGCTAGTCCCAGATAGCTACATCCCCTTAAAACGTTGCCCTTTCTTCTTCTTTTGTCATTTTTTACCTCTGAGTTTCAGTGTATCTTCCTAATTTTTCTTTCACCTTCCTGTTCTTCTCACCTTCACTTTCTTTTCTACCCTTTTTCCCCCTACCTGTCATCTCTGATACAAGGAATTAAAAAAACAAAACTAAACTAATAAATCAGAGCTTCTTCTCAGACATTTCTCTTAATAATTTGGATTCTCAAGTCAATTCTCAGAATGAATCTATACATTTAAATGACTCTGTACACCCAGAGGGTATATTGTTAATAGCCGTAATAGCCATCAACTAAAATTTTTTGCAATACAAGCATTTTGATGGAATGCTTGTATTAAATACAGTCAACAGAGGAAAGGTAAAATTTTCCCTGAAGAAAAATATAATCTTAGTATATTAGTCAAAAAATAAAAATTAAAAAAATAGGAAAGAAAGTTAGGAGGTCAGTCTAATGAAGTTTTGATATTTTTAACTTTTATATTAGTCTCTTTGTTAGAGTTCATGCTTTACACACAGGAATTGTTGGAAAGAGTTTGAAATCTCTTTGAGTACTATTTTTTTTTTTGTGGTCTATCAGTCATTCCTGAACACTTGATAATACTGGGAAGTTTGTAGAAGAAACACTATTTTATGATACTCTGCCATAGTTCATCATTGGAATCAATTGTCAAAGCATTTACAAGAATTTAGAGGGATTTTCTTTGGCGTGGCCATACATGTAAATTTGGTTATGCTGACCTCAAACTCAAATCTTCTAATAAAATCTGAAATATATGACTTGCCTACTAAAGAGAGATTTTGAAAGTTGTGATGGTATTTGAAGAGTTATTTAAGTCTAGAAGAAAGAATGCATGTGTTGAGTTTAATGTTGAAACACTGCCTTGTGTCACTTAGGTAATCAGTATTTGTACATTTATCACAATACAACACAAAAGAATCCTTACTTCCTTAAGGACGAAAATAAGTGCAAATTCTAAGGTGAAGATTCTCAAGAATCTCACTAAAATTATGGCCCAGAAGATGAAATCACTTTAAAGCACTTTAAAGAAGTGCTCAAGACTTGAGTATATTTTAGTTTGCTTGACCTTGAATTTGGAGCTCTGAACCTGCATGGTTGTATGCGTAACGGTTCCTGTAACTGTTAAACTAACTCAGTTGAAAACAGTCTTTATGATGTGCTGGAAAACTGCAGTATGTGGAGATGAAAGATAGCCATCCAGAGATGTGCATGTCTGAATCTCTGGTGATGATAATGAACAAGTTATTTGGTTGCACCCAATGTTACTACTCATTGTTCCCCTGGAAAGTACACATAATCTCTCTTAATAATGGCACATGTGACTATTGTAAATCCCTGTCTATTCTCATTCTGGGATACAAAGAAAGAATATGGCAGCAGTCCACACCCCCGCAATTCTCTCAACATGGAGAGGAAATGGTCTTTTTGCCTCATGGAACAAGGAGGAACTCTAATTCCTTTATTTATTCAACAGTTTTTGAATGCATACATTGATACAGACATGAGCTACCCATGGGTTTATGTTTCTGTCAGTTCCTTTCCCATCTGGAACTCAGGCCTGACTTAAAAATTCTCTAGTAAATGACAGGAACACATGTTAAACCCATTGTTCCTACTGATTTTCAGTCAAATTTGCTCTACGGTAACAGAATTATTTTCTTATTCTAACAACTCACTTTCCATGCAGCAACCAGAGTGATTTTAAAAAATCTGGTTACAAAATTCTCCTGGTTAGAGTCACTAAATGTTTCCAAATTACACTTAAAATTAAAATTAAGTCCTTACCCTCTTCTACAAAGCCTTACATGATCTCTCTAACATCATTTTTTACTAATCCCTTCCCGGACTACTCAGTTCCAACCAGTTCCTCAAATAGCCCTCTTCCTGATACAGGAACTTTGCCCAAGCTGTTTTTCTGCCTGAACATTGCCCCATGTCTTCATCTCAGCCTAGATCTTTGCATGAAGGTCATCTTTTCAATTTTTAAGGTTGTAGCTTGCATCATTCTCTCATAGTCTTCCCTATATTCTTTGTAGTATTTATTGTAATCCTAAATCATATATCTGCCTATTTACTTTTTTGTCCACATTCAAGACTAGATTAAAAAAAAAACATTCCCTGCCTTCATGGGTTTTACACATAGAACGTATTCAGTAAGCAATGAGAATAACTAAATGAATGAACAAACAGCTTCAGCACATGAGTGAGTTCAGTACGTGTAGGCTTCTACGGAGTAAGAAAAAGGTAGACATTCTACCCAAGAGCTTTCTCACCCAACCATGAGACATTTGAGTGGCAAATTATGAATGAATGGATGTACTGTATAGTGGGATAGATCCACTTCTTGAAGGGATGACTATAACTGTTTAGATAGTCCCAAGGAGACTCTATAAAGGCTACCAAATGAGCAAGAATTTTTTTTCCTACCACAACCTGAAGCGGGGCAGTGCATAGACCTGGACTGTGTGTGTGTGTGTGTGTGTGTGTGTGTGTGTGTGTGTGTGTATAGAAAGAGAGAGAGAGAGAGAAGGCTGATCTTCAAATATGAAAGCAGAACCTGAGAAGCTGTTTCTTGAGAAAAAAGACAGGCAGTTGAAGACCAGCCCATTTCAGACAAGGAGATGTGGAATTGTACAGACCTGACGTATTGGTCCAATTACAAACCCTGCTACTTTCCTATTGTAGTGAGGAAATGAATTCTCTGTTCTATAGTTCAATTACTTCAGGATTTCATTCATCCACCCAAGTATTCAAAACATCCATCAGTGTGTTTATTAAGCATCAACTACATGCTGGACTCTAAGAAATGTGCCTGTAGTAATGAACAAAGCTACTTTTATAAAGCCATGAATTTAGTTAGGTCATTAAACACATCATAGTAAAGAACGATGGATATAAAGAAAGGAAAATTTGCGGATTTAGGGAATATTGGAAAATAAGCCTTAGCTGAGGCATCAACATTATAGTAACATAAAACTAAATGCCTAGTATCACATACTTTATCTCATTTAATCCTTATAACAGCCTACAAAGATGGTGCTAACTCTAGTGGCAAATTGAGACTTCGTGTTGTGTTCTAAAGCTTGTTTACTAGGGACACTTAATTTTACTTGTAAAAAATTTTTACAAGAGAATGCCTTTAACTCTTATCCTAATTTTAAGATCATCTGTATACTGTTTGAAATAAGACCTTAGTAAGTTCATGGTTAATGGCTTAACTATGGTTTATTTGATATGTCAACCTGTTGACAATGCTTCTGTCTTTAAGTGACAAAGCATAGTTTTCTACAATGAATATTTTAACAATAGTTTCCTATAGATTTTTTTCTTAGTCTCAAGTTTATAAGTCCTTGGAACTATGAAATTTCTGTGTTCTAGGACATCGACTCTCTGGTTACAAGATACAGAACAACTATAGATTTTATTTACCTGTGTGTAAATATTTGCTCACCCTCATTATCTATTTGCAATTTGTTTTGTCATCTCTAGCACCTGAGCCAACTGTCTTCTAATTATTTTGATGGATTATGGCTTCTAATTTCAATTAGAAAGAAATTCATCCAGAGCTAAGTTAAAGAATGAGACATATAACCTACCTCATCCCACATTAATAGATGAGGGAATTCAGATCCAGTGAAATTCACTCTGTCTCACAGCAAAATGAAGCTTATTTGAAGCTCAAGCTCTTTCCGCTATGATGCCCTGCCTCATGCTTTTTTTTTTTTTTTTTTGGTACCCTGCTGAGAATGTTCTACTTTTCAATTTCTGGAATAATTTTCTGACTTAATATGTTTCTGCTTAGAGGGTTTTCAAGCATTCCCCCTCTAGATTCGTCTTCCTTTATGGTCTCTGTCTCTCTCTCAAAGGATTTTTTGAACATGAAGTTTGACCACCAAAGACTCTTCTGCCAATGTACAGTTGTATGCAGTCATTTCTGGTAAAGTTCTGGTGTTGTGTAATGACATTTTCCATCATAGGTATATTCTCATTAAGGTTGGTAAATCCTACCATTTCTTGCTGTATGGTTAGACTTTAAAACATATGTGATAATAGTGGTTCAGGATCTTGGCTGAATTCCTGAGTCAGAAGGTGTGTCTAAGTGGATGGTTGCTTTGTTGACTACTGAGCAAATCTGAAGTCTGTGCATCCAGTTCAGGATTCCATTTCTAGGTGTCGCCTAAAGTTTGCAAGTTAATCTTCAAAAACAATAGGTTTGTATCTTTTGGAAAGTTCCCAAGGACCATAACTCTTAAATTTTCTCTTGCTTTCATAGTTTGGACAGTTGTTATTGTGCTAAAAGATACTGTTAGAAATCTTTTTTTTAAGGATTTTCCTTTTTGATCATGATGTTTGTGAGTCTTAGAAAATGGTTCTTCTCAGAGTTACTCTTAAATTACCTTTAAATTCTGTAACATGGTTTCTAGAGTTCAGGTTTTTTTCTAACGTATGTGCAAATATGCTCTTTAAGTGTCCTATCTGTGTTGTCCCATGTTTACAGGGAAGATGTTCAGATGATCTTTTCTGTAACATATCAAGTCCAAGAACTTCTTAGAAAAAATGTAGCCTTGGTGTGAATTAGATGGATTGAAAAACAACAACAACAAAAACAACAGGCTTTTGGCAGATACAGTCCTGTTCCAGGGCACCAGGCTTCACAAGCAGAGGGCTGGCGCAATGCAGCATTTGAATAGTACACAGACTGCACAGCTCTCCATGGCTGTCCTGTAAGGGCATTTGGATCTAAATTTTGCTCACCTGCTGAATGTAACTTACATGCTTCCCAAGCTAAGTATGTATGTCCTAAGTTCAATAGGCCAATGTGTACTTCAGTGGATGGATTGGCTGAGGTCACAGTTCTTTCTAATACTTCACAGTAAGCACATAGAAGTAAGGCTGGGAAAGACTACTGCCTAGGATGTTTCATTTTGCGGTACGTGTATTTGGGGTATCAGAAACTGAGACAAGGTCCCTAAGAGTCTTTCGTTTCACATGAAATGATCAGACACTAAATTTGTACTAAGAAGTGAAGATACACCTAGCAAATTTTGAATTGTTCATAACCTTCCCTAAGGCAGAGAGCATGCCTTCTTCATCTTTCTATCCCCACAGACTAGGCGGGGGTCTAATACAAGGTAGATACTTGATGAATATTTACTAAATAAACACAGAGCTGTTCAGCATTCCTAATACTATAACCCAGATGGGACAATTTTCCTATCCAAATAGCCGCCTCTCCCAAAACCTGATTTAACTCCACAACTCTTTAAAAAAGAAAAGTTTTACTGAGGATTTTGTGGGACATCAGGGAAGCAGAATCAGATTCCACAATCAATATCTCTCTATTTGATCTTCTTCCATGACCGTTACTGATCTTTGCTCGTGCTCTAAGCTCTGATCCTACTTCTGCTTGCTGTCTCTCCTTCTAAAATCTCCAATCTTGTGTAGGAGAGTCAGCCTTGAATTAAACTTGCAAACCTTGCACAGTAAAACAGAAACCTAGTCATTAAGCACACCATAACTCCTTGTTTTCCCTGAAGTATGCTCTTTGGTAGCAAGAACAGAGGTAGAAATCTCATCCTTTCACCTCAAGTGTACAATTTATGTGTCCAGTGAAGTCTCTCCCAAAGGAGGCATTCTGCTGCTAAAACAACACTGCTTAAGTCTACTATTATTCCAATTATTTGTACTTTCCTTTGACCTCTTAGAGGTAGACTAAGAGGTCTGGCAGGGGAGAGAATTTGAATAATTCCTGCAACTCCTTCATCCCCATAGAAGATTAGGATTCATGTTCCGATGCTGTTACAGAATAAAGGTGTTGACCTTAGTCGCTCTAAAACTCCACGCTCCTTTTCTATAAAATGGAACGCTTTAGAGTGAAATCAAAGTCCGCGATTTTCAATCTCAGCTACCCATTGGACTCAGCAGGGAGTTTCACGAAATGTGATGCCTGATGTAATTTGTTCAGGACAATTCCCAGGCACCTAGGTTTTTAAAAGCTCCTCAAGTAATCACTAATATGTAGTCAAGGTTGAGAATTGCTAACCTAAGAGCTGTGGTGGTAATTAAACTACTATGTATGAAAACAAACTGAAAAGGGTTAGATGAATATAAGAATTTCCTTCTAGTCTTTTTATTAAAGTAAAACAAAACCTGTAAGACATTACAGGGTCTTTATTTCATGCCTACAGGTAGGGTGACAAACTTGTCCTGGTTTGGCTAGGACTTACCTGGTTTCAGTACTGAAAATCCTGTGTCTTGGGAACCCCTCCGTGCTGGTCAAACCTGGATGGCTAGTTACCCTAACTGCAGGCCTTATACGCTGTGAGGTTTATCGAGTTCAAGGAACCATTAAAAAATCTCTTTTCTATTTCTTACAGTACTGGGATATTCAATTGAGCTGTAAGTCAAGAGACTAGATCTCCACATTGAATGCACACTTATCCCCTCTGCCTCTGGAAAACTCTATTTTACTTTCCCTTGTTCTCCATGCTTTTATTCAGGATAGCCTCTCAACCTAAAATGTCCTTATTCTCCGTCTTCATCTACCTATTGCTCAAATATTTGGGACTTTGGTGATTCTCTAACCTTAAAAAAAAATAAAGTGGGCATTAACATTTGTGTTGAAAATTCCCTTAGTGATGTTTTTCCTTTGAAAGTACAAAGTTTATACAAATGTTTAGAATTCAAAGAGTGACCATGTTTATGCTCAAAATAAGTCATGGATCAAACATAACTCTGTCTAGGTCAAAGTATCTCAGCTAGAATAATGGTTTGATTTAGAAAACTTGCCCTGATAGTAAAATAAAGCAATCGATCCAGTAATCATTAGGACTCCGCTTTGCTGCCTGGTCTTAAGGAAGTATCAAGTCAATGAAAGCCTTGTTCCTAAGGAGTGGAGTGTGTGTGTGTGTTGTTGTGTGTATGTATGCGTGTGCATTGTGTGTGGTGTGTTTGTCCTTGTGTGGATATGTGTGTGGTGGAGGAGGGCATATGGTGTGTGATGCGTGTGTATGTTGACGGTGTCAGCAGGTGGGGATGGCTTTTTCTTCTTTTCCATCTTTCAAATCTCACACCGGGTTCTCCCATCATCTGAATCTAACTAACTGGTCCTGGCAAGGGCATCAGGGGTGTGTGTTTTCCAGGTTCTCACCCCCCGTGGTACAATAGAGAGCAAAGAAGGTTGGAGATGTACTGATTATTAGCCAACAGTGTCTGGCAAGTTCCCACACTGACTGCAACTTTTTAACTAGAAAAGGCAACTTGACTCCATATAAGGTGACTAGGACGAGGGCTATCTGTAGAGTTTGATTTAGTGCTAATAATTTGGGCCATGTAATAGTGTGCACCTTGGCTCCTTTTACTGTCCAGGGAACAGATGGAGGAGGGTCCCCACTCTCTTCAGCACCTGGTACGTAACATGCACTCAGTATTTGGTGGTTGTCATTACTATTAGAGCAGCATGAAAGGCAGTTAGCTCTTGGCAACATATTCAGGCAACAAGGCTGAGTCACGCAGGAAAGTTAGGCACTGGCCACAGAAATCACTGTCACTACCACATGCAGAAGTACAAAGGGACAGCTGATTGGAAACGCCACATGTTGAGTTTTGATCTTTTCCCATCACACCCTACACCTCATTGCCCAGCCCATTGTCAGACATATTTATGAATTTCTGCTTGGAGATTTGTTTTTTACTCTCTCTCTCTGCTTTTTTTTTTCCTCTCTGTGAGTAATATTTCCAGTTATTTCAACAGTTGCTTACTGGGCACTTGCTATATGAAAAGTACTGTGCTGGGAACCAGGGAAATAGAAATATATAAATGTGAAAGATAATTACTAACTTTACAGGTTTGTAATGAAATAGGGAGCGAAGTGTGTGTGTGTGTGTGTGTGTGTGTGTGTGTGTGTGTGTGTGTGTGTGTGTTTGGGCATATATAGTGGCTATTATGCCCTAGGTACTGGGGATAGAGTTGCAATAATATTTTTCCTCTCTTTGGGATTTTGTTGACCTAGTAGGGAGGGCTACGACAGATATGAAAAACAGATATAGGAGGATTTGGATATTAAGGAGTTTATAAACAGAAGAGATGCATTCCTGCTGGATTTACTCCTAGAAGTTTTAAATAGTCAAAAGGTAAGAAAGTGATTAAAAAAATAATGAAGCATATCCCAAGGACACTGGTGCCAACTTGAAGGGATACCTACTGGCCAAATCTTGGACCATCTGAGTGCAAAATAATTGACAGAAGTAAACCATCAACTATTGAAAAAATAGTAACCTATGTATTCCTCCTGATAATAAATAGATAAATAAATAGAAAGAAAGAAGGATGGATGGGGAAGAAAGGAGTTCTTTCTCGCAGTGGAATGCTGAGTCCCAACAGTAAATATATAGAGAGCGCAGGTGTTGATTATCATTTTGCAATCATCAGAGTAAAGACTGTTTCAGGTAAGAATTGTCAATGAATGTTTAATCTAGGCAGAAATTTTTATAAGAAGCAGCATGCTTGCATGATCTTAATGTGTTTCTCCTCTGCTTATTAGTTGCACAGGAAAAAAAAATAGTAACCATGTAGTGGCTGTAACATTTTATGTTCCCATTAGCAATACGTGAGTTGCTCTATGTTCTTACCTTTCTGAATTTTAGCTTTTCTAGTCGGTATGGAGTGGTATATTGTTGTAGTTTTAATTCGCACTTCCCTGATGACAACGATATAGGGTATCTCTGCAGTTACTCCAGCACGGCCAGAAGCAGAGTCTTCATTCTTTCACTCTGTAAAGGGCTCCATCCCTAGGTTGTTCCCTGTGTGAGCCGAAGGGAGTATATACCTCTCCAGATACCTCTTGTTCCTTCAATTGTGTGTGAGTATCATTTTGGCTGGGTTGTGGGAAGCTAATGTCAGAAGCCAGACCAGGGACTTAAAGGCCATGTGATTGGAAATAGACATTCTAGGCTACTTATGATAAACTATGGAGTTCCAAACAAACTCTTATTTGTTTCATATACACTTTTCCCATTAAAATAATAAAATGCACACCAGGGTCTCTTGAGAACTAAAGGAATAAATGGTGATGACAATAAAGACTACAGTTTTCTGAGTGCTCGTCAGATTTGAACCTTACAAAAATATTCTAACAGTCATTTAATCTGCTGTTTCACCAACACCATCTTTTAAATTTGTCCCAGAAACCCTAGTAGGAAAATTACCGTTTGGGGGGACTTCCCTGGCAGTCCAGTGGTTAGGCCTCCACACTCCCAATGCAGGGGACACGGGTTCAATCCCTGGTCGGGAAACTAAGATCCTGTATGCCGCACCACGCAGCCAAAAAAAGGGGGAAAAAAAATTACCATTCTTTTACAGATGGTGAAACTAACCATGCAGTTAGTTACTCTCTTGGACACATTGCTAGTTGCAAACAGGGAAAAGAATGCAGGCCCTGTCTTCTGGCCCTTGTTTTATCCCATACCACAGTGTCCTGCTTTAAAAAAGAAAATGCCAAAGGTGGATTTACTGTCATCTTAACACTAGACAGGTTTTTTTTCTGGATTATCCCAGATCATTGCTCCTCCTCTTCATTCCATTGCATTTTATATTCTTTCACCATTAAATAGCACCCACATTAGGGACAGAGCAAGGAAAGAGAGACAAAATAAATACACATCAATACGTTTTGCTACAGCTAGATAAAAGTATGGGGAGAATGGATTAGAGTTACGTGCCGATCAATTCTTTACCCCCCTCCCTTCCTCCCTCCCTCTCCTCTCTGCTTATTCTTATGGAGTACCTGTTCCATACTAACTGTAAGGGTTTACGTTTTATCTGTAAAATGGGGATGCTAATTCCTGTCTTATAGAATTGTTGTGAAACAGAATATGATTTCTTTGTACTATGCCTTTACTACGGTTAATGTTCTTGGGGCAACTCAAGGGATAAGTGACAATAGGCACTTATCCCTGTCCTTAAACAGTTTACAGTGCAGCACAGAATTTTCTATCGACCTTGGTTTATTGCATTTCCCGTTGTCTTATATATTTTTAAATTGATAGAGCCACAAAATCTGGTCGACTTGGCCATGAGCTAATAACTTTGATAAGAAAATACCTAAATCTGGGATAGAGTGGGAAATGATTTCTCCTCTCCCAGGTTTTGGGTCCTTCTTCACTGAAAACGGATAAGCAGACAAACAACCTTCATCAAAATGAGGAGAAATATCTGTCTGTATGTGGACAGCAATCCGTTCCAAGAGGTTCATCAGTAAAGAACTAAAATGATGAGGAATTTTAAGTCTTTCATTTCATTTTCTTTCAATTGTTCTTTTTTTTTTGGCATGCATCAACTGTGTTGGATATAATGGCGTTTTATATCTCTAGCTTCAAAGGCATCTACTCTTCAAACTTCCTTATTGAGGGAAACACAGCCTTTCAGAAATATGTTGAAAAACCAAGGCTGCCAATATTATAAGCACCCTGCTGACACAATATGATTTTGTGCCTGTGTTTTTTTCTTTTTAACTTGCATCTCTAGGCAGGGGATAAGTGCCTGCTAATTAATCCAGTCTCAATCCTGACATAGTCACGCTCATGGGAATATCTATTCCCTACTTAGGGGGAATGGAGAGACTCAGAAACACACATGCATTAACCCGCTAAGTCCTCAGGCAGCTCTGCTGCCAGAATGTGTTGCCAAGAGACTGTAAGTCATCAGGCCTTTCTGACACATTATAAAACGTATTCTCTTGATATGTAAAAGCCAGTATGGGAGGGATTTAATCAAGTACTAATGAGAGAGGTAAGTGACTAGAATACCCGCCCAGATGTGAGAAGCCATCTTTGCAGAAGGGCTCAAGGGGCCATGAGGAAAAAGAAAACCTAAGAAGGGTACCTTATGGCTAAGAAGAGAGACCGACAGA
Organism: Lagenorhynchus albirostris; assembly: GCF_949774975.1. Lineage (NCBI taxonomy): Eukaryota > Metazoa > Chordata > Mammalia > Artiodactyla > Delphinidae > Lagenorhynchus > Lagenorhynchus albirostris. The sequence goes on along the minus strand of NC_083111.1, from coordinate 65,600,645 downwards.
TATCAAGAAACTATGCTATCTATTGGTTGCATAGGTCCAGAAGGTGAAGCGCTTGTGTAGCTGACAGGATCCTGTGCCCGTGGGTAGAGGAAGAAATGAGGCTTGATGGAGGTGGTCCTCCATCAAGGTGGACTTAGGTAGTCGTTTCTATAGGTCACCAGAAAAAACAAAAAAACAAGCAACAGCTTTGTATATTGTAGATGAGATGATATCTATATATCTATCTCTCTGCTAAGGAGGTATACAGTGGTATTCAGGGAAACTCCTTCTAGTAACAAAGTCTTTTTAAGCTAACAAGTTCTTGCCCGTGCTGGGGTTTTAGCCATTGCTTATTCATGAATTTATTCATTCAAAAAAGATTAGAAAGTTATCTTCTTTTCCATTTCCTAGGAACAGATGGTAGAACACACTGCTTCCTTTCTCCTTATGATAGATGCTCTTGATTCCTTGCTTGGTGGAGAGTTTTAAACTTAAGACAGGGCAAACATTAGAAATGGTTAAGAGTGTAGACACTGTTTTCAGAAATATCTAGTTTTCAAATTCCAGCTCCATCACTTCATAGCTGGGAGATCTGTTTCTGAACCTATACAGTGGGGATCACAGCAGTACTTACCAATATGATGGTTATGAGGCTTAGAGAGGATATCACATAAAAAGTGATACAACGACTTGTCCATGGTTTAAATGTTCAAAAATATTGGTTGTTATTTTATAATCATTATCATCTCCATTATTATTATCTGTGAGTACTGTTTTTAACCATCCCCCAAATAAATATACTTCTAATGATATGCTCATATAAGTTTTAGAGTAAACTTTGTTAGGTGAGAGAGACTATGTAATAAAGATAATGAAATAGGTAATATAGGTAATAAAGGTGGGTGAGGAAGAGGATGGAGAAAGGAAGGGGAGAAGACAGGGATGCTATTTTAAACAACCTTATACCTTAAGTTGGGAAGCAGAGTTAACATCTCACCTGCAAGTAAATCTTTGTGTTTTTATCGCAATGGAAATATTAAGATTGTAGTTTTCAGATCACCATACTTTGTCAAGTTCAGTATAATGCCTCATCATTTTCTGATATTTCTGTACAAAGAAATGTTTGATACTTTTTTTTTTTTTTTTTTTGCGGTACGCGGGCCTCTCACTGCTGTGGCCTCTCCCGTTGCGGAGCACAGGCTCCGGACGCGCAGGCTCAGCGGCCATGGCTCACGGGCCCAGCCGCTTCGCGGCATGTGGGATCTTCCCGAACTGGGGCACGAACCCGCGTCCCCTGCATCGGCAGGCGGACTCTCAACCACTGCGCCACCAGGGAAGCCCTATGATACTTCTTATCAGGGTTTTCCACAAATGCTTTGAAAATGGTTTTCATAGTCTCATTCTCAGACTTCGAGAATATGGAAATTTACCACTGCACATGGTGATAATGTTATTAATCTACCATTTACTGCACATGGTGATAATGTTATTAATCTACCATTTACAGATGAGGAAATGAAGGATAAAGGAAGTAAAATAATATGCTAACTTCATATAGTGAATTAGGACCGGAATCCAGGTCTCCCAGCTTTTTAGGCAAGGGATTCCCCTCCGTTCCCCATCTTCTAACACAATAAATAAGTCATCTAAAAAAGCTATGCATAATTAATAATGAATAGAAATTTATATTTTTGGTTGATTTGTTTCTAATTCTTCTGAATGTAAATGATCACTTTAAGTCAGTTCTCTTTTTAAAAGTTTTAAAAAATTTGTGGTAAAATATACATAATTTTATTATTTTAACCATTTGTAGCTATATAAATCAGTGGCATTAAATACGATCACAATATTGTATATTCATCACCACTATTACACCCCAAACTTTTTGATCATTCCAAACAGAAACTCTGTATCCATTAAACAACAACTTCCCTTTCCCCCCTCCCCCAAGTGCCTGGTAACCTCTACTCTGCATTTCTGTCTCTGAATTTGCTTATTCTAGGTACCACATATAAGTGGAATCATATAATACCTGTCCTTCTGGCTTATTTAACTAAATGTAATGTTTTCAAGGTCCATCCATGTTGTAGCATGTGTCAAAATTTCATTCCTTTTTAAGTTAATTTTCTATGCATAAAAATATAAAAAGCTATATATATGTATAAATAAAACACATATATATATCACATTTGTTTATTCATCTGTTGATGGGCAGATGGGTCATTTTCACTCTAGCTATTGTGAATCATGTTGCTGTTAACACTGTGTACAGATATTAAGAGTTCCTGCTTTCAGTTCTTTTGGATACATACCTGAAAGTAGAATTGCTGGGTCAGGTAGTAGTAGTCAGAGCTAGGCTTCTGACACTCCATTCTTTTATACTTTTTGCCATTGAAAGAACATTATGATATGAAATGGATTCCTTGACACTAGATGGCACAAAGAGATGAGTTTTTCTGAAGTGATGAAACGCAGGACATTGCTAGGGACAACATACAACTTGGAAATTGGGACAGCGCTAGCAGAGTCATCTGAGCTCTTCCTAGAAATTGCTCAGTTACAGTGATACTTCTGCCACTTTTGATTCTGCTTCAAAGCATTTCTTTGCACTGAACTTCTACCAAATCAGAAATTACCCAGGAATTACCACAGTATTCCCCAAAGCTTCTTGAAAAATGAAACCTATATCAAAAAAATATAATCCATTAATGAATCATTTTAGAACCACTCATTACAGACAGATTGAACATCTGTGCTAACATGACTTTTATTTTTGGAAAATGTTTTGTAGATTTAACCTGATGTATTTTTAAATTGAAGTATGGCTGATTTACAGTGTTGTGTTTATTAGGGAAAATCTGATTATAACTTTTTTAAAAGTTCTGTCTTCAGTACGGGGAATATTACCGAGGGCACGCACTTTGTGCTAAGCGGTGTGCTAGGCTTGGGGAGAATATAATGCTTAAATAGTGTTTCGGTTTTGTGGAGAATACATGCATGTTTCTCTTAAAAGTACGTGATATAAGCCTATGATGTAGTAGTACCATGCAAACAAAAGTTGTACTTAAAAAAAAAATTTTAGTGGAGTATAGTTGATTTACAATGTTGTGTTAGTTTCAGGTGTACAGCAAAGTGAATCAGTTATACATATACATATATCCACTTTTTTTAGATTCTTTTCCCATATAGGCCATTATAGAATATTGAGTAGAGTTCCCTGTGCTATACAGAAGGTTCTTATTAGTTATCTATCTATGTCATATAATGTATGTATATGAAGGAAAGACAAAATATCTCTAAATATTAACTGGGAAACTGCAAGGTTTTTTAATATATTTTCTCCAATAAAAAGATATTTTCCACATGCATTAGGCTTATAATCCATAATAATAATTATTAAAAAAATAAGGTTAGCCTATCTTAGATGATTGTCCCCTCACCCAGCCCTGCAAGTAAACCAATATCTACTGTGAAACCTTTCTCATTGGAGGATGGGCAAAGGAGATGGGAAAAGATTCAGGAATGAACCCTAGTGGTCTATTTTGTTTGGATGGCTCATGGCAGTCTGCTAGGGAAGAATGTTCAACTCTGAGACTGAAGTAAGGGCTGTGTTTCACAACTTTCATGTGCATAGGAGTCACCTGGCAGTCTTGTTAACATGCATATCCTGATTCATTAGTTTTGGGCTACGAACTGAGATTCCAATCTCTAACAAGCTTCCTGGGATTGTTGATGCTTGCCACACCATAGACCACACTTGGAGAAGCAAAGAGTTCAGAGACCATTCTTGACTCTGCCACTTAATAATGTTTTGAACTATGGTTAGTGATTATAAGATACAGAGCGCGTTTGTGTTCGCATTAAAGTCTCTGCAGAACTTTACGTGGAATCCTTACAAATACAACGTCAGTGTTTATCTCCAATTTCAGAGAGGCTGAAAGGTTAAGTTGACTGGCCAGTATTACACAGCTAGTGAGTGGCCAAGCCAGATGTTGGGGTTCAAGCTTAGTGCTCGTACTGTCATCCTGTCATATATTGTCATAACATACTACTTCTCTGTGCTTGACTACCCTCATCAATAAAATGGGGATATAGCTCCTGCAATGCTGTTAGGATGCACAGAAGCATATGTCCAACAACTAAAAATCTTTATATAGCTAAGTTACAGAATCATAATTATGAATATCTACAATTTTCTATATAATTTGGAAATTATAACTAGGTAAAAATTGAGTTTTTGCCCTTATTTAATGAAGAATTAAATTCATGCCCAGATTGTTTGGGAGGGATATACGTCTTCTTAAGGGAAACCCGTGGCTGAGCCAGAGAATGCAAACTCAGCCACCTGACTTCCAGCCCTTGTCAGGATTCATTTCTTCCAGTGCAACACTGACCCAGGCACTGCTGAGATCACCTCTGTTCACATCTGGTCTGTGGTCTGGGCTGGTGTATTTTGACCCTGCATCTTTGAAGCTTCAGCTCACACTGTATTCTTCATTTCACAAACTAATTTGCTTGCTGTGGTAAAACTCGACCCAGCTCTCTTCTAGGCAATATGCTGTTATACCTGGGGCTGGGAAATGACGTTTTTGCCTGGACGTTGCTTAGAGATCAACGTGGCACAGAGGGTTATGACACCTTTGGCAAGGGGCAAAGACTGTAATTCTTCCATTTCTGATGGAACAGTTTACATCTGGTTTAGTCACAAGCAGTGCCAATTTGGCTAATTCATCTTTGTTTCTAATGGAGATTCCCACACTGTGTGTGTGTGTGTGTGTGTGTGTGTGTGTGTGTGTGTGTGTGTGTGTGTGTGTGTGAGCCAGCGTGGATGGGATAGTGTGGAAACCAATGGGCAGAAAAAGATGTAGGTGCATCACTTCAGGCCTCACTGAAGAGAAACAGTGGCAGGGAAACTTGATTTACTGAAGCACACCAAACTTCTCAGCGGAAAAAACGTTTTTACTTCCTAAAATGTTCTATAGATTGGCCCTGAAGATTGATTTATTAATATCTGGAATTTTATGCATTTGACAAGCTGAAAATAATGCGATTTTCTTAAGGCCGGTGGTGCTAGAGATACTTTATAATGACTTTGCCAGGCAGCTCTAAGTAGAGAAGAGCTGGAAGACCACTCGGAAATGGAATAAAGGCCAAATTCCATTAGTCCAATTGGAAGACACCTATGAATGCAAGGTCAGGGCCTCTAACTTAACCACAGAGCTTCCCTACTGCCTTAGACACCAGCTAACATCAAGAGGATTGCAGACTGCAGGTTAGCTTTGCTCAACTGTATTGTTTTCCTATTATCTGGTCCTCATTAGGAGTCAGTGAGACCTACGTCAGATCAGGTATAGGGCCTAGGACTCCACTGGAGTAAAGGACCTGTATTATTATGGCTGTATAAAAATGTAGCAGCTAAAAAACAGTGCACACATGTCTAGTTTCTGTGAATCAGGGATCTGAATATAGCTTAACTGGGTCACCTGCCTTAAGGTTTCTCACAGGGTTGCAATCAAGATGCTGACTGAGGCTGCAGTTATCTGAAGATTCTAAAGACTCCACTAGGGAAAAAATCCATTTCCAAACTCACCCGTATGTTGGCAGGGTTCAGCACCTCACTGGCTCTTGGTCAGAGGTGTCCCTCAGTTTGCCATGTGGGCCTCCTCCTGGGGCAGTTTATAATATAATAGCTTGCTTCATGAGAGCAAGCAGGTGAGAGAACCAAAGAGAGAGAGAGAGAGACAGAGAGACAGAGAGCGGGAGAGAGAGGGAGGGAGATCGAAGTCGGCCATTTGTAACCTAATCTCAGAAGTGATATCCCATCACCTTGGTTTTATTTTATTCATTAGAAACAAACCACTGGGTATAGCTCGCACTCAGGTTCACATAAGGGCATGAGTATCAGGAAGCAGGGATCACTGGGGGCCCTTTCAGAAAGTGCCTCTTACAGGGTCCCTAAACTCTTCAGCATTGCCTACGTTGAATCAGCATTTAAGAAAAATTGGACAATCTTACACTGAACAATCTAGATTTGGAAGATGGTCCAAGGCATTTATCTTTGAGTCAGTTTGGGCCTCAGGGACAGAAGAGCATCAGGGTGTCTTTAGAGGACCGAGTGCAGTTGGACAAGTATTTGTTGATTGCCTACCATTTGTGGAAGCTTGTGCTAGGCATCGTGGAGAATAGCGAAGGGAGGAAGAAAATGAGCTAAACATGTGCCTCACACCACGCTAGCTGCTTTCCTATACGTTGTTGGATCCTAGAAAGCGGTGCCTACTCCTCTTTTTAAAGAGAGAAAAATGGGGCTCAGCAGTATTAAAAAATTGCTTATGACCACAAAGTTATTTAGCAGTGGGGATGGTATTTAAATCCAGAACTGTCTCACTGCAAAACTCTTCTTCTCCCCCACTATGTACCATCATATGACCTTAAAAAGTATTTCAGTTGAGTGTGACAGATGCTCCCAATACACATGGAAGTATTGTCGCCACCCCTGCCATCACCCCAGAATTGGTTTCATTGAGTGGATTTAAGCATGATACATCAGGCTACACTGAAGATGATAAGAAAGACCTTCCATTATGTGTCTCTTAAGAATATGAATCATTTCCTGCACTGTTCTTTGTAGCAAGATTTTCGTGGCTGATCTTAGAAGTAAGAGTGGCTATTTTTCCAGTAGGTCATTGATTAGTTCTCATTTCATAGGCAAGTTTCCCATTTTGGAAAATGATGGGCCATACATTTGACTGTTAGAAAGCCGAAAGCCAAAATCATGAGGGCCATAGGATATTAATTCTTAATCTCATTCTTGACTTAAGTGTCCCTATTCCTGCTTTTCCTTCTACTCTCGTGCTATGTTAATTTTAAGTTTATACTTTCATTTATTGTATATGGCTTTTTAAGCAGTCTTGAAACACTTATGAAATAAAATGGAATATAATAAAAGTTAACTATACTCCATGTGTGACTATAAAAACTAAAGTGCTACACTGTGCCGAAACTCTACCTGAAATAAGATTTCCGGTGGGAGAGAGTGAGAACAATGTGGATTGGAGTCCTGCTTTGGTTGTCCAGAGTGTACAAAATTGACCCTTCTCCTAGGGCCGATCGCTTCTAGAAAAATATTACCTCAGAACGACAAATAACAGGAGAATAAATGGCACGTAAACCCTACTGAGTCCTCTTGTTTGTCATGGGTTCCACACTTGCCACTTCAACTAATACTTTCTGAAATCCTTTTTAGGAGGTATGGCTATGATGATTCTCCCACTGGGGCGCACTGAAGTCTTGACTTGCCTGAGGTTACGTGTTCAGGGGTGAAATGTAGGGACTCTGACACCAAATCCAATTTACACTGTTGGGTCATTTTTTTCTACCTCATGGAAGAGAAGATTCTCTAAAACTATAAGGCAAAACCTTCTTTGATCATTGGTGGAGCTTTACGACTTGGAGACAACCATTGTCTTCTCTTTACCTATCTACTTCTGAATCTTCCTTCTTTTTTGAACTTCTCCTTTTCTTTCTATCTTTAAACTCTTCTTTCTTGCTTCACATTGACTTTATCATGCTGTCCATTCTCTACAACCGTAAAGGTCTCACCAGACTTCAAAGCCTTGTGATCTGTCTGCCGGGTTGCCTGGTTGTTTAAGGCAAGTTTCCTAGGAATTAATTCCGCTGCCCAGTTTCTTCGGGGTGAAGGAGATACGTACCTGGCCCTTCTCCACTGACTTCTCAAGTCTGGGCCTTTTATGTGTAGAAGACTGGTCCTTTCAGCCTGAGAATCACAATAACCTTATTTTGTTCCTTCTTAAGACCCATGCGTCACTACATATATGCATCAGATTGAGAGATTGATTAAGCCAATGTCCCGATAAAACTATACCAACCTTTTGCCGAAGAGCATCTTTCACTGTCAGATATGTTTGTTAACTGTCTCTCACCAATATTACGCAAGCTTCATAAAAACACAGATCTTGCCTCGTCCTCTTTACCACTCTTGCATTGCCTCCTAGAATTTTGACATATAGATTCTCAGTAATATTTGTTAAATGAATTAGCTGAACAACTGTCCAAGGTTCATTAAATGTTCGATCAGGAAGTAGAAACCACCTTGGGTACTCTACCTGTATTCAGTCCCTTCCTACTTAATCAGATACTTGTAGAATAATTGAAAGGATTGAAAAAACATGTTCTAGGCATCCAGAACCATACAGACCTGATCTTAGAGCCTTGATATTCAAAAGTGTGGTCTGAGGACATGGAACGTTGAATCACCGGCGGGCTTGTTTATTCTCAGGCCCCACGCCAGACTAACTCAACAGAATCTGATGTTAATAAAACCTCCCAGTGACTTGAGTGCATCACGTTAAAGTATGAGAACCACTGTTCCACAGCAGCACTTGTGAGACTGTAGCTTGAGCTATGCTACCTCTGATGCCCAGCAGCCCAATTCTTCACACCGGAACCAAGGGAGTGGACACTAAAGATTCGGTCCAGGAGTAGGAAGTCAGTACAAGTAGCCTCTACCACCACCACTGCTTTTTTTTTTTTTTTAAGAAGAAAACTGTGGTAGAAAACACATAACATGAAATTTACCATTTTGACCACTTTTAAGTGTTCAGTGCAGTACTGTTAACTATATGTTCATTGTTACGCAACAGAGTTCTAGAACTTTTTCATCTTGCGAAACTGAAATTCTATATCCATTGAACAATTCCCTTTTCCCCAGTCCCTGGCAACCACCATTCTACTTTGTTTCTAAGAGTTTGACTGCTTTAGATACCTCATGTTAGTGGAATCATGCAGTATTTGTCTTCTTGGAACTGGCTTGTTTCACTTACCATAATGTTCTCAAGTTTCATTCATGTTGTAGCATATGACAAGATTTTTTAAACGCTAAATAATATTCTACTGTATGTATATACTGTTTCTTCATTATCCATTCATCTGTTGGTGGACATTTAGGTTGCTTCCACCTCTTGCCTATTGCAAATAATGTTGCAGTGAACATTGGTGTGCAAATATCTCCTGGAGATCCTATTTTCAATTCTTTTGATATATGCCTAGAAATAGGATTGCTGGATCATATGGTAATTTTATTTTTAATTTTTTGAAGAATCTCCATACTGTTTTACATAGCAGCTAAACCGCTTTACATTTCCACCAACAGTGGACAAGTGCAGTTTCCTCACATTCTTTCCAGTACTTGTTGTTCATTATCAAAAGAAGTTATATCTCATTGTGGTTTTGATGTGCATTTCCGTGATGATTAGTGATTTTGAGCATCTTTTCATATGCTTTTTGGCCATTTATGTATCTTCTTTGAAGAAATGTCTATTCAGGTCCTTTGCTAATTAAAAAAGTCAGATTATTTTTGTTGAGTCATAGGAGTTCTTTAATATTCTGGATATTAACCCCTTATCATGTATATGGTTTGGAAATATTTTGTCCCATTCCATAAATTGCCTTTTCATTCTGTTGGTTGTTTCCTTTGCTGTGTAGAGCTTGTTAGTTTGATGTAGTCCCATTTGTCTATGCTTTTGGTGTCATATCCATGAGATCATTCTCAAAAACTCAAGGTTATAAAGCTTTTTTCTTATGTTACAGTTCTGGGTTTTATATTTAGCTCTTTAATCCATTTTGGGTTAATTTTTGTATATGGTATAAGGTAAGTGTCCAACTTCATTCTTTTGCATGTAGTTACTCTGTTTTCCCAATACGATTTGTTGATGACACTATCCTTATTCCATTGTGTATTCTTGCTATCCATGTTGAAGATTATTTGACCATACATGTGAGAATTTATTTCTGGTCACTCTATTTTGTTCAGTTGGTCTATATGCCAGTATCATAGTATTTTGACGAATGTAGTTTTGCAATACGTTTTGAAATCAGGAAGTATGAAGTGTCTAGTTTTGTTTTTCTTAAGATCATTTTGAATATTTGAGGGCCTTTGAAATTCCATGTAAGTTTCAGGATTTTTTTTTCAATTTCAGCAAAAAATGCCATTGGGATTTTGACAGGGATTGCATTGAATTAATAAATTGCTTTGGGTAGTATGAGCACTTTTTAAAATTTAATTTATTTTTGGCTGTGTTGGGTCTTTGTTGCTGCGTGCGGGCTTTTTCTAGTTATGGCGAGCAGGGGCTACTCTTCTTTGTGGTGTGCGGGCTTCTCATCGTGGTGGCTTCTCTTGCTGCAGAGCACGGGCTCTAGGTGCATGGGCTTCAGTAGTTGTGACACACAGGCTCAGTAGTTGTGTGTGGGCTCTAGAGCGCAGGCTCAGTAGTTGTGGTACTCGGGCTTAGTTGCTCCACGGCATGTGGGATCTTCCTGGACCAGGGCTCGAACCCATGTCCCCTGCATTGGCAGGCGGATTCTTAACCACTGTGCCACCAGGGAAGTCCCAGTATGAACATTTTAACAATATTAAATCTTCTAATCCATGAACACAGAGTCTTTCCATTTATTTGTGTCTTCTTTAGTTTCTTTCATCAGGGTTTTGTAGTTGTCGGTGTACAAATCTTTCACCTTGGTTACGTTTACTCCTAAATATTTTATCCTTTTTGATGCTCTGCCACTGCTTTTTGACCTGTACAAAGTTGGATAATGTATTTCACAATACTGCCCAGGGAATACTTCTGTTTTTATAACCCTCCTAGATAGCAACAGTAGTCAACAGCTGCAGGGAGATTTCTCTACCTCATTTCCACTGTCCAAATCTCATAGAATCTATTTCTAATACAGGAATTTAGCCTCAAGGAAGTCTAGGAAATATAGTTTTTGGCTTTCCATCTTCTCTAATAGAATGAATCAATCTAACCCGTGAAAATAAGCTACAGGGATATATTATACAGAACAGGGAATATAACCAATATTTTATAATAACTTAAAAAATATATAAATATTTATTTATTTATATTTGGCTGTGTTGGGTTTTCGTTGCTGTGTGTGGGCTTTCTTTAGTTGCGTTGAGCTGGGGCTACTCTGTTGTGGTGTGTGGGCTTCTCATTGCTGTGGTTTCTCTTGTTGTGGAGCAAGGGCCCTAGGCGTGTGGGCTTCAGTAGTTGTGGCACACGGGCTCAGTAGTTGTGGCACACGGGCTCTAGAGCACAGGCTCAGTAGTTGTGGCGCACGGGCTTAGTTGCTCCATGGCATGTGGGATCTTCCCGGACCAGGGTTCGAACAAGTGTCCCCTGCATTGGCAGGCAGATTCTTAACCACGGTGCCACCAGGGAAGCCCTATAATAACTTTAAATGGAGTTTAAGCTATACAAGTTTTGAATCACTGTGTTGTACAACTGAAACTAATATAATATTGTAAATGAACTATACCTCAATAAAATATAAAAAGAAAAAAAATAGCTAGCCTAGGGTATGAGTTTTATTGGTGGTCTCTCCAAGCCCCTTTGATCCCTTTCACTGGTTCTACATACCCAACACCTCACTTCCGTGTATTTGCTGGTTAAGTAGAACCTTCAACTATATTTAGAGAATTACCCTTGAGCAATTAGACCAAACCACCTCTGCAGTTCTGCCTGAAAATTTACATACTGCCTGTTTGCCCACTATCAGTGGCTTGTACCAGTGACTGACTAGTGCAGGACTGAAGCAGCTTGACTGAAGCTGGGACTTATCCTAAAATCCATCCTTTCTGGGCTTCTTCTCCCTTACCTAAACTACTTTCCTTATTCTTTCACCAGTCTTCCCGGGAGCATTTCCTTAATAAATATTGGGCACATGTACCCTATAGGCTCTGCTACCAAGAATCTGACCTAAGACAGTGTGGACAGGTAGCTTGGGGTAGCTAAGATAGATTTACATTCAGATTTGTAACTGCTTCCCCGTATACTGCTTTATTAAAACTGGTAATATACAATCCATATAACCCCTTCCTTGAGGTATAAATTCAATATTTCAATGAGAAGAATAGACAGACTTAGTTTGCAAATTCATGCTAACTGGTTATAAGTTTATTATTTGTTGGATATCTAAAGAGAAATGTTCCTTCAAAGTTGTTTCATTACTTCCTTTAAAAGAACACTTTTGTTTCTTTTGCATACTTTTTTTTTCATAACTGTTGAATCAGTTTGAACCATTATATCATTATTATAATTGACTGCTCTTTATGCCCTTCTGGGTCATTTTGTCAGTAGAAGACTGGAAGATTTCAGTTTATTTGTTCAATGATTTACATTTCTTGCAAGAAGACATAAAATAATCTGAAATGGTTTTAATGAACTGTGACAAAACTAACATTTTTAAATTTGTTTATTCACACGGTTATTTCAATCCTATAGCCCCCCCCCCACCCCCCGTCCCATTCACAGAGCTAGGTATCATGGAGACGTCAAATTAGAAGGTATCATCTTTACCTTCAATAAACATAGTCTATTTAAACTCATGAATTATCAGGTCAGTCCAGAGGCTGTTTTGACGTTCAAGTTTTTAGCTTAATTGTATTATGTATAAGAAATTAGAATAATATATGGACATGGGTCAGTTTCCACTCAGTTCATTCAGTATTTTTCTTTTGGACTCAGTCTTCTCATTCTAATGAAATTCTTCCTTTTTTTTTTCTCATCTCTAAACTTCCAAAAGAATAGTTAATAGGGCTTTTCTGCTGGTGCAGTGGTTGAGAGTCCGCCTGCCAATGCAGGGGACACGGGTTCGTGGCCTGGTCTGGGAGGATCCCACATGCCGTGGAGCGGCTGGGCCCGTGAGCCATGGCCGCTGAGCCTGCGCGTCCGGAGCCTGTGCTCCGCAAGAGGAGAGGCCACAGCGGTGAGAGGCCCGCGTACTGCAGGAAAAAAAAAAAAAGTAGTTAATAATCGCTGCTTTTACTTACTTATCTCTCATTTACTATTTTTTCTGCTCCAATCTCTCTTTCCCTTCCCTAACTGCACTGAATATGCTCTAGTGTAGGTCACCAATCCAGTGGATATTTCCCCATCTTCATCTCTTCATATATTTTCTGTAACTTTTGAAATCCTTGAAAGTCTTCTCCCTTAGCGTCTATGATTTCACTAGTTTCCTACATTTTAAATTATTCTTCACAACTCCCTGTTTACTCTTGAAGTAACTCGACTTAGTCTTATTCTTTTGTCCAGATTATATCCCATACTCCTCTTCCTGATTTTGTCCATTTCTAATGTTTTAAAATGTAGCTGAATCCTGGTAATGCAACTTTACATGCTCTAGAAATCCAGAGAGCTTTTATCTTTTTTTTTTTTTTTTGCGGTACGCGGGCCTCTCACTGTTGTGGCCTCTCCCGTTGCGGAGCACAGGCTCCGGACGCGCAGGCCCGGCGGCCATGGCTCACGGGCCCAGCTGCTCCGTGGCATGTGGGATCTTCCCGGACCAGGGCACGAACCCGTGTCCCCTGCATCGGCAGGCGGACTCTCAACCACTGCGCCACCAGGGAAGCCCCCAGAGAGCTTTGGCATTGAGCAAATCAAATGTAATCTGAAAAATGCCAATGACCTGGCATCTCTGACTTGACTTGTTGGTAGCACACATTGGTGGTGAATTTTCCTGTCGTGTATTGGCAGAACCGCTGCTGTTTATAAATAGTTGTACATTATAGACTGAATAGATGTTGAAATAACTGTGACTTGTCAGCAAAAAGAAAACTTATGCAATAGACAAAATGTTTGGCTCACCTTGAATCAGAAATAGTATGAAATTTGATGGTAATAGATGGAAATTCCTTTTGAATGGGAATGATGGAATGTCCTGAAATGTTGATTTGAGGAAAGTAATGGTAGCACTTTACACATTGCTTTCATTTCCATGGCTTAACTTAATCTTTAGAGCCACCCCATAGTTAAGACGCTGTTATTAACACTCTCTTGGTTGCAAACGACAGAAAACTCAAAATGGACTAGCTTTTAAATTAAGAAAATATATTAGCTTATGTCACTTCACGAAGTCTGGGATAGTCTGGGTGTGGCAATAAGGATCAGGGAGGTTTCACTCTTCTTTTTCCTCTGCTCCGATCTCTGGTGGCATCGTTCTCAGGTAGCCTTTTATCACAGAGTGGCAAAGATGCCTGCAAATAGCTCTGGGTCTTCTCCATTCGATTGCTCAGTGCCCCTGAAAGAGCAACACTTTACTGATAGCTTCTGGGCATGATTTTTCTATGTCTGTGTCATCGCCTGTGTCTTGTGTCACCTTTGGAATTGGGGAATGGAACCAAGTTTATCTGAATCTAATTAGGGTAATGATAGGAAAGGAATGGACCCAAAACACAAACAGCACACACTTAGTATGTGTGCATGTATATTACTGTCAGATTTTATTATCCTTATGTTATAAAATAAGAGGCTCAGAGACTTTGTTACTTACCTGCCTGAGGTGATATGGCTAGTAAGAGGACTTTATGAGAAACAGATGTTATTCCAGTTGCTATGAATTACAGATATTTAAAGCTAAAAGTAACCTAAAACTGTAAGGTATAATCCTTTTCCCTGGTTCTCAAACTCTTATTTGTTGTGCCTTAGGGGTTGAGTGGGTGTTACAAAAGAGGGGGGAAATCCCTCCTCATATTCAAGTGAAAAAACTTGTTTATTTGTTTTACATTTTGGAATACAAAAGATTCTGTAAGAGGAAACATTTCTTGTGTTAGAAAAGTTTCCGCACAATTGCTCTGACTCACTCATTCATTATGCAGAAGTTACTTTTCCGTTGTTGTAACCAGCTCCCAAAGTGCTCAGTAATCATTTTAACTCATCTCTGCCAGTGTAAACCAATAGCACAAACTGAACTTTATTTAGTGATCCTTGAAGTAAATATTCTGAATATGTTCAAGTTCACTCTTTTCTCAGTTGATTCAAATCTCTAAAGACGTTCTCAGCCTTTTCCCATCAACCTGAAGGCTATGACCCACTTTATGGAAGTAATTCTAACATAGGAGGGGGTTAATACAGCGAGAATAGGTACAGGGAGAAACTCTTATGATGTAAAATCTCCTCAAGTTATTAGAAAATTCTGAAGATTTCTCTCTTCTCCCCACATGGAGAGTAATTTAATGAGAAGTCCTTAACTTTTTGGCATCAGAGGATGTGAACTCAGATTCTTCTGGGGTTGTCGTATAATTCGTTCACCGGCCTGGGCATTATGCCGACCTGGATTATGTACATTCTATCTACCGGGGCAGTTTCTACTCAGTTTCAACTGACTGTTGCTACAAGAAATCATCATTTAGGAGATTTTTTGGAGCTCCAAGCTGAATTTTTATGTGGAATTTTAAATGTTATAAAAAGAAAAATATCAGAGTTTCTAACATCGTGCCCTTTAAAAACATGCCCCTCGTCTAAATAGGCCCATGGATTACCCATTTGTTCCCTCTGTTTTACCTGATTAGTGCACGATGAGTGATCATACTATTAAATTTGCCGAAGAAGGCTGTCTTCTTTTTCCTTTAATATTTGATCCAAACCTCACAGAACGTACAAACACAATCACATAGATTCTATACAACAGATATGTCAAAGAAAAAATATTCAGAGGACAGAAACTGAAATAGGGAGTGATATTTTTAAATTTGTTTTTTATTAAAACTCTGTCGAATGTTGTGTTTGGCTGAAGCTCTATGTTCTTTGGTGCCTGACTTATCTGTATTTGGATGTGTTTGCCCCACCCTGTTAATCAAACCAGGCTCCTTGGAAGAGTGAACTTATTTCTGGGAAAAAAAAGCCTAAGAACAAGGGAGACATTTATTGCTTTCTCCTACACACTGCACCTTCGACATAAAAGAGGTCTTGCTTTCAAAGTGTGTTGCGTGTTTGACTAATCCAGCAGTTTGCATCTTTGATCCCAGTCCTGGCAAGGTCTTGTGTGAGTGCATCATGAATCACTGTTCCTCTCCCTCATCCTCTGTCACTATGACTCTGCTACCCAAAAGAAAGACCTAAACTCCAAGGAAGCAGCAAAAAGGCATGTTTGGAAAGAGTTGTAATGACGGGACAGGACTGGAAATCGGCAAATGGAATCCACGTGTAGTTAATACCAGGGAAAGAAAAAGTGAAAATGACAGGAGGTGTTCAGGAGACTTGCGTACCTGAATACTAGTCCATTTGCTTGTATTCTTCTGGATTTTGGATTTCGGTATGTCTCTGAGTACCATCTGGTTTCCCCAGAAATGCCCTGACGTAGAATGGGAGTGATAGGGCTTCCTGAAGGAGAATCAACATACTGGTGTAAGTAATCATTCTCTTGTCCTCTCTCCAGTGATGAACTTACGTTCTAAGAGGCTGCAATGAGTAGACGTTAAGTCCACAGAGTTTTGAGTCAAACACAAATGGGTTGGGGTCTTAATTTGGTCCCTTCTGTGTGAATTAGGTCAATTTACTTCACAGTCTCAACTGCCTGTCTGTGGAATCAGAATCATATTAGCACTTCTCTCACAGTGAAAATGAGTTTCCGGCACAAGCGAAGTGCTCAAAAGTGGCGAGTAATTTATAAGAATAAGAATTCCTCTAGCAGGAGCCATGCCAACATTGACAGTACCTCTTGCCAATACCCAGTTTTGGCAACAAAATCTTTTTGGTTGAGAACTCACTAATTCACTCAACCTAATCAAATCATTCATCTAGAAAATGTGCTAAACATCTGCTGAATGCAAGAAAATGAGCTATTTGTGTATTAATAGTAAAGTGTATCACCTGTTTGTATATTTTTAGTAGCACAATAGGCGTTCAGACTATGTTTGTTGAATGGATGGCAGGGACATTTAAGGCCAGTAATGGCCTGGCACCCCCTTTCCAGAGACACAAGCGGTGGGTAGCCCCCCTCCCCTCATCAGCAGTGTTGCTACTGTTGGTAGCTGTTGAATAAACACTTTGGTTTGGGCCAGGACTCTGATTTTAGAGGAAGCAGCAAATGTCCTTGGTGTAGATGCTTTTACTGAGCAGACAGAAGCTTAAAGAGTTGAGGATTTATGCAATAATTCCATGCCAAAACCTTTGTGATATGAACAAACTGGTAAACCTAAAATGATACTATTTTCCTGCTGTAAATCCCACAGGGCTTGAATTGTTAGTCTCCAGTTTTGTTTGAATTAGAACTGCAAAGGCTAAAAACCACTAAGGACTCCAGTTCTGATGAAGATGTGCTTTTCCCTAATCCTCGAACCTTTTAAGAAAAATGGTCAATCTCCTTTCAAATCCCCAGAAGCTCAAGATACACCCATAGTTGTCACACTTTCACTTTCATGAATTTCATATTGTCTCCAGAAATATTTATCTTGGACAAGTGATTTCTCAATTTATTTAGGCGGATTTTTTTTTTTTTCAGAAGAATGTAGGATTAAAGACTGAATTCCCATTCTTTCTAGCCAGAGGCCATTTCCATAATGTTAAATCCTTGATGCCAAGATAGTCTCATTGTGAAGTTAATGAACCAATACCTAATGTCTGCTCTCCAACTGCAAACTTTAATCTTGTGAACCTGCTTGGACAGGACTAAAGATGCATATGTAGAGAATGGACTTGAGTATACAGGGAGGGGGAAGGGTAAGCTCGGAAGAAGTGAGAGCATGGCATGGAGTTATATACACTACCAAATGTAAAATAGATAGCTAGTGGGAAGCATCCACATAGCACAGGGAGATCAGCTCGTGCTTTATGACCACCTAGAGGGGTGGGATAGGGAGGGTGGGAGGGAGGGAGACTCAAGACGGAAGAGATATGGGAACATATGTATATGTATAGCTGATTCACTTTGTTATACAGCAGAAACCAACACACCACTGTAAAGCAATTATACTCCAATAAAGATGTTATATAAGAAAACAACAACAACAGCAAAGAACCTGCCTGACTGAAAACAACCTTGCCAGACACAGACAAAGGGAGAGAGAATTCATTAAAATGGTTTGCTTTCTAACAGACTTTCACTCAACTTGCTTACCAGGGAAGGCTGCTTTGATTCTCCACAAACTAGACAAAGCAGCAGAGGTGTTTTTTTTTTTTTAATTTTTACTAGAGCAGGGATTGGTACACTGTGGGCCATGAGCCAGATCTGACCCACTGCCTTTTTTAGTATGACCCATGAACGAAGAATCTTCTGTAAATTTTTAAATGGTTGGAAAAAAGCAACAAAAGAAGAAGAATATTTTGTGATGCCTGAGAATAATATGAAATTCAGATTTCAGTGGCTATAAGTAAAGTTTTATAGGAACACAGCCAAGCTCATTAATTTATGGCTGTGTATGGCTGTTTTCATGCAACAATGACAGCATAGTTGTGACAGAGACCACATGGCCTGCAAAGCATAAAATACTATCTGATTCTTTACAGAAAATGTTTGTTGCTTCCTGAACTAGAAGAACCTTAAGTGCGAGTTTAGGAAAGCTTGGGTTGTCCATCACTCTACTTCCTGCTTAGAGGCAGGGAATCAGTGAAATCAATCCAAACAGACCTGCAGGATGGGGCAGAGTAAAAGGCAGGGAAAATGGTACTAGAGAGACATAAGTTTCAGTCTTGGAGCCTCCATTATATAGTAGTATGAACTTAGGCAAAGTGCTAAGTCTCTGATTCTGTTTCCTCTATTGTAAAATTAAATTGTTAATTCTTCTTTATCAAAGGGTTGTTTAAAAGCTGAATTATATACACATGCATATATATTTTAAAATATAGATAGGTAAAGATGTGCCTCTATCTTATCCGGCGAAGTTTGTCACGTAATAAATAGGTGCTTAAGAAAAGTAGTTCTCGTTTCTTTTTCCTAAAAGTCTTCAGAAAAAGCTTTATGTTCTTCCCTGATGATTGCATTTCCACTCACTTTTGCATTGACGAGTCTATGCTTAATGCCTTTTAAAAATCACTGCCATGTACACTCTCAAATAAAAACTGAAAAGCTGTTTAACATCAACAACTGTCCTCTGAGGGGTGGGGGATTTTTTATTAAATACCCCCCATTCCTTGTGGACCCCTTTTCTTTTCCTAGGATAAGCAAACAAAGTTATTTTGTGTTCCTCATGGAAGCTGTTTTCCCCAGTTTTAATCATTTTAACTTTCTTTGGGCTTTATCCCAGTTGTTCATTCTAACCCATTCTGCTGTATTGAGTGATTATTAAAAACTTACTCTGAACTCAATCTAATTACCAGATCTCAAGTCAGTTTATGTACCCTAAGGTAGGAATCCCCAGTCATCACCAAAGAAAAATCAAAATTGTATTTGCTCCAAATTTTGTGTCTCCAAGAAAGGGCAGATAGATGTGTGCATTTTCCCAGTAGATATGCACACAACTATTTAGGAACTCTAGAGGTGACTTTTAGGGCGAGGTCCTGTCTGTTTTAAGAATTTTGTATTATGATGATGGCCAGCCAGTTGAGGCATTCAGCATTTCTATCAGTAGACCTGACCCCAAATTGTTTCATGTGTCACGATTACACTATGTGAGCAAACTCTACATGGTACAGAGATCTTATTTGTTACACAAGCAATTGCATATTTTTACATTGTACAACAAGTATTCAATACTTTGGATACTTACTTTTAAGTCCAATCTTGCCCCAAGATCTCAGACATATAAGAGACTCTTGTTCTGTCATACATACATGATGAACTTCTGATCCAGACTCAACTTACATTTGTTAAACATCTAATATAGGTCTGGAATGCAACTGTCACTTTTTTTTTTTTTTTACAGCTTTATTGGAGTATAATTGCTTTACAGTGGTGTGTTAGTTTCTGCTTTATAACAAAGTGAATCAGTTATACATATGTTCCCATATCTCTTCTGTCTTGAGTCTCCCTCCCTCCCACCCTCCCTATCCCACCCCTCTAGGTGGTCACAAAGCACCAAGCTGATCTCCCTGTGCTATGCGGCTGCTTCCCACTAGCTATCTGTTTTACGTTTGGTAGTGTATATAAGTCCATGCCACTCTCTCACTTTGTCACAGCTTACCCTTCCCCCTCCCCATATCCTCAAGTCCGTTCTCTAGTAGGTCTGTGTCTTTATTCCTGTCTTACCCCTAGGCTCTTCATGACATTTTTTTTCTCAAATTCCATATATATGTGTTAGCATATGGTATTTGTCTTTCTCTTTCTGACTTACTTCACTCTGTATGACAGACTCTAGGTCCATCCACCTCATTACAAATAGCTCAATTTCATTTCTTTTTATGACTGAGTAATATTCCATTGTATATATGTGCCACATCTTCTTTAACCATTCATCCGATGATGGACACTTAGGTTGTTTCCATCTCTGGGCTATTGTAAATAGAGCTGCAATGAACGTTTTGGTACATGACTCTTTTTGAATTATGGTTTTCTCAGGATATATGCCCAGTAGTGGGATTGCTGGCTCATATGGTAGTTCTATTTGTAGTTTTTTAAGGAACCTCCATACTGTTCTCCATAGTGGCTGAACCAATTCACATACCCACCAGCAGTGCAAGAGTGTTCCCTTTTCTCCACACCCTTTCCAGCATTTATTGTTTCTAGATTTTGTGATGATGGCCATTCTGACCGGTGTGAGATGATATCTCATTGTAGTTTTGATTTGCATTTCTCTAATGATTAATGATGTTGAGCATTCTTTCATGTGTTTGTTGGCAGTCTGTATATCTTCTTTGGAGAAATGTCTATAAAGATCTTCTGCCCATTTTTGGTTTGGGCTGTTTGTTGTTTTGTTATTGAGCTGCATGAGCTGCTTGTAAATTTTGGAGATTCATCCTTTGTGAGTTGCTTCATTTGCAAATATTTTGTACCATTCTGAGGGTTGTCTTTTGGTCTTGTTTATGTTTTCCTTTGCTGTGCAAAAGCTTTGAAGTTTCATTAGGTCCCATTTGTTTATTTTTGTTTTTATTTCCATTTCTCTAGGAGGTGGGTCAAAAAGGATCTTGCTGTGATTTATGTCATAGAGTGCTCTGCCTACGGTTTCCTCTAAGAGTTTGATAGTGTCTGGCCTTACATTTAGGTCTTTAACCCATTTTGAGCTTATTTTTGTGTATGGTGTTAGGGAGTGATCCAATCTCATACTTTTACATGTACCTGTCCAGTTTTCACAGCAACACTTACTGAAGAGGCCGTCCTTTCTCCACTGAACATTCCTGCCTCCTTTGTCAAAGATAAGGTAACCATATGTGTGTGGGTTTATCTCTTGGCTTTCTATCCTGTTCCATTGATCTATCTTTCTGTTTTTGTGCCAGTACCGTACTGTCTTGATTCTTGTAGCTTTGTAGTATAGTCTGAAGTCAGGGAGCCTGATTCCTCCAGCTCCGTTTTTCGTTCTCAAGATTGCTTTGGCTATTCGGGGTCTTTTGTGTTTCCATACAAATTGTGAAATTTTTTGTTCTAGTTCTGTGAAAAATGCCAGTGGTAGTTTGATAGGGATTGCATTGAATCTGCAGATTGCTTGGGGTAGTAGAGTCATTTTCACAATGTTGATTCTTCCAATCCAAGAACATGGTATATCTCTCCATCTATTTGTATCATCTTTAATTTCTTTCATCAGTGTCTTATAATTTTCTGCATACGAGTCTTTTGTCTCCTTAGGTAGGTTTATTCCTAGATATTTTATTCTTTTTGTTGCAGTGGTAAATGGGAGTGTTTTCTTGATTTCACTTTCAGATTTTTCGTCTTTAGTGTATAGGAATGCCAGAGATTTCCGTGCATTAATTTTGTATCCTGCTACTTTACCAAATTCACTGATTAGCTCTAGTAGTTTTCTGGTAGCATCTTTAGGGTTCTGTATGTATAGTATCATGTCATCTGCAAACAGTGACAGCTTTACTTCTTCTTTTCCAATTTGGATTCCTTTTATTTCCTTTTTTTCTCTGATTGCTGTGGCTAAAACTTCCAAAACTGTGTTGAATAAGAGTGGTGAGGGTGGGCAACCTTGTCTTGTTCCTGATCTTAGTGGAAATGCTTTCAGTTTTTCACTATTGAGGATGATGTTGGCTGTGGGTTTGTCATATATGCCCTTTATTATGTTGAGGAAAGTTCCCTCTATGCCTACTTTGTGGAGGGTTTTTATCATAAGTGGGTGTTGAATTTTGTCGAAAGCTTTCTCTGCATCTATTGAGATGACCATGTGGTTTTTCTCCTTCAGTTTGTTAATATGGTGTATCACGTTGATTGATTTGCGTATATTGAAGAATCCTTGCATTCCTGGAATAAACCCCACTTGATCATGGTGTATGATCCTTTTAATGTGCTGTTGGATTCTGTTTGCTAGTATTTTGTTGAGGATTTTTGCATCTATGTTCATCAGTGATATTGGCCTGTAGTTTTCTTTCTTTGTGACATCTTTGTCTGATCTTGGTATCAGGGTGATGGTGGCCTCGTAGAATGAGTTTGGGAGTGTTCCTCCCTCTGCTATATTCTGGAAGAGTTTGAGAAGGATAGGTGTTAGCTCTTCTCTAAATGTTAGATAGAATTTGCCTGTGAAGCCATCTGGTCCTGGGCTTTTGTTGGAAGATTTTTAATCACAGTTTCAATTTCAGTGCTTATGATTGGTCTGTTCATATTTTCTATTTCTTCCTGATTCAATCTTGGCAGGTTGTGCATTTCTAAGAATTTGTCCATTTCTTCCAGGTTGTCCATTTTATTGTCATAGAGTTGTTTGTAGTACTCTCTCATGATCTTTTTTATTTCTGCATTTCAGTTGTTACTTCTCCTTTTTCATTTCTAATTCTATTGATTTGAGTCTTCTCCCTTTTTTTCTTGATGAGTCTGGCTGATGGTTTATCAATTTTCTTTATCTTCTCAAAGAACGAGCTTTTACTTTTATTGATCTTCACTATCGTTTCCTTAATTTCTTTTTCATTTATTTCTGATCTGATCTTTATGGTTTCTTTCCTTCTGCTAACTTTGGGGTTTTTTTGTTCTTCTTTCTCTAATTGCTTTAGATGCAAGGTTATGTTGTGTATTCGAGGTGTTTCCTGTTTCTTAAGTTAGGATTGTACTGCTATAAACTTCCCTCTTAGAACTGCTTTTGCTGCATCCCATAGGTTTTGGGTTGTCGTGTCTCCATTGTCATTCATTTCTAGGTATTTTTTGATTTCCTCTTTGATTTCTTCAGTGATCACTTCGTTATTAAGTAGTGTATTGTTTAGCCTCCATGTGTTTGTATTTTTTACAGATCTTTTCCTGTAATTGATATCTAGTCTCATAGCCTTGTGGACAGAAACGATACTTGATACAATTTCAGTTTTCTTAAATTTACCAAGGCTCGATTTGTGACCCAAGATATGATCTATCCTGGAGAATGTTCCATGAGCACTTGAGAAAAATGTGTATTCTGTTGGTTTTGGATGGAATGTCCTATAAATATCAATTAAGTCCATCTTGTTTAATGTATCATTTACAGCTTGTGTTTATTTATTTTCATTTTGGATGATCTGTCCATTGGTGAAAGTGGAGTGTTAAAGTCCCCTACTGTGAATGTGTTACTGTTGATTTCCCCTTTTATGGCTGTTAGTGTTTGCCTTATGTATTGAGGTGCTCCTATTTTGGGTGCATAAATATTTACCATCGTTATATCTTCTTCTTGAATGGATGCCTTGATCATTATGTAGTGTCCTTCTTTGTCTCTTGTAATAGTCTTTATTTTAAAGTCTATTTTGTCTGATATGAGAATTTCTACTCCGGCTTTCTTTTGGTTTCCATTGCATGGAATATCTTTTTCCATCCCCTCACTTTCAGTCTGTATGTGTCTCTAGGTCTGAAGTGGGTACTTGTAGACAGCATATATATGGGTCTTGTTTTTGTATCCATTCAGCCAGTCTGTGTCTTTTGGTGGGAGCATTTATTCCATTTACGTTTAAGGTAATTAGCGATATGTATGTTCCTATTCCCATTTTCCTAATTGTTTTGGGTTTGTTATTGTAGGTCTTTTCCTTCTCTTGTGTTTCTTGCCTAGAGAAGATCCTTTAGCATTTGTTGTAAAGCTTGTTTGGTGGTGCTGAACTCTCTCAACTTTTGCCTGTCTGTAAAGATTTTAATTTCTCCATCAAATCTGAATGAGATCCTTGCTGGGTAGAGTAATCTTGGTTGTAGGTTTTTCTCCTTCATCACTTTAAATATGTCCTGCCAGTCCCTTCTGGCTTGCAGGGTTTCTGCTGAAAGATCAGCTGTTAACCTTATGGGGATTCCCTTGTGTGTTATTTGTTGTTTTTCCCTTGATGCTTTTAATATGTTTTCTTTGTATTTAATTTTTGACAGTTTGATTAATACGTGTCTTGGCATGTTTCTCCTTGGATTTATCCTGTGTGGGACTCTCTGTGGTTCCTGGACTTGATTAACTATTTCCTTTCCCATATTCGGGATGTTTTCAACTATAATCTCTTCAAATATTTTTTCAGTCCCTTTCTTTATCTCTTCTTCTTCTGGGACCCCTATAATTCGAATGTTGGTGTGTTTAATGTTGTCCCAGAGGTCTCTGAGACTGTCCTCAGTTCTTTTCATTCTTTTTTATTTATTCTGCTCTGCAGTAGTTATTTCCACTATTTTATCTTCCAGGTCACTTACCCGTTCTTCTGCCTCAGTTATTCTGCTATTGATCCCTTCTAGAGTATTTTTAATTTCATTTATTGTGTTGTTCATCATTGCTTGTTTCCTGTTTAGTTCTTCTAGGTCCTTGTTAAATGTTTCGCGCATTTTGTCTATTCTATTTCCAAGATTTTGAATCATCTTTACTATCATTATTCTGAATTCTTTTTCAGGTAGACTGCCTATTTCCTCTTCATTTGTTAGGTCTGGTGGGTTTTTATCTTGCTCCTTCATCTGCTGTGTGTTTTTCTTTCTTCTCACCTTGCTTATCTTACTGTCTTCGGGGTCTCCTTTTTGCAGGCTGCAGGTTCATAGTTCCTGTTGTTTTTGGTGTCTGGCCACAGTGGCTAAAGTTGGTTCAGTGGGTTGTGTAGGCTTCCTAGTGGAGGGGACTAGTGCCTGTGTTCTGGTGGATTAGACTGGATCTTGTCTTTCTGGTGGGCAGGTCCACATCTGGTGGTGTGTTTTGGGGTGTCTGTGGACCTAGTATGATTTTAGGCAGCCTCTCTGCTAATGGGTGGGGTTGTGTTCCTGTCTTGCTAGTTGTTTGGCGTAGGGTGTCCAGCACTGTAGCTTGCTGGTCATTGAGTGAAGTTGGGTGTTGGTGTTGAGATGGAGATCTCTGGGAGATTTTCATCGTTTGATATTATGTTGAGCTGGTAGGTCTCTTGTGGACCAGTGTCGTGAACTTGGCTCTCCCACCTCAGAGGCACAGCCCTGATGCCTGGCTGGAGCACCAAGAGCCTTTCATCTACATGGCTCAGCGTAAAAGGAAGAAAAAGTAGAAAGAAAGAAAGAGAAAGAAAGAGGATAAAAGAAAATAAAATAAGGTAAAATAAAATAAAGTTATTAAAATAAAAAAATTTATTAAGAAAAAAAATCTTTTTTTAAAAGTAAAGAAAAAAGCAAAAACGGACGGATAGAACCCTAGCACAAATGGTGAAAGCAAAGCTAAACAGACAAAAATCTCACACCGAAGCATACATATAGACACTCAGAAAAAGAGGAAAAGGGGAAAAAACAATAAATCTTGCTCTGGAAGTCCACCTCCTCAATTTGGGATGATTCATTGTCTATTCAGGTATTCCACAGATGCAGGGTACATCAAGTTGATTGTGGAGATTTAGTCCGCTGTTCCTGAGGCTGCTGGGAGAGACTTCCCTTTCTCTTCTTTGTTTGCACAGCTCCCGGGTTCAGCTTTGGATTTGGCCCCGCCTCTGCCAGAGGGCATCTGTTCTTCGCTCAGACAGGGCGGGGTTAAAGGAGCCGCTGATTCGGGGGCTGTGGCTCACTCAGACCGGGAGGAGGGAGGGGTACGGAGTGCGGGGCGAGCCTGCAGCGGCAGAGGCTGGCGGCAACTGTCACTTTTATATGTATTATATTATTTAATATGTACTGTGAAAGATATTGTTTGTTCTATTTTACTGTCTGTTTTTTCCTTTTTATTTTTTTTGGTTTATGTTCCCTCTTGGTTTCTTTGGATTAAGTTTCTAACTATTTCTCTCCTATTATTTCTCCTCCATTTTGTGGAATGCACATTCTCTGTATTCTTTTAGTGCTCACCCCAGCTTTTTTAACATGCAAACAATATTTAACAAAGCCATCAATATTCATACCCCAAAACTGGAATTAAAACACTTGATAATTATTAACTTGGAAGGGTTGTGATAAGAAATTGTTTCATCTTGTCCTTCTACATATATTTGAATAAGGTCATTTATAGAAGATACATGCATATATTTACCAATATCTTCTTTCAGTCCATCTTGCCTCTCAGACCTCCCATTTGGTATCATTTCCTTTCTGCCAGAAGGACAATCCTTTTCAATTAATTTTCTGAATCACTGTTGGTGGTAAATACTCTCAGTTTTTATTGGTCTGAAATTTTTTACTTATCACAAAAGTAATAAATGTTCATTGTAGAAAATATAGAAAATCATACACAATAATACATATCACGTGTAACCAATCCTCATTTTACATGCTTCTGATATGCACAAACATCAGTTATCATGGTTTCATTAAATAACACCAGTCTCCCAACAACACGGTTCAAATTTCAGTTACCGTGTTGTACTAACTGTGAATCATTCCATAAAATACAAACTTTGCTGCTAGATATTCATTCCACAAATGACTATGTAAATAACCAATGCTACCTGTGATCAGTGACCAATTGTGCCACTTCTTTCAGAGTCTCTCAGTGATACGCTCACAACACATCTGTTGTTCAGTTCATTTACAGAGAGCAAAGCATATAGATGTATTCTTCTAGTCTCTTGGCAATAAACTCATGCAGCATTTTACAAAAATTGATAACCAAAAGAGGGAATTAGCCGACAAAGATGAAGTGTAACAGAGTTGAAAAATTGACAAGACTGAAAGTGAAATTTGAATCAGCTGTAAAAATGGAGTTTTGGAAGAAATAGCTGCTTGTGAGAATGTTGACAGTGGTGCTGTTTGAAGAGTATAGATAAAGAGCTAGAGGAACTTGGTGAAGGTGATCTTGTCAATATAAATGAGGAAAGTAGTTGTGGTAAAAGATAACCCAGAGGAAGTGATTCTGGCAAACAACATATTAAAGCTACTCTTGGAGATAGTTCATGACATTAAAAGCACAAAGGATGAAGTGCTGGAAGCTCATCCAAACTTAGAAACGAGTATTATAATTTGGCAAGGCATAACAAAGATGTTCACTCCATATTATAAGTTATACAATGAGAAGAAGGCAAGCACTGCTCAAACTAATCTTGATAAGTGTTTTACCAGAAACAAAATACTTTCTCAATATTTCTAATGTTTTAAATTACAGTGTACTAAATAAACGTTAGTTTTACTATTTTTCATTTCCCTGTATATTTATAACTGACAGTTAAAAAGTATTTAATGTTTTGACCAAAAAATTTTAAAGGTCATGGAACAATTGTAATTTTTTAAATTGATTATTAAAAAGATCACTTTGCAAGATTTTAGTCATTTTTATGGTCCTGCACTATTGTGCAAAGCTAGGACTGCCTGTGTATTATCATAAATATTTATTTAAAAACACACTGTGACAATCGCAATGCTCAAAAGTAAACATTGCCAAATTTTTATTTACATCCTTCTCGTATTTTTGTCTGTTTTGGAGAATATCCTTATTTTGACTTTGTTCTTAATAGACAGTTTTGCTGAATTTAGACTTCTCAATGTACAGTTATTTTCCTTCAACTCATTAACTTTTGGATTCCATTGTTGCTCATGAGAAGTCAGCTGTCAATGTAAAAACCAACAGATTTTAGGTGATTTGTACTGTGGATATTTAAAAAGTCTCTTTTATTTAGAGTTCTCCAGTTTTACTATGATGCATGTAGGGGTGTGTGTGTGTGTGTGCATGTGTTTTATTTAGTCATATTTATTAACTTTTTAATATGTATTTATACATGTATATGGATATATGTATGTGTACATATGCTACATGTATTATATATATGTATTTTTATTCATCACTTTATTTTAATTATGTACATTCAAGTGTCCAAGGACAGCTTATACTATCAAAACCTGGAGTTAATCCTCAAAATTTTCAATCAGAAATACCTTAATATAATTTATTGTTTTGGGGCTATAGCTCTAAGAATTTTATATTCTCCACTATAACATCTGTTGTATTTTGTAATTCCAAGGTCATATATAATTTTACTTATATTTCTAATTCTCTCAATAACCTCATACTTAAGAAAAAATAACATAGACTGAAGAGGATTGTAAACAAAAATAGAAATTTCTTTTAGTCCACATGATCAGAGATATTTTGAGAACTATATAGTTTGTGCTGTTAGGACATGCCAAATAAAAATAACAAATATAGAACTGCAGCAAAATATGTGTATGAATCCCCTGGAATTAAGGTACAATATTTGGCTTTATGCCCTTTATGGTTTTCTATCATAAATGTTCTGACATAACTTTGAAATTCCAAGACTATTATGATAACTGATGAAGAGTAGAAATGAGAGGAAATTTCAAACAATTTTAATATAACTACAGAGGAGCTTTTACAGAAACAGTTATACCCTTGAAGTTAGGGAGGTTGATTATTAGACTATTTTCCCTGTGAACTCGTTTATATTTCCAAAGAGGAAATGAACAATCAGATGAAATGAAAGGCAGTGACATTTGCCTAGTCTAAGATGAATCTCCTCTTCTCTGGCCTTCAAAACTAGGCCATGTCTAGAATGCATGGGAAAGCTTGACTGTCAAGAAAATCTTAGACAAGTTATGTCATAGAGTAAAATGAGCACAGATTTTAGAGTCAAACAGACCTGGTTTTGAATATTCTTGGATTTCCACCTGCTAAATATACTACCTTGAATTGATTGAATAACCTTACATATGTTATCTTATATTTTTGCACTCTACTTTCCTGACCGGTTATATGGGGATAATTAACATCTGCCTCATAAAGTTGTTCTCATTGACTGAATAAAAAAATGTGTGAAATACTTAGCAAAATACCCAAAAAATAGTAAAGCATAAAGTAAATGGTGGCTCCCTTTCTGAAATGATGGATGATACATGTTTTATCCCCCATCCTGATATTTTCAGAAGCAAAATAGTGGAGAATATGCTCATATGCTTTTTATTTTAAGATTATTTGGCTGCATTTGTTTATTGCATAACATTTTCTTTTTAAAACAAATAGGTCATTTTCCAATGCCAAGGTTTGATTTTATGATCCCTAGATAATCTTTCAGGTCTCTTCCAATTCTCATCTCACGAGTCTATAAGTCAAACATGCCTTTTTAATTTTAGCCCTTGCTCATGTGTCGTTCAAAGTAAATATGCCACTGAACCATAGTATATTAGAGCTATAAAAGGTCTTTCTGACTCTCCTTAACTTCTCATTTTATACATAAGTAATCTGAGGTCTAAGGAGGCAAATTGACATATGTAAGGCACATATTAGTTAGTGGCAAAATCCAGACTGGAATCCAATGCCTTTCTGCATGTTGCTGAGTACCAGATCTAAATAGCTTTTGGAAAAGTAGAATTATTTGATGTAAAACATTTGTAGACTCAAAGAATTAGTTATGAGAATATTATTGAAAATAGGCACATTCTAGAAAAAATATGAGGTGGAGTTTGGTTTCACTCTCATAAATGATCTCTTCATTGTGTTTTCCACCTGATGTTGCTGTTTTTATGTCTCACTGAAGATGCATGGTTCAAGCAGCAAATTTGCCTGACAAACTAATTTACCATGAAGATTTAATTACTTAACATGTTTTTCCTAGAGAAATCCTGAATAGCCAAATGCTTAACTGCATAGCTTTTCTGGCAAGTGTTCTGATATTAGAGAGGTATAGGTTACAGCCTCCACTATCTAGTCTAAATATAGGCCTGGAAAGATGTTCTTTTGTTTATTTTGCTACCACTATCAATAGAAATATTTCTGGGCTTCAGTAATTCAGAAAGCTTGAGAATATATCCAAGTATAGGACTATTCTAGTTGAAAGCAAAATTCACAAATATTGAGGTTTCACTGTCAGACCAGAACTGTGTATAACCAGAGAGAAATGAGAGGAAGGAGTCACCACTGACATTTCCCCTTGGTTAATCAAGGCACGAGGCCCAGTGAAATATGCATGCTTAGAGCAACATATGCATTCTCTGCTATGGTTAGGAATGAATAGAAGGTGATAATTGTGGCTCTGCAAAGGATCAGAGAAGGAATAGACCTAGAATGGCAAAGAAATATGACAAGTTGCTCTGTCAGATAATGGGGAAATATGTAGCAGACCTTTTTCAGGTGTGGAAAATAGGGGAGAAAAAAAAACCCAGAAGGCTTACTATGTAACTTTATTATTCTTCCATAATCTAAGTAGTATTGATGGTAGTGGTTTTGTTTTTTAATTACATTTTTCAATTTGAAAAATAAAAAACTTTGAAATATAGAAAAATATAAAAACCCCACCTACCATAATCTCACAATGATTTAGATATTACATAATTATTCACCTAAAATTTCTTCTACTTTTTATAATTGGAGGTTTTACATTTACTTTATTTGGATTTCATTTTGTTGTCTGGAGTAAGTGGCGAATCTTAGATAATAAAATACCCACTGTGGGGCATTTGAGGACAAAGGGCTGTTGAAGGCTAGATCTGGCCCTGCCTGCTGGTTAGCAGAAAGAGTCATGTGGTGTAGAACGATATGCCATGTTTTCTGCTAAGTGCTTTTTACTATGTAATTTGAATCTTGTATCAGCCCTGCAAGGTAGGCATTATCCTTACTTTAAAGATGAGGACACTGAAGTAGGATCAAGATGGCAGAGTAGGAAGATCCTGAGCTCACCTCCCTCCAGGGACACACCAAAACTACAACTACCTATAGAACAACTCCCTCTGAGAATGACCTGGATATTAGTAGAACAGCTCTTTAGGAAGTTAAGAATATAAAGAAAAAAATCACATCAAAATGGGTAGAAGAAGATTCATGATCTAGTCAAGACCCACACCCCTGGCAGGCCACTCAAAAGTGGGAGGGGATATCGCAAACTCAGAGGTCTTTCCTAAGGAGCAAGGGGTTTGAGTCCCACATTGGGCACTTTAGCCTTGGGGAAGATGAGCTCACCAGGAAGATGAGCCCCCTTAATGGGTTTTGAAAACCCAGCAGGCTTTATGACCAGGACTGGACAGGAGTAGTTCTACCAAACATTTAAAGAATAGTTAATACCTATCCTTCTCAAACTATTCTAAAAAACTGAGGAGGGAGCACTTTCAAACTCATTCTATGAGGTCAGCATTATTCTGATACTAAAACCAAACAAGGCACTACATATAAAAGAAAATTACAGGCTAATATCCCTGATGAACATAGACACAAATATCCTCACCAAAATATTAACAGACTTAATTCAACAATGCATTAAAAGGTTCATAGTGAGACTTACTCCAGGGATGCAAGGATGGCTCAGTATCACTAGTCAATGTGATACACCATACTAACAAAGTGAAGAATAAAAATTGCAAGAAAGGCTTCATAGGTGAAGAAAAAGCTTTTGATAGAATTCAACATCCATTCATGATAGAAACTCTCAACAAAGTGGGTGTAGAGGGAGCATATTTCAACATAATGAAGGTCAGTTTTGACAGGCCTATAGCTTACATCATAGTCAATGGTGGAAAGCTAAAAACTTTTTCTCTAAGATTAGGAACCAGACAAGGATGCCAATTCTTGCCACCTTTATTAAACGTAGTATTGGATGGCCTAGCCACAGCCAGAACACTTGTCAAAAAAAAAAAAAGGCAGCCAAATTGGAATGGAAGAAATAAAACTGTCACTATTTCCAGATGACATGATACTATACATAGAAAGCCCTAAAGATTCCACCAAAAACCTATTAGAACTAATAATCGTTAGAGAAAAGCAAATCAAAACTACAATGAGATATCATCTCACACCAGTCAGAATGGCCAACATCAAAAAATCTACAAACAATAAATGCTGGAGAGGGTGTGGAGAAAAGGGAACCCTCTTGCACTATTGGTGAGAATGTAAATTGATACAGCCACTATGAAAAACAGTATGGAGGTTCCTTAAAAAACCATAAATAGAATTACCATACGACCCAGCAATCCCACTACTAGGCATATACCTTGAGAAAACCATAATTCAAAAAGAGTCATGTACCCCAATGTTCATTGCAGCTCTATTTACAATAGCCAGGACGTGGAAGCAACCTAAGTGTCCATCAACAGATGAGTGGGTACAGAAGATGTGGCACATATATACAATGGAATATTACTCAGCTATAAAAAGAATTGAAATTGAGTTATTTGTAGTGAGATGGATGGACCTAGAGTCTGTCATACAGAGTGAAGTAAGTCAGAAAGAGAAAAATACCGTACGCTAACACATACATATGGAATCTAAAAAAAAAAAAAGTTTTTGAAGAACTTAGGGGCAAGACAGCATTAAAGGTGCAGATTTGGAGAGTGGAGTTGAGGACACGGGGAGGGGGAGGGGTGGTCTGGCATGAGGTGAGAGAGTGGCATGGACATATATACAGTACCAAATGTAGAATGGATGGCTGGTGGGAAGCAGCCACATAGCACAGGGATATCACCTCAGTGCTTTGTGACCACCTAGATGGGTGGGATAGGGAGGGTGGGAAGGATACGCAAGAGGATGGGGATACGGGGATATGTGTATACATATGGCTGATCCATTTTGTTATACAGCAGAAGCTAATGCACCATTGTAGAGCAATTATACTCCAATAAAGATGTTGAAGAAAAAAAGATGTTAAAAAAAAAACCCAGAAACACTATGGTACTGGCCAAAACCTACTCACAAATCAGTGAAACAGAATAGCGAGCCCAGAAATAAACCCACATACATACAATTAATCTATGACAAAGGCAACAATGGGGGAAAAACTGTCTCTTCCATAAGTAGTGTTGGAAGGATTGGACAGCTTCATGAAAAAGAATCAAACTGGACTACATTCTCACACCATATACAAATATAAGCTGAGTATGGATGAAAGACTTAAATATAATATCTGAAACTATAAAACTTCCAGAAGAAAACGTAGGTAGTCTGCTCTTTGACATCTGTTTTAGCAATATATTTTTCGATCTGTCTCTACAGACAAGGACAAGTGCAAAAATAAATGTGAGATCCCATCAAACTAAAAAGCTTTTGCACAGTGTAGGAAACCATTAACAACATGAAAGGCAACCTACTGAACAGGGGGAAGTATTTGCAAATGGTACATCCAATAAGGAGTTAATATGCAAAATATATAGAGAACTCATAAAACTCAACAGCCAAATAATCTGATGAAAAATGGACAGAGGGCCTAAATAGGCATTTTCCCAAAGAAGGCATACAGTTGGCCAACAGACAGATGAGAAGATGCTCAAAATCACTGATCATCAGAGAAATGCAAATCAAAACCACAATGAGATATCACCTCATACATATCAGAATGGCTGTCATCAAAAAGACAAGAAATAAGTGTTGGTGAGGTTGTGGATAAAGGCAATCCTTGTGCACTGCTCTTAGGAATGTAAATTGGTGCAACCACCATGGAAAACAGTATAGATTTTACTAAAAAAAATAGAAAAATAGAACTACCATATTACCTAGCATTTCTACTCTATTCTACCAGAAGAAAACAGAAACTGTAATTGGAAAATCATTTGCACCCCAATGTTCACGGCAGCATCATTTACAAATGCCAAGATATGGAAGCAAGCTAAAAGTCCATGGACAGATGAATGGATGAAGATATTATATATATATGCTCTCTCTATATATGTCATATATATAATAGAATATTATTTAGCCATAAAAAAGAATGAAATCTTGCCATTTGCAGTAACATGAATGGACCTAGAGGGTATTATGTTTAATGAAATATGTCAGAGAAAGACAAATACTGTGTATTTTCACTTACATGTGGAATCTATAAAACAAAGCAAATTAACAAATAAAACAGAAACAGGCTCACAGATACAGAGAACAAACTAGTAACCAGTAGTAACCCAGAGAGGAGGGAGCATGTGGGTGGGCAGAATAGGTGAAAGGGATTAAGAAGTACAAACTACCAGTTATAAAATGAGTCACAAGGATATAATGTACAACACAGGGAATGTAGTTAATGTTGTAATAACTTTGCATCATCTATAAAAATACTGAATCACTGTTATACTCCTGAAACTAATATAATATTGTAAGTTAACTATAATTCATTAACAAGAAATTAAAAAAGAGGACACAGAGGCTGAGAGACTTAAAGTGACTTTTTACAGCTCATATAGCATGTGAGTAACATACCAGGAGTCAGACTCAGCCCTGTATGAACCTGAGGTTTGAGCTCTTCATCATTGCAATGTACAAAGACAGACTGCTGTTTCCACAATGTGCCTGGAGCTTTGTATACAAGAGCTTCCTATGGTTAGCTCCCAAGTTTGGAAATCCTCAAGGGTGCATTCATGGATGACTTCAGATTCTGGGGTTTGGGGAAATAATCACTATCTACAATCCCATTTGGAGTTATAACGCTAATTCTCTGGAGTTGCCCAGTTTTGAACAATCCACTTGGATCATGAAACTTTAGGCTCACAGATAGAAATAAGCTCTCCATTGTGCTGACAGCAGTTCCCCTGGAGAAAGCCATCCCATCAGTCTTATCGAAATTGCTGATTATTAACATGTCCCTATTTTGCTAAAGAATAGGACATCCGTATTCGCAATTTTGACCTGTCAAATGTTCCATATTTACATTGCATCCTGGGGCTATTCATATTTAATATCATTCTGTTGTTTTATCACCTCAGATATTTGAAGCTGGAGTGTAATTCAATGGGCGAACAGATATTTTCAAAGCTAGAAATCTGATTTTGTTCCCTGTAACTATTTTTGGATCAATTTTATTATTATCCTAGAATTTTTAGTCATTTTGGAGTGGCTATTAACTTGGCATATGCGAGATGATTAACTAATGTTATATTTCAACTTACCAACCAATGTAACTGGAAAGTTGGGTGGTATGAAATGAAGTTATCTTTTTTTTTTTTTTTTTTTTTTTTTTTTTTTTGCGGTACACGGGCCTCCCACTGCTGTGGCCTCTCCCGTTGTGGAGCACAGGCTCCGGACGCGCAGGCTCAGCGGCCATGGCTCACGGGCCCAGCCGCTGCGCGGCATGTGCGATCTTCCCGGACCGGGGCACGAACCCGTGTCCCCTGTATCGGCAGGCGGACTCTCAACCACTGCGCCACCAGGGAAGCTCTGAAGTTATCTTTTTAAACTCAGCAGAAATAGCTACCTGATAAAAACATTTTACAGAGTTCATCTCCCTCTGTCCCTCAACCCAGATTTTTATCTCACCTACTAATGATCGCTCTTCTGAAACTAGAGATAAAGCAGGAAATAGCGATTGGCTTGCTGTCCAGATACAAAAATATTTGATGTTGATGCCAGAACTTCATTTAGAAATAATTTAAACCTATAGGTTCACTCAGTCCTTTAAAAAAACTCCATAGCAACGGAGTGCGGGCTGTCAACCCATCGAGAAATAAGCCTGCTCAGGGGAGAATGGTGAGATTCAGAGAAATTTTGTCTTTTATTTTTCTCTTGCTCATTTAAGATTGATGTATATATAAACAAATTAGTTTCAAGACACTGAACATAATTTTTGAAAAACTGTATTTTTCATAGCTGTTTCTATGTGATGATTTAATTTTCAGGAGAAACCACAGAAGCCTATTCTATTGTCCTATGAGCAATTTAATAAATTGATCGATTTAAAATGATCAATAATTGCTTTTTATCTTGATATCCTGGCTCTAAAGTGTATATTTTAGGAGAACTATGAGAGTCCCTTATATTTAATGTCTTTCTTGTGATAGATTTTTATATTAACCTGTAACCAGGGCATCTTGTCCCAGCTATTTAATACATTATTCTTTAATACTGTTGTTTCACATTCCTCATTATTACTAAAATAAGCCCCAAATGAATCTCTTAATTTTTTTAGTCACTTCCCCAGAAACCACACTTATTACTCCTTTTAGAATTTTCTATCTGAGACAAATATCATTTTCTGGGGCAGTATTAAGGAGTAACAATTTTCAAATATGAGTCCTGTATAATGCTATTTTAAAAGACAAAAATACTATTCTCATAAACTTCTATGAGTGGAACTATTCACATCAGTATTATATGAACATGGAGAATAATCTAGTTGTAAACTCCTTATGCTTATAGCTCCTATATAGCTGTAAAATCAAGGCACATTTATAAATATTAAAAATCATAAAACCAATAAAATTAAAATCGACAATATGATGATAGATTTGATTTTTGTCTTTTGGAGAAAGTGCAGACTGAAAGTAGAAACACTGGTGTAAGGAAAAGGCCTTAGATACTGGGATCAGCTTAACTCAGGTTTGGAGACCACTTTTGTGTTCTTGAACTTGAGTGGCTTCTCTGGGACTCAAGGCTGTCATCTTTGGACTAGTTTTTAAAAGAGTCTCTTCTTTTTGCATTAAATTTAGTCACATGCTCCACAGTCAGCTCAATATTTTTTTTTTTAGGGAGCTGAGAGCTTGTCCTTCTGACTTCTATTCTTCTACAGAAGTTCCCTCAAAAGTGAGAACTTTTGTGGAAGAATCCTTTAGTCTGTCTCCCTGTCCAGTTCTCTCTCCCTACCAAGGGAAGAACAATGATATTTAATTTGTGAGACTGGGAAAAGTCTCAGCTTCTTTTAGGTTCTTTCTGTTTTCTTATTTGCCTACCTATAGAGGCAGCTAATCACTCTCCTGCCTTTCCCAGGTGAATTTACCTAGGCTAGATCTGTGGTCTGCCTTCTAGAGAAAGATCTAGAGGCTATTTTCTATTTCTCAGTGTCCCTCATCACTGAAGCTGGATGCTTTTGAGCCAAACAAGTAAGGGGGAAGTAATGATTGGGGGAGAGCTGGCGCCACAAATCCAAGCTCCCTTGTGAGTGCGTGACCCCAGTCCAGCCTTGCTGGATGCAGGGATCTTAGGAAGGTCAGTAGGAAAGCCCTTCTCCAGTTCAGATTTATTAACAAGGCTGAAAATTTCATTTCCATTTTTCTGACTCCTGCATCTCTTTCAAATCTTTCTGAATTTGGTAGGGGGGAGGATAGTTGTGATAATCACTTCCAAACTCTGAGATGTTCCTCTTCTATTTGTAAGCTGAAAAACATGTTTATGGCTTTCATTGGCCTGGAGGAGTTATCTATCCCCACGCTGAGAGGGTCATTACTGGAATGTGAGTTTCATGAGAGCAGGAACGGAGTGGAATGTGTCCATGGCTATATCCCCAACACCCTAGCATAGTGCCCACCACAGAGTACGTACTCAACAAGTCTTTCTTCATGAATGAGTGAAAGTATTAAGTATATGTTTATTTATATGATATTTAAAATTCTCTGTTCTACGGCCCTAACTACCTTCCTCTTCCACTCTCTCATTTTTGTATCAGGATGCAATCACTTTTGCATCCTGGGCCTGCGCTGGGCCTCCACTTTTTTTGGCTTCCATTTCTTGGCAGTTGTAAATAATGCTGCTGTGAACACTGGGGTGCATATATCTTTTCTAATTAGCGGTTTTTGTTCTTTTTGGATATATACCCAGGGGTGGAATTGCTGGGTCATATGATAATTCTATTTTTAGTTTTTTGAGAAACCTCCCTACTGTTCTCCATAGTGGCTGCACCAATTTACATTCCCACCAACAGTGTACGAGGGATCCCCTTTCTGCCTATCCTCGCCAACATTTGTTATTTCTTGTCTTTTTGACGATAACCATTCTGACAGATGTGAAGTGATATCTCATTGTGATTTTGATTCGCAAAGGTTTGAAACTCATTGAGTTTTAAGATAATAATGCTTAAATAATTCTTCATTTGCTTTAGACTCTTTGGGAAAAAATAATCTTTTAGAAATGTCTTCTGGATGTTATAGAGTTGTCAGATAACTGCATGTCTGTGGTTATGTGATTTGATAATATTTTCCCACACTGAGTAATGTTCATTCCACTGCAACATTAAACATAAAAATGTTCACTGTGGACTTCCACGTTTTTTTGAAGAAGGATAGTACATTTGAAAAGCCTTACTGATGATACACCCCCTTTCTTGCTTTCTGTACTCATGAAGACTCTCAAATGAGACTTTCTAGTTAAATAATTTAAACCATACTTAAAATAATTTTTAAACTGGAGGAAAACTAAATACAATAGTACTATTAAAAAGTCAGTCATTGCAGTTACAATCGTGAGGATATTTATACTTAGCCTGGCGCAGATCTTATGATTAGAAAAGTACTACCTACACACATTTATAATTAGAGACGTATGCAATATAGCTATTGTGTGTGTGCACATTGCGAAACACATGTCTGTGAATAGTGGAGGTATTTCTTTAAGCTATTTGTCTCCATTTTTGGAGGGCTGTTAATCTTTTCAATTTAGGTTTATTTCCATTTAAAGGTTTTCTGTATTACTTTGATCAGTTACATTTTGCTGAAATACTGAAATTTCTGTAAAGGTTCATTCAACATAATATTTAAGGTTGTCTTTGCCTCTGAAAACTGGCAGGTATGATGACAATATCTATAATCATGTTAAAACAGAAGCCAGCTTTAAATGCAGAATTGTCTAGACATTGACTATGCCTAGAAAAATGAATAAAGAGAGGAATATTTTTGCACGTTTTGCCTCTTTCCGCCATATAACTCAGTGGTAACTGATTTCCTTAACACATCTGGACGCTTCCATTGTTCTTAGATGAATAGTCTTTGTTGGCATTCTGACTTGCCCTTTTTATATTTTTCTGGAAGAGATTGTTTCTTCCCTTCCTGGGCAGAGGTACTCCTCTTCTTGAATGTGTCTTTCCCAGAATTAAGAAATTTTCAGACCTGATAGCTTTAACCTTAAGAGTTGTTTTCACGATCATAGTGGACATTTAGAGAATTGCAGCTTAAGAGTTGGTTTGTATCTTTTCAAATCAATTAATGCTTCCATCTGATAACTTATTTGTCTGGAGAAGATAAAACCTAAACATCCCTAGACATACCCCATGCCCATGTCTGTGCCCTTACACATAAATACAAATTTGCAGTAGCTGTTAAAAGCTGTTCTCGTGCCCCAGCCTTCCTCCATTTTAGTGATAGAAATTTTGTCCGAGGAAACGGCACCATTTAGTATTCAGAAAATACTAAATAGAAGATTGGTTATTGTTCTTCTAATATCGACTTCGTCTTTCCTCCTGTGTTGTCTTGTGACAATAAGCTCTTTTAAATGACCCTTCCTTTACACTTTAGTCGTATTGACACAAATATTCTGAGTCTATTGCTTTTGTACCCAGGAGGGTAGGGGCCCTGGGGCAGATGGTGACTATGAACAATAGGTGATGGTATAAGTCTCCAAATCTTCCCAATTTGTTTGTAGGTTCTGGGAATGGCCAATACTAGGGACTTTGCTATGTTAATTCAAGCTTTTTCACATCTGAGCCCTTGAGTCCATCTTTCTCTGCCTTATAGGAAAATCAAGTGCAGAGAAAGAAAGAATAAAAGCAAAGGGCTGCAAAACTTTAAAAAAAAAACAACACCACCTGGACAAAATGGGAAGAAGGCATATTTATTTTTGTCACTGAGCTGAAGATAGCATTTCAGCTTTAAGATTATCTGTTCTGACCCTCCTTTCAGTGCTTGAATTCTATTTACCATATCCCTACCCCATGGTTCCTTAGCTTCTGATCACTCCAGACATACGGCTAGTTGGTTTAGGTTTCCAACTAATTAATGCAGTTCAAGAGATAGGAAGAACATTGGCTTTGAAGTTGAAAGACTTGAAATCTTATTCTCGTAGAGGAGAGAACATTTAGATGAGTCAGGAAGAGATCCGCATTCCAGCTCCAGTACTGCCAGTTACCAGTCAAAGGAATCAATCAAAGAAAATGATTTTATTTCTTCAAACCTCAGTTAATTCATCCACAAAATCAAGTAAAAATAACATACCAGCCAACTCCATAGAGCTGTATGATTCAACTAAGATAATGAAGGCAAAATTGTTGGCCAACTAGAAAGCATATAACAATACTATCTTATAGAAAAGATTCATAGAATGCACGTTCAGGACACACTACTGACAGGTGGGACTTCTTGATGATAACATTAATTTACAACTTACAATCTTTCTATAGGTCAGAAAAATAATTGATGAAAAAGAAAAATTTTACCTAAATATATTGATTTTAAATTGAGTAAATTCAATGTTATGACAATTGATAAGAAACTACATTTTATTTCTTTTTATTTTCCTGATTGTCTGAGTTTGTTCCTCTGTACGTATAATGGGTATTATGAGGTGAGAGGAAAGCAGGAAGGCATGAGTCTACTTAGGAGGAGAGAAGTGCAGTTTTGATGATTCACAGAATAATATAGGTGAAGTGGTGTTTAGAGATCAACTATTATTTTATCCCTCTGTTAGTTCTGAGAATAAAGACCCACAGTTATGCAGTACTTTCCCATGTCAGAGAGCTAGTTAGTGTTAGGTGCAGGACTAGAATTCGGTTTTCTTCATGGTCAGGTCCTGTGTTCTCTTAATAGTATCTGAGGTTGTAAATTGGTAGCATGGAACACTGTCATTCTCTTCATCACTTCATGGAAATCACTGTGAATCTTATTTTCTCTAAGCCTGGACATACTTTGCAAGTATAGTCAATTATGCAACCCAAGAAGCTACAGCCAACTGATTAGAGCTGGTGAGTAACCCCTATTCTATACTATAGAAATTCTGTAGACAGTACTAGCAACATGTCACCAGTTGGGAAGACCAACTACACTTATTTACAGTAGCATAGTCTAGATGTGTCCAATTCAGGGTCCCTAGGGGAAAAACTTTTAATGGGAAATCATGCAGTTATTTGGTTTAGCAGCCACAGAAGAATGTATTTCTGGCCACCCACATTACGTGTGAGGCTTAAAATTGAGACAGACATTTGGACAAAGAGTTACAGCTATCAGCACTGCTAACATGGGCTCCATTCCATCCTGGATTCCCCCAGAGTTATTATAGATCCTGAGAATCTGGCCCATTAGGCAATAACACAGTCATGGAGTTGAGACCTCACTATGAAGGGTAGCATCCAAGGTTAAGGACATCATGAATCATACCGTGTAGGACTGACTGAGTGAAAGAAGGTTTTTCAGGGAGAAACTTGGCTGAAGAGATTGTGGGTTATCTTGTGTGTACGGCTAAGAAGGCTCACCCTGGCTAGTTCCCCTTCAGAGCATTTGCAGGGTTTCCCTCCCATCTGTGTGTCAGTCTGATGCCAAAACCCCTGTTACACTTCTGGGGACACCAAGTGGGGAGCAGATGGGGATTCCAAAGTTAGTACTTCACTTCCCTCCACACCCTGCCCCTCATCTGTCTGGAAACTACACAGCTACTTCAAAGGCAAGCCCCACCTATCAATATATTGAGTTTGGTGCTAGGCTCATTTCCTCTGTCAAATGGGGACAGAAGAATTCCTTATTAAAGTATACATTGCTCAGAAATGATCAAATCACTCTACTTCTTCAAAACCCATTTATTTTATGTGATCACTTCCATGTCCCTGTTACTCCCTTATAATTTTTATCAGGTATATTTTGCACACAGTGAAATGCACAGACCTTGAGAGCACAGTTTGGTGAGTTCTGACAAATGTGTACATAAAACCAACACACCAATTAAGATATAGATCATTTATATCACCCTGGAAATTATCTCAGTTCCCTTCCTTTGCTAATCTACTCCCCACCAGAGAGAAGCACTTTTCTGATTTCTGTCACTAAAAATTCATATTCTTGTTTTAGGTATTCATATAAATGGAACCATACAATATGTACAATTTTGTGTGTGGATATTTTGATCAGTATATTGTTTCTGAGATTTATTTTAAAATATATTTAGTCTTCCATGTCTCTGCATTTTACATTGCATAGTTTCTTTGTCTTTAAATACACACATCTGTTTTTCTGCACATCTGATCTGTGAATACAACTTGTCAATGAATTTTTCATTCCATGTATTTTATTTTTTGATTTTCTTATTTGATTTTCTTTTATGCTTTTCATTTACTTGCTGAGATTTTCCATCTCTTCATCCATTATTTATATCTTTTGTTTTTTGTCTTTGAGTATGTTTATAATAGCATTTAAAATTTCTTGTCTGTAAATTTTAACTCTGCATTAAGTCAGTACTCTTCCCCCTCCAAAATATGACAATAAATGTCCTGGATTTTTGCAGTGTCTAAGTAACTTTTTTAAATTATATGAGAGACAATGTAACTGTTGCATCATTGGGAGTCTGGACTTCCTTTTAGAGATTTTGTGTTTTATCTTGGAATGTAGTTAATTTGCTAACTGGTGGTTTTTAACCTTTACTGGGGTTGGTCTACAGTAATGCTTTCCATAAAACCAGGATAGTCCTCATTTTAAAGTACAGCCTTTCTGGAATTTGACTGAACACCTGGGTGTTCCACAAAGTTTCTACAACCGATTGTTAAACTCCAATAGTTTCTAGCCTTGTGCAGCTTTGTGAATGTCTATTCAGTTCACTGCCCCTTCCCCCAGTAGCTATATATGTGTGTATGTGTGCATGTGTATGTACATGCCTATCAAAATAGTACCCATTTTATACATATAAAACTTGGGTATTATTTTGATTTACAAATTATGGATGTCAGGGTAGTTCTCTGTTGATTTGTGAAAAAGTTAGCATAGCACTTGGTCTCATCTTTTGGAATTCAAAATGTTCTATGTGTTTTGTTCTATGCAGATTATGACTTGGGTCTCTATGTGACAAAAGATTATGAAAATATCTGGAGAAGAAAACTGAAATTCTCTGATATGGAGGTTGGTCAATCTAGAGAAGAAGGCTTTAATGAGTAAAGATTTTTATTCCTAAAGTGTGACAAGACATTTTCACACTCTAATAGCATTGTTTCTCAAGTATGAGGACTTTGTTGCCACTTAAAAATAGACTTTAAATAGTTTCCTCACGTGTCAAATGAGGATGATACTGCTACTTACCCTATATAATTAAATAAGATGGTATATATACAGTGCTTAGCACAGTGGTGAAAAGTGGTACATAGAAAGTGATAAAAAGTCAGTCATTACATCATTATGGTTATTTTCCCGATTAGCGTGTGATAAATACAATCTAATAAAGTTTATCTCAGAGCCCAATGGTAAATGAATAGTGGCATTAGACTCATACCTAAGTTTTCTGACCCTACGTAAAATGGCTATTTCTATTGAATTGTGACTTTTGTCTAAAATATTTGAAAAAGAGAAGTTATGTGAGATTCTTGTGGGCATTCTGAAGAGATGACTAAACTACACCAGGAGCTAGCCTTGATGATTAAAGAAGTCCCTGGCCAAGGTTTTATGTTCTTTTCTTCTTTCTGCCGAGTGTGTGTGGTCTCTTTGGCTATGGATAGGATCAGAGTTAAAATCTAAGCAGGTTCCAAGTGGACTTGAATGGACAGATCAGGCTCATTGGGTAGCAGCAATTACTAACATTTTCTCCAATTTCCTCAAGAATGAACCATTATGTGCCCTTTTTTTTCCCTCTCTCAATGGTGCTTTGAACTTCAACTTTGCTATTTAGCAGAAAATGTAAAGTTTAGACACTTGAATCCCAGATCAAGATGTGTGAAGCTTTCTCCTCTGCTTCACTGCTGTCTGAAATATCTTACTCTAGGCTGTGTCTTATATCTCATGGTAATTGTTACAAAGTCAGGTCTTATCCTATGAGATGTTTTTCTTATTGGCTGTTGCCCAACTATGCTTAGTGTCACTGCCTGGGTTCAATTTTTGAGGAAAGGGGGATAGAACTTTTTGTGTTTACAGTGTTGGATGCTGGGCATAAATGGGGTCAGCTTCACATGGAGCCTCACAGTTCCCTTCCTCTACAGCTTCCAAAGGGTCTGGGTCTGATTTCCTTGAGTAAGCTTTTACAAACTATTTGCATATCTCCCTTTTCCTTCTCCTTTTTTTCCCTGGAGTCTTTTTATGAGTTCAAAATATGAGCCCTCTTTCTTTTACCCCCCCGCCCCTGCCCATATAACCATCTGTCCACTTGCTTCCCAATATTACAACAGCAGTAGCATAACTCTGAACAGTCACTCTTCTTTTGTGGGCACCAGGTAGAAAGATAGAGGTAACTGAGGACAGCTTTGTTTCCTGACGTACCTCTTCCCCAGGAGATGCTTCTCTCTTTTCCAGGTCAACTGTTAGCCCTGTCAGTAAAGCTCAGAACGTTGTGATAAATATATTTTTACATCTTTTAAGAACTAGGTAGTCAAACTAAGGGTATCGAGTCAATGTTCAGAGAGTGAATTTTTTCCTTTTTCTTTAATGACTTATAAGGAATAGGGGAATGGATGATTTGTATTACAACTAGCAAAAATAAACTGGGATGTTAAAACTGGGCTGGATTTTATATTATAACTGCCATCTTTTTATCAAGTCTCACATATTGCATAGTCACCTGTATCCAGTTTTGTGTAGTGGTGATTTTTTTTGACCTCAGTGATACAAAAGTTATGTCTTTGATTTCAGTATTTGGCTTCCTCAAAAGCTCAATTATGGTAAAGCCAAGAGAATCAATA
Source organism: Lagenorhynchus albirostris (assembly GCF_949774975.1). NCBI lineage: Eukaryota > Metazoa > Chordata > Mammalia > Artiodactyla > Delphinidae > Lagenorhynchus > Lagenorhynchus albirostris. Next base: position 65,555,976 of record NC_083111.1, on the reverse strand, counting down.
GCTAGTTCTGTGCAAGAATTCAGTGTCTCCCATAAATTTTGAGAACAGCTTCACAAATCACTATAATACATTGCTGACACATTAATAGCTTTTAACTAGTGGAGTTGCTCTTGAAATAAAAGCTTGCTGATGTTATTATTAAAATCACAGGCAACTGATAAGTTTCTCTGCTAGAGGAGAAATGGTAAAAGCATAGTTAATAATAAAAGTGATATCAGTGGCACGCAGGGGACACCAACTCATGGCTCCAGGTATATCTATAAATCTTCAGTCTTTAAGTTGTTCCTTATTTTATTCTGCTTTGTCTTCATCATTTGCTGATGTTTGTAGAGAGGGAGGCAGTGTTTCTTAGATCCATGCTGTGAATTGTGTGTCAGTACCCATTTATTTTTCTATATCCATCTTTGTCTATACCATGCAATGCTCTCATTTATTAATTTGTAAAATAAGGAGAATTCCTTACAACTAGGGGATCACATATTTTATTGTCCAAATTGGGATCCTTTGAGACTGAAAGGGGACACTATTGATAATTATTTTCAGACAACAGGTGTAAACTGTGAGACTGCATGGCAAAGTATGACTATAGTCACCCTGTTTGAACTGAGTAATGTAAAATTCTGGTGCTGGATTTGTATCTGCTAACTAAAGTATAGATTATATAGTAAGTTTTTTTTAACTTATTGTTAATATACAAACCTGTAAATGCATGATTTGGGGTAGGTTTGTATATGTTATAGCCTTACTCTATCTACTTATGGTTTATCATGGCAAGTCAATGGGGTAAAATGGATGGAAGTGCTCATAAAGTTTAAGAAGCCCCCTACCAAGCTTCTGGCCCACCATTTACCACAGCATATGTAGAGTCTGTAGGTAAAACAGGAAACTGTCTTTGATCAAGGTCCACAGAAAGACTGAGACGGAGAATAACATGCAGACATTTTATTATGGAGTACACTTGGGCTCAATATCAATATCTGTGGGAAAGTGAAGAAAGCAAGACTAGACAAAGTTAAATTGAGATGCAGTTGCAAAAATGACTTCCGCTGATGCCTTAGGGAGCTCTGGAACTTGGGTGGTCCTTTAGAGTTGTCTTGAACTAAGGCAAGGGGGCTGGACCTCTGAATTTACCATTAATCAGTTATTGGATGTGGGCTGTCTCTGGAGTTGGAGTGTGATGTTGGGTGAGACAAATCCCTGTGGTCTCTAGGCCAGTTCTTGAAGATAGACTCAGCTGTGAGCTGTCAGTAACCGGTACTTCCAGAAGTCAAGTCGAGGGGTGGGGGGTGAGTGTCTCTATCTTGAAGGGGGAATCTGGACAGTGGTCTCCAGTATCCACAGCTGAAAGTCAACTTCTATTTAGATCGCCCCCCAAACACTAAAACACATTAACCTCACTAGAAATTAAGAAAAGCAAATTAAATTACCAACTTTCTACTGTAAAGTTTTTAATGTTGGAAACATGAGAAAACAAAAGAAAGTTTGCCTTCCATTCAGTTAATTAGAACTAGCTATGGAAGCTGCAGGGATCACTTCAGAAATGATGCTGGATGCATCAAAGTCTAGTTACACTTGCCTGGTAAAATTAATTCGTGAAATTTATCTGATCAATTTTGTAGTGAGAATCTGTCAGAGGTGATTTTCCAAACCACAACTGAGAAGGTAGATGGAACCTAGTGTATCCAACTTATCCTAGTTTGCCCGGGACTGTCCTGAGAGTTTGCCTGGGACTGCTCTGAGAGTGCCAAATCCCAGGAAACTCCCCAATTATGGGTCAACTGCGATGTTTGGTCATCATACACAGGTAACAAATCTGGGGAAAATTAGGAGCCAAATGTCAAGCCTGATTCTGTAGGATTTTATCTGGGAGTAAGTAGGTGGATGGGAGGGAAGAATGACTCCTTCCAGTTTTTACAAACCAAAAAGTCCCCTCAGTCATAAGTAGAGACCTGAAGGTCGAACCTGAGCCATGGCTCACTCAACCTTGAGTGAGTCACATTTAAAAATCAAACGTTGAGTTGCAGAATAGCACTTTTTTCTTCTTTTAAAAATTTCTATTTGTCTAAAACTAATTGTAAGGGTATGGAAGACTCTGGAAATTCAGAAAACATAAAGATTGTGCTAATGATAATTGAAAAGCCCTCCTTAGTTCAGTCTATCACGAAAACCATCTCCCAGGGAAATTCATCTTCTAAAAAAGGATTGAGTAGAGTTTTACACTCAGTGCATAAGAAAACTGGAACTTTCTCTGGGTAGAAGTTCTACTTCAAGATGACTTTTGTCTATTATGTATCGATAGGAACTATGGATTTGTTGGGATAACTATAGCAGAGGAGACAAAGTGGACAGAACAGAACTGTTATACTATCACACTCCATTGGGAAGCAAGGGTGAAAGTAAGCTCAGGCTGTATTGGGTGGATTTCTGCAGGTGGAAGGCAGAGGCAGTGACTGCAGTCTGCTTAGGCTAGAGTGTGGTAAGCATATGGAGGACATCTCTTTGACATTCTTGATGTCATTCCTTCTGTCATGAGTAAGCCAAGAGGCAATGAAAAGACAGTTCATGGGGCCAGGTTTAACTCTTATCCATTAGCATCTGCAATGCCTTGAGTTGCCTGGGTGAGTTGGATGAATATATACCTGGGTGGTCATCAAGATTGGTGAAATCAGCCTTGCTTTACAAGGTTTCAGGCCTTGCTTCCTCTCTAATGTGCAAGAGTGTGTCACCTCTCATACCTTCTCCTATTATGGAGGCATTGTACTTCTTGAACCACTTTAGATTATCATGGTAACGTGTATTACATTTGGATGTGCTACTTCAAACTTATCATTCCCTGAAGGCTGTTAGCTTTGAGTGTTGTCCAAAGTAAAAGAAGAATTTCCAAATGTAAGACTGTACAATGTAAACACTTCTACCACTCTGCCTTTATCAATCAATAGATACTATGATACTCCAAATATCTATGGTAGACCAGGATGCTGAGTGAAGCTTTGTCCCTTGGGGAAAAATCATCCTAAAAAATTTGGAGCAAGTCTGTCTTCATCTAGTAAGTAGCTTTCACCCTTCTGAGAAATAACAGCACATGGCTTGCTACTGGGTCCTAGCAGAGAATAAACACTTGACCTTGAGATGTCAAGCAACCGTGTAAATGGAGCCTCTTGTCATTTATTCATTCAATGGGATACTTATTGTGTGTCAGGCACTATTTTAATTACTTGGGTTACACCACGGAACAAAACAGATAAAGTCAAGTTTGTTACATGGACACCTTCTATGATGGAGGAGACAATGATTTATCCTCTTTGGAATAGGCATTCATGCTCAAATTTCCATTTATTATTTCTGCCTATTGGCTTTTGACAACTCTACCAACAATGGACTTACTGAATAATATATGTAGGGTCATGTTAATAAACAATATTGTTTTGAAATAGGGAACGCATTGTAATACAAAAGAAGTTGGACAACAAGCTAATGCTCACGTGATTCTTTGGTTTCCCAATCACCTTAAAGGTCTTTGGCCTTTTAAATAGCATAAGGCCATAGTATTTCATGTTTACCTCCCCTGTGAATTTGAACTGTACTGCCTTAGAGCTTTAAACATTCAAGGGATAAATAAAGATTCAGCAATGCTTACCCTGAATTGGAAGCTTAAACATCCCTCTTGACATTTTGAACTTCATATGCAACTGGTAAATAAAGGGAAAAAAAGTAGGTGAGTTATAGGATTAGCTGAAGTTATTAATCTTTACTCTCAGGTGGAAATAATGTAGCATCTACAAAAGTGGGTATGGAGAAAGATCAACGAAATTCAGGGATTCATTGGACCTGCCAAAATCAGGGGATCTAATCATAATAGTTAATAATAAATCTATGTTATAATGGCAGAATAATCAAGAGGTTGAGTTCTTAAGGAATGAAGTTAGGTAAAGAATCATGGCCATCTGAGATGCCAGTTGAGGAAAAAGTAGGGTATGATTTGAGCAGTAAAGGAAGAAATTCAATACTGACCATAGACTGTGTATATTAATTTTTTTGAATTAAGGACTTTTTGTATTCCAAGATATTTGCATTTCTATCACTTCACAAGTTGGAGTTTTGGACTTCGATTATAAAAGTTCATATTACTTATACTATTTTATAAATGAGAGGATACTTCGAGGTTGTTAGGTATGATGGGTTTTAACTAGGGATTGGAGGGATATTATCTATGGTGCCTTTTCAACATGTAGTGCCTGGGTCCCATTTGAGTTGCTAAATCAGAATCTTTAGAGGAGACCTGGAGTGTTTGTATTTTTCTCTCTATTCCTAGATCCTATGCTAGATTCAGTAACTGAAAAAAAAATATGGGATTGCTTTCTTTGGTGGCTGATTGAATATATTAGGAATGCAATTTTGTGCTAGAGTAGATGTATGTGTGTGTATATTGATAGTATTTATGAGGGAAAGGGGGTTATTTGACGTTTGCCAGCCTAAAGAAATGAGTATCATTATCATTTGTAAGTTCCTAGTGTGCCAGCCTCTGAATCTCTTTCCTATCCAGAAGGAATTCATAATTCTCTTAGTGAAAGATAAAGCTTACCTCCAACTATAGAAGCTGAAAATTCCAGATGCCATTTTTTCCCCCCAGGTTTTCTTATAGCTAGGGCATGGGCAAGTGACCTAGACTCAGACGATGCAATGAACTTGGTCTGGATTTTAAATTGGAAGCAGTATAGGTGGATAATCCTCCTGTCATTGATGGTGATTATTTTCGAAGGGAAATAGCTATATCAGTGCCAATGTTAGCATTTATTTCTCCTGTATTTCATTTGAGATTCCGGTATCTCCCAAACTACAAGGGTGTTGTCTGATAGCAGTAAACTCAATAAATTATCATAAAATTAAATGGAATTACTAGCTGTCTTCTTTCCTGCTAATAATCATAGTGTTTTAACCCTAGAAGAGATTATGCAATTCACGTAATCATAATGTTTTAGAGCAAGAACTCATAGAGGTCGTTTATTCACTGATTCTTAACTAGGATCTCATTGCAGTTATCCTGAATAAAAATCTCTAGAGAAAGGTATTTGTCACAGTCTGGTCAAGAAAACAGAAACCACTTTAAATGTTTCAAAAAGAAGAAAATGAGGTAATATATGAAAAATCAAACAGGATGAAGCAGGGTACCCAGAGATGGATTAGCAAGGAAGGCTACTACTTGCCTAAGGCTATAGGGACAGGCTATAGGCTACAGGAAGGCACTACTTGCCTAAGGCTATAGGGACAGATGGAGAAGGTGGTAATAGTAGTGCCCAGTGGCTAGGACCCTCCAGGCAGCTAGAGCCTTGGTGGAGGGCTTTCCTGTGGGAGCTGGAATCAAAAAATCAAAGGCTGTCCAACAAGAGTTGAAGCCATGGAGATAACAGTATTTCCAGTGATACCACCCAGAGATGTTCATGAGATGTAGGCTGACTATGATTTTCCATGGCTACTCTTTAGATGGGTCCTGTTGTCTAAACCTTAAATCAAGCATTAGCAGGACAACTTCTGTGTTTCCACCGGTATTTCCTAATTCTTTAGGATCAATAAAGCTGCAAGGGTGGGGGCTGATACTATGGCTTCTCCTTTCCTATTCACCAATCCCTTACCAGTGTTTCCCACTGGCCAAACCTAACCACAAGCCAGCTGGCCAAGAAGCCTGGGAAATGTAGCCTCCAGTGGTCCACCCCAGACTAAAGGAATGGCAAAAATAGAACTGAGAGCAAACAGGCAAATGATCAGACAGTGTCTTGGAGCATATGTACATCCAAGCTGTACAGTGATTTTGATGGTAAATGACTCAGTACAGAATGACTCTCTTATTTTTAAGATAGGAAACTATGTTGCAGGTAAGGAGTGACTTTTCTGAACTCCCAAAGCTACTCATCGATCGACATGCTGTAGATCCTCTAGGGTTCTCTGTGTCTTTGGTAATTGAGCATGGGATGGCTATTAGCACCAAGTGGGACTAATTAGAGGGACTGGCCTAGTGATATGGCTGGTCTTTATAGTCTAATCCTATCATAAGATTCATTAAGTGTTTTATCTTAAAAGAATGATTCTTTAAATTGAAGTATAGTTGATTTAGAATTTAGTTTCAGGCGTACAGGATAGTGATTCATATATAATATGAAGCAGGTTAAATTTGGATATTTTAAACCAAACTTTTCCTTTGTGTTCCTGTTGCCATCTCCTTTTCTGATCTTCTGGTTATCCAAATTATTTAAATATTTACATAGGTAGGTGATAAATGAACCAAAATAGGAAGGAGAGGGACCAGAATATGGAAATGATGTTGGCATGGATTTGGTCCTTAAGGTATTCCGAAAATGCCATGGGAGAAGTAGCACAAAAAACTTGGGCTTCATTGAGGTTAGTGATACTATAATTGGAGAAATGCAGCAGGATTAGATTACGTACATAATTATGTACAAAATTAGGTGGGATGGAATATTCTAGATGAACAGGAAATCAAAAGCAGTTTTCCACGATGTTCAACTTGCCAGGGAGGAGGGTTGACAAGAGCATGATATGTTATTGAGACCAGGAGTAAGTCAGTTGACTTTCAGAGTAAGTATGCTCTCAGCAGGGAATTAAAGAGCTAAACAGGAAGCGAGGCAGAAGACAAGTCTATAAGGAAAGAATGTGGATGAAGAGAAGGTTATGGCTCAGTGGACGTACGGTAACAGAGTATCCCTAAGCTTAACGTAAGCTAACGACAGCATTATAAATTTCAGACCCACAAGCTGAGTGCTTTTAAGAGAGTCCTGTCCTGATTGAGATGGGTTCAAGACCTAGATGGGGTTGAGCCTATAGGTGAAAGATGGAGCTGACTGCCACTGGCTGAGTCCGAGAAGGCAAGGCTGACGTCCCACTCCTGGTTATAAGCTACCAAGTGGACTCGAGATGTAGACGTGACTCATTCATGTGGTCTTTAGCCTCTGGATTTGAGTTTTCTGATTTAGCTTCCGAGCTCGCTGCTTCCCAGGGCATCCAGACTCTGTGTGATTTTCTTCCTTGGTGCTGGAACCTCAAGAGGTCCCACTGCCCAAGATCTGACAGGATGACAAAGTCAGTTTTCCTTGATGATTGTCATAGCTAGTTGAAATCCCTTAACAAGGCTATTTTTTTATGATTGTCTTTACTTTTAAAATTATGAAAAGAATTCATGTTCATGGATAATTTTGAGATAATATCAAATTGTTTCATGTAAAAACATAAAGTCTGCCATTCCCTCTTTTCAGTTCTACTTTATGTTGAACGATTTTAGCTACCTGGGTTTATAAATGATTCTGAATGAGAAGTTACTTGACAAGCCCCTGTCATCAAAGGATATATATTCATGTTCCCAAGAAAGAAATCATTCTGACCTCAGACTCTGAGATATCTTAAAAATTTGGCTCTCAGATTTTGACAGCTGACCTTTTTTTGAGTGGGTTAATTAAGGGATATGCTATATTTAGGGGAAACTGCAGGCAATTATTCTGATTGTTTCTTCCTTAGATGATGCCAAACATTGTATAATTGAAGAGCTTGGAGATAAATGTTACCTTGATAACTTTAACAGGAATTTCTCCTCAGCAGAATTCTAATGTTAGAGTTGCAATGTATCTAAATACCTTAGCCTTTTAGCCATTGGAATGATTGGGTAAATATGCTAATGAGATGGAAAAAAAGGGAAAACGAATTTTCAAAACATATAGATGATTTATGTCAAGTACATAGAACCCCTGCTGGTTAACTATATTTTCAATATTTCCCTAAAGAATTTGACATCATTCAGATCTTGCTGCAGCCCTGCTTGGAGGCAGAGGGTTAGATTGTCTGATCAGCAGTCAAGAGTCCCTTTGCAGTTGGGAATCCAATAAATTTTCTTCATTTTGTCAGATGTAATTTGGAAGAGAATTTTGCTTTGCTTCCCCATATGAGGTGCAAGAATCATTTCTGGTCAAACAGCTCTTGATATTTAATTTTTTTAAATCCTGTATCTATTCAGCCGCCTGAGTCACGAAGTGATTGGCCTCTTTAATTCTAAGTTTATTCTTAAAACAAGGGAAATAAAGTTTCAGGTACGTTTTCTAGGTCATCAACATACATTTGACAGGTGTTTATGATCTGACTCTTTTCAGTCCCCTTCATTTCGTCTCCTCACTTCCCTAAGATTTTCAAATGAAAACATTTCATCTTTAGACAATAGGTAGTTTGTAAAGGTGGCAGGTGAATCTTTATGAGTGAGTTGGTTGGGGCCGATATTGGCTGCCCCACTTGTAGTGGGTGAAAGCGTAGGTTAAAACTTCCATGGCGATTGCTAGATCTAGATGAGGGTCATTCCCCAAAGGAAGATGGGAGTCTTCTCTGCAGAACAATGCAGAATTCAAGGCTTGGATGGAAGAACATGTAGGTAATTTATAGCTCTCCAGGACAGAGAGACTTTGCGTGGATCAGTAGAATACCACAGAAGAGCAAAGACTTCTTTTGCTTTTTTTTGTTTTTCAGAACAGATGGTTGAAGTTGCCAATAAATGCCAGTAAACATTCTTTAGTACTGAATCAATTGTGAGTGAATATGTAACTTGACAGTGAGAATGACCCAGAGATGTTTTGCAGTTTTCTTGTCCCTGGGGTTTGGGACAGGGCTTCAGGGGTTACCATGGGTCTGTGCCTTGAGACTCTCAATGCTGGGAAGCACTAAACACATACATTTTTAAGTCTCTTGGGACTAGTGAACCCAAGATTTCTGATAAAGGAGCTTCTTGGTGCTTTGGAGATGAGAGAACTCTAGGCAATCATTGATCTTGCCATCGAACCATAGTACTCAATGGCAAGATAGCCTGTATGTATGCATATATGTGCACACATGTACACAGGCCCAACATACACATTGTCAGAATTCCATTTCAGACATTTCTCTATTTTATAACTTTTAATGTACTGTCTAATTCTAAAAGTTACCATACTTAAAGGTATTACCTTCTGAGACAGGTAGAACAGACATATATCTTGACTCTATCACATACTAGTGGTGAGAACTTGGGAATCGGAATGAGAATAGGAATAACCATCTAAATGGATTATTGTGAAAATTAAACAATGGGTTTAAACTCTGTAGTGCAATACCCGACATGTAGTAAATTCTCATTAAGTGCTGGCTATTTAAAAATTACTTTTTATAACTCTTAACTTCTTATTAACTGAATTCCCCTAACTATCTCATCTGTGAACTTATAATAATAATGGCTTTGTACACACAGAGGGTACGTGGAATATTTGATCATCTCTTTCTATACTATATCTTATTTTTTAGTTTTTAGTAATTTGATGAATGTAGGACTGGTCTGCACAAGTAGCTTAAAATATCACGTTGGGAAGAGATAATAAATTATGTGTTTATTTCCTAAGCCATTTAACACACGTGTAGATGTGTAGACACTCAATAAATCTCCATTGGTTTGCTGATGGACAGACATGTACCTCTCACATTTTTCCTCTGTCCCACCATAGCTACCAGCATCAACTCTAGCCTTTGGATTTGACATTAATGGAGAAGATGCAGAACCTTTGGGTGATAGGGTACATACATGAGTTATCCGTAATCAAAATCGCAATAATGCTCCAGATGGTAAAAAGTTATGACCACATATAAAATGTGCAAAATTGACTTGAAATGTGGAAGTGTTTTTTGTCTATTTGGTGCCAAACCATCATTTTGACTGTTGCTATTTTACAATGTATAACCTAGTTGGTTTTCCATTGTGCAAGAAGGATGAGCATCTGAGGAAGAGAAAATATTCATTCGTGGGACTTTCCTCACTGGTCTCATGCTTCCTGATAGGATTGGTCACTAGGAAGTGTGGGTCCTATGAATCCCAGGTAGCTGGAAGTGATCAGAGGCTTGAATGAACCATTAATAATCAAGATACAAATTAGTTTAAAAAGGAAAAGCAAAGTTGACTTTGAGGGGAATCAGTTAAATGGTTTGAAACTATTTTGCACGTAGAGGCAGTATGAATATGGTCCACTCTTTGGAAAACCTAAACTCTTCTGATGATTATGTCAAAAATAACCCTAATGATTATTATGATCCCAATGATCTTAATGACCCATTTTGTCATTTTATGACCCAGGGTCATGCTATGATCCTGTTCAGCACTTGAGTGAGATGATTGCATAATATCTCTGGAAACACTAGGTGAAGATCCATCCGTTATCTAGGGTACTGCCATCAGGTAGTACGTTGTTCCCCACCACTCAAGGGCCCTCTGATTTCTGACTTACTGTCCTTTCTGCCAGAATCTCCTTATTTCCTGCCCTCTAAGTACTTTCTCCTCTTTCATCTCCTAATTAGCCCTGTATAATAATGTCAAAGAGATGTCAAAAAAGATAAGTAACATCATCATCTTTGAGTAACTTCTAACTTTCACCATCACAAAACCCACCAAAACGAGGAAACATAAGAGGCCTGTCTGCCTGTTTAGAATGGTGGCTAAAAGTAAAAAAATAAAAATAAAGAGGAGGAAGAAGATTTGATACAACAGATTATAGAAATATTTCTAAAGGGAAGCTAATTATAATGGTCACTATTGTAGCATCAATATGTATATGATAGAAATTATATATATATATATATGCTGAATTTAGATGAGGATTTTATTAGATGGCTTTGATTTACTGTTAAATCTCTGACGTTTGAGATCATAGCATTCTCTGGCAAGACTGAATTGGACAGAAAGGGGAGTTACCTTGTTGGTTTTGTTTTCCATAAGGCATTGGTTACAAAGTAGCCACACTGGGGAGGGATCTTCATGGCCCTTGGAAGATGTCTGTGCCCCATAAATATTCTCTAGTAACTGCTGGTGACCATAAATCACTACCGCTATGTTCCTGTGATCTGATCTGCACATTCAAAGAAGTTAATATTAATAATTAAAATATAATCAGTGATTCAAACCTTAATACATGCTGTTAGATCCTGTGTTTTCCTGGCTGACAACACAGGAAGTCCTAGTGACTGAAGAAAAGAGGGAGTGATTGTGCAGTTGGAGTACAGCTCCAAAGAGAAAGATTGCGTGCGTGTGGTGACAGTGGGATTTGAAAGAAGCAGAGAAAGGCAAATATCATATGATATCACTTATATGTGGAATCTTAAACAATGATACAAATGAACTTATTGACAAAACAGAAATAGACTCACAGACATAGAAAATAAACTTATGGTTACCAAAAGGGAAAGAGGGAAGAAAGGATAAATTAGGAATTTGGGATTAACAGATACACACTACTACGTATAAAATATGTAAACAGCAAGGACCTACTATATAGCACAGGGAACTATATTCAATATCTTTTAATAACCTATAATGAAAAAGAATCTGAAAAAGAATAGATATATATGTATAACTGAATCACTTTGCTGTACACCTGAAGCTATACTTCAATTTAAAAAAAGAACAAGAGTATAGGAAGGTAAAATGGGGATATGTCACTCAGTTTTATGAAGCCAGGGACTTCTAACGTTAGGAAGAACCCAAGGGAAGAGTGGTGGAAAGTAGTATTTTCTTTCTGTTTTGAAAAATTGCTTACTGGATTATATCTTACATCATTTGTTTTACCATTATGCTCTATTCTAGTTTCAAATGTGTTTATTTTTATATATGCCACATGCTGCAGGTTTGAGGAAGCTTACAAATATAGAGCCATTATAACAAAATATAAATGTTCACAAATGAATCTTCTTACAAGGGGAAGTAAGGGCAACAAAGTAAGAAGAAGCTGGTGGGGAAGGGTAGTATACAAAATCTGTGCTGTGAAGTGTTTTTATATGCTTGCTGATGTAGGTCAAAGAACTAACAGCAAGCTTTCTAGAAGTCCTTATACAAAAGGAAACAGTAATAAGAGCAAAAGCTACAGTTTTAAAAAATTCAGTGTAGACTATGGAGATCTTCCTGTCTCTAGACTTAAATCTTTCAATGCCCTCGTCCTTGGATTTCACGTGTTCTCACTCCATATTCACCTGGGTGTAGCCAAATCCTCGGTTGTGGAGCTGGAGGATATGAGGTTGTGCAGAGCACACACCTTGAGTTCTGGTGTGTCAGATGCATTCAGCTATTGCAACTCTGTTGGATCAGCTGAGATCTTCTCCCTTCCCAGCCCTCTGATGAATTGAAATTGGGCAGGAAAACCTACATCCCCATATGCTTTGCACCTAAGGGTTTTCTTACCTCTGTCCTGACCTTAAGTTCCAAATTTACTAAGGCTAGAGGAAGATTTCTAGGATTCAATGGGCCAGGCCCTCCTGGACTCGTCCCTCCTTTCTTCCCTTTCTTGTTTTCTCCCTGCTACTCCTTCTGTTGCTCTAGGAATCACGTTCTCTAACTTAGGTATGATGAAAGAAGTTGATGTGGGTGGAAGGTAAAACTAGGTTGTACGCAGTATTCTCGATTCCTTAGAAAGCAGTCTCCACACAGTGGAGAAGGGGTTCCTTGGTTGAAGGGTAGAAGGAGCGAGAAGGCATCTTCCTTTCTACTCTAAGCACACATATTGTCCTGGCCTGAATTCTAGAAAAAAAATGAGCAGAGCCTGAGACGAGCTTTCACATAGTTCATTTTGTTTAGGCTCTAAAGGAACTGAGAATAGTACAACAGGGGAGAAAGCAAAGCCAGTGCAAGGGTCTGCTATTGAACTGGTTACTGCAGTGGGTAACTGGAGATACCTGAGATACAGCAAAGGATTTATCCATTTGTGCCCATCCCTCACTGGTCAAGGGTGGCTCCGTGGGGTTACTTCCTCATTCTTGCAGGTTTGCCAATGTGCTCAAATGGCTGTACAGTTTCCTGCAGGCGTCATTCACAGCAGCAGTAGAGATGTACTGGCAAAAAGCAAGATATATTCATTGCAGCTGAGGTGAGGAGCTGTCAGGTTACATCTGCCCGGGGTCAGTTGCCATAGCAATACTGGAGTAAAAAGGGGGCAAAGGGGTTGTGAGACAGGGCATAAGAGGCGTCTGATATACACAGCATGGGTGCAGGGTCATGTATATTTCACATTTGCCTGTAATCAATGAAAATCCCCTCCAAATTCTAGAGTAGGTTGACATCCTGAGTTTTGTTGCAAGTTTTATCTTTTTGTGTTTACAAGTATTGTATTGGAACGTGGAAAGACGCTGCTTCAGAGGGTTTTGTTTTTGGTTTTGTTTGTTTAGTCAGATCTGTGGTTAATGCATCTGCCTATTGGAATTGATTTTACAATAAATGGAGTTTAAAATCAAATGTATAGACAACAAAAAGGTAAAATAGAAAAATGTGAGTGATAAGAATAAAGTTTAAGATCAGCAAGTAAGCTTCAGTTAAAGTCAGAAGGTTACAATAATAACTTTAAAAGGTAAAAATCTAACAAACATTTATTCTAAGCAGCGTATGTGTAAGATTCCTGAATTGAGACTGTATTTTTTTAAAAGTTACTCACGTTGAATAAATAGGCATTTTCTCCCCTCCAACAAATTTCTTCTATTACAAGAACTAATGAGAAGAGTTTAATGTAAGAAAATGTAATGAACGAGGGAGTGATTGAGAAAGAGTAGGAAGATTAACGAATGATGGTAAAATAGAACTTTCTGTGGAAAAGAACCAACAAAGGCTTCAGTACTGATAAATCCGAAAGTGATGTGAGGCGTTACATTCTACAATTATTTACATTTGTGATGAAACCTGAAAACAATGTGGGAATAGAAAAAAAAAAAAAGCCTGAATTGGGATATATGGAAAAATGAGAGGAAAGAAAAGTGCTAAAAGGGCACAGTGGTGCTCTTCCTCACAAAGAGGCGTTATTGTCTCAAGCTATTAAGTTTCATATCAGATCTTTGGCAAGAGTTAAAGATCTCCTTTCCTTTGCCCCTTTACCTCATGCACGGCCTTTGAGAATATTAGTAATTGTTTTAACAATAATAGCATTTATTTAAAAACTTGCCCTGTGCTGGGTATTCAGCAAATGCTTTAGCTTGGGTTTCATTATTTAATTCTCACAAAGACCTTAGGAGGTGGATTTTATTATTTCTGTTATTATAGACTACTTTAATGAGGCTTAGAGAGGAGAGTTAAATTGCTTGAGGTTAGAGCTAGTAATAGCCAAATTGGAGGTCAGCCTATTTCTGACCTCATTGATAGTGTTCCTAAGCACTTAGCTCTCTGCTGGTAAATAGAACAAGAAGAGCAGTCCTGAGCTAGAGAAATCCCAACTTCATATTAAAATTCTGTAGGTTTAATACTACTTATGGCCATAATGATTTGAATATAACCCCAGGTCACGTGGCCTAACAATGGCTATCTTCTGATCTGTGCATTTACTTGTATAAAGATAGATACAATGTTATAAAATTTAAATAACATTTATTGTTATTATATAATAGTTTTTTATACATCTTTATTGGAGTATAATTGCTTTACAGTATTTTATTAGTTTCTGCTGTACAACAAAGTGAATCAGCTATACGTATACATATATCCCCGTATCCCTTCCCTCTTGCATCTCCCTCCCACCCTCCCTATCCCACCACTCTAGGTCATTGCAAAGCACCGAGCTAATCTCCCTGTGCTATGCTGCTGCTTCCCACTAGATATCTTATTTTACATTTAGTACTGTATATATGTCAATGCTACTCTCACTTCACCCCAGCTTCCCCTTCCCTCCCCCCCACCCCACCCTGTGTCCTCAAGTCAATTCTCTACGTCTGCGCCTTTATTCCTGCCCTGCCACTAGGTTCATCAGTATCCTTTTTTTTAGATTCCATATATGTGTGTTAGCATATGGTATTTGTTTTTCTGACTTACTTCACTCTGTATGACAGACTCTGGGTCCATCCCCCTCCCTACAAATAACTCAATTTCATTTCTTTTATGGCTGCGTAATATTCCATTGTATATATGTGCCACATCTTCTTTATCCATTCATCTGTTGATGGACTCTTAGGTTTCTTCCATGTCCTGGCTATTGTAGATAGTGGTACATGTGGTACATGTCTCTTTTTTAATTATGGTTTTCTCAGAGTATATGCCCAATAGTGGGATTACTGGGTCATATGGTAGTTCTATTTTTAGTTTTTTAAGGAACCTTCATGCTGTTCTCCATAGTGGCTGTATCAATTTACATTTCCACCAACAGTGCAGGAGGGTTCCCTTTTCACCACACCCTCTCCAGCATTTATTGTTTCTAGATTTTTTGATGATGGCCATTCTGACTGGTGTGAGGTGATACCTCATTGTAGTTTTGATTTGCATTTCTCTAATAATTAGTGATGTTGAGCATCTCTTCATGTGCCTCTTGGCCATCTGTATGTCTTCTTTGGTGAAATGTCTACTTAGGTCTTCCACCCATTTTTTAATTGGGTTGTTTATTTTTCAATATTGCGTTCCATGAGCTGTTTGTATACTTTGGAGATTAATCCTTTGTTGTTTCATTTGCAAATAGTTTCTCTTATTCTGAGGGTTGTCTTTTTGTCTTGTTTATGGTTTCCTTTGTTGTGCAAAAGCTTTTAAGTTTAATTAGGTCCCATTTGTTTATTTTTGTTTTTATCTTCTTTACTCTAGGAGGTGGGTCAAAGAGTGGTTTATGTCAAAGAGAGTTTTTCCTATGTTTTCCTCTAAGAGTTTTATAGTGTCTGGTCTTACATTTAGGTCTTTAATCCATTTGGAGTTTATTTTTGTGTATGATGTTAGATAGTGTTCTAATTTCATTCTTTTACATGTAGCTGTCCAGTTTCCCCAGCACCACTTATTGAAGAGGCTGTCTTTTCTCCACTGTATATTGTTGCCTCCTTTATCAAAGATAAGGTGACCATGTGTGCGTGGGTTTGTCTCTGGGCTTTCTATCCTGTTCCATTGATCTGTATTTCTGTTTTTGTGCCAGTACCATAGTCTTGCTTACTGTAGCTTTGTAGTATAGTTTGAAGTTGGGAAGCCTGATTCCTCCAGCTCCATTTTCTTCTTTCTCAAGATTGCTTTGGCTACTTGGGGTCTGAAAATGACCTTCTTCTGATTTGTGTATTTACTTGTAGAGAGATAGATACAATGTTATAAAATTTAAATAACATTTAATTCTCATTAACATTTATTATTATTACATAATAATACAGTTCTTAAAACTGACACAATTGCATAAAATCAGGCTCCCAGTAGAAAATCTGTACTTTATGTGTACATATTCTATCATCTGTCTCTATTATCTCTCCATCCATCCATCTATACCATCATCATCTATCCACCTAGTTAATATGGTTCATGAGTGCACAGGTCTGTGTGTGGATGGGTAGTAGGAATATAAATTCTTTTTCTCAGGACATTGATGCTGTTAGACTGGGAAAGTTATAATGAATGTGGTATACACATCTTTATTCTAAGTCTTCTGACAACTGAGATGGTTTGGAATGATAATGACCCTCATATGGAAGAGGTTAAAAAAGTGTGCTTTTCCACATTAGTCTTGGCCCTAATTTCTCTCCAGCAGATACTGTGGTTATCAGGCTTCTAAGAAAATAAATGAATACCTTGTGGCAGAGTCTTTTGTGCCCCTGGGAGATGAGACTGAAAAAATAAGTTCTGGTGCAATGAGTGATTATAGCATGTAGAGTAGGTGACAGTCTGATGGATTTTAGTAATAACCACAGCCAGTTCTATTGAAGTTGATCCAAACCTTTTTTTTTTTTTTTTTTTTTTTTTGCTTAAGTTTTTGGGAAATTCAGGAAAAATCAGGACTGTCAGATGAAATTGTCTTATAATGGGATATATAGCCAATGAGTGGGATAGGAGTTTCTTGGTGTGGCATTCAGATACATCAGTTCTACATTAAAAAAAATGAAATGCAATATAATTCTTCACCACACTTTAAACTATAAAAACACCAGTAGTGAAAATTGCATTCATAATGCACAGCAAAATTCTTTACCTCATGTTTCCCCATTTTCTATAAACACAGTAGTGTCCTACAATCCTCTAGTCTCTGCTTTCAAACTTCCCAAAGCACTTTCATCTAACCCATGCATTCACTTTTTTTTCCTCTTTTCATTTATTACCCCCACCCCCACCCCACTCCAGGTAGTTATTGTCTGTTTATTCCAGAATAAACCCTTTGCCTGTCAGCCCCATTTTTACCCCTAACATCACAAAAGAATCTGTAGTTTTCAAGATAGACACAGGGTCTCAGAGGCTCTTCCATTTTAATGGTGGAAGTGTGGGGTTGGGGAAATTGCAAGCACTTGACGTTTGTATAATTTCTTTATTCCTATTACAGATACTTACTTGAACAATTTCCCCACCATCCCTCCCCCACCACCCTGCAAACACCATTTAATGTCAGGGATAAATGTGAACTACTGAAGGATTTTAAGGAAGAGGATGATGAGAAATGCAGGATCAAACTTGCATTTTGGCTGCTGAGTGGAGAATAGATGGGGAAGGAAAGAGTACTGAGATTTAAAGCAAGGAGAATAGTTAGGAAATTACCAGGGTAATCCCTGGAAGGGATGATGGTGGTCTAAGTGTGGGTAGGGACTACAAAGGACAAGTGGGCAGATTCAGGAAGTGGTATCAACAGGGCTTCAGGATTGACTGAATGTGGCAGGTGAGGAAGAAAGGCATCGTGGAGGTAAAATAAATTCATTGTTGACTTGGACAGACTTGAGCCCAGGAGTCAAGACTTAATCCTTCTGCTTTGTTACTTGGTCCCTCTGCTCTCCTAGCCTGTCCTCTAAAGATGAAATGAAATGGCTGAATAGTTACCATGGAAACACATCAATTTATGAAAAGGACCAAGGTTGTGTAGACAAAAATTTGTTTGCTTGTTTTACATATCTTTCTCTGATTTTGAAGTAACCTGGCTCCTTTAAGAAATATCTTGAAAGACCTAAGTTATCAAGTACTATTTGATAAAAAGAGTGATTATTACAATTAGAAAACAAAAGTATGGGCCAGATCATGAAGTCAGAGATCTCTGATGGTTCTTTTGGTCCCTTCTGAACAGCACAGTGACTCTTTTCACTCTCAGGGAAGAAAGGTACTTTCTAAATCCCACACCGTCAGTCTTCTCCTGGGCACAATGGTTTGGAGAAGGGATAAGGCAAACGCACCTCTACGTCTCCAGCTTTCTTCATTTATAAGCCTTTCAAGCCCCTTAACAAGAACTCCCCACACAAATAGTTAGAACTCTGCACTTAATTAGTCAAGGGGCAGGATAGAGGTCAGAGTGTCTGTGTGAGGTTGCTGTTGTTTAGGTGAAAAAACAAGAGAACTGCATTTTCTTGAGTTTTAACTCTGGCCCTGATACCTCATAATGTTATTGCCCCAATTAAATCTCTACCTATCTGAGCCATTTTTTCCCTCCTTACTCAACAGTTGTGAGAATTAAATAAGAGAGTTAACAATAAATGTATCCCATTGTCTGGCAATCTCAAAGGACCAGGAAACTGATCTGAAGCATGGACCCTCTTGCCAAGGTTTGAGCAATTATTCCACTTACTTGTAAACTTTCTTCTCTGTTGGTAAGTAGATGATCTAAGCCTGTGGTCGGGGTGGAAACTGTTCTCAGGGGAGGAAGAAGGAGGTGGGTATCTGAATTTCCTCTTTTTTGACTATTGGATATTTCATTGATGACCCCTTTAACCTTCCTCCCAAGTTTTGCTAGAAACCCTTGAATTTTCAATCTGGAGGTAATGAGAAGCCATCCTTAAATCTAAAAGCTGAGTGTCCTGATCAGAAGCTAAGTCAGAGAATGACTTAATGGTTATTTTGTCTTCCTATTCCCTCTTCTTGGCAGGTATGAACTTGTTTTCGGAGTTTTGGCTGGCTCTGCATTTGTTCATCAGTAGCTATTAACTCATGGTCAGAAGCCTACCTAATTTTATTAAATGAGTCCAAAATCCAATTTAGGACAGAAAATTTTACTATAGCCACCCTGAAACATAATTATTTAATTTCTGTTTGAAACTTCTATTATTTTTTTCCTTACAGAACAACTTACCCTTTGTTGGAGAGTTCAAAATGATTACTATTTATATTATACTTTACTTGCACTGTGGTGATAGTACTACATGCTTTTTATACATTATGAACTAATTTATTAATTACACAATGATTTGCAGAGCACTGACAATGTAGTTCTAGGATAGAGGGATGAGCAAAATCAAAATAAATTCTCAAATAGAGCTTATATTATAATGGAAGATATAGGTAATAATCAAGTGTAAACAAAGAAATTATCAAACATATTCATATGTACATACATATATATGTATAATTAATTCAAGTTACTATGAAGGGAACAATAGGATGCTGGATGAAAGATAATAAGTATCTAGTTGGCATGGGAATTAAATTTCTGTGGAGGTGATATTTAAATATTTACTTTTTACAAAAACCTTATGGACAGGAATCAATGGCATCATTTTACAGATAAGTAAATTAAGCCTCAGAGATTTATACATATTTCCATGGTCAAACATTAATAAGCAATAGATCTGTGATTAACTCCAAGTGGCTATAGAGTGCCTGCTTTTAACACTAATTTTTGTTTCTCATAATATACTTATATTCACTTTCCTAAACATTTAATCTTCCACTCTTCTTTTATAGACATATAACCAAATGGGTAATATTTGGTTACAGTCAGTTGGTTGTGCAAAGGTTGCTAAATATTGGTCATTGCTGGGTGCTAATCTATGCCAAAACATCATCATAAAGTGGATCCCAGGAAGAAAAAAGCTCTATGGACAACACTCCTGAATTGCATTAAAGGGTTATAAACCTCAAACCAATTGAAAGTTTTCCCTCTGGGTTTTGGAAAATGTTCACCTCCCTTGTCGTTTCTTTGAAGCTCCTTACACAATAACCTATCTCCTGCCACTTCTCTTGACCTCCAGATTTTGGTCCTTCTCGGAATATGAAATGTTTAGCTAAGGATGACACTGGGAGATCAGCAAGTGGAAGGTGAATGAAAAATAATGGTACGCTTCTACATATGAAGATGCTGAGATTCAAAGAGACTGACAGGAAGAATGGTTAGTAAATGGTAGAGCTTAGAAGTGTAGATTCAACCTAAGGAGTAGGTTTCTGTCCAGAACTAGATTCTGGATTCAGAATATAAATCTACTGTAAAGTCACTCACTTATGAAATCCCTGATGCTCCTTCTTCCTGTCACTCCCCACTCTCCAAGGAAGTCTCCTTAGTTCAATGGGGTCAAAAAAGTAAGCCGTGGGTTCAGAGTGAGACATGGAAAGAGGGGTTTTTTTCTTTTATAATAGTGTAACCAACAGAGGGTCATCATCAAGGCCTGTCTCAGACCAAACAGAATTGTGCAGCGTTGGTTGGCAGAGAGCAGGACGAAAGGAGTTCCTTTCGGGAATAGTTCCTACTGGAGGTTGAGGATGAATATGGAACATAACCTCCTCTTGATCTAGAAAATTGCAACTAAAGAATGGTCAATATCCAAGATCTTCAAAGAAATTGTAATCTTTAGACTAACTCTGTATTTCAATTGTACTTTATCAAAGTGGTTTCAGGTTCAACTAAGATGTATTATAACTCCTCTCTCTGCCTCCGTGCTATGTGCCTTTATATATACTATCATGTTTAAATCTTGTGAGCTCCTTGAGATAAGCCCTATTTGGCTTATGGAGTAATTAGGCTCAGAAAGTTTGTATCAACTTCCATACTGGAAAGAAGAAAATTTATATGTATTAATCAACTAGTACAAGTTCTTGTAGGGAGAGACCTATTTTAGTTGAGAATGTGATTTTTTAAGACACTTTGGACTGGTTACTGAACCTCCAGGACATGAATATGGGTGAAATCCTGTATAGACTGTGGAAGAATATTTTCAAATTAAGGGAGCCAGGAGAGAAAGTAAGGGAGATATGGAAGCATAAAGAAAGACAGAGGTCCTTCCCTGTGATTCTTTTCTCCTACCCAGGTTTTAGGAAACTTATCAAATTCTTGAAAATCTTGAGGTATAAATACTTTATTTTGAAGTGGAGGTATTGAACTTTGCCTTGTTCAATGATAATTTAATAAAAAGTAAAATCATGATTCATAAAAATGGAACTTCTGTCAGATTTTATAATCAATTAATGAGAATGAATAAAATATTATAAGCAGTTCAAAGGAAGAGTCAAAGGACACACACTTATAAAAGCATCCAGGAATGCTGAAATTATTTTATGAATAGATGCAAGACTGTCTTCTTCCAGTGGAGAAGGGCTACCAATTGCATCTCCACTGGTCAAAAGGCATTTGTGTTTCAGTGGATAGGAACCATTTATATGTATTACTATCATTTCCCTACAAACTACAGAGTTGTAAAATAGCTTAGACAAGAAAGACACAGATAACCCAGAAGGGTTATAGGACACTCAGTGACCATTTTGCCCATTTCAGAGTCTTTCGCAATTTTCCCTGACGGCCATCGGATTGTTGGGAACAGCACTAAAGGAACATGCTTGAAGCCAGGATGCTGAGTTGGAGAGAAACCTGAGGAACTAAGCAACTGGGAATCAATAAATGTTATGGGGTGGGCTTTGGACTTTGACAGAGGGTGAATTGGGGTTCAGGCCAAATTTCACTCAGCTGACATATGGTTTACATTTTATGGTCCTTAGAATGGTAAGAAGGAAATTGAGATAGAAACCCCAATTTTTCTGCCTCAAAGTCTACTGCAATTTTAACTTCACTATGCTATATCAAAATATTCTAAATAAGAGCTCTCTTTTAGTGAGGTTAAATGAATGTTCAATAATACCAAAATGAAAATTTTCTGCTTAGACAGGAAGCAATGAAACCTGAAAGACTATGATGGTTTTCATGCACCCATTTGAGTAGGCAAACATTGTGAACTGAATTGTGTCCCCACAAAAGTTTTCTTCAAGTCCTAATTTCCAGTACTCTGAATGGAACTTTATTGGAAATAGGATCTTTGCAGATGTAATCAAGTTAAAATAAAATCATATTGGATTAGGGTGGCCCCTAACATGAGAGAAAGGACAAAGAGGTTCTTGGCATAGAAATGCACAGAGACACACACAGAGGGAAGATGACCATGTGGACATGGAGACAGAAATTGGAGTGATGCAGCTACAAGCCAAGAACACCAAAGCTTGCTGGCAACCACCAGGAGCCAGGCAGGTAGGGGAGGGATTCTCCTCAGAGCCTCCAGAGAGACGATGGCTCTGCCTACCCTTGATTTTGGACTTCTATCTTCCAGAACTGTGAGATAATAAATTTTAAGTTCAGAGCCTCCAGAGAGACGATGGCTCTGCCTACCCTTGATTTTGGACTTCTATCTTCCAGAACTGTGAGATAATAAATTTTAAGTTCAGAGCCTCCAGAGAGACGATGGCTCTGCCTACCCTTGATTTTGGACTTCTATCTTCCAGAACTGTGAGATAATAAACTTTAAGTTACACTGTTTGTGGTATTTTGTTATAGCAGACCTAGGAAACATGCAATAGAGAAGGTGATATCTTCTAGTTTTTCCAAAAATAATTTTTAAAAGCTCATAAGTTTAACATACAATACAGAAAGGATAAACCAATTTAAAGTAGGTGATAAAGAAGATGTGGCACAATAAAGAAGGTGTGGCACATATATGCAATGGAATATTACTCAGACATAAAAAGAAATGAAATTGAGTTATTTGTAGTGAGGTGGATGGACCTAGAGTCTGTCATACAGAGTGAAGTAAGTCAGAAAGAGAAAAACAAATACCATGTGCTAACACATATATATGGAATCTGAAAAAAAAAAGAAAATGGTTCTGAAGAACCTAGGGGCAGCACAGGAATAAAGATGCAGACATAGAGAATGGACTTGAGGACACGACGAGGGGGAAGGGTAAGCTGGGACAAAGTGAGAGAGTGGCATGGACATATATACTCTACCAACTGTAAAATAGATAGCTAGTGGGAAGCAGCCACATGGCACAGGGAGATCAGCTCAGTGCTTTGTGACCACCTAGAGGGGTGGGATAGGGAGGGTGGGAGGGAGACGCAAGTGGGAGGCGATATGGGGTATATGTATATGTATAGCTGATTCACTTTGTTATAAAGCAGAAACTAACACACCATTGTAAAGTAATTATACTCCAAAAAATGTTAAAAAATATAATACAAAAAGAATGACATACCAAAACAAAACAAAACTTAGAAAGATAGCTTTGGATATGGGATAAGGAAGATATTATCATTTTTCTTTTTCCTCCCTCCTTTCCTTCCTTCTAGATGAGAAACGTATAACAGAAAGTCCAAGAGGAAAGGTTCCCTAACTACCATGAGAATGGGGTTGCATGACTATTCTGAAGAATTGACACTACACAGTAGTGAAAGAAATTGAGCTAAGGAAAGCTCATGGAATAGAGTGGATGATCCACTTCAAGATTTCCTACTCATCTTGTGGACGGTACATCAGTGTGAAAAGTATGATTAAGACATAAATATTCTACTTTAAGTTTTCTTTCAGATTTTGTATGTGCACCTACTATTTTGGAGCGTGAACTATCCTGTTGATTTTAGGGTTGGTTTTCACAGAAATTGAGTTGTATGCTTATTAGTTCAAGGTTTGTGTTCCCTGTTGGTGGTATAAGCTCCATAAGAGCAGGAACCATGTCTATTTAGGTCATCAGAATCTCCCAGGAACTAGAATGGTTCCTGAGAAATAGTAGGCATTATATACCATCAATGGTTGAACTAATAATAGAAAGTAAGTAAATAACCTAACAAATCTTTCAGTTGGTGACTGATAAAGCTTTAAATTTGTACTGTGGCCTTTTAAATTTACCAAGCTGATTGGTTTGTAGCTGCCAATATTTGGTTGGCAATTAATAGCTCTAGTTGTCTTGTTGGAGCAGACTCTTCTATTGCTTCCAGGCCAAACTAGTTTTGTTTTTATTTACCTTTCCCTTAATGAGTGCCATATTCACGTGGCATTTGCAACTAAAACTTATATAAAAAATATATTTTATTTTTTATTGTGGAATAATTTGAGATTTCAGGAGAGTTGCAAATATATTACAAAGATCTCATCCATCTTCCCCTAATGTTAACTACTTACATAACCATGATATATTTATCCCAAATACAAAGTTAACATTGGTACAAACTATTAACTAAAGTACAGATTTGTTTTTTTTAAGATGTTGGGGTTAGGAGTTTATTTATTTATTTTTGCTGTGTTGGGTCTTCGTTTCTGTGCGAGGGCTTTCTCCAGTTGTGGCAAGCGGGGGCCACTCTTCATCGCGGTGCGCGGGCCTCTCACTATCGCAGCCTCTCTTGTTGCGGAGCACAGGCTCCAGACGCGCAGGTTCAGTAGTTGTGGCTCATGGGCCTAGTTGCTCTGCGGCATGTGGGATCCTCCCAGACCAGGGCTCGAACCCATGTTCCCTGCATTAGCAGGCAGATTCTCAACCGCTGCGCCACCAGGGAAGCCCCTAAAGTACAGATTTTATTTGAATTTTATTGTCTTTCCACTGATGTATCTTTTTTTGTTGTTGTTCAGGATACAATCTAAGCTATTACATTGCATTAAATAACTTTGTAATTAATTTTTTTATTGAAGTGTATTTGATTTACAGTGTTGTGTTAGTTTCTGGTGTACAGCAAAGTGATTCAGTTTTACATATATTTTTCAGTATAGGTTATTACAAGATATTGAATATAGTTCTCTGTGCTACACAGTAGGACCTTATTGTTTGTCTATTTTATATATGGTAGTGTGTATCTGTTCACCTCAAACTCCTAATTTATTCCTCTCCCCACTTTCCCCTTTGGTAACCATAAGTTTGTTTTCTATGTCTGTGAGTCTGTTTCTGTTTTGTAAATAAGTTCATTTGTAACATAGCTAAGTAACTTTTGATATTTACTATAGTATACATAACATATATAATGGACCATAAAAACTGTAGTATACTTACTATGTAGTTTTTGGTGGAAACTTCTTTTAGTGACCATTTTTCAGGCAGCAAGGTAGCACCCAAAATCTTTCCAGGGAGCACACAAATACTGAATCCATCAATTTTCTGGTTTCAGCTTGTTAGGTTTGAATAGAATAGAGGCCATAATACTGGTCCATGTTGCTTCAAAGGCAAAATCTTGAATATAAACCTAAGCATTTCATACATTCAACAGTAGATTTCCTTGGTGGTATATAAGCAGTGGTTGAGCAACCAGACTGTTAGGGCTACTGCACTGCAATTGGGTTGCTCTGTTAAGAGACTGATCAAACCAGGTAACTGTTCAGGTTTCCTCCGATCTGGATACTCCTCGGCACATAGTTCTTCTCAGAGCTCACTCATCATAGGTTTCCGATAGCCATTGGGTAGCTTAATTTAAAAGTAAGAGGTAGTCAATCAGGTTTTATCTTAACTTAATTGAACCTGGAAAACAAGATTTCTGGTTTCTCTTGAAAAATCAGAAGTTCTGGCAAAACATGCATGACAACGTTGGCTGGAGGTAAATGACATGTGTCCTTTTAGATGGAACATTAACTGTCTTGGTTACCATCACCACCACGTTTCTCTAATATCTTATAATTCATTATATTATCTAATTGGTCTGTTTCATATAGCTTAATATATAGTATGGGTCTGTGTCTCAATCTTCTGTCATTCTCATAAAATCTCAGTAGAGATTCTATTTGGTTAGATGTAAGAAAAGACTATGTTGGCAATTCTAATGTAAAATCTAGTTCTCAGAGTGGAGAGATAAGAAAATAAAATCCCTTGTCTAAGGTTACTTGAATGTGACCTATTGCCATCTGGGAGGACTGTACTTGTATTGGTAGGTGCTCAACACATATTTTTATTGATTTGAGCTCTGCATTTGTAGTGTTCCCACAACCTCTCCACCATTTTTATACCTTTACCCCCTACTCTCTCATTTGAATTATCTCCACTGAACATTCACGGTATCTGTGTAACTAACTAGTTAGCACGTTTGCTCTGGATGAACAATGATAAAGCTATTATTCTCTTAGTTTTTTTTGTTTGTTTGTTTGTTTTTGTTTTTTAAGCTATAGCTTGGAAAACCTCAGAAAGGTCGAATTGATTTCTTGAGCAAATTACATGAAGAAGGGATTCCAAGAAAACTTGCTCCTGGAGAAGTTTTATTTCTTCCAGATCATCTGGAACTCAAACAAAATGAAACTAGCAATTTTATCCAGGTTTCAACAGAGCCTGATTGCTGTGTTTAGCCATAAACCAGAACAATGAAGTATACAAAACTCGTTTATGACTTATTTATTCATTGGTTCAAGCCATCTGTTTGATATTATGTATCTGAATTTTGAGAAGGCAATAAAAGCCAAGCAAAATTGAGGAAATTAATTCACCTTAAGAAAATGACTTTGCCAAATTGTTGCAGAATAATATTCAGCTCTGGGTAAATTATGTTTCTTGTCCATAGTGGGCATACATTCTCTGCTATTCACTGTCCTTCGCTGAGAGTAGGTAGGCTGGCATTTCCTGAAGTAGCCCTGAGCTATGAATATTTTAGATAGTATTATCAGCTTCTCGGCCTTTCAAAATTGATTTTGAGAGAGAGTTGGCCTGTCTCAGTGTAAGAAAATAATTGATTGGAGCCAAGATGTGGAAATCAAAACTATTATGTTTTGATTTAATGAGGGCGCTTATTATTCTCCAGGGATTGTCTCTGCTCTTGTTGGAAACGTGGCGTTCTTTGCTATTGTGACTAATTATCAAACCCAGCACAGGCCAGATCCCTACCTTAAGACCACCTAGCAGTCCAAGGGTGAATCCTGTCTCTCTCTGGCTTCCTGGGAACAAAGGAGTAAGCTCTACTGCTTTGGATTTCCAAATAAGATCAGAGCAGAGAAGTTCATCTTGATCCTGGTCTCACAGATGGAACATTGAGGTGTTGCTGGTAGTGAACTGTTTATTTTTATAGATTTCCATTCCATCCTGCTTCCCACTCTTTTGTGTGTGGTTGGGTTTTGGATACTAATTCCATGTTCTTTATTGGATTTTATATTCTATCCCTTTTATCATATCATAAAATGGCTCTCTTGAAATTAACCTCGGCCTTGTGTCTTGAATCACTTTCTTTTTTCTTCTTATACCTTAGTTTGATATTTCCTTAGCTCTGCTTATTTAGACAGAAATTCTTAAGCTTAGTCTCTGATCTTTTCTGCTGCTCATGGGAACTTCCTTGTTCTTCAATTTGGTTCCTGATCATGGATTTCAAATCTTTCTTGTTAATTGTCTGGATACCATATATGTCCAAAGTCTCAGTTTAGGTATCCTGCCATTATTGCCTTGCACCACTCAGTAGCTACCTACACTGGAAAATCTTGAGCTGTGTTGATGGAGCTGGTAGTGAGGGATCATAGGAACGTCGCATACCAGGGAGTTAGAGTTAGAATTTGCCACTAATTATAATTAGCTGTGTGATATTGGGAAAAAATACTACATCTTTTTTCTGCTATGCCATTTATAAATTGAAGAAGAATGATAGTCACTGATTTTCAAAATTATCTTTTAGGCTATGCTGTGCTCTCTTAAAGTAAAATCTTAAGGGAAAATTAATAAAGTAGGTTAAAGTGGAGCTGATTTGCTCAAAATGGTAGTATGCGTTCAAAATTTTACCTCCGTGTCATTGCTTTTACATCAGGAACCATTCTCTGATACGTCCCAATGGATCTTCTTGGGCCCCATGTAGAATAAATTGAAAATCTAGGCTATCTTTAGAGTTCACCCCAATTCTATAAAATATGTGGTTTCAGGTGAGGCTTCAAGTGCAGCTTTGCAGAATATGATCAGGTGGGAATGATCAGGCTGGATATTAAGCAAGCTTACCAGAGAAGCTCAGAATACAGAACAAGGAAATAACATGAAGTGAAGGGTAATGAAGAAAAGGTGAGAATCGTGCAATGGCTCAGCTTTTCCACTTTTCCTCAATAATTTCTGAAACCACTTTTTACTATAGAACCTGTGGAACAAAGTTGCAATATTCAGATTGCTTCTTCAGAATCCTTCTGCTTCTCTTGAATGTTTCTTCTTACACATAAGAACTCCTATCCCTGAAGTTGCTTTCTGAGTACAGTCATCTCCTCATCCTCCTCCCGTTCTGTGTACACATCATCCTGCAGTGCAATCCATTTCCCTTTGTCCTGATACATTGTGTTCCATTACTAATGGTCCAAGTACTGAGACAACAAAGGCTCAGAGGCTGGGAGGGCCAGACTAGGCTAGAAAGAACTGTCTAGAGTGAAGTTGGAGGAATAGCAGGAGGAGAAGGAGTTGTTTCATAGTCAAAACAGAGAGGTTAGATTAGTGGGTGTGCGAGAGCAGATTGATGAAAGAAGTCATGAACGTGATCAGAAAGGTGAAGTTATAGTTCAGAACAAGGGAAGTGGACCAATCAAGGCAGCAAATGGGGATAAAAGACTGGGTAATACAAATGTTAGTTTGTGAAAATTAAGAGCCAAAGGTAAAGTAAGCAGTCAAGGGATTGTGCAATTACTAATGCTCCAGGTTGAATCTTACATATGCAAATTTTGATTGTTTCAGTACTAGCTAGGTGGACTCCCAATTTATTGGTGATAGAAACACACAAAGCCTGGCTTCCTTCAGACACAAAGATAATAATTTTGTGTGCCCACTTGTGCTGTGTGTTAATGGCTGATGGAGCCTTCCTTTGGAAACATTTAATGACAAATAAAATTGTAAGATATTTAAAGTGTACAACATGATGATTTGACACACATTGTGAAAGAATTCCTCCCCATCAAGTCAGTTAACACATGCTTTAGAAACATTTGGAGTTTAGGGAAAAATTCTTATAGGCTGGAGGACTTAACTTTTAATATTTTTATCTTAAGGCCTTTGACAGGAAAATAGGAGCAAGATTTGAGGCTAGGTGGGGTGATGAGAGATCCAACAATCTTCCTATAGGATATCATTTGTCCTGAATAAATGAAATGGCCACATTACCCCCAATGCAATAAAATAATTTGGATTGCCTTAAGTATTCTCAAGGTTTCAATTTTACTCTATATTGTCTTATTAGGCAATCTCTTCCACTTACCACCTGTAGGCTGCTGACTCCCAATTTTAACACATTCCTACCCTATTTCCTAAATTACAATCTGTAACTTTTCCATTAAATTTAATGGAATTTAAAAATTGTAATATTCAAAAGAGATCTTTTGATATAAACATTTTCTTTCTTTGCTATTCATTACTAGTGATGGCCCTTCTAGCTGCTCAAACAAAAACTTTCACTCACTCACTTACTGATTCAAATTAGTTGTTGATGGCTACTATGTGCTTAAACACTCAGGGTATACTGGAAAAAGCTGTGGTGCTTGGTGCAAAATGCTTACAGCCTAGTGGAGGCTACAGTAAAAGTGCTCCAATAGGAAAAGTACCATCTATGATAGTAATGCAAAGAGGAATGGAAAAGAGTGGTCCAACCATAGGGAAGATCCGTGTAAAAGCCTAGAGGCAAGAAAAATCTCAACAGTGTTTAAAAAAATTTTTATTGGAGTATATTTGATTTACAGTGTTGTTAGTTTCTGCTGTACAGTGAATCAGTTATACCCATGTATATATCCACTCTTTTTTAGATTCTTTTCCCATATAGCTCACTGCAGAGTATTGAGTAGAGTTCTCTGTGCTATACAGTAGGTCCTTATTAGTTATCTAATTTTATATATAGTAGTGTGTATATGTCAATTCCAGTCTCCCAATTTATCCCTCCCCCTTTGCCCCCATGGTAACCATAAGTTTGTTTTTTACATCTGTGACTCTATTTCGTTTTGTAAATACATTCATTTGTGCCAATTTTTTTAGATTCTACATATAAGTGATATCATATGATAAATTTGTCTTTGATTTACTTCACTCAGTATGACAATCTCTAGGTCCATCCATAATAGCATTATTTTGTTCTTTTTTATGGCCGAGTAATAGTCCATTGTATATATGTACCAAATCTTCTTTATCCATTCCTCTGTTGATGGACATTTAGGTTGCTTCCATGTCCTGGCGATTGTTAATAGTGCTGCAATAAACATTGGGGTGCATGTATCTTTTCAAATTATGGTTTTCTCTGGATATATGCCCAGTAGAGGGATTGTTGGATCATATGGTAGTTCTGTATTTAGTTTTTAAAGGAAGCTTCATACTGTTCTCCATAACGGTTGTACGAATTTACATTTCCACCAACAGCGTAGGATGGTTCCCTTTTCTCCACACCCTCTCCAACGTTTATTGTTTGTAGAGTTTTTTGATGATGGCCAGTCTGACCTGTGTGAGGTGATACCTCATTGTAGTTTTGATTTGCATTTCCCTGATTATTAGCAATGTTGAGCATCTTTTCATGTACCTCTTGGCCATCTGTATGTCTTCTTTGGAGAAATTTCTATTTAGATCTTCCTGCCATTTTTTTGATTCCATGGGTTGTTTTGTTTTTTTTGTTTTTTTGATATTGAGCTACATGAGCTGTTTGTATATCTTGGTCTTGGTATATCTTGTATATACCAAGTATATATATCTTGGTATATCTTGTATATCTTGTTGGTCGCTTCATTCTCATATATGAATATTTTCTCCCATTCCACGGGTTGTCTTTTCGTTTATGGTTTCCTTTGCTGTGAAAGAGTTTTTAAGTTTAATTAGGTCCCATTTGTTTATTTTAGTCTTTACTTTCATTACTCTAGGAGGTGGATCAAGAAAGATCTTGCTACAATTTATGTCAGAGAGGGTTCTGCTTATGTTTTCCTCTAAGAATTGTATAGTATCCGGCCTTACAGTTAGATCAACAGTTTTGAGGAACAGAAGATAGTCTACCATGTTTGGATTGTATACTCTGAGGTGGACCAGGAAAGGCAAGATGTAATTCTGGAGAAGAAAGCAGGGCTAGACAATCTTATCACAAGAGGAAAAGGGAACCTCTAATGCTCTCAAAGTGCTAAGATTGAGGCATTATTCTTCTCTCTCTTCTCTGGTGAGAAAACTGAGTTATTAACAGTTTAACTTGATTAAGATCTACACTAATGAATGCTTCAAAAGCTTTGGCCCATATTCATTCTTTTTGGATGGTATTATGTTGAGGATATTTGTTGAAATGTTATCAAAAACCTTTTGTGCATGAGGAAGAATTTTAGAAAATAGATGTATTGTGATAAAGAGAGCACTTAAAAAGTGCTCTGGAAAAGGTCGGCAAGGATGGAATTTAGATGAAGATGACAAAGACCAAACACTTATCACTGCAAAGTAAAGAGCCTGAGAAGGAGCCACAGAAGAGGAAACTAAGATGCAAAACTATTCTGTCGGTTGCAAGTGTCATTTGAACTTGTGGCATCTAGAAGGATGCTTTGGTGACATTTAATCTGGTTTGATTGTTTGAAACATCTTTTTAGAAAACAGAAGAAGAGATAAAAATGAGCATTTATAAGAGCAAATCCATCTGAGCTTCTATCCAGTCCCTTTACCCAAAGAACCACAAGTCCTTGTTGACTTTCAAATAGAGGTTCACACCACTCAAGAAGAGACTCATCCTAGTTTAATAAAAACTAAAAACCTCAGAAAGTATTGCTTAAAGTAATAACACTCATAAGAGCTTGATACCATAGAGTATATGAGATAGAACACACACACACATAAACACAAACTTAATACCAAAGTTTCAGAATTGTTTTGTATCATTAAAAATACCATTAACACTTATATCTTGAAATTTTCATTTGTATAATGTTCCTCATCACTTTACTATTCCATTTTGAAATGAAAGGACTTCACGAACATAACTCATAGTATAAATGGTTTTATTTATTCATTTAAATTATTTTGTTAAGACCACTTAATATGAGATCTACTCTCAACAGATTTTTAAGTGTCCAATACAGTATTATCTATAAGCACAGTGTTGTACATCAGATCTCAAGAACTTATATTGCATGAGTGAAATATTGTACACATCAATTAGCAGCCTAATTGTCCTCTCTGTCCAGCCCCTGGTAAATACCATTGTATTCTTCTCTTCTGTGAATTCAACTATTTTAGATACTCACAAAGTGGAATCATGCAGTATTTGTTCTTCTGTGACTGGCTTATTTCATTAAGCATCATGTCCTCCAGGTTCATCTATGTTGTCACATATTGCAGGCTAGCCTTCTTTTTAAAGGCTGAACAATATCCCACTGTATGTATATACCACATTTTCTTTATCCATTCATCTATAGGTGGACATTTAGTTTCTTTCCACATATTGGCTATTGTGAATGGCACTGGGATGTGATCTGAATATTTGAGTCCCTCTAAAATTCATATGTTGAAATCCATACCTTCAAAGATATTATTAAGAGGTGAGATATTTGGGAGGTGCTTAGATCATGAACCTTCATAAGTAGGATTAGTGCTCTTGTAAAAAAGGCTCCACAGAAATATGTATACCCTTCTGCCATGTGGAGACACAATGAGGAGGCACTGGCTATGAACCAAGAAGAGGGTTCTCACCAAAATGCAACCTTGCTCATGCCTTGATCTTTAATTTCCTAGCCTCCAGAACTATGAGCAATAAATTTCTGTTCACAGGCTACCCAGTCTGTGGTATTTTATTATAGCAGCCTGAATGGACTAAGAAATGATGAATTGAACATGGAAGTGATAATATTTCTTTGAGATCCTGATTTCAGTCTTTTGGATAAATAACCAGAAATGAAATTGCTGGAGCTTATGGTAGTTCTATTTTTAATTTTTTGAGGAACTTTCATACTGTATTCCATAGCAGCTGCACCACCTTGCATTCCCACCAGTGATGTACCAATATTCTGCGTTTCCACATCCTTGTCAACACGTTTTTTAAAAAAAAGTAATAAGTGTGAGGTGACATCTCGTTGTGGTTTTGATTTGCATTCCCCTGATGTATAGTGAGGTTGAGCATCTTTTCATACACCTGTTGGCCATCTGTGTGTCCTTTTTGGAGAAATGTCTATTCAGGTCTTTAGGATATTTTTAATCAGGTTATTAGTTTTGTTTCTGTTAAGTTGCAGGAGTTTCTTCTATATTTTGGAAATTAACCTCCTTGCAAATATTTTCTCCCATACTATCGGTTGCCTTTTCACTCTGTTGATTGTTTCCTTTGCTGTACAGAGGTTTTTAGTTTGATGTAGTCCTGCTTGTCGACGTTTGCTGTTGTTGCCTGTTGTTTTGGTGTCAAAACCATGAAACCATTGCCAAGACCAATGTCATGAAGCTTTTCCTCTTGTGTTTTCTTCTGGGAGTTTTATAGCTTCATGTCTTATGTTTAAATCTTCAATTCATTTTCAGTTGAATTTTGTGTCTGATGTAATGATCCAATTTCACTCTTTTGCATGTAAATATCCAGTTTTCCAAGAACCCTTTGTTGAAGAGGCTATTTTTTCCCCATGAGTATATTCTTGGCACCCTTGTTGAAAACCAGCTGACAATATATGCATGGGTTTATTTCTGTATACTCTGTTCCATTGGTCTATGTCTATCTTTATGCCAATAGCATACTGTTATGATTATGGTAAATTTATAACATATTTTGAAATCAAGAAATGTGAATACTACAGCTTTGCTTCCTTTGTCAAGATTGCTTTCACTATTTAGTCTCTTTTGTGGTTCCATATGAATTTTAGGATTGATTTTCTATCTATTGGATACCATTGGAATTTTGATAGGGATTGCATTGAATCTGTAGATCTCTTTGGGTAGTATGGATATTTTAACAAGATTAATTCTTCTAATCCATGAGTATGGGATGTGTTTCCATTTATTTGTGTCTATTTTAATTTATTTCATCAATGTTTTATAGTTTGCAGGGTACAGGCCTTTCACCTCCTTAAGATCATGCCTGTGTATTATTATATTCTTTTTGATGCTATTGTAAATGAAATGGTGTTCCTAATTTCCTTTTCAAATAGTTTGTTATTAGTGCCTAGAAGTGCAATGGTTTTTCCTATATTGATTTTGTATCCTGCAGCTATACTGAATTTTATGTTTTTTTTCCCAGTCTCCAGAGTTTTCTATATATAAGATCTTATCATTTGCAGACAAGGACAGTTTTGTTTCTTCCTTTCCTATTTGGATGCCTCTCATTTATTTTTCTTGCCTAATTGTTCTGGCTAGGACTTCCAAAACTATGTTGAATAGAGGTGGTGAAAGTGGACATCCTTTCTTTGTTTCTGATCTTAGTGGAAAGGCTTTCAGCTTTTCACTATTGAGAATGAAGTTAGCTGCAGAATTTTCATAATTGGCTTTTATTATACAGAAGTAATTTCTTTCTATTCCTAGATTGTTTTATCATGAAAAGGTATTGAATTTTAATGAATTCTTTTTCTGCATCTATTGAAATGATCCTGTACTTTTTATTCTTCATTCTATGAATTGGTGTATCACATTAATTGATTTCTGTATGTTGAACTGTCCTTGTATCTCAGGGATAAACTGTAATTGTTCATGGTGTATGATTATTTTAGTGTGCTGTTGAATTTGATTTGCTAGTATTTTGGTGAGGATTTTTACGTCTATGTTCATCAGAAATATCGGCCTGTAGTTTTCTTTTCTTCTGGTATCTTTGTCTGGCTTTGGTATCATGGCAATACTGAGTCATAAAATGATTTTGTAAGTATTCCCTCCTCTTCAACTTTTTGTAAGACTTTGAGAAGGATTGGCATTACTTCTTTGAATGTTTGATAGAATTTGCCACTGAAGACATCTGGTTCTGGGCTTTTGAGTGTAGGGAGGTTTTTGATTACTGATTCAGTCTCTTTACTAGTTATAGGTCTGTTTAGACTTTCTATATCATCATGATTCAATTTTGGTAAGTTGTATGCTGCTAGGAATTTATCCTAAATGCTGTTTTTAATTCTTGTTACTTGTTAGACTTTCTTATGTGCAGGTTCCCCAAAGATGTACTCATTGACCTTCACCTGATTCCTCTCTGCAATCACACCTTTAGTGAGTTAGTCCATTCTATTTGTTTCAATGTTTATCTCTGATTTCATGTTTCCGCCTACTTTTGGGACATATTGCCTCTGCTTAACTGTGCAAATATCAGATTGAGTGAAACAGATCAAAAACTGAACTCAACTTTTCCCTGGTTTCTCTGTCTCTTTTCTGCTAAAACAAGTTTCTTTTTTAAACCTTTATTTTGGTGACTGTTATTATTTTTCTTCCATTATTCCAGTGTAAAAGCATTGGTGTCTCTTTTTTCTCTCCTTGTCCTTCAAAAATTCATATCATTTTTCTCTCCGAATGGTCTCTATTATTTGTCTTTTCATTAAGGGTTACTCCATATCCATCACTTCCTCAAATTTACCTTGCCTTTAGCTCAAGCTTTTGTCTCTATAGCATTCTACCAGCTGAAATCCTTGATGTTAGTCATATTCAAATTCATAGTTAATGTTTGCTAGTCTGATTTTCCCAAAACACCTTTCTATTTGAGAATTCATAGGGATTTATTTTTTCCTACCAGATTAAGTATAAGTCCTATATTTAAGATTAGATTTTCTATAACTTGCCTCTCTATGGTCTATTCACTACATTTCTTACTACTCCCCAACACAACACCTGATCCTCCATTTATGCCAGTTCCCTCATGATTTCTCCAAAGATTCCTTCATCATTCATGCTGCTTCTTTTTTAAACCATTATACTTTCTATTCAAATATGAACTACATTTTCCCCATATTTATAGCTTCTTTAACATTTATGCTGAGTCCTACCTTCTACTTGATACCTTCCCCTAGTATTTAAGTTTATTAAAATCTCAAGAAAATGTGGAACTTTTCTTATGATTTAAAACTTAACTTGCTCTCTAAAAATTTTATGGGTCATCATTTGATCTTCCCATATTAGGCTCTTGAGAACAGGGACCCTGTCTCTAAACAGAGTTAGACAAATGATAGATGTTTGAAATATCTATTTTACATTTGGTAGTGTATATATGTCCATGTCACTCTTTCACTTTGTCACAGCTTACCCTTCCCCCTCCCCATATTCTCAAGTCCATGCTGTAGTAGGTGTGTGTCTTTATTCCTGTCTTGCCCCTAAGTTCTTCACCACCTTTTTTTAATTTATTTTTTCTTAGATTCCATATATATGTGTTAGCATACGGTATTTGTTTTTCTCTTTCTGACTTATTCACTCTATGACAGACTCTAGGTCCATCCACACCACTACAAATAACTCAATTTCAATTCTTTTTATGGCTGAGTAATATTCCATTGTATATATGTGCCACATCTTCTTTATCCATTCATCAGTCGATGGACACTTTGGTTGCTTCCATGTCCTGGCTATTGTAAATAGAACTGCAATGAACATTTTGGTACATGACTCTTTTTGAATTATGGTTTTCTCAGGGTATATGCCCAGTAGTGGGATTGCTGGGTCGTATGGTAATTCTATTTGTAGTTTTTTAAGGAACCTCCATACTGTTCGCCATAGTGACTGTACCAATTCACATTCCCACCAACAGTGCAAGAGGGTTCCCTTTTCTCCACACCCTCTGCAGCATTTATTGTTTGTAGATTTTTTGATGATGGCCATTCTGACTGGTGTGAGATGATAATCTCATTGTAGTTTTGATTTGCATTTCTTTAATGATTAATGATGTTGAGCATTCTTTCATGTGTTTGTTGGCAATCTGTATATCTTCTTTGGAGAAATGTCTATTAAGGTCTTCCACCCATTTTTGAATTGGGTTGCTTGTTTTTTTGGTAGTGAGCTGCATAAGATGCTTGTGAATTTTGGACATTAATCTGTTGTCAGTTGCTTCATTTGCAAATATTTTGTACCATTCTGAGGGTTGTCTTTTGGTCTTGTTTATGGTTTCCTTTGCTGTGCAAAACCTTTTAAGTTACATTAGGTCCCATTTGTTTATCTTTGTTTTTATTTCCATTTCTCTAGGATGTGGGTCAAAAAGGATCTTGCTGTGATTTATGTCATAGACGGTTTTGCCTATGTTTTCCTCTAAGAGTTTGATAGTGTCTGGCCTTACATTTAGGCTTTTAATCCATTTTGAGTTTATTTTTGTGTATGGTGTCAGGGAGTGTTCTAAATTCATACTTTTACATGTAGCTGTCCAGTTTTCCCAGCACCACTTATTGAAGAGGCTGTCTTTTCTCCACTGTATATTCTTGCCTCCTTCATCAAAGATAAGGTGACCATATGTGCATGGGTTTATCTCTGGGCTTTCTATCCTGTTCCATTGACCTATATTTCTGTTTTTGTGCCAGTACCATACTGACTTGATTACTGTAGCTTTGTGGTATAGTCTGAAATCAGGGAGCCTGATTCCTCCAGTTCCGTTTTTCTTTCTCAGGATTGCTTTAGCTATTGGGGGTCTTTTGCATTTCCATACAAATTGTGAAGTTTTTTGTTCTAGTTCTTTGAAAAATGCCAGTGGTAGTTTGATAGGGATTGCATTGAATCTGTAGATTTCTTTGGGTAGTAGAGTCATTTTCACAATTTTGATTCTTACAATCCAAAAACATGGCATATCCCTCCATCTTAATTTCATTCATCAGTGTCCTATAATTTTCTGCATACAGGTCTTTTGTCTCCTTAGGTAGGTTTATTCCTAGATATTTTATTCTTTTTGTTGCAATGGTGAATGGGAGTGTTTTCTTAATTTCACTTTCAGATTTTTCATCATGAGTGCATAGGAATGCTAGAGATTTCTGTGCTTTAATTTTGCATCCTGCTACTTTACCAAATTCATTGATTACTTCTAGTAGTTTTCTGGTAGCATCTTTAGGATTCTCTGTGTACAGTATCAAGTCATCTGCAAACAGTGACAGCTTTACTCCTTTTCCGATTTGGAATTCTTTTATATCTTTTTCTTCTCTGATTGTTCTGGCTCAAACTTCCAAAACTATGTTGAATAAGAGTGGTGAGAGTGGGCAACCGTGTCTTGCTTGCTGATCTTAGTGGAAATGGTTTCAGTTTTTCACCATTGAGGACAATGTTGGCTGTGGGTTTGTCATATATGGGCTTTACTCTGTTGAGGAAAGTTCCCTCTATGCCTACTTTCTGCAGGGTTTTTATCATAAATGGGTGTTGAATTTTGTTGTAGCTTTCTCTGCATCTATTGAGATGATCATATGGTTTTTATCCTTCAATTTGTTAATATGGTGTATCACATTGATTTATTTGCACATATTGAAGAATCCTTGCATTCCTGGGATAAACCCCAGTTGATCATGGTGTATGATCCTTTTAATATGCTGTTGGATTCTGTTTGCTAGTATTTTGTTGATGATTTTTGCATCTATGTTCATCAGTGATATTGGCCTGTAGTTTTGTTTCTTTGTGACATCCTTATCTGGTTTTGGTATCAGGGTGATGGTGGCCTCATAGAATGAGTTGGGAGTGTTCCTCCCTCTGCTATATTTTGGAAGAGTTTGAGAAGGATAGGTGTTACCTCTTCTCTAAGTGTTTGATAGAATTCACCTGTGAAGCCATCTGGTCCTGGGCTTTTGTTTGTTGGAAGATTTTTGATCACAGTTTCAATTCCAGTGCTTGTGATTGGTCTGTTCATATTTTCTCTTTCTTCCTGGTGCAGTCTTGGAAGGTTGTGCATTTCTAAGAATTTGTCCATTTCTTCCAGGTTGTCCATTTTATTGGCATAGAGTTGCTTGTAGTAATCTCTCATGATCCTTTGTATTTCTGCAGTGTCAGTTGTCACTTCTCCTTTTTCATGTCTAATTCTATTGATTTGAGCCTTTTCCCTTTTTTTCTTGATGAGTCTGGCTAATGGTTTATCAATTTTGTTTATCTTCTCAAAGAACCAGCATTAAGTTTTATTGATCTTTGCTATCATTTCTTTCATTTCTTTTGTATTTATTTCTGATCTGATCTTTATGATTTCTTTCCTTCTGCTCACTTTGGGGTTTTTTGTTCTTCTTTCTCCAATTGCTTTACGTGTAAGGTTAGGTTGTTTGAGTTGTTTGTTTCTTAAGGTAGGATCATATTGCTATAAACTTCCCTCTTAAGACTGCTTTTGCTGCATCCCATATGTTTTGAGTCATCGTGTTTTCATTGTCATTCGTTTCTAGGTATTTTTTGATTTCCTCTTTGATTTCTTCAGTGATCTCTTGGTTATTAAGTAGTGTATTATTTATCCTCCATGTGCTTGTATTTTTTCAGATTTTTTCCTGTAATTGATATCTAGTCTCATAGCATTGTGGTCGGAAAAGATACCTGATACGATTTCAATTTTCTTAAATTTACCAAGGCTAGATTTATGACCCAAGATGTGATCTATCCTGGAGAATGTTCCATGAGCACTTGAGAAGAATATGTATTCTGTTGTTTTTGGATGGAATGTGCTATAAATATCAATTACGTCCATCTTGTTTAATGTATCATTTACAGCTTGTGTTTCCTTATTTATTTTCATTTTGGATGATCTGTCCATTGGTGAAAGTAGGGTGTTAGAGTCACCTACTATGATTGTGTTCCTGTCCATTTCCCCTTTTATGGCTGTTAGTATTTGCCTTATGTATTGAGGTGCTCCTATGTTGGATGCATAAGTATTTACAATTGTTATATCTTCTTCTTGAATCGATCCCTTGATCATTATGTAGTGTCCTTCTTTGTCCCTTGTAATAGTCTTTATTTTAAAGTCTATTTTGTCTGATATGAGAATTGCTACTCCAGCTTTCTTCTGATTTCCATTTGCATGGAATATCTTTTTCCTTCCCCTCACTTTCAGTCTGTATGTGTCTCTAGGTCTGAAGTGGGTCTCTTATAGACAGCATATATATGGGTCTTGTTTTTGTATCCATTCAGCCAGTCTATGTCTTTTGGTGGGACCATTTAATCCATTTACATTTAAGGTAATTATTGCTATGTATGTTCCTATTACCATTTTCTTAATTGTTTGGGGTTTGTTATTATAGGTCTTTTCCTTCTGTTGTGCTTCCTGCCTAGAGAAGTTTCTTTAGCATTTGTTGTAAAGCTGGTTTGGTGGTGCTGAATTCTCTTAGCTTTTGCTTGTCTGTAAAGGTTTTAATTTCTCCATCAAATCTGAATGAGATCCTTGCTGGGTAGAGTAATCTTGGTTTTTCTCCTTCATCACTTCAAATATGTCCTGCCACTCCCTTCTGGCTTGCAGCATTTCTGGTGAAAGTTCAGCTGTTAACCTTATGGGGATTCCCTTGTGTGTTTTTTGTTGTTGTTCCCTTGCTGCTTTTAATACTTTTTCTTTGTATTTAATTTTTGACAGTTTGATTAATATGTGCTTTGGCCTGTTTCTCTTTTGATTTATCCTGTATGGGACTCTCTGTGCTTCTTGGACATGATTAACTATTTCCTTTCCCATATTAGGGAAGTTTTCAACTATAATCTCAAATATTTTCTCAGTCCCTTTCTTTTTCTCTTCTTCTGGAACCCCTGTAATTTGAATGTTGGTGCATTTAATGTTGTCCCAGAAGTCTCTGAGACTGTCCTCAGTTCTTTTCATTCTTTTTTCTTTATTCTGCTCTGCAGTAGTTATTTCCACTATTTTATCTTCCAGGTCACTTATCCGTTCTTCTGCCTTAGTTATTCTGCTAGTGATCCCTTCTAGAGAATTTTTAATTTCACTTATTTTGTTGTTCATCACTGTTTGCTCTTTAGTTCTTCTAGGTCCTTGTTAAACGTTTCTTGTATTTTCTCTATTCTATTTTCAAGATTTTGGATCATCTTTACTATTATTCTGAATTCTTTTTCAGGTAGACTGCCTATTTCCTCTTCATTTGTTAGGTCTGGTGTGTTTTTACCTTGCTCCTTCATCTGCTG
Source organism: Lagenorhynchus albirostris (assembly GCF_949774975.1). Classification (NCBI taxonomy): domain Eukaryota; kingdom Metazoa; phylum Chordata; class Mammalia; order Artiodactyla; family Delphinidae; genus Lagenorhynchus; species Lagenorhynchus albirostris. Next base: position 65,515,155 of record NC_083111.1, on the reverse strand, counting down.
TGTGTTCTTCTGTCTTCTCATTTGGCTTAACTTACTGTGTTTAGGGTCTCCTTTTCACAGGCTGCAGTTTCGTAGTTTCCATTGTTTTTGGCGTCTGTCCCCAGTGGCTAAGGTTGGTTTAGTGGGTTGTGTAGGCTTCCTCGTGGAGGGGACTAGTGCCTGTGTTCTGGTGGATTAGACTGGATCTTGTCTTTCTGGTGGGCAGGTCCACATCTGGTGGTGTGTTTTGGTGTCTGTGGCCTTATTATGATTTTAGGCAGTCTTTCTGCTAATGGATGGGGTTGTGTTCCTGTCTTGCTAGTTGTTTGGCGTAAGGTGTCCAGCACTGTAGCTTGCTGGTCGTTGAGTTGAGCTGGGTGTTGGTGTTGAGATGGAGATCTGTGGGAGATTTTCATCGTTTGATATTATGTGGAGCTGGGAGGTCTCTTGTGGACCAGTGTCCTGAACTTGTCTCTCCCACCTCAGAGGCACAGCCCGATGCCTGGCTGGACCACCAAGAGCCTGTCATCCACACGGCTCAGAATAAAAGGGAGAAAAAAAAAAGAGGAAGAGAGAATAATATAAAGTAAAATAAAGTTATTAAAATAAAAAATAGTTATTAAGAAAATGTTTAAAGTAATTAAAAAAAGAACCCTAGGACAAATGGTAAATGCAAAGCTATACAAAATCACACGCAGAAGCATACACATACACACTCACAAAAAGAGAAAAAATATATTGCTGCTCCTGAAGTCCACCTCCTCAATTTGGGATGATTCGTTGTTTATTCAGGTATTCCACAGATGCAGGGTACATCAAGTTGACTGTGGAGATTAAATCCGCTGCTCCTGAGGCTGCTGGGAGAGATTTCCCTTTCTCTTCTTTGTTTGCTCAGCTCCCAGGGTTCAGCTTTGGATTTGGCCCCACCTCTGCATGTAGGTCCCTTGAGGGCATCTGTTCCCCACCCAGACAGGACAGGGTTAAAGGAGCAGCTGCTTCAGGGACTCTGGCTCAGTGAGGCCGGGGGGAGAGAGGGGTACGGAGTGTGGGGCCTACCTGTGGCGGCAGAGTCCGGCGTGACATTGCACCAGCCTGAGGCGCGCCGTCCGTTCTCCCGGGGAAGTTGTCCCTGGATCCCGGGACCCTGGCAGTGGCGGGCTGCACAGGCTCCCCAGAACGGGAGGTGTGGAGAGTGCCTGTGCTCGCACACAGGTTTCTTGGTGGCAGCAGCAGCCGCCTTAGCATCCCATGCCCATCTCTGTGGTCCACGCTTTTAGTTGCGGCTCGCTCCCATCTCTGGAGCTCCTTTAAGCAGCACTCTTAAATCCCCTCTCCTCACGTACCAGGAAACAAAGAGGCAAGAAAAAGTCTCTTGCCTCTTCGGCAGGTCCAGACTTTTTCCTGGACTCTCTCCCAGCCAGCTGTGGCACACTAGCTCCCTTTAGGCTGTGTTCACACCGCCAACCCCAGTCCTCTCCCTGCGATCCGACGGAAGCCTCAGCTCCCAGCCCCGTGGCTGCACTCTCCTCCGTGGCTCTGAAGCTTCCCCCCCACCACACAGTCTCTGCCCGTGAAGGGGCTTCTAGTGTGTGGAAACCTTTCCTCCTTCACAGCTGCCTCCCACTGGTGCAGGTCCTGTCCTTATTCTTTTATCTCTTTTCTTTTACCCTTAGATACGTGGGGAGTTTCTTGCCTTTTGGGAGGTCTGAGGTCTTCTGCCAGCATGCAGTAGGTGTTCTGTAGGAGTTGTTCCACATGTAGATGTATTTCTGATGTATTTGTGGGGAGGAAGGTGATCTCTGCATCTTACTCTTCCACCTTCTTGAAGCTCCTCTTGTATTTTGTTACCTAAACACTCACTTTCAGTTGGGAAAACAAAACAAAAGAAGATAAAACATGAACTGGGAAGGATCCAGTCTTGTACAAAATAGATGGTCTCAGAAATCTGTATACAGACCTTGTTCTTTTCTGTAATTTTTAAAATGTTCTTACACTTTTATATTTCCATCATGATTTTAGAATCTTTCCGCTAATTTTAATGAAAATTCTTTGGATTTTGATTTTTGTTATATGTCTGAATGTGCCCACTTGAAATTCTTATGTTAAAGTTCTAACCCCCAAATACCTTAGAATATGACTATTTTTGGAGATAGGACTTTAAAAAGGTAATTAAGGTAAAATGAGATCATTTGAATGGTCCCTAATCCACTATGATTGGTGTCCTACTAAGAAGAGGAGGTTGATATAGACACACACAGGAAAGACAATGTAAAGGCCCAGGGAAAAGATGGCCATCTATAAACCAAGGAGAAAGTTATCAGAAGGAACCAAACCTGACAACACTTTGATCTTGGACTTCTAGCCTCCAGAAATGTGAGATAATGAATTTCTCTTTAAGCTACCCAGTTTGTGGTATTGTTATAGCCACCCCAGCAAGCTAATGCAATTATGTTGTATAGAATATGTAGATATGATTGGCAAGTTGATATCATTATGATAATTCCTTATTATTGAAAGGTATTGCTATTTCTGTAGTAAGTTCTTAATACAAATATAATTTCAATATTGTGACATGTAAAAAAATTTCCAAAATTAAATCCACATGTAGAACACTAATGTCAATATATGTAAGCTGTATCAAATACTTAAATGACTACTAAAACTATTCACCACACCTATCAATTCTATTGGGATTTTTTAACCATGTTGAAAAATGATAATTTATTCTTTTGCATTTTATCACATAATTACAGAAACTAATTTCTCAAAAAATTTTAACACAAAAGAATGTCCTCTTTCTTACCTTCTTTCAACATCCTCTGTGGTGTCTGGGAGAGGAAGATTCAAAGTCTCTGGTAGGAAGTAGACACAGAGAGATGCCACAATGGGGAATGTGCCACATAGAATCATTGTCAAGGGTTCAAAATACTGTCTGGTGATCATTACTAGAGAGCCCGGTGCTGAAGCCAGACCAATAATAAGTGTAATCACACCCTCTACTCTGGACCTTAAGAGTAAGAAAACATTATTTAAATAAATCTTAGCCTTCTCAGTGATTTTTATCTTTAAAACTGTCCTTGATAACCACAATGAAAGGTCATCTTTCTCTCATTGAATTCTAATATGTATATGGTACCTTGTAAATAAAATCAAGATATAATAGTTATAATTTGCAGTTGTGTTCGTTTTTCTACTGTATAGTGCTTTAGTGGCTCTCCTTGTGCTGAAAATAAAATTTAAATTCCTTACTATGTTGCCAACTTTAGCTCACAGTGGTTATTTTCCCCTTGTATGTTAAATTCCTATCACAGTGGTCTTCTGAATTCCTAGACAATGTAGAATTGTCCTGTTTTATGGCTTTTGGTTAGAACTTGTTCTTTTCAGCTCACTTCATATACCCCTGCCTGTACTTTGGATTACAGTTTAAACGTTTATCAAGAATGAGACCTACTCCAACCTCCCTTGCTGATTTGTACACAGTATTCTTGATCCTATGAAAAATATTTCCTTCAGAGCATGTATATGAAAGTGGGATTTCTGTTATGTTTTCTCATTTATTGTCACTGACTCCTACTAAAATAGGCCTATGAAGGAAAATCCTGTCTCCTGTGCTTATGGACTTATTGTCCTATATCTATGTCTAGCTCATAGAAATTTCTGAAATCTTATTCTTCTTCCTCCTCTTGCTCTCCCCCCTCCTTCTCACTTTATTTTCCCTTCCTCCTACTCTACTTCTGTTGAAATTTGTTTTAATTATATGCCCTTTGAGAGCATGTGCACTAACATTTATATCACACTGTGTACCCTGTATTGTGTGCCTTTTGCAAATAAAGATAAAACATTTTGGAACCCTGATTTCCCAATGATTTTGAAATGATACTATCCTTGTAAATATGTCATCTCAAAAGAAAACTATACTCAATTTTGGAGAGAGAGAATCATGTGTTTCATCTAAAGTCTATTGACTAGTATATTCAACATTAAAAACTTTCTAAAGGATTAGATGAATGTCAAAGAATGAAAGGTGGGTAGACTTTTCACACGGTCTGATTGAGTTTGGCATTGGGTCTGAAATCCCATAAAACTTTCACTGCCTTGGATTATGATATATTATGAAACTCATTAATTTGCATGTTGCAACGATCAGATAGTTTTCTAGTATGATTCAGTTTAAATCATGTTATAGTTTAAATTATGTGGTAAAAATATAAAAATAGTACTTAGTTGGGTCTATGGGATTGAGCATTGATGGAAAAGCTCAGGTATGGACAAAGGCAGGTTGGGTTTGCAAACACCTAGTGAATAAAATCATATCTTGACAAAAAAGCCTAGTACACTGTTCATGAATGTGCTGTGGAAGTGCAAAGGACTAAATGGAGAATTTCTGAGGACAAGTAGTTGCAATTAGTTGTAAAAATATCAGGGATTTGAGAAAATACTGTAGAACATTTATGGGTAATCCAAATTTTTGCCGAGGGCTGTTTGAAAATCACTGTGGTAATTAGCTGAAGTTTCTTTGAGTAGAAATTTCATTTAGACTTATTTAAATCTCTAGCAAGTTCCAGGAAACTCTCAGTTAGGGGTCTCTGTAGGTAGAGCTCAGTGGCTTACCTGATCTCTGTGGGTATGAGTTCATGACTGTGGGTTGAACTCGTGCTGAAGTATATTCCCATGAATCCTTTTCCCAACATAGCAATTCCAAGGTGTAGAAAAGGTATATCTATGAGGTTAAGAAAGTCATTAGTGTGCCTAGGTCAATATGATGAAGCATAAAAATTACCTACCATGAATAACCTTGTCTAGCTTAGATTATTTGTAATAAGCCACCTTTTAATAAGAATAGCACAGAGAACTACATTCAATATCCTTTGACAAACCATAATGGAAAAGATTGTGAAAAAGAATATATATATATATACACACACACATATATATAACTGAGTTACTTTGCTGCACAGCAGAAACACAACATTGTAAATCAATTATACTCCAAATATAAAAATTGTTAGAAGCCTAATACATTACATCAGTGTTCAACAAATGCACAGTTATTTTGGTTAGTCCAGAGTCATGATAAGATGATGATGATTAGACAAACAATATGTGTGGAGAAGGAAATATGCTTTCTTTCTTGCCTCAGTCTTCCCCACAACTATGAAGTTATTCCCTTATCCTGATATTTTTTAGAAAAGTTCGTTTTCCAATATCACATACCTGGAGTATGAAATTAAAGCCACTTTAAAAATTCTCTCATGAACTCCAAGATAAACTGCCACTCTGAACAGCTAATGAAATGTACATGTAATTTAAATGTAATTGAAAGTCATGTCTTCTAAGAAATGAAAATTCTGTTTTGACCATGCATAGACAAAACAGATAAAAGAATTTTTGCAATGCGCCTCAAGGCATCTAGGACTGTTCTCAGTGAATCTCAAGTGTTAAAATGCTTCTAAAATTACTATATATTAGAAATATCCTGCAGTTTCACTGGTATTTACATAGAGAGTAAGTGAAGAGGTGAAATTTCCTGTACCTATTGATAATATATTCACATTCTCAAACCATTGAGAGGATTAGGGATTCATGTTAGATCTGAGAAAAAGTCCACTGACTGGGTTTTCTTGAATTATGACAAATATGTAATGGGGACTCCTATAAAGATCAAAGATATTCTCTTTGAATAAATCTTTCTATTACAGCCAAAGTATTTAAATGTTTCCTTTCAATAGCCTGAGACCCCCACTTCCTGTTTGAGTCATGACTGAGGTAAACACTTAACCATAGCCTTTAAACTCCAAAAGACACACCAACCTATCTTACACCAGGTATATAATTCAACTTTATCAGAAAAAATTGAGGAAATACTTCTGTCCATTATTATCCTTAATCTTCAACACTAACTCTTCTATTGTGCTCCTGATTTCACCATTTCTTGAATTATTAAAGATTGATATTGTTTACTATGTCTCTGTCTCAATAGGTCAATTATTCATCACTGAGATAATATATATAAATATATATATAGAATATCCCAGTTTTAAACAGCCTCCCCCTGTCCATACACACATATCAAACTTAGATTCTGCTTTAATTTTTATGATTTTCATTGATCTTTTCTAGTACTATCAAGAAGACCAAATATATACTACAATATATACATACATTTATGAACTTTACCATTTTTACTGTTGCTTGCAGCTGTTGTTTTTGATCCTTCACCCAGGTCAATTTGACCAGGACAGTGCCAATTTACACCTTTTGAACTGGCATAATTATTAATTGCATTTCCTTTTCTCTTTCAAGTGTGTTCCGCTCTGGATGATATCTTATATAGCCACCTCTAATCAAAAGGCATTTTGAATCCAATATGCCCCAAACTGAAATCATCTATCCTCCTAAACTGCTTCTGTCTTCCCATTTTACTAAATGGAATCACCATCTATCATTCGCCAGGTGGTAAAACTAGGACTCATTCTTGACTCATCCTCACATTCCCTCATAGAGCTGACCATTCAATGTCTTTTGCTGATTTTATTTTTTTAGTTTTGGGACTCTGTTATATCACTGATAGGAAAACAAGACCACCACATATATTCCCAAAGTAAGCTCCTCCATGGCAGAATATATATCTCATTCATCAATTTTATCAAGATCTCAGCCCTAACAAAGTCTGTGATGTTGTGAACAATGAATGTTTCTTGAAGAGAAATAAATATAAGATTTGTATGTTTAAATACCAATTATATAAAATATATTATAGAATGTATTCATATATACAATTCAATTATATTTTATGACAACATAAATGAATTGTAATTTATGATATGTCAACTATATTATATAATCTATTCTCTATTTTAGTCTATATAATATAGTTGGTATATTATCAAGTAGTAGTTATATATATAATTGTTTAAATTAAATATAAATATATTAAACTCTCTTTAATTCACATTTGGTGTTAAAATACCTAAATCATGACACCGAGCTGAAGTGAAGTTATTATCTGCACATGAATTTGATCAGTACATAAAACACTATTTAATAAGTTTTTTTTAAGATAACACTATTAACACTATTACCATCCTCTAGTTTTTTTCCGAAAGCTATTATTCTCACCTTGGGGTATACATATATTGATTGATGTAGTACATCCAGCTACAAAAAGGACAAAAGCTATTGAAGGCCGGCGTTTAAGGAACTTCATTTCAAGAAAAGAAAGACATTTGGCTGGGAAGTCCACAGCTCCAAGGAGAGCCTGAGACAAGAATATATTACTCCCTGAATTTTGTAAGTCAAACATCAGTCCATAAAGGAATAAAATTGCAGAAAATCTGTAAAAGAGAATAGAGAATGAAATGACATTAAAAAATACATTTTGTTCTTTTTCTATATTATATTTTTCATTATGGATACACTATACTTATGAGGATTATAGACATTATAAAAGTCAAGATATAGTAGTATGCCTTTCTTCCACAAAAGCACAAAGATCAGATGAAGTGAGAAAGACAGATATTTGTGCCAAACAACCTGTTTGTTTCTGAGTACAGTTGAGTTTTTCAGCCTCAAGAGGTGGACTGAAATGTTACGTACTGAGCTTGAGAAAATAGGGGTTTAAGTCCTTTACTTGGTGACCACTGACTTTCTTGATGTGGTTTTGTAAATTTACAAAACATGTTGTAAACCTTCTGATTTACTTATTTGAAGATTAGTGACTTTTACTATACCTCTGCTCCTCAGTTTCTGCATTTCTCAATCTTCTTAGTGTTTTCTTCATGATTAAATGGCTTATGTCACAAAATCCATAAGTAATTTAAGTGCTAAATAAATATTAGCAAGTATTTAATTAAAATCATTATACTTATCACTTTCTGTAAAGGTTATTTTTTAAAAAATGTTCTTACAATTAGAAAATTATTACATGATAGTGAAATGTGAACTATAGATTTATGCATATTAATGGAACATATAACATGAAAAAACAGTAATTATAGAACATACTTTAAGGCATAGGTAAGGCATCTAAAAATGAGACTACTAATATCTCATTCGCCTTCTCAGATTGCAATTCAGACAGAGGTCAATTCCAAGGAGTTGAAAGACATATGCTGAGGACTATAAAATACTGATAATGGAAATTGAAGATGATTCAAAGAAATGAAAAGATATCCCATGTTCTTGGATTGGAAGAATATTGTTAAAATGGCTATACTACACAGAGCAATCTACAGAGTTAATATGATCCCTATCAAATTACCCAGGACATTTTTCACACAACTAGAATAATCCTAAAATTTTCATGGAACCACCAAAGACCCAGAATTGCCAAAGCATTCCTGAGGAAAAAGAACAAAGCCAGATGCATAACCCTCCCAGACTTCAGACAATACTACAGTAATCATAACAGTGTAGTAATGGCACAAAAATAGACATGGAACAATGGAACAGAATAGAGAACCTAGAAATAAACTCACACAACTATGGTCAATCTTCAAAGAAGGCAAGAATATACAATGGGGAAAAGACAGTCTCTTCAGCAAGTGATATTGGGAAAGCTGGACAGCTACACATAAATCAATGAAGTTAGAAAACACTGTCACACCATACACAAAATACTTAAAATGGCTTAAAGGCTTAAATATGACATGACACCATAAAACTCTTAGAACATAGGCAAAACATTCTCTGACATAAATCATACCAATGTATTCTTAGGTCAGTCTCCCAAGGCAATAGAAATAAAAGCAAAAATAAACAAATTGGACCTAATTAAACTTACAAGCTTTTGCACAGCAAAGGAAACCATCAACAAAGTGAAAAGACAACCTGAAGACTGGGAGAAAATATTTTCAAATGATGTGACTGACAAGGGCTTGATTTCCAAAAGACACAAACAGCTCATAAAGCTCAATATCGAAAAAAATAATGCAATGAAAAAAATGGGCAGAGGACCTAAATAGAATAGGACCTTCTTCTCCAAAGAAGACATACATATGGCCAACAGGCCCATGAAAATCAAATTATGAGAAATGCTAATAAAAACTACAATGAGGTATCACCTCACACCAATCAGAATTGCCATCATCAAAAAGTGTACAGGGCTTCCCTGGTGGTGCAGTGGTTGAGAGTCCACCTGCCGATGCAAGGGACATGGGTTTGTGCCCTGGTCTGGGAAGATCCAACATGCTGTGGAGCGGCTGGGCCCGTGAGCCATGGCTGCTGAGCCTGCGCATCCAGAGCCTGTGCTCCACAATGGGAGAGGCCATAGCAGTGAGAGGTCCACATACCGCAAAAAAAAAGTGCACAAATAATAAATGCTGAGGAGGATGTGCAGAAAAGTGAACACTTCCACTGTTGGTAAGAATGTAAATAGGTGCAGACAATATGAAAAAACAGTATAGTGGTTCCTTAAACAACTAAAAATAGAGTTACTATGTGATCCAACAATCCCACTCCTGAGCATATATCTGGAAAAGATGAAAACTATAATTTGAAAAGATACATACACCCCCAATGTTCATAGCAGCACTATATACAATAGATAAGACATGGAAGCAACCTAAGTGTCCATCAACAGATGAATGGATAAAGAAAATGTGGTATATATATATATACACACACATATATATATACATGCACATATATACACACACACATATACACACATATATATAAAATATTACTCAGCCATAAAAAAAGAATGAAATAATGCCATTTGCAGCACCATGGATGGACCTAGAGATTGTCATGCTAAGTGAGCTATGTCAGGCAGAGAAAGGCAAATATCATATGATATCACTTATATGTGGAATCCAAAAAAATGATAAAAGTGAACTTATTTACAAAACAAACAGACTCAAAGACACAGAAAACAAAGTTATGGTTACCAAAGGAGACAGGGTAGGGGGAGGAATAAGGAGTTTGGGATTAACAGACACACACGACTATACATAAACAAGGACCTACTGTATTGCACAGGGAGCTATATTCAATCTCTGATAATAACCCATAAAGGAAAAGAATCTGAAAATGAATATATATATATATATATATATTCCATATAATGGAATCACTTTGTTGTATTGTAAATCAACTATACTTCAATTTACAAAAAGACAGAGGTCAATTACAAAACTCTAACAAGAAAATTCTATCTTGGAAATTAAGAAATATATTTCTTGGAGTGAAGATGACCATCACATCCTGCCCGCTGTCCACCACACATGGTGGGGTGTCACTCTAGGGACCTTGCTTCAGATGTGGCACTACATACAGAGATTCGGGGATCCTGACTCTGGATGTCATCCATGATATCAAAACTACATTTAAATGTTGTGTCTCCCTGGACTCCTCTTGGCTGTGACAATTCCATCTGATTTTTGCAGGAGCCATTGAGCCATAAACAAATGGAGTTTGAAATTAAAAACACAATATAGGGACACAGACAAGATGGCGGATTAGAAGGATATGAGCTCACCTCTTCTTACAAGAACACAAAAATCATAACTAACTGCTGAACAACCACTGGGGGAAAAAAAGGCTAGAACATACCAAAAAAGATATCATACATCCAAAGACAAAGAAGCATCCAAAATGTGGTGGTAGGAGCTGCAATCACGATCAAATCAAATTCCATACTCACTGGGTGGGTGACTCACAAACTGCAAAATAATTATACCATAGAAGTTCTTCCACAGGAGTGAAAGTTCTGAGCCCCCAGGTCAGGCTCCTCAGCCTGGGGGTTGGGCAATGGGAGGAGGAGCCTCCAGAGAATCTTCCATTGAAGGCCAGTGGGTTTGATTGCAGGAATTCCACAGGACTAGGGGAAACAGAAACTCCACTCTTGGAAGGCACACACAAGGTTTCGTGCACACCAGAACCCAGGGGATAAAAAGCAGTGACTTCATAAGAGCCTGGGCCAGACATACCTGCTAGTACTGAAGGGTCTCATGTGGAGGCAGGGGGCAGCTATGGCTCACTGAAGGGACAAAAACACTGGAACTGGTAGTTCTAGGCAGTACTCATTGGTGTGAACCCTCCTGGAGGCCGCCATTTTCTAACCAAGACCTGGCCCCACCCAACAATGTGTAGGGTCCAGTGCTGGGACACCTCAGGCCAAACAACCAACAGGGCAGGAAGACAGCCCCACCCATTAGCATACAGGTTGCTTAAAGCCTTCCTGAGGAAATGACTGCCTATTAAACACACACTTCGACATGGCCCTGCCCACCAGGGGGACAAGAGCCAGCTCCACCCACCAGTGGGAAAAAAACAGTCCCTCCTATCAGGAAGCCTGCACAACAAGCCTCTTACACTTACCCACCAGGGGGCAGACACCAGAAGTAAGAAGAACTACAACCCTGCAGCCTGCAGAATGGAAACTGCAATCACAGAAAGTTAGACAAAATGAGATGGCAGAGGAATACGTCCCAGATGAAGGAACAAGGTAAAACCCTAGAAGAACAACTAGGCGAAGTGGAGATAGGCAATCTACATGAAAAATAATTCAGAGTAATGATAATAAAGATGACCTAAGATCTCAGAACAAGAATGGAGGTACAGATGGAGAAGATAAAAGAAACATTTCACAAAAACTTACAAGAACTAAAGAAAAAGAAATGTTTAACAAAGACCTAGAAGAACTAAAGAACAAACAAGCAGAGATGAACAGTACAGTAACTGAAATGAAAAATACACTAGAAGGAATCAGTATCAGAATAACTGAGGCAGAAAAACAGATGTGAGCTGGAAGACAGAATGTTGGAAATCACTGCCATGGAACAAAATAAAGAAAAAAGAATGAAAAGAAATGAGGACAGCCTAACAGACATCTGGGACAACATAAAACTCACAAATGTTCACATTATAGGGATCCCAGAAAGAGAAGAGAGAGAGAAAGGATCTGAGAGAATATTTGAGGAGGTAATAGCTGAAAACTTTCCTAGAATGGGAAAGGAAACAGTCGCCCAAGTCCAGTAAGCACAGAGTTCCAGGCAGGATAAACCCAAGGAAGAACATGCTGAGATACATAGTAATCAAACAGACAAAAATAAAGACCAAAAAGTATTAAAAGCAACAGGGAAAAGCAACAAAAAACATACAAGGGAATTCCCATAAGGTTATCAGATGATTTTTCAGCAGAAACTCTGCAGGCCAGAAGGGAGTGGCAGGATATATTTAAAGTGATGAAAAGAAAGAAACTTCAGCCAAGAGTACTCTACCCAGCAAGGCTCCAATTCAGATTAGACAGCAAAATCAAAAGCTAAGGGACAATCAAAAACTTACAGACAAGCAAAAGCTAAGAGAATTCATCACTACCAGACCAGCTTTGCAACAAATGCTAAAGGAACTTCTCTAGGCAGAAAAGAAAAGGCCACAATTAGAAACAAGAAAATTACAAATAGAAAAGCTCACTGGTAAAGGCAAATATGCAGTAAACATAGGAAATAATCCACACACAAATATAATATCAAAACCAGCAATAGTGAGGAGAGTATGAATGCATGATATTGGAAATGCATTTGAAATTAAAAGACTGGCAACTCAGAATAATTGTTTATATTTACAGACTGCTATATCAAAACCTCATGGTAACTGCAAACTGAAAATCTACAATAGATACACACACACACACACACACACACACAAAAGAAAAAGGAATCCATACACAACACTAAACGTAGTCATCAAATCACAAGAGAAGAGAACAAAAGGAATGGAAGAAAAAAGACCTACAAAAACAAATCCAAAATAAGTAACAAAATGGCAATAAGAACATACATATTGATAATTGCCTTAAACATAAATGTATTAAATGTTCCAACCAAAAGACATAGACTGGCTGAATGTATACAAAAACACGACCCTTATATGTGCTGTCTACAAGAGAACCACTTCAGATCTAGGGACACATACAGACTGAAAGTGAGGGGATGGAAAAAGGTATTCCATGCAAATGGAAATCAGAAGAAAGCTGGAGTAGCAATACTCATATCAGACAAAATAGACTTTAAAATAAAGACTGTTACAAAAGAGCTCTACATAACGATCAAGGAATCAATCCAAGAAGATATAACAATTGTTAATATATATGTACCCAACATAGAAACACCTCAATATATAAGCCAAATGCTAACAGCCATAAAAGAGGAAATCAACAGTAATACAATAATAGTCGAGGACTGTAACATCCCAATTTTGTCAATTGACAGATCATCCAGGCAGAAAACTAATAAGGAAACACAACCTTAAATGACACATTAGACCAGATGGACTTAATTGATATTTTTAGAGCATTCTATCCAAAGGCAACAGAATACACTTTCTTCTCAAGTGCTCATGGAACATTCTCCAGGTTAGGTCACAATTTGTGTCACAAATCAAGCCTCAATAAATTTAAGAAAATTGAAATCATATCAAACATCTTTTCTGACCACAACACTATGAGATTAGAAATCAATTACAGGAAAAAATAAACTGTAAAAAACACGTGGAGGCTAAACAATATGCTATTAAAAAACCAATGAATCACTGAAGAAATCAGAGAGAAAATAAAAAAATAACTAGAGAAAATGACAATGAAAACATGACAATCAAAAGCAGTTCTAAGAGGGAAATTTATAGCAATAAAATCTTACCTCAGGAAACAAGAAAAATCTCAAATAAACAACCTAACCTTACACATGAATTAACTAGAGAAAGAAGAACAAATAAAACACAAAGTTAGTAGAAGGAAAGAAATCATAAAGAACAGATCAGAAATAAATTGAGACAAAGAAAACAATAGAAAAGATCAATGAAACTAAAAGCTGGTTCTTTGAAAAGATAAACAAAATTGATATACCTTTAGCCAGACTCATCAAGATGAAAAGGGGAGGGCTTCCCTGGTGGTGCAATGGTTGAGAGTCCACCTGCTGATGCAGGGGACACGGGTTCATGCCCCAGTCTGGGAAGATCCCACATGCCTCAGAGCAGCTGGGCACATGAGCCATGGCCACTGAGCCTGCACGTCTGGAGCCTGTGCTCCACAACGGGAGAGGCCATGACAGTGAGAGGCCCGTGTACTGCAAAAAAAAAAAAAAAAGAAAAAAAGAAAAAGAAAGAAAAGGGAGAGGGCTCAAATCAATAAAATTAGACATGAAAAAGGACAAGTTACAACCAACACCGCTGAAATACAAAGGATCATGAGAGACTATGCCAATAAAATGGACAACCCAGAAGGTACAAATTCTTAGAAAGGTACAATATCCTAAGACTGAACCAGAAAGAAATAGAAACTATGAACAGACCAGTCATGAGTACTGTAATTGAAACTGTGATTTAAAAACTCCCAACAAACAAAAGTCCAGGAGCAGGTGGTTTCACAGGCAAATTCTAGCAAACATTTAGAGAAGAGTTGACACCTATCCTAAAAATTCTTCCAAAAACTTGCAGAGGAAGGAAAACTCCCAAACTCATTCTATGAGGCCACCATCACCCTGATAGCAAAACTAGATAAAAATACCACAAAAAAAGGAAATACAGGCCAATATCATGGATGAATACAGTTACAAAAATCCTCAGCAAAATACTAGCAAACTGAATCCAGCAATACATTAAAGGATCATACACCATGATCAAGTGGGATTTATCCCAGGGATGCAAGAATTTTTCAATATCCACAACTTAATCAGTATGATACACCACATCAACAAACTGAAGGCTAAAAACCATATGATCATCTCAATAGAATCAGAAAAGGCTTTGACACAATTCAACACCCATTTATATAAAAATTCTCCAGAAAGTGGGCATTGAGGGAAACTACCTCAACATAGTAAAGGCCATATATGACAAACATACAGCTAGCATCATACTCAATGGGGAAAAGCTGAAAGCATTTCTTCTAAGATCAGGAATAAGACAAGAATGTCCACCCGCACCACTTTTATTCAACAAACATACACATATATCCACAGTTGTACATACACATATATCCACTCTTTTTTAGATTCTTTTCCCATATATTTCATTACAGAGTGTTAAATAGTCTCCTGTGTTATACAGTAGTCCCTTATTTGTTACCTATTTTACACATAGTAGTGTGTATATGTCAATCCCAATCTCCCAATTTATCCCCACCCTTTCCCCCTTGGTAACCATAAGTTTGTTTTCTACATCTGTGACTCTACTTCTGTTTTGTAAATAAGTCTGTTTGTACCACTTTTTAAGACTCCACATATAAGCAATGTGATATTTGTTTTTCTTTGTCTGACTTACTTTATTCAGTATGACAATCTCTAGGTCCATCCATGTTGCTGCATCTCCACTCTTGCCACCTTTATTCAACATAGTTTTGGAAGTCCTAGCCATGGAAATCAGAGAAGAAAAATAAATAAAAGTAATCCAAATTGGAAAAGAAGAAGTAAAATGGTCACTCTTTGCAGATGACATAATACTCTACGTAGAAAATCCTAAAGATGCTACCAGAAAGCTACTAGACCTCATCAATGAATTTGATAAAGTTGTAGGATACAAAATTAATACACAGAAATTTTTTTCATTCCTATACACTAAAAATGAAAGATCAGAAAGAGAAATTAAGGAAACAATTAAATTCACCACTGCAACAAAAAGAATAAAATACCTAGGAATAAACCTACCTAAGGAGGCAAAAACCTGTGCTCAGAAAACTATAAGATACTAATGAAAGAAATAAAAGATGACACAAACAGACGGAGAGAGATACCATGTTCTTGGATTAGAAGAATCAATATTCTTCTAATAGTCAAAATGACTATACTGCCCAATGGAATCTGCAGATTCAATGCAATCCCCGTCAAATTACCAATGGCATTTTTCACAGAATTAGAACAAAAAATTTTACAATTTGTATGTAAACACAAAAGACCCCAAATAGCCAAAGGAAACTTGAGAAAGAAAAACGCAACTGGAGGAATCAGGCTCCCTGGCATCAGACTATACTACAAAGCTACAGTCATCAAAAGAGTATGATACTGGCACAAAAAGAGAAATATAGATCAGTGGAACGGGATAGAAAGCCCAGGAATAAACCTACACACCTATGGTTAATTAATCTACAACAAAGGAGCCAAGACTCTACAATGGAGAAAAGACAGTCTCTTCAATAAATGGTGATGGGAAAACTGGACAGCTACATGTAAAAAAAAAAAGGAATTAAAACATCCTTTAACATTCTCAAAATGGATTAAAGACCTAAATGTGAGACCAGATATTATAAAACTCTTAGAGGAAACATCAGCAGAACACTCTTTGACATGAATCACAGCAAGATCTTTTTCAATTTGTCTCCAAGAGTAATGGAAAAAAACAAACAAATGGAACCTAATTAAACTCAAAAGCTTTTGCACAACAAAAAATAAACCATAAACAAAATGAAAAGCCAACACACAGAATGGGAGAAAATATTTGCAAATCATGCGACTGACAAGGGATTAGTCTCCAAAATTTACAGACAGTTCATGTGGCTCAACATCAAAAAAACAGACAACCCAATCAAAAAATGGGCAGATCTAAATAGACATTTCTCTGAAGAAGACATACAGATGGCCAACAGGCACATGAAACATGCTCAACATCACTAATTATTAGAGAAATGCAAATCAAAACTACAATGAGCTATCACATTACAGCAGTCAGAATGACCATCAAAAAGTCTACAAACAATAAATGCTGGAGAGGGTGTGGAGAAAAGGGAACCATCCTACACTGTTGGTGGGAATGTAAATTGGTACAGCCACTATGGAGAACAGTATGGAGGTTCTGTAGGAAACTAAAAATAGAGCTACCATATGATCCAGCAATCCCACTCCTGGGCATATATCTGGAGAAAATCATAGTTCAAAAGGATACATACTCCCCATGTTCCCTGCAGTGCTGTTTACAATAGCCAAGACATGGAAGCAACCTAAATGTCAATCAACAGATGAATGGATAAAGAAGATGTGGTATATATAAACAATGGAATGTTACTCAGCCATTAAAAAGAATGAAATAATGCCATTTACAGCTATATGGGTGGACATGGAGATTATCATACGAAATGAAGTAAGTCAGAAAAAGACAAATATCATATGATACAGCTTATGTGCAGAATCTAAAAAAAATGATACAAATGAACTTATTTACAAAACAGACTCACAGACTTAGAAAAGAATGTATGGTTACTGGGGGGGAATGGGGGGCAGGAGGGATAGATTGAGAATTTGGGATTGACATATACATACTGCTATATTTAAAATAGATAACCAACAAGGACGTACTGTATAGCACAGGGAACTCTGCTCAATATTCTGTGATAACCTAAATGGGAAAAGAACTTGAAAAAGAATAGATACATGTAAATGTATAATGGAATCACTTTGCTGTACACCTGAAACTAACAACATTGTTAATCAACTGTACTCCAATATAAAATAAAAATTAAAAAGAAATATACTTCTCAATAATCCATGTGTCAATGTAGAAATCACAATATAAATTAGTAAATATTTTGAACTAAAGAATTAAAACATCACATATTAGACTCAGATAATGCAGTATTTAGACAGAAGGTTTTAATTCTTAGAATAAAAAGCATCAAATTAATGATTTCAGTATCTTTCACAGGAAGTAGTAAGGACCACCAAATGAAGAAGAAAAAATGCAGAGAAGGATAGGAATAATTGAATCAGAAATGTAACACAAAATAGAAGAATGATAGTTGTGTATTTTGTGAGAATTTTTGTATTTTGGTTTTTGCTGGGTTGATAACCGTTATTTCTCAGGATTAAGGAAACTGTTTAAACAAAATAAATTTTAGCTTGGGGTACTTACAAGCATTTTAAGTTAATATGTTAAGAATGATTTCATTTAAAATATACCTAGTTTCATGGCCTAAAGTAACCATAGTAATATGTTCAGTATATTGATACCTTGTAGACCACAGAGGTCAAGCTCATTTTTAACAGACATAAATTACTTAGAATTTTTCTATACTGGAGATTTTTATTTTCTTCTCCATGTATGCATTTATCTAGTCATTTATTTATATCAATATGGACATACAGACATTTATTTTTTATAATCCAGTTGGGTTAAAATCCAATACTATGTCATTTTGTTGCTTAAATTTTTCTAGCTTTGGCCATTGGAAACTTTCAATTCGCCCTTGGATCTCTTTGTTATGATATACCCCATTATTCTGTGAATGCTTTTTCCCCCCAGTACTTCCTTTTTCATACACAATAAACTGCTCTAGGCTCATGTATGTCCTGTGCTTCAGCTCTAGAATCAGTCATTTCTCCAAGGGGCCCTTTAAAAAAAATTTTATTGGAGAATGGTGTTAGAAACTAAGAACTGGGCACTAAGTGTGCTCATGGTTACTAAAATGTCATTGCTTCTAGACCTTCTAAGCTGAAAGAGCAAGGAAATACATATATTAATCAAGTATATACACCTACCTATAAATATTTCTAATTAATTTGTATCTATATTAGTCTAAACTTGAGTTTATACTGATATCTCCAACTCTAATTTACTATAAGATGGCCCATTCTAGTCATCCTCTTACTTATCTATAACCATCTTCTCCAACAATGAGAAACCTACCTCCTATCACCCACAATTTACTTATTTGTTCAAACCCAGTATACATGTTCAGAAGTTTCAGATTTGTTAACCTGGTACCCCAAATGAGAAACAATTTTACTAACAGGAGTACAGTGCTTGTGTGCAGTTCATTTTGTCCTTACAATTTCTACTCATTACTTAGGCCAGCATCCTTTTTTCATCCCCTTGGGGTTATGACAATCAGATTCCTTAACACAGTCTTCAGTCTATCCTAGGTTCCCACAACCTCCTAAGAGACTTCTTAGAAGTTTGCATCTGTTCACTAAAGTTATATATGTACTACAAAATTATATGGGTTTTGAAAAATGCATAGGGTTATATGTCTAATACTACAGTACCATACAGCATAGTTTCATGGTCCTAAAAAAATCTTGTGTTTCTCCTAGTTACCCTTCCCTTCTCTTCAAATTCTGACAACCATTTATCTGTTTTCCATCTCTATGGCTATGTCAGGATTAATTTTTAATTATGAGATTTGTCATACCTTGTCATATTATGCAATTTTTTGATTCTTATTTTTTCCTTTTAGAAAATATACTTAATGATAGCAAGGGTTTTATCAATGCTGTACACTGCTGCATATACAGTACCTAGAAAAATAACAGACAAGGGCTAAGTAAATACTTGTTGAAGGTTGTAAATTTAAACCATACAGCAACATTTTGAAGTATGATACAATTTTATAATTAAAAAGCATAAGCAATTTACCCAATATCACATAACTAGTGAGTATTGCAACAAGAAGTTTGGCATAGTCTTAGGACTCAAAACATGGTACTATTAGCCACTATGGAATGGAATATTGCTTCCTGATGTAAATGGCATTTGGCCTTCTATCCTGATTGTGCTACCAACTACTCTTCTATTAGAATCTTTCAGTCTTCTGTGAAACACCAAGGTTTCTGCTAATTTATCTTTCCACAAGTCTCTATACAAGATATGTAATTTCAAACTCTAGTTATGGATTTTATTTTTTGTTTTAAAATACATAATTTGAACTAGCACACTATGTAGTTGGCATGGTTCTCTTTGATGTTACAGTATTAAGGCAGAAGACAAACCTCAGAAAACTCAGGAAAACTATTATTCTGCACCTGATGGAGCTCGAAATGACCTTTATTTTCTTGGAATGATGTTTGAGAAAAGTGTGTTCTTTCATTGCAGTTTGCAAAACCTTCAAAGTGAAAATATTTTGAAACAAACATATTAAAAAACATGAATGGAAAAAAATGAAACAAGTATTCTCTAACTTATTTCCCTAGAATTATTTTATATTCTCTTCCACATCATTTTACAGTCCCACCAAAGAACAATATTTTTTTTTGCTAAAAATGTGTTCTTACACTTGAAAGTGTGTATTACTCTTTAGATATTATGAAGTATTTTCTACTTTTCATCTCACTTGAGCTGTGTACAAATCCTGTGTCAAAGTTAGGCAATTATTAATATTAATCCCATCTTATGGGGGGAATATAAGATTAAATGAGGTTAATAAAGGAAATGAAACCTTATTCAACACAAAGTTTCTTAATCTTCTCAAAAGAAACATTTTCTATATATTCACATGGCTCCTTGTTTACACTTTCAATATATCACCATGTGTTATATTGTTTCATACTGTGTGAGTTTTTGAGCAGAATTAGTCATAGTTTCTCCACTTGGTATTTGGCACAATGTTTATACTCCAGGGCTATTTCTTTGTGAATTAGGAATACTTCCAAGTCTTACCTCTTGAATTCAATTATAATCTATTCATTTCCCCCCAAATATCCAGAAAGTTCCATACACATCAGTACTACTGGAAGAAGAAGAAAACTGGCCTTCCTCAGTTTTATGTGATGGAGCCAAGCTCAGTTGTAATGTGAAAGAAACAACATATCCTTATTATGGAAATTTTGTGTGGCTTAACACATTTGAGTTACACTGTACATTTAATGTATTCACTATGAGTTAGATTGAAATATAGGCTATTACTTGGAATCGTGTTATTCAATCATTATAGCTTTGTAATCACTGTTATTCAGTCATCAATCAATGGTCAAAAATGATTACCAGAACTTTTCCTTCAGTTGAGATTCCACTGTTAGTGGTTATTATGACTTTTTGCTTTCCTTATGGTGGTACAATTTATTTGTATTGATTTTTTACCTTTATAAGGAAGAAACTTCAAGACATTACTATTTCTTTCTTACCTCAGTGTGTAGATTCTCTGCAACATCTTTTCTTCCATTTAGATGGGCTACTTTCTTAATTTCCTTGAATGCTTTATCCAACTTGCCAGATATAATCAGCCAATGAGCAGATTGTGATGGCCACCTTTGTGAAGAGAGGCAGCAACACTGAAGTGGAATAGGAAGCTAATCCAAACAGAATAAGAATTCAGAGATACCTTGATTCCATTTAATGGTGGTGGGACTCCTCTAGAACACTATGGCTTCTCCAATTAGGAAGAGATGGTTCAGGAAAGAACTCAGGTCACTTTCCTCCCTCAACACTCAACTTACTGATATGGTATTGAATTTTTTTTATATTTCATTTATATTGGTTTTAGATTTGAAAATAGCATTTGATTTCTGCACTTTTAAATTTTTAAGAAAGAGAAAGATGTGACTGATGCCAAATTAACCTTATTTTTTAAAGAAAAAAAACAAAACATATTTCAGAAACTACTGTCAGCTTCATGTGGTAAAGTTCTCTCTACCTCAACCCTAATGAAGTTCTATCATGTCTCTTGCAAACTTGTTCCTCCATATTATGGTCATTACTCAACTAATTCAAGTTTTGTTTTTCTGTAACAAACACTCTTCCTATTAATTTATTTTTTTGGACAGTGATAACTGTGTGTGTGTGTGTGCATGTGTGAGAGAGAACCCAAGCAAAATTCTACTTTAAATTGCTTAAATTAATTAAACATTTAATTTAGCATATTCCTTGAACTTTTGAGATTTATCCATTAAGTCCTTTTCTGAACATTTTTCTTATTACAATAAGATGTAAAGTGACTAGCAATCCACATTTATTGAAAGTTTCAGTGCCCAACCATCACAAGGAAAACAAACCAGAAAAATCTACATACCAGAGGAACAGAAAAAAGACGAAGGCACAGTAATGGACCATTGTAGCATGTGCCAGTCTCGGAAGACATAAGCTAGTCCAGCCAGTATCACCTGCCCAGTGCTCAGAAGCAGAGCCCTCACTGTCATCATGATAGATCTGGCACTGGTTGGAATCCATTCTATAACTGAAAAGTATCAAGAGATAATCCCATAAACAGTGTGTTTAAAACTTGACAAAATTAGGTGAGAAGACAAGAACTAAGTCAAACTTACAAAGTGCAAGAGAATTACTGTATATTGCCCCCAGTGATAATGCCATAAGAAATCAAGTTGTACAGTAAATTGGGAAGGTTGGTGCAAAAACTCAGTAGGTGCCCAGTAATGCTAAGAACAGGGAAGAAGCCATCAACACAGGTTTCTGGCCAAATCTAGAAGAAAACCAATTGAGTTGCACAAACAATCTAAAATAATAAAAGTTCAAATGTCATTGTACAATTGTATGAATTGTTCTGAGAAGTTCTGGCTTGAGAGATATCTGCTCTTCTCTGTTCTTAACTTTTTGGTTACAATTATCCCATTATGTGGAAAAATGCTAATAAATATACAGCTTTCTCAAAAGAATGTAAGTTTTATATGATCAGAGTGATTTTACACATCATAGAAATGTCAGTATCTAGTTATGTCTGGAAAATAATAGCTTTTGGTGATGATTCATTGGACTGACTCTTCTCAAACAAATCTTTATCCATAAAATCTTCCCAACTTTGTATCTGTCAGGCTATCATAATTTCTGTCACCATCCTCCATAATAAAGCCTTCCTCTCCTTTTCCTTCATTTATGTTTTCTAAACCTGTTCATTTCTTCCCTTCAATAAAATTTTCCAAAGCATTTACATTTCAGAGTCTTCTCACTTCTAAAAGGTTTGACTGACCCATTAATCTATTTGCACTGTTACTGCACATTTCTCCAGTCTCTTTCTTATGTTTGACAGATTATTCTCCTAAATTAAGATTTTTTATTATGTCTTATAACAAAAGAATAACTCAATTATGTTTTGTGGTATGAAGGATACTATCCAAATTCCTTAACTTGGAATATACTTTTAAAACCTTATGATTTTATATGAAATTTTGCTCTATGCATTTTATCCAACTAATTCTTTTTCCACTTTACTTTTAGTGCATCTACCTTTAAATAGTCATTGTTATTTTTACCACTACTGTGAATATATTACACGATTAATTTTATTTCTTGACTTACTAGTCAATAGATAAATATCAAGGTGACTATCATATTCTTTGTGATGTTGCAGAAGATGATACTGATGCCTTGCCAATTCCCTCAATACTTAAACTTTCTATACCTTCTAATGTCTTCTAAGGCCAAGCACCTGTGTCTACTACCAACGGGATTTCTCTGACCATAGTGGCAAAAGTGTCTGTGTACAGGGCAAATTATAAATGTCAGGAGAAGCCACCCACCATCTTCCTAACTTCTCAGGTGGCACAACTCTGAGGCATGCTAACATAATTTCCCAGAAGACCACAGAGGGATTGAGTCTCAGGTTCCCATATGGTACCCTGCTTGTTAATATAACTTATATTAGTTTCTTTCCCCTCCCACCTTCCCTTATTTTTTTTTTGTGGTACGTGGGCCTCTCACTGCTGTGGCCTCTCCCGTTGTGGAGCACAGGCTCCGGACGTACAGGTTCAGCGGCCATGGCTCACGGGCCCAGCCTCTCCATGGCATGTGGGATCTTCCCAGACCGGTGCACGAACCCGTGTCCCCTGCATTAGCAGGCAGACGCTCAACCACTACACCACCAGGGAAGCCCCCACCTTCCCTTTTTATGCTTCCTTGGATCACATCCTAAATAAAGAACTTGCACACAAGTATATTGTCCTAGATTCTGTTTCAAGAGCAACCCAAACTAAATCAGAAGACTTTCTTTTCAAACGATGCAGCTCTACTCATTGAGCACTATTTGGCATGTAACTTTCTATCCAGACTGCCACTATGTAGAATATCTGCTTTCTCAATAAGCCTGTGTTTGCCTCTTTCTGGGTCTTCAAACTTTAACACTGTGCTCTCAGAGACTGCATGTATTATATACTTTGGGTCATTTATGAAACAAAATATAAGACTTACCTGTCAGCAAAGTAGCCACTTACAGGAGATCCACTTATGAATCCTGCCATGAAAATGGACTGTGACAGTGATTTGAGTGACTGTGAATCACATACTAAATCCCACTAAAAAGAGAAAATTAGATAGATCAAAGATTATAAAACAAAGTTGGGTATGCAAGTTGTATAATTGTTCAGTATGAGGTAAAAAAATCATTTTGATGATGTACGCTTAAAAATTGAGATGTATATTTGGAAAATGTTTAAAAATCTCAAGATACTTTAAATTTACTAAGTGCTAGTTATGTTCTAAGTACTGTGTGAGGTTCTTGTGATATATTAATGACCAATACAGTTGTATTTTATTCCACTGAATTTCATTCCCCTCCTGACAGTTGCCAGGAATTATATGGAGAATGTCGGTAGATAAAAGAATTATAAGATGTATGGAATGATGTTAAAACTGAGAGATCTTATCTTCTAGATAGTTCAAATCACTTATTTGGAATGCAGACTATGAAGATAAAGAAGTTATTGATATGTTTTAAAGACTAAGCATGAGAAGATTTCTGTTTTAGAAAAACAAATCTTGTTATAGTGTGCAAAACATATCAGAGGAGAGTATAAATGGAGGGGAGAAGAATTAGGGACAATTAAAATGATGCAGGCGAAATTTGTGGTTTCAATGGTTTGGCAGCAGTGGAAGTGGAAATGTAAATATAGACAGTTAAGTGGGGGAGAAAATTATCGCCTGCAGATTTGTGATCTGAACAATATATACAATTTGCCTCTCTAAGAGGTGCAGCCTTGAGTTGCAAATGCTAGTGAAAAAATACATTAAATCCAGTTGTTTTTGAGGCATTCAAGTGGGTATTTACTATAGATAATTTAATATTTTAAGTAGTTTCATTTATTTCTTATACTGAAATTTTAAATGTTTGACTGAAAAAAAAATGAAAGAAATAAAGATGAAGCAGTATTTGAATTAAAAAGTACTTATCAAGTGGAGTTGCACTAAATCAACAGAATTTCCCCAGTAATGAAGGTAAATTGCAGACTCAGCCTAACATTAACGGGTCAAGTTTAATTTTCACAGCATATTTTAACAATAACATTGACAAACTAGAATAATGGGGAAAAAATAGAGTTCATGATGATCAAATAGTTTTCTATATCATCTGTTTAAAGGTTTAGGAAATTTAGGAAATTTCTTTTATGAATTCTTAATTTTCATGATAATACGTGTCAATATTCAGTTTTCTTCTTAACAAAAATGATGTATAGTATAGTTTTGGATATGCATGTTATACCAAGTTAGACATGATCGATGAAATTACAAGTCTACCACTTATCATTTTTGAGCAAAAGGATAGTTTATACTGCCTGCCTGAGGTTCATATTCATAAAATGTGAATAAAAACCTATTCATAAAATGTGAAATACATTTAACACAAAGGGTAAATGTACAAGTTGCTTAATGTTTTCTTGTCTTGTGCTTTTTAGTAATGCACTGAGCTATCAACTTAAGAGACTTTGGCATGTTTTTGTTTAATAATTTTAAGATCCTTAATAGGTAGTGTTTCAGTTTTTGCTTAGGAAATGTTAAGATACATGCTGTAAAGCACATGCAAGTAATTGCCAAACTGGAACTCAAATGTTGGTCTGCCTGCCTCTTAAGATGACTCTTCACTACTATGATAGAGTAAAAAGCTAATACAGTCAATGGCTGTAATTTTTCAGCAAGTGTTTCCCTTCTTTTTTCCTTCACATATTTAAGATTTTTGTTATCCGGGTAACAGATTCCAAACCTAAGCATCTCAAGCAAATTTAATGTGGAGGCTTGTACATAAAAAATGACCAATTACTATTTTTCACATTATTTCATACCTGAGTTACAATAGTAGAGGTAAAAAGCTTTGGTCATAGGTCCAACCATCTAAGCAAGGTTGTCTCCAGCTCAGTGCTATTTACAGTCATGTCATTGTTATTTAAAAGCTGCCACTGGGTTTGCTGAAAGCAATGACATTGCTCCTGCTTTTTTGTTTGCACCCATTGGGATGGAAATTCTCAGGAGGGCATGAGCTGTTTTGTTCCTAGTAAGGTTGATTTGAGATATGGTGTTGTCAAGGAGATGAATGTAGCAACGATAAGCAGGAATAGCTGCAGAAAAGATCTCCACGAAGTTGTGAGTGGTGATGAGAGTAACTAATGATAAGCTTGCAATGGCAAGTATAATTTGGAATCTTCCAAAATTTCCCACATGTTGGAGAAGTTCTGAGAAGGCCATGGTGCTGGGATAGAGGCAGCAGTGTGAGGAATAAAAATGTTCAGGAAATGTCTTAACATTGACAAATACTAATTTATTGCCAGAAAAAAAAAAAACCTAAACACTTATAAAAGTATTTCTTATAAAGAAACTTTTAGTTATAAAGGACAAAGTGGCATTAGCTTTTCTCACTTTCCTATGAGTCAGATGATCCATATCAACAATAATTTGGAAAAACAAAAATATTTACATGTATAGAAATTGATATAGATATACAAATGGATACAGGGATAGATCAAAAAGCTTTGAAAAAAAAACTTCTGAGGAAATACCTGGGTAAAAGTGAAGGCCAAAAATAATTAAATGAGGTAAGTAATCTTCAAAATTACATTTATCATGTGGGCATGCTGACATAAGAAACATATAAAAATTTTAAAAATATATTTACAGGGCAAGGGAAAGAAAAAATAAAGCTCCAGTGCTGGATGACTCACACCAAACAACTAGCAAGACAGGAACACAACCCCACCCATTAGCAGTCAGGTTGCCTAAATTATACTAAGCTCACAGACACCCCAAAACACACCACCAGACATGGTGCTGCACATCAGTGGGATAAGATCCAGCTCTACCCAACAGAGCACAGTTCCCCCACCAGGAAGCCTACACAAGCCAATGGACCAACGTCACCCACTGGGGGCAGGCACGAGAAGTAAGAGGAACTATGACCCTGCAGCCTGTGGAGAGGAGACCACAAACACGGTAAGTTAAACAAAATGAGAAGACAGAGAAATATGCTGCAGATGAAGGAGCAAGGTAAAAACCCACCAGACCAAACAAATGAAGAGGAAATAGGCAGTCTACCTGAAAAAGAATTCAGAGTAATGATAGTAAAGATGATCCAAAATCTTGGATATAGAATAGAGAAAATACAGGAAACGTTTAACAAGGACATAGAAGAACTAAGGAGCAAATAAACAGTGATGAACAACACAATAACTGAAATTAAAAATACTCTAGAAGGAATCAATAGAAGAAAAACTGAAGCAGAAGAATGGATAAGTGAGCTGGAAGATAGAATGGTGGAAATAACTGCCATGGAACAAAATAAAGAAAAAAGAAAAGAATTGAGGACAGCATCAGAGACCACTGGGACAAAAATAAACACAACAACATTTGAATTATAGAGGTTCCAGAAGAAGAGAAAGAGAAAGCGTCTGAGAAAATATTTGAAGTGATTATAGATGAAAAGTTCCTTAAAATGGGAAAGGAAATAAGTCTAGGAAGGGAGTCCCATATATGATAAACCTAAGGAGAAACACGCCGAGACACATATTAATAAAACTATCAAAAAATAAATACAAAGAAAAATATTACCATGCAGCTAAATATCAAAAAAATAATCAATCCAATCCAAAAATGGGTGGAAGACCTAAATAGACATTTCTCCAAAGATGATATACAGATTGACAACAAACACATGAAAGGATGCTCAACATCACCAATCATTAGAGAAATGTAAAATAAAACTAAAATGAGGTACCACTTCACGCTGGTCAGAATGGTCATCATCAAAAAATCTACAAACAGTAAATGCTGGAGAGGGTGTGGAGAAAAGGGAACCCTCTTACACTGTTGGTGGGAATGTAAATTGATACAGCCACTATGGAGAACAGTATGGAGGTTCCTTAAAAAACTAAAAATAGAACTACCATATGACCTAGGACTCCCACTACTGGGCATATACCCTGAGAAAACCATAATTCAAAAAAAGTCATGTACCAAAATGTTCATTGCATCACTATTTACAATAGCCAGGACATGGAAGCAACCTAAGCATCCATTGACAGATGAATGGGAAAAGAAGATGTGGTATATATATACAATGGAATTTTACTCAGCCATAAAAATAAATGAAACTGAGTTATTTGTAGTGAGGTAGATGGACTTAGAGTCTGTCACACAGAGTGAAGTAAGTCAGAAAGAGAAAAACAAATACCGTATGCTAACACATATATATGGTATCTAAAAAAAAGAAAAGAAAAAGAAAATGGTTCTGAAGAACCTAGGGGCAGGACAGGAGTAAAGAAGCAGATGTAGAGAATGGACTTGATGACATGGGGAAGAGGAAGGGTAAGCTGAGATGAAGTGAGAGAGTGGCATGGACATATATATACTACCAAATGTAAAATAGATAGCTACTGGGAAGCAGCCACATAGCACAGGGATATCAGTTCGGTGCTTTGTGACTACCTAGAGGAGTGGGATAGGGAGGGTGGGAGGGAGATGTAAGAGGGAGAGCATATGGGGATATATGCATATGCATAGCTGATTCACTTTGTTATGCAGCAGAAACTAACACAACAATGTAAAGCAATTGTACTCAATTAAGATGTTAAAAAAAAAAAGAAAAAAATTATTAAAAGCAGCAAGGGAAAGCAACAAATAACATACAAGGGAATCCCCATAAGGTTATCAGCTGATTTTTCAGCAGAAACCCTGCAAGCGAGAAGGGAGTGGCAGGATATATTTAAAGTGACGAAAGGGAAAAATCTACAACAAAGATTATTATACACAGCAAGGATCTCATTTAGATTCGACAGAGAAATCAAAAGCTTTATAGAAAAGGAAAAGCTGAGAGAATTCAGCATCACCAGAGCAGCTCTACAACAAATGCTAAAGGAACTTCTCTAAGTGGGAAACACAAGAGCTGAAAAGAAGGTACAAGAACAAACCCAAAACAATTAAGAAAACATACATATTGATAATTACCTTAAATGTGAATGGATTAAACGCTCCAACCAAAAGACACAGACTGGCTAATGGTTACAAAAACAAGACCCATATATATGCTATCTATAAGAGACCCACTTCAGACCTAGGGCCATATACAGACTGAAAGTCAGGGGATGGGAAAGATATTCCATGCAAATGGAAATCAAAAGAAAGCTGGAGTAGCAATACTCATATCAGATAAAATAGACTTTAAAATAAAGAATGTTTCAAGAGACAATGAAGGACACTACATAATGATCAAGGGATCAATCCAAGAAGAAGATATAACAATTATAAATATATGTACACCCAACACAGGAGAACATCAATACATAAGGCAAATGCTAACAGCTATAAAATGAGAAATCAACAGTAGCACAATAATACTGGGGAAACTTAACACCTCACTTACACCAATGGACAGATCATCCAGACAGAAAATTAATAATGAAACACAAGCTTTAAATGACACATAGACCAGATAGATTTAATTGATATTTATAGGACATTCCATCCAAAAGCAACAGATTAAGCTTTCTTCTCAAGTGCACATGGAACATTCTCCAATATAGATCTCATCTTGAGTCACAAATCAAGCCTTGGTACATTTAAGAAAATTGAAATCATATCAATCATCTTTTCTGACCACAACACTATGAGGCAAGATATCAATTACAGGAAAAAAAACTGTAAAAATTACAAACACATGGAGAGTAAACAATATGCTACTAAATAACCAAGAGATCACTGAAGAAATCAAAGAGGAAATAAAAAAATACCTAGAGACAAATGACAAGGTTAGCACGACAACTCAAAACCTATGAGATGCAGCAAAAGAAGTTTTAAGAGGGAGGTTTATAGCAATACAATCCTACCTCAAGAAACGAGAAAAATCTCAAGTAAACAATCTAACCTTACACCTAAAGGAACTAGAGAAAGAAGAACAAACAAAACCCAAAGCTAGTAGAAGGAAAGAAATCATAACAATCAGAGCAGGAATAAGTGAAATACAAACAAAGAAAATAATAGCAAAGACCAATAAAACTAAAAGCTGGTTCTTTGAGAAGATAAACAAAATTGATAAACATTTAGTCAGACTTATCAAGGAAAAGAGGGAGAGGACTCAAATCAATAAAATTAGAAATGAAAAAAGAGAAGTTAAAAGGACACCACAGAAATACAAAGCATCATGGGAGACTACTACAAGCAACTATATGTCAATAAAATTGAAATCCTGGAAAAAATGGACAAACTTAGAAATGTATAAATTTCCAAGACTGAATGAGGAAGAAATACAAAATATGAACAGACCAAACACAAGTAATGAAGTTGAAACTGTGATTAAAAATCTTCCAACAAACAGAAGTCCAGGACAAGATGGCTTCACAGGTGAATTCTAACAAACATTTAAAGAAGAGCTAACACCGATCCTTCTCAAACTCTTCCAAAAAATTGCAGAGGAAGGAATACTCCCAAACTCATTCTACAAGGCCACAATCACCCTGACACCAAAACCAGACAAAGATACTACAAACAAAATTATAGACCAATATCACTGACGAATATAGAGGCAAAAGTCCTCAACAAAATACTATCAAACAGAACGCAACAACACATTAAAAGGATCATATACATGATCAAGTGAGATTTATCCCAGGGATGCAAGGATTCTTTAATATATACAAATCAATCTATGTGATACGCCATATTAACAAACTGAAGAATAAAACAATATGGTTGTGTCCATAGATGCAGAATCAGCTCTTGACAAAATTCAATACTCATTTATGATAAAAACTCTCCAGAACGTGGGCCTAGAGAGAACCTACCTCAACATAATAAAGGCCATATATGACAAACCCACAGCAAACATCATTCTCAATGGTGAAAAATTGAAAGCCTTTCTTCTAGGATCTGGAAGAAGACAAGGATATCCACTCTCACCACTATTATACAATATAGTTTTGGAAGTCCTAGCCATGGCAATCAGAGAAGAAAAAGAATAAAGGAAAATAAATTGGAAAAGAAGAAGTAAAACTGTCACTGTTTGCAGATGACATGATACTATATATAGAAAATCCTAAAGATGCCACCAGAAAACTACTAGAGCTAATCAATGAATTTGGTAAAGTTGCAGAATACAAAATTAATGCACAGAAATCTTTTGGATTCCTATACATTAATAACAAAAGATCACAAAGAGAAATTAAGGAAACAATCAAATTCACCACTGCAACAAAAAGAATAAAATACCTAGGAATAAACCTACCTAAGGAGGTAAAAGACCTGTACTCAGAAAACTAGAAGACACTATGAAATCAAAGATGACACAAACAGATGGGGAGATATACCATGTTCTTGGACTGGAAGAATCAATATTGTGAAAACGACTATACTACCCAAAGCAATCTACAGATTCAATGCAAGCCCTATCAAATTACCAATGGCATTTTCCCCAGAACTAGAACAATAAATCTTAAAATTTGTATGGAGACACAAAAGACCCTGAATAGCTAAAGCAATTTTGGAAAAAAGAAAAAAAGGAAAACGGAGCTAGAGGAATCAGATTCCCTGACTTCAGACTATACTACAAAGCTACAGTAATCAAGACAATATGGTACTGGCACAAAAACAGAAATATAGATCAGTGGAACAGGATAGAAATCCCAGAAGTAAACACATGCACATATGGTCAACTAATCTATGACAAAGGAGGAAAGGATATACAAAGGAGAAAAGACAGTCTCTTCAATAAGTGGTGCTGGGAAAACTGGACAGCTACATGTAAAAGTATGAAATTAGAACACACCCTAACACCATGCACAAAAATAAACTCAAAATAGATTAAAGACCTAAATGTAAGATGAGGCACTATAAAACTCTTAGAGGAAAACATAGGAAGAACACTCTGATATAAATCACAGCAAGATCTTTTTTGACCCACCTCCTAGAGTAATGGAAATAAAAACAAAAACAAAAAAATGGAACCTAATGAAACTTAAAAGCTTTTGCACAGGGCTTCCTTGGCGGTGCAGTGGTTGAGAGTCTGCCTGCTGATGTGGGCGACATGGGTTCATGCCCCGGTCTGGGAAGATCCCACATGCTGCAGAGCGGCTGGGCCCATGAGCCATGGCTGCTGAGCCTGCGCATCCGGAGCCTGTGCTCCGCAACGGGAGAGGCCACAGCAGTGAGAGGCCCGCGTACCACAAAAAACAAAAAACAAACAAACAAAAAAGCTTTTGCACAGCAAAGGAAAGCATAAACAAGATGAAAATACAACCCTCAGAATGGAAGAAAATATTTGCAAATGAATCAACGGACAAAGGATTAATCTCCAAAATATATAAACGTCTCATGCAGCTCAATATCCAAAAACCAAATGACCCAATCAAAAAATGTGTGGAAGACCTAAATAGACATTTCTCTAAAGAAGACATACACATGGCCACAAGGCACATGAAAAGCTGCTCAACATCACTAATTATTAGAGAAATGCAAATCAAAACTACGATGAGGTATCACCTCACACCAGTTAGAATGGGCTTCATTAGAACATCTACAAACAATAAATGCTGGAGAGTGTGTGGACAAAAGGGAACCCTTTTGCACTGTTGGTGGGAATGTAAACTGATACAGCCACTATGGAAAACAGTATGGAGGTTCCTTAAAAAACTAAAAATAGAATTACCATATGACCCAGCAATCCCACTAGTGGGCATATACCCAGAGAAAACTATCATTCAAAAGACACATGCACCCCAATGTTCATTGCAACACTATTTACAATAGCTAGGTCATGGAAGCAACGTAAATGTCCATTGACAGATGAATGGATAAAGAAGATGTGTTACACATATACAATGGGATATTAGCCATAAAAAGGAATGAAATTTGGTCATTTGTAGAGATGTGGATGGACCCTGAGACTTCATACAGAGTGAAGTAAGTCAGAAAGAGAAAAACAAATATCATATATTAATTAATGCATATATGTGGAGTCTAAAAAGTGGTACAGATGAATCGGTTGCAAGGCAGAAATAGAGACACAGATGTAGAGAACAAACATATGAACACCAAGGTGGGCAGTGGGATGGTGGGATGAATTGTAAGATTGGGATTTTCATATATACAGTAATATGTATAAAACACATAACTAATGAGAACCTGCTGCATAGCACAGGGAACTCCACTTTGCTCTACAGTAGAAAATAACACAACATTGTAAAACAACTATACCCCAATTTTTAAAATAAAGAATTTAATTTCGCACATAAAACACAAAATACAGAAAAATGATTTTATCTATTGCAGCTCATTACCACTGCTGGCAGTTGATACCAGCTCTCAGTGGAAAACTCAGCTTAAATGACCACATAATGCAGAATATTACTGGTATTTCCTTATTGTCTTATTCTTTTTGGGCTGCTGTAACAAAAATACTACAGATTGAGTGACTTAAATCACATTTCTCACAGTTCTTGAGTCTGGGGAATCCAAGATCAAGGCACTAGCAGATTTAGTGTCTGTTGAGAGCTTTCTCAGTATCCTCACAGCATAGAAGGCAGTGAGATAACTTTCTGGGATTTTTTTTTTATATAAGGGCACAAATCCCCTTCATGGGGGTTCCACCCTCATGATTTATTCACTCCTCAAAGGTCTCACCTCCTTATACCATCACACTGAGGTTAGGATTTCAACCTATGAACTTTGTGGGGACACAAACATTCAGTCTGTAACACTCACCTCAGGTATGACTATTCTCGGATTTTTCAGCAAGAAAGATAAAGTCTCATCTGACAGGGACTCGAACAGCTCTAAATGTAACCTTTATTGTCCTCTATGATGATCTTGGAGTTGAACCCTGAATGACACAAGTAATATAAATCTCCATTCTCTTTTCAAGAATTTTGCTGTTATTCTAGGTAATTTATATTTCTATGTAAAATGACCTGCTTGCCAAGCTCTAGAAATAAGTGTTGAGGTTTTTATTTGAATTGTAGATATTTTTAAGAGTTGGGAATATATCATAAAAATATTGCGTTTTCCAATCAAAATGCATAGCTGGTATCACCCCACATGGGTTACAGATCTTTTTCTAGAGTCAGACCTCAGCAAACCCTAGAGTTGCAAGCTTGTCTGTTTCAGGAGGGAAAGTCACACATGGCAAATAATTGCACAAGTCTGTTCGATTATATCTGCAGAAACCTGAGAATATATGTGAGAATGTAATATGAGGTATATACAGTTGTCCCTTGATATCCTCGGTGGATTAGTTACAGCACCTTCTGCAGATAACAAAATCTAACAAAATGCTCAAGTATCATATACAAAGACCTAGTATTTACATATAACCTTTGCATGTCCATCATATAGAGATGACTCTACTTTAAAGCATCTATAGATTAGTTATAATACCTATTACAATGTTCATGTCATGTAAATAGTTACTCGCACGTGGCAAGTTCAAATTTTGCTTTTTGGAAGTCTCTGGAACTTTAAAATTATTTTTTTATCTGCAGTTGGTTGAGTCCACAGATGGAAAATCTGCAGATAGGAAGGGCCAACTCTGTACTGGAGGAAAATAACATAATCAGAATGAATTTATTACTGTAGTTGCTCTAACCAGAGATTTTAGAATTAAAGTGCTAAACTCAATAGCTGAGAATGATTCCTTGTTGAAGGGTAAATCCTGGTAATCTTGAGGTTGTCTTCATTGTCACATCACAATTGTGTAAAAAAGTCAAATTGACCAAAGTAAACGATTACAGTCTGTCCTAGCTATTAAAGCTGCTACATTTAATCTAGTATCGATGTTAATTCTTCCTATAGCAAGATTTTTATGTTCATGTAAATTTATTTTCTTTCCACATTAACCAATCACTCTCATTCCATGATCACAAATAATATCTGCCTTCCTGTCAGGATTTGACTGAGTTTTCTGCCCCTCTGCTTCAAAACTATTTCCACATGGAGAATACTGTTGCTGTTATTCCACCGGTAGTGTTTTTTGCTGCTTGCATATGTAGATACCATTTAAGTTCCAGATAATTAAATCTGATTGGAAGGACCTGAGAGCTATCTGCCAGGGTGGCTTGGAAAAGAAGTACCCTACATTTTAATATTTTATAACGTGTGATATCTTTTGTTCCTCTTTAAGTCTCAGAGCAAGTGTGGGGAGTGGGTAGGCTCTTTCCTTAACATAGAAAAGATTTAGATGCTGGATAAGAAAAATGAATAAAAAATGACCATGTGGTTTCCTCTGATTTGTGATGGGACTGCATTTTACTTGATGAGGCAGGAACACATTTGATTGTTGGAACTGAATACTGAAAGAATGCACTCCTTTGATCCTTAACCTAGTTGACAAAACTAGAACTTCTCTAAGGAAACCACTGATTTGAACACATTTCATCTCAGATAAAAAGACATTTGATGATAAATTGTTTGAGTTCTTATCACCATACTCCTGCAGATGCTCATAGGGTGTAACTGAATCTAAATGAGATTATGATCTCTTGAGAAACTCAGTTGATTTCTTCTGTCTCTTTTTATTCCCACCAGCATCTATTTGTTTAGGAAATAATATTCTTTGATTATTCAGTACAGAAGTTTTGAATTATTTCAATATAATTCCTCCTCAGAATGCAGCAAAGTGCTGTGTGCTCAGCTATAATTTGCCAACCTGATGAACTGAATATTTTGCACATCACACACTGCCAATATCTTAGTTCTGGACCTCACAGATTGCTTTCTGGCATATTGCTTTTATGATCTCCCAAACTTCTAATTTCTCCAAACTATTGATTTGCCAGCACAAAACTCTACTGTACTTCATACTTTATGCAAAATTAACTCAAAAAATGGATCACAGAGCTTAAAACTTAAAAGTATAATGATTTTAGAAGAAAACATAGAATATATTTTTGATCTATGGTTCGGCAAAAAGTTCTTAAACAACACAAACTTGAAAAAAACACAAACTAAACTTTACTAAAAGTAAAAATTTTTCTCTGTAAATGTCTCTATTATGAGGATTAAAATTCAAGCCACAGACTAAGAAAATATTTTCCAATTGCATCTCTAAATATTTGCATACAGAATATACGATAAAAACCTAAAGGCAAAGGTAAGAAAGCAAATAATCCAAATAGAAAATAAGAAAAAGTCTTTGGCATTTCATTTAAGAAGATATGTAAATGGCATATAGCACATATAAAGATGATTAAAAGCATTAGTCATTATGCAAATGTAAATAAAGCCACCATGAGATATCATTCCAAACTTAATAGAAAAAATATATGGACAGTACTAAATGCTGGAAAGGAGGCAGGACAACCAGATCCCTCATACATTACTGGTGGGAATGTAAAATGGTAACAACTAGTCTGCAGTCAGTATGGCACTTTTTATAAAGTTAAACATACACTTAAAATATGAATCAGAACTTCTCTTGGATATTTATCCTAGAGAAATGAAAACTTAGGTTCACACAAATACCTGTACATGAATATTTATAGCATGTTTATTCGCAATAGTCAAAACATGGAAACAATATAAACGCCCTTCAAATGATGAACAGATGAAAAGCCTGAGTACATTAATCATTAGGGAAATGAGAATCAAAACCACAATGAGATATCACCTGAGGCTAGTTAGAATGGCTATTATCAAAAAGATAAATGATGACAGGTTTGGCTAGGATGTGGAGAAACTAAACACCTGTACACTGTTGGTGGGAGTGTAAATTGGTGTAGCAACAATGAAAAACAGTATGGAGGTTTCTCAAAAAATTAAAAATAGAGCTACCATATGACCCAGCATTCCCTCATCTGAGTACATGTGAAAACGAAATGAAATCAGTATCTCTCAAACATATCTGCACTCCCATTTTCACTGCAGCATTATTTATAATAGCCAAAATATTGAAAAAATACGGAAACAATTCAAGTGTCTGTCAAGCGATGAATTCATAAAGAAAACATGGTATATGTAAATTCTCTCTATCTGTATATATACACACATACAGAATGGAATATTATTCAGCCTTAAAAAAGAAAATCCTGTTATTTGCAATAATTTGAATAAACCTGGAGGACATTATGCTAAGTGAAATAAAAGACACAAAAATCAAATACTGCATGACCTCATTTATATGTGCAGATAAAAATGCCATACCCATAGAACCAGAGAGTAGACTGGTGTTTACCAGGGGCTGGAGGGGGAAGGAATTGGGGAAATATTGGTCAAGGGTACAAAGTTTCAGTTATGCAAGATGAGTAAATTCTAGAAATCTTACTCCAGCAAATACACTACAGAACTTACACCCAACTAAAATGACCTGAGAAGTTTGAAAATACTTTCTCTTTGTTGCCCAATAGAAGTATGAGAGCCACATAATTTCCACTTTGTAGTAGTCATATTAAACACAGAGGTGATATTAAATATGTTATTTAACCTAGTATATTTTAACTGTTATCAATTTGATATATAATCTGATACCGAGCCAATTTGTTTTGCCCAACGCCCACAGCAAGCCAATATACTGAGACCCCGAGGTTTGCAGCAAAGGGATGGTTTGTTGGCAAGGCCAGCAAGAAAGGGGACAAATACCAGAAGGCACAGGGTGCAGGTGTTTATAGGATAAAGAATGAGGAAGCAGGGCTCTCTGAGGCGTGGGTGGCGTGTGGGGGCGTGGGGAAAGGTGATTGGAGAAAGGTGCGGTAATCAATGTTCTGCACATGTATAACTTACAGCCCGCTACACGTTAAAAAAAATGGAGGCATTTAGCTTGAGTTTTTAGGCCCTGAATCAACACTCGAGCATGCCCAGTTTAGGTCACTGAATCAACACTCGAGCATGCCCAGTTGGACGGTTGGTGGTTTTATACAGTCTAACCAGCTCAGTTCAGAACTAGACACAGCTGATTCCAAGTTCCTAACATATAACTCCGGCAAATACCTTATTGTTTATCTTATGTACTGCTTGGAGGACATACACCTCTTTGGTAGAGGACCTTGATTAGTGTAGGTAGGTGAAATGGATTTGACTAATGATCACCCAGTTTCAATCAATATAATATATGAATAAAATATTTTACATTGTTTTTCATACTGTCTCTAAAATTCAGTATATATTTTATATTTTACAGCACAACAATTCAATAGCCATATTTCAAATACTCCATGGACACACGTGGTTAGTGTCTACCATAATGGCCAGCACAGCTCTAAAGTATAATGAGCCATAACAGGGTTCAAGAGTAGATATCAACATGAATTTAGAGAGAAAATCATATTTAAGTTGGTCCTTAAGTAGGGATGTGAAATAATGTGGAGAGATACGAAAATGATTATAGTTATGAACTCAACAGTTTTTTTCTTTCTTTTTTTTCTCATTCTTAGCCCATACCTAAATGTAATATCATAAGTGTGCTTCTATTCTTTTTCCCTTTGAAGATTTTGCAATTCACAAGAACTTAGTTTTCTCAAACATCGTTCCAAGAAAACAGATCATTGCCAATCCTAACATGTGTAAGATAATTATTGCCTTTGTTTTCTGAGGCTTATCTCTCTTACTTCTCTAACATTCAGAGAACTTTACTAACATTATGAATTTAGACTTTTATCCTAAGACGAAGGAGATGTGCAATTAAAAATAATAATTAAATCGAGAGCTAGTATTTGAGAGAAAATACATTTTGTAGACATTTAAGGAAGTTGAAGCTCATGAATTAGCAGAAACCAGTGAGTTTCATGGAAGACTTTATGTCAGTTTTAATAAAATTAGAGTTGATGGTAGCACATTTCAGAAAGGAAGTCCAGCTCGAATTACATAAGGAAACAGTATTTTTGTTGTGGCTAAGAGTACCATGTTTCAAACTGCAAGACTATATTAGAATTTCATCTAAATCATTCACTAATGGTGTGACATTGGGTGAGTTGCTTATCCTCTTTACTTATAAAAATATGAAAATTATATACAAGCACACCTCAGTTTCTTGTGCTTCACTTTATTGTACTTTGTGGATATCGCTTTTTTTTTTTTTTTTTACTAATTGAAGGTCTGGGGAAACCCTGCATCCAACAAGTATATTGGCACCGATTTCCCAACAGCATTGGCTCACTCTGTGTCTCTGTGTCACATTTTGGTAATTCTCACACTATTTCAAACTTTCCCATTATTATATTTGTTATGGTGATCTGTGATCAGTGATCTTTGATGTTACTATTGTAATTGTTTTGGGTTGCCACAAACCACACCCATATAAGATGCCACAAACCACACCCATATAAGATGGTGAACTTAATGTATGTGTTCCGACTGCTCCACCAACAAGCCGTTCTCTAGTCTCCCTTCCTCCCCTTGGGCTTCCCTATTCCCTGAGACACAACAATATGGAGATTAGGCCAATTAATAACACAACAATGGCCTCTAAGTGTTCAAGTGAAAGGAAGAGTCATATGTGTCACTTTAAATCAAAAACTAGAAGTGATTAAGTTTAATGAGGAAGGCATGTTGAAAGCCAAGATAGGCTAAGAGCTAGTCCTCTTGCACCAGTGAGCCAAGTCGTAAATGCACAGGAAAAGTTCTTGACGGAAATTAAAAGTGCTACTCCAGTGAACACATGAATGGTAAGAGAGGAAAAACAGCCTTATTGCTGATATAGAGAAAGATTTAGTGGTCTGGATAGACGATCAGGCCAGCCACAACTTTTCCTTAAACCAAAGCCTAATCCAGAGCAAGACCCTAATTCTCTTCAAATCTATGAATGCTGAGTGAGGTGAGGAAGCTGCAGAAAACAAAAGTTTGAAGCTAGAGAAAGTTGGTTCATGAGGTTTAAGGAAAGAAACCATCTCCATACCATAACAGTTCAAGGTGAATCAGCAAATACTAATGTAGAAGTGGCAGCAATTTATCCAGAAGATCTAGCTAAGATAATTAATGAAGGTCACTACACCAAAGTAGCAGATTTTTAGTGTAGATGAAACAGTCATATATTGGAAGAAGATGCCAATTAGGACTTTCATAGCTAGAGAAGAAAAGTCGATGCCTGGCTTCAAAGCTTCAAAGGACAGGCTGACTTTCTTGTTAGGGGCTAATGCAGCTGGTGACTTTAAATTGACCCAGTGCTCATTTACCATTCCCAAAATCCCAGGGCCCTTAAGAATTATCTCAATCTACTCTGTCTGTGCTCTATAAGTGCAAAAACAAAGCATGAATTACAGCACACCTGTTTATGACATGGTTCATTGAATATTTTAAGCCCATTATTGAGATCTACTGATCAGAAAACAAAAATTCCTTTCAAAATGTTGATGTTATTGTTTATTGACAATGCACCTGGTCACCCAAGAGATCTGATGGAGATACACAACACGATTCATGTTGTTTTTATGCCTATTACACAACATCCATTTTGCAGCCCATGGATTAAGGAGTACTTTCAACTTTCAAGTCTTATTATTTAAGAAATTTATTTTGTAAGGCTGTAGCTGCCACAGACATTGAATCCTCCAATGGATTTGGCAAAGTAAACTGAAAACCTTCTGGGAAGGATTCATCATTCTAGATGCCATTAAGATTATTTCTGATTCATGGGAAGAGGTCAAAATATCATTAATAAGAGTTTGGAAGAAGTTGATTCCAGCCTTAATGGATGACTTTGAGGGTTCAAGATCAGTGGGGGAAGGAATTGCCGATGTGGTAGAGATAGCAAGAGAACTAGAAGTGGAGCCAGAAGATGTGACTAAATTGCTGCAATCTCATGATAAAGCTTTAATGGGTGAGGAGTTGCTTGTTATGGATGAACAAAGAAAGTGGTGTTTTGAGATGGAAGCTACTTCTGGTGAAGATACTAAATATATTGCTAAAATGACAACAAAGAATTTAGAATATTACGTAAATTTAGTTTGATAAAGCAAATAGGCTTTGAAAAGATTGACTCCAATTTTGAAAGAAGTTCTACTGTGGATAAAATGCTACCAGACAGCATTGCACACTACAGAGAAACTGTTCATGAAAGGAAGAGTCAATCAATTCATTATTTTATTTTAAGAAATTGCTACAGCCAGCCCAGCCTTTAACAATCACCACCCTGATCAGTCAGCAGCCACCAACACTGAAGCAAGATCCTCTACCAGCAAAAAGATTGTGACTTGCTGAAGTCTCAGGTGATGGGTAGCACTTTTTAGCATTAAAGTATTTTAAAATTAAGGTATGTATTCTTTTAGACATAATGCTATTGCACACTTAATAGACTAAAGTAGAGAGTAACTTTTATATGTACTGGGAAGACAAAAAAATCATGTAACTTGAATTTGCAATATTTGCTTTATTGCAGTGGTCTTGAACCAAACTTGCCATATCTCCAGAGTATGCCTGTACCTCAGAAAAGTTGCTTCCAACCTTCAATAAAAATTCAACATCTCTTTGACTACTAGGCAGTATAAATCCAGAAGTGAACAACATAAAGTCCCTCTTCTCATGAGCATGCCTTCTAGAAAGAGAAGACAGGTAATAAGTAAATGTATACTTCCATAATATGTCAGGGGCAAATGTCATGATTAAGAATAAAGACTGCTAAGGGAATAAAATGGAAGTAGTCTGGACTGACATTAGACAGAATGGTCAGGAAATGTCTCTCCAGAAAAGCAGAAAAATTGAGGACAAGCTACTTCGATATGTGAGTGACATTGGGTATTAGTCCCTGGGGTTTCAAATCCTGGAAAGAGATTCCCTGTGTGTGAACATTTGGTTCAAGCTAATCAATTTAAATTAAGAAAGCATACAAACATTCTTGGGAATAAACATACATAGATAACTTACCACATCAAAAACACTAAGAGAAAATACCCTACTCAGAATAGGGAAATAAATCCAGGTGAGACATATGATAAAAAGTACAGTTAACAAACTTATTAAGTAAACTTCATTTTGACTTAAAAATTAGAAAACTCTAATACAAAATCTAAGCATACTTAATTTTAAATTCTGGAAATTATTCCATGACTCTAAAGTGGAGAATAAGGTACAACATGAGGAGACAATAGTCATTTTGGAGTTTGAAAAACCATAGTGAATCTCCTAGACAAGACTTACCCATTAAATACATATATATATGTAAAATCAAGAAGAGCACACTTTAAAAGGGATGCCACGATGTTAAAAATAAAGTGGTGTAACAACTTTGCAAGTCTAAGTAATAATTTTATGGTAAAAAAGAAAGTGTAGGGCAAAATTGTAAATAAAATCATTATATCCTGGTAAATAAATATAAAGGAGACATAAAGATCATAAATATAGATCAAAGTAACCAATAAGTTTAGTACAATTAAAACAATGATCAGAAGCATAGGAAAATATAGATCTAGTACGTTGCTTGGAGATTGTGACACTGCCATTTCAAATAATAAATGGTCAATTAAACCAACCAAAGAAAGGACACTGACTATAAATAGAGCATGATTGATAGTGTAAAACAATACATACACATTCAATAAGTCACATACAGTCTACATTCAAATATACCCAAAACTAAACATAACAAAATAAAAATAAAACATAGAATCATTTCCAAAATGATAATGGATTAAGCCACAAGGAAGCATTGATACATCCCAAATAATTCTCTTCTTATCCACTCTTTTTTCTAACCCACATGGAATAAAAGTAGAATAAGAATAATAAAATAGTTAACATATCTGTACCAGATATGAATCTATGTATTTTACATATAATTCTATTACAACTTTAATTTTCCAGATACAGAAGTGCAAAACAGAATGGATAAGAAACTGGTTTAAGCTCACACAGGAAGAAGGGCATGAGCTGGGATAACTAAGAATAAAATCCAGTGTATACAAAAATTTAAAAATGTATTATAATGACACAGATTAAATATAAATCATAAAATAACTTATGAAAGTAAAGAAAGTTAGAACAAATAATCAGTAAAAAATTTATTTAAAATTTGAAGATATACCTAAAACAGTACCTAGAAAAGCATTTAGAGCTTTAAATTACATACAAGAAAATTAAAAAACCTAAAATTTTACCTCTAACATCTATAAATCATAAATAGAACAAAATAAATATAAATACAATAGAAAGAAATGATAAATATAATGGAAGAGAGAAATTGAAATTTTAAAAATAAAAAATAAACCAAGTAAAGAGAACAAAGAAAAATTACATATTAATGAAAAATTCAGGTCAGATTCAGATCTTGAATTTCAAATATAACTCAGTAATGACGCAATGTAAATTATTTGGTAACTCTTATTTATGATTAAAGTTTTTGAAAAATCTTAGCAAATGAGAAAGTTTTTAACGTGATTAAAAATATTTACC
Source organism: Lagenorhynchus albirostris (assembly GCF_949774975.1). Taxonomy (NCBI): domain Eukaryota; kingdom Metazoa; phylum Chordata; class Mammalia; order Artiodactyla; family Delphinidae; genus Lagenorhynchus; species Lagenorhynchus albirostris. Next base: position 65,471,970 of record NC_083111.1, on the reverse strand, counting down.
AAAAAACAAAGCATAACAATAGCAAAATTACTATTGTAATCCTACTTAATAGTGAATGTTTTTACTTAAAGAATGAGCTTTTTACCTGAAATCAGGAATAAGACAGGATTCTCACTATCACTACTTTCATTCAACACTTTTGCATTTAATATCATAGCCAATACAATCAGGTAAAAATATAAATATAAATAAAAGGCAGGGATCTTTTATAATGATAAAAGATTCCATTATTAATATCATTAAGTTGTAACAATTATAAATATACATCTACCTAAAAATAGAAGCAAAGCCTGAAAATATATGAAGTAAAAACAGACATAATTGAGAAGAGAAAAAGATAATTCAACAATAGTAGAATTCAATACTCAACTTTCAATAATAGAATAAGTAGGCTGAAAATCAACAAGAACTAGAAAGTTTAGAAAATAATAGACACAGATTAGACCTAATAGATATCAATAGTACTTTCCACACAACAACAACACACATACATTTATCTCTAGCACACATGAAACATTCTACAGAATAAATCACGTGGAAGGCCATAAAACCAATCTCCATAAATTTACAAGGATTGAAATTATACAAAATATATATTTCAATCACATGACATGAAATTGGAAATAAAGGAAAGAAATCTGGTAAATTCACAAATATGTGGAAATTAAACAACACACTCATGCAGTGAATGTATCAAAGAAATTTTCACAAAGGAAATTAGAAAATACTTTGAGATGAATAAAAATGAAGACAAAATATACCAAAACTTGTGGAATACAGTTAAAGCAGTGCATTGGGGGAAATTTGTAGATCTAAATGCCTTCATTAAAAAGAAAACAGATTTCATGTCAACAAGCTAACCTTCCACATTATGACATTGGAAATGGGAGGAAAATTTAAACCCAAAGCAGGCAGAAGGAAAGAAATAATAAGATTAGAGCAGAAAATTGAGAAATAGAGAATAGAAATATAACAGAGAAGATCAACCAAAGCAAAAGTTGCCTGTTTAAAAATATCAACAAAATTGACAAACTTTTAGCTAGACTGACCAAGAAAAAAATAAAGGTCAAATTACTAAAATCAGAAATTAAACAGGGAGCATAACTACCAACTTTAGAGAAATAAAAAGTATTATAAGTGACAAATATGAACAAATGTATGCCAACAAATTAGATAACACAGATGAAATGGACACATTTCTAGAAAGACAAACTATAAAAACTGACTCAGATGAAATAGAAATTCTAAATAAACCTATAACAATAAAGGAATTTAATTAGTAATTTTAAGACTTCCCACCAATAAAAGCCAAAGACCAAGTGGCTTCACTGGTGAATTTTTTCAAACGTTTAAAGAAGAATTAACAAATTTTAAACTTTTCCAAGAAAGAGAAGAGGTAAACCTTCCCAGTTCATTCTGTGAGGCCAGTTTTACCCTGATAATAAATAAAAAAAAAAAACCAAAGAAAACCAACCTAAAGACTATATTTCTTATCAACATACATGCAAATAGCCTCAAAAAAACACTAGCAAACCTAATCCAACAGCATACTGTAAGGATATGCATCATGACCCAGAAATGCAAGGTAGGCTTAACAAATGAAAATCAATTAATGGAATACACTAAGCCAATAGAATAAAGGACCAAAATCATATGATTGTCTCAATAGACACAGATAAAACATTTAATAATATAAATAATTTTTATAATAAAAATACTCAACAAACTAGGAATAGAGGAAACATTCTCAATGTGATAATGTGAATCTATGGAACATTCATAGCTAACATTATACTGAATAAAAGACTAAATGCTCTTCCTCTAATATCAGGAGAAAGACAAAGTTGCCTGCTTTTGCCACTTCTGTTTAACATTAGCCAGGGTATTTAAGTAAAAAATAAAACACATGCATTCATATTGAAAAGGAAGAAATGACAGCAGATGACATTCTCTTGTATATAGAAACTGCCAAGAAATACATTATAAATTAACTAATAAATGAGTTCAGCAATGTTGTATGATATAAAGTCAATATATAAATTCAACTGTATTTGTATCCAGTAACAATAATGAAATTAAGAATAATGAAATTAAGAATAACGAAGTTAAGAAAACAATTTCATTTATCATAACATCGAAAAGAATAAAACACTTAGGGATAAATTTAACAAAAGAAGTAAAAAAGTACATATACTCTAAAACTACAAAACATAGTGAAAGAAATTAAAGAAGATCAAATAAATAGAAAGAGATCCCAAGTTCATGGATCAGGAGACATAATACAGTAAAAAGAACTTACTTCCCAAACTGATCTACAGATTCAATGTAATTCCCACAAAAAATATACAACTTCTTATTTTGCAGAAGTGAACAAGCTGGCCTGAAAATTTATATAGTAATTCAAGAGACCCAAAATAGCCAAGACAAACTTGACAAAGAAGAACAAAGTTGTAAGGCTCTCACTTCCTGATTTTATAACCTAATACAAAGCTACAGTAATCAAAACAGTATGATACTGGCATAAGAATAGACATATAAATCAATGAAATAGAAATGAAAGTCCAGACATAAACACTTACATTTATAATCAATTCATTTTTGACAAGGGCAACAAGATAATTCAATTGGGAAAGAATAGTTTTTTCAACAAATAGTGCTGAGACAATTGAATGCCTGTATGCAAATAATGAAGTTGGACCCCTACCTCATACCATATAAAAATATAAGCTCAAAATTAATCAAATACCTAAATGTAGGAGCTAAAACTATAACTCTTAGAAGAAAACATAGGTGTAAATCATCATAACTTTGAATTAGGCAATGCTTTTTTAGGATATAACACCAAAACACCGGTAACAATGCAAACAATAGGTAAACTGAAAATAGTCAAAACTACAAACAAGAAACTTGTACATAAATATGTATTAATCATAATAGTCAAAAACTTAAAACAACCTAAATGTCCATTAACTGATGAATGAATAAGTAAAATGTTGTGTACCAACACAGTGGACTATTATTCAGGAATAAAAAGGAAAGGGGTACTGATACATGTAACAAGCTTGAAAATATGTTGCTAACCTAAAGATGCCAGTAACAAAAAGCCATATATTGTTTGACTCCATTTATACAAAATGTCCAGAATAGACAAATCTATAGAGACACAGAGTTGATTCCCTAAGACTGTGGGAATGGAGATTTGGTGGGGAATGACAGCTAAAGAATGCCAGATTTTGGGGGGGCATATTGAAATGTTCTAAAAGTGATTGTGGTGATGGATACATAACTGTGAATATAATAAAACTGTTAAATTGTATATTTTAAATGGGTGAATTGTATGATATGAGGGGCTCAAAATTGGCAATGAAAAAATATGATTATTTCCTGTTGGCATAATTTTATTTGAAGAATATTCAAATAATTTAAGAACAAACTGTTAGAATTTATAAGCGCATTTGTTACAGTCACCAGATATAAGGTCCATATACAACCAGTTATTGCATTTATATAAATTCAACAAAAATCTAAATTGATATTATTTGTAATAGTACCCCCAAATAACAAATACTTTAGGGATAAAATTAATGAAAAATTATGAAGACATTTATATAAAAACACACATATATGTTTATATATTTATGGATTCAAAGACAAAATATTATAAAGATATGAACTATCATTTGATCCACAGATAAAATTCAATTCCAGTCAATATAGTGCCAGGTATTTGAAATGACAAGCTGATTCAAAAGTGTGTATGGAAATGGAAAGAGCAAGGATGAACCAAGGCAATTTTGATAACATATTTTTGAAGCTAAAGTACTGACAACTACCAGATATCAACAGCTGTCATAAAATTTAACAAATATCAAGATTAATTTTGAAAAAATAGCAAAAATGCATTGTGGCATAGCTATAGAAGCAGAAAATTTGACCAATTAGAGGTCTGAAATACATATGTAAACACACAAAGAAATCTGATATAAAATAAAAATGAAGCCACCCATCACTTTATAGAGCTATGGAAAAAGTGGGTCACTATATTTTAAAAGTAATGGCACATATTATTCCTGATATGAATAATGGACTCTAAATGAATTTTTAAAATTAACATGAAAAATGAAAGCAAAATTCAAATAGAAGAAAGTGAAGACTGTATAACCTTGAGTCATGGATGGATTTCTTAAATAATAACAGGAAAAGTACAAATCATAAATAAAAAAAGATCAAAATTATATATTTCTATTTACCAAAGGAACAATGGAATATCTGAAAAGATGGACACATCAGGATACAATATTTATAACAAGAAATGAATATCTATGTTAAATAAGTAATTCATGCAAATCAGGAAGAAATATGTAGGAAACCCAAAAGAAAAATTCTCAAATGAGTAATATGATCATATAATAAAAATGGTCAGGGGCTTCAGGGGCTTCCCTGGTGGCGCAGTGGTTGAGAGTCTGCCTGCCAATGAGGGGGACGCGGGTTCGTGACCCGGTCCGGGAGGATCCCACGTGCCGGGGAGCGGCTGGGCCCGTGAGCCGTGGCCGCTGGGCCTGCGCGTCCGGAGCCTGTACTCCGCAGCGGGAGAGGCCACAGCAGGAAGAGGCCCGCGTACGGAAAAAAAAAAAAAAAGTGGTCAACACAAGCATGGAGATAAGGTCAACAGTAATCAAAGAAATGTAAGGTCAAAGGTATGATTCCAACAAAGACTAGTGAAAATTAGAAACTGGTTAAATACTAAGAGAATAAATGTGTAAACAGGAATCTTCAGATGGTGGTAGTTTAGTTTTAGATAGCCATATGAAGAGAACTCTTACTGTAGTTAATGAATTTTTTAATTGACACACACTGACCCAGAATTTCCATTTCAGATCATATGTCTTAAATAAATTATCATAATGACATTAAATAGGATATTTCATCACAGCATTTTTGGATGTCAAGGAGGGAGTTGATGGTGCTTAAGAGAAATAAAAATATAAATAAAAATATACATGTGATATATATTTATTCTTTTATATATACCACATATATATATATATCACAGAGATTATCTATCACTATATGTATATATAAAATTTCCCAGAGATAAAGAAATAGGATCTTTTGTTAATAGGCCAATAATTAATGTGTTCTTGAAGTAAGTATGAATAAACTATGTTTACACCTAAAATCCAAGAATAACATGAAACACATCTAGTTCTTATTTTTGTATGTAGGTGCCCATGAGAATGGCCAGATAAAGTTGCTTTCATTCCCTTTGGCAAAAAGAAATGTAATTTTCTCTGAAAGGAATATACACAATAGCAAAAATGTTTTGCTCCTCTTTTATTCTCCCTCTCCCTAATGACTTTGAAAAAAATAACTGATACCTTGAATCTTTAAAGCAGTAATTAGAATAGAATGTCACTGTAATATTCTCATTCTAAAATACTAAATAAAAACCTCACTAAAAATATATCACATTGTACTTTATACAGATTTAAAAAAATTTAACAGCTCTTTTATTTTATTAGTACCCCTTCTAAATGTTACAAAACAGAAAACAAACCAAAAGAACCTGAAGAATTGAAAATTGCCTGTAGTCACAAAATCAGGAAATAAAGAAAAAGTATTTGAACCCAGGCCATTGCTATTCTGTAGTTCGAATCCTTAACACCTGTATCTGTAAGAGATCATGAAGAATAATCCTAGGCCCTTATTTTACAAATGAAAGAGTTAAGGCTTAAACACACTAAGCATGTCGCCTCATATGAAGAAAGAATGGCTTTTCCGTATTTATTGCTCTCTCTGTGCAGTTGGTGTCAGCATTATGATTGCTCAAAGAGCACTTGATGCAGAAGAGAGCAGTTTCCTCACAATCAGGCATAAGCTGGCATTCTCTTCAGTACCTAGTCCTGTTTAAGATTTGGATGCTTTGATTCTCTGACATAAATCCTACCAATGTTTTCATAGGTCAGTCTCCCAAGGCAACAGAAATGAAACCAAAAAAAAAACAAATGGGCCCTAATCAAACTTATAAGATTTTGTATAGCAAAAAAAAAAAACCCAAACCATAAACAAATGAAAAGACAACCTACAGACTAAGAGAAAATATTTGCAAATGATGCAACAAACAAGAGCTTAATTTCCAAAATATATAAACAGCTCCTACAGCTCAACAACAAAAAAACAAACAACCCAATCGAAAAATGGGCAGAGGACCTAAATAGACATTTCTCCAAAGAAGACATACAGATGGCCAATAGGCACATGAAAAGATGCTTAACATTGCTAATTATTAGAGAAATGCAAATCAAAACTACAATGAGGTCCCACCTCACACAGGTCGGAATGGCCACCATTAAAAGTCTACAAATAACAAACGCTGGAGAGAGTGTGAAAAGGGAACCTTCCTACAGTTAGTGGGCATGTAAGTTTGTGCAACCACTGTGGAAAACAGTATGGAGTTTCCTCAAAAAACTAAAAGTAGAGTTGCCTTATGATCCAGCAATCCCACTCCTAGGCATATATCCAGACAAAACTATAATTTAAAAAGGTACAGGCACTCCTATGTTCATATCAGCACTCTTCACAGTAGCCAAGACACAGAAACAACTTAAATGTCCATTGACAGATGAATGGATAAAGAAGGTGTGGTACATATATACAATGGAACACTACTCAGTCATCAAAAAGAATGAAATAATGCCACTTGCAGCAACATGGATGGAAATAGAGATTATCATACTAAGAATGAAGTCAGAAAGAGAAAGACAAATAACATACAATATCACTTATGTGTAATCTTAAATATGACACAAATGAACCTATCTACAAAACAGAAACAGATTCACAGACAGAGGGAACAGATTTGAAGTTGCCAAGGGGAATGGGGGTGGGGGAAGAATGGATTGGGAGTTTGGGATTAGCAGAGGCAAATTATATATATATGATGGGTAAACAACAAAGTCCTATTGTATAACACAGGGAAGTATAGTCAATATCCTGTGATAAACCATAATTGAAAAAATATAAAAAAATGTATATGTATATATAACTGAATCACTTTGCTGTATAGCAGAAATTAATACAATATTATAAATCAACTATGCTTCAATAAAAAAAGATTTGGATGTTTTGTGTATCCTTATAGGTAAATAAACTTTCAAGCACTGCAAATGTATTACCCCAGAAACACATTAAAGATTTACTTTCAAAGGCCAAGTAAATGCAATATATACATATTATTACTAAACATTGCTATATGTTTCCAAGTATATAATTGTATTGTAGGGGTAGATTAACATTGGTGGATCTAGTTGGAAGATCTAGGTGTGAAAAATGTATGAACACAGCAGTTTTAACTGGCTTGTATCTTTATTTGGTGTTGTGTTAGGAGAAAGAGTGAGGGTAATGCAGATAATGGTGTAACTGACTGCAAACAAAAAACGGGGAAGATCTCAGGCTGAAAAACAGTATTAAAATTTGGAAAGATTTACAGCAAGATCCTATTTGTCCCACCTCCTAGAGAAATGAAAACAAAAATAAACAAATGGGGGGCTTCCCTGGTGGCGCAGTGGTTGAGAGTCCGCCTGCCGATGCAGGGGACGCGGGTTCGTGCCCCGGTCCGGGAGGATCCCACATGCCGTGGAGCAGCTGGGCCCGTGAGCCATGGCCACTGAGCCTGCGCGTCCGGAGCCTGTGCTCCGCAACGGGAGAGGCCACAACAGTGAGAGGCCCGCATAACACAAAAAAAATAAAAAATAAAAAAATAAAAAAATAAAAAAAAATGGGACCTAATGAAACTTCAAAGCTTTTGCACAGCAAAGGAAACCATAAACAGGACAAAAATACAACCCTCAGAATTGGAGAAAATATTTGCAAATGAAGCAACTGACAAAGGATTAATCTCCAAAATATACAAGCAGCTCATGCAGCTCAATATCAAAAAAACAAACAACCCAATCCAAAAATGGTCAGAAGACCTAAATAGACATTTCTCCAAAGAAGATATACAGGTTGCCAACAAACACATGAAAGAATGCGCAACATCACTAATCATTAGAGAAATGAAAATCAAAACTGCAATGAGGTATCACCTCACACAGGTCAGAAGGCCATCATCAAAAAATCTACAAACCATAAATGCTGGAGAGGGTGTGGAGAAAAGGGAACCCTCTTGCACTGTTGGTGGGAATGTAAATTGATACAGCCACTATGGAGAACAGTATGGAGGTTCCTTAAAAAACTACAGATAGAACTACCATATGATCCAGCAATCCCACTACTTGGCATATACCCTGAGAAAACCATAATTCAAAAAGAGTCAGGTACCACAGTGTTCATTGCAGCACTATTTACAATAGCCAGGACATGGAAGCAACCTGTGTCCATCGAGAGATGAATGGATAAAGAAGATGTGCCACATATATACAATGGAATATTACTCAGCCATAAAAAGGAACGAAACTGAGTTATTTGTAGTGAGGTGGATGGACCTAGGGACTGTCATACAGAGTGAAGTAAGTCAGAAAGAGAAAAACAAATACCGTATGCTAACACATATATATGGAATCTAAAAAAAACAAAAAACGGTTCTGATGAACCTAGGGGAAGGACAGGAATAAAGAGGCAGACATAGAGAAGGGACTTGAAGACAAGGGGAGGGGGAAGGGTAAGCTGGGACGAAGTGAGAGAGTGGCATGGAGTTATATATACTACCAAATGTAAAACAGATAGCTAGTGGGAGGCAGCCACATAGCACAGGGAGATCAGCTCGGTGCTCTGTGACCACCTAGAGGGGTGGGAAGGAGATGCTAAGAGAGAGGGGATATGGGGATATATGTATACATATAGCTGATTCACTTTGTTATACAGCAGAAACTTAACAATGTTGTAAAGCAATTATACTCCAATAAAGATGTTTTAAAAAAAATGGCTCAAAGATATTCCACTTAAGTGTAAAAAACCTAAAGGAAAATTTTAGATAGATTAAAAGAAACGTTGTTTAGAAAGGGAAGAAAAGCCAGATGACAGCAAAGACAGAATTCTTCCTGGCCTCTTCCTTTTAATTTACACAGTACTGGCAGGCCTAAGTAACACAGCATATTAGCAATTTGGATAAGAAGGGACTGTAGCAGAAAAAAGCAAAAAAACAGAAAAAAAAACACCCCAGTTCTTTATAGAAACTATTGAATATTTACATTAAAAACCTGCTAGTGCTTCCCTGGTGGCGCAGTGGTTGGGAGTCCGCCTGCCGATGCGGGGGACGCGGGTTCGTGCCCCGGTCCGGGAAGATCCCACAGGCCGTGGAGGGACTGGGCCCGTGAGCCATGGCCGCTGGGCCTACGCGTCCGGAACCTGCGCTCCGCAACGGGAAAGGCCACAGCAGTGAGAGGCCCGCGTACCGCAGAAAAAAAAAAAACAAAAAACCTCTCTTTTAATAAGCCTCTACTGAAATATACATTTGTGGGATAATTCTAGCAAGGTTTTATTTTTGGTTTTTTTTTTTTTTTTTTTTTCCTGCGGTACGCGGGCCTCTCACTGCTGTGGCCTTTCCCGTTGCGGAGCGCAGGTTCCGGACGCGTAGGCCCAGCGGCCATGGCTCACGGGCCCAGTCCCTCCACGGCCTGTGGGATCTTCCCGGACCGGGGCACGAACCCGCGTCCCCCGCATCGGCAGGCGGACTCCCAACCACTGCGCCACCAGGGAAGCCCGAAAGAGAGGTTTTAATAAGCCTTTAATAAGAGAGGTTTCATGTATGTTTAACCATGCATGAAAAGCAAACATTACAATTTAAAATAGGTGATTCATTAGCCTTCTTCAGCTTCTCTGTGTCAGAGGAATATCTTAGAAGATAATGTCTATAAGTAACATAATCCATTGATTTGCTGCTACACCAGAAATGATTCTACTATTCTCTTTAACTTCATAAGCTAAAAGATAAATAGGCAAATGTAGCTGTGGTCCTGATTCTTCCTGCAGCATGAAGAGGGGTCTATATAATATGTCCCACCTCCTTTCCTGCAAGATGCATCCTTCTGTTAAGGATTTTAACCCTCTATTTACTTTACCATGTTGCAGCATGCAATGATTCTGCCCACCTTCACCATATGACTGTTGGCAAAAAAGTATATTTTACTCTTTTCCACGAAGTTTGAATCCTGTTTTATCTGATTATAATTAACACTTGTTTCTACAAGATTAGCAAAATGATGACAACTGATGAAGTTCGGTAATGGGCACATGGATGTGTATTGCATTATTTGACTTTGTGTTTGAAAATTCTTATAATAAAAAGTTAAAAAATTGGGAAAGATTTTATCAGACATTTGAAAATTATTACATGTAAGAGGATATTCGATACTTTGAGGGAAAATCTTAGGTCGTGATAGCAGATATAGAATATAGTACTAAAACCATGTGTTTAGATGATAAGATAAATCTAAGATTAAAGAATCTTTCTAGAATAATGACACGTAGAATATATCTAAAATTTGCAAATAGTGGAATAAAAGAATATACACATTTTCTAAAAAATCAAAAAACTCTTGATGTGGAATACTCACAGAAAGAAAATACATATAGTCTAAAAGATACATTATACATTTCCTCCTATTCTCAGGAAACCTCTGAAGCAAATATTCATAGCACATAAGCACTTTATATTTATTAAGCATTGAGGGCTTGACTGTATATAACATACTCTATGAGCCATGAAAAGAATTTCATCCAAAGGGGATAAGTTTAGAGTGTTTACCATTCTTTCCCAGCAGGATCCTGGACCTAGCCAAATATATGAACGTCTTTATTCAGAGAAAAACCAGCAAAGAGAGTAAGGAGACATGAAGCAATAAATAGGAGTTGAATAAATACTAGCTTTAGCAAAACTACTCGTTTAGCCAGTTCTTTGAATAGATTGAACTCCATGTAGACCATACAGGAAACAATTTTTTTCTTACCACCTTTTTCAAAATCATTTTCTTATCTGTCCTAGATAATACATCTTGCAAATTCCATGCCTTCCTGTGTTACAGTCTGATGTTAGAAAAATCACATTTGCAGATGTTAAATACTATAGCAAAATCCATAAAAATTCAGATTCAATTCATATTTTCTCACAATCATTAGCCATTTCAGTTCTGATCCATTTTTCAAGGGACTGGCAGTGAGAAATGGATATATATTGATATATATTCCAAAGTGCTCAACCACTTTGCCTAATACTCTTCTCCTGAGTTTCTCCTAATTGGGGAGAGCGAGGACACAAGAGAGTTGAGAGGGAAATGGTAAAGTCAGTCTTGAATGGTGCTGGTGTAAATCTGGCTGTTGCCATCTGTGATAGAAGAGAAATCCTTGCCCTGACATCACAGAGTTTGTTGGACACTAACACTCATGCTCTGGAATTTAAATTACCCCTCAGAGTTGTTTCTACGTGGAGGCAAAATATCTGGACTCCCACCCCAACAAATTATTTCTTGCTACTGAGCCACTTTAAGTATTGGGAGCGTGACTGCATATATTCTATCAGCCATGGGAGAAGAAATCTAATCCAAAAAAAGACAAGAGTACGGTGTTAGGGTGAGGCTTAAAATTCCCAGTCACTTCTGACTCTCCATACAATAGAGTCGAAAGGCAAAAAAATTCACAAGTAGAAGGCCATTGCTACGAAGAGTGTGGAAGCCGGAACATGGGTACGCAAAAACATAAAAGGCATTGAAGGGCCCTGGGCAGGACACCAATAATGTTCAGTAGGCTCTCATGTATGTAAACCAGACACTCTATCTGTCCCCATGTAGGATTTCTTACTTAAAGCAGTTGGACCAGGGGAGACAAAATTGTGCACCTGTCAATACTGGTCAGAAGAAACCCTACACATTACCCATTTCTGTTCTCAAATCCTCTTACATCTTACTTTAACTTTATGCTGACATAGCTCCCTAAATTCTAATTTGCCACTATGTTGGAGAAAATATGTGAGTAGTTAGTGAAATAAGCTAGGGTCCCAACAGATGGAATTCATCCTGAGAATTTAATTGGTACTTATTATCTCCATCCTCTACTACGTATTTGGGTGTCTCCTGACCCTAATTTCTGCTCATATTGGGGTCTTCGCTGGAGGGTGATCCAGACCTTCCTATTACAGAAGTCATAGTTCCCAGTTACCATGATTTTGTCAACCTGTTTTTGTTGCAATTGCCCATTCACTGATAAAACTGGGCATTAGCATACTCAGAGATGCCCCAATAAATAATCTGATTGCCAAAGATATTGTTCCTCCCCCAATTATACAGCAGCAACACTCTCTCTTCATGATGCCCAGTGTTAATTACCCAGACCAGTATAGTACAGTAACTATTTTTGTCTTTTTTTAAATTTTATTTTTTTATTCAGCAGGTTATTAGTTATCCATTTTATACATATTAGTGTATATATGTCAATCCCAATCTTCCAATTCATCACACCACCCACATTTTGTCTTTTTTTAACTGCTGGTCTACTTGAACAAAATGTTCAGAGTGATCAGGGGAAGGCCTAGCTTTAAATTTAGTGGAAATTTTTTTAAATTGTTCACAGGTGGAAGTATTTTTCTCTCTAGAAACCAGGACCTCTAGACCCAAGACCTTAAACTTTCAAATACGGGAAGCGTAAATACTCAGTTTGGTCGCTAGGAATGTTAGTCAGCAGGGCTACCCCTACTTTCATCTCAGAGTTCTAAGATCAATATTGTAGGAGAGGAAAAATGTTTTCCCTGCTTCCCATCTTAGTTCTTTGGCTGATTTAATAATTAAATTGACTTAAGGCAGATTAACAGGAGAAAAACATATTTAATTTCATACATACAGGAGCCCCAAAGATATGAGGCTCAAAGAAGTGACCAAAGCAAGCAGCTTTTGTATCTTTTAGACAAGAAAATAAACTTGTGAAGAAATGACAAGACAAAGTGTTTGGGCTTAGGAGAGCAAATAGTGAAGAAGTAATGAGGGTTGTTTATACAATCTTCTTGGCCCTAAATTCTCTATCTCTGGTGATTAAGATGCCTTCTACCCTCCTGGTATAGGGATGGTACCATTCACATAGGAGATATATTCCCTGCTTTCTAGGGGACAAAGGAGGTTAGAGTGTTCTCCTTGCGCTGGCTGTTTCTTTTTTTTTTTTTTTTTTTGTGGTACGTGGGCCTCTCACTGTTGCAGCCTCTCCCATTGCGGAGCACAGGCTCCGGACACGCAGGCTCAGTGGCCATGGCTCACGGGCCTAGGCGCTCCAGGGCATGTGGGATCTTCCACGACCGGGGCATGAACCCGTGTCCCCTGCATTGGCAGGTGGACTCTCAACCACTGCGCCACCAGGGAAGCCCTGGCTGTTTCTTAAGTAACATTAATTCCAAATAATCAACATGCCAAAGTGACATATTTTGGGGTGGCATATTCCGGTCCCCTTCAACTTGTTCTATTGCTAAGGACACAGCATCATAAAATGACCTTTAAATTGAGATATACACTGAATATTGAAGAACAACTCTTGGTGCACATAGGCTGTTCCTCTAAGCTGACAACTCAGCTACACCTTTAAGAAGGCATTCTTACCCACCGACTATGTAGTTGGAGCAGTGGATTCAATGGTCATGTATCCACTGTAACACTTCATTTGCCATAAAGTGGTCCCTTTGTCCAAGGCAGTTAATCAGATTCTATGTAAGTAAACCAGACACTCTGCTTTCATATCTGTAACTCGAGCACTTGGACAGGAGAGCCATGTTTGTACTCCTGTCAACACTAGTCAAAACAAAGTATTGTTTTCTCCAAAGTGGAATGGGTCCAACGTAACTGGGCTGTTGGGCTATCGGACAGAAAACCTCAGTCTCTTCCTGGCTGTAGCTGGAAGCTACACTCAGTCTTTACCATGTGACCTTTCCAACAGGGCAACTTGCTTCATCAAAGCCGGGAAACTAATATAACCATTATGGAGAACAGTAAGGAGGTGTCTTAAAAAACTAAATATAGAACTACCATATGATCCAGCAATCCCACTCCTGGGCACAGATCCAGAGTAAACCAAAATTCAAAAAGATACACGCACCCCGATGCTCACTGCAGCAGTATTTACAATAGCCAAGACATGGAAGCAACCTAAGTATCCATCAGCAGAGCAGTGGATAAAGATGTAGTACATACATACAATGGAATATACTCAGCCATAAAAGAGAATAAAATAATGCCATTTGTGGCAACATGAATGGACCCAGATATTGTCATACTGAGTAAAGTAAGGCAGAGAAAGACAGATATGATAACGCTTATATGTAGAATCTAAAAATATGGTACAAATGAACTTACTTACATAACAAATAGAGTTACAGATGTAGAAAACAAACTTATGGTTACCAGAGGGGAAAGGGGGGGAAGGATAAACTGGGAGACTGGGATTGACATATGCACTACTATATGTAAAATAGATAACAAATAAGTCCCCCCTGCTATATAGCACGGGGAACTCTACTCAATACTCTGTAATAACCTATATGGGAAAAGAATCTAAGAGTGGATATATGTATATGTATAACTGACTTACTTTGATGTACACTGGAAACTAACACAACATTGTACATCAACTATACTGCAATAAAAATTAAAAACAGGGCTTCCCTGGTGGCACAGTGGTTGAGAGTCCGCCTGCCAATGCAGGGGACACGGGTTTGTGCCCCGGTCTGGGAAGATCCCACATGCCGCGGAGCGGCTGGGCCCGTGAGCCATGGCCGCTGAGCCTGCGTGCCCGGAGTCTGTGCTCCGCAACGGGAGAAGCCACAACAGTGAGAGGCCCGCAAACCGCCAAAAAAAAAAAAAAAAAAAAAAAAGGCCTGCAAACCGAAAAAAAGGCAGTGGAGATTCTGTTAATAAGACTGAAGCACAATCCTTTAAAATCTAATCAAGAAGTGACTTTTCATTAATACTGCAGCAAAGTATTGGTTAGAAGCAAGTTTCTCAAGGGAACTGAATTATATGAGTTAGTTGGTAGGATTTCTAACCTTACATAATAAATTAGTTTTACTGTGACCCCCTTCTCTGATACTTTCGATTCCTTCTTCCACATTTTAACTAGGCTTATTTGGAAACTGTTTTATTATTTAATGTGGACCTTTTTTTTTTTTTTCTGAACTTCCAAGAACCATCCCAGTAATTTATTAATTCCTGAATCATGGCAGAATAGCTGCATGTCAAAAATTCTTCCTGGACTTCCCTGGTGGCACAGTGGTTGAGAGTCCGCCTGCCGATGCAGGGGACACGGGTTTGTGCCCCGATCCGGGAGGATCCCACATGCTGCGGAGCGGCTGGGCCCGTGAGCCATGGCCACTGAGCCTGCGCGTCTGGAGCCTGTGCTCCGCAACGGGAGAGGCCACAACAGTGAGAGGCCCGCGTACCACAAAAAAAAAAAAAAAAAAAAATTTCTTCCTTAGCCAGACTGACATTCTTTTTTATTAAGATATAATTAACATATAAGGTTATATTAGTTTCAGGTGCACAACGTAATGATTTGATACATTGTATATATTGCAAAATGATCACCACAGTAAATCCAGCCAACGTCTATCACCACACAGAGCTACACATTTTTTTCTTGTGATGAGAATTTTCAAGAGCTACTCTCTCAGCAACTTTCAAATATACAATGTGGTATTATTATCTATAGTCATCATGCATACATTATATCCCAGGACTTGTTTAGCTGGAAATTTGTATCTTTAGACCACTTTTAGCTATTTGCCTACCCCTTATCCCCCCTCCTTCTTCCCGGCCACCACCAATCTGTTCTCTGTATTTATTAGTTGTTTTTTTCTTAGATTCCACATATAAGCGAGATCATAGAGTGTCTGTCTTTCTCTCTGACTTATTTCACTTATCATAATGCCAAGTTCTACCCATGTTGTCACATTCAGACTGACATTCTACT
The DNA here is from genome assembly GCF_949774975.1 of Lagenorhynchus albirostris. Lineage (NCBI taxonomy): Eukaryota > Metazoa > Chordata > Mammalia > Artiodactyla > Delphinidae > Lagenorhynchus > Lagenorhynchus albirostris. Next base: position 65,456,034 of record NC_083111.1, on the reverse strand, counting down.
CCCCCTGATTCTACATCTCAAAAAATCTCTGTTCAGGCACGCTTACCTTGTTCTTTCAGGTAGGTATTATCCAGGGCCTGTAGTTCCTTTAGTGAAAAGTTGCTTTCCTTCTTTAGCAGGTTCAACACTTGGTTAGGCTGAAGCTTGACCCTTGTATTCGGTTTGGTGACCAGGAATCAAGTTAAGCAGATTAAAGGGGAAAAAACCCACATTACAACGTCTTTGGCATAATATTCAAGTAATGGTGTTGAGAGACCTGCTATAATATAATGAAGTCTGGCTCCATTTTTTGATGTTTGCTGCAGTTTCGGGCTCCACGCTCTCTGCTCCCTTCTGCTCCCGATCTTAGCCATCTGACGCAAAAGCCCAAATCCTTCTTCATTTGGTTCCGGTGGGAAGTTCAAACCATTCTCAGGAAGCCACACCCTAGCCCCACCCCATAACCTCTCTAAAACTCCAAGCCAGTCTCTTTTCCCTTTTTTCCCCAAGTTCTTTGGAACTGCCCTGCTCTCTCCCAAAAATCTCAATACATGAGGAATAAACCTTCTCATACCTTCCTGATGATGTCATTAGTACTGATATCCAAATGAAATTTTGGTCGATGGTCCATCCTGACTCTGTGGTACGGCTACAACACTGGGTTACTTTTGCAGGCCCAGAAAGTTGTGCTTCTGGGCATTCAGGTGAATTTATTTATATAATCACACTCCAATCTCATGATCCCAGTTCTCTCTTAGGACACTGATTATGATGCAGGAGACCTGGCCAAGTTTTCAAATCAGCTTTTCTTAAATGTTTGCAAATTTCGTCACTCTTACATTAAATTCTGTGCCTAGTCTTCCACTATATTTGCCCTCATGCTGCAAATGATAAAGTTCTCTTAAATACTGGATGGAAGTTGTCTGAGTTTCACACTTTGTTAGTAATTGATCAACATGTGTTTATCATTTGCTCTCTTCAACACATCAGAAGCATCCAGTAACAATCTCCTATTCCCATAGTCCTTACATGTACCATAGTTAAGTCAGAACATTTATTTCCATTGGTATCACAGAGTGGAGAATCTCAACAATTTTAAAGCTGGAGCATGCTAAGGGCTATCGACCGTCCATCTCTCATGAAAATGGATCCTTATTTCCAACTCACCAGCGAGTGATCCAACCACAGAATCCTATCATTAGGGTCTGCTTCTTTGACCATTCTTGGTACCAAATGCTTTAGATTGGCTTCTCTAAAAGCAGATTCTAAGCCACGGATTCAGGTAGAAGTGATTATTTATGAAAGTGTTCTCAGGAAAAACCAATAAGGCATGGGGGAAGCATGATGGAGAAAGAAGAGGAGTCAATCAAGGGTTCAATTTCAGTTGAAGTCTCCGATTCAGATTCAAATTGAGCTTTAGCTCATACATTACACCTGAGAATTTTTCCTGCCTTGAAGCAATGTGCTGGGCTTTTGTTTTCCCACACCACTTAGTCCTTAGCTTCAGGAAAATGTGTGTTGAGGGTGAGGTAAAATTTCCAGGCCCTTCTGGATTTCCAAGCCTGCAAGAAGGCAACTCAAAGGCCCAGAGAAATCCTCTGGAAGCCCCAATGAGAGAAAAACAGAACATGAGGGATTGGTGTATGCAGCTAATAGAGAATCTGAGAGAGTCAGAGTAGAACATCAACATTCTCTGTTACATTTGTTCTTACTGAAGTGTTCCCATATGATACATAATTTACCTAGAATATGATTCTCCTTATATACTTCATTATCAGCAGTTTAGCAAGAAACTCCCAAACTGAAGTGATGGCGGTAAGACAGTATCAGTATCACCCTATCATCACAAACCTAATTTTGCTAAAAATCTGTGTGAATTTTCTGTTATAGATTTTACATTTACTTTCAGATTACTGTGTCCCTATTTGATGGTCCAAACTACCTCCCTAGCCTCTGGACGTTTCTACTTCATGCAGTTGATTGTTGCTATTTTATTGATAAGTAGAACGATCAACTGACTAATTTTGTCACTAGTCCACAATACTGGTCCAATCATCCCCAATTTAGGCAATCATGTTTTATACTATTAAATCAGTCCTTCAGATGCTGCGGCAAGACCTTCATAACCACAGTGTGCTCTCTCTGTTTACGTCAGGCCTTTTGCTATCTGTGTCAATATGCCTCCTATTCACATGAAAGCACTGAATGCTGCTACATAGGCCCATCTTTGGCTAAGCTACAACGTAGACGGTGTATAGCAGGCGTATTAAGTATCAGGTGATAAGAATACAGCAGGGAACAAAATAGTTAATGTGATAATAGTTAATTTTACATATCAACTTGATGGGGCTAAGGGATGCCTGCATAGCTGGCAAAACATTATTTCTGGTGTGTCTGTGAGGGTGTCTCTGGAAGAGATTAGCATTTGAATCAGTAGACTGAGTAGAATAGATTTCCCTCACCAGTGTGGGTGCACATCATCCAAACTATTGAGGACCTGAATAAAACAGGTGGGGGAAAGGCACATTCATTCTTTCTGTTTGGGTTGAGACATCCATCCTCTCTTGCCCTTGGACCTTGGCACTCCTGATTCTTAGGATTTCAGACTCAGATCAGGACTTACACCATTGTACCCTCCTCGTTCAAATGTTCATCAATTGATTAATGAATATACAAAATATGGGACAGCCTTACAATAGAACGTTATTGAGAAATACTTAGGAAATATTTTAACTGAATTATAAACAAACACAAATATCAAATTTATAAAATGCAGTTACACAGTGCCTAGATGAAAATTTATAGTTTTAAATGCTCATATTTAGAAAAAAAGATCTAAAACAACTAAAGTACCCACATAAAGAAGATAGGAAGAGAAGATGTGCTTGAGCTCACTGTACGTAGAAAGAAGGAAAGAGTCAAGATATCATTTGGAATTTGAGTGCGTGAATTTTTATTCCATATTCCAATTTTACCACATGCTCTATGTGAGAGAGATCTTCAGAATGTCCCTCATATTCCTGACATAATAGTGCGCAACGTCATCACTTGAGTTTATGGATCTGTATTAATTTTCTATTGCTGCTGAACAAATAACCACACACTTACTAGTTTAAAACACCAGGTATTTATTATCTCACATTTTCCATGAGACAGGCGTCCTGGCATAACTTTGTTGAATCGTCTTCTCAGGGGCTCACAAAGCTGTAATCAAAGTGTCACCTAAGGCTGCAGTTTCATCTGAGGCTTGGAATCCTTGTCCAAATGAACATGGTTGCTGGCAGAATTCATTTCCTTGCATCTGTATAACTCATAGCTACTTGCTTCTTCAAGGCCATCAGGAGAGTCTGTGGTGCTTTAAGTCTCCAAACTCTTGACCCTTTTTTAAAGGACTCATCTCACAAGGTGATTAGACTACCTAGGAAATATCTCTTTTGATTAACTCAAAGTCAAGTAATCAAGGACCTTAAATATATCTACAAAAATCCCTTCACTTTTGCTAATAGCATCATCTCATCCAGGAATACCCTCTCTCATGTTCGAAGGCCCCATTTATACTCAAGGGGAAGGTATTATACAGGGATGTACACCAGAGGTTGGGAATCCTCTGGGCCATCTAAGAATTCTGCTTACTGCAGGTTCTTTATTTTCAAGGTTGTATAAATTCTTAGGTAATGCACATATATAACACAGAAGTACATGGGAAATTTCAAGAGCTATGTAAAATATTGTAAATAAAGATGCCATTTCATTGTTTCTTAAAACTCCCAATTTCAGAAATTTCACATAGAAGATTAACTACTTTTGACAGTCTGGTTGGAAATAGTGTTTTTGGAAAGTTATTGCACATCTTAAAATTATGTTTCCATAGCCAGCATGCCTATATTTACATAGAGTATATGATTATGAGATGTGGCTTTGGGGAAACATGTGTCATTGATGCTGGAGTTGAATGGAGAGATAAAAAAGGAATATTCAATGATGAAAGATAGCCCCTCTGACATTAGAATTTTATTTTTGAAAGTAAAAATATTTAATAATTTAAAGGAATTTAAAATAAAGATATTTGGTACTCCTGAGTGAAGAATATTTTGTTTTGGAAAACATCACGTAGCTTGACTGATCAATATATGTCATTACTAAAACTCTATTTGAGAGAACAAGTGATATTTAAATGCTTAAAAGTTTCAAACTCCCAATGAGTTTTCTAAAGAACATGTTTGAAATTCCAGAGAAGAGGAAACAAAATGGTACTTCTTCTAAAAATAATATTGATAGCAGAAGAAAAAGTTACCTAAGGGAAATAATACACTTTAATAGTTTTTATATATTCATGTCATTCAGATTATATTTTCAGGAGCTCTTGGACACAATTACTAGTAGCACTCCTTCAATTTATGATTCTCAAATATTTGTCTGTGTGAGAATAAACAAATGAAAATCAAAGGGTTACTTATTTATGCTTTTTCTCCCATCAGATCACAAATATAAATTTATATTTTGCTCTTCTATGTCACAGACCAGCCAACAAGGAGGAGAGGAAGGCATGGGGTAATGAATAAGAGTGTAATAGTAATGGCTGCTAAGAAGAGAAAAAAACGATGTGGTCTCTTAGGTATAGGGACCCCATCAATGTTGATAAACAAGGTCCTAAAAGGGAACAACACACGTTTTATCATGTTCTGAACCTAAATGAAATGGTGTCCTTCCTGGTATAAGAAAATCTTAAGACTCCTGGGCATGAGAAGTGATATTCCAGCCTCATTTGGTGAAAGATGTGCTGCTTCCCTGTGTCAATTATTTCTCCTGCAAATTTAGCCCTTGGCAATACTGCTTGTAAAACCAATTTGTTAAACAGGTTCAACTTCATGTGGAATAATCAGAAAAGCTTCATTTATTTATTTATTTATTTATTTACCATATTAAAGAAAACCCTCAGTCCGACCTTACTTCTTTGTCACTGGCAGATCCCATAGATTCCCTTCTCCCTCTGATTTTAGATCCAAGACATTTTCAGATATTAAGTAAGATCTAATAATAAATTTTCAAATTTTCTTTCAATTTGAATGTCTCTTATTCCTTTAACTATCTTATTATCTATCTTATTAATGTCTCTTATTCCATTAACTATAACAATCTTACCCATTGTTCCATTATTATTCCAAATGTTAAGACCATTAACATTTTCCTTTTACTGTCTAAAGTTCACATTCTTACCCCACTTGCTCTACTGATTCTGGCTGCTTTAAAGGGGATACAGGTGATTAGAGATAAATGAAAAAAAAATAAAGATCTGACCTATTACTTTTCTAACTTGGGCTCATGTTTCTGCTTGGCCTTATATTTAATGTGACCCCCGTGTGTGTTCCTTTGTTATCACGGACAATTACCCCATGTTGATCCACCCCTCAATGCAGTTATAGACTCTTTATTGATGTCTTAAAACAAATTTTTAAGTCCCATCTTGTCAAAAAGGTGGCAATACTTTAAAAGCACTGAAACATACAGAATTTGTATGAACATAACGGAATTAAATTTGTGTCATCTCTCTTCTTCTTCCCTGATCAATTTGACTAGAGGTTTATCAATTTTTTAAATCTTTGAATGCAAAAAGAAGAACAAAAACATATCTTTTGCCTTAAGTTATTTTCTCTATTGTTTTTCCTGCTTTTTATATTATTGAATTCCCCTATGATCACTATTATTTCTTTTTTTTCTGCTTACTATATTTTAGTTTGGTCTTAACTTCCTAGTTTCTTAGGCGGAAACTGATGTCACTGATTTGAGACTTACCTTTTTTTCTGATATTGTTTTAGTACTATACATTTTCTTTCAAGTATTATTTTAGCTGCATTCCCAAATTTTGTTATGCTGTATTTTTATTTTAATCTTCTTTAATCTCTTTTTCATTTTCTGAACATTTTTCTAGTATTGATTTCTAATTTAATTCGACTGTTCTCCAATTCTCACACTAGATACAAAAATTAATGCAAAATGGATCATAGAGCTAAATGGAAAACCCAGGACTGTAAAGGTTTCAAAGAAAAAAGGGGAAATTTCAAAATCATTGTGACTTTGAGTTATGTGGTGATTTCTTAGCTATGACACCAAAAGTATAATCCAAAAGAAGAAAAATGTTAAATTGGACTTGATCAAAATTTAAAAGTTCTCACTGTATATTTTTATTTATTTCTTCAAAAGTCAGAATCCCTGATGAATAAAATAGATCTCTCTGGCTTCGAAATATCTCTGTCCTGCCTATGACTTTTGCTCTTCTGCTTCTGTGAGGGACATATTTCTGCTGCTGGTCCCCAGGGAGTATGATTCAGTATTTGCTTATTCAGTGTTCATGATGACTTTATTGACCATGATTTTCATGAATAATGAGAATTGACTCTGTGTGTGTGTGTTTTACTCTAAAAAATTGGCCATTTAAGTAAGTAAATATTTTTTTTCAAAGCTTCAAAGAAGAAAAATACTTGCCTCCAGTCCAGAATTGGAATTTTTCCTTCTTTTTTCTTTCTTTGTGGAGTCTTTCCTCACCTCATAGCCAAATGTTATTTTTTTCTGATCTCCATTGACTGTTTTCTCTCTACACTTCCTACCTGCAAAGGTCCAAAGTACAAATTGGAGTTACCAATATACAAACATTTGCTTTAGTTTACTTCCTGGCTTAAAATCTTTGATGCCTTATTTTTTCATTAAAATAAAATTTACATATCTTAGCTTGATCAATAGTGCTCTGCATAACCTAAACCTTCTTTAAATTCATCTCCCCCATGATCCCATTTGACCACTGCTTCTTTAGAAACACTGGACTTTTAACAATGAATGTGAGAGCAGGAGTGTCTCTCTTGAATGTGATGTGTTTATCTTGAGAAAATATTACTAGTTATTTCTGGGAGGCAGAGTAAGAATCTTAAATCAATAAGGACTACGGTTTTTGAGGAGTAAACACTTTTCAGATGAAGGTAGAAAACACAGGTGGATTTTTAATGATTATTGTGCATATTTGAATTATTTTTCCATTAATTTAACAAATATCCATTGATATTAATTGATTGACAACTATGCATCAGATGTTTTTAGTTTTGCAAAAAGGAAAGGGCGAACAATAACAGAAAAAGAATAGGTTACTTATGGGAGGTGGGTGGGAAAGTGGTATAAAGGATAGGGATGACATTAAGTTTCTTTGAATACATCTTTTTACATATTTTTTGCTTTTGAATAATTTTAAAAGTTTTACTTATTCACTAAATAATATTAAATCTCAAAGTCTGGAAAACAAAACTTCAAATTAAATACAAACAGAAACAAATATGTAACTATAATCAAATATAAATTTAACCACAGCAAAAAAGGAAGAGAGGATTTAACCCAAATAACACTTAATGAAAATACACTGTACATTCTCAGTGGACTATATACTAAAGATGTATATACTAAAGTTTGTTATTGTTAATGATACTTTAGTAGTAATTTAGAAATTACTGTGATATAATAGACTTGAGCAAACACATGTATATGCTGATATCGTTCAGGATGAGTGTTATCATTATCAGAGAAGGCAGATTTTGAATTATTTAATAGGAGAAGAATAATTATGAGGGGATCATATATATTCATTTATATTCCCTAGCTGTGTCCATTTTAATGACCTAGAATTATTAACAGCCCAGCAGCAAAAAGAACAATGAATCCATAGTTCTTGGTTTCTAAATACCAGTCCCCATTATAGAGAAGAGGAGCTCCATGAAGAAATGGATGGTTTCAGGAATAGAAAAGGAAAAGTATGAGGTGAGATTGGGACATCTCTTTTGACAGGAAGTAAGAGAATGCTCAAAAAATAATGGGAAAATGTCAAAAGGACAAAGAAACCAAACATTTCCACAAACTGAATTTGGATATCACATATCTAATAGGTCAGCTGTTATTTAAACACAGATATATCTGACTCTAATGCATATAGTCTTATCCTTTACAATAGTTTATTTCAAATTGTGAGTGGCAACGCATTAGTGAGTTATATAACAACTTACTGTGCCATAACCACAATGTTAAAAAATGAAATGAAATGATACACACACATATATATTTGAATGCATTGGTAAACTTCAAAAAGTATCTTTAATAAGACACATATGATAAATAGTAGAATAGTCACATGTTCAAAAATACATAGTCTTAATAACACAAACATCAGTAAATAGAACTTGGGTGAAAAAATATGAAAACAATGTACACACATTTTTACATGGTATTTTATTTACTCAGGTAGCTTCAGGGTTTCATTATCATGAAATAACTAAGTACAACTAATGACTAGATTTAAAAAATCATGTTTTATATTGTCAATGCCTCCTTCTGTCACATGGCATTTATTATTTAAAAAATACTGAAATATAGGAAACATGGGTCTCAATATTTTTCTTTCAAGCAGGCCCACTAACTCTTAAGACACTCAAGAGAAGTGTCTCTGTGGGTAAAATATTAAAATTTTTCTGGTACATTCTAAAACATAGGAAATCTAAATAAACAGTTTTCTATGGCCAAGTGTAGAATGCTTCCAATGTTAATAAACCACAGGCAAGATTAGATCTTGGCTTTTACCTGCCATACTATTCTCCCAGGGTGTGTACATTTTTGGAGCAATAAGGGAGCATGACTAGGACATGTCTTAAAGCAAGGATAGGTAAAATGACATTTTTCTATATTTAACCTGAAGAATGGGAAAAAGTAGAGGTTGTTATAGGAAATCCATAATTTAATTTTTTTTATTTTAATTTTTAACTTTTTAAAAAACTTTTATTAGGGTATAGTTGATTTACAATGTTGTGTTAGTTTCAGGTGTACAGCAAAGTGAATCAGTTATACATATACATATATCCACTCTTTTTTAGATTCTTTTCCCATGTAGGTCATTACAGAGTATTGAGTAGAGTTCCCTGTGCTATACACAATACTATATATAAAATAGATAACTAATTTTTTTTAATTATAGGAAAATCTCAACCATATACATAAGCAGAGAGTGCTTCTATTTCTCACCGAAGGTCTTTTGACTCTGTGGTATCAGAGAAGCTATTCCTTTGTTGCTGTTTGATATGAGATCTCCTATAGAATTTGCTTCTGAAATGGGAGAAAAGAAAGGTTAGAAATGAGTGCCTATTGCAGATGATATCTTAAAAACAACACATTTAATTCATCCTCTATGTAAGATTTGACCAATGATTTTTCTCCCCTCAATGATGGTTAAAATAGTTTGCATAGGTGATCTCCAGGTTGTAGATGGGGCCACAGAGGCTCATGACATTGAAATGATCCATTTCCCAGGGTCACAGGGCTATTTTATCAGTTGGAAATTTGCTTTGATCTATATTTACTGAGAAACTTATTATTTCTTTATAATTTTGACATTCTCTTTTACAAGGTCAATGGGATAGAAGGGAGGCAAAAGAACAGTGAGAACTGGGGAATTTGGGTTCCTAGCAATAAGAAGATCTTAAAGTTGAAAGAAATCTGAATACTTGTCTAGTTATCCTTTAATTGTATAGAGGCTAATTTGGGGTCTCAGAAGAAGCAAACAAAGCAAAACAAAACCAGGACCGAGATTCTCCAGAAGGTAGAAAGTTGAGTGGAAAACGTTTACAGACTTCGCAGAGTGGATGAAATGGATACTCTGTGCCTTCGGTGGAAGATAATAAAATAAATAAATAAATAATGTGAAACTTCAAGAAACCTCATGTTCTTGAAATTTCAGAGAGGTGATTGACAGAAACAACAACAACAAACCCTCCACCCCCGAAAAAAGCACACTTATTTTAAAACCTTTCAAAGGGCCTTTAGTCACCCTTAATTCCTTTCCAGGTAAAAGTTGAAGAAGAAACAAACCTTCACACACATTTTATAGATCAAATATCAGGTCATAACAGAAGAAAAGTGCCAAACATCTGTAATAAGCAGATGAATGTCTGCTTAATAGAATATTAATTGTTGTTGATTTCATATCAATACTCAAATGTGTTCTTCATGTTTGAATGGAGGTTCTTCAAAAGAAAGGGAAAGGTAAATGCCTCTTTTTGAGGGATTGTATCAAGCTATAGCATTTAGAATCCCTGTGCCCTGTCAAGTTAAAACTAAAAGTACCCAATTTGTGAGTTATAGGATTTACTAGACAGATGTCTGGACTTAAGCTTTCTCACTTGTAAAATGGGAAGAATCACCTTTATGTTCTTATAAGAATAAGTTAAAACAAAAAAGATAGCAGATCAGAATCTGCCATAAGTTAGGCCTTTGGTCAATATTAGATATTTTCATTTCATTCTAATTCTTTTCTAGAAAATATAAATGTGGTTTTGAAAAACAGCATAAGTCAATTTGGCCAAACACAGCTACCAAAGTTGTGTAAAAATGTGAAGTTTGGCAAGGTTAAGGTTTGCTGCTTCACAACCTCATGTCCAATTTGTAATGGGAAAAAAAAAAGCAGACCAAATTTTTATATTTTTTTACATTCTACATAAATATTCAAGCATATATAATAGAAATGATTTTTACAACCAGCTCTCTAGGCTCAGGGAAGTCCCAGCCCTTTTAGCTGCTCTGACTACTACCTTGCATGTAAGCTTTAGAGGAAGATGTCAAGATTGAAGATATAGGGCTTAGCCACACTTTAGCAGATCATATCCAGAATTTATAGTTGGCTACCAGACAGTTAAGGATTTAGTTTAAAGAATCTTCCCTAAGGATAAAGAATGAAGGCCTCTCCAGATTCTTATAACCTATTCATGCAAGGATGAGAAATGTCACGAAACTACTACAGTCAATTCTTACTTATTTCACTAATATCCATCCTTTGAAATCATTCCACAGATCACCATTTATTCCACAAAAATTCCTTCTTACATGGTGAATGCTAATTATCAAATGAAGGTTATCAATAGAGATGTTACAAATAGAAATAGTTCTGGTTACCCTCCCTTGAATGTGGCCCTTTAATGCCTTTCTTCCTAAATATCTCTCCTGGTTAATTTATTAGGTAATTACATTTTTACTGTGATTTTTTTTTTGGCAAGTCTATATGAGTTCCCCTAAACTATGTAACATTGTAATGAACTATAATACTAAATAGTGTAGTTATATTTTAAGTATATTACAGTTATCATTAATGTCTGGGCTCTCTATCTTTGATGATTTTTGAATATATTTTTTCATTTTAGAAATCATTTACATGCACATGGAAAAATCTCTGAGTGATCTAAAAGACTACAGAGTGAAATGCTAGTCTTCTTCTCACAGTGTCTCTAAATTGTCTTCTGAATTTTAGTTGTATGTTGGTAGTTTGCAGAAGTGATCAGAGGAATTTTATATATATACCTATTGTATAATACAATGTATAATATATAAATTTTATATGTAGTGAATGTACACAAATATTAGCACAATATAATGCTTCTACACTGTGCCTACTTAATATGAAACAGAAATTGAAAGCTTCCAATGTTTTTTGTTGTGTATTATTCTTTTGTACTTTTGTAAGTAAACAGTTGGAAATATTATACTGTCTAAATTTATAGCTTTCTATGCTCTACTTACTTTTTCTAAGTCAGTATCTATCCACTTCCTACTTTGGGTGATACAAGCATGGAAAGACTTATATCCTCCTTGCACATTTCCTTGTATGTCACCAAGAAGTTAGATTTCTTATGTACTATTATCAGTTTCTTACTGGTTATATTACATTGTTACATTATATATTTTAATAAAATAGACAATTATCAAATAGTGGCACGATCACAGGAGGGAAATGAAGAGTTATACTGCAAATTCTACCCAAGCTACCCACACTTCTGACTGAGTCCTAAGTCACATATGTATAGAAATGAACAAAGGTAGCTCAGCTAAACAAAAAGTTTTGAACTGATACCAGAGCTAAATCCCAGTAAAAAAAAAAAAATAGTCACAGTGTTATAATAATACTTTTTGGCTAAAACAAACAAAAATACTTACCAGAAAAAAAGAAAATTTGAATCTCCACAACTTAATATCCATACTATCAAGGATACAATCCAATGTCACCTCAAATGTAAAGAATCAAAAAAAAAAAAAAAGGAAAACATTCACAAAGGATAAGAAAATGTACTGAGACTGATCCTGCTATGACATAGATTTTGGAATTATTATACAAGAATTTTGAAAGAGCTATTATGACTATCTTCAATGAAGTAAAATAAATAGCTATATACTCCAATGAATGAAACATCTGGAAAATTAGGTAGAAAAGTAGTCATAATTTTAGAAAGTCAAAATGAATATTTAAAAATTGAAAAATATAATATCTGAAATAAATAATTTATTCGATAGAATTAAGGAAAGAGTAAGTGAATTTGAAGATAAATTGATGGAAATAGTCCGGTGTGAAGAACAGAGTTAAAACGATTGGGGAAAAAAGTGAAACTTTCACCTCTTAGATAAATTTAACGAGTCCAACATACATGTAATTAGAAGCACTAAAGAAGAGTTGGGAATAGAGCACGAAAAATATCTACATAAACAATGGCTAAATAACCCGAATGGATGAAAAGGCAGACATTTTTACAAATATAATCTACTCATCCAAAACTGAGCAGAATAAACATGAAGAAGCCCAAAGTAAGACACCTCACTACCAGACTCTTGAAAATCAATGGCAGACAGTAAATGTGGAAAACAGCAAGACAAAAATGACGCAATAACAAATTTATTACAATTGGCTTCTCATCAGACACGAGGGAAGACAAAAGAGGGTTAAAAGAGCATTTTTTGAATTTGAGAGAGAGAAAAAGACAACCCAGAATTCTGTGCCAGTGATCATGTTATTGCTTCTCAGCTACAAATGTACCCCTCCTTGTACAGTGGATAGGATGCCTGCAGCATTTCTTCCTTTTCAGCCTATGTGATGTGAAGTTTTGTTAGTAAAGTGTGTGGACGGGACACAGGAGGAGGAAGGGGCTTCTCTCTCTGGTTCTGGTGTGCTTTCCTTTCTTCATAAACCTCTGACAGTGGATGGTTTCTGTGACACCCAGTGAAGTTCATCCTCAGTGAGTTTTAGCAGCAATCACTCAGGGAGCTTGGCAGGAAGTTCCATAGTTTCTGCAGCTGGCTTTTCTCTTGAGTTAGTTGCATCTCCTGCGGGTGGTTATGCTGGGAAGTCACTGCCAACCCAGTGAGATTCTTGAAGGTATATTCATGACACACTCCATGAGTGGATTTCCAGTAAGTTCCATGGTCAACACTGCTAGTTTGCCAGGCAAATTTATGATGAGCTCTACATGTTCTCTAATGGGTTTCCTGGTAAGTTGAACTTGACTTGATTGTTATGGCAATGATGCAGACTACAAAGATTTTGGTATGAAGTGAAATCTGGAGAATGAACTATAGTATTTATGTTGAAAATGAAAGTTCAGGTCCATTAACTCTCAGCACAAGTCAGTTTTTGAATGAGGAATCCTCAGTGATACCCCTTAAAGAATCTATTATTGTCTACAGACACAAAATTGATACTGTGTAAAAAGAAACACACAATCTAATTGTGTAAGTAGCTGAATTACATCTTAGTTGAATTGATAGTCTTATCAAGATTCCCATGAAAAATAAGGACATTGGGACAGAATGGGATCCTGACACTTGGAATGGGGACATCTGGTGGATCCACAGGAAACTGATAATCTCCAACCTTTACGTCAGTACTAGCATCTTCTGCCAGTGGAAGCTTGTACTTGGCATCTGAGGAAACTAGCCTTCAATTGTCTTAAAACTCTGTGAAAATATTACTAAGGTTTATGCCATAGGAAGGGGAATGCACATTTTCCTCAAGACAGATCAGAACTATCCCTTTTCCCACTACACCCATAAGTAGAATCAAAACTCAGTATGCTTCAAGAGTATGGGTACACACTACAACCCAGCAGAAGATAACTTACTCACCAAAAGAGTTGCAGGACTTTGCTAATATATATCTGCAGGAGAATATATGTGGGGTGGATTCCAAGGCTGAAAGACAAATGAAGGTGAAATATCACACACAATTGGACCCAATTCAACTATGTGCACGTACTTAATAGAGATTCCACATTTTATGATTTGGCTCTTCAGCTGGAGGTAGCTCTAAATTTTAATTGTTTGATTAACTGATAGTTAGATAAAATTTAACGTGTTGAGGTTGAGATGCCAGAGCTTCCCTGGCATGATGTAAAGAAGGGGATCCAGAGGATATGGGATTAGAATGCATGCCTGGATTTATTGTCTATGTATTGCACACTTACCCACCACAATTACATTTCATAAGAAGATTTGTAAGATATCACCTTTACTAACACACTGAAAAATACACTTGTGATGGAGCAACATACATCCTTTACATTTTTGGCTGTTCTCCTTTTCGGGGCAGTTATGACTATAGGGGATGTGGCTGTGGTGTTGGAGTCCCTGACTTTAATAGGATGATAGGATCCTAGAAGAGCAGAAGCCAGGTGTCAGCACTTAATCACCAATCACTAGCTTGGCAAATTTACTGTGAAAGGAAGCAGGGACACACTGAGAATGTCTTGGCCCATGTAAGACCTTTGGCAGTGCCGAATTGAATATTGGTCCTTATGGATGAAATATATGAGTGGTCTATTAGACATTTCTTAATCTAGGTAAGAAGAAAAGCTTCAGGATGGTTGGGACTTGGAGGTGATGTTTGATTGGAAGAGGAATGAAGGTATTTTCTGCAGTCAGAAAAGTGTTCAATATCTTGGTTAGTATGTTGGTCACATGTTGTATACATTTATCAAAACTTGTCAATGTGTTCACTTAGTATACATACATTTTACTGTATGCTAGTTTTATCTCGATAAAATATATAATAAAGTGTTACATCTCTAATAAAATTACATAACTCTCCATCATTCCTATTGCAAAATATATTCTATTCTATTATAATATTCTATAATATTTTTCCAAGACATACCCCCACTTAACCCAAGCTTGCTTTTTGTTCTCATCTCATACCACTTCCCACTGGAAAACTGCAGTTTACTCCGATCACACCTGCTTATATTCCAATTCTTTCAACATGTCAAGAAACTCCCAAATCAAGCTTTTTTCATTTAATCCTCATTCTATCTGCAATATTCTTCCCCTAATGTTGATAACATTAAAGATAATAATAATATTTAACATTACAAGTTAATGTCGTAAGTTTCATGCTTTAGTAGGTGTGTACTATTATCATTACCTTTTTATAGATATGGAAGATGTAGCATGAGCTATTAGTTAAACTTTCCAAAGTTGTCCAACTAGTAAGTGACAGAGCCAGGATTCAAAAGCAAGAAGTTTGGTTCCAGAAAAAAATGTCTAACCAGATATAGATGTTACTACCTACTCCCATTCATTCAGGTCTCTGTTCAAATGTTACTTTGTCAAGAGGCATTCTAAATCTCAGTCCCATAGTCCCTTAATGCTCTCTGTCTTCTTATTACAACTTATATTTATCAAAACTGTATTAACACAACACATTATGTTTATGTATCTGCTTATCTACCACTTCTACTAGAATTTGAGCTGTGTAAGAGCTAGGACCTCAACTATTTTATTATCAGCTAGACCCACAAGGCCTAGAATAGTGCCTGGCTAATTGTAGGCATTATTTGCGGACATTGAATTAATTCTGTGGAACAGCTCTATAGAGTCGGTACTATTACATCAATTTTAAAGAAAAATAAATTTTAAAATAACAGAGCTCTGCTTAATGTCACACAATGATAAGTTAATGATTATCTAGGGAGTAATATGAGAATGGTTTTATGTAATATAAAACACTGTACTGTTAACCTTTTCCAAATATCATTTGTTAATATAATTGTATCTGTCTTCTTAATTGGTCTAAGCCTATCAAATTATTCCATGATGGTCTCTGACCTATGGAAATTCATATGACATTAATTTTCTCATAGTTCTATAAAACAATTTCTCCTATCCTTTAGCTCTTGATTTTTTATTTTTTTTTATTTTTTACGGTACGCGGGCCTCTCACTGTTGTGGCTTCTCCCGTTGCGGAGCACAGGGTCCGGTCGCGCAGGCTCAGCGGCCATGGCTCACGGGCCCAGCCGCTCCGCGGCATGTGGAATCTTCCCGAACCGGGGCACGAACCCGTGTCCCCTGCATCGGCAGGCGAACTCTCAACCACTGCGCCACCAGGGAAGCCCTAGCTCTTGATTTTTTTGAGCTTTATTTTGTGTTCTGATATTTCCAGAGACACCTGTTTTGTCAGCCTGATAAAATGAGAAGTCTAGTGATACTAGCACGAGGCATAGTGCTGGCATAATACAAGAATATTCTGTAACGTTTAGATACTTTACATAGAAGACAAACTGTAGAAAGCTCATGTAACCAACCATCCCGAGCCTAGTGGGATTCTCAATGACCTCCAATACTTTGGAACCACATCTGCACATGGCAAGTTCTTCTTTCATTGTGAAAGTCAAAACCTCTGAAGAAAAAGAAGCAGAAGTACATTTATTCATCAATACATGAGACAATGATTAAAAGCAAAGACTATTGCCAGTGATTATTACCATTCTTTTCTGTGGAGTCGTTTTCATCCTTCCCCTCGTTCTATAGCCTCCAAGTTTTCTCAGTCTTCCTAAACTACCAAACATTTCTCTGAAGGAAGTAAATCCCTTTCAGTTGTGAAAGAACGTACAGCATATCCTGCAGAGGTATCACAGTTTAACACTCTCAAGTGAGAATGCATTACTAGCACATATTATTAAAACCAAGGTACGAACTGTGAGAAGAGGTTTGAAAAACAGTTTGTTAGGTTTTTAAATTGCAGTTGTCCATGAATCAACCAATGGTTCATAAGGACAATTTGAATTTTATGTTAGAGACTCTGGGTCTTACTTAACTAATCTATCACATTTTAGCAGGCTGTCACCCTGTTTAAGTTTACAGCCCAGGCCCTATTCTATTTTTGTGGCCTGAGTTTCCAAAGATGATTTGCTTTTAGAGCTCTTGCAGTGCTATTCTGGCCAGCTTGGTTTGTCTTGCTACTGTCACTCTTTGCTGATCCATGGTGCTGCCACCTAAGGGGGATGAAGGCACATCTCCAGTAATGCCACCTCATGCTTCTAGTGAGGGAAGAAAGTCTTCAGCTCAAGAGGCTACATGTTTGTGGTAGGATCCCTTTGCCAGAAGGGTTAGGCTTTTAAATCAAACACTTTGAACAGAAAAATTACAAGTGAAAAATGTACCTTTTTAGAAAATATCTTGTATTTCTGCAGTTTGACTATTTCCATTTCTTTCCAGATAACAGTGGAAGATTAATTTTATTTTAAATAGAGTGAATCAATTACCTGATTTTTAAAATAAAGTATTCAGTAACACTAAAGAAATGTCTCTTTGAATTTTGTTTTGTTTTGGTTTTTCATATTAAGGTATATAAAAGAAGATGAAAGATAAAATTTACAAGGTAGGTATCTTTTTATGTCCAGGTCCCAAAAGGGAAATTAAAATAAAGGGTCAAATATCACTTACCATTATAAAAGAAAATAGATGAAATATGACATAGAGAGAAACAAATGTAACATGTGCCTGTCTCGGAGAACACGCTGTCTAGTCAGTAACACCTGGCTGTCACCACAGTTAATGACAATGCCATCATGATTGGCATTGCCATCAAGGATTGTTTGGAGTCTATTCTAGAACATAAATGGAAGTGAGTTTCAATAACTGATCACATAGAAGGATGGAAGCATGGACCCACATCTAGTTGTGGAATTGTGTTGTACATAAATAAGCAAAATTTACAGATTCTAATTGAATTCTGGGAAACAGTTATCAAAACATTGGCATAAGAAATCTTAATGAGCAGTGAACTGGGAATGACTGGCGCACCGTAGCTCCCCAACATTTCAAAGAACAAAGTACAACATTGGATAAGAGCCTTCTGGTCAAATCTAGGAGGAGGCACAGTGGAGTTAATGAAGTGAATTCAAAAGAGACATGGCTACAATAACAATTTCTGTCATTGTTCAACTTGGAAGACTTCTCAGAACGTGCAGCTTGTGGAGCACCTCTGCACCATGTGCTTCCCCGGTACCTGTGGTCTGTGTCCTTCAGGCTTCTAAAACAAAATACCGCACACTGGGCAGCTTATAAACAACAGAAATTTATTTATCACGGTCCAGGAAACTGGAAGTCTATCCGTTGCTTCTTCCTATGAAAAACAATTTTTTTTGTCTATGCCTCCATTAATGGCTTGATGTATTTTTACCTATTAGCAGATATAAAAATATTCTAGTTTCTCAGTAAGTTTCCTTTGTGCTTTCTTATATTCAGATGGCTCCTAACATAGGTATTTTTTATTTAGAAAATATCCATTTTCCCCTATGTTTTATATTCTGAAGTGAGACTCATCTGCCAGGATAATAGTCCATTATGAGTGACCAAACATAACTGCTGGCATGAAAATGATCTGAGACAATAATTTAAGCAACTGAGAATCACATACTAAGTCACACTGCAAAGAAATAATAGGAAAAAACAAGGGTTAAAAAAACACCTGAAGTGTCAAAAATAGATTTAAAAAAATCTGGTCAATTAGGGAAGGGAGGGGCAAAATATATTTGGATAAGAATTGGTTTCATTATTTTTTAACATTATAATGTATTTTTCAATTTTGATTACCCTCCACATAACCAGATTCTCTGTTAGGAATTTGAGATTTTGCAGTATTAAAGATAGACACCATCTCTGCCCTTATTCTGCTTAGAATCTAATATGGATGACAGTGACACGCAAATACTTACCAGTATGAAGAAGGTTCCGAATGATTATATAGTATTCAGGTAACATAGTACCAGGGAAAATGAACAGGATTTCTTTCTCTCTCTCTCTGTCTCCCTTTTTTTTTTTTTCTTTTTGGTGGAGCATGATATTTAGTCTGAGAAGAAAAAGATAACTAGGGAAAGGCTGGAGAAAATATCAATTATTGGCTGGGAGACAGCATATTGCCAGAAAGAGCAGCTTTCATATAGATCCTCAGGTGAGGAGGATAATATCATTTTCAAAAAAGAAAAAAAAAGAGTGTCAGTGCTTATGAAGAATAAGTGTGGAATAAGTGTGGAGTATAAAAGCCAGATCATTTAAGGAATTTTAGAACTAGTTCAAGACTTTGGACTTTATTCTAATTATTATGAAAAACTTTGGAGAGGTCGAAGTTCACATTTCCTTTATAGAATTATCAGGTAGAACACAATGAAATAAATTGGTTGGAGAGTTAACAATGGATGATGACGACCAGTTAGAGGACATTATTTAAGGTGAAGGATGTTGGAAGATCTGACTATATTTAATGCAACGGAGAGCAAACATTTATGGTCATCCATTTATTATAGTGCTAACTTATAGAATAATTTGAACCATATTGGATCTTTTAAAAAGAAAAACAAGGTTTATTATATTTTTAGAATACAAACTGCCTGCCAAGTTTTTGATGAATAGAGAATATAAAGTACCTAGCACTGAGCGGGAGATAACTTGAGAACAAAGATTAAAAAAAAAGATCACATGACAAAATTATTTTAAGGCCATTCAGGACTCTAAGTTGTGATGCGGGCTAGGTACTTTTATATGCTTTCCTTATTTACTTTTCGTTTATTTTTATTTCTCTAATATTTAATACTGTTCTTGTGTAGTATAAATACATGTGTGTAAATATGTGGATCATGAATAAATGCATGAATACATAAATAAATGAATTAATAGTAAATGAATGAACCCCAAATTAAATACTTTGTCAGAATATAGGTGTCCAATTTAAACAAGATGTTCTAAAAAGGAAATTTCAATAAGGTTCTCATGGTTCTGGTTTAGTCAAACCTGTCTGTATTAAACACACACTTACTGTGTTAACCTTAAAGCACATTTTAACTGGGATATTGAAGAACTAGTACGTGCCCAGAAGGAAATCATGGTGATCCAAAAAACTCCCAGTTTGGGAAATCAGAAATGTTTTACTTTTTTTTTTAAGCATTACTAATGTTTATTCTTTCACTTGTCTACAAATATACATTTATGGGAAGATTACTTGCCCTTATGATGTAAAAAAGCTAGAAGGAGCACTGCTTCCAACTTAACAACATATACTGGATAATCTGTAAAATCACAACTTTTCTTGAATTCATCTGAGAGCTGAGGCCACAGTGAAACCAACTAACTTCAAGTTGAAGGGAAGGTAGGCATCCCTAAGAAGCGATTGCACAAGAGGACTTGCTCATCTGGAGCAGCTGCTGTTGGATTTCTGGATGATGTCACAGACTGTGGGAAGAACTGAGCTAAAATCTTTAACAGAATTCTTGTGGCTGCTTGTGGACTAGTATGAAAGCAAGGACATCCTGAGCTGCACAAACACGAGGGGGATTTCTGCCCACTCGAAGCCTCTTTTTCAAGGACCTCACTGAGGGTCCCCAAGAAAAATTGGAGCAAGGCTAGAGAACTGAGGAAACCTCCCTTTGAGACAGACCTGATGGAGGAGAACAGAGCTGCTGCAGGAAGGGAGAAGCCCTTGCATCTCCTGTATCATCCTGCAGCAGATGGAGGAAAAGCAGCTAATTTCCTCACCCTCAGTACAAGGATGAAGACACATTGCAGCTGAAGGATGGGAACAGTAAACCTATGTGCAGAGTTGGGGCAGGGTCACACCCAGAGCCCAGATCATTAATGGAAAGGGTCCCTGAGAAGACCTCCTATGGAGACCTAGAACTCCAATCATCCATTCAGTGCTTCTCAACTCTGAATCCCTCCTTCCTTGTCCTGTGTGATACAAGAACATTATTTTTTCCCTGAAAGAACACTGGAGAAGGAAGGGGCTCTCTTCCTGGTTCTGGCAGGCTTTACTTCCTTTTGTTTCAGTGGTGGAGGCTGGTGTGCAGGCCCTTGATAGAGCTCACCCCAGTGAGTGTTGGTGACATTCTGCAGGTGTCTTCACTGAGAGCTTCCTGTGTAACAATGCCCCCACAGGTACCTTTTTTGATCCTTCTGTGGGAGCCCTAGGCAGCTTCCTAGAAAGTTTCACAGCACCCTCCCCTCTGCTGGCATCTTCCCAGTGCCTTTCTGGTGAGCCCAGCTGGTGCCGAGCCAAATTCCCTGCAAGTTCTTCAACACACCCAGCTGACAGCTTGACAGCTTCCTGGTGAATTTCTTGCCCACCCACCTCAGCCTGTTATATGCTTCTTGGAAAAAAAAAAATCACTGCCTGACACTCCTGGCCCACAGTTCTCTGTCTACCATCCTCAAATCACCAGTCTTCCAGGGGTAGATATTTAGCTTGTCAGCCCTGGTTTGTAGTTTTCAACGCACCTGCTTCAGTCCACTGACTGCAGATTAGCTCTGACCAAGGCCATCTCAACAAATGTATATTCTGGAAGCCCATACGCTCCAGCAAAATCTGAATCCTAGGTTTGGAGAGGATTATCCCCTTCAACGCCTATGTCTTCCTGGGGTATTCTCTCTCAGCAGTAGATGATTCTTTAGAGTTTTCTTTTATTCCCTTTTGATAGTCAACTCCTTGAAAATATTTCATAATTCTTTCGTATTATTATGTGGTTTCCATTTCCTGCCTGGGCCTTAAATGATACAGAATTGGTACTGTAAGTGGTCCCAGAAGATAGGTTCACAAAGATGAGATTTGGGATTGATTTAATCCTGCTTTTGGGATTGAGCCCAAGAGATAGACTGGACCATTTATTAATTTCTTACCTCTCAGCTCCAAATGCAGCAAAGTCGCCCCGTTTGTGACACTGGAACACTGGAAAAAAGAGAAGTTTGACAGCAGAGGGCACTGGAGGGACACTCTTAGAGAATGAGGCTTTTCATCCTGTTTCAAAAGTGTTTTATTCTTTCTGCTGCTGGGAAGTTGGGTTAGTATGACTGACACCAGGGAGAGTGGACCCTCATGAATTTCAGCAGCACTCTCACAGCTGGGTTTTACAGACTAGTTGGTTTTCTGGGTGGGTCAGCAACACCACTTACAGGCAGCTTCCCAGCAAGACCTGAAGCCCCAGCAGACTTCCTACTGTTTTAGACAATGGAAAGTTCCACAGATGCCTCACCTGACTTCCCTGAGGCAAGTCCAATGGCTCTACCCAAGAGCAACATCTGGGCAAGTTCCACAGGTTCTCCATCAGATTTCCTGGCAAATTTAGCAGAGACCCATGTGGACAGATTCACATTGAATTACATGGATGGTCCTGCAGACTTCAGTTTCCTGATTCTGCAAGCTCCCTGGCCAGCTTCTCGGGGTGTTTAATATACCTTTCTTCTTCCTCAGTTTGCTGCTTCCCAGTGGCTTTCTGATGAATACAATTTCCACCCTATTTAGCTTTCCAGCAACTTCAGAAGTACCCCCACAAACAGATTCACAGCAAATTTCTTCAGCACCCTAGAAAGTGGCTTCCTGCTCACGTAATGTAGTCTTCTGGTACACTAGTGGGGAATTTCCTACATGCCATTCCCAGTTCATACTTCCTTGCTCACCAACCTCATCCCACAAGTACTCTGGTGCCAACTGGTGGAAAAAAGTTTGCCTGGGAGTAGCTCAAGAGACTTGTCCATTCTTCAGTGGGCTGCAATCATACACACTTCAACAATGACTGGATTCCAGCCTTGGAAAGCACCCATACTTCAATGTTTGTTTCACTCTTGGATACTTCCCCTCAACCCAAGGATATTCTCTTGAGATCTCTTTATCTCTTAGTAATATTTAATTCTTCGTTCATAGTTAATCATTCCTTATGTGAAAAATTCCCATTTCATATTACTCTGAGGCATCTGTCTACTGACTGAAACTGACTAATACATTCAAAAGGTGAGTACCTGAGTCTACTTTCAAGATGGCAGAGTAGAAGACTTGAGCTCACTTCCTCTCACAAAAACACCAGAATCACAACTAACTGATGAACAACCATCAAGGAAAAAGACTGAAACCTACCAAAAAAGATATTCTACATCCAGAGACAAAGAAGAAGCCACACTGAGATGGTAGGAGGGGCACATATGTGATACAATCAGATCCCATACCTTCTGGGTGGGTGGCCCACAAACTGGAAAATAGATATATTGCAGAGATTCTCCCACAGGAGTGAGAGTTCTGAGCCTCACGTCAGATTCCCCAGTCTGGGGGTCTGGCATTGGGAGGAGGAGCCCCCAGAGCATTTGGCTTTGAAGGCCAGTGGGGCTTGATTTCAAGAACTCCACAGGATTGGGGAAAATAGAAACTCCACTCTTGGAGGGCACATAAAGTCTTCTGTGCACCAGGACCCAGGGAAAGAGCAGCGACTTCATAGGAGCCTAGGACAGACCTACCTGCTGGTCTTGGAGTGTTCTGGGGAAGCAGGGGGTGGCTGTGGTTCACTGTAGGGACAAGGACACTGGTGACAGAGATACTGGAGAGTACTCTTTGTATGAGGTGTCCTGGAGGCTGTCTTTTTGACACAAAGATCTGGCCCCACCCAACAGCCTGTAGGCTCCAGTGCTGGGATGCTTCAGCGAAAAAACCAACAGGGCAGGAACACAGCTCCACCCATCAGCAGACTGGTTGCCTGAAGTCTTCCTGACCCCACAGCTGCCACTCAACACACCCCTTGATATGGCCCTGCCCAACAGAAGGACAAGACGCAGGTCCACCCACCAGTGGGCAGGTACCAGTCTCTCCCACCAGGAAGCCGGCACAAGCCCCTTAGACAGGCTCATCCACCAGGGGCCAGGCACCAGGAGCAAGAAGAACTGCAACCCTGCAGCCTGTGGAATGGAGACCACAAACACAGAAAATTAGACAAAATGAGATGGCAGAGGAATATGTTCCAGATGAAGGAATAAGACAAAAGGCAAGTGCCTAACTAAAATTGATGTTGAATCAAAGAAACATAGAATGCCTTCCCCTTGCTCCACTACTTCAGTCAACACGTATCAAGTAACAAATGGATATGGGGATGTATGTATGCATATAGCTGATTCCCTTTGTTATACAGCAGAGACTGACACAACATTGTAAAGCAATTATACGCCAATAAAGATGTTATAAAAAAATAGCACATCTACACAAAGAAATGAAGAATGGTGGATATGGCATAAATTAAGAGAATAAAAATAATTTTTTCCTCCTTTTTATTGCTCTTAAATATGACTGTCTAAAAAATAGCAACATTTGTCTGTTTATAGCATATGTGAAAGTAAAATGTAATACAAAATTAGTACAATGGGTAGGAGGAATGTATTGGAGTATATTGTTTGAGGTCCTTAGATTACAGCAAAAGTGTCATAATGTTATTTGAATATATACCACAATTAATTAAATACATATATTGCAAACTCAAGAACATCTATTGAGGGGACATTTTAAAATTGTTCTAACTAATAAGCTAATTGTAGATACAAAATAAACTAATAAAAGAATACTCAGTCCAAAAGACGCAGAAAAAAATAAAAGAAAGAAACAAAGAACAGACGAAATGAACAGAAAACAGCTAGGAAGATTTTAATTCAACCATACGAAAAATCACATTAAATCTCAATGATTTAAACCAAGGGTTAGCAAATTACAGTCCAAGGGCCAAATCCAGCCGTGCCCATTTGCTTGCATATTGATTATGGCTGCTTTTACATTACACTGACAGAATTGATTAGTTATGACAGAGACTTAATGGCCTGGAAATATGAAAATATTTATGATCTGGTCTTTTATAGAAATGTTTACCAACCTCTGTTCTAAGCACATCAGTGAAAAAAACTGAGGAGATTATTAGTTTAAATTAAAAAGGCAAGAATCAATTACATGCTATAAACCGGAAAGCCACTTTCAATATGAAAATATATACAGGTTAAAAGTAAAAGAATTGAAAAATATACACTAGACAAACACAATCAAAATTTTAAAAAGAATCATAGTGGTGTACATACGTTTAATATATACATACACACATTATTTTTTGACTGTTCATGGTAGAATCAATAAAGTATATCATATCCTAGGCTATAGGATTGAAAAAATATAAATTATGTTCTCTGACTACAGTGAAAGTAAACTAGAAATCATGAACACAAAAATATATGCAAAATGGACAAATACCTGGGATTTACACTCTACATTTAAAAATAAACTATGGATCAAATGCTAATCACAGAAAGAAACAAAAATATTTTGAATTGAAGGACAATTGAAATGCAGCATATAAAATTTATGGGATAACACTAAAGTGCTTTTGGGGGGAGTTTTATAGCTTTAAAGTTATCAAATTATTGATTTAAGTTTCCATTGTAAGAAGCTAGGAAAAGAACAAAATATATGCAAAAGAAGCAGAAAAAGTGGAATTAAGATCGGTGCAGAAAATGGAATTAAGTACCAAAAATAAATTGGTTTTCAATACACTGTCAGAAAATAGTTGGAAATTACAATGAAAAAGACCACAATAGCATCAAAATTATGAATACTTACATTTAAATTTCACTAAATAAGTGTAATACCTGAACTATGAAAACTATAAAATATTGGTGAGAAAAATTATAGAAGACCTCAATAAGTGGAGAAATATACTATGTTCTTGGATCAAAGGGCTCAGTCTATATTTATTGTTTGTCCAAAATTCTTGCAGGTACTGGAAACTTCATGGATCTGACAATCTAAAGGGAGATAGGTTAATAGATAAATGATAGATAGATAAACGATAGGTAAATAGATAAATAGTATATATGTGCATGTGTATATAATTTCAGAGAGCAATAAGTGATATGGAGAAAAACATTTACATATTTTACTTTGTTTAATAATCTAATTCTATGATGACTAATGTTGCTTTCAGAAAGCAGCTTTTTATTTGTTATTCATATAAGAATGGTGGCCGGCTGTGGATTCAAGTAAGGCAGGATGTTCTGCCCTTATTCACTGGTATATTAAGTTTTTAATCATCAAAGGACCTACAGAATCAATACATTTCCTAGAATGGAATTAGTAAATATTCTCTTAAATTAGATATATACTTCCACAGATTTCTAAAAGAGAAAACAGATACTCTTTATAGTTGAAAGAACGTGCCCACTTCATAGTGTTTTACCTTTTTGGCAGTGACTTTAGGTAAATATATTAAAGATCTATATTTATGTCTATGTTTATGGATGTTTCCTAGAGTCTCTTTTACAAGGAAAAGAATAAAACAAAAATATACAAAATCTAATCATTTATATGAACTGATATGCATGAAAGATATTTTTTTATCTACATGCAGATGGAGAAAATTTGTGTGTGTGTTTTCACAGGGTCTATATGCAGATCAGAGAGATGAAGAATGGAGGCCTGATGGGTCATTTATCCTGTCCTTGTCTTCTGGACAGGTTTTGAGTTTCTAGAGAAAGAGGAGGGTTTATAAAATTCAAAGCACAAGCAGAAGTGAGTCACAGAATTGTTGGGAAGGTATTCTTTCTTATTCCACCAAAATCTTACATGCGTATCTGGAGGACAGAAGATGGGGGCAGGGAGGGGAGGTGGCGATAGCTGAGAACTGTTTGTTCCTATGTAGCAGCAGGAACACTTGTGGCTTCCAGGTGAATGGTGTTCTAATGAAGGACAATGGCCGGCTGCCAACCTAAAATGAGTTTCAATCAATAAATATTTGAAAACAGTTTTGAAGAGGCCATCCAGGAGATTCTTAAAAACAAACAAAACAAAAAAAGAGCAAATATAATCACGGCAGGCCCTGTCTTTAATTGCTTATGGTAATAGTGAGTACAATGTATACGCTCTCCTAATATCCCCACATTTTACCTCACTGATCATTATATGATTAATTGTGTGATTAGTTGTTTAACATTAGTCTCCTTTACTAGAATGCAGTGTCCTGTAAGGATAGACACCATGACTGTCTTTTTCATTGAGTTAGCCCCAGAAAATATCACAGAGCCTAGCTCATCGGTTGAATGAATGAATGAATGAATGCTCTTCCTGAATTTAAATTTGGAGTTTCAAAAAAAGTAGTAGATGTATATTCTCTATGTAAAGATATTGACCCAATGGTGGTGGAAAAGATTGACTTTGTATGGAAAATCTTAGAGGTCTGAAAAGGGAGACAATCTGAATATGAAGCACAGATGGTCTTCAAGTTTTTCATGCCAAACTTGGAGTTCTGGGGATGACTTATTGTTTGGCTGCAACTAGCAAGCATATGGTCTACCTTGTAGAGACTGCCATTTAGTTCATCTGCTGAAGGGATTCCTAAAGTAGATTTCTTCGATGTCTGTCACTGCACAGGATTTCTCAGGCTTCCTCACGTACCTCCTCTGATTTTTTCAGTTCCAGAAGCTTCTTTATAGGAACACTGTGGCTGTCTTTCAGCAACTCTAGTGATAAGATAACATTGGATTTTACCCTCCATTTCTAAGTTTCTTGACATTTATTTTCCCTCTGTTGGTGCTTTCAACCCCTGCTATCTCCCTTAGTTGCCTGCTAATCTTTTCTGATGGTTACAATCCTGATGGACACCACAGCTCTCCACACAGACTCTTATCTGCTCCAGCAACACCCACCCTCACATCTTTTGCTACTGTACGTTTTAAAAAACCATATGTTCCAGAGTATCAGGAAGTTCTGTCAAATTTTATGAAATATTGTGAATAACATAATTGAATCCTCCTTGCTCACATCCTTTTTCTCTTTAGATTTCTGTACATCCTTATCCCAGGTGTTCCTGTGGTGCCTAGCTTCTTTTTATAAGAATAATTTACGGAATTTAAAGAATGATTTATACAAATAATTAATTATAAGACCCACTATAAAAGAGGTATTGTTCTGTGCACTTTGAATGTAATTTCTATACTTCTTATAATAGTCTTGCAAAGTAGGAATTATTATCCCATCTTCCAGATAGGGAACAGCTGGACACTACAGGTTCCTTTTTTTTCTTTTAACTAATTAATTTATTTAATTTTGGCTGTGTTGGGTCTTCGTTGCTGCGTGGGCTTTTTCTAGTTGCAGTGAGCGGGGGCTACACTTTGTTGTGGTGCGCGGGCTTCTCACTGTGGTGGCTTCTCTTGTTGCGGAGCACAGGCTCTAGGCCCGCGGGCTTCCGTAGTTGTGGCACACGGGCTCAGTAGTTGTGGCTCGCATGGTCTAGAGTGCAGGCTCAGTAGTTGTAGATCATGGTCTTAGCTGCCCGCGGCATGTGGGATCTTCCCGGACCAGGGCTCGAACCCGTGTCCCCTGCATTGGCAGGCGGATTCTTAATCAGGGAAATCCCCTACAGGTTCCTTTTGACAGAGTTCACATCCTACACTTTTGGGAGGCAATGTGTTGTCTCTGAGAGATCCTGGGAACAAATTCTGAGGAAACAGTTTCCTCACTCTGCACCTCTCAAAAATATGGCAGTAATTAAACTCTCCATCCTCGTCACACACAGAGAGGACGGATAATTTACAATATTACTTCTTGGTATTCTGGAAAATACAAGAAGAATTGTCAGGGTTTCCTCTATCCAAATAACTAGTAGGTAAGCCCCCAAATTTCCCTAGCTTAACTTCAAAGAAGATTTTGGGGGTTTTGTTGTCGTTTGTTTGTTGCTTTCAGTTACTCCAGCATCTTTATAATGAAATTACATCGATCTCACGGCTGGATGTAGGCAGCCAGATGAGGGCAGCCGTGGAGACCCCGTCCTGCTCAGGCACTGGCCGCCCCTCAGAGCAGCTCCATGACAGCAGCCACCGTGCTCCACCCAAAGGTGAAGGTGCCGACCAGTACGGAGACCACTCCCCAGGCCTCCAAGCAGCACTTAACTCGGGGTCCTATGGGCTCCACACTGATGGCACAGATGAGGCACAGACCTGGGAAGATAAAGAAGGAGCTGACGCCGCCGCCGATGCCGATGATCTCGCCGAGGTCGGGCAGCAACAGGGCCAGGGCGAGCGTCACGGTGACCCACAGGACGGTTAGCAGTATCGGACCCATGGTCCCTAGGACACGGCCAGGGCCCGGGGCCCACATGCCCAGCAGCAGCCCCTCCTCCAGAAATCCTGCATCGCCAGCCTCCCCAGGAAGAGCACGGTGGGGTAGACAGTCACGTGGGAGACAGAGGCGAGGACCCGGGCAACGATGATGACCACCAACCACATCATTGCCTGGGTAGGACATCAGAATGTCAGCAG
Source organism: Lagenorhynchus albirostris (assembly GCF_949774975.1). NCBI lineage: Eukaryota > Metazoa > Chordata > Mammalia > Artiodactyla > Delphinidae > Lagenorhynchus > Lagenorhynchus albirostris. The sequence continues at coordinate 65,426,850 of NC_083111.1, read as the reverse complement.
AAGCTTCTGTCCCGAAGGTCAGGAAGTCATAAACTCCTGTTGGGGAGTAGATGAGGCAGCAGGCCAGCAAGGACAGAACAGAGACCAGGGCCCAGTGCCCAAGATTTTGGTCATAACTGAGAACACAACTGGGTTTGATCTCATGGCTGTTGTCTTCAGGAAGTAAAAGCAGCATCAAATTTATGTTAGTGGGCTTCCCTGGTGGCGCAGTGGTTGAGAGTCCGCCTGCCGATGCAGGGGACACGGGTTCGTGCCCCGGTCCGGGAAGATCCCACATGCCGTGGAGCGGCTGGGCCCGTGAGCCATGGCCGCTGAGCCTGCGCGTCCGGAGCCTGTGCTCCGCAACGGGAGAGGCCACAGCAGTGAAAGGTCCGCGTACCGAAAAAAAAAAAAAATTTATGTTAGTGTCATGCCTTTGACACTATAGTGCAGCTTTATTCACATCTCAGCTTAATCTGCCTTAAAAATATTCTCTAGACTAACACCTGATAGAAATTTCTAAATACATTTCTAAATATCATGTCATCTTTATGTAAAATCCTTCTGTGGTTCTCATTTACCGAGCACAGACTTTTTTACTATGATGTACAAGATGCTTCAGAATTTGTAGCTCAATTTGTAGCCCAATTTGTAGACCCACTTGTGTGGGTCTCCACACAAGTAACACCCCCTCATTCAGTTCCTAACTTCTGTGTTCCAGCCATGAGTAAGATTTCGTTGTTCCTGTATATCATGCTATGTTTGCATGCACTGTTCTTTTTATTCCCATCTTGCCTCATTTTTGTCCTCAGGAGCAACTGTTACTGATAGAATTAAATCATCCTTCATGTGTGTTAGGTATAAAGCAGTTGGGAACCTCTGCATATGGATTTCTACATAATTATGGCATTGTTAACATTCTATAGTAATTATATGTTGACCCGACTTCTCTCTTTACTAGGTTAAACTTCCTCCTTTATACATGCTTGTATCTGAGTGCCTGGCACAGAGTTGATTATAAGTTGTTAGTAATTGAATCTGTGAATGTTGGAATGTTTTCCAGAAAGATGGCTTGCTCAATATCCTTCCTTCTTTTCTTTTTTAAGATATACATCAAGATTAAGAAGTCCCAGTATTTGAGGTTTTGTTTCCTTAAAGAAAGGAGACTGTAGAAAAACAAAATGATCTTTATCAATACAGTGCTGCCAACTCCATCCTGCTACCATGAACTTGATCAACTTTAAAATACTTTAAAGTGTTCCAAACACCAACACAAATACCAAAGAATGGAAGAGGAAGCAACCTGGTATAATTATGTTCAAAAATGGCAAACCAGGGCATTTTGAGAGATGAGTGGATTTGATGGCATTTAGAACTTGATGTGTGCACAGTAAGGAAAAAAAATTCTTACTATCGCAGTAAGTATTATTTAGGGTTCTATTTTCAGTTCATTAAATTCAGCTCCAAAAGAGAATCTCAAAGGGCACATTCTCAACCAAGGTTTGCAAATTGCACAGTCCTTCTTTAAAGGCTCCTTTTCACTTGAGCGGGGAACACTTCACCACAGTGATTCCTAGTTTCCAGTAATGTGCTCACTGCCTCAGCTGTTTCATCTTTATGTTAATACCAAGTCTGTTTGATGGGACTGACATACTGTCTCTTTGAAATAGCAGGCAGGTCACAGAGAAGGCCATTTCTTAAAACAACAGTCATTCTAAAGCCACAGAAGGATTTGTATCATCCACAATCCTACCCCTGGGTTACAAACAATACTTGGCATTTGCATCAGACGATTGCATGAGTTGAGGATTGCGTGCGTGGTATTGGGGAATCTTGGAAGGTCTCTATGGACACTAACGAAGGCAGCCAAAATTGTCATCTGGTTGTTTCTATGAGGGGAGGGAAAATCCAAAAGTTTTTAATTCAACATTTGAATGAATTGAGAAATGAATAGAAAATGTTACAGAGAGACCAGCTTCCATTCCCAATTTGCCTATAAGGCCCTCTCCTTTCCTAGTAGCAGAATTTGTCCTATGTTCTTGAATTTGAGACAATTAGAATAGTTGTTACAGATTAATGAACTAGAGTTTGAATTATTTTTTTAAAAGCAATAGATAAAACATTTATCTGTAAGAATTTGGAAGATGCTATTGAATATATTTCAGAAATTAAATAATGTAGCCAATATTTACTAAAAGTCTACTACATATCTGGTAAAGTAATAGGAACAGGGAATAGAAATATGAATTTCCTTTTCATTGTCCTTACACAACTCAAAGTTAAGCAGAAAAATGGAGAAGCACATTTATAAACCAACAGTTATCATTTGAAAGCTACACATTATATTATATCCTTTATATACTAGTTTAGGAAATACAAATTCATGTATATACTATACTTGTATATAAAGGATATCACATAGTATATATTCATGGTTTTTTTTTGCTTTACGCGGGCCTCTCACTGTTGTGGCGTCTCCCGTTGCGGAGCACAGGCTCCGGACGCGCAGGCTCAGCGGCCATGGCTCACGGGCCCAGCCGCTCCGCGGCACACGGGATCTTCCCGGAACGGGGCATGAACCCATGTCCCCTGCATCGGCAGGCGGACTCTCAACCACTGCGCCACCAGGGAAGCCCTATATTCATTTTTGACTGACATCTTTCACTTAGGACGATTATTTTGAGATTCATCCATTAGTACCATGTATCAATAGTTCTTTCCATTGTTTATTGCTGAGTATATTCTTTTATATGATTTTTACCACAGTTTGCTTACTGATTCACCTGTTGAAGGACATTTAAGCTGTTTCTAGTTTTGGGATAATACAGGTAGAACTACTGTAAATATTCATGTACAAGTTTTTCTATGCACATGCTCTCCTTTCTCTTGAGTAAATATCAAGAGTGGAATGGCTGGATCATATGGTAGATGCATGTTTGGCATTTAAGAAACTACCAAGTTGTTTTACAAAGTGATATATATATATATATACACACACACACATATATATACATACACACACACATATATACACATATATATACGTATATATGTATATATTTATATACTTACATAAACATATTTATTGATATATGTTTACTTATATACCTATATAAACTTATATACTTATAAATATACAAGTTTAAATATCTGAGTTTTTACTCATATATATGAGCTTATATACTTATGAGTATATATACTTCTATATAGAGAGATAGAGAGAGTTTAATAAATTGGCTCACGCTGTGAGAGGGGCTGGCAAGACTGAAATCTGTAGGGCAGGCCAGCAGGCTGAAAACTTAGGCAAGATTTCTATTTTGCAGTTTTGAGGTAGAATTCCTTCTTCAGGAAACCTTAAGTCTTTGATCTTAAGGTCTTCGTTGGATTGGATGAGGCCCATACATATTATAGAAAGTAATTGTCTTTATTTAAAGTCAACTGGTTGTAAAATAAATAAGTCCACTGATTGTAAATGTTAATCACATCTAAAAATACCTTCAAAGCAACACCTGGACTTGTGTTTGACTAAACAACTGGGCACCATAGTCTACTCAAGCGGACACATAAAATTAACAATCATGTAATACAATCATTTACACACCCATACACATCCACACATACAATCACATTACTCCCTCTAAGAAAACAATTTAGAATCACATTTAGTATCTGACTCCAACTTTAAGTAAAGAATTTTGAGAAGATTTTCATTTTTCTCAGTTAGGTCAAAGGTAGCTCCTGTTCACCCTGTATCCTACAGTTAAATAAAACATACAACCACTGAAAAACCTTTCAAAACATAGAGGTCCAGGGAGAATACCATTAAAGCTCCAAGGATGGGCAAAGAAAATACAGTAAGTGTGGGTGTACAGAAGACTACACATACTACTTGCCTAAGGTGGGCAATAATCCGTCCTCTGATACGAGTTCCTTGGTCTCACAATCTGGCAACGTAGAGTTTTGCTCCCTGGGATAATTGTATTTATCTCTACCCATTCAGTGACATAACCCAGGGCATTTTAAGTGGACATAATAAGGGACAGGAAACCATCTATTTCAACTGGGTAGATTATGCAGTCCCAGGAACTGCTTTGCAGTTAAAAAAACAGGCTGTTGTACAAAATTGTTTAAAGTTTCTCAGGTATAAATGTAGCACCCTACTAGGCAGGTAGTCAATTTGATTATAATAAGCACTATGAATTAGAAACTAATTACAGAATGTTATAAGTCCATAACTGTTGAATATGAATCATGTGGAGGTTTCTTTTTCTAAGCAATAGTCTTCCATCCTTTCCATCTTTTCCTATAACCCTCAGAGTAATGACACCCATTCTTGTTGTACCGAGAGACGATGTAAAATAATAGGCAGAGGTGACAAAAGCATAGTTCAACATTTTCCTGTCACAAGGATGCATCCCATAAAATGGAAGCAATTATTGCTTCTGCCTTGTGCAGTCAAGAGCAGGAGATAATGGAGGGCGGAATAGAAAGAATCAATGTAACACATTTTTATAAAAACTCCTGTATCCAGAAATTAATCTCCACTGCACTTGTTGCCTAATTGTCTATTTGCACATCACCTTAGAGAAAAATGTTTAAACTCCTGGAGACGGAAGCTTATTTGATCCTCCATACTCTAGGATTTTTATCATCAGATAGCAAATGGCCTCTCTTAAAAAAAAGAAAGAAGTGCACGTAATTCTCTTTCCAATGTCAGACATGATACCTTAGATGGAAATTGGTTCTTTTCTATCAGGATTCTACTGAAGACCATAAGAAACAACTAACATATCCCAACATCCTGAGATTTTTCTGACAAATTCTTTACCCTTCCAGGTTTGGTGTGTACATAGACTGAAATCTAGATAAAAGTTTAATCATCTCTTTTCTTAATGTGTGACCAATGGAGCTCCCTCTTACTTCTCCCTTCAAAACATCTCCCATTCATCCTATCTCAATTTGTTCCTTGTTTTGGAGTATGTTACTTCCAACCAAAAATCTTGGTCTCAATTTTTGTATATATTGTTAATTATTTGATTTGAAAGTCCATAGAAATGCAGTTCAAGCTAGCTAAAATAGAATTTATTAGCTCTTTTATCTTGGAAGTTCAGGAGTAGAGAAACTTTTGGGGCCAGTTGGATTCAAGATGCAAGTAATGCTGAGAACTTTCTCTTGCTCTGCTTCCTTCTAAGTACAGGCATGATTCCAGCCCATAGTAGGTGATGCAGATGCAGATAGTCTATAAAACAAATTTGAAGAAAAAGTGGTCTGAATCATGATATGTTTTAGAAGGGACCTTGTGAGCTAAGTCAATGAGTCAACAAACAGGGTGAAAATTCCTTTGCAGAAGTGGCGGGGGGATGCAGATTGAGAGTGTAAAGGAGGATAGAATAAGCAAAGGATAGGAAGACAGAAAAAAAACTTCACCTGTTACTACTATTGTAGGTACCATATCTTATCTCTTTATGTCTCTCTTAGTGGTGTCTTATAAGAACAAATGGAGAGAATGGAACTTTCTCTGATTAACACGGGAGATGCTTCATCACTAAACATGGATTGAAGTTTGGAGATGGCTTCTTGCTTTAGCCAATGAAAGTTCCTTAATCTGGGTAATGGTGGCAATTAAAATGCCAACAAAACGTGGAGGAAGGGACTCAGTCATAGACTCTGAAAATGTGGACCTATAGAGCAATAAGTAGCGGTAAGGAGAAGGCTGAAGGAGCAAAACTTGTAACATATCATGTTGGATGGATTTTTAAAAAACTGTTTATTCCCTTAATTTTATTGACTTGACTGCTTTGCACTTTTCACCACTTTAAATAATGCTCTCATGCATATGCTTGAATATTTATTTCAGACCTCATCTTTAAGTACTCCCTCAGAACAGATTCCTAAGCATGGATTTACTGGATCAAAGCATATAACATTTTTATACCAAAAATAAAATTGGTAAAAGAGCATAAATAGACAACACATATGCACTCACACAAAATTCACAAGGAAGCATTTTATACAGATGTCCACTCATCATTGATCAACAAAATGCAAATAAAACCTAATATTATTTTGCATATGTATAGAATATATAATAAATATATATTCTGTATGTAATACTATATATGTGTATGTATAAATTGTGCATGTATATACATATGTGTGTATGTATATATATAATTGTGTATGTATGTGTGTGTGTATGTGCACTTCTGGTGCTCTTTACCAATTTTTTTTTTTTTTTTTGCCACTAAAATGTTCTCAACACATTCTATTATTGCAGCACTTTGCCAAGATGGCTCAAGAGCTTTAAAACATTATTTTTCATTTTGATTTGTAAGCTCCATTAATCAGTAAAGGACATCTCTTTTCCCTAAAGTCTTTGGTATGTTTTGGGGAAAGAAAAAATTTTCAACATGTATGAGTCCTACTCATACCCTCAAATTCCTGTCACACCACCCTGAACTATGTGCACTTCTTGTAATATATCATATTCTCTCTCATTCTAAGTGAAAGGAAAAGAGATGGAGGGAAGAGAAATACACTAACATCTTTAAAATAATTATTTCTGGGTAGTTAGGTTTGGGGTAATATTAATTTCTTTATCATTAACATAAAATTAATTTTAGAATCAATAAAAGTCAATAAACTAAAAAAGAAAAAAAATAATCCAAATAGAGAGCTGAAATCGATGGCTGGGTCTAGTCCAGCTGGGGCCTTTCTCTGACAGAAGGGCACAACACAGTGCTCTGTATTTTTTTTTGTTAGTTATAAATACTTTTAATAATATTTTTAGATAGCATAATATATCCAATATATTATCATTTCAACATGTAATCAGTATTAAACATTATTAATATTTTACATTCTTCTTTTTGGACTAAGTCTTTTTTTAATTGAATTATAGTTGATTTACAGTATTGTGTTAGTTTCAGGGGTACAGCAAAGTGATTCAGTTATACATATATATATTTTTTTTTTTCAGATTATTTGCCATTATAGGCTATTACGAGATATTGAATATAGTTCCCTGTGCCAAACAATAAATCCTTTTCGTTTATTTATTTTATGTATAGTAATATGTATCTGTTATCCCAAACTCCTAATTTGTCCCCCCCCACACCCTTTTCCCTTTGGTCACCATAGTTTGTTTTCTATGTCTGTGAGTCTGTTTCTGTTTTACATATAGATTAATTTGTACTTATTTTTTAGATTCCTCATATAAGTAATATCTATATTTGTCTTTCTCTGTCTGACTTAATTCATTGAGTATGATATTCTCTAGGTCCAACCATGTTGCTGCAAATGACATTAATTTCATTCCTTTTTAATGGCTGAGTAGTATTCTGTTATATATATGTACCACATCTTCTTAAACCAATAGTCTGTTGATAGGAATTTGTGCTGTTTCCATGTCTTGGCTATTGCAAATAGTGATGCTATGAACACTGGGGCGTATGTGTCTTTTCAAATTAGAGTTTTTGTCTTTTCCAGATACATGGTCAGGAGTGGGATTACTGGATCATATGGTAGCTCTAATTTAGGGTTTATTATTATTATTATTATTAATTATTTATTTTTGGCTGCATTGGGTCTTCGTTTCTGGGAGCGGGGGCTACTCTTCATTGTAGTGCATGGGCTTCTCATTGTGGTGGCTTCTTTTGTTGCGGATCATGGGCCTAGTTGCTCCGTGGCATGTGGGATCTTCCTGGACCAGGGCTCAAACTCGTGTCCCCTGCATTGATAGGAGGATTCCTAGCCACTGCACCACCAGGGAAGTCCACCTTTTTAGTTTTTTAAAGGGACCTCCATACTGTTTTCCATGGTGGCTGCACCAATTTACATTCTCACCAACAGTGCAAGAGGGTCCCCTTTTCTCCACACTCTCTCCAGCATTTATTAGTTGAAGAATTTTTGATGATGGCCATTCTGACCTGTGTAAGGTGATACCTCATTGTGGTTTTGATTTGCATTTCTCTAATAATTTGTGACATTGAGCATCTTTTCATGTGCCTGTTGGCCATCGGTATGTCTTCTTTGGAGAGCTGTCTGTTTAGGTTTTCTGCCCATTTTTTGATTTGGTTGTTTGTTTGGTTTTTTTGATATTGAGTTGTATGAGCTGTTTGTATATTTTGGATATAAACCCCTTGTCCATTGAATCATTTGCAAATATTTTCTCCCATTTCGTAGGCTATCTTTTCATTTTGTTGATAATTTGCTGTGCTGTGCAAAAGCTTTTGATTAGGTCCCATTTGTTTGTCAGGGTGCTCTCTACTGATGTGTCTCCAGGAGTGCTGAGAGATGGGAGAAAAGATTGTGTATTTCTCTGGGCCACTTGCTGAAATTCTTATATGGGTCTCCTTCAGGTAAACGTTGCAAGCTCTAGAAGTCATGCCTAGAGTCCCCAGGAATAACAGTCCAACTGGTTGCACCTGAAGCTAACCCCACCCCATGGCTGAGAGTTCAAAGCCAAGCATTATAAATATGCTAGATGCTGATGGAAACCAGTTGTAGATTTTCTGCTGGTGACACTTTAGTGACTTTGGACGGTGTAACAATCCTGGCTAGAAAAGTATATTTTGTAGTCAGTATCTTTCCCTTTTATGATTGTTTTATCTTTCTCCATTAAGAAAAATGTAGCAGAGCACCACTCTCTTCATGACACTCAAGATTTTATAGACTGTGATCTGGAAAAGCAGATTCTGGGTTGGATCCCAATAGCTCCCATCTGCTGCTGCCTGATATTTCTCAAGAAGTCCCTGGGGTGGAGTAAATAGTGAGTGTTTCAGTTGTCAGTGAGTGGGGAACAACAGAACTGATGAGCAAGCCTGTAAAAAACTGAGTCACTCCGATGGGGCTCAATACAATGAGGCTAGACTTACTTTTTTGAAAAAGGAACAGTAAGCTTTCACTGTACTTGAAAGTAAAGATTTGCTTTGACCATGCAGAGAATATTGTTTCATTTTCTTTTTCATTGTTTTTATTATAATGATAAGACATGGTGTGTTTTCCTTGGATGCTGCATTGGGCATCCAGAACTTCTCAGCCTGAGCACTAAATATTCTGTGACAACAGAGATGGATTTGGGGGTTTAGAGATATGTCATGTCTGATTTACAAGTATAATAAGTTATGAGAGAGCATAATTAATAAAGCAAAAAAGTGACCAGGAGATATGCTAAAAGAAGCATAGTCTCATTATGTCCCATAACAATTTATTCAATTTGTTCCATTAGAAACTCATGACTGACTCAGGACACAAAAATTTGAATAGGCCTAGTAGGACCAAGAAAGAATGCAAAGCAAAATTTTTTTTAATTAATTAATTAATTAATTTTATTTTTGGCTGTGTTGAGTCTTCGTTGCGCACACGGGCTTTATCTAGTTGCAGCAAGAGGGGACTACTCTTGGTTGAGGTGTGCGGGCTGCTCATTGTGGTGGCTTCTCTTATTGCGGAGCATGGGCTCTAGGCACACGAGCTTCAGTAGCAAAATGACAAAATTATGAAAAACATGTAAACCACTAAAAAAAGCCTGAAAGGATCTATCTCAGATATTTTCCGGTTGCTATACCTATCTAAGTATCAGCTTTCTCACCTTTGAAGGAAGGTGTTGAGATGAATGATGAAAATTTCTTGAGTGGAAATTCATCTCGTTCTAGAGAAAGGTGTCTTCCTTTTCTTTCTTTCTTTTTTTTTTAAACGTCTTTATTGGAGTATAATTGCTTTAGAATGGTGTGTTAGTTTCTACTTTATAACAAAGTGAATCAGATATACATATACATATGTTCCCATATCTCTTCCCTCTTGTGTCTCCCTCCCTCCCACCCTACCTATCCCACCCCTCTAGGTGGTCACAAACCACCTAGCTGATCTCCCTGTGCTATATGGCTGCTTCCAACTAGCTATCTATTTTACGTTTGGTAGTGTATATATGTCCATGACACTCTCTCACTTTGTCACAGCTTACACTTCCCCCTCCCCATATACTCAAGTCCATGTTCTGGTAGGTCTGGGTCTTTATTCCCGTCTTAAACCTAGGTTCTTCATGACCTTTTTCCTTTTTTTCTTTTTTCTTAGATTCTATATATGTGTGTTAGCATACGGTATTTGTTTCTCTCTTTCTGACTTACTTCACTCTGTATGACAGACTCTAGGTCCATCCACCTCACTACAAATAACTCAGTTTCATTTCTTTTTATGACTGAGTAATATTCCATTGTATATATGTGCCACATCTTCTTTATCCAATCATCTGTCAGTGGACACTTAGGTTACTTCCATGTCCTGGCTATTGTAAATAGAGCTGCAGTGAACATTGTGGTGCATGACTTTTTTGAATTATGGTTTTCTCAGGGTGTGTGCTCAGTAGTGGGATTCCTGGGTCATATGGTAGTTTTAGTTTTACTTTTTTAAGGAACCTCCATACTGTTCTCCATGGTGGCTGTATCAATTTACATTCCCACCAACAGTGCAAGAGTGTTCCCTTTTCTCCACACTCTCTCTAGCATTTATGGTTTGTAGATTTTTTGATGATGGCCATTCTGACTGGTGTGAGATGATATCTCATTGTAGTTTTGATTTGTATTTCTCTAATGATTAATGATGTTGAGCATTCTTTCATGTGTTTGTTGGCAATCTGTATATCTTCTTTGGAGAAATGTCTATTTAGGTCTTCTGCCCACTTTTGGATTGGGTTGTTTGTTTTTTTGTTATTGAGCTGCATGTGCTGCTTGTAAATTTTGGAGATTAGCCCTTTGTGAGTTGCTTCATTTGCAAATATTTTCTCCCATTCTGAGGGTTCTCATTTGGTCCTGTTTATCATTTCCTTTACTGTGCAAAAGCTTTTAAGTTTCAATATGTCCCATTTGTTTATTTTTGTTTTTATTTCCATTTCTCTAGGAGGTGGGTCAAAAAGGATCTTGCTGTGATATATGTCATAGAGTGTTCTGCCTATGTTTTCCTCTAAGAGTTTGATAGTGTCTGGCCTTACATTTAGGTCTTTAACCCATTTTGAGTTTATTTTTGTATATGGTGTTAGGGAGTGTTCTAATTTCATAGTTTTACATGTACCTGACCAGTTTTCCCAGCACCACTTATTGAAGAGGCTGTCTTTTCTCCACTGTATATTTTTGCCTCCTTCATCAAAGTTAAGGTGACCACATGTGCATGGGTTTATCTCTGGGCTCTCTATCCTGTTCCATTGACCTATATTTCTGTTTTTGTGCCAGTACCATACTGTCTTGATTACTGTAGCTTTGTAGTATAGTCTGAAGTCAGGGAGCCTGATTCCTCCAGCTCCATTTTTCTTTCTCAAGGTTGCTTTGGCTATTCGGGGTCTTTTGTGTTTCCATACAAATTGTGAAATTTTTAGTTCTAGTTCTGTGAAAAATGCCAGTGGTAGTTTGATAGGGATTGCATTGAATCTGCAGATTGCTTGGGGTAGTAGAGTCATTTTCACAATGTTGATTCTTCCAATCCAAGAACATGGTATATCTCTCCATCTATTTGTGTCATCTTTAATTTCTTTCATCAGTGTCTTATAATTTTCTGCATACAGGTCTTTTGTCTCCTTAGGTAGGTTTATTCCTAGATATTTTATTCTTTTTGTTGCAAGGGTAAATGGGACTGTTTTCTTAATTTCTCTTTCAGATTTTTCATCATTAGTGTGTAAGAATGCCAGAGATTTCTGTGCATTAATTTTGTATCCTGCTACTTTACCAAATTCATTGATTAGCTCTAGTAGTTTTCTGGTAGCATCTTTAGGATTCTCTATGTATAGTACCATGTCATCTGCAAACAGTGACAGCTTTACTTCTTCTTTTCTGATTTGGATTCCTTTTATTTCTTTTTCTTCTCTGATTGCTGTGACTAAAACTTCCAAAACTATGTTGAATAAGAGTGGTGAGAGTGGGCAGCCTTGGCTTGTTCCTGACCTCAGTGGAAATGGTTTCAGTCTTTCACCATTGAGGACAAAGTTGGCTGTGGATTTCTCATATATGGCCTTTATTATGTTGAGGAAAGTTCCCTCTATGCTTACTTTCTGCAGGGCTTTTATCATAAATGGATGTTGAATTTTGTTGAAAGCTTTCTCTTCATCTGTTGAGATGATCATATGGTTTTTCTCCTTCAATTTGTTAATATGGTGTATCACGCTGATTGATTTGCGTAATTGAAGAATCCTTGTGTTCCTGGAATAACCCCCACTTGATCATGGTATGATCCTTTTATGATCAAGGTATGATCCTTTTAATATGCTGCTGGATTGCGTTTGCTAGTATTTTGTTGAGGATTTTTGCATCTATGTTCATCAGTGATATTGGTCTGTAGTTTTCTTTCTTTGTGACATCCTTGTCTGGTTTTGGTATCAGGGTGATGGTGGCCTCGTAGAATGAGTCTGGGAGCGTTCCTCCCTCTCCTATATTCTGGAAGAGTTTGAGAAGGATAGGTGTTACCTCTTCTCTAAGTGTTTGATAGAATTCGCCTGTGAAGCCATCTGGTCCTGGGCTTTTGTTTGTTGGAAGATTTTTAATCACAGTTTCAATTTCAGTGCTTGTGATTGGCCTGTTCATATTTTCTATTTCTTCCTGGTGCAGTCTTGGAAGGTTGTGCATTTCTAAGAATTTGTCCATTTCTTCCAGGTTGTCCATTTTATTGGCATAGAGTTGCTTGTAGTAATCTCTTAGGATGCTTTGTATTTCTGCACTGTCAGTTGTTACTTCTCTTTTTTCATTTCTAATTCTATCTATTTCAGTCTTCTCCCTTTTTTTCTTGATGAGTCTGGCTAATGGTTTATCAATTTTGTTTATGTTCTCAAAGAACCAGCTTTTAGTTTTATTGATCTTTGCTATCATTTCCTTCATTTATTTTTCATTTATTTCTGATCTGATCTTTATGATTTCTTTCCTTCTGCTAACTTTGGGAGGATTTTTGTTCTTCTTTCTCCAATTGCTTTAGGTGCAAGGTTAGGTTATTTATTTGAGATGTTTCCTGTTTCTTAAGGTAGGATTGTATTGCTATAAACTTCCCTCTTAGAACTGCTTTTGCTGCATCCCATAGGTTTTGGTTCGTCATGTCTCCATTGTCATTTGTTTCTAGGCATTTTTTAATTTCCTCTTTGATTTCTTCAGTTATCACTTCGTTATTAAGTAGTGTATTGTTTAGCCTCCATGTGTTTGTATTTTTTACAGATCTTTTCCTGTAATTGATAACTAGTCTCATAGCGTTGTGGTCAGAAAAGATACTTGATACGATTTCAATTTTCTTAAATTTACCAAGGCTTGATTTGTGACCCAAGATATGATCTATCCTGGAGAATGTTCCATGAGCACTTGAGAAAAATGTGTATTCTGTTGTTTCTGGATGGAATGTCCTATAAATATCAATTAAGTCCATCTTGTTTAGTGTATCGTTTAAAGCTAGTGTTTCCTTATTTATTTTCATTTTGGATGATCTGTCCATTGGTGAAAGTGGGGTGTTAAAGTCCCCTACTATGAATGTGTTACTGTCGATTTCCCGTTTTATGGCTGTTAGTATTTGCCTTATGTATTGAGGTGCTCCTATGTTGGGTGCATAAATATTTACAATTGTTATATCTTCTTCTTGGATTGATCCCTTGATCATTATGTAGTGTCCTTCTTTGTCTCTTGTAATAGTCTTTATTTTAATGTCTATTTTGTCTGATATGAGAATTGCTACTCCAGCTTTCTTCTGATTTCCATTTGCATGGAATATCTTTTTCCTTCCCCTCACTTTCAGTCTGTATGTGTCCATAGGTCTGAAGTGGGTCTCTTATAGACAGCATATATATGGGTCTTGTTTTTGTATCCATTCAGCCAGTCTGTGTCTTTTGGTGGGAGCATTTAATCCACTTACATTTAAGGTAATTATCGATATGTATGTTCCTATTCCCATTTTCTTAATTGCTTTGGGTTTGTTATTGTAGGTCATTTCCTTTTCTTGTGTTTCTTGCCTAGAGAGGTTCCTTTAGCATTTGTTGTAAAGCTGGTTTGGTGGTGCTGAACTCTCTCAGCTTTTGCTTGTCTGTAAAGGTTTTAATTTCTCCATCAAATCTGAATGAGATCCTTGCTGGGTAGAGTAATCTTGGTTGTAGGTTTTTCTCTTTCATCACTTTAAATATGTCTTGCCACTCCCTTCTGGCTTGCAGCATTTCTGCTGAAAGATCAGCTGTTAACCTTATGGGGATTCCCTTGTGTGTTATTTGTTGTTTTTCCCTTGCTGCTTTTAATATGTTTTCTTTGTATTTAATTTTTGACAGTTTGATTAATATGTGTCTTGGCATGTTTCTCCTTGGATTTATCCTGTATGGGACTCTGTGGTTCCTGGACTTGATTAACTATTTCCTTTCCCATATTAGGGAAGTTTTCAACTATAATCTTTTCAAATATTTTCTCAGTCCCTTTCTTTTTCTCTTCTTCTGGGACCCCTATAATTAGAATGTTGGTGCATTTAATGTTGTCCCAGAGGTCTCTGAGACTGTCCTCAGTTCTTTTCATTCTTTTTTCTTTATTCTGCTCTGCAGTAGTTATTTCCACTATTTTTTCTTCCAGGTCACTTATCCGTTCTTCTGCCTCAGTTATTCTGCTATTGATCCCTTCTAGAGTATTTTTAATTTCATTTATTGTGTTGTTCATCATTGCTTGTTTCATCTTTAGTTCTTCTAGGTCCTTGGTAAATGTTTCTTTCATATTCTCTATTCTATTTTCAAGATTTTGGATCATCTTTACTATCATTATTCTGAGTTCGTTTTCCGGTAGACTGCCTATTTCCTTTTCATTTGTTAGGTCTGCTGGGGTTTTGCCTTGCTCCTTCATCTGCTGTGTGTTTCTCTGTCTTCTCATTTGGCTTAAATTACTGTGTTTGGGGTCTCCTTTTCGCAGGCTGCAAGTTCGTAGTTCCAGTTGTTTTTGGTGTCTGTCCCCAGTGGCTAAGTTTGGTTCAGTGGGTTGTATAGGTTTCCGCACCGATCCTCTGTGTGGGAATCTCTCCGCTTTGCCCTCTGCACCCCTGTGGCTGTGCTCTCCTCTGCAGCTCCTAAGCTTCCCCCCTCCGCCATCCTCAGTCTCCACCCATGAAGGGGCTTCTAGTGTGTGGAAACCTTTCCTCCTTCACAGCTCCCTCCCACTGGTGCAAGTCCCGTCCCTATCGTTTTGTCTTTTTTCTTTTGCCCTACCCAGGTATGTGGGGAGTTTCTTGCCTTTTGGGAGGTCTGAGGTCTTCTGCCAGCATTCAGTAGGTGTTCTGTAGGAGTTGTTCCATGTGTAGATGTATTTCTGGTTTATCTGTGGGGAGAAAGATGATCTCCGCATCTTACTCTTCTGCCATCTTCTCCCCTTTTATGTCTTTTTAAACTTTTTTTTTTTTTTTTTTTTTTTTTGCTGCACTGCGTGGCTTGTGGGATCTTAGTTCCCCGATCAGGGATCCAACCCAGGTCGTCTGCAGTGAAAGGGCTGAGTCTTAACCACTGGATCGCCAGGGGATTCCCTGCTTTTCTTTAACTGATAAACCTTTCCTCTCATCTATCCTTTTTACCTCAATACTCCAAGCATTCCCTTCTGAACACTGAGTTTTCCCTTGTTCTCTCTCCCTTCTTCCTTCTCTCTTCTCTCTTCCCCTTCTCTCTTTCTTCCTCTTGCTTCATTTCTCTCTCTTTTTTTTTTTTTTTTTTGTATTTTCAATCTCTCCTCTATTGGTTCTTTTCTTTTAGGGAATAAACATGCTCTCATTCTAAAGTAAAAATAATTTTAAAAACAATCTCTCTTGAGTTGTTATGCCTCTCTCCTCCTATTCTATTATCTCTTTCCTTGGCTTTCAAGTTAGACCTTTGAAAAGTTAACCCTGTATTAACTACTTTAACTCACTCTTTACAGGGTAGCCATGATCCAGAAAGGCAGAATGACTGGGGCATTTCTGATGCAATATCATTTCTTCCTCAGTTAGATATGAGGAAAGGACCAAGTTTATCAGAAAACTTCTCCAAAACCTGTCTTCAAAATAAAATTTAACCCCATCAGAATAAGTCAAGAATGCAGTAAAAACTAGCAAGATTCTACATGCAACAAATATAAAGCCACCAGGTCTTGATATATTTAATTCAGCTTTTTCATTTTACTTAATTCAATCCCCAGCTCTCTTTACACATGTCCACGTAATCATCTTATATTCTCTCTTCAAGTTTTTGTATGATAATTTATTTATTTTGAAATTCAAGTAACATTAAAAAAGATATTAGATATGCATTTTTTTTAATGTGAAATACTGGCCACTAGACAGTTCTACTTACACATTCTCGGAAATATAATCCGTGTTCGTTTCCTCTGGTACCTCCCTTTCCTCTCTCATTTTTAATAACTTAATTCCATAATACTGGAACATTAACATGGGGTGATAAGGTGGTGGATTCAATTATGAAGACAATGTCAAAATCCCAAAGAGTGATGGAGCAACATAGATAGAATTAACTTGGAACCCTGGATACCCTTATAGGGCAGAGTTGCCTGCCCACCATGGGTCCCTGCCAATCTGGGGCTGTTAGAAGAGTGTTAGATAAAACCTCTATCTTGTGTGAGTAATTATTTTAGTGACTTTTTGTTTTATATCATCATATTCTGTACACTAACTAGTACACTTTGCTCTCACTTGTTTATTAATCTCCCTGCAGAAGGTCATGAGACTACTGACTAAATTAGTAGAACTCTAAAAATAGTAAAATGACTGGTTTTAATGACATAGGAATGTGTGTAAAAGTAATGGTGTTAAGAATGGGGTGGAGAGAGATTCAACTAGACACATCTGGTGGTGACTGACAAAAACCATGAATACAAACAGTTTTTTTTGAGGAAAAGGTCAACCCTGCTCAACTCACTGGTTTCATCTGTTGGAATATCTTGGGATCTGCTTGGAAGTGAAGATTCTCTTTTGACCAGAAGTAATTATTCTATTAGCCTAGGGGGTTCATAGGCTACTGAGTTGAACACCTAATCTTCTTCCCCTCTGTTAGCATAATACAAGATTTCTAATACTGGGAGGATTTATCTTCTAGCTAGGATCTGCCTCTCTTTTCCTTCTTATCAAGAATATACAAGAGGCAGGAATAAAAATAAGCAGTAAAAGTATGTAATGCAGACAGTTACCTGAAAGTCTATATCTTCAAAGAATGTGATTGTGTTCAATAATCACAGCTGAATGCTGAAAGTCTGAGACAATTCTATAACTAGGTCAGTACCCAATGAATAGTACATAGACTTTGTCAGTATATCCCAGACCTTTATAATGAACATAACCAAGTTAGAAAGGGTTTCTTCCCCATAAAACTTGCTACTGTTTTTATTTTCCTTTCCTTGTGATGTTGGACCATGTTATAAACCAAGTGTCATCTTTGAACACCTCCTAAATATCTCTCTCATCAGTTTGCACATGGCAACATGAAAGCTATTGCATTAGTTCATCCCTGATGACTACCAAGTTCATCCCTAGGCTCATCAGGGGTGACCCCATTAGGTCATGATGATCTAACACAATACTACTTTTACTGGTCCCTGCCAAAAATTTTACCCTAGTGCACTCCAATATTCTACCACAATTCTGAAAATATTGCATTCCTATGGTCAAAATTGTTTATTAGACTTCTCCCACCTAAACCCCTGCATAGCTGCTCATGATTCTTCGTAATTGGGCTACTGCCTTCCTCTCTAGTCTATTTTCTCACATCAGCCTTGCACTCTGCCCCTTGAGGAATTTTGAAATTCAAGTAACATTAAAAAAGATATTAGATATAAATATCTACATATTGTGTATTTCCTTATCCTTTGTGCCCTTTCCTCTTGAATCTGCTTTTACAACTTCAACTGGCAAAAATAATAATAATAATAATGTCAAAAGGCGTCTCTTCTGTGAAACTTTTTCCAGACATTATCATACCTCCTAAAATTCCCACTTCTATTGAGACAGTGGATATGACTAATACCATCTTTTTTTCCTTTTTCTGTACTTTATGCTGATTTCTGCCTTGTTACCTGCAATATTAAAATGCTTTTGTAAATATCTTAAAATGCATTCCAGCACCCAAAATAATAACTGGCACATGATAGGTACTCAGGAACTTTTTGCTGAATGCATAAATAAATTAATGAGAAAAGGTCATGAAATTACTACTTTAGAAAACATAAGATATATTCTTAGAGGGATGCTGATTTCAGCCATAAAAATTTTAAGTATTAGAGAACTTTTTATTTTGTGACCAAAATTAATATTCTGAGACTGATTTGCTGAGAGGTCCATTGCCCAAAGGATCATTTAGCCAAACAATCAGTTCATTTAATTCAAGTTTACTCAAATGTATACTTTAGTCTGATTCTAAAGTCAATTCAGGTAAGATAGATTGGCAAGGCTAAAGTGAGAGGTGTGGGGCTTTTATCTGAGGATATAAATGCCTTGACTCTTCCTCCTGCCACCAGCCTCCCTTCCTTCTCTGTACCAAAGCTTCTCAGGGATTGAAAAGCCAGACAGACAGTGTTTTTCATTGAATCTCTTGTCTTTCTTTTCTCCAGCAGAGGGGCCCCTCGCTCTGCACCAGTTTTCAAGATCCATCAGTAGAGAGCTGGGCAGAAAAGTGTTCTTAATTAGCTGTTGTGACAGCAAAATAAAAACCAGCCTAATGACCCTTTGCAAAAATCTTAAAACACAGTTAAAACCATCCAGATTAATATTAAACCTTGTATTTTTAGTTAAAATGAACAAGTTTTTTTCTGTAAGTAAAGAGGAAAATATGGAAAAATTTTCAATCAGCAAAATTTGGAAAGAATCTTAAAAAATGCCAAAGTGTTGGGAAAACTGTAAACAAGTTTAAAAAGATTTTTTAAAAATCAATATAAAATGGCATCACGTGTGAAATGAAATTTCAGTTATAATAATAAGAAAATAAAATTGAAGAGAAAAACTAAGTCATTCAGTAATCTTCAGGTTTGACAAGTTGAACAGCCCTTAAAAATGTTTTTTATAAGCTGATATTGATTCAATATATTCAAGAACATCCTTTAGATAATAAGATTTTATATCTATGAAAATACAAATCATCATCAAAGAAGATTTTATGTATGAATGTAGATTACTACATCCATCAAGTTAGATTTTTAGCAAAATGATGCTTTGATGAGGTAGCTTTTGGAGGGTTGAACTTTTTCCTCATGTGGGAAAACTAGAACCCACCAGACTATACAATGTGCATGCTGATGGCCAAGCTGGAGGAGAGAAAATAATATCTCTTGATTACAAATCTACCTCTCTTTCTAGTATAATGCATTGTCCATGTTGCTCCTCATAGACACAAAACATAAAAGAGAATAATTTTTAGCTAGAAGAAAGAAATAATTTCTAAATAATCAGCAGAGTAGAGCCTTAAAACAGGGTGAAGCTGAGCAGAATGAGAAAACAGAAACAGAACTCACGGGTTATGTCTCAAATTTACTTACTTAACAGATTATAAATAAATCAATAAATATTCATTTGTATTTCAACAGGTTGACTTTCCCAAGGCCATGCAATACTAAGTTTCTACTGTTAATTTCCACCACCACCTCCCTCTCTCTCTCACTCTCATCCTCTATCTCTGCTTCACCTAGAATGTCAAGAATTTCTTGGGCCTGATTTTGGTGGTGCATATTTTCTCATCTTCCATACTTAGCCTAAAATACAGAGTAATTCTGCTAATGACAACTTGGTTCTGGGTTATAAGTGACCTCTATTCCAATGAAGTTTAAGGTGTTGATAACTGCTCCTCTCCCATTCTACGCTGTATTCCCATTAAGTCTTCCTCATCTTGAAATTGAGCAGAGGTAAGGAACAATAATGATACTTAAATTAATTTTATGATTATGTACCAACTCTTTGGTAAGTGCTTGAAATGTCCTATCAGGGCAGTGAATCACATAGAATTCCCAAAAGAATCAGCAGTCCAAGGGAATGCTAAGCCCACATGAAAGCCTCGTTTTCAGGCCACAGAGGTCTGAAACCACAGGAGTTTCTACCATATCTTAGACAGAGCTGAATGATCTCCTCTTTAGTTTCTACTATTGGGCAACTACTCTTTATAAAATCTCTAAAGGTCAGGCTGATATCTGAATCATGGTTGACAAAGGTTGGTGCTCAAAACTAATTTTCAGCATAAGAAAAATTAGCCCAAGAACACATTCTAACCAAAGGGAACTGAGTCCTTGTAGTAAGTAATGCTATGTGTTACCAGAATGTTGTTGAAATAATGATGGAGAGATGGGCTGCATGCTGATTCTGCAATGACCTCTTCCTTTACAGAGATATTTAAAGAAACCTAAGCTTTGTCCAGTTTTTAGTATCAATCTCTGCAGTTCTTCCTGCCACTTACAGACACTGATAAAATGCATGGGAACCTGATTTGTTTGATGTCTCTAAGTGATATTCGTATGCCAATGGAAGTAGCACACATGTGAGTAATACAAGGCAGGTAGAAAAGTCCACATTAGCTGTTGAGTCAACTAGTTGTAGAATTCTGAGCTTGTTAGGTTGAATAAGTCTAGTATATCACATTCATTTCACGTATTGTGAAATTTAAACTCAAGGAATATGAGGGACTTTCAGAGAAAAAAGGAAATGTTAATTTTTGCTTTTCTATTAGGCGTTAAAGTTTGAGCTGCTTACTTTTAAGATTTGTTTAACTTTCACATCACTCTTAAAGGTAGTATTATTTTTTTTCATTTCAAAGACACAAAATTTAAAAATAAGAAATTTAAATAACTTGTCCAAGTTCGCGTGACTTACAAGTGGCAGAGCCACATTTGACATTCAGATCTATTTGATTTAATAGTCACCTTCTTACTATAACACAAACAGTTTGACAGAGTGAACATTCCTCTTTATGGGCTCACCAAGTGCTTCAGAGTTTCTGCTAAATCTTTTATTCAAAGGACATTGCTTCTAAGAGTGAATAAAAATACAATACATTCCATAATTCAATATTTCAAATATTTATTTTCATGAAATTAATGTTCTAAAATAGTGGTTGATTCAGTATATGCAAAATAAAGTTATACTAATAAAATGCACTTTCACCTCATATCTTGGGCTTCTGTATGATATTATATTTAAGGCTGCTACCACAGACTGGACAAAGGAAGAAAGAGAGAGGGAAAGAGAGAGAGAAAAAGAAAGAAAGAAAGAAAGAAAGAAAGAAAGAAAGAAAGAAAGAAAGAAAGAAAGAAAGAAAGAAAGAAAGAAAGAAAGAAAGAAAGAAAGAAAGAAAGAAAGAAAGAAAGAAAGAAAGAAAGAAAGAAAGAAAGAAAGGAAGAAAGGAAGAAAGGAAGAAAGAAAGAAAGAAAGAAAGAGAAAGAAAGAATATTTCAAACCCAGGGCTTCTAGACATACTTGGCTAGGGTGTGACAGTATAATCAAGAATAAGGCTTTGAACATACAGATGGCCAACAGGCACATGGAAAGATGCTCAACATCACTAATTATTAGAGAAATGCAAATCAAAACTACAGTGAGGTACCACCTCACACCAGTCAGAATAGCCATAATTTAAAAAGTCTAAAATAATAAATTCTGGAGGGCATGTAGAGAAAAAGGAACCTTCCTACACTGGAATATAAGTTGGTACAGCCACTATGAAAGACAATATGGAGGTTCCTCAAAAAACTAAAAATAGAGTTGCCATATGACCCAGAAATCCCACTCCTGGGCATATATCAGGAGAAAACTATAATTCAAAAAGAGACATTCACCCCTATGTTCATAGCAGCACTATTCACAATAGCTGAGACATAGAAAGAACCTAAATGTCCACGACGGATGAATGGATAAAGAAGATGTGATACGTATAGACAATGGAATACTACTCAGCCATAAAAAAGAATGAAATAATGCCATTTACAGCAACATGGATAGAACTAGAGACTATCATACTAAGTGAAGTAAATCAGAAAGAGAAAGACAAATACTGTTATGATATCACTTATACGTGGAATCTAAAATATGACACAAATGAATTTATCTACGAAACAGAAACAGACTCACAGACATAGAGAACAGACTTGTGGTTGCAAGGGTGAGAGGGGTTGAAGATGGATGGAGTGGGAGTTTGGGAGTGGCAGATGCAAACTATTATATATTAGAATGGATAAACAACAAGGCCCTACTGAATAGCACAGGGAACTACATTCAATATCCTGTGATAAAACATAACGGAAAAGAATATGAAAAAGAATATATTTATACGTATAACTGAATCACTCTGCTGTACAGCAGAAATTAACACAACATTGTAAATCAACTCTACTTCAATAAAAAAATAACTTAAAAAAGAATAAGGCTTTGATTTCCTGTTCTCTGTCTTATGATCATTCCTTTGTAATATAAAACTTCCTACAATTAACGAACTCCAGAAGTTATGAATTGATTCTCATTTTCAAATTTGTTCTTTCTCTAGTTTAATATGATAGACAGATTCTTCTCTAAAATTGTGTTCCAAGAAATTATCAATTACAGCAGTTACTACTATGCCATAGCTGCCAAATCCAAAAGAAAATCTTAAAAATGTTGAAAAAGAGAGAGGAAACTAGGTTTTCAAAAGGCAGGCAAAAATCAACTTCAATCTACAGGACAATTTTAGATTTTAATAATGTAAGTTCAAATTGCAGAAATAAAGGAGAGCAGCTTGTTTGAGACTATCCAGGCATGAAGCAGTAGAGGAAGACTTTGAGAGGCTGTAAACTCCCTACAATTAGAATTGTTCTCTGAGAATCTGGTAATCCAAAGGGTCTGTAGAAGGGTTTCAGGCAATTTGTGAACAAAACAGTTGTATCAAATGGGTATGTATCTGTATGTTTGTGCATATGTGCACACAGATACATGTATTTTTCAGAACAAGAGGGTCCATAGTTTTCATCAGACTCCCAAAGGAGCACATGTTAATTGTTTTTACAGACTTCAAATTCAGAAACACTTTAAATGTGCTGTAAGCTCGTTCCCACTCTAGATTCTGTGATTTGCAAATGACCATTTTCTGTCGGAGAAAAATATGAATGTTAATATTATTGAGGGTGAAGTGTGTCTTAGTGAAGAGCACTAAAGTTTGGATATGCCTGTTGGAAACTCTGAAAGAGCATGAAAGAGATGGATTAACTGGAAAAAATATATATGCCCTGAGTTAAGCCTAAATCTGTGAGGACAGGTGCCTGGCTTGATTCCATCTTGTATGTGCCTGAAAGCAGTCCACTTAGTTCATGATGATGTATTATGTTTTTACTCATCACTTATGTTTTCAAGTGCCAGTCTTACCCCCCACTTCCATGGATATTATTAAATTCATGAATATATTCTTTAGCCCCTAAAATTATCAGCACAATACATCTTCGCTAATCCTTTCTTTAAATATATGTGATAAAAAGAAATCCTGCCTCTGAATAGGAAGGACTTTCATTCTACCACTCTGACAGAGGACTTATCCTCTTGTTCCAAAAGATTATACTGAAAGTAGATTCCTCAGTAACCATTCCTTCCTAGGATTCTGTGTTCTCAGACTAAAGTATTGTTTGTTTCTTTTGAGACCCCTCTGGATTCTTCCCCATCATTGCGGTTATTACCTCCATTTCCCAAAGCTTAGGCAAAGAAAGATTTTTTTAATTTTTGAAAGGAATATTATTTAATTGCAATTTTAAACTCTTTCCTTAGTGCATAAACAAGCCAAGACATTATATTTCTAATTCAGGAAGACAGTTATAAACTGTTTTGATCTTATTTTGTTAAACATTGATCTTGTTCAATTGAATTAGGAACAGTCAGAATATCTTTAATTTTCTTCCATTCCACTAATAAAATCTGTTTTTTTCCCCATTATTTTGATAAGATATTGTATGTTATTGCTGGTAAAAGTTAAAAAGAATAAACACATATTTATTTGAATTTGGACAAGGAGTACACATTTTATTTTACGGTCAGTGGAATGTATCAATAATGGTAACATTTCAATCACTTTAAAAGAATGTCTAGAAAGCACAAAGGAATTTTAGGTAAGGGTACCATTTCAAAGGTGTCCTTCGTATCAAACCACAAAGTCCATCACCTACCTTACCTACAGGTTGGCTAGCCATTTTTGAAAGAAAATACATAAACCTGAAAAGAATGTTTCATTGTTTCCTGTCCCCAAACATTCCTAGAAAGATAATCTTTTTATTTTTCCTGGTAAGTCAGATAAAAATGAAAATTCTAGTAATACTGAGGAAAGGAGCCGAATAGACATTAAAGTAGACAAGTAGCAGTGTCTACAATCACATAGGGGCTAAAACTGAATTACAGATATTGAAGGATAAATGAGAAGTGAGTGAGTGAAGATAGAAGGTAAGGTACTGAGTTACCCATAGATTGAAATTCCCACGGGGACAGAGGCTACTTCTCACATGGATTTTGAATGGTTATATTCTCATTTCCTCTCAGTACTTTGCTCAAAGAAGATCTTCAGAATATATAATCTATATATTGTTTTCTTATAATTTACTTAATGATGAAAGCATCCCCCAACCACTGCAGTGATTTCAAAGGATAGTCATTCCTCTGATGACTTCTCTGTTGACTCACTGTGAACTCCAGAGGGGAATTACGCTTCAAATGTGTTGTCAGCCTCTGTCTGCTTTTTCCATGGGGACATTCAATATTTTGAGTTCATGTCATGTATGGCTGATGCTGGGATTCACGTAGGGCCCTGCTGTACAAAACTTCTAGGTCAGGTGCTATTAATTATGTTGTACAAACATGCCAAATGGACGCGGTCATTTTGTAATAAGAATAAGCGGTAGGAACTTAGCTAAAATTGTAAAGTTATTCAAATACATGAAATAAATTATTTCTGAGTCTCATCAGAGACACTTTTATTTTTCTGCAGTCTTTTGCTTCCAACTACAATTGAGATCAGGGCATACGCCCAATTTTGGCAAAAGGCAAAATTGTCATTAGTCCCATAACAAATGATATTGGACACGTATTGGTAAACAGATCCAAATTGCCACTTGATGACATTTTCATATGTCACCAAATGTGTGTTTTAGTCATAAAAGTAAATGTTAGTTGTTTCTCTAGCACCTGAAAGAAACAAATGGTCCAGGTGAGCATTAGAAATGGCCCAAATTAGAAAATAAAACTGAAAACATTTAAATTACTCTTTAAAAAATAAACATACATTATCTATGTATGGTTACATACACAGCTTCTATGGGTAAGGAACTTAATTACTCTTCCTAATACTTGCTTGACTGATTTTTTTTCACAGGCTGTATGTTTAAGTATGAGAATTCCTGTGTGGGAAATCTGGACCATGTACTAAATGTACCATGTAGACCAAGTTCTAAATGTGTCAGGATGTGATGGTGGAATAATATTTGAAATTATAAAAGCCACAGTCCTGCACTAGTATATTATAAAGAGAGAAAGAGAAATAAACACATGATAAATCTACAATGCGATGAGTTCCATTAAGCACAAATTTGGTGGAGTCTTAGAAGGAGGGAAAAAAAGGCAAATCAGTGATGCATAATCAGCTAGAGATTACATATTATGGAAAGTGAATGGGGTTAGAGAGGAATTGAAAGATTATAGCTTAGCTGGGTAGAAATTATTATAACATGTTAAGAAATCGTAGCTCTACAATAGAAAGATTCTTTAATTTGGGCTGTAGAGGAGTGTAGTGGTAGGGAGTGGACACAGACTTACCACGTAAGTGTACCAAGCATGATCCATGAGCTGTGTTGCACACACAGATCTATTTTACTGTTTTTCAAATGTGTATAGATGTTCCTGGGATTAATGTAGATTCACTACAGATTACATTATAGTTTTCATTTTTATTTTCTCAATACTCATGTTCTCAATGAATAGAAGCAACCACAATCAGTATAATATGGAGGAGGTCTGGAAATTATTTTGTGTAAAAAAGAGTTGATATTTGTTGAGCATTTACTAAGTGCTAGTCATTGTGCTAAGCACTTGTCATTTATTAACCTAAGATTTTAAAAGTTGCAAAAACCAGTTCCAGGTAATGGTAAACTATCAAATTATATAAAGAAACAGAATGAAGTAATGAGATATGCACTTTAGAGAGACAGTTTGTATAGAATTTATCAGTCCTGTGGTAGATAAGTGTAACATCTAAATCTAAGCAAAATGACTCAAAAGAATCTTGACCCATGAGATTAACAGTAGAGTTATCTACGAGAGGACTGAAATGAGAACATTTGTTAGACTTGGTGATCCATTAGTTATGGTTGATGTGGGAAAGGAAGCCATGAATAGATATAAGTAGTGCTTAAATTTACATAATACAATGATGACAGTGACATGAAAAGGGAGGGAGAGATGATTGAGAATTAGTTGGTATAAGACTAACATTTGTATTGTATTGTTACAATACAATATAATGGAGAATATAAAGTTGTTTTATATGTGTGCTATATCTTTTCCCCATTGACATAGTTTTATATTCTTCTTGCCTCTTCAGTTAATTAGAACCAGTTAATTAGAACCACTGAATCTCATTGGAAGAAACTGGAACTTAAAGAGCTTCAAATCTGTTTTTAATGTTAACTTCCTGGCTCCATGAAGCAAACTGCATAAACTCATATACCATCACCAAATGAGAGGAGGCTTTAGGAGTTTGAAGACATATCCTGTCCAATATTCTCTTCTTCATCTTAATATTTCTTCTATCCTTAAACCATCTCTCCTTTGAACACATTTGACATCTGGAAACCCTATCTTATAAAGGAGTGTCTGATTATGTCTAGATACTGAGTTGTGTACTGACAAAGTTGATTATTGAGATGTGTTTGGTCTGAGAATAGGAATATTTAAGATACCTTTACCACACTATGTTATAAAGTCAATTAGCTTTTTCACTTTTAATTATTTTAGGACTTAAAATACAATACTTAAACATCAAGTGTGTATATATATATGAAATATAAAAAAGAAATTTAAATTATCTGTAATTACCCACCACTGAGATATTTTACTCTGTTTCCCCTATAATCTTTTAACTTCATATATATTTGTGTATAATTAATTACATACCTGTGATTCAGACAGTGGCTTCCTTTCTCTCTTTTTTTTCCAGCATAAGTGAGGTGTTATTGACATATAACATATGCAAATTTAAGTGTACAGTGTGTTGATTTGATACACATATATATTGCAAAATGATTACCAAAATAAGGTTAGTTAATACCTCCAACCCCTCACATAATTACCATTTTTGTGTGTTATAACATTAAGATTTACTCTTTTAACAACTTTCAAGTATATAATACAGTATTGCTAATTATAGTTAGCATGATGTACATTAAATCCCCAGAACTTATTCATCTTTTAGCTGGAAGTTTGTACCCTTTGACTAATGCATTCCCTCCTGTCCCCACCCTGCCCCTGTCAACTACCACTATTTATTTCTATAAGTTCGGCTTTTTTAGATTCCACATATAAATGAGAAAATACAGTATTTGTCATTCTCTGTCTGACATATTTCACTTAACATAATGTCCTCAAGGTCCATCCATGTTGTTTCAAAAGTCAGGATTTCCTTCTTTTTTTGGCTGAAAAATAGTCCATTCCATATAAATAAATATATATATATATATATATATATATATATACACATACATATATACACACACACATATATATATAATATTAATATTTTCTTTATCCATTCATCCATTGATGGACACTTAAGTTGTTTCTATGCCTTAGCTAATCTAAATAATGCTGCTATGAACATAGGGGTGCAGATGTCTCTTCAAGACAATGATTTCATTTGCTTTGGATATATACCCAGAAGTTGAATTGCTGGATCATAGGGCAGTTCTACCTAAAAATTTTTGAGGAGCCTCCATACTCTTTTCCACAGTTGCTGCACTAATTTACACTCCCACCAACAGTGCACAAAGGTTACATTTCCTCTACAGCCTCACCAACACTTGTTTTCTCATCTTTTTGATAATAGCTATTCTAATAGATGATGTCTCATTGTGGTTTTGATTTGTATTTCTCTGATGATTAATTATGCTGAGCACCTTTCATGTACCTGTTGGCCATTTGTATGTCTTCTTTGGAAAAAATGTCTATTCAAATCTTTTTTCCATTTTTAATCAGATTTTTTTTTCTGTTGAATTGTATGAGTTCCTTATATCTTTTGGATATTAACCCCTCATCAAGTAGATGGTTTTCAAATATTTTTTCCCATTCTGTTGGTTGTCTTTTCATTTGGCTGATTGTTTCTTCTCCTCTGCAGAAAGAGTCCTTTAGTTTGATATAGTCCCACTTGTTTATTTTTGCTTTTGTTGCCTGTGCTTTTGGCATCTTATCCAAAATATCATTGCCAAGACCAAGCCAAGGAGATTTATCCCGATGTTTTCTTCTAGTACTCTTACAGTTTTGGGTCTTACATTTAAGTCTTTAATTCATTTCAAGTTAAAGTTAATTTTTGTGAGTGGAGAAAGATAGAGGTCCAATTTCATTCTTTTGCATGTGACTATCAGTTTTCCAAACATCATCAAACAGCATTTATTGAAGAGACTATCTTTTTCCCATTGAGTATTCTTGGCTCCTTCTCAAATATTAGTTGACCATATATGTGTGGGTTTATTTCTGGGCCCTTAATTTGGTTCCATTAGTCTATGTGTCTTATTATGCCAGTACCATACTGTTTTGATTACTATAGCTTTGTAATAAAGTTTGAAATCAGGAATTGTGATGCCTCCAGTTTTGTTCTTGTTTCTCAGGATTTCTTTGGCTACTCGGTGTCTTCTGTTTTTCCATATAAATTTTAGAATTGTTTTTTCTATTTCTGTGAAAAATGTCATTGGAATCCTTATAGGGATTGCATTGAATCTATAGATGGCTTTTGGTAGTGTGGACATTTTAACAATAACAGATCTTCAGCTCCATGAGTACAGAATATCTTTCCATTTAGTTGTGTCTTCTTCAATTTCTTTCATCAGTGTCTTATAATTTTCAGTGTACAGATCATTACTTTCTTGGTTAAATTTCTTCCTATTTTGTTCTTTTAGATGCTATTGTAAATAAGAGTATTTTATTTCTTTTTCAGATAATTCATTGTTAGTGTATAGAAACACAATTGATTTTTATATTTTGATTTTGTATCCTGAAACGTTACTGTATCCATTTATGAGTTTAAACAATTTTTGATGACCCCTTTAGGGTTTTATATATATAAGATCATATCATCTGCAAGTAGAGACAATTTTACAGAAGCCGCACATGGCCTTAGAAGCAGGCCAGTGCAGTGGTGAGCCGAGAGCCTGGGTTGGTGGGAGCCACCCGGGGCCATAGTAGTGACCTGGGGCCACTGTAGTGGGTCTGGTTCTGGGAAGACCGGCTCTGGGGTCCATGGTGAAATTGGGTGCTCACTTCAATCTCCTTCCATGAAGAGGTGCTTGGTGAACGGGTCATGGGACTAGTGTGAATCTATCTTTCCTACTCTCCCCATTGCATGTTTTCTTATTTCTGTTCTTCACCCATGTGCTGTAATCCCTCACCTGAAATATTTGGCTCTAGGGAAGGTATTTTTGTGCATGGATAGTTGTTCAAATTGATGTTTCTTGAGTGTGTGGAGAGGGGACAGGTGCTAGAAGTGCCTATGCCACCATTTTGCTGATGTCACTTCCAGATTTCGTTCTTTCCTTTGCAATTGCCTGGTTCCATTCTAGATAAGACTTTTGCATGTGTCCTTGTATTTGTTGTTTGCTCTTCCTCTGGGCCTACACATAACTCCATTGTCCTTGTTATTTAGGTATCTGCTAAAAATCACCAACTCAATAAACCATAAATGAAATATGGCACAAAAAGGCTGAAGTTCTGAGTGGGTAGAATATAAATCCTGGCACAGCTAAACATGCCAGGAAGTGAGGGGAGACTCTTATGAAAGAAGGAACCAGAGAAAGAGAGCCCATGTTTTGTGTGTAAACTCTGCCCTAGTTTCTGGCTGATCCTTGAAACATGTTTGCAAGGGGCAGACTTCACTTCAATTAAAGACAAGAGAACTGCAAACTATAGCACAAAGAAAGGTGGGTGTGGATAAATGAACCTATATGTTTACAAGACTTCTTTATTTTATGTTAAGGGGTACAATATTAACTAGAATTACACAGGTTGTGAAATTAAAACCATTAAAAATAAGAAATACAGTCAATAATCAAATGATAAATTAATATAGAATTCAAAAAATCATTCAAATTATTGAAAAGAAGTCAGGAAAGGGAATCAAAAGCATAACAATATCAAACAACAAAATAAAGCAAAACAAAACAATAGAGGGGCAAACAGAAAACAAATAATGAATTGGAAGACCTAGATTCATATCAATAATTACACTAAATATAATTGGAATAAACATTCCAATAAAAAGTGAGATATTTTCAGAATGAACAAAAATGTAAGAATCAGCTATATACTCTTAACAGGATACACATTTTAAATATAAAGATACAGCTATGTTAAAAAATAAATAAATGGAAAAGGTTATATCATGCAAGTACTTATCCCAAGACTGGAGTGGGATTTTTAATATTAGATAAAATAGACTTCCAGATAAGAAGTATTACCTAAGATTAAGGAGAAATTTTATAATGATAAAAAAGTCATTAAGAAGAATTGACAATCATAATTATGTATATATTTAATAATAGAGAGAGCCTGAATTTAAGCAAAATATAACAGTAATCAAATAAATAAGTTAATTAAATTAAATAAGCATAGATTGTAGCACCAATCTTTTAGTAGTGTAGCAAAACTAGACAAAATAAAATTGGTAAAGAAATACATAATCACAACATTCTCAACCACTATTTGGTATTTATGATGCACTATACCCAAGAACTTCAAAATACACATTTTTTCATATGTACATTATAAATTCACCAAGATGGACCACATCTTGGCCATAAAACAAGTTCAAATAATTGTAAAAGATATGTAATCATAGAGTATGACCTGTGACAAAACAGAAATAAATTTGAAATTAAAAACTATAAAATATTTCATAAAACTCATTCTTTTTGTAAATTAAGCAAAACATTTTTGAAAAGTTTATGGGTCAAAGAACAAATTATAATATAATATTTCAAACAGAATAATAATCCAGTTACAACATATTACAAGTCTTGAATGCTTAAAGCAAGCAGTGCTTAGAGGGTGTAGTTGTAAACACTTACACAAGAAGATAAGAAAGTCTTAAAATCACAGACCTAAGATTAGAAGAATATTAGAAGCTAGAAAATAAGGGCAAAATAAATTCAAAAGGGCAAAATAAATTCAAAAATTTTTGAAGTGATTCAAAAATCACTATAGATATTACAGACATTAAAATGATAATGATAAATTGTGGGCTTCCCTGGTGGCGCAGTGGTTGAGAGTCTGCCTGCTGATGCAGGGGACATGGGTTCGTGCCCTGGTCTGGGAAGATCCCACATGCCGCAGAGCGGCTGGGCCCATGCGCCATGGCCGCTGAGCCTGCGCATCCGGAGCCTGTGCTCCTCAATGGGAGAGGCCAAAACAGTGAGAGGCCCGCGTACCGCAAAAAATAAAAATAAAATAATAATAAATAAATAAATAGTTATGAAGAATTTTACACCAACCATCCCAACAACCTAAGTGAAATGACTAAACTCTTTTGTATATACAACTTACCAAAATTGACATTTAATAAAAATGTGAAGATTTATTGAAGAAATTGTACTCTATAGCAAAAATCTTCTCCAAAAGAAAAACTGAAGCGAAATAGTTT
This sequence comes from Lagenorhynchus albirostris, assembly GCF_949774975.1. Taxonomy (NCBI): domain Eukaryota; kingdom Metazoa; phylum Chordata; class Mammalia; order Artiodactyla; family Delphinidae; genus Lagenorhynchus; species Lagenorhynchus albirostris. The sequence goes on along the minus strand of NC_083111.1, from coordinate 65,395,043 downwards.
CACTGGTGAATTGAAGAAATAACGCTGATATTACACAATTCTCTTCAAAAAGTAAAGGAAGATGAAATACTTCTAAACTCATTTTATAATCCCAGTAATAACACAAATGATAAACTAATACCAAAACCTGATAAAGACATTATAAATAGAAGAAAAGTACAGGCCAATATCCCTGTATGAATCGATGTAAAAATCTTTAAATTACAAGTGAATCATATTCAACAACATAAAAGAGAATTTCATAGTATAACCAAGTGTTTTTTAAAAGAATGTAAAGTTTTCTTTATATTTGAGTATCAGTGTAATTCACCACCTTAGCAGAATAAAGACAATCATATGATAAATTTAATTGATGTAGAAAAACATTTATTAAACTGCAAATTAATTTATAATAATGACTCTTTGGAAATTAAGAATAGAGGAGAATTTTCTCAGTGATAAAGTCATCTATGAAAATCTAAGGCAAATACTATGCTTAGTATGATGAAATATTAATCGTTATTCCATAAAATTGAGAAAGAGCCAAAAATGTTCACTCACCCACTTTTATTCAACATTTATTGGAGATCCTAATCAGTGCAATAAAGTAAGAGAATAAAAAGTAAATAAGCAATTAAGGTAAGAATAGGGCATACTGTTTGGAACAAAGGAAATAAAGTTTCTTTTTACACTTGACAGAACTATGTATGTAGAAAACCCTGGGAATTACAAAGCAACAATTAGAATTAATAATTGAATTTAGCAGTAGTACAGTACTCATGGTTAATGTTTTAAAAACCATATTTCATATGCTAACAACAAAAATTGAAAAATAATTCAAACTTTGTCCTATTTACAACAGCATCAAAAAGTATGTAGGGACAAATGCAACAAACATATACATCATTTCTACACAGAAAAATATGAAATATTGCTGAAGAAAATTAAAGAAGACCTAAATAATTGGAGAAATATAGATTGGAGGACTCAGTTTTGTAAAAGTGCTAATTTTCCCCAAATTGATCTATATAGATTTGATGCAATCCACATAAAAATATAGCAGTTTTTAAAATAGAAATTGACAAACTTACTCTAAAATTTATCTGTAAAGGCAGACAGCCTAAGGTAGCCAGATTAGTTTTCAAAATGGGAAACTTTTACAATTGGATTTCAGGATTTACTGTGAACTACAAGAATCAATAGCATAAAATTATAAGACGTATGGATTAATGGAGGATAAAAAGGTCCAGAATTAAAACCACACATATGAAGTCAGTTGATTGTCAACAGTAATGTTGAAGCCATTAAAAGGGGATAAAATACTTTTTCAACAAATGGTACATAAAATTGGATGTTTGTATGGAAAACAAAAAGGAGAAGTTAAAACTGACACTGCAGAAATACACTTGATCAAACATTACCTCACGACATACCAAAAGATTAACTTGAAATGGATCATAGACCTAAACATAAAAGGCAGAATAGACCTAAATATAAAAGGCAGAACTATCAAATTTCTAGAATAAATTATGAAAGAAAAGCTCTGTAAAATTTTTGTAGATAGGACACAAAAAAGCACAAACCATAAAAGAGAAAAAAAGGAAAATTGGACTTTCTCAACATTTAGAACGGGCAAAGATTTGTTAAGAAAACTTGCAAAGCACAATCTCAGAAAATGTTTGCAATACATATATCTGCAAAGATCTTGTAGCCAGAATATATGAAGAATTGTTACTGTTCAATATGAAAAACTAACACAATTTTTTAAAAAGCAGGCAAAAGATGTGAACAGTTACTACACAAATGAACATAGACAAATAAACATAAGCACATAAAATGATAGCTAAGTTTCAATGGTCGTCAGAAATTGCTAATTAATGCCACACCACTACAAACACAGGAGAGAAATATCTAAATCAGTATTTCACAAATGACAAATGACAACAGTGGCCAAAATTTAAAGGACTGACAATTCCATGTGTTAACAAGAACGTGGAGTAACTGGAACCCTGATACATTGCTAGAGGAAATGTAAAATTACACCTCCACTTTGGAAGACAGTTTAGAAGTTTATTTTTAAAAATTATACCAACAAATTTATTATAGCCCAATCATTTCTCTCCTAGGTATTTCTCCAAGAGAATGGAAAGCGTATGCCCACACAATGATCTGTGCATAAATATTCATAGCAACTTTATTCAGAGTGCTCTTAAACTGAGAAAACGTAAAGATCAATCAACAGAGAATGAACAAACATTTACTGTTATAGCCACATGATAGAGTACCACTCCACAATAAATAGGAATGAGGCACTGATATGTACCACAACATGATAAATGCACACACTGTATGATTCCACTTGTATGAATCTCTAGACAATGCAATATTATTATATTTATAATAAGAGAAGTCAATCAGTAGTTTAATGGGTCTTAGGGCAGAGGAATTGCATTCAAAGAGGCACAAGGAAAAGTTTATGATGCATTTAATCTGTAACTTTACTGTAGTGGTAATCTCAGAGGTGTAAATCATCAAATTGTACACTGTAAGAGGATACAATTTATTATATGCAAATTACACTTCAATAAAATTCATTAAAAATTAATTTTAAAAATTTAAAAATCCTGTATCAGATAGGGTTTACTTGATCATTTCTAAAGTACACAAATTTTTCTCTATCAGATTATCCTATTTATTGTTCATATCTGAAATTACATTCTTTATTTGTATTTTTATTTGATGATTTCTAACACCTAACATTTCTCTGCCTTTCCATCTTCCTAGAATATAAATGCCCTAAGAGTAGAGTGGTCCATTTTTGGTTTTTGTGGCATCCTGAGAGCCCAGAACAGTGTCAGGCATATATGTACTTTTTACATGATTAGCATAAATTATATTTATAATTTTCTATCTCATAATTATTAATATGTAGGGAGCAATTATCAAGTACTCAAGTGTTATTAAATGGATAACTTTACAAGTCATACAATCTTTAAAATAAATAATCCATAATTTATATAAATGTTTTTAATGCTGAATATTTATAGGTCTTCTATTCTTTCTATTAAAATATCAATTTGAATGAACATCTTTGCAATTATAATGTTGATAGGCTTTATGACTATTTCTTTAATTCCAACTTTTAAAAGTAGAATTATTTATATAAAAAGCAGAGATATTTTTGTCTTTGTAATATATATGCCTAATTTCATTTTCAGAAATAAAATGCCAGTTTATATTGAGTTTTGTTTGCCCTATGATAGAATCTCCTACACTCACTGCATCACTATTTCTGGCTCTGTGAGTGGAAGTGTATAAGAAGTCCCGCTAAGTTCTTCCTGTAGATTATCCCTTCCAGGAAACACAAACAATTTAGTGGAAAAATACAGTGGAAGCTGCACCCAGGTGTAGAATACGCTGCATTCTGAAAATCAAATTTAAGAAGGCAAAGAAAATATTGAAAATACAAATAAAAATGAGATATCTGGGGACTTAGTAGGTATTTACTTGGTTAAAGTAGAAAACTGACTTAGGAAATAATATGAGACACAGTTGCTTTGACTGTGAAAAAACAGAAATTAAATTAATTTCTTCTGAACACTTGTATGATTCATTTCCTACCTACAAAAACAGTGATTACAGATATAAAGGTACTCCACAAATTCTAAGCAAGATGATAATCAAATTGGGTTTGATTTTTCTGTTGTAACTATGATTTCCTACAGTAATATTTTCCTACTTTTTATATAGCTACTTCTGCAATAGTCCTGTAACTTTAGGAATTCCTCACCATCCACATAGAAATATAGCAGCTGCAAAGATTATTGAACAGGTACTCAAGGACCAAGTCCTAATATGAACTTTCAAAGCCACAGAAAAATTAGAATTGTGCATCAATTAAGCTTCTTTATCTTTATTTTGGCAGGAAAGGATGAATTTTGGGTGGCAGGAGTCTGGAAGTCTAGAAAAGATTAAAAGATGGTGTTTTCTCCTGTTAATCTCCCTACTCAGTAAGCACCAGCTATCTTACGTAATGGAACTGAGATTTCCACAGCACCACTTCTGAATAGGAGTCACACTGCAGGGGCTTAGCTAAAACCCCACTCAGAAATGGTGCCCTGTACTGAATAATTCATTCAACTCCCATGTGAGCATAATAGGCTAATTGTTTATAAATTTTAAAAAATGTATCCTAAATAGAGCTATGTTTTTCAAAGCCTGCTCCTGAGACCACCTGATTCAGACTAGAGCAATGGTTCTGAAATTTTGGCTCTAGATCTCACGCCAGACAATGAATCTGCATCTTAAAGTATTATATTATACTAATATAGGTGTAATTTATAGTATCATGCTTTGAGAAATACTGCCCTAAAAATTATTTAAAGTATTTTGTTCAAGGAGAGAATCAGTTCCCAAGTGCACTTTGCTTTTTTGCCAGGTCTTGGACTTGTCCCCAAATTCTAACTATTCAGGAAATATATCCCTGACCCATACTAATACATCTCTCCCATGAGGAATAAGTATTTTTAAAAGGTAACTCTTACTTTTTCACCTTAAAATCAGTTTGTGAGATCACCTCATTAATTTTAGGATATTGTAATCATAATATTTCTAATTACCTTTATATTTAATTGTATAATAATTATAATTACCATAATAATAATAATAATATTTAGAAGAAATACTAACCATCTGCAAAGGCAAGGAAAAATTTATGTATTTACTTTGCATTGATATCAATGTTTAAATGGAACTGAAACTCTAAGTCATTTAAATTATCTGATCACTAGTTTATTAGGGCAAAATGAGATATTCAAATGTTACTTCTGAAAAACTCATGTCTTTATTGTTTTCTGTTTATTTTGTTTCTTTTTCAAACATATTTCTCAAGGTGAATACTTACAATTCACGTTATTTATTGATGGTTTCCCATTATTAAAAAAAAAAGTTTGACCAATGAGTCTCAACTCTGACTTCCCATTAGAATCACAGGAGGAATTCTTTTTTTTTTAATTGAGTTATGATTAACTCAGTTAAATAACTCAGCCAATACCCAACTCTTCTTTGACCTGCAGAGCTTAGGGAAGATATTAAGTTCATCATATGCTATATGTAGCATGATTGTATTATTATAGCATAAATGTATTAATTATTCTACTACTGATGAATTTAGGATAGTCTCAAAATTTTGGCTAATATAATGAAATTTTAAAGCAACATCTTATTACATATTATTGCACATGTGCAAATATATCTATAAACTACATTTAAAAATATCTCTTTGGAGAAATACTATTATTTTCAAATTTTAAGAATTATTTTTCATTCACAACAAGAATTTATTAAAGTTCTTGTACCCTCACATCCCCACATTAGATATTACCATAGTTATCATTTCTAATAATATATGATAAAACTGCATCTCTAGAAAAATTCAACTCTATAATTTATGTATTTGAGCATTTGAAGTTTTTCTTTCGTGAACTCCATGTCTATAAACTTTTTCTATTTTCTGATTGTTTTTCTGGTTTGGATTATTTTTCTCTACTGTTCTGATAACAAAAAATAGACATTTAAGAGATTCAGTGTTTGCCCTAATATTACACACACAACTCAGATGTTGCAAAGGTCAAATCTCAACCCAAGCGATTTGGCTCTATCTACAGAATTCTTTATCACTTTCCTGTTACCACGGATACTGCCAGGCTGGAAAGGCCAAAGCTAAACAGTAAGGCTAAAACAAGGTACACAGTCAAGGAAATAAAGATTAGATTTCAGAACTTGTTCTTGGAGAAACCACTTGGTCAGAAATCTAGACAGGAAATAGCTAAAAAAAAGACAATCTGATGCAAAAATTCTTGGATGGCTGTGTTATATTGAGTCAGCAGGAATAGGAAAAAAAATGGGAATCTAGGCTTGAGTTTTGGTGAGTTTTCATACAGTTTGTTTTTCTTCTTGCTTATGGAAGACACAAAACTCCACACAACCCAGCAAGACATGTAACTCTGTTGTAAAGACATAGCTTATCATCACACCAAGGCACAGCTGGTCCTTGCCAAATGGTCCTAACCTGAAGATTTGCTCTTCTCATGGTGGTGCTACTGTCACTTCTTTGGTATGTTACTCACCTAATAAATCCAGGCGTCATTTCCCTGTGGGCAATTTTATCAAAGGTTTTACAGTAGGATGCATACTGTGTGGTTGGGTCTGTGTGTTTCAAGAAAGAGATAAAAGGATTTTACATTTGCAGGGCTTGTCTGTATCTTATACTTGGTGACATCCAAGCCAACTGATTTAAACGTTAGTCATTTAAGCTTCACTCAAGAGCAAGACAGAGTTGGTAGGAAACAAACTGACAAGTAAACTGGCTCCAGGGATGGAGTCTGGCAGGGTACACCTTGTAGACCTTAATTTAAACTGAAAGGGCAAAAGGAAACAGAGCAAAGGAAGAGGCAATCTTTCTGCTAAGGAAGGGAGCCCAAATGAAACATTTGAGAAAAAGATGTTTCATTGTCCTCTAATTAATGCACATTTTCTTTAGATGTAGTATTTTCTTTTTCATTTTATTATTTTTTCTCTTTATTACCTTTAAAATTAACATCCTATTTACATAAATGATATATTTAAATTAATAGTAAGCTTAACAGAATTCATATATAGTTTAACAAAACAGTTTTTGGACATTCCCTGGTGGTCCAGTGGTTCATACTCTGAGCTTTCACTCCCAAGGGCCGGGTTTGATCACTGGTTGGGGAACTAAGATCCCACAAGCCGCAGTACGGCCAAAAAATTAATTAATTAATTAAAAATAAAGTTTAAAAATAAAAAAAAAGTTTTATTCTTCCAAACAATACAAAGATATTAGAACACTTTCTTGTGAGTTGTAGTTCTCCTGAATCCAATGCTATTGCAGTTGAGTGATTAAGTTCAATTTTATAAACTGCAAATTCAAAACAAATTTTATTGTCAATATATTTTAAATTGTTATTGTTTTTTTGTTTAATAACATAATCTTTCTTGAGTTAGTCACCTGCTTACTTTTTTCTCTCAATTAGTCTTCCTTTTTTCATCTCTTGTGTTTATTCTGACATTATTTTTCTTCCTCCTTAAGTATGTGTATATATATATATATATATATTTTTTTTTTTTTTTTTTTTTTTTTTTTTTGCGGTACACGGGCCTCTCACTGCTGTGGCCTCTCCCGTTGTGGAGCACAGGCTCCGGACGCGCAGGCTCAGCGGCCATGGCTTATGGGCCCAGCCGCTCCGCGGCATGTGGGATCTTCCCGGACCGGGGCACGAACCCATGTCCCCTGCATCGGCAGGCGGACTCTCAACCACTGCGCCACCAGGGAAGCCCCTTAAGTATTTTTTAATAATTTTATGAAGGTACTCTATTTTAGTGTACCATTTACTTTTGCTTTTGTTTTTTTTGAGAGAATGGGGAGAAATATCTTCTCAACTTCCCTGATTGGATCTCACACTTTCCTTTCTAATTTGTAGTTTTACTTAAAAAAAAGAAAATTATACTGCATTTGACTAGTTTCATAAAATACTGTGATCAAGGATTCAATCCACATCAACTTTTTGCAGTTAACAATCATTCAATGATTTTAATTGAATATGGGAATTTTCACAAATTTTAAATGTTGTTCAATGTGCCTCCCTCATGGAAGAGAGGCAGTTTATTTTATTCAACTGGTTATAACTAAAGCAATTTTTGTAAGTCTATTAGCGAAAGCCTCAGTCCTGCATTTAAACTTTCCACCAGACCCATCCAGATAATCCAGGATATCCTCAAAGTCAACTGATTAAGGGCTTTAATTACATCTGGAAAATCTCTTCTCAGTAACACCTATATTAGTGTTTGAATTACGGGGAACTTTAGCTCAACCAAGTTGACTCAACCAAAAAGCTGTCACAATTGTAATCCTCAATTACATTTTCACTATCCTCTTCTAGCTCTTTTCTTCCTTTTGTTTTCTTTTTCTCCTTTTCTTCTTTTCTCTTTTACTTCATTCTTCCCATGGAGTCCTTTCTTATATCCACAAATATTTCTGTTTCTTCTCCTTTCTGGAGACATGGTGGGTTTCGCTTCCTGGCCCTCAGATAGTTGCACTGGCTCCTGTGTCCAGTTCTGGTCAATAAAATATGAGGGTGTCACTGGTGAAAAATCATCTAGCTGTACTATGATAGACACAAAATGTGGCTTACACAGGTTACAATCAAGATGGGAAGATAAGCTAAACCTATGAATTATTTGACCAATAAGTCTAATTAATTCATAATAAGCTTCAGAATACAGAGTTCAGAGCCCAAATATAGGTGCAGCTTAGTTGGCAATGGAGTATAACAAATAAAACAGCGTCAGGGCAGGGGAAGAATGGGCATTGTGAAACTCCCCTGGTTTCAATTCCTTTCATCAATTTTTTCCCATTTTTAAATGTGTTCATTTCTTCATGTTTTTTGAGCACCTAGCTTCTTCTAGGTACTATTCTAAGATCTCTGTCCTCATAGAGATTGTGATATAAAAGTACAAATGTATAATTATACATTGTGTTAAGTATTAAAAAAGAAGTTGCTGAGATGGTGAAAACATTTCCAACCTACTTCAGTTGAGAAATTCATAGAAGGCTTTCTGAAGGGATGGCATGAAAACCACAACCTGAACTAGAGATAAAGTTTACCGTATGAAGAGATAAAGGGAAAGAACAGATGCAAGGACCATAAAATGGGAAAACTGTGATATCTGGAAAGCCAGTGTTACCAAAACATAGAAAGAATGGTAAAGACTGGGAACAGAGGTGGAAATTTAGGTCATGCTAGATTTACTGAGAATCGTGTAGGCCACGATAGCCAAGGTCAAGACACTTATTGTTAAATACAAAAGGAATCTATGTGACCTAATGTAAGGTGATTCTGTCTCTGAACCTCAATTTCCACATATTTAAAATAAAAATACTTTCCGCAAATCAATATAAGAATTAAACAAAACAAGGCATGTAAAAATCTTAGTAGTCTTAGGCCATTTAAAAAAACAAACCAACAGGGCTTCCCTGGTGGCGCAGTGGTTGAGAGTCCGCCTGCTGATGCAGGGGACACGCGTTCGTGCCCTGGTCCGGGAAGATCCCACACGCCGGGGAGCGGCTGGGCCCGTGAGCCATGGCCGCTGAGCCTGCGCGTCTGGAGCCTGTGCTCCGCAGCGGGAGAGGCCATGGCAGTGAGAGGCCCGCGTACTGCAAAAAGAAAAACCAACAAACAAAACCTCAGTATCAGGACAGCATCATTTTCCTTAGTAAGCATGATCTTTTTTTATAATTCTAGAATAACTTAAACGAGAATTTGACCTAGTTTATGTGAAAAATCTTAAGACTTTTTTTTTTCTTTTTTGGTTGCATGGCATTAAGTTTGGTAGTCAGGTGATATCTCAGGCTATAGCCAACTTAAGAGAGAAACGATTTTACAAGTGCTTTAACACTAAAATATTTCTATGTTTCAACCACTTTTTTTTCAGTCACTGTGACACTACATATAAGAACCTGAACCAATAAGCTGAGTTTTCCATGTCCTTCATCTCAACTGACATTCAGTGATTTACAAGATCCAATAGGCTCCACATTATGGTTTCTAAAGCAAATTACCTAAATTTTATGGGTGACTGAGGTTCATTGATCAAAGATGGGAAAGATATGAAAGGGCATGGAATGAAAGCTGTATTCTAATTTACTTTGGAAAACAAATAGGAAAAAAGGTGAAAAAGAAAAGTATTATGCAAATATAAGACCATTAAAAAAATTAAAGACATTGTGATTTCTGGAAAAATTGTAGAGAATGAAAGCAGACATACTTGCAAATTTTCTGTTTCTCAGCGTTCATCTCTTATTGTATTTTACCACTATATCTCCGTGGAATACCACTATTATTTTTCAATTAGACTTTGTTGCAAATCCACTGTGGAATTTGGCAGTTGACATTTAAACCCTCTCAGCCCTAGTTTCATTATATGTAAAATGAGAAATTTGGATGAAATAATCTCTAATGTCATAAACAATTAAGTCTCTCATTTCTTTAGTTCCCAGAGAGATATGTTATGCTGCAGTTTAATTTGGGAAGTAATTTGACAGCCAATTCTCTTTAACGATGTCTTACTGTTGAGAGAGTTAAAGGTGATAATCTGAAGTCATGCCTGAAGAAGCCAAAATTCTCCATGAGAAAATGCAGTGGTTTCTTCTCCTTGTCCTCTTATTCTTCCTTCTCCCCCTTAACTTCTCTTCTTATTCCTCTATTTTTCCTTCATGGTCATCATTACCACTTACAAAGTTCTAGCAAAAATATTCCAGTGGGGTGAGTTAAAAAAAAAATTCCGTTGCATAGACAAAACTCTAGCACTAAACCATATCCTTTAAAAATGTATCAACTAAAACCAATAGCAGGACACACTTTACTGTCTTTAATATTTGTAGGCAGATCTAATTGGGCTTTACTGAGACTCAAGAAGTATCTGACTGGTCTACCAAGAAATAACTTCCATCAATTCTACTTTCCTCACTATTCACAGCTCAGCTCAGATATAACTTCGTACTAAAAGCCTTTTACCATGCCCCCCAATGCACTCTTATTAGATGCTCCTTTAGGAGACCTCAATAGAAAAGGTAAAGATCATGAATATCTTAATCATCACCATATCACTCTAATATAATTTGAAGCACAGAGTACTTTCTCAATTGATATCTCAGTGGGCAGAAATTTTACAAACAGAAATGACTGAATGCAAATACCTTGAAGGTTACATAGCACCATGCCACAAACATCACTTCACTTAATAAATGAAATGAAATGAAAATGGATATCAATTAGAAATAATCATTTTAGATTGTAGAGCCCTAGATTTAGAGGCATGGAAACAGGTGAGAAACAGCCCACTCTTTTTCTTCAGATATCTTACATACAGATACACTGCTTTTCTGAGTGTGGCCTGGTTGTTTTCTGGGGTCACTTTGGAAATATAGGTAGTAGTGCTCTGAACAACCAGTTCAAAACATTGTGAGACCTAAATCTGACCTACAGATATCTATGGGAAAAAAGTTTTTCACCTGCTTACCCTCTGGCTTTTATTTACAAGTGCTAGAACAACCTCTTAAAGAATCTCTTGAGTTTCTAAAGATTAATATGGTTTTAAATCACATCCACACAAAAAAACAAATAAATGTTACTTGCACATTACATTTAAAACTACCTTCAAACAGGCCATTTGAAAAAACTGTTTATAGATGGTTTCCAAAATCCTTTCTTTTTTTATTTTTCTGTTATTTATTCTTTTAAAATTTTCTGTTCTCTTTTTAACAGCTCTGTTGAAGTATAATTGATATACAAAGAACTGTAAATATTTAATGTGTACAATGATGTGAGGTTGAACATATGTACACACCCAGTACGATCACCAAAATCAAGAGAATAGACAAATCCAACACTTCCCAAAGTTTCCTCGTGTCCTTGATTTGTGTGTGTGTGTGTGTGTGGTAAGAACACTTAACATGAGATCTACCCTCTCAAATTTTGAAGTGTACAACACTGTATTGTTAACTATAGGCTCACGTTGGACAGCAGATCTCCTGAACATATTCATCCTGCATGACTGAAACTTTATACCTTTTTTTTTTTTTTTTTTTTTTTTTGCGGTACGCGGGCCTCTCACTGTTGTGGCCTCTCCGGTTGCGGAGCACAGGCTCCAGACGCGCAGGCTCAGCAGCCATCGCTCACGGGCCCAGCCGCTCCGCGGCATGTGGGATCCTCCCGGACCGGGGCACGAACCCGTGTCCCCTGCATCGGCAGGCGGACTCTCAACCGCTGCGCCACCAGGGAAGCCCTGAAACTTTATACCTTTGAACAGTAGCTCCACATCTCCTCCAACTCCCAGTCCCTGTAAACCACTATTGCATTCTCCCTCTTACATCCAAATCCACTGCAGTGTACACTAAAACAAGATGGCCTTCCTTTTACCAAGATCCACCTCCATTAGAAAGTAACAGTATTTGATTCCTTAAAAACCTAAAAATAGAGCTACCATATGACCCAGCAAACCCACTACTGGCCATATACCAGGAGAAAATCATAATTCAAAAAGATACATGCACCCCAGTGCTCATTGCAGCACTGTTTACAATAGCCAGGACATGGGCACAACCTAAAAGTCCGTCAACAGATGTATGGATAAAGAAGATGTGATACATATATACAATGGACTATTACTCAGCCATAAAAAAAAAAGAGCAGGGTAATGCCATTTGCAGCAACATGGATGGACCTGGAGATTGTCATGCTGAGTGGGGTGGGTCGGGCACAGAAAGACAAATATCATATGATGTCGCTTATATGTGGAATCTAAAAAAAGGGGGGTAGAAATGAACTTATTTACAAAACAGAGGTAGAGTCTTAGATGTAGAGAACAAACTTATGTTTACCAGGGGGTAAGGGAGAAGAAGGATAAATTGGGAGATTGACATATACACACTAGTATATATAAAATAGATAACTAATAAGGACCTACTATATAGCACAGGGAACTCTACTCAATACTCTGTAATGGGCCATGTGGGAAAAGAATCTAAAAAAAAAAGAGTGGACATAGTATATATATATATATATATATATATATATATATATATATAACTGATTCACTTTGCTGTACACCTGAAACTAATACAACATTGTAAATCAGCTATACTCCAATAAAATTTTTTTAAAAAGAAAGTAATAATATCAATATTTGACAATTATTTCTTTTTTGAGTTGTACTAAGCTCCTATCACTCTCCCATTAAGTAGGGACAATAGTATTTACCCTGTTGTGTTCAGCGTAAATCAGATGTGATCATGTTTGTACGAAGCACTGAGGTCAGGAACTGCATGTAACCCTGAAATACTGGTTAGGACTGAACCACCTTAGAGATTTTTCTCCTCAAATAGGTTTCAGAAAACTTTAAATTACAGCCCTCAGGTGTGTAAACATAATTTCCAGGACCTTTTATTCCCCCAATCGAGTATGGGTAGTTATTTATGAGCCTTGCTTCATGATATTTCCTCTTCAGCTGCAAAGGAGAGAGGGGGCGTCTGTCCTCCAGGGTCTCCTGCCTGTTTACGGATGGACAGCTAGTGTTTCACAGCTTCATCGTAGTTTTGACTATTGGCTCCCAAAGTCTTTGGGGAACGTCTCGCCTGAAAGATACTATACAAATGTAAGATCCAAATTCACATTCTTCTCCTCTGCCTGTTAAAACTTGCAGAGTCTGTGGTCGCATCGGGTTACCTGCCCTCCAGTGAAGGTAAACAGCAATCCGGATGTGCCCATATTCATGCAGAATGTGTGTGTTTTAGTCGCTAATTCATGCTCACTGTAGCTGAAAGGATCCCTGCTCTAGACAGCTTCCTTTGCTCCGAGGCCCTCAGGCTGAGAAGCTAGCCTAACATTTTTGTTTTCTTTGTCTACACGAAATGAAAGCTTGCTAACTTAGATCAGACTGTGACCACTCTATTTCTGAAAGAATCTATTCATTACTCCCTGAGCCAGTGTTAATGTGGGAATTTCCCAGGAGGTAGAGCAAAAAGAAGCACTGACTCTTTTCTTTTCCTCTACAGCCATGGAACAGGCACTTACTAGGATGTGACTGTGGTGAAGTCACTGAACTTTTGAAGACCCCGATTTCCTCACCATCATTTTTAAATAGGAGCAAAATCATGCATCGAACAAACGTGGCCCAGTTGAAAGCATGTTTTATAATTCACCAAAGCATAGAAATATAAAGTGTGGTTCTGCCTACCAGGATTTCTAAATCAAAACCAATATGTTTGTATAGATTAAACCAGCAGATTTGAGAAAAACAGCATTCTTGAGAAAAAATTAAGCTCTGGACTCTGAATTTTTTTTTAATTATAAATATTAGAAGGTATTCTTCTAGTTACATTAGGCACACAATATGAATCACATGCATTACTTTATTCCTATTTTAATTCTCTTCCCCCCAAACCCATTCTCCTTGTTTTCTTTTATTTATAATTGCATGAATTATAATAACAATTAGATGCTATTTTTGTTTACCAAATGGACAAAAATTTTCAACAAGTCAGAATGTCCAATGTTTTCCATAAAATACATACTCTGAAACAGGGCTGTTAGGGGCAAAACGGATGTGATCTGCCCCCAAGCAAATTAGGCCATACAGATTAATATTCCTGTAAGTTCATTGTCTTTGATGTAGCAATTCCACTTCTGGGGCACCATTCAAAGGCCAAAATTGAAGATAGTTTAAAAGATTTAGCTAGGAGGAGAAAGATCTCAGCGTTGTTTAGAATAAAGTGAGAGAGAAAGAGACAGATGCCGGGGGGGGAAGAGACAGAGAGGGAGAGACTATCAATATTTTGAGAATTCTAAGATTGGTGAAGTAATGTAGGGGAATACAAAACAACCAACAATGGTGGTTATGACAAATATTTTAAAGGAGAAAATAGCAGGTGAACTGGGAATTCCTCAAGGTGGTCAAGGAGAAGCCTCGAATTATGAAAAAGTGATTCCACTTAAAATGGGAAAATTTTGTGAATTAACCTTGAATTGGGTGTGTCTGTGTGTGTGTGTGTGTGTGTGTGTGTGTGTGTGTGTGTGTGTGTGTGTGTAGGAGGGGGGATGGTGAAAATGTTTCCTTGGGTCAGAGCTATTACTTTGCAGGAAAAATAGGGTTTGATTGTGTTAAGTAAATGCGATGACTTATATCATGGAAGTTAGATAGGTACATTTTACAAGGCAATGAATCCTGACGGTTATACGGTATATGACTACAGACACCTTAAGAAAATGTGAAACAGTTCCCAGAGAGGGAATTCTCCACTGACTCTCCGCAGATAGACACTGGATACGCTGGACATATCTTTACCTCATTCCCTCCATAAAACCAGCAGAAAATGGGCAGAAGAAGTCACTCAGAGACTTCCAGTAGCTCTTGAGATTGAGCATCTGAAAAATAGATAGTAAGTAGGGAACTGGAATGTTATTCTTTCTGGAAGGAAATGTGGCACATTTCAGAAGAGGGTGTACAGTACAAATATAGCAAATGGGAAAGAATATATTAGAAGACTGTGGGTCACGATAAGTGAAAGTTAAGAGTCAGGGAGCAGGAAAGCACCCAGATGGACCTCCTCTAAGATTTAGGCAATGAGCTTTTTTCCTTAGTGAGGCATAAGGTAATAAGATAATTAAACCAGAGGCTTATTTCTTATTTCCTTCTCCTCTCCTCCTGGTACTATTATTTGAATCCTTGATAAAAGATTATTTAGACCATCAACAGAATCCTATGTGTATTTGGTTCAGAGAAGGAAAGGAAAACAGTATTCGAAACTGATAAATGGTACCCAGAAACTACTCCATAAATCCATGATGGACATCAGTGGCAGTCTCATTGTTAACCTAAATTATACCTGGTATTTCTAATTGATAATATAGGTGATTTTATTATCATTGGTTCTCATTTCCTTTTCTTCTTCTTTTTTTTTGCCTAATTTTTCTCTAATGATCATATATAATCATAATAAGAAAAACAAATGATCTACACTGATGATGCATTTTACTTGAGGGTAATGTTCCCGGGCAAGGCTGTGAGAAAGAACGACAATGTGGAAGGGAAATCACTGAACTGAGTGATAATCAAGAGTGAGGCAGGAACACCAGTCGCATCGTGGGGCCCTGCAGGAGACCAATGATACTGGTGTTGACCATATGTTTAAAATGGTTGTATCAATAAGATGTGTCCGTGAGCTAAGATTTGAGAGTGGAACCCCTATTACTCGAGTTTAAAAAGTTTGCTGCCATTACACAAGATACTGTCCTGATATCCCTAAAGCTCTTCTCTTGTGGGCTATATTTGATCTCTCACACACCATGTGACAAAGAATCACTTAGACCTTGTGTGGTAGATGTTTCTACCAGCTATTCAGGAAACAGCCAGGACTCTTCCTCCAAGGTGAGTTTTATGGCAGAAAACTACGTGGCCTGAAAAGAAATATAACCTGTTCCACATATGCACGAATCTGTTTTGTCCAAACCTCACAACCCGCTTGGAACCACAAGGATGCCCTGATAGAAGGTCTGACAACTGGCTGGCTTACCTCCCAGGGAAAGGTTCCCACTTTATTTAATCCAAGCTTCTGTCTGGATTAATGCTGCATTTTTCATTCTTACGTGGGAGAAACTGGTGGTGTAGGTGTCAGAGGGCAGAGTGGGTTACTTGGAAGTATTTCGTTTCGGGTTCATTCACAACCTTTTATTTTATCCAGCATAAGAAACCTTCCTGGTGAAGATGTTAACGTTTAGGGGTCTCTGCTTTTTTCCCAGGATTTGTGGAATTGTGAGAGGTGGAAGTGAGATGAGCTGCTTGTGTGAAGAAAAGAGAAAATTCTTAAGTTAATTTTCCTATTCCTTAGGAAGGTGGTAACAAGAATATAGCTGTATATCCCATGTGAAATGGAAATCACTGACCCTACTAGACTATCCATATCTGAGATAACATAGCACAGACCAATATAGCAGATTTTTTAGTATTTTTTTTGGAATAGATGATTTAAAATTCTATTGTTCGAGCTTGGGATATTTGATTTTCAAAATAATTTTCAAGTTGATCACATGTGTCTTTATCTTTCTGGGCCTCTTACTTAAATAAGTAAGTGATAAGTGAATATATTAAAAATCTTCTGACAGGATTGTTTTAAATAATAGATGAAAGTATCTTTGTTGGCTTGTGATTATAGTTTCATTAGAATTCTCTTTATTTGTTCCTGGGGAATTTTCTCTTGATCCCTATATGGGCCTGAAGCTTGCTCTTTTAGAAATGACCATGATTCTTAATGCTTTTTTTTTTAAATCAAAAACAAATGACATGTAGCATGTGTGACCCCTTCTGTGCTATATCTTGTTTACTGTTTCTTTCTTCCTGTTAAATTAGAAGCTCTTTGAGAATAGGGATATTTTTCTGTTTTAATCCTGCCACATAGTAAACACAGAGTAATTATATGTTTAATACATAGATAAAATACATTAGGATGTAATGTGATAAATATAATATACTATATGTAAGTAGAAAGTGCTCCAGGAACCCAAGGGAGGAATAATTAGGTGTAAGAGAGTAAGAACTTGCTTACGTATCATTTTGGGCTCTGTTTTAACTCTAAGACTCAACCACCTTGTGATGACAAGGAAAGTACCTTCCTTTCTCAGGGACTTATAGGAAGAAACATGGCAAGTGGAAGAATTGGTAAAGCATTTAGAATAGACATGGTCCTACTGTCGCACTGGGCTATTTTCAGTATCCAGGAAGCAGCGTGAGCTCACCTTCTGATTGGAAAAAGTGGCTTAAACAAAAGAGAGGGGCTATGCTTCCAGAGAAGCATGGGAAAAAAGTCTACGAATGGAGCTAAAGAGGAACATGGAAAATAAAAAGCAAACGGAAAAGTAGAATAGAAAGGAAGAGAGTAGTAAATGGCATATATTTTGTTGCTATTAGAATGTAAATTTTGATTTATGCACACACACACACACGCACACACACACACACGCACACACACCAACAAGGTCAAAAAGAAGAAAACTGTCTTGAACATTCCACTCTAAAAGGCCTATGGAATGCGATTTTCTTAATGGAGATATGTTAGGTAATCTTACTTCGGGAAATCTTGGCTAGAAGAGGATTCCATTTTGAAGTTTATAATATAGGATTGTTGACTATAATCACCACAAAAAAGAAATGATAATTACATATGTGATGTGCTAGAGGTGTTAGCTGATGTTACAGTGGGCATTGTATATTATATATCATATTACAATATGTAAACATTTCAAATCAACACATTTTACACCTTACACTTACACAATGTTATATATTATATATCAATAATTTTTTTTAAAGAAAGAAGATTCTACATGATGCTTTGAAGAAAAGATCCCTTTATGCTATTGACGGGCTGTGAAACCTTAGGCAAGTCACTTAGACTAAACCCTAGCACAAAGGTCTATGAGAAAAATAGAAAGGAAGTAGCAGATATCAACATTACATTCTTTGAAACACTATAAAAATCAAACTATTATTGTTTTCCAAACTGAGTGCCATACAAAGGAAGCATAATACAGGGTAGATGTAAGTGGACAGAACATTATTTTTAATATTGCTCTACTGAGAGGGTGACTCAGAAAAATAAATTTGATTCTACCAAATATTGAGGGGTTGAGCCAGAATTAGAGTACAGAGGACACATGTGCCCTGTAGAATTAGTTGCTTTGAAAATCATTAACAAATGAAAATATACAATATACGATATGAGTCAAATTCTGTTATAAGCAAAGTGCGTTATAAACAAATTGCATTATAGGCTGGGACTGTGCAAACGGCTGCGTATTCGTTGTTTTCTTCAGATTTGACTTCAGTAAATTTGGCCAAGAAGCCTATTGAAAATTTTCAGAAGTCTGTTGCTATAATACCTCATGTTGCAGATATTTAACTACTCTTGATTTCCTTTTGATTTTGGCAATCAGTATTTTGTTAATTAATCAATTAATTAACCCAACAAATCATTTATGAGTACCTATTATTTTGGTTTGGGGTTACAAAGATGAATATGCAAGTATCTCTGCTACCATGGTGTGCCCAGTATAATGAAAGGATCAACATGTTAACAAATGATTAGATTCATTGTAAGATAAAAACAATGGGGTTGACATATTGTCAGTGGTATGTAAGAAGCAATTTGATCAAAGGGATAAGATTTTTAGGTGGTTGGATGTAAAATGTGAACGTTATATTTCAGGAACTTAGATTTTGCAAAAGGGTAAATTGACTGTCAGCAAAATGTTGAAAGGCTATCACTGTGATCTGGCCCTGTTAATCCTGAAATTCTCAGTAATGTTTCTGAACTAGTGAAAAGCCGAGAATGATTTCTGATGGACAGTGGTGAAGGGGCCTCATTTCCATATCGTATGACTTTGAAACTCAACCAAGACTGAAAGCAAGGATGTCAGAACACGAAAGCTGAAAGAAGCATGAAGAAGTGTGGAATTCATGAGAAACCCCTTCTATTGCATCAGAACCTGAAACTAAGGCCATTTTTGACAGATCTTTAAGCCTTAGAAGGGCTGTCAGCTAATCACTGCAGTACAGTATGGTGGAGGATATTCGGAATATGAGGACACAAAGGAAAGAGTGCCTGAGACCATTTTCTCACCTTACCAGGGACACATCTTATATGTCCATCTTATGTGTGGGTTAACTGTCCACAAAATCATTCTGGTTTAAATTCATTTCTCAATAAAAACTGCTGTCTTGTCACAAAGCCAAATAAATTAGGTTACTTCCAAACATGTCAATCCAAGTGCTTCTGGAGCAATGAGTAACACATTTATCTAAGATCCTTACCTGAGAGGCAAGAACACCACCCAAGGAGTGTTTGAGGAAGGGGGCTGGAAGAAAAAAAAGAAAGGACGCCAAGAGAAATGCTGAGGAGAACTTTGAAAGAAACAGTATCTCTCACTCCACCAAAGAAAAAAGGGTATCAAGGGAGGACTGGCTGATATACCCAATTCTTCTAGTTTTGGATTTTCTACTAATATATTTCAGGAGGATTCCAGGCAGAATGGGTAAGGTAGCCATTATACTGGCAGTGTAATATTATTCTTCCAATCCCCAGAGTCAATGAAATTCTTTTGCTACAAAGAAAATTCTGGGAAGGTCATGGTTATGCTATTTTTTTCACTTTAAAAAATGTCTTTGGTGTGTGTGTATGGAAGGCGGAAATGTACACAGGTGCATAGAAAAATCAACTATGCTTCTGGTATTTTGGGTCTGTACAAGGACACACTCTTCTCTTTTACTTTGGCTTTATTTATTTATTTTTTTGCTGTACGCGGGCCTCTCACTGTTGTGGCCTCTCACTGTTGTGGCCTCTCCCGTTGCGGAGCACAGGCTCCGGACGCGCAGGCTCAGTGGCCATGGCTCACGGGCCCAGCCGCTCCACGGCATGTGGGATCTTCCCAGACCGGGGCACGAACCCACGTCCTCTGCATCGGCAGGCGGACTCTCAACCACTGCGCCACCAGGGAAGCCCATTGGCTTTCTTTGATTTTCCTACTTTGTCCCTAATCCTTAGTCCCATTTCCTCATAAGAGATAACTACTCAAATTATATACATAATATATAATATATGTACATATACATAAACAATAATTTTGGTATTTCATATCTATATAGCTTTTGATATGCAGGAAGAGTATTGTGATATACATTTCTCACTTATCTTCCACTCAGAATTATATTTTTTATATTTATTACTTTAGGTACCTCTGGTATCTCTAACCACCGCACATTTGCCTACTAACACAGTCCTAGTTTGCCTGCTAATCCTCACAATATAACTAATGCCATGGTGAACATGTTTGTCCATTTCCCTTAAAAGACTTGTTTTTGATTTAGGAGTTTAATACTGGGCTTCGGGGTTTATGAATATTGATTTACGCTAAATGTTGCAAGATTGATTACCAATTTGACTGCTAAAATTTACACTGCTACCAGCAGTGCAAGAGATTACTTGTCTCCCCAAATCCCTGCCAATACGTGGTGGTAGCCATCATCATAATATTTGCCCTTTGGATGTGGGAAAATGATATTTTACTGCTGTATCCTCTCTTTCCCAGCACAGAAGCTAGAATTTAGTGGATACTCATAAATGTATATTGAACATTGTGAACAATTGAACAATATACATGTGATTGAAAGGTAAAACACTTCAATCTGAAATAAATACTTCTGTGGTTTTATAAATATGAATTTAGTAAGCTTAGAGGATTTCAATACTTGGGAAAGTTACATCTTTCTAAGCCAATTCTTTGGAGCTCTCTGGCAGACATGTCTAGTTTAGCAGAGGTCAATTACCATTTGGATCCAATATTTTATATGCTATTGACTTTAACAGCTTAACATTTCTGCTAGGGTTTTTCCCAATACATGAAATAACTATGATTTAGTGTCATATTTATGGCAGTGTAAATTTTTTTTTTTTTGCGGTACGCGAGCCTCTCACTGTTGTGGCCTCTCCCGTCGCGGAGCACAGGCTCCGGACGCGCAGGCTCAGCGGCCATGGCTCACGGGCCCAGCCGCTCCGCGGCATGTGGGATCTTCCCGGACCGGGGCACGAACCCGTGTCCCCTGCATCAGCAGGCGGACTCTCAACCACTGCGCCACCAGGGAAGCTCTGCAGTGTAAATTCTGCGTATGCAGCAGACATACTTATTTGGTTGTCTTCCTAATCCATGTCCAACTTTTATGAGAACTGACTCTTCCTGTACTCACAGAAGCACGGCCATCCAAATGAGTTGTTGTCTATAAGTGGCTATTGCTAATTGGACCAGGTATCAACACGTAATCTAAGTATCTCAGTGATTTCGATATTAAAGGGTAGTTGCTAGCCAGAGGGAATTCCCCCTCTCTCAATAGCTGACACAGACCAACAGAAGAGAAAGAGTATTGAAGTTTATCTCGGCAGCCTGTGAGTTCTATCGAGAACTCTTTCAATCTTCTTCCAGTTAGAAGAGAGAAACCACTTCTGTGCAGCAGTATCAGTATGGCAAGAGCAAGTGTTTCTGCTGCATAGAGCTGCCCAGAGAATAAATGTAGTGCTTTTTTCTGATGACGCTAACTTAGCATATCTGCGTTAAAAACAATTGCCCTCCTATCAATGCTAAATATTACAAAAAAATTATACCTATGACATTGTTAAGAGGGCATGCTGATGAACTTCTGTTAATTTAGTCAGTAGTCTAAGGGTCCTCCACAAGGACAGCCATTAATGGTTGTGTGTAAATTTGTGAAGGCTGGGTTAAAAAAATTTTAGTTCAGAGTTTCCTCAGGATAAATTAAATTAATTAGGTTCTGTCCCAGGAGTATAGAATCTAGACAGAGCAGTTTTAATTAGTCACCATAAGCAGTGTGACTTTGGTGGAAGACATATAAATTAAGGAGCTATAGGATGTCCAAGTTCATCAGAGGATATGGAAAAGATAAAACTAGGTTTATAGGAAGGGAACACATAGTATATATATATGTAAGCTCATGAGGAATGGCAGATGTCTTGACCAGTTTGTCAGGGGCTTAGAAGGAGAAAAATTGGAAGACCAGGGAAAAGGAGGCCTGAAGTAGAGGCATTTGGATGTTATCATGGGAGTAGTCACAGGTGTGGAGATCTTTGTACCACAAGTTAAGCCACCAGAGAGCAAGTACTTTTAAACAGAAACAACCAAGTAGATATAATGATGGAACATGCTGATGACTAAAGCTGCCATCCTGTGTCATTGGCCACTCTAGTGCTGACACGATGAGCATATGGAAGGAGGAACTTGGGGCATAGACAGAGGTTATGCATGTGGCCCCAACATGAGCTCCCATTCACAAAAAGTTGATCTAGCTATTGTCTCTGACAAGTGTCCAACCAGTCAGCAGCAGGGACCGATGCACCACTCTCCAACATTGCATCATTCCTTCAAGAAACTAACCCCCCGTGTGAGGGCAAGTTGACTACATTGGGTTTCTTCCACTGTGGAAGGAGCAGTAACTCAGTCCATTGACTGGAATAGGTACAAGTTTGCCTTTAGTACCGTTAGTTTACTTTTGCTACCCTCAGAGCCTCAACTAATATTATTTCAGGGCTTGCAGAGTATTTGAACCACTAACATAGGATCCCACAGACTACTGTAACAGACCATGAAATCCATTTTACACCAAAAAGGAGAGGTAATGAGCACTTGACAATGGAATCCAGTGTTCCTACCATCTGTTGCACTGCCTGTAAGTTTTTGATCTGATAGAATGATGGAATGCCCTGTTGAAGCCACAGATGAGCACCAGAGATAAAGTCTCGTGAGGAACGGGAACCATCCTCCTGGGTTGATATGTACGTTAACTTACATGATACTGTGCTCCCAACAAAAGGAATGCACAGGTCTAGGAACCAAGGTGTGGAAGTAGGATAATGGGAAGTGGACCCATTTAACACTATTTCAATTATTTGCTTAAGGAATAATTTGTGATTTCTACACCCACAAACGTGGGCTCTCTACACTTTCCAGGCCTAGAGGTCTTGGTTCCTAAAGGAAGAGTGTTTATACGAGGTAAAACAGCAAAAGTCCTACTTAAATTTAAGCCATAGCTGCTGCCTGAGTTTTTGGGCTCCTTACCTTTAGTGAATAGCACATGAGAAGAACAGTCACCATCCTAGCAAGGAGGAATATGTTTGGCATAGAAGTGATTCATATCAGTGTCTCTCATTGTATCTCTGGCCAATTTTTATTACAAGTGAAGGAGTACAGTATTTACAGCCTGAAAATAGCATGGTGACCAGGCTCACACCCTTCAGGAATAAGGTTCTATGTCACACAACTAGGTAAGCCACCTAGATCTGTAGATCTGTAGAGGGGCTAGCTAAGGGGAAGATGTATCTAGAACTGATGGGAGAAGAAGGAGATAGTGAGCAACATGATGCCAGCTTCAACTGGACAAGGAAGTCTATTGGGAGAGGAAACCTGTAGTTGGCCCTGCTAAACTTGTTTTGATATGTTTCCTCCATCAGGAGACCAGCCAGTATCCTGGAGGAGCTGCTCCGGAACTTGTTTAAAGAGGGGGATCTAGATGCTGCAGAGAGTAGCCTAGAGTGGACTCTGCCACATTTCCCAGATCCAGCTGCGTGATTAAAAGACCCATTCCCCAGATCCTGGGAGTGCAGCTGAATGACAGCCCTAACCTATTCATTCTCCCTGGAAGTTGCCTGGTTTAAAAACAGCCACCTTAGCAAGAGCACATCTACTTCCCAGAGGCAACTTACATATCATGATGGCTTGATGTAGGGATATCAAACACTGCTCCTTCACTCCAATGCAGGAGGACTGGCAATAACTATTCCATCTTCAGATCTCCTGTGGTCCTGAGGTCCAATGTGATTGAATCATTACCCAACTTCTTCCTCTGCCCAATTATGCTACTTTCCTTTCTTAGATTTACTCCTACGAGTACTCCCTTATAAACGTCCTGCAGGCTAGTTTCCATCTCAGGGTCTACTTCGCCAGGAGCCAAGTCTGCAATAGTAGCCATTAATTACTTAATTAGGTGATATCTAAGTGCTTTTAAAAAAACATGTTGAAGTCTCCAGCCTGCTAGAGATTGCTTGCTTTAAAATAACAATATCAAAGTACCTGCTATTTCAGATACATTAAAAAGTTATGGAATTTTCCTCTATAGAACTATCTCAAAGAGTTCTCTTAACATTTTGTTATCTTTTAAAATCAATTGTTGATATCTATATAAAATAGCAAAGGAAGGATGGGGAAAGAAATGAAAATGTTTTCAAATGTGTGCTAATTATACTCTTGGCGATATATTATCATATACGATCTCTGTAACGGTTGCATGAAATAGATATTCAAATCAAATATTTCTTTCTCCATTATGTAAGTATCTCAGAGGTAGCTATCTGTGAAGGCAAAGAAGCTTAAGCTTCAGGCCTGTAACTTACACGGGCTCTTTCGAAGATTCTTGTAGGAAACATAGCATTGCATGCTTGGTTGTGCCTGTAAATTTTGCAAAGCATGTTTTTTAAAATTAGTTTTCTAAAAGGAGGGCTCCCAATTTATGTAAGTATCAGGCCCCCCAAAACCTGGATCTGACGCTGGTGCTAGTCATTGCTTTGGATTTTTTCACATTGGCCCTATGCTTGTGCAAATTGGGCATTGGCTAATTTTACTCCATTGATTTTTCTGATCAAAGTTTTGGGTGAAAGCTTAGCTTCTTTCATTGGGTTTAGATGGCTGTTCCTCTAGGACCTCCATTATTTTTTCAGGACAGAAATACCAGGGCTCCGTGTTATCAAGATTTCTAGGTTTTCAGCCTAAAACTTTTCTAATCACATAACTGCTGGAGCAGGTTGACAGAATGTGAAGAAAATTGGCCTGCACACCAAGGAAATGCTTCCAATAAGTTTCCTCTGACCCTAGGAGTGTGAGAGCAGGACTTGAAAGTGTTTCTCTGAGCATTTGTCTTACTCCATAGAAGAAACTATAGCTTTCAGCCAAATCTTTCTTCCAAACTTGTTTGCTCTTGGAAGCTTTATTTTCTGGCCCAACAATTTCCCCTGTCATTTATCAATAAGGCATGTAGCCATTGTCACTTAAAGGTGCAGCATTGACTCTAACAGCAATGATGAAAGCTGATTTGAAATCTTTAAATAAAACAAATGAATTTTTATATGTTACCAAAATTAATAATAATGCACATCAAATTCTTTTAAAGCAGCGCTATACACTGGGGCCCGCTTCCTGCTATTGAGCAAAATATGATGATGACTATAATGAAGAATATTGTTGAATTTGTAAAATAATTTTTTAAATTATTTTCAGTTAAAATTAGCATTGGTATTTGATTATCCACGTTTTCAACACATGATATAAATAGTCTGACAAAATTTCTCACTGTTTTATAAGTGTACATTTTCGAAGCATATAAATATGGCTTAAATAACTTGTTTAAATACTTTTATTTTTTTCTTTCTTTTTGAGGGGAAGTTTGGGACAACGTTATCTCTGAGTCCTTAGTCATGGATCCTGTTTGTCTCCAGACCCTCTCCAATTTTCATCAGATGCTATGATCATCTCATACCAGGTTGGGCTTAATTCCACCATTTGTACCTGCCTCTTAGACTTTTAAAGGTCATCTTAAACAATATAGATCATGGTTTCCTGACTTGGCATCCTCCAACCCTTGGTTCAAGAATAGACATCAAGGTCTCAGTAAAACCCCTCAAATGGAATCCAAAACCATACATATCTGTGCATTTTTTCTTAAAGTGTTTACAAACAATTAATAATCTCCTATAAAAATATTTTATGTTAATTCAATACTTCAGCAATATGTAGATGACCCATTTACTCTTTTTTCATGAAACCATAATGCTTTGGTGTTGGTTTCTAAATTTAGTCATAGTTTATTTGTTCAGAGAAAAACAATTTTCTCTTAAGTATATTTCAGTTGAAATTCAAAAACTGACTGTAATCACCATTTCCCACAGAAATGGCCAGCCTCAAAGGTTGTGCCCCTGTGAGGTGGGTAGAGAAATACATTCCTCACCACAAATTTATCCCTTTAATCCACTCTAAATCAGGGAGTCTTAGCTTTCTGTTTTCAGACTTTAGAAGGCATAGTCTGTATAGAAAGATGAATGTGGCGAAGGTTAGGAAAACACACAACAAGAGTGAATCTCGCTGGAAAATACATTTTCTGTCTTGAAGTAATATTGTCTTTATTACACTTAGCACAGAGGCAGGCATTATTTTTAGACAGGGTCATTCTACGACCTTATCCCATACTCAGATCCCAATAATATTTTAATGACAAGAAATCCAAACACTTACCAAGACAAAACAAACTTCATGATGGAACAATGGAAAATGGATATTATACAAGAAAGTGAAAGTTCAATACTCTCCTTTCAGGCAAATTAGAGAAAATGGGGTTAATTCAGTGAGATAAGCCTGTAGACTAAGACCAAATATTTTTAAGATATCCATTCTCTCCAACTTAATTTATAAATGTAATATAATCCCATTTAAAATTCCAATAGGATGCTTTAGCTGAAGGGATTCTAATTACTTTTAATTCAATAAAGGTAAAATAACACGACACACAATTGTTTCCCTGAGATGGGAAAGCTTCAAACTTACTCTTATAGGATTTTTTTAAGCACATCATCTTTATGCTTTACTGAGTACTGTTTATAGGTTGTATCTCTTCTATAAAGCTTTTGGTAATTTTTTTCAATGGAAGTGACCGCTCTTTCATTCCTTGATCCCATGAGCAGTTTATCTGTACCTTTCTTTTTTAGCATATGTACTAATTTCTACCAAGGTTATATTTCTGTGCATTTTACCACACTACTCTGCTGCAAACTTCATCATGGCAGTGTCAATATTCCTAACGTAGCCATCCAAGTTGGCTGCTGTCTCCTGAGAACACTGGCTTTTCATTAAGAATGTCCTCTTGCCATTTACTTTCCACGCTCTAGTCCTGCGACAGACCTTCTGTTAGAATGTGTGCTTTCATCATGAGCATAAAAGTTTTCCAAAAACCAGTCCCCAAAGAATGATTTTCAGTGGCTGTCCAGTGCCAAAAGGCGGAGGTGTGGTTTTCAGAGCATTCCCCCAGCTCCATTGCCTTGCAAAACTCTGCTGCCTTCCCGTTAAAAGTTGGCTGTTCCAAGCAGGCAGAGCTCTCCCCACTCTCCCCCTAACATAGTGGGGAGAACATGTTTCGCTCTTTGGGATGTTATGCTTTTTGTCTTGCAGGGAGACAGGCCCAAATGATATCAGTTTTCAGCGAGTCTCTGGCTGCCATGAGGAAGCAGAGACTGTCAACTTGTTGCTTCTCCCAGATGAAGCCAGAAATATATCTACGGTGGGAGCTCCCAGGGTGTGCTCTGTGGACTGGCTCACTCAGTGTGGTGGGGAACAGCATGTGCTCACGCCTTGGTTATGACTTCCTCCTCCCCATGATGTTCTCATTTCTCCAACCCTGTTCTGCTGTGTCCTCCCAAGTTTGCTTGGCAGTTACACACAGTGGGTACATCTAGGAGCTGCTGATAGAAAAAAAAAGTTTCTAAAAGCTGCTGATTTAGACAAGGAAGAAACTTGTCCACATTTGACAAAATTCACTATTTTGAAATTTAATGTAAAAAAATAAAGGGTTTTTTTCAGAATTGAAATAGAAGAAAAGTGTCATGACAAATTAAGTTCAAGTTAATTAAGTCATTAACTAATAAATTAATTCCTTCATTCATTTATTTAAGGAATTTTTATTGCACCAACTCCATGTATAGAGTTAGAGGGAACTCCTTATCTTAACAGTTGCAATATCTTTGTAAGGCAATCCCTGACCCAAAGTGCAAGTTTGTATAATACCTGGTGACTTATAATCAATTATTCTAAAGGGCTATTTCAGTCCTATTTCAACACACAAAGTCACTATCAAAACTGAGAAATAAAGGTGTAAGTGAGAGTTTAACATTCTCTCTAGTATTGTAAGACTATCCTTATGTTGTTCAGTTTAACATATTTGTAGTGTGTGGCTGAACTAAAAAAGCAGAAGAGAAAAATTTTTACTGATAACTCAGGGCAATGGTTTTCAAATTCTGTTTGCTGCCTAAATATTCCACCCCCCCACCAACACACACACACACACAAAGGATGTTAAATACCAAATCATGTTAAATACCAATATTTATCAACTGAATTATATTAAATACCAGTATTTATAAATTGATTGTTTAAATATTTATAAGTTGAATTGCATTAAATACCAGTATTTGTAAACTGATTGTGGGAACTAAAGCCAGACCTACTTCTTATCATCTTCTAATCTACTCAACATAGTACATCTGTTACCTACATGAACCCTAGGATTCTACACATAATCCACACCACAGGTCCCTAAGTTCTTCTAAGCAGTTTTATATCTGTGAATCTACAAACTATAATAATGACTATCAAATTATACCAACTGCAGCATTACCTTAAAACATATTTAAAAGAAAGGAGGGATGGCATAATATCAGTGATGATAATATTAACCAAAATTTATTGTTTGTTTTTGGCTGGCATTGCATTAAGTACTTTATTACATCATTATCATATTTATTCTTCATAATGACCTCCTTATAATGTAGGTACCATTTTTACCTCTATTTTACACTTAAGTAAGCCTGGGGTTAGAGATTTTACGTAACTTTCCCAAGGAAACACACAGTGTCAAAGATAAAATTTGAATCTATCTGATTTTATATAACTTCTTGCCAGTAATTTTATATCACATGTTGTAACAACTTCTTCATCCAATGAGTCTCTTTGTTAGATTCCTAAATTTCCATAGTAGGATGTCAGCATTCCCAGATATATTTGGTTAAATGTAAAAATCCACTGTAATTCAGAGCTAAAAACATTACTGTAATATCATGCTGTGATAGGGAATATGAATTCCAGCTGTTACTGACCTTGTTTGCAAAGCAGAAATAGAGACACAGACATAGAGAACAAATGTATGGATACCAAGGAGGAAAGTGGTGGGGTGGGAGGAATTGGGAGATTGGGATTGACACATATACACTATTGATACTGTGTATAAAATAGACAACTGAGGGGAACATACTGTATAGCACAGGGAACTCTACTTAATGCACTGTGGTGTCCTAAATGGGAGGGAAATACAAAAGGGACCTGATATATGTATATGTATGGCTGATTCATTTTGCTGTGCAGTAGAAGCTAACACATTGTAAAGCAACTATACTCCAATAAAAATTAATTAAAAAAAGGAAAAGCCAAAATAAAAGATTTGAGGTTTATGGAAGATCATCTGAAGACCATGCAGCCTATTTACTCTTTCAGAATTTCTACCATTTAACTATGTATCAAACAAGAGTAGGAGAATTTTTAGGTTGTGATAAACAAAAATTTTCACCTGAACACTTTGGAGAAAATGCGTCACTAATTAAAATCGTACCTACAGAGAGACATTTTGGTTGAATTTTGTGTTTGTTTAGTTACACTATAAATATATTGAGTTTGAGGCTATGGTATGATAGACGTGAAAATTTCCAATATTTCTTGGAGCAATGTATTTGAAATGAAAGAAAGAAGGTCAGAGCTGTGAGTAAGGATTTGGTAGTTAGCTAAAGGGAGATGACAGTTGAAGTTATCAGGACAGAACTTTCAGGACAAAAGAAAAAGAAAAAAAGAAGCTAAAAACTACATGTCCAAAACTCCTTTGCCAAGGATGATGTGAGATACAGATCTCCTTCCTGCTACAATTTCTGTTAAGAAGGAATAGTATGAAATGTGACTGTTTAGAAACAGTTGACTCTTCAGATTCAATTTTCTGGTAGCTTGAGCCTAGTTTCAAGAGTACGAATGGCATTCGTAATAGTGTAAGTAGCGGCGCAGACAGCATCCTGACCTCTGAGTCCTATCCATGATGATGTGCTCTTGGACTCAGTGGTACAGTGGTGCCCTTTCTGGCCTCCAGTCCTCCAATCACTTGATTGGCTTCCAGTCCTCCAATCAAATGATTTTGTAAGCAACTAATTCCCAGTATTCATACCATACTGCTTGAAATATGTAGAGTGGTTTGGACTGGACTCTGACAGACACAACGGTCAACAGGACCATGTTTTGCAAACGTGAATCAAAAATAGCAAAGATTGAAAAATATCCATTGCTTTTAAAAATTAAGAGTTACCTAAATGTTATTGAGGAAACAGCTTTGGTAGAATGGTGAGGATGAATATAATAATTATGGTGGTGGTGATGATGATGATGATATTAACATTTATTGAGTTCTTATTGTGTGACAAGCACTCTTCTAATTGATCATCTATTTTAATTCAATTAATCCCACAATGACTCTTTGAGGAATGTGTATTATACCCCTGTTTACAGATGCACAAACTGAAGCATCGAGATTTTATATATATACATATGCACCTATATGAGAAAATAATGTAAAAAAGAGTGGATATATGTATATGCATAACTGATTCACTTTGCTGTACAGCAGAAACTAACACAACATTGTAAATCAACTATACTCCAATAAAAATTTGAAAAATAAAATGTTTTTCTTATAAATATCAAAGAAAAAAAATTTTATATTCAGGGCCCAATATCACACAACTATAAAGAACTGATGATATAATTGGAAATCGCGCAATCTGACATACAGATGTGTGCTTCTAATCACTATCCTATTCTGCCTCAAAGTATAAGAGTACAGAGTTTAAAGGAACAAAAAAATTATAAAAAGCCAAAGACCAGGCACAAGAGTTTGTGTATAATGGTAGTCAGCATGTAAAATGTAATAAGAATCACAGGAAAATGGAAAAATGTTGAGCCAGATTTAGAAAGACAGAGTGTAAGTAGTGGACCGTAAATCTCTGTAGTGGGGATCAAAAGAAGCAAGTATGAGTGTACTTGGTGAGTCTGAAATGAATTCAATATGATGAAGCAGAAAGACTTTACCACCTATATGACCCTGGGTGAGTGAATAAATTCTATGAGTCAGTTGAGAGTCTTCCGTGGGCACTGGACATCCCTGCCAGTCCTTGCTGAGCATCCCAAACTGCAGGGCCTAACTGTACTCTGACCTTGAAATGTTTCTTTCCTTTAGCTTGTTATGTAGGCTATTCTAAGAAGTAGGTGAAGGCAATTGCAGTACTGTACTAATACTCCTATCATCTATAAAATGGGTATAATAATTCTGCCTCATAGTATTATAATAATGATGCAATGACTAACATTTTGATAGGCTCTTAAGAAACACTAGTTCCAACTTTCCCAGCTAATTGTAGTAGAGGTGTGTCTTCAATTAAGTTCCAACATGACCATCTGGGAAAGTTCAGGTATTTTCTTGTATCTCAAAGAATATTGGCAGTAGAACGCTGAGCCCTGGGATACTGAGCAGAGGAAGGAAAGATAATTTTGAAAAACACAGTTTTCAAAAAGAAATGCTTTTGCAAATGTAGAGAATCCCAGTGACTCATTTTATAATTGTTCACACATTACATCGTTGTTGGATACTAGGTACACAGGGCTTTAGGGATCTTAGCCTTAAAGTGCTTTCTGAGAATAGATCATTTAGCGTTTATCCCTGATGAACGATATGTCACCCTTAATTTACAGGTATAATCAAGTGAGAGTTTAGAATTCATATCCAGGGTCTAATAAAGAAGTTTATCTGGTTAAGGCATAATTTCCCTTTGAGCTTCCAGTGCAGTTTTCTGACTATTGGGAAGGAAAGACAGAATAACAACAGTTCTAGGGAATGAGAACGTGAGTGAGAAAAATCACTGAGGATTCACAAAGGACAAAGAAGCTGGGCAAGGACAATCATAAGTTAACAAACACCACATTGAAACCTTTGCCTACATGATTGCAAACTTTTTTTTTTTTTTTCTAATCACTGACTTCAGTTAGGATTACCCAAGCTTTTATATAGTGTCTTTAATCATGTTAGGTTTTATAAGAATACAATTTACTTCAACAAGATTGCCTAAATCTATTGTTTCTATAAAACATTGACTCTCTCACTCCTGACTCCCCTCCCCCCACTTATTTACTTTAATTTCAGAGTTTAAAACGTATGTGACTCCCAGGTGGTTTGTATATTTATCTAAATTGAAAGCTGCAACCTGAAATTATTTTTCCTTCCACTTAAAGGCTCAATGAGTCATGTTCTACTTCTGTTATTGTTAAAATATCTCAAAATATATACGTCATCCTCTGTCCTCAAAGATGAGTCTGCCTGTGGCAATCAATAAGAAAAAAATGTGTCATGTAATTATTTTTCAAAAAATGGTAATAAAAAAAAATGGTAATGAATTTCTGTAGGTCTCTTCACACTTTCTCATCCTGAGATTTGCGCTCAATAGAACG
This sequence comes from Lagenorhynchus albirostris, assembly GCF_949774975.1. Taxonomy (NCBI): domain Eukaryota; kingdom Metazoa; phylum Chordata; class Mammalia; order Artiodactyla; family Delphinidae; genus Lagenorhynchus; species Lagenorhynchus albirostris. Next base: position 65,362,524 of record NC_083111.1, on the reverse strand, counting down.
TTCTAGGCAAGCTAAGGAGACTGTCCTATTTTTAAAAGATAATTTTTTTAGCACCATTATAAAAATGTAACCTAGTTGTTAATTTGAGGATACTAAGATGAAATTGATCCATGTAGCCAACAAAGATTTATACAATTCCCATATTCACAGTCTATTCAAGGTATTCATTTTAAAATTAATTCTACAACCTTGTTCTCAAAAACTTGTCAGATAGTATAGGAGATAAGCATCAAAACAGATAATTGTAGGGAATTCCCTGGCAGTCCAGGGGTTAGGACTCGACGCTTTCACTTCTGGGGCCCAGTTTTGATCCCTGACCAGGGAACTAAGATCCTGCAAGCCAAAAAAAATCAACAACAGCAACAACAACAAAAAAAACCCAAAAACAAATAAACAAAAGCAGATAATTATATTGCTGTGTTCTAAGAGTAGTGATAGAGAGATAACAGATTATTATAAAGGTATTAAGAATAGAAACAAACGTATATAACCCAGAGTTAAGAACAGCATTACTGGGACTTCCCTGGTTGTCCAGTGGTTAAGACCCCATGCTTCCACTGCAGGAGGCATGGGTTTGATCCATGGTCAGGGAACTAAGATCCCACATGCCCTGCAGTGTGGCCAAAAAAAAATGAATAGAGTTACTAAGAAAGGTTTTACTAACGTCGATAATCCATGAGTTGAGCTGTAATAAATGAAAAGGAATTAGCTGAAAGGAAGGGTCTCTTCCAAGCAGAGATGCATAAGCATCTATGTCAGAAACACTCACATAGATGTGAAGGTGGGAGTAGACACAGGGAACTTTACGAGCAGTAGAATGATATTCAAGTGAGTTATAAACATGGAGAGGTAGGCAGAGGCTGTATCTTGGAGAATTCCATATGCTACCTTAAGGAGTTTAACTCATATGTGGCAAATGACGAGAAATCATCATGGGGTTCTGAGAAAAAGCGGCACATTTCAACTTGCATTTTAGTTTGAATGCAGTCAATCGTAGAGGAGCAAACTAATGGCAAGGAAAACTTCAGTGGATGAGGTTGAAGCTAATCCATAAAATAAATAATGACAACATTCAATCCTTAATATTAGTGTACATACCACATAGAACACAAGTCTAATAGTGGCTCACCCTTAATTAAGATACAATTTAAGAAAGTATTTTGCTATGGAAAAAAATTACAATTAAATTTGGGCAACCACTGAATAGCTAAGCTTCTGTCGGTCTGAGGTGATAATACCTACATCAATTCATTTATGAGGATAAAAGAAATCAAAGTATCGACAGCACCTTTTCAGTAGTCATTGGGCTGGAGAGTTGGAAGATAAGGCAGAGTCAAGAGGGTCAGTGTTTTAAGAGTGTAAATTTTGCTTATACTTTGCAAATATCATAAAATACAGAAATAAAAACATGATTATTACAGTAAGTCTCAGGGCCACACCATTTCAAGGAGAGCAGCCCATCTGCAAGAATTTCACATATTAGCTGTCCATGTAAAATTGTACATATTGGACTCCTGTGTAAAAGTAAGTGGATGTTTATGTCTATGGTAAAGTCGATGTGGACACAGGGAGAAATGAGCATGAAGCTTCGAGGTAATTCATTATACTCACAGGCCCCAAAGAGGGGGTCACTTGACGCCGTGCAGGGCCACCGGGGAAGTGCCAGGGTTTGGTTAGGTGGCAGGAGACAGGAGCAAGGGGCAAAGTCTAGACTAGAGCCTTTATTGCGGATTTCACAGGAAAGGCAAGGAAAGGTAAGGGATATATTTTAGGATTGGCTAGTTTGAATAATTCCAGCAGGCTTTGGGCTAAAGGGGTGATTGATCTCTGGTTGCCTGATACCTGGGACAGAAGGCAAAGTGATATTGGCTCGGTGTGTGAGAGCTAGACGAGGAGCTGGCAGGGAGGGGGGCGGGGAGGGGGGCGGGGCTGTAGACTCAGGATTGGTTGGTTTGCATATGAGAGAAGTGTTCTCAGTTGAGCCCATTGCTAAAAAAGGGCTTGCTCTGGGAGCAGCAGTCTTTCCCTGGCCAGCAAGCTTTTTATAACATCATAAAATACAGAAAATAAAAATCATGATAAATGCAGTAAATCTCAGGACCACACATGTCAAGGAGTTCAGTCTATATGTTAGACTTTCACACATTGGAATTTTATGTAAAATTTTGCACATTGGACTTCCATGTGAAATTTTGTTGAATAAGGATTTATGCGTGAAAGCAAAGAAGGAAGAAAGGAGGGGAGGGAACAAGGAAAAAAAGAAGGAGGGACGGAAGGAAGGAAGGGAGGAAAGGAGGGAGGGAAATAAACCAAAACTCCAAAACCTCCTCATTAAATTTTTCTTCAATAATTTTCATTAAATAATATTGATTTTGTTAAATTTGCCTTAGTTATTCTCATCCTCCTTCCTCACCACCCTCACCCCCGGGGACATCTGACAATGTCTGGAAACATTTTTGATTGTCCCAATTTGAGGGATGCTACTAGCATCTAGTGGGTAGTGGCAGGGATACTGCTAAATGTCCTATTTTACACAGGATAGCCTCTCACAAACAAAAGTTTCTCAGTCAAAATGTCAATGGTGCCAAGACTGAGAAACCTTGATCTACATTAATATCATTTTAGAAAGGGATGCCATTTTGTAAAACAGCTATTTGTCCTCCCATACTGCAACTGAGAAACTAAGGCCAAAGTAATGGATTATAAAATATACTAGAAAAGGATTTGCTTAAAAATACATTTAGTGAAAATAAATTTTTCTTAGTTAAAAATTATTTTACACAATTTTTAAAATAGTTCCACGTGATTTCTAATTTTCTAATCAGATCAACCACATGTTTAGCTGCTTCTCTTGCCTTTATTTAAAAGGAGAAATTTTTAAAAATTAAAGAAAAAGAGAAACCCCCAAAGTTTGCATTCTCTGTGAAACTGTATACTTCTGAGAACCCAGCCCACCAACAGTGCCCCTAACAGCTTCCCCCATTATAAATGAACTTCAGGGTCATAAAGAGAGAGGTGGGCAGAGGAAGAATTAAGAAGTTGACAGTTTTATTGTTTATTATGGGTTGAAACAAGACAATGGAAAGGTTATCACCTTACAACATTGTTTTGACTCTGCTATCATGGGAAACAATATTTTAAGGCTAAAAAATAAGTGGGAAAGTTGTAAACAGCAAAAAAAATTTCAGGCCATTATTCCAGAAATATAGCCACTTTTGACATTTATTGAGTTAGATGTAAAATATGAAAAGTGGCCTGAAGGAAACAAAGATGCCGCTTTTGAGAAAAACTCCAATAAAAATGGATTCAGATAAGGAATGTGATATTCTGAATAAATTGTGTACAAATTGAAAAAAAAAACCATTGTGTGAAAATCTAAATAAAAATACTTCTTGGGTGGCTTGGCTGTGTAAACGTAATGACAAGACATTAAATAATTTCTAGTCATAAAAATGTGTTCAAATTATGGTTAAATGCTGTATTTTGTAAATTCATTAAACGAAGTACCATCTTACACATTTTTTTCCTAAGTAATCTAGAAGGTTCAGGTTGGTTTTCCACCTTGTTCCTCTTTAATTTTTTATTATATTACTTTGCTCAAATTCTCTATATATCCTGGCAAATAGTGAGCACTGGGGGAACTATCAGTTAGTTGAATTGAATTGACTCGTACTATACTGTTGTCTTCTGGTTACTTTTAACTTCCTTGAATAACCCACAAGCTTCTCATTTTTTTTCTACTCCCATAGGTTCAACTATCATCTATATGCTAATGATTCTTAAAATTGCATTTGTCTCTAGCCCAAGTCACTATTTTTAACTTCTTCTTATCCACCCAACACCTCCTCCTCTATTTCATCTTTGTGAATGCCTTCCAAACTCCTAAGACAGAAATTTATAAGTTGTCTGTCATTGTGCCTGGTTTTTTGAAAGATGCACTGAAACTTTTCACATAAAGAAGATGAAAGGATGATTCTAGGCTCTTGAGAACATGGGATATGTGTTAATATGTTCAAAATTGGCCAAGGGAACAAGTAAGGCAGAGGCTGTCTAGTGTATGTGCCATTTAAGTTACGATAACTTGCAGAAGCTGCTTCTACTGTGTGTCGAGGAAAATAATCAGACATGAACAAGGGAAGGAATGAGAGATCATGTCAATTTCAGTAGCTCTTTCTATCCCAGTACCTTGCAAAGAACATGGTATATAGTAGACACTTGTTAAAATTTCTTTGAATACATGACTAAGCTGGAACTCAGAAGCGTTAATCTCTTTGGCAAACTTTTTTCTGGAAAAGGCCGTATAGTAAATATTATATTTTAGGCTTTGTGGGACATATGGTCTGTGTCACAGCTATTTAACTTTGCCTTTGTAGGGCAAAAGCAGCCATAAAATATCACTGCCTCCCATAGAATCATTCAGAATAGAACTTTTATAAACTCCTACTGTCATAACTTTCCACTTTGCAGTATTAATGTCTGCATACTCTGCTTTCTCCTGTTTTATAGTCAGTAAGCTGTCCGTACCCCTAGTTAAGGCTAACCCCTTCCTCTCAGTGAGAGATCCTATTCCCTTTTATTTACTCAACAATGCCACTCTATTAATTGCCCTCTCTTCTTTATATCATCAATGTTTCAATCTCCTGAATTAATCCTATCAGCACACACATTGTTATTTCTCTCATTTTGGTACAGAGGAACTTCTTTTGATTTCACTTTCCCCTCTCCTGGTATCATGCCAAATTTCTGATCTCCTTAAAGCAAAGTTCCTTGAAAGAATTTTCTGGACTGGCTGTCTCCTGTTCCTCACCTCCTATTTTCTCCTAAATCTACCACTCCAAACAGAATTTTGCCTTTATTACTCCATCACAAAATGTGACCCTTGTCAGTGTCACCAATGGCTTCCACACTGCTAAACTTAATGGTCAATTCTCACTCCTCAACGTATTTGACCTACCAAAATCATTGAACACAGTTGACTACTTCCTCCTCCCTGAAATACTCCTTTCATGGTGTCTAAGACATTGCAGTATCCTTGTTTTCCTCCTACAGCATTAGCCCCTCATTCTCAGTCTCTTGTGCTTTTCCCTTCTGTTAAAATATTTAACAGCTGCGTGCTCCAAGACATTTCCTTACACTACTTACATTCTCTCTCTTCATCCACCTTCTTGATGATCTCATCAAATTGTATGTCTTCAAGTAATTATCTATTTACTGATAGCTTCCAAATGTATATTTCCCCCCAGGACCTCTCTCTTATATTTAAGATTTATATACTCAATATCTTGATCCAAGATATTTATCGTATATTTGATTTGTGCTCATTTGTGGAGATTTCCTCCTTGTCTGTGGTTAGTTTCTTCATTCTTTTAACTGTGTCTTTTGAAGAGCAGACACTTTCAATTTTAATGAATTCCCAATTTATCTGTGTTTTTTTATGGACCGTATTTTTGAGGTTATATCTGTAAAATCTTTACTTAACCTAAGGTCATAACGAATTTCTCCTGTTTCCTTCTAGATATTTTGTTATTTTGAGTTTTAAAATTAGTATTGTAGTTTATTTTGAGTTAATTGTTGTATATGTTGCAAGGTATAAATAAGTTACTGTTTTTGCATCGTTAACTAGTCATTCAGCAACATTTGTTGAAAAGACTATCTTATTTCTTAATGAAGTCTTTGAACTTTTTTTCAGAATCAGCTGTTCAAATGTTCAAGCTTATTTCTATACTCCCTTTTCTGTTTCATTAGTTTGTTTATGCCACAGAATCTCGAGTTCTCTATTCAACTGTCACCCCTCTGGTACTCTGCTCTACATATTCTAGCACTTTGTTCTTCCTGGACTTAGCACCGTCTCCCCAACTCAGGAAGTGCTCTGGGTTCTGACTGGGTTCTTGGTCCCTGCACTGAAGCTTGGAGAGTCTCTCAAGGCAGTAACATGGGGCAATCATTGTGCACATCTTATTTGGTTCTTATCTCTCAGGGATCACCATCCTTTGTTTGTTGATTTCAAACATCTTCAACATTTTTGTTTCTTATATTTGTTTAGAACATTTGCCTGTTTCAGGTAACAGAGTAAATACATTGCTTGTTATTCCATCGCGGCCAGAAGCCAAATTTATCATTCCTGAGCCCCATTTTCCTATACAATCAGAGGCAATGAATAAAAATAACTTAAAAAATCATTCCAAACTGTATAAAAAAAAGAAAGGTAAAGTGTTAATTACTTAATGGAGTCATACACTTAGGAATATCACATAAGGCTGTAGAGAATCAGAAGATTAATGGGACAAATTAAAGAATTTTTTTTTACAAAACCTTAGCTTCTGTATAACATAATAACTTAGGGCATTGTCTTTTTGCCACATGGGATGTTGGAAGAGAACACATTATTTAGGCTGTAAAAAGTTCAAGCTGATGAGTTTTCAAAGCTTTAACAATTAAATTATCTTGGCAGTTGATCAGTCTGTTGGTTGTTATGAAATACATTGTGCAACTGTCCCTTAATCCTTGGGTGGTGACATACTGGTACATCTCACTCTCACTTGGGAACTTGGATGGGCATCATGATGTTCCTTTGGTTACAGGATTATTATTGAGTTCTATTTCTCTCCCATAGAGTGGGAACTATGTTATTACATTGGAGAAGAAGTCAGCCAAGGTAGAGGAAAGTTGAGTACTCAAATGACCTGTGTTCCAAGTGACTGAGAGCCCCTCGAAAGAGCTTCTAAACAAGTGCAAAAACAGTCTCTCATTCAGCTATCATCTTAGCACATGTACAGGACCATAGATTCCTAATTGATTTAATAACTATCTTAAGTTCAACAATTTTCAATGCCTATATCCAACCTATATGTTTGGATTAGAAACTTGGACATAAAGTGATTAGGAATTATTTGCTCAAAGTGTGCTAAAGAAAAAATGTAATTTTTCCCATCTAACTCCAGGAACAAATGCTAATTCTCTCTGCCTTTGCTTTTTCCACTCACCAAATCTCAGTCGTAATAATAACTATTAAAACAACAACAAAAAATTGTCTGTTTTGTCCCAAGCATTGTGCTAAGTGCTAAGAAAATAGGCAAAAATAAGATAATATGGTTCCAGCATTTTAAGAACTTACAGAATGGTTTAGAATACCTAAAATTAGAGTATACACTTTATTCAGTTACTTCCCTCCTGCCTGAATCAGTCAAGAGCAAGTATAAACAAATCATGAGGAATTGTATGGCTTTAATTTTCTTATAACTTTTATGCGAGCCCATCTCAAATATTTTTCAGGTGGGAGGAGATTGGTTTGGGTATAAATAATTAAATCTGGTTGAATTCCCAAGAATCTAGTGAGAATAGCATGACATGATGGAACAAAGCCTGAACTGAGATTAGAAGGCATTGCTTTTATTCTAGATGAAGCCACTCACTAGCTAAGCGAGTTTAAGGAAGTCTCTTAGTCTCAGAGCCTCATTTCCTACAATTGTACATTGGGGATTGAAGACATTAATGACGTATATTTCAAACAAAATTGGAAGCACAAAATAATGTATGTAAAGGTTTTTATAAAATTTTAGTGTTTGAAAAATTAAAGGACTATGTAAAATATGACCTTGATGTAAAGATAGACAGATCAGTGAACAGAATAGAGTTCAGAAATAGAACCAAGAGTCATATAAAGAGAAGGAGAAAACAAGCCACAGACTGGGCCAAAATATTTAAGAAGGATGTAATGATATTGGACTTGTATCCAGCCTATATAAAGAACTTTCAAAATCCATTGATAAGAAATCAAACAAAACAACAAAAAGGCAAAAATTTAAGCAGATATTTCACCAAAGATTTATGTAGTTGGCAAGTAAGCCCATGAAATGATGCTTAATATCATTAGTCATTAACAAAATGTAAGTCAAAACCACAATGATATTTCTACATGCATATTAAAATGATTAAAATTAAAAACACTGATGATACCAAGCGTTGGAGATGATATGGAGGAACTGGAACTCAAATGAACTGCAAGTGGGAAAGCAAAATGGTGCAACAACTTTGGAAAACAGTTGTCAGTTTTTTACAAAATTAAATGTATACTAGGCATATGATTCAGACACTGGGCTCTTAGATAGTCACCTGATAAAGAAAAAGAGGTGTCCATACAGAGACTTAAATACTTTTATGTCATAGCAGCTTCATTCATAGTTGTTAAACATTGGAGTCATCCAAACATCCATCCAAATGTGAAAGAACAAACTGTGGTATTCATACAATAGAATACTATTCAGCAGTTAAAAGGAATTAATTCCTGATACATGGTATAACCTGGACCAATTTCAAAAGAATTATTCAGATTCTTTTAGGTTCCTGGACCCGATTCCAATGTCTGTTTTGGAGGCAGTGAATGGGGGGACTCCCACACATCACCAAGGAGTTTTTGGACACCAGCAGCGTGTCTGAGAATTCAACTCAATTCTGGCACTATCAACCCAGAGCTATCATCAGATTTCACAGGTTGAGGGCTCAGTCCTACAAGACTTCCTACACATCCCTCCCGCAATTTCAGATTCCAGTTGCAAACCCAGGCTGTTACCTGTGCTTCCTCTGACCAACTGGCTATAAATCACATAACCTTCTCCCGGGTTTGACTAATTTGCTAGAGAGGTTCACATAACTCAGAAAAACATTTTACCTACAAGATTACCAGTTTATTAAAAAGGATATAACTCACAAACAGCCAGATGGAAGAGATGCATATGGTAAGGTATGGGGATAGGGCACAGAGCTTCCATGCCTTCCCCAGGTGCACCACTCTCCTGCACCTCCACAAATTCACCAACCTGGAAGCTTTCTGAACCCTGTCCTTTTGGGCTGTTATGGAGGCTTCATTACAGAGGTACAATTGATTAAATCCTTGGGCATTGATGATTGATTCAACCTCCAGACCCTCTCCGCTCCCAGAAGGTTGGTGGGGGTGGGGGGATGGGACTGTATTATTCCATTTACACAAAATTCTAGGAAATTTAAAGTAATATAGAATGACAGAAAGTAGATCAATTGTTGCTTGGGAAGAGGGGAGAGGGAACAGCAAGAGGGATTATATCTATCAGCAAGAGGTAATGGATTTTGTCATTTCCTTTTTTTCTTAACATTTTTATTGGAGTATAATTGCTTTACAATGGTGTGTTAGTTTCTGCTTTATAACAAACAGAATCAGCTATACATATACATATATCACCATATGTCCTCCCTCTTTTGTCTCCCTCCCACCCTCCCTATCCCACCCTTCTAGGTAGTCACAAAGCACTGAGCTAATATCCCTGTGCTATGTGGTTGCTTCCCACAGCTATCTATTTTACATTTGGTAGGGTATATATGTCCACGCCACTCTCTCACTTCGTCCTAGCTTACCCTTCGCTCTCCCCGTGTCCTAAGTCCATTCTCTATGTCTGCATCTTTATTCCTGTCCTGGCCCTAGGTTCCTCAGAATCAACTGTTTTTCTTTTTTTTTAGATTCCACATATATGTGTTAGCATATGGTATTTCTTTTTCTATTTCTGATGTACTTCACTCTGTATGACAGATTCTAGGTCCATCCACCTCATTACAAATAACTCAATTTCGTTTCTCTTTATGGCTGAGTAATATTCCATTGTATATTTGTGCCACATCTTCTTTATCCATTCATCTGTCGATGGACACAGGTTGCTTCCATATCCTGGCTATTGTAAATAGAGCTGCAATGAACATGGTGGTACATGACTCTTTTTGAATTATGGTTCTCTCAGGGTATATACACAGTAGTGGGAATGCTGGGTCAAATGGTGGTTCTATTTTCAGTTTTTTAAGGAACCTCCATACTGTTCTCCATAGTGGCTGTATCAATTTACATTCCCACCAACAGTGCAAGAGGGTTCTCTTTTCTCCACACCCTCTCCAGCATTTATTGTTTGTAGATTCTTGGATGATGGCCATGCTGACTCGTGTGAGGTGATACCTCATTATACTTTTGATGTGCATTTCTCTAATGATTAGTGATGTTGAGCATCCTTTCATGCATTTGTTGGCAATGTGTATATCTTCATTGGAGAAATATCTATTTCGGTCTTCCACCCAGTTTTGGACTGGGGTGTTTATTTTCTTGATACTGAGCTGCATGAGCTGCTTATAAATTTTGGAGATTAATCCCTTGTCAGTTGCTTCATTTGCAAATACTTTCTCCATTCTGAGGGTTGTCTTTTGGCCTTGTTTTATGGTTTCCTTTGCTGTGGAAAAGCTTTGAAGTTTCATTAGGTCCCATTTGTTTATTTTTGTTTTTATTTCCATTTCTCTAGGAGGTGGGTCAAAAAGGATCTTGCTGTGATTTATGTCATAGAGTGTTCTGCCTATGTTTTCCTCTAAGAGTTTGATAGTGTCTGGCCTTACATTTAGGTCTTTAATCCATTTTGAGTTTATTTTTGTGTATGGTGTTAGGGAGTGTTCTAATTTCATTCTTTTACATGTAGCTGTCCAGTTTTCCCAGCACCACTTATTAAAGAGACTGTCTTTTCTCCATTGTGTACTCTTGCCTCCTTTATCAAAAATAAGGTGACCATATGTGCATGGGTTTATCTCTGGGCTTTCTATCCTGTTCTGTTGATCTATATTTCTGTTTTTGTACCAGTACCATACTGTCTTGATTCTTGTAGCTTTGTAGGGTAGTCTGAAGTCCGGGAGCCTGATTCCTCCAGCTCTGTTTTTCTTCCTTAAGATTGCTTTGGTTATTGAGGGTCTTTTGTGTTTCCATACAAATTGTGAAATTTTTTGTTCTAGTTCTGTGAAAAATGTCATTGGTAGTTTGATAAGAATGGCACTGAATCTGTCGATTGCTTTGGGTTGTATAGTCATTTTCAAAATTTTGATTCTTCCAGTCCAAGAACATGGTATATCTGTCCATTTGTTTGTATCATCTTTAATTACTTTCACCAGTGTCTTATAGTTTTCTGCATACAGGTCTTTTGTCTCCTTAGGTAGGTTTACTCCTAAGTATTTCATTCTTTTTGCTGCAGTGGTATATGGGAGTGTTTCCTTAATTCCTCTTTCAGATTTTTCATTAGTGTATAGGAATGCAAGAGATTTCTGTGCATTAATTTTGTATCCTGCTACTTTACCAAGTTCATTGATTAGCTCTAGTAGTTTCCTGGTAGCATCTTTAGGACTCTCTATGTATAGTATCAGGTCATCTGCAAACAGTGACAGCTTTACTTCTTCTTTTCTGATTTGAATTCCATTTATTTATTTTTTTCTTCTCTGATTGCTGTGGCTAAAAGTTCCAAAACTATTTTGAATAATAATGGTGAGAGTGGGCAAACTTGTCTTGTTCCTGATCTTAGTGGAAATGCTTTCAGTTTTTCACCATTGAAAACGATGTTGGCTGTGGGTTTGTCATATATGGCCTTTATTACGTTGAGGTAAGTTCCCTCTATGCCTACTTTCTTGATGGTTTTTGTCATAAATCGGTATTGAATTTTGTTGAAAGCGTTTTCTGCATCTATTGAGATGATCATATGGTTCTTCTCCTTCAATTTGTTAATATGGTGTATCACGCTGATTGATTTGTGTATATTGAAGAATCCTTGCATTCCTGGGATAAACCCAAGATGATCATGGTGTATGATCCTTTTAATGTGCTGTTGGATTCTGTTTGCTAGTATTTTGTTGAGGATTTTTGCACCTATGTTCATCAGTGATATTGGCCTGTAGTTTTCTTTCTTTGTGACATCTTTGTCTGGTTTTGCTAACAGGGTGATGGTGGCCTTGTAGAATGAGCTTTGTAGTTCTCCTCCCTCTGCTATATTTTGGAAGAGTTTGAGAAGGATAGGTGTTAGCTCTTCTCTAAATGTTTGATAGAATTCGACTGTGAATCCATCTGGTCCTGGGCTTTTGTTTGTTGGAAGATTTTTAATCACAGTTTCAATTTCAATGCTTGTGCTTTGTCTGTTTATGTTTTCTATTTCTTCCTGGTTCAGTCTCAGAAGTTTGTGCTTTTCTAAGAATTTGTCCATGATCCTTTGTATTTCTGCAGTGTCAGTTGTTACTTCTTTTTTCATTTCTAATTCTATTGATTTGAGTCTTCTCCCTTTTTTTCTTGATGAGTCTGACCAATGGTTTATCAATTTTGTTCATCTTCACAGAATCCAACTTTTAGTTTTATTGATCTTTCCTATTGTTTCCTTCACTTCTTTTTTATTTATTTCTGATCTAACCTTTATGATTTCTTTCCTTCTGCTAACTTTGGGGTTTTATTGTCCTTCTATCTCTTATTGCTTTAGGTATAAGGTTAGGTTGTTTATATGAAATGTTTCTTGTTTCTTGAGGTAGGATTGTATTGCTATAAACGTCCCTCTTAGAACTGCTTTGCTGTCTCCCATAGGTTTTTTTTTTTTTTTGAGTCATCGTTTTCTCATTGTCATTTGTTTCTAGGTATTTTTTAGATTTCTCCATTGATTTCTTGAGTGATCTCTTGGTTATGTAGTAGTGTATTGTTTAGCCTCCATGTGCTTGTAGTTTTTACAGATTTTTTCCTGTAATTGATATCTAGTCTCATAGTGTTGTGGTTGGAAATGATACTTGATACAATTTCAATTTTCTTAAATTTACCAAGGCTTGGTTTGTGACCCAAGATATGATCTATCCTGGAGAATGTTACATGAGCACTTGAGCAGAAAGTGTATTCTGTTGTTTTTGGATGGAATGTCCTATAAATATCAATTAAATCCATCTTGTTTAATGTATCATTTAAAGCTTATGTTTCCTTATTTATTTTCATTTTGGATGATCGGTCCATTGGTGAAAGTGGGGTGTTAACGTCCTCTACTATGATTGTGTTACTGTCCATTTCCCCTTTTATGGCTGTTAGCATTTGCCTTATGTACTGAGGTGCTTCTATGTTGGGTGCATAAATATTTACAATTGTTATATATTCTTGGATTGATCTCTTGATCATTATGTCATGTCCTTCTTTGTCTTGTAATAGTCTTTATTTTAAAGTCTATTTTGTCTGATATGAGAATTGCTACTCCAGCTTCTTTTTGATTTCCATTTGCATGGAATATCTTTTCCCATTCCCTCACTTTCAGTCTGTATTGGTCACTTGGTCTGAAGTGGGTCTCTTGTAGAAAGCATATATACACGTCTTGTTTCTGTATCCATTCAGCCAGTCTATAGCTTCTGGTTGGAGCATTTAATCCATTTATATTCAAGGTAGTTATTGCTATGTGTGTTCCCATTACCATTTTCTTAATTGATTTGGATCTGTCTTCGTAGGTCTTTTCCTTCTCTTGTGTTTCTTACCTAGAGAAGTTCCTTTAGCATTTGTTGTAAAGCTGCTTTGCTGGTGTTGAATTCTCTTAGCTTTTGCTTGTCTGTAAAGCTTTTAATTTCTCCATCGAATCTGAATGAGATCCTTGCTGAGTAGAGTAATCTTGGTTGTAGGTTTTTCCTTTTCATCACTTTAACTATGTCCTGCCACTCCCTTCTGGCTTGCAGAGTTTCTGCTGAAAGATTAGCTGTTAACCTTATGGGGATTCCCTTGTGTGTTATTTGTTGTTTTTCCCTTGCTGCTCTTAATATGTTTTCTTTGTATTTAATTTTTGATAGTTTGATTAATATGTGTCTTGGCATGTTTCTCCTTGGATTTATCCTGTGTGGGACTCTCTGCACTTCCTAGACTTGATTATTTCCTTTCCCATATTAGGGACATTTTCAACTATAATCTCTTCAAATATTTTCTCAGTCCCATTCGTATTCTCTTCTTCTTCTAGGACCCCTATAATTGAAATGTTGGTGTGTTTAATGTCCCAGAGGTCTCTGAGACTGTCCTCAATTCTTTTCATTCTTTTTTCTTTATTCTGCTCTGTGATAGTTATTTCCACTATTTTATATTCCAGGTCACTTATCCATTCTTCTGCCTCAGTTATTCTGCTATTGATTCCTTCTAGAGAATTTTTAATTTCATTTATTGTGTTGTTTATCATTGTTCATTTTCTCCTTAGTTCTTCTAGGTCCTTTTTAAGCATTTCTTGTATTTTCTCCATTCTATTTCCAAGATTTTGGATCATCTTTACTATCATTACTCTGAATTCTTTTTCAGGTAGACTGCCTATTTCTCTTCATTTGTTTGGTCTGGTGGGTTTTTACCTTGCTCCTTCATCTGCTGTGTGTTTTCTGTCTTCTCTTTTTGCTTAACTTGCTGTGTTTTTGATCTCCTTTTCACAGGCTGCAGGTTCATAGTTGCCATTGTTTTTGGTGTCTTTCCCCAGTAGCTAAGGTTGGTTCAGTGGGTTGTGTAGGCTTCCTAGTGGAGGGGACTGCTGCCTGTGTTCTGGTGGATGAGGCTGGATCTTGTATTTCTGATGGGCAGGAACACGTCCAGTGTTGTGTTTTGGGGTGTCTGTGACCTTATTATGATCTTATGCAGCCTCTCTGCTAATGGGTGAGGTTGTGTTCCTGTCTTGCTAGTTGTTTGTCATAGGGTGTCCAGCACTGTAGCTTGCTGGTCATTGAGGAGAGCTGGGTCTTAATGTTGAGGTGGAGATCTCTGGGAGAACTTTTGCTGTTTGATATTATGTGGAGTTGGGAGGTCTCTGGTGGACCAATGTACTGAACTCGGCTCTCCCACCCAGCTGGAGCACCAAGACACTGTCCACCACGTGGCTCAGAAGAAAATGGAGAAAAAAAGAAAGAAGAGAAAATTAAAATAAAATAATTTTAAATTATTAAAAATAAAGAAAAAATTAGAAAGTAATGAAATAAAAGAAAGACAGAAGAGAGCAACCAAAAAACGTATCCACCAATGATAACAAGCTCTAGAAAACTATATTAAAAACAAAAAACAAAACATCAGACAGAACCCTAGGACAAATGGTAAAGCACAGTTACACAGTCAAAATTACACAAAGTCCGCCACCTCAATTTTGGGATGATTCGTTGTCTAATCAGGTATTCCAGAGATGCAGGGTACATCAAGTTGATTGTGGGGATTTAATCTGCTGCTCCTGAGGTTGCTGGGAGAGATTTCCCTTTCTCTTCTTTGCTCCCACAGCTCCTGGGGTTCAGCTTTGGATTTGGCCCCGCCTCTGCATGTAGGTCACCTGAGGCCGTCTGTTCTTACCTCAGACACAACGGGGAAAAGGAGCGGGTGATTCGGGGCCTCTGGTTCACTCAGGCTGGGGCGTGGGAGGGGTACGGAATGCGGGGTGAACCTGTGGTGGTAGAGTCCTGCCTGACGTTGCAACAGCCTGAGGTCCACCATGTGTTCTCCTGGGGAAATTGTCCCTGGATCATGGGACCCTGGCAGTGGCGGGCTACACAGGCTCCTGGGAGGGGAGGTGTGGAGAGTGACCTGTGCTTGCACACAGGCTTCTTGGTGGCGGCAGCAGCAGCCTCAGCACTTCATGCCCGTCTCTGGGGTCCGCACTGATAGCCGCAGCTCGCGCCCCTCTCTGGAGCTTGTTTAGGTGGTGCTCTGAATCCCCTCTCCTTGAGCACTCCAAAACAATTTTCTCTTGCCTCTTAGGCAGGTCCAGATATTTTCCCGGACTCCCTCCTGGCTAGCTGTGGTGCACTAACCCCTTCAGGCTGTGTTCACACAGCCAACCCCAGTCCTCTCCCTGGGATCTGACCTCCGAAGCCCGAGCCTCAGCTCCCAGCTCCCGCCCACCCTGGCCAATGAGCAGACAAGCCTCTCGGGCTGGTGAGTGCCGGTCGGCACTGATCCTCTGTGCAGGAATCTCTCTGCTTTGCCCTCTGCACCCCTGTTGCTACGCTCTCCTCCATGGCTCCAAAGCTTCCCCCCCGCCACCCCCCTGTCTCCACCAGTGAAGGGACTTCCTAGTGTGTAGAAAACTTTCCTCCTTCACAGCTACCTCCCAGAGGTGCAGGTCCCATCCCTACTCTTTTGTCTGTTTTTTCTTTTTTCTTTTGCCCTACTTAGGTACGTGGGGAGTTTCTTGCCTTTTGGGAAGTCTGAGGTCTTCTGCCAGCGTTCAGTAGGTGTTTTGTAGGAGTTGTTCCACATGTAGATGTATTTCTGATGTATTTGTGGGGAGGAAGTTGATCTCCACGTCTTACTCCTCTGCCATCTTGAAGGTCTCCCCTCATTTTCTTGATTATAGTGATGGTTTCATGGAAGTCTACATGTCATAATTCATCAAACTGTGCTCTTAAATAATGCATTTCTTTATGTCAATTATAGCACAATATAGGTGTTAAAAATACAGACTGTGATTATAATCATTAGTTAATATATTCCTTATTACTGCTATTTACAGGACCCACACTAAACAATTGGGAAAATAGACTTTTTTTTTTCACTTCTCTCCAACATATTCTCCTCCAGTTTCTAGGTGTGAAAAGTAATATAGAGAATCCTCACTAAAATGGAGTAGGGAGGCCAGAACAGGGAGCCCTCATGAACTTACCACTCAAACTCAATACAGATTTCACTGGAAGAGACAAACTGCATCTCTGGCAGGAAGTGACTAATTTGCCACTCTCAGCAGAAGGACGAGAGAGTTCTGTCTGACTGACAGTGGGTCAGCTAATGAGAGACTGTAACAACTCAGCCAATGAAAAGCCACTATATTTTGAACTCCCAGTTTCCTCCAACAGACTTCTTGTTTGTACTAGCCCCTCCTACTTGCCCTTCTCAGTACAAAAGTTTCCTCTCTTTTGTTTTACGCAAACTTGCATGAGTTTTGCTATAGTTGCATGTCCCAAATTGCAATTTTTTTTTTTTTGGCCTCACGGCATGGCATGTGGTATCTTAGTTCCCTCCCCAAATAAACCCATTTGCTAGTAAAATAACTGGCTGTTTCATTGTTTTAGATTTTTTTTTCCTACTCTTTTAAGTCTCCTAGGACACATGTTTTTATATTATCCTGCCCTAGTCAGAAAGAGTGGAGAGAAAGACACATGTTGCCTAGGTGCCAGGTATTCAACATAACATCCTTGAGACCTATTGTTATGCTTTAGGAGTCATTTCCATTTTAAATGGAAACCTGAGAAGCCTTACTTAACATAAAGCAATGCATTACACATGGTAAAATGACAGGTAGTATTACATCTTAGTAGAGTGTGGGTTGATTTAGGGAAGGAGTTCTCCAGGGTTATTTTCATTGATCAACAAATAACATATTCTTTTCTAAAGTTGGCTTTGAGTCCTAGTAATAACAATGCCTTATATTTGTATAGGATGTTAGTGATTACAAAGTGTTTTCACATTTATTTATTATCTCATTCGTGCATGCAAAGTCCTTTTGAGGTGAATTAGCTACAGTTTATGAATAATAAAGTTGACAGTTACCACAGTTCAACCATTTGCTTTCTATTCAAAAGCAAAAGTGGAATTTTAACCAAATTGATTTGACTCCTTGTTCAACAATCTATCATCCAAACATAGCTACATCCATTTGAAATGACAAATTCTTTGAAAGCAATGCACTTCTGCTTCCTTTTAATTCCATAAGACCCTCCCTAAAGCAATCAACAATTTTGCTTGACTTATGGATTGAACTTTTGGCAATTTTAAATAAACGTTTAATTTCAGTGTATGGGAATGGAGATAAGAATCCTGCAAAATAATGAAGTGACTTATGGAAAATAAAATGCTATTGATCCTTGCTCTAAATCACTAAATTCATGTTTGATTTCTTCTTATTGAATAAAGAAAAAGTGAGGATAAAGCTATGCAGTATGTATATGATTAAGGGATGCAGCCATATTTCAACACTCTTGATCTCCACACGACCTGTATTTTTTTCAAGAATTTGCTTACACAGCCAGTGATCATGCTCTTCACTACCTTCTCTGAGGATTCAAACCTCCCTCATTGTCTTATCCATCATAGAACACAACTTCTATGCTGGAGATTGTGTGGTTCTTTTTTTTTTTTTTGGCAGTACGTGGGCCTCTCACTGTTGTGGCCTCTTCCATTGCGGAGCACAGGCTCTGGACGCACAGGCTCAGTGGCCATGGCTCATGGGCCCAGCCGCACCACAGCATGTGGGATCTTCCCGGACCAGGGTACAAACCCGTGTCCCCTGCATAGTCCTTCACTTTAAGGAGCTACCAATCTAACTAAGAAGGGAAGATTAAAAAATTGTTAAAAACAATAAACTAAAGATACCACTAGAATTTTAATATATCTTGCTTATTTGACAGAATTCTTAAAGAAACCATAAAATTACATTTTGTAATCACTTTTTTTCTAGATCATGAAACTGATGCATTATAAATGGCCTTAGAAAACACAGTTAGAAAGTGATAGAGACAGGCCTTACATCTTAGTATGACTCCAAAATCATGATGATCTTTCCACAAATCCATAATGAAAAGTAAATACCCATGTATATATATTCTACTGATTCACAGACAAGTAACCAAGGTAATTCAAAGGAAAAAAATATAGTCTTTTCAGCAAATTGTGCTAAAACAATCACATATCCACATGCAAAATATAAATCTCAGCCCTTACCTCACACCTTATACAAGAAATAACCTTAAATGTATCATAGACTTAAACATGTAAAAGCTAAAACTATAAAATTTCTAGAAGAAATGACAGGAGGAAACTTTGTGACTTTTTTTTAACATCTTTATTGGAGTATAATTGCTTTACAATGGTATGTTAGTTTCAGCTTCACAACAAAATGAATCAGTTATATATATACATATATTCCCATATCTCTTCCCGCTTGCGTCTCCCTCCCTCCCACCCTCCCTATCCCACCCCTCCAGGCGGTCACAAAGCACCGAGCTGATCTCCCTGTGCTATGCGGCTGCTTCCCACTAGCTATCTACCTTATGATTAGGCAAAGATTTCTTAAACAGGACACAAACAGTATAACTCAGAAAAGAAAAAGCAAAATAAATTGAACGTCATTAAAATTTGAAACTTCTACTTCACAAAGACACTGTTAGAATATGAAATGACAAGCTACAGACTTGGAGAAAACATGACCCAAACCCCTGTGTAGTAAAGGCATATTTAGATAATATATAAACACTCTTAAAATTAATAATAATAAGATAGCCCAATTTTTAAAATGGGCAAAAGATTTGAACAGATACTCCACTAAGAAGATATGTAGATGGCAATGTTTGACATCATTAGTTATTAGAAAAATGCAAATTAAAACCATAATGACAGGGGCTTCCCTGGTGGCTCAGTAGTTAAGAATCTGCCTGCTAATGCAGGGGACATGGGGTCGAGCCCTGATCCGGGAAGCTCCCACATGCTGCGGAGCAACTAAACCTGTGTACCACAACAACTGAGCCTGCGTTCTGGAGCCTGTGAGCCACAACTACTGAAACCCTTGTGCCTAGAGCCTGTGCTCTGCAGTGGGAGAGGCCTCCACAGTGACAAGCCTGCACACTGGAACGAAGAGCAGCCCCTGCTTGCTACAACTAGAGAAAGCCCGTGTGCAGCAATGGAGACCTGATGCAGCCAAAAGTAAAATAAATAAATTTAGAAAAATACCACAATGACATCATTGCATATCTACTAGATATCTAAAGTTAAAAAAAAAAAACACTGACAATACTAAGTTTGATTAGTATGTGATGCCACTGAAACCCTCATACATTTTTTATCATAATGCAAAATGGTGCAGGTATTTAAAAAATCGTTGGCATTTCTACATAGTGTTAAATATCTATATCTTATAATTCAGTAGTCCCACTCAGTATTATGACCCCCCCCAAAACAGAAGCATTTTCCACACAAAGATTTGTGAATATTTGTATAAACTTATTCATAATAGTCAATATTGGAATCAAGCCAAAGATCCATCACATGGTAAACATATAAACAAATTGTGGTATAGCCATATAATGGAATGCTACCTAGCCATTAAAATGAATGAACTGTTGACACATGAAACAGTATGGATGGATCTCAAAGGCATTATACCAGAAAACACATACTGTATGATTCCACTTAAATGAAATTCTGAAAAAGGCAAAAGTGTAGAGACAGAAAAGGTTGGTGGTCACCAGGCATTGGGGGTGGAAGATTATAGAATTATAGAATTGACTACAAATATAGAATTGACTACAAATAGTCATGAGGGAACTTTTTTTGGTAATGGAAATGTTCTATATCTTGATGGTAGTGTTGGTTGAATGACAGTCTATCTTTAACAAAGTTCACCAGTGGCACACTCAAAAAGGAGAATTTTACTATATATAAATTACCTTTCAAAAACCTGATTAATAAAAAAAGTGATACATATTAGTAAGTGCAAAAAGATTTCAGAGGAGGAAAGAAATCTAGGGAATGAAATAATCCACAAAGACTCCCTTGTGTGAAAAATGAGAGAGCTTTCCAGTGGGGAATGAGTGTGAGGAAAAGCACACAGATCACTGTTTACAGAAGAATGAGATGATTCATATGTTTGTTTGAACTTTCCTCCTGGGGAAGTAAAGGGGCCCTGGTTCTTTGTTCAATGAGGTTTGAGGTTCTAAGGGCCAGAGATGGGCACAACACTAAAAGTAAAATTAACCTAACTCTCAAGCTGGAAATCAAATCATAAAGAAAATCTTCAAAGCAGTATCCAAGTTTGGCACATAGTCAAGAACTGATAGTATGAACAAAACATCAAAGTGTTCTGGCCTTTAGACTCTGATCAGAATCAGGGGACAAGAAACTGGACAGCAATCAGGGAAATAAAATGTCTGTGAAGTTTACAAAGGTGAATACGAGACTAGACCTGGAGAGATTCAGTCAGGGTCTGTGGGCACCTAGAACTCAAATATTTTTTTAGGACCCGACAGTCTTGTTCTATTGTAAAAAAGAAGCTATTGAGAATATTAAGTTGGTTCAGCTGAAGAAACAGTTCAAAATGGAGGGCTTCCCTGGTGGTGCAGTGGTTGAGAGTCTGCCTGCCAATGCAGGGGACACGGGTTCGTGCCCTGGTCCAGGAGGATCCCACATGCCGCGGAGCGGCTAGGCCCGTGAGCCATGGCCACTGAGCCTGTGAGTCTGGAGCCTGTGCTCCGCAATGGGAGAGGCCACGGCAGTGAGAGGCCCGCATACTGTAAAAAACAAACAAACAAACAAACAAACAAAATGGAGAGGAATGGGGGACACAATTACAGGTATAATTTGTCAAATCTAGTTCTGTCTATATTCTACTGAATTCAAATAATGCTAAAATGTAGGGTTTTATGGTGGTAATTCATGGATTGACATTATAATATTTTATTAATAATCAAAACAACTTTCTGGGACTTCCCTGGTGGTCCAGTGGTAAAGAATCTGCCTTGCAATGCAGGGGATGTGGGTTCGATCCCTGGTCAGGGTACTAAGATCTCACATGTCACGGGGCAACTAAGCATGAGTGCCACAGCTACTGAGCTTGCGTGCCCCAACTAGAGCCTGCATGCCACAAACTACAGAGCCCATGGGCCCTGGAACCTGTGTGCCACAACTAGAGAGAAGCCCATGCACCACAATGAAGATCCCACACGCCTCAAGAAAAGATTCCTCATGCCTCAATGAAGATCCCGCATGCCACAACTAAGACCCAATGTAGCCAAAAAAATAAAGACAAACAAACAGAAAACAACTTTCCAAAAAGTTTCACTTTCTTGCATCCTATAATAATAATTGCTTGCACATATTCATCAAAGTGAGAGATTTAGTGAGGTAATCTGACCTAGGGAGTGAAAATGTAGTTGGCTTGAGCTATGCTTACTGGGCCCTAAGTTTTATTTCTTAAGACTGAGGCTAAGATGATTAAATGGTGAGTGCCAAAGTGTGTTTCTCAGTTGTTTCCTGGAAGTGCTGCTGGCTGTTTCATTCCCTTCCTTTTCAGGGCAATTGCACGAATTTACTATGTTATTAAATTATTAATTCATTCGGTGAACATTTATTAAATATCAACTATATTCCTGACACTATTTTATGCTCTGAGAGACAGGGTAACATTGGTACAGTGTGGTGGGATTTGAAGCTTAAAAAAACAAAAATGAATAGGATACCATATCTGCTTTCAAATTCTCATATTAAGATATATAAAAAAGATATATAGCTGTTGAATGTACTGGAATCTTACCTATGCTTCAAGGATAGATATTAGATCATGAGCCATCTATTAATGACATAAATATATTGTTGTAAAATACACTACTAAAAGTGGTATCCTCACAATACTTTCTAGAGATTAGTATAGTATTCTCCATTCCTCCACCAATAAAAGTTATAGTTAGATTCTGAAAGAATCAGAGCAGGTGAGAATCAACTTCTAAAAATTATTTGTTCAGTTTATAAAGGCACATTGAACCAGCTCTTAGTTTCATTTATCTTGTCTATTAAAAAATTTATTGTCATTTATTTCCCCTCTAAGTTTTGTTATTTCTTTCCTTCTACTAACTTTGGGCTTTGCTTGTTCTTTTTTTGTTTCTTAAGGTTCAAAGTTATGTTGTTTATTTGAGACTTTTCTTCTTTCTTCATTGATCACTATGAACTTACCACTTAGAACTTTCTTTACTGCATCCTATAAATTTTGGTATATTACTTTTCCACTTTTGTTTGTCTCAAGATATTTTTTATTTCTCATTTGATTTCTTCTTTGACCCATTGGTTATTCAGTAGCATGTTGTTTAACCTCCACATATTTGTGAATTTTCCAGTTATTTACACATAGTTAATTTCCAGTTTCATACCACTGTGGTTGGAAAAAAGTGCTTGATATGATTTCAACCCTGTTAAATTTATTAAGACTTGTTTTATGGCCTACCATGTGATCTATCTTGGAAAATGTTCCATGTGAACTTGAGAAGAATGTGTGTTCTGTTGCTTTTGGATGAAATGTCCTGTAAATATCTAAGTCAACCTTTTCTAACATGTTGTTTAAGGCTGATGTTTTCTTACTAATTCTCTTTATGGATGATATATCCATTGATATAAGTGGGTTACTAAAGTCCTCTACTATTATTGTATTGCTGTCTATTACTCACTTGAGGTCTGTTAAAGTTTGCTTTTTATATTTAGTTGCTCCTATCATGAATGAAAATAATATTTGTTCGATTGAATTCTTTATTGTTATGTCATGCATTTCTTTGACTCTTACTACAGTCTTTATTTTAAAGTTCAACTTCTCTGATATAAGAATATCCTCTCCAGGTTTCTTTTGGTTTCTATTTGCATAGAATATCTCTTTTCAGCCCTTTATTTTCAGTTTGTGTGTGTCCTTACATCTAAAGTGTGTCTCTTATAGTCAGCATATAGATGAGTATTATTTTGTTTCTTTTTATCCATTCAGCCACTCTATGTCTTTTGATTGGAGAATTTAGTCAATTTACATTTAAAATAATTATTGATAGATATGTACTTATTGCCATTTTGTTAATTGTTTTCTAACTATTTTTGTAGTTCCTATCTGTATCTTTACTCTCTTGTTCACTTCCTTTGGTAGTGTGCTTATATTCATTTCTCTTTATCTTTTGTATATTTACTATAGGTTTTTGCTTTGTGGTTACCATGAGACTTACATATAACACCTTATATCTGTAACAGTCTATTTTAAGTTGATAACAAATTAACTTTGATCTCATTCTAAAGCTCAACATGTTTACTTTCTCCCCCTTTGCTTTATGTATTTAATGTCCCATTTTATGTCTTTTTATCTTGTATATTACTTAACTAATTATTGTAATCATAGTTACTTTTACTACTTTTGTCTTTTAACCTTCATAATAGCTTTATAAGTAATTAATCCACTACCTTTACAATATATTTAGTTTTCCATTGAGATTTACTCTTTCATATGTGTTTTGTTACTAATTAGCCCCTCTTTCTCTTCATCTTAAAGAAGTCCCTTTACCACTTCTTATAATACTGGTTTAGTGGTGATGAACTACTTTAGTTTTTATTTGGAAGACTCTTTATATCTCCTTAAATTCTGAGCCACAACTATGCTGGGTAGATTATTTTTTTTTCCCAGCACTTTGAATATATCATGCCACTCCCTTCTAGGCCTGCAAAGAGGCCTAGAAGGGAGTGGCCTTGTGTTGAAAAATCTTCTGATAGTTTTATGGGGGTTCCCATGTATGTAACAGATTGTTTTTCTCTTGCTAAGTTTAATATTCTCTCCCTATCTTTAACTTCTGACATTTAGTTATAACATGCGTTGGTGTGGGTCTCTTTGGGTTCATCTTATTTGGAACTTTCTGGGTTTCCTGGAACTAAGAAATGGTTCCTTGAAAATATAAACAAAAATTGATGAACTTTTAACTAGACTCAGCAAGAAAAGAAAAAAAAGAGAGAATATTCAAATAAATAAAATCAAAGATGAAAGAGGAGTATCACAGCTGATACCACAGGAGTAAAAAGAATCATAAGGGACTGCTGTGAACAATGATACACAAAAAAATTGAGCAATCTACAAGAAATGGATAAGATCCTAGAAACATACAACCTATCAGGACTGAATCATGATGAAATAGAAAAATGAACAGACAGATTACTGATAAGGAGACTGAATCAGTCATCAAAAACCTCCCAAAAAACTAGTCCAGGACCAGATGGCTTCACTGGTGGATTCTACCTAATGTTCAAAGAGAATTAATTATCAATTTTTCTCAAACTCTTCCAAAAATTAAAAGAAAGGGGAACTCTTCCAAATACATTTTATAAGGCCATTATGCTGATTCCAAAACTAGGAAAGAATGCCAAGAGAGAGAGAAGATAGGAAGAGAGAGATAGATATTTGGGGGGAGGAGCAGATTAAAGACCAATATTCCTGATAAATATAGATATAAAAATCCTCAAGAAAATATTAGTAAACTGAATTCAGCAATAGATTAAATGGTTCATACACCATGATCAAGTAGGATTTATTTCAGGGATGCAAGGATGTTTCAACATCTGCAAATCAGTTGATGTGATACACCACATTAACAAAATAAAGATTAAAAATTATATGATCACCTCAATAGATGCAGAAAAATATTTGAGAAAATTCAACATCAATTTATGATTAAAAAATAAAAGAAAACCCTTAACGAAGTGTATGGAGGGAATGTACCTCAATATAATAAAAACCATACAGGACAAGGCCACAGTGAACATCATTCTCCATGGTGATAAACTGAACGCATTTCCTCTAAGATCAGAAAAAAGACATCTACTCTCACCACTTTTATTCAACATAGTATTGGAACTCCTAGCCAGAGCAATTAGGCAACAAAAAGAAATGAGTCATCCAAATTGGAAAGGTAGAAGTAAAATTCACTATTTGCAAATGACTATACTCTATATAGAAAATGCTGAAGACTCCATCAAGAAAGGGTAGAACTAAAAAATGAATTCAGACTTAGCAGCCATCTTGGTTATCAGATTGGCCATTGCAATATCACTGTGCTTGTATTCAAGTGACCATTATTTAATTAATAACAGGGCCAAAAGTTTGGAATAGTGATTCTGGTAATTTGGATATACCAAAGAGAAGTCGTAAACTGTTTCCTTTAAGGGAAAAGGTGACTTAACAAGGAAAAAGAAATTGTAGAACAAAGTTGCTACCACCTACGAGCAGACATTTCTTGCTCTGCCCTGAGGAGTGGGAGCTGTTTCACGGATGGCACTCTGATCATCAGCAGCTGGACTCCTAAATGTTAAAGCTGCATGGCTGACAGGGTCTTGGTGCTCCAGCCAGGTGTCAGGCCTGAGCCTCTGAGGTGGGAGAGCCGAGTGCAGGACATTAGTCCACCAGAGACCTCCTGGCCCCACATCATATCACACAGTGAAAGCTCTCCCAGAGATCTTCATCTCAATGCTAAGAACCAGCTCCACTCAACGACCAGCAAGCTACAGTGCTGGACACCCTATGCCAAACAACTAGCAAGACAGGAACACAACACTACCCATTAGCAGAGAGGCTGCCTAAAATCATAATAAGGTCACAGACACCTCAAAATATACCACAGGATGTGGTCCTGCCCACCACAAAGACAAGATCCAGCCTCATCCACCAGAACACAGGCAGCAGTCCCCTCCACCAGGAAGCCTACACAACCCACTGAACTAACCTTAGAAACTTAGCCACTGGGGTCAGACACCAAAACCAGAGTGGACTATGAACCTGCAGCCTGTGAAAAGGAGACTCCAAACACAGTAAGTTCAGCAAAATGAGAAGACAGAGAAACACACAGCAGATGAAGGAACAAGGTAAAAATCCACCAGACTGAACAAATGAAGAAGAAATAGGCAGTCTACCTGAAAAAGAATTCAGAGTAATGATAGTAAAGTTCATCCAAAATCATGGAAATAGAATGGAGAAAATACAAGAAACGTTTAACAAGAACCTAGAAGAACTAAAGAAAAAACAAACAATGATAAACAACAGAATAAATGAAATTAAAAATTCTCTACAAGGAATCAATAGCAGAATAACTGAGGCAGAAGAATGGATAAGTGACCTGGAATATAAAATAGTGGAAATAACTACCACAGAGCAGAATAAAGATAAAAGAATGAAAAGAATTGAGGACAGTCTCAGAGACCACTGGGAAAACACTAAACACACAAACATTTCAATTATAGGGGTCCTAGAAGAAGAAGAGAATATGAATGGGACTAAGAAAATACTTGAAGAGATTATAGTTGAAAATGTCCCTAATATAGGAAAGGAAATAATCAAGTCCAGGAAGGGCAGAGAGTCCCATACAGGATAAATCCAAGGAGAAACACACCAAGACACATATTAAACTATCAAAAATTAAATACAAAGAAAACATATTAAAAGCAGCAAGGGAAAAACAACAAATAACATACAAGGGAATCCCCATAAGGTTAACAGCTGATCTTCCAGCAGAAATTCTGCAAGCCAGAAGGGAGTGGCAGGACATAGTTAAAGTGATGAAAGGGAAAAACCTACACAAGATTACTCTACTCAGCAAGGATCTCATTCAGATTCGATGGAGAAATTAAAAGCTTTACAGACAAGCAAAAGCTAAGAGAATTCAACTCCAGCAAAGCAGCTTTACAACAAATGCTAAAGGAATTTCTCTAGGTAGGAGACACAAGGGAAGGAAAAGACCTACAAAAACAAACCCCAAACAATTAAGAAAATGATAATAGGAACACACATATTGATAACTACCTTAAATGTAAATGTATTAAATGCTCCAACCAAGAGACATAGGCTGGCTGAATGGATATAAAAACAGGACCCATATATATGCTGTCTACAGGAGACCCACTTCAGACCTAGGGACACATACTGACTGAAAGTGAGGGGACGGAAAAAGATATTCCATGCAAATGTAAATCAAAGGAGAGGTGGAGTAGCAATTCTCATATGAGACAAAATAGACTTTAAAATAAAGGCTATTACAAGAGACGAAGAAGGCCACTACATAATGATCAAGGGATCAATCCAAGAAGAAGATATAACAATTGTAAATATTTATGCAACCAACATAGGAGCACCTCAATACATAAGGCAAATGCTAACAGCCATAAAAGGGGAAATCGACAGTAACACAATCATAGTAGGGGACTTTAACACCCCCACTTTCACCAATGGACAGATCATCCAAAATGAAAATAAAAAGGAAACACAAGCTTTAAATGATACATTAAATAAGATGGACTTAGTTGATATTTATAGGACATTCCATCCAAAAACAACAGAATACACTTTCTTCTCAAGTGCTCTTGGAAGATTCTCCAGGACAGTTCATACCTTGGGTCACAAATCAAGCCTTGGTAAATTTAAGAAAATTGAAAACGTACCAGGTACGAGTCTACTGTATAGCACAGGGAACTCTACTTGGTGCTTTGTGGTAACCTAAATGGGAAGGAAATCCAAAAAAGAGAGGATATATGTATACATATTCACTTTACTGTACAGCAGAAAATGACATAACAGTGTAAAGTGACTATACTCCAACAAAATAAATATAAATGAACAAAATAAAATATCTTTCTGGAAAATAAAATAATGCCTTGTTCATAGTAAGTACATGACCATATATATTAATTTTAATGCTTTGTACTACACTTTTTATTGTTTTGATAAAAGTTATGTTACCCCTTATGGATAAAGAATTATTTTATATATTTGACCTCAAACTGGTGTCCAAAGTAGACAAGACCAATGAAGTATAAACAGTATGCTTCTTAGCATCCTGCACATACGAGGTCCTACTATAGCCATGTGTGTATTCATTCAACAGCTGCTCCATTTATACAGATGACACCTAAGTTTGTATCTTTCCTGGACCTCAGTCCTGTGCATTAAGCTGTCCATAAGACATCTCCATTTGGATGCACACAATCATCTCAAACTCATCATTTCCATATTGGAATTTAAATACTGCATTATCTATTCAGGGGAAATCATCATCATAAACTAGTTCTAAAGTGAGACTTTATGAATTATTCTTGACTTTTTCAATAGTTACTTCTACTTCTAATCGTTAACCATGTACTTTAAATCTATTTCCTGTGTATTTTTAAAGCAATCCATTTTATTCACTCCATTGCCAGTAATTTAATACAGAACACCATAATCATTTGACTAGTTTACTGACACAGTCTTCCAATTATCTTTCAACCTTTGTAGTGTACTGTTCTCCTTATGCACTAATATATTATCTCATTTTATAATTTGGGTGTTGACTGAATTTGCAAGCATCCATATTTGATTATGTCATTTTCACATATAAAACTCTTAAAACCTCCTTTCTTTCAGGATAAACCTTCCTTGACATGGATTGTCAATGTCTATATGACCTACTCCCATTTTCTTCTCCAGCCCCATCTCACACAAGTCCTGATTTTGTACTCCAGTCTCCAGTGATAGTAAATGTCTTATAGTTTCTCAAGAATATGCCAAGCTAGCATTCCCTTTCTCTGGAACTTTTTAATTTTTTATTTAACCACTCTCCTATAACTATCTAACTTCTGGACACCACTTAAAAGGAGAAGAGAATAGAGCTAGGGAGAACATCTGGAAAGTTATGGAAGTAATCTAGGCACGTGGCAAAAATCTGTGGTCTAGAACTTTTTAAAATAAACTTATTTTATTTATGTTATTTTTGGCTGTGTAGGGTCTTCATGGCTGTGCATGGGCTTTCTCTAGTTGCTGCGAGCAGGGGCTAATCTTCGTTGCAGTGCACAGGCTTCTCATTGCGGTGGCTTCCCTTGTTTCAGAGCATGGGCTCTAGGAGCGCAAGCTTCAGTAGTTGTGACACACGGACTCAGTAGTTGTGGCTTGTGGGCTCTAGAACACAGGCTCAGTAGTTTTGGTGCACGGGCTTAGTTGCTCCATGGCATGTAAAATCTTCCTGGACCAGGGCTCAAACCTGTGTCCCCTGCACTGACAGGCAGATTCTTAACCACTGTGCCACAAAGGAAGCCCTGTAATCTAGAATGTTAACTCCAGAAATGGAAGGGTAAAGATGAATCCTAGTAACATCTCAATGGATTCTATTGAAAAGTAATGAATAGATGAACTTCCAAGGAAACATTAAGGTTCTTTGAGAGAACACTAGTGATATTAAAAGAAAAAAGAAAATTGAGATGGGAATCATCACGAGTCTCTCCATCTATAAAATGGATATAATTATTGTCTGCTTTACCGTTATCCTACAGAGTTATTGTGAAAAAAATATGACAACTGTGAAAGTGCTTTCAATTAACATATATTTCTATACAATTTGAAAAGGCTTTATTTCATGGATTGGCCAGACCACATGGTACTTAGGACTTTGGCATTCTTCTGTGTTCTGTGGAAATCTACATTCAGAATGCAATATCACAGAATATTCGCCTAGAAGCAGACGGTGCCAGAAAATTTACACACAGTTCCCAAAATATTCCATTTGACACTTTGATCACAAATGATGGTATTTAGGTGCATTCATTGACAAATGGAGTTTTTCTGAGCAAAAGAGTTTTTCTTGTAGGCAACTAAATAGTACTTGGTGCTAAGGTACAGTTCTGCATGGAGCCCTTGAAGCTGGAGTGGAGGAGAGAGTTAAGTGAGCAGTTCAACTACTAATGCCAGGCTACAGAGACAGGAACAGAAAACTGATGCCAGATTATTCATCTGGGTACTTTTCAGCCAGTTGGGAGAATACAAGAGAAAACAAATATTATGTCATAACTGGGCTCTATATTAAAACAAACACACACATAAACCAACTATGTGGTAAAAGAGGACAAGGAATCAACTATTTTTTCTGAGGTAAAGATTTTTAGATTGCAAAATGTGCGATTTAGCTTTCTGCATCTGGTGCTTCATTTTTAGGGCCTAAAGTATGCAGTAAAATTTTCAAAACCAATCTTCAAAACTGTATGTCTGTGGATCAATTTGTTTAAACATTAATTTACAAGAAAAGACATTCAGTAGAAGTTTCTTTGGAGTCGTATTTTAGTATCTCAAAATTACTCCTTCTTATTTATGTAAAAGACAATGAAAATTATAACTAATAATTAAGTAAAGAGAAGAAAATTAAGACTGTGAAGAAAAATAATCAGAAAATGATTATTTTACGACTACCACAATAAAAGCTCAGAATGAAAAGTATACCAAAAGTATAACTAAAAGAAGGAAAAATCTCTTTCAAATTTATTTTCTTCTTGTTTCTTTTCTTTCTTTTTCTGAGAAGTAACAGCAGCTTTTAATTGTTGTATGAGAGAAAACTATTTGTGAATTTAAAGTCCAGTTAGTTTTGATAAAGTGAGATCTTTGAGGATATTTTAAAGTATCTATACTTTCTCTATGTCTTATAAAGAAATACATAATCTTACACATAAATTATGTAGCTGCTGTATGAATTTATATTTTGCTCCCTTTCTGTAACATGTCTTCCATGTCAATGTATTTGCATGTATAAGCGTGCATGGCTGAAATGCCAGATCTCTAATATTTGAAGCAATTTTGCTAAAGAACATGTTTTTAAAGAGTTCAGATATGACCAGATATAGGTAGTTCCAACTGGAATGACAGGTCTTCCACAGGCCATTCATGGAGGTTTCTTTGGCTATAGGAGTTCAAGTACTTCCCATTCTGAAGAAGCTCCTGGTTTATAAAATGCAGATGAATATGGCCATCCAATCCACCTCGCTGAGATGTCCTGAGACAAAAGCAAATCCACATGTGAAAGGTGAAAATACTCTGGGGCGGGGTGTGGGGGAGCAGGAGGAATTAGAAAGATTGCATAAGTCTAATAAGTGTTATGAAATTCAAACACTGAACAGAAACGACTCCCAAGGAATATTTTTTTGTGTACTTGAGAATATAAAATTATCAACCAAAATGATCTGAACAGAAATTTGTGAATTAGTTTTCACATTATTTCCAAATATTTTTTAGTAACCCATCGATTTGTATGCTGAAGCCATTTAGGTGCCTTGAACTAGAAACTACAGAGAAGCCATCATAGCAAGCATCTTGATTAGAATCTGTGACATGGTTTGTTGATTTGGTGTCACAGATATACACCCAAGTCACCTGGTGTCCTGCAAACATGGTTTGTTGATTTGGTGACACAGATATACCCCCAAGTCACACAGTGTCCTTCTGCAACTTGATAATTCTGCATAGGGAATTTTGTCTATTAACTGTTCAACATTGGGGAAAGGGCTGGACCAACACCAAAAAACTCACCTTCTAAAGTCATTGATTTTATTATAACTCCTTTCAGACTATTTGTATCACTTTCACTGGAGATATGCTTTAATCTTTGCTTTCACACACATTTCACATATTTTTAATTTCACGTTTATGAGATTCACTGGGGTTGACCTCCCTTGTATCCTCATAGTGAGTTTCATACTATAGATTTCAAGAAGAGCCTCATCTGCAGTCTTGAATCTTTACCCACATTTCTATAGTTGTTGACCCCTTATCTTTTATAAATGATTAAGATCATCTCAAACCATAGACTCCTTTTCACTTTTGTGTCCCCTAGAGTGGTTTTAGAGATGGAGGGCACTTCATGACCTCCCTCTTCTGTTTTTTTTTCTCTAGAAATTGTGTCAGTTTTCTTCTGAAGAAGTAGCTAAAACATAACACTTTTTTTTTTCTGGACTCTTCTCAACTTCTTTTAGGGCAAATTCTTCATCTTTATCAACTGCACATCATTAATTGTGGAGCATGATGGGCTAAGTCAGTCTTAACCATTTTACCACATCCTGAAATCCAACCTATGTTATCATTTTATTTTATTATGTGAAGTATTTCTGGTCTGGAAAAATTGATTATAATTCTGTGTTTATCTTGGTACCATCGACATTTACCAGTACACCCATTTTCTTTTACTCTATTGTGTCACAGATTACTCTCTTCCTAATCAGTCATTCCTATGGGCAAAGAAAAGCATGTTTTAAGAGCAGACCTGTTAAAACAAACAAACAAAACGCACATCTTGACCTCCTGATTCCTCTAGCTAGG
Source organism: Lagenorhynchus albirostris (assembly GCF_949774975.1). NCBI lineage: Eukaryota > Metazoa > Chordata > Mammalia > Artiodactyla > Delphinidae > Lagenorhynchus > Lagenorhynchus albirostris. The sequence continues at coordinate 65,330,101 of NC_083111.1, read as the reverse complement.
ATCCCAAGTCCCTGATACGTTTCAACACGAAGCTCTTTAATATCACCTACTCTTCCTGACTCCTCTTCCTTGCCATTCAATCCCTTTCCAGAACACTCTGATGGGACTTTTAATCCCAACGTCTCACTAAAATCTCCCTCACCCAGGCCACCAGTGAACCCGTTATTGCCAGAACCCACGGGTAATATTCTGTCCTTATCTTACCAAAACTCACATACTCATTTGAGTTGATGACCTTATGCCTTTGTTCTAAAAACATTTTCCTTTCTTGGTTTGTGTGACCCAAACTTTTTCAACCTCACTGGATGCTCCTTCTCATGATCTTTTTCTATCTCTCTTTTACCTCTTCAATAAATTTTAGGGTGTTCCAGGGCTCTGTCCCCTGACACCATTTCTTCCCTATAGTCATAAGTGCATATGCTTATTTTATGCTTGCTTTTGGGAGTCCAGTAAGCATTTCAAAAGTATTTTGGCAAGAGCTATTTTTCTCCACATGCCCCTATTGACTCTTCCCACAAGCTTTCATTAATCAAAGTAACTGGCACCTTTTTTCCACGCAGTTGTTCTGTCTTAAAACCTAGAAGTTATCTTGGATTCATCTATTTCCTTCATATTGTACATCTAATAAATCAGAAAATCCAGGAGGATGTACCTTCATAACATATCCTGAATCTGATCACTTAACATTATTGACACTCCTGCAATCAAAGACATTTATATTTCTTACCTAGAACAGCATAGAAGCTTCCTATTGGTCTCCCTGCCTCCAATATTGCATCATCCTTTCATTCTATCTTCCACATGCGAAAAGAAACTACCAGAAGTTATAAATAAAGGAAGCCTGGAAAATTAGGCTAATCAGCACAATGGTAACTTAATTCAACACTTTAGGTTTATAGTAATTTTCAAAGAGATTGATAGTTTTCCACTACATCCAAACTGTCCTTTCTCCCACCCAGGATTAAAGACTACATTTTCTTCTACCTTTGGAACTACATGTAACCATGTGACCAAGTACCATTCAAAGTACTGTAAGTAGTAATGGCCAGTGGTAATTCTAGAAAGTTCCCTTAAAAAGGATTTCATCCCAGTTTTGTTATCTTGTTGTTCCTCCTTCTTCTGGGATCCAGCACCAATTTAAGCATCAGAACATCATCAACCATTGTTACTATGAAATGACCATGAAAAGAAAAACATGTTATAATGATAGGCTGGAAAAATAGGACCTTGTATCCCCAGTAACACTATGGAGCCACCATACTAGCTATGTAATGTCTACTTTTGCACTTATTTACCCATAAAAGAGAATTAAACTGCCATCTTTTACAAACACTATAATATTCTTGTCATTTTTATCTGAAGCTAAATCTAATTTGGTATAAATTTTCAGTTCTCAGGTATTTTATAAATGCTAATAAACTGTCCATTTTTAAAAAAAGAAGAAATTAATATAAGGCAAAAATAAAGCCCTGGTTATGAAAAAAATATTTTAACAGGTTTTCTCTATGTAGGACTTCTCAGAACCTTAAATACTAACAAGCATGTTTAATCTCCAAGGAGGATATATATCATATTTACCAGTAGATGGTGGAGTCAGGATACATGTTTTCTACAATAGAGTTTTTCAAAAGCTCTTTTATAGTTTACACATGCTATACTAATGTCCAGAGTTTCTTTCTTTCTTTTTTTTTTAACTCTTTGTCACTCTAAATTTTATTTATGTCACCAAATTCTACTCTTTGTGAGAAAATATGGTCACTGATACCATGAGACACCCAGATATACTGCTGTGTGAGAAAGGAGCTTGGGGGCGGGGGGGAAATATGTCCAATCTGGATCCAAATAGGAATAGAGAGAGAAAAGATTTCCTGTAGCAAAGTGCTTCTGATAAATAATCACACTACAGAATCTGCAACATATGAAAAATGGGCATCTGTAGAGAATAAACCAATAATTAGTGCCAATTTTTCCTAATAATAAGACACAGCAAACTAGAGGAAAGGAAAAAGGTCAATGCTAAGAAAATAAACTCACAAGTATAAAAAAAAGTGCATTTTCTGTTTGTTATTTCCTGGTTTGCTTTGGAATATTTCTTTTTTCATGAAATTTATTTTAGCTTGGCATCAGCCTGTGAAAAAGGTGATCTCTCAAACCGAACATTTTCTCAGGCTTCTCCAGCTGTAAAAATAATGAGTGTGTCTTAGAAAAGAACCAAATAGTTACCAAATATGACCTCTGAGGATGAACACTCTGGCTGTAGTTTCTTCTCTGGCGATTTTCTAAATACTTAATGACTCTTTATTTCACAATTTCCAACTCCTTTTAGGCTAAGCTCAGTTCAATCAGCAAGAGTATTTACATTTTCAATGCAACTCAACAGTAATTTATACAACATTTAATGTTTTCAGAGCCCTGTATAAGATGTGCAGAGTGTACTGTATAAGAGATTGTGTCCTTGTCCTCATGGGGTTTATATTGGCTCATATGATACGAAACAGAACGTGTTCTGGACTACCTGAGTGTAAAAGCAAGCACTTATAAAAATGAGAGAGAGGGAGAGAGAAAGAGAGAGAGAGACAGAAGGCGGGGAGAGAAGATATCTGGGAGAGAAATAAAGGGAGGATTTAGAGAGCAGGGATTATGGAGAAAATCTCTGAAGTATAAGAAAGATTCATACGTCATATTCAGGGAGAACATGACAAGCAAAGAGGCTCACATAGACACAGACATGGTAACAAGAAAACCAAAGATACATTTGGGTAGTATAAACTTGTATGTTTTACAAGGTCTCATATTTGGTGAATATTTGATAGAAACAGGATATTTTGTGAAAATAAAATAAGCAACAAAGGCATATTAAAGATTTCCAAGCATATTTAGACCTGTGGAACAGGATGATGGTCCTTTTGGAAACTTATAGAATGGAAATGATTGGGAGTAAACTGTAGGCAGAGATTGGAAGTAGAAAGAGGTTGCTGCAGTTGAAAAGTTAGAGAATCACAGGTTGAACTAGGAAGCTAGCAAGAGGGTATAAAAAAACTGTTGCAGGCAAGAAACATTAAAGGCATAGAGTTATAATATTTGACTTCTGATTTTATGTAATTAAGTGCTGGCTGCTGGGGTTGGATAAAGCATGGCAACATTAGTGGAAGAATCGTTTTACTCGGTTATTTGAGAGAAGTAGTCAATGTAGTGCACAAAATAACAATATACTTTTTTTTTTATTTTTAACATCTTCATTGGAGTATAATTGCTTTACAATGGTGTGTTAGTTTCTGCTGTGTAACAAAGTGAATCAGTTATATGTATACATATATTCCCATATCCCCTCCCTCTTATGTCTCCCTCCCACCCTCCTATCCCACCCCTCTAGGTGGTCACATAGCACTGAGCTGATCTCCCTGTGCTATGCGGCTGCTTCCCACTAGCTATCTATTTTACATTTGGTAGTGTCTATATGTCCATGTCACTCTCTCACTTCGTCCCAGCTTACCCTTCCCCCTCCCCGTGTCCTCGAGTCCATTCTCTATGTCTGCATCTTTATTCCTGTCCTGCCCCTAGGTTCATCAGAACAATTTTTTTCTTTTTTTCTTTTAGATTCCATATATATGTGTTAGCATATGGTATTTGTTTTTCTCTTTCTGACTTACTTCACTCTGTATGACAGTCTGTAGGTCCATCCACCTCACTACAAATAACTCAATTTCATTTCTTTTTATGGCTGAGTAATATTCCATTGTATATATGTGTCACATCTTCTTTATCCATTCATCTGTCGATGGACAATTAGGTTGCTTCCATGTCCTGGCTATTGTAAATAGAGCTGCAATGAACATTGTGGTACATGACTCTTTTTGAATTATGGTTTTCTCTGGGTATATGCCCAGTAGTGGGATTGCTGGGTCATATGGTAGTTCTATTTTTAGTTTTTTAAGGAACTTCCATACTGTTCTCCATAGTGGCTGTATCAATTTACATTCCCACCAACAGTGCAAGAGGGTTTCTTTTTCCTCACACCCTCTCCAGCATTTATTGTTTGTAGATTTTTTAATGACGGCCATTCTGACCAGTGTGAGGTGATACCTCATTGTGGTTTTGATTTGCATTTCTCTAATGATTAGTGATGTTGAGCATCCTTTCATGCATTTGTTGGCCATCTGTATATCTTCTTTGGAGAAATGTCTATTTAGGTCTTCCACCCATTTTTGGATTGGGTTGTTTGTTTGTTTTTTTGATATTGAGCTGCATGAGCTGCTTGTATATTTTGGAGATTAATCCTTTGTCAGTTGCTTTGTTTGCAAATATTTTCTCCCATTCTGAAGGTTGTCTTTTGGTCTTGTTTATGGTTTCCTTTGCTGTGCAAAAGCTTTTAAGTTTCATTAGGTCCCATTTGTTTATTTTTGTTTTTATTTCCGTTTCTCTAGGAGGTGGGTCAAAAAGGATCTTGCGGTGATTTATGTCAAAGAGTGTTTTTCCTATGTTTTCCTCTAAGAGTTTTACAGTGTCTGGCCTTACATTTAGGTCTTTAATCCGTTCTGAGTTTATTTTTGTGTGTGGTGTTAGGAAGTCTTCTAATTTCATTCTTTTACGTGTAGCACCATTTATTGAAGAGGCTATCTTTTCTCCATTGTATATTCTTGCCTTCTTTATCAAAAATAAGGTGACCTTATGTGCGTGGGTTTATCTCTGGGCTTTCTATCCTGTGCCATTGATCTATATTTCTGTTTTTGTGCCAGTACCATACTGTCTTTGAAACAACACAAAAAGCACCACAAAACTATACCCATTACATACACTAAAATAGTTGTCTTTGGGTGGATGGTGAAATGCAGAAGGATATCATGATAAAAGGAAACAAGTAAAGGAAAAAAATATGGAGAAAATTGCATATTTTGATCAGATCTCAAAGGAAAATCTGTGAGATTAAACACAAAAAGATTTCAACTTGGGGCTTCCCTGGTGGTTCAGTGGTTGAGAGTCTGCCTACCTATGCATGGGACACGGGTTTGTGCCCTGGTCCGGGAGGATCCCACATGCTGCGGAGCGGCTGGGCCTGTGAGCCATGGCTGCTGAGCCTGCGCGTTCGGAGCCTGTGCTCTGCAATGGGAAAGGCCACAACAGTGAGAGGCCCATGAACCGCAAAAAAAAAAAAAAAAAAAAGATTTCAACTTGTTGGAGGGCTATAAACCACACTAAATATATTCTTGGCCCTAGTTACCTTCTATGATGTGATTATATGCTATTGTATAATATCTTGAGTTAGGGGCATACCATGTAAGCCATGAAACCTGCCCCGTGTCTTCTGCATAACCCAAATGAGCACATTTAATATTTATGCACAGAAAACTCTATAGACACAAAACTACTGGAGGTAAGGAAATGCGAGTTGAAGGAAAACAACAAAGTAAAAATAAAAAGGGAGAAGAAAACAAAGTCAAGAAGAGAAAAGAGGAGAACATAAGAAAAGAAGAAAATTGGTGGACACTGTGATGTACCACCCAGATCCTCCTTAAAGAAAGGACGAGCCTCAGCAACTGAGAGAGTCAATGCTTTCGAAAGGCAGTCACTGCAGCAGTAAAAACCTGCTTTTCCAGCCCAACTCACGATGCCTCTGAAGAACCATTCTAGCTCTGGAGTGCCCCACTGGGTTATTCAAGGATGTTTTGAGTCCTGCTTCACAGCTCAACTTCTCTCCCTGCTCACTTCTGTTTCCTTTTCATCCCTTCCTCAGATGTTGGTTCTAACTTTTTAATGAATAACTTGCATGTTAAACTCCATCTCAGAGCCTGCTTTCCCAGAAGTCAGCCTGTAACAACAATGTTGCCCACGTATTTTGTCTGCGTTATGAACTATCCACAGAAAAGACCTTATTCTGTATCCTTCTCTCCTTAAGAAGTATCACACTCACTTGCACAAGCCATAAAGAGAATCAAGAAGATTACTCCTTCACCATGGATCTATTCTAGAACATAAGAATCAAGAGTGGCATTTAGTAGGCAGAACTGAGTAAAGAAGAAAGGGCACAAACAGAATAGCAAGATGAATCCTGGGAACAGTGTTGGATGGGGTAGTGGGGAAGGTTCATTAAAGGAGTTGAGAGGTTATATGTTTGTGGTAGGCAGAATAATGTCCTAGGATGTCTAAGTGCTAATCATTGGAACCTGTGACTATATTACCTTCCATGGTAAAAGGGATTTTGCAGATGTGATTCAGTTAGGGACCTTGAGATAGGGAGAGTATCCTGGATGATTCAGATGAGCCTAAAATAATTACAATTTTTCTTAAAAGTGGAAGAAGAAGGTAGGTTAGTAGAGTCAGGTGGAAATGTGATGAAAAAATAAAGGAGAGATGCAACATTCCTGGCTATGAAGATGGAGAAAGGGGGCTATAATCCAAGGAATGCTCTTGGTCCACAGAAGCTGAAATAGATAGATAGATAGATAGATAGATAGATAGATAGATAGATAGATAGATAATAAATAGATAGATAGATAGATAATAGATAGAAAATAGATAGAAAATAGATAGATAGATCATAGATAGATAGATAGATAATAGATAGATAGATAGATAATAGATATATAGATCATAGATAGATAGATAGATAATAGATAGATAGATAGATAATAGATATATAGATCATAGATAGATAGATAGATAATAGATAGATAGATAGATAATAGATATATAGATAATAGATAGATAGATAGATAATAGATGGATGATAGATAAAATAAAAAAGCAACCAAGGAAATGAATTACCCCTTAGAGTCTCCATAAAGAAACAGGGCACTGCTGGCACCTTAATTTTAGCCCAGTGAGACCTGTATCAGACTTTTAATGAAGAGAACAGTAAAACAATAGATATGTGTTATTTTAAGCTACTAGGTTTACGGTAATTTTCAGCAGCTACATGAAACTAATACAATGCTGATACCAGCTATATGGCAAGTATGGGGAAGAGGAATAATACATTGGGCTAGTACTAAAGGAACTTGTGATTAAAATTTTCATCTGCCACTCAGAACTGGGAACTTCATCAGATCACATAGTATATCTGTACTCAAGTTTTCGCATCTAGAACCTGAACAAATATAACTGCAATGTGGAGCTTCTCTGAACCTGAGTGAAACACATGCTGGACACATAGCATGTGTTCAAAAGAGTATTGATGGACCAAAGTTCTTGTGTTAATTATGCATAGTATTCCCTTTTATCTCATTTTCTTCCTTCCTATGGGGCTCTTGAGCCATGCCCCCATCCTTAGAAGGAACCCCAGAGAAGTGAAATCATAGGGACATTAAGCCTTCTTTACAACAGTCTTTGGATGTTTAAAGCGCAGGCAAGTTGGAGTCATTGTGAATCCTGATCATGTCTAAGAATATTTATTTTTTCCCAAATAAAAATGAGGGACAGGGATAAAGAAGAAAAGAAAATGCAATTTCATATCATCATTATTTGTCTCAATTAGCACTGGCCTTACCACTGAAGAGCATCTAATTCTTTATTAAATTAAGTTGGTATCCATGCTCTTTAACCTCATCTGGCAGCCCAGTGTCTGCAGAGTGGAAACTTGCCAACTAACATCTGGTCTGCATTTGTTTTCCTTAGAATTTTTTACTCTCCTCCACTCCCTTACCCATTCTACCATCCATGCTTTTCTAAAAATAGTAATCTGAATGGATGTAAATATCTCTTAGCATTTTTACATTCAAACCTCAAGCCTGTAGTCTGCAAGGAGATCAAAGACACACCTGATTGACCCAGGGAAGTGTCAGAAATAAAACACCTCTATCTACATGTAAAGAGTGTTCAGCACAAATACATTAGGATTATTCTTTCACTCTGAGAAGAAAGATGTCCTGTAAAATAAAATTTACAATATGCACTTATCTAATATAATGCATTTTCCTCTAAGGTAAAAGAATGGTGCACATGTCAGGAATAATAAAAAAAATAAAATTAACTTGTAAGTAAAAATGTGTCTCGACTGGTACTTGACTTGTTACAGAAAAGTATCTAGTAATTGAGGGACAACCCCTGACTCCCTGAGAAGTTCTTCATGGACGGAAGAGCAAGGCAGTTACTTGACTCTTTGTCTAAGAGACCTGGTAAACCTTCGGCCATAGTTTGAATTAGTCACATCGTGAAAAGAAAGCAATGGGTAAATCTGAAATATTCAGGTTTTAAAAGTCACAACTGGAGCAACATCTGGGCTGAGGAAAAGGGAGCTCTTGGGAAATGTGGCTGCTCTGTCAGCACTGCATAATGCAAGAGAAGAATGGGAAACCGGAAGGAATTAGAATTGTTCTACACGTACGTGTCAGAATTCTATTGAAGTCCAACGGGTCTCAGTATTTTAAAAGCTGTATTTCATATGGGGCATTTGTAAATCGTGGCTTCTTGGAATGCCAACATGTAAAAGTAAAGTAACTCTTTTCCGTCACCCTATCCCTCCATCTGGTCTAATGAAATTAACTTTACACTTATATCCATTAACTCTTAGAATTTATATTTAACTGTGAAGTAGGCAAACCTGATTTAACTGACCCATATCCATGCACCATTTGCTTAGAAATTTCTTTTGTTTTTGAAGTACTTCCTTGTACATTGTCCCTTTTACTTTCAGTCACTATTCTTCATTCATGCCATTCTTCATACTTAGCGGGAAAGCTACACACTACCCTGTTTTCTTTGGCCTCAGGAATTTCTATGGGAAAGAGCACTAAGTTTGACCCTTCTGGGTTGGCTCTTGGACCAGGAGGACCGCAGTGCACGTCTCTTTGTATTTTACACCTTACACCTTAGTGAATACGTTCAGGTCATCTGGTTGGAATTTCTTCATCTACCAGTTTATGACCTTCAATTCTAACTCCACCCATTTTTAAATCATTCTTTCTTGAGTCAGAAAGATATGTGTCTCTCCTCCTTTCTAAAAGTCATCCGTCAATTTGACTCTACATTCACTTTTTCCCATTTCTTTTGAGACATAGCTTTATCAATTATCTCATCTTTTGTTCATATCCTTAGTCCTCTCCACCCCTTCTCCAAAGGTTTGTCTAACCTTTGTTTTGGTCTCAAAATCAAAACCAAAAGCAAAACCAAAAAGTTTTCATGACTTTGCCACACATCCATCTACTCTCTACTCTTTTAATTTCTTTCACTGACAAAAAGTTTGTTCTATATTTACTGCTTCAACTTCCTTTATGTTCCTCAATCATATTTCCAGAACTCTGGTAAGCCAGCACTTTTATCAATATTCTTCCAATTATTAAATTCAGTGAAATTTCTCAGATTTAATTTTTCTTGAAATTTTGTCTCTATAAGACTTAAGTGTTACCACATTATCATAATTCCATTTCTGCTCTCCAGTAACTCCTTCTACAATTTCTCTTCTGATTTTCTTTTATCTTACTCTTGGTTTCTTCCACAAGGATAATTTATTCCATTTTCTTTCCACAATATCTTCAGCAAATTTATGCATTACTTTTTTTTTTTTCCTTATAGAAGTCAGCTATCTTCTGAAAGGAAGATTTTCAAAACCTCATCACAGCCTATGACCTCAGTCAACCATTCAGTAACAATATATTTATATTCATTGAGTACCTTTTATGGTCCAGACATCATACTAAGTGTATTATAGGTAGTAAGTTGAAATATAAACTCAGTCTGTTTAATTCCAGAGTCTATGCTCTTAACGACTACATTATAGAAACTCCGATTAATATACCTTGCACTACGTAAAGTATGGCAAACAAAAAATATCTACATTCTTGGACAAGGAAGCAATTGTTTAATTCTCTTTGGAATTCCAGTCCTTTTTTCCTAACTTCCCAGTGATCTGCATGTGGTCTCAACACTGCAAGTTCAACACACATAAATTTATCTCCCTAGAAAGATATATTTTAATTCTAATTGTCCAACATGGATAATCCTACATAGAATAGATGAAGAAAACATCACAACATCCCTTTCTTCTATGTTTTAAATTCCCACCAAAAGCCCCTACCTGCCACCTTCCAGAATAAAGATGGAAAGTACAATATATGAGCATAAATCTCACCACAAGATGGTGATTTTAGTTGATCTTGTTTTTACCTACTATGATTGAAAGAAAAAAATATGGTTTCTTCAGAATACTTATGTGGAAATGTGACTCATGTTTTAGAATTTTCAAAGCCAATTTTCTGTATTATCATAGTTCACCTTTCATATGATTACAGATTGTGTTGTATTCTAAAGGAGGAAGACATTGTAATTTCAATTGAGAAAGGAATGAAAGAATATTATGTTGTGAGCCCCCAACCACATTCATTGTACTTTAGCTTTCTTACTAATTTTCCAAGAATCTCTAGTCCAAAATCTTGCATCAAACTTTGGCTCTCCTTACTCTCTTGAGAAATATGTCAATTCTTCCTTTTCATTATATTATATTAACCTATTCCACAGATGTCCTATTATGGCCACTTGCGTTTAAGCTCTCATTACCTGAACAGAGAGAACCTGTTGCAGAATCCATCCCTAAGAATACACAATTTACCAGAAGAGACAGGAATGAAAGCAATGACGTATATTACAAAGCAAAATAGAAATTATGTCAAAGAAAAATAAAACTAATTCTGGGAATGCTTGTGGTTGGCTTGGCACATTTTTAGCTACACATAAGTTGGTGTTTAATTTCATTTCATTATGCTCAAAAACTTCTGGTTCAGCTACTACAAAGGGCTAAGAACTAGTCTCTTCTCTGAAGAAGGTATAAAGAAAATGAGTGTCAGTATCATGATTTTACCAACTAGTTGCAATAATAAGACAGATGATAAGGAATTTCTCTAAGTTATAAATCAGGGGTTCTCAACCTGGTAGAATTCAGGAATATTCACTAGGCTCTAACTGAAATCTTGCATTTTCTTCCATTATGAATGTAGGAAAACACCACACACACACACACACACACACACACGCACACACACACACACAAACATGCACACACACACACACACACACACACACACGGTGGTCTTAGCAATACTCGTGAGTTGTCATTAGATTTCTAGTTTGTCATATCATACTTCAGTGTTGCAGATGTTTTAAAGTATTAAGCCACCATACTTTGACATTATAGTAATTAGACTTTCAACTAGATCTTTTCCTTAATAAAGAATCATATATTATATCACAAATTTTAAAAATATTTTGATAACTGTATTTCCATACACTGGTTTCTATTATAATCCCCTGTGTGTTATGAATTTAAAAAACATTTTTCATTCTTTCTAAGAGGGACTCGTATGTTACATCAGAATGTGAAGTGTCCATAGGACGAAAAGGCAAAAATAACTTGTGCTTTGGAAGTTCAGAGGAGTCAGAGACTGACGAAACTGGAGCTGACGTAGCTTTCCAGAGGAAGCAATGCTCCAGTACCATAAGAGTTTTTGCTTAGGCATGGAATACAGAATACCAGGAAAGATAATCAAGAGGGGCATTGGGAAGAAACATAAATAAAGATGTAGAAGCATGAATGAAAATGACTGTGTTAGCTGAAAGAGTCGATGATTTATACTCTTAGGCATAAGCCACTTCTGATGGCATAAAAGAATTGGCAGGGCTTTCCATAGTAAACACAGTAAGTTTCCTTTTCCCCAGGAAGCCACGTCTGCCCTGGGAGAATTTGATTCAGTGTGTTTTAAGGTTGAATCCTGTCTTAGCACTATTTTTTTTTTTTAACTCAAGTCACATACGCTTTTTTTTTTTTTTAAACATAGGAATTTTACATCATCCCTACTTGGTTCCTATGTGGTCTCAATTATGTGGTACAGATGTGAGTAGAGATGGTTTAAGGACACAAAAGAGTAGAATAATGCTTGAGGGAATGGGGCGTGGGCGTGGATAACCCACAGAAAGAGATTAAATCAAGACAAGATGCAAAGTGACAGGGCCCACAGGCCATTTTTAAAATTTCCTGCTCATTCACACTCCTGCTCTAATCCCTAATGGTTTCTAACCACCGAGATCAACCTTTGACTTTTCTTCAATAACCTTATGTCCCAATGTGCTCTTAACTCCATCAAGTGGCAGAGGTCGCTGATAGAGCCCAGTATACAGTTGGCAGGGGGACAGATTTGGCCCTGAGTTAAACTGCAATTCAGTCGAAAGCCCACCAGACTGGTGTTTTTTCTAACCTAATCCTCTTCATCATAAATGCACTTAAAAAGAGAATCTCTGAAGTTCTCTCTTTTTCAGCTCTGGTTTTTGTTTGATTCTTGACATATGTTCATTTGTTATTTTTGAGCAGGTTGTATAAACTTTTTTCTAAAGTCCACATGAAACTTGATTAACCACATGTCAACCTTGTTACAAAGCAGTTCCCGAATTTTTATTCTGTGTGTTTGTTACTTCACAAGGAGGAATCAGTGAGTAGGGGTAGCAAGGACTCTTGGCCTTGAGTCTAGATTAAAAACATCAGATATAAAAGCAATAGAAGCTTCTGGAGAAACATCTCTAACATAGACTAGTTTGCTTTACAATGTCATAGAGTTTAATTTTTTGCTCAACTTTGAATCCATTTATTGTTGCCCCACTCTCTACTTTAGCTTATTCCAGCCAAAACTTCTCCCAACAAACAAAGGCTTGTAAAATAAATGCTAACTGCTACCAAAGGGAATTCTGACAGGCACGCTGGATGCAGGGGTATTGCAGTTACGAAATTCAGACCTTTACCGCTGGAGCTGAGAGAAAAAGCAAACACGTAAGACTAAATAACTTTTTAAAACTGATTCTAGAGACAGTGTGTATACCTTGCTCATTGTGACTCCGAGCTCTTTGTTACATCATCTCCAGCCTGCCTATCATCTAGGTTAGAATAGATATTGGAAAAGATACAGACTCTCTAAATATGAGTGATTTTTTTTTCACTCCTGAGGAAATTGATGTGTCGCTCTACGATAGGTGTCATTTAATTACACGGAAGTATGCCCGTCACTAGTGTGTGCTTTCCTCAGTTAACGGCAGTCTGGCAATCCACTTTTGTACCTGCAGTTGCCACCATGGAGAGCTGCACAGAGACAGGATAAAGTAGTTTCAGTGTGTCAGAGTTTTCGTGTGTCGTGGGTGGAAACATCCCACCAGGTTGCTATTTGATAATGGAATTCAGGATCCAGTATGCTTACAATTACACTGAGAATCCACCACATTTTGTCTGTATTGAGCGTTGAATACGGGTTTAGCACTGGGCTCAGTGCTATAAAGTGGAGGAAGGACGGATATATTTCCAGGGAGACGAGCCTAGCAAAGGAAACTCTTGGTAGAACATATATAAGAAAGATATGTTCAGAATATTTAAGATAATAGGAAAAACTTTATGGTCTGAGTATTGGGAGGGCTGTTAGTAGTAGACAGCAAAAGAGAGTCATGTATAACTGAATCACTTTGCTATACACCTGAAACTAACACAACATTGTTAATCAACTATACTCCAATAGAAAGTAAAAAGTTATTTCCTGAAAAAGAAAAATCAAAAAAAAAAAACCAAAAGAGAGTCATAGAGATACCCTGCCTTTTATCGTCAGGGAAATAATAGGAGTAAAAGTAGGGAGAGGGGAATGATAATGGTACATTCCTAAAAAAGACTGGTTTGCCTGTGGATGCACTGGGATAGTAATTTAGTTGGGAAAACCAGAATCACTCTTTGGGGGTTGGGGAGATTTCAAATCCCAGCTCTACTTGCTAAACTGCGTAACTGAACTGGCCATGTTTCTTCAAAACACCGTGCCTCCGTTTTCTCATCTATAAGATGAGGGTAATAATATTACCTAGCTCACAAACTTATTGTGAGTAATAAATAACAAAATTAAGATAAATTTCTTAGAACAATGCTCACCACCTAGTAAGCAATCAGTAAATATTAGCTGTTATATTGTTGTTATAGTAAACTATGGGTGCAGTAGAATTGATTATGCAGACTGTGGAAAATCTGCAGAAATTTAAGTTTGTGGTTAAAGGAAATGGGGGGCTTTGAAACGTTTAAACGGGCAGTGCAACAGAAGATATAGATACGCTATCGTATAAATCAGTCAACGAGTGAATCTGCATTCCAAAGCTTTACAATTGAGTGTTATTTAGCATGTATTGCTGGACACCTGCTTTCGGCCAACAGGCTGACAGGTATGATGGCAAATAGAAAAGTAGGGAGGAATCTGCCTGTGAAAAATTTGACATTCTTTGGGAAGACAAGACCTGCATATGGATAATGTCTAATGAAGAGTATAAGACCATATATACAAGGAGGTGCCAAAGTTAGTGGCTACAATTAGCGTTTCCAATCATCTGCCCTTAAACCTTTTGTTCTTCTAGGTTTGGCTGCAACCTGAGAACTGTTAGGAGGGAAGGAGAGTCACTGAGGGTCAATCACTAGGAATTGTCCTGTCGCCCCAGCAGGAAGTGACATTCTTCAAGTCAGTCAGGAGCCATTTATCTGGAAGATTTCTTCCCAAAATAGGGTTTGTTTGAAAGACACAGAGAAACCATTAAGGGAGAAACAAAGAACTATACTTACGCCAAGTGATGTTGAAAAGAAGGCAGGAAACAAAAGCTTTTTAAAATTCACCTTATACGGCTTCCCTGGTGGCGCAGTGGTTGAGAGTCCGCCTGCCGATGCAGGGGACACGGGTTCGTGCCCCGGTCCAGGAAGATCCCACATGATGCGGAGCGGCTGGGCCCGTGAGCCATGGCCACTGAGCCTGCGCGTCCGGAACCTGTGCTCCGCAACGGGAGAGGCCACAACAGTGAGAGGCCCGCATACCGCAAAAAAAATAAAAATAAAAATTCACCTTACAATAATAAGGAAAACTTACCTAACACTTAGTATGTGCCAGGCTTTGTTCCAAACCCTTCACATATATTAACTCATTTAATCCCAACAATCCCAGGAAAGAGGTACTTTTCTTATTCTGATTTTATAAATGAGGAGCTGAGGCACAGAGAGACTAATATGTTGCTCAGGTGATTGTAAAAAAGGAGTGAAGCAGACTAAGAGGTAAAACTACCAGTTATAAAATAAAAAAGTCACAGGAATGTAATGTACAGCACAGGGAATACAGTTACTAATATTGTAATAACTTTGTACGGTGTGCATAATCTATAAAAATATCGAATCACTTACAATATAATATTGTGAGTCAATTCGACATCAAAAAAATAATAATAATATACAAACAACAACGACAACAAGGGGAAGATAAAGGAGAAGAACTATAGGATTCTGAACCCAGGATTTAGGGCTCCAGATTACATGTCCTTCTCCACAATGCCCGGCTGCCCCTTGGTGGTACACAGGGACCTGTTCCCTTCTGAAAAGAATTGTGTTCAGGGTGAATTATGCACACAGGACATTTGAGCTAACTTTTAATTTTTGTTTTTATTTTTATTTTGAAGATCTTAAAGAAAAGGCAATGAGAAAATATGACCAGACTATTTGGCATCCTATAGATAAAGTTTTCAATGCATAAGTGTCCTTTGATTTATATCATTAAACAAGAATCTGAGTTGCCATTTGCAGCAAGGAGATTCACATACTGCAGAGGAGTGGTTTCCTATTGCTCTATGGAAATGAGCAGACTTTTTCAAGTATTTTTCACTTTTAGTCCTCTTTTAAAAGGTTTCATACTGGAAATCTTTCCCTGCGCCTCTTTCTCTCTTCTCTCCTTCTTTTCCCTCCTCCTTCCTCCCTCTTATTGGCATCCAGTAGCCTAAAAATCTTTCATCCAGAGTGCTTTGATAAAGTACGGGAATTCTTTTATCCTTCCAAACTTCTCAAAGTTCTTGTTGGTTTACACACTGGCCCTTGTACACGAAAGGCAGAGAGAGGCCAAAGACAGAGGCAAACCATTCCAGATTGGTGGGTGGTAGTTTTCATAAGCAAGGGAACTTATATACATGGCTCTTGTCTCTGTCAGCCAGCCACAAGACTAGCAGATCTCTGCATTCGCCCATCAGAATGTTAAAAGTTTATATAGAGGCTAAGAAGAAGGTCTAGATTTTTTTTCATAAAATGAATTAAGCTGACTAGTTTGGCATAGATTATAAAGTTCAGTCATGTACACTCTCCTGATGGTCTCAACAACATCTTACTCTCTCAAGACTATGTCTTTGTTGGGACTTCCCTGGTGGTCCAGTGCTTTAAGACTCCGTGCTCCCAAAGCAGGGGGTACAGCTTAGATCCCTGATTGGGGAACTAAGATCCCACATGCCGCAGGGTGCAACGAAAAAGAAAAAAAGAACACATCCTTGGAAACACCTCCCACTGTGGAAATGGTAGAGAGAGCAGATATTCCACAGACAGGTCAGGGGATGAGAAGCCTCCAATTGCCGGGGTCCAGCTTGTGGGTCAACTGGAAGTTACTGTCTCTCAGTGGCTTCTGGCGACATCCTCCTTCTTGTCACATCGTTCTACCCGTTCTTTACCATGCTCACACACACCAAAATAACCTATTTTGTTTTTGTTACTAAATTTTTTCCAAAAAAATTTTTTTCATTGTACAAACATTTCAGGATGTTTTATGATGCCCTGGCTTTGCACATGTTGTTCCCTTTGTTGAATTCTCCTTCCCCCCGCTTCTCCATCTGGCCAATGTTACTTGTTATTTAAGATCCAATGCCACCTCCTCTGTTGAGACATCTTTGACCTTTACAGGGAGAGTCGCTCCCAGAGCACTTTGTTCTTTCTGTCACGTCACTTAGCATATTGTAATATTTTGTTTACGTGTCACTGCTCCCCTAGAGCTTCTGTCACTGACACATGCTAGTCTATAAGTTTTTGAAGATAAAAAGTAATGCTTTGTTCACTCTCATATTTTGGGGTCTTGGCACATATAAAGCTTCTACAGATGCTGCTCGTTTTGAAATCTGTCCCTTTTGAGGATTATATGTGGCAACTCTTTAGCCTGGACAAAGTCATCTTACAAAGCTAGGTCCTCTATTTAACACGACTTCTCTCTAGCATGTGTGTGTGTGTGTGTTTGTTACGCGGGCCTCTCACTGTTGCGGCCTCTCCCGTTGTGGAGCACAGGCTCCGGACGCGCAGGCTCAGCGGCCATGGCTCACGGGCCCAGCCGCTCCGCGGCACGTGGGATCCTCCCGGACCGGGGCACGAACCCGCGTCCCCTGCATCGGCAGGCGGACTCCCAACCACTGCGCCACCAGGGACGCCCTCCTCGCTAGCATTTAAATTCACTCAAGGAGCTCAGAATGGTTGTAATGTTAGTTTGATCTAAACATAATCTTGAACAGAAGTCTGCTGCCACAATTGAAATATTTAATCCACGATGTTTTACACACACACACCCTGGATTATAAAATTTGACAAAGCAAATTGTTGAATTTCGTAATAATTACCTATTTAGAATGGACATTCTTCTAACCACGATGAGTTTGCACCTTAGCAAATGCCTCCCAGAATTCCTCGTCTGTCATATCCACTCCTCTTGCCCATCATACGCTAGCTTATGCTCCATTACCAAAGCATCTCCCACCACCCCTGCTGACCACAAAAACTGAATCAGGAATTGTTATCTGGCCACTGCTGGGGCAATTATCTCTCTTCACCTAGTCACAGCCTCATATAATCTCTTTTCAGTTCTTGAATGGAGGGGTCAAAGTTGCCTGAAGGTAAAGGGTTGCAAAGAAACAAAAGAGTGAGCAGGCAAAAGAGATGCGAGCTTGTTTTCTAGAGAAACGATCAAAGCAACTGATGTTTCCGATATTAAAATTCCTGGTTCTAAGCCCTCATGGAATGCTATTGAAATACTGGCTGGCGGTTCCAAGAAATACATTGTTGTATTTCAGTAAAGACTCCTTGTTTTGTTTTAACTTTTTATTTTATATTGGTGTATAGCTGATTAACAATGTTGTGATAGTTTCAGGTGCCCAGCAAAGTGACTCAGCCATACATGTACAGGCATCCATTCTCCTCCAAACTCCCCTGCCATCCAGGCTGCCACATAACATTGAGCAGAGTTCCCTGTGCTGTACAGTAGGTCCTTGTTGGTTAACCATTTTAAATACAGCGGTGTGTATGTGTTGATCCCATATTCCCTAACTATCCCTTCTCCCATCCTTCCCCCCTGGTAACCAAAAGTTCAACTCTAAGTCTGTGTCTATTTCTGTTTTGTAAATAAGTTCATTTGTATCATTTCTTTTTAGATTCTGCATGTAAGGAATATCATACGGTATTTCTCTTTCTCTGTCTGACTTACTTCACTCAGTATGACAATCTCTAGGTCTAGTCTCTAGACGCCTTGTTCCTTAAATTAGCTTGAATAGGCTTTCATTATTATGACACAAATATGTAATTTAATCACTATTTCTGTGTGACAGTCAATGTTGCTTTCTCAGTTTGAAATACCCATATGCCCCCAAACTGCTAAATTTCTTCAAGGCCAAATCTAAATTCCACTTCTTCTCTGAATTTTTATCATTCTATATGCATATTTTTTGCATTCAACTTTCAAATTGTCTTACCTATCTTTTGTTCATTGATTCATTCCTCATTCCACACCAACTGCTTAGCACCTGCCATATTGCAGGCAGCATTCCAGATGCCGGACAAATCCTTGCCTCCAAAATGCTCACAACTTTTTTCAAGAGACTTACAACAACAAAATGAAATTAGAATAGAATACAATAGAAGTATAAGTTTGCATGGAATACCACGGAAACAAAGAAAAGGGACAGCAGAATTCTGCATTGCAGGGGGACGAGTGGCTTCTTTTTTATAGAATAGTTAGTTACTTATCATTTTGTCTATTCCAGACCATTGTAAGTAAGCAGAGGTACATCAGTGTCCACCTTTGTAAGCAAAACCAACTCTATTACCATCTAGTACCAAGAAGAGTATTTTTCTTAGATCAAGTTGCTTCCTTGGGAAACAACTCCCAGATGGAGAGTTATAAGCAGGACATTATCGGGCAAGAGTCTTAGCAACAAGATCTCTAAAGGAGTAGGAGAGCAAGGCTGGCCAGAGGAAGAATATTGAGCTATGACACACAATTGCAATGGAGACCTCGCTCATCACCCAGGGTGTTCTAGAAATGAGCTTCAGAGTTGCCCACTTTGAGACAAAGGGAGCAGCCCATTATACTCTTGCATGGACCATTCATTGGGTGTGGTCTGCCCTGCTGGACAGCCTACAAACTTGGGCAAGAAAGCTTGCTTCCACTAAAGCAATTCCCAGGGAAGTAATCAGCTGTGGGTTAGCAGCCTATACTCACAGCAGCTAGGCACTTCATGCTAAAGGGAGATCTGGGTGTCACCTCACAGCATTTACCACAGCACCCTGCAAGTGATAGCCGCTCCGTAACTAGTAAAAATTTCGGTTGTATATATTAGCTTCCACTGTTCTAAAATTTTATTTTTTTCAACACTGGTGTGCATATTCTTACCCAAATATGGAATTTTTGTTACGTTCTGAACTTTAGCTCTTAGCGCATTGGACATTTATAATTGTCTTGTGCGAGCAAAGTTCCCCAGAGTTGGGGAAAGATTCGTATCCACATCATACATCTTGCTAGTCAATGGACAAGGCCTCCCTGCCTGTATCATTCAGCAATTGGAACTTTAATCAACTCATGGTCCCGAAGAAATCAATCATGATCAAGACATTCACAGTGGGCTGGCAACAAAGATAACAGTTAAAGGGAAGTGGCGTTATATGCTAAGAAATTGGAAGTTCCTTGGAGTTAGGTCCTAGTTAGAGGCAATGATGTCTCTTTTCAAAAATCTAAATCAAAGAGACTTTTCTCTGGTGAACGTAGTTTAATCAAAACAAGAAAAGCAGCCAATGAATTGCCTGAGTAAGAAATAATATAGTACTTTATAATCTATGCCACGCTAGCCAGCTTAATTAATTTTATTGAAATAGTCTAGACCCTCTTCTGTTGGAAGAAGATCCAAAAGCACTGAATAAATGTCAACCTTGATCAGCACAGAAGCAGGTGTATGTTACACAAAACTGGCAAAGGAACAGCAAAGTGAACACTGATTCTCAGTTGTCCAGATGGCTGGCTTGCTGAATATAACCTCAAACCTATTTGAGAAAGTTTGCTGACAGTTGACTTGGTTTCTAAACTCTGAAACTCTTGAAGAACTCCACCAGGAGAATACTCTTTTACATGAGGATGGGGCAATCAGACCCTGGGAGGTTAGAAAGCTGTGTGCTGGCTTTCATTGCATTACATGTGGCAATAGGGAAAGGGGAATTTGTGGAGAACCTAATTATGAATTATTTGGGGGACTCATGGGAGGCTTGACTAGTTCCATCACTACCTCAACTTCTTGTATAAATCGAGGATACATCTCCTGCTACCTCCCTTCAAGGTAGGATGACCCATCAAAACAGGTTTGGCAAATCTGTAAGAATTTAGGCTATTTACTCCTGGTTCCTAGAAATAATTGAATATTAGATCCTGCAACTCTCTTTTTCTTTCTCTCCCTCCCTCTCTTTTTCAACCTCCCTCCTCTCTTATTTTTTTTTTATTCTAGTTTGTCATGTAGTTGTAAGCTAATTAGATCACAGATTTGGAAACCACTTAGAGATTATTTAATTTTAATCTTGTGATGCAAGGCCCCACTTCTAAAAGATTTGTTCAGCTTCAATTTAAAGAGTTACAGTGAATCATCTCACTGCATCTGGAGGTGACCTGCCCCATGTGATCAATCTTTATTTAGCATCTATGACGCATCAGGCATTATGCTAGAAAGAGAACCTTGTCTGGATAGCTCTAGTCTTTGGAAATATCTTTCTTTCTTTGAAGTGGAACTCTTCCCTCTGTAACTTTCAGGCACTGACCCTAGTTATACTTGTTATGATCACACAGCACAGGCTTTACTGCCCCATCAGCAGAATTTAACATAGAAGACTCAGGGGTTTTCACTATAACATCAGAAAAATAAAAGTGTTTCAACTCCAACCCTGCTTTTTGCTATGCAATGGATAAGATACTTGAATACTCAAAGCTTCTGTTTCGTTTCTCTTTAAAGGAGGTTATAATAGTACTTATCTCATAAGCATGAGAAGAGAATTACACAAGGGTGTTCATGTAAAGTTCTCAGCATATCATCAGATATAGTGTAATTACTCAACAGATAATAGCTATTCTCACCATGAAAAGAAGGATCTTTCTCACAAGAGAACAGTTGAAGTAAACAGCACAGAGCAAGAAAAAATATCAACCACTGGCAATTTCTTTCTGCCTTGTTCATTGCTTGCTCCATGCACGTCTCACGCTGCTGAGCCTGATTGATACTTATACAAGGTATATATTAATATCGAAACACTTCACAGATGAGTTTACGTCAAGGACAATGGATTATAAAATGGACCATATAGATCCATGACACCATCTATTTTGCATGCGATACCAATTAATGGGCCATAACTGTCATATCTATTACTGTGCCTGCCTATTATTTAGACTTTTGTGCTAATGCGTATGTCAGGAGTTTAATCCCTGTGTAAGAACCATGGTTTTATCCTATCTGATCATTCCACTCCTTCACTTAACAAGTATTACATGGACGTCTTCAATGCTGGGGACACAAAGTTGAAACAGACATTGTTCTTACACTCAAGAAAACCACAATTTGGGGTGGAGACAACAAACACAGAAAAATAGCATTAAAGCATAGCCCATCACCCCCATTCTCTGGTTAGATAGGTGACCAGGACAGAGAATTGAATTAGATTCATTATTCATACAGAGAGAAACAAAGTTGTGTTTGTTCAATACTGCAAAAAGAAATCAACAATTGAACAAGGATTTTTCAATTCAACCGGAATTTATTAAACTTACTATTTACCTGGCACACGCTATGTTAGGCACTCACTGTACATAATATCAAATAACTAAGATGCTCCTTGTTCTAATAGAGATCACATTCTAGAGGGTGAAGCAGATAACTGTCTACATTATAGGAAGACAGTGTTGCATAAGGAATTTTCTTTAGTGATTAGAATTTTCTGAACAATCCAGAACACTTCAAAAGTTGCACCTCTTCTCGGAGCAGCTCTTCACAATTTTACATAGAGTTAGTAAAAATATTATAGGCAAAATCCTAAAATACTCAAGACTTAAAGGCTTTCCTCAAGTGACATCTTTCTTTTACTTACCTTTCTTGATATTAGGGGAAGCGTAGACGACTGGTTTCATTTCTCCCTGCTACTAAGTTATCACCTCCCAAAATGTGGGTATACGTAATTTCCCACATGAAAAATTGCCCAAATGAAAAATTCTCATTTTTCTCCCAAGAACAGGAAAGTGTGCGACTAATGGCTGTTTACACAGTAAACTGTGATAATGAATTGTGTAAAGTCACAAGAATACAAGTAGCTGATGCTACTTTTTAATTTTTTTTTTGGAGCCGAGCGTGCCTACAATTCAGACAAGGAAAGGCTGCAAGGATCTTTGACTATTTATTCCTGCTCAATATTTTCATATAAAGCCATAAAATATCAAAATCTTTTAGGAAAGAAGCATAATGTCTTTGCTTCTGAAGCAACTCCTTAGAGACTCAGAAAAATCAAAGGGATGCCTCTGGGCTATGCTTTCTGAAAGGAAATCTTTGAAAGTATTGTTTTAGAGGCTATAAATCTACTCCTGTGTTTGCTGGCTGTCCATACCAACTTTAATCTCTTACCAAACACAATCATTTGTAAGACCAAGGAAAAGATAGGCATTTGGAAAAGGACTTTTTCTTTTTCTTAAAGCTCACCTTTATCTCTTACAGATCTCACCAGGATATGAGAGGAAGCTTAGTATCTTCGTATTAAGGGAATTAAGAATCAATATGATACTAAGACATGAAACCTTGTAGATGATACAAAACCACTTACGAGCCAGATTCAGCAGCAAGAAAAGCCAATCATACTGCATAGGGCCCAGATTGACACGCTTTACATTAACAAGGGAGAAATGATTCCAAATCCTGCTCTCAGACTGGAAAGCATGAGGTTCTCATTAGCGCTACAGGGATGGGGCTTATGAGAAAAGCCAGACAGATGTGCTCTCAGGGGCAAATTTAAATACTGAGAGTGGTAACCTTGGATAGCAGAAGCTTTCACAATAACTTGTAAAGGCTATTTCTTATTTCAATTTGAAAGTGACTTAGAAGCAATCGGCCAGTTGACACCTCTCCTCTGACTGACTGATGCAAGCCTTGTAAATCTTCCTTCCCCTGCAGGCAAGAGAAAATGAGTTGCTCTGGACCTTCTTCCACAAAATCAAGTACAAACAGGGCTTAGGAGAGGAAAAATCCCATGACAAAGACAAGTAAAGAAAGTGAGGGTGAACACCAGAGCAAGTCATTTCTTAACTATAAAGCTATTTATTGGCAAGAACTAGTTCACAACAAACTGAGGATTATGGCAAGAATACACAGGGAGGTCAAAAACAAGAAGAAACTTTTTGAAAATCAAAACAGCTAGACCTCAGGAGAATTATAACTTTGCTTGGGACTCAATAACATCTTTTATTAGGCTGCTCTTTTTTTTTTTCTTTTTTTGAGTCAGTTTCCCTACTCTCCTAGTATTCTTCTTGGCTGGAGTGGATCTATAAGTGTAGCTGATACTTAAACGAGCAATACTTTCCAGTACAATTAAAACAGAAGTTGAAGTATCCATACTGATTTTTCCTGGGAATATAGTTATAGACAGGCAGATGATTTCTAGATATGAAGCATCTTCAGGTAAATTCTAAGTTCCTTGGAAATAGGTCTTCATTGTAGCTCTGATCAGAGTTCTTAGCATATTTTTGAATCTATAAATATTTGTTTAATTAAATTGACATTTCCCACTTGCTTATTAAATACACAGAAATGTCTGTCTCCTTCTATATTGAAATGTTTAGATGAGCTTGACAGTTAACTGCATGGTATGAACTGAGAGGCACTAGAAAACCCCTTTGATCAAAGTTAACTCTTCACTTTTCCTTACTGCCCTTACACTGTAGCATTGAGATTTATTCTTTAGGTTTCAGACATTTCCTCTCCCATCATGATGTCCTGCAGAATAGGCTGACATTGAAGTGATATTGTGAAATATAGCAGTGAGAGAAAGGATTTTCTCTAGTTTATGTAAAAATACTCTTGGGCTGATTCTTTCCATTTTTCAATACAATTAACAAAAATTCTGTGATCCTGACATATTTGGTTTCTTTTTAATTATTCCAGAATATCAAAATGTCATGTCTCTGATAAAGAATGTCCTAGGATCTACCACTAAAAACTTAGACAGTAGTGTATGGATTGGACTGGGTTGATAATATTGTGGGAAAATGTGGCTCTTCTCTTTGAAATCGGTTCTGGGCCTCCAGGCAGAATGATTTTCTTCCTCCCTTATATTCATACAGCAAGTTATTTGTTCTTTTCTTTCTTGTGTATTCTATCAAGCCTTTTTTATACTCCAGTGCTTTCATGTCAGTTTGTTCCTTTAGATTTTAGGCTTCAAGAAAACAGAGATAATTTTTTACTCATGTTTTTCATTCTTCTCAACTGAACTTTATCCCAAATTTTCCTCCACATCAGTTCTAAGGAAAAAAAAATTATTAATAACTAACTCAAAATCTTGTTAATGCAAGAGTCATAATGTAAAGGAAATCATTATACTAATCTTTTCATGGCCTTTGCAATGTAATGGTCTCCAAGGTGGGGTGCCTGCGTCCCAGAGATATGTGAACATCTGAAAATAACTAAGTCGAAGGAAGAAAATGTTAGAAAATCTACTGAAACTCATTTTAGCTCATTCTTTATACTTTTCACTAGATGTTCTTTAGTTCTTCAAATGGAATTTACTTAGCATGATTAATTCAAGGACCTTAACTCCTAATAACTGGGAAGGGAAAATACATTTATAGAAAATCAGGCTTCATGGAAAATTATATATATTCATACCCTCCCAAATTATATCCTTCCCTTAACATTTAAAAATTTTTTTTTTTTTAGTTTTTTATCTCTTTCTTTGAGTTAGGTTAGTTTCTTACTATAGAAGACTTAGGTAGAAAAAAGATAACATGATATGTACTATTAATAAATCAGTCATATCCATAAGAGTAAGGGGGTAGTCAAAATTTAAAATATATACAAAATGACGGATAAATGACCATAAATATATATATTCATTTTCATCACGTCATTGACTTTAAGATGCATTCAAATGCTAAAATGCAACAGCAATCTAATAATATATTCTAAAGGAAAATAAAGAAATTCTATATTAAATAATTATATAAATTATAATTCACTTACCAGTATTAGAAATATTAAAATGAGGAAAAATACAGTTTTCTGTATTTTTTTTTGTAGCTTAACTCCCTTTTTAACATTCTGCAGCTCTATTTGTCTGTTCTGTGATACCTATGGCCTCTCTGCTATCTATCTTAAATTTTTCTGGACCCAGCTGAAGTACTTAAACAAACAGAAACT
Organism: Lagenorhynchus albirostris; assembly: GCF_949774975.1. Lineage (NCBI taxonomy): Eukaryota > Metazoa > Chordata > Mammalia > Artiodactyla > Delphinidae > Lagenorhynchus > Lagenorhynchus albirostris. The sequence goes on along the minus strand of NC_083111.1, from coordinate 65,304,634 downwards.
TATTAATATCTCTCTTAGTTTTCTGCTTCATTTAAATTTATCATTCACTTTAACATAATTTCAGATTCCATTATAATATTTAGAGGTTTAAACATCTTTTTATCTTCTGTATTTTCACCAAAGACAAATTTACTATTAGAAATTCCAAACCAAACAACTTTGATTTTGGAAATATTTTTAACACTAATAAATCAAAGAAGTGAATTGATTTTTAAGTCTGGATGATATGTATGCAAATGTAAGGGCCCACCAAAATAAAAATCAACAGATTAGGTTCAAAGCTATAGGCTATGTAAATGTTTTCTAGTTAATAGATTGGTAAGAGTATTAGTTCATTGTTAAATATTGATTAATGGAAAAAATGGAAGGTGATAGAGTTCTTATGAGGACTTTTCTCTTTACAGCATCCTCTACAATATTTTACTTGTGATAAGCTTTTCTTTAATTAATTCAGAAATATGTTGCTGCTAACAGAGAAGTAGTCATCACCTAATTGAAAAGTATGTCAGGATCTGGTCAGGAATATAAAACTCACACCAGTTATTTTATCAGAGCATATTTAATATAAAGAGGTGGAGAATGGTAAATGCCAAAAAAATATACTGTGGTAACACAGAGATAAGGAACTGAAAGATGTACTACTCTTCCTAGAGTTGGGGACAAATTGAAGAAGTTGCTGGGGCATTGAAACTTGGAGAAGACACCCTACAGAGCTGACCTTCAGGCTCAAGACAACAGGTGAACCTACCTGGTGCTGTTACTTCCCAGAGTGTGCAGTGAAGCTGGTTCTTGGAGTTAAAACACACCACAGATGCTGAATACTAGAACAAGACATTCCTGCCAGGGTGAAATATCTTACAGAAATCCAGCTGGCAAAGGAGGAATATGGCTTATAGAGAACCAGACCCAGCCTCACAAAGCAGATTATAAAAGGGATTTTGGCTGAGAAAAAAATAGCTTAATAACTGGCATACACACACACATACACACACACGAAACCTCTGAAAATACACTCAAGATTCTCAAAAATATGTGTACCCTAGGAACAAACACATGTATTTTAGGAATTTCTTGTAAAGAAATGAATTTAGACATCCATGGCCAATCTATAACTAAGCCCAATAAATTCTATCCTACTTTTTAAACTTTCTCCTATATATTTCAAAAACCTCTTCCTTAATTTCAGACCCATTCATTTATTTTTACATGCTCCATATAAATTTTATAATTGCCTAGCAATATTTCTAAATCAAAAGATCTACTGACAACTACTGTATTACTGAAAATCTTTAAGTTGTTCTCTTTGCTTTGGGGACACAGTTTAATGCTTGAGGCCTTCACAATATTATCCCCAACCGCTAAATTAAATGATGGTTGAAGCTGGTGTCTGGAATTAGATTGTGGGAGTAAAATCCAAGATCCATTGCATATTGACTGTATTTGAGCAAGTTACAAAATTTGATTTAGCCTTAGTTTTTTCATCTAAAAATGGAGATAATAATAATATCTACTACAGAAGGATGTTATAAGGATTAAATAAGCTAATGATTGTAAAGTGGTTAACACAGCACCTAGCAAGTAAGATATGTAACTTATTACTAGTTGTTTTTCTTTTTTTCTCTTGTCATATTGGACTAGTCCATATTGCTCAGAGAGCTATGTACATTTGCACAATCTCTTTTCCTCTTGAAAAAAAGTTCTTCTGTTCCCACTATTTTCTCCAGTTAAATTCTACTCAACTTTCAGTCTTGGTTCAGGCATTACTCCATCCAAGTAGTTGTCTCAAGCCCTTGCTGGAGGTAAATGCTCTTCCTTTATGCTTCAAAAGCAAATTTTTAACATCAGATTAAAGCTCTTACCAAGTTGTGCAGAGAAAGGTGTTTACTGATTTATTTGTCAATCTTTTCCAATGTATTATAAGGTCCTCACAGGCTGGACCATGACTTATTCAGTACTGGACCTAGCACACATTCAGGACTCAATACATTTGTTTATACACAAAATGCTCATCATAGTATTATTTATAAGTACAATAAATCAAAATAATATATAAACTACATACAAAATAAGTGTGCAGCAATTAGAAAAATGGTTAAATAAAATATGGAAACCACGTCTACTGAACAAATTTATGCAGCCATTAAAATTGTTTTACACATTATGTAACAATAAGAAAAATGTGTATAATATTTAATATGTGAAAAAAATTACAAAATTATCATATGCATAAAAAAGTAACAGAGCAAGAGAACAGGACAAACGTTCATACTTAAATAAAAAAATAAAATAAAAATACAAAAAAGTGTTGTGTGCTTGTCTTTGAATATTGGCACTGTAAGTGACTATTTTCCTTTGTTTCCACTTAATGCATTTTCCCAATACTCCATTATGAGCATAAATTTTAAGTACTAATATTGAATATGACTTTATTTTTAATAAAAATAAATTTTATTTTTCAAATAACATTGAAAATGTATACAAAATATAATTATAGGATACAATATATAATTATAGAATTCCAGCCAAAAAAACACTTTAATGTCAGCTTATTAAGTTAACTGCCTGATCCTTGAAGTTGCTAAAAAATCCAAAAAACTTGTACTCAGAGGGGATGAGTGAAAGTTGCGTTTTCATGTGTGAGAGGACAATCACCCCATATATTAAATATCAGTTAATCCAGGGAATACATGAACCAAACTGTGAAGAAGGAAGTCTCGTTTTCCTAGGCAGCCTATTTGCTCTAATTTTAGCCCATTGTCCCCCCTTGCATCTTCTTTCCAGTGTCTACCATATGCTGCTAAATTCATCCATCTGGAATCCCTTCTCCAGACTCTGGGTAGAAAAGGACACAACTTGATATATTAATGCACAATTAGATTGCAAATAAAGACTAAACTAATATTCCTCTTAGAGGTATTTCCATTCAATTAGCAGACCGTACAAAACTAAAGAGATTCTAGGATCTAAAGGAATACACAGGTAATGAAGAGATTTCAGATCAAATGACCAGGGGTGAAATATGTACTGATAGTAATAATTAATATAAATAAAGTACATGGATATAATATAATATAAATAGTAAACATATACTGAACAATGAAAGCATTAATGAAGATATTAGTATAACCATAACTATGTACTAATAAAATATATTGTAATTAATATTTAATTTTATGTTAGTTCTAAATCATATTCTAACTGCCTTTCACATATCCAATCATTGAATTCTCACAACAACCTCATGAAAGATGTACTCAATTTCCATTTTAGAGATGGGAAACTGAGGCAGACACATAAGTGTTATGTGGCATGCCTGAGGTCAAAGAAATGGAGCAGGTGTACAAGTCAGTCATGGGAGGGACCTGCAATATACACTCTATATATTTCTAAACTGAAGCAAGGTCCCTATAAACATAAAATCCAATAGCAAATGCTGCTCTTCTCTATCTAAAAGAACAGTGCATGGAAAAACATTTTTTAAATACCTGATAATTACTTAATGTGTTGCTAGGTAGAATGGGGAATGTAAATTAAAAGACAGTGGCTCAGAGCTTTGGAATCAGATAGAACTGACCACAAAATTCCACCTAGCCATATGTAGTTATGAAATTGAGCACATTGGTTAGCTTTTGTAAAGCTCAATTGTTGATTGTTTCTTTGTTATTTACCTGGAAAAGGGATAAAAATCCATCACACTGTTTTATGAGGTTTGACATAGAAAATTCATGTAAGATGCTTAACATAACAATTTGGCACAGAGCAAATATTCAACAAAACTCAGAATACAGATACATTTAACCTTTTAGAACATACACATGATAATGAATTCCTTGTAAGCTCAAAGCATTTATTATCATATTCAATATGTTTAAAAAAACCACAATTTTTTAAAAATCAAGAAACTTACAAAGTTCAATAATCTCTCAGTCTTGGACACACACAGGATAGTGCACTTGCAATTAGGAAACAGAAGCGTAATTACATTTTTATCTTTGGTTAATCAAAATTATGAAACTACTTTTTTCAGCATAGGGAAATATAGTGCCCCTTATGCTTATTCAGTTTTAACATCTATGTACAGAGTTAACTCCTTTTAAATTGACCCCCTCAACAAATGTTTTTGTTGGAGGTTCTTTTCACTTTACTTTCCAGTGTCATAATAATCCTCATGCAATATTGACTTAGAGCACAGAGTGATCGTCCAGAGAGTATGGTGGAAACCCCCCCTGGAGTCTCCATGGGAAATTGGAAAAGAATTGAATGAATATGCTGCAGCAACTCATCCACTCCCAGGAGGAAAGATTAGATGACCCAATCCAGCTTGTTCATTCTCAGTTTCTATGTTTCCTAAACAAAAACAAAACATTGTCTTAACTGAGAAGGGAGAAATGCCGTTTTCTGAGAAATGTTTTCATGTGTTCCTGCCCTACGTGGGCACTCTGGTGATCCTGTCCACAATTCCAGCAGCATAGATGGAAGCCTTCCCTTACCTATTGGCAAAAGATCTGCCAATTGAGACATCCTCAAGACAGGAACTGGGGAGAAAAAGAGGGTTTTCCTGTCTCTATTCAAGAGTCATGGACTTTTTCTTGCAAACATGTAAGGAAGTCTTATAACGTATCTCCTTTTTCTCCTAAACCAGTTCTGACCACACCTTTTTGGGAGAAAGACCATAGCATAATAGTGGTGTTAAAGATTGAGGTCAAAAGGTGCCAGTGGGTGGGAGGACATCAGCTTATGAACATCTTTTGAACTCCATAACATTATAAAATATCATGGCTAGCAAAAACCTCAGAGATCTTCTAACCCTATATTTTACAACTTAAGAATCTGAAATTCCAAAGAGACTTCGTGACTTCTGAGCGCATTCTTGAGGATCTAGCCCAAGCATCTCCTCTTTTCGGAAGCCGCTCCTGACTTCTTGTTAGCAGAGCTCACCATTCCTCTGTAGGCCACCGCTGGGACTAGTAATCCATACCTTTAATGTTACCGATTGGCTTATGCATTTTTTCTTTTCCACCTCTTCAAATTGAGGTGATTTACCTGGGTGATGCTTAGAGCCCCCGAGAGCGCCTGTGGATGCCTTTCATTTCAGAAAGTGGTACAATCTATAAACCCTTGAAATTGTAAGCAGAATTGTATGTACAAGTCTATGTCACCTCTACAGTTTTCTGTAGACGGAATCCAAAGGTTTCAATAAATTCTTGAAGGAGTATGTTATTCGTAAAGGCTAATGAGCCCACTGCAATAGGCCATGAATCCCATGAAAAAACTAAGGCCATATACCATTTATCTTATCCTCCTGTCCTATCTCAGTATTTGTGTATAACAAGCTCTCAAGTTTTTTTTTAATGAAAAAATTAAAATTTGGCCTATAGTTACTTGATTAGTTGATAGTCAAACTTGTGCTATAACCTAGGTCTCATATTCTTTGTAAAGGACATTTCTATTATTTAGATTCTTTTTCCTTAAACTGTTACCTGACCAAAGCTGAAATTTAACTAATCCATTTCTACCCACCCTATACATTACCTCCACTGGCCCTGCAGTTTATGACGCAGGAAATCATAGAAGTATCTATAAAACAGGAAGATTATGTAGACACTGCTACAAATAGTAAAGAATCTGGGATTTCAAGCCAAAAGAACACTACTCAATTCCAACCCTTTTACTTCTTAGCTTTGGCGATCTCTTTAAACCCTGTCATTTTCAGTATCTTCATCTCAAATGGGTATAGTCACTCTAATTAATATTGCTTTTGCAAAAATTAATTGACATGAATGCGAAAGCTATATAGATTGAAGATCATGTTAGAAAACAAAAGGTCTTAAAGTTACACCCATGCTTTAACTATCTATGAGGCTTCACTTCTATGTCCACTTCTAGTTGTTCTAGAGTAAACCAACTGTAAATGCACCAAGGCAGCCAGAGCCTCGTCACATGCCTAGCTTTCTCCTTTTAAGTAACATCTTTATTCTGATTTCTAGCAACTGTTTTTTTTTTTTTCTTATAAGCACAGTCATACATCTTATGTTTCGTTATTTCCACCATACAGATTTTTGCTACTTTTAGTAGGAAAGGTTCCTGGTGCCTTAGTCTCTCTTGTCTAAACCACACATCCCTTACTGTATGATTCTTATAAAACAGATGATGAGGTGTCCGGACATTCAGCTCAGATCATGTCTTTTACCTTAGACCAGTCAGTTAACATCTCAGGGACCCAAGTGTCCACATATGACAATGGAGAAAATGATTCTTGTCTTTTTTACTCACAGGACTGCTGTCAGTATCAAATGATCGAATATACGTAAAAGTACTTTAGACAGTACAGGGTGTGACACAAATATACAGAACTGCGGTAACTCTGTCTTTGATTATTTGGTATTAGAAACATACCAGAAACTTTTATTTCTTCAATATAGTATAGTGGTTAGGAGTGTAAACTCTGGATCTTGAGTTCATATTCTGCCTAACATTTATAAGATGAATGACCTTGAATAAGTCATTTAATGCCTCATGCTTCATTTTCCTTGGTTGCAAAATGGAGAAAATAAAAGCACCTACATAATAAGGTAGTTTAAGGATTAATCACGTTATAATATGCACACTGTTTACAGCAGCACCACCAAAGCATGGTTCACAAATAGAGCTGGTTCACAACCTGTGACCATTCCATGAAAAGTGTGGAAATTTAAATAAACATTCAGAAATTTTTAATGAGTTTGGTGGTAATTTTATGTATGTTAAATCTAATAATTCAAAATGCACGTGGATTTTGAATGTCTTTTCGTTTCATTTTTATATTATTTAATGTAATTTAATTTGGTAAAAGATCTGATCCTTTATCACAGATATCTTAGGAAACACTAATTCAGAGGCTGCTACATAGAAAGTGTTGTAACTGTCACCCGTTATTATAATTATTACTATTACAAGTGAATATGCAAATATCCATATTTCTTTATAAATGGAACATTGTCACAAGTACCTCTGTAGAGGCTGTAATAAAAGGAGAGAAGCTGCTCCTCCTGTGAGTTGGTGATCTCTTGATGCCCACAGCAGTGAGATCTGCCTCATACACACAGGTAGAAAGTATTTCCACCTAGGGCTGGACGATGCTCAGCTGAGACTGATTTCTTGACTTTGTCTCCCTTTTTTATCTAGTCCCACAATAAAAACCCACAGAGTGGGAATGCATTGTTGATTTCATGAAGCATATGTTTTTGCCTCTTTGGAAGATAACAGAGTAAACTGGGAGCCGGGAAAACATACTTTATCTAGAGACTGATCAGGGAAGTTTGGGGGGGGGTAGTTAAGATGGTCTTCAAGTCATTCCCATTTTTGTGGAAGGAAAGTTTGATTGAAGGAGGCCAAAATATCACCGACTCACACTCTCAAACCGGTGGGCAGGAAAACACACAAAGGTTTAAATCTCAGGCAAGGTGGCGCTGGCAGCCGGTATCGAAAGCCACCATTTCCCCATCTGACCATTGCTCTTTTCCCTGCAAGGTTTCCTAATGTTCCATCTGTCTGTGATGATTAGCAAAACTGATCAGGAAAATAACCATTTTTCCTTTATTACAACTGACTCTCAATTGACTGAAGGGAAACTATCCTTCAGAGAGATTAATTCTGGAGTGTTGGCCCTTTTTCTCTTCTGAGCCTTTCGTTGTAAAATAAAGATGGATTTTTAGTGGAGACCCTCCTGGGATTTCTGGAGTCCTGATTATACTGAAATCATTGTATTGAAGGAAGACTTACATTCTAACCACACATACTCACACAAAGGCAGCAACTGCAAAAATACTAATAATATTTTTAATCACAAAACTATTATCTATCAAGTGTCTATTAGATCAGGTGCTCTAATAAGGACCTTACTTTTTTCCCAGAGCAATCGTATGTTAGTTGATGTTTACATCCTTATCTTACAGTTGAAGAAACTGAACTCCAGAGATGTTGAATAATACGTCCATCGCCACAGAGTGAGTAATTTGATATTGAATCTACCAGATATCAAAGCAAAAATTATTTTAACAATGTTATCATTATTTTTTTCTTCATAGCCTAATGGAAACCTTGGGCATGAAACTTGTTAAGTGGGCATCAATAGTAAAATTGACACTGCTAACAATGGTGAAGTGCGTAATAATGATAATAATCATTGCAAACATTTGTTCATAGCTCTCTATATGGCGGATACTTAACACTTTTCCTACATTATCTCATTTAACCTCATAAACTCCCAATAAAGTCAGTACGATTTCCCACCTTTTACATATGGGAAAATGAATGCACCGACATTCACACAGTTGGTAAATGGTGAGGCCAGAGATTCAATCCAGCTGTTCTAATTACTGTCACTATGACATATGAACTCTCACAAATCCATTTTATCACCCTCACAGAGCAAATGCTTTGCACTCATGCACAAACTTTAGGTACAGGAGAGTCATTGTTTTTCCGAAATGTATCCATTTGCCTTCATGGCTTTGTTCCTAGTACTCTTGTCTCTTACAGTCAATTGCCACCTTCTCTACACCAAATACTGTTTATTTGATATAAAGATTTATGTAGGAAGCTACTCACTGGAGCATTAGTCTTAATGGAACTATTTTAAAATGATCTAATAATTCACCAGGAAGGGATTGGGGTAAACATTTCAAATTCCACACAAGTGTTATGAAAGTCCTAAATCTGTGCTTTCTAATAATATTAAAAGCACATTAGAAACACCCAAACATGCTCACCCTGTGTGATATAAAACACTGAATTCAAAAATAACACTAAAAAGTGAAAGGGATACAATTAGGAGGGGCCACTTTCATTGTTACACCTGATACTCTACTGTTTTTGCTTTCTTTCCTTGCTCTGGTAAATGATACTTTCAGGGGTTCTTGTTTCCAAGGAGGATATTGCACCAGGGCTAACTGCCATTTTTCTAATAAAGTAGAAGTGAAGACTATCTCTGGCATTTTGAACTCTTTATACTGCTGAACTAACAGTCTAAGAAATGATAACTTTCTAGGACTGGGTGATTGATCCCGATTACCAAGAGGAAGTAAGTTGCTCATACATGGTATGGCATGGAGGATCGCCTGGGGCATGCAGGCGATTAGCTGTGGTGCCTATGATAATAATGGTCTGGTGGAAACTGTCTTAATGCAATAGAAATAGGACCTCTCAGGATTTGCATGTTTTGGAAGTAAAGTTTAGGGTCAACCTCAGGTAAGAAACTTTGACTAGTTGAGGTGCTGTAAGAGGGGAAAGGAGATATAAAACAAGTGGTAGGAGAAGGAAGTTATAATTATCAATTTAGGCTTCATACCAGCTGGAAAAGGCGGGGAGAACCAGTGAATTAATATGTTATTTTGTTTCTAAAGTCCCACTTTTCCAGCTATTATATACAAAGAGTACGGATGGTGATTAAGTTATGTTAAAGCTTATGCTCTAGGTGATAATGTGACTGAATTGACATCACCTCGTGATGATACAGAAACTAATGGGACTTTATATCAGTTCCTGCCAGGACCCAGCCATATAGATATTATCAACAGTTAGGTGTGCCTTTCAACTATGTTTATATATTTATATATAATAATAAATGCATATCTATGTATATAAATCAAACCACATGTTACACATTGCACTGTATGACCTGTGTTTTTCTCTTAAAAACATGTCACAAATATTTTTCATTTCTAATAACTTGGAGCTATGTCATTTAATAACGATAGGATATTCCCTAACATAGATTATTTTAACTCATATTGAATTATATTTTGACTGATACTATTACTGATATCACCCTTAGTATAACTTGTTTACATGCTGTTAGGGACTGAATTGTGTCCCCTCCAAATTCATATTTTGAAGCCCTAACCTCCAATGTGATGGCATTTGGAGGTGGGGTCTTTGGGGAGATGATTAGATTTGGATGAAGTATGAAGTTGGGGTCCTCATAATGAAATTAGTGCCCTTATAAGAAGAGGGATGAAAGTGCCCTCTCTCTTTCTCTCTCTCCCTCTCTCCCTCTCTCTCTCTCTCTCTCTCTCTCTCTCTCTCTCTCTCTCCCTCTTTCTCTTTCCCATGGAAGAACACAGGGAGAAAGTGTCTGCCTGCAAGCCAGGAAGAGGTTTCTCACCAGAATTCAACCTGGTTGGCGCCCTGATCTGAGACTTCCAGCCTCCAGAACTTTGGTAAATAAATTTCTGTTGCTTAAGCCACCAAGTCATTCCAGACTGACTAATATATATCCCTTTATCTTCAGTCTTTATGTTTCTTTTTTACAATTTTTTATCTAGTTTTATCTTTTATACAATATATAAGATACAGTTGAATATTGTTTCCTTAACTAGTGTGATGTTATTTTTACTAAACAGATAATCCATTCATCTTTAATTTGTTTATTGGCACAGTTGAAATTATTCTGGCCATTTTATTTAACAATTTTTATTTGACATGCTTTTTAGCATTTAGCATTTTTTCTAGTATTTTGTCTTGCTTTTCACATGTTTTTGGATTGATAAAGTTTTCTGTATTTTATTTTCATGTAATCACATGAAATTTACATTTTTATTTATTTTCTTTACTAGTTATCTTAGAGAAGTAACAAACTCATTTCAACTTATGTTTTTCTATTGTATCTAATTCACTAAGTCGAGAAAGATAATATGATTTCAATACCCTCTTTTTCACAGATTCATCCATTTTGAGATGATCTCAGAATTTAATTTAGAAATGTCTATTTGTTTTCATCATGCCTCTTACCTATTCTTTTCCGGTCATTTAGCTACATTACACATATTAATAAAATAACATTATTTTCTATAAAATAGAATACCTAATTCATCCTAGGTTCCATTTTGACGGATATTAGTAATTTATGTAATTTTATTTGAAGTCCTTTAATGGCTTCATATTGCATTTAGTGTGAAAAAACACAAACTCCTTTCCATTTAAATTTTATGAATTTTATATTTACCTTTGTTAGTTCAGTATGATATCAACAAACAAGCAAGAACTTACATTCAAGCAGAATTGGGTGGATTTGAATCCTGGCTCCATCATACCCTGGACAGATAATTTAACTTCTTAGGACCCCATTTCTTCATCTGTGCAATGGTTTAAATAATAACCTTCAAAATGAGTAATTGTAAGGTTTAAATGATCTAGTGAATAGAAAGCATTTTAATACTGTTCTCATCCAGGGCACCCGCCTTCTTTCTGTCCAATCCTGTGATTCTGTAATATCTCCTGTAAATTATTGTTCTTAACTCAACAATGATTGCCCAATTCTATATAAAGAGGAAAACACTTGCCATTCATATTATTGCTTCAGAATATTTTTTTCATATGTGCCAAAACTTTGAGCCCATCCAATCTCAGATTCTTATCATGGATCCTCCATAAAAAATCAACATTTTCTTTCTTCATTCTTTTCCTGGTTTTTGTTTGCTTTCCTTTCTTTTTATTTCCCTCCTATTTCTTCTACTACCTAAATTAGAAAATACGGAGAAAAATTTTATTTAGGTTTCCATTTATTGAGGTCTTTATTGAATATTGTTTTAATGTTCTTTGTCAACAGGACTAATTCTAATAAAATGAGTTCATGTGAGATTCATTATATTACATTAACGCTATTATAACTATTATTTAAAAGATGATAATAGCAGTAGAATAGTTTAGCTCATTCTATTGCTAACTTTCAGTAATTCTAGAGGGAAATTATTTTGAACAGTAATTTGGCATAGAGTGTATGTAATGTCTCTGCTGAATTTCAGCACCACAATATTTATGATTTAGGATATTTGGAGGAACACAGACTTATGTCAGTACAGTTGCTTCATGCTCCCCACCTGAAATCATAATTCTTCAAGCACTAGGTTTATTACTCCAGCAGTCTGTGGCCCATGGACATGTGTACTTACTCAATACTGAAAATAAGCAAAGAGATATAAAGTGATGCATAAAGCCAAACTTCTCCTATTATATAGGAATCTGTTTTATAGAAACAAGAAACAACTGTGTTTTAAAGTATGACAATTTTGGCAAGACTAAGAGGGACAATAATTGGCATAAAATTAGCTAGGGATTGAGTGACATTTTTTATAATTTTGAAGCGTTCTTGCATATGTAGTTTCACTTTATTCTTAGAGCAATCCATGTTTTTTGCTTTTGTTGGTGGTGTTGATGTCATTTGTCACCATCCCACGAAGGAGGAAACTGATAATTAAGGAATACAATGATCTTGCCTAAGGTCATAAACCCTGAAATGACAGACTTAGTTACAATCAAGTCTTCTAAAATCATAAAACACCCTCTATTATTACTCTCATCATTCTATTTATTCATTACTGTTAATTTCAGATTTGTTTACAGCATTTCAACACCTTGAGGTACTTTGTTTTTGCTTTTCATGACCATCAACAAAGTTGCTTTCCCTGCCTTGTGCCAGTAAGATCTTCTTAGAGGTTCTGGCAACAGTCCTAAGCACAGACAAGTTCAAGTCCCTGATCTGTTGATTGACTGGTTATGTAAACTTGGTTATGTCACTTACTGTATCTGACACTCAATTCTTTATTTCTTCATCTGTCAAAAAGGGAATGATGTGGGCTTCCCTGGTGGCACAGGGGTTGAGAGTCTGCCTGCCGATGCAGGGGACGCGAGTTCGTGCCCCGGTCCAGGAAGATCCCACATGCCGCGGAGCGGCTAGGCCCATGAGCCATGGCCGCTGAGCCTGCGCGTCCGGAGCCTGTGCTCCACAACGGGAGAGGCCACAACAGTGAGAGGCCCGCGTATCGCAAAAAAAAAAAAAAAAAAAAAAAAAGGGAATGATGGTATCTCTTCCAGATTTATCTTGGAGGCTATATTTTTGACAGTAAGCCAAAGTAAAGAAAGTAAAGAAAGGTAAAGTAAGTGAAAAATATATTATAAACGGCAAATATGATGCTATTCTCTCTGTCAGGAATACCTAAAGCCTATTAAGTGAACGATGTCAATCTGAAAAGGCTATAGACTCTACAATTCCAAGTATATGACAATCTGGAAAACAACAGAACTATGGAGACAGTAAAAAGATCAGCGATAGTCAAGGGTTCGAAGGGATGGAGGGGTCAAATGGAGCACAGGGTATTTTAAGGACAGTGAAACCATTCTGTATAATACGACAGTGGTGGATATATGTCATTATATATTTGTCATAAGCCATAGACTGCACAACACTTTGCATTAGCCCTAATGTAATCTACATGCTTTGAGTGATAATGATGTGTCAATGTAAGTTCAGGAACTGTAATAAAGGTCTCACTCTGGCTGGAGGAGGTTGCATGTGTGTGGGGACAAGGAATATATGGGAACTCACTGTACTCTCTGCTCAATATTGTTGTAATCCTAAAACTGCTCATGAAGTTTATTCATTTAAAGAATGAAAAAGAACACATCACTACATATATGACAGTTTAAAAAATAAAATAGTTATTGGGAAACCTTCATTATAATACATTTGACAATTTAGATTAAAAATTTGCTCAAGCAAACATGGGAAGAAATAGAAAATATGAACAAAATTGTTGAATTCTTAATTGAAAACATTTCTGCAAATAAATCTAGTTAAATATCTTCACTGGTGAATTCTCCTAAACATTTAAGAAAAAAAAAAGCCACCAGTCTTAAACAAACTATTCCAGAGGACAAAAAAATAAGAAACATTTGCAAACTTGTTTTATGGGCCCAGCATGACCTTAACAGAAAACTTGACAAAAACCATGCAAAAAAGTGAAAGAAATCATAGGCCAACATCTCATGAGCATGCACGCAAGAAAAGCTAAACAATGCCTCAGAAAATTAAATCCAGAAATCCAGAAAAATAATATTATATTATGATCACATTGAGTTTGTTTCAGGAATGAGATGTTGGTTTAATATTTGAGAATAAATCATAAATTAACATAAAAAGATAAAAACCATATGAAGATCTCAATAGATATGTAAAAAAGCCTTTAATAAATTTCATCACCAATGATAAATCCATGACAAAATATAAATAGAAATAAGAAGAAACTTCCTTAATCATCTGATAAGATAGAGCTACCAAAAGAAAAACGCTCTAGATCTTATTTAATTATTAAATATTAAAGATATCCATGAAGTCTAGGTAAGGATACCTGGTAACATCACATCAAATCAATATTTTTATATCATTACAAGTTCAGCAAAGCAAGAATAAATTAAAAGTGTGAAAATTGTAAAGAAATATAACTGTCATTATTCATGTACAACTTAATTGTATATATTAAACATGCAAAGGAATTCTACAGATAAAAAGCCAAATGTAATAACTGGATGTAGAGTTGTTGGATATAAGGTGACATTAAAATTCAATTATCATTTCTATTCATTGATAACAGACAAGAAGAAATTGAACATTAGAAAACATTTCATTTATGATAGCACCAGAATTGCCTCAGACTAAACTTAACAAAAGTCATTCCATACTTCTACACTAAAAACTATAAAATATTACTAAGTGAAAAAATTTTAAACATCTACATAGATGGCTGTATATATCAGATTCATATATTTGAAGATGTAATATTTAAAAGATATCAATTCTCCCTACACTGATTTATAGAATCAATGAAACTCTAATTATAAATCACATATGGCTATTTTTGTGGAAATTGGCACACTAAATCCTAAAATATATATAGAAATCCAAAGGGCTAAAAGTATCAAAGAAATCTAAAAGATGAACAGTGTTGGAAGACATGCACTAACAGATCTAAAAATAAAACAACAGTAAGACAGTACTTTAAAACTATGATTTTAGCACAAAAAAAGACATATATACAAATGGAACATAATACTCCAAAATTGACCCAAGCATCCATTGATTTACAATAACGTGCTGTGGCAGAGCAATGGAAAAAGAGTGGTCTTTTAGATAAATGCCCCAAGATTAATTGTATATCTTATGAAAAGTTTAATTTGACACCTTTCTCATACCATACACCAAAATTTATTCCAGATGTACCTTAGACCTAAAATTGAAAGGTAACATTAGAAAGTTTCTAAAAGACAATATAGAGGAAAAACTTCACTATCTTGAATTTCCCAAAGCTCTCTTGAATGAGAGCACACACACACACACATGCTCATGCATACATGCGTAATCACTAATCATAAAGTGCAAGATTGATGAACTAGATTTAATTAAAATAATAACTTTTATTCATCAAGAAAACACCATGAAGAGAGCTATAATGCAAGCCACAGAGTGGAGGAGGCTATTTGTAATCATATTTCTGACAAAGAAATTGTATCCAGAATATATAAACAAGTGTTAGAAATTAATGAAACAAATGCAACAGTACAATACGTATAGACATGGGTCAAAGGACTTAAATAAGCATTTCACAAATAAAGTTATCCACGTGGTCATCGAGAATACCATATCATTATTTATCACCAGGGAAATGCAAATTAAAACCATGCTAACCTACCCCTGTAAACTCCCCGGAATGACTAAAGTTTAAAAAATATGACAGTCGCCTGTTGGTGAAGAAATAAAGCAGCAGGATCTTTCACACAATGTTGATGGTGGTTCAGTTTGGTAACATCACTTTGGAAACTGTAAGTTAATGCCAGTAAAGCTGAGTTTGTGCACACACAGTGCCTTGGCAATTTCAGCCCTTGCCAAATATGTCACAGAACGCATACATGTTGTACTGAAAGACATGTACACAAATGTTCAGAGCAACTTTATTCATAATTGCCAAAACTGGAAACAGCCAAAATGTCCATCAGCATCATTAAATCATTACATATTCATACAACAGGAGATCATTTAGCAATGAAAAGGATAAGATTACACAAAGCAACAAATGAATAAAATCTGTAATCATAATAATATGCTAAAAACAAACAAAACAAAAAGGACACACAGAGGAGTGCGTATCATACAATTCTACTCATACGAGCAGACAAAAAATTTTTTAAGGCGAGAGAAATCAGGATAGTAATTAGTTTCGGAAGTTGCTATGGGGCAAGGGGAGGTGGCTGTTTCTCAAATGTAAATAATGTTCTGTATTTTTATCGCAGAGATGGTTACAAGCCTTTCACCACTTTCTGCAAATTTTCAACCTGTATACTTAAGAGTTGTACCTTTTACATTTGTAAAACTTCAATAAATAGGTAAAAATATTTCGAAGTATTTCCCAAATTTGTTTTGTTTATACTTCAGTGACTATTAGAAGATATGACTAATGCTTTGTCAACTTTTCATTGAACATTGACTTCGTCCAGTGAATTGTGCCAGGTATTGTTGGAACAGAAGAATGGTTGACATTAGGCTTCCGCCCTTGTCCAGTTTAGTGTTTAACAGAGACAGGATGAGATGTAGCACAAACAATAATACAAGGCAGAAAGTCCTGTAAACCACCTATGGACCACAGAGCGAGCCACCAGGAGTCTTCAAGGAAGAGATGGCATCTGAGTTGGACTTTGAAGTCTCAGAATTTCGACCAGTATAGGTAAGAAGTGGTTTCTCTGCAGGGGAAAAAAAAAGCATCGAAAAGCCATGCAAGTGTGAAAATGTAAGGTGTGTGTGTATATGTGTGTGTGTGATGTACATGGAAATATAAATTATGAATATGGTTGATGTGAAAATTGTGAGTGGCATCTCCACTTCTAGAATGTGCATTAATTGTCACTGAAACGTATCAGTACATTGAGAAGCAAGAGTTTGAAATCTGTTGAACTTTCTCTAACGACAGAATACAGACTTTGGTTTCTGAAATTGCACTTTCAGGGTTTGGGGAATCATGAAGTGCATGCTATTGGCCAGAGTATTTTGAGGAGACCTGAACTGGCAATCTCGGGAAGTGCTTCTAATATCTGAACCCGTAGGATGATTTTGCTGGAATGTAGAACTTGTACCACGGAGAAGTAGACAATGGAACTTAAAGAGCAGCTTGAAATTAGTTTGTAGAGAGTCAGGAGGTCTAGGTTAAGGATTTGGTATTATGCTTATGGTCAGGAGTGTTTGACAGCCTTTGAGCAAGGGTATGACATGGAAAAAGCCTCATTTAAGGACCCTTGACCTGATATTGAATAGAACTGTTCTAACAACTCAGAAAATAAGGCCAGGGCACAAGTGCTTATATGTGATTTCTATGTACATGTCTCTGTCCATTCATCAATAATGCAGAGAAAAGGAGGTAACCAGCCAAGGTGACAATGCCCAGAACTTGCTTTTGCAGGTAGTAGAACCAGATCTGATCTTGGCCCTAATCATCTGGGGTTCTCAGGCATGACAATGAAAGAGAAACTCCTCTAAGTAACAGGCCACATCTTTGCAACATAAACAGATTCATGCACATGGCTGGGGCCCGGCAATGCGGTGCTTGCCAGTGTTTTCACAGAAATAGGCTACATTGCAGGTGACTTTCTCTGCTAAAGCTATGATTTATGGTGGCGGGGCGGGTGTAATAATGTAGTTATAGCGGGTGGGTGGGGCAGGGAACAGAAATGGGAGAGGGAAAGAGATATTGCTGTTTTAAGGAAAGCTTCTTTACGACTTCACCTGATTTTATGACCGTAGTGAGTCTTTTGAAAATGATTTCGGGAATTGTGCTTTTGGGTCATCTTCCTCGTTGTGGTTGTTTTAAAGAGTCTTGAAGGATGCTTTTTCTTCTCTCCACAGTATGAGCCCTGGGCAATAGGCCAAAGTTGTTTTAAATCTCAGTTGAAAGTTCTGGCTCTTTCCATGTGAACATGTGCCAAAAGGAAGTCTAATAACTTATCAAGTTGAGGCACCTCAGGGAGGTCCAGAAGCAGAAATTTTTGAGGAGTTTAGGGAGCAAGTTTATTAACCCTTGACCTGATTGTAGCCCTTTTTGAGCTACTATTTATATTTTGTTAATTGATTTTTATTTTTTATTTTTTGCAAAGACCATCAGCCTGAGAGCCCTGAGACCTAGATTTATTCACTGAAACTTCTTAATTAATTGTGCCATTGACCAACTCCAATGGTCACTCTATGCCTCACTTTTCTCCTGTGTAAAGTAGAGATAGTACATGTCTGAAATACCTCATTAATATGTCTCTAAAGTGAAAGTTCTGTGGAAGAGCACAAAATAAGTTCATCTCAGCCAATTATTTAACCGGCACCTCTTATGTACTAAACTAACAGCTGCAAGAGATATTTGGGACACAAATATCAAGAGATATTTGGGACGCAATTTCTAGTTTCCAAGACCCAAAGACATTGCCTGCAAAGCAGAGTATGCCAGATTCCGCAGAAGCTGATGTAGTGGAGAGTGTGTGTGTGTGCCACTCACATTTCTACCCCTCCCCCTTCCTTGTCAGGCAGAAGCCTTCATTCCCTGAGGAGTTCACAGTTCACACTAAACCTGCCTATCTGCCACTGCCCTTGATCCTTGCCCCAGGGGGATGTTAGGGCCCTGGCCGTTTTGCAATAATTCAGAACAATTCTGAAGTGTCCTCATAGCTCCAAAGTTCTCCATGGGATTGGCTGTGGCCCTTGCAGAGACACTATTACAGCCCAAGGCTCTTCTTTCACTTCCCTAGGCCTGTTGACCCCTAGAGAACTGCCCAGAAAAATTCCTTCATGGATATCCCCATCTCAGACTCTGCTTATCCGGGAACCTGACCAGTGGTAATTAAACAGGAAAAGAAGTTCTATGGGAATTCACAAAAGGAAGTTAGCAAATCCCGCTTTGGGAAGAGGAGACAGGAAAAGCTGATTGTGGAAGATGGTGTTTGTGCTGTGGTGTGATGGATATGTGGGGTCTAACTGAAAGAGAGTGTGGAAGAGGAGGTAGGGAAAGAAGTATTTATTATTAGTCTTCCCTCAGTATCCTCTGTGTATTGATTCCAGGAGCCCCCATGGATACCAATATCCGCAGATGCTCAAGTCCCTTATATGTAACAGGTTAGTACAATGAATACAGTCAGCCCTCGGTATCCACGGGTTTCCCATCCTCAGATTCAACCAACCACGGATAGAAATTTTGGATGTGGAGAGCCAACTGTATGTTAGGAGGAAATAGCATAATTGAGGTCTCAGAGATCAGTAATGAGACATGTAACTCTGAAAAGTTCAGAGAGCCCATGTGAAACACCTAGTCACAGGGCACTAGAAGATCCAGAAGGGAAGGAGGACGAGTGTATATAATGGAGGGTCCTAAAATCTAGGCTAAGAGTAGTGCACTAAATTGGAGATCAAAAGGAAAAGGAGAGAGTCTATTTAGTAGAGGAGTTATATAACAGAGGCTACGCTTTCAAAGAATGATCCAGGAGCTGAGATAATGCAGTGCTCTAAAATGTAAGATTCTTTTTTTTTTAAAGATTTTTTTGATGTGGGCCATTTTTTTTTAAAGTCTTTATTGAACTTGTTACAGTATTGCTTCTGTTTTCTTATGGTTTTGGGCCACGAGGCATGTGGGCCCTGACCAGGGATCAAAACCTGCACCCCCTGCATTGGAAGGTGAAGTCTTAACCACTGGACCACCAGGGAAGTCCTGAAAATGTAAGATTCTCTCTGATGCTTAATAATCTTAGATCCTATCAAAAGTTAGAAGGGTTCCAAATGAAATGAAGTTAGGGAAAATATTAAACAGGTTGAAAAATAGAATTCCAACACCTGGAATATGCTTTTTGTTGTTGTTTTTTAACTTAATAATTATCCAGGCCAGCTGGCTTGAGGATACATGGCAGGGAAAGAGAGAGAGAGAAAGGAAAAGCGAAAATGAGAAGGGAAGTCTTTCTTCCTCTCTCTTTCTAACTATTAATTTTACCCCATAACCAATCTCTTATGGGACCATATCTCTCCAGTTCTGTTCTTGGAAAGTAGTCAGCAAACTGAGTGCTTTGGAAATCTAACCTAGAACTCAGTTTATACTCAGGCTTGAGCATGGCTGGCTTATATCACATCTTGGGGCTGAAAGTTATCTCTGTGACCTATTACCATTTAGGCAAATCCCTTCTCTAATTCTCATACTCTTTATTTGCAGAAAATGAATTGTGATGTAATTTTAAGAGAACATTGTGTGAAGTGCTTTGCAGGCCCTGGTGCCTATTAACACCCTATGCACGTAGCTCTTATTATTAGCTCAGCCACTAATGGTCTAGATGACCTTGGAAATAGTCTTTCACACCCATGGTCCTCAAATTCCTCATCTAAAAAAGCTAGTTGCTGGCTATACTTTCAACCCTGATCGTCCTACTAGGTTCCCAAGTATGTTTTCTTCAGAGCTAAAGTAAAATAAAAATACAAATTAGCTAATCCCGATTCAACAAGATGCATATACTCAGTGAATTTACATCCAAGAGGCAGTTGAGGGAATTGAGAGGGGAAACAAGATGGCATTGATTGTAGGGTCAATGCCAGAGTTAGGGTCTGCTTCAGAATTGTCTGATTAACTGCACATTTTTTTTTCTCTGAGATCCTGTGGGCACTGGATCTGCCAAATACTTTTTTTTTTCCTACAAGAAAGATTTTATTTACTCCAACTAATCACCAAACATTTGCATCCCTTGCTGCTCTGACCTAGAGCCAAGGGCCCTTCAAGCTTCTCTTGCATGACATGTAGGTCTTTTCTGTGAACGACTGCCATAGGCAGGCACTGGCTCAAACCTAATCTGTGCACAGATTCCTGTTCCTCTGCTATATTTCCAGTGTCCTCCTTCCTGTGTCAGGAAAAGCACGTGGGCATCCACTAGGCCAACACACCAGCACAGCCTGGATTTTAGTGGGGCCCCAACAAACTACAGTCAACAGCTCACCGTGCTTTGGCAGAACAAGGACAAATTCCCTTTCTCAGTTCCCCACCCTGCTTCCTCACAGCTCTTCCAGTACAGACTTGTACAATGTTTATTCCAGATTGAAAGGGAATCTGAAGGCAGCCCCTTTTCCCGGCTTCCCTCACTGACTGTTTTTTATATAGAGGACAAGAGACAGAGGGGAGGGGAATGAAATGGTGTCTCTAATACACTTTAGGCATGGTTTTCGACTGTGTACAGTAGGAGTTCTGGATTCAGTGTCAGTGCTTGGATTTCTGTTATAGATCCTTTGTGCTCTATTTTCTTTCATATATGTCACATAGTTTCCAGTCAACTGGGAGAAATTGCTTGCGGCGTGTGACTTAGAGACTTGTGAGTCTCTAAGGCCATATTAGGGAAATGTTTATATTGATACTAAGTTTCAGCACAGACTTCGGTCTCATCTCTTATTCTCCACCCAGCTACTACTGTGGAAATAGCTGGTACATATGGGAAAGTCGTAAAATCCAGAATCAGAAGGCTTAGGGTCTTGATTGGTTCTACATGTAAGAGTTAGTTGACTTTCGCAAGTCAGTGGCTCTCCCTGATCCTTGGTTCACTCATCTGAAAAATGGGAGTAACAGAGAGATGTGGTGAACTTTGAATGAAATTACACCACTCTTCTGTGGATTCCAAAAATATAATGGGCATGTGAAGTGGAATCGGGATTTCACAATTTTACATCACACTCTGCCTTGTCCAGAACCTCACAACCTTTGGACCTCCATCAATAGATATCTTTCCAACTCTGCTATACATAGAGGAGAGAATAAAACTCATCATTCATTACTGCTATCTTTTATATGACTTCCTGGCAAATATACAATGGTTTATCAGGTGAGGTAATTATGTTTTAGTCAATGGCTAGGGCCCAAGACAAATATCTTTCCTGCCTGTTTTGAGATAAATTCTTGTAAAAGGCTAGTGTTAATGCCATGAGGGATGTCTTTCTATTCGAAGGGTGAAAAAAAGAACTTTCAGAGGGCTCCTGATTCTCACTATCTTCCAGACTCCACATTGAGGACGACTTACCCCCTTGGTAAAATTTACCCCAGCTTTAAGAGATCAGCCTGTCCTTTAAGAGATCAGCCTGTCCTTTAAGAGATCAGCCTGTCCTTTAAGACACAGCCTGTCCTTTAAGAGATCAGCCTGTCCTTTAAGAGACAGCCTGTCCTTTAAGAGATCAGCCTGTCCTCTGTTTCTTAGTGTAGAGAAACAGAGAAGATGTGCATATCTCTCTAATTTGTCTACAACTTATCCTCTGACTTTGCATACCAATTTTTGTATCTGAACATCTTTATCTTAGGACAGCACTGGAAGTGAAGATAACTATAGAGAAGAAAAGCCAATGAACATAAATACACTGACTTTACTTTTCAGCACGACATCTTCCGTCTGGATCTATCACTATTTTATAGGTCCTGGTCACCTTCCACATGGCAGATGTAGTTCCCTAGAACAAGGGACCTTTTTCCTGAACATTTAAATACCTCAGTGTTTTTCTATTTTCCTGCTGTGGCCTATGAATAGGTTGGTATCTTAGAACAGGTTTTCTATTTGAAGACTACCTCTATCCAGAGCATTGAGGGCACAAATGACTTTCTCATTCAGGAAGTCACCTATCTTGTCAAAGTGATGTGGCTTCCACAACGTGGACATTTCTGAGTAACCTCACATTGATCCTACGTATCCCAAGAAATACCCTCACAGAACAAGTGATGGTTTGCTCTTAGACAAAGAGATAGCTGGGAAATTCAACACAGCTTATTTAGTAACCAATTTAATCTCTTGCATGTTTATCATGTGTTAAGTATTCAAATACTTTTATTCCTGCGATCAACGTGAACCCTACCACATGGTCAATTAGATCATGTAGTCCCATTTGTTGATGAATAATGTGTGAGGTACATAGAACTTCAGAGATACCCCATAGCCAGGGTGTGCACACAGTCTTCTGTCACTGGATTCTAGACACTCTCTTAAACCTTGTCTTGATTCCTAGATCAGGTTATCCCTATAGACTGTATTCCTTGCCCAGTTTGAGAGCTCATCAAAGCTTAGACACAATAACAAAATAACTCCAAGCCAATGACAGGAAACAAAAAAATCTCAAAGCATAGACAAAACAAGATTTTACGCATTTTGTTAATAACATCCTTCAAAATCTTTGTCCAGTGAGAATTTACGGTCAAATGATTTTAGGATCTCAAGCTGGTCATATATAGATATCAGGATAATTGAATCCTTAGATGTTCTGGTAAGACATACATTCTATGCTAATTAAAAATTTCAGAGTTCTTTGGTCTGGGGCTTGTCAACAATCCTTTCTGAAGTATATGAATTGCTGTACTTTGTACTTCCTGCCACCATCGATGGACATTTTATATTTTAAAAGTAAAAGATAACGGAACTCTGGGAGAATATTTGATGCTTCATTGGGTAACAGGAGAAGCTGCTAGTTTGAAGTTGGCTCTACCCCTTAACCAGTATGATCTAACAGGTGTGATAGTATAAGAGGTATCTGTGCTGAATAAGGATGCTATAAGTCCTTAAAAGGCCCAATAAGAACATCATAATGCAAACCTATAGGATTCCACATCAAAGTCATGCTTTCTATAGCAGGAAACAACTCTACATTTGAAATATGGCTCCTGATGTGCTAGTAGAGACTGAGCCCCTGACCATGGACCTTTAAATGACTAAGTGACCTAAGAGCTCTTGGATCCACTAGTCCTAACATTGAGTCTGCACAGCAGCAACTCCGTCCTGCCATGGAAATATATTTGAGATAATAGTGTATATATTGAGATATTTGAAAGGCATCACTAAATGCATAAGCAGATGGTGCAGACTTCCATGCCATCTTAATCCACTCATCACTATGGCAACTGTAAAATGCCCAACCAGACATCAGCAGAGACTTACAACATTCCTCAAAGGAAGCAGCCAGAAATAGAATGGCTTTAGAGTGGGGAGCCATTTGTAGTTAGAGAATTCAGTTTATACTTCACGTACAGGTACTTTTTTGCCTGAAATGCCTCCACCATTGAAAGATTTACAAAATGCCGCATTTATCAATATGTTCTCATACATAATGCTGCTCTGGGCCAAGGTACACTTTTATTAATAAGGAAATTCACTTCTGGGCCCAAGACCGTGTACCCAATCACACAGAAACAGCTGGCCTGATGGAATAATAAAACAGCTTGTTGGTGGTTCAGCTGAGGCACAGCTGGAGGACAGCCAGCTGGCTTAGAGCACTTTCCTTCAGGATATGGTAAATACCAAATACTGCCTGAGGGTGAGGAGAATCTAAAATGGGTAATGGATGGGCTTCCCTGGTGGCGCAGTGGTTGAGAATCCGCCTGCCGATGTAGGGGACACGGGTTTGTGCCCCGATCCGGGAAGATCCCACACGCCGCGGAGGGGCTGGGCCCGTGACCCATGGCCGCTGGGCCTGTGCGTCCGGACCCTGTGCTCCGCAACGGGAGAGGCCACAACAGTGAGAGGCCCGCGTACCACACACAAAAAATAAATAAATAAATTTAATAAATAAATAAATAAAATAAAATGGGTAATGGAGGAGGGACTTAATAAATGCCAATGACAGCCTTAAAACTACCTCGGTAGCAGGCAGTATAGTTTGTTTATTTGTTTGTTTTTTTCCACCTTTGGCTTCCACGACATGACAACTAGTTAACATATTGAAGGACATTCTATATCTGATGTGGCATGTAATTATCTTTTGGAGGAAGGAGCAAAAGTTATCTTCACCCTCTCAGAAAATAAAACATGAATAAATGAAAAGGATGTCTGATACTGTAGTATAGTAGCTGGATGTTTTGGAAGGCGTGAGATGTGGTACCCTAAGGAGACAACTGTGTTCATCATAAGCCTTTCGCTCCATCTCTGATATCTTTGACTGCTTCATTTTGACCGTGCATCGCCTGCCGCCCACCTCACCCTTAAACCACTGCCGCTTGTTCCAGTGCCTTAACTGAGCTTCCCCAATTAGTTGGGTGGAGTCTAATTTGGAGCCTCAGGTCGAGCTCCGGTGGCGCCACGTACCCTTCTTCTCTGGAGTTGGATGAAATGTGACACTAGGGAACGTGGGATCTGCCTTACTGAGTGGTCACTGAGGGTTCAGGTGAAGTGAACTGGAGGTCTGAGGGAATCCCATCTCCATGGGGTAAACATTAACCAACATTAAACAGGAGACAGGAGGGATCCAGGCAGTTAAGTTCCTCCTCCTTCTTCCTTCTATGAACTACTCCTAGATGCCGTTTTCTATGTAGCCCCTCCGGAGAAAGTGCTGTGTGCTAGAAAACAAGCCTCAGAGCATCCAGTGGTTTCTCTTTGAGGCTTATAGTAAGGAAGTGGCCGGCAGTTTAACTCAATGGATTATTCTCATCTTTTTTTGCTTCACTTCTATTTTTTTTTTTTTCTTTGCGGTACGCGGGCCTCTCACTGTTGTGGCCTCTCCCGTTGTGGAGCACAGGCTCCGGACGCGCAGGCTCAGCGGCCATGGCTCACGGGCCCGGCCACTCCGCGGCATGTGGGATCTTCCCGGACCGGGGCACGAACCCGCGTCCCCTGCATCGGCAGGCGGACTCAACCACTGCGCCACCAGCGAAGCCCTTCACTTCTATTTTTTAACACCTATCAATTGAGCTTGCGTCCCGCTGTCAAATCAGTGCTTTTATCCTTGCCCTGAGCTTCACTTTTAGAGAACCTAGGCAAAGTGCATGTATTAGTCGTTCCTATTCCACGGTAGCTAGAACAATAATGGACACATTGTACTCCTCAATAAATTCAGAAATACTAAGTTAAATCAAATTTTTGAAGTAAAAAAAGTCAATTATCAACAGGGGTGTTGACGTTTACAATTTTTTTTCTTAACGTGAAAGATTAACATTAGTAATAGAAGAGGAAGTATCTGGAAAAAGTTCCTTTTCCTGCACTTTGAAATTATAGCCCTGAGATCAGATCCTTTTCATGTAACCACAGCTGAGGATCATTCTGGATAGACTTGAGTAGTTAGGGGTTTATTTCTCCAGCCTCTCTTTGGGAAAACAGACTCACCCAAATAACTGAGTTTTCCATAAAATTCCTCAGAAGAATTCCTTTTCCCTAAGCCAATCCTGAAAAGTCTCTCCATCACCTCTCTTGATTTATTGTGATCTAATTCAGATTACAGAGTCTTCTTTAAAAAAAAGTTTCTATATATCCATATAAGCCTTAGATATAGGAAGATACAGATATAGGAAGATATAGATAGATGAATACATAGATACGTACATGAATACATAGATACGTACGCATGCAGACACACACACGCACACGTGCCTGCACACATCTTAATGTGAGATCCTATACTATCTCTTATGTGCACGTCAATTTTCTCGTCTAATTAAGGGGCAGAGTGATAGATAGCTTGAGGCTATGTTATACTCAACCCACCACCAAGGGTGTGTATGAGAAAGAATCTGACAGACGTGCGTGGTTATGTGGAGACTTGTTATCTCACACTAAGTTTTCTCCTCTAATAGCAGTATGGGTGGCTTGCCAAAACAAGAACGGTAAATGATATCTTTTTTCTTAAATGAGATCTTTATCATAAAAATGACACAGTGAGCTCTTATAATCGGAGTGAAGTATGCCATAAGGTTCTAAATATATCACTGTAATGATTCTACATTTTTATCACTACACTTACGATCAGCTCTAATGGAAAACTCATGGATGTCATCAGTCCTTTTGTCCTTCTTAACAATTGGATAATCCCTTCTCAAAGCATTGAGCCATCTTAGATCACTAGTGGCTGTCTAGAACACAAATACATTGCACAGCGTGACGTTACTGATTAGCTGGATCATCTTTCTCCGTTTCAGTTAATCTATTAAACAATTTGCAAGGAATCCTAACAGCTTTAGAACTCTGAACTTTAGAACTCTGAACTTTATCTATGATTTATTTAACCTCCATAATGAGACCTGCTGTCTCGATTCACAAGACTTTTGGAGTCATAAAATATTACTTCAATCTCAACTTTACTTACAATTGTGACAGTTCATTAAAATGATATGTTGACTGGAGTCCTGCTACAGTCCTGTGTGGTACACAGACGGGCCATGCCCACATCACCCGGGAGCCTGTTAGAAATGCAGAATCTCAGCACTTAACCCAGACCTACTAAGAAAGAGTCTATTTTTACCAAGATGCCCAAATAATTCAGATACACATTAAAATTTGAATTAGAGGGCTGGCACTGGAGAGATCTTCCAGGTCCAATGTCAAGATTCACTGGAAGTTATCTCCTTCTCAGCAACAGTGTTAACTCATAGTTGCTAAACTGAATATTTAGATTATTTGAGCTGCTTGGCAGGAAGGATATTGGAACTTCCCAGCTGTAATTGCCAATGAATAAGTTGTTTCAACTCCTGCCAATAACTCAAATGATCTCTTCTTCCACAGCTTATTTCATAGTCTCACATTTTTGTGTCTACTGGAGAGATTGACCATCCTGGGTCAGCATTTAACAATTCTTCAGCCTTCGCATATGTAAAATATCTGTTTGGTTGTCACTCTAGGTTTCCTTATATAGCATTCAAAGATAACTTTACAAGGAAATGTAGTCTATGTATTGAGATACATAAATATTTTCTTTACAAGCCATTCTAAATGAACATTTTACAACCAATAACATTGCCTGTTATGACCGTACCAGAGAGCAGATCTTTCTCAGCTCTCAACAGAAAACTCTTCTCAAATTACCTTGAGAAAAGAGAAGAGTGCTGTTTGAATATAACTCAGGAATACAAGTTGACCTTTTTATTTGGGATAATTTGATAACTGACCTGTTCAAATCAAGCACTGTATTTTATTTCTTCCACTACACATCAGCTAAGATTGGATTTCTGAACATTAAAGGTATTAAAACCTAATGGACTCTACATGTCAGGTTTTGAATTGTCTCAATGGATAGATTTCTGTTTAAATGTCTATTGTGTTTATAATTTGAAGGCTCAAATATAATTTCTTCATATTTTGAGAATTTAACTACCAAGATTTCATTGATTTCCTAGGTGATATTTTCAAATTAAAATACAAATACTTAACCTCATCAGGTGTTAATTGTCAGCCTCTGCCCTTCCCCCAACTTGTGCTCCACACAATGAGTAAACATTCGTTTGCAGATTGCCCTTTTTTGGATGGGACCAATCAGAATCCAATTGTAATGACACTCCTCCCACTCTGAATCTGGGGGAGATCTATGACTGCTATGACCAATAGAATATTGTAAACATGGCACGAGGCCAGTTTCCAGCCAACTCCTTAAATGTTGGCAACTTCCACTTCCTTGGAACATTCTTTTTCGGAACCCTGAGACCACCATGCTAGAAAAGTGGAGAATATGGATAGAAAGATGCTGCACCAGTCCCCAGCTGTCTAGCACCCTTGCTCAGGCAGCGGATGTGTGTGAAGAAGCCTCCATATGACCCCAAACCCATCTGCCACCTCCCTGGAACTGCATGAGAAATACCAAATGAGAAATGTCCAGCTGAGCCTCCAAACCTCCAGAACTATGAAAGATAATACTAAGTTGTTGTTGTGTTAAGGCACTGAGTTTTGTGGTGGTTTGTTACATAGCCACTGATAAATAGAATAGTTGTTCTATGTCTAAGAGCTGAAAACTCTTCATTTCAATCAATTCTTCACATTTCAACACTGATATCAGTTGAAAACTCCCTGAAACTTTAATAAAGGTACCATTCTGTCCCTCTGGATAGAGATGATTAGAAGTAGGGACACAGCCATAGCAATGGGTTGAGAGAAGTTTTTGAAAAAGAGCCCATTATCTGCACAGGAGTGCTATGTCAATCAAGACTGCTCTGACCCCCCATGGTGTCACAGCGAAGCTAGAAAAGAGAGAAATACTGGGCACTCATGAAACCAAAATACCATATTTACTTTTCTATTCAGCAAAGAGTTTTTGATACCTATTGTATAGCATCAGGGAACATAAGAAACAAGGTATCATTCCCCATAGAGGACTCATATTAAGAGGCTAGATTGAAAATATACCAGTAATCAAACACATAAATAAATAAATAAAATTATTTATGACTTGTTAATAAATAATAGTGAAACAGGAGGGAAGGGGCAGGGCACAACCTTTAAAAGAATGACATAGCCCGAGGACACAATATAAACTGATTATAACCAAATAGGTTTAAGATGGTGGACGAGTCAACTTCTACTAGACCTTGAGCCCCAGTATATGCTCATTATAACACATCAGCGAGCTAAAAGACACACCCACTGGCACCATGACAGTTCCAAGGCCAAAAGTGGGCGGTGGCCCAATTTCTGGAAATCCCCGCCCCTTCCCCAAAATAGCTGGAATACTCCTCCCACTTATTAGCCTAGGAAATTACCCACCCCTATAAAAACTGACAACCCCATACCCTGGGGCTGCTCTTGCCTTCTGAGGTGGCCTGTCCGTGGAGTGTGTTTCTTTCTAAATAAATTCACTTCTTACCTATCACTTTGTCTCTCACTGAATTCTTTCTGCGATAAGACATCAAGAAACTGAGCTTCATTAAGTCTAGAGACCAGGTGTGTGATCTCAGTTGAAAGACCACGGGTTCACGTCCCAATCTGAGTTGCATGGTTTCAATAGTGTGTTACTTACTAAGACAGTGAAGACTAGGAAAAGACTAGATTTGGGCAAGGGCATCATGTCATTTCTCTAAACACAGCAGAACTTTTCTTTTGTGAACTACTTTCAGTCAGTTTTTGTTATGGACTAAATGTTGATGCCACCCACAAATTCATATGTTTAAGCCTTAATCCCCAGTGTGATGGTATTTGGTGGTGGGCATTTGGAGGTAATAAAGTCATGAGGATGGAGCTCTCATGAATGAGATTAGTGCTGTCTTTGCTACATGAGGACACAGAAAAAGGAGTCCTTTGGCAAACTAGGAAGAGAGCCCTCACCAGGAATCAAACGGGCTGGTGCCTTGATCTTGAACTTCCCAGCCTTCAGCACTGTAAGAAATAAACTTCTGTTGGTTGAAAAACCCGGTCTCTGATATTTTTGTTACACCAGCCTAAATTAAGATAGTTATCATCCACACAAGTCAGTCTCCTTACTTTGCAATATCACCTTATTTGTGACCTCACATGATGACACCCAGGTCATTCCCTAATCTTTATACTGAGACACTTCAAATCTATTTCCAAAATTGACACTCACTTTTAAAGGATGGTTTTTCTGTTACGAACCTATTGAATGTAACATTGTTCAAAGCCTAAGACAATTCCATGAAAAGAATCGCAACTTATCTGGAGTGACGGCCACATTATTTGAGTAAATATCTTACTATACATTGAGGGGTACATTTTTAAATGGACAAAATTAATCTGACTTTATAGTTACACTTCATTTTTCTACCTTTGGAAGGTAGATATAGGCACCTCAAGGACTTTCTGCTTTCACAGCATCCACAGACTCCTGATGTTGCAGGTGCCCTCTGTGTTCCTTGATGAAGGAAGCAATTTGTACTCCATTGAGGCACAGGTTCCCATGAGGCTGCCACTGCATCTTCCATCCCCTGCAGTTTGTTTCCAGGTACAACTTAGGGGACTGTGGATTACATGGGCCAAATTCAGAACAATAGTGGCCATTGAATAGAAAAAGATGATGCTCTCCTCTCCTAAGGCCTAAAGGAGTCATAGTACTGAAACTGAGCAGCACCCTGTGGGGCTCCTGGGCACAAAAGCCTTTCTGTGGCCCCATTTCTTGATTACAGGAAATAAGCTTCATTCAGACTCCATGACCTTTCCTGGGTTCCAACTGGGCAGGTTCAAACATTTGCTAATTAGGGAAGGGAGGGGATGCAGAGACAAGGGAGGAACTGTCAAGAAACAATAGTGCAGGCTTGGGACAGGGTCCTGGTTCCCTGACAAGCGATATACATAACAACATCTTTGAGCTGTTTTGCAGATACCGAAACCCCCACCAGGTGAGAGAAGTTAAGGGTATGGTACCCACCAGCACACAGACCCCAGACCAGCTGGAACCAGAAGGTTGATGATGCTGACTCCCACTTACCTCACCACAAACCCATCAGAAGCATGTCCTCGAGCCAATCACGCTCTCTTTGAACCATTACTATAAAACTCCTCACTACCCTCCCCAGGTCAGGACACAGTTTTGAGGGCATTAGCCCGCTGGGGCCCCCTTTGCCTGGCAGAGCAATAAAGCTATTCTTTTCTACTTCACCCAAAACTCTGTCTCTGAAATTTAATTTGGTATCAGGGTACAGAGGCCAAATGCATCTTCAGTACCTTGTCAAACGCTACATGCCAAAGGAAGAGTGACTGGTCTCCCAACTGCACAGTTTGTCAGATAGGAAAGGAAGAATTTAAATAAGTGTAGTGTTCTCTTTCTTGGAGATATTTTCTGATTTTTGAGGAGGTAAGCTGGAAAGCCATAATCAAAAGATAACTAGAAAATCCCCAAATATTTGAAAATCAAAGAAAACATAGAGAGAATGTTGAGTGAACTCATCCGGATGTAATTTATGATATTTTATAATCTCATTTATAAAAAGTTCAACAGCAGGCAAAACTAATATACAGTGTTAGAATTCAGTATAACAGTTATATTTGTGTGATAGATATTAGGGAGATAGTGACAGGGAAGGAGCATGACGGGGACATCTGGGGTATTGGTCTTGGTATATTTCTTATTCTAGGTGTGTACACAGTGCACACCTAGAAATAAATTCAACATTTATTTCTTACATGCTTTTTATATATGTGTTGAATTCTAATATATAATCTTATAAAAAACAACAAGAATGTGAAAGGGAATGGGTCACTGACCAGTTGTAATGGAAGTTATTTTCAAAAACTCAAGTAAACCATTATCTTTCTACTGCAAGTCACAATAATACCTAGAAAATTAAAGGGTTAAATCCAATTTGAAAGGAAAACAAAATATAGGTAGATATTTGACTAAACCTTATGGAAGTAAAAATTTCTGTGTAGAAATGTGATAGAAAAAATTATAAAAATATGCATATATTTAACTAAATGTAAACTTCAAATGTCACTACAACAAGATAATAATGAACAAATTAATTGTCCACTTCACACTGGGAAAATTATTTGTCAAAATCATGATAAATTAACACTTTAAGATATTCTTATTTATTTAAAAAAGAACTAATATGAAGCTTTTAAGTAAGGCTAAAAACTGAATAAACCATTATCTTTCATTACTTGGAGACTTCCATTCTCTTGCTCTCATCTGAGCCAGATGCTTCCAGATGGAATATCTATTTACTCTTCTTACTGTTAGACAGATCTTACCTCTTCTTTTATTATTGTTTTTCTCTTATTTCTTCTTCCCTCATTTGCTGAAACACATCCTAGAGTACCTTTCTTAAAATAGGTACGTGTGAGATAAATCTTAAATATCTGAATGTTTAAATATATATTTTGCTTTCATATATTTTCTTACATGCAAATCTCCTGCTAAATAGTAGCCTGGCTGCTAGACTCCTATATGAGTAGGTAAAAAGTAAGCTTGCGTGTTCTCGTACACGGACTTTTACCTGCTATCTCTGTTTCTACGCATGTTTAACTTCCATTTCCCATTTCATCTGTTGCTTTCAAAGTGCAGCCCTTCCTGCAATCTCTAGCATGCATCACCTCTCCTTTCATACACCTTCTTCACTACATAAGTTCTAGTTGTATAGTTCTCTCTGTTCTGCTGCATCTATGAGAGACCCAGCAAGAAACAGATGGATTTTACAAAATTAGATCATTTGAAGAGGATCTAATAAAATTAACAAAGCTGTGGGTACAGTGTAAGGAACCACAAAAGATAGGCGAGACCCAATCGAATGGAGGAAAAGAGTAATGAGGAGAAACCAATAGGAGAGAGGTTTTAGGGAGGGTTGTCTTAGATGTAGGAATGAGTCAGTCCATAGCAACCCCACAGGGACAGTGTCAGGGAAAATAAATCCCCTAACCCTAAAAATTTCTTTCTGAGACTCCCTATTGGATGAGCCCTACCAGAAGTCAGGGGACAAGGGCACTCTTTGATTTAGTCCATGAAAGTCAGGTCCTAGAACAGAGATCAGAGTGGGAAGAGGTAGAAAGTAGATTTGCAAGGGCAAAAAGAAGACATCCAACACATCTGCTAAATCAATTATCACTCTTTTATCTGGATTCTTTCTTTAAAAAAGGAGTAAATATTTCTCATTTGATACTATCCTATTCCTCTAAATAGTTTTGTTTATGGGAGAAAAAAATAAAGGTCTTTAATCAATCATCAGTCACCTAACCCCTTTTCATTCTTCAATATATGCTTTATATTTTAGTAAATCATTATGTAAAATAAGATACGGTTCATTGTTATCTATTCCAGTCCATTTTTTTTTTTACCCCTGAATAATGTTCCAGTAGTCCATTTATTTAGCATTTAACATGATACCAACACAATGTAATATATTTGATTTTATAAATAGTCTTCTTTCTAAAATCTTTATAATTATGTAGGCCTTGTTGTAGGCATTTCAATAGTCCCCCAGAGATGCCTGTGGGCTAATCCCGGACCTGTGACTATTACCTTACATGGTAAAAGAGATTTTGAGATGGAGAGGTTATTCTGGATTATCCAAGTGAACCAAATGCAATCACATGGCCTCCCATAAAAGGGAGGCAAGAGGCTCCGAGTCAGAGGAAGAGATGACAAGACAGTGGAATCATATGTCAGAGTGATGTCATTGTTGGCAGGGGGCCATGGGTCAAGGCATGCAGGCAGCCTCTAGAGACAGGCAAAGGCAAAGAATGGATTGTTAGCTAGAGCCTCCAAAAGGAATTCAGTCTTGTTGACATCTTGACTTTGATCGCATAAGGACATAACTTTGGACTTCTGACCTCAAAAACTGGAAGATACATTTGTGCTCTTTTAAACCACTAAATTTGTGCAAATTCATCACAACAGCAATAAGAAACTAATACAGATTTTCTTCTTTTTCTCCTTCCTGGGTGTGTTAGCTTTATGGTGAAGTTAGAATCATATACTAAGGTAACCATAAAGCCATCTGAAGTTCCAAACCCTCATCCCTGTTCTCAAGGGTAGGCAGTATGTCTGCTGCCTTATTCTTTTGGCTCACTTTGTGGCCCACCCACCTGCATGCTTGATGGTGTAATTCTAGTCTTCTTAGTGACTAGAATTCAAACATTTCACTTCTTTATCATATAAGGGTTTTCACACACAATATCCTCTCAATCTGAAGCTTTTCTCTCAACTGTTCATTCAACTGCTTCTTCAATTCCTCAGGACTCAGGTATATATCTATTCTCAGGGACTCTCTTCCTCTCCTCCAAGGTCAGGTTCCCCACTCTACCCTATCCCACCTATTTTTCTTTTCAATCTTATGAATTTTTATAATTAAAATGGCTATATTTGTATACTAGCTGAGAGCTTTTGGCATGCCTTAACAAAGTGAGCTTTACTTTTTATCAATAAAATCATAAGTGCTCATCTCATGGGAATATTAGAAGAAAGAATTGAAAATGTATATTTAGATTAATTCTCCAAACACAACCAGACCGTGCTGAACCTACTCACACGTTTTTCTCTCAATTTGTGAATGACTCAACCCTTTTCTTCCTTTAGTTTCAAATGTGATCTCTTTAGAGAACAGGTGTCTTGGCTGGAAACAGGAAAGGAGAAGAATTCACCCAAGAGTAGAAAGAAATTCCAGCCACCTGACCTACCTCTCATGTCCTGTGTAGGGAAAGTGAGTAGCAAGATGAAGAGGTATCAGAGGACCACTTCCTGGCAGCTCTGCTGGGGAAACAATAAAGACGCAGTGAGTGAAATGGTTGTACAGAATGACCAGGCAAATGGGAACTCTACCAAAACATCACTTCGCACCAAACACAGTAAAGAAGCAACAGAAAAAAAACTACAAACCCCCAAAGTGCCATAAATTTCAGACAATGGTAATCCTCGGGCTCTACCCAGACCAGGGCTGAGGACCATAGTGCTGTCCCCACCGTGACCCAAGATCAGTGGCATAACTCTAGAGACATAAAACCCTGGGAAGACCTGAGGCCATTTTCTTCCAGCAGAATGGGACTTGGAAACAAATATTAAGCTCTAGAAAATGAAGTTCTATTTCTTAGACAGCTCTAGACTTAGCAATAATGCCCACTAAAACTAGTTTATTGTCTTTATCTCTCATGAGAAGTTTTATGATAGCTGGGACAAAAGTTAGCCTGCCACAATTTTCATAATTTAATCTTCAATAAAAATTTTTAGATGAATGACTAGAGAAGCTATTTATTAAGCTCTTATCCCATAGTAAGCATTTGTATGTTAATTCACACTATACTTTCCACATAGAAAAAAGAACTTTAGAATTATCTTTGTCTTGGACTTGAACATTTGTTTTATATATTTGTGTGGAGGAGAAAAAAGGGAAAGAAAAAGATTTAGTAAAAAGGTCGAAATTCAAACATGTTTTAATCAAAACGCTTTCTTCCTTGGAAGTGAATCTGAAATTTGGTGTACCAATATATAGTCAAGGCCAACTTATATTGAAAATAATATTGTAAGTTGTGTCTGAGCTCACTGACAATGAAAATATGGCTAGAATAAAAACAGCTGGACAGAATTAAGTTTGTTTTCTTCCACGGCAGTAAAGGAGGTCAGGCTCTGGAGTAAGATACTATGCCTGGTTATATTTAGTCAACCTGATGAAATGCCTCCAACCCTCTTCCCAAATACTGGTGGTCTGAAGGGCTTTACTACCCCTCGTCCATTAATAAAACTGCTTACCTAATAAGAAGGACATATAGTGACTGACTATTTGAAAATATGGGGTCTTCCAGAAACAGAGTTAAAACAATAAATGCATATTTAAACAACAACATCAACAAAAGACTTTAAAACTGTTACTTCGACACTCCCATTTGATAGATGAGGAAAGTGAGGCACAGAGAGTGATCCTAACATGAGAACTAAGGGTAGAATACAGTCGACCTTTAGTATCTGTGGGTTCCATGTCTGGATTTAACCACTCTGCATGGAAACCAGAACCAGTTTACATATAAGAAACTTGAACATCTGCAGATTTGGGTATCCAGGGGAGTCCTGGAACTAATCCTCCATGGATACTGAAGGACGAATGTATATATCTTCTAAATTGCAACCCAAAGACTTCTCCAGAGTACTGCTTCTTCACTTCATAACAAGGAAAAAACTATGTGGAAGATTATTTGTATCTTTTATCAGTATTGCAAACATCTCTGCACATCTATTGTTTGGTGGAAGATTTTGTGGTTAGGAGCAAGCCTGGGCTGAGAGCCACATTGCATGGCTGAATAGAAACCTGAAAATATCTTTAATTGTACCATTTTTAAGGTAAACAATTCAGTCAAGTGTGATTAAAAACCAGAACAAATGATTGCATCTTGATGTGGATCTGGCTATGAAAAGGAATGTTTCTCTGTGTGGGATTAGAAAGAAAACCTTCTTTCATTCTTTCTCTCTCTCTCTTTTTTTAAAATAAAATATTCCTCCACAGACGAGATGAAGGAACTCACGGAGCCTGATTGCTATGATTTCAGAAGAAAGGAGAACCCTGAAGTTCCTGACCTTTCAGGAAGTGTACCGGATGTGAGGGATAGTTGGCGGAAAGAAGCTGATATTTAAGCCAATATGAAGTAATTCTTAATTTAGACTCTAGAGGTATTTAGAATAATTTTCAATTAGTTATGGTAATATTTCACAAAGAAGGTTCAGACAGGAAAGTGGGAAAGAGAAGGTCAGAACAATTTTTGAGAAGGATTAAACTGAAAGGAAAACTTGAATACTGAGTTTAAGTAGGCTTCGGTAGCTATAAATATTACCTACGCAATAGAGGAACATAGTTTTACAAACCAGAAACAACCCTCTGAAAGGGATATTGAAAGAAATTAAAATGGACATAAAAATATAAAACATAAGGGGAAACCTTGATAAATTTAACCACATTAAATTTAAAAACACAAACTCTTAATCATCAAAAGTTACCACAAAGAGAGTGATAAAGCCACATGCAGGAAGAAGATACTTTTAATACATATAGTTGACAGAGAGCTCCTCTCCAGAATTTATGGGAAAGAAAGAAATGAAAATAAAATGAGAAAAGACACAAGTGGGCATTCCTTAGAAGTAGAAACACAAATGACCATAAACATACAGAATATTGCTTAATTGTATTCTCAGAGAAATAGAAAATTTAAACCGCTAAGCCAGTATTTCACATGGACCAATTTGGTAAAACTATGCAGGTGGATTATAGAAAATGTTCATGAGGCTGTGGAACAGTGGGGACCTATTACCCATTGCTAGTGGGGCATATATTGCTACAAGTCTTCTGGGGAAAAAGTGGAATTACCTAGTGAATTTGAACATGTACATGCCATGATACACAGCAGCTCCTCTCTTTGGTACATATCCTGGGTAAACTTGCAGGGAGATTTTTTTTTCATGGATCAGGAGTCAGGTATCCGAATAGTCACAGCAACAGTGTCATTATTAGTAAATACTGGGAAAACCCTAACTGCCCAGCGCTGCTAAATGAGTAAATAAACTGAAGCGTTCGTGAAATGAGATAGTAATTGCAGGAAACAGGAATTTATCTATTAGTAGCAGGAATGAATCTCAAACATACGATGGCTAAAATAAGTGTGTAAGATCATCCTACTTACATAAAAGGTTAAAACCAACCAAAACTAAATAATTTATTAAATACAAATACATAGTAAGTGGTAAAACTACAGAGAAAAGCCAGGAAAAGATTGAGACAAAATTCAAGATTAGGGTTACCTCTCGTAGGGAGGAAAAGAGATGGGTAAATGTATCTTAATGGCTACAAAACTGTTGGCTTGGTATTGGCTACACAAGTATTTGTTTTATTATTATTATTTAACCATTCAAATGAGTCCCATATGCTTTTTAATTGTTGATATCTTTCAATATAAAAATGCCCCCAAAGTCAGTAAGGTGGAGAAGAGAAAGGACAGCACAAGTAGTAGATTGGGAAGATAAGACTTTTATATATCCTACTGGATGATGCAAGCATCACTCCGCTAACTCAATTGTGCTATCTCTCAAGGATGCGATGTCTCTCGAGGAAGTTGCTATCTCTCAAGAAAGTTCTTTTTTGGCCCAGCCAGCCCGTCATCCCACTCAGTCCCAGTCCACACATTCCAGGTTAACAACATTAGTGTTTCACGAGAAACCATGGCAAATAATCAGACTCTCCACTCTACTGTTTCTAACCAGCTCCTCGTGATCAGTTTCACTGGTGAGAATCATATGTATTGATTCAGTGTACCACACAGGCACAATTATGGCTAAAGCAGATTATATGGGAGATAACGGGATCAGAATTCATTTCACCTACTCTGACCATCAGAATTTTGGTCGTACCTGTTAGGAAGATGGGTTTGAATCTGGATCCAATGCTAATTTGCTATCTTATATTTGGTAGTTTAATCTACTTATGTGAACTAGAATCCTCATTTGTAAATGGGGTTTCCTAATTCCCAACTCTTAAGTGCTGTGGTGAGAATGCATACAACACCACAGAGCATGTTATCTGGCAAAACTTAAATCACAGCTTTAAAAGGAACTGTCAGATGAGTCCCAACTAGCCTGTATATACACAGTATGTTTCATGGGGAGATTTTGTTACTTTAGATTAATTGAACTTCACACTATGAGTTGAGATTTTTATAAACTCTAGTGTGTGTGTGTGTGTGTGTGTGTGTGTGTGTGTGTGTGTTCACAAAACAAAATATAAATGATATATAGTATTAACAGTTTCAAATTGCTCAGCACTAAGAATTGTAGCCCCTTTATCTTCTTCTACTTTGCATATTTTGCTGCATTTCCTTATGCCTCAGTTGTTTTTGCATTTCCAGTGCTGTTTTTATGTGTTAGAGCACATATCAGGGATTGCAGAGAATACTTAATCCCCTAGTTTGCAATCATTTGAAGTTCAGTCCTCATTCTCTGTCTTTAACTACTCTGGAGTCTTTGTTTAAAATTCACAGAATTTAAGAAGGTTCTCTCTGTCCTCAGTACATTCGGCAGCATGTCTGCTGCCAATTACTTATCACCAGGGAATTGCATTTACTTGTGTCTGCTGCACTGATCTGCTCTCTCTCTTTCTGCATTACATCTTCGTCTCTTAACAATGACCCCTCTGTTCTGCTTTTGAGCCAGGATGACTGGTTGAAGTTTATATCCATTCCTTTTGGCAGGAAAAAAATCTAAGAACTCTTCCTGTTACAGAGAATACCCTTTAAAAACTGGTAGACCCAGTTGTAAACCCTTTAAAAACTGAGAATTTTACTTTCTAAATATTTTGTAGTAATGATAGTGGAAGAAAAACAAGTACAATTCAGAATGACCCAAGGATTATTATTCTTTTCAAGTAAAAAATTAAAATTTGATTAAGCTCTGTAATCCATACCTCCTGTGCCTGGCGCAGTGTTTGCTATGTGGTCTGTTGTAAGGCAGCTATTTAATAGTATCCATTAGTTTGAATGAATTAATACATTTGCATGAATTAATAAAGCTAACACATGTGTGAAGGGCAAGGGAAATATTTTATTCTCAACCTTGGCATGACCCCGAAAGCCCTGATTATTGAGAAAAGGTATGAGTCCCTAGGAATTCCGGTCAAGATAATCTTTTCAAAAAACTTTTGATTTGAGGATAGGTTTGTATTTGCAGAAAAGTTGCAGAGATACGACAGAGTTCACATACAGCCGACACCTTATTTTCCCTGTTGTTAACATCGCTCATGAGTGTGATGTACTTGGCACAGCTAATGAACTTATATTCGTACATTATTACTAACTAAAGTTAGCACCTAATTTGGATTTTCTTCTTTTTTAGTTAATATGTTCCAAGATCCTACCAAATGACTCCTCCTTCAAAGGGACACAGTGATACTTTGATTCCTGTTTCATTGGCAAAAGCCACCTTTGCAACCATACCTTACTCTGGGAAGACAGAGGACTGCAGTTTTACAAAGCGTATGAAAGAAAAATATTTTGGTCAACAGTATTAAATGGTTACTATAATTAATAGTAATTCACATATATACGGCATTTTTACAGCTCAGAAAGTTGTTCCAGGATGTTTATCAACATCCATTTTAAGGTCAGAGATAAAGTAGCAGAGACTTTGGAAACAGAAGAATCCCAGGTTAAATAGCTTATCCAGAGTTACACAGCCAACAGATAGCCAACCAAAATTCAAACCCAAACCTTTTGACAATGATCGATAAAAATATTCTTCCCAGTAAACCACAAACGCCTCCTGCTTTTGTTTGCAACTTCTTTCCTTTTTTTTTTTTGCGGTACGCGGGTCTCTCACTGTTGCGGCCTCTCCCGCTGCGGAGCACAGGCTCTGGACGCGCAGGCTCAGCGGCCATGGCTCACGGGCCCAGCCGCTCCGCGGCATGTGGGATCTTCCCGGACCAGGGCACGAACCCGCGTCCCCTGCATCGGCAGGCGGACTCTCAACCACTGTGCCACCAGGGAAGCCCTGTTTGCAACTTCTGATTCTCATTCACCTCGCCAGAAGAAATCCAAGGCCCTACAGCAAGGATCAGTGAACTTTTGCGTGCAGAGGCAGACAGTAAATTGTTGAGGTGGTGCTGGCTACGTGATCTCTTCCAAGGCTATTCAATTTTGGCATTGTATATCAAAAATAGCAATAGAGAAAACATTAGCAAATGAATGTGTCCCAATAAAACTTTATTTACAAAAGCAGAGGGTGAGCTGTATTTGGAACACAGACCATAATTTGCCAACTGCTGCCCTAGAAGCTGGAGGAATCTACACAACAATCTGTGATATATTGACATATACAGTCTGTGATAGATACAATTCAAAAGTGGTCGATTTGCTCATCTCGTTGTTCTTTAAAACTCTTTCTTCATGAATGCTTTTTAAATTAAGGGTTGCATCATAAAAAATAGTTTCTGTTCTTTGTTAATCTCCTGTTAACGTCATTCTGTATCTCACTGTTACTTATGATTTTCTCTGGCCTAACAGGATTGCTTAGTTGCTCCTTAAGGAAGAAAGTATGTGCAGATCAAAGTATTGGGCTGGCCAAAAAGTCCGTTCGGATTTCTCCATAACATCTTATTAAACACCCGAACGAAACTTTTGGCCAGCCCAATATTTTTGCAGCCACACTTAGGGATACAGGAAGTTGAAATAAGATAGATATAGGGCGAGGGTCAATTAAAACTACAAAGGATTAACAATGCACATGGCTGAAGTTTCCAAAAAATGAATCATAACTCTTAAAGTCTTTCCATACTGATCTGTGTTCTTTTTACCCAAAGACGCACTCCGTGTTTTTGCTAATATACCCTACACTGAAATATTTCATAATGTGGCACTTTGGCAAAAAGCATTCAACCTTTCCTTTTATATTTTTATGTGATTTTAAAAAATATATAGATATAAATCCTGTGTGGTCTTTATCATACACATCATATCAACAAATGATGGGAGAAGCCAAAATCCATACTATAGGGGATTTTTGAAAGGCTTTCAGGCTGTATTTATATAAATTACTTTCCCCTCTATGTAATCACAATAAAGGAGTTGGATTGAAACTTTAAAATATTTTTAACTATGGGAATACATTTATATACAGTTTGTGAATAACAGTATGCTTATATGTAAATAATACATGTTTATATATTTCTATGTATATGAGTACCTACATATCTATACATAAAGTTAGGAGTTTAAAAGGAAACCGGTTGGTGGGGTTTAAAACCTAAGATTTCCAAGTGTTTCCCATATGTGTAGGGTGCACCTAACACGACAAAACATTTTATAATGATTAATGAACAGGAGAATATTCACTTTTTAAGGAGTTTCCTTGACTCACTAAGGGCTGTATTTAAGCTCCTCTTGTATTCTGATACTTGTTCAAGTGACTGAATAGAGCCCCTTTAGGACTTGGTCTAAAAATCCAACTATACAATTTGGTGGATCAAAATTGGCCTCAAGTTCTTTGCAGCTCCTCACAAGAAGTCTCTTTTCCCAGCCCTTGACTTTGGCTTGACCTTGTGATATGCTGTGACCAGTAGAATACAGTGGAAGTGATTTTGTACAGCTTCTGAGAAGGACATCAAGAGTCCTTGTAGCTTCTGCACTTGCGTTCTTGGAACAGTGAGACCATGTGGAGAGAGAGGCCAGACATCACTTAGCCCCAGTCACCAGACATATGAGTGAAGCCTTCTTGGACCATCCAGTTCCTGGTAATTAACTAG
This sequence comes from Lagenorhynchus albirostris, assembly GCF_949774975.1. Lineage (NCBI taxonomy): Eukaryota > Metazoa > Chordata > Mammalia > Artiodactyla > Delphinidae > Lagenorhynchus > Lagenorhynchus albirostris. The sequence continues at coordinate 65,262,401 of NC_083111.1, read as the reverse complement.
ATGGCTGAAGTCACATATGTGACCCCAGGTGACCCCAGCAGAGGAACCACACAGCAGACCCATCCCACTGAATGGTGAGACATTTGTTTTTGTTGTTTTAAGCCATATATGTTGAAAAGCAAAATGTGATATTTTGAGAAAACCCCTAAACATGATCGGTTTCTGAATTAAGAATATATGAATAGGTGAGTTTGTGTTTCTATGTTTGTATGTATTTGCCTACAAATACATGGGTATTATGTGTGACTAAAAATAATGGAGGAACACAATTAATATTTATTGAACACCTGATGTGTGCAAGGCATTGTAAGATATGTTTATTTAAACCACTACATTGTATGTGTCTATTCTGATTATGGTATCAGTGTTAACCAAAGAATGAGTAAATTTCCCTCTTCCACTTTGGCACATGAACTGTTTAATTTTCTGTGTCAACCAGAGAAGATAACAACATGGAAATAATCAAAAGAAAATATTTACCTTCATAAAAAGTTTGTAAAACTATTGCCAAACATAATAGGCAAAATTAAATGATAGATAAATTAAGGGGGAATATTTGCAACTTGTATCTCAAAAATCCAACGTTCATGGCTTTTAAAATTTTTTCTGAAACGATAGGTGAAATTCAAACACCCAATAACATGGAAAAATGCTACTACTAAAATTACAACATACTGATATCTCACGAAGGATGTGCATTCAAGAAAAAAATCTTGAAGCCAAAATTGACATTATATATTTACTGACAAGGACTATTTTGTTAATGCATTGATTCATTCAAATGACACTGTACAATGCTAATATCAGGAAGTTTGAAGTGAGCAAAACATAATTCTTCCCTGAATTTGTCCAGAGACAAGTTGGAGGAGACAGAAAAACAAAATAATCAATATAACATAGTGGGTTGGTACTAAACTGTTCAGCTATGCAAAGAGTATTAAAGAATTTGAGAAACTGCAAGGAAATAACAGAGAAGGCTTCTTACAGGAGACGAAGCCAGCATTTTCTTAAAGAACAAGTTAGAATTTTCCAGATGAAGGAAATGCCAGGGAAGGTAAGGAAGTTATTTGAGGGGAAGTAGTGATCATATGCAAAGGCTAAGAAGAGAAATAGCATACGACATGCAGGGTAACATAAGAAGTGTGATAAGAAGCAGAGCTGAAGAGACTAGAAGTAAAACTGAAGAGAGGTGCTGTATACATTCAGTATAGTTCCATTCTAAAGATTCTGGATTTAACCTGAAGGCAGGTGGGGGACTAGGGAAGGAAGAGCAACCAGCAGGTCTGTGACATGTTAAAACTGGATTTTAAATAAACTTTGTTCTCTGGAGGATGATTTTTAGGAGTAAAATTAGGAGCTAAGAGACCAATTCGGAAACTGTGGCAGTAGTCCAGAGAAGAAAGGTATAGATTTAAAAATGATGCTTGAGTTTAGAACTTAGTGTATCCATACACAACCATGAACCTTTTATTCCTTATAGTGGCAGACAGATCTGGATGATATCCATGATCTCTGCCTCCTGGTGGTTACAGCTTTGTTCAATCTCCTCCTATTGCATTTTGGGAGGGACCTGTGATTTGCTACTAATCAATAAAATATGGCAAAAGGGATGAATCTGACATCACTCCCATGATTATGTTAAAATATATGACTCTACTAGTCAACTGGCTCTAGATATTCTCCTTGTCAACTTGATAAATTAAAAGGTCAGTTGGAAAAACCCACATATCAAGGAACTATGAACAGCCTTTAGGAGCTGAGGACAGCCTCCAGCTGACAGCCAGCAAGAAGCTAGGGCCATCAATCCTACAAAAGGTAATACATTCTACCAAAAACCTGTGTGAACTTCTTCACAAAGTGGAAGAAGTGGATTCTTCCCCAGTCTTTCCTCCAGATGAGAATGGAGCCCGGCTGACACCTTGATTACAGCCTTGCAGAAAATCCAGATAAGCTGCGCCCAGACTCCTGATCCACAGAAACTTTGGAATAGTAAAAGTGTGTTGTTTTAATCCCCTAAATTTGTGGTAATGTTTTTTTGCAACAGTAGATTACTAATGCAAATATTTATTATAAAATTAAATGCATTTCTCTGTGTGGACAGGTCAGGTTCTTCAGAAAACAAAGTATTCCTGTAATCAATTTTTTAAATTTATATTTGCCCACTTAACTTCTAATGGTCTGCATAACTTGCCTATCTTTTGGCCCTCCGTCATGGTTTGGCAACTCAAATCCAATTTATGGAGATTGCCCTCAGCAATATATTTATGTACTTTTGTTTTCAGTGCCAAAATCCCGAGTTCTTGAGTGATATTTCTGGGACTTTGGCTTAGTTGTCAACCAAAATGCCTTTTCTCTATTGCATTGATCTCATGCCAAGAAGGTAAAGGTTCCAAATTCCCCTGAATGCTTTGATAGATGTTAATTACAGTGAAGTCTATTAACATAAATCTAAATACCATTTCCAAAACAGTGTTGCCAAGCATTATCAGAAATCTCTGAGATATGTAGAGAACAAACGTATTGACACCAAGGGGGGGAAAGTGGGGGGTGGGGGGGTGGGATGAACTGGGAGATTGAGATTGACATATACACACTAATATGTATAAAATAGATAACTAATAAGAAAATGCCATATAAAAAATAATAATAAAATAAAATTAAAAAAAAAAAAGAGATCTCTGAGAATCCAGGGGAAGTGGCTTCCAAAGGCAAAGTCCATTGAATGGACGTCTTTGTCAGTCAGCACCTTCTCAGGCAGCCTCTTTTTATATCAGCTTTGTTCAATCTCCTCTGAGTGGCATCTCTTCAGCCTTCTGATATTTTGTCCTAGTTGTGAAGCTCTTCTAAGCTTCTGAGAAGATTATGAAAACTCAGATGCAAGACCACTATCATTTAATACTCACCTGTATCAAAAAGCTAGAAAGACAGAAATCTGTAGAAGGGAAGAAAAGGGGACACATACAGAACTCATTTCTCAGAAGGTTACCATCTCACTATCCTTGGACTATTACAATGACCTTCTCTTAGAAGTGACCATACCCTAAATATCTCTGTAGCCCTGGTCCAAGGCACAATAACTGATAATAGTAAGCAATCTAGTGTTTCTTTAATTGTGGTCAGAGAATGGAAAATTTTACAGAATGAAGGTTATAGTCTTCTCCAACTATATGAGAATTCTGTATTTCTCAGGCACAGCCATAGGTGCTGATTCTGGTTTCATGAAAGACATAAATCTTGAACTGGGTTTTATGTGATGAGTAGGATTTAGAGAGGGGGGTGGTTTGGGAAGATTGTATTAAGTGGAATAAGTATTCATAAGACAACAGATTGTATACATAATGAAGGAGGGCTGGTATAGTCAAGGAGTTTAGGATGAGGGCAGTGTCGATGGCCAAAGGCAGGGAGGGACTCTTCCTTATTTGAATGTAATATCATAATTCCAAAGAAGTGGAGATTTTAAAGTGAGGTTATAATTGATTAGAGGGAATTTTAAACACCTCAGTGAGAATTATGAGCTTGATATGGAGTATCTCTCCTTAAATTTTACTTTTCCTAGGAAGCTTTTCCTGTTTGATTTAAGAGCTACTCCTTCATTCTCCCATAGTTGCATTTTTCACAAAATAATGTAAATGTCAATTTACTTGCCTTTCTCCCCCAGTGAATTATAAGCAACTCAAGGGCAGAGATAATGTTTTCTTTAGTCAAAAAAATAATAAAAACGGAGGAAAGCAGACAGGTAGGAAGATAAAAGGAAAAGAAAGATAGAAGATACTATACTTTAGAGTCAAAAGAACCTTTAATGACATGCCACATGCTAGCTTAGTTCTTAAGAAAGCCAATCAAACAGTAATCCTTAGTTTTTACACCTAAAAAATAGAGTTAATAATAGCTACCCAATCACCTTCAACAGATCACTGTGAGGGTCAAAAGAGACAATGAATATAAAAGCACTTTAGAAAGTATAAAACTTTCCAAAGTAACTTGCTCTTGCCGGGCTTTTCAGTAAAATAATGCCATTATAAATGCAGTTTTGAGAAAACTAACATGCTATGGGAAAGAAAGACAACTCTAGTTTTGTGGGTAGTCATGAAGATGTTGTTTATAATATAAAATGTTGGAAATAAGCTTAATGATCAATGGTAGGGAGCTGCTTAAATAAACATCCAGTTAGTCAAAAGTTAGAGTATTGTATAGCCAAAATAATGGTGTAGAAGAATTTTAAATTGTATGCGAAATTGGTAATACCACACGAAAAAGTTTCAAAATACTACTTACAAGTGACCATGTATATATATGTATGTACATGTTTGAGCTCACATAGATGTGCGTATATGCAAAGACATGCAAACAAATGTAACAAAATCAAAATATTAACACTATAGATTAGTTTTACTATTTTTGCATATATATTTTTAATAAACAGCTTGTAAGTTGTAAGTAACAGAACACATTCCCCCCATGCAGCATCAGCCATCCCCTCATGTACCATCAGCTGACGTTAATTTCATACCCATATCTTAGCTTTTGAAGAGACTGGGAAAGGAAGAAGCTATCCTTTTTAGCTTCTATGTGGAATGAAGGCTATTTCAGAAAAGAAGAGGATGGGGATGACTGCTCTATGAGCAATCAATGTTCTCTACCACAAAAATGTCATAATTACGTTACAAACATATTTTTAAAAGAAAACGGAATCTAGTAGCAGATGTAAGAGAGAGATTACAACAGACTCTCCATTTCCACGTTGGGCCAGTCACCTATATTCTCAAATTGACTCTCTAGAGCAGCGAGTTGAAGGAGTACTGGGAGAGAAGCCATAAGACTTGAGTTTCAGCCAACTCTCAACCCTCAATTAATTGTATGACTTGAGGCATGTTCGTTAAAGTTGTTTATTTTCTCATCTATATAGAGTAAAAGTCCCTTCTGACTCTGAAATTGTTTGTTTCTATGAATATGGGAATATATTCTTCTGGCCAGAGACAGTCGTATATTCTTAAAATGTTAAAAGATTAACATTCCCCTCCTCATTTATTCAGAAAACAGGGAGTGTCTAACTCTTTTCAAAGAACAAAGGGACTTGTTCTGAGACAAGCAGAAAAGCTGTAATATGTTGCTTCATGTGTTATGGTTTGTTAACTAGTTTATACTTCACAACAACCTTGTGAGTTTAAAAAAATAACATTTGCCATTTTATACATGAGGAAAGGAGACCCAGGGAAGTGAAATAATTAGGAAATAGTTGAGAAGCATTTATACCCAGGTACATCTGATTACAAAGTCAATGCTTTTCCCACTAATCATGATACTATGTTTCTGAACTTGTTTTAAATAACTTTAAACTTATAAGGGCAGATGTCTATCTTGCATGGGTACTGGAATGTACTTAATAAATATTTGTTTAAGAAAATGATGAAAGAAAGAGAGAGAGAAGAGAGGAGAGAGAAAGGGAAGGAGGAAGGAAGGAAAAAAGAAAGGAAGAAAAGCAGAAAGGCTTTCAGGACAATAATGATTCAAATGCTTCTTTAGCAGAAATGGATGGGTAAATTGAGGTTGAATTAGTTTCATTGTTCAGCATTTTCCACATACGTTTGATGTCAGTTTCTTCCCCTTTTCTAATGGGGTCTATGGTGGGAGGCCAAGGGGAAGGTTGGTGATTGTATTTAATTATGTTCAAAGAAAGTTACAGAATACTCAGCAGATGTTAGGTTTGCAGCTGGAATCCCATAACAAATGCTGCTCTACTATCTCGCCTTCCACATTATTGCACCAAAGCAGGGCTCAGAAAATGCCCAGCAGACCCATTGGCTGGGGCTGAGTGAGAAAAGATAACAAATCTTAAGGAAACATGTTGCCTATTATTCCTCATTATGAGAGCTGCCAGGGTGTACACTGAGCAGGCCTCCGGCTGATACCAGGACACAAAGGATTTTAATGCATCCCACACAAGGATGTCATTTGCAATCTGGAGCAAGAAAAGAGATTGAAGCCTTGGAAGGTGGGCCTTGTTTCTTGATACTGTATATCCCAAGGAGGACAAATAACAAACACAGTTTGCTTTCCCAGGCCCCATAGGCATTCAAAGGAAGCCTGCTGACTGCAATTAGGATACCCCAGATTTTAAAAACTAACCTTCTCAGCAGGCAGTGGGATTCTATCATGGATGATATGGTTTGGGCATGTTTCAGATTTACCATGGAGGCAGACTCATTGAAGGAGATGACAAGGAAGAAAACCCTAATGACTTAAAATTCACAGCCTCTTCAAGGGGGTCTCCACTGTTGCCTCCCAGATAGAATAGGCTAGTTTCACACTTTGTAAAGAAATAAATATGATCCTCTTTGTAGTCCTATAAAACTACAGGCCCACCTAAGAGATCACCTATACACGGCTCTCCTAGGAGCTAACATGTCCTCTACCTCTCCACCTAAAGGCTTATCTAATGAGAATGCTCTTAGTTTAGGTCAAGCCAGAAGTTCTGGGAAGAATGCCCTAGGAATTACCCACAGTGGATGAAGAGTAGAGAGTGTAGATGAATGCTCCAGATTCCTCACGCTTGGTAGGGCAACACTATGGTCTATTCTGCATCTCCCAGTGAATCCCAAGCCAGATTGAGCCCTAGATGTCACAGTGGTAACCAACTCATTTTGACATCCACTAATGGCTTTCTTCCTTTCCCTTCCTCCCCTCTCCATTCCCTCACCTTGAGTCCTGAGATCACATCCCAAATAAATTATTTGTAACACAATCCTTGTCTCAGGCTCTGCTTTTGAGGGAAATCAAATTTAGGGACTTGGCCAGAAGATTTCAGGATCTCCTTCGATGCTTCCACGTATGAACTGTTGGAATGGGTAGAAAAATCTCAGAATGATATTTGTGATTCTTCTTGGCCTAAACTAACTTACAGACTGATGTATAACCCTTCTTTGTCCACAACACACCAGTTCCAGAATATTCTTGATAATTGCATTATTTTAAGCCTTAATATATGGACTTCCTTCAATCTGAATTCCTTACTCAACAGATTTATTTTTTTTTCTTCTTTTCTTTTCTTAAGTGACTTTTTACTCAATTCAGTTTTTTATACTTCCAAAAATAGAGTGGCATTCTCCCCGTTGAAGTTTTCAGAACATTTTGTGGACCCCTCTATTAAAAGCATTACAGCATTCATCACTAAACTATGAACAACCCCAGAAGAGATGCTGTCTTTTTCTTATCTTTGTATTCTCAGTTTCTATCACTGTGCCTAATACTTAATAAATGCCCAAACAAAATGTATTGTCTGAAAAACTAAGTTAAAAAAGAAATGAAATATCAGTACTTCATTTTCAAGAACAGATGTTTGATGATTCTGCTACTTTCCTCTCCCATTCTAGGTAAGGGGAAAAAATAAAATTTTCCATCCTAGGTTATCTAGGCAGTTAATAATTTTTTTCTCAAGGATAGTTGAAATATAAAATATTACAACTTACCAGACTGGATGCTTTGTTGAAGGTTTGGTCTGAGTCTTCCTTTTATAGCATGTATTTCAAAGTGTAACATACTATGTACTGATGACCCTAATAGGGAGAGGTGATGCTAAGGCAGTAAGCTTGGTAAGTGGAATATGAGGAAACAATGGGAGATTTGGAACTACAGTACCTGAAATCAGCTCCTGGTTTTGTTAGAGATTTTAATCAACTCACTTAAGATTTCCGCTTCTACATCTATAAAATGGAGATAATATTTAATTTGCAGTGAATTTTGAGACGTTTAATGAAATATTATATGCAAATGCACTTGGTAAAATGTTCTGTGACTACACACACATATATGTGTATATATGTATAAATATGTCTATATATATTACATATATTAACTTATTTATAATTTTTGTAATTTTAATGATAAATTCTATATGTAAAATAGACCTTCAGGAGCCAAAATGAACACCTCAAAATGCAACCTACAGATACAGGGCTTGATATGGAGCCAGAAATTTGGGTAGAATTTTTGCCTTTGTTCTAAATCGCAAATAAATGAGTACCTATCCTAATTTTAAAGACCTCTGGAGAAGCAAGCACCTCCATTGCTCAAATATCCTCATAATTTGAATTGGGAAATTTAGGCACCATACACCTAAATATCTAAAATAATATAAGCATATGTGTTTTTTCAAAATATGCAGGGAAAAATTGCTGTGATCAGGATGGCACAAACAACAGTTTTTTTGTTCTAAGAAAAGATGATTCCAGGACTGATACTTGATATCTTCCTCACTCTCACAGAATAGTTCCAGTGGTTTCCCAGGGTGTTGCAAAATTTAATGCTTCTGGTTGTGATTATTTCCAGGAAGAGGAATTGTTCCTGCAAGAACTGTGCCAGCAGTGCTATATGGCATGTGGGCTTATGCAATCCCACTCACTGACCAGAATGGGATATTTGTCTGCATATTCAGCAGTTAGGATTTATGGGACCCTATGTGTCATATGTCTACCCAAAGTTGAGTGATGCAATGGAATAGGGCAAACACAAGTGCTCTGCGAGAGATGGGCACGGGAAAGAGAGCAGCCACAGGTACCATGAGTAAGTCCAGTCCATCAACATAACCACGGATGCAAAAAGTTAATTACAAAAACGGTATTCAGGAAGCAGTTATTATGAGATAGAGATTGGAGGAAGTAAATAGAGGGGCTTACTGAGGGGATGGGAATCCAGAGCAAATAATTGTGAGGAATCTGGGTAGCTTGGTAGGTATCAAAGAAAATCTGCAATTGAGTAAAAATGCCTCAGGCATACGGGCAAGGAACCGGGCCAGAGCTTTAGTTCCTGGAAGCTGGCTTGAAAAGAATAAATTCAGATCCCAGTTTTAGAGGTATAGGTCCCCAAATATAAAAACAAGTACAAGATACAAAAGAGGAATCTTGTTACCATATATGAGGAACGAATATGGACCATGTCTCAGAAGTAGAGTAGAACTGAGTACCCAGTCAGAGCTGGAGGCTGAGTCCCAAGTTATATCTCTTCTATCTTGAGTTAGGAAAATCCCTAAAGACAGGTCAGGCCTACAAGTGAGGCTGAAATTGTTCTGGATTTGGAAAACAGTGGTAAGTGAGGACTGGCAGCCAGGCAGAGATTTATATTGTGAATAATGCAGGATGAAAATAACAATTGTCCATCAATGGTTAGAGAATCATCATGGCATAAGGCATTATCTGTGTCTTACTGATCAATCCTTCAGAATCACATTCTTTGAGAAATCAGATCTCCAGTGAATCCATTCTCCTTTTAGGAGAGTTTCTTTTTCTCTGGAGTTTTGGGATTAGATCTCTATCAGGGGTCTTGAAGGCTAAAGTAATGACTTATTCAAGTTTCATGGTGAAAATTATCCTTTCCCAAATCCAATTACATTCCAGCTGGCAAATAGCACTGGCTGTCTCAAAACCCAAACATTTGAAAGAAGGCTTGAATTGGCCATCTCCCTGCCTCTTAGGTCTGAAACCTTTTTTAAATAGCAGGTTAGAAAACACATTTTTGGCTGGACAAGATAAATATATTTTTTTAACCATCAAATCTCTGAAGTCATGTAAAGAAGACCAAATAAGATACGGAAGGCACAAGAGTCATGGTAGTTCTAATTTATGTAATAATTATGTATCACCTGCAATGCTAAGACCAATGAAACCAAGGATATGTTGTTTGTAAACTGTATGTTTTGACTCTAAATATCAAACTGACAATTCATTTATTTTTAAGTTTGTTGATCACTTGATTGGATGGTTCAGTTGTCCAAAGGCTGGTTTGAATGGAGCTGTTGCTTCAACATTACATACACACAGGGACTGGAAAGAAAAAACTGAAATTCACATGCTCACACTTAATCTTGACCTTGATTTTCTAAGGATGTCTCTCTTAGGTTTTGTAGGCAACACTGCTACAAGAAACCGTCAGCTTGAGACTCTACTGAACTAAACAGTTCACAGAGTCACTAACTCTGGCCCCTGATTTCATCATCTGTAAAATATAGATCGTAGTAACTACTACCAGGTTTGCCATGAGGATTACAGTAGGTGATGTACGCAAAGACATGCCAAACACTAGATACCCATTACATGGCAGTTATTTTTCCTATTCTTGTTATTATTAAGCTAAGAAGCAGAGATCAGAGAGACACCATACACCAAGAACATTGAGAGTGGTTGCCTGAAATGACACGGGTTTACAATGCCCAATCTGTAATAATTAGTGAAAGGAGTTAGGAGACAGTTGACATCAGTAGGAGTAAAATGTGTTCCTTTGGATACATCTGGAATTCAGCTGTGGAAAAAGTCCATTTCCTTCCTCCCTTTTAAGGACACCCACATAAATATCAGACAAGGATTAGCCCAATATCCTCTTTCCCAGGTCTCATATGGCAGCAAATCTTGGCTAGAGGTCTCCTGCTGGAGTTTCCAAACGTGTTTACCTGTATCCTGTTAGGAAAATATATCTGATAATATCCACCACTGTCTGAAATTCTTTTTTTTTTTTATTCCAGCCACTGTGAGAGTCAGAGTTTGAGAGACTAGAAGATTAAAGGCAGTTTATTTATTCTCAGATTCTTTGCCTACAATTAAATTTAATAATCTAGTATGATAATTTTATGAGAAATCAAACTTACTCATAATGTAAATTTATATTCCTAAACCCCTATGGAAGCATTTTATCTAACGCAAATATTAACCACTAATATAAAAATCTATTACATCATTTTATTTCTCTTTCCACCTCAATTTTTAAATGGATAAAATATTCTTTGTTACACTTTTCTGAAACTCTAAATTTATTGACTCATTCAACAAATGTTTATTGGGTGACTAATATGCCTTAGGCACTGTGGGATCTTTTTTCTCTGGGAAACAACAACAGACAAGACAAATATCTTATCCTGTCCTCATGAAAATTAAAACCTAGCAAAAGAAAAATAAATGAAACAATAAATCAACTTAATATGGCAGAAAGAATGCTTTTTATTAAAGCTAAGAAGTCAGGAAAAGGAGGTGTTTTTCTGGTGGAGAGACTGCATTTATGTATAGAAATATATATCTTTACATGACCTTACTATCCCAGGCAATCTACAGATTCAATGAAATCCTTATCAAAATACCAAAGGCATTTTTTCACAGAACTAGAACAAATAACTTGGAAATTTGTATGGAAACACAAAAGACCCCAAATAGCCAAAACAATCTTGAGAAAGAAGAACAAAGCTGGGGATATCACACTCCCTGATTTCCCACTCTACTACAAAGTGACAGTAATCAAAACAGCATGGTACTGGCACAAAAACAGACACATAGATCAGTGCAACAGAATAGAGAACCCAGAAATGAACCTACACTTACATGATCAATTCATCTATGGCAAGAAGGCAAGAATATACAACGGGGAAAAGACAGCCTCTCAAATAAAAGGTGTTGGGAAAACTGGACAGCTACATGCAAAAGAATAAAACTGTACCACTTTCTCACAACATGTACAAAAAGAACCTCAAATGGATGAAGGACTTAAATGTGGAATCTGAAACCATAAAAATCCTGGAAGAAAACATAGGCACTATGCTCTTTGACATCAGTCTTAGCAATTTTATTTTTTGATTTGTCTCCTCAGGCAAGAGAAAACAAAAGAAAAAATAAACAAATGAGACTATATTAAACTAAAAAGGTTTTTCACAGCAAAGGAAATTATCAACAACACAAAAAGCTGCCTACCGAATGGGAGAAGATATTTGCAATTAATAAACCCAATAAGGGGTTAATATCCAAAATACACAAAGAACTCATATAACTCAACATCAAAAATCCAAACAACCTGATTAAAAAATGGGCAGAGAACTTGAGAAGACAGTTTTCTAAAGAAGACATACAGATGGCCAACAGACACATGAAATGATGTTTAACATCACGTATCAGGAAAATGCAAATCAGAACCAAAATGAGATATTACCTCACACCTGTCAGAATGGCTATTATCAAAAAGACAATAAATAACAAGTGTTGGTGAGGATGTGGAAAAAAGGAACCTTCAGGCACTGTTGGTTGGTATTTAAATTGGTGCAGCCCCTATGGAAAACAATATGGAGTTTCCTCAAAAAACTATAAGTAAAATTACCGTTGGATCCACCAATTCCACTTCTGGGTACTTTTCCAAAGAAAACAAAAACACTGATTAGAAAAGATATATGCACACCTGTGTTCATTGCAGCATTTTTTTTTCTTTAACAATACCCAAGATATAAAAGCAACCTAAGTGCCCATCTATCAGTGAATGGATAAAGGAGATGTGAGATATATATATATATATATACACATATACATCTATACACACACATACACATATAATATATATACATATATAAATATTATTCAGCCATAAAAAATATAAATCTTGTCTTTTGCAACAGTTTGGATAGACCCAAATTATATAGTGCTAAGTGAAATAAGTCAGACAGAGAAAGACAAATACTGTAGGATTTCACTTATATGTGGAATCTAAAAACAAAAAAAATAAACAAATAACGAAACAGGAACAGACACATAGATACACAGAACAAAGAGATGGTTGCCAGAAGAAAGGTGGGTGAGGGAGCTGAGTGAAATAGGTGAGGGAGATTAAGAGATACAAACTTCTAGTTACAAAAAGAATGAGTCATGGGGATGAACTATACAGCATAGGGAAGACAGTCAATAATACTGTAAAATCTTTGTATAGTGACAGATGGTAACTATACTTATCATGGTGATCCTTTTATAATGTATAGAGATATTGAATCACTATGTTGTGCACCTGGAATTAACATAGCCGTTGTAGGTCAATTCTACGTCAATTAAAAAAAGAGAAAGAAATAGCAGGTTACAGGATTTTGTGTGACTTTCCCCTTCTATGTTTTGGATTCTGTATTTGAAAAGGGGGATAATAATACTACACCTCAAAACATTTGGGGAAAATAATTGAGGTAATACATATTTTAGGTGCTCATTTTAGTCCATTATCATGATGGTAATGTTAACATATGATGATGTAATGCACAATTATATGAATTTTTATTATCCTCTGAGTAATTTGCAGCATTTGTATAAAGTGATATGTATTGACTTAGAAACATTGTTATCCTGTTAGCCAGGCTCCTCTAGTTATGGGATATGGACAGAAAGAACCTAGCACAGTTTTCATCTCAATTGTTTTTATTAACTTTTTAACTGAATTAATTATTCAAATGTTAATTGAACCTATTTTTTTAAGACATTGTCTTAAGTGTTGAAGCAACTGCAGTGTTAAATCACCAACGGCCATTCCCCTTAAGCCACTTGTAAACTGAAGTGTGAATTATAAAGGTATAAAAATTTCCAAATTATAAAGCAATACACAGTCAAATGCCATAAGAAAGCTAAAAGAAAACAAAGTTAAATCTCAGAATAGGGTTAAGAAGGAGTGATAAAATTCTGGTAATTCATAGTACCTGACCTAAATATTTCTCTTATACATATAGCTGATTCACTTTGTTGTACAGCAGAAACGAACACAACATTGTAAAGCAACTTTACTCCAGTAAAAAAAAATTAACTTCTGAAAAACTTTCTTTTATTGTGAATACCTGGGCCCTCTATTAATGGGCCCTCCAGATGCAGAAATGATTGAAACAAGATTGCCCTTTGATAACTAAGCAGTAAATCAACTCATATGACTGTAGCAAAAGTATGACATTAGTTCAAAATAACATAAGAGCTAAAAATAGAATAAGTAGATCAAAAGAGGAATCAAAGGAAAAGGAGGCAAAAAACATGAAGTGGAAACAGTGTAGAAGTGAAGGGCAATCGTTAGCCTTTGTTTTCACTTTGAGTTTTTTTATCCTCATGATTAAGGCACTCCAAATCTGGAAGTGGAGATAGCTTACCATAGTGACAATGATTTTAGCTAAAGATGGACCATAGCTTATCTGCTCCTATTGCCAAGAGAATCACATTGTGAGATGTACCACGTGACGCCTGAATCATCAAACTCCTTACATCTGATTCCATGTTCACGAAGCAACTTCTGATTAAGATTTGGCTTCCGGTGTACATCTGCCTACAGGGACTCATGGGGCTGATTATATAGACTTTGAGTATATCCAGTTCTCATAAAACTGTGCAGTAGCTTCTGATTACAATTTGGCATCCTGTTTATCTTTACTCTGCAAAGAAAATAAATTGGTTACATGAACTTGAGTGTCTCTGATTGTGTGACAGTGACTTCTCATTGTAAACTCAAAAATTGACATTGTTTTTATACACCAATCTCGTGATCTTGGACCATTTTAATCTAACTCAACAGATGTGTCTGTTCTTTGTGTGATGATGACAAAAGTAGATATATGAGCCTGCAATACTGAGATTCTGAGACATGGTACATTCAGTAGAGTATATACCTTTTCCTTATAGAAATGATAAGCCAGGATTTTGCTGTTGTGACAAGACCATGATGTTGCTTATGAGGATTTTCTTTTAGCTGAAACTTCAGTTCTATCTGGTTTAAGAACTTCTTAGCCTTCCGCAAAATACTTGGTAGAAGCCATGGTTTTTTTTTTGTTAGAGCACAAGGTAATGTCCTGTAATTACAGTGGATTAAATAAGATAAAAAATTCTTTTCCTTAGATGTAACAGCCCCAAATTAGGTGGTTGGTCCAATGTGAGTAAATGTTTCCACTTCACAAGGTTATCCAAGGATCCAGACTTGTGCCCTGGCTCTGCTCTACAGAGGTTGGTTCCACTGTTGCCATTCTACATTTCCCACAGGATGTGGGAAGGAGGCAGAAAGGGTATTAAGGTAAGCAACTATGTAGTTTTGTGACATTAAGCTAAATTTAGCTAAGATTCAGTTCCTACTTTGGACTAAGGAAAAGAAGTATACCTATATTGTAAGATTTTTCATGAAGATTAAGTAAGTTTATACATGTATATGCTTTAGCAAGAATATCTGACTACATAGCAAGCACTGTATAAGTTATTATTACCCTTAGTTTATTGTTTTGAAATTGGGTTAATAAGAATAGAGATTTGAATGAGAAAATGGACATGCATCTTTGAGTAAATTTCAAAAAGTAATATAGTTGTTACTGTTATATTTGGAAAAGCAGTTACAGGTGTTCTCGGTGAATTTAAGGTTCTTGCCTCGTTGAGAAAGAATTCGGAGACGAAGTGATAAGTAAGAAGTGGATTTATTTAGAGAGAAACACACTCCTCAGACAGAGTGTGGGCCATCTCAGAAGGTTAGAGAGCCTCAAAATATGGTGTGGTTAGTTTTTATGGGCTGGGTAAGTTCATAGGCAAGTGGGAGGATTATTCCAATTATTTCGGGGAAGAGGGCAGGGATTTCCAGGAATTGGGCCACTGCCCACTTTCTGGCCTTTTGTGGTTAGCTCTGAACTGTCCTGGTACTGGTGGGTGTGTCAGTTAGCATGCTAATGTATTACAATGAGTGTATAATGAGGCTCAAGGTCTACTGGAAGACAAATCTTCTGCCATCAGGGACCCAGCTGGTTCTAACCAGTCTTTGTCATGGCCTAGGGCTGTATCATTCTTTTAAAGGTTGTGCCCTGCTCTCTTCCCTACTGTTTCACAGGTATCCCCCTCTTTTTGTAGGTTTGCTTTACACCACTTCGCTTTTATGAAATATCTGCATTAGCACCTATTTTCACTAACTGAAAGAAAGGGCATCCAAAGGGCATCTTCACTTTTACAAAAAACAAAAGGCAAAAAGTGAAAATAGTGTTCACCATTTGTTTTGCAGGGAGCTGCTATAGAGGCAGCACACACCCCATGCAGTGAGAGTGGTCCCGCCAAGCTCCTTCCCCGGGGAACTACCCTCAGCATCTCAGCACTGAGCTGCCATAGCTTTAAGCTGTGTCTGTGGGCATTTGTGCTTTATCTCAATTTATTTTGTGAATTTGTTAGCAAGGGGTGTCCTAAGGTAATTGCTTATTCACTTTATGCCATTTTGGTTCAGGAAAGGTTTCGTAGGAACTCTCTACTTTCGGATAGTGGGGGAAACCTGTATTATCACATCCTTTTTCATATATTATATAGGTTCATATATATATAATATATGTGAGGCTAAATTTAATGACTATTATCCACATATTCCCCATACATTAAGTTGTAATGTCTTTAATATTAGTGTTTTACCGTAAGTGATATTTATTTTTTTCTCTTACTGAATTTGTTCCCTTTTTTTGCAAAAAGTTAACCCTGCTTCCTAATGCTTTGTTTCTCTTCCTCTTCTCCCTCCCTCTCTCTCCCTTTTTCCTTCTCTCTCCCTTTCTTTCTCAGCACACACACTTACACACACACGCGCGCATGTGCACAGTTGCACTGCAATACAGTCAGAAAAGGTATCTCAGATTTCTTTCAGAAATATTTATGATTAGGAATAAACTGGGGACTGACATGATTCTAAAGACCACCAGAATGACAAATGTAGTCAGAAAAATTGCTCTGGAAATTCTAGAATTTTTAGGATGTTTTCAAAATGGCATTTGATTGTATTTTGATTGTTATGTATTGTTAAGTCCATGAATATTTATCAAGCATCTACAATGAGCCAATATTTATGTTCAAGACTGGAAATTCAATGGTGAGAAACATCTGGCAGTGCCCTTGCTCTATTGGAATATATAGTCTAGTGGGGATACAGATATTAATGAGAGAATAATACATAAGAAGGTGAAATTATAATCAATGGGCATAAAGTTTCAATCAAGTAAAATAAATAAGCTCTAGAGATCTGCTGTTCAACATTATACCTCTAGTAAACAATAATACATTGTACACTTAAATATTTACTAAGAAGGTTGGTGTGAAGTTGTGTTCTTTCCACAATTATTTTTTAAATTAACATGTAAAATCTGACATTAGAGAAGTCCTATTTGCATTCCATTCCACAGACCGTGCAAAGGCGTGGGTATTAAACGTAGATTGAAGGTTCAGGGCCTCTCTGAGGAAGGCCAACTGAGCAGAAATCTTAAGTAAGAAGAGGTTTTTTTCTATTGGTTTTACTTAAAGAATGCAAAGGAGGAATGAGGAAGAATGTTCCTGATGATAGCCTTGGGGTCAAGAAACATGTTGCATATTACCTTTTTTTTTTTTTTAACATCTTTATTGGAGTGTAATTGCTTTACAGTGTTTTGTTAGTTTCTGTTGTATAACAAAGTGAATCAGCTATATGTATACATATTTCCCCATATCCCCTCCCTCCCACCCTCCCTATCCCACCCCTCTAGGTGGTCACAAAGCACCAAGCTGATCTCCCCGTGTGTTGCATATTATCTTCCAGATTGTTTTTATCTATGGTTATTTATACATAAGTACATATCATACTATATATTCTATTTTGTAACCTGGATGATAGACACTATCTATAAATACAAGGCCTTAGTTTCTTCAACTATAAGTTGAGGGGTTACACAAACTGTTTCCTTAAGTGTCTTTCAGGTTTAAAACCTAAAATTTCATGATTTTGTAAGTTTCCACAGATCATGCAAAAAAAAAAAAGTCATATTGGAAGAACAACACATGTTAGATTCTTCTTCCACTAAATATCAAATGTAAGCTATAAGAGTACTGTTCAGTCATTATCAATATCTGACCATCAAATTAAAACACATTTTCCCAAAACATCTCCTGTTTTATGTCCTGTTCTCACATCCTAAACTCACATACAAATGCAACAATTCCTAATAATGGGATCAATAAATGCTTGGTAATTAAATTATAGCAATAAAAATAAAATTAACATAGGAAAATATAAATAAATTTATTATAAATATAAAAATTAATAATCTAATTAAGATTGTGTGTTAAAAGAATGTAAGACCCACAAAGATAATTTCTGGGACTTTGGCAGAATTGAGAAGAAAATAAATTATTTTGGGTAAGGCAGGATAAACAATACTTTGTAGAAGGCAATTTTCATATACTATTTCATTTGATCTCCACCAATTCAGAGAAGTATGTACTGCGATTACTTATTTTAAAACTATGGACATTTTTATTCTGATGGATCATCTAGTCCAAAACAATGCTAAAATTCAGGAATTTAAACCCTAGTGAATCCTTGAACTGAATCAATTGCTGTCTGATTCAAGTATCTTCTTTCCACTTAATTCCTGCTTT
Source organism: Lagenorhynchus albirostris (assembly GCF_949774975.1). Classification (NCBI taxonomy): domain Eukaryota; kingdom Metazoa; phylum Chordata; class Mammalia; order Artiodactyla; family Delphinidae; genus Lagenorhynchus; species Lagenorhynchus albirostris. The sequence continues at coordinate 65,244,240 of NC_083111.1, read as the reverse complement.
GCAACCTACACTTACATTCTGAAAGTGTTAACTCCTTCTTCCAATATTCTCTTCTCCACTAAAGATTTTCATTTTCCTCTCTCATTAAAAATTGTTTTTTGGAAAGGAACAATTAAATCTCTATGTTTGTAACCAGAAGAACAATCAAGCAAATCTGTTGATATTGAAGTTCCATTAATATTGTCTCAATACCACCATTTCAAAAGACCAGAAAATTATCTGCATGACATGTGTTCATGTTGGTATACTTAAAGCCACACCCCTTGGGCAGCTGCCCAATCTACACAGATGTGCAAAAACTCACAAGGTCCACCAAGAAAAGTACCCAAGCCATCTCGATCAAGTTTAACTTTTGTAGCCAGCTTTCCAGGCTTTCAGGGGTGATCTCTTGCCCTCTATGGATATAGTTTGACTAAAGCTTAACTAAATACTTGCTGAACAGAATCAGTCCCAATTTTTGACAATTATAGGGGCCTTTCTGGCCCCCGAGATGATGATGATAAGCAGATAAGATAGATAGAGAGATAGATAGATAGATAGATGATACAATTTACAGATCAATAAACTTATTTATAGGGTCATGCTGATTTGAATTGCTTGGCCATTATCACTACCATTAGCAGCAACAATATCACCTCCGCCATGATCATCAACATCTTCAGCACTCCATAAATTTGCAGATCACTGGGTTATTTATAAAGTATCTTCATATATGCTATCTTGTTTTCTTTTTTACCCTGGTCAGTAATTACATAACTTAGTCAAGATAATATTTTCATTTTACAGGGAAGGAAACTTATTCATGGTAGGTGAAACGGATTGTCTAAGTTTACAAAGATGAGTAAAATAGATACAGCATAGTATAACTAGCGTAACATAGATAGCAAAATAAATTTTCTAATTCAAGTCTTGTAACTCTAGATCTCATGCCACATGACATGTTTTAAAAATTATCATCTATATACTATTTATCTCCTTAATGTAACTACTCTATTAGAGACTTATTGTAGTTCCTATAAAGTTATTTATACTTTCTAAGTCATTTTAAAACTAATCTTCTCATGGTATGCTTTAAACGTCATTAGATATGTATTTATGGTATGGTCATCATATGGTATGGTCATATGGTATGTATAGCCATCTTCTGATCCACAGCTATGTCCTTCTCTTATTGTCTTCAATTATTTTTGCAAATTATTTTGGTGTTCTAAGACCCACTTCCATATGATGGTGGTGGTCGTGTTCCCTCACACTTCCAATAAGCAATTCTGGGACACCAGCAGGGTGTCCAAGAATTCAATCCAATTCTGACACTACCAATCCAGAGAGAGCATCAGATTCCACAGGTTATGTGTTCAGTAGCCCCTCCACCCACACCCACACACTTCAGACACCAGTCCCAAGCCCAGGTTGTTATTTATACTTCTGACCAACTGGTTATAGGTTTGAGGTTCTCACAACCCTCTCCTTGGGTTTAATTAATTTGCTAGAGCAGCTTACAAGACTCAGAGAGACATTTTGCTAACTAGATTATAGGTTTATTATGAAATGATATAACTCAGGATTAGCCAGATGAAGGAGATGCACAGAACATGGTACAGGGAAAGGGTGTGGAGCTTTGATGCTCTCTCTAAGTGCATCACTCTCCCCCATCTCCACAGTCACCAGCCAGGAAGCTCTCTAAGCCCCATACTTTGGGGTCTTTATAGGCCTTCATTACATAGGCATGATGAATTACATCATTGGCCATTAGGGATTGATTCAATCTCTAGCCTTTCTCTCTCCCTAAAGGTCAGAGGGATGGGATTGAAAGTTCCAACCCTATAATCACATGATTGGATCCACTGGCAACCGGCTCTCATCCTTAAGTTCTTTCCAAAAGCCGCCTCATTAACATAACAAAAGACGCTTTTATTGTTCTTATCACTTAAGAAGTTCCAAGATTTTTATGGAGGTCTGTGCCAGAAGAGGGGACAAAGACCAAATAAGCATTTCTTATTGTAAATCACAATATCACAAAATACTCCCAACTTTTACTACCATGTGATTGGCATCACATCCCCAAAACTCCCCAAATGTCCATGTGAAATAAATGTCCTGGGGTCAAGTAAGACCTCCATGACATTGAATCTAGACTCTGTACTTTAATAAATCTTTAGCAACTTAAGTGAGGTTATACAAAGTCTAATTGAGAGTTACCTTGTACCTCCAAGTTAGCTGTCCTACAGATCCCATTGTTATCCCCTGGAAAAAAATTAATGAAAAGAAACCTCAATTAAATAGAGTTGGGAGACCAGAAGGGGGTGCTCTCACACCCTGTGAACATAGCAAAGCCCAACAGGAAGAAGAGATTCCTCTTCTTTCTTTGCAAGGACTCGGCCAATGAAAAGCCATAGGCTCTTTGTTTAAGATAGACTTCCCAAATTCCTCTTCCTCTCTATAAAAACATTCTCCTTTGTGTGGAGGACTTGCCTGTGTCTCATGGTTGCAGACCCCAAATTGCAATTCTCTGCTGATCATGAATACACCTGTCTTTGCTGGAGAAATATCTGGCAGTCTATTTGTTTCTGATCAACACCTTCCTGTAATTCAACATACCTGAGATCAGGTCATAGCTGCAAAGCTCTTTGTGAACTTACTCAGTGTGATTCTCCAAAAAATAGTAATAAATGTTGGGTTGTGAAAATTTAATAGGATAATCCATGAAAGCAATTAACACAATAACTTGACTATAGAAAGGAGTCAGTCAATAAGTAATAGCAACAATACTAAAATGATTAATAATAATTTATTTTTTCTTTTCTTTAGAATGAAGTAAATTTTGTTTCTCCCTATGGTTTTCTTCTTTGATTCTTATTTTGTCCTGGAATTCACATAAAACAAACCTATTCCATCTCTATGTATGTATAGACTGTCTATAGAGAACACTCAATAAATGTTAGCAGGTCACCTAAAATAAAAACAATAATAGCTACTAATAATCATGTTTTGTTTTGGTCTTTTTCTTACATTATGTAACATATTCATGACAGTCTTGTAAGATGCGTTATTGAATTAGGTTTTAACATGTGAGGATACTCTGGTCCAGAAGTTTTCATTTCAATAAGAAATTCATTCAATAAGATACAAGATTTAAGCCTGGACTGCCTGGTTGTTCCCTTCCCAATATGCTTTTCTATCTACCAGGTTAAGCTAGATTTCTGTTTCAGGGAACAAATTGCAAACACACAAGGGACTTGGTGTATTACTTTCCCATCATTTTGTAAACAGTAAATCTTGAGCACAAAAATTTTTTTTTAATTTAATGGTAAAATTTTAGGTACCAATGAGGATCAATGGGAAATGTATTTATTTTGAATAGAGTAATTTCTAGAATCTTTTAACTCATACAAAAAAGATATTAGTACTTCTAGACATACGTTTGAAGATGTTTACCATGTTTGAAATCTTGGAATGGATTCTGTTGATGTTACTGAAACTGGTTTGAATGGAGAGTTTGGGGTTTAGGGCTTTTACCAAGCAGCTTGACCAGCTGAAGGCAAAACATGTTTATCCAATATAATCTTGTAACATTTTGAAGACCTGGAATTTGAAGGTGACATTGCATATTTCACAAGTTTGCAGTTGCTAACAGCCACAAATGTTAGACACTCAGGAAGAGTACAGGTTGGATGTTTCAATACACCTGAATTCAAGGTGATAACAAATGCAACATTTCTTTGTTTAGCTATAAGATTTTGAACATGAATATAATGGGCCACAAAGTTCTAGACTTGAATTTTTACCCAAGGGGATATATTACCTGGAAGTATGATGATTTAAAAACAATTAATCAGTGTATTTTTTGCTTGCTAGTTCAGTAAAAGTAAAGGAGTTAAATTCTTCCCGTAGGAGGATAAAAGACAATCATGTGGTTCTCTCTCCCTCCTCTTTGGCTCAGGCAGTTGTGATTACCTTTTCAGGATAACAATAGCAAGACTTGACAAAACAGACAGATATGCTGGAAACCCTGAGTATAAGGATCACTTTGGGCATGAAACACACAAGGGAGGAATGTTCTGGCACCATCACCACATGTGGTCACAATAACAACAGAGGGAAAAATCCAAAAAAAATTTTATGTATATTCATTATGCAAAATAAAATTCTGTTCTGAAATGTTGCATGGCTTCCATAAACAATTGTATTATTTGAAAAATAACAGAGCTACATGCCTCTGATTTATGTGAAATCTTGTCTTGGTTCTCTCATTTTGAAGAAGTTTTAGACTTTCCTTCATATTTAATTATTTAGTAAATTGAAGAATACCAAAGAAAGATTATTTTGTCCCACTGAGAAAAATCTCAATATTATGCAGTATATATTAGCTTCTCTTTTTTAAACAGAAAAACAGAAACAGATTTATAATTCTCTCCAATCTACCTCTCAAATAGCCAGAATGGCAAGAATCAACCTGGCAGAATGACAACCAAAATTGCTCTTCTAGTAGAATGTATATTCTGGGGTAAATACTGAAATAAACAAGAAAATATATAACTTCAAAGTTTTAAGCTATGAAGAAAATAAAATAATGCAGTGTAATAGAGAGTGGCTTTGGGTGTATTCATTTTCTATTTCTGCATAACAAATTGCTAGAATTCTAGCAATTTAATGCAGAACAATTTATCAACTCACAGTTTTCCTAGATCGGAAGTCTGAGCATGAGTTAACTGGGCCATCTGCTCAAGGTCTCATCAAGCTGAAATCAGGATGCTAACTGGAGTTATAGTCTCATGTGGAGCTCAGGGTCCTCTTCCAAGCACATTCATGTTGATGGCAGAATTCAGTTCCTTGCAATTGTAGGACTAAGGTTCTTGTTTTCTTACTGGCTATTGGCCAGAGGTAATCTCAGCATCTTGAGGCCATCCTGAGGTCTATGCCATATGACTCTCTGTGGACTCTCTCACAAAATGATTTTTTACCTCTCCCATAGAAACAGAAGAATATTTCTGCTTTCAAAGGACTTGCTTGATTATGTCAAGACCACCCAAGATAATGGCCCTTTGGATTAATTTATAGTCAACTTACTAGGAGCCTTAATTACATCTGCATACTCACTTGTGCCAAACAACATGGCATAAATCATGACAGTGATATTCTAACGTATTCACAGGTCTTATCCACACTCAAAAAGACTGGATTGTACGTGGGTATGGGTAATTGTGCGTCATCTTAGAATTCTTACTATTTCAGTGCATAGTAAGCCCACAACTCTAACTAGCATAGCCAAGAAAGACTTCCTAGGGATGTCATATTTGAGTTGAATGTTGAGAAGCAGCCAGCCATATAATAATCATAGAAAAAATATTCCAGCAGAAGAAATGACTGTGAAGTCTCTGCTGTGGGAGATAACTTTGTAGGTATGGGAAACAGAAGGCCTGAGTGCCAAGGGAAGAAGGATAAGATCACGGAGGAACTTGCAGGTCATGCAAACTTCAAATTTTAAGATAATTAATGGGCTGCATTACAAGATTCATATGAAATTCGAATTCAGTAGGGAGCTCAATAGAAAGTATTAGGATGATTTAAGCAGTAAAGTACCATAATCTATTTCTTTATAAAATTTCAAAAGCTTTCAGGTTGCTTTTCATAATTACTTTATACATTTAGTAATTAAAAATGCTTGCAGAGTTCAATTACTTAGATGAAATGGAAAAATTCTTTGAAAGAAAATAAATACCAATGCTCATGAAAGCAGATATAAATAACCTGTACAGCACTATATTTATTTTAAAAATGGAAATATAGTGAAAAACCTCACACGAAGAGAACTCTAGGCCATGCTGTTTTAATAGTGAATTATACCAAGTATTTAAGAAAGAAAAAGCACAATTCTTTAAAAATTCTTCCAGAAATTTGAAGAAAGAACACAACACAAATCTTTCTATAAGGATAGTGTTCTTTGAATACCAAAGCCAGACAAAGAAATTATAAGAAAAAGAAATTACAGATTTATATTCCGTATGAATATGCATCCAAAATTTCTTAATATAGTTTTGCTAACTTAAGTCAAATCATATATAAAAGGATAATACATGATGATCAAAATTGTTAAATCCTAGTAATGCAAGATTGGCTTAATATTTTAATATTTGACTTCATCAATTTAATTAACCAGATTAACAGGCTAAAAAATATGATTATCTCAGTAGATGCAGAATAACATGTATCACTATCCAATATCCATTCCTGAAAAAAAAAGGTCTCATCAACCTAGAAATAGAAGTCACATTCCTTAGTCTAATAAAAGGCATCTATGAAAATCATATACTTCACACCACATTTAATGGTAAAAAACCCAAATGCTTTCCCTTGAAAGTTAGGAACAGAGAAGAATACTCAGTCACTTCTATTCAATATTGTAATAGATGTTTTAGCCAGTGCAATAAGTCAAGAAAAATATAATGACTTGGGTGTCTATATATGCAGAATAAAAAATGCTTGAATTCTTTTCCTTCCTGAAGATCACCAGCTTGCTTGGACGTGTTTGTATGACCTCAGTCTCCTTTAGAATAAGGTAGGCCTTGGTATCACCGCAATCATTTTTTTACTTCAATAGTTGAGGTAAAGGTGGAGGAGAAGGAAAGAAACAGGTGCATGGTAGATGACAGTGGCACCATCCTGATAAGCAAAGCACATTTACTTTCTTGTTTCCAGCAGCATGGCTGATGCACATCATTTAGTATTTCAAAGATACTTTATCTTTTCTCTCCTATTTAAAAACAACAAACGCTTTTGGGAGAAAAAGACAGTATTTATTAAATGTAGACTGTATTATAAGTATTAGTATATAGAAGCTACTCATATTATTTTCAATAATTATTATTTTCAATCTTATTTCAACCTTATTCACTCATATCTATCCTACAACGTAGGCATTACTAACCCCAGATTTCATTTTCTAACATTAGTATGACAGAGATCATAAGTGGCAGAGCTAGAATTTGATCCCAGTTCCTTTTGACTCCAAGTCCCCTGCATGTTCTCTTACACAAACATCTTGTTACCCATGTCAATGTTCTCAGTCAGCTCTCTCCGGCCAAAGTTTTAAATATGTATAATTACTGCTTCTAATGTAGCTGTATTAAAGCAGTTTTGAAGTTAAATGAACTAGATAATATATATTAAGTCATATACGTGTGGGTTTTCCAATATCCTTCTTTCATTTTCAGCCTGAAATAGAATATTTGAAGGGTAATATTTTTATATTCCCTTGCTATTTCTATGCTGCGATTTATATATATATATCTTTGGTCTGTGTTCTGCCTTTAATAGATTTGGAATACAGTACAGAAAATATAAATTATACATTGGACATAATAATATTATAGAGCAACACAGGTGGCCTTGTGGATCAAACACAAGATTAACTGTCAAGAAACTTGAGTGGAACATCTCTTGATATTTAATGCTTACTTTATTTCTTTTTTGTTCTTTTTTCTTTCTTTCATTTTCTTTCCTTTTTTGGTTTTAAACTGCATAAGCCTTCTCTTCAGACAACTTCTTTAACTAATATCTTGGCTGTTTCCTTAGCTCCATACCTTAGCAAATCTGCCAGTAAAAACACTGTGACTTCACTCTTTGATTTTACCATGAGAACTCTTCATTTTCTCCTAAACATCTCCATCTTGGGCTTGTCTTTCAAACAATCCTTGTTAATGTGAATAATTGACAGTGCAACAAGCATTATACCAGGCATTTAGGAAGATGCTATGCTTCTATTTCTATTACCTTGAAAATTTTATTTCACAGTCTTTTCTGTCACTACGTTATGAGCTAAAGGAGAAAAGATAAAGAGAAACAATTGCTTTTAGCACTGACTACTTGCCCTCTGCTTCAGATTTTCCTCTTGTAAGAAGAGATATTGATGACTTTGAAATATATAGAAATAGCTTCATAGCCTAGGATCAGTGGTCCAACTAATTGACTTAAAAGATATGAATGGATTTATTAAGGGTATATTGAGTACACAAACACAATATGTAATTTATTTCTTATAGAACTTACAATCCTTTTAGTTTCTATTATATGAATTTAACAGATAAAAGAAAAGAGAACCAGAGATTTAAAGAAAATCACCCAAATGAGTAAATGCCAATGCTAAAATTTGAAATTGGAGATTTCAAGTCTCTCTGACATCAAAAACCCTTATTAGTAACATGACATTTGGCATGTTGCTTTGAGCTTCAGATTTCTCAGTTGAAAAGAAAGGTGGGTGGTGGTCATTCATTTCATTCTGAAGTATTTATTGAGCTATTATATGCTAGACATATGCTAAAGATATAATAGTAAGCTAAGCACAGAAATGATGTGTAACCTTATAGGGTGACAAATATTAAAATAAGCATACTGAAAAATGAATAACCAGAAACTGATTTCAGATACTCTGGAAGATAGAAACATGATTCTATGTTTCATTCCTATGCACATAAGGAATGTTTGGAGTAGGGATAGAGGGGAAGAGGGTGGGCAAGTTTCCCTTGGGAAGTCCTGAAAGAGAAAATAGTGGGAGCAGATGTTGGTGGTGAGAGGAGCATGGCTTTTTCAAGGACCCGAGTTTTGTCATTGGAACTGGATGGAGTGTAAGGGAGATTTCCACAACAAACTCTTTCTAACCAATGCAGTTGTTCTGTGGTTTAAAGTCAAACAGGGGCAAGGCTAGCCAGGGGAAAGTGCTTTGTAAATTAGGAATCACTATGTTAACATGAAGGTTTGTGGAAGTTTTGCTGATTTCTTATTTTAAATGACTAGAACGTTTCCCCCTAACTATTCTTAACGTCTTAGCATAGAGTGGAGTCTTTTCGTGGCATAAAAGTGGGGTTTATGGAGGAGCTTCTGTTTCAACAGTGACAGAGCTGGAGACAATTCTCAACAGACATTAGCTTAACTCCTGGGGTGAAAATGTGCTTCAAAGCATCAAATATGCAGCCTCTGGCTGTTTCTAAGAAGCCACCCAGAGACTGACAATTCTGCATTTGTAGTTTGATTAAACATAAATGTGGGCTTCTTAGCTGAAGTGGGGAGAGTCAGAGAAACCCAGGTTGTTTCATGAGCCAAAGGACAGAGGAGAATTCTCCCCACTGGAGAGTGAAGGAAGCAGTGGAGAGAAACATATAAGCTGGTGACTGATGGGTTGGTAGGTGAGTGGTCCTGCAGCAAAGACAACAAATTTCCACCTGGGAGTCTTGCCCACCTTCCTCCCAGGTTTGCTTTCTAGTGAGGACTGCACCACACCCTCTTTCCAATGCAAGATATGGGGATAGTGACTCATCTCCTTCCCGATCAAAACTATTTTCTTTCACTCAGAGTGCCTAAGAACAATTGCTTGCTGAATACAGCTTCCAAATATGTATGTAAATGTTCTTAAGACTCCTGGCTTGACTGTGTTGGGGGTTTAGGAGTCTACTGTCAGGTACTGTGTGAAGTGTTTAATGTTACTTCTGAAGATTGTTATCTCTTGATTTAACTTGGTGCTCTGTAAAGGAAAGGCAGCACGGGGCCTGGTGACATGCATGGGCAAGGGGCTATTGCACTGGTGCTACCACTGTAGTTCATTTGTCACCAGGTAAGCTATTTATCAACCACTCAGAGCCTCAGGATCCAGCTCTGTGAGACGTTTAACCAGAAAATTCCCTTCTAGCTATAAAAGTATATTCCTTATTTAGATTATTTAATTTTAGGTTTAAACTAAAAGAAAACAAGCTATCTAAATGATCATGAATGTAACAGGTAAGGTTACCCTTTTGTAATGAAAAAACATCTCCTAACTAAAGTTCATATGTTGTTACATCAGAGACAACCTGGTTTCTGAGGATGAGCATGGGGGAAGCAAAAATAAAAACAGACTGGAGTGAAAGTAACAAGACCAGGTTCTAGAACTCTGCTGCTGGTAAGCTGTGTGATCCTTCATCTCTGGTCCTTGACCTGGCTGAGACTGTTTCCTCATTTGAGAAATCCTATCCTACCTTTTTTTAAAATTAATTTTTATTGGAGTATATTTGCTTTATCTTGTTGTATTAGTTTCTACTGTACAGCAAAGTGAATCAGCTATACATATACATATATCCCCTCTTTCTTAGATTTCCTTCTGATTTAGGTCAATTACACAGAGCATTGAGTAGAGTTCCCTGAGATATACAATAGGTTCTCAATAGTTACCTATTTTATACATAGTATCAATAGTGTATATATGTCAGTCCCAATCTCCCAATCCTATCCTACCTTAAGGACAATATCAAGATAATAATCAAGACATATTTCTGTAGCATTTGACATTCTATAAACTCTTCCTCATTTGTAATCTCAGTTCCTTCACACACCACCTTTCCAATGAGGATGGGAATACCCAGGTATGGGAAAGTTACAGTGTTTTCCCAGGTAACAAAATCTCATTGTCCTCATGGGGCAGAAGCACACCCTAACACAAGCTCTTCAGTGAAAATGTGTCATACTCATGTAAATATCTCTTACTGCTCTAAGATAAGAAACTGTTCAATTTGCCCATGAGAAATGAAGGTGAGGACCCCAGGGAGGGGAACAGTGACTTGCGGGGGGTGGTGTGGTGAGGCTGATCCATGGTGCCTATGGGTCCCTGTACACCACCACTACACCTCTATTCCTCCTCCTATATCAGACCCTCCACCACGCATGCTACTGTCCATTATACCTCCCTACTTGGGACCAGAACCCACCTCATCTGTTTTATCCTCTCCACATTTTTCTCCTTAGCAGCTTATATCACTGAGACTTCCAAGGCCCTTGTTAGAAGGACGTAGTTAGGGATAGGGGACTATAGTCATTGTAAGTAACATGGTCAGAACCTATGCTTACTTAGTCCATGGACCATTATCCCTACTCGGTGCACAGACTTCTATTAAGCAATGCTTGAAGGACAGATAAGGTCATGATCAAGGTCATTGATGCTGGAAATAAGTTGCTGAAATTAAGGGTCATGCAATATAATTTAAAAAGTTTCTTATATCACAAAGTCATTGAAAATGCTAATAGTAATGGACAGATGCAGGAATTATAGAGCTGCAACCATGAAGATTGTGACTTTGCATTCCTGCTACGTATCAGGTTAGACAATCTTCATTCATTCATTCAAAAGCCCTTTGTAGATCATATTCAATGTGTCAAGTAATGTGTTGGGGGTTTTAAGAAGAAAGACATAGGCTCTGTTTTGAGGGAGTACAGACATTAAGTATACATGACACATGTGCCCCTACTTATACTTTCATTCTTCTGGCAGACCTCATGAGTCACTTACAGCACAGTTGCACTCATAAACTATCTCAACATAGTGTAACTGATTTCAGGATTGGTATGAGTGGTAAAACTATTTCTTCTAGTGACACTGCAGAAACATTCATGAATATATCACTGAGCTCCTACACTGTACTTGAAGTCCACTAGAATGCCCAGTTTCTGCTACATGAATATACACACCAAGAAAGGATAAGTTCCACTATCAATATTTTATTTTATTTTATTTTTCCTTATCAATATTATACTCAGCTTTCTAAGTGGCTTTCTCTTCAAATGCTCAGTTTCTGACATTTCTAGTGCCCTTCACATTGGGAAGTTTGCAAATGATTTTAAGGAAGAGTTGCATGGATATTAAAGACAAGCTTTTTGTTTCTTGTATGAGGATAGCAATCTCTTTCCACTCAAGCATGTCTTCAGTGAGAATTTATGAAGTGCTTTGTGCCTATTGGACACAGCAGATTTTGCGACAATGAGAAACCATTTTTGACCTCAGTTTAATGGAGGAGACATGTATGAAAATAAATACCAATCATAATAAAGCAAAGATAGAGGAATGTACAAAGCTCTAGGAGAATCCAGGGGAGAAAAAGATTAATTCTGCCAGTGAGCATCATAAAATGCGTTTAAAGGGAGGGATATTTGAGCTGGATCTTGAAGGGTAAGTGGAGTGCTGTAGGCTGAGAAGATGAAAATAAGCTTCCTAAGAAAAGGAAGAACAGGAGATCCAAATACACTGAGGTTTGAAAACACATCATGCAAAACTAAGGGTGGTAATATAGTTTGGGCTCAGATTATGAACAGACTAGAATGCCAGGTTCATAATATTATAAATGAAAGAGCAAATAATATCCCTGACTTGTTTACTAACATTATTTCCAGTTTGTGTATTTTCTAGGCTGATTAAATGTCCACAAGCCAAGGAACTATTGGTTTCTGCCACTAAATGAGCTGGTTCATCAACATGGGAAATCTTTTGTGACCTCCCAGAAGGAAAAGGAAGAGAAGGAAGGGAGAAAGGAAGGAGGAAAGCTAGTAGGGAGGAAGGAAGGAAAAAAGCAAAGAAGGGAGGAAAGGAGGGAGAGAGGAAAGGAGAGAAAGTGAGAGTGAGGGAGATCGAGATAAATTGTAACTGAGAGAAAAGAAAAAAGGAGAAAGTAGAGAGGGAAAGAAAAAGTAAGAAATCATTTGGGTTCACTGCCAACAAGAGTTAGGAAAGCTGATTTCTTAAGATAAACTGAAGTAAAACAAAATATGCTCCATATGTTGAAACTGTATACTTAGTTTGAGATAAACAAAAACATGTTTGGAGAATAGTTGCCATAATTAAAAAGAAATTAAAAGAAAGAAAGAAAAACCATCTGGGGATAAGTACATATTTAAACTCACACACACACACACACTCACACACACACACACACACACACAAACACACAGTGATTCCAAAACTTGAAGTTTTTCTTGATTTAAGTAAACTCTTGTTGCAAAAGGGCATTGCATCAGTCTTTGCCCAAGCACCAAGCAATTTATGTTCCACACTGGAGCTATACAGAGCTACTCAGCATTACTCAAACACCAAAAGACCTTTCCAACTCCTGTCCTTTGCTCCTGCTTTCTTCTGTGCTGTAAACACGCATATTCCCTTTTCTCTCTGGCTGACTCCAACTTCCTCCTGAGTGCCCAACTCAAATGTCAGCTTCTCCCAGCAGAGTGCCAGACACATGGCAAGGTTGATAATGGCTTCTTCATCTGTGAACTTTCCGCATGTGTATAAGTTTCCTGTGGCTGCCATAACAAAATACCACCAACTGGGTGGCTTAAAACAATAGTTTATTGTTTAACTGTTCTGGAGGCTAGAAGTCTGAAATTTGAGAGTCAAGATCAGGTTTGGTTTCTTCTGAGGACTCTGAGGGAGAATCTAGTCCATGACGTCCTCCTAGGTTCTAATGATGGCTGGCAGTCTTTTGTATTCTTTTGACTATAGGTGCATCACTCCAATCTCTGCCTCCATCTTCACACGGTGTTCTCCCTGTGTCTCTGTGTCTTCACATGGCCATCTTCTTATAAGGACACCAATCATGTTGGATTAGGGCCCCACCCTATTCCAGTATGACCTCACTTTAATTTATAAGTCACATCTGCAATCACCTTATTTCCAAATAAGGTCACTTTATGAGGTACTGGGGGTTAGAACTTCAGCATGTCTTTTGAGGGACACAATTCAACTCATAACAACAAGACACTAATATAGATATAGTTTCACTGAAGATGTATGCATGTCTGCATCCCCAATCCCTAAAGAAGTTGATAAGAAACTCCTTTGCAAGGATTATATATATATTTTAACCTAGTGTTTACAAACTAGCATAGTCAATTTAGTAAATTCATAGCTCATGTCTTCTAAATTGAATTACATTTTGAAAATTATGGACAGAGTGTTCCTGATTAAAGCTAAAAGGAAGTTAAGAGGTAGTTAAGTTTACACTTGAGGGGAAACACACAGCACATGGTGACACTCTTGTCATTACAATTCCAGACAGAGATTTCTACCTCTACAGTGGACAATGTGGCAGAGGAGAACTGTTGCCTAAAATAACCTAAAGGGATGAGCATCTGAGAATGAAAGACGCATGTTCAAATATAGTTCTCTCTAGGTAGCTATATAGTATTGATACTATCACTTCTCCTCTGTTTGCCTCAGTTTATCCTCCAAAGATAAAAATTAGACAAGAAAGAGAGTGACTTTAAAATTTAAAGATGTCTAAGAACTCTTGTTTCAAATGAAATTTTCTCAAAGCCCCAATTTAAATAGCAGTTCTTTGTGAAGCTGCCAGAGATCAGGTGAAGAAAGTGAGCCTGGAATGCCACTGGATTAGTCATCCCCAAGGAGTCTCCACAGAAAGCTCTAAAGAATTCTGGAAACATAGATCTAAAACTACTCAGTCAGATGAAGGTCCAGTTCATATATAGTCATAGACATAGAGGGTCATCCACTAAAAAAAGAAAAGAAGGAAGAAGAGAAGGACAAGGAGGAGGAGAAGAAGAAAAAGAAGCAGAAAAAGAAGGAGAGGGGAAGAAGAGGAGGAAGAAGAAGGGGAGAGGGAAGGGGAAGAGAAAGGAGAAGGAGAAGGGGAAAGGTAGAAAACTTATTAGAAAATAAGCTGCTAGGGAGGAAAATTGTAAGGAGGGCCAAAGATCTTGGACAAATTTTTCATAGCCATAGAAAGGCATTTCAAAGCACCCTCCCAATTTTATCTTTGTAGTCATATAGTAAATTCTAAATTAGGTTAGCCATATTTTTTACAAATAATGAGTTCTTCTGGAGCAGGCTCATTTGTGTTTTAACCCCCCAGTACTTATTCACTGTGCAGGACACATGATGAGCATTGTAAATGTTTGCTGAATGAATGAATTAATGCATGTTTCAAACTGTTTTAAAATTTTCAAGTAATCTTGGAAATGTATCAAGATGAGAGTAGGCATAATTTGAATGTCAGTATTCTATTGAATTTGTATAAGAGAAATGAAATACTGTGGTCAAATCTCTAGTGGCTTTATATTCCAGATTCAACACAGTTGTGAAGAGGGAACACAGAAAATAGACATTTTTTCGAAATTGCCTTGGAAATTAGCCCAAGAGCCAAATGTTTTACTTATTGGTATGTTTCTTATCTCAGACCGTAACTAGTAAACATTTCAGATCACACATACACACAATGTTTGTTTGTATTTACTGTAATTCCCTTTGCAACTCCAGATGCTTGGACCATTTAGGCATCTAATACATGTTTGATGAATTAAGGAATAAATGAAGGGACACTTGAATAAAATGAGCTAAGATTCTGACTTCCATTAGCAAGCTGTTACCAGTTTTCATCGGCCTAGTTTAAATGTAGTCCATCCATTTGGAAAAAAGGAATGGAAAAACATGGTACAAAGAACTGATCTGTCCAATGCTTTTTAATCAATACTTAAAATATAATCACTTGTAAAACATTTCGTACTGCATGAGGTAGAATACTGGGTTTTGGCTCCGGGCTTGTCCCCACATTACTATGTGAGATTAACTTTTTGGCTAAGAAGATTGAGCTTGGTCTCACCTACATTAATATATTCTGACTTTATAGAACAAAGATGAGATTTTCTTTAGGTCTGATATAGTCCAAGATGATTCTGACATGATTATATATGAGGTTGGACCATTACAATATGTGTACATCCCAGGCAGACTTTTGATTTGGTATCTTTGGTAGGCAGGCATCATCTCAAAGTTTTACTTTAAAGAAATAAAATTTTGTCCCTTTGATTAATTTCTAGGGAAAGTTGTAGAAAAAAATTCACCCTCTGTGCCTCAAGCAACACACCTCTGGCTCCATACTTATATTGGACCCTATTTTCGAAAGATCTGCAATTAAGTGGAGACCTTCTTCTTCTTTTTTTTTTAATTAATTAATTTATTTATTATTTATTTTTGGCTGTGTTGGGTCTTCATTGCCGCATGTGGACTTTCTTTAGTTGTGACGAGCAGGGGCTGTTCTTTGTTGCAGTACGTGGGCTTCTCATTGTGGTGGCTTCTCTTGTTGCAGAGCATGGGCTCTCGGTGCACGGGCTTCAGTAGTTGTGGCATGTGGGCTCAGTAGTTGTGGTTCGCGGGCTCTAGAGCACAGGCTCAGTAGTTGTGGCACATGGGCTTAGTTGCTCTGCGGCATGATCCTGGACCAGGGCTCGAACCCGTGTCCCCTGCATTGGCAGGTGGGTTCTTAACCACTGTGCCACCAGGGAAGTCCAGTGGAGAACTTCTTCCTACAAGAAAGTTTTATTGGGTATTCTTTGAAAGTGGAACATGAATGGGAGTGGTAAGGGATTGCACTTACAGCTCATGTAGCTTATCAAACGTTTTTTCCAACTATATACCATACTGCCCTGAAAATTCTGGTAAATTAAGCATTCTCTACCTCCTGACACTTCCCACTCACTTTGTAAATTATTTCCCTGATTGATGTCAGTGTGACACGCCATGTTGGATCACGCATTTATACAGCAGCTTAAAACTCACAGTGCTTTCATTGGCCTTATGTAGATAAAGTCTCCAGATCTTAGTAGAATTAGCTGGTGAGATTGATTTCTACTCATTTTTCAAGTAGGGAAATTGAGTCTCAGAGCTTTCACGATTTATGAAAGGATAGATAATAAAAATGGATGGAATAGTGCCTTGAATCTGAGTATTTGATTTCTAGTTCAAGGCTAATTGACTATCCATAGTGATCTAATGAGCGTTCAAGAATCAGATTTGCAAAAAAAAAGAAAACTCAGCTTTACTTGTTCATACATTCTTTCCTTCAACGTATTGACTGAGCATCTATTATTTGCAGGTATTGTGTCTGGTGTTGGTGTTCTAATGGGAATCAAGCCAAAACCCTTTCTTTCATTGAGTTTACAGTAAGGGAGAAAAAGATATAGACAATTGCAAAGCTTACTAACTCAACCAGAAAAGCAAATAAACAAACACAGTCACTAATTGGAGGGACTCATCACTTTTGCCACTGTTAGGATAAATCAAGCAAAAGAAAGATAAGCTTCATCTGTGGATTGTAGTCCGCTAGTAGAAATTGTGTTTTCTTCTGATTTAATTCACTGGCCAACTGGAGAAAATGTAACACACTAGCTGTAACCTCACCAGACTGTCATTTAGTGCAAATGAACCATATAGTAAGTCAGTATCAGGGCCTGGGAATAAATCAGTGTGGTAAGTTGACTTTTCTGCTTGGAAACTTTTATTTCCATAGGATTTTCAATAACAAAAGAACAGGATGCCTCTAGAGTACCAGATGTAAGGAAATTTGGATGACTACACAAAAATTACTGCATAGAATGACTCTTTTTCAAAGCACCTACTGATAAAAGAAGTTGTGTTCATCCCTGCTCTTTCAATATTGTGTCCTCCAAATTGTTCTCCCATAAGAGACATCAGGAGTTTCCACATTTCACAGTTTCAACTTGACCGATTCCTCTCTTATTGATAATTCTTAAACCAGTGCAGAAACTACTTGTAATCATTGTAAGTATTCAGGGAAATAAGGAAATGGTGGCAAATACTTCCTCCTAATCAGAAGGAACTATCTAAAGAAAGTATAAAGAAGACAAAAATTGGAAGTTATTACTTGGATTGCTACTTGCAGTTGTTTTATTTTACTCAGCTGGAGTAAGTCCAGTCATAGGAAAGAGCAAGCTACTATAATTGGGAAAAGAACATTTCAGAATTTTATCAGTACTGGAACGTGAAACATGAATGGAAGAATTTTAAAATGATATGCTAACTCAGAAAGATGCCCCAAATCCCAATCCTTCCCTCCCTCACACCCTTCCCCCTTGGCATTTGGGATTAGCAGATGCAAACTAGTATATATAAGATTTATAAACAAGGTCCTACTGTATAGCACAGGGAACTATATTCAGTATCCCGTGATAAACCATAAAAGACAAGAATATGAAAAATAATATGTATATATAACTGAATCACTTTGCTGTATAGCAGAAATTAACATAACATTGTAAATCAACTATACTCCAATAAAATAAGAAAAAGAAAAACAACCAATACCACTGCTAAGGACAAGACGTGGTTTGTCATCTAATGGAGCACAGTAAAGATATCCTACGGATCTCTGAGATTATTCATGTGGTTGATTCCCCAGATAAATGCCTTTGTGATTCCAATTTTAGTATATGTGCTGAGCCAGCACTTTCTTTGTGATTCCAAATGGACAAATGTTTATCTTTACTGAGCTTTTACATAGTGGAACTGATATTCATCAACTTTTCTTCCTTCTGGGCTATGAAATAGAACGTGCAGTACTTGGGCAGGCTGCAATAAAAGACTAGCTTGATTGATTTATTGGATTTCTTAGGTCTGATTTTTCACACAGTGATTTGGGCTGTTTGTCCTTGAGATAGTTGGGCACTTTTGAGAAAGTCCGCATTGCAAGAGTATATGTTTGATTGACCAAACAGTAGAATATTAGAGGCTGAAGTTGACAAAATTGGACTATAGTTTGCTGCAAAGTCTTGTGTGGATGTCAGAGCCAGTCCAGTGTTTCAGCAGCAGATGAAATTTGCAGGTAGCCTCCATGGTCATCCCAAGTTTCCAGAATGGTTATGCACACACCCTTGTCATGGAAATTGAGCTGAGCACTTTGATAGATTCTTACCACTGGCTCTCTGTAATTGCCTACTGCTGTCTGGACCAGACCCTCAATTACTATTCAAACTTGGCATGAAGCATTTTCTTGAAGAAGCAGAAAAAGAAGACCTAAATATCACTGTTAAAAAAAAAGGATACTCTTCCCATTTAAAAATAGGAGCAAATGCCATTAACATACAGAGTTGAGAAAAAAGACTGGAAGTTGATTTGAAATGTTTGAGACACAGGACGTGTAGAATGCAGCAATCTATCATTTTTATATTACTTTATTAAAAATGTTTGACATGAAAACAAAAGTGGATAGTCAGGGTCAAGCCATCTATGTTACAGGCGTTAACTAAATTCCTCTGATGTATTTATTTTTTATGAACCACTGATTATTTTAATCTATTTTAAAATTTTTCAATGAGAAAAATGTCACAGAATAAATTTATATTACACTTAAAAAAAAGTATTAATTGCATCTCTACTGTGTGCAAGGGATTACTCTAAGCCTGTGGGGAAAGTGACCCAGAAATCAATCCATCCTTGCAGAAAGCCTGTTACTCAGTCTCTGAAAAATCAAGCAGCTCAGTCTTTAGCCTCCATTTGGAGGATGCCATGTACCTGGCTCGAGAGTGGAAGAGAAGCTAAAGATACCTTGGGGTATTGTCTTGATATTTAAGAAAACATTCAAAATTAAGTCTTTTGCTCAATTAACAGACCACCTCAGTGAAAATATACTCCTTCAAGTGAACATATTTACCACTTAATTAGAGATCTTACCAGAACCTGTTTTTCCTTATGTCTTTTGTTTGCCAAATTCCTTTTGCTTTACTTTTCAATGGATGGTAGCTATTCTCTCACAAATGCTGTGCCCAGAGTGGGGAAACAACATTCCTACACCTTTTCTTTATCTTTCTATGCTTAATTTTTTTAACAGAACTTATTTTTTAGAGCAATTTTAAGTTCACAGCAAAATTGAATGGAAAGTACAGAGTTTCTATTATGTCCCCTGCTCCCTTCTCCCACATACACCCTCCCCTGCCATCAACATTTCACACTGGAGTGGTATATTTGTTATAATCAATGAGGCTACACATCATTATAACCCAAATCCACAGGTTATATTAGACACGCTTATGGTGTTTACATTCTATGCATTTTGACAAATACAAAATGACATGTATCTACCATTATAGTATCGTATAGAATAGTTACACTGGCCTAAAAATCCTCTGTGCTCTGTCTATTCATCCTTCCTGGGCCCCCAACCCCTGGCAACCACTGATTTTTTTACTGTCTCCATACTTGTGCTTTTTTCCAGAATGTCATATAGCTAAATCATATAGCATGTAGCTTTTTCACTTAGTAATATGCATTTAAATTTCCTTCATGTCTTTTCACAGCTTGATAGCTCATTTCTTTTTAGTGCTGAATAATATTCTGTTGTATGGACGTACCACAGTTGATTTATCCATTCATTTACTGAAAGACATCTTAATTGCTTCCACATTTTGGCACTTATGAATAAAGCTGCTATAAACATTTGTGTGCAGGTTTTTGTGTGGACACAACTTTTCAACTCATTTGAATAAATACTAAGGAGGGTGATAGCTGGATAGTGTGATGTAAGATTATGTTTAATTTTGTAAGAAATTGCCAACCTATCTTCTAATGTGGCTGTACCATTTGGCTTTCCCACCAGCAATAAATGCGTGTTCCTGTCGCTCCACATTTGTGTATTGTTAATGTACTAGATTTTGGCCAATCTAATAGGTATGTAGTGGTGTTGCATTGTTGTTTTAATTTGTAATTCCCTAATGACATATAATGCAGAGCATCTTTACAAGTGCTTGTTTGCCATCTGTATATCTTCTTTAGTGAGATATCACTTCAGAGATTTTGCCCTTTTTTTTTCTTTTTTTTTTTTTGCGGTATGCAGGCCTCTCACTGTTGTGGTCTCTCCCGTTGCGGGGCACAGGCTCCGGACGCGCAGGCTCAGCAGCCATGGCTCACGGGCCCAGCCGCTCCACGGCACGTGGGATCTTCCCGGACCGGGGCACGAACCTGTGTCCCCTGCATCGGCAGGCGGACTCTCAACCACTGCGCCACCAGGGAAGCCCGATTTTGCCCATTTTTTACTCGTTTGTCCATTTTCTTATTGTTGAGTTTCAAGAGTTCTTTGCATATTTCAGATAACAATCTTTAACAGTTATGTCTTCTGTAAACATTTTCTCCCAGTCTGTGACTTGTCTTCTCATTCTCTTGATCTTTATTTTTTATATATGTTTTCTATGTGTAGAAGAAACATGGGTTTATTTACGAAATTTTCGGTAATATAGATAATTTATATGGGAAAAGTGATACATAAAATGTCCTCCGTGGTAATTGGCTTGCTATCTGGTCTATCACTAAAGGACCCTCAACTTTACAGGAAGCCAAGTAATGTTTCCTTCAGGCAGGACAGACACACAGGCAAACTAGGAGCTCTCAGAATAAAAAAGAATATTCCTGCAACTATAGGGTAGGTCAGGCTAAACCTGGAGAAGTAAACTGAATAATTATTCGTTCTTAATATCTATAGGCAAGCTGATAGGGACAATTAGATATTTCTGGCACACAAATTATTACCCCAGAGGACATACAAAATCTCCAGAAAAAGAGTCATTTTTGACTCTTAGTATACTTTAGGCCTATTTTATTAACCACACCCTAGGAAGTTCTTCATGTATTATCAGCAGTTCTTAACTGTGCTCATGTAAATAAAGAGGCAAGTAAAAGAAAATACCAAATGAATCATACTGATTCAGAAGATTGTCAAATTAATGAATGCTGTGAAATCTTTGCCTTGAGACAAGAACTTGAACACAAGCAGAACTAAGATCTGGCCCTGCTCTCATAGAAGTCAGGACTCCACATACTATGTCAGAGAGAGAGAGAGGAGAGAGAGAGAGAGAGAGAGAAACATTTGCACTCTGAGACAAACCAAAGCAAAATAAAACAAATAAAATAAGCACACAGAAAAGTATTATTCTGTCAATCACTAGCTCCAAAATAAATACAAACGAACTTTTTCCTACAATGTTAATTAAACAAACATTACCCTTGTAGATATAATAATTATGTGAAAAGAACTGCTGTTTTTTTCCTCCATGAAAAGAAAATCAATAATCTTTGTAATCCTTATAAGATCTTTTTTCCTTTAAATTTTATTTGTATTAAAAAATGTCTGACATCTTCCATGTTACAATTACAAAATTAAAACCAGTATTTAAAAGTAAAACAGAATTGAAATAGTACAGACCAAAAAAAAGTGTCTGGCACAGGATCCCAAGCTATTAATTTGACAACATGTTTCTTGAGCACCTTTGCCATACTAGGCACTAGGAATGAGTCTGTGAACAAAAATACAGTGACAAAAACATAAGGGGGTGAACATGAAGCATGATGACATTTCACATCAGATGGTGAGAGAAAATCTCTCAGATAAAGTGAGATCTGAGCAGAGATGTGAATAAAAGAGAAAGTTAAACAAGCAGAAACCTGACAAGAAGATTTCTAGTACAATGAACATTCAAATCCCTGAGGAGTTTGCCATATTGAAGGTACAGCATAGAGGCCAGCATGGCTAGACCAGAGTGAGAGTGGCTGAAAGTGGCTTGAGATGGGCCAGAACCAGATCACATAGAACTTTGTAGGTCATGGCCAAGATTTCAGATTTTCTTCAATTTAATGAGAAGCCATTGGTACTCAACAAATATTTGTAATTAATTGGAGCAATAATATATCAGGGGGGAAAAAAGCTCTTAGTGTTGATACACATTTTCAATGGTCATCTAATCCAAGATTTCTCAGTCTTGGCACTATTGACATTTTGACCTAAATAATTGTTGTAGAGGAAGTGCTATGCATTGTAGGATGTTTAGCAACATCTCTGGCCTCTATTGCTCCATGGCAGTAACATACTTCTTCCAACTGTGGCAAACAAAACTGTCTTCAGACAATGACAAATGTCCACTTGCCCAAGTTGAGAACCACTGATCTAATCCAATCCATTTTACAGACTGAGTAGCTGTGAGGTTAAATCACTTACTTTAGGAAAACAAAGTCAGTTCTACCATTAAAGAAGGAACTAATAAAATTATACACACACACATGCACACATATATGTTTTTAAACACATATAAAACACATCATCTAGTGTTTTCAGCTACCTTGTGAGAGTGTTACCTTTATTCCCATGTATAGATAAATCACTTGACCCTCAGAAATGTGAAGTGATTTGAAGTCCACTTGTGGCTTGAACTCAGATCTCTAAATTTCTGTCTACTTTAGTACTAAACTGTCAACTTAGGATGCATTTGAGAAGACAATAACAGAAACTTCCTTGAGTGTTTTAGCAGAGCGTCATTCAATGCCAATTCAAGAGATTGGGAGACAGGGACCTCTGGTCGTCCAATCCCACTTTACTAGAAAGGAGAAATAAAAAAGAATTGGAAAGTTAATGCAAATTCTCATTTCCATTTGTTTAATCTAAAAATAGTACGAAAGACCTTACTCTATGACTGTGCCATATACCAGGGTTGCTGTGTGGTTTTTTGTTTGTTTGTTTGGTTGGTTTTTTTGGCGGTACACGGGCCTCTCACTGTTGTGGCCTCTCCCATTGCGGAGCACAGGCTCCAGACACGCAGGCTCAGCAGCCATGGCTCACGGGCCCAGCTGCTCCTCGGCATGTGGGATCTTCCCGGACCAGGGCACGAACCCGTGTCCCCTGCATCGGCAGGCGGACTCTCAACCACTGCGCCACCAGGAAAGCCCGGCTGCTGTGTTTTGACCAGAAGTTGTTTCCAAGGGGCCTGTCTGAAACCGTATTGAAAGGTAATTCTCAGTCTCTGTGGTCTTCAATGAGAGAGGTGCTTATTCTACTTGTTTCTAATTCACCAGAGGTTTTATTACTTCAACTCCCAACAGATTATTGGGTGGATCTGGTAGGAGGATTTCAAATCAAAACAATTTGTGGGTTGGGGGTTTAGAGTTTGTAGGACTATTATTTTCTCTGTCTTCCTCCTGAGAGAGACTGATGTGTCCAGGAAGCTGAGAGAAGCCTCTCTGCATCTCTGTTTACAGTACAGTATTGTGCCCTGATGGATGCATTCCTAAGTTCCTAAGTAACATAGAGGACTGGCATGGGGAGTGGGGCAGCGGTGGGAATGAGTGGCACAATAGCATTAAGATAGAAAGAAGGCTGGGCAGAAACTGTTGGTGTCTCGCTCATGTCACATCAAATTTACTTCCGCACACAGATGTCTGCTTACTACGAATCCCTGTGTCTCTGACCAAGGACTTCTTTTCACTGCTACAAAATGCCCTGGCGAGAGCAAGTACTAACAAAATCTTCTAAATACAGCTCTCAGATTTAAGAATAACATTCATGCATAATTCTTATAACCTGGCATTATAAGTGAGTGAAAAATAAAAGAAATATTAGAGACCATACCAATAGGTAGAATGTGGCTTTATCATGGTAGCTTATTTAAGACCAAGAAGTGGAGGTGGTAAACGTGGGGAGGTGGTATCAGCCCAACCATTTGCATAATGACTCACATAAATCTGAGTCTTCCAGGCTGACATGCTATTTATGGTGCATCCTCTGTTAAAAGTGGCCAGATATGAATGCTAACTATGAATTCACAGAGAGAGATATGAATGGAGCAACAAATGGTCCAGTACAAAATTGAAAGCCTTTGCTTTTTTAAACAATTTTTAAATTGAAGTATAGTTGATTTACAATATCTTGTAAGTTTCAGTTGTAAAGCACAGTGATTCAGTTATATAGTTATATATCTATAATATAGTATATAGATTCTTTTTCATATTCCTCTCCATTATGGTTTATTACAGGATATTGAATATACTTCATGTGCTATAGAGTAGGACATTGTTGTTTATTTTATATGCAGTAGTTTATATCTGCTAATTCCAAACTTTTAATTTATCCCTCCCCCCTTTCCCCTTTGGTAACCATAAGTTTATTTTCTGTGTCTGTGAGTCTCTTTCAGCTTTGGAAATAAGTTCATTTGTGTCTTTTTTTTCCTTTTAGATTCCACATGTAAGTGATATCATATGATATTTGTCTTTCTCTGTCTGACTTCACTTAGGATGATAATCTCTAGGTCTATCCATGTTGCTGCAAATGGCATTATTTCATTCTTTTTTATGGCTGAGTAATATTCCATTGTGTGCGTGTATGTGTGTGTGTGTGTGTGTGTGTGTATACACATAAATATATATACATACCACATTTTCTTTATCCATTTATCTGTTGATGGACGTTTAGGTTGCTTCCTTGTCTTAGCTACTGTAAATAGTGCTGTGATGAACATTGGGGTGCATGTATCTTTTCAAATTAAGGTTTTCTCTGGATTTATGCCAAGAGTGGGATTGCAGGATCACATGGTAACTCTATTTTCAACTTTTTAAGGAACTTCCATACAGTTCTCCATAGTGGCTGCATCAATTTACATCCCCATCAACAGTGCAGGAGGGTTCCTTTTTCTCTACACCCTCTCCAGCATGCTTTTACTTCTGTTATGTTTGCACACACAAGTAGAGCTTCCTTCCAATTTAGCTCGCACAGGGAAAGTGAGTTAGGCTAAGCTGGAGGACAGGATCAAGTACTCATGCTTTGGAGGGAAAAGCAGTGATCCTGGGGACAGGTGGAAGGGAAATCCATGGGGAAGCAAAGAGCAAAATCCACACACAGCTGGATTCATGTGTGACAGAGGCTTTCTCTGTGTTCCCAGGGTCATGGTTTGAACATGAGTTATTTAACCTGGGCTGCTGATCCAGCCTCTCCGTTCACCAGGGTGACTGGTAAGGAAGCTGAAACAAAGCAAACAGCAGGCCAGTCCTCACTCACTTCCCCAGTGATGGGTGCAATGCATTCTAATGGTTGTTTCAACTATGATCCTCCCTGGGCCACAGAGGAACTAGCCTGAGCAAGACAGAGTGACGTAAAGAAATAAAGTGACTTTCCTATAGCACTGAGTTGTCCTTCTTGCTGGAGAAACAGATATTCCTCATTCTAGAAAAATCCGACACATAAATATCTAAGCATTCAGAGCACTTGCTTTGTTTTACAAAGTGATTCACAGCAGGTTCCCATTAAACTACCAGTGGAGAAATAGCCAGATAGGTTTATCGGATGCCTATAAGTAAGGCAAGGGGCATTTCATAAGCTTTTCCTACAAATTAAAAATGAAGGTTATCCTATAGGATCTAACCATATTTGATATTTAAGAATCAACGTAATATTCAACTTAATAGTGATATTAAGTTTAATAATATTGAACAATTGACTTAATATTCAACTTAATAGTATTGATATTAAACTAGACTTTCCAGTATGTGGCCTTTTTTAGCATGGATTTTTCTGGAGAATCAAAAAAAAAAATTATTTGTGAAGAAAAAGAATCACCAGAGCCTAGTGTTTGTGATTCTGTTTAATTTTAAACACTCATTCAGAACATCAAGATTTTTTTCCCCCTTCTTTTCCTGTTCTCATGATTGATTTATAGATTAGGAAAATTGCCAATCTAATAATTTAAAATTCCATTTCTCCATTTCTGAACTGTTTCTCTGCTATGATACATAGGATGGATATTGGCCATAGGCCATACATTTATCTTCTAATTCCAACATCTCCCTCTTAGAGAGACCTCTAACTCCATCCCTACTGGAAGGGTAACCTTGAATCCAGGTTCACTGAAGCCTACATCCAAGTTGATCCTAATGGGACACTGCAAATGAGAGCAAAGTGTTCTTATTTTGGAGAACAGCAACTTAGTGGCCAAAAAAAAAACAGACCCACATTCTCTCTTCCTGAAATATCTTCACCTGGCTATGATCTATTCACTCCCTCATCTTCAAAACAATTTCTCCAGTGTTACTATTATAGTAAGGCTGTTTCTAACCACACTACTTGAAATAACTTTCACTAGTACAGCCTATCTTGCAGATTTACCTCTTTTTCATCTTTCAGCACACTATGCATTTATTTAATTGTTATGTTTATCTTTTTTTCACCCCCAATAAAGGGTGCCTTTCACAAGGTCAGAGATTCTTGTCTGTTTTCTTCATTGCTATTTCCTTGGCTCCAGAGAGCGTGTAGCTTGTAATAGGCACTCAACACATGTAGAATATAAATGAATGAAAATTGCCATTATTCCTATTTTATACCTGAAAAAATAACAGCGGCGCTTGGGAAGGACAAATAATTTGTCAGCTGTATGGCTAGTGAAAGGTAAAGCAATTCTGAAGCCCCACAGTCTGTCTGCCTTCAAGCGCATGCCTCACTGATTACACTACATTGTTTTACAAGCTCTTCTCTGACTGTAATCATTCCACTTGCTAGATGGGCATTTTGTTTGGTTGTAAAGAAAATCCATTCTTTGGGCTTTTCGTTTCCTATCATTTCCTTATTAGTGGCCTAATTGACAAAGCCAGGGGTGTACTAGGTTCATATGTCATGAAGAAAAAACAAAACAAAACTATTTTGTGGGTTTGTTTTAATGTTAGGTTCACAAAGTGCAAAACAAGCTAGCCAAAAAATTTTGCATTATTTTGGAAACCCTTGCATAATCCATAGGGAAACAAAATACAAATGTTCTGGTTATTTTACATGGGGTTTCAATAATATTTGATGACTAGAGTCCATAGGGCTTTTTCAAAAATAAGCAATGGGAAGTTGGGCTGAGTTAAGAGAGAAAGAGTTGCAACCCCTCCTGCACAATGCTCAATCTCAACAAGCTGCCTAATAAACCTTCTATGAAAGATTTTAAAATATGGCGACTTCTTTTATAAATCTCATAACATCAAAAATATCTTGAGATAAAAATGTTCCGAGTTCTAAATCTATGTAACAAACTACTGTTCCACCTAACTATGGGGGCGGTGGATTATTCTTCTTGGAGGACAATCATCCATCAAAAATAGGCCCCCTTCTCCCTGCTCATATCTT
Organism: Lagenorhynchus albirostris; assembly: GCF_949774975.1. NCBI lineage: Eukaryota > Metazoa > Chordata > Mammalia > Artiodactyla > Delphinidae > Lagenorhynchus > Lagenorhynchus albirostris. The sequence continues at coordinate 65,216,734 of NC_083111.1, read as the reverse complement.
TTTTTGTTTGTTTGTTTGTTTGTTTTTGCGGTACGCGGGCCCCTCACTGTTGTGGCCTCTCCCGTTGCGGAGCACAGGCTCCGGACGCGCAGGCTCAGCGGCCATGACTCACGGGCCCGGCCGCTCCGCGGCATGTGGGATCTTCCCGGACCGGGGCACGAACCCGTGTCCCCTGCATTAGCAGGCGGACTCTCAACCACTGCTCCACCAGGGAAGCCCCCTGCACATATCTTTGAAGCTCCACAGGAGCCAGTCCCAACCTGGACTGACAAAATGCCAAGTGCCTAAGGACGAAGAGGTTCTCTCTACACCATTAGCGCCCTCATTTCTGGAGTCAATGAGCTCACCTCTTACAAAACTTGAAACCACAAGATCCATCTCCTGCCCTATAGCATAAAAAGGCCCTGTGAAGACTCAGGAATTATGACAAAGGCGTCTTTTTTTGTTGGTTCCATTTCAAAGAGTAACATGCACTTTCAGACTGGCGTTCTTGCTCTTGTTAACGTACCTCTAGATGATCAATGTCTCTTGTATCTGCAATGTTATTTATTAGGTTGAAAATTAAAATAGAAATTTAAAAATTTAAAAATTCAAATTAGAACAGGAAAAGATACTCCTAGTAATATACGACAACTTATCCAGTTCTAAGTCTTTAGTGGATGGATGTTTAATCAATCTAAACATGACATATAAACTTTGAAAACTACCTCAAGAATCACTTTCTCCAAGAAACTAAAATAAAAATTGCTTGCAGTGTGTAGGTATATGGTTTTAAATGTTGATAAGTCTGGGATGTCAATTTATGAGTAGCTTAGTAACTTAGCTATGCCATGTGATAGCTGGTATAGTGAAAAGAGATATTGAAATATAAAACAGCTGTGTTGGAATCACAGCTCTTTCAAGCCTAGGTTTTAAAATTGAGATTAATAATTGTTACTCTAAAGGATTGTTGCAACTGTTTGTGAATAATTATTGATAAGTGAATTTCTTCCGAAAATGTAGAAAATAAGGCTATGAGGTTTTGTTTAAAAACACAAGAATTGAAATTGTAGAGTTTTATGATGAAGAGTGACATCTTGGTATTTTTTTTCTGAAAAGGATAATTATTTAAATATGTAGTTATATTTAATGTGAAATCTATAAGACAACTCAATCTCTTTACAATTTATGGATGAGGAAATATGCTGCCCCTGTACAGTATGTATTGGGAATCTGTGGTATTGCTAAATAATCCTATCATAGATAAATTACCTAGTACATTTTAATTGTTATTTGATGAATTGTCTTCCTAAAATATTTTATATTTTTACCATTTTGTATTTATATTTGCTAGTAGTGACACTTATGGAAAAATACTCTACCTATCAGTGAAGTGGTCACAATCTGTGAGGTTGAAAAAAAAGGAGGAAGCCACGAATATTATATTCAATCTCTGATAAGAGAGTAGCTATGCCAAAGTGTTGCTTTAATCCGGTACATTTTCCTCTAAAATTCAGCTTCAACTAAGACAACATACTTCCCAGCCTTTTATAATAAAAGTTAGCAATTTTAATGTTTTTTTTTCCTTTTTAGACCCAGAAATGTATCAGTAAATTGGGCCTTATAGAAGCCAATCAAGGTATAGGTACATACTGACAGGCTGATTGACTCAGACACATAAATTTACTGCTGAGAACTCTGACCATAATTTCATTTCAGTTCAATGCACATTTACTCATCAAGGCCCTGAGCTATGTGTTTGCAGTAGAATTCTAAATATAGTCAATGGACCCTGGATGAGTTTACTGAATTACAGAAGAGATACTCCAACAAAGAAATAATTCAAAATAAGGTAGGAGATATAATCGTTTTCAGAGACAATTAATGGGAACATGGTGCAGCACTGACTAATCCTTAAAAAATCAGGGAGAAGTTAGATATATTTAAAAGCTCATTTTATTTCATATATATATATACATACATACATATATACATACATACATATAGATCTATATATATGTGATATATATTATATATTCTTATCTGTGGAAAAATGAAGGGTGGATTAGCAGTCTTCTCCAGGTAATAAAAGTGATGGAAACATCCTTAGGTTCTTCAACTGTTCTGTGTTAAACCCTTATTGATCACCTTTTAAGTAGAATAAAAGGGATCAGTGGGATTACCGTGAAGGGCAGGGAGTCTTGAAGACTAAAAGTAGAGCTCATATATCATGTATATACTGCCTTAAAAATTGTTTTGTTTAATATGATTTAAAATGAAAAATGAAACATTGAAGTTCGATAAGATTTTTGTTTTTTTCGTAATTGAGGTTGTTTTAAAATCCAAGACCAGTAAGTTACTGTGAGCTTCCTGCTGTGGTTAACTGTGAATAACCTTCACAGTTAAATCTCACAGATTGACAAAGTTTAGGCAGCTAAGATACATGATCCAGCTCTCCTGGCCTTATCTTACGTTTGGATCTGTTCACCTTTACAAAGTCACTCATCATGAGATTGACAAAGAGCCCGGTCCTCTCAAATTCCCAGTGTTTACTATAAACACAGGAAGTTCATAATTTTCAGAATTAAGCCTCACATGGAGCCTGTCTTCCGTGGGATGAATTCTGAAATTTCACAAACAACCCAAGTGAAAAATACTTGGAAGGACATGTACGCTGATGAATATCTTACTGATTCAAGCCCCATTAATTTAGAATCTGGAGTCATTCAAAGATTCTGTGTGACATATATCTTTTTATCTGCCTATGAAGAAAAATCTGATAAGCAAGCCAATAGTGCAAATAAAAGTTCTCAAGAGATATCTGACATACAAGAACTGACCAACTGTCTTTAGTCGCTTTCCAACATGTGTTGTTAATTGGTGTTTTGTTATTTTAAGATAATTGTCATCACATGCTAGGTGGTTATTATCTGTGAGTAATCTGAAAGCTTCTGAAAGGCAAAAAAATGCAAGTGTTTATTGTTCTATATCATACTCATATTAACTTGTAGAGCACCATTCATCAAATCTTAGTTGAAATACCACAAATGAAAGCCTGAGGGGTGAACAGGTAGACAGTCATGAGCCTGAAAACAAAGCTATTTGTTTGACTCATCTTCTGTCTGAACTTCTGTGGTTTACACTGAGGTAGAGCTTACAAAGACTTTCTCTGAAAGAGGAAAAAACCTATAAATGCTAAGAGCTACTTGCATGCTTTCATATATGTCATATTATTTATAATCCTCTAACAAACACATGAAGTACATTTAGTAATTTCCACTAAATTGTTGTTAAGCAAATATCTCAAGGTTGAATAATAGTAAGAGGGGAAACCCATCTATGAATCCCTTCTGTGGTCTCCAAGGTGTATGGTTTTTACACTCTGTCACGCTGCATCCAGGGCACTGTTATTCACCTGTTAAGAGCTGCTAGGGGATGGCTCTTCATCCAGCCGTTGAGTAGAACCCTTATCACATTTTGTCATAGTGGTTTGTGTATCCATTTCCTGCACTAAAATACAACTTCTTTATGGGCCACAGACCTTGTCTTCTTCAAGTTGGTATCTAGAGAAAGCAGTATATGTCTTAGCCACTAGTGTGGCTAAATAGATTTTGATTAAATTAATATATTCAGAATTAGATAAACTAACCCAGAAGCTAGTCTTCAGTTTTCTGGGAGTGATGTGGTACAGGAAAATGGGTTACATTTTGTAATGTTTATTTAAATAAAAGAGCAAACTCTGTGGGCAGTATTTCAATGCTGCTGGTACTATATGCCTTCCTCAGAAGACATCCTGTGAGTTCCACACACAGTGTAACAGGCAGAATTCCAAGTCCCCCAGAAATGCCTTAATCTTTCGAATACATAAATATATCTTTCTGGTGATTACGTATATTACACGGCAGAGTAGACCTTATGATAAGGGTGGGCATAATCTAATCACATGAGCCACTTTAAAAGCAGAGAGTTTTCTCTGGCCAGTGGTAGAAGGAGGAAATCAGAGAGATTCAAAGCTTGAGGGGCGCTTGACTCACTGTTACTGGTGTGAAGATGGCGGGAACCACTGGAGAAGGAATGTGAGTGGTGTTAAAAAGCTGAGAGAGGCCCTACCGGACAGCCAGTGAGGAAACGGAATTCTGCCAACAGCCGGAATAACTTGGAAGAGGACCCCAAACTCCAGATGAGGTTGCAATCAGCCAACACCTTGGCATCAGCTTTGCGAAACCCCAAGCAGATAACCCTACAGAGCTCTGAACTAATAAATGGATGTTGTTTTAAACCCCCCCAAATTTGTGGTAACAGTAGAAAACCAATGCACAGGATGACACACTTTTTTCACGAGGACTAATTCCATAATAAATGATACTCACCATCCTCTTAAATGAAACTGTAATGAAACCTTTAAAATGAAAAATAAGTCGAGGACACAATCCCCATCCATTTCAAGGGGCTCAGCAGGAAAGACCTTCCTTACCCAGTTATAAATTCACATTGTGCAGCTATAGTTACTTTCCATCACATGACAATGAATGTATGCTCTAAGAATTTAATGTATTCTATAGGCTTCTGAGTGGCATCCATATTAAAGAGGCAAAAGCCTTTTGTGGGGAAGGGGGCTATTTTAATGATCTTTGAAAGAAGCTAAAGCCTTTTTTGTGGCCTTATTCAACTTCTCCCAAGACTTGCCTCAGACTCTGTCACATTGAGAAAATATACGTGACTTTCTTTTATTCTTTCATGTGTTTTGAGTTTAATAACATATGCTGTTTATATTTGGTTTCTATAGAGAGTTCCTTTTTGTCTTGTAAACAGTTGCAAAGTTTTACCTAGAGCTGTGTGGGTTTTCCCCACACACAGTTTTCTAGGTAAAACTTCTCCTCCCCTTGGAAAGTCTGAGTAGTTCCAAGGATTAAAAGCGGCTTAACTTCAGCCATGATTTGTAATAGATAAATGCAGTTCTTGCTCCATTTTGGCTCTTTGGGATAGTCTGAAATTAACCTGTTGTCTTATTCTTTCCTCACTGTCTACGTCTTAATAGTCGCTCCTATTCAGGTTTCATTGACTTGTCAGAAAGTACTCGTAAGTGAATCTGCAATATGAAATAAGGCCCAAAGGTCAAGTTATTCTCCTTCCAAATGAGCTAGATGCTTCTGGAAAGGGAAATCAACGCCTTTCTCTTAAGGAGAGTTACTGAACTACTCAGATAACACATGCTATTTCTTTGTGGTTACTAAATATCCTCATTTTTCAGGTTAGGGCACTGACACTAAAAGAGATTGAAACATTTGTCAAAAATCTGCAGATGCTAAGGATCTACATAGAGCTTAATCCAAGACAACTGTACATTGCTGGCACTTAGATAAGGGTTAGGCCTCATAAATTGCCACAGGACTGCATACATGTTGTCTCCCAGGTAATGTTCTGTCCTTGACTCTGACACTTTGATATCTATTGTGAGAGAACATGATAGTTCCCTTGATCTCAACATTGAATATATTAGCTATAGAACTATATAGTCATCTGAATGCTTTTACTATTTCACCTAAGATTCTTCTTGAAAATAATATGTTCTATTATCCCCTCATGTTATAGGTCTGTGCTGTTTAGATTTTGGTTAAATTTCTGAAAATTAAATAAAAATTAAAATGTAGCTCTTCAGTCACACTAGCCACTTTTTGAGGGTTCGATAGCCACATGTGGCCATTGGATACCATATTGGATAATGCAGATTTACAGAACGTTTCCGTCTTTGCAACATGTGGACAACACCCTTATAGAGCCATAGTGACACTAATTAAACAGTGGGTGAATTGCTGGGTATGCACTGGAAATTTAAAAAGAAGTAAAGCGTCTTATTGAGCCTAAGGTCTATAGTGTTTCAAAGTTCACAGTTCTTTTATGCTACTAAACATTAAAAAGTGATTTTTTTCAGAGTTTCTTGTAGCAGGCCCTATCCAGTTCTATTTGAGAAAGATATGGGGGAGAACTTGCATTTCTTTTTATCACGGCTTCAGGTTTTAATCATATACCTTAACTGCCACCATGAATAGTACTCATCGTTTTAAATTTCCTTCTTAAAATCAGTTTATCAAGTGCTCACTGAACTAAAATTTGAGATATAAAGCTTAATTAGATAATATCCCCTAGCCAACATTCACCACTCCTAGCTAATTCCTAACTATCCCTTGAGTCTCAGGACAAATGCCAATTCTTCTGGAAAGTCATTCCTGATTCTTTAGAAACTAAGTTAGGTGCCCTTGCTCTGCATACCCACCATAACTCAAACTTGTCTTATCATAATACTCATCTCCCCTTATTCTCAATTTTAATATCATCAGTTGCCTTTCCTCCCCACTTAAACAGTGAGCACCACATGGGCATGAGCTCTGCGTGCCCTGTTCATCATTGGATTTCAAACTCCTAGAGCAGCGTCGGGCACTTGGTAGGGATTTTTGACGTGTTTTACTCTTGAATAGTTTTTGGGTTTGTTTTGAGAATATAGGCAAAAGTTAGCTTTTTCAACATATTAGGTACCCTATCTACCCATCACAATATCATTTCTAACAACAGTTAAAAAAAATATTGACTTTAGTTACACTGAGAAAAATACTATGTCTTAGTTGTGTCTTCTAATGTAAAAACAAAAACAAAAACAAAAAACATAATACAGAGCATTTTTTCCAGAAAATTTAAAGCAGCAGGAATAGCATGCTAAAAAGGGCATTGGAAGCAAAGGACCCAATTTAGATTTTTTTTTTTCCTTTGGCTGCTGCCAGATTTACTTTGTGACCTTCATCCCATCAATAGATCTTTGTTCTCTAGCATCCTCACCTGTAAAATGGGCATCAGTAAGTCTACCCCACAGGGCTTCCAAAAGAATTAAATTAAATAATGCAGGATTAGTGTCAAATGCATAGTAGAATGCCCAACAAGTATCAGTGTCTTACCTGTTTTCATATACTTAGAGATTGACCCTGTAGAAAATTATTGGTAGTTTGTTTTGTTTCGTTTTTCTTCCTCTTCCTCTTTGGTTTCTTTTAGAGATTCTTAAAATTTATTTAATTTTCACTCTTTTTTGTGTGTGTATCTTAATATCAGATCTTCCTCTTTCAATCCATTTCTCCCCCAGTAGCATCCTCCCTTTGTCTGGCTCAGCTGATGACATACAGAATATAACTGAGCACTGACCTCTGGCACAAATAAGCATCTGTCATGCACATTTAGGGTATTACGTTGCCTGTAATCCCTTCCAGCTCACAATTCTAAATTACTTTTGAAATTTCTGTGTAATTTCAAGTTGGTAGGTTAAAATTGCAATTTTATTCTGGCAGATAATGTGTTTTAAAATGAGCTCTTCTTTATGTGTATATTAGTTTCCTCATATAGCCGAGTAACTTTTTGTTTGTCCTTAACCACACCAGAAATTAGAAACTATGACTTACTTGGCAAAATTTCATTTACTTTCTGGAAGAAGCTTAAAATCTTACATTTATTTTGTATTGTGTTCATATTGTGCTGGTTGTAAAGGTACCGTGATGTCTTGGTTTTTTGTTTTTTTTTTTTTTTGGAAAAAAAAAAGGAACGGAAGTAGTCCTTTGAAAGCCATTGCTTTCAAAATTATTACTTTCTTGAAAGTTATTTATTTTTCTTTTTTGCCCTTACTTAGCTTTTGATGTCTGTGGTAGTCTGAATAATGGATCTCCAAAGAAGGTCACATTCTGAGACTCAAAATCTGTGAATATGTTCTCTTTCGTGGCAAAAATGACTGCAAATGTGATGAATTTAAGGATACTGAAATGAGGAGATTATCCCAGATTATCCGGGTGGATTCAGCGTAATCACAAGGGTTTTTAAAAGAGGAAGGCAGGAGGGTCAGAATCAGAGACAGACACGTGACAATTGAAGCAGAGGTTGGAGTGATATAGGGCCATGAGCCAAGGTACGAAGGTTGGAAGATGGAAAAAGCAAGCAGCTTCTGTCCTGGAGCCTGCAGAATAAACAGAATTCTGACACCTTGATTTTAGCCCTGTAAGACTCATTTCAGATTTCTGATGTCCAGAACTCTAAGATAAAAATTTGTATTGATTTAAGCCATTAAGTTTTTGGTAATTCATTATGGCACCAGTATGAAACCAATACCATGTCTGAAAAAAGAGGATTTTTCTTTAATTGTTTCAAAAGTCAAAAACCAGCTAAAAACTCAAAAATGTACCTTTAATATCAAAGTGGGCTACGTGTGCATATAAGCACACATCTTCCACAGACTGCTGGACCTGAGCATTTGAGTTGAAGGAATCCTTTATTCCTACAAGAAGGGGGCAGATACCAAGTATGTTCTGGAATGTGAGTACTAAATAGTTTGGCACAACCCTCTGAGAACTAATATATGGAGAATACATATGTACTTATATGTCTATTTTCAATTGTTTCTGAGCTAATATGCAAAGCTTTCCTTTCTTCCTATACTAAAAATCATTTGAGGAAAGTTTTGCTGTGCCCCAAATTTATTTGTTGACTGAGAGGCTTGGGGGAGCTCAGTAGATATTTAAATAAACGAGGTTGAATGAAGTCAGTTTTGACAGCTGCAGTTAGGGACATTCTTGGGGGAAAAAGAAAGACAATTTTACATTTTAAGCATAGTCAAATTGCCCTATTAAACATCTACAGCACACCCTTTGGGGGGAAAATAATTCTCTCCTCACTAGCTTCACTGACTTTTCATAATAGTATTAATGAAATTTAATCAAACAAAGTACATTACTAAGCAGTTAGCTTGGTTACCCTTGGGGGACCTGTGAAAATGTGTTTGGAACTTCACATGCCACGTAATAGCTCAATTTATTTTGGCCATTGTCATTGACTCTTGGGCTCATGAATTAAACCTCTCTGAGTCTGGGAACAATACGTGATTTTGAAGATTCTTTCCTATTCTAAACATTCATTGATGCTATGATTTCATTTTAACTTACTTTATAAAGCAAACAACCCAATCAAAAAGTGGGCAGAAGATCTAAATAGACATGTCTCCAAAGAAGACATACAGATGGCCAAAAAGCACATGAAAAGATGCTCAACATCACTAATTATTAGAGAAATGCAAATCAAAACTACAATGAGGTATCATCTCACACCAGTCAGAATGGCCATAATAAAAAAATCTACAAAAAATAAATGCTGAAGAAGGTGTGGAGAAAAGGGAACCTTCCTACACTGTTGGTAAATTGGTACAGCCATGATGGAGAACAGTATGCAGGTTCTTTAAAAAACCAAGAATAGAGCTACCATATGATCCAGCAATCCCACTCCTAAGTATATACCTGGAGAAAACCATAATTGGAAAAGATACATGCACTCCAATGTTCATTGCAGCACTATTTACAATAGCCAGGACATGAAAGCACCTTAATGTCTATAAGTGGATGAATGGGTAAAGATATGGTACATATATACAATGGAATATTACTCAGCCATAAAAAAGAATGAAATAATGCCATTTGCAGCAACCTGGATGGACCTGGAGATTGTCATACTAAGTGAAGTCAGACAGAGAAAGACAGATATCATATGATATCACTTATATGTGGAATCTAAAAATAATGGTCAGGGCTTCCCTGGTGGCACAGTGGTTGAGAGTCTGCCTGCTGATGCAGGGGACACGTGTTCATGCCCCGGTCCGGGAAGATCCCACATGCCGCGGAGCCGCTGGGCCCGTGAGCCATGGCCACTGAGCCTGCGCGTCCGGAGCCTGTGCTCTGCAACGGGAGAGGCCACAACAGTGAGAGGCCTGCGTACCGCAAAAAAAAAAAAAAAAAGGTACAAATGAACTTATTTACAAAACAGAAATAGAGTCACAGATGTAGAAAACAAACTTGTGGTTACCAAAGGGGAAAAGATAGGGGAGGAATAAATTGGGAGATTGAGATTGACATATATACACTACTATATATAAAATAGGTAACTAATAAGAACCTACTGTATAGCACAGGGAACTCTACTCAATACTCTGTAATGACCTATATGGGAAAAGAATCTAAAAAAGAGCAGACATATGTATATGTATAACTGATCCACTTTGCTGTACACCTGAAACTAACACAACATTGTAAATCAACTATACTCCGATAAAAATTAATTAAAAAAAAACCAATTTGAGGAAAAATTAACAAACTCTAGCTAATATCAATACATAGTCTCCTAAGGAAATCTTCCCTGACTTCTCTGTGTTAAGTTTACGTGACCCCTCTGTGTTCCATTAACAACCTCAACAATCCTCTATTATACGCATGTCCATCTTTTATTCGAAATATCTCCTTATGGGTCTGCCTTTCTCTTTGGGCTATAAGCTCTCAAGGGCACAGATCAAGTCTAATTTGTTTTTGTTTATTATGGAACCTCAAATAAACACACAATATATTGTGTGTTTATATACATTTGCTGAACAGTTTCTTTCCCCGCTCCCTTCCTCTTATTGAGGGTTATCGGATGCCTTCTCTGAGTCAAGCGAAATATCTTCTACTTAAATCTCTCACTCTTTTGTGTTCAGCAGCGAAGGACTCTTCATAATACCCAATATCCTGCTTTTTTTTTTTTTTGGTTTCAAACACATCAAAACCCTTATACAATGATTTCAAGCCCCCTTTGTAATCTGTAAAAACAAACATCAAGAGTCCATGCTTTCTATCATTATCTAAGTCTCTGCCAGCCTTTCAGATTATTAACAATTAAGCCACTTTCTTAGCAGAGATCGCAAATTTTGCTGAAGCACTTATTGCCTTTGGTGAAACGGAGATAGTCTTTGGTTTTACTACCTGTAAATAATCTGGGAAACGTGATTCGGATGTTTCCCTCTTTTTCAACTCTGTATTTTCAACTCTGATTGTGCTGGTGGAGGCTACCTTTGATAACTAAGCAGAAGGCAGAGAGGGTTTGAAAGAAGGAAGCAAACAAACCCATATGTGCTTAGAGTCATTGCCTTTGGATTCCAGATTTTCTCTGTGGCTAAAGCCCAAATAAGTATGCTTTTGATGAGCTGCCATTTTGGTTCTCCGAGATGTGCCCACAATATGCCTTTAAAATGTAGTCCAAATTGTGTATTTCTGAGTATTTGACATTGTTTTCCTTGAATCTATTTTAGGGGTTAGTCAACCATTGGATATTCTAACAGCTTGTCTAATTTCTCTTTGTCAATCCATCCAGTGGCCACTACAATATAGGCATTCAATACATAATACAGAATTAGCCAACAGTGTCACTTCAGCTTAGGGGAGTTTGACTATTCCAATGCTTTACACTAGAATCAGAAAGCTTAGCCTTGCCCTGGGCTGAGCCCCAGAATCAACATGAAGCCTTAAATGACTCATTTTTTTTCAAGGATTCAATTTCCTCATTTCTTAAAGTTAATGGAAAATATGCCCAACTTGTGCTACAGTATAAAACTTGCTATGATGTAGGCACCTAGTATTCCAAAGAGATTGAGTAATTATTCCTCTTCCCGATTTAAATGTATTTGATCATCTAGTTCCACTCTGTAGGGAACGTAATGGTATGTATATAAACTTGCTCACGACTAAGCAAGACCAAATTAAGAAGCTTTTGCTGGTTGCTTTCTCAGAAGGGAAGGGCAGAACCATTTTTTGTGGAATGATGCCTGGCACTGGAGGACCAGAGCCCATCTTCTGTTATGGCTCATGCCACACTCTGTCCAACCCATCACTATCTTTTATCAACCTAAGGGACCTCCTTACATGCACAGAGGCCTCTCTAAGTATCCATTAAAGAAGCCAGACTGTCGTACTGCATCACATCATTCTTTTTAAACTTTCTGCTTGGAACTTATCACTGTGTGACATTTTTTCTTGTTTATTCACAAAATATTTCATTCTTCCTTTAAAATATAAGCTTAAGGAACTCAGGAACCTTGTCAGCCTGGTTTATTGTTGACTCAAGAGTGCCTTAGAATAGTGTTTGGCATTTAGCAAAAACTCAATTCAGGTATGGTGACTGTTAATCGTTCTTTAAGAACATAGCTAAATATAGCTAAAACCTAACCACTTCACACAAAATCTTGCCATCATCTTGAATTACTAGGATGTAATTGAGATAACTCATCAATGCAGTAACAGTGGTTGTCACCATCACTCTACTCCAGTGACTACTTCTGTTTCCATATCTGTGACCTAAGCGTCACTCTTAGTCTACATTTAAATATGCGAATGCCTAGATTACTTTTTCTAACCTATTTATCTTTTCTTCCATTTCTCTTACTTCCTTAGTACCACTCATGTCCTTTGCACTCCACTTTTCTTCCATTCTGTGGATACACACTTCTGTCTTCACTCCCTTCCCCACAGTCCATGACTTCAATCACAAAGTTCTTCTCTTGGTCCTCTTATCTTCCCACTCTTCTTTTCTGGACAACGGAATCACTCATAGCTCTAAATATTATCTTAGCATAGTGAATTCCCAATTTTTTTTATTTTTCAACTTTTTGTTCATTTCTTCACCAGGCAATTTATATGCCTCCATTAGAACATGATGACTCCCTAAAGAGAAAAAAATGGATGAATAAAATAAGCAATGAATCCCAAATTTATGTAAGTAATGCTAACGTCTTTCCAGAGTATTGCCAATTAATAATTAGACATTCAAGACTGTAGCTAAAATAGGAGTATTTTAAGAAATAGCCTGTATTTCATTTTTAGTTCTTTTATCCTAGGGCTTGATGGAGATAGTAAATAATGATCCTATTCCCCATCGAAGCTCAAAAATATTGAGAAACACAGAGGTCAAGCAGATGGAGTATGGTAACAGTAGCTTGTCTAATATTACAGCCAAATTTAAATATATACCCACCCACACGAATTCCTTCCTAGAAGTCTACTCTCATAAACATATGTCATGGAGGGTCAGAGATGAACTGGGGCTTCTTATAAGAATTTGAATACCAAAGGGAAAAGGGAATTCAGTCATGCATGCTCAGTACCTTTTATAAACTTCACTAATCAAATAATTCATCTCCTTTTCCATGGAAAAATGTAAATTAGGAGACCAGAACATTGCAATAATAGATGTTCCCTCACTATGAAAACATATTGCAAGGGTGAGGAAATTATCCACCGAAGTCCCTCATCCAAAAATGTTATTTGATCAACTTTTATTGTTATAATAATTCATTTCTAAATCTGTGACACAGCAGCAAAGATAATTTTTCTGTAGCATCACTTTTACTTGCATTATTCTGTTGCTCATATTTCTATCTTCCACTTAAAACCTGCTTGTCCAGCATTCATCAGGTGCTCTTTCCTAGCCCTTTCTCTCCTCCACCCTTATTTCGCATTACTTCCTGTTGTGTTCCCTCAGCCACTGCAGAGAATATCTGCTATCATTTCCCCTTGGAAGATCTCTACTCAAATTTCACATGGCTTTGCTTTGTAATGCTCTTCCCTAAACTTAATCACACTTGCCAAGAAAAGCCTTCTTGCTTTCTATCACTTTTCCAAACAGTACTCAAAACTTTGCCTGTTTCTGAAACGTATCTATTTTACTTATATATACATATATACACATATATATATTTGTATTTATATGTTTAATTTTCTCCTATTAATTTCATAATATATATTTTATTTTCTCTTGTGAATTTCACTCTTCTTTATAGCCTCTTATGAATTCATATTACACCAACCACATTTACAGCTCTATGGTCTATCACATGTCTTCTTGATCCTATTGTCATTTCCTCACCAAAGAAGATTATATCCCATTTGTGTTTATCCTGCTCCCTGTTCTCTAGCATATATATATATATATATATATTTTTTTTTTTTTTTTCGGTACGTGGGCCTCTCACTGCTGTGGCCTCTCCCGTTGCAGAGCACAGGCTCCGGACGCGCAGGCTCAGCGGCCATGGCTCACGGGCCCAGCCGCTCCTCGGCACGTGGGATCTTCCCAGACTGGGGCACGAACCTGTGTCCCCTGCATCGGCAGGCAGACTCTCAACCACTGCGCCACAAGCCCTCCTTTAGCATATTTAATCCAGCCTTCTTCCTTCTTCTTATTTGTGATTGCTCAGGGTCTCGTCCAGTCTGGTCATCAGTCTCTCCATTTCTTCTCTGTTTTCCTCCTCTGTTTTGTCTAGGACAACTTGAATTCCTCTTCCTGAAAAAAGATTATTATGTAAATCAGCTTTTGGCCAAAAGAAACACCAAGTTCTATGGTGGCAGGTTATGTCTATTTTATTCCCCACTACATAACCACCCTAACTTTATTGTCCTAAACATAAATGCTCAAAAAATATTTATTAAATGAATGAATGAATGAATGACCCTCAGAGTTCATTATCAAATCATTTTCACAGTGAAAATGATGGTAACACAGAAATCCTGATGGTGACACTTACATTTGTACCCACTTCTCCATACTTACCTCCTACTCACCACATGCTCTTTAATCTCATACTTCTTATAACAAGATACCTGTGTTTCTGTCATTTGTTCTGTCAGTTTTTGCTTCATGTATTTTGAAGCTCTGTTATTAGGTGCTATAGCTTCCTGATGTATTGATCTTTTATATCATTTTGAATTTTCTCTTTTTATCTCTAAATAAATAAGCCTGTCTTGAAGGCTGTATAATTTAACATCAATATAGCCACTCTAGCCTTCTGATATTTTCGTTTGCATTTTCTCATTCTTTTACCTTCACACTCTTTGTATCTTTGTACTTAAAGTGAATTTTTAAAAGTATATATAGTTTTGTCTCCTTTTACATTTATTTTGGCAGCCTTTGCTTTTGATCTATTTTGATCTATTTAAATTTAAAGTAATTCCTTTAATTGGGGGATTTAGGTCTGCCACTTACTACATTGCTACTATCTGTGTAATAAGTTTCTTTCCTTTGTTCTTCCTTTACTTCCTGTTTGGTATTGGAAAAAAATTTGTGTGGAACAATTTTTTGGATTCTATTTCATTTCCTTTATTGCTTTATAGGTTTGTCTCTTTGAATTATTTTTAAAGCTTGCTCTAGGAATTATAATATATTTAAATTATCAAAACCTAATTAGATTTAATATTGCATTACTACAGGTGTTAATTAGGAGCCCTGCAAAGTAGAGTTCCATTTACCCCACTATCTTTCATGTTATTATATTCATATATGTTACATTATGTATAAAATAAACCAACCAAAATTGTGTTATATGTTTTGCTTTATGCAGTTACAAATTAAAAGAAGGAAACTATTCATGAATATATATTCATAGATATACAGGTACAGATATAGATCTAGAAATAATTATACTGGGTATAGAATTCTAGGTTGACAGTCTTTTTTTAGCACTTTGAATATTCCACTGGGTTTTTTTTTGCTATTTATTTTTTCTGATAATCATTTTCTCTTGTTTTTTCAAGATTGTTCAACTAAATTTGGCTTCAGTAAATTGACAGCGATGTAAAAATTGATACATATATGTGTGTGAATATATATTCTTCTATTTTCACAAAGTGAATTATGAGCAACAGTCTTCAATATCAAATATTTTATTTGTTTCACAATGAAGTTTCATTTCACAGGCTAGAGATCCCTTTCTTTATTAAAAGTCAAGAATTTTTTTTTTCTTTAAAAACCATTCAAACAACCCCGCATGTCTAGATAACACCAAAGTAACCAGATGTTTGACCAACATTTAAAAAAATTTACTCCTGATTTGAATGTTTTCAGTTGAACTGAACCAAACCAACTGAGCTCCTAAAATGTGCCATGTACTGAGTGAGGGACTTTCTTTCCTATGTGAATTTACCATGTAACTCTTAATAATAATTCTGCCCAATGGGCCATTATTATCCCAGTTTTTACTACAGAAGAAATGGACACTGAATATGATAAAATGTTTTACCCAAAGATGCACAACTAATAAATGGCAGAGTTGGGATTCAAACTCTGCCACACTCTGGCATGCTGACTTTCTGCAAACAGCTTCCGCTTTGCACATTCAAAGTGCACTGTGTCATCTTTAGATTTCTCTGTCAAGTCTAACTGGTAAAACTTTCCTGATGCAATATGACAACATGTTTCTGGTGTTGTCAATTTTTTTCACATGTGACCATATAATGTTTAAGTTACTCATGTGTATGGGGGTCTTTCTCATTCTCCAGGGTTTCCTTCATTCTAATTAAGCATAACCTTAGACCTAGCATGTTTCCAAATCATCGAATCTCTGTTTTTGATGTTTGTGGAAAGAACATTTGATATTATTAGTTTCATTTCCACTCATCTACCCAATCACCACAATAAAGAACAGACGTGAAGTGAAGCAGGCCATGCTCTATAACATGACATTGGTCTGGGTCTAATAGAGTATTTTTCTAGAGCCCTTTGGTAGTTAATATAATGGGATAATTATACTCCACAATTCTCAGATTCAAAACAAATCACATTATTTTGCTTTATCAAAACAAATCTCTCTCAAGGTTGGCAGGACATTGTATTTCGTCCATTCATTGGAGACCCAAACTCTCACTATGATTCTGATTCATAGCAAACACATGTATGCTGGAGATTATGCAATGCAGAACATTTTGGGAGAAAGGGCTCTATAGTTGTCTATCCATTCTGCTGACACAGAAATGGTATTGTCAAAGCTTTGGTGGCCTGCCTGCGGATTGGTGTTCCATTTCTATGCTGCCCACAGACACCACTTTGTCCATACCAGCTGGCTACTACCACTTTCCTTGAAGTTCCCAAAGCCCAATTTCTAACTGTTTGGTACCCAGGTATCCTTGCACCACATAATCCATGTTAATATCACCTTTGTGGCCACACATCTTTGTTATTCAGGGAATGTGCCACTCCTATCTCCTCCAAGTTATGTGAATCAGCACAGATCCATGGCCCAGACATTTTCCTCTCGATAATATGGTTCACAACTTCTAAGAGCCTCGGCATTCATATATTGTACCAAGTTCTGTTACTTCACCTCTGGGCCAAGCAATCTCACACTCCAGAGAGTAAGAGTCTTACTATTCTTATAAGGAAATTGCAGTGAGCTATCAAATCTCCGACAGCAATAAAAACAAGGTGGACATGTATTTCTTTATAAATCATAATCCTGCATCTGTAAATCTTTAAATTTGAAAAATAAATATTTAGGATAAATTAATGGTAATAGCCAGCTTTTATTGAACACTTACCAGCGCCAAACATCGTTCTAAAAATCTTTAGATCTAGTAGCTGGTTACACAACCAGATTATGTAAGAAGAAGGTTCTGTGCTTTCTTTTACAGATGTTAAAATGAGGCTTGTAACTTAGGGGCTCAAGGGGCTATCTGGAAGTTGGGTGTGCAGGGGCTAGTCTGATGCTGGGGCAGCCTGGGAATCTTGGTCTGTAGGAGCAAGCTTCAAGGCTGGGACCACAGGGGTTTGGCCTGGTGATAGAGTTGGCTGAGGGCCTGTGTCCGTAGGAACTAACTGAAGTCTAGGTCAATGAGACCATCCTGGCACTGGGGTAGGCAAGAAACCTGGGGCTGTAGGAGCAGCCTGGTGCTAGGGTTGGTTGAAGGTCTGCATCCATGGTAATTGGCCTAATGTAGGGCTGGGTGGGAGTCTGGTTCTCAGGTCTAGAGGTGATTTAAAGTGTAATGAGAGTATGTTTGTAGGCTATATGCAAATAATACACCATTCTATATAAGGACTTGAGCATCCTCAGATTTTGGTATCTGTAGGGGTCCTGGAGCTAATCCCCCTCAGATACCAAGGGATGACTACTTAAACCTTCTTACTTGGGTCATATGATCTCGGGTCTCTAAACCATGACACAGGGGTTCAGGCTATGTCCACTCCTTCCATTTCACTTAACTCATGCCAACATTTTCCCCAGTGCCTTGCCAACAGGTCCCTATATAATTTAGAGTGCCTTCTACTGTGGTTATTTGATATATTGTGAGATTTCATACCATAATTTTTATTACATTGTACTTTTAATTTAAAGTGTGTATTAGTTTGATGTAGTGCCACTTGTCAATTTTTGCTTTTGTTGCCTGTGCTTTTGGTGTCTTATCCAAAAAGTCATTACCAACTTCAATGTCCTACACTTTTTCCTTTATGCTTTTTTCTAGGGATTTTATAGATTTAAGTCTTTGATCCATGTTGAGGGTTTTTTTGTGTGTAAGGTGTAAGGTAAGTGTTCAACTTCATTCTTTTGCATGTTTAGTATATTTTTTTTCTGTTTCTGCAAAGAATTCCTTTGGAATTATGATATGGATTGTGTTGAATCTGTAGATAACTTCGGGTGCCATGAACATTTTAACAATATCAAACTTAAAAACTTCTGTACATAGAGGGAAAAAACAACCTGTGGAAGGGAGAAAATATTTATAAGAAGTCATGTATCTGATAAGGGGTTAATATCTAAGATACACAAGGAACTCATAAAACTCAATAGCAAAAAAAAACAAAAAAACCTAGTTATAAAATGAGCAAAGCACTTGAATAGACAGCTCTCCAAAGAAGATATCCAAATGACCAACACATATATGAAAAAAGTTTCAACTTTACTAATCATAAGAGAAATGAAAGTCAAAGATACAATGAGATATCACCTCACACCCATTAGGATGGTCACTTTCAAAAAAAAAAACAGAAAATAACAAATGTTGGCAAGGATGTGGAAAAATTGGAACTTTTGTGCCCTGTTGGTGAGAATATGAAGTAGTGTAACTTTTTTGGAAAGCAACATGGTGGTTTCTCAAAAAATTAAAAATATAATTACCCTATGATCCAACAATCCTGCCTCTAGTATGTATTCAAATGAATTTAAAGTAGGATCTTGAAGAGATATTTGTACACCCAAGTTCACTGCAGCATTGTTTACAATAGCCAAGAGGTGGCAGCAACCCAAATGTCCATCGACAGACAGATGGATAAAAAAAATGTGCTATATATGTACAATGATATATTATGCAGCCTTAAAAAAGAAAGAAATCTTGTCACATGCTACAACATGGTGAGGACGTTATGCCAAGCACAATAAGCCAGTCACAAAAGAACAAATACTATATGAGTCCATGCATATGAAGTATCTAAAGTTGTCAAAATCATAGAAACAAAGTAGAAAGGCGATTGCTAAGAGGTGGGGGGAGGGGAAATTAGTGTTTAGTGGTTATAGAGTTCAGTTTTACAAGACGAAAAAGTTATAGAGATCTGTTTCACAATGAGAATATATTTAACACTACTGAACTGTATGCTTAAAAATGGTATATTTAATGTTATGTGGTTTTTTACCACCAAAAAAGTGATTAAACACCTTTCTATGTTCTGGTGGGGAAAATGGTCTCTGTAATCAGGAATTCAAAGGCCATAGTTCTGGCTTTTGTTATAAATTGTATTCCCCAGAAATACATCTCAGTGGAAACACAGAGTGGCTTAACACTTGTTCTGAGCCCCTGGTGTTATCTGAAGGTACAATTACATGGGCATTTAACAACAAGGAGTCAGAGTTCTCTCAAGTCATCTGGAATTGAAAATAAATTGAAGGATATGACAAGATTTGTTCAAATGTCTCCAAAATATTTATTGAAGTATCGATTACGCACTGTCAAACGTACTAACGTTTCAAGTTTCAAAATGCAATGTTATTTTCACACATTGCAAATAGTTTGCAAAGGTAAGGCACTTGCTAATTTACAAAGCTTTTCCACACATGTTCTCATTCAGTCATCACGCCTACCTTATTAGATAGACAAGGAATGTATTATAATCCCCTTTTCATAGATAAAAATAATGAAGCTGAAACTCATAAAGAGGTAGTGGTTTCCCAAGGTCCTACACCTCATCAATGGCAGAGCTATTACTCTACCTATGGTTTTCTGGTCCAAGTGACACATTCTTTTTCATTATCCCATATATGTCACTGATGCTCCTATCTGTCATCTTTCAGGAGGTAGGAACTTAAGGGGCTAATTGAAGAACAGTCAGTAATGCTGGTATGTAGGAACCAGAAAAGGTGGGAAGCTGTGTGGTCAAGTTCAGTTTGATTGCCTGAACGTTCCCTTAAGTTACTAAACACACAGCTATTTTTTATTTGAGCCACAGGGAAGTCTGTGCTCTAAGGTAAGTTCTTCAGCATGATTTATTGAATACAGGGATTAACTAAAAAACATCTGACAAGATCAATCTAATGTAAATATTAAAATGTATTACAAATTGGATTTTATGCAGACAGGCTTTGACAAATATCCCTGTGATGGGTTTTAGGACATGAGGGGAATGTGCATTTCATCACTTACACAGTCAGTCCTCCAAGTCCCTTAAAACAAAGCTGTGTGAAACATACAAGTACATTTTGTCCTGGTAGCCACTGGAATTTGCTCACACATTAAAGCCTTTTTGAGAATGCTGAGTTCAGTTCTTAAAGGTTCTTGGCATTCATGTTCCTACCCTCATAAGACAGTACTTCAATTCTTTTTTCCGTTTGGAACTCTTCTTCTTATTTCTCTTACATATCGTTATTTCATCAGATGTATGTACTCAATGTGATTCCAATTTTGTTTTGTTTGTTGGACCAGTGAACCTGGGTAACCCAAGGCACATGGCCAAGCATCTGGTAACAATAAAATCAACATTACAGTAGAAGAACATCAAGAATCCTGTAACCATAAGGTAATATGGAGTATATTTGGTAGCTATGAAGATTACATAATAGTGTTTTTTTCTATGATAGTTGTGTTCTCTGAATTGACAGAAATATGTCAAAGACCACTGGTAGTGTACTTGCAATGCATTAGGCCAAGAGAAAACAGCACTTGTCCTTTGCATCTTGTCCAGATTTTTGCTTTGATTTATCATTTCTTCTGAGATCCTTAACATCACAGAACCCTAAAACCTGCAAATAAAATATACCCAGTAGGTCACAAGTTTAAAAGAGAAGGGCAGGAATTCCCTGGTGGGAGCGGTTAGGATTCAGTGCTTTCACTGCCAAGGGCACGGGTTCAGTCCCTGGTCGGGGAACTAAGATCCCACAAGCCACGTGGTGTGACCTAAATAAATAAATAAATTAATTAATTAAATGAAAGAGAAGGGCAGACTGCCTTTATACAACACATCTTCTTGTATCCATCAGGTTTTATTCCACAGTTGGGGTCCTGGGTAGATGTGGAAGAGTCTATGAAAGCTTATTTCCCCTAGAGATTAATTTCATTTTTTCTCCCTTCATTTTGGCACACTGTTTGGTCCCTAGAACCTATGATAGTTTTAAGTACTCAGTAGGTGCCAAGATATATTTGGTGAATGAATAAATACATGAATAATCTACTCTGTTTTCTCTCTTTACCCTATTGTAAACTATACTTTTCTTAACGTTTGTATTAACCTCTTATTTTTATTGTGTACTTTCCACGTATTAGCTATTTAAATAAACCCTTCATGTTCAGGTTTTATATAGTTATTAAATCAGAAGGAGAAGCTTACTATTCTCCTTTAGATTGCTTATACAAATTTCTAACTTGAGTTACCTTTGAAATTTTTCCCACCCCTTAATAACTTAAGAGTGCAAGGTTTATACTTAAGTTCACTTTTTCAATTTCTAGTTCCATACAACTTGTTTTCCTTAGCTTACAGTAAGCATTTTTAATAAGCACCTGTTAGGTAGAGAGACAAATACTTTTTACATTTGGAAACGTATAAACTAAAGCTTACAGTTTTAAGGTTTGCTGTTCTTAAAACCTTCCTTAAGAAAGTCAATTCATTTTCCTTTTTATACTGGGATGGTAATAAGCATAAACGAGACTTCAGAAAAACCACTTAACCAATCTTTGATTATATCTTCAGAAAAAGTGATTTAAAGCTTATATCTCCAGTGTCCTTCCTGCCTTTCCATTAACAAGTCTTATGATCCAAAGGAAAGATATAAAATATTTCTGTTCAAGGAATACTAGCCCAACATATAAGGAAAAGAGGAGATTTATATTCTCTTTGCATAAATCATGCAAAAATTGTTTTGGCTTGAATTTATTGGCCAAAATATTGTCTCCTGTGTTGTCATTTCCACGCAGCACATGAACACACATTTGGCCTCTCTGAACATTTCTGCTTCAGACAAACAGCAATAGAGAGGGTTACTCAAAAGGAAATTGTTAGCTCATTTCCTAATTAAAACACCCTACACATTGATTAACCACATTTATTCTCAACTCTTGGGCCTTGAAAAAGATTCCTCATTTTTCCAATGAATTTTCACTATCTGGATCTCTTGACAGTTTCCTTACAATTGCTTGTGTCTCTGTTAAAAAAAAAAAAAAAAAAGGAAAATGACATTTGTTTTCTTTGGCAAAAAAAGTAAGACCTGAAAACCATGTCCTGCCTCTAATTTGTCACTCTTTAAGTCTCCATTAAACTCTTAGGTTCTGTGGGCAGCAAAACTACTACAAGAAATCTTTTGATCTTTGTCATAGCCTCAACTAGAGAGAAGATGACTTCTCTCTGGGAGCTCATGACCACTTCTTTCAGACAGGACTCAAAGCACTAAGTGAAACTGAATGAGCTTCCTAGCATTTAGTACTAAATAAATTTGTACTAAATAAATTTTACAGTTTTTTCTTTGTTGGTTAGATCTTTTCTGAACAAACGCTTTATCTGAAGAGGTGAATTTGCATTTCTTACTGCAGGTGTTATCAAGTTTTGGTATCACCCATCACATCTACAAAAGTACAGGGCATTCAATAAATGCTTCTCTATGTACTGTTTGGTTAGGCACACCCTCAATCACAGTAACAATTACAAAAATAATAATGGTAACAATATTACCTTAGGAGGATTTGCCACATGCCAGACAATGTTTTCCTAGGGATGTCATATAGATCATGAATGTATCTACTTTCTCACCAATTTTTATTTAGAAATAAGGTGACATTTCCTTTCATACCTAAATTTCAATAAATTCAAGCTCCAATCCTTTCTGATTCTACCAGGTCCCTCTTCTAGAGCAGTGTCTGAGATTTCCCCTCAAAAAACATGTATGCACTCTACTATTTTATCCTATATTTCACTTGTCTCTCCAACTGGTCATTCTACTCCGAGCTGACTCTTGGAAAATCACCTAAAATCTTGTGCCTCCAGGTTAACTGCCGCTAGTTCAAGGCTATAGTATTTAAAAATTCTTTGGGTAATAATGTTAAAGCATAAATAAATATATAACTATGTATATAAATATGTATACTACATATAACTATATGTAATTATACAGTCTGATGTATATATCAGACTATGAAACAAAGTAATTAATTAGTTGAACATTTTGCTACTATAAATAGATATACTTAAGAAATAAAAACCAAATCCGCCCTCAGAGTACCTTCCAAAGCCCTGCTGCTTCACTGAGCTGAAGGCAAGCTAATTCCCAATAAGAAGCCTCAGTTTTCATGTCATGTCTTGTCATGTCTTATATCCAACTTTCTCCTAGCGCCAGAGATGAGAGAACTTCTTTCCACGCGCTGGGGAACAACTCAGTTCTGTCCCCAAGATGAATGTAAATGACAACATCTATTTACATAGGTGGGTGCTCTAGTGGATATTCACTCATTTGAAATTATCTCATCTATTTATTCACCAGATATAACAAATTCCTGTATCAGGCATTGTGCTAAGTGGTGGGTGCTAAGTGACAACAAACAACAACAAAATGAAACAAGAAGAAAACTGTTCTTTGTTTTTGCAGATCTTATCATCTGTTGGAGGAGACACCTTACATTATCTCAAAGACAGGCAAGTTTATCTTAAGTATGTGTGAGGCATGAGAGTTTTGTTCTTGAAGCACTCTAACATTCTTTTTCAAATACTTTTTTCTACTATGAAGGAAAACTCAGTCCTGAGTTTGTCTCTTACACGCAAACACACACACACACCTCCCAAGAGCAAACAAACACAAATATTTGGTAATAAAGAAAATAAGATTTAGGAAAAAAATTGTAACTCGGCCTGGTTCTGCTTATGATAATGAACCAGATTATATTACTGAAGTGAATACTTAACAGTTTATTTTGATGCACCTCAGTTTAGATTACTTTGCTGGTTGAGGCCTTCCTCATAAATAAGGAATATATATTTACTTCATATTTTTACAATTAACTGTCTTATTCTTATGGGGTTTTTTTCATACCAAAATAGGCTTTGCTAAAGGCGACTTCAGCTACGGATAACAATTGTTATTACTATTTCTATTATTATCACTATTCTATTAAAATAACACTATTACTATTATTGTTGTTACTAATATTACAAATATGCTTTTTTAAGCTTCAAAGAAACTGAGCTTCTGCATACTTCTTTTCAAATAGTTTTCTCATGAATCCTCAAATCACCTTCAATTTAGTTATCAAATTTATTTTAATATGAAATTACAAATGTATAGACAGTAACTTATCCAGGGTAGCACAATTAAGTTGTGGTTGTGGATTTGTGATATTCACTCAGGTCTTTCTGAATCCATGGTTTTGCTTTTTTCCTCTGTGCTGTGAGGTAGGTGAGGACTTGTTTTCTTAGCAGACTGATGGTTTACTTTGCCCAGTACAACTTTCATCCAGTTCTACTTGCTAATAGGGTGGAAGAGAGATGGAGAATAGAAGAATAAGCAATCTTAACCAAGACAAATGACAAAGAAAAGTCTTTACAGTGACATAGAGGAAAAGCTATGAGAAATGTTATATAATATTTGATTTTTGAATCTATTAATCCAGAGTAATTTTAGCAGACTGCTTAGTAATTCTCAAACATCTTTGTTAAATATTTCTCCTAATTTTCATTGTGAAAATGATACCTTCTATTCACTTACCAAATATAAAATGATGTTAAAACTATTTTATGAAAATTTTAAGATAAGAGCTAATCCACTTCCCAAAATGTCAGATACTCTTCTTTGGTAGATCAGACTCTCTGTCACTGCCTCCTGCTTCTAGCAGCCTGAAGGTTCACACATGGGGACTTAAGTGTTTTCATCCTCCACAACAATCTGCCCCCTCTCCAAAAGAAACACACTTGCACACATATACCTGCACACACACACATAACACTGAGCTATTATGTATAAAATACATATAAAGTAGAATCATGAATTCTAACCTATTATAATTGGAGGACAATCTGCCATTCTCATACAGAACCTAAAAGGTGGGCTGTCTATTAACCAGACAAGTAAAAGCTAGAAACTAAATATCTAATTCTAAAATTTTAAGTCAACTACCGACTAATGGTATAAGTCCAGCAAAATGAGGTGCTTCTCTCTTAGTGTGTAATTTGGAAAGTTCTATTTAAAAATCAACAACAAACACTAAATCTGGGGGGACTTGTGCATGATTCAGCAAAACAATTTATAGAAGAATTACAAAATATTTACTGGTTGACTGAATTTAATGCTTTGTAAAATAATTTTAGATGTGTAGGCAAAGCCTCTGTAAACATTTTAAAGAATACGCGTATCCTTCTCTACTACAGTCCTACCATAGGCAAAAATATCATCAGTAGATTCAACTTTATTTGCTATCAAATAGCAAATATTTTTATTTAATCTATGTAATGTAATGCCTTTTTTATTTATCTAACATAATGTCTAAACATTTTGCATATTGTTATTGTTTTTATACCATTTGGGGGAGGCACGCCTATTATATACCCAACATAATTTAATTTCCTTTCTGAATTCAGTAGAAAATTTCTCTGTGTACTTATTGAAAGTTGTGCTATTGAAAACTGAATATGATTCACAGTATTAAAATGTTCCAGTGAAACACTGACTACACTAACGCTTCCATTTTTATCATTTATAAAAACATGCCCGGGCTTCCCTGGTGGCGCAGTGGTTGAGAGTCCGCCTGCCGATGCACGGGACGCGGGTTCGTGCCCTGGTCTGGGAGGGTCCCACGTGCTGCGGAGCGGCTGGGCCCATGAGCCATGGCCACTGAGCCTGCGCGTCCGGAGCCTGTGCTCCGCAACGGGAGAGGCCACAACAGTGAGAGCCTCACGTACCGCAAAAAAAAAAAAAACAAAAAAATAACCATGCCCCAAGCTGGTAAATGGATTTGAAATATCAATTCAAAATACTGCTGAATCTGCTCAGCCTAGCCTCCTGGATCCCACATTTGTTCACTTCCATTTTTCGTTAATTTCCCCCCATACGTAGCTTCTAATATCTCTTTAAGGCCTTGTAAATTTTTTTCCTTTAAAAAGTCATTTTGGTAAGAATGCTTAATGTGAGATCTACCCTCTCAACAGATTTTTAAGTGTACAATATAGTATTATCTCTAGACATGTCAGTGGAATATAATTCAATCTTAAAAAAGAAGAAAATCCAACAATATGCAACAACATGTGTGAACCTTGAGAACATTATGGTAAGTGAAATAAGCCAATCACAGAAGGACAACTAATGCATGATTACAGTTATATGAGGTATCGAAAACAGTCAAACTAATAGAAGCTAAGCATAGAATAGTGGTTTCCAGGGGCTGGGGGAGGGGGAAATTCTGGAATTGCTAAGCCCTTGTTATTTTGAGAACATGTTTCAACATCCTTCTCCATATTTGAATTCTTGACAGTCTCTTATGGATGCAATTTTGCTCTCATCTTTTACCTTTAGGCACAGTAACTCTCCAGGTGAGGCCTTCTTAGAATGAGTTTTGAGGCTGGGTGATCTATTGGCAGGGTCTACCTGTCTGGGCCTCCACAAACAGGAAGAGGGGGGAGTTATAAATAGGGTTTTTTAATCTTGTCTATCCATAAACCTTCTTTTACTTCCTGATTCTTTTCCTTCTCACCCACACTCTATATTCCTATAAAGGGAAGTCAACATTGTTGTATATCTCTAGGTCTGGAAACTAAGAGACTTTATAGTGCCTTTCCTGACTTCTTATTTTAAGATGATGAAAGAGGGAGCCAGGTAAATTGTGTTACTTGTGCAGAGTAACACAAACAGCTAGAGCTAAAGCCAAGACTTTGCCCCAAATTTCCTGGTTCCTCATTCCTCTTCTAAGCCATCTAATATTCTCTTTGGGTTCATTGTTCAAACTGATGTAATTGGAAAACATTTAAAGTCTTCTATTAAGAGACCCAAATAATTGTTGATAGATTATAGTATCTAAGTTTTAAACTTTTAAGATGCATGTAGAAAATTTGCCTCAAAGAAGTTGTACATGTATACTACATGAAAGTGCTTTGTCAGTTTGGTAATGCTCTATAAATGTGTAGGAGCTAATGTTTGTACCCTCAGATTCCACTCCAGTTGTCCCCTTTATGAAGCTAATTTGTGAAAGGCCTATATAAGCTTCATGAAGGCAAGAGTTTTTTCCACGCTGTTCATTACTATAACTCCCAGAGCCTAGGCAGTTCCTGTCATACAGGATATAGTAATTGCTCTATAAATATTTGTTGATTGCATAAATGAATGGTCCAAAGTTCCCCACAGTAATGTGAGCTTCTTTGATTCTAGTAATTCAGCAGAAGAGAATAGCTGTTAAGATATCTGAACCCTCCCAAATCTCTAGCTAAGTTTTGTTTTTGTATGCTCAGTATTCAGAATCCTATGACAAAGTAGTTTTATTTTCAGTCATCAGATACACACACATACATACACATACAACACACACATAGAAGATTGAAGAAATCTAGTAAATACCCAGATTTATATATATATATGTATATATATACACTTCCATTTTCAGAAAGGCAGAAAAAGTATGAGTACAATCAGACTAAAAAGATACATCTGGCTGCCATATAAAAAGGCACCATCTTGACAACTGTTAATTGAAAGTTGTGTAGGAATTTTCTCACAAAGCCCATGAATCCTAGAAGTAATGCTGATAATCTTTCCAAAAGCTTAGAAGTTATCCTGTTATGTTAGTGTTCTAATCATGTAATTTTTTTTTTTTTTTTTTGGTGAAACTTCTATTTTGTAGTCATAAGTGAGAAGACCCAAGGGTTCTTTCTCAGTTTCAGGCAACTCTCCAAATAGTCATTAAGGACTGAACAATGATTTCTTAACACCAGCTTGGCAATTCCACTAAACCTTATCTATCCTAACTTTCCCCATCATAGAGTTTTGAAAGGGACTTTAGTAATCCCTGTGAGGGAAACATGCATTAAACTAGTCATTTCCCAATTTCTCCTTGTTAATAGCACTTCTTTGGGTTTGGAATGAAAAATGTGCCCAGGTCTACGTTTGCCTTTATATCCCCTTTTTCAGCTAGACATGGCCGTGTTACATATTTCTGGTTACTGACAGGTCAGACAAAGTCTAATAAGATTTTATTTCTAAAAATTATATATTCCTACAGAGCAGCTGACACTTTGATTGTAGGCTGGTGAGGCCCTAAGCAGAAGACTCAACTAAACCATGTCAGGACTCCTGACC
The DNA here is from genome assembly GCF_949774975.1 of Lagenorhynchus albirostris. Classification (NCBI taxonomy): domain Eukaryota; kingdom Metazoa; phylum Chordata; class Mammalia; order Artiodactyla; family Delphinidae; genus Lagenorhynchus; species Lagenorhynchus albirostris. The sequence continues at coordinate 65,188,368 of NC_083111.1, read as the reverse complement.
CACAGAAACTGTGAGATAATAAATGCATGTTGTTTTTAAAAATATATATATATAGATTCCTAATATAAGGAGCCAGCACAGCAGGCAATATCATTTGTCCTTCCTACTGCTACCTTGAATGTAGGAACAATGTTTGGAGCTATAGCTGCCATGTTATACCATGAGGTGAAAAGCAAACATCTTGGAATAGTGGAGTAGAAATCTGGTAGACTCTTGGATCTATGAGGGTGTCATGGAGCCACTGGCCCTGTGTTCAGACTGTTCAGCTCCAGATTACTTCTTTTGTAAGAAAAATAAACCAATATTTGTTTAAGTTACTATTGGTTCATTTTCTATTATTTGCTGCCCAAACTATTTTTGTTAAAGGTATTAATTCTAATGCCTTTATTTTGTAAGAGAAGAAAACTGAGGCTCAATGAGAACATGCAATTTGGCTAGAACTACAGATATTTTTGGTGAGATGCACATTGCAAGAGCCCCTGCCTCTTCAAGGATACCCACACCCTGTGGCCACTGAGTAAGATTAGAGTTCTGCTTCACCTGCCTGTTCAAGGCAAGAATAAGTGAAGGCAGCAAAATGCTCATCATGGAAAATGTCAGAATTGTTGATAAGGATCAGTGTTAGACTATAATAGTATATAATGTTTGTTGTATACAATAGTAATCTTTTTGATGGTTTTATGTAATATGTTGAATCAAAATTACTATCATCTGTAATAAAATATGTGCTCATTATTGGGTCAAAACATCTGGATGACAAGTCAAAAATTCCACCATTCATCAAGTTCTCCTTTATCCTCATCTCTAATTATCCAACCATCTGAATGCTTTGGCATCATGTAGATTCACTCAGGTTAAGCATTGAGTTAAGGAGGCAATTTTCTCCTGAATTTGAGCAATGTGCTTTTAGTAATTCAGACTTTCAATCTTTACTTTCCCTCATGCTTATTTCTGGTCTTAACAAAAGGTCCCAGAAGACTCTAGATTGACTGTACAACATCTATGCTTTGTTTCCGTCCTCAGTAATTAATTATGTTAATCAAATCAAAATTTACAACTTCTTGTATACCCCCTTACAGAGGAGGGTTTTTTTCTCACTTACTAGTGTTAAATCACAGTTCCAGGCATAGCTTTCCCTTTGTCACATTTCCATGCATATTACTCACAAACAAATAAATCCTCTTAGTAAAGCATCTGGCATCTTTATCTTCCTTGATGAAAATTCTGAGATTTCCAATTACACATATGGACCAGATGTGAAACCCGACTTAAATGAACAGGGAATTCAGTATGGTTTTGCAATTACGGGACATATACTGTATCTCTTTTATGCTGATATTTCCTTTATAATTCTCTTTTTTGCAGGATAGCTGCTGCAAGTGCCTGAGGGGCCCCTTTTGGCATGTTCTTTCTCTTTTTGTGCCTTTTCCACTTTCTTCAATCCAATGAAAAATCTAAAAATGGAGGCAAAGTGGAAATAGTACTCAAACTAGCACTCAGTCTACTTGTAGTCACTATAATCTTCTTAATCTAAATTTAGTGTATATTTTCCACATTTCTGTCTGTACTATCAGGTATTCCTTTGGAATAAAAATACGGAGCTATTTTTTATCAATGGGTGTGATGTAAAGAAGTAAAATTCTTTGGGGTGTGTGTGTGTGTGTTTCTGTGTCTGAGTGTGTGTGTATGATTTCAAACTGGAAGGGATAATAACTCCAATGGGAGACACAGATTCTAAAATATATCACAAATTTATTCACCTTAGTTTTTTAAGTCAAAGTAGAACTACTGCTTCTCCCATCAAAACTACTACAACAGGGCTTCCCTGGTGGCACAGTCGTTGAGAGTCCGCCTGCCGATGCAGGGGACACGGGTTCGTGCCCCGATCTGGGAAGATCCCACGTGCCGCGGAGCGGCTGGGCCCTGAGCCATGGCCGCTGAGCCTGCGCGTCCGGAGGCTGTGCTCCACAACGGGACAGGCCACAACAGTGAGAGGCCCGCGTACCGCAAATAAAAAAAGAAACTACTTCAACAATCTCACATTTGTCTTCTTATATTCACTGTACCTATGTTCATCCATTGTTCCATGCAGCAGTCTAAGGAACTTTCAGTAATGCACATCATTGATACCACTCCCATTCCTAAAATCTATCAATGAATCTCATCACAAATATAACACATTTAAAAATGAACATGATATAGAAAATCTGGCATGATTTGGTTCTTGTCTATTTTATTCTCACCATCAAATACTCTTTACCTTACTCACTTCATTCCACCTACAAGGATCTTCTGTTTCTCGAACTACTACATTCATTTCTGCCCAAGGTCTTCTCTTTAATCCATGCATTCATTTAATTTGTATTTATTAAGTGCATAATTAATATCAAGCGGCCCACTTCTTATTTACCTGGTTGTTTCCTACTTACATTCAGATTGGAGCATGAAAATCCCCCTCCACAGGACTTCCTCTGACTATGACAGAACTTCTATGTGTTCAGTAAAGCCTATTGACTCTTCTTCCCAGCCACAGTTCTACAAGTCTCAGTCTGTTCTTGCATCTCCAGGTGGCACGTGACTAGTATTCATCTACTGAATGTGGATGGAACTGTGATATGTTACTTCCAGGATGAAGGGTTTAAGAAGTGGTAGAAGAAAAAGACCCCAAATTTTCTAGCATTTAGAAACTTCCCACTTCCCTTGGCTCCTGTCCCCATATCACTCCAACTTTTGCTACTATACCTTCTCTGACTCCAGTTCTGCTGCCTCCCTTTTGTAAGAACCCTTCTGATTACATTGAACCCACCTGGATAATCCAAGACTGCATCTCAAATCTTTCATTACATCACATTTGCAAAGTCCCTTTTGCCACGTTAGGAAACATTCATAGGTTCTAGAACATGGACATGTTTGGGGAGGCATAATATTTTTCTTTCTATCACACCAAGTGTCAAGATATAAGCCTATAAAAGGAATAGAACAAAAAGATCTCATTAACATTCAAAACTGAGGCAAAGACAAGCTTAGAAATGTGGCTTTTCTACTAAAGCAGGTTATCTAAAGGAGTTTCAAAATAACCATCATTAAATATGAAAGGGAATCATAGAGGGAAGGAAGATAGCAGATTTGAGAACAAATAAAATAATAAAGATAAAAAGAACCATGTGGATACTAGCATATGAATTTGTACACAAGTAGAACAGAAGCTTACTAAACTTTCATGGGAATTGTATTGACACTGAATCAAAGAGTTGAGAGAAAAAAAAATTCTGTTTGCTCAAGCCTTAAAAAACTTTCAAGCTCTGCACTTGCACCAACTGGAAATCGACTTTCGGGTGGTATACCCCTCAATTACGGCATGATCCCAACTACTTCTTTAGGTGCCATCATGAAGGACAATGGATGAGTAAAAACCTTCTAGAGGGTATAACGAAGGGTCATGAGTTATTGGAGCTATTCCCAGAGAGCAGAATCAGGATTGAATCAAGGAACTTCTTTCCTTTCAAACACAGAAAACTCACACAATCTTTACGCAGCATTTCCTCCTTACGGTAAATCAGCGACTGTTGTATTCTCTCATTCTTCTCAACTAGTTTGGAGAATCTTTTTCCCCCCCCAGTTATCATAGACATGCGGGGACTGAGGGACAGATTACACCTGGAACAACTACCATGGAAACTTGCCTTAAGTTTGCAGAATCCTTCTGTAGTGATGGATCCAACTTCGCTTTCAGTCAATGGGTTTTGAGTCCACAAACAAGGTCGGTTCCAAACACTGAGCAAGGACCATGATTTTTTCATGGGGCTCTTGCCCTTATTCTCCTGATCATCTCTCTCTGTTTTCTTATGATTGTACATATTGAGTAGGAATCTGGTTGACCACCCATCTTCGGTAGAGACAACAAGTTCTATTAGCTATGTCTGTAGCTCTTTATAGTCAGGCACTCCTGCTACCCATTTGATATTGTCTACCTGGCTTCTGACGGTTACACAAATTATCTAGCCTCTATTGTTTTGGGGTCTTATAAACTGCACTGTATTACAGAACTCAGTTCTGAAATAGCACTTCCTATTGTCAATCATAGGCCACTCTTGAAATTCTAAATTATTTTGGTGCACCACTCACAGGTGCATTTTTTTATTATTTTGGTACCACTTTGAGTACTATTTGTGTATTCTCTTTGTATTCCCATGGGACAAAGTTCTCTGGTGAGTTCTCTGATGTCATGTACGATACCCTCTTTAGCATACCCACATCTTTGAGATGTTAAGTACCTTCTTCCAACATCTGCCACAGCAATTCTGGCCATAGTTTTCTCCATTCTTCTAGGAGTCATCTTTGTAGCATGTTTGCACCATCTCCTGATATTTTTGCCAGGATTTTAAATTCTGCATATAAGGAGAGTGTTCTCAAACTGATAAACTCTCCCTTAATAAATATTACGTTCTAGCCCCCTTGATCAATTACTTTCAAAATCTACTCCCATACATCCTCTCCCAGCTTTTGCCAGTACCAGTTGGCTATATCTTCCTTCTCTTTTAGGGTATATTCCCTTTTCTCCCTTGTCAAGACCAGCACGTTCCCTAATGCCTTATATTGGGACTTAACCCTATTACTGCCCTCGTGTTGAGAATGTACAATTGTTTTCAAAGATATGAATTTGGAAAGCCTTTCTTATTTGTAAATGTTCCTAAAAATTGTTATACTGTAGGAAAAGACAGTCCATACCCAACAGACACAGAGATGGGATCCATGGAGTGTTTTGTGTATGTAGGGGGGGAGGGGAGGGCGGGGAGGGGAGAAAGATAGAGAGACCATCTGACAATTTCTCCAAATGAGCATTTCATGTTTTAGGGAACTGATATCCTGTCTGGGCTAGTGGAGGAAATAGTCAATGGGTTCTGACCATTATTATTGTTATAGATGCTTAGTCGACATTCAAAGACTAAAGATTGATATCCAAAAAATTATAATATATTTCAATATGGTTAACTTCTAAAATGAGATTAATACAATATATTCACACTGTAGTTTGTGATCCTTTCTGCCACTACAGGCTCAGACACCTAAACAGAATTTCCGTTATAAACATTTTTTTTAGAAATTTAATCTTTCATAGTACTTTTTTAAATTATTAGAAAAATACCACTTATGTTTCTGTGAACATTTACAGTGAAATCCGAAGCCACTTGAAAATAATTTTTGAATAAATATGACCAGAGATAAAAGTTTTCAGGTCTGATTCCAATAGGCAAGTAGACCACACAACAAGCCACAAGACAATAAGCAATTGACATGCTGATGCTCTCAGAGGATAAGTTACCTAAACTTTAGTATAATGGGAAATAGGGAAACTCTCTTCGGAAATAAAATTCCCCCTAGGATTGTAAAACTTACTACATTTTTTTCTAAATGAAAGCATATATTCATTATTTTTCCTTATATTCCTTCCTGACCCTTCAACACACAATCCCCATTGTGAGTTTGCCTATTATTGCTTGATTCCAAAACTCTTTATAGAGTCTGAGCAATTATAGAATCCAGCATCAAATCCTCATATGTTGTGAATAAGAATTTCAATGAACATGTACTTGGGAAATGAAAGACAGATGGTCTTTCAGTCTGTATCTCCTTTATCTCTTTTGTCAACCCCGAATGGACTTCACATGTCTTCTCCATTTTCTTCACATCAGTACTCTTGCAACACTTTCATAAATCTGTTTTTTTTTTTACTTAAGTGTTTCTACCAATTCTAATTCTCTGAATGTCTTCTCCATGGCAATCTTCCTTTATTGTTTTTCCTCTCTTACTACTATAATTCATTTCTCAATTGGATCCTCTCACATTCATTCTCCAGACTTTTCTAAATAAAAAGCCACATTTACTAGGTCTTTCTTTAAAATGGAATGATCTAACAGACTATTCTGTATTTAAATCTTCACTGACATCTGCATTTTGAGCATCTGTCATGCAGAAGCCATTGAATAATTAAGGGAAAACAAAACAAATCCATTCTTCTCATTCATTTTCACTTTCCCAAACCTGGAGAACCCAGAAGCATCATTGGGATTGAAGGAAGAAGAGAAGAACAAGAGAGTTAGAGGGATGAGAGATGGTGAACAGACCATATTCTCTTTTCCCACTGTTGGACTGTGGAAGTTGAGGGTTACATCTGACTTGGGAGGAGAAATTTTGTACTTGAAAGTTTTGTCTGAAGCTTTAGCTGAGACTGACCAGCTGTGACTACAACAGCTGAGATCTGACATGACATCCTGAGATCATGTCAGAGGCAGAGAAGGGGAAACTGTCACAGCAGGTTTCAGGGCAGTGATAGAAAAAAGAATCAATTTCATTTCTGTACTACACTCAGTTCAATATTTTAAAATATATAGATTTTATATGAATACGTACATAAAGATAGAAAAAGTATTTTATGAAATAAAAGGTAAGCAGGAAAAAAAAAACCCAGAAATCTCAAATGTGCTACTCACTAGCAGTATCATATTAGACAAAGAAAAGTAGCCTCTCTGCAGCTCAAAATCCTCATTAAAAAAGAAAATGAGAACAATAGGATCTGACTGCATTGTTGTGAAGTTTCAGTTAAAAAATAATGCATCAACACGTCTAGTATAATACTTAAAACATAAAAAGCTCTCAATTCATCCTAGTTTAACTCCTCCCAGAATGTTCTATTATTGTATATTTTTGAGGAGCCATTGTATATCGGGGAACTATGCTAAAAAATTGTAAGATGAATTTTTTTCTCTGTGTCTGATAAGCCATTAAGGGACAAAAATATGATACAAATAAAATAAATAAGCATAAGATTATCATCAAGCACTAAAATGTGGTTTAAACTATAGTATAGTTGTTTTGGAAATTCAGAGAAAATGAAGCAAAATGTGAATTAACACATTTCCTAGAAAACAAACTAAAGTTCAAGTCAACAAGAAGTCCTATTTTTCTTTCTTCTGGCTCTTTCCAATTTGAAATACATCCAGAGCCATTTCTGAAAACCAGGAAGCTTAAAGACTGGAGGAGCCAACAGTAGATGTCATTGTATTAGTTTGTTTTCCAAGACACAGATCTGTACGTACCCAAATTCCTACAGAACACTCCTCACTGGTACCCAGTTTCAACATTTGCAACAGATTATTTGGAAAACATTGTTGGGGGCAAAACCACATCTAACAACTCCCATTCCTAGAACATCAGATTTTGATTTTAATAAAAACAAGATTCTAAGCCTTTTGGACATCAATTTATAAAAATGGGAGCTGTAAATAGAGCTTAAGACCTAGTTACACTGAGTTTATTAATGTAAAACCACCATGTAGTCAATGGTTTGCTTGAAGAGCTTGGGTTCAGTCTACCTTGAATTAGGAAGATGTTTCATCTCCTGTGTTAGAGTTGTAAATATGCACAAATAAAGAAAAAATTAATAATATGGGAGTGTTTGCAAACTTTTGACTCATCTGGCCTCCAAAGAGGATTCCTCTCATTGCCAACTCACAACTCTCTCTTCTCAGCCCAGGGATTCATCCTTGGTCAGAGTTTAATACACATGCAGAGTCAGAGTAGAAGAAGACAAGGCTGGAAAAAGAGAGTGAGGTGGTAGCAGAAGAAAGGTTAAGTCAATCAATGTAATGAGAAGGAGAGAGAGAGAAAGAGAGAATTAAAAAGCTGCTTTTTGGGCTTCCCTGGTGGCGCAGTGGTTGAGAGTCCGCCTGCCGATGCAGGGGACACGGGTTCGCACCCCGGTCCGGGAAGATCCCACGTGCCGCGGAGCGGCTGGGCTCGTGAGCCATGGCCGCTGAGCCTGCGCGTCTGTGAGCCTGTGCTCCGTAACGGGAGAGGCCACAACAGTGAGAGTCCCGCGTACCACAAAAAAAAAAAAAAAAGCTACTTTTATGGGAAGGAGAAATATTGAATGTAGAAGTTGTGAGGATGGTCATAAATAAGAGTGTCTCTGGAGTGTTGTGTGTGACACAAATGAGGAGAAGAAGAAATGAGATACGAGAAGTGTTGCTGAGGTTGTGAATTGGATGTGCTTTAATGTCTCACAAGGAACGTGAATAATGCTTTGAATTTCTTTTGGCCATTTTTGGTTTTAGCTAGTGACGACGCTTCTTGAAAGAAAAACCGTATTTGAACTATTTGTATTTCTGAGTTATGAGTATATGCTGACCCCCAAATAGCCACTACATGATTTTAAGATTCTTTCCCCATACACAGAATGCCATCTGTATGGTTATGCATGTAATCTATAATGTTGAGTCTCTGGGCAAGAGACTCATTGTCAGAATCTTTGGGCACTAGATAAACATAGAATCCAGACAAGTAAATGAGGGAAACAGATAGGAAGGGGAAAAAGGATAAAAGATGTAGAGAAAAGAGGTCAGGATTTAGTGAATGAAAACATGGAATTACTTGGCAATTTAAAAAGTTTAGAAGAACATGGGACCAGGAGGAACAGCGGTTTCTCGGAGACACAAGGCTCTTCCTAAAATTCAGATTAGTTCAAACTGAGAGAAAATGCTGGGTAATGAAACGAGTTCTTTTCTCCTCAGTAACCAAGGTCTGTTATATGCACTGCTTCTCTATAAGCTCCAACAAGGAGCTGAACTCCAACCAGACACCTCACATCATCAATATTTGTCCCATGGTCCATGTATAATAAATGTTTGGTGAATAAATGAATCTTCTCTCATAGACACCACTGCATCCTTCTACCGTAGCTCTGACTATGAGAAATTAAAACTAACTGTTTAAGCGTCTGGCTTGCTAACCAATTTTAAGCTCCCTGTGGTCAAAAATAGGATCACAATCATGTTTGGAGTTCCAGTTGACAAAGTGCTTGATCAATGTACGTCAGAACTGAGCCGAAAAAAGACATACACAGAAAATAAGCTCTAGTTGGGGCAGCAAGTAGATTGTGTAGAAGTAGTTATAGACCAACCTCACAGAGTCAGGCAGGAAAGGATTTGCAAATAGACTGAGATAAATTCAGGCTTGCTATGTTAGACCTCATGGACTAGCCAGGTTTGCTATTATTAGCAAAGTCGCAGTTGTGTGCTAACAACATATGAGATATTATGGCTTATCCTATACTCTAGGTCGCGTCATAGGTTTTGTCAGAAGACAGTATCAAGTGCAAATAAGATTATCTGCAGAGTCTCTTAACTTAAACTTACTTAGGGATAAGTTTAACTTTTGTATAGTGGCACCTGAACTGCTCACTTACCAAGAGACGCTATTTCAGAATAGTTCCTTTGAGAGACTGAATGTTCATTCTAATATACTATTATTGCTCAACATCTTTTGGGAACTGCCTTCTAAACCTTTAAAAAATCATTTTCTTTGTAGGTGAATATTACCTTGAAAACAGGCAAAGGTTATCTACACTTAGGTGTTGTAAATCAATGTGGGTTCTAAAATGAAGTAATGCAGTGTTTCAGAAAGAAAACAAAGCATGCTAATGAAATGACTAGTAATTCAGACTTACTAATAAACTGATGCTGAAATCAGTGCCATTTGAAGTTACAGAAATATTTCTATCAGGGCAATATTGTGAGAATAAGTTAAATCCTCTCTGAGAGGACTACATTGGAATACAACACTCAGGTGAACACATAAGTTCTGGCATGTTTGCTCAAGAAAAGTCTCTGAACTTTAAAATACGTTCTTCCCAGCTCTGAAAAATGTCTGAATCCCATATATTTTTCATTTTCCTCTGTGTGCTTTTATAAGGAATGCCAAAGAATAATAAAAGAGGGAAGAGAGTAGGAGAAAGGGGTGGAGATTGAGAAATTATTTGCCAATGCAGAGGCACTGAGAGAGGTTTAGGTCAAAATATTTATGACATTTAGAAAACAATAAGTGGAATGATCTCTAAGAAGAAGTGGATGTGGTCAGACCTATCAACTTCCTCTGTGAACTGCTATCCTAATGGGGTTTGCGAATTCGACTTAAAGTAGCCCCTCTATTAAATAATTAGACCTTTATCAAGACAGCTTAAACCAGAAAGGGAAAGGAACACAGCCTCATCTCACTCTCCCCATACATCCATTGCCTAAGTTGTTTTGGTGCAATGAAATCGTATGCTTGTGAGAAAGGTTATTGGTTTTCCATTTCTAAAGTTTAGGTCTGAAAAGGTCCCTCACACTGAATAAGCTATCTTATACCATTAAGCTCTCACTGTCTAGTTTCAGTTAGATCTCTGCCCTCTACTGGAAAATATTATATCTGCACCAGAAAATGCTCCTTATTTCCAAGTTTATGGGAATCATAAATAATGTGTCAATCACAAAATGGTACATTTTCCTTATTTAAATACATTCATATCCTTAAGATTTATTAAGTTGTCTTCTATTCTTGAATTATGTTTTGATCAATTTAATCCATTATTTAAAATATGTTTTTAAGTACTCCTATACCACAAGACAACTTTCTTTGCATTAGCAGTACTAAGAAATGGAGTGGAGTGGTCCCTGTTCTCTACATGTGTGTACACACATGTATACACACACGTAGATACTGTGTGTATAATACAGTAGCCATGTGACAACTGACCATATGAAATGTGTCAAGTCCATATTGAAGTGTGCTAAAAGTATAATATACACACTGGATTTCCGGAACTTACTAGAAAAATACATCAAACACTAATTCTTTGCATTGTTTATATTGATTACTTTTTGTTTATATCTGTTTACACTTCGATCTTTATTACATTTTGAAATAATATTTTAAGTATAGTGTGTTTAAAATATTTTTAACATTAGGTTGTCTATTTCTTTTACTTTCTTAATGTGGCTATGAAAAAATTTAATATCTCATATATGACCCTAATTTGTGAGGAGCCATTCTTTTTTTTTAATTTAATTTAATTTTATTTTACATCTTTATTGGAGTATAATTGCTTTACAATGATGTGTTAGTTTCTGCTTTATAACAAAGTGAATCAGTTATACATATACATATGTTCCCATATCCCCTCCCTCTTGCATCTGCCTCCCACCCTCCCTATCCCACCCCTCTAGGTGGTCACAAAGCACCGAGCTGATCTCCCTGTGCTATGCAGCTGCTTCCCACTAGCTATCTACCTTACGTTTGGTAGTGTATATATGTCCATGGCTCTCTCTCGCTTTGTCACAGCTTACCCTTCCCCCTCCCCGTATCCTCAAGTCCATGCTCTAGTAGGTCTGTGTCTTTATTATGAGAAGCCATTCTTGCTCACAGAAAGTTTGTGTTTGGCTTAAGGTGGTAAAATTCTAAGCTTTGGCAGATCCATCCCTTTACAAGTTTAAAACTCAATGAGTCCATGACTTTTGTAAGTCCTGAAGTTGGCCTCCTCTTCCATGTATAAGGAGATTCATTGGCAATCAGTATGCTTTTAATACCTACATGAAAATTGTCTGTGGAAAATAAATTTAATGGTGATCCTTTAGAAAGTTTGCATATTGGCAACCTAAGCTAAAATCAAGGGAGTAGGATACCTGCCTACTTCAGTATATGATGCCCTTATGTTCCCAGGATTTTGGAAATTTCCTGCTAGTAATAAAAACAAGAGAACATAATTTTGAATGAGTAAAAGAGGAAAGCAGGGCTTCCCTGGTGGCGCAGTGGTTGAGAGTCCGCCTGCCGATGCAGGGGACACGGGTTCGTGCCCCGGTCCGGGAAGATCCCACATGCCGCGGAGCGGCTGGGCCCGTGAGCCATGGCCGCTGAGCCTGTGCGTCCGGAGCCTGTGCTCCGCAGCGGGAGAGGCCACAACAGTGAGACGCCTGCGTACCGGAAAAAAAAAAAAAAAAAGAAAACAGTTTTCTGTCTGGCGCTCAATCTCATCTTCCACGATACATGTCTGTGTTCAGGTAAGGGGTTGGGGCATATGAGGCGGGAAGAGGGGACACTATTACTGTTAGGTCCTCCATGTGGGAGGATTTGTGGGGAATTATTCCTCTTACTGCGCCAGAAATCTACTGTGCTAACAGAGAGGTGTGGTTCATGATCATTACCATGAAAGGGGAAGTCAGGACAAAATGCCAGGAAAGATTCTTGAGAAACCCAAATTTAGGAAGTGGGAGGGGGACACACACACAGCATTAAGATGATGAAATAAGAGCAATGAGAAAGATGTCATGTGGGTGAGAACAGGCTTTGAACCCTGTCTGCAAAGTCTTTCCAGAAGTGACGAGCCCGAGTCGAGATTTAAAGAATGAGTAGAATTTAGTCTGGAAAAGAACTGATATCAGAGGGGTAGTGGACAGTGGAATAAAGTGTGAGAGATGACTCATGTGTAGACTCATGCAGTGTGGGGCTAAGCAATTCGGTATTTCTCAAGTACAGAGCAGAAGTAGTGGGAGATAGGTGGGAGATGAGGAACGCAAACTCCGTTTCTGGAAAGACTTTCAGTCCCTTTTAAGCATATTGAACTTTACCCTCTGAGCAATGGAAATCACTGAATGATGACGGAGAGTGAAATAGATTCATATAAAGAGAAATTTTCTGTTGACCTGTTTACGTGGCTCCTATGCCTATTTCTCCACCCCAAAATAGATTCTCCTTTGGTCTAGTTAAGGGACCTCCAGTTTGCAAAAATAAAGTATTATTATTATTATTAATCCCATTATAGTGGGATATATTTGGGGAATTTGCTAGTTCTCCCAAATTAAAGCTTTCTATCAATTAATACTGTTTTATTCATCATTCAATGTAACCTTTGTGAAGATATGATAAAAAAAATTTTGAATGTATTCCATGAACACCGTCTGATCTTCTTGGGTAAAGGCTAATAAATGCTAAGTAAGATATAGACCAACACCCGTGTTTTCTACAGCTTCTTGTGATATGGGTCTCCTTCTGCCCTCCAGAAAGAAAAGACAAGGAAAGTTTCTTAAAAGCAGGTGATATGTCCGACATCTTCCCTCCATATAATCATAGGATATTAAATGTAACGCATATCCCGAACATAAGAGCCTCAGCCAGGGTCAGGATAATGAAGTTAAGGTTAAGCACTGCCACTTGTTATCTGCATGTTCTTGGGTAAGACACTTAATTTTCCAAAGCCTCCTTCTCCTAGATTGTAAAATTAGAATAATAATACCAGCTACCATGTATTACATTCTTGCTATATGCCAGCCACTGTCCTAGCTTCAGTGCTTTACAATTATTACAGTACTTAATCCTCACAGGTAGTCAACATTATCTTCATTCTTGTTTAACAAATAAGAACAATGTGGCACAAAGAGAAAGACACTCATCAAAGTCACATACCAAGAAAGTAGTGAATTTAGAATTTGAATCCACCAGTTCTGATCAAAACTCATGCCTTTGAACCACTGTATACCTGTGAAACAGATGTGTTAAGATTCCATCAATGAACAAGAATGAATGATCTCTGTACACGGAAAACTGTTGTTCAAATTTAGGTAGGACTGTTGTTCGGTTTAGATAATGCTTGTCACAGTGTGTAATGTCTAGCACATAGAAGTTCTCAGGAAAAATGAGTTCCCATTCATTCTTCCATAGAAAACAGCTGCTGTTCCTGTCTCCATTTCCCCTGTATGGAAAGGACTTAAAAATAGCTCTATTTTCCTTTTCCTATTACCCCCCAATTTTAAAGAATTAAAAGAAAATGCAAAATTCATACCAGATGTTCTGTAGCTGTTTGGATTTGAATGTCCTTTGGTTTCCTGCACATCATTTATACCCTGACAGTGCATCGTCATGGTGTCCATGTGCATCCCATCTGAAATTGCTTAAGGAGCAAGGTGGGGTAGCATAGCATCAAAGCCGACTTCCTGGCCTCATTTTCCACCTGTTTAATTACCCCTCCAAAGTTCACAAGACTTTCTTGTGTTCATGTTCATGTGGTCAAAGACAGATGGAAAGAAAGATGGATATATTACAACCACACCCACTCAAAACCCTGAACCAAGCACTACACCTGAAACTTCCTTCCAAATTCTTGCAGGAAATTTAAAACTACAAGTTCTTCAGGCATCTATGGCTCTGCCTATATAACCCTAAAAGTAAACCCTGAATTAAAATTAAAATTGTCAAATGCCTCATTTGCCTGACACAGTGTAGACACAACCCAGTGTGCATTCATTACGTTTTGGATCATCCAAATGTCAGAGAACCTGAAACAGAGAAACAACTCGTAAAGGGAGGAGACCACAGACATTTAAGATTTATGTTAAATAGCCAGAAAAAGTGGTTATAAAATAATGTAGGTCAAAGGAAAATGTATTATTCAACTTTGTACTAACGTACAAAGAAAAATTTCCCCTTAATAAATCCTCAAAAGAATCTCCAATGCCTGTACATTTTACCTTTAACAGTTTTCTAAATCTCATTCCACACTCTCTCCCATCAGTCATGATTCCCTAGCATTGTTTCACTTACTTTACAGAAATTTTTGCTACCAAAACGATTTATTTATTTTTAGATTGGCTAGGTCTTTTCTCTAGGATATATTCTAAAAAAAGAGTGGGTACTTAGTCTTTCATATTCATCTCTGTCCTAGAACAATGCCTATCACATACAGTTTGCTTTCAAAAATAATATGCTAGATATTTAGTGAGAATGATATTATGAATCTTAACAATCCATCATAATCCAGCTCCAGTCATATCTCTGTAAGACCTTCTGCAATTACACCAATCCCTCAAAAAAAAAAAAAATGACATGTTAAAGACCCACAACTACTGAGCCCATGTGCCAGAATTACTGAAGCCCGTGCGCCTAGAGCCCGTGCTCTGCAGCAAGAGAAGCCACCACAGTGAGAAGCCCTCGCACCGCAACGAAGAGTAGCCCCTGCTCGCCGCAACTAGAGAAAACCCGTGCGCAGCAACGAAGACCCAACGCGGCCAAAAATAAATAAAATAATAAATAGATTAATTAATTTAAAAAAATAATAAAAAAATAAATTGTCCCAAGTCACAGGGTTACCCAATAGCAAAACTGGGAACTGAACTCAGCCGAAGCCCAGGCTCCTCCCTACTACCCCACCTTGTTTCTCTAAGGTTTCCTTAAGCAACTGACCCCCAGTCACACAGTTGGCAGAGCAGCTAGAATCTGAATCGTGCCTGCCTGACTTTTTCTTCAATACCACACTGCCTTTTCCAATATTCCTATTCTTTGAACTTCAATGTCACTTAAAAGTTTAGAGCTAAAAAAGAAAAAAAACGCTGAGAGTTGATCTAACCCCATTTTCTCATTCTCAGATCAGATATCTGATGCCCACAGAGAAGGGACTTAGTGAAAATCACACAGGAACTCAGTTAAGGAACTGAACCCCAAACCCAAGTCTCCTCTTCACAACCTCTATGTACCATCCATGTTGGGATTTCTTCATAACTTGTTTTGTAAATTCTTTCTGTTTCTAAGACTTGTATCCACTATAAAATAGCAAATAATTAGCCAGCTCCAAGGGAAAATTGTATAAAGACTTCATGAATTGAAAAGAGTTAAACGAATACAAATTACAGTTACTCATCTTTTGAAAACACCATGCTGGACATCCATGTAAATTCCCAACACAGCTACTCAGAAAACTGTGAGACAGAGATCATTTACTTACTTTATGCCAGCAGACATTAGCTTTTACAAAATCATCTACTCATTTAACAATTGTGATATAGTTATACTATGTACCAAGCATTAGGCTAAACTTTGGATTTATATAGACCAAAAGCAGTGTAGGTATCTCGAACTGCAGTGTCTTTCATATCCATGAGCTCCCAGAAGGGGTCAAATGTTTGTTGAATATATGAATGAGTGAGTGGGTAAATATGAGGAGAAGATTCTATAGATCTCGGCTGTTCAAATATATCAGAACATATGATCATTGGCACAGTCCCTTTGCACCCCTCCTTGTAAGAGACTTGTAAAAAGACAGCTAGGGTATATTTAAATATAAAAAAAATTTCAAAAAATTTCTGGAAATCTTATTTTCTTCTTGTATTATTCTGCTCCTTCTTGTATTATTACTGTTTCACCAATTATATTAAAGCAGCCTTCTTGTGTAGCAAGAAATCAAAATTGAGGAGAAGCATAGAAAAGCTGCAGACTCCAAAGTTCAAGAAGATGGAAATATAAGCATGTTCTTTGCTTTCATCCATGGTAGGTTTTCCTTAGAGTTAGCAAAACAAGGAATTATGGTAGCAACAGTTTTTAGGAAATCCAAAAGTGAACCCAAAAATATGCATAATTTTTATTACCTAATGTAACCTGAGTTTCGCTGGAGGAATTCTTCACCCTCATGAAAAGCAATTCTCCCATGGAGTTTTTCATTAGCAAATGTCACTCCCCTGATATCTGCCTCTTCTTGCCCTTTTTGTTTTCCATTAATAAAATTCAAATATTAGCCATCATGTGCTATTCAGAGTGCTTTCCATGCAATATGTTTTTCTACTCCTTAAAAATAACCCTAGGAGCTGCATATTTTTATACCCATTTTCCAGACAAGAAAGCTGATGCTCAAACCATTTAAGTAATTTTTCCCAGGTCACAAGAAGTAAGAAAGTAAATACAACCAGGATTTATATCCACATACATCTTATTCCAACCTGTACCTTACAGTGCCTCCCACTCTGCTATGTTGCTTCTGTATCCCCCAACAGTTATGCTCACTCACACTGACACCATGGCAACTACAAGTACAAAAATTGCTAGTAAGCTGTTTCTCATACAAACATATCTGATAAGTTTGGTCATTGTCAGTTTCTGTTCTGAGAGTTGCATAAGATTTTGGGCTATCTCACTCCCCGGTGGCTTAGTGTTTCTTCTTGCCCTGCGCTAGAAGTTTAACTATCTCCATATGTTCAGGAGCTCAGAGCAAGGGAATTGAGACCAGATTGATTAGCATCGTCTGAGTATTGGGTAAACTGTCCTCTCAGTCTGAGACATTCCTCTTCACATTACGTAGCATGAAGTTTCTCCACCATTTTTCAGTTAACACCCAGGCTCCTTAATGACCAAGTACTAAATCTTGGGTTTCAATCCCTTTAGGAATGTTTCACTTACTGATAGATAATCAAGGAGCATTTATTGAGCAACTGCTATGGGAAAGCCTCAGTAGTGGGTTACAACAAATTATGAGACTATGCGTCTTTTCTTCAAGGAATGCAATACTTACTTAAGGAGAAATAGAAAGCTATCAATACGACAATAAAGAGTTGAATTAAAAGCTAGGATTATAAGATACTAGTATTAATTTATGATTAACAGTCAAATGAAAATCAAAGTCGGTAAGTACAGAAGAATTTCAGATGTAGACAAACTCATCACTGGGCTAAGATGGCCAGTGAAGGATTCTTGGAGGAGGGAAGACTTAAGACAGTCTAAGAGAGTTGAGATTGTACTAGGTGAAAAGAAAAGGGCAGGAAAAAGGATCATATAAATTCTGTTTCTACATAACCAACCAGATTGTATAATTTTCTCACTTTTTTTTTGTTGTTGTTGTTTTGTTTTTTTTGCGGTACGCGGGCCTCTCACTGTTGTGGCCTCTCCCGTTGCGGAGCACAGGCTCCAGACGCACAGGCTCAGCGGCCATGGCTCACGGGCCCAGCCGCTCCACGGCATGTGGGATCTTCCTGGACCGGGAAACGAACCTGCGCCCCCTGCATCGGCAGGCGGACTCCCAACCACTGTGCCACCAGGGAAGCCCCAATTTTCTCACTTTTTTGATGCAACTAACTCAGAGAAAATAATATTGTTTCATTCTTTTTTTAAGTGGAACTTAAATTTTGAAAGCAATACCAAGGAAAGAGAGTTTATTTTATACATAAGCCAGGTTAAGATCTCTTCTTGTTCAAGAGTAAGCCAGAATATTTAATAATTTTGGTCTCCATTAGAAGATAATACAGCTAAATATATATGTTAAATATTTGAGAGTTACCACAGAAAGAATGGAAATATAGCTTTCAAAACAGCAAAGATAAAAGGAATATTGAGACCTTTCTCAATCTAACAAAATGCAAAAAAAGAGAAAACATATGGACACTGGATAAATAAAAAAATAAAAATAGACACAATGTTGAGTTACAAAAAACAAGCTGCAGGATATTATGTACTGTAGATATCATTTATGTAGTTTAAAACTCATAAAGGATAGATTATTATTACAATGAAGGCATATGTAACAAAATTATTAAAATTTTTGAAAGGATGGGAAAGATACACACTTCAGCATATTGGTTATCCCTAGCAAAGGATCAAGGGCATGGGATGTGGAGGGGTATAGAGAAGCTTTCAACTAATTCTGACATTGCTTTTATTTCTTTGAAAGTTCTAAAGAAAATATAGCAAAATATTAATATTTGATAAATGAAGGGAATTAGATTGGGAAGCTATGTACACATGGCTTCAATTGGGTCTGAAATTGATTCTTATTATTTTTTTCAAAATTCTGAGGCAAACAGGGCAAAGTATTAAGTATGTTGGTGAAGTCTGGGCTACAAGCATTAGTGAAATTATCCTCTGAATGTTTGCTATATTTTGTAATAATTAAAAATAAATTTTTATAATAGAGAATTTATTGGTTCATACAATTACAATATCCAACATAGATTAGACTTCAGTTGTAGGTTGATTCAGATGTTCACGGTGTTATTAGGGCTCTGGTTCAATTTTTCTGAACTTCCTTTTTTCCCTCGAATCCATGCATTGACCTCATCCTTGGTTTGGCTTCCTGCATAGCAGCAAAAGAAAGCTGCAGCAGTTTGGGTTCCTTCATACACATACTGGAACCATCTGTTTAATGAGTGGCCTTTGTGCCAAAAATTCTAATAGATGTCCAGATATTCATTCTCATTAGCATGTGTTCCCCCTCACCCCCCGACCCCAAAGCAATCACTGTAGTCAAATAAATTGATTCCTCAGCCTGGGTCACACATACCTCACTCTTGGACCTGGAAGTGGAGTCAGTCTATCTAGAACCTCATGGATCCTCTTATAGAAAATAGAAGCTGTTAAGAAGAGGAGAGAAGGAAGTGTTACCTGACGGGTCAAAGAACTGATACCCACTCCACCATCTAACCAGAATAACCCTTGTTTACTCAGTTAGAAAAGTGTTAGTGAAAAATGTCAGGAAAACTTGTGCTCTGCAATGCCCTGTGTTGTTTTAACACCATGCATTTACTCTATTTTAAACAAAATGAAGAATGCAAATATGCAAGCGTGTGTGTGTGTGTGTGTGTGTGTGTGTGTGTAGATCACAAGACTCATCAAACTTTTGCATATTAATTCAGTACTTCATTTACTTAATAAACATTTTCAGAGCACTTGTCTTGGGGTAACTACTGGCTAGGTGTTAAGCTTTGGGTTTTTATCCAAAATATTGGTTATCTCTAGAAAAGGAATAAAGGAATAGAATGGATAGAGGTAGAGAGAAGCCTTCAGCTAATTCTATAAGTGTTTTTATTTCCTTGAAAGTTCTAAAGAAAATATAGCAAATTCTTAATATTTGATAAGTGGAGGGAATTAGATTGGAAAGGTATGTATGCATGGCTTCAATTGTGTCTGAAATTATTATTTTATTACTTTATTAAATGAGGAAGTAGTTTGATACACTTTAACATCATCCATCCAAAATCAAAATTCAAAGGCATCTTCAGAGACTAGACTTGGTGAGCAACATAGATAGTGGTTACGGCACAGACTACTTGGGTTCAAATTCCAACTCATACCATTTACCAGCTTTTTGACCTTGAACATGGTGCCTAAATTCTCCGTGCTTCAGTTTCCACAGATGAAAAACAGGGAATAAGACAGTATCTTCATCTACAGTGTTGCAAAGATGATATGTTCCCACCCCAGTCCAACACTTAGAACAGCACCTGGCATATTGCAAGAATTTAATATTAGACCCTAACAAGACAGTCCTACTGGCTTCCAATACATTGTTTTAATTTAAAGGTAAAACCTTTGCACAAACAAATACAATTCTTAACATGGTGTAGAAATGGGGAAAAAAAAAATCTAACATCGTCAGATATCTGAAGCTTTTAAATCACCTCTAAACACAATCACAAATTTTAAAATTCTGTTAAAATGTTAAATGTGAAGATATTTAGAGAAAATTTATTTTCACATTCTTATCTAGCTGTTAAAATATGTATATATTTAAGTTTTCTAGTAGGGAGCCTAGAAATCCAACATACTTCAAAAAAAGGACTATTAATAATAATTTTAAAATCCCACAGCGTGCCTTTGATGGTCCATGCTCTCAATGTACATTGACTTCCTGAAAGACAAAACAAGTACAGCAATATTGTGTCATTCCTTTATGGCTCAGACGAAGACTCAAACAATCTTATCTTTGGAAAGACCTTAGAGATAACAAGCTTCCCACATAGTTTGGGGATCCCATCTTCAGTATTCTTAATAAATTGTCATCAAGCTTGTGTAAATAAAGTGGGAAAGTTCAGTATTTGACAAGACACGCCATGTACTTTCTGAGCCTCTCTAATCATTTAAAAATTTCCTTCTGAGTTCTTTAGGAGGAAACTTTTTGGTGCTTTCACCTATGCCAATTATGAACTAGTTTCTGGAGCCTTTATTATCATGACCATCCTCCTGTTTGGTCAGAGATTACACTCGGGTGGCCCATGGCAGGAGTATTAATCCCATACGATTTTAAATAATTTGAATTAATTGCCATCATTTAAACATCAGCAAATTTTAGAAGTCTCTTATAAGATAAAACAGTTTACCTGCCTGCTTCCGTGGCTGCAAAATGTTGTGGGATGCTCTGCCCTATTCAGGTTTTAGCATGAATTTTCTTTCCAGTTTTGTTGTGTTTTGTTGTTTTGGCAGTGCCACGCGGCTTGCGGGACCTTAGTTCCCTGACCAGGGATCGAACCCGTGCCCCCTGTAGTGGAAGTGCAGAGATCTAACCACTGGGCCACCAGGAATTCTCTTAGCATGCATTTTCTAGTTGAACACAATCCCTACGTGGCAACACTGGTTCCCATAGTCAACCGCGGATTTAAACTCTCTTTTTGAGTGTTTACCTCACCCTGTAGAATGTGGAACCCGGGATAAAACAAAAATAAAACACTCAAGATAAGCTCAGACCACTTTATGGCAAAATGTCCTCCCATTTTCTATATATGATAATCAGCCAGATATTTTATGACATTTGGAAGTTAAAATTAACTTGAATCCATACTCTGATTAAATTACAAAAGCAGTACGTACGTTCTTATTACACAAATTTCAAACAATATCAAACACAGATAAAATATAAAATAGAACTTATCCAAGCCTTCCATAATTATGTCCTCCAAACCTAATTATTTTCAAATGTCTGTTGGAATATGCTTTACAATCCATTTAGGTACCTCTAAAGACATGGAAATAAATCTAATAAACAATTTTATTTCCCCCTTTAAAAATTATCTTGCTCTAATATAGAGATTCTATGATGTACCAAGCTTTGAAATGTGGAAGAGCAAATTATCTGAAACCATAGGGGTGGTATGACTTTCCTATGATCCAGAAGAGAACTACAGAGAAGGTAAAATATTTCAGAGGGGTGGTCTCATGGACGTGTCACTTCCTAATCTGTGGAACTGCTTCTTTTTTTCTAATACCCACTCTGTGACTTTCCACACTTCTTTAGGGAAAACTAACATGTATGTGAAGGGGTGGTTGTTAGCCCAGGGGCTATCTTGCCAGCCTCTCCCTCTCTCCAACCAAGACTCGGTTGATTCTACAGTAATGCCTCAGTGGCTCCAATAGGGAATCAGTGGTGGTCTTTGGCACTCTGAATTGAGGGGGGATATAGGTATCTTAATCTCAAACTGCCTTTGAGATCATACCAGCATAGTGAGAGGCACATAAGTCTTTACCATTCCAGGTGATTAGTGGATAATTTCGATACATACACACACACACACACACACACACACACACACACACACACACACACACCCTCCAAAGTATCACAATTTTTATTTTAAAAGGTAGGACAATCTAATATTATAAGACCAAAGGAGCTATATTCCTCATTGTCTCATAATTCTACAAAGCTGTCCTAACAACAAAGTTAGTTCTTCACACTAAAAGGAATAAACCGAGTAGTATTACAGTCACTGCTTCCTTTCAAATTTGGCCCCCTCCCCAGGACCTACAATATCTAAATCATGGACAAATGACTAAGACTTAAAGTCTTGATTAAGTTCTTATCTAGGAATTTCCTCATCCATATGTATGTGTACTTTTCTCTTGAAAGTTGTCCATACAAATAGACACACAGATACACACCCACACTACCATATTTACACACTTTATATATATCTTGACCATCTTATTTTGGGGAAGATGATATGTTTTCCTCCTAAGTGTAGATTTTTAAAAAAATAATTGCTCTTTGTTATGAAAAGATGAACACTGAAGCCTATGGAGTTATTTTTTAATCAAAACTTTCTCATTTTTGAATCATTAGTTATCCCTTATAGCCAACTGGAGGGCACTAGCAATCTTGATAAGGAGGACTTATCTATCTTCATCTTCATTATTTATATAAAATATTAAATGAGAAGAAGCCTGTTAGACCTCACCCCAAGGTGACACATCCTATAGTAAAAATTCATTGATCACAAGTTTTAAACCAACTGTGACTTTAACTGTACTGTCATCTATCACACATTTCTCAGCCTTGTCTGCCAAGAAACCATGTAAATCTTTGCCAAATTCCTTGGTGAAATCCAGATATATTGCTTATGAAATTCATCATATCTATCCATTTGTTAACTTTCGCGTGAAAGAAAACGGTGTGAATTTGGCCTGACTAAAGGTACTTGTGTTAGCTTATCATGATCATTATTCCTCCACTTTAGAAGAGCATGCAAATCGTCTGCATTATTGTTCATTCTAGACTTTTTTCCCTGAGATACACAAAGTCTGTCATTTCTAGAATCTATACCTATTCTGGTCTTTAAGATTTCTTAGACTATCTGCAGTAACTTTGGGATTACACTAGTAGTATATTTTTGGTATCACATCAATATATTATGTCCATACTCCAAAACATACTAGACCTTGAACTCATTCCAAAGAGCTGGATTCTCTAACTCTGTCACCCTGATATATCCAGAGCTTTAATTTCATCTATTCATATATGTTCTGTTTGTTCCAGTTTGTTGATCATTCTCCTCAATAAAGAACACAGAGTGTATCAGTTTAAGATGTTCTTGGTTGGAAGTAACAGAAATTCCAACTCAAACTACCTGAAATAATCAAAGTAAATATAACTTTCATAGGTAAGTCAGGCTTCACCATTTGTTAATTTGTGATTCAACAATATTCTGCTGGCTGCTTGTTCTTTATATCTTTCCATTCCACTGTTTGTAGCGTCAACATGGTAAGAAGCCTGGTTCTGCTAATACTCACAAAATGGCTGCCAGCGACTGCCTGAGTTCCGTGTGTTTCTATATCGATATTACACTGCAGAGAGAGAGAGAGAGAGAGAGAGAGAGAGAGAGAGACAGAAGGTGAACAAGAGAGAAATTCTTCTAAGGATGGAATGCTAGACCTTCCCTCCAGAATAATTGGGTGCTCGAATGTCACAATCCTATTCATGTATCAAAGAAGAGTCCAATTGGAGTAAACCAATTTGGATCCACCCAGGGAAAACCTCCTCTTTTGTGAGTGAACTAATAATAAGACTACCCCAAAAGGCTACTGACTTTCTCAAGGTCTTTGCATCTAGTTCATAACAGATGTGTGATTAGAACACAGGTTTCTGCTATCCTTGGTCACGACTAATCCCAGGAAGAACTGATTGCATTCTTCCATTCTTCCTTAATGGAAGAGATTTCAATCTTCTTGTCCACTGTACACCAAACCTTTCTTTGTAAAAGTCCCACCCTTTTAATAGCCTCTTCCTTTAATACAGTGAGTGAGGAGTTCCAGAATTGTGCATCACTCTGACGAGTCTCCAATAGCGAGATCACATTTAATCTCCACATTTCATGAGGCTGTGGAAATACAAGAAACTTGGGGTTCAGTTGAATCTTATTTCTACCACTTACTTTAGCAAGTAAAGCAACCTCAGAGAAGTTATTTTTCTCATTTGCAAATTTAAAAATAATATTACTTATCTGAAGTGCTGTTGTAATAAGAGTCAGATGAGATTAAAATAAATAAAGGACTTTGTGTGTAGTAGGCAGTCAGTAAATGGCAGCACTTAAGTGGTAGTTTTCATTGTTGTTGTTACTATTATCTACAAATTATAATGGGTATTTTAACCAATATTTCTGAAGCAGTTGAATTATTGCCCTGCCTTTTCTACCTTTGTTGGTAAAGTTTCTTGTGCCTAGCATGCTCTTTCTTATTATATGTACTATACAACCTACCTTATCCTTTAGGGAACCATCTTTCTAACATCTTGTTTTCTTCAAACATAATTTCATGACTTAAGGGTGCTATAACAAGGGCCTTACTCAGTTTTAATTCTCTATAACACTTTTCATCTTTTCATGTTTAATCATGCCATTCCTCACAAGAAACCTTATTAAGCAGGTATAATATGCCATTAAAGTGAGTTTGGAGGCACAGGAAAATTAATTTGGTTTGAAGATAATATGAAGCAATGGGAGCAGTGGGAGAAATTTTTATCTTGACAAGAATGTAGAGATGTCATATATTTTTTCCAAATCTCTTCGTTGAAAGATTTTACCAAAAAATGTATGGGGAAGAAAATTAAAGGAAGCCATAGGTTAAGTATGCTCTTATATAAATTAAAGCATTCCCTCTCCCATACTACAAAAAAGTATCTGTTATTATTCAACTAAGATTCTGGGTCATTTAAACACTTGGCTTGAAATCAAGGTTTAGAGACAAACAAAAGATATTTTTGAGCAGTGCAGCAAAAATCAACAGAACCTGATGGTAGCTTCCAGGATGTGAGAGCTATTGAATCCAGAAGGTAATGGTCCTTTCTTAGCAGAAGACCCAAGCAAAGAAAACACAGTGAGAGTCCTCCAAAAAGCTCTGCTGTGGCTGTGAGTGGATCTCACCTACACCTCATCATCACGCCAAGGAGCACAGGGTTTCTTTCTAGGACCAACCCAGATGGAAAAAAAAAATCAATTAAAACATTCTCTTCTCACTACAAAGAGGTCACTTTGTATTCCACAAAGTGACATAGGAAAGTTGGTTCATGAAAGAAGTCTGCTGGTACAATCCCAGGTACTGAGAAATGATGTTTCTTACAAAGTTGATTTATTTCCAAGTGTCCCATACAACACCAAAGTAGAGTGAGTTGTGAAAAAGTGGACTTGGCTGGGAAGAGTTGTCCAATGACAACTTAAGCTAAGCCAGTATTTAAGCATGGCCCAAGGCCAAATTCTGATATATACCCCCCAACCCTACTACTAGAATCCTCCCTTTTCTTAGAAACATAATATCCTTATTTTGTCCAAGAAGCCTCACCTAGACATGCCTACTTCATGTTTCATATATTTTCTACCCACTTTCTCCTAAGAAGATCAGACTTTTCTATGTCTTTTTCCTTCATGATACTTAGAGGTATCCTGTTAAATAATCATCCAGATCAATAACTTAGGAAAAAATTTAATTGTTCACAATGATTCATTGAATATATTAATAAACAAATAGGTTATGCATTGTATAAGGAATATTATGCCTCCACGACTCTTGGCTATACTTTTGTTAGAGTTATTTATATCTCAGCTTTATCCAGAAAGTATCTGAAGATGCGTCCTATAGTTCCCACAGGACTGTCATATAGTATAGCTGTTACTTACTGATCTGTCTGTTGCTGAGATGTATAACAGATTATAATCCTTAGGGGTTTCAGCACTAAGGAGAGTCCTTGGAAGGAATATTTAGGCCAGAAGTCCTCTTGAATCCCCTTTTGTTCCTCACATAAATAACCCTACAGAAGTTCTCTGCTCTACCTAAAAGTAACAGTAGCAAAACCCTACAAATTTCTGAACACATTCAGTGCTGGACACTTACATTATCTTATTTTAAGAATCTCTGGGGCTTCCCTGGTGGCGCAGTGGTTGAGAGTCCGCCTGCCGATGCAGGGGACACGGGTTTGTGACCTGGTCTGGGAAGATCCCACATGCCGCAGAGCGGCTGGGCCCGTGAGCCATGGCCACTGAGCCTGCGCGTCTGGAGCCTGTGCTCCACAATGGGAGAGGCCACAACAGTGAGAGGCCCGCGTACCGCAAAAAAAAAAAAAAAAAAAAAAAAGCATATGGATTGTTTGAAAGTCTGTAAAAGAGTCATTTTCATTCCTATCCTATGCAGTTAATGACTACCCCTTGCTTCTCTCCATAGAAAAATGGAGACATACATTCTGAAGAAAGTAAATATGGAGTCTCTTGACATGAAGAAATAAAGATCAGAAAAGGGTGAGAGGTAAAGTTTCAGATGGAAAACAAAAGGATGAAGTCAAAGGACAGAGCCCAAAAGACAGGACCTCAGGTTCCCTTCCTTTACCCCCTACTGTAGGAGATTGATGTCTTTCTCTGAAGATCCTAAACTCCCTTATAAGAAGAGGCCTATTAATTCTGAAATTTGGGAAAAATCCTTTAAATAATTCCAGCTGTCTACTTGATTGCCTACTAATTACTAAACTCTGCCTTCTCATTGAGTTTCTGCTTTTTAAAGGCTCAAAAAAAAAAGTGTCTTCTTTGAAAGGGCTTAAAGATCACAAAATTTTGGAGAAAAGTTTTTAACATGAAATACAGAGCAGAGAAAAAAAAAATAGAAAGAACTCAGAACTATTTTCAAATGATAGCTCTCATCTCAACAACATAAAAAAGGTACTATATCAATGAAACGAGAAAAAAGACACTAGGAATAAACAAGAACTCTGATAATAATTAATTCCTGCAGAAAAAATAAAATAGACTTTTTTTTTCAAAATCAGTAAAAGAATTGAAAGGAATACTGAGAAAAACTTGCCAAAAAATAGAACAAAAAAGTAGAGCTAGACAATAGGAGAGGAAAAAATGAGCATATTAGATCTATAAAGTACCAGAGTGCAACTAGTAAGTCAAAGTAATAAAATTCCTCGATGGTAGTGTAGAGAAAATTAACCAATAAATAACAAAATAAAATATAACTGAAGTCCATGAGTCTTCAAGGTGAAAGAGCTCACAAAATACAAAACACTATAAAATTTTAATCAGGACAGACCAGGGCAACTCATTGGGAAATTTCAAAAACCTAGGATAGAGAAGAAAATTCAAAAGCTTCCAGAGAGGAAATACATAAGACCGTGTCACATACAAAGGGTCTGGAATCTACCTAAAAAGAATCTTGTATAAGAACACTATCATACGAATGATAATGAAAGCTGAAAGGTTATGGACCAATGTTTTCAAAATTCTGACTGAAAATAAATGTCTACCTAGAATTCTATACCCATTCAAACTACCAACTAAGAGTAAGGATAGAATAAATTTTCAGAAGAGTGAAATATCAAAAATATTACCTCCTTGAACTCTTTCTCAATAATCTATTCAGGGCTTCCCTGGTGGCGCAGTGGTTGAGAGTCTGCCTGCTGATGCAGGGGACGTGGGTTCGTGCCCTGGTCCGGGAAGATCCCACATGCCGCGGAGCTTCTGCCCCTGTGAGCCATGGCTGCTGAGCCTGTGCGTCTGGAGCCTGTTGCTCTGCAATGGGAGAGGCCACAACAGTGAGAGGACCGCGTACCGCAAAAAAATAAAATTAAATTAAAATAAAAATAATCTACTCAAAGAAATGCCTCAACATATTAAGCAAGTAAATCAAGAAAAAAGTTATGAGGACCTAGAAACAGGCAAACTAAAACAGATCATATGTAAAAGCAATCCCTAGGATACTGGTGAAGGAAAGTCCCAGAACAGCAGTGTGACAGGCATGGACAAAACCAGACCCATATTAGAACAGATAAAAGAGGACTCCAGAAAACACCTCTAAGAAAAATGGAACTGGTAGATTACGTAGCTGGTTTAAGCTCTGCGAAAACTTCTATTGAGAGACATTTTACAGAGCGTAGTTTGGATGTTGGAAGATTTAGCCAAATAGTCACACAATGAGAAAATTATGCAATAATTAAATGAGGAAAAGGCAGTTTGGTAAGCTGTTCAAGAAGAAAAACAATGTGATCCTAGGGACTACTTGGTTCAGCAGTGAAAAACAATTGTTTACATAGTCGTAGTAACAAAAATATGGAATACAAATTTAACCGATATTTCAAAATACATATATTGGTGAAATGTCAGAAAAGAAAGGATGAGAATTAAAATCCTCACCCATTTTCATAGGATATGAATAGTTAATATTTAAATTTGCTGAATCAAGAGATAGCAATATATAGATAATCGTTTGAAAAATGGAACTAAAAAGAAAATAACCTAAATACCCAGATGTAGACGATAGTCTTCAAATTGAATATTTTCATGAAATTATTTATCAATACATGTGGAAAAAGCAAGAATAGTATTTATATTATAACACTTTTTAAAACAAAGCAAAAAAAACCTATGTGATATGTATCTATATGTTTCTGCATACAAAGAAGAATCTGGAAAGGTACATGCCAGATTATCAACACTGTATAACAACAGAAGGAAAAGAAGGAGCGATTTTCACTTTTGACTTTTTTTTTTACATCGAATTAGAGCTTCAGGGTGACTGTGTACTACTTTTGTCTTTAGAATTTTTATGGGACTTTGTAGAAAAAAATATGGAGAAGGGAAAAGTAACAGGGCAGAACCCTGAAATAGTAGGAAGGAAAGATCAGGCTTGTGCACAGAGCATAATAGATGGGTTTCTTTGTATTCTGATGCATAAAAGAAGGGATTTGAAATTGTCTAGCAATTATGATGGAAGAGGCTCAGAGGCAAAGACACTGATATTGTCACCTACCACATTTTAAAACTGGTACATCTTTATTGAGTTTCTATGTCTCAGGCCCTGTGTTTGGTGCTAAGGAGAGAAAATTAAGACATGCTATCTCTTCTAGGGAATCCAAAGTCTGATTGAGAGAAGTGAACATATAAACAAATATAACTCCACATAATTCCATTCTCTTAGACCGCTTTAGAAGTTGTAGTGATCGTGGATATTGTTAACAGTGATAATATCCAATGTTTATTAAGCACATTCCATGAAACACACTTTTTTTTTTTTTTTTTTTTTTGCGATACGCGGGCCTCTCACTGTTGTGGCCTCTCCCGTTGCGGAGCACAGGCTCTGGACGCACAGGCTCAGCGGCCATGGCTCACGGGCCTAGCTCCTCCGCGGCACGTGGGATCTTCCCGGACCAGAGCAAGAACCCATGTCCCCTGCATCTGCAGGCAGACTCTCAACCACTGCGCCACCAGGGAAGCCCTGAAACACACTTTTAAGTGCTTTAGTGTAATTATTATATTTATCCCTATAACAATCCTGAGAGGTAAAAACTTTTGTTATCCAATTTTCTAGCTAAAGAAACTTAGGTTTATAGATGTTAAGTAACTCATTCAAGGTTATACCCCAGTAAATCTTGGGATCAAGACCTAAATTTTATCAAGTTTGACTCAGAAGCCCATACTATACTCTACCTCCACTGTTTCACTGTTACCAAAACATTTTTAAGTATACTGGATTTCTTTGATTAAGTCTGTGGCAAACAGGAAAAATATTATTAGGTTCATTTTCTAAGTGAAAAACAAAACAAATCATAAGCTTTAGGGCTGAATAAGTCACTCAAGCAAGGACCCTAGATGGGATTATAAAACCTGGGCCCCTGCCCCCTCTTTTTCTCCCTATTGCCCTAATCTACCTCCCTCACAGTCCAGGGATCTTGAGTAGCAAGCACAGTTCCCTCTTCCCCCATTTATTGAAGAGAAGACTCAACAGTTTATGCCCTCTTCTGAGCAAAAAATAGAAATTTGATTCCAAATCCAAGGTTTTCCAACCTGGTTGATATCCTCTGCGAAATTGTCTCAGTGACTTCAATACATGTAGATTCGACGGCTTCTGTAGAACCCTGGAAGGGGTCATTTCAAAAGAAAGAATTAACTTAGGATGTGCTAAGCACATGGCCTGTGTTTTCTGACCCAGCGCAGGGGGAAACGGACAGCTTGAAGCATGTCACCGGGGCAAAAAGAACAACATAAATAATGTCACCCATAATGTAATACGGTTCAGGGAAAGAAATGGGGTCAAGTCATTAAAGAGAAGAAGATGAGATCATTATGCTTTAACAAACTGTGGCCAGGGGAAGACAGTCATGAAAAGTGGACTGGGATACTGAAAGCCAGTCTATGAAGACCAGGGAAAAAACAGAGCTTTCTAATCGAAACCATACTCCCAACTCCGGAAATGAAGGCTGGGCTCTCAAGCAGTAATGCAAGAAGGGTGAATGAGATTATAGAGATAGGAAGTGGTCTGGGGAAGTTGTAAATACAGTGAGGGGCAGAGGACGGCACGTGGCCTAAAGAAGCACCCTGTAGCTGGGGAAATAGGAGACAGCTTTAAAACGAAGCTGAACGAAGGCAAAGTTGCATCTGCATAGTTAACACCAGAGATCCACAAATTCCAAAGTCTAAGCCTATTGGAGAAAAATCAACCTGGGAAGGAAATGTCAGATGACAAGGGGGAGAAGAAGAAGAGGTTAATAATAATAAAAAAATCTTCCGAGTGAAAAAAATATTTCAGTTTGCTCTGACGGTGTTGAACCAAAGGGTGTAGAAATCCACACCTGCTGAGGGAGATGGTTTTCCAGTGCACGTGTGAAACTCAAAACTCTCTTGCTGTTCTGCCTGGAGAATTCTGTATTCCCTTGTATTGACCTACTGTCATGAAAACTGTCCCAGGACCTTGGGCTGAGGACCTGAGAGGACTCAGGTTTCCCCAGAAGCCTTTACAATTTTCAAAGAACCTACTGTACTTCAAATGTCTACCCCCAACCTTCCCTTCTACACCCTCACCAACTCCAGCACCAGCTCTGTAGTGAAAGGCACCTCTTTCTTGATGTGGAGAAATAAGAGGAGGTTTGGTTGAAATGTTTCAGGCAGCTAAGACCTCTTTTCTAGTGAGCTGATTGATTTGATGAGACAGGCACGGGCAGAACTCATAAGGAAAGATGATATCACTGGTCAAACCACTGCAAGACCAGTGGATATGCAATTCTTAAAGATGGAAAATCATTTAAAAATAAAATATGTACTAGTCACAGCTATGCTCCCCAAAGAGGAGTTGTTGTATTTTTTTTAAATTTGCTTTTCCTACTAGCTTAACACAGAGCCAAAATGACTATTTTAGGTTTGGAGACTTAACTTTGTCTAACCAGTCTATGGTATAATAACTATGCAGATAAAACTCTTTCTTTTAAAGGGAAAGTTGTGATGGGAGGGAATCATTTGAATTGTTAAAGAATCTCTACTGGTCATTTTTTTAAAAAATTTATTGGAATATAGTTGATTTACATGTCATGTTAGTTTCAGGTATACAGCAAAGTGAATCTGTTATACATATACATATCCACCCTTTTATAGATTCTTTTTTCATGTTGGTTATTACAGAGTATTGAGTAGAGTTCCCTGTGCTATACAGTAGGTCCTTATTAGTTATCTATTTTATGTATAGTAGTGTGTATATGTCAATCCCAATCTTCCAATCTATCCGTCCCTCGCTTAGCCCCTGGTAACCATAAGTTTATTTTCTACATCTGTAACTTGATTTCTGTTTTTCTACTGGTCATTTTTGAGACTTTAACAAACTCCTGCTTTTTCACTCATTCCCTCATTCCTCCATCAGTTATTAACGGAATTAATAAACTAGGTAATGTGCTAAGTGCTGTGGATTTGACAGAAAGCAAGACAGACACAGACCATGTCAACTTACATTGTAGAAGAGAAGACACATTCACAAATTGTGTAGTTGCTGTAAGTGCTATTAGGAAAACTTAGAGTATTCTAGGAGAGTATATAACCAGAGACATGACCTAGTGAAGAGAGGGAGGTTCAGAGATCTTCTCTAAGGAAGAGACATTTTATCTGAGACCCCAAAATGAATATGAGTTATTGGATAACCCAAGGGCAGGGAGGAGAACAAGGAAAGATTCCAGACAGGAGAAGCTCATACGGAGTCTATGGTGGGGAAGAGTAGATGTCGTATTTGTAAAACTGTAAGAAGCCAAGGGAATGCAATAAGGAATAGGGACAGATGACAGGTGATGCAGACACTTGTAAGCCTTGGTACAGATGTTGAGTTTTAGCCTAAGATCACTAGTAAGTAGTGATAGTTTAAGCAGGGAAGTCAAAAGTTCTCGCTCTTTTGAAATGTGTTTTCGTATGTCTCTGGTACTTGTGGTCATAATTTGGGCTCTAATTTCTTACTTATGTTGGCGTGATTTTTTAAGTTGGCCTCCTTTCTCCTTGGTTATAAGTCTCAGTTCTGGTCAAAGCCACCTGGTGTTGTGCCGGAGCCAGCTGTACCATCTATCATGTGCACATCTTGTCCCAAGTCTATGTTCAGTGGAAGATGGCAGCCAAAAATCAACTACAGTAGAAATATTTACACCATAGAAATTGGCATGCACTACAAAAAAGGGCTTTTTAATTCAAGAGACTCAATTTACCATTCCCCAACTCTAAACTCTAATCTTCTTTTAAAAATAAAAGCAGTGAATAAACTAAACTGTAGGAGATGTAACTACCAATGGAATTTCAGTCAACTCAATTAACTCAGTCTTTTCATCTGCAAAATGCATACCTGAAGTCTTTGTTCTGCACATTTCTGTAGATGAGATGAGAAAGATCATGAATCAAGTGTTGGAAATACATGCGAATAGCACATCATCTCTCCCCTGCCTTTTTAAGAAAACAGTTTACATTTAACAATTTGATTTGTGTTGGATCCATTAGAACATGGAGCCACAACCTGTGAGGAAAGAAAAAAAAAAAACAAACACTTATTAATGGAGCATTCTTTAACTAGATGAGAACTCAATGTGGGAAGACCCCACCCAGTAGCTTAATTTGCTGAACTCTCAAACCTAGCTAGACTCTGAAACATGTGTTAGTACTTTTGAATGCTCCACAGCTGAAGCCCCTCAGCCCAAAAGGCTTGGAAAATCATAGAACTTTATCTTTAAAATGAACTTTAATAATCTTTACTGATCTCTTTTTATATACATGGTTATAGGTCATCTCAGAGTTTAAAGGTTATCTTATCTTACCTGCTATCTAAGGAACATCTACACAGTTACTACGGTGCATTTTAAGTTTTTAATCTTTAGTTGACACACCACTCTTAAAACCTTGTATGGGAGTCCAGTACGTGAAATACATCAAGTAGAAATGCTCTGGTTGAACTTCAGTGAAGGGCGGGTTCTCCCTTTCTGCCATGTTGTGCAAATCCTGAATGTCTTCTCCATACCTCAGTGGGCTCAACCAAACATAATTGAAAAATATTCTTCAAACATTACTGTGGACTTATCTCCCAACCTCTGTTTGAATACCTTTAGAGATGGGCAACTCACTACTTTACTTTACAAAGTAACTCATTTCAACGTCTTTACACAATTTTGACTATTAAAAAAACATTTAACATATAAATGTTTATTTGTAGGGGTTTTGTGTGTCTGTATTTATTGAAGTATATATATATATATATATATATATATATATATATATAAAACATTTAACACAGTATTGTGCTGAAATCACATTCTCTCTAGTTTCTGGCCTGATTTTTATCATAATTTTTGGGGTCTCATAGAATACAGTAGTCTGTGGTAGCCGCTGATTTTCTTTTTTAGTCTGCTTACTT
This sequence comes from Lagenorhynchus albirostris, assembly GCF_949774975.1. NCBI lineage: Eukaryota > Metazoa > Chordata > Mammalia > Artiodactyla > Delphinidae > Lagenorhynchus > Lagenorhynchus albirostris. The sequence continues at coordinate 65,154,573 of NC_083111.1, read as the reverse complement.
TACATTCATTTTTTCCCCCTGTGTTCATGGCCCAGACTTGGCCCAATTACAGCATCATACGGACCTGGCAACAGAAATTGTTCTAAAGCAAGGAGAACTGAGCTATTCTGGGCTGGTAATTCTCCTTCTCAGAGACTGATATAGGCGCTGGTGAAATTATGTTCTGATTTTCAACTAGGGCTGCTAAAATGATGATGCCAATAGCCATGTATCCTACCGCATGGAAAAATGTGTCTGCAGTAGCAAAGAATGAGGTCAGCAAGCAAAGAAAGCAAAGGTGAGAGAGTAGTAGCTGGTGTTTTTGAATGCTAGGTTCTACTTTAGTTTTTGTGATATCATCTTGGCATTCTTCCCAGATATGTAAACCAACAATGACCTTTTTATTTTTATCCTGACTAACAATGAGAATAATTATAATATCTTTTGCACAGCACAGGTTCCTTGAAGTAACTGAACTGTAGGTTCTATGTTGATAAATGCAGATGGAGATTCTGTGCCACTTGGACTTCCTTTGACACGCATGAGTCTCATTTCTCCTCATCTGTGCTGTCCAAACCACATCTCCTCAGCCTCCATGGTATTTGAGCAAACAGACATGGTGATGACATGGCTCATTTGTCCTGCCTCCATCACAGCAACCCGGGCAAGTCTCTCCAGATTCCTGCAAGTCACTATGCAATGGAGGAAAATTTTATTCAAAGGAAAGAACGTATGTATCATTTATTACTTATTCTCCAACAGGCAAACTAAAGCAGCTTCAGAACCCTACAATTCCTACATCCTACAGATCCCAAAAGAAGAACATCTCAATGTCATTCATAGAGCCTGAACAAAGAAACATTTTTTTATTAGGAAGTCTTATATTAATTTGCCCCATATGACTCTACTAGATGACTCTAGAATCTTCTAACATCCTTTGATTTCTCTAGCAATTTAGGGAATCCTCACACTGTCCTGAACGCTTAGGATTTTATGAAAGAAATTCTAGGCATTCCTGTTTCTATCTGGATAGATATCACAACATTTTCAGTTACAGTATGTTGGTAGCCTTTTTAAGCTAATTTGTTGTTTATTTCTGAATTTTCCAGTTGTCTCTTAGAAGCCTTCCCATCACCCCACCCCACCCCAGCTTCTTTCTTATCACAAGACTTATAGAGAGACAGTAGTCTTGTTACAGAGACATTTACAGAGTCCTTACTTCCAACTGAAGACTGGAGGAGTCCCTCTACCAAGGGAAAACTTTTTATTTTCCCAGGACCTATAAAGGCTGACGAATATCCTCAGTTTCTATCATGAGAAAATGGGATAAAAGAATCAAGACACTTGAACTCAGGATAGCCACTGCTGGGTATTGTTCCCGATCCATGCAACCATGTGGTTTCTTTCAGCAATCATGAGTTTACTCACCATAGAGGCACCTCAGTTCTCGGGTGGCTGATTTTCTGAAACTTCTATCAGTCAGGTTACATGTACATTAAAAGCAGTGGGGGAGAGAACTAACATTACGCGTGCAGCAAACACCTTCTGTGAATTATAGTGAGTGGCTTATGTGAGTTACTCTGTCATAGACCTAAATGAGGATAGCTAAACATAAATGAAAATAGGATGAATTCCAATATCAAATTCAGATAAGCATGGAGAGGAATATAAAAATGCCCATATTCTCAAGCACCAAAAATGGAAAAAATATTTTTTTCGTATTTTAATGCATTCCTAACGTGCATATGTTTGTACACAGGCACATAAAACACATTTGTGTCAAAAGTGGAACAAAATGTGCATGTTAATTACAACTTGCTTTTTAAGGTAATACATTGCAAGCATCTTTCAATTGTTAAGACATATGTTATATCACTTCTTAAGCAAGTCAAGTATCTGTTCCTGTGACCATAACAGACAGTTTCCTCCTCTTATATGCTGATGTGCCTAATTTATCACTCAGAGGTATCTTCTTGTCATTGGTGATGGGGTGTGTGTGTACTGTGTGCGTGTGTGAGGGGGTGAAGGGTGGCTGGCATTTCATGTCAAACTCATGTTCTACCTAAGTCTAGAAGCAATTCCTAGAGCAGTCATGCACCTTTATTTTCTTCTTGGGGTCCTCTCTAGTTTCACTCTTTCCCCTTCCCATAACTTCTGACTTCTTTGTTCTCAGTGTCACTGCTGATGGTTTGTAACGTTGGTGGCAAAGGAAGGAAAACGTTTATTATTATTTTCCCAAAGGGCCTGCTTGGTTAAGGCTGGGGGATGTGTGGCTTTGTTTTCAGAATTGGGCTTTATGTATATTTTGTTAAATTCCCCAAAGGCCTCTAGACACCAAGGACTAGAAAATGAAAAATGACTATTATTGTTACCCTATTTTGCCCAGGATCCTGAGCCACCACATGTTTCTGACTTCCCAGCCAGACTCCAAGCTCTTCCTTCACTGGCCATGAGCTGAAAGCCAAGGAGAGCTGTTTACTCCTTTTACAATAATCACAGAGGCATGCGTGGTCCTGAAAAAAATGGAACCTTGTACAAGTTTCTTTAAATCACACACATACTCTCCAGTTTTTGCAAGATGTGAGCTGTATTCTATCCTTAAAACCATAATTTATTTATTTATTTATTTATTTTATGCCGTACACGGGCCTCTCACTGTTGTGGCCTCTCCCGTTGCAGAGCGCAAGTTCCGGATGCGCAGGTTCAGCGGCCATGGCTCACGTGCCCAGCCGCTCCTCGGCACATGGGATCTTCCCAGACCGGGGCACGAACCTGTGTCCCCTGCATCGGCAGGCGGACTCTCAACCACTGCGCCTTTTTTAAATATTTTAAATATTTTTAAAATATTTTTTAAAAAAGGAAAATTTCAGCCAAATCATTTGCTTCCTCAACACCAAACACTGTCATTTTGGAAGAATGCAGGCAGTGAGTTCACTTATTTACTTTCCATACAGACGTTTGCCATGCAGCTCCAGATCCTGATGATTCTTCCTTTATTTAGTTTCCCTTGAGATCTAAAATCAATCCACAAATAATTATTAAGTATCTATTGTGTACAAGACCCTGTGCTAGGCATGGCGGACATACGTGAAAGCAACTTGGTGTGGTGGGGAAAATAAAAACAGAAACTTTCTATCAGAAATCTAAAGACCTGCTTTCACTCCTTACAAATGGTGGTATTGTCAATTGTTTCTCTGACTTCCATTTCCTCACCTGAAGAAAGTGTCTCATCTTCTCATAGAACTGGTATAAAAGGTAATGTGAAGGTGCATGTTGAAGAACTTTATATGCTGTGATGTGCACACAAATGATAAAGATGATAGTATGATAAAGTATAAAGATGATAGTATGATAAAAAAAGATAAAGATAAAGTATTCTACTTTAACCTCAAGAAACTTAGAGCCTAGTTGGAAGAATCAGAGACACATATTCAAGAATTTAATAGCAATATAAAAGTTAAAAAATTACCGGATGGAGATTCCAAAGATGTTGCAAGACAACGTGTAATTAATTGCCAAAGAGTAGAGATGTGAGCAGAGAGAGAAAGACAGCAGTGTGCGCTGGATTCATCAAGGGACAAGTGAAAAGACGGCCCAAGCACCATGAGGACTCAGGTACGCATTCAGATGCCGCGTAGGTAGACGGTGAAATTAGCACACAAATGACAGTAGTATCACACTGTAAAATTAAATTTCTGACATTCCGATAAAGTGCCTTAATAAGCAAAAACGTTCATTGCAACTTCAGATCTTTGAATGCGAGTGTTGGAAACGGAGGTGGTATTACTCAGTTTACAAGACAGTTTACAAGAAAAGAAACGAAGGAATTAGAGAAAACCAAATTCAAATACTGACGGCCCCGTGTTGCCTTCCTGACCAATTTGCCAACTGTTGTGCCCCTTTGGGCTTTTGCCTTCTGAAGCCTGGACAGTGATACTTACCTCACTGGCTAGTTAAAGAGTTAGTGGAGTTAACTAGGCAGAGGTTGAGTTTTATGCGTGATTGAGTGGGAATGCGCCAAAGAGGGGAAACAGAGTGCCCAGAAGCCCTGAAGAGAGACACAATTTTGAACATTGGATGAGGGAAGAGAAAACCAATGAGTCTGCAGTGTACTGGGTGGGTGGCTGCCTCTGGAGGGATAGAAAAGAGTGGAGGTAGGCAGGGACCTTGGCGGTCCCTGAATGTTATAGATCCCATCCTAATGAGCATTTTAGAAGCCAGTGGGTTGTTTGGAAGTCCTGGGGTGGGGGGACTGGTGGCAGAGGGAAAGAACCTGTTTGCAAACATAGGGAATTGCTTATTTTAAGGGATTAGGTGGAGTGCACTTCTTGATTCCAGCACACTGCCACTGGAAAATTGATCCACTTAATGAGTAATGTGGTAAACTAAGCTTAGAATTGAGGACTATGCTAGTCCAATAGTAATCACTCCAACTAATCTTTCATCTTGCCTTGGCCCCCTCCCATTCTCTGAAGTGACCTTTTCAACTCTTATCTTCAACCTTGCTGGAAAATAGTGTAACCTGGACTCGCAGACTTGGAGTAAAAACACTTGTGCTCAGGAATGACATTGAAAGGTGGACTACAGTTTTCAAGTATAATCCCAACCCAAGTCAAGTTGTATTTGGGACTAAGGAGATATATATATAAAACCTTGCCTTCCAAGCGCCAGCTTCTGAACTCCCATTTTTTTTGTGGTGGGGAGGCTGTATTCATTACATAGGATGATGAACCCAGCAATCCTTGGGATAACTGACTGTGAAGAAAAAGACTGTGAAGAAGGACTGAGAACTTAAAGCCAAGGCAGGTCAGGACCTTCTCTGTTTTATATAGTGTTTCTACTGCAATGAGTTTTCCTTAAAGTTAAAAGTAATACAGTTCCTCTTGTGTGTTTTCAACAACTCCATTAGGGGAAAACAAGCAAGAAAAATTTCATATACAGACTAAAAATTTCATATACAGACTAATATGCTAAGGGATTATGTCTAATACAGACATAATCCCTTAGCAGACAAACCACATGAAAACATAGGGATTCAGAAAAGACAATTTTGAGTCTGTGAACAGATGCCAGTTTCCCCATAATCTGAAAGGTTTGGATCAAGAGGCAGAAACTAAGGTTTGTGCTTTTTATTACAGAGTCTCCATTTCTAAAACAGGGTTTGTCACATTATAAAAAAATAATTTAAAACATTATTTAAAAGAAAAAGGCAAGTGAGTTTATTTCAGTCCTATCCCCTCTCTAACCACTGTCCTCACACATATATTCCTCAACCTGTTCTAGCAGAATTTGGTATAATAATCCAAGAGATGAATGAAGACTTCTAAACCAAGGAGGAAATTCTTTTTTTTTTTTTTTAAGAAGGAAATTCTTGCCCAAACCATATGCCTCTTCCCTTCTTTTATTTTTCATTCTCTTCTGATTGTTTTGAGCAAAATTGTTATATAAGAATAAACTGAAAACCAAAAGAGAATAACATATAGGGAAAAGATCTTATTCAAGTGCTAGCCTGACATCTGTTGTCAAAGATGTAACATTAAATAGCTGTGCAAAGTTGAATAAGGAAGAAAATTCAAATTGCATTTGTTAGAGCACAGATAGGACTAGGGTAGGGAATAAAATGCAAAATATGCAAGAAATCTCCATGCATATTATGCTCATCACCATTGTCAAGCTACCTTTTTTTGTTCCACGGACACAAACTTTGAAATTACTGCATACTGCCAGAGCCCCCAAATGGGGTGAATGACTTAATACTTGGGGAACTGGAGTAGATGTCTCCAGTACTAGGTCACTGTTTTGAGCCTTTTTTCTTTCTACCCATAAAGACTTATCATTAAGAGTCCTAATTTTCTCTCCAAAAATTTCAGCAGTGGAGATGGTCAAATGTACCCATCACATAACATGCATTGTGCATGGTGTTAGGGACCAGAATGTGGCACTAGAATGCCTGTGTGTGAATCCTCCTTCTGCAATTTACTATGTGTGGTGACATAAGATAATTGCTTAACCTCTTTGTGACTCAGTTTCTTTTCTGTAAAATATGAGAACAATAGTAATAGTACTTATTGCATAGGGTGAGTGTATTATGTCAGTTAATATGTATAAAGGGTTTCAAATAATGCCAGGATTGTAATAAGCACCATTATTATTTTTTTAATTAATTTATTTATTTTTGGCTGCCTTGGGTCTTTGTTACTGCACGCGGGCTTTCTCTAGTTGCGGTGAGCGGGGGCTACTCTCCGTTGCGGTGCGCAGGCTTCTCATTGCGGTGGCTTCTCTTGCTGTGGAGCACGGGCTCTAGGTGCTCGGGCTTCAGTAGTTGTGGCACGTGGGCTTAGTTTTGGCTCACGGGCTCTAGAGCGTGCAGGCTTCAGTAGTTGTGGCACACGGGCTTAGTTGCTCCGCGGCATGTGGGATCTTCCTGGACCAGGGCTGTAACCCATGTCCCCTGCATTGGCAGGCGGTTTCTTAACCACTGCGCCACCAGGGAAGTCCAAGCACCATTATTTTTATTATTATTATATTACTACTACTACTACCACCACCACTAATATTATTACCATGACTGAGTTCAGCTGTTCTTGAATGTGGGGTAATTGAGACAACCACATGCATTTGCAAATAAACACATTTTATATCTGATGAAACTGGAGTCCAGAGTGGTGAGGGATTCTGTCCAAGTTCATTGCACAAGTGGTATAAAACCACGACTCTCAGGTCCCAGATCACTGCCCTTTCTCCTCTTCTTTAAAAGGCTTTCAGCCTGGAAAACTTGGTAATGAGATTGTGTTGGTGAGATTTAGGAATGTATAGCTATTCTTGATCTTAAAGAGATTGGTAAAACTTCAATACAAACTCTGATTATAAATATTTTTGCCCACTTTTTATGTACCAGCTGCATTAAGTGAGTGATCTGAAATCTTACAGGGTGCAAGTTGTTTCCTATGATACAAATGAATAAAGTGTGATTTCAGTTCAAGGACCACATAGCTAGAGCTAGAATCCAAACCTTTTCTAATATACCTCCAACACAGAAAAGAGCAAGAGAATGGAGCCAGTCTATCTGAACTTTCTGGCTTGTTTCTTGTCATCTTTCTTTATCTGTTGTAAAGGACTTTAAAAATATCTGCCTTTAATTTTAAGGTTTACTGAAAGAAATAACCGAACTGTTCTAGAATTAAACCCACCCAAAGAAGTAGTCTGTGGAAGGAAGGAAGACTCAGAAATTTTGTGATCTGAAATATGTGTTGCTGCCTTGCTGTTTCCTTGCAGGTTTTTATGTTCTCTCTGTGGTGGGCTGTCACCTGTTGAGTCACCTTTCCGTTGCTAAGAGTCTCCTGCTACAAACATACTTATCTATAAACCATAGCTTTCCTCATTCAGCTTAGAAGACATTATTGACAGCATAGGTACCAGCTCAATATTCAAATCAACTTCTTTTTAAGAGAAACTTCAAATTAAATATTTGCTCACTAAATATACTAATCTATTCCTGAAATAGGAAAACTTTTGCTGACACTACTGATTCTACTTTCTTTTAATCTTTACACTTTTTTGATTCTAAACATTTTAGTCTTCTTTTACATTAAATAGTGGATCTAAATTCAAAGTTATGATCAATATGGCGAACAAGAGATGGATAGATAGAAACAGAGATAAAAGGAGAGAGATAGTCTACCTGGCCATAGCTGAGATGTGATGATTTGAAGACAAGATATGAATGAAAGGAGCTATTAAAATGTATCCTTGGGGCTTCCCTGGTGGCGCAGTGGTTGAGAGTCCGCCTGCTGATGCAGGGGACACGGGTTCGTGCCCTGGTCCAGGAGGATCCCACATGCCGCGGAGCGGCTGGGCCCGTGAGCCATGGCCGCTGAGCCTGCGCGTCCGGAGCCTGTGCTCCGCAACGGGAGAGGCCACAGCAGTGAGAGGCCCGCACCGCAAAAAAAAAAAAAAAAAAAAAAAAAAAGTATCCTTTCTGTGGTTGGTTTTATGGTAACGGTGGGAAGAAATTCAGAACAGGTAATTTGGAATCTCATCGAATTTATAGTTTGCCATAAACATATTGGCTCAAAAACCTCAGGTATAATAAATCCTCCAAGTGGAAACAATATTGGATGTTCAAATTGGTAATTAAGATGATTTGAAGACAAAGTTAAGACAGCTATCAATCAGACATGGGAGAGTATAGACGTCCAGATTAAATGACCTGTGGGTAGTTTGTTCTTTTAGCTACATAAGGATGCAAAACAAACAACCCTGAAAGATTTAAACCCTAGTCCCTTCTCTTATGTAGCATGGCTACTACTTTTTATATGATAAAATATTTCAGAAACTTAAATAAAATATTCCAGAGGTCAAACGACTTCCCAATCCATTTCATCAGGATTGGAAAAGATATAAGATTATTGAGCAGATGCTCAGTCTAGAAATAAATCCAGATGTAAAAGGTATACAATTGGGGATCCCCTTCAGCTCCTCTTTCTCTCCCTCACTTTCTATAATGGCCTTCCCTGGGGTTTTCTTCTTGAAGTTTTTGTCTCCTCCAAAAGACTTCTTTGTCTTCATCTGGTTCCCATTGATACCAGCTCTGTGCCAATGAGTCACACATCTATAACTGCCATTTTTGTTCCTGACCTGTTTGAATAACTGGACATTTCTACCTAGATGTTCCACATTTATCTCAAACTCACCATGCTCTAAGCTATACTCAAATTCTCCTTCTTCCCAACAGTCACAGAATCATAAAACTGTAATCATATCACTACTCTACTTAAAATACTCTCATGACTTCACATTGCCTTTTGAATAAAACAACCAACTCCTTGCCATGGCCTACAAGGACTTATATGGTTTGGCCTCAGCCTGTCTATCTAAACTCATCTCCTGCTTTTCATTCAAATGAGTTCCCTCCTGCCATATAGGCTTTATTTCTAAGCCTTTGGATTCCTTTTCTGTTTGGCTAGATTTTTGTTTATTTTGTAACTGGTTAATTAGAAAAAGTGATAATAACATTAATATTAGTGAAAGAGTCTAGGTTGTATAAAGAACCCTGTAATAAAAAGTGTACTCTTCTTCTCTGGTGTATAACAAAGCAAAAGTCCTATATATTTTATCTTATATATATTATCACTGTAAATATGAGAAGGTTTCTCACTTGAAGTCGGGATTTAAAATGCATCATTATGTAATGTCCCTCTTTGCCCCTAGTTAATTGTCTTTGCTCTAAAGTCTACTTTATCTGATATCAATATAGTCATGTCAGCTGTTTTTAATAATGTTTGTGTAATATATCTTTTTCCATCCTTTTAATTCCTACCTCCTCATGTTATATTTGAAGTGAATTTCTTATAGACAGAATAGAGTTGGTGCCTTAGTCAGCTCAGGCTGCTCTAACAGAATACCTTAGACTAGTTGGCTAATACAGATATTTATTTCTCACAGGTCTGGAGACTGGGAAATCTAAAATTAAGGAGCCCACAGGTTTGGTTCTCAGTGATGACCTACTTTCTAGCTTGCAGATGACTGCCTTCTCTCTGTATCCTCACATCCCCACATGGCAGAGAGAGGAAGCTCTGGTGTCTCTTTCTTTTCTTTTAAGGGCACTAATCCAAGCATGGGGGCTCCATCCTCATGACTTAATCTCAGCTTAATTACCCCCCACTTCCTAATACTATCACATTTGCGGGGTGGGGGGTGGGTTAGAGCTTCAATGTATGAATTTGGGGGAAGACTCAAACATTCAGTCCATAACAGTTGGATCATGGATGTTTTTTGTTTGTTTGTTTCTCAGATGGAGAATTTTTTTTTAACTTTTATTTTATATTGGAGTAGAGTTGATTTACAATGTTGTGTTAGTTTCAGGTGTACAGCAAAATGATTCAGTTATACATCTATATGTATCTATTCTTTTTTCAAATTCTTTTCCCATTTAGGTTATTATGGAATATTGAGCTTGTTTTTTTTAATCCACTCTGCCAACTTCTGCCCTTTTATTGGTACATTTAGACTACTTGCTTTTCGAATAATTAGTGGTATGTTAGGGTTTCCTCTGGGTTACAATAACATTATCAACTTTGACTTATTTAGCATTTTAAGCTATATGATGTTTTACCTCTTCCAGTGTAGTGAAATCTTACTTCCATTTTGTTCTTTCTTGTCCTCATAAAAAATATAATTGTCTTAATTAGCCACAAGTAACATCATCCCACCTTCATGTGGATCAGAGTATAAATTTTCAAGTCCTGTGTTCTATGAGCTCCACCAGGATAATTAAATTTTAAAAAGGCACACTCACATGCTGCAAGTGTCTGGTCGCAGCTCAAGGTTAGGGTGACTCTTATTTCCGCAGCACCTGCAACCAGTGGGGAGACCATCTTTACTGCTGGTTTCTGAAAGCTCATTTTGCCAATATTTCCTGGGCCATCTTCCAGTGGTTTTTGAGCATGCTTTGAGGGCATTTATGTGGTTTAGAAGTTGATTTATGTTTTGTTGTGTATGTTCAACACTACCTGTAACATCTTAACTAAAGCTATTTAATGTAATATGATGTGTATACATTTCTGTAAATTTATTTTTAAATCTGTAAATAACTTTAAGTTACTATGGTGATTTTTTCTGTCTGCATCAGAAAAATGCATCTGATGCATTTCCCTCTGCATCACATATTATAATTTTTGATTTAACTATCAGATATGATTTAAGAAGCTCATGAGGTAAAAGATCGTTTATTATATCTTTCCGTACTTTTATCCATTTCTTTGTTCTGTCCTTTATAAAGTTTAAAACCTCTCCGTCATCATTTTCTTTCCGCTTGGAAAACTTCCTTTAGCCATTCTTTCAGTCGGTTCTGCTAGCAACAAATTCTCTTAGTTTTCCATCACCTGGGGGTCCCCCCCCCCACTTTATACTTAAAGTATATTCTCACTGAATATAGAATTCAATTTTGACAATTATTTCTTTTGATCCTTAGAAAAATGTGCCATTCCCTTCTGCCATACTGGCTTCAGATGAAAAAAACTGTGGATTTGAATTGGTGTTCCTCTACATATAGCATCATTTTTCTCTTGCTCCTTTCAAGAGTTTTGATTTGTCTTTTTCAGAAGTTTAATTATGATAAGTCTTGGTAAGGGATTCTTTGAGTCTATCTTATTTGCAGTTAGCTCAGCTTTTTGAATCTGCAGGTTGTAATTTTTTTTTTTTTTTTTTTTGCCAAATTTGGGAAGTTTTCAGTCATTCTTTCTTCAAATAAATTTTTAGCCCTATGTTCTTTCTCCTCTTTATCTGGGACACTGATGGTATACTATTAGATCTTTGTTACTGTCCTACAGATCCCTAAGACTCTGTTCTTTTCTTTCTTTTTGTAAGTCTACTTTTTCTCTATTGTTCAAATTAGACCTAGGTTGTTAGATTTCACAAGCCGTAGCTATGTTATCTTGGGTATGTCACTTGCACGCTATGTTTTCAGTTTCATCAGCTGTAGAATGGGAAAATAACTACTATAAAAGATTACTGTTGCGATTCATTGACATAATGATATATAGAATGTCTCATGCAGGGCCAGCCATACAGCAGTTAGGTATTCAAAATACACTAATTATTTTATAGCACTGAGTCACTGAAATTTTTACGTATCTTTAGTTCTTCATTTTTAATTACACACATCTCAAGGAGACTTTTTTCTTCAATAATTGCATTTCCCAATCTGATACCTTTGTATCACCCAGATAATTGCTTCTCTCTATATTAATAATACCTTGAAGATTTCTCTCCCTGAGGGCTCCTCTTTGTATCTGCTTCATCTGTGCTTTTAGCCCCAGGGCAGCACAGAAAGGAAGTTTATAGCCATTGTTAAACAATTTCCATATCTGTCCTATTGGAAAGAGGACCCCATACGGAGTAGTGTGGGTCAGATCACTCAGGCCTCAAAGCTGGGGATTTTACTTATCAACAATTTTGCTTTTATCACCCATTGTTATGTAGGACAAACACACACACACACACACACACACACACACGCACGCACGCACGCACGCACGCACGCACGCGCTCACCAACTGTGACCCAATTCTAGCTTGGATTCTTGCATGAAAAATTCTCTGAAATTCTGTGAATACTTCCCCAAGTGCTGAGAGGGCACCTTTATTTATTATGGTCTCCTTTCCCCCAGGGCTCTGTGGTCTGGGAAGGAAAACTGGAGTGCCCCAGATTATACTTAGCATTTTATAATTACTAGCTGAAACCCAAACCAAGGCTTTCTAGGCACTTGCCTTCCTTAACACATCTGGCAGCACCCTCCCCTTTTTCTCTGGTCTGGGCCTGCAAGAGCAGCCTTGGATAAATAAACTGAAGCATGCATGTGGTCACCAAAGATCTCTGAAAAGCAGAATGTAACCAAAGCAGCTCAAGGGCCTGCTGTGCCTTTGTTCGCTGTCTCTCAGAGATGTAAGCACCTGGAGGTGTATATGGCAAAATCATTGCTGTTCTAGCTGGGTCCACACTTTACCCCAAAAGTAACTCTTGCCTGGAAATAGGCAGCTAAGGCATCTGCATTTCTGGACGGAGAAAATTGTTATTAAGGTCCTGATATTTTATATGTATTTAAACCAACATTTATTGAGTCTCTGCTTAGTGTTTGAATTGTGGTATTTTGGATTTTACCAAGGTAAGCAAAGGATCTTTAAAAGGACCTTGTTGGCTGAGACAGTATTTATGTACATAAAACATAAAGGGAGAAAGAAAAAAGAAAACTAATATTTATTGGGCATTTATTCTGTAAAAGGGCCTGAGCCAACCGGAAATAGTCTATTTGTCACAGTAATTTGCAAAATGAAATCATGATACTGGGACTGTGGAATTGGAATGCTGGTGCTATAAGTAGAAATTTATTGTTAATTCTATCCTCAGGATATAGACGATAGAAAATATTTTTATATGAGACAGGATGTAAAGAAGAGATTTGCAATGAATTAGATACCTAGGACGTGATAGGGCTATGCTGGGAGGTATTATTTCTGTTTTACAAATGAGGAAAGGAGTCTTAGAGAATCTTAGTATGTTTAATTAATCCATTATCTCCCTCATTCATTCATTAACTATTTACTGAATGTTTACCATGTGCTTGCTAGGCATTCATTCTGGAAAATAAGAATTGATCAATAAACACAACTGGCAAAATTCCCTGTCCTCTCCTCATAAAGCTTACATTCCAATGGGTAGAGACAGATAATAAATGAGATAAGGAACATAGAGCACATGGGGTGGTGATAAGAGATAAGAAGGGAAAAAATCAACATGGAATGAGAGAGAGTACATGGTGGAGAAAGATGGTGATTTTAAATAGACTGGCTGAGAAATGTTTCACGGAGAAGGCACCGTTTGGATAAAGGCCTGAAGGACCTGAAAGAGAGAGCCACTTAGGTATCTGAGGAAAGAGCAATACAGGCAGAGAGAACAGCAGTTGTGAATCTCCAAGCTTGGGGGGTTCCCAGATGTTTTTTTTTTTTTTTTTTTACATCTTTATTGGAGTATAATTGCTTTACAATGGTGTGTTAGTTTCTGCTTTATAACAAAGTGAATCAGTTATACATATACATATGTTCCCATATCTCTTCCCTCTTGCATTTCCCTCCCTCCCACCCTCCCTATCCCAGCCCTCCAGGCGGTCACAAAGCACCGAGCTGATCTCCCTGTGCTATGCGGCTGCTTCCCACTAGCTATCTACCTTACGTTTGGTAGTGTATATATGTCCATGCCACTCTCTCGCTTTGTCACAGCTTACCCTTCCCCCTCCCTATATCCTCAACTCCATTCTCTAGTAGGTCTGTGTCTTTATTCCTGTCTTACCCCTAGGTTCTTCATGACATTGTTTTTTTCTTAAATTCCATGTATATGTGTTAGCATACGGTATTTGTCTTTCTCTTTCTGACTTACTTCACTCTGCATGACAGACTCTAGGTCTATCCACCTCATTACAAATAGCTCAGATGTTTGAGGCATGCCAGGGAGACCCCTCTGATTGGAGCAGAGTGAACAAGGGGAAGTACAAGAGGAGGTTAGAGAGGAAGCAGCGAGGGCATCAGATCATGCAGGGCATTATCAGCCATTGTAAGAACTTTGGCTTTGAATCTGAGGGAGATGGGAGGTCATGCCATCAGAGTGGCACAATCTGGCTTGCATTTTGACTGGATCTCTTTGGCTGCTATGCCAAGGATGAACTGACGGGCAAGGACAAAAGCAGGGACCTCTCATTAGGAAGCTTAACACCATCACTCAGGTGGTTGGTGATTATGCCCAAGGTCATATACATAGTGGTGGCAGAGTCAGTTGTTTACACCTGCTATGTCTGACTTTCCACCGTGTGATGCCACATCCCGGGGCAGATGGTCTGACCAAAAGGTCACTATTCATGGATGTCCTTGATTTCTTTTCCATGTGTGGCCAAGGCAGAAAGTTACTTTGAGACCTGTGCTATTTTGAAATTTTTCTTAGCTTATTTTGTAGAAAAAATTCAGAGAAAGAGTATCAGCATATAATTTTAAAGCATGTTTTAAATTACATAAATTTTACACTACAATGAGATTGGATTTGGTTGGTCTTCTTTCCTCAAACTTTGCCTATTATCGTGTATAACCTGTAAAGGCCTTGAAACATAGACCTTTTTTGAGCCTCTTTAAAGCTCCAGTTGATCCCCCTTCTGGATTTTATGTGCCTTTTTTTAGCTGATTATCAGCTCAGAAACAAAGTTCCTCTTCTTTTCCACTTAAGTTCCACTTAACAGCAGGAAACATGGGGCCACCCTTCACATTCTCTCTGTGAGGAAAGCAAGGAGATGAAACCTCATTGTCTGGAAGTCGATTGTTTGGTAGCAGCTAACCACATTATTTTAGTCCTGCTGAAAGGTATTCATGGAAGAAGCGATTCAGTGTCGTTTCCTCTTCTAGAAATGATGCTGAGGGCTCAAATACTATGCACATTCACCTTATCTTCTCCATCCCCAAGACTCTGCCTTAAAATGGGAGAAAGATAATAACTGTGAGTTGGATGTCAGGCTTTGTAGGAAAAAAATGGAATTTGAATAGTGCATCTTCACATCCCCAGTAGATCCTGTTTTAGTCATTGAATTGGTCTGTGTCAGAGTCAAAGGACAGCCAGGATGTATTTGGAATGTGAAGGACTAGACTAGGAGTTAGGTAAGTCCTCTCTTATGAGTTCTCTCAGGTGTTTATTCATCCACTGGTGCACCAAACATTTGGTAAGCATTATCTATGTCAACATTATACTAGTGCATGCAGAAACAGCAGTAAATGGGAGAGTCCAATCCCTGGTCTTGTTCATAGCTGACAGAGGTATAGACATAATGATTTAAAAAAAAAACAAAAACCTTCACAAGTATATAGCCCGTTAAAAGCAGTTGCTATTCATTAAGCCCCTACTAAATGCAACTAGAAACTATACATATGTCCTCAAGACAATAATATTAGGTCCTGTTTTTAAATTTAATTTCATAATGAGGAAAATGAGATATAGGCAGTTGATTAACTTGCCTAAGGCCAACAGCTGGTGAATGGTGAATACTGGCTTCAAACCAAACTTGTTTGACTTAAAAGACCACCAAGGGACTGCCCTGGTGGTCCAGTGGTTAAGAATCCACCTTCCAATGCAGGGGATGTGGTTTGATCCCTGGTTGGGGAACTAAGATCCCATATGCTGCGGGGCAACTAAGCCTGCACGCCGCAACTACTGAGCATGCGCACTCTAGAGCCCATGCGCCGCAGCTACAGAGAAGCCCTCGCACAGCAATTAAGACAGGACGTAGCCAAATAAATAAATATTAAATAAATAAATAATAAAATAGAAGACCACCGAGCCCTAATACATCTTCATCTGGCACTTAACTAAGCTTTCATATCAAATAGCACAATTAGAAAATTATTTTATATATATATATATATAATTTAGTTAACACAAAAACCCTGTGAGGAAGAAGGGCTGGCTTTCTTTGAGTCATAGGATATGACCTGGCCCAAATGGATGACGAGGATATGGAATGAGACCCCCAAGAAAGTCAGTGAAGATCTGTGACACCTAAACATTGATATTAGAGCAAAAGAGAGAAAGAAGAAATGATCAAGGAGATAATATGATCAAGAGAAAGCCCTCCTTCAGTCTGTTGACACTTTCACTTTCAAAATGCTTTCTATGGAAAATAAGCTATCAGAATATCACATTTGCTGTGGTCGACTAAAGATACTGCAAATGAACCATGTTTTTCTTAAAACTTAGCACATATATTTTGGTTGATTGCTTAGAAACTGGATACCAGATTGTTTTGAAAATATTAGATCAAAAGAGGAAACTGTAAGAAACATAACATTGAATGGGAAGTCATAGAATTTGCATGGTAATTTTAGTCTGTTTGAGTCCATTTTCCTTCCTGGACCTCATTGTTCTCATCTGTTAAATGGTACTGGTTTCCTAACTAACCTTTGAGTCTATGAATTCTGTGAATTGGAGAATCCTTTGAACCAGTAATACATTCACAATGAATGAAGCATTTTCATATCCTCATTTGATTTGATTCCTATAACAACCTTGAAATAAGTCAGATGGACATAATCACATTTTATAGATGAAAAACCAATGATTCTCACAAGTTCACTCATCTGATAAGTGGGGAAGTCACCACTCAAATAATTCAGGTTTTCTTTCTACTCCACCAAGACTGGGTCCTTTCCATCAGTAATTATTTATTGGCTAACCTGACCAAGGCATTATATTTTTACTGTGGTGACTACAGTGATGAATCAGATATACCTACTGCCCTCAGGAACCTACAGTCTAGTAGAAGCAAATACAAAATTAAATTAGAGTTTAAAAGGTAAGTGTCTTAGGAAAGTGAGAGCTTTATGTTGGGAGAATCAGGAAGTTTTGTCAAAGGGGAGGTATCAGTTAGGTATGGGAAGCATGGATGAATATTAGCAAGTTGAATGAGTAGAAAAGGACATTCAAAATAGAAGAACAAATGGAAACAAAATTTTAAGATTAGAAGGCATCAGGTTTATGTGAGCAACAGTCTGGCGGGAGCTAATGGTGCCTGAAGGAATGACTTTAATTCTTGAGTTAGAGGAAGTTGTCTAGAGAATTTGGATTTTTTCCAACCAGCGTCTCTTTGATGATGATTAGGCCAAAAAGCCAGAAGAAGCTTTCTGAGAAATTCTTGGACAGAATGACTTAAGTACACTCATTTTCTGAAATATATGAGCTATATCCACCATAATTGATCCATGGTCTGTAATTTACTTGAGAAAATTGCTTCAGCCAAAACAGTGTATGTGTGAGTGTGTGTGTGTGCACGCTTGCATGTGTGTGAATCGCTATCTAATCTCTACTCTAGGGTTGATTACTTGATCTAATTGGGAATTTACATGCCAGGTTTTTGATCATAAACCCTACCTCAGAGGCAGCCACCACACAGGTGTCAACTCCCTTTATCTCCATTCGAGACCCAAAAATATAGTGGTTAAACTAATAGATGTTAAAGGGGGGTTTAATTGGTGAAACCAGAGCATGATGGGTATGAGAAATGAGTATCAGTAAAATTAGTGAGGTTGAATATATATGGACTGGCTACAAATATTGTAGCTGAATAGAACAGAACCATAAGCTTAATTTCTAAGAATTTCTCTGTCCAACTTTGGATTTGGACAATTCATGGGACTCCAGCCAGACTTTTTGTCCATATCCCAGTGAGAATATGGTCACACTCATCTCAGGTGACCCTTTTATTTAAGCTGCTCCTAGATCACCTGAAACAACAGAGAACCGGGATTCCACTGAACTTTTACAAGACGTTATATGACTTTTTGCTGTTTGCCAATAGGTATCGACATGTGTAGCTGAATTGGGGCCCAGACGAACTTGTTTTTATTTTAAACTAATAGTGAATCATGAAGAAAAGACCCACAACCCTAACGTATCCCCAAAATCTACTTAACTAAAAAAATTAAAAAACAAACAAAACACCCTCAAGAATTGACAACAGCCAAATTGGCTTAGAGAAATTTGCAACGAAAACTTCTGAACCTCCAAGACCAAGCAGAGCCCTTCAATGAGGCAAATTCTGGCAGGGAAACTAAGGGATAAAGATTAACCTGCCTTTCCATCCCCTGGTCCCAGAGGTAAATGTTTTTTGAGGCTAATCCTGGGGAAGGGAGGTCTGAACTGGACTGAGCCTGGGAAAGGGAACATTTAGAGCAGTAGCTAGGACTTAGAAAGGCTCTAAGCTCTTTATATGAATTAGCTCATTTAATCTCCAAAACAACCCTCTGAGTTTATATTTTATACAAATTTAATAGACAAAGACTGAGGCACAGAGAAATAAAATGTTTGCCTAAGGTCATGCATCTGGAAAACGGCAGGGCCAGGATTCAAATCCAAGCAGTATGTCCCTAGAGTCCTTATCTTAATCATTGCCTCCTACTGCCTCACAAGCAACAGATTAGAAAGTTCCTGGGAGGCCGCCTCTTGGCATCTTTCCCCAGCCAGAGAACCAGGAGGTCCAGTGCCTTTTTTGGGAGCCTAAGGTTCAGAAATAATAATATATTCCTTTAACTGTGGACATAATCTAGGTTTCAAGTTTAAAAGCATTTTATTTCACATCTTTTGCCTCACCCCTTCCTTCCAAGAACCCTGGGAGGTAGACAGAAAAGAGACTGTTGCCTCTGCTTTACTGATGGTTAAAATGAGCCTTAGGGGGCTTCCCTGGTGGCGCAGTGGTTGAGAATCCGCCTGCCGATGCAGGGGACGCGGGTTCGTGCCCCGGTCCGGGAAGATCCCACATGCCGTGGAGCGGCTGGGCCCGTGGGCCATGGCCGCTGAGCCTGCGCGTCCGGAGCCTGTGCTTCGCAACGGGAGAGGCCACAGCGGTGAGAGGCCCACATACCAAAAAAAATGAGCCTTAGGGAATTTAAATAAATTGTTCGATGCCACATAACTGGAAAGTGATGGAGTAAAGATGATATAACCCAAATGAGTCTAGGTTGAGGTGGTGACAGCCTCCAGAGTTACCATGAGATGACTCTTTGTGGTGACCAGTATTTGTTCCCACCTCTCTGTCAGTCTCACACACATAATTACCTATTTTACATGGATGTTACTTGATAACTTTCAGAAGAATTTTTCCATACGCTGTCTTATTTAATTAAGTCCTCACATGCACCTAGATTGTGTGAGTATACACACATGCGCGCGTTGTGTGTGTTGGGGAGAAGGGGACATTAGCCCCTTTCTCAGCTTAGAAAACTCAGCCTCATGGAGAGTAGAGGATTCTCAAGCCTGCAAGATTAGTGTGTATCAGAGAGATAGAACTCAAATGCACCCATAAACTTGTATGTGTATTGAGACAAATTCGGAGCTGTAATGTCACCGATAGGATTTATAATGAAGTGTCTTCGGTATTTTATTCCCCTCTTTCTCTTTCTTCCCTTGGACTAGCTCTCATCCCTCTTAAAATCACCTATCCCTTTTGATTTACTAAAATGTTATTACCGTTCAGAGCCAGCAGAGAGAGATCATTAAATACTCTTAAAACAGAAAGCATTTTGTCAAGAAACACATGTTGTGTCTCCTCACCAAGGAAACATGGAATTGATGACGTGAGTGGAGGAATGCCTTATGACTGTTTAGCAACAGCCTGTGACACACAACTACACAGTCAGCGATTAGAGGCAGTGAGGGGTTATCCTCTGACCTAATGTCACAGTCCTTCCCACCATTATAGGCTTTTGAAACATTAACAGGAATTGAAGTCACTGATCTCAGCAGATTGGTTGGAGAGGAAACGGAGCGTCCGCTGGCAGAATGTCTGTCTCAACAAATTCTTATGACTAAGGAAAGTCTTTTATGTTTGAGATCTTAGTTTCTTCCTCTGGAAAATGGGAATTAAAGTAACTTAAAAGATTGAACCAATCCATGGCGGATTTGCCCCGTAAACCCTTAGCCTTTGTGACCCGGTGATAATACCGCACAGGCACCTTGGCCTTAGCCTTAGCCTTTTAGCTGAGGACGAGGTGATTTATGAGGGAATTTGCATAAGCAAACAAGTCTCCAACTGTAAACTGCCTGCCCCAGAGTTTCATGGTTCACTAAGGATTAAGATTCTTGGAGCTCCTTCTGGGTGGCTAGAGGCTCTGACAGATATACTTTCCCGGTTAGTTTCCTGACTGTGGTAGGTATCACTTCACTTAGTGGCATGATGAAGTGTGACTCTACCCAGGCGGAGTGAATTAAAGATCCCTGGCTGTGGAGCCTCAGGTTCTGTGGAGCTTAATCCCAAGGCGACTTCCTTTAGGGGAAACTTCTTTCTCTGCGATGTGAAGTAGCTACAGGAGGGATTACAAATTATCAAAGATTAGACCACGACCCATCTGTTTGGTTTGTAAAGATTCTCTAAGAGTAATGGACTTTTCTGAAAGGATTTGATTGGCTACAGAAGGACTCATTGATGCTACTTCACAAATGAGAGTGTAGGACTAGATTCGTGGAATGACAAAATGCAGGGTGGCAATGAACCTGATCCTTGAATCCCTTATTTAATATTCTGCTCAAACATCAAGGGTACACTGAAACTTTCACTGATATGGAATACACTGAAAAGTGAGGTAGATTATGCTACTCTCAAACAACTTGATGGCAAGTGTGTTACACTGCCAGGGACTTTTTTTCTCCTAACCCTATATCTACTAGAGTCATATAAAACAAGTTGGGTCCCACTGACATGACAGACCTTTATAGACCTTTCTATATTTAAAAGCTTCTGTTATATAATCTTTATGTCTCCTCTTCATCTTGTTTACTACCCTCAACTGATCCCTTTGTTCCTCATATAACATGATTAGGTCTCTTAAAAAAAAATTTATATATATATACACACACACACATACATATATATATTCATATATGACATAAAAACAAGTGTATAAGATTTATATGCACATAGAATAAAATAAGAACGAGACTAAACAGATTTCATAACTCTTAATCTAGTATAGATTTTATTGTTACCTTTGTTCACTTAGTAACTAATGATCTTCTGAGTCATTTCTAGAAACATAGAATGCTAAAATTGAAAGAGATATTGGAAATCGTCACATTTTTTTCCCATATCTTTTGTGCAAGAGATATTGAGTCTCTCATACCACTATGAACTCACGTGGTCTGTCTAATAATCACGCAAATAAATTCCCTGGAAATATGAGCTCTAACATTTGTCCTTTGCCTAACATCAAAAATTACAAAACGTTGTGCTTCACACAAAACCATCAGTGGTCATCTCGGGTTTATGTACACCCACTTTATGGTAGTGTTTCACTGTATTTATAATTTGTGAAGTCTATGGCTAGGTAACTATAGTATGTTATTGCTTAAGAGCAATAGACATTGGAGGGAAAACTATGACTAAATCAAAGAAGCATATACTCTAGGGTTTGGAAAATAATTTGAAAATCATCTAGTCAACCTCCTGTCTGGGTCATTCATACCATATTTTGGCCAGTTAAAGAACCAGTCTCTGCGTGAATATAACTGATGATTAGATGCTGGTGTCTTCTGGACAGTTGTTCCAAAACTTATCTAAAAATGAACTAAAATTGTCTCCCCTGAGACTTGTGATCAGGGAACCTAGTTTTCTTCTTTGTTGTTTGTAAACTGTTCTATTGTCAACAACTTAATTGCAAAATCAGGGCATCATTCTAGGAAATCGGTTCCATGCAGATGCTGGTCAGCTGGGTAAATCATAGGCAGCTGTATGGTCAGCACTCAGGAGTTATAGTGACCTGTCACCACTGGCAGAGTGATTTCTGCAGGGGCCGCCTCATTATATGGGAAAATGCCCTCAGAGGGCAAGCCTGTTTCTCGTCCTGGCAGGCCTGTCACATCGGATGTTAGAGGAAAGAGCAGCAAAGAATTGTGGCTGAAAGAATGTAAATTTTGCCTGTGGAGAGTCACTGAGGGCAATTCTCCTGAAAAGGATTATTTGTCAACTGCAGTAAGACTCTTTGTTATTAGAATTTAATTGATATTTGCTACTGGAGAAGAAAGCTGAAAACAGGATATAAGGCAAGCAATTAAATCTCTTCAGTAAAGTATAGTTAATGAGTTGTCAAATTTGGTAGAGATTATTCCCTCTGACTCCGGTTTTTTTTTATTGTAAGGATAGGTAGGGCTTTCTTACTACCCTGGGGAAATGTCGAACCATCACAAGAGAGGCAAATTCAATCAAATAAGGCCAGGCAGCTTTTGTGCAATCAAAAGAACAAATACTAGGCGTCAGGGAACCCAGGAATTTAGCTCAGATTGTTTAATGGCTAACTGTGCAACTCTTTTTCTGGGCCTTCATTTATTCACCTGTCCATTGTGGGGGAGGACTTGCTCTCTAAGGTGCTTCTAAGTCTTGTGTTCATATTTTATACAGTTACGTACAGAATAGCAGAGTAGATAAGAACCAAATATATCTGGTGTGGAATCCCTGCATCCCCAGTAATTAGCTATGTGATCTGGGTTAAGTTAATTAACCTCAGTAAGTATCAATATCCTCCTTTGTAAAAAAGGCCAACATGTACATATCTCATAGAATTTGTTAGAACTAAAATGAGAGAATACACGTCAAATATTTGGCAGCCCTGGAAGATGGAAAGTAATTACTAAATATTGGCTATTTTTACTACTCATCTGTTTCATGATAGTTTTTTAAACTACGGTACTAGCCTAACCACCAGAGGGCACTGCATGGATAACAGCCAGATTTTTCATGGAAGCTGGATACACCTATTTGCTGTTTGAAGCACTTGCCTGCCTGCTACCTAGAAATTTCAGCTCTGGGCACCTGGTTTCCTTGTGCCTCCCATGCCAGTCTCACTCAGTACTGTGAGTGTGGCAATGTCTTCAGTCTAGGCTACTCTATCTCTGCTCGCCTTCTCGAGGATTCCTCAGGTGACAGAGTGCTCATTCAGAAAGAACCCAAAAATAGAAGAAAAAAAAGAGAACAGCCATTTATTGACGTGCCAGTCATAGTATTAGTCATGTCTACCATGCATCAGTCATTGTATTAGTCACTGCAATATGTTTTCATAACATAAAGGCAATTCAGAAGTTATCATTCCCACTTTACAGATGGGAAAACTGAAACTCATAGTTTAAGCTCTTTGCCTAAAATGACAGAACCAGTAAGTACTAGAGGCATAACTTAAAGCCATGACTGCTTGAGTCCAAAGTCCAAGATTCACCTTGCTGCCTCCAAAGCTGTGTTGAGATAAAACCACAGGATACTGATCATGGAACAAGCCAACACTGCCCATTATCTCCCCTACTATTTAACATTGTATTGAAGGAATTAGCTAATGTGGTTATGTTATAAAAAGCAAATAGAGGGAAAAGGAAAGGTGAAACAATTTGTATTTACAGATTAGAAAATTATAAATCTGGAAAACCGAAGTAACTTAATAGAAAAGCTGCTACAAACAAGACAATTTAGCGAAGTAGAGGGATGAAATTTGCATAGAGAAACTTACACATATACGAACATAGTCAGATGGAGGAAATAATGGAAGAGCAAACCTAATTTTCAATAAGGATATAAAATGAAGTGAAATAAAACAAATGCATAAACTTACAAAGAAAAGTAGAAAACCTGTATTAGACACACACTTAAAAGACATAGAGGTAAATTGAATAAATGGAAAAGCATTCCATATTCTTGGTGAGGATGCCTCAACATAATAGAGATGACAATTCTCCCTATGTTAATTGCTCAGTGTAATGTGATCCCGATGACAATGTCCTTGGAGCAACACAAATTGATTACAACATTCATTTGAAAGAACTTTTGAAAAAAAGAAACTAAAACTATGTAAATACTGAAGTAAAACATGGATGGCTTCCTTTATTATCCAGGCAATAGAAAAAATGATCTAGTATAGCCAAAATCTAGATGACCTAAGGAGAAGTTTGATAAATCTGAATACATAAAATTTAAAAGGTAACTTTCCAAGGAAAAAAAAATTAAAAAGTAAAAAAGCAATTCTCAAACTGGGAATAAATATGTGAAAGTTATATCATAAAATGCTATTTCACTGATATATAAATATCTTCTGAATATTGAGAAGAAAAAACAATCTGAAAGAAAATGAGTGAAAGATATGAACAGACATTTCATAAAAAGACAGGTAAATGGGTCACAAACATTTGAAAAAGAAATAATTTTATTTATATAAGAGAAATTCAATTAAAACTATATTGAGATACCATGTCCCTTGCAACAGATTGGCAACAGAGTCCAAATGTCTGAAGACATATTTGTTAAGGCAATAGGGTACTGAAAATCTCATACATTGTTAGTAGGATTGCAAAATGTCACAATTCTAATGAATGAGAAGTTAGCAATATCTAGAAAAATTCCATATGTATTTATATTTTGATGCAGAATTTCTACTTCTTGGGCCCTACCTTGAAGATACCTTGGCAAACCTATGAAAGGGTGCATGCTCAATGATACATGTAGTTATAGCACTAATTGTAAAATAATGAAAATCACTCACATGTTTATCAGGAATCATCATGCATCGAACTGAATATACTATTGTATATCTACCACCTATAATATACTGTGATATAAAGAAATGTCTTATATCTTCATTGTCTTTACACAAGCATAGACCATCAAGGGAAAAACCAAAAAACAGAAAGGAATGTGAACAGTATATTCATTTTTAAGTTTTTACTTTCAATAAGATACAATGGAAGAATCAACCAAAATTTAATAAAAAAATGATTACCTACTGGAGAGGTTAGAAAAGAGGGGAAGGAACAGGGAAGAAAGACACACTTCTCTTAATCTTGTTTTATAGCCCTGTGAGACCATGGGAATATTTCACTAGTTAAATGAACAAAATTTACATCAAAAAAAGGCATCTCTAAAAATTGAAATAAAACAAAAACAAATCCTCTTACTATGTTCATATAACCAAATTAAAAATATAATCATAGTGATGTAAAAAGACAATGTTTTGACTATACAGCTTGGATGAGATATATGAAAAGACAAAAAAGTATAACAAAGGAGTCATACCTTGCACTCAGCAGTCCAATTTTCAGTAATAATATAGATAATGTTATTTGGAAACACATACAGAGACATATATAAAGCAAATAAGTGAATGTATCAGGAATCATTAAGTATCAGATTTTCAGTGTAAAGAGTCAAGAGATACAAATACAAAATTAGAGTTTAAAAATTATATAATCTTCTATTTGAATTGAAAATTTTATACCTTTATTATTTCTTTCTCTTTCTACAAAGAAATGCATTGATTCTGGAATGCTGTGATCGCATTTTTTAAAGATCACTATGAAGATTCTGAATTGAGAATGCATGTAGGAAGACAAGAGTGGCTAATGCAGTGGATGAGTTGAGAGCTGGTATTTGTTTTTACTGGAGTAGAGATGGAGAGAAATGAACAGGACTTATAGAATAGGGATGACGTGAGAGTAATGAGAAAAAGAAATAAAAAATGAATCCTAGATTAATGCCTTGAGCAACTGAATGGATGGTAGCTGATAAGCTACTGACTTTCTGTACCTCACTTTTCTTTTTTTTGCAAAAAGAAGCTGGATTACATAAAATGTTTAACTCCAGATCTGGAACTCTGAAAGTGGACAAGATAATGCCAATTACAATTTCAGAGGGAGGTGATAGTTAATGAAAGATAACTAAACCTTTGTGTAAATTCATAGAAATAATTTGCGTATGGGAGCTCCATAGTGTTTTTAAAACATTTAGATATTTGCAAATCTCTGGATGTTTGACATTGAGAAGGCCACCTGTCTTCTCTTGGTACCTCAAGCCTGTAAAAGCTTTTCTTCCTTTAGAACTTTGTTGTTTCTGTTTATTTCCTTAGCTGGACACTGCACCCAGTTCTTTGCATGATTGGCTCTTGTTTGAATGGATGAATGAATGAATGAATAAAAGAAAGAATTACCAAATATCTAATTCGCTACAGTTTATAAAGTATGATAATAAGTCAAATATGAACACTGATTTGAGAATTATTGAGGTTTTTTCCCCCACTTCTTTCAAATTATGATTCTTTTTCATTTTTGAGTGGAGACTCAAATCTGTTATAGAGCTTTCATTAAAATACAGTTAAATGGAATGAAGGGACTGGTGGGTAAATTTTGCTAAAAAATAAATGAAATGGTAAGGAAGACCCATTTCCTAAGAGTTAGTACTTGATCACAACTTGAGTAGATTCTCCTGGATGTTTTGTCTGTGAGGAAGAGCATGTCAATAGTTCTAGAGAGAAAAGTCTGTCTGCACTTCTTCACAGTCATAAGCTCTTGAGGAAATCCCTATCAGATCAAGGATACTGCAAAAGACAACTGGAATTTCCGATCTCCTTTGATATTATTTACATATCTAAAGAATCTCTGGAACTTAGTAGCTGAGGTTTCTCAACTTTCAAAATTTGGATGTGTTTTGGTTGTTATTCCCTAGAAGCTAACATTGTGCTTTGATTTATCTTAGACATGACACAATTTCTTCATTTCCAGGCATTGGTGTGGTGGTTGGTTGGTGATTGCAGGGCATCATTAAAAATGCATGACGTCTCACTAGTGGTTTTCTTCTTTTCATGTTGGAAGATTTTTTATTCCTTCTTAAGAAGAAAAGAGTTCTCTAAGTGAAGGCCTATATCCAAGAGATACCCAGTGTAAAACCTTGGAAACAGCCCAAGGTGAATATA
This sequence comes from Lagenorhynchus albirostris, assembly GCF_949774975.1. NCBI lineage: Eukaryota > Metazoa > Chordata > Mammalia > Artiodactyla > Delphinidae > Lagenorhynchus > Lagenorhynchus albirostris. The sequence goes on along the minus strand of NC_083111.1, from coordinate 65,127,799 downwards.
AACATCCTTTGCAGATAGAAATGTCTAGTGCATGTGAGGGCTATTAAAGCAAAACTTCTTGGCAGGCATATTTCACATTTATCCTGCAGTACAACTACTTGCAAAACTGTGAGATCCTATTCAGTTAATCCTTCTCAGTGCAGATGATGGAGCCATCTGCCATATCATAAAGGCCCTTCTTTTAGCCAAAACAATCAACAAAAATTTTTTTAAATATGCCAGTTGCTTTGTTCCTCTGTAATATATAATCATTCTTAATTTTTTTTAAGTTCCGATACATCTGATGAGGTTTGACATAAAAGAGAGCCTTGCAAAAATTGAGAGCTGTTTTCAAATCATAAAAGGTCTAACTCTAAGACTAGGCATATGCTGGCAGGATTGATGATTACTCATGTGACTGATTTTATATCCTCCGTTTCTCGCCTTTCACTGTCTCTTTATTTCACCACAAACTATGACTGTAACTTAGAGACTCACCTGGACTCTATTGGCTCAGCATTACCCAGCTTAATAGACAGTTACTCATTTTCTTTTTAAACAAGATAAGACTAAAATTAGAGCTATACAGAGCATCACTACAAAACTTTCTCATTTGAAATCCTTCCATTCTTTTAACTCAGCTCCTTCTAATTCACACTTTTCCTTCTTGTCCAGAAGCATATTGAATTCATTTTCTATTGCTGCTGTAAAGAATTTCCACCTTCTTGGAGGTACAATTAGCAAAGATTTCTTAGATCTTTTCATTGGCAGAGTGAAAATTCTAACAGATGTCTCTGTGTGGTGACAGCTATTATGGCTTTCCTGTGCATTGGCCATTTCTCCCATTTCTGATAATAGCGTCTTGATCTTCCTTGAGGAAAAATACAGTCCCTATTCTTAGTTTATATTTTAGGGTAAAGCTGACCCTACTTGGAGCTCAAAATGTGAGTATTTGACTTACATTTGGCCAATCAGAGCCAATGATTCTTGATTCTCTGAATATTTTAGAAATATGGGAAACAAAGATGTTCTTGCTGGACTTAACAATTATGAGGATATGAACTGGGGCATGAGCATGGGAGAAGGAGAGCTTAGTATCTACTCCATATGAGGTAATCACATCAGAGGATAAACAGAGATTAAGTTTAGCTCCTGGGTCCAGCCAGTCTGCCCTTAGATTTTCTAGGTTTGGGAATCAAAGAATTTTCTTTTATCCTTAAACCAGTTTGAATTGGGTTTCTGTCATTTCCAGCTAAAAGCATCATGACAAATGCACAACTATACATCTCATGATATTACACCTTATCCAAACTGTAATTAGATCATTATACTTACATCTGAATGTCCATCTCAAGTGCTTGATTGGAAGCATTCTGGGCATAGTGCCAGCTTTGTTTAATACACTGCAATAGCCTTAAGTACCCAAATCAGTGCCTGACATACAGACCTCCCCCCAAATATATATACATATATATATATATATATATATTTCAAGAATAGATGGGAAATTATTGATGTTTCCTTTCTCTTTTTATTCTCAACTATGTTGTTTACAGATTTTGTTTTAATTGCCTCCATCGCTACCTCTTAAAAAGAGGGATTGAGATGGGAGTTCAAAGGTGACTGGAAGCCAGAAGGAGATGAAATGACTGTCCACAGTTATTCAAAGCCACCTGGTTATCTGCCTGCCACATCACCACCTTTATTTAGATGAGACAACAAAATCAACCCTACGGAAAACAGAAGAAAACGAACATTAGTAAAGCTTACTTAATATATCAGCATAATCTTAAGAAAGTTGTGTCTTAATTCAGTTCAGCTACTACACAAAAAATAGAGATTAGACAACAGCCAGACCATTTAAGTTGAAATTTCCTGATCTATAAAGGGAAGAATTTATCAGACAGGTACTACTTAAGACCATTTATACTTTGACTCACATGCTGAATGCATTGTCTAATAAGTATTTAAATCTCTTTTGAACTTTGTTGATGACAGATTTGCTAAATGAGACTCAGGAAAACTGTCTTCAAAAAAAAAGTATCTGTCCACAACCTCTCCCATGGAAATGTGAATGAGATCCAGGTTCCTGTTACCTCCTTGGACAGTCTACAGATCCCAGGTGTTGTTATAAATCTGCCATTTAATAACAATCTACTCAAGATCTTTTGTGGATGAACTGCCAAAAACAAAATTGCTTATAATTGGAATTTTAAATTCTACAGAAAAGAAGCTCTGTTCCCATTATTAACTCATTAATTAAGCCCCAAATTTCTAGAGTCAGCATGTTTTTAATCACCACATTGTATGCCTTTGATCCAGAGACACAAAACAGTGCCCAGTACTCACATTTTTGCCAGTAACATTTTCTTTAATGGTGGTTTTAGTTTTAAATGGGAAAAAGACAAGTTTGAGGGTACTGACCTCAGGGCTTAAAAAATTCCATGATGACTTTTCATCAAGTTGATAAGTGTTATCATGACTGATTTTTATAATAGTCCACATATCTTGGTCACTTAATTCCAAAGGCCACTGAAATTAGAAACCGAAGTTTTACTTATTAGGTGGAAGGAGGAATGCTCTGGAAGCATTGTACTAGCTCAGACCACCTCACATTTCCTTTAAAAACTGTCAAAGCTCAGCCAATCAGAGTCCTACGACATTGTTTCCATGTGAGGAATGGCCAGTTAAAATCACCCTAGTCTTCTGTGCTTCATACAGAGTTCTCTTGTCTGACAACATGAATGGTTGCTATCATTACATCAGCCTCCAGTGACTTCAATACATGAATGGCCAGCTTACGGTCCAAGAGTGGATGAGCTTTTCTGTCTATTTTCAGAGGCATCTGCCAACCAACGGGAACAGGCAGACAAAGCTATCTTTAAGTATTCTGCCTCATGCAACGAATAGGCAATGGCTAAAAAGCAGCTTAAGATGAGAGTGTGAGAACATGAAGGATACCCATAGACTTCTGAAAACCTCCTTCCAGTGAGAGAGCTCTTCTCAATATAGGAATGAAAGTAAATTAAACTGCAAACAGAGCTGTGTCTACTTGACTTTGAAGGGAAAGCTTAAATACAAGGGAGTGGTGGAAACAATTCAAGAAGCTCTTGGGGTACAAGCATACCTGTTATCTGTCAATGGCCCTGCTTATTCAAAGTGAGATAACCTCCCCAATATCTAAATATTTAACTTGGGAAACAGAATTCATGACCTCCATTTCTGCCTCAAGTACTCTTTTCTTTCATTTTATTCCATTTTTGTGTTATTCTACTATCAAAATAATATCTGCTCACTGTACATAATTAGACAAACAAAATCGTAAAGAAGCAGAAATATATCAATAATCCTAGCAAACACAGGGCATTACTGTTATTTTTGGCACATTTCTTTCCAGTTTTATTCCTATTTTTTTGTGTTTATCTAGGTGACATCAAGTTGAAAATATGTACCTTTATTTTATATCTATTTTTATAACCTGTTTTATATTATTAACCTTTTTTCCTTACCACTAAAAGTTCTATATAAGCATCATTTTAATAGTCAAAAGTAGTACAAATAATTTATAGAATTATATAGATGTTCTATAATTTACTTATACAAAAAACTTCAATGATGAAGATTTTGATGATCTCTAAACATTCCAAATCATACAAAATATGGCAAAATGATATTTTTCTCACTTCAACATAGACATTTCTGTGTCCCCCAGAGTTCTGATATATCCTTCAAAGGAGTGTCTGCCTTGCTGCCACTCCATTTGAAACTCACTGCCATAAGCCATAGCCTGGTGGGGGAGGGGTAGAGGGAGTGCATGATATCCTTCAGATGTGTTTGATTAGCAGAAAAGATGAAATCTACTGATCTATACAAAAAGAGGGACTCTATTTCTTAAACAATGGAAGTATAGCTGAAATAGGCTTATAGCTTTTGAAAAAGTATAGGTTCATTGAGGTGCACATATTAAAAGCCTGTTGAAAATAGAATCATACTTCTTCCTTCGGATCCGAAGACTGAATACACTGAAATACATCATATTTTAAAGGAAATAAAGCTAGTTGTAGGTAAAGAAAAGACTACGTAGAATTCCACTGACTCCTGGTAAGTTTCCCCTTCATTCTACCAAGTCCCCCACTGAATTCAGTACCACAGCAAACAACCAGTGGCTGAAGATTCCTTTATGTTTTGTCTATCTTCCCATTTGGGTAGGAAACGTGTCTTAGAAGGAATACACTTAAATGATGTCGAAAGAGAAGCAAAATGCCTGGCTCATCGCCATGTACACTGAGTGACCTATCGCCTGAAAATGGAAAGAGTGACCACAGAAATTTAGCTTGAACTACTTCCTACCACCACTAAGCCTGACTATGTCAGATGCAAGGGATGCCAACAGCAAGAGGAAGTTCTAGTCAGACACACTTTGACTCATTTGATAAGCTACTTCCTCAGATAATTTTCTTGTCCAGTCAGAAGCCTCTTATTTGTTTTCATAGAAGGGTAGGTAGAAATGGAGCCAAAATCCTTGACAGCAAAAGCAATGAACATTCAGACGTGGCATTAGAATGTCCAAGTTGACCAGAGAGAAGAGAAGCCCAGGCTTATCATCCTTATTAGCCACAGGGTAGGTGGAAGGAAGAGCTGCTTGTAGACATTCCCCCTCAAATGACCACATTTTTCTGACTATGCTATGAGGCCAAAGGCATTAGTTATCTTCGTCAGAGAGGAGGGTAGGTCCCTGAATTCACATTGAAAATATGAAAGCAGTAACATCTGGAGGACTTGGGCTCCACCCAAGGTTCATATTTATAATCTTTCCACAATCCAGCCCTTCTCCAGAGCCCACATGGAAGCCGTCAGAGCAAACCCACAGAGGATTGGTGATAATAATTTGGACACATCCAGGACTCTCCCAGATACATCCTAGTGATCAATACAAAGCAACTGGAGCTCTGATGCCAAACAATCTCAAAACAAAAATACAAATGGTTTTCAGTCTACAATTTACCAGAAAAGGATCCCCCTGCAAAGATGCTCAGTAGTTTTTCTCTGGTAAAAAGAAAGAACAGAGGTGAAAATGCTGAGGGCTAGTTTGTTCTGAAGTGTAGGGGGCTTCTGAATATTTAAGCCGTCTGCTTAGAACTGCCCTGTGTATCACTCAGAACTTTCTAGTATTTTAACGAATCCAATGCACCTAGATCCCAAACTAAAAAGGGCATAATGTGATCTCTCTTTTTTTGACAATTTAGAAAATACTCCAACACAGTGGCTTTTCTAATTGTATAAAATTATTAGCAAATCAACAACCATAATTTATAGGTAAGCAAAGTAAAATGACTATAATCAAATACGACCACAACCCAGTGAAACTGGCACTTGTAAATGTATACACACTAGTTTTGGTGCTATGGGACAGTTGATAAAACTGATTAAGCTGTTCACATTAATTGATTCAATTGATGTAAAGCAGATGAACCAAGGTGTTGACTTTTGTTCCTTTTATTGTGTTACATCTTCAAGATCTTCGTGGTCTACCCACTTCATGATATCATGTAATTTGAGGATAAAAGGCATAGACATAGAATATAAAAATCAAAGTTGCAGGACTTCTGATTTGGAATCAGCAACCTTTATTGACATAGAATGTCTTCTATATGCCAGCTCCTGTGCTAGTTGCTTTTCAACTTGTAATTTTCAGTACAACAGAAGAAAGGACATTAGAACAACAGGCATAGCCTGAGATGTGAAATGTTGCCCCCAATAATTGTCTGCCACTTGAGATGCTGAAGAACGTGAGGAAGGGCAATGTGTCAGGGTTCCCTTGCGGTTGGTGGTTTCTGTGTTGATGAGAAATTGAACAAGATGAAGTCTAAGGTAACTCCTAAAAGAAAAGATCTGATTTTATACCTTAAACACAGTCAGCACAAACACATAAAGATACTGCACTCACACTGAAAACATTTTAGAATAAACACTTAAAAACTAAGATCCTCGGCTCTCTCTCAAGCGTGAAGACCTTTTCCCCTACTATCAACCCTTTCCCTGCAGCCAACAGCAACCAGTTTACCTCTATGCGTAAGGTTACTGAGTTCTACTCTTGGACCTTTTCTCATCAACTCTTTCTTGTGCAACTTATTCATGCCACAAATACTTAGTTTATAGCTGATGCTTTTCCCTGGAAATCTTACCATGAGGAAGACAGGTAGGTTGCTGACTCATGATCATCGTTTCCCTAAGCAGTGCCCTTTTCCCTGGGCTCCCCCAGCTACTGGAGGACTTGAGACAGTCACAAAGCATGCATTGCCTGGCTCAGAGGTGAAATCATGATTGTTAGAGGGGACATGCAGAAAGTGTTGGGTGTCATCCAGGTGAGGGCAAGGCAGTACAAGGAAAGAGGTCTCTCTAAAGACGGACACACCAATATCTTGAGCCCAATAAATGGGCAGCTAGGAGTTAGAGCCTATGGTGAAGGGAAGAAAGGAGTTGTTAAGAAGTCAGTAATGTTCACATATGCTCATCTGATCCAAGGATAGCCAAACAATTATAATATCTTAGTCTAGTTCTTGGGATCCTTTACTAGGTAGGCAGCCCTATTTCACTCCCCATTTCCTGGAAGCTTCCTAGAATCTGAAACCTACAAGCCTAAGTTTATGTTCAAACCTCACTTTAGTTTCTCTTTTAAGACCTAAGACCAATCTACCTTTCCCACCTCTTTGACACTGCTTCAAGGTCTTTAACTTAAGATAAATGAGGATAAAAGGCATGGGTCAGACACCCGCATGATAAATAGTACAACATTGAATCTTGTTCTTGATATCAGTGAAATTCCAAATGCTATACTACAGAAGTATACATGGCAGGAAGGCATGAGGAAGACAGCAATTCAGAGTGGGTCTTGTTGACCAAGATTCAGGGGTTTTAATTAGATTATTGAAAAGGAACAAGGAGGTGTAATGAAGGCAGGTTGGATACTCAGAAACAAATTTTCGTATGGTGTAATTTTTGCGAGGTTGGGGACAAGGACCTTTACTTTAGCCCAGACACATAGAAGTGCTCTATGAAGCCTTTTCAAATCTTCAGGCATTCTGCAGTTGCACTATCTCAATGGGAATTTTAGGATCTTGTGGTAACAGTAAAAGTGTGAGGGATAAAGTAGTGAGTAAATGAATAAGTGAGTGAATGACAGAGTTCATATGATCCAACAGTCTCACATGTGTGTATGTAAATTCATGTCAAGATCTCATTTAGAAGTTCTCTGAGCAAAATATCACATCATTAGTGATATTTTAGGACATCTACATAGTGGGTGGCTTTGGCTAGCTGCAGATTTAACCCTGAAGATCACATTTCTTGCCTGGTAACTATGTCATAGGTAATGGGTATTTTACTGGGACACAAATTTGAATGATGTGTCCTATGAACTAATTGTAAGTCAGGAGAGAGGCAGATGTGCAAGCATGAGTTGCTTTACTAGAGAGAGTCCAGCTAAGCCAGAGGCCCTCACTTCTGTATGTGTCATTGCCTTCCTTCATTTCCATTTCTAAGGCCACAAGTCTGCAGTAAGTTGGGAAAATATCTTCTACGTCAAGAAAAAAACAATGACCCAGACAGTAAACAACCAAAGACTCAAACAAAATATCTCCAGACATTAAGAGGAAGTGAAGAAACTTTAAAGAGGTTTCCTCATAAGAAAAAGAGAAGTATTATATATTAAAGAGAGTGATGTCAACGGTGGTGGTAGAAAGGATCACTAACATGAGGAAGTCCATTATATGCTCTTTCCAAACACAAGAAAATACATTTGTAAGATTGTTTTAGTAAATGCTCTGGCCAACACAAAATTTTCATAGCTGAGTGATCAAATATTAGCAAAAGGTAAAAAGAAAAATAATTAACTTGGATAATGAGATTTTTTTTTTCACACCGCCACCATCTGCCCCCTCTGCCACTTTCCCCCCTTGGTGTCCATACGTTTGTTCTCTACATCTGTGTCTCTATTTCTGCCCTGCAAACTGGTTCATCTGTACCATTTTTCTATGTTCCACATATATGCACTAATATACGATATTTGTTTTTCTCTTTCTGACTTACTTCACTCTATATGACAGTCTCTAGATCCATCCATGTCTCTACAAATGACCCAATTTCGTTCCTTTTTATGGCTGAGTAATATTCCATTGTATATATGTACCACATCTTCTTTAGCCATTCGTCTGTCTATGGGCATTTAGGTTGCTTTCAAGACCTGGCTATTGTAAATAGTGCTGCAATGAACATTGGGGTGCATGTGTCTTTTTGAATTATGGTTTTCTCTGGGTATATACCCAGTAGTGGGATTGCTGGGTCACATGGTAATTCTATTTCTCGATTGTTAAGGAACCTCCATACTGTTCTCCATAGTGGCTGTATCAATTTACATTCCCACCAACAGTGCAAGAGGGTTCCCTTTTCTCCACACCCTCTCCAGCATTTGTTGTTTGTAGATTTTCTGATGATGCCCATGCTAACTGGTGTGAGGTGATACCTCATTGTAGTTTTGATTTGCATTTCTCTAATAATTAGTGAGAATTGAGCAGCTTTTCGTGTGCTTCTTGGCCATCTGTATGTCTTCTTTGGAGAAATGTCTATTTAGGTCTTCAGCCCATTTTTTGACTGGGTTGTTTGTTTTTTTTAATACTGAGCTGCATGAGCTGCTTATATATTTTAGAGATTAATCCTTTGTCTGTTGATTCATTTGGAAATATTTTCTCCCATTCTGAGGATTGTCTTTTCGTCTTGTTTATGGTTTCCTTTGCTGTGCAAAAGCTTTTAAGTTTGATTAGGTCCCACTTGTTTATTTTTGTTTTTATTTCCATTTCTCTAGGAGGTGGGTAAAAAAGGAACTTGCTGTGATTTATGTCATAGAGTGTTCTGCCTATGTTTTCCTCTAAGAGTTTTATAGTGTCTGGCCTTACATTTAGGCCTTTAATCTATTTTGAGTTTATTTTTGTGTAAGGTGTTAGGAAGTGTTCTAATTTCATTCTTTTACATGTAGCTGTCCAGTTTTGCCAGCACCACTTATTGAAGAGACTGTCTTTTCTCCATTGAATATCCTTGCCTCCTTTGTCATAGATTAGCTGACCATAGGTGCGTGGGTTTATCTCTGGGCTTTCTATCCTGTTCCATTGATCTATATTTCTGTTTTTCTTCCAATACCATATTGTCTTGATTACTATAGCTTTGTAGTATAGTCTGAAGTCAGGGAGTCTGATTCCTCCAGCTCTGTTTTGTTCCCTCGAGACCCCTTTGGCTATCTGGGGTCTTTTGTGTCTCTATATGAATTTTAAGATTGTTTTGTTCTAGTTCTGAGAAAAATGCCATTGGTAATTTGATAGGGATTGCATTGAATCTGTAGATTGCTTTGGGTAGTATAGTCATTTTCACAATATTGATTCTTCCAATCCAAGAGCATGGTATATCTCTCAATCTGTTTGTATCATCTTTAATTTCTTTCATCAGTGTCTTATAGTCTTCTGCATAAAGGTCTTTTGTCTCCCTAGGTAAGTTTATTCTTAGGTATTTTATTCTTTTTGTTGCAATGGTAAATGGGAATGTTTCCTTAATTTCTCTTTCAGATTTTTCATCATTAGTGTATAGGAATGCAAGAGATTTCTGTGCATTAATTTTGTATCCTGCTACTTTACCAAATCTATTGATTAGCTCTAGTAGCTTTCTGGTGGCATCTTTAGGATTCTCTATGTATAATATCATGTCATCTGCAAACAGTGATAGTCTTACTTCTTTTCCAATTTGTATTCTTTTATTTCTTTTTCTTCTCTGATTGCCATGGCTAGGCCTTCCAAAACTGTGTTGTATAATATTGGTGAGAGTGGACATCCTTGTCTTGTTCCTGATCTTAGAGGAAATGGTTTCAGTTTTTCACCATTGAGAATGATTCTTGCTTTGGGTTTGTCATATATGGCGTTTATTATGTTGAGGTAGGTTCCCTCTATGCCCACTTTTTTTTTTTTTTTCGGTACGTGGGCCTCTCAGTGTTGTGGCCTCTCCTGTTGCGGAGCACAGGCTCCGGACGCACAGGCTCAGTGGCCATGGCTCACGGGCCTAGCCACTCCGCCGCATGTGGGATCTTCCCGGACGGGGGCACTAACCCATGTCCCCTGCATCGGCAGGCGGACTCTCAACCACTGTGCCACCAGGGAAGCCCTATGCCCACTTTTTGGAGAGTTTTTATCATAAATGGATGTTGAATTTTTTTCAAAAGCTTTTTCTGCATCTATTGAGATGATTATATGGTTTTTATTCTTCAATTTGTTAATATAGTGTATCACATTGATTGATTTGCATATATTGAAGAATCCTTGCATCCCTGGGATAAATCCCACTTGGTGATGTTGTATGATCTTTTTAATGTGCTGTTGGATTCTGTTTGCTAGTAATTTGTTGAGCATTTTTGCATCTATATTCATCAGTGATATTGGTCTGTAATTTTCTTTTTTTTGTAGTATCCTTGTCTGGTTTTGGTATCAGGCTTATGTTGGCCTCATAGAATGAGTTTGGCAGTATTCTTTCCCCTGCAATTTTTTGGAAGAGTTTGAGAAGGATGGGTGTTAGCGCTTCTCTAAATGTTTGATAGAATTCACCTGTAAAGCCATCTGGTCCTGGACTTTTGTTTGTTGGAAGATTTTTAATCACAGTTTCAATTTCATTACGTGTTATTAGTCTGTTCATATTTTCTATTTCTTCCTGGTTCAGTCTTGGAAGTTTATACCTTTCTAAGAATTTGTCCATTGCTTCCAGGTTGTCCATTTTATTGGCATAGATTTGCATGTAGTAGTCTCTTAGGATGCTTTGTATTTCTGCAGTGTCTGTTGTAACTTCTCCTTTTTCATTTCTAATTTTATTGATTTGGGTTCTCTCCCTCTTTTTCTTGATGAGTCTGTCTAATGGTTTATCAATTTTGTTTATCTTCTCAAAGAACCAGCTTTTAGTTTTATTGATCTTTGCTACTGTTTCCTTTGTTCCTATTTCATTTATTTTTGCTCTGATCTTTATGATTTCTTTCCTTCTACTAACTTTGGGTTTTGTTTGTTCATCTTTCTCTAGTTCCTTTACGTGTAAGGTTAGATTTTTTACTTGAGATTTTTCATGTTTCTTGAGGTAGGCTTGTATTGCTATAAACTTCCCTCTTAGAACTCCTTTTGCTGCGTCCCATAGGTTTTGGATCATCATGTTTTTGTTGTAATTTGTAGGTATTTTCTGATTTCTTCTTTGATTTAGTCAGTGATCTCTTGGTTATTTAGTAACATATTGTTTAACCTCCATGTGTTTGTGGTTTTTTTCCCTGTAATTGATTTCTAATCAATCTCATAGCATTGTGGTCAGAAAAGATGCTTGATATGATTTCAATTTTCTTAAATTTACTGAGGTTTGATTTGTGACCCAAGATGTGATCTATCCTGGAGAATGTTCCATGTGCATTTGAGAAGAAAGTGTAATCTGCTGTTTTTGGTTGGAATGTCCTATAAATATCAATTAAATCTATCTGGTCTGTTGTGTCATTTAAAGCTTGTGTTTCCTTATTAATTTTCTGTTTGGATGATCTGTCCATTGGTGTAAGTGAGGTGTTAAAGTCCCCCACTATTATTGTGTTACTGTCGATTTTTTCTTTTATAGTTCTTAGCAGTTGCCTTATGTATTGAAGTGCTCCTATGTTGGGTGCATATATATTTATAATTATTATATCTTCTTCTTGCATTGATCCCTTGATCATTATGTAGTGTCCTTCCTTGTCTCTTGTAACATTCTTTATTTTAAAGTCTATTTTATCTGATATGAGTATTGCTACTCCAGCTTTCTTTTCATTTCCATTTGCATGGAATAATGAGACTATTTTTAATAAAAATATGATTTAATAGGAATGGAATTTAACATTTTTATAGATGGTTATACATAGTCATTGTATATAATTATATAATCACATACATGTCATATATCTATGTAGCCATTAAGAATGTAAAAGCTCTCTTAATTTTTTTCCCATATATTACATTTTGTACAGAAAATTTTTTGCTAAGATTTGTTTTGAATATTTGGAGATTTTCAAAGCCTTGACACTTTCCTCTCATGATTGTCACAGCTTTTGGTAATGCTATGACTCTCTAAACTGTTTTCCAATATAAGAAAAGTATCTACCAAGGTAATCAGAACAAATTTAGTTAAGTTAATTAAGTGTATTTTATCTGCATTTATAATATTTATTTATTCATCCAAACACAAAATCTTCACTTATCTCTGTTACTAAATCTCCACAGTTCTTGCTTCTCTGAAGGTTAGAGTTAAGAACAATTTAATTTATTTTAACACAATATGTTCACCACCAACAGTGTACCAGTTAACGTTGCTAAGTCCTGGGGATACAGCAATAGATTTTTTATGTCCCTTTATGGACAATATTATAAAAATCTATCTGGCTGGAATGGTTGGTGTTGATTCACTAAAGAGCAGATAAGCCACAGCATTTACTTTGTGAATCACTCTTATCCACCTGTGGTGAAGAATTCTCATCTCGCTAAACCTCATCTTCATTGGCAAGCACACTAACTGACCTTCTCTCTCACCACCTTGGACACTGGTAACCATAAATGGAGATTTGGAATGTCTAGGAGGACCATCATCTTACAGCTTATGCATGACAGGTCTCAGGTCATCCAACTGTGCCATGGATATAGGGTTGTATTTGCATGTTTCTCCTGAACCACATCCTACAGATCCATTAAAAGTGGTATATCCTTAATTTGAAGGGATTTCTTTCTATTTTTCATAATAATGCAATGCAGCAAAAAGGAAATAAAAATTGACTATTTGAGCTGTCCAGAGTTTAGATTCCATGTGTAGTAGATTGTATTATTGTCCCCATTATTTTCTGCCTTCTTTTTAAGAAGATAATGCATATCCCCTTCTCTTGACATGAGACCTGCATGGACTCCCTGTAGGAAGAACATACTTACCACCCCACTGAGAGAGGCTTGGCCAGTTGACTATTTTTGACCAGTGAAAGAACAGTGTACAGAAGCGACTTGTGTGTCATGTAAGAAGAAACATTAAGAACTTCCACATGATCTCCATTGCCCACATAGGAACTGCTCGTTCATCCTGCATCCCAAAATGAATAAGACACATGGTGGAGAGCCATAGACTGGAGCAGAGTTGACCTGCCCTGACGTGGAATTTAAAGGAGACCTAAAACTTAATTGCTGTAATCCACTGAGTTTTAGAGATTGTTCCTGTATTATCACAAAGTGAAAGCTAACTGATAAACCACATAAACAGACATTTACATGTTACTAACAAAATCTAATTCCGTTAGTTTGTGGTTATCCTCATTCCTAATATATTTCACTTTTAATTAATCCTTTGGTCATCACTCTGCCATTAATACTAAGAAGCCTAGTCTCTTCCTCTTGAGGCTTCCATCTTAACCCCTTCCTTATCCTTCAAGTTACTCAAAAATCCTGGACAGTATAGTCTGCTCTCTATGGAGAGGACCAATCCTCTAGGCATAGAGGAAAAAAAAGAACATTAAAAACTTCAATAAGTTCACTAGCTTCCATGCTTCTTTCACTGTCGTGTGATGCAGCTATTAAATATTATGTCTGTCTAGTCTAATGTTGCTTGTCTACTGATGCCATGTTACAGTTGTTGTCCTAGATCTTTATTATGGGCACATCACTCTTTTATTTCAGCATCTCAAGATACAATTACATGCTGTGCTGGAAGTGACCTTGCTTCTCTGGCTCTTGGCCTTATGTTAAATTTAGGCCACCAGGACACATACCCCTTGCTTTATGGGGAGTTCTCTACACATCACAGTGTCTTTTTAATTGGGGAACCCCATCCATCATGAGAAGTTTTTCTAACATTAAATCATAGATACAGTTTCATATTAACCCTGTAACAAACAAAAAAATGTTCCTTTTACAGATGTTCTGAAGGGCCTGGTACATCCCTTCATTCATTCATGTAACTAAAAGGCTACTTCAGAGGACGAAGAGTGGCATCTTTAAATTGTATGACTGTGTATCTCTGCATATATAGAGATGTATATGGAAGCTTCCTTAAATTAAAAAAAAGTACCTTTTCACATCAATGTATGTCACTCCTGTTCTGTCATCACACCTATATCACTCTAGTGTTTAGCATAATACTTGCACGTATTACGTGCTCAATAAATACTAATTTGAATAAATGTGATAAATATCAATTACAAGGCAAGTCAATAAGATCATAAATGGAGTAGAATTTTCCCACTTTATATTTTCCCATATATAGTAATTTTCCCTGAATTTTTACCTCTCCAAATGTCCCTAACTCTTGAAAACTAATTCCTGAGATCTTTGGGTGGACATTTCAGTGGCAGTGAAACTTAGACTGGGTCTTAGAGCATTCATAAAGGCTCTCAGATAAACTTTAATAAACGATACAGATAGAAGATAAAATATACAAATAATTCTTATTCTATCTGTGTGAAGTCATCATAAAACTGAGCATGTCTCTTACTTTCTTATCCTATAATTTAAAAAAACGATTTCTTCATTTCTATGTGTCATATAGTAAAAGAATGAAAACATCCATTAGCCAGGTTTTCTTAGATTATAAAATATGTGAGGTGTCTTAGGGTTTGATAACATATATTTCTGACTAACTACATCATTAGAATCAGCAGAAAACCATCAGTTTTCCAAGTCTTTCAGATTTGTAACAACGTTATGAGAAAGCACATATTTCAGTCAGCATTTTTATTTCTTTGCCCCAAATCCAATATTGTATGGTATTACATGCATGGATAAAATTATTTCTTCAAAAATTTAAAAATTTTTATTATTATTCTATTTTATTCCATTCCCTGAACATTATATTTATACTCACCATCCTGAGTGACAGAATAAGTAACCAAAAGTCCTGGATAAACTATAGGAAATAAACAACTGTGAGCTAAGATATACACATTGTCATATGTGTAAAATCCCTATTGTGATTCATGTCAGGATATTGTAGGTGTTGATCAACAATTGAGCTTTTTTAAGTTAATGCAGATTTTCTCTGAGGGTTATAGTATCTAGCTAATGACTTGGAAGTGAGAAAATTTGTAATCCAACATCTGCCCCTTACTGACTAATCATACAAACTTGGGACAATGATATCAGCTTGCTGGGCTTTGATTTTCATATTTGTAAAATAAGGATAATAATACCTAACTCAGGGGGTTTTTGTATGAATCAGTAATGACATATGTATTACGCACAACACTTTGATTGCAAGAAGCAGGACGTGTAAGACAAAAAAATTCCTTTTCAGTTAAGCAAACCACACACTAAAAAAAACACCAATGAGTTTATATCTGTGGATTCAAACCAGTAGATTATAGTGTCTTCTATATTTGCCTTTTTTCACAAAGGGCTATATTATCTCAAACTAACCATCCTCACAAGGTTAAAAACAAGACTACAACCAGGTTTGATCTTATATTCTCATAAATTTCATGAGTAGAAAGGAAAAAGAGTCGTATCCAACTAATTCCAGTTAGAAAAATCCTGGGGGAAGAAACCTGATTGGTCCTGCTTATGTCACATGCTCATTTTTGACCCAATCAGTGGTAGTCAGGTGGATGGAATACTGTGACTGGCCCAACTTCTGTGATGTGTCCAGACCTGTAATGTGGGATGTGTGATCTCCAACCAAAAAAGGGAAGAAAAGATATGAGACAAACCAAAACAAGTAGCAAAATAGATTCTTCATTACTAAAGTTTGGGAAAAACCTGAACGAACTTTTTGGCCACGCCAACACTTGCATAGTATCAGCTAAGTACAGGAAGAATTGGGAGACTGGGATTGACACACATACACTAATATGTATAAAATAGATAACTAATAGAACCTGCTGTATTAAAAAATAAAATAAAATTCAAAAAAAATGACAGATGTTAGTACTGATGAGATTAATTTTCATTTCCTGGCTCAACCAATTAATTAGCTTAATATTGGTTTATGGACCACTCATGTGTGTTCACGGTGGTAAGCATGAGACAAATCCAATAAAAGAGAGAGAAATATGTTCAATGCAGCATCCACTGCCGCTAGGTTAGAGCTTGTCCTGCTGCTGATGAGTCATTCAGCATATATTTTCCTCCAAAGGGCAGAGGGTTACTACTCTTTCAGATTTCAATACTTTAATTTGAAAATAAGAAATCTAATTCAGAATCAAAGTCAACTGCAATCTGCTGGAAAATGCTGAGGTCATTTTGACACACCCAGCAGTAATGAAAAAAATCCTTCTTGTTTCATCACTTACTAGCTGTGTGCCCTTGATTGAGTTATGAGCCTGTGTGTGCCTCAGTTTCCTCAAGGGTTACATGAGGATAATAATACCTACATTTTCATAAAGTATTGGGGGTAATTAAATCACTTAATGTATAAAAAGGACTTAAAATTTGGGGATGATTATTTTCATTATTATTAATAATATTATCATCATAGATTTTTCCTGAATCATAAATCTCAACTCTAGTGTTTGGGGGCCAATGTGCAAGGACCAATTCATTTTACAGGAAGGTAACATGGTCTGTTATTTGCCATATTCATGTCTTAGCCTAGCAGTCAACATCTGGATGGAAAAATGAAATCATAGTCTAGTTATTGATTTGTGTTCTTCTAAGTGTCCGTATGTTTGGGGTTGCTTAGTGTTCAGCTGTTTGAACTATGTCTATTCTGTCCAGAAGCTGGGCATAACATTACCACAACCTTTTTATACCTTGGCAAAGTCAAAAAGAAAAGGGTTGTTTGGAGGGGTTGTTTCAGGGTTAATTTAATAATGTTGCTCTTTTGCTGATTTGTTTGCAAGCACAAACAATAAATTAATGAACCCAACAGAGGTTAGATAGAAGAGTGCTGGAGTAAATACTGTGATGTCCCTCTCAGATCCCCTTAAACGGCTGGTACCCCCCCATCCCAGCTTCTGTGATGGTCAACTATTAATAGCTCTCAGATGCCCCCTTTCTCGGGAGAGTGTACCCCTAACAGTCAGCTGCTTCAACTGGAGAGTTATGCCCACCCCCTGGGGGGCATCTCAAAGCCAATGACTGGCTGGTATGGTATATAAAGGGTTACCTCAACCCAGCTAAGCGGTTAGTGATTCAAAGACCTCCCTCACTGGATCAAGCCAAGCTGGACTTCATCTGAGATGGCTTTTTGGCTCACCACTTTCCCTTTCTCTGTCCTGCTTCACTCCTCCATTCTTTATGGGCTTTTCTACCGATAATAACACTTTCACAAGAACTGGGGGTCTCAGACTCAGCTTTTGGGAACTCAGCCTAAGATAATATCATAACAACCTGTGCTGTTGAAGGAAACTGCAGAATAATTGAAAGCTGTCAATCTCATACCTCGAAGAAGAAACAGATTTCAGAAATGCAGACTCTTAAAAAGAAGACCCACAGAATTAATAATTTGGAAAGCAACAGAGGAGATGACCAGGAAGCAAGGTGATGCCTCATGCATTAGGAATGGCACATCCTGAAGAGTAATATCTATGATTTAGCAGTTGCCATTGGTTGGTTTGTTGGTTGGTTGATTTGATTGGTTGCCAGAGAGATGACCATCATTGTCTCCCCTCAACTGGGAGGAATAACTCATTGTGGGAGGAGTTTTAAATCTGAGCATCTCTACCTCAAAATGCCTTCACAGTCCTAACCAGTCCTTGGTCCAGCAGTTCTCTAATCCAGGACTTTGAATCTTAGGTTTGTCACAAACAAATGGATGGTTGGAGTTCATTGACAGCTGGTGTACGATTCTGTGGTGGGAGCCAATAAAAGTGCTCGAGATTTCAGTGGTGTCTGGGAGCAGTGGTACAGGGGCAATGCAGGAAAGCATTGCATCTACTGCCCAGATTCTATGCTCTTTTAGTTTCTATCTGTGCACCAGACATACTCTTACATTTTCTCATTAATTATACGAGCTCCCTATTTTCCCCTGAAAAGTCCCTTTTCGAGTAAAAATAGTACAGCTGCTCTCTCTTGCCTGAAATTAAAATAACCAAAAAAACCCTTACTAATACAATACCTGATATAGATATGTGCAATGTCAATTTTTTTTATATAAGCCAAACTATATGTTTACAAGTATGAAGAAAAATAACAGAATCATCTAGATTAAGACAAGTAATTGAGGGAGTTCCCTAGCGGTCCAGTGATTAAGAATCCACCTTCCAATGCAGGGGACGAGGGTTCGATCCCTGGTCGGGGAACTAAGATCCCACATGCCACGAGGCAACTAAGACTGCGTGTCACAACTAGAGAGCCCACGCGCTCTGGATCCCGCGCGCCACAGCTAGAGAGAAGCCCGCGAGCCACAACAAAGAGCCCACACACCGCAACGAAAGATCCTGTGTGCCGCAACTAAGACACGACACAGCCATAAATAAATAAATAAAGACAAGTAATTGATTATCAATCATGGGACGGCTGACTGTTAACTTTTATTCTGCTTCCTAGTCTTTGCTGTCATGGTTGCACTGATCTTCTGAATGAGCACCTATGATATCGTAGGCACAAGCAGGAATGAACAGTAAGCGTGGGCCTGTCTTCACATATTATAGAGTTGTACAAATGTCAAATAACTTAAAATATCCGTAAACGTATGTTCACAATTTTTGGTAAGTGCTTTCAATGCAAGTATAAGGCTAAGTGATGAAGTATTAACAATAGGACCTAACTTGGTCCAGGGGAGGGTACTTGGGTCTAAGTTCCAAGTAAGCTGTGACATTCATTGTGGATGAATAAGTGACACTTAGGCAAGCAGGAAAAACAATAGGATGAAGACCCCAATGTGGAAAAGACTGGTGCTCACACGGCAAAGGAACTGAGGGAAAGCCAATGTGGCTGGGGCAGAGTGAGAGGGGTCAATGGTACGTGACTGGATTGTGATGCTAGCCAAGAGGGTTTTAGGGCCTTACAGAGCACATTAAGAATTTTTCTTACATTTCTGAGAGTCAGTTATCTATAAAACTCCCTTAAGGAACCATAGAAGCAAGCTACTTTGAGTCAGGGCTATGGCCTGTGATGGAGCTGAGTGTAAATTTGCATGCAGGCAGTCCTGACAATGAAATAACCGGTGATATAAAGGGAAAAAATGGCATTTGGGCAGGTGTCTGTACTGGATCCTCAGAAAAGGGAGGAGCAGCAAGAGAGGGCTTAGTCCGAGGGCAGGATCAGGAAAGAGGGACTCGGGCTTCCCTGGTGGCACAGTGGTTGAGAGTCCGCCTGCCGATGCAGGGGACGCGGGTTCGTGCCCCGGTCCGGGAAGATCCCACATGCGGCGGAGCGGCTGGGCCTGTGAGCCATGGCCGCTGAGCCTGCGTGTCCGGAGCCTGTGCTCCGCAGCGGGAGAGGCCACAACAGTGAGAGGCCCGCATACTGCAAAAAAAAAAAAAAAAGAAAGAAAGAAAGAGGGACTCATCCCTTAGGCCAGCAGGCTGAGAGGAGGTCATGAGGTGGAGACTGAAGCTACATGGTGAACTGGATAGATGAATGCAATCCGCTGGCCAAAATAAGGCCAGAGAATCAGAAGAGGGAGACAAGGCAAGACAGGAACAAAGCCAGGGCCTTAAGCCACGAAGAAATAAAATCCCAGAAGGGCAAACCTTGCTGTAGAGAGGGGTCTGTCATACGTGTGCGCTGGGAGACACTGGTTCACAATGGTTCGTCTCAGCCTGAGAGGGTCTGTTCTTCAGGGAGTGAGGTGTTCTGGTGGGTGGTTGAGTTTCTTCAGTCTCTTAAGTTCATTATTGTAATATTCTTCCTCCTCCTTCTTATCTCTGCCTATCTTATCTCATCTGATCATCTGAGCCAGGGTTTCCAGAGCAGAAAATTGGACACATGCACACAACACACACACACACACATCTGAAAAGCTGAGACACGAAATTGCCGACATATCTCGAGACACTCACCTCTGGAAAATGGGAGTAAAATACTGAGGAAGCCTGAATTTTATGAAAACATTAAAGTGTTTCTGCCTAATTCCACTGCATCCATGTCTGCAGATGAGACATGCCAGCTTGGGAAATTAGAAGCCTTCTTTCTCCTCGTATCAAAGAGACACAGAGCTGTGCAAAGAATAACAAATAACAAAAGAATAACAAATAAACTAAAGATTCTAGGAAAAAAATAAATGAGTGTATTTGGGGAGGAATAAGAAAATAGACTTATCAGTGGATTAAAATCTGAAAACAATAAGAGAAAGTAAACACTTCATTGGTGAGCGTGGAATTAAGAACAATGCTATTAATTGTAAGTTGAAGGTCAGGGAAAATGTGTTGGCAGTGGGGACTAATTGGATTGTAGAAGCTAATCTCCCAAGGGAAGGGGTGGACGCCTCATCTTGCATATTAGAGGCAAAATTCTCACTGGCAGGAGTTAGGATGAAATGACCTAATAGGTCTTTTCCACCTCTGATTTTTATCATTTGGCAAGGGAAACCTAGCCAGGAGGTACACAGTTAAGCATCTTTGATGAAAATTAAACACAGAACTATCAGATAATACAGATGCTCGCCTCCCCCTCCCCCCAAAAAAATATTTAAAAGAGATGATCACACCACCAATAAAGCCTTAGCATCCAGCTCAGAAGAACAATTCTTGACATGGACCAGGGATAAATAGATGCTTTCATTCCCCTAGTTTTCTTAATCCTCAAATCTGAATGGACAGGGGTAGCAGGTTTTCAGGGGTGTTGGAAATCAGGGGCTTTGCATAATCGCCCCCTGAAAGTTTGCTCTGTTTGGAAGAGGTTACCCTTTGAAGATGACTGGATAGGTTCCAGCAAGTTTTCTTCAACTCCCACAATCTTTCACCCACTCTCCTTCACCCCTTCCTCTTGGCTCTACCCATCTCTGGGAAAGTGGGAAAAGTACAACAAACCTTAGATCCTTTCTTGGAGAATTGTGAGTCGTGTATTATATCCTAATAGCCTGTTGGCAAATCTAAGCCCTATTCAAAGAAAATCCACTTTTGAAAACTGGGGCTGTAGAGATGTGGACATTCCTGGGAAAACACATTTCTCCTGTTACTTTTTGTTTTCTTCTTTTATCTGAGGGCTTAAGTTTTCTGGTTTCGTTATTTGATTCAGGGCTTCCGTTATTCTGTTTTTCGGAAATAGCGCCCAGTGTGGACAGAACAGAATACATTGTACAGAAATGCCTGCGACTGTTTTGACTGGCACGAGACTATCACCTAAGCAAACTGGCAACATTAGGAGAGAAGTAGCTTACAGGCTTGTATAAGAACCAGCAGCCGTAAGTACCAGCCCCAGTTCTGCGTCTTTTCTTCCTGTTATCCTTGCCTTTATAAATGCCTATTTTGGGATTTTTATCTCTGAATCATTGAGGTTAGGCAATCAGAAAAACCTGGCATGGATAGGTCTTACTTGATGTTTTCTCAAGGGAATATAACAGCTGCAACCTTTTGGGTAAATAGTGTTCATTTTCTAGCCATGAATGGACATTTTTTAAACCCATGGAATCCAGGGTAATTATGCTCTAAAGGCTACCTTTATTTAAGAGCTTGCTTCTGTTATCCTCTCTAGATTTTCTCAGCTCCTCAATGGACTTCAAAGAGGTAAAGAGAGACACGCTGTATGTAAAACCTACTGAAGGGCAGTCACAAACGCATGGGGAGGTATGGAACAGAGCTTGATAAAGCCATGGAAGTTTCCACATAGGGAACATCTGTGCTGTTCCTTCTTCCGGAGAGAGGGGGACACTTTTCACATTCTCTACAATTAGTCTGTGTGACTTAAGTTAGTCGTTTTCACTCAGCAAGTATTTTCGAGCAGCTATTATGCACCAGGTAAGCTACACCCTACAACATTGTAGAAATATAATATTGAAATAAAACAAAAAAACGAGACACTATTTTTTAAAGGAGAAATAAAAATACATTTAACAAGGACATCTGAAAATATGAAAACTCTGTCATGAAAGAAGGAAAAAAGGAAGGGAGGGAGAGAAGGAGAGAAGAAAGAATTGTCTCTTGAAGTTATTCCATTCTTGCTACAAAAGACCCAAGGAATTGAAAGTTAAGGTTTTGATTTTATTTCCCTTAGAAAACTGAATGAGAGTCCCTCTACTTTAACTACCGGCTAGTTTACATAAACCAAACATTTTCTATGGAATAATCTCATGGCAATGATTACATTTGTCTTTATAAATGAGCTTCCCCAATTATGTCACGTGCTTCCCATGCATCGTATCTTTTCTTTTTAAGAAATATGAATTCAATGAATATAAACCAAGTGTTTGTTGTCATTTTAGACGGAGGATTATGGAAAATCCTAACTACTTTATGGGGTCTTTACAGCCAGCATTGCTGATTATGTTTGATTTCAGGCCATCCCTACCTAGAAATGGCACACACTCTAAGGAAGAAAACCCATTCATGTGAAATAGTCATAATCATATTCTGGGAAGTTATATTTTAAGGGAAAAAAAGATTAACTGTGACAGACTTTTTCAAACAAGAAATCCATTTCGTCTAAGAAGCCGCTTTTTATATCATTTGAGAGCTTAAAATTGCAAAGCTGTTATATAGACTAGCAACTGAGTTTACCATAAATAAATTGAGTCAAAATGTTTGGGGGCAATATTCAAAGTAAATTGAGAAATGGTGAATAGAATCAATTTTGATCTATTGATTTTGAGATTATTTTCATGTCACTCTACAAAAACATGCAAATGGGAAGTAGTGAATTTTAAGAATAAGAGTTCATTGAGGCAGGGATACAGAGACAAATTAAGAATTTCATCCCTGGGTTGATATCTTCATGACAATTTGAAGAAAATACTTAAAACTGGCATGCTTCTGTTTTAAGGAATTCTAAGTTATATCATTTCCTGAACTGTTATATTTAATCAAAGCTCAGTTTAATTAAGCCATGCATACAGAAAAGTTTTCCTTAAATAATTTTCCCCAGAAATATATAGCCATGACTGCTGTATTTAAGGATGTTTTCATAGAAGTTATTTTGGGGAATTCCACTCTGGGAAACAAACAGAATTTTCTCTCTATTTTTTTCTCTTTTCTTTCTTCTTTTTTTAAAACTGTAGTAGGTAAAATATAGTGCCCCAAAGCATTACAATTTGACTCTGTACTTTCAAAATAATATACATACTTATTACTTTCTAATATATATCTTATTTCTTAGATCGTCTGAGAACTCTAGTCCATGACTCTCTTCTCAAAAAGCCATAAAAACTAAAAGTGAGGGAACGCCCCACAAATCACAACTCGATGTTTAACTGGAAGTGATAACAGCATAGCTAGTGATTGATTTATTAAAATTTTAAGGTGTTGTTGAGCAGGCCACTCTTAGATCTTTTACTCAAATTTCTCATTTAGTTAAATTCTCTGCTTCTCTTTTGCACAAAGTCATTAAATAAAATGCACAGAAAAAAAATTACTTGAAGGGAACACTGAAAAAGACCATTCTATCCTTTATCCAACATTTATGCAAAAGAAGAATAAAATCTAGATTTTGTTCGTTGTTGGCTAAAGGGAGTTTAATGACCCTGCAAGGGACATAGCACAATTCGTACTCCCGTCACACATTTTTATACAACCCTGGGCACTAGGGCTCTCTGTCAGTATACAACCTACAAGCCATCTCTGAAGCAAAGTCTCTTCAAAGGATTAGTCTTGCCATTTCCCTGTAGCTGCTAATGCCACTCTGTCAGCCCTTCTGATCTTGTAGCTGTCCTAAGAGAGTCTGAGTCTACATTTTCCAAGGGAAGCTTTCAGTGAACCGTAATCTATCTTTCCATTGGCTAAGCCTGTAAACCTTGGTGGGCTGGGTGGTTCCAAAAAGAAAAGAGGATGTTTTCTTTTTCCACTGTTTAAACCTCTTGTGAGTAATTCCCCACAGCTGTACATAAACACCCCCTTTCTGAGCAGGGAGAAAGGTCTCGGAACAGAACAGCTCTCTGTTAACTAAAAGGGAGCCTCCTGGTCTCGATGCATTTTGTGGGAGACTTAATTGTACTCTGGGGCTTCAGGCTAGACTTATCCTGAGTTTTCCTTTAAAGAGTAAAAAGGATAAAGAGGAAAAAAAAACAAGTTTAAATTGCTGCTTGTAAACAAAACTGAGATTCTTTTGCAGCTCTTATGAGATTGTTCAACAATTAAATAGCTATAATTGTAACCCCAAACAATGTTTGACTGGGCTGGCTGCCTAATCAGTGAAGTTGTATTTTCACAGCAGACTAAGCATATTATTGTTAAAACAAATGTTATTGGAAAAACAGCTCTAGAGAATACATTTCTGCCTACAGAGAATAGGTGGTTCTTTTCAAAGATGCCAAGAAATTCAGTGCCTACCATATAGAGGGTATAAAAAAACACCTGTTGGAGTGAATAGAAAATATTTAGGTTTGTTTGCAAATAATCTCTTGCTGTTGGTGGTTTTCAAACACCACCACATAGAATTTTCTACTTTTTAGACCCACTTGTTCTTCTAGTTCAATGTGGTTAAGCCAAAGGCTAAGTGATTTTGCAAGGTCATGCATTCAGTAGTAGACAGTGAGGTGGCAGACTTCTTTGCCTCACCGCCACATAGACCTCATAATTACAGTAATTGATTTCATTGTCTAACTTCACACATAAGCTATGAGATCCAAGAGACTTTGAATACCCATTGCCGAGTTAGGGTGTATGTGCATGTGAGTGTGTGTGTGTGTGTGTGTGTGTGTGTGTGTGTGTGTGTGTGTGTGTTTCTGGTGCAGAAAACATGGATGATGCTAAGGGTGAGTGCCATTAGTAAGTTTATAATAACTTGTATGAAGTATTGTATGAACTTGTATGACTGAGTCAAACTCAGACATAGTTATGAAGTAATGGTGAACAAGACATGTTTTCTGTATAACTACAATTTGATAGAAAATAGTTATATAAATTACTAACTCCTTTGTATTTTCTACAAGGTCTAGTAGAGTGTGTCTCGTATAATTGAACAAATGAATGAATGAATAAATAAATGAATCCAAACTTGAATGTATAATGCCCCCAAATAATAATCCAATCAGCTTCCCATTTGTTTCCTGGAAGTAAAAATAATTCTGTGGATGGGCCTAGAGACTGTCATACAGAGTGAAGTAAGTCAGAAAGAGAAAAACAAATATCGTATATTAACACATATATGTGGAGTCTGAAAAAATTGATATAGACGATCTTATTTACAAAGCAGAAATAGAGACACAGATAAGAGGACAAACGTATGGATACCAAGGGGGAAGGGGGGTGGGAGGGTGGGATGAATTGGGAGATTGGGATTGACATATATACACTATTGGTACTGTGTATAAAATAGATCACTAATGAGAACCTACTATAGCACAGGGAACTCTACTCAGTGCTCTGTGGTGACCTAAATAAGAAGGAAATCCAAAAAAGAGGGGATATATGTATAAGTATAGCTGATTCACTTTACTGTACAGTATAAACTAACACAATATTGTAAAGCAACTATACTCCAATAAAAATTTTTTAAAATGATTCCAAAAAATAGTAATCATAGTGGCAACTTAAATGAGCCTGTGAATTTACAGCTGACAAAGCCTTTTCACTTCTATCATCTTTTCTTCATGAAAAACCCACTGAGACAGAAAGTGCAGGTTTTATGACTAGCTTCGTATGATAGACGAGCAAATTTTACCTCAAGGAACTTAATTAACCTAGCTAGTCAGAGTCAGACCTTCCAACTGAATTAAAATTCTGCTGATGCAAAATTGACCCTGAAATGCAAGATTCAACAATACATGGTGAACCCAGGAGCCTGGTTTAGAAGATAAAACTCAGGAGACAGAGTTCAACACTTATTAAATGGGTATCATTCTAAGCTACTTGACCACCCTGTTGACTCCATTTTCTCATTTAATAAACTAGGGTTGATAACTTCCACTTTGCAGGATTGTTATCAACATTAAAAGAGCTGTTAGAATGCTTTTTGAAATGTTATATGAGAATTTTGGTTAAGCTCCAAACCAAAATGATGGCTTCACTTTTGAATACGTACTTCAGCCTAATGAATGGACGCTCTCCGTAAGTTATCGGATCCAAGCCAAGCTGATAGTTTGACCATGGTGATTGCTCTGGCTGTATTCACATCCAGCTTTGCCATTTAACAGCCTTGTGACCTTTGTTAAGTTGTTTAAGTTGCCTATGCCACAATGACCTCATCTATTAAATGGACATTAACAATAGATGCCATCTATTGTATAGAACACTTGAAAGGAATGACTGGAACTTACAAATGTAAAGGCAATGTCTGATGCATAGTAAGCATTTAATAGATAGACGACAGATACGTTTTTCTCTTTTTTTATTGAAGTATAGTTGATTTACAATGTTGTGTTAATTTCTGCTGTACAGCAAAGTGATTCGGTTATACACATATATATATACATTCTCTTTTCATTTTCTTTTTCATTTGGTTTATCATAGGATACTGAATATAGTTCCCTGTGCTATACAGTAGGACCTTGTTGTTTATCAATATATTGTTTTTCAGGTGTATAGATTAAGAGCTGTGGGCTGGAACTCCTTTGGTAAAAATATATTGAGCACCTATTACATGCCAGTCACTGCTCTAGATAAGGGAGGTTTATGTTTTATTTATTTATTTATTTATTTTTGGCTGCGTTGGGTCTTTGTTGCTACGCACCGGCTTTCTCTAGTTGTGGCGAGAAGGGGCTACTCTTCATTGTGGTGTGCGGGCTTCTCATTCTGGTGGCTTCTCTTATTGCAGAGCATGGGCTCTAGGGGATGCAAGTTTCAGTAGTTGTGGCGCACGGGCTTCAGTAGTTGTGGCGCACGGGACCTAGAGCGCAGGCTCAGTAGTTGTGGAACACAGGCTTACTTGCTCTGCAGCATGTGGGATCTTCCTGGACCAGGGCTCGAACCCGTGTTCCTTGCATGGAAGCCTGGGAGGTTCATCCTTGAACAAGACTATATTTACCTTTCTTTTTCCTACTCTAGAAATAAAGGGAAAGGGGACTTCTTCCCCTCTGTGTCTTCAGAGGGTACAAGTTTCATCAATGGAGGTAGAAGAAGAAAGGAGGGTCTTGTCAGTTGTGGAGTGCTATGATTAACCTCTGGAAACTCAGAGATCAGTCAGGCCAGGACTCAACCGTGACAGTTCACACAGGTTAGAAGTTCACGTTTCCTTAATTGATCCCAGACTCTCATTACAGACAGTCGTCGTTGGTGGTGGCTTGCCAGGCAGCCTGCTCAAGGTGTCCCATCAGATAACAATGACTTCATTTTCCCCCGGGCATGCTCAAGAAACTGTACTCACTCAAGCTCCTCCTATTCTTCCTGGAGAAGTGTTTCCTCATTTGTCAACTGACAAATCGAATATATCCACATTTGCCTAACTTGTTTACCTTGAAGTGGGGACCCAGCACTTATGTACGAGTTACTCGCAATTTAAAAGGCAGAAGATTCTATCTGAAAGTTGGACAGAGAGCGAAGCGTTATTAAAATATATGTAAATGACCTAGAAAAATATCTCTTCTCTACCACAAAAGGTTACTATGGGCATCAAGGTCGATAAAAGACATTAAGCAATATTTTTCCCAATTAAATTTTTTTATTTTGAGAAAATTGTTAAATCACATGCATTTGAAAGAAATAATACAGAGAGATGATAAGTACTCTTTACTTAGTTTCCTCTAATGGCAACATCTTGCAAAATTGTAACACAATATTACAACCAAAAAATTGACATTGATAAGATCCACCAATTTTATTTAGATTTTATAAGTTTTACCTACACTCACTTGTGTGCATGTGTGTGTGTGTGTTCACGTTTAGTTCTGTGCAATTTTATCACAGGTGTAGGTTCATGTACCCACTACAATTGTCAAGAGACAGAACAATGTAATTACTATCACCACAAGGATCTCTCATGTTGACACTTTATAATTACATGCCCCCCATACCACCCACATTGGGCACTAACCCTTGGCAACCACTGATCCAGTCTCCATCTCTATAACTTTGTCATTTAAAGAATGTTATATAAATGTAACCATATAGTAACTGAAAGTATAAAGAAATGTAAGTTGGCATTATTATTATTATTATTATTTACAGTAATTTTACTAACAATTTGTTATTTTTTACACCAACCATATTTTTTTAGGTAATTATAATTTTCTGTGAGCAGTAGATTTTCTGACTTATATGGATGGTCCACTAAAAGGGAAATGGTATTAAACAGTAGCTGGATTTTCTGACAGCTTTTCCTGTGGGAAAAGGCCTCATTTTGACAAACACACCTAGGGAGAAGACTAGAGTCTATACAACAGAGCTGTTCACTCTTTCTAGAAGTTTTTATTATTAGCTTTGTAAAAATAACTCCGTGGCTTTTCCCAAAGAGGTATACAGTGATCTAAAGTGTGTTGAATAATATACCTTGACAATCTCGGAGATCAGAGTTGATGTTTGAAGAAGATTAGATGCAGCAAAATTTGTTTCACAGTAATTCTGAGACAGTTCTCCCTGAGAAAAAAGAGTTAAAAATTGTTCTGATAACATAGGCAAATTAAATTCATAAAGCAAATATTTATTATTATAATTATCATGAGACTGTTTTGGTATGATATGTTGAATTCTATTAGGCATGTTATAGAAAATATTTCATTCAATTCATACAATATATTTTTGTGATTAGTGTCTTTTATCTCAATTATTGAGAGAATATTGAAGCTTGGAAAGATTAAATAATTCTTTGAAAGTCCCATACCTAGCAAATGGCATAGCTGTACTCAAACCACATCTATCTGGTTACAAATCCCATACTCTTTTTTGGAGCAGAGGCATTTTAACCTATTTTATCTTTGCTTTTATCTCCAAAATTTTTATTCTGATAAAATTAAAACTAACAGAATAGTTGTAAGAATAGTACAAAAAACACCAATATTCCCTTTACCTAGGTTCATCAGTTGTTAAAAATTTACCGCATTTGGTTTTTGTCGAAACCAGTAGTAGTCCGGTAGTCGTCTTTGTAAACGTATTTTCTCAATTCAGGATCTAAATATTTAGTTTTCCTGTCTCTTTGGTCTCTTTTGTTCTAGAATAGTACCCAAAGCCCATGTTCATAGCCACTGAAAAATACTGCCAAGCACCCGTTGCACGAATTTAACGACAAACAAGAATTAGACAC
This sequence comes from Lagenorhynchus albirostris, assembly GCF_949774975.1. Taxonomy (NCBI): domain Eukaryota; kingdom Metazoa; phylum Chordata; class Mammalia; order Artiodactyla; family Delphinidae; genus Lagenorhynchus; species Lagenorhynchus albirostris. The sequence continues at coordinate 65,098,556 of NC_083111.1, read as the reverse complement.
ATTGTAAGGAGGCAGTTCTTCCCCATCCCCTCCTACTATGACAAAACTATATACTATATTTTCTCTTTCCCCATGATAGATAGTCCAGCTGGGCTTAGTGTTACTGTCTTCAGGCAACATTTTTCTATTTTGCTGTGTATACAGATGATAAAACATATATGCAAATTTTGCTTTATCCAAGCAGTTAGGAGGCCAGATTTCTTGCTGCTTGTAGAGTGTTCAAAGAGCTTTTAAAAGATGCATCTCGGGCTTCCCTGGTGGCACAGTGGTTGAGAGTCCACCTGCCGATGCAGGGGACACGGGTTCGTGCCCGGGTCCGGGAAGATCCCACATGCCGTGGAGCGGCTGGGCCCGTGAGCCATGGCCGCTGAGCCTGCGCGTCCGGAGCCTGTGCTCCGCAACGGGAGACGCCACAACAGTGAGAGGCCCGCGTACCACAAAAAAAAAAAAAAAAGCATCTCTGTTTGTCATGCTTCATGCGACAGAAAGGGTCGACTGTAAAGTATGCCCAGGGCTATTCAATATTCTGACTTTGGAATAGGAGGACTTGGGTTTGAATCCCAGATCCAGTGTTCCCTAGATATGTGGCTTTAACCTTTGCTTCTCTAAGGTCCAGTATCCTCATATGTAAAATGGATATCTACATGTAACTTACAATGTTTACATATGAATGCATCACCTATGATAGAATCAACATAATGCCTGGCACTAGCAGGCAATGAATAAATATAGAACATTCAGATGTATTCAAGTCAAAATAATAGGATCTGTTGAAAAAAATGTCCCATACCAAATCCACGTCTATAGCTTCTTTTCCATAAGGAGTTTCCTTTATTTCTCTGGGGAAAATTAAGTTTTAAAATCCTCCATGGTTTTGAGGCCCTTATCTGTTGTCTTATAGGAGTTGTTGAATATAGAATTCACTGAGAGATACAGCACCAAACACAAGACTTTTCCCTTCATTTCCATGATAGATTTCCACTAGAATTATGGCTCATCAGTCATCCCAGATTGTGGTTATAAAATTGTCCTTTGGGTTGGCCACAGGCCGATTTTCTCATTCTGTGGTTTGCTGTGGTTGACTGTGTGCCCTATTTATTCCCGGGAAAACCATAATACTCTATATTTTAAAGTGTATTCCTGAGACCAGTTCCTTCTCATTCTTCTATCTCACCCTTCGAAAGTGATTTTTAGTTTCTCCATGAATAATTATTTTTGTGTTGCCAATATTTTTCTTTTCCCTATTAAACAATGATTAAGAAAGCCATTTGCTTTTGTTTTTATCATGGTTTATATTTATTCTTTCATTTATTTAAAATGTTTATAAAGCCCTGTTTCAATCATTGTGAAAGGAACTTTAGATATTGCAAGAGTTAATTTTATGTGTCAACTTTATTAGACCATGGGGTGCCCAGATATTTGGTCAAACATTATTCTGGGTGTTGGGTGTGAACGTGTTTTTGGATTGAATTAACATTTACATCTGTAGACTGAGTAAAGTAGATTGCCTCCCCCTAATGTGGATGGGCATAATCCAATAAACTGAAGGCCTGAATGGAACAAAACAACTGACCCTCCCCAAGAGAGCATTCCTGCTGCCTGACTGCCTTCAAACTGGAACATCGGGTTCTTTTCCTACCTTCAGATTTGAAATGGAACATCGGCTCTTCCTGGGTCTTGAGCTGTCTGGCTTTCGAGCTGGAACTACATTAGTTCTCCCGGTTCTCAGGCCTTCTGACCTAGAATGGAATATATCATGGGCTTTCCTGGGTCTCCAGCTTACCGACCCATCCTGCAGATTTGGGGACTTATTAGCCTCCATAATAATCTGAGCCAATTCCTTATAATAAATCTCTTAGAATGTATATATGTGTATATATATATATATATAAAAATATATGCACACACACACATTCTATTGATTCTGTTTATCTGGAGAACTCTAATACAGATAGTGTATCACATTTAAGCCTCACTCTGAGATAGTTATTCTTGGCCTCTCAATGTTGAGGACCCTGAATCCCAGTGACTTTACAGTACTTACCTAACATTACTCCCCTGATAGATGCCCACTATCTTTGCTCGGGATTGTCTGACTTCAGTGTCCATACCGGTTGCATAAGGGAAGATAAGTAGGCTGAGGTTTTATTAAGCATCTTCAATTCCAGTCCCAAGCCATGTGATTCTCTGCATTCACAAATAATATCTAAATATATACACACACAGAACAAAATTTATATGCAATATACAGATGCACAGAACATTTCACTGAACTTTACTGTTGTAGCCTTCTTTTTTTTTTTTTTGTAGCCTTCTTTTTTAGGAAAAGCTACTTGCCAAATGACATATATTTGATTAGAAAATAATTTAGTTAAGAACGAATATAGCCAAGATTGTTTTAAGATAGATACAAGGAGCAGTCACCAAATCAAATAATTTTTGCCAGATTTACAAATGGCCAACTGCTTTTATGTGTTCTAAATGCCTCCTTCAAAACTATTAAAGGCATTCTAAGCACTCTTAGCTATATTTGTTAAATATGCAGGTTATTATAAGTAAATTGCTACATATCCCTTTACCTGGATATATAATATGATAATATACAACAGGGTGAGGAAAATGAGAGATTATCCTGAAACTCACTTGGTTTGAGGTCTAAACATTTGGAGGAAGACATTTCATTGCCCTGTAGCTGAGAAACAAAGGCAGAATTTTGGGGCAAAGAAGCTCAAACCACTGGTACCTGGAGAAGAGGTGGGGAAAGAGGGAAAGGTATCATTTCTGAAAAATGAAAGGAAAAAAAAGTAAGACAGCTTGCCAGGGAAATGAAAATTAAAAACAGGCAAAGGTGTGTTTGTTTTTTGAGAGATTGAGATTTCAGGAAAAGAGAGGAAAGGGCAATAAATCAACAGACAAGCTTATTTTGTTGAGAGTGGAGAGAAACCTCTTTTAAGTTCTCATAAACTGCTTTAGGAAGGTAACTTCCTATAAACTTTACTTGAATCACAAACCTTTCAAAGACTCAGCTGGGAATGAGGACAAATGCAGGAGATAGCTAAGAGAAACAAAAGTGTCTTCTCTTAAAACCTTTCATATCAGGAAGAACTATATATCTTGACCTTGAAGTTGCCCAAGCATCACTATTTGCTGTGTAAATAACTAAAAGCTTTTATATACCTCAGGGCATCAAGAATGAGCCTAATGTGGGAATAAATACATCTGAGTATATTTAAAGTGTGCATTGAGGTAGGAGGACATCTATTCTTCCTTTATCCTTTATTGTCTTCTCACAACATCTCACAAAATATACCCAATAAATGAATCAACTCAACCTACATTCAAGAAATACACATATATTTCTTAACATATAAAATATAGGTTTATATATTATATTTTATATATAACACATAAATATATTTATGTTACATATTTCAGTTTGTTCATTCATCTATTCAAAATTAATCTTCTATTATATGCAGACTTACTGCTATGCCCCTGAGATATTCAAGTATATAAGACAGTATCATTTCCTATGTGAAGAAGAGCTCCTAGGAAAGAAGACAAGCATATTAATAGGTTCTTGAAATAAAAATTAATGATTAATAAAAATAGATGAGAAAGAAAATAGTTATATCTGTAGTAGTCAAAGAGGATGCTCTCTAGGAGAATCTATCTGTGTCCTAAAGTGGTGCCTGCTATAGACTTAAAAAATTGCCAAGGCTTGGGCTTCCCTGGTGGCACAGTGGTTGAGAGTCCGCCTGCCGATGCAGGAGACACGGGTTCGTGCCCCGGTCCGGGAAGATCCCACATGCCGCGGGGTGGCTGGGCCCATGAGCCGTGGCCGCTGAACCTGCGCGTCCGGAGCCTGTGCTCCGCAATGGGAGAGGCCAGAACAGTGAGAGGCCCACGTACCGGAAAAAAAAAAAAAAAAAAATTGCCAAGCCTATAGCCTTACTAGCCAACTCATTCAATTACATATAAAAGAAAAAGCAACGAAATTATTGCAGGGCCATGGTATATTTATGTAACTTAGCATGAGCACATCATTACTTTTTCTCTCTTCTCAAACTGTCTTGCACAGGTGGAGAGTTTTATCTGGGCATATGACTCTCCAGCTAGAATCATTTCTTAGCCTCCTTGAGAAGCACATGGAATGTGGATGTGTTGTTTGGAAATTCCATGTCAGTTTCTTAAAGGATGTTGCTTGCCCTCTACTCATCCTCTTGGTCTTCTTATGGGCTGAAACCTAGGACAGCATCCAGCTTTGGCCTGGGTTCCCTGTATGGCCTGTGAAGAAAAGTGGCTTGGTTAACATGGACCACTCATTTTCACACTATTACATGAGAGAGAAAGACATAACGTTTCTATCTTATTTAAGCCAGTGTGTTTGGGACTTGTTTGTTAGAGCAACACAGCCTATATCATAATTAATACAGACATCTCTTTTCCCACTTGTCAAAAATTAAATGGAGTTAAAAAAGAAAAAACATACACTGTAGAATGGTTACAGGGGATTGTTAAAAGAAAAAAATAAAAAACATACATTTAAATTGCAGAAAAGAATCATACGTAAAACTGACTTTTAAGGCTTTTTAAAGTAAATGTTCATTAGCCTATTTCCTTATAGTTTACTATAAGAGGAGAGTATGTTTTAGGGACTTCCCTGGTGGCGCAGTGGTTGAGAATCCGCCTGCCAATGCAGGGGACATGGGTTCCAGCCCTGGTCCAGGAAGATCCCACATGCGCGGAGCAACTAAGCCTGTGAACCAAAACTACTGAGCCTGCACTCCAGAGCCCACGAGCCACAACTGCTGAGCCCATGTGCCACAGCTACTGAAGCCCGCACGCCTACAGCCCGTGCTCTGCAACAAGAGAAGCCACCGCAATGAAAAGCCCGCACACCGCAACGAAGAGTAGCCCCTACTCTCCACAACTAGAGAAAGCCCGCACACAGCAACAAAGACCCAACACAGCCAAAAAAAAAAAAAAAAAGAAGAGAGTATGTTTCAGAGCTTTGGAGTCCGACAGACCTACATTCAAATGTCAATTCACATAACATAAAGGTAATATTATTTAGTGCCATCCCTGTGTCAGAAACTGAGTTTAGTAATGAGTATTTGCCTCTATTTCATCTTCAAAAACACCCAATAAACTAGTTATTATTCCCATTTTACAGTAAAATAATGTGAGGCTTAGAATACCTCGTAGGGTCACGCTAGGTAGCATAATTAGCAGTGATGGGAGAAACGGGATTTTATTCTAGGTCATTCTGGCTTGTAAACCTGTAGTGAACAATGCTTCATCACATACTAGCTGAAGGCAAAACCCTGGTTCCCAATCTATAAACTGGCAACAATATTTAGCTGTTTATGAGGTCACTGTGAGGCTTGGATAAGTCTGTATGTGATGCCCTTTCAGGTTCTGACACATAGGAGATACACAATAAATGTTGGGTACCTTTCTTCTTCCTTTGATGGTATTAGGGCTCTTACAGTGAAGGAGTGATATCCCTTTCACTTTTGTATTCCTCAGTATCTGAATGTCTGGCAAGATGTAGGTGCTTAATAAACATTAGGATAAATCAAGAGAATGAGGAAAGTAGGTATAGAAACTGGCAAATGGACAAAAAGGCAGTAAAAATAAGGGTCAATAAGGTCAAGGGTTTACCTGGGCTCCAGAACGCTCCCCCAAAGCCCTGTCCTGCATGGTTCGGGATTAAAGGTGATGGTTTGTAGAGCCCTGGCCCGTCCCAGCTTGACCTCTCAATGTCCTGCGGTAGCCAGGTGGGCTGTAGCTCCGGCTTCTCCCCTCTGGGGAGAGCTCCTGGGTGGCCAAGCAAGGCCTGTGGGCTTGCACAGCTGCCTTCCTTGTCGCTCTCCAAGCAGCTGGGCACGTGAGCCGCTCCAGCAGCCTGGAGTCAGATTGTGTAAACTGCTGTATGCTCCTGGCAGCTTTGGGACTGGCTGAGTCCCTTCAGGAAATGAAGGGAAAGCTCCAAGTGAGCTTGACAAGGGCTGCTCTGGGGCAGGAAGCAACAGACACTTGACCTCATTGAATTTCCAATGCAGTCCGTTTCAAAGGCACATGCTGTGTCTTAATCTTCTACAAATGTACTCTTTTATCCACCCCAGGACTTGTTACACAGTATGTGCTCAATGAAATTTTGCTGAGTGAATGAATAATTGCATGAAAGAGATGCAATTCTGTCTGCTAACATTGCTAAGAGCAATAATAAAGTAAAATTTATTTTAAGGCCCTTTAACAAGCTCCTTGAAACCAGTGACTTCCGGCGCCCGCCTCTTTCATAGCCCCTCCCATTTGCCTTGACCTCTGCCATTACTCATCGCTCCCTCCTAAATCTACTTCTTCTTACCCCATGCCATTTACCTCTTTTTGATCCACTGTTTCAAGACTATACTAAGAAATAGCTACATTTGATCAGAATGAAAAGTAATTCTATTATGTGTCAGTGTTCATCCTCCCAGAAAACATGGATAAATCCTAACAGTACTCTTGCAGACAACTTCTTATTTCTCCTTATTTTGGCTACTATGACCAGCAATAGAAATATATTTTGCCAAAGGTCAACTGTTATGAAATCGTCAATCTACTACCTATATTTTCTCTACATTTAAGGCTAGCTCTGTTTTGGAGAAAGAGTCACAGATGATATCCACAGTTTGATGAGCTTTACAAATATAAAGACAACATAACTATCATGTACATGTATCCACACAGACCTCCAAGTGTTTTGAGTCATATCAAGTTGAAGGATAGTTTGCTTTTTTTATCTCCTTCTGAAGTGCAATTTTATCAGAAATTGTGAGTGAATGCAGTCTCAAATGTGGGTGGCACTAAAAGTTCCAGTTTGCATTTTAACAATTCTCCTTAATTTCTGGGGAAACACATATTAGGAATCTTTCTTTCATAATGAAAAGAAGTTTGCAACAGTATATTAGAATCAAGTTTCCAAAAATATGTAGCTGCAAAAGCTATTTGTAATCTGTTTGTTTACAAGTCTATTTAATTGCACAGGGAAAATCAGTATTGAATGTGTTAGAATAGTAGAATTAAGGTTGAATTTTTTCTCTTTTTTGTTTTTAGATATGCATTGTTATTATAAAAGTTGTACTGTTTTTAAAAAGTATAACATTATAGAGCTATAGAAAGTAAACGGTAAAAACGCTATCCACCCCTCCAAACTTTCTAGTCACCATCTTCAACAACAGTTGATATATGTCTCTTGAGACTAGGTTCTATATTACTGAAGAAAAAAAAAACTTATTCCATTAGTATTTATTAATTACATTCTGTATTCCAGGCACTGTTCCAGATACTTGGAATATAGGAGTAAACAAAATGGACAAGACCCATCCTCTCATGGTGATTACTTTCTTTAGAGAGAAGCAGATAATAAATAATGACTATAATGAATAAGTAATGTACAGTGTGGTAGGAAAGGTTAAGGGGACTACAGGACTAGGAGAGAAGCTGGGGCTGTAATGTCCTATTTTACAACGGAGTGGTTGAGGTAGGTCTCATTCAGAAGATGACAATTGGGAAAAGACTTAAAGGAAGTGAACAAGTCAGCCATGTGGGGACTGCAGGAAGATCATTCCAGGGATACGAAACAGCCTTAAGGCGGAACGCGTAGCTTGTTCTAGGACCAGCGAGGAAACTATGGGAGCAGAGAAGAGGGATGAGGACAGGAAGGCAGTGGGAAATGAGATCATGGAGGCGCCTGTAGCCCATTGTAAGAACTTTGGCTTTCATTTTGCACGAGGTAGAAGCTGCTGGCAGGTTTGAGCAAAACAGTGAACATGGTATGACTTGTGTTTTAAAGAAATTATTCTGACTGCTGTGTTGAGAACCCACTGAAGGGTGGCAAAAGGAAGAACAAGGAGAACTGTTGTGAGCCCACTGCAGAGGAGAGATGGTATCATATTTTGAAAGCACAATCAAAAATATTTCCCAAAGAATTAAAAGCAACGCGTGAGACAAAGAGAAGAGTCAAGGACGATTTCAAGGTTTTACTCTGAGAGATTGAAAAAGTGGTATCAATACTAAGCATACATTTCTGAAACTTAATTTTTGTGGTACACGGGCCTCTCACTGTTGTGGCCTCTCCCGTTGCGGAGCACAGGCTCTGGACGCGCAGGCTCAGCGGTCATGGCTCACGGGCCCAGCCGCTCCGCGGCGTGTGGGATCTTCTCGGACCGGGACACGAACCTGTGTCCCCTGCATCGGCAGGTGGACTCTCAACCACTGCGCCGCCAGGGAAGCCGTAATTTTTTTTTTTATTCACAATATATTATGAACATCATTCCTTGTCAAGGCATAGGACTACCTCATTTTTAGCAGTTTCCTGATAGTCTGTAGCATGGTTACACTGTAATTTATTTACTCAACGTATGATTGCTTTTTTAAAATTTTTTTCCTAAATTTTTTTCAGTAACATTTTAAAATTGCTTTAAAATAATCTGATCTTGTTATTTTTCTTGAACAGGTAAATGTAGTGGCCTAAATCTACATTTAAAGCCTTAGTAGTGAATCTTTCTGAAATCTAGTTAATTAGCAAAAAGGGACATTATATATGTTCTTGCTATTGTGTGATATCTTTTAAGTTTTTCATTATTAGAACCATGTGCTTAATAATTTTATTTTTCATTACATCCACTCTAGTTAGAAATCTGGAAAGAAATAGACAGTGGATTGCAGTAATTTTAATTCTATTCTTGGAGAAGATCTGCACCCAGGTAATGAAACACAGAGAAAAAGGCCATGATGTTAAGACAACACCTAGAAAAGGGGTTCAACATTGCCTTATTACATAAATGTATACCTATTACATAAATACATACTTAGCTTAGTTAAGAATGGTGACTTTATGCTATTCATCATTTCTTAAAACAACAAAAAAATTATTCAGAATCCATTTCTATAAATGATAGAATTAGCCATATACATTCATTTTTGTGTGTTTTTAGTTGTTTTTATAACTGTTCACAAGAAATATCTGTCTATATCACATAAAAAAGAATTATATTTACCTAGGGCAGAACTTATTTAAAACATTTAATTATTTACTTCCTTGTGGAAGAGAGAATAGACTATATAGTTGCTTGCAGCCGTGGTGACTGCTGACCTAAAACCACTAAAATGCAAAGTGATTTGACAGGACCTACTATGAGAAGATGATAATGTTATATGTCAATTATGTAACAATTAAAAAAGAAGAGAGGATGAACTGATGACCCTTTTTTACATTTTGAGCAAACTAAAGACTAGGCCATGTAAGAATTTTTTGTCAACCTGCCATTCAGTCATCAAGATAACCCAAGTGTTATATGTTTGCACTAGAAGCCTTTGAACTTAGAAAATGTAAAATATTTTAGAAATAATATTTAAAATTGTGTTTGATTTAACCTCCAATACAGAGAAAGGGGAAAGTTTAGTAGTAGTTGGTAAAAAGAATGATCATGAGACAAGTATTGGACTGAAACTTCAGATTTAGTTTTTTAAACTTTTGCTAGAGTGATTGTATATATTATATTTTTAAATTCTTATTAAGTAATTATATATTATATATTTAAGTGTTTTAAGTTTTACGAGTAATGGCGTAGTGTAATTTGAGCCTGCTCAGTAGAATCAAATGTAATTAAGTAATCCAGTGAAGGACATGCTGAAGTATACACACAATAGATAATTATTTATTATCTGCTTCTCTGAAGCAGTGTGTTTTTAGTTAGATTTCGAAGGGTAGATGAAGTTTTAGAAACTGAAGCTACTGTACAAATAAACAGCATTCTAAGTGGAAGACAGAACATTAGCAAAAATGATAAAAGCAGGAAAGCTAACATTTATAGGTAACAGTAAGTTTGGGTCCAGCATAGTTTAAATGCATTAAGAATAGTGGAAGAAAATACTGCAAAGGTGGGTTGAAATTAAGATTATATTCTTTATTCAACAACCTATGGAATGGGAAAAAATATTTGCAAATGATACAACCAACAGGGATTAATTTCGAAAATATACAAACTGCTCATTAGTTCAATATCAAAAAAACAAACAAAATTTCTCCAAAAAAGACATGCAGATGGCCAACAGGCACATGAAAATATGCTCAGCATCGCTAATTATTAGAGAAACACAAACCAAATCTACAATGAGGTATCACTTCACACCAGTCAGAATGGCCATCATCAAAAAGTCTACAAAAAATAAGTGCCGGAGAGGGTGTGGAGAAAAGGAATCCTCCTACACCGTTTGGTGGAAATGTAAATTGATACAGCCACTATGGAGAACAGTATGGATGTTCCTTAAAAAAACTAAAAATAGAGTTACCATATGATCCAGCAATCCCACTCCTAGGCATATATCTGCAAAAGACAAAAACTCTAATTCAAAAAGATACATGAACCCCAATGTTCATAGCAGCACTATGTATAATAACCAAGACATGAAAGCAACTTAAATGCCTAACGACAGATGAATAGATAAAGAAGGCGTAGTATATATATATTTGCAGCAACATGGATGGACCTAGAGATTATCACACTAAGTGAAGTAAGTCAGACAGAGAAAGACAAGTGTCATATGATATCACTTACATGTGGAATCTAAAAAATGATACAGATGAACTTATTTACAATACAGAAATAGACTCACGGACTTAAAAAACAAATTTATGGTTACCAAAGGGGAAAGGTGAGGGAGGGATAAATTAGGAGTTTGGGATTAACATATACACGCTACTGTATATAAAATAGATGAACAACAAGGGCCTACTGTATAGCGCAGGGAACTATATTCAATATCTTGTAATAACCTGTAATGGAAGGCTTCCCTGGTGGCGCAGTGGTTGAGAGTCCGCCTGCCGATGCAGGGGACACGGGTTCGTGCCCCGGTCCGGGAAGATCCCACATGCCGCGGAGCGGCTGGGCCCGTGAGCCATGGCCGCTGAGCCTGTGCATCCAGAGCCTGTGCTCTGCAACGGGAGAGGCCACACAGTGAGAGGCCCGCGTACCGCAAAAAAAAAAAAAAAAAAAAAAAAATAGCTATAATGGAAAATAATCTAAAAAATAGTATATATGTATGTGTATAATTGAATCATTTTGCTGTATGCTTGAAAGTAACACAACATTATAAATCAACTATATTTCAATAAAAAAGGAAATACACACACAAAAAGAGTATGTTCTTTATTCAGAAGGAAATGGAGACCCATTGAAGGCTTTTGAGGAGGGAAGTTGCACTGTTACTTTAGGAAGATGAATGAAATGGAGTGGCAGCATACAGGATAAAAAAAGTACAATAGGCTGCAAAGGAAGTGATGTTACAGTAGACAGTGTGCTCCCATATTCTTAGACACTCCTCCCGTCTAGAGATGGGACTCGTCTCCTCCCTTCTAATCAATCAAGGCATGCTTGTGATAATTTCAGCCACTAGAGTATCGCAGAGGATGCTACCATGTGACATAGTATTTGCTGATGTAGATTAGATGTGGGAAACATGAAAGAGGGAGGAATAAAAGACATTGTCATCTTATGTTTAGGTGAATATTGGCATTCTAGTTCCATTAACTGAAATGTTTAATTGCTATAATTGCCTTATTTAGTTGTTCACTCATTCAATCAATCACTTAACAAATGGCTATGGAGTTTCCAGTATGTTAGTCAATGTGCTGCAAACTAGAGAAACAAAGAAAAAAGACCTTTTTATCCACAAAGTGCTTTTAGCCTAGAAGAAACATGGACTGCAAGTTGCTGTGTTCAGTGCCAAGAAAGGGTCAGCCCAGGTGAAATGAAGATGGAAATGATGAACTAAAGGATAGCAGGTTCTAAAGTCAGCAAAGATCTGTCCAGCAATATCAGTTCTGAGGGTTTTCTCCTGAGATTCTGATCCCTTCCTTCTGTGTCCATGATTCCCTAACTTTGGAACATATCATTCCTGTCCTGTTGAGTATGGTTCTCCATTTCCCACTAATCTAGTTGCATTCCTTAGCCCAGTAAGGACGCTTTGCATGATTGCCTCCCTGATACGGTTCCTGGAGTCTCCAGTGACCTCTCTCACAAATCAAAGGGAATTGTTTATTGTTTCCCTAACAGGTATGCTCATTACCATCTTCAAAGCTTTGCTCTCTAGGCCCACCTGCCTGGAACGTTCTCTCCTCTTCAAAGTCCAAATAGTCTAGGCCGAACTCAAATCATTTTTCCTTATTTTGATTATTACATCACAATATTTTTTTCCCTTTCTGAATTCCCACAGCATTTTGTGACTCGATCATTCATGGAGAACTTCTGTTATGCCAATCTATCTGTAAGTTTGATCTTCCTAAATAAATACTTTTACAGAATAAGGATCAAAACATATACTTAAATTCCTCATATCTAGCACCTTGAATTGTCCTCAGGAGGCATCTGACTAGTATTTCATTGATGACAATCATGAAAATGTTGATCTCGATATTCCTAATATTTCAAACACTGCTCTTTTATTTCATATAATTGAAGTGGATCTATTATTTAAAATCTTATACATTTTTTCCTTCTTAACTATTTTTCATTTTAAAGGTTGTGATTGGTCATTAGGAAATGGATTTTTTTCCTGTTCTCTAGTATTTTGCCCATTTCAGAAATTGAAAAAAAAAATGATATTGTTACCTAGATTACAAGCAACCTGGTTCTATGAATCTTGAATATTAGAAAATAGGCACTATGCTATCTGAACCCGATTTCCCAAATCTTAACTTTTTTAATGGAGAGTTCAAGACTTTAAATAAAACTTACAATAAACAAATATTAATTTAGTTATAACTTTTATTCAAAGCAGACAAGGAGAGTATAAATGAGATCTCTTAGATTATTAGCGTGAAGAATTTAACCATATATGTACTGCTTAAACACGTCATAATGTGCTAAATCTGGAGCCCACACTGAAATTACCTAGTTGCATCAATATGTTAAAGAAAATAAGGTAGACTGACAGAGAACCATGTATTTTTTTCAAAGCCTGGGGCAATCCTGACAATCTGTTGCCAAGGCTAAAGGTCTCGTTCTGAATGTGTTATTTAAACCTCCCCTGGGAAACAAAAGTATCTGACCCTGACAAAGTTCATCCTGACCAAAATGTTGGTTTATTTTGTATGTGTCATCTTAAAAATCAAAAACATCAGACATGATGCTTCTTGCATCCCTGTTATTTATTTTCCACATGAGGACAAACTGCCGCAAAACGACCCAGAATGTAACTTGACATCGAATCTTATTTTTCACCAGGTCCCAAGTTGGCTATGAAGTTTTGGTGAAATAAAATGTCAGGGTGTGGTCCCCTTGCTGTTACACGTTTCTTCCCCTTTCTGCAGGAGTTAGCCAGCAAGAGGAAAAGGACGCAACTCTGGGATAAGAGTAAGGAAACCTACACTTCCCCACTCTCCTGATCCACCTCATCATGACTTGACAGTGAATTCTCAAAAGGTGGGTAGGGACTCTAGGGATCTCTGGACTTTGCTCCTGTGCTAAGTGTTTACAGTCTGACCATGTCCCTGCTTCTGCTTCAGTAGGAGAGTGAATACTGGCTCAGAAGAGTTAATCCAATCCAGATGTTACCATGACAGTGTCTCATCCAGAGGTGAGGCCGTCCTCCCATTCATTAGCATTAGGTGGTTTCAAAACTGCACCTGGGGGAGATAGGTTACAAAGGCTCTCTCTTCTGACAAGTATATTTGAGTCAGTTCCTTTACTATCTGTCTGGTAATTTTGAATCTCTTAAGAATAAACAGAAGCTCAAAATTGTATCTTTTTTTTCCTAGAGGTGTAATACGAAGGTTGATACCATATAGGGTGAGCAGAGCATATTAAGTATTTTTAAAAGAAAAATTGTATTCAAATGAATTCATCTTGAAGGTTTCAAAATAAGTTTGAGTCCTCCAAAGGCAAGAAATTTTATTTTTGTTCACTCTACTGCTCAGATTATATCCATTTGCATGAGAATGCTCTCAGCTGACATTTTCAATAATTTTGATGATCACCAACAGAGCAGAGAAGTGAGGGTGTTTAGGGACAATTTACTTCTTGACAATATCGGGAGCCAGACTGGAATAAATCTTCATCCCTTCCTCAACACAGTCAGTAGAAGAAATGTTTTCATAAACGCAGTGCCAATCAATTGCAGAAATGGAGGTGTGAGGACAGAGAGGAAAGCAAGGATGAGATGGAAGGAGGATTCAAGATTTTGTCTTTGGCTAGTTTATTATCAATATGAGTGATTTTACGTGATATTCTTTCTTCAGCAAAAATCCCTTCCCTGGCATGGAAAATATGTGTCTGCAATGGTAGATGGTAGCCCACAGCCCTGAAATAATGAAGGCCTCTGGTCACTAGGCAGAACACAAGGGCAGGGCCAAGTTTATTGAAGGTGGAATGTAGACCTGCCAATTTGACTGTTTGATCTTAGCAACTATTAACCCACCTATTATAGTCATGATTTATTCTCATTAAAACATGGTTGATTTGTAGGAAATGTGATGCCTTATACTCTTACCTACTACTGACAATTTAAACTCAACTGAATTACTGAATACATAGCAGAGCATAGACAGGGTAAATTTCACAACTGGGAACGTAATGGATATTTCAGGGCGTGGGGTGGAGATGTAATGGTCACTTATGGGAAAGACAGACATATGAGCACAGCGGTCCCTGGAAGGAGATAGAGGGTGTAAATGCAGGAAAAGGCAGGAAACAGCCCCTAATTAAGAGAAGGAATAAGGCTGGTTCTCAGATATGCCTTCAGTTGAATAGACACACAAATACCAGTCATCTCTTTTAATTTATGAATACTTTTTTTAATCATATCTAGGCTTCTAGGGCCCAGGATTAAGGGGTGGGGAATAAGGAACACTGTGTACAGCAAGGACAAGAGAATTTCCATCAGAAGATGGGAAACATTTTTGTCAATTAAACTCACCTGAGCCCATTTTCTGGTTCTGAATCTCACCAGTGGCTAGTGATTGTATAGATAGTCTAGGGTTTGGACAACTGCTTTATAGCAATTTCCCAGCTGCAGAAGCAGAGCAGGCTAATCTTCAATACACTAGTTTTTGGAGCCGGAAAGAAAGCTTAGGAAACTTTTCTTTTGAGGAGTAATTACTTTAGATCCCATCCTGCAGTTGCTTGATTAAAGGAATGAAAAGTATCCAAATTAAAAATCCAAAGAATATCCTAGAGAATGCTTGCCCAGCTTCTAGGACTTTCTCTATGGGCTTTTAAAAACTAGAAGCAATCCTGTTTACTGAAATGTTTTCTCCCAAATTTACTACTCCACAACTTCCTAAGCAGAATGAGTTCCCCACAGATGCAAGGTAGGAACAAAGGATTTAGCTTGAGAAAACACTAGTTAGGAGTAAGGGTTTTTTTTTTTTTTGCGGTACGCGGGCCTCTCACTGTTGTGGCCTCTCCTGTTGCGGAGCCCAGGCTCTGGACGCGCAGGCTCAGCGGCCATGGCTCACGGGCGCAGCTGCTCTACGGCATGTGGGATCTTCCCGGACCAGGGCACGAACCCGCGTCCCCTGCATCGGCAGGCGGACTCTCAACCACTGCACCACCAGGGCAGCCCAGGAGTAAGGGTTTTTATCAAAGAGCAGACCCAGACCTCTTTAGCTGGACATTCTGACAGTGAAATAAAAGAGCACACCAGATCTTAATATAACCAACTCTGTGGTACAAAAGAGAAAACTAGGAGTGAAAGGATGACATTGCCCAATTGAAACAGCTGGGAAGTGGCAATGTCCGGGCGAAAACCTAGTTTTCTCACTCTTGGTCCAATGTACTCTTCGTTATAATACATCGATATTCCTGTTATTATGCAAGTCACACAACTGGCAAATCTGACTTTTCTGTGTTATAGGAACAAGTATGTGTTTGCTGATTTAACTTTATATTCATATCACCTAATTTGTTACTCTTGCTGCCTCTTGGTTGTTTCCTGCTAAAATGAACAAGACATTCCAAGAAGAAACTATTTTATACCTGCATTTGCCTCGGCTCTTACTGAGTTTCTCATGATACATACTTGGGCTTGTGACATAATTGAATGCGATAATAGGAGAAAAAAACATAAGCAATGTAGTGAAGCTAGAATCTAAGAGAATAGAGAAATCCAGGACAGATTGTACAGCCAGGACATGGTTTATTGCTGATCTCTTGGCTGTAGTATTTTTTTGCCCTCAATCAAGTGTACAAGACTGAGAATGAAAAGAGAAAACCTCCCCAAGCTTTTCTCTACAATTCTAATCTTATCTATCATATTAAATTATTTTTTACAGATCAATAATTGTAATAACATTCACTTCTTACTTCTGACTTAATGTTAAGCTAAGGTATGAAAGCAAAGGAAAAACAGCCCTTTTTTATGAAGAGGTGACAGTATAGAAACCTGGGGATTGGATACGTAGATAATACAATGTAAGTACTTGAGTAAAACTCAGCATGCAGGGGAATTCCCTGATGGTCCAGTGGTTAGGACTCCACGCTTCCACTGCTGGGGGCCAGGGTTTGATCCCTGGTCTGGGAACTAAGACCCCACAAGCCTCATGGCATGGCCAAAAAATAATAATAATAAATAAATAAATAAAACCAGGTGCTTAAAAAAAACAACTCAGCATGCAGCATAGAAACTTTTATGGCTTAGGATGGGAAACAAGGGCAAAGGCTGGGAATGTCTTTCTCAAAGGGAAACTCTCTAAGCATCTGGAAATTAGTTTTTAGGCAAGTCAAAGGAAGGAAAGTGTGTTTCTAAGCTGATGGAATAATATATGTATAAAGGCACAGAAATAGGGAGAACATAGTCTTTCGGGATCAAAGTCATCTCTGTGACTGGATTATAGGATTTGAGAGGAAGAGCCACAAGAGTTAAGCAAAAGCTGGATTTTCCAAGGGCTAACATTCCCAACACAATGTACTCGGTGAGTAGAATTCAGATAGTAGAGATATTGATATTTGGGTCAATAATAATTAAATGAGGCAAACCATGCAAAGAACAAGAATCAACTCTTCTGTTCTCAGAACAGCCTGCTGTTATTACCCCATTGTACAGATGAGGAAAACTGAGGCACAGGGAGGTAAAGAAGTGATGAAGTTTTGAATTAAACCGGATTCCATATTATGTAGAAAGCTCCAACCACCACCATGGCACAAAGAAAATCACTCCACGTGTAATAGTCACCACTCACAATTCTCAAACCAATAATTCATGCCCAGATTTTATTTTTCACATTAAAGAGAAAAGTCCCAAGTGTGACTTAGAGATCTTTGTCTACTCTACTGAAATCACCTTATTCTGTTTGAGGTAGGATAAAATGACACTACTGCCTTCTCTCTCCAACCAGCTCTGGAAAGTGACATAGATTTGCAAATGGCTTGATTTTCAGGCAGGGATGAAAGTGAAAACTTCAGTTATCTAGTGTGGAAAGAGCAGTCAGCTAAAGAAGGAGAGGATGAAAAAATGTTCTCAAATCGCTGTCCAGTTGGCCAATCTCCAGCTCAGAATGAAGTGTTCATTTTCCTGAAGAACAGGGATTGCTCACACCCACTTACTTACACCTCATAGGTAATCTTTTTTTTTCAGACATGAAATCAATCACTGAATGAACCCTTTGTAAGTTAGGGGCATAAACTGTCCAACCTTGTGGCTGTTTGTGATTATAGCTGGCAAAATGAAAGATTGTTCAGTAGATATTAACAGTTAAAAGGACAGAGCAAAAGAAAGAAGCAAGTTAATCTCACTGCAGACTTCCAAACTGAGGAAACTAGCTCATGAGGAAGTCCATGGATCTCAATGGGGTTGCCCAGGGCTCTGTTCTATTTGACCCTCAAAGCACTACCTTCATCTGGAAGAGGTGTTGATGAATGCAGGAGAAAAATCTGACACTGCCTAGTATTTCTGTGCTAGAAAGGAAATGAAATTTCCCTTGGTTTAGTTTCCTCTCTGACGCAGTTACTTTTTTTTCCAGTTAGTGTACAGTACTGCTGAGAATATCTGCTGGAGAATAAAAGGCATCTCCTTTCTTGGAACAGAACCTGCTGAATATCAGAATAATGGCATTTGTGACAGCACTCCTGAGTAGAAATTTGAAGTTATAGGATTCTAGCAAATTTGAACTTGGAAGGACTCTCTTGGCTCGTCTATTGAGCCTAATGTGTCATGGACCCAAAAGCATCTCACAAAGAGTTTCCTAAACATTTTGACAAATGTACTTCCGGAGCAGGCACGAACAAACTACAGCCCACGGGCTAATGATAACCCTCTGCATGCTTTCATATGGCCCATTAACTAAAAATGAATTTTACATTTTTTAACTATTGAAAAATTATCAAAATAAAAATTATCAAAAATAAAAAATATCAAAATATTTCAATTTCATTATGAATAAATCAAGTTTTTTTGGAAGCCAGCCATGCTCATTCACTTTCATGTTATCTATGGCTCTTCTGCACTACAAGGGCAGATTTGAGTCGTTACTAAAGAGACCATATGACCTGTAAATCTAAAATACTTGCTATCTGGCCCTTTACAAAAAAAACCAAACAAACAGTTTGTCTATCCCTGGTCTAGAGTATAGTGAGTGAGAAGAATGTCTTCTTTTGCTAAAACTGCAGCCTAATAGAACTTGAATATTTCTAAAAGGTGTTTGCAAAAGTCCAGTCTAGTTTATACGGACCTATGGGAAAAAACAGAACCATTCATTTCTGTTGAATATGATTGAAGCAAACTGAAAACTGGCCTGAATGTATTTACCAGGTTTGGCACACTACATTAAGTCAAATTAAATTCACCAGTGAGCTGTCAAATCTCTACTAATGATTGTGTTGAATGATATGAAATCACAGTTATTGTAGGTCGAAAATAATTAAATATTGGCAATTTCTTAGGGTTCCTATGACTTCATAAGACGCTTTACAAAGAAAGGAGTCTGTTTTAATATCCATCTTTGCCAGCTTTCCTCTGTCATGCTTTGCACCTGACTTTGCTTTATTTTCCAACACTTCACATAATGAATGCATAGCACGTATTTGTTGACAACCTGGTAATGAAAGAATAAGTTAAAGTTCTTTCTAAACAATCTGCACTGGTAAGAGTGTTACAAAGAAAGGATACCAGGACTTGAAACTTAAAGTGAGAAGTAAATTCTAAGTTCTAAGGCTTTCCTTAGGTTTGGGTGTGTTGCTCTGAGTGTCACAGGAAGACTTGATAAATTTGATATGAGGGAATAGAGTTGCAATGCTTGCCTTTGTATACTACAATTACTAGTACATTTACTGTCAGAGCACTGGAATGGTTGTGGATTTACACTACTATAATCAGGTTTCTTTTGTCTCTTTACAGTGAAAAACAACAAAAATTATACTAAGAATCTAAGATATATGTTGTACATATACATGTACAGTCAGCCCTCAGGATCCTTCGGTTCCACATTTATGGATTCAACCAACCTGGCTGCATCTCCCTCTGCTGTCTTTATACCATCTTCTACTCTGTATATCTTTGTCTGCTATACATCCCTCTATCTCTTTCTTATAAGGGCGCTTGTGATGGTATTTAAGGTTTATGACATAATCCAAGCTAAGTGCCTTCTCTCAAGTTCCTTAATTTGATCACATCTTTTGCCACATGAGTATATAAGATAATCTTCACAGATTACAGGCATTAGGAAGTGAATATGTCTTTGGGGGAACATTTTTTTCAGCCTACCACAGTTATGATGACATCATATTGAAGTCTATCTTAAAGAACTGCTTTTAAATTTTCTGAAAATAAATGGAAGTGAGACCAAAATACTTTTTACCTTGGAGCTAATTAAGATTATTTTAATATTAGGTGGATGATGGTTTTCTCCAAAAGAATTACTTTCTTGAGCTGCTAACTCTGCATTACTGTAAAAAAATATTTATGGTACTTGTGAATAAACAACAGCCTCTGAAGAGATACATTACCAAGCGGTGTTTTTCAAAATGAAGATGAAAAACTAAATGATTTATCAAAGAAATTTCTGTTATCCATTTTTCAGTGGGTTTGCTTTTTTACCCACAAGAAATATTCATCAGTAAAGACCTTTCATTTGATTAAAAACAGGCTCTAATAAATGTGCATTAGGATCACAATGATAACCTATATTCAAGAACATGAATAAAAAGTGCTCTTGAAGGGAAAGGCTCACATATGTTCACATTTGATACCGGGAAATAATCGTATGCTGTTGAGGAGTGATTACTACCAGCTGTAAGCAAGTACACCGCACAATAATATCTCATCTGTACAACCACTTGGAAAATTTCTTTCTTGCTCTCTCTCTCCTTCTTCCAAGAGTTTCATAAAATATGGCCACATCTCTCCCGTCTTACTGAATACTGACCTTTTCAAATCCCTACATATGAAAAGAGAAAGACTTCGAATCTTGAAGAACACCAAGAAGAAACATGAAATTTCCATGCTTTTCCCAAAAATAAGATTGGCAAGACCATGTCACTTTATCATTTCTTCATATTCTCTATGACACATTTTTTATTGTTTCCAGTGGCACTAGCAAGTTTTTAATCTGAATGGCCTAGAAACATTACTGAAATACAAGAAAACGGTTCTGAATAAAAGCAGTTCAGATCTCACTAATGCATCATTTATCTATAAACGCTTATCATTGGAAATAATTTGAAACATCATCTTGACTACCTTCCTGAATTTCAGGTATGGCAAATGCTAAATCACTTCTTCACCATAATTCAGTCTCAGAAAGGCTGCTCTCTTCCTCAACCTGTCTTACGTTATCTGAGCTAAACTAGGGTTCTGTAGAGGGATTTCTGGAAGGTTAGGAAAGAATAGTGGGGAGGGGATGGAGAAAATTTGAGAAGTTCTTGACTAACAAAAACACATGTGGGTTGGGTTTTTTTTTTCTGTTTTAAATTTTAATATCCCAATAAGATTTTTGTTTAAAGAAAATGTTCCCAGTTTAAATAAGGAGGAAAAAAAAGACAAAGGGGTATCATTGCCTTAATCTTTTTAACAGGAAAGTTAAAAAAAGGAAGATAGGAGACACTATCAGTGTGGACATCAGAACTCTTTTTTTTTAACCTGATGCAACTAGATGTAAATTAATCAAGGGCAAATGCACTTTCTGTGTTCTTAATATCACTAGCAGAGCCAAGTAACTATGAAGCATTTTGCCTTTAGAGAGAAGGCAAAGCGGGACTTCCCTGTCTATCCAGTGGTTAAGACTCTGCGCTTCCACTGCAGGAAGCACGGGTTCGATCCCTGGTTGGGGAACTACGATCCCACATGCTGCGCCACATGTCCCCCCCCCGCAAAAAAAAGAAGGCAAAGCAACAAATAATCAGTTAATTAACAAAGTATTTAGAAGATGGTGATCTCTGTGCCTAGATATCACTTCTCTCTACCACTCAGGCATGGACTGATGCCCCGTGCGTAAAAGTTCCCTTTACAACATATATCTTAGCACTCAACACACTGCATTTTAATTGGCTGCCCTCCCCTACTACACACATACCTCAATATGAACTCTGTGACAAGCTATGTTAGCCTTTCTTATTAAAATCATAGACTATGGCAAAGTATATGATTTATCTTAAGTAATAAACATTTGTTGAACGAAAGAATGGAAGAAAAGATATCTTAGGAAGAGGTGGAAATAGACTCACACACTCAAAAGCATGGAGCTCTTTTGGCTGACGCTATGATCTGAAGACTCATATAAATTCATTCCCTGTGCATAATGGTCCACCCAGCCTCATTCCAACTATCAGTAATCTAATAATGAAAGAACAATTGTGCTGGGCCAGATGTGTTATGCATATTACCTCTGTAGCAACATTACCTCTAGAGCAGTTAAGTATTACTGTCCTTATTTTAGGAATGAGAGATTTCTACTCAGATATACTCCTGCCTTTAAGCGGCCATTTCCAATTTTAAGTGCATTCATGTATAGCTCTTAAGCTGCTGTTCGTTACATTACACCTCCCTGCCCTGTGTCTCCTTCACCCTTAGCAATGAAAAGGTTGAGGGAAGCTGCTTTCATCTTATTTGTACATGGAACTCATACTGCGTTCATGCCACGTGATGATAATATATGTATGGCAAAGAATTACAGATCAAATGGATGGTAGAAGCACAAATGATCAAAGTAAAAGGCAGGGAGATTACCCAAGACTGTGAAAGGGAAGACGGCAGAACGAACCGAGCAGCAGTGCTCTAAGCCCTTTGTCTCTTGGTGAGGCTTAGAGCTTGATAAGGGAACACAATCTCAGAGAGGGATTTGGTGTACCCTAGACACTGGACCTCCAGGCAAAGCCAAAAATCGAATGTCCAAAAGTATAGAGGGAGCCAAGGTGCTTTCTGACTCCAAGTCACCATGAGGACTACAATGAAGAGCCCATTAGTGATGATGCACATGAGTCAAGAAAGAAGGAGCCTTCTGGAATATTCTGCTCTGAAGCAGATCGTATGAGGTTTTGCACAACCCTTTAGGAAAAGATGAGTAATCCCCCGTAATAACAGAGACTGAATTTCTAGGCAGATCAACAGCATGAGAGCTCAGAGTAAAATTTAGTTTAAGTCTTTTTTTTTTTTTAACATGGAACGCTTCACGAATGTGCGTGTCATCCTTGCTCAGGGACCATGTTAATCTTCTCTGTATCATTCCAACTTGAGTATATTCAGTGCCAAAGCAAGCACTTGATAAGTCTTTAGGAAGCATAATGTGTAAAATGTTTTCACGTTCCTGAGACTGCTGGGAAAAATTCATACCTGGGAGATATTGATGAGGCCATATATCATTTCGATCATATTGTCCTTTAGCTTTTCCTATTTGAAACAAATTTTTGAAAAGCTTTACTTTCTTAGTCTCTTTCTATGGGGGAAAAAAACACCTATTAAATATTTTCATTTTTCATTGTTACGATATTGTTTTGTCCAATGGCTCCCAAGCCTGACTAGCGTTCACTATTCCCTAGGGTGAATATTTTTTAAGTATATAGTCCTGTGTTCTATCCTTAGGAATTCTGATTCATTAGCTTTTTCCAACCCAAATATAATGGTCAAGAGAAGAACACTGAAATTCATGATGCAACATGGCTAAAAAATGGGGTTGCCGGAATTCTGATTCCATTGTTCACTGGCTATCTCGGTATGATCCACATGCTTGGAGACCCTTTGAAAGAAATCAGAAAAGAGGCAACAAACAGATCAATCACTGATTCAGCCTTTAAGTATAACTAAAATCTTTTTTTTTTGATTTAATGGAATCGTTAAGGAACAAGATTATTCCATCAAAAGAAAATTATTTTTAGAAAATGGAAATTGGCAATATACCCACTGACGCCTGGAACAAACTCAAATGTCTACATTTCCAGTGGGAATGAAATCTGACAGCTAGGGAGTCCAAACGTGCTGACAGTACAAAAATAACCACCTGTTGCTGAATAGGAGAAGAAGTAACCAGGTGGGATACGTACTCCACAAAGGAAATTTGAGCAGGCTCTTGGCTTCCTATGGGATGAAAGGGAGTAGGAAAGCTGGCAGCAGGGAGGTTGAGAAGAGGAAATCTGAGCAGGTTTCCTAGCTGTCTTCCTTGCAGGGGAAGGCAGGATTGAATTGGAAAGACTGTAAAACAGGAAGATTGACAATAAAACTTATGTGTTTAAGGCACATTTAAACTATTAGAATGTTACAGAAACACATCATAACTCCTCTGAAACTGCAAGTATGTCTAAATGGATATGAAACCAGGAGTTACCTCAGGTACTATCATTCTAGAAAATTTAAATGTCTAGTAAAATGCTCTTCTGCGAAAATAGTATTTGCAGGAAAATAAAGTTTTAAACATAGAAGAAACACAAGAATAAAGGACTATTTACCAAAAATCCAAACTCTGAAGGCTGATTGAAATGAAAGGCTTCAGCCTTTTTCGACATGTGTGATATCAAACTAAACAACAAAAAGTAATATTTATTTACATTTATTTTCCCCCTTTCTTTCTGACCCTCTCTCCTATAAGGTAAAAGAAGAAAATGAGATATCTTAAAGTAAACGTTTACAGAGGGAAAAAAATCTGTAAACAGAATACATGGATCAATAACCATTATTTGTATAGCTGAAAGCATCCCATCAACTTAGAAATTAATTAAAAAGGACGTAGCTTATTTCACATGCAGCCATCAATGCAATGCCTTGTTCTAAGTGCCGTGAGGTATCATTATCCTCACTCTTGTAAAATAAGAAACTGATAGAGAGATATTAAAACTTTTTCAAATATGTAACTCTCATGAGTGATAAGTCTGAGATTTGATGCTAGGCTCTATGGCTTTAAAGACGATCAACAGCAATATGTTGCTATCAAGCAGCATGAGCTATCCAGAGTATGGCCAAGATTCTGAAAAAAGTCTTTATTTATTTATTTTTATATATATATATATTTTTTTGCGGTACGCGGGCCTCTCACTGCTGTGGCCTCTCCCGTTGCGGAGCACAGGCTCCGGACGCGCAGGCTCAGCGGCCATGGCTCACGGGCCCAGGCGCTCCGCGGCATGTGGGATCTTCCCAGACCGGGGCACGAACCGTGTCCCCTGCATTGGCAGGCGGACTCTCAACCACTGCGCCGCCGGGGAAGCCCAGAAAAAAGTTTTTTAAAAAAAGCATTTCTAAGAAGTTAAATAGACATGTACCAAAACTCTCAAGCCTTCTCAGAGCATATTGATTCAAATTAGGATAAAATATTAACAAACTAGATTATCTCATTCCTAAGGCCAGAGCTGACTAATAATAGCAAATTAATAGGGGGTTTGGAGGACCGTGGGGGAGAAGGAAAAGACACTGGTAAAACAAGAAATAGATTATCACTTTACTTTCTTTTTGGTTGCAAGTGACAGAAAAATTAATTAAACTTATTTAAGCAAAGAGAATCTACTGGTTTATGACTCAATTACCTGTGAACCCCAGTCATGGGGACTCCAGGGGTCCAAGCATGAGATCAGGACTCAGTTTCTTTCCATCTGCTTCCAGGTGGCAATCTCCAACACTTCTGAAGTTACATTGTTTTCAATTTCAGTTAAAACAGAAAGAGTAAGTAGACACTTTGCTTCCACCCATTCCCCCAAAATAATTCTCAGTGATTGTTCCTAATTCTAGTTGGCCCTAGGCATAGTTATGGAAGAAATACAGAGGCCAAAGGGAAAGGAATCTTGGGGTAAGACAGGATGGAGCCTGACCTGAAGTATACAGACTGATTCTGAAGAAGGGTTGGTTTCTTTAAAAAATTCAGGGTGTGAAAAGGAAGAAAGAAATAACTGGCGCTGAGAGGGAAATAGAGAAAAATGAGAACTCCAGATGAAGACAGAAAAATTTATTTTAGAAAAATGCCAAACACAAAAATCCAGCTAAACTTCTATTATTATTTAAAGCTAAGCAGCCTCACATAATTTAAAACCATTGTATACCTTGAGTTTTCCAAAAGTGTAATGATCAAAAGGTAGAAATGGTATCAACAGGAAGGTAGAAATAGCATAAAATCTAAAAGATTAGCATCTATACCTTGTTGACTATGTGCCAGGCATTGTAACATCACAACTCTATGAAGAAGTACCATGACAACCCCCATTTTATAGTGAGGATAATGTGAGGCACAGAGCAATTTCCCAAAGGGTTTCAATTAACTTGCACAATTTAACAGTGTAAAAGAATGGTGATTCAAACTCATACACTATGATACAAGACATTTTCATATTGAACACGGTTAAACACTATCTTATACCATGTAAGATAGTTTAAATATATTGCCACTGAACATTACTTCTTTTTTTTTTCTTTAGGTTATCTATTTCTTCTTTTTTTTTATATACACACACGTATATACATGTACATGAAATATTTTTATTGTTGTTAGTTTTACAAAAACAGGGTTATATTATTCATACTTTTCTGCATCTTGCTTTTCTTTATTTTTTTGAATTTTATTTTATTTAGTTTTTTATACAGCAGGTTCTTATTACTCATCCATTTTATACACATCAGTGTATACATGTGAATCCCAATCGCCCAATTCATCACACCACCACCCCCAACCCCTGCCGCTTTCCCCTCTTGGTGTCCATACCTTTGTTCTCTATATCTGTGTCTCTATTTCTGCCCTGCAAACAGGTTCATCTGTACCATTTTTCTAGGTTCCACATATATGCGTTAATATATGGTACTTGTTTTTCTCTTTCTGACTTACTTCACTCTGTATGACAGTCTCTAGATTTATCCACATCTCTACAAATGACCCAATTTCATTCCTTTTTATGGCTAAGTAATATTGCATTGTATATATGTACCACATCTTCTTTATCCATTAGTCTGTCAATGGGCATTTAGGTTGCTTCCATGACCTGGCTATTGTAAATAGCGCAGCAATGAACATGAGGGTGTATGTGGCTTTTTGAATTATGGTTTTCTCTGAGTATATGCCCAGTAGTGGGATTGCTGGGTCATATGGTAATTCTATTTAATTCTTAAAACTTGTACTTAAAAAAGATAAGTTGTGGTCATGTAAATTCTAAACCAATCTTGGTTTATCACACAATTTGACAATATATTCTGTATGAGAACTTACCACAGATTCTTTCAAATATAGTTTATTGTTACTCTTTCTGCTCAGTTCTTTTGATTTTGATATAATTGTTGAGCATCTACTATGTTCCAGGCATTATACTACATACTCAGGATATTGGATTTGCAATCTACACTTCCATAGCATCCTTGAGCATGTCTGGCATGCATTCTTTATTCAAAGTTTAATATCTACAATGGCTCCATCAACTTGTTATTAAATATATAACCCAAAATATTAAGATAATAACAATAACCATATTCTTATGACTGCTGAGTGGGAAATAATAAAATTAGCAGCAGTAACAAAGAATTAATTTTTATGCAAATAAAATATTGGATGCCAAATTATGTTAACACTTCAAGTTGTTAAGTATCCATCCATCTCAACGGATAATTGGCAGGCATTTTTATTAGGCATTATTAAACAAATCTCTGAATTTTTATTTCATGGTTAAGTATCTACTCATGCAGTGTAGAAAACAAAGACAACAGAAATATTTCACAAAGATCTTTTATACAATTGAAGAACATTTCTTACATAACTTAATAACAAATTCTACTTAATACAGTAATTTACACATTTTCCTGTCTTTTGAACTTGTCTGAAACTGATTTATAGAAGATGTCTTTCCATGTATTTAATCTATTATTTTTAAAATAAGAAATGGATAGACCAAAGGGAAATACTAACTTGTAAAGGCAAAAATGCTTGGGCTTCCCTGGTGGCGCAGTGGTTGAGAGTCCGTCTGCCAATGCAGGAGACACGGGTTCGTGACCCGATCCGGGAAGATCCCACATGCCGCGCAGCGGCTGGGCCCGTGAGCCATGGCCGCTGAGCTTGCGCGTCCGGAGCCTGTGCTCCTCAACGGGAGAGGCCACAGCAGTGAGAGGCCCGCATACCGCAAAAAGAAACAACCAAACAAAAAAAAAAAGCCAAAAGCAGTTTTCTGTGATTTGAGTACTTAAGAAGTATATCTGTATATGGCAGAATCTTTTTTGTGGGGTGGGAGGAAGGAAGGGGGATTCCACTGAGATTTATTTCACTCTGAATTCCCTTTGACTTTCTTCTGTCCCTGACGTCTAGGCTATGTTCTATCCTAGGGCATTTTCTTTCGAAGTTGAATATCAACTTTATGATCATCATGTTTTTGTTTTCATGCGGAAAACATCTTAGTTTCATAATCAAACCTCTGTGAGTCTAGTGGCTCAAAAATAATTCTTCTGCTTCATGGAAAGACTTCAACTCCAGGTAAAACTTTTACCCTCAGCTTGATAGATCTACTAATCCTAGAGAAATTGCCACAGGCTTCCTATGAATAAATATCAAATCCACTGAACACATCCACACACCAAATGGAATGGAGTAAGAGTCTAACCTCCCAAGTCAGTGTTCCTGGGTTCAAATCCCATTATATTACTGTCTTTGTCCTTTCTGACTGCTATAACAAAATTCCACAGAATGAGTGGCTTATAAACGACAGAAGTTGATTTCTCATGGTTCTGGAGGCTAGAGTCCAAGATCAGGGTGCCGACATGACCAGGTCCTCAGGAAAAAGCTGTCTTCCCTGTTCACAGACTGCCAACTTCTCATTGCATCTCACATAGCGGAGCAAGTGCTCTGGAGTCCCTTTAATAAGGCGTGAATCCCATTCACGAGAGCCCTGCGCTCATGACCAAATTTTCTCCCAAAGCCGCTACCTCCTAATACTATCACCTTGGGCATTAGATTTTCAACATACGAATTTTGGAGGGACACAAATATTCAGACCATATCAGTTACTTAACAGTTGTGTACACCTTGGGATTTTTTAGTCAACACTTCTAATCCTTAAGATCGTCATATGAGTGTTGACCTCATGGGGCGCACCATGCATCATATATTCTATTTAGCACAATGCCTAGTACAGAGGAAATATTCAATAAATTTTGTGTATTATTATGACTGTTCTTCGTATCAATAATTGTACAATTTCTGTTTCTATTAACAAGAGGATTTAGATAAATTACATGGATCCACAAAGAACAGATAGGATTTCCAAAATGAAAACTGGATTGTTGTGAGGAGAGGGAGATCTTGAACAAAATGCAGAAAAACAAGAAGCATCAGTAGAGGCATGATGGCTAGAAAATAGCAACTAATCCAATTATGGCTGGAACATAAAACACTTGTTCTATTAGTGTTGGAAAGAAGACTGGAAACACATTCTTCCTTCTGGCCTGGATTGGTGGTGTTCAAGGAAGACTTGGTTTACCTCAATGTATTATGGATACACTGCAGTGACCTCAGGTTTGGAAGAGCAAATAACTCAGGATAAAACCCTGGTCTTGCTACTTACTTTTGTGCAAACTGGGGAAAAAAATCACTTAACTTCTGTGAGTCTCAATTTTTAACAGATAAAATGGGAAAGATACCATTTTGCACAGTCACTCTCATGATTCAAAGTAGTAGAAATATTAATAACAACAACTCCTACCTTTGAATGAGTGCCAGGCATTGTGCTAATGTCTTTACATCCATATATATTTTTTGTTTGTTTGTTTTGTTTTGTTTTGTTTTGTTTAATTTTTTGGCCACACCTTGCAGCATGCAGGATCTTACTTCCCCGACCAGGGATTGAACCCCTGCAGTGGAAGCACGAAGTCTTAACCACTGGACCACCAGGGAAGTCCCTTTGCATCCGTATTTTATTTAGCCCCCTTAGCTTCTCCAGGATAATGAATGAAAAGTGGTCATCACACTAGAATTGCAAGTGGATTCAGGGCCTTATACAGAGGCTGCCAAAAAAAAAGGTATTAATTATAAGAAACAGAATGAACTCCTTTGAGTTTCCATAAATTACAGAGGTGACACTCAAGAAAATTTTAACTAAGTTTCTGAGCAGAGACAATTCCAGCTTACATCTGAATTACAATAATTTTGTCCTCCATTCCTCGCAGCATTGTTGTTAGATTAAAAAAAAAAAATACTACGTAGTAGAAGACTCTTTATCTTAAAACCCAAAGAAGGAAAATCAATCAAAAGGTCAGTTAAAGAGAAAAACAATAAAAGGAATAAATAAATATTTAATCTAACTTAAAACTTGAAAATACACATTTATGAACCAAACTTTTGATGTAAAGCCAAGACATTTCTTTGAGTACAGGTTCACTAACTTGAAATCTGTATCACTTTTCTCATGAAAACCACACCCACGATGAATCTGTGATATTTGCTTTCTTCAGGTTGGAGCAGAATTTGTGAAAGACCCTTGCAAAGCAACCTGAGTACAGAGGCTTTACAGAAGTTATATTTTTTCCTCCACTTTCTTTTTTACAGTTGTCCGTCTATATTCTATATTTTTTACGGTGTAGAGCATTCCTGTTTTTAAGGCACAGAGCTTATTTTTCTTAGAAATAATTATCTTCTTTCATGCTCATATTTAATTGGTTTGATATTTAGTTAAATTACATAATGGCTGTAAAGTGTTACTGATGTAACTGGTTTGGGAATCACCATGTTTGACACTTGGCAAGCATTCAACTCACTTGATGAGAATAAAGGTGTGTAGACATCTAGAGAAAAGCCTGCTAGTCATGAGCGTTCAGTAACTGTGGGCTTCAGCCAGTATGATTAATAGAGGAAATGGATAATATCATTTAATCTAGCAGTTTTATTAAGGGGATATGAATTAAGAACATGTCTACTCTTTTTTAAAGCGTATTGCAAGCTCATATTAATTTGAAAGAAGATACCATATTTTCTCAGATCATTCTTCTATGACAAAAATACACTTCAATATATTTGATTTTATAGAAGGAAGAAAATTTGTGGCCATATAAAAAAATCATTTAGGCCTTAGTAGCAAACATATAAGAAGCAGCTGTTCAAGATAAAGGTTCGTCCTGAAAATTTTCTTTACATTCATCTTAACCTTTGGGCATTCACCTTATTTGTGTTTCAATGGTGGCATAGTGCAGCCAATCAAAGAGACAGTTTGTTTTCTATACCTTTCTTCACTTTTCTTTTCTAATCCTCATTTGTTATGTTGCCCAAGGCTATACAACTACAACAAAAAACAGTCAGGTGGGCTGTAGATACAAGCTTTTTGTTTTGCTGTGAATAAGCTCTATTCATCCAACTGTTGCAAAATGGACCAACTTTTTTGTCCATTACTGTTGTGTGCAAGAACTGGCATTATTTCTTCAACTTGAACACAGTGAGAAGTATTTTTATTCCTGTCACATCTATGACCTATAGCATGCCCACTGACCTTTAATGATGTCTTCGCAGTTACACAGAAGGAAGAAGAAAGCAAACTGTATGCATCCAATACCCACCAAGTGCTAGGCGTCAAGCTAAGCTTTTTATATATAAAAACTTTTCTCTACAATAATGCATTTTTAAGAGGCAGTAAAGAATCGTAACAACATTTATTTTATAAATTAATAATATGTGGTCACAATGAAAATAAAATAATTATTTCCTTAGCATAGCACAGCAATGCAGGTTTGAATTACAAAGCTCTCTGATTACCCAGTAAAATAGAGAGATTCAGCAGTAACAGATCAAACAACACATGAGAAAAACCTCAGTGCCCCTTCTCCCTCTAAGTTTACTTTGTCATCAGGAGTATCTTCATACTATTCAGATTCTGGTGTTGGAAGAGAAATCAACTAAAGTTCTGACTAAGAGTTAGATCATAAAACCACCTACTATTTGTACAATGTATACTTCTGGTTTAAAGGGTAATGTCACTACAAAGAAACCAGTTGCTAGTGAGTTGCTAACATAAATCAAGGAAGAGAGCCTAATAATTACCTCTAGTAGCTACATTCAACCAAGCAGGCAAAAAAGAATTGCTTGATTAGGAGACAGACAGAATTGGAATAAGCAAAAACAACCCAAAAGTTCATCAAGGAGAATGGATAAATTATCCATAGTCACACAAGGATGCAATGATACTCAGCAAGGAGCGTTCACACAAAAACATAGATTCGAAAACTTCGTGTTGAGTAAGAGAAGCCAGACACAAAAGATATATAATATGTGCGTAAAATATAACATGTATAAATTTTGTTATGAAGTTTAAGTAGATATAAACTATAGTGATAGAAATCAGAAGTGTAGCTACCGTATGGCGGGTAAGACCTGACAGAAAAGGGGCGTGAGGGAACTCTCCAAGGTGAGGAAAAGGTTCTATATTTTTCTATCACTTTGTTTTCACTGTGTAACAAACCACTGCAAAGCCTAGCAGCTTAAAGCAACGTTCACTTTATTTAGCCCATGATTTTGCTGATCAGCTGGGTGGTTTTTGTCATCTGATTTTTTTTTTTACATCTTTATTGGGGTATAATTGCTTTACAATGGTGTGTTAGTTTCTGCTTTATAACAAAGTGAATCAGTTATACATATACATATGTTCCCATATCTCTTCCCTCTTGCGTCTCCCTCCCTCCCACCCTCCCTGTCCCACCCCTCTAGGTGGTCACAAAGCACCGAGCTCATCTCCCTGTGCTATGCGGCTGCTTCCCACAAGCTATCTATTTTATATTTGGTAGTGTATATATGTCCATGCCTCTCTCTCTCGCTTTGTCACAGCTCACCCTTCCCCCTCCCCATATCCTCAAGTCCGTTCTCCAGTAGGTCTGTGTCTTTTGTCATCTGATCTTATACATCTTTCATACATACTTTTATATGATCTGGATTATCTAGAAGGACCTTTCACTTATGTCTGGCTGTTGGCAGGTTCTGAGGTGGGTCACCTTGCTTCTCCTCCAGGCGTCCTCTCACCTTCCAGCAGGCTAGCTCAGACACATCCACGTGGCCATCTCAGGACTCCAAGAATTTGCAGCCATTCTTTAAATCCATTCCAATTTGGAGTGAAGTGTCATTTACATGGGTGTATACATGTTGTCCAAAGGTATACTCAAAATATATTTGAGTGTGTTTTACTGTATGTAAGCCATATTTCAAAGTTAAAATACTCAAAAGAAAAAAAAATACATATGTGCCTCTGAGGTGGAAGCATCAATATATTATAATACATGGCTTATCATATAGCATGATTTTTATAATAAGAAACAGAAAAATATGAATTAAATAGATTTAAACAATAAAAATAATTTGTTTTTTAAATGAAAAGACTAATTGTAGCTGCAGGTATGGTTTGACCAATGCTCTAGCTTCAGTGTTCTGCAATTACCTTTTTTTTTTTTTTTTTTTTTTTTTTTTGGCTATCCTTATATAGGAGTAGATTTTGTTTCCAGATTGGCACTTTTCATTATAGCAAAATGGCTATAACCTATAACCATCTTAGGCCTTCCATCTGCAAGTTGTCCAGAAAAAGATGCAGATTTTCTGCTATCAATCAGCAAACAAAAGTCAAGGGTTTCACTCTGATTGGACCAATTTAAATCCGAAACGTAGACAGTAACTAAAATAAGCCTGTGTTCCAAGGTTGTCTATGAGCCAGTCGTTGTGGTAGGAGGAGTGGACATGATTAAGGTCATGTCAACCAAGAGCCACCCCTGAAACAAGGAGTGGATTAATACTGTCCTGATCTCATGGCACCTACAGAGTGTACAAGGGGTGGACTAGATGCTCTGAAGGCAATCAAATTACACAAAGCAGATGAATTTTGGGGAAATGGTAAATGAGGAAAAATAATCTAAGTTGAGTAACCAAGGAAAAAGCTAACAGAAAGAAAGGATTTTCTGGAGTTGGTTACAATTCTCAATCAGAAAATGTGGGTAGATTTACTTTGCTTTTAGTCCCAAGTAAAATAGTTTAATAGGAAAAAAATACAAAAGACTGGCATGGCATGAGCTTTTATTTTTCTTTGTATTTTTTGACACCACCTACATACAGCTCCCTAGTCGAGGCTGTCTTCATCCCACTGCACCTGTCCTGCACCTGTTTGTTTCACTGTTACTATCAAGTTGTTGTGAGGGGATGGTCTGGACTTTGGATTATAGCCATCTGGGGACACTAACCTGGTTTACTCCCAACCCATAGATTTTATTACTCTGCAATATTTCACACGACTACTGCTGTGATGGAATGATCCAGAGACCTAGAAATCCAGGATATGATTTTGGAAACTTGCCTAGGAGACAGACCATGTTCTCCTCCCAAATATTTATTTTTATCGTGTGGCTCTTTTTGAGGGAAAATAACAGGCAGGGAGTGCTTTTTGACATTCCCACATTCTCTGGTATGGATCTGAACTACCAGTCAAAAATCATCTCTTTTGCTTTACATTTTCTACGTGAGAAATGCAAATAACTATAGAAGAAATACACTTTAGCAGTAATTTGCACTTCAATGTCAGTGAGTTTGAGGGTTCTGAGTAAGCAAGATAGGAGGAACAGGGGAGGAAGGTAATGTGTCAGGACAATAAAAACTCCTGAGTACTTTCCGAGAAGAGGACTCACTAAGGGGAAACATTCCTGAAACTAAAACTGGAGTATCCAAGATAAATGACATCTACTTTATAATTGTGTCCAATGTACACCTGGGCTTTATCTCAGCATTTTTTTAAATTGAAGCACATTGATTTACAATGTTGTGTTAGCTTCTGGTGTACAGCAAAGTGATTCATTTAAAATATACGTATATATTCTTTTTCGTACTCTTTTCCATTATGGTTTATTACAGGATGTTGACTACAGCTCCCTGTGCTATGCAGTAGAAACTTGTTATTTATCTCTGCATTTTTAATGTAAGTGCGGAACAGTTTGTATAATGCAACTCTGTCACATTGTCTTAAGGAAGATAATGAGACATCGAGGAATAAGAAAAACGTCCTCAGGAGAGAGCACGACATCCTGTCTTGAATGTCTACTCTGCCACTTGCTGCCTATGTGACCCCAGGGAGGTTATTTAGCCTCTTTGAGCCTCCATTTTCTCATTGGAAAATTGGAGATAATAACATTTATCTCACAGTGTAATTATGAGAATGAAAATGCAAGGTACATGAATGAACCAGTGTAAAGTTATTCTATCATTAGTCACACTCAAGCAATCATTGTCACAGTGGGTGGGGAGGAGGTGAATAAGAGGATAAAAATGAGGGAGAAGTTTTTTCTTGTAACTACAACTTATGCTGCAGAGAAAACATTAAAGTGTGCTGTTAAGCATCTACTTTTAGGTCCAGCAGCACAGTAGACATTGACAGTGTTATAAAAGACAGAGTTCTTTTCTTTACAGGCTTCACAGAGTCACTGAGGAAGTAGGTACAAAAGACACATGCAAGAAATAAGCAATGTAAGAACCACTGTCAGATAAACAGTTAGCAGTTAGAGCTGTAACCAGTCAGAAAAAGCTTAAGGAGATCAGGTAGGGCTTCATGGAAGAAATGGACTCGGGCAGTTTTTGAAATGATGGCTGGATGCAGAAGAAGTTTGCGATCTTCACTTGGGACCCCAGAAACCAGTAGAGCTGGGTAATGGATGGATGCCCTGCTATCTGGAACAAAAAATACTTTCTGTCTTTGCTGTGGACCAGAGAGCACCTGGAAGCTTAGAAACACGGTCAGCGTAAAGCTGAGTTGATCTGTGAAAAAGCAAGCCAGACATCGTTCACCAGCCCCATATAAGCCATGGGCTTTGAAGACATAATTAATTCAGAACAAAATATAGTCATAGTATCCAAGGCAGGAATCCAGACGACTCTAGTCATTTAGAACTAGGAGACATGGTCATGGTTCAATGTACTATTTTCCCTTTTCAGAGGAAGAACCCAAACCCTG
Organism: Lagenorhynchus albirostris; assembly: GCF_949774975.1. Classification (NCBI taxonomy): domain Eukaryota; kingdom Metazoa; phylum Chordata; class Mammalia; order Artiodactyla; family Delphinidae; genus Lagenorhynchus; species Lagenorhynchus albirostris. Next base: position 65,063,175 of record NC_083111.1, on the reverse strand, counting down.
ATGGGTGTAGTTACTCAGAACCACGCTGACTTTCCAGAGGCAGATTCAGAACAGCAGGTATTCTGAGGCTAGCTGCTGCTCTAACTGGGACTTCCTCTAAGGTTAGAATTTCAAAGGACAGTTTCCCCATAAACACAAGCATCTTTCTTTCTCTTTTTCTCCTTCTGGAGATAAAAAAACTTGGTATTCTCTGGGTTTTCCTTATCAGTAAAAGGAAGAGGTTGAACTACCGTGTCACCATAAACACTCTCCCGTACTTCCCAGTCATATTTTAATTCTCCTTCTTCTTCTGAACATTTTCTCCTCAGTTGATAATTGGATATTTTTAAGATAGTCCTTGATCAGTGAAAGTAAAATTTAGAAAAAAATGGGAATAAATATTAACAGAGCACACAATCTCGTGCACGGGGACTTTGTAATGACACTGACAAAACTCTGGTCTTTTGTGAAAAAAAGCCCCCAAGTAGGTAGAGCCATCTTCCTGTAAATCAGGGAACTGGCTAAAGTGATATATCACCTTGAAAGTGTACATAAGAAACAAAGTCATGTGGAAATAATATCAATATTATTCAACTGGATGGACCAAGTTACTCTGATCTTCAAATGTAGCTCTTTACTTGGTAATATCTGTGTTATCTTTCACTGCACAAAAGAGTTCATGTCTGCCAGGTGCTTTCAACTCCTTAGAAGAAAAGTGCTTAAATAAAATACGATGTGTCTCCTTGAGTGGTGAGCTTTGACCTCCAAATCCAGGGAGGATGGGTTTAAACTCGAGGAGCTGCGAACCCATTTGTTCTGCTTCACAGTTTCTTCTCATCTGATTTGCTGCTCATCATAATAGTGTAGATCTGAAGGTGAGTTTTATTTTCATCCATAAATCAAGGTTGGGTTCTTCCCGTATTTAATGATGGTATTTTAACTATCTAAGGGTTTTAGAGGAAAGCAAACTACAAGTTATCTTGTGTTCAGAGGATCTCCCGCTCTCCGCTTCCCTCTAGGAATTGCTGTGTTGTATCAGAAACCATTTCCTTTCCCAACCAGAGCAACTCTGCTCTTATCTGAGATCTTGATCTTAAGGAAACACCCTTACAATAAACCAGACAGGCTGATGTTTGATACCATTAGCCTCTGACCTCTGAAGAACTTCCTCAGAAGGGAATGGATTATCAGACCATTAACAAAACTTGGTCATCCAGAGAGGCACCAGAGACAAATTTAGGAGTAGGGCTTTTTATTAACTTTGAAAACACAGAGTTTTCTCAATTCAGTAGGCATGCTGGAGGGGAAAGGAAAGAAAATAAATGAAGGGAACCTTTTGAAAGTTATGTTATTGTAAATTAAATACCACCTCACATCCACCTAACTCAGCCATACCCAAAGTTCCAACATTCTTCTTCAAGGTCTTAAAAGGCAGGAACTACAATTATATTTTGAAACAAATAGTACTTTAAAAATATATACTAATGCTCCTTAGTAATATAAAATTTGCATAATGTGACTAAGCACAAAATATTGTCTGTAACATTCAATATTCAATTGCTTCCAGATGAGAAAAAGGACACTACAAAAAATTTAGATTTCTCCATAGCAGACACGTTGCAGGACAACCTTGTGGTTAGAAAATTTGTTTAGAAAAAATATGACTCTCTGTTGCATTTTCTGGTCAAAACGTCCAATTTAAATATTTTTTAAAAGTCTTGGCAATCAAAACTTAGACACATACAAGCAAAAATTTAGAAAGCTAAGGAAGCAAGGTAGATAAAATATACTCATTGGTCCACTGTGAGGATTTTTTTTTTCTGGTTAGATTTAATAAGCAGATTTGATGCAGACAACAGAATTACTTCAGCTAAAATTCCAAACAGTACGATCTGAAATTGGATGGTATTTATAGCTCCCCACAGTAACTATCCCAACTGGAACAAGCTGAGAATTGACTCAACCAATTTTATTTTGTTTGGATGTTGAGTTTGTTATGTTCTTTTTCTTCTGTTTCCAAAGGATGAAGGAAAGCCTGAAACCTGAATGAAAAGTTTTGAGCAATAGTGAGAAAAGCATTTGCTTTTCTGTCACTCTTTCTCTTACTTTAATGAATTCCTTTGGAAAAAATCATTTCTGTTAATAAAAAAAATGTAATATGTTGCAGATGGAAGCACTGTTATAGCAGCTGCATCTCACACAGGTGTTATCCTGTCCAGCCTAGGGCAGGTGTTGGTCATTTTTAATTAGAAACATGCCCTATGAAGAAAGAGAAAATCAAATATTCATTAAAAAAAAAAAGAGGAAGACTTTAGAGTACTTTAGGAGAATCCATTCATTGCAAGTCTTAAAAAGTCAAGTTAGCTACGAACCTGGGCAAAAGATTGGTTTCTACCATATCTGAGAAGAATATGAAGCGCTGAGCAAATTCACAAACAGCCTGTAAGAATTAAGCATCCAATAATACAGATTTGTCCTGCAGGACCTAAAAGTATAAAAAAGACATAATCACAACTTTCCAGAAACTCAAAGTCTGGTAGTGGGCCACATTAATAACTAGTTATTATAGCATGGTAAGTGCTATGTTACTGACAAAGAAAGGATGGGGCAGAAGAAAAGTGAGAATTAGTTCTGACTGAGAATTCAAATTCCACAAATACAGTCCGAATCCATCAGTATAGCTTACTTTCTTTGACTCTAAAGCCTTTTTTTTTTTAACATCTTTATTGGAGTATAATTGCTTTACAATGGTGTGTTAGTTTCTGCTTTATAACAAAGTGAATCAGTTATACATATACGTATGTTCCCATATCTCTTCCCTCTTGCCTCTCCCTCCCTCCCACCCTTCCTATCCCACCCCTCTAGGTGGTCACAGATTTCAAAAATGTAAACTACTACTTACTGAGAAGTTTCTATTTGTGAAAAAGTAAAGCCCATTCACACAAGATCTACAGAAGGACTATAAAAGGAAGGCTTTCTTTTCCCCACTTTTATAGCTAAAAACTGAAAATTCAGAGATGCTAAAACTAAAGTCACACAACTACTAAGAAGCAGTGTTTGAAATAATTCCAGAACTACTCGTTCTTGGGTTCAGATTTTCTGCCCACTTGATCTCATTTCTGTTTCTATAAACCCACTCATAAATACACTTAAAGCAGGATAAAATGGAATAGGGCTGGGGGTTAGAAAGAAAGGAGAAAAAAGACTTAAAAAGGGATTGTGGGGCACCCAAATAAAGTTTGTAACTTTCTCATTTTTCCTTTGAGGGTTTTTTTTTTTTGGCTGCATTGGGTCTTCATTGCTGCGTGCGGGCTTTCTCTAGTTGTGGGTGAGCGGGGGCTACTCCTCGTGGTGCGTGGGCTTCTCACTGCGGTGGCTTCTCTTGTTGTGGAGCACGGGCTCTAGAGCACAGGCTCAGTAGTTGTGGCGCACGGGCTTAGCTGCTCCGTGGCATGTGGGATCTTCCCTGACCAGGGCTCGAACCCGTGTCCCCTGCATCGGCAGGCGGATTCTTAACCACTGAGCCACCAGGGAAGCCCTGAAGGGGCTTTTTAATGGCAAATATATATCGTATATACATGTGGTCCAGAATACTCAAAATAGTGAACAAAAACCTTTGCTGAGCAAACGACACTTCTTTTCTCACAGAAAGGTCTCGAGCCAAATATTGGAACGAGGTTTTCTTCCCTCCAGGCCACTTCCCCATAAATAGCACAAAAATGAACTTTTCCTTTCATGATTCTCAGTTATGTAAGGGATGGAATTTTGGATGCAGTTGTCCCTTAAATGCAGTGAATCAAGCAAAATCAATCAGAGCATCTCCTTGGACATAAGGGGAATGCCTCTTTATGGGTAGCTACATCAGGGGTCAGAGGTGGGAGAGGGGAGATTCATATATAAATTGATAAATTAAATCCCATTAAGTCATCATTAACAAAACAAATATAACAGGGTAGTTCCCTGTTCCCTCCTCCGTATGCCCAGTGGTATATTTTTGTGATGACTTTTCACCTCTCAAACAAACACAGTTAAATACAATTTGATCAAAACTTTGTTTTAGGGAATAGAGGGGAAGAAGAAGAAAATTCCAACAAGTTTTAAAACCTGTTGATTTTTATGTTTTCTCCCGTAAAGCAGGGATATTAATATTCCTGCAAATGATTCAATGAGACGATCTCAATAATATGGGGGCAAAATGACTGGGATGTAAACACATCTTTACAGACGGTAGAAGTAGTCCTTGGAATTACTGTTTTTTTAAAATTATTATTATCATGATTTTTTAAATCATTCCATCATGATTAGCCCCTGGACTGTCTGTGAGTCTAATTTCTTCAAATGTAGATTACTTTCCCCTTTATTTTCTGGTTCTTACCCCTTGGTTTGAAAATGTATTTCCTAAGATCTTTTTCTATTTAAAGTGGTCTTTTAAACTTGCTCCAAATTATCTGTAAAATTTCCATCTTTTGCCATCTTGTCCCTTTTCATATTTCATCTTCTAACAATCCTTGTAGCTTATAAAGCTTCCCTTATACCATTTCCCCTCCCCCACCGCACCATCGATTTTTCTCTCTTTTCTTCTCAGTTTTCCCACGTTGGTTTCCATAGTCACATCAGCACCTTTGACCACTGACAGCTAGCTAATCACTGCTCATTTCTCTGCTGACGGCCTACTGGCCTTCGGGGAACATTATGTCACAATGACATTGAGTCCTTTAGATGTTCACAAGTCAATCTGGAAACTCAAACCCTAAATTGAAAACATATTTCAGCAGAAATGAGATGCAGATTTTCCTGTACGTATAGGGTTTGTTGGAACCTTGTAAGGTGGTACCATTGTATGGAAAAGGGAAAACAGACAAAGGGAACCGAGCTCTCAAAGGTCATGACCCAATTCTTCCTTTTGGAGGGTTTCCAACCAATTATTTCCCCCCTTTTCTGCGCCTAAGCAGTTTTAGCCTGGATCATTTTGGGGTGGAATAATGAGGAAAGTTGGTAGGATCTGAGAATATGCATCATTGAAGTATAGATAGAGCAACCTACAATTAAAAATATGGAATATAAAACCCATCTTCCAGATCCTGGCCACAACTCATACACACAAAAATCAGGGCCACCCACATCTTTTTCTTGGATGGTTCCCTAGAAATCTTGTGCTTTGCAAATGACCACTACTTGCCACAGGATTTAGAAGAAGTACAAGCTAGTGTCTCCTCTCCCGTCCCCTTAGAATTAAGATTTACGGGACTCTTCATCTGTGGGAAGAGTTAGGTGATGGAATAGATTCCCTTTTCATACATGGTTTATTATGAATCCCTCTACATTTAAGGGCATTTGCTATTTTCAGCTTCCCATTATCATAAAAGTTTACAGAACAGAGAAAAATATCATTATTGGTAATAAGACAAATTTCAAATCAGGAATTAAAATAACAACTAGGAGAATGGTCACCTCCTCCACTGAGGCTTCTTCTCTCATTCACTAGAAATTGCTTGCTAACCCAGACAGCACATAGCTTTCCAGTATTCATTGTATCTTCTACCATAATTCTCATCTAAAAACAGAGTTGCTGTGAGGACAATTACTGCTAGTAATAAAAATAATAAAAACTAGCAATTATTCATAAAACATTGTTTCTATGTTCCAGGAACTTTCCTTTAACATTCATAGTAGTTAAGATAATGACAACTGCTATTTTTTAAGAGTCCCTAAAATTCAGTGGTTCAAACAAGATAGAACTTTATTTCTCACTCACGTAAGAGTCCAAGGCTCTCCTCCTTGCAGTCATTTAGAGAGCAAGGAGGACAGCTTCGATACCATCTTTAAGACAAGGCGTCCATGTTTATTGTAACCAGCATCATTGCTTTCAACAGGAAGCAGAGAAAAAGAGTAAGTACAGAATCCAAAAGTTTTTTTAAGCAAGGCTAAAGGACTACAGCTACAGCCCTGTTAATGAAGGAGAGAATGGATTTGGTAAACAGCTAGCAGTTTAAATAATAGCAGTTTATAGGTTAACATCTGATTCAATCTTCAAGAATAACCTTATAAGAAAGATTAAAAGATACATATGGCTGTAAATACCTACCTTAATGTCTGAAATATTGTAAGAATGTAATAAATTGAAAATACTATTTGTAGTTTCTTGTTGTCATTGCTATTTACAAACATCTGATAGCTCCTGAAAGTATTTGATTTGCATTTCATGAAATGAGATGCATCTGAGGTGAGACTCCTAGATTTTATTGTTGTTAATCTTGAAAATGGAAATGCTATGAATTTAAAATTGCAAATAGTTATCTGCTTTCCAAGAAGCAGAAGGTTGAGCTTGGAAGCAGACTATTTCTCCAGTTACGAAGGCAGAACTCAAAGCTTAAATTGCGACCCTTTTAGTTATCTAACTGTAATTTTTTTTTAAATGAAAGAAAAAGGAAATCTCTTCTCTAAACTTCTAAAGGAGATTTATCCCTAGCTTCAGATGGACTAGTATAACCATGAAACAGGTTTGGTGATGGTTAAACTGTATCTTTGCAGGCTCTGTTTCCCTTAAAGACATAATTCTTTACTATAAATGGAATTACACAGCCTTGTGCCTGTGTTTATTGCTTGTTCATAAGGAAATGTATATGTTTATATGGGTCTGTGTGATTCCATTATTTTTGATCCTTCCTTGTGGCTTTACTCTTGACAATGCTCCTTATCTTAATAAAAAAAAAGTTAGTGATTGATAATATATAAATGAGCCTTTGCTCTTTGCATTCGAGATATAAGACCTTAAATAAATAAACTGTTTCAGGATAGAATTAGGGCTCTGTGGCTGACAGTGAGGAAGAGTACCTGAGGGCAGAAGTAACATCCCTTAAAACACACGAAATAGCCATGGGTTAAAAATGGTCATAAATTTTTACAGTTTGTGACATGAGTGATTCAGGGCGCTTTTTCTCCTGATTTTACCTTTCACCCAAGAGTGAATTCGCAAGAAAAATGAGAGTGAAAGTAAATACTAAGTGGCAAATAAAGATTATAAGAATGACTTAAACTTATGTAACAATTTACTCTTTTCAAAAAGAAATTTCCATATACTTAACTAATGTGATTGATTCATTTACAAAACAAATATTTTTGCACCTCCTATGAACTAAAGATACGGTGTAAAATAGATAGCTAGTGGGAAGAGGCTGCATGGCACAGGGAGATCAGCTCCGTGCTTTGTGACCACCTAGAGGGGTGGGATTGGGAAGGTGGAAGGGAGACGCAAGAGGGAGGGGATATGGGAATATATGTACACATATAGCTGATTCACTTTGTTATACAGCAGAAACTAACACACCATTGTAAAGCAATTATACTCCAATAAAGATGTTAAAAAAGAAAGATACAATAGTGCACAAATTAGATATAGACCGTGCTAGACTGCTGAGGCAGTTTTAAACAATAAAATAATAATAAATACGTGAAGTAGATAAGTTTTGATACAACTTTTGATAAGTTCCACAAAGAAATAAAAATGACAGTGCTATACAAAATAACAAGAAGGAAAGGTCTATCTTAGAAAGGATAATGAGGGAAGTTTTATCATTTAAACAATGAAGAAAAAGAGATTCAGGAGGATTTAGGGACTAGACCACAGTCACACAAGCAGTTAGAGGCAGAGCCAGAACTAGATTCTAGATCCGACCCACAAAGCAAAAAAAATGGAAAAGAGAAATAAGAATTTTCACGGTTGCATTTGATGACTTGAGAAACTGCAAGACTTACACTACCCTTAAAATACCTGAAAAAAGAAACTGCGTTCTTTTGTTCTCTATAATCTTAGGCGGACTAAATGGTCCTTTGAATGCGGGACAGAAACAAGAACATCCCTCTCACTCTTCTAGGGAATTAGCAGCAGCCAGGCTTGTTGACAGAAGGGGTCTGATGGGGTATCAACTGATAGTGACAAATCCATTCATTGCTGTCGTAGGCTCTAGCCACTAGCCGAAATGTCACCAAATGTAGAAGAGATACTCTCTATTCAGTGCAGCTGCAACTCCAGAGCTAGCCCTCCTAGATTTCGGGTAGTTTCCTGAGGGAGAGGTTATCAGGTCTCCCGTGGCTCTGGAGATAAGGCTCCTTTGCTGAAGAGTATCCACCCACTGCCATTTCCAAAGAAACTTCCCAATTGTCCACTGTTATTTTTTTCTCTTTCAAGAGTTTTCCAGCTATTTAATTAATGGGTTAAGGCATAGTGGGACTTTCCTGGTGATCCACTGGTTAGGACTCCACGCTTCCACTTCGGAGGACCAGGGTTGGATCCCTGGTCAGGGAACAAAGATCTCGCATGCCACATGGTACAGCCAAAAAAAAAGACATAGTGAGAATTAAGAGAAATTGTTCAGTTTCATCCCCATCGCTTTAGTTCATGCATACCTTCCAAGCACCTTTGGGAAAATTGCACACAATGCCCAATTTAAATTCTACCTCTACCAGGAAGTTCTCTGAGCCCTGACTTAAAGAACCTCCGCCTCTCCACAATTCCCATCTCATCCAGTTTCTGCTGTTTATCATGACATTATTGAACATTAGGGAGAAAAAAGGATGAAACAAACAAAAAACCCCTGCTAACATTAATTGAACACAGGGCAGCTGTTTTATGATTTTTTTAAAAAACTCATCCTCAGAGAAAATCTTTGAGGTAGATATTATGACGATGATAATAAGGGCGCTATTTATTGAGGAGTTATTACCTAGTACTGAGCACTTCACTGGATTCCTTGTTTATACTTATCACTGCATAATCCCATGAAGTGTGTTTTATTCTCTTCACTTCCCAGATGAGGAAACTGAGGATCATAAAAGTTCACAGGGCCACCCCTGACCTGATACCCTAGCTCACAGGATGCCTTCGTGCAAATTAGAAAAATGTCCCTCCAGGCAGAAGCATCCTAGGGCATACAAGTTTAGCAAGTGATTGATGTCTCTGCTCTATTAAGAAAAATAAACCTCTTCTTCCAAGTGGAAGCAGCTCTTGTGCCGGGACACTAGGCTTAAACAGCAGAGTAGGGGCTGGATTTCAGATCCCACTTGCTTATGGGGCCTGACACCCTTGAACAGTGAACATCCTGCACAACCGTACCCTGCAGCTCTGCAGGCACATAGAGGTGAGAAATACCAGAGCTGGAACTTGAGTCTGTGTGATGTGAAGTTTGTGATCTCATTAACAAGCAGCTGTACCTTTGGATGTGGTGGATGTCTATGTGCAGAGGGCTATTTCTTGAACACAGTTCGGAATTCCTGGAGGTCAAGTATCATATCCAGTGCACCTCGGAATCCCATCCTGTAACCTTGCACCCCAAAGCAACTCTGGATCTACCTGCTGCTGAATGGTTTGGTACACTGAGAAGGTTCTAAAAGGACAGCAGACCACACCCCAGCCGTCTCCAAGGAGCCAAGGGAAGAGCAGCCGGGCACCCAGTTCTCCCAGCGCTGCTTCCATCTCTTCTCTCCCCACTGTAATAGTGCCCATGCCTCAGCATAGTCATCTGAAACATGGGCCTTCGGTGTTACCCGATCCTCTCACAACATTGTTAAATCAAACCTCTGCATGAGCAAACGTGTAGAGTTAATGAGACAAACCATGAAATAGATCCAGATATCTGAGCCTCTTCTCACAGTTCACTGCCCCTTCCCAGACTTCAGACACCCACTCCTTGTGTCTCTTGGGCTTTCCCTCACTCTTTTAAGGCTCCCACCCTTTAATTTGAAGCTGCCCCTTTGGGGATCAGACTCCACTGACTCAGCAGGCTGAGAAATCCCAGAGAGGTTTTTAAAGTTACAGCACCGCAAACCCTTTCAGAGATCATCTCTGCAGCATAGACTTTTAGATTTGTTCATTAAGACACTCAGAGATCTCTGGGTCAAGGCTTGCCATCTCCAGATGAGAACACTGCGGGGTAGAGGGGCAGAGATGTACTGCCAACTCTTGAATCCCATTGATTCTCCCTGCTGTGTTCCTTCTATGTAGTTTTCCCAACCTGAAGTTAAATCCCAGTCAACATTTTGCTTATCATCTGTTACCTGTGGAGAAAACTTCTTTTTTTTTCATGAAGACTTGTTTAATTTTAGCCCTCATCTAACTGCTCTGGCTTTTCTTTAATAACATAATCAAATAACAATTATTTTTAAAGAATATTTAAAATAACAGATCTATCCTGGGACTGAGATCTAAGGGTTTTTTGTTTTTGTTTTCGTTTGGAGGGGAGTGGAGGTGTAGGGAGGACAGAGGAAGGAAGTGGAATTCAAATTGTGCAGGAGGGCACAGAGCTGAGACATACTCAGAACAAGACAGCTGACTTTTTCTTTTTTTTTTTTTTAAGATCTTTTCTAGACCCTCTAAATCCGGCTGCCCTCCTACCCTGGATCTCAGGGCAACACGAACATTGCCATCTGCCACTCACAAAAGAAGCTACATCTGAGTGTGGGTGGGGACGGGGACACTTAGGTTAAGGGCCGTTTTGTGGCTCAAAATCTCCGGCAGGCAGGAGACGGGTTTAACCGCGAGCTTGAGGGTTTTGCACAACGCCTGTCCTCCCAGCCCCAGCCCAGCAGCAGGGTTTACTTCCGTCCCCAGTGACTCAGACGATTCTCCCCGCCAGGCCCAGCCTAAACACTGCCCACTTCGCAGAGGGAGCGGCTGTTCCCCCAATCGTTCAGGGACCTGGCGGCCCTGAAAGGAACAGCCCGTGTCCCCACCTTTGCTGCTTGGGGAGCAGTGCACGGAGCACAGCAGCGCTCAGGCGAGTCATCCCTGGCGGCAAACACGACTTCTCCACCCGACCCCGCCGCCACACGCCCCGCCCTCCTGCAAAACACAGCAACAGGAAACGTGCAGAGCGGCGCGGGCTGAGCAGCCTGTCCCTCAGGGTCCGCTAACCGCAAACAAGGCCGTCTGCGCGCGGTACACCGGGATCCCTTCGTCCTCCCGGTGACGCAGCCGCAGCTGAGGCAGGGTCAGGCGAGCAGCTGGGCGAGGCCACACAGCAGCGCGCTAAGGGTCTGGGTAGGGTGGCAGGTGGGTCCCTGGCTTGCAAAGAAGCCGGGGGGCCCAGACCGCAGTCACTCCCAGGAAAGAGTGCTTTTGGCTGGCTCGTTGGTCCAATCCATCCACATTTGCCAAGCTCAGGACTGACTGCTAGAGAAACACCCATCCGTCAAGGGTGTTGTAAAATGCCTAAGCCACGGTTTCTAGTCTCAGTCACAGTCTAGCTGGAAAGACAAAAAAGGTAAGAAATGAACGATGACCGACAGCGCAAGGGCAAGGGATTGAACCCTTTGAAAGAGGTGTACAAGGCCCCTACCTTCCTCTTATGTCTCTGATTTAAAAAATTTTTTTTTGTCCTTCAACAACATGGCCTAGGCACGTGGGAAGCGTGCTCAAGTGTCCCCTTTACCTGATGTCTTTCCCCACTCTCTGCACCTGGGTTGTAGAAGCCATCTCTTCAGAAGCAGCTCAGGCTTGCCCTCATTCATGCATTCTTCCTGATCTCCTTCATCCTGCCACTAGGATGGGGAAGGTCCTCTCCTTCGTATCTCTGTCATGACACATCCATATTGTTTATTAAATGTTTGTCTTTGTTTCCCTTTAGACTAGGAGTTTCTTGAAGGAAGACAGCGATGGCCATTTCACTCAGCACTCCTCACACCAGCACCATATCTGATACATAATAGGCAATCTATAAATATAAATCAAATATGGGAAACAGCCGAGGGAACCCTCAATGAGGCAGGACCTTGTCTAACCCCCTCCCCCTGGGTGCAGGAGGAACTTGTAATTTGCTTCTGACCAAGAATAAGTCAACCGTGACAGGGTGTCACTCCCATGATGAGATTCTGTTATGTGGCAAAGGTGATCAGATGTCATCTCTGTGATCATTCCCTGAGAATGGCTCACATTTTAAAATCTTGATATTCAGATCTTCCAATTCTTTATTGTTGGCTTTTTCTATTAGTTAAATAAGGTATTAAAATTGCCAGCCACGGTGGTGTATTGTTTAATTCTCCCTTTAGTTCTGTTTTTCTTATGTTTTGAGGCTTTATCACTCGGTGCAAAAAAATTGGGAATTATTATATCTTCCTATTCAAATGGCCTTTTTATCATTATGAAATCTTTCTCTTTGTCTCCAGTATTAATTCTTGCCTTAGAGTCTACTTTGTTGTTATTAATACGGCTAGTCTGATTTTATTTTGATTAATTTTTGCATGATATATTTTTTATTCTTTTACTTTCGACCTTTCTGGGTTCCCATATTTCACGTGTGTCTCTTGTAAGCAGGATTGAACTTTCTGTAAAAAATCAGTTTTATTACCTTTGTTTTATAAAAGACATTTACCGCATTTTTCTTTAAACAGAAGCCCAGGACCAGATGGCTCCGCAGGCAAATTCTATCAAACACCTAAAAAGGAGTTAACGCATATCCTTCAGAAACTATTCCCAAAAATTGCAGAGGAAGGAATACTCCCAAACTCATTCTATGAGACCACAATCACCCTGATACTAAAACCAGACAAGGGCACCACAAAAAAAGAAAATTACAGCCCAATATCACTGATGAACATAGATGCAAAAATCCTCAATAAAGTACTAGCAGACCGAATCCAACAATATATTAAAAGAACCATACACCATGATCAAGTGGGATTTATCCCAGGGATGCAAGGATTTTTCAATATCCTCAAATCTCCAGTCAGTGCAATACACCACGTTAATAAATTGAAGAATAAAAATTATATGATTATCTCAGTAGATGCAGAAAAAGCTTTTGATAAAATTCAATATCCATTTATAATAAAATGTATTTGCTGACATATTCGATTTTAAATCTACCATTATCCTATTTTGTTTTTTAATTAATTAATTTATATTTTATTTTTGGCTGCAGTGGGTCTTCGTTACTGTGAGTGGGCTTTCTCTAGTTGCGGTGAGTGGGTTTCTCATTACAGTGGCTTCTCTTGTTGCGTAGCACGGGCTCTAGACTGCAGGCTCAGTAGTTGTGGCTCGCGGGCTCTAGAGCACAGGCTGAGTAGTTGTGGTACACGGGCTTAGTAGCTCCTTGGCACGTGGTATCTTTCCGGACAAGGGCTCAAACCTGTGTCCCCTGCATTGGCAGGTGGATTCTTACCCACTGCACCACCAGGGAACCCCATACCATTATCCTATTTATTTTGATTTTCTCATTTGTTCTCAGTTTCTTTGTCCTTCTACTTGACTTTTTTAAAAAGTACTTCTCTTTTTGCTGCTATTCTTATTGAGAATTCTACCCTCAGTTGTATTTTTATTCCTTTGGAAGCAATCTATCTTTTGTTCTGGTTTAGGTGTTCCATAATTTCAGTAAGGTAGAATTTTAAAATTATCCATTTCCCTTCCATAAGTTTATTATTATTTATTCACTTATTATTCTTTTAATGTTTAGTTAAAAATGGTAAATGTATTCTTATTACAGTCTACTCAAATTAGTATTTTTTCCAATTTCCAGACAAATGAAAAGCCCAAGAACATTTTAAAATCAATTTACCAACTTCATCTCTACCCCTAGCCTTTTAAGCTATTTTTGTCATATATTTTAATTCTGTATATATTGTAAATCCCACAGGTCATAAATATTATTGTTTTAAAAGTCAAAGTTTATTTAAATTTACCCAAATATTAACTTCACACATTTACCCTTTTATTTCTAATACTTTAGAGCTTTCCTTTAAATGTTATTTAGCAAAATCTAATGTTAATCAATACGTCTACTTTCCTCTGTAGAAATTCAAGGAAGTGAGGATGTTTAAACTCTGCTCAGGCTCTCTTGCCTCATGTGTTATTGTTAGCCAATAAGTTACACCTCAAATTTTTAAACCCCACAATGAGGCATTCATATGTTATTATTTTGCATAGTCAATACTTACTTAGATTTACACATATGTTTACAAGTTTATTTGCTCACTATTTCTTCAATCATTTCTTTTCTCCCTAGGTTTAGCTTTCTTCATTCTGAAGTATTTCCTACAGCAGTTCTTTCCGGGTTTAGAAGTGAAAGCTCTTTGGCTTTTAGAGATGGAAATGTTTCTATTTTCTCCTCATATTTAAGTTATATTTTAGCTGGTTATAGAATCCGAGGTTGTCTTTTTCCTACCAACATTTTGAAAATAGTATTCCAGTCTCCAGTTATCTTTTGGCTTATTTTATTTTTTAACATCTTTATTGTAGTATAATTGCTGTACAATGGTGTGTTATTTTCTGCTTTATAACAAAGTGAATCAGCTATACATATACATATATCACCATATCTCCTCCCTCTTGCCTCTCCCTCCTACCCTCCCTATCCCACACCTCTAGGTGGTCACAAAGCACCGAGCTGATCTCCCTGTGCAATGCGGCTGCTTCCCACTAGCTATCCATTTTACAGTTGGTAGTATATATATGCCAATGCTACTCTCTCACTTCATCCCAGCTTCCCCTTCCCCCTCTGTGTCCTCAAATCGGTTCTCTACATCTGCGTCTCTATTCCTGCTCTACCACTAGGTTCATCAGTACCGTTTTTTTAGATTCCATATATATGCATTAGCATACGGTACTTGTTTTTCTCTTTAGGACTTACTTCACTCTGTATGGTAGACTCTAGGTCCATCCACCTCATTACAAATACTCAGTTTCATTCCTTTTATGGCTGCGTAATATTCCATTGTATATATGTACCACATCTTCTTTATCCATTCATCTGTCGATGGATATTTAGGTTGCTTCCATGTCCTGGTAATTGTAAATACTGCTGCAATGAATATTGTGGTACATGTATCTTTTTGAATTATGGTTTTCTCAGGGCATATGCCTAGTAGTGGGATTGCTGGGTCATATGATAGTTCTATTTATAGTTTTTTAAGGAAGCTCCATACTGTTCTCCATAGTGGCTCCTTCAATTTACATTCCCACCAACAGTGCAAGAGGGTTCCCTTTTCTCCACACCCTCTCCAGCATTTACTGTTTGTAGATTTTTTGATGATAGCCATTCTGACCAGTGTGACGTGATACCTCATTGTGGTTTTGATTTGCATTTCTCTAATGATTAGTGAGGCTGAGCATCTTTTCATGTGTTTGTTGGCAATCTGTTTGTCTTCTTTGGAGAAATGTCTATTTAGGTCTTCTGCCCATTTTTGGATTGGGTTGTTTGTTTTTTTTATATTGAGCTGTATGAGTTGCTCATATATTTTGGAGAATAATCCTTTGTCAATTGCTTGGTTGCAAATATTTTCTCCTATTCTGAGGGATGTCTTTTCCCTTGTTTACGGTTTCCTTTGCTGTGCAAAAGCTTTTAAGATTCATTAGGTCCCATTTGTTTATTTTTGTTTTTATTTCCATTTCTCTAGGAGGTGGGTCAAAAAGGATCCTGCTGTGATTTATATCATAGAGTGTTCTGCCTATGTTTTCCTCTAAGAGTTTTAGAGTGTCTGGCCTTACATTTAGGTCTTTAACCCATTTTGAGTTTATTTTTGTGTATGGTGTTAGGGAGTGTTCTAATTTCATTCTTTTACATGTAGCTGTCCAGATTTCCCAACACCACTTACTGAAGAGGCTGTCTTCCATTGTATATTCTTGCCTCCTTTATCAAAGATAAGGTGACATATGTGCATGGGTTTATCTCTGGGCTTTCTATCCTGTTCCATTGATCTATATTTCTGTTTTTGTGCCAGTACCATACTGTCTGGAATACTGTAGCTTTGTAGTAGAGTCTGAAGTCAGGGAGCCTGATTTGTCCAGCTCCGTTTTTCTTTCTCAAGATTGCTTTGGCTATTTGGGGTCTTTTGTGTTTCCATACAAATTGTGAAACTTTTTGTTCTAGTTGTGTGAAAAATGCCATTGGTAGTTTGATAGGGATTGCACTGAATCTGTAGATTGCTTTGGGTAGTAGAATCATTTTCACAATGTTGATTCTTCCAATGCAAAAACATGGTATATCTCTCCATCTGTTTGTATCATCTTTAGTTTTGGTCATCAGAGTCATAGTTTTCTGCGTACAGGTCTTTTGTCTCCTTAGGTAAGTTTATTCCTAGGTATTTTATTATTTTTGTTGCAGTGATAAATGGGAGTGTTTCCTTCATTTCTCTTTTAGATTTTTTAATCATTAGTTTATAGGAATGCAAGAGATGTCTGTGCATTAATTTTGTATCCTGCTACTTTACCAAATTCATTGATTAGCTCTAGTAGTTTTCTGGTAGCATCTTTAGGATTCTCTACATATAGTATCCTGTCATCTGCAAGCAGTGACAGCTTTACTTCTTTTCCAACTTGGTTTCCTTTTATTTCTTTTTCTTCTCTGATTGCTATGGCTAAAACTTCCAAAACTATGTTGAATAATAGTAGTGAGAGTGGGCAACCTTGTCTTGTTCCTGATCTTAGTGGAAATGGTTTAGTTTTTCACCATTGAGGATGATGTTGGCTGTGGGTTTGTAATATATGGCCTTTATTATGTTGAGGTAAGTCCCCTCTATGCCTACTTTCTGGAGGGTTTTTATCATAAATGGGTGTTGAATTTTGTCAAAAGCTTTTTCTGCATCTATTCAGATGATCATATGGTTTTTCTCCTTCCATTTGTTAATATGGTTTATCACATTGATTGATTTGTATATATTGAAGAATCCTTGCATTACTGGGATAAACCCCACTTTATCATGGTGTATAATCCTTTAATGTGCTGCTGGATTCTGTTCGCCAGTATTTTGTTGAGGATTTTTGCATCTATGTTCATCAGTGGTATTGGCCTGTAGTTTTCTTTCTTTGTGACATCTTTGTCTGGTTTTGGTATCAGGGTGATGGTGGCCTCGTAGAATGAGTTTGGGAGTGTTCCTCCCTCTGCTATATTTTGGAAGAGTTTGAGAAGGATAGGCGTTAGCTCCTCTCTAAATATTTGATAGAATTTGCCTGTGAAGCCATCTGGTCCTGGACTTTTGTTTGTTGGAAGATTTTTAATCACACTCTCAATTTCAGTGCTTGTGATTGGTCTGTTTATATTTTCTATTTCTTCCTGCTTCAGTCTTGGAAGGTTGTGCTTTTCTAAGAATTTGTCCATTTCTTCCAGGTTGTCCATTTTATTGGCATATAGTTGCTTGTAATAATCGCTCATGATCCTTTGTATTTCTGCAGTGTCAGTTGTTACTTCTCCTTTTTCTTTTATAATTCTGTTGATTTGAGTCTTCTCCCTCTTTTTCTTGATGAGTCTGGCTAATGGTTTATCAATTTTGTTTATCAAAGAACCAGCTTTTAGTTTTACTGATGTTTGCTATCGTTTCCTTCATTTCTTTTTCATTTATTTCTGATCTGATCTTTATGATTTCTTTCCTTCTGCTAACTTCGGGTTTTTTTTTTTTTGTTGTTCTCCTTTCTCTAATTGCTTTAGGTGTAAGGTTAGGTTGTTTATTTGAGATGTGTCTTGTTTCTTGAGGTAGGATTGTATTGCTATCAACTCCCCTCTTAGAACTACTTTTACTGCCTCCTTTAAGTTTTGTGTCACCGTGTTTTCATTGTCATTTGTTTCTAGGTAGTTTTTGATTCCCTCTTGATTTCTTCAGTGGTCTCTTGGTTATTTAGTAGTGTATTGTTTAGCCTCCATGTGTTTGATATTTTATAGATTTTTTTCCTGTAATTGATATCTAGTCTCATAGTGTTGTGGTTGGAAAAGATGCTTGATACAATCTCAATCTTCTTACTTTACCAAGGCTTGATTTGTTACCCAAGATATGATCTATCCTGGAGAATATTCCATGAGCACTTGAGAAGAAAGTGTATTCTGTTCTTTTTGGATGGAATGTCCTATAAATATCAATTAAATCCATCTTGTTTAATGTATAATTTAAATTTTGTGTTTCCTTATCTTTTTTCATTTTGGATAATCTGACCATTGGTGAAAGTGGGGTGTTAAAGTCCCCTACTTTTTTTTTTTAACATCTTTATTGGGGTATAATTGCTTTACAATGGTGTGTTAGTTTCTGCTTTATAACAAAGTGAATCAGTTATACATATACATATGTTCCCATATGTCCTCCCTCTTGCATCTCCCTCCCTCCCAACCTCCCTATCCCACCCCTCCAGGCTGTCACAAAGCACCGAGCCAATATTCCTGTGCCATGCGGCTGCTTCCTCCCCTACTGTTATTGTGTTACTATGGATTTCCCCTTTTATGGCTGTTAGCATTTGCCTTATGTATTGAGGTGCTCCTATGTTAGGTGCATAAATATTTACAATTGTTATATCTTCTTCCTGTACTGATCCTTTGATCATTATGTAGTGTCCATCTTTGTCTCTTTTAATAGTCTTTATTTTAAAGTCTATTTGGTCTGATATGAGAATTGCTACTCCAGCTTTATTTTGATTTCCATTTGCATGGAATATCTTTTTCTATCCCCTCACTTTCAGTCTATATATGTCCTAGGTTTGAAATGGGTCTCTTGTAGACAGCATATATACAGTTCTTATTTTTGTATCCACTCAGCCAGTCTGTGTCTTTTTGTTAGAGCATTCATCCATTTACATTAAAGGTAGTTATCATTATGTATGTTCCTATTACCATTTTCTTAATTGTTTTGTGTTTGTTATTGTAGGTCTTTTCCTTCTCTTGTGTTTCCTGCCTAGAGAAGTTCCCTTAGCATTTGTTGTAAAGCTGGTTTGGTGGTGCTGAATTCTCTTAGCTTTTGCTTGTCTGTAAAGTTTTCTATTTCTCCATCGAATCTGAATGAGATCCTTGCTGGGTAGAGTCATCTTGGTTATATTTTTTTCCCTTTCATCACTTTAAATATGTCCTGCCACTCCCTTCTGGCTTGCAGAGTTTCTGCTGAAAGATCAGCTGTTAACCTCATGGGGATTCCCTTGTATGTTATTTGTTGCTTTTCCCTTGCTGCTTTTAATATTTTTTCTTTGTATTTAATTTTTGCTCATTTGATTAATATGTGTCTTGGCATGTTTCTCCTTGGATTTATCCTGTATGGGACTCTCTGTGTTTCCTGGACTTGATTCACTATTTCTTTTCCCATGTTAGGGAAGTTTTCAACTCTAATCTCTTCAAATATTTTCTCAGTCCCTTTCTTTTTCTCTTCTTCTTCTGGGACCCCTATAATTCAAATGTTGGTGCGTTTAATGTTATCCCAGAGCTCTCTGAGACCGTCCTCAATTCTTTTCATTCTTTTTTCTTTATTCTGCTCTGTGGTAGTTATTTCCACTATTTTATCTTCCAGGTCCCTTATCTGTTCTTCTGTCTCATTTATTCTGCTATCGATTCTTTCTAGAGAATTTTTAATTTCATCTCTTGTGTGGTTCATCATTGTTTGTTTTCTCTTTAGTTCTTCTAGGTCCTTGTTAAATGTTTCTTGTATTTTCTCCATTCTATTCCCAAGATCTTGGGTCATCTTTACTATCATTACTCAGAATTCTTTTTCAGGTAGACTGCCTATTTCCTCTTCATTTGTTTGTTCTGGTGAGTTTTTACCTTGCTCCTTCATCTGCTGCATATTTCTCTGTCTTCTCATTTTGCTTAACTTACTGTGTTTGGGGTCTCCTTTTCACAGACTGCAGTTTCGTAGTTCCCTTTTCTTTTGGTTTCTGTCCCCAGTGGGTAAGGTTTGTTCAGTGGGTTGTGTAGGGTTCCGGGTTAGTGGGTATCGGTGCCTGTGTTCTGGTGGATGAGGCTGGATCTTGTCTTTCTGGTGGGCAGGACCCCATCTGGTGGTGTGTTTTGGGGTTTCTATGAACTTATTATGATTTTAGGCAGCCTCTTTGCTAATGGGTGGGGTTGTGTTCCTGTCTTGCTAGTTGTTTGGCATAAGGTATCCAGCACTGTAGCTTGCTGGTCGTTGAGTGGAGCTGGGTCTTAGCGTTGAGATGCAGATCTCTGGGAGAGCTTTCGCTGTTTGATATTACGTGGGGCCAGGAGGTCTCTGGTGCACCAATGTCCTGAACTTGACTCTCTCACCTCAGAGGTTCAGTTCTGACTCCCAGCTGGAGCACCAAGTCCCTGTCAGCCACACGGTTCAGAAGAAAAGGGAGAAAAGAAAAGTAAGAAAGAAAGAAAAAAAATAAAATAAATAAATTTATTAAAATAAAAAATAAAGAAAATATTATTAAAAATAAAAAAATTAAAAAGTAATAAAAAAAGGAAGAAAGAAAAGAGCAACCAAATCAATAAACAAATCTACCAATGATAATAAGATCTAAATAATAAACTAAGATAAACATAAAACCAGAAACAAATTAGTTGCCGTAAGCAAACCCCAAGTCTACAGTTGTTCCCAAAGTCCACTGCCTCAGTTTTGAGATGATTCATTGTCTCTTCAGGTATTGCACAGATGCAGGTACATCAAGTTGACTGTGGAGATTAAATCTGCTGCTCCTGAGGCTGCTGGGAGAGATTTCTCTTTCTCTTCTTTGTTCACACATTTCCTGTGGTTCAGCTTTGGATTTGGCCCCACCTCTGCGTGTAAGTCACCTGAGGACAGGAGGGGGTTAAAGCAGTAGCTGATTGGGGGCTCTGTCTCACTCAGGTCTGGGGGAGGGAGGGGTATGGATTTCAGGGTGAGCCTGCGGTGGCAGAGGCTGGTGTGACATTGCAGCAGCCTGAGGCATGCCATGTGTTCTCCCGGGGAAGTTGTCCCTGGATCATGGGACCTTGGCAGTGGCGGGCTGCACAAACTCCCAGGGGTGTGGATAGCGACCTGTGGTTGCACACCGGCTTCTTGATGGCTGCAGCAGCAACCTTAGCATTTCACTCCCGTCTCTGGGGTCCACGCTGATAGCCGCGGCTTGTACCTGTCTCTGGAGCTCGTTTAGGTGGTGCTGTGAATCCCTTCTCCTCGCACACCCTGAAACAATGGTCTCTTGCTTCTTAGGCAGGTCCAAACTTTTTCCCAGACTCCCTCCCAGCCAGCTGTGGTGCACTAGCCCCCCTCAGGCTGTGTTCACGCAGCCAACCCCAGTCCTCTCCCTGGGGTCCGACCTCCGAAGCCCGAGCCTCAGCTCCCAGCACCCACCCGCTCTGGCGGGTGAATAGACAAGCCTCTCAGGATGGTGAGTGCTGGTTGGCACTGATCCTCTGTGCAGGAATCTCTCTGCTTTGCCCTCTGTACCCCTGTTGCTGTGCTGTCATCAATGTCTCCAAAGCTTCCCCCTTTCCCATGCCTCCTCTCCGCCAGTGAAGGGGCTTCTTAGTGTGTGGAAACTTTTCCTCTTTAACAGCTCCCTCTCAGAGGTGCAGGTACCGTCCCTACTCTTTTGCCCTACCCAGGTACGTGGGGAGTTTCTTGCCTTTTGGGAGGTCTGAGGTCTTCTGCCAGCGTTCAGTAGGTGTTCTGTAGGAGTTGTTCCACATGTAGATGTATTTTTGATGTATTTGTGGGGAGGAAGGTGATCTCCACATCTTACTCCTTCGCCATCTTGAAGGTCCACCCCTTTTGGCTTATTTTTATTGAACTCTTCCCCATCCTACTTTTGTTCCCTTGAAGAAACTTTGTCTTTTTTTTCTGGTTGCATTTGTAATCTCTGTGTTGAATGTTTTATAGCTTACCAAGAAATAAATATGTAGGTTTGGATTGATGTGTATATATATATATATATATATAATGTTGGTACATACTTTCTGAAGCTGAAGACTTAAAATTCTAGAAAACTCTCAGCCAGTCTCGTCAAACGTTTCTTTCCTTCCCTGCACATTTACCAGGCCCCTGCTCCTCCCCAAACTCTGTCTACTATTCTTCAGTCACACACACACACACACACACACACACACACACGCACACACACACGCACACACACTTCTCATTCTATCTTCCACAGTTCTTCAATTTCATATTTTTTATCTCATTATCCCTCTTTGAAGCTCCCTAGAAAATTTCCTCATTTCTATTAGTTTACCAATTCTTTCTTCAACAGAGCCTATTCTGCTGTTTAATTTATCAATCATGATTATAATTAGGTTCAGTTGCCTATAATAAAAATCAAAAGAAAAATAGTGGCTTAGTAATATAAGCTTATTGTTTCTCTCCTATAGAAGATACCCAAAAGTATGGCTTTTCAGGCTGTTATGGCAGTTCTATGAAGTAATAAGAATCTTTAGCATTTGGCTTCCATTCATTTTTTTTTGTAACCATTTTTTTGAAGTATAGTTAATTTACAATGTTGTGTTAGGTTTCTGTGCTCATGGGGAGCCAGAGATATAATCCCACCAGCCCACAACTACTAATGATTCTCAATATTATATGAAGCTAAAGTTGAAAAGTGGTTAGACAGTCACACAGAGAGGATCACCTGTTGATCCAGACTCCTGAACTGGCCACCGTGTTCTTTGTAGAAGATTCCCACTCATTTGATTCCAAACGCATCTTAGGGTATTCTGGGCATGTGTTTGCAAGATTGCAGCTTTTTGTTTTTAAATGCATAGCACTTCCAATTGAGCCAAATCAGCTATGCTAGGTCATTTACTTATTCATGTACTAAATATATAAACATTTAGTGTGCCTACTAGATGTGGAGTGTCTACCATGACCCGGGTACTATGTTTGACTCTGAAGGTACAATGTCTGGCAACCTGGACAAGGTCCCTGCCCTTAGGAAGTTTATATTTAAATCTTTAGGACTTGATCTCCCATCTACCATCCCATGAATTTAAAATGACAACCTCTTTTCTTCCCCAGGGTTTCATAATGGCTTTCAAAGAGGCTTATCACTTTAAAATTTCAAAATGTAGAGACTCTGATCCCTTTCTCTTCTCTTGTTTACCTGGATAGCATTCAATTTGTCCACCCTTGTAAAGAAGGATATCTTCAAAAACCCAAGAAGACTATGTTCCCCATCCCCACCTCATTCACTACCACATACACAAACACTCACAGTCCTAGGACAGGTGATCTTCAGAGATGTAGCAATGCACCTAGGGGAGCCTGCCTTCTCATAGGAATCGCCAAAACAACTCCAGGCAATAGACACATGCTCTTCTGGAGCAGAGGGTAGAGTAGGGTAGATGCTACCATCAGCAATCCAAAGGGAATTTCCTGGCACTTTACTATGTAAGAAAGATATAAACACAAATATAATCTCTGGGTGAGTAAGCACATTAATAAATAAAAATTTTCAAGTTGAAAGGGATTAACTGTTCCAACTGAGGTTGTTTTCCAGAGTAGAAGTAACATGTAAATGGTGAGAGATAAATAGATAGAGAAATCAAGTCCTTAGGAGAGAAACGTTTCTTGGGAGAAATGACGGAGAACCCATGTCCTGAATCCCACTCTATATAAATAACACGTTCTCATCTAAATTCCAAAAAAAGTAGACTAGCCTAATAGTAGTAAGATTATGATGAAAATAACTAAAAGAGGGACTTCCCTGGTGGTGCAGTGGTTAAGATTCTGCACTCCCAATGCAGGGGGCCCAGGTTCGATCCCCGGTCAGTGAACTAGATACCACGTGCCGCAACTAAGAGTTCGCATGCCACAACTAAGAGTTCACATGCCACAACTAAGGAGGCTGCATGCTGCAACTAAGATCCAGCACAACCAAAGAAAGAAAGAAAGAAAAGAAAGAATTAAAGCAAACTGAAAATACTGATAGTGTGGAATAGATGCATGAATCCTTTTTTCTTTAAAACTGGTTGCCCCATCAACCAAGAGTGTAAGACTCATTTTCCAGCTGAGACAAGTCCTCAGATCTGTGCTCCGTGTTTATACCTTCAGTCACCAAATACCACATGAGTGCCTATTCTATGCCAAGTTAAGTGCTTATATATATAAACTTGGATCCACTTCTGCATGAGGGCTTTGAGTATGAGTATTAGTATGAGTATGGCTTTGAGTATGAGGTTAAGATGTGAACCTTTGTTTAGGAGATAATAGCGAGTACAAAGGATGTTTGAGAAGGGTAATGACATGATCATAGTTGAGTTTTAGGAAGGGGAATCAGACATAAGTAGAATAGGCTGGAGGAGAAGAAATATGTAGGCAAGGTGACCAAGAGGAGGCCATCATAATAAGTCAGGTGAGGTGATGAGAATTTGACCTAAAGTAACGGCAGTATAGATGGAAAAAGAAGGTATTTGAGTCGGATTTGCTGAGCTAAATCTGGGTGTTGATAAATACATTTGATATGGGGCCAAATGGAAAAACTACTTAGTCTTAATTCTTCTTTCATGACTGATTTCTGTTGCTGGGGGCAGAAGCAGGAATGGAGACAGGATATTAGTTGAATATTTGCAACTAGAATAGAATGATATAATTAACTATGAGTTAACTGATAATTATAAAGTAATAGAATCTGATATCAACTGTCCAATTCACCATGGACATGAAAATAGCCAAAGCCTTTTCAGGAAAAACAAATGGACATCAAACATTCCTAATTAAACCATGATGATAAATGGTCTTCGTCCCAATGCCACAAAATATACTTGAGTTTTCTCCTAAGGATCCCAACTTTAAAGGAAGTGACCCAACCAGACTAACTTATCATTGTAACTGGGAGATAAGTAAAATACTTTTTCTTATTTAAAGGAAACTTACTTTGCCACCACTGCCTCCTAAAGACTGTAGCATAATTCGACACTAAGGGAATAAACCCTGATACCATTTTCTTCCCCTCACAGACACAGAAGTGACAGAAAGAAGGGGAAATGTAGCATCATCCCTCAATAACTCTTCCTGAAAGCTAAAGCATAAACTCGTTCATTAGCCAAGTACATTAATGGGTCTTCAGACATGGAACAGTGTGATGGTTAACTGTATGTATCAACTGGACTCGGCCACAGGGTACTCAGATGTTTGGTTAAACATTATTCTGAGTCTTTCTGTGAGACCATTTCTGAATGAGATTTTCATTTGAATCTGTAGCCTGAGTAAAGCGGATTGCCCTCTTCAGTACAGGTGGGCCTATCCAATCCACTGAAGGCTGAATGGAACAAAAAGATGGAGTAGGAGACAACTCACTCTCTGTCTTCAAACTGGGACCTTGGTCTTCCACTTCCTTCACACTCAGACTCAGACTTGGACTAGAACTCACACCATTGGCACTCCTGCTTCATAGGTCTTTGGAGTTAGACTGGAACTATACCATTATCTGTCCTGGGTCAACAACTTGCTGACTTTGTTTCCTCATCTGAAAAAGAAGGATTTTGAACTAGATGAACATAGAAATCTCTTCAGTTTGCTGAGGGTTCAAGATCCTTCAATCTGAGTGAAGGAAAAATAAAACATTTTCCTGAATGTAGAAAAAGATATCCCTGGAGAAAAATCTATTTCCAGCTTTTTGCTTCAGGCTTGAATGTTGAGAAATTTCTGCCAGAAATAAAAAGTACACAAACCTAGAGGGGCAGAATGGTGAAGATGTGTACAATCTGAAAAGTTAATGTATCGACATAGTAATTCCTCTCTGTGGGAAAACCACATGAATTCTGTGCTAATCATTTGTGAAAGAAAGAAAAATACGTTGTGTTTCAGAGCAGAGTGAAAGGTTTTTAGCTCAGTAACATAAAAATCACTATTAGAGTAGGGGGAAAAATATGAATCCCAAAGCAACTATTAAAACAATGACAATAACAAATAATGATCCCTCCATAAATTTATTTTGATGCTTATACCTGTGTTCCATCTTTTGCCAAAACTGTAAGCAGCAAGATATGCAGACAGATGTAAGTTTTAAACTGTTTAACCCCAACTAGAAGTGAAATTAGGCAACAGGCTCTGACTACAATGAAACTCCAATGAAACTGGTGCAGATCCCTCCTCTGTGATGTCATGGTTCTCTTCTCATCAGAGAATAATCAGAGAATAATCTCAGATTCCTCTGCAACGCCCTTTGTTTCTACAACTTTGGATGGGTTTTATATATTAAAAACACACAAGTGTGTTTCTCTTCCCATAAGAAATGATTGCATCATTCACAGGGTCCCCTCCCTGCCCCTGAAATAAAATAGCTTCCCTCTTCTCATTTCCACAGGTATAGAATGGCAGAAGAGGCTTCAGATAGCCTATAGAAAAAAAACAAAAAAGAAACCAATTGATCTTCTAGATGGAAAGAGCATCATAATAATCAACAATTAAACCATAAGATTAGAAGAAGGTAGATAATTTAATGGGATCCACAGGCAAAAGAGAACCTCCCATAAAAAGGAGAGCTTCCTGGGAGTTCTCTACCTATTTGGGATAGTTCTGTGGCAGGTGCTGTTTTCGTTCTGCTAAAAGCAAGGAGTGAAAGGTCAGGAACTAATGAATCTAATGAACTAATGAAACTAATGAAGCTCAGTTTAGAATCTGAGCTCTCTGGCTCCTAGGTTACTGCCACTCAGCCAGAGCCTCTGTATACTTGACCTGTGAGGGCACAAGGCAATTGCCAAGGCTCATAGGAGGGGAGAGGGCATTGGTTTAACCTACTGTCTTCTGAATGTAAGAGAATGTGTTCTTTGGTCAGAAAGAGAAGGAAGAGGATGGAGAAAGACACAGCAGGGAAGAGTGGGTAAAAATAATGACAAGCACTTTACAGTATTTACAATCTGCATGCTTCCCTATGCACTTTAGCATTTGCCATAATAGTTCTGTATTTCTAATATGCAATATTTTTTTTTTTTGTCTGTGCCTGTGTGGCATTCAGGACCTTAGTTCCTCAACCAGGGATCAAACCTGCACCCCCTGCATTGGGAGCGTAGATTCTTAACCACTGGATCTCTAGGGAAGTCCCAATATGCACTATTATTGCAGAGGACAAAATTAAGATTCTGAAAGTGTAAGTATTTTGTCCAAAGTTGAGTGGGAAATCACACACAAAATCTTTACTCCAAATCTTTGCTTTTTCTTTTTCTTGTTTTTCCCCCTTGAACACAGAACTTCCAGATTTTGTTTGGGGATCAATTTCTTCGTGGACGTTTAATGGCTAATTTTCTTAGATGCACAGATACACATTTTCCTGGACTCATAAAGTCTTCTTTTTCTCAACCAGTTCTAACTCTACCATTGGAGAACTGAACCACTTGCTGGTTCTGCCCCTTCCTCCTCTAGCCTCACTAGCAGAGCCCTGAAGTGTGCAGCACTGATAAAGATTTGGGAAGGTGTGTTTGT
The DNA here is from genome assembly GCF_949774975.1 of Lagenorhynchus albirostris. Lineage (NCBI taxonomy): Eukaryota > Metazoa > Chordata > Mammalia > Artiodactyla > Delphinidae > Lagenorhynchus > Lagenorhynchus albirostris. The sequence continues at coordinate 65,036,103 of NC_083111.1, read as the reverse complement.
CCTTACGCCCTATGGAGGGATGCGTATCCCTATGAAAGGATCACTTCTAACCGGTTGGCTTGGATTTGAGATTCTAATTCCCAGAATAGGAGTTCCCTCATTTGTTTATCAATCATGCCTTGAAATAGCCTATTTTGTCCTTGGAGCCTCCAATGACAGATTTCCACCTCAGGGCACGATTTCACAATAATTATATACTTGCTCTATATCTTATCAACCTCCACCATGGATACAAGTTTATATTTTGGGCACAAACCTCCCTATGACTGGGTCCATGATGTCTATAATGTGATGAGCTGATAGCTACCTGCCTACTTGGATTTTTGCCGATTGCCAGTTATCAGCTCATTTGCCGATTATCTTATCAAATCATAAAAGAAATTGCTATTTATTGGGCACTTAAGTGCCTAGTACTGTGCTAAGCATTTTACCTGGATTATCCAAGTTGCTTCTTAAAATATCCCTGTAAGAGACAGGTATCACTGATCCCACTTAAACTTGAGCCAAAAAGATACTTCCTCAAACATGTGTGAAAGCAAAGAGATAATTTGTTCAAAACAACTTGGAAAGAGCATTTTATATGATGAAAGATAAGGGTCTATGTGTTTTAAATCCTTATAATACTGGTATAAAAACCATAAATCCTTAAATTGTCAATAAAATAAGTACTTGGTGATCACTTGCCCCTTAACCGTCTGGAAAAATTAGATTAGAATTAAGAAGTTAAGGGGGAACTTCCTTAGAGCCATGTTGTTTCACCTTGGCAAAGTGGTTGGAGAAAAAGGGACAATTAAACAGACACGCACACGCACACGCACACATAGTGGTCTTCTCTGCTTAGGTAAACATGAAAGCCAAAAAACTATCAACAGTGACTTTTGAGATAATTGGGGCCTCTATACTGAAATGCACTGGGAGTTCATCACACTAGTAGAAAAGGACAGAGTCCATGTACTATTATTTAACCACATTAATCATGATGATGAGATATGTTGTAAACTAATTCATGAATTTCATACTTAGACACTTTCAATGTTGCATGGGGTAATGACTTTAAACAGTAACAGGTAAACTCCTTCCATGTTGGCTCAAATGAGTAAGTTCTGACTTTCCACAGAGGGGACCAGAGATCCTGGACACACCCAAACTTCTATACACATACACCAGTAATGTGAAAATGAGATCCATCTATTATAACTTAAATGTTAAAGGCTTCATTTTTTATCCTCTACAAGGGCTTGACATCATTGCTCTTGACAATTATAAATTAAGCAGGGGCCTACGCTAGGCCTGCCTATGCATAGCATAGAATCCTGCCTATGGTAGGGAATCTAAACTCCCAGGAATTTCACTGTCCAGCCTGATGACACGTCTCCATACAAGCAAATATCAGGGGTTTTTTTGGCCACGCTACATGGCATGCAGAAGCTTAGTTCCCCAACCAGGGATCAAACCCGTGCACCCTGCCGTGGAAGTGGCGAGTCTTAACCACTGGACTGCCAGGGAAGTCCCCAAATATCACTTTTGAAGAGCATTTATTTCAGTCTTCTCAGAATAGAAAACAGTGGGTATAGTTATCAATGGCTCCATGAGGGCAGGGGCTATATTGAAGTGTTACCACTATACCTTTATGATCTAGCAAAATACCTGGTACTTCATAAGGGCTCCGAGAAAAATGACTATTCCAGGCCCTGAGATCTGCCACTAATTGCCCGTGTGGTTTTGGTCTAGTCATTTAATATAGCAAGGCGAGTTAGACTTCAAGGATGCTTACTGTCTTCTCCAACTCTGATATCTTACTAGTCTTTGACTGAATTCCCTGGGTGTTCACCAGTTTACTACAATGACGACAAGGAAAAACAGTGTTCCTCCCAAAGGCACTAAAATGAACTAATCCCTGTATCCCTTGCTCAACCAATCTGTGAGTCTTTCTCACTCAGTCTATCGTCTGCCAAAGGAACGCCCACTGATCATATTTTATAAAAGGATTCTCAAATCCAAGCAACATGGTCTCTTGCTCAGAGTTGGAAACATACTGATTTGATCTGATACTGTTCCTTTTTTGTTCTCAGAATTTAGTTCTCATGTGGACTTTTGATAGCCAATTAAACCAATACCTCCTACACCTGTAATGTGTTTATAAAATACCTCTTCTCTCCACCACCAGGAGGCAGTGTTGAAGTAGCTCTAGGCTAAAGAAGGAGTCCATAAGCCCAGGGCAGGTAGTGGAACTTGACTTCTCAAGCTTGGAGGTTTCCCCTAGACTTTCTGCTTCAAGAAATAAGAAAAATAATCCTAATAACCAACAGGTCTGTGCGATTGTGCTGGTAGATGTTCATTAAGACCTTGAAAACAGTACTGGAAGAGAATTGGGGGTGGTTTGAGTTGAACTGGATTAAAGCCACCCTAGACTTTCTCTGGAGTGGGATCTGATGGTGAAGACAAATTTTCTGTAATTTAAGAAAAAAATATTAAAAATTAAATTGCAGGGCTTCCCTGGTGGCGCAGTGGTTGAGAGTCCGCCTGCCGATGCAGGGGACGAGGGTTCGTGCCCCGATCCGGGAAGATCCCACGTGCCGCGGAGCGGCTGGGCCCGTGAGCCGTGGCCGCTGAGCCTGCGCGTCTGGAGCCTGTGCTCCGCAACGGGAGAGGCCACAACAGTGAGAGGCCCGCGTAACGCAAAAAAAAAAAAAAATTAAAGTGCACTCCCTTTGCCCCAATAACTTTTAAGTGTTTCTCTGAAGAAGGAGATCGGGATCAAAGTTTAACTTGAGAAAAATAGGAAACAGGTTGGGAATGATTAAATAAAGTATGGTACACCCCCAGGGGAACATCACGCAGCTTTTTAAAGTAACATTTTTACACGTAATGTTAGATGGATAAAAGACTGTAAAACAGCCCATGCAGTGAGATCCCCAGATTTTCTATGTGTATATTTTAAACTGTTAAGATAACACTGTGCACTGAGAGTTGTCTTGACTTGTATCTGGATAATGAGATTATGGTGATTAAAAGAAGTTTTATTGACTTTTCAGAAAAAGAAATAACCAACAGTTCTAAAAGATGCATAAACCTGTGGAAACCCATTTATTAAACGTATGCAGTTTATAATGCTATCATTTGGGGCGTTCCTGAAGTTTAATTTGCCACTTAGCCATCCAGAACAGTTCATCATCGTGCCACTAATTACTTTTCTGTTATTAGATATTGAATGATTCATCTGTTTTCTAAAGGATGTGGTAACTAAAGGATGTTCCTTCAGTTCTTTAGAAAACGCTTTATTTTTAAATAGAGCATAAGTACTTAAGAAGGCCATAAGCTAGGAGAAACGGGAAGAAAAGAGTTTCCTTTAGTTCTAGATGCATTGTACAGACGTACTGAAATCTCACAGCAGCGCTATGAAATAAATATTACCGTTCCTATTTACAAAAGAGAAGTCTAAATCCAGACCTTATTTAAGGTCAGATAGATAATTAAGTGCCCAGGATGCAAACTGGGGCCTGATTCAACAGCCTACTATATCAAATGGCCTTGCGAATAAAAATAACAACATAAGTGAACTGTAAAGCATACCAAAATCCAGCAATGGTCTCTGGATTCAGTACTCTCATCTCCATCACAGTCTGGAGACTCATTACTCACGAACACAAAATCACCCCAGGCATTGTAAGGGGAGCGTCATTCGCTGCATGCTCTCGGACAGTGTTTTCATTTGCACTCCTTTTTATTATTATTATGGTCTTATTTGATATTAGCCTTACTAAGCCTCTTTTTTCCTGATTTGAAGGGCCACCCCAATTGCAGCCCCAAGTTGCCATCTCTGAAAAGTAAAAACAAACAAACCAAAAAAATAAAGAATTCCAAGCTCTTATCTTACCGATTTCCAAAGCCTAAGCCCCAGGAAGAGAATTTAAAAAGGAACGACATTCACAGTCCTCACCGCAGGCCTCACACCCTGTCCTAAGCCCCACAGAGTTGAGAAAGATGACTCTGTCCAGGCTTGTGAGGGGTTTTTGTTAGTTCAATTTAGTCTTTTGTTGACCATCACCTATGCCCAGGTTTTCATAATTACAAGTGAAATGCCTGAATCTTCTGCATTCTAATAGAATTATTCTTCTCCTCAAAAGATAGAAAATACAGGTAAGGGAACACAGAAAAGAAAAAAAAACTTCACAATCTCATGTGTATGTGGAATTTTACAAAGTGAATACAGAGGAGTGAAGAGTAGAACAGTGGTTACCAGGGGTGGGAAGGTGTTGGCCAAAGGGTACAAAGTTATGTAGGATGAATATGTCTGGAGATCGAATGTACAGCATGATGACTATGGTTAATTATGCTGTATTGAATTCTAAGAAAGTAGATTTCAGGTGTTCTTATAACACACACAGACACATAGACACAAGGTAACTGGTCTATTAACTGGTCTGTGGTAATTATTTCACTCTATATCAAATAGTCATGGTATGCCTTATACACATACAATTTTTATTAAAAAATAAAAAAGTTAAATAAAAAGAAAACACAGGTAAGGGACCCCTGAACAGAGATATGATTAACAAGATCATCCCCACCCACAAGACTTCTGGCAACAAGAGAGACAAACAAAAGGAGTAATGTAATTAATTGCCAAGATAGCAAACATCCAAGTGTTAGAATGATTCACCTTAACCGCAGTATTCAGCGGTAGTGTTCTTAGAAAGTACTAGTTGCTTAACAGACTCTTGTAGAATAATAAATAGAGCCACTGTTCTAGTTTTCCCTCTACAGTTTTTATTTGCTTAAGATGCGTGGTGAAAAATGATCAGTGCTTACTAAAAATGAGGAGCTCTAGAATTTAGAAAGATTCGGTGACCTGTAAACGCACCATCAAGGAATTAACTGGAGTAGATCTTGAGTATTTGAACGCTTCTTCCAAGAGGAGTGAAAAAGCAACCAGAAGACCTCAGAATAACAGAAAACCATGTCATTATCACAGTGTGATGTGGAGGAAGGAGATAGGGATGTAAAGCTCCCTCTCCACAGAGGGAGGGATTGAAGGAAAGAGAAAGAAAATGAATGGCCAAGGGAGGCAGGCTCAGCCCTGCTGTGAAACTCTTTACACTCAGCAGGTGGGCGATCATTTGTAATCACCTCCTCATTGATTTAGACAGTTTCCAGTGGCAATTTAGTGGGGGGAAACTCCTAGGTTTGGGAAGGGAAATTGGAGAAAAGAAAAGCATACACACACACACACACACACACACACGCACACGCACACGCACACGCGCGCACACACACACACACACACACACACACCATTTGATGAAATGGCATTTGTATTGCACATCTTGATTTCAGAAAACATAAAATGTGGAGTGGTGTCTTAAGATGAAAGAAATGCAGTCCACTGTTCACTTGTCTTTCCGACTCTCGCACACAGCCCTCCCTGTACCTCCCTCAGCTGTCATGAAAAGCACCAACATAAAAAGGCTGCCATCAAAGGTCAAATATTTTTAGATTGAAATTGAGCACTAAGAGGAGAACCCTAGACATTGTCTTTGGGGAAATTCCAGTCTTGGGGTATTTAATCAATAAAAATGCCTATGGTATTTTGTCTTGCTAGGATGGTTCATTCTCATTACACAGGGTCACCCCAGTTACTGTCAAATGAAACAGTCACCGGGGTGCCCCCATTTTAAAGGTTAGGAGGGTCCTGCATTACGATATAAAGGTTTCCATGGTATGGACATCCTTTGACACCTAGATTCTCCTGCATTTTAAAAGAGGACCTTCTTTTTTGCAGGTTGTTCACAGTTCAGCAACAGGTCACAGAATAATTGGCCATTCGTGTTTCCCAGCTAAGGGGCCAGTGGTGAATGTGGCTTCTAAGCCAACAGTAGGGCCCCAGCCTAAGCAAATTTGGCCTTAAAAGCAGGTCTTCAAAAAAAAAAAGCACAAAAACTACTTCACGCTTGCCAAATACTCTAATGTAAACACTATTCCTTTTTGGAAAGCAAGATAGATCAGAAATAGATCAGAGCACTATTGCTTCTTTTAGTCTCAGTTCTGTCCTGTCAATGAACAGGAAAAAGAGAGGCTCACATCAGAATGTATTGACTGACCAGTCTATTCAGACACTAATGTCATTATCACAGGGATTATACAATAACAAAGGATGTAATCAGAAGTCTTTGGATATACATTTTTTGTATAAAAATAAATTTATTTATGTATATAAACATTGATATATATACAAATTCACACTCCTTTGTAAATCACCATTTGTATGTGTTGATACACCTGGAAGAGATTTTAAAGGAAAAATGGGAAAACTATTATAAAAAGAAGTGTTCTTTTTCACAGATCACTCTGCGACCTAAATCATATACTATATTTCATCCAAAGAAGTATTTTTAAAAGCATTTGAAATGGAAAGGGAAAGAAACAAGCTTTCATTGAGACCAAATTATTTCCTTTTTTCCCCATTTTTAATTTTATATATTTAGCAGACATTTACATAGCATTTACTATGTACCAGGCACTATTCTGAGCACTGTAAATATTAACTTGTTTAATCTCCCAACAACCCTATGAAATAAGTATTATTATTACCCCTATTTAACAGATGAGGACACCGAGTACAGAAAGGGCAAACAACTTGCCCAAGGTCACAGTGCTACTAGTGGTCAAGTTGGAATTTTAGCCCAGCATTCTGTCTGTGAAGTCTGAAGTCTACTCTTGACTGCTGCATCCCCAGGTGAAAATTAAGTTAATCTCACAAAAATCTTCACAAATGAGGAAGCTAAGGCACAGGGAGTTTATATTTACTTCTCTATTTAATTCATTCCAAATTTGAACAAAAACGTGACAAGTTAGGACAATAGTGTTGCAGGAAGGGACCCCTTCCAGGGCCCGAGAGTGGGCTCTTGTCTAACACTCGGAAATGAATTGTCCGAGGAGACACACGTGCTGACAGTGCAAGAGACTGTATTGGGAAGGGGCGCCCGGGGGGAGAGCAGGAGGGTAAGGGAACCCAGGAGGACTGCTCTGCCACGTGGCTCGCAGTCTCGGGTTTTATGGGAATGGGGTTAGTTTCTGGGTTGTCTCTGGCCAATCATTCTGACTCAGGGTCCTTCCTGGTGGTGCGCGCAACCTCTCAGTCAAGATGGATTCCAGTGAGAAGGATATGCTGGGAGGTTGGGAGGACATGTGGACTGGCGTCTCCTCTCTCCTTTTGACCTTTCCCATATTCTTCGGGTTGGTGGTGGCTTGTTAGTTCTGTGTTCCTTACCAGGACCTCCTGCCGTTAAAATAACTCATGCACATTGTTACTGTCTTTGCCTGGCCAGGGCGGGCGGTTTCAGTCAGTGTTTCCCCTAACAACAGTACTAACAAAGATAGTTTCACATCAAATTTATTTTCTTTCTTTTAAAATTGACCCCAGCTCTCTTCAATATGCCTGTAGTCTCAACTGGCATTTCCCACGTGTATGGTGAGCCGCATGATTCCTTATGGGTATCATCAGATGCTCCTCCAAACCTTTCTGTTCACAGTTAGAACAGCTGAATCAGAGCCTCATTCCCAGTTAAGATTTTAAAAGCATGTTGAAAAGAGTAAACACACATTAACTACCAGTTCATTGTAAAGTGGTGCAAAAATTCCATTGGTAATAAAAGATTTTGTTAGGCACACATAGAATGCATCTGCTATATTATAGCTTGACTAGAATTTAGATAGACTCTCTGGAAGAACACACATAGAAAGTTTGCTGTCATTCGACTGACTTTAAGCTAATAAGTAAGAAGAAGATGATGCTACCAAAGAGATATATTTGTAACATTAAAATAAGGAGACAATATTTTCATTCACACACACATGTACATTGTTGAATTTCTAGAGGGAAGTTAAAGCAACAAAGATAAAATCTTCATGGCACTGACCCCGTGTTCATGATTGGCAATAGTGATCTGGGACCACGTTTCATTGTCTTCAATCTGTCCCCTCCTCAAACCCTACTGAGACCAGCATAGTTCGGGTTTTAACCTTTCTCACGTTCCAATCTTGACCCCTCCCCTGTTTAATTTTTACACCAAGGATAGATTGATCTTTTTGGAACACATATAACTTCATGTCACTTTCTGCTTAGAATATTTCTGTGGTTTCTTAGTATCTTGACAACCAAGTCGTAACTCCTTAGAGGAGTATTTGGGCTTTCTACCACTTTATTCCTACCCAACCTCTTACGATTCCCCAAAGCATTCTTTCACACATATATGCGTTGCCATGTACCATTCCCTTACCTTGGACATGGTACCCACCTTCTGCCTTCACCCAATTGTCTGGCCAATTCCCTGTCATCCTTCAAATATCATCTCAAGTGTACTCTGAAGACTTTTTCTGATCTCCCTCCTTGTCTGGCTTAGATGACTCTCTGAAACATCTCATAGCACCATGCTCTTACCTCTATAATTCAGCGAATTATTTGTTCTTTTGGAAAATTTTTTTTAAATAAATTATTCATTTACTTTTGGCTGCATTGGGTCTTCATTGCTGCATGTGGGCTTTCTCTAGTTGCAGCGAGAGGGACTACTCTTCATTGTAGTATGCAGTCTTCTCACTGTGGTGGCTTCTCTTGTTGCAGAGCACACAGGCTCTAGGCACATGGGCTTCAGCAGTTGTGGCTCACGGGCTCTAGAGCGCAGGCTCAGTAGTTGTGATGCGTGGGCTTAGTTGCTCCACAGCATGTGGGATCTTCCCAGACCAGGGCTCGAACCTGTGTCCCCTGCATTGGCAGGCGGATTCTTAACCACTGTGCCACCAGGGAAGTCCCTGGAAACTACTAAAAACCTACAATTATGTGACTAAGTGTCTGTGCTCTCCAATAAATGTGAACACTTGGAAGGCAGACAGAATTTAAAGTTTTTATCTTTCAATACCCAGCAACTGGCAGAGTGCCTGACACACTGACCACTAAGTGCTGAAAAAATGGCTAAATTTCTGGAAGCCACATATACATAAGAAAACGTTATACAACCAAAGAAACACATTGAATTATATATAATATGCTATTTAAGGTTGTTGAGGGGGAACAGTTTACTCATAACAGTTACTGTGAGCAAGTAACATACACAGCAATAACACACTCCTTTTTGATACTAGTATTCACAAGTATCCAGAATAAATAAAAACTTAAATGTGTGTACATCTAAAACTGCATTAATAACATATGAATAAATTATTACAAATCTCAAAATACTTAGTGATTTTCCCCCAGAAGTTCCATTCCTCTTCTGCATTACATGTTTAAGTACTTTCAAGGACATTCATTTTTTTATAGACTTGATTTTTTTAGAGCAGTTTAGGTTCACAGGAGAATTGAGCAGAAGACTTCCCATGCAGGGGACCTTCAAGATGGCGGAGGAGTAAGATGCGGAGATCACCTTCCTCCCTACAAATACATCAAAAATACACCTACACGTGGAACAACTCCTACTGAACACCTGCTGAACGCTGGCAGAAGACCTCAGAGCTCCCAAAAGGCAAGAAACTCCCCCACGTACCTGGGTAGGGCAAAAGAAAAAAACAGAGACAAAGGAATAAGGATGGGACCTGCACCTCTGGGAGGGAGCTGTAAAAGAGGAAAAGTTTCCACACACTAAGAAGCCCCTTCACTGGCAGAGAGGGGACATGGGCAGGGAGGAAGCTTTGGAGCCGCGGAGGAGAGCGCGGCAACAGGGGTGCGGAGGGCAAAGCGGAGAGATTCCTGCACAAAGGATCACTGCCGACCAGCACTCACCAGCCCGAGAGGCTTTTCTGCTCACCCGCGGGGGCGGGTGGGGGCTGGGAGCTGAGGCTTGGGCTTCAGAGGTCAGATCCCAGGGAGAGGACTGGGGTTGGCTGCGTGAACACAGCCTAAAGGGGGCTAGTGCACCACGGCTAGCCGGGAGGGAGTCCAGGAAAAACTCTGGACCTGCTAAGAGGCAAGAGACCATTGTTTCGGGGTGCACGAGGAGAGGGGATTCCTTCCCTGTCTGCCCACAGAAGGCAGAGCACCACCTGAACAAACTCCAGAGACTGGAGCGAGCCGTGGCTATCAGTTTGGACACCAGAGACAGGCGTGAAGTGCTAAGGCTGCTATTGCATCCACCAAGAATCCTGTGTGCAAGCACAGGTCACAATTCACACGCGCCCCCCACCCCCCACCCCGGGAGTCTGTGCAGCCCACCACTGCCAGGGTCCCATCGTCCAGGGACAACTTCCCCAGGAGAACACACGGCGTGTCTCAGGCTGTTGCAACATCATGCCGGCCTCTGCCACTGCAGGCTCATACCGCATTCCAATTATAACTACCCCTCCCTCCCCCGCCCTGAGTGAGCCAGAGCCCCCTAATCAGCCACTGCTTTAACCCCGTCCAGTCTGGGTGAGAACAGATGTCTGAAGGCGACACACATGCAGAGGAGGAGCCGAAACCAAAGCTGAACCCCAGGAGCTGTGCGAACGAAGAAGAGAAAGGGGAATTTCTCCATGAAGCCACAGGAACAGCGGATTGAATCCCCACGATCAACTTGAGGTACCCTGTATCTGTGGAATACCTCAGTAGACAATGAATCAACCCAAAATTGAGGTGGTGGACGTTGGGAACAACTGTAGACTTGGGGTTTGCTGTCTGCGACTGGATTCTTTCTATTTTTTTATGTTTATCTTAGTATAGTTTTTAGCGATTGTTATCATTGGTGGATCTGTTTATTGGTTTGATGGCTCTCTTCTTTTTTTTTACTTATCACTTTTTGATTATTTATTTTAATTTTTTTCTATTTTAATTATGTTGTTGTATTTATTTTTATTTATTTTATGTTTCATTTTTTCTCTTTCTTTTTTTCTCCCTTTTCTTCTGAGCCATGTGGCTGACAGGGTCTTGGTGCTCCGGCCTGGTGTCAGGTCTGAGGGTCTGAGCTGGGAGAGACAAGTTAAGGACACTAGACCACCAGAGAGCTCCTGGCCCCATATAATATCAATTGAGGAGAGCTCTCCCAGTGATTTCCTCCTCAATGCTAAGACCCAGCTCCACCCCACAGCCAGCAAGATAGAGTGCCAGATGCCCCATGCCAAACAATCAGCAAAACAGGAAAACAACCCCACCCATTAGCAGAGAGGCTGCCTAAAATCATAATAAGCTCACAGATAACCCAAAACGCACCACTGGACACAGCCCTGTCCACCAGAAAGACAAGATCCAGCCCCACCCACCAGAACACAGGCACCCATCCCCTCAACCAGGAAGCCTACACGACCAACTGGACCAATCTTACCCATTGGGGACAGACACCAAAAACAAAGGGAGCTACAAACCTGCAGCCTGCAAAAAGGAGATCCCAAACACAGGAAGCAAAATGAGAAGACAGAGAAACACACAGCAGATGAAGGAGCAAGGTAAAACACCCATCAGTGCTTTCTCTTCAACTGTATTTTCTTGTAGTATGTCTTGCAAGTTTTTCCTTTATATCTGAACTTGATATATTGGGTAAAATAAATTGCTGAAAATAAGCCATAATTAGTGATGGTAAGATGTTGAGGGAGGGAACACAGTCTACAGTCTAATGATTAGGTCTCAATATTTTAGTGGGCCAGTGCCCTTGACCTGTGAACTTCACACATGCTTCTCAGTTTCTCCTCCCTCTTAGGTGGTACAGGATGACTAGAGTGGGCCAAAGTATGGCATTTCCCTTTCCCCCATGTGGAAGGTTAGCAGTTGGGTATTTTCTTCCCCCAGTTCAGTTAGGCTCTGATAAAACCCCAGCATGTTAGGCTCCGGTTAAATAGTTTCTACTGAAGGCAGACCATGTTAAGAAGAATAGATTGCTCTGAAATCTTTCAAGATGGTTCCTTTTCCCCTTCCAGAGCAAAAGAGGATTTTTCTCTGATATTTTCTGTGAGAGCCTGATAGAACTCTGAAGGTACAACTCGCAGAAGTGTGTGGCTCTCCTGATGACTCAGTCTCCCTGGAGTTGTGTCTCAGACTTGTCCACACTGAGCCTCCAGCAATTCATCAACCACAGTTCAGGTTTCCCTACCCTGGCCCTGGTTCCTGCAAAGATTTCTACTGAAGTCTCTGCTGTATTTACCTGTTGGTGTCTCCAATTTGGGGACAATATTTTGCACTGTGACCTCATTTTTCTAAGAAAAGTTGTTAAGTTTTCATTTTGTTTAGTTTTTTACTTATTGCTCGGATTATCTTTTTAAAAATGATTTTAATTGAAAAGCAAAAAAAATGTATAACAATTCCAAGGATCGCTACCTTTCAAAGCAGCAATGTTTGAAAGTTCTTGGCAACAACTTAAGTGGAGTTGTCATTTTAAAAGTTGACTGAGTTAATGATACGCTACTATATGCAATTATAAATCTCTAGATGTGTGTTTATTTAGTCTCTATTTTCCATATTAGACTGTAAGCACCCTAAATGGTGCCAGAACTTCTTGCTATAATCAGTCAGCACAAAGCAAATATGACAGAAACTGTTCTAAAAAATTCTTCTTTCAGCTTCAACTTCTGAAGAGCATGGAGTAATTCATGGAAGACCAACTTATGCTCCGTAACACCAAAAACACCAGATAAATGTATACGTTTGAAAATATCAGAGATCTGCAGAAACATCCAGAGGAGAAAACACCTTTCAGAGGTGAGCTAGTGACCTCTACTCTCCCTGGAGCATTTGCTGATCTTAGAATACACTACAGGGTAGAAAACTGAGCTTGTCCTGAGAAAGGTCCTACTGAGGGACAGAGAAATCAGGACAGCTCTGGGGAGTTGCAAGTAACAGAAATGCCAAACCTGGAGAACTAAAGGACATGAAACATAGAGCCTGTCTCCTCCTGAAGACATTGGTCAAGTATTGCAATTATGTATTCAGGAGAACAAAAATATAAGTCAAACACCTCTCAAAGACAGAATAAAAATTCCTATTATCTCTCATGTTTAATAAGAAATAGATATTCCAGGCTTTGCCAGTTAATTCTTCTAAAAATTCAAGGAAGAACTAATACTAATGTTACACAAAATCCTTCAGATAATGGAAACAGAGACATCACTTCTGAGCAATGTTTTAAAGCCAGGATAATCTTTATACCAAACATAGCAAAAGAATCACATCAAACAAAAATTACAGGCCAATCTCTCTTATAAATATTAATATAAAAGTCCTAAAGAAAATATTAGCAGATCGAGCTCAGTGATATAAAAGAAGTATAATATTTTCTATCCAAATGTCTTCAATAGGAGAATGGATAAGTTGAGGCATGTTCACACATTGAGAATACTATACAGCTGTGAGCATAAAAGTACTAGAACCACATAACAAATAAAATGTTGAATTAAGAAAAAGTCAATCACAAAAGAGTGTACACTATATTGTCCATTTATGTAATGTTCATGAGCAATACTAATCTAATGATAGAGGTTAGGATATGCCTAACCTGTGGGAAGGTAGTGACTACATGGCGGTATGGGTGTTTCTTCTGGGAAGTAGGTGACATTCTGTTTCTTGACCTGAGAATTACATTTATGGTGTGTTCACTTTTAAACCCGCTGTAGGGAATTCTCTGGCAGTCCAGTGGTTAGGACTCCACGCTTCCACTGCAGGGGACACGGGTTTGATTCCTGGTCGGGACACGGGTTCGATTCCTGTTCAGGAAACGAAGATCTCACAAGCTGCGTGGCATGGTCAAAAAAAAAAAAAAAAAAAAGTCATCCAGCCTTAATAAATAAATAAACCAACTCTAGACTTAGGTTTTATAAGTTGTTCTGTATGTATATTATCCTTCAATAAGTAGTTTGATTTTCCTTCTAATTCTTTTTTTACCCAGCTTCTTCTACTGCCAGTAAACACCCAGTATATATATACTTTTCCTTTTAGGTTCATTTTGAAACTTCTTTTCTAAAATTCGGCATTAAAGATACTCAGATTCATTCTCTGCACCCGCTGATGTAGGTATGAATTTGGCTCTGCCATCACTATTTAGCCATTTTAAACTTATTCCCCAAGGTCTGTTCTCTTATCTCCTTCCAGCTCCCTCAGAAAACTGTTCGTGACGTTGCACTCTAGACAGTTGCACAACCCCTTTATTGTCAGCTCTGGAATGAAGCTTTATGCATCACTGGCTCTGTGCATGCATTGTGAGGTGGAATTAATATTCTCTGTGTTGTTTAGTCTATATCTCATTGGCTAGCTGCCTAGAATGACTAAGGAAACTGCCTGAAAATTTACCCCTTCCTCCTCAAAAGAAAAAAAAAAGAAAGAAAGAAAAGGCAAACTCTGGAATGACTTTTACGGGAGGGAAACTTAATAAATGATTTTAAAAATAAACTGAAAGGAGAAAAAGGAGTTCTCATACTAGTAGGGTACTGATTGCGCAAAAGAAAAGTACTTCATTCAGACACAGCTGTAGTCAGGCCAAATTGTCACCACGCTCTGGAGATTTACAAGTTGAGAGGTGATATTCACAGACAAAGCTTGCATCACTTCAAATCTTAATGCAAAGTTAATTGCATACCTGGGTTATGTTCTACAGCGTCTCAAATAATATTGATGATACTAATGATATCACTGAAAACGGCTCTCTGGAAATTCATGAATACACCTCTAATTAAGCTGAGTTTTTTAACAACTTTGATCCTACTATACACTGCAAAATAGTTCACTGTAAATTAAATTGAAGCCTTGTGTGTGTGTGTGCCCGTGTATGTCTGCCTGTGTGTGCAAACTCAATTATTAAATGTCAAGGGGAAGGATTAAAATGTATAATTTTTCCCAATAAATTGTTTTTAATAATTCCAACAACTGAGAAGCAAGGATTCCCTTTTAAGCTGAAGTCCTATATAATTTTCAGTGCCCTAAATTTTCTTCCTTTAAGAGGTGAATTTTAAAATCCTATATTCAGTACAGCTTTTAGGAGAAAAGAACCATCCTTGATGTTTGGAATGACATGACACATGTTTTATAGCATAGTGCACTGTGATTATTAGCTGTAGTTTTGTTGTTTGAATTCGTACCGTTATCTACCAGATGCTCAGGGACACATTTAGAATAAAGTCATGGATGCAACAAGCTTTAGATCTTAGTGTGAGCTGTTTTAAAGACAGGTGAAGTTTAGGAAGCATACAGCTTAAAGGAAGAAAATAACATTAGAACTGCAGGTGTAGCAGAGAAATAATTGCCTACTTTTTCACACTGACGGGCGTTTAGGTTTATAAAAACACCAATGCTGGAAAGAGATATTTCCCTCAGACTAAACCTAAACATCTCAGACATTAAACACCATGAATTCCCTGCTCACTGAGGTAAGATGTTGGATATACCATGTGGTCCCTATGAAACTGTCGTGACGAGTCATGGCCTTTCCTCTCTTGAGCTAGCCCTCCTGACTTTCCAATCTGACTTCCCATGTCTATTGATGGCTTATTCAATACTTTCCCAATCCTGGAACACTTTGTTCTCTGCTGGCTTATTTCCTCTGGCTCTCTGGTTGGTGTTGGATCCCATACAGAGAGGATCTCCATCATTGTCTCCTTACCCCGGAGGCCACCCTACCCGTTGAGAGTGGGTCCATGTCCTTCTTTCCATTTAGAAACACCTTCCCGGCCTGCTGCCCTCCCTGCTTTTTGCAGCCTAGTCTTCCTTTGTGGCCTCTTGGACACAATGAGAAACAATGTTATCCAACATTTTTTCCGATGCCAGTTTGCCTGCATGAAAATCCAGGTCCCTCTATGCATTACAACTTCACGCACGTTACTTAACCTCTGTATCTCTCTGCCTTATCTTCCTCATCTGTAAATTGAGGCTAATAATATATATCTTGGAGTTTCTTGTGGAGCCAATAAAACAATGCAGGCAAAGGGCTGAGAATTGTGTTGGGTGTATAGCAAGTCGCCAGTGAATATTGTTCTTAATTGTATGATCACCTTGGTCAATAACCCAGGAGCACCCAAGCTTGAACTCTGTGAATATAATGACAGCTGGTTCTTCTTTTGCCCTACCCAGGTACGTGGGGAGTTTCTTGCCTTTTGGGAGGTCTGAGGTCTTCTGCCAGCCTTCAGTAGGTGTTCTGTAGGAGTTGTTCCACGCGTAGATGTATTTCTGGTGTATCTGTGGGGAGGAAGGTGATCTCCGTGTCTTACTCTTCCGCCATCTTCAAGGTCCCCCCCCCAGCTGGTTCTTAATATAGACCATATGTTTATATAAGACCAGTAAAAATCACTTCAGGAAAATTAAGGAGCAAGGTGATATGGAGAGAAGGTTTAGCAAGAACCAGAGTGGCCAAGTTCTCAGAGAGGGCAAGAAGGGGAATAAAAGCTGATCTTGACGGCTTTCTATTCTCTTCAATATCAGCAAAACTAGTATTAAAATCAAGCAATACTCAGGGATTCCCCTCAGGAGTGGATGGCACAGTGGGAAAAGGAGAAGCTATAGAGTCAGTGGGACCAGGACCTCAGTCAAGTTTCTTGCCTACTCTGTGACAGTTAAGATAAAACAAAATAAAAAAATCATTTTGGGAGATTATTCAGAGAATTATCTGTAATAACTCAAAAGAAATACTCCTGTCCTATATACCTCCATCCCATTCAACATGCATTAACCCCCAGAATCTAATCTTATAGGTTCACTGGGATTAGTCTCTCCTTCTTATACCCTGGGGTTTCCACTGTTATCCTGTTAACAGGAATTGTTTTAGAGAGAAGGTTTCAAGCCAAGCTAATGCGTTTAAATTCCCTAACTTTTGGAAAGGAGGCAGCCACTTTCCCACTGTGATAGCGAAGTGCTTGTCATCATTTTGCCACCATGGTGGTGCTAGGCAGAGGCAGATGGGCTGCCTGAAAAGCAGTCACTGAGACAACAGTTCAGCTGAGAAAGGCAGGGAGAGACAGAGCCCTGGTGACACTTGTAAAGTTAATTAAACAAGCAAGCCATTAAGCTGGGGTGGCTCTAATGCCTTGGTGACCTATGTAAGCAAACCAGTATCTAAGCATAGAAATGCCTCAAGGTTATAAAATCAAAATGCTAAGGACAACCAGTCACAAACAGCCAAACAAGCTTTAAGCTATAGCCAATCAAGTAATGTCCTTTCTTTGCTGCCACACTTTCTCTACATACGTCTTCTCTCTGGTTCTTGTCACTGAGCGCTCCTAACCACTTGTGGTTTGGTGCTGCCCAATTGGAATCGATTTTTGCTCCAATAAGCTCTTAAAAGGTTTAATATGCTTCAGTTTATCTTTTAACACATTGGTTGAGTCTTTTGATGTAACAGTAAATGAAGAAAACCATGGCTGAAATTTGCCAGTACGTGAGCCAGAAAATTTCTCTTTCCTTAAACAATTTTTAATTGGATTTTGTCTTTTTCACTCAAAGAGTGTTGCCTAATACAAAGACCTACTGATAAAGATGTAAAGTTTCCTTGCTTGCTCTCTAAGCCTAGTTATCACATCTCTCTGAAGTTTACAGGATTCCCATAGTAGTAAAGCTCTTTTCCTCTTCCGTGGCCGTTGATTTATTCAGAAGTCATACCCCGTAACTACCCCACAATTACACCACCTCCTCCTGCTTATTTCCAGGTCTAGGCTAAGAAGACTTTGCTCACAAAAAGCACTGGAGATGGTGCAGGAAGGGAGGAGTGCTGCAGGGAGTCTGATCTAGATCAAATATATACTTCTCATCAGTGCCTTGAAAGTTCACTATCACCTAGATCTCCTCTTTTATCTCTGCTATTCCCTCCCAAAACATAGGTGCTTCAGTACAGTGTGCAAACGAGTAAGATTCGCTCAGTAACAGGAGCCAGCATCCTACAGTGTTGTTTTTTTAAATTTCATTTTATTTATTTATTTATACAGAAGGTTCTTATTAGTCATCTAGTTTATACGTATTAGTGTATATATGTCAATCCCAATCTCCCAAACCCTACAGTGTTGTATGTAGATGTTCTCCTAATGGCATCTGAGAAATAACTTAGAGTAGCAAGAATGTGTTCTTGAACATGAAAAGAAAAGAAATGAAATGAAATGAAAAGCAAAACAAACGAAAGCAGCAACCTAATCATTTGAATTAGAATTTATGCTCTGAAGAGTTGATAAGTTTTGGAAAATCATAAGGAATGTGTTTCAGAACAAGGATGTCAAAATAGATTTTGCTTAATTTTTTCTATTTCATAGAAGTTAGGTTCACATTCTAACTCCACAGCTTTACAGCTAGATGACCTAGAACGTGTCCTAGGCATCAGTTCAACATATGGTCTAGCATGCACCTGTGGACTTAGGGCATTGCACTTAGAAGGTTGTAAATTAGTACATTTAGTAAATTAGTATATATTTTCAGGAGTGAAAGTATAAATGGATTCTTAGGATGATTACTGTCTCCTGAAAAATCATTTCCCTTCTCATTTTTTCCCACGTGTCACAAGGTCTACTGTTTCCCAAGTAGATTTTCCTCATCACAACTATTTAAGCTGCCAGGACAATCCCTGACCCACTTTTCTGGTTTAATCTATTCTTAAGACATAGACATCTATCCAGAGGTATTCTGACAAAAAGCATAACTTTATCATAAAGTTGATGATATATATCTTCTACCTTTTAGCTCTATTTTAGTTTAAAAAAACATTATGTGTACACGTATCATAATTGACAAAGCATGGCATATAACATGAGTCTGATTTCATTGTAGCTAATCTCGATCAACTTCTTTCCTTTCTGGATTTATCAAGAAATATGTGGCACTCTGACATCACATGAAGAGGCGAAATTCCTGGCCCCTTTCATCACTAGTGAGGAGAAATGTGCATAAAAAGATATTTGCAACATTTTGACAAAGAAGAGCTTTAACAGGACATGATACCAGATAGGATAGATGTACCATTTTCTATGTGACCCAAATAACCTACTTCTTTTTCACTAGAAAATGATCAGTTTTAAAATTCATGTCTTTTCTTATGCTTGTATATACTTTTCTTCTGTCATCCAGCCCCAATTTTCTAAAATGCTAGAATAGACCTTCCATTTTTACGCAAAGTATGCTTACTGTAAAAGTGACAGGAAAGAGTCAAGATGCTTTGAGTACCTGTTTAATTCAATGGTT
This sequence comes from Lagenorhynchus albirostris, assembly GCF_949774975.1. Taxonomy (NCBI): domain Eukaryota; kingdom Metazoa; phylum Chordata; class Mammalia; order Artiodactyla; family Delphinidae; genus Lagenorhynchus; species Lagenorhynchus albirostris. Next base: position 65,017,007 of record NC_083111.1, on the reverse strand, counting down.
ATATTTTTAAAGTATTGGAAAGGATTCTTTTTTAAAAGTCTGTTAAAGATGCTCATAATGGTTTGGGTCCCGATATTGCCACCTAATCCATTGTATAAAATCTAAATCTATTGTATAATCAAATGTGTAACACTAAACAAGTCTATTTGTTTCTTCGGCCCTCTGTTTCCCGACGTAGTAAATGAAGTACTTCTGAAATTTTCCTCTAGCGCTCTCTCTCTCTGAGCCAGAAATTTAGAAAAAAAAATTGTACTCTATTTTTTTTTTGCACTACGCGGGCCTCTCACTGCTGCGGCCTCTCCCGTTGCAGAGCACAGGCTCCGGACGCGCAGGCTCAGCGGCCATGGCTCACGGGCCCAGCCGCTCCGCGGCATGTGGGATCTTCCCGGACCGGGCCACGAACCCGCGTCCCCTGCATCAGCAGGCGGATTCTCAACCACTGCGCCACCAGGGAAGCCCTGTACTCTATTTTTAATTGGTCGTTTAAAAAACTACAGGCCATTTTCTTTGACCCTAATTAATCTTACTAATTAAAAAAAATCAATCTAACCTAAAGTAATAATCCAAATGAAACCATATTTCTTTAAAAAACACCCTCAAAATAAGCAAGGAGTATATGTCTGGGGAAAGGGGGATAGTTAATTAAATTAGTTGCATCCTCAATGGGATATTGTTGCCTGTGCTGAGTCTAGTCCAAAAAATCATTTCCAAAATCAATGTCAGGGATCTTTTCCCTATTTCATCTAGGAGTTTTAAGGAAGGAAATTTTTTTCTGGCCACGTCCCACAGCTTGCAGATTCTTAGTTCCCTGACCAGGGATTGAACCTGTGCCCTCGGCAGTGAAAGCGTGGAGTCCTAACCACTGGACCACCAGGGAATTCCAGTCCAAGATGGCTCTTTTCTTTTTAATATTTATTTATTTGGTTGTGTTGGGTCTTCGTTGCCACAGGCGGGCTCCTTAGTTGCAGCATGCATGTGGGATCTATTTCCCTGACCAGGGATCGAACCCAGGCCCCGTGCTTTGGGGCCGTGGAGTCTTAACCACTGCACCACCAGGGAAGTCCCCAAGATAGTTCTTGAGCACATAGCCAGCACACCTGCATTCTAGGCTGTCTCATGGAGGAATGTGAAAGGGTACAAAGAAAACTTCTCCCAGCTGAGTCAGCTTCCTTTAAGCAGCTTTCTGGAGGTGCCAAAGAGTGCTTACACTCACATTTCATTGGCCTGGAATTAGTCATATGTCCACACCTAGCTGCAAAGGATGATGGGAAGTATATTATTCCAGTGTGTACAGTTATTGCAAATAAAATCAGGGTTCTGTTACTAAGAAGAAGGGGAGCATGGATATTGTTTAGTGATGGACATTCTTTGCCACAAATACAGTGTGTTGTAGGTTTTCAGATGAGGGGGTCATAGACCCACATTTAGGAGGCTAGAGAAAGATGATAAGAGAAAATGATTTCTGCCCCCTTTCCAGTGTGCCCTGATTTAGAATTACATGTGTATTTCCATGTGTATTACATGTGTATTTTCCTGTATCTCCACTGGACTGTGAGCCCTGAGACAGCCGGCACTCTGTCTTCTTTGCATTTATAACCTCTGATAGGAGAGCTTTTTACAAAGCAGATCTTCAATATATTTTTGGTGAATTGAGATAAAGGTGATGAAGTTTTTGAGGAGGAAGTGGGGGGAAATTGTGTCAGCTTTGCTAGAACTTTCACTCTTTCATCTTAACAAAAATTACCTCAGGCTTTATATCACAAAGGCAGATTACATTAATAATTTGTTAGCACAGTTGTAATTTTGTAACCCTTCAAAGGTCCTCTTACTAATGGCTGATCCACTTTTTAGTCATCTCAATGAGCAGAACTTCCTTCTTTCCCTCATGTCCACCCTCATTCCCTCCCCAGAGGTCCAAACTTGGCCAGGAGCCTAAAAGATAGGCCAACTGCAGAATCAGCAGAGATCATAGGTTTTTTGTAGTTAAGGAGCAGTGATTCAAGGTTGCAGAGAGCATGACTTGTATCCTTTCACAGGACATAGCTCTTGGAATAGGTATGACTATAAAACCAACATTTGGACACAGATCATTGCCATAACTGATTCACAGATGAATCATATTAGCTATTTCTGGATTTATGGGGTTATCTAAAGTTGAACATGGCAACTGTTAACTTACAAAGTCTAAAACCCAAACTAAGACAAATCCTGACAACCAGGGGAAATTTAAGAGCAGCGGCTAACACACCTTCTCTTATTTCATTCCATTTGTTTTAACTAACTGGTTTGAGATTATACAAAGAAAGAATGACTCTGTGAGATGACTACTGATTTACCCAGAAATGAAACCTAAGCTCTAACAGCTAGTTACCTTCCTGTTTGGTTTCATGTTCTCTTACTAAGAAATGCCTGTCTGTGCACATGTTAATTACAGTAAAGTTGATGGAAACTTGGCTGCCACGTCTAGACAATGGCTGAGCCTGAATCTGGTTGAAGACCTGGTACAGATTCAACCTAGATTATATCTTGACCCTCTGAATGGCCTCTTCCCACTTCCTAATTCTGAGACAGCCTGATATAGGCATGCCGCCAGTTGCTTCAACTTGGGCATTTCTGCATTATCGGTTGGGTGTGGAGGAGAGGAAGCAGACTGTACCCCCTTCAGATTCAGCCTGGTAGATCTGAAGAGTCACGTTGGAATGCGGATTTCCGAGCAGCCTTAAGATGTGCTCTTAAGGGCTTTTCGACAGATGAGCTTCTTAGAACTTTCTCTTATCTCTTAGGAAAAAGAGATAATTTTCTCTGTTCTGTTTCCAGTTTTCGCATGTGATGATTTGTGAGGTAGCTATAAAGCCACAAGCTCCTACTTACTGTTTAGGACAGTAGAGCTATCAAACAGGGCAAATTGATAAGCTCACGAAGTTAGGTAACTTAGAGATAACCAGGAGCTTTTCCTTCACCTCTTCAGCCTGAGAGAAGCACTTTAAGCACAGTGCCTCAAGGGAAGAAGGAGAAAAACTACCTTTGCAAACAGGAAAATCCTCCTTTATTTACTTAAGTCTTCTTAAGAAATCACAGATCCAGAACCTGAAATCCAAAACTCCCAGTCAGTTGAGAGGTTCCATCCCGTGGGAACTGGAATATGACACCTAAGAGTCAGAGCATCACAGAGTCGTGACAAACCTTAGATTTCAAATCCAACATGCTTGTGTTACGATGAAACTGAGACATAGGTAAAGTTCGAGGTTTAAAACCTAATCCAAGTACAATGATGTATTCACAAACAGAGTACAAGGATAGAGATCGGACACCTGTCTCAGTATCTCAGTAAACTCAGTTTATTGCCACCTGTAGCACCTATATCTGCATGGTAACCAAAACATAATTTATTTGCTTTTGACTAGAATTACCTCAGCTCAGTGTGGGCCACTGAGCCACTGGGCCACTCAGTGTGAGCTGAGGTAATTTTTTTTCTTTTTATTCAATTAGTTGCCACTTGTTGGGGCTTTAGGAACCTGAGATAAACACTTTTTTAAATTTATTTATTTATTTATTTTTGGCTGCGTTGGGTCCTTGTTGCTGCGCGCGGGCTCCCTTTTTAGTTGCAGCAAGCAGGGGCCACTCTTTGCCGTGACGCACAGGCCTCTCATCAAAGTGGCCTCTCCTGTTACAGAGCACGGACCCCAGGCACGTGGGCCTCCGCAGTTGTGGTACGCGGGCTCTAGAGCACAGGCCCAGCAGTTGTGGCGCACGGGCCCAGCTGCCCCTTGGCATGTGGGATCCTCCTGGACCAGGGTCCAAACCTGTGTCCCCTGCATTGGCAGGCAGATTCCCAACCACTGTGTCACCAGGGAGCATGGTTAAATGAAATAATAGTGTCTAATGCATGCATGATGGCTTAGTGGAAAGAGTATGAGTTTAATTCTTTTTTATTTTTTAAAAAATTTTATCTATTTTTGGCTGTGTTGGGTCCTAACTGCTGCATGCGGGCTTTCTCCAGTTGCGGCGAGCGGGGGCAACTCTTCCTTGCGGTGTGCGGGCTTCTCATTGTGGTGGCTTCTCTCGTTGTGGAGCATGGGCTCTAGGCATGTGGGCTTCAGTAGTTGTGGCACGTGGGTTCAGTAGTTGTGGCTCACGGGCTCTAGAGCGCAGGCTCAGTAGTTGTGGGGCACGGGCTTATTTGCTCCGTGGCATGTGGGATCTTCCCGGACCAGGGATCAAACCTGTGTCCCCTGCATTGGCTGGCGGATTCTTACCACTGAGCCACCAGGAAGTCTCTATGAGTTTAATTCTGGCTCTATTCATCTTCCGGTAAACTGGACAAGTTAATTAAATTCTCTGGGCCACAGCTTTTTCATCTATAAAACAGAGATAATTCTCACCTTGTAGGCTTGACAAAAGGATTCCAGATAATGTATGGAAAAGATCCAACATGGGGTTTGGCACTGTCTGTGTTAAATAAATAGTCATTATTATTATCAGTGTCAGTAGTAAATATCTGGAAGACAAACTGCCAACTTGAAGTTGAGCGTGCAGCTCATTGAATCATATCTCTACAGATAGTCAAGCTACTCATTGCCAGCTTTTGCAGGGAAGCTTCTTTTCTGTGTATAAGAAATCCTAACTTTTCCATCTGGGAACTCATGTTGAAGCTTCCACTTAAGTTCTTGGTTCCTCCAAGGAAGTGCCCCTCAAACCTTCTTGTCCTGAATTGTGCTGTGTTCTTGGACACACGTCTATCCCACATATATCTGTTATGTTCTGAATGTTTCTGGAGTTGCCATGGTTTCTAATACTCATTTCTAATATGCAGCAGAAGGTTTAAACTGAGAGGTTACCAGTTAAGCGGAGGGAAGGGGTATGGTCATGTCAGACTTCAAGGCTTCATATAACGTGGTCTCAAATTACCAGTCAAACCTTGTAATTTCCATATTTATAAAATGGGATCATTATACCTACTTCACAAGTTTGTTGTGAGATTTACATGGGCTAATGCCTGTTAAAAAAGGTACCTTGCAATAATATATCAGGTGTTTAATACATATGCTTATTCTCTATCCTTCAGGAGGTCCCATCATAAATACTACAATCCTACCAGTCTGGTTAGCTCACCCTACCCTTGAGAGACAGACATCTTTACCTCTTTGCTCTCTTTTTCTTCCTTCCTCCTCCTTTTAATCACTTAATTACATGTAGTTGTACCAAAGAGTAGGGAGCATTTATAACTGGCTTTTTATTAGTGGCTTTATTACTCCATCTAAACTAAGCTGCTGAAACTTTTAAGAAGAGGTCCCAGAGAAGATGGACTGTGTCACTTTTGGTCATGTGTCTAACTCCAGCTCTGAGCAAACATCTTGGCATGTCGTGGGCACTCAGTGTGTATCAAGAGTCAAGGTTGCGGCTCTAGAAACTGAATGTGAAATCCAAACTTTTCTTGCTACCTTTGGACTTCAGACAAGTTATTTGATCTTTTTCAGCTCTATATCCTCCTCTGGGAAATGGAGATAACCATAGCGCTTTCCTCAGTGTTCTGTTGGGGATAAAATGAACAATGCATATATTAAGGGTTCAATACATTCTACATATTCATTGATAGTTATAAGTAAATAATTATTAAATATCACATGGAGATAAAATAACTGGCAGAAAAATGTATGAGTAATTTGATATTATTTAACCTTTAGACTAAGAGCTGGATGAGCAAGGGTCCTGGGACTCTCTGACTTTCATTTAAGGGCACCCTAGTCAAACCACTTTCACCTATGCCACCCCATGTGTCCTTCACACTGTAATTACAATACCTTTTTCAAGTACTTCATTCCATTTTGAATGCTTCTTCCTTTTCAGCCTTTAGAAATTGTACCTTCCTTTCAAGATATAAACTAAATTCAGAGACCCCTGAGACATCTTCTTTGATCTCCCCCATCTGCCTTCCACAGTCCCCCTTTGAAACAGGAGGGAAGGGTGCAGGGCACAGCCTTTGAAAGAATGACATAGCCTGAGGACATGACATAAACTGATTAGAACCAAATGTGTCCAAGATGACAGAGAAATCGTCTTCCACTAGACCTTGAGCCTCAGTATACACTCGTTGTAACACATCAGCACTCTAAATGACACACCCCCAGGCGCCATGACAGTTCCAAGACCGAACATAAGGATCAAAAAGTGGGCGGTGGCCCAATTCCTGGAAATCCTCGCCCCTTCCTGAAATAGCTGGAATACTCTTCCCACTCATTAGCCTATGAAATTACCCGCTCCTGTAAAAACTGACAAACCCATACCCTGGTGCCGCTATCATCTTCTGAGATGGCCCACACTCTGTCTGTGGAATGTGTTTCTCTCTAAATAAATCCACTTCTAACCTATCATTTTGTCTCTCAAAGAATTCTTTCTGCCATGAGGCATCAAGAACCTGAGCTTCATTAAGTCCTGAGACCAGGTGTGTGATCTCGGTTGGAAGACCGTGGCTTTTTGCCGGGTTCGAGTCCCGGCACGTGGGTTCAAGTCCCAGTCTGAGGTTCACCTTCTCTACTCCTTCCAGCTGTGACAGAGTGCATGTCTCTGCAACCTCCGTTACGTCATGGAACCCCGTCTACACCCTCCTCACAGCACGGCATATAATGGCCTGGCTGGTTGTTACGGTTTATCTCTGTTAGATGATAAACCTCTTGCCAGAGCCCTCTTTATCTTTTATTTCCCAGCATAGGGAACATGGCAAGTCTCTGTCCCCTTTGATGAGATCCCACTGATGCTCTAATTGGAACTGATGGCAGTTTGTGGAGTCATTTGCCTCTGCTGCTTCTCAAATCCTGGTTAATTTGACAATTTACTCAGGGACTTCCCAGACGCCATGCTTCAAATGCAGGGGGTGTGGGTTTGAACCCTGGTTTGGGAACTAAGATCCCACATGCCGTGAGACGTGACTCTAATTACCTCTTACTGGAATTGTATTGTCAGTTTCGTTTCTTGAAATTCCCAGAACAGCAAACAGGATTGAATGGGGTGGGGCTGCATTAAGAGTGATTATAAGAGATTTAGAGGCAGTACTGTAGAGACATGCAAATCAGTACGGAGAATCTACACCCACCTAATTCTCTGAGTTTGTAAAGTTTCTATCCTTTTCTTTTAGAAGGAGTCAACCTGATGAATTGAACACAAGGGCTGGCTTAATCAACAAGCTGACTGGAATATGGATGAACTCCCTAATCTCTAGATGTTTCTAATTCTGAAAGTGTCTTGTGGGAGAGCCTAGCCTTATCCATAGGTTCAGTTTTGAAAGCAAGCAGAATAAAAGAAGACTGCAATTGTTCACATGTGTTTGAATTTACGTGCACTTAACAGTGTTTTAAAGGCTTTTTAAAAAGAGCTTTTAATATGATAATCGTTTTCTGTAAAGGCAATACTTAAAAAGAAAATGCTTAATGATTTCTTTTTAAAAAAGTAGAAAAATGCTCTTCTGTTACATTTCTAAAAAGTATTTGTACATTAAAAATAACTCAGTGCACATTGGTGTCATATTTTAATTTTTTCTTGAAAAGCATAGCGACTGCTTCTAGATTTTTGTCTTTAAAACACTTTATTCATTCCATGCAAAGGCATATTTTTAAAATTACATATCAATACTCATAAGATACATTTTGCATTGGGAAAATTATGAGCCACATTAATATCATGCAAGTAACTGTAAATGAATTCATCACACTTTGAAAATGCCGCAGGTTTTGAAGGCAGGGGGACTGTATCAAGTCTGTTTCCCTCCATCATCAGGGGGTCCCTGGACATACTCTCAGTCTAAGTTTCCAATTTTCTGGGCCAATCTTGATTACTCTCTCATAGGGCAGATGTGCAGATTAATAGAAAATGCACATAAAATCCTGAGCATAGTGCCTGACATCTGTAAATGCACAATAAACATTTTTTTATTGTTAAATAAATTTTACTCTGTTTCAGGCACTGTATCAGGCCATGATGACATAAAGATAAGAAAAAGGATCTTGTCCTTACTCCCACTTGGTTTAGAAGAAACCAAGGGAAGAATTAAAATTATCTTCTAAAGACTGACAGCCAGGAAACCTGGGCACTGGAATCTTTATGTTTCTGAACATAAATCTTTATGTTTCTGAAACTCCAGCTGACCCAAACGTTCTCTTGATTTTGATAGTTAAAAGACTAGAGTTTCTAATTGCCAAAGACGTGTGTGGTCTTACACTAACCACATAACTTCCAATGGGAGCTCAGGTGGCTTGAAGTTTACCAACAAGGAGAGTGGACCCCTTTCTTTGAGCGTGCTGTCCTGAACTGGTGGCCTGAACAAGCATTTTTCTCAGATTCAATGGGCTTTTTCTTCGTTGTCTTCAAAGCAACTCCTCCCTATCCTTCAAAAATCAGTTCAAAAGTTACCTCCGGGCTTCCCTGGTGGCGCAGTGGTTGAGAGTCCGCCTAGCGATGCAGGGGACACGGGTTCATGCCCCGGTCCGGGAAGATCCCACATACCGCCGAGTGGCTGGGCCCGTGAGCCATGGCCGCCGAGCCTGCGCGTCCGGAGCCTGTGCTCCGCAACGGGAGAGGCCACGGCAGTGAGAGGCCCGCATAACCCCCCTCCCCCCAAAAAAGTTACCTCCTTTCTGTTTTTTACTATTTGCCCGCACACTCCCAGCAGTGTTAAATATACTGTCCTCAGTTTTGTATGGCCCTCTATCATACACCTCCATTATAGTACCCAATATCAAACAGTGATAAATTAATGTTTATTATTTATTTTCAAAATATGAAATTTGGGCTATGTCCAACCATATTAATATGTGTAACCTCATTAGATGTGTTTGTTTGCCATTCAGTAAGGATTGTCTCAAAGGACCAGGTTTTAGGTCTGTCACTAATTGTGTGACCCTAAGTTGCTTGATTCCTAGAACTTAGTTTCTTTAGCTACAACATGTTAATCTGGACTATGTAACTGCTAAAGTCCTATTTGCCCAAATTCTATGAGTGTAACATCAAGTAAATTACAATGTGCAGTTTTATTCTCCTTTTATTTCAAAAATGAGAAAACCAGAGCTCAGAGAGCTGACGTGATATTAATAGTGTTGAGGAGATAGAGCTTGGTGTTTCAGAGAATGGGCTCTAGGGGGTATTAATAGTGTTGAGGAGGTAGAGCTTGGTGTTTCAGAGAATGGGCTCCAGGGGCAGAAGACCTGGGTTTGAATCTTGTCGCCACTGCTTGCTTGCTTGCTCTGTGACTTTAGGGAAGTTATTTAAACTTTCTGTGCTTTTTTAATTATCTGTAAAATGAGGATGATAATAATATCTATGTGTAAGGTTGATATAAAGATTCAATTACTTAACATATGTAAAATGCTAAGAACAGTGCCTGATCAATAGGCAGTATTAACTGTCAGCTCCCATCCTTATCTGTTATCTTATACTAGTTAACAACACAGAAGGTCCTGGAACCAAGTCTTCTGGCCACACAAATGGTGCATTACTTGAGCTAAACTCAATAGCCAGAATTAGATAAGGTAGTAAAGAACAAAAATATTTATCACCAATTGGGTTTTCTTTTTTTCTATCAAGCTCTTTAACAACTTATTTCCCAAAGCCCATCTTCTCCTGGTAGAATTGGGTCCCCTACCATGATGTGAGGCCACAGGATGAGCTGTCAGATTTGAAAAGCAATAAATACAGTGCAGTTCAGTTTCCTGGGAAAGATCAAATGTTTTGAATTTGACTTCCTTTCTATCCCTAAAAAACATTTTAGGAGGAAAAGACTGATGAATTCCTCATTGATCTTTTTCCTTTGTATGTTTTGTTAGAGTTTTTTAAAAACTAGGCTGTGAAAAGTTGTTGTTCATTAATGAAACTCAGAAAGTAGTCAAATCCCTTTGAAGTTCAAGACAGCATCTGTTCCACTGTCCAAAGAGAGTGGAGAAATTAACATCTCCATCACATGGGTTTCAATGTAATTCAGGTTATTGCCACCCAGAAGTTGCAGGTGCAAGGATATAGCTAGCTTTGTTTTATGAAGCACATTCATGTTTGTATGTGTGTGTGTCCACATGCACAATAAGGACCAGATCTTATAAAATGCATACTTAAAAAGGTAAGTTATAAAAACATTGAAATTAAATTAGAATTGCTCTTCAGGTAGATTTTTCTATTACCAGTCAAAGCTATTTATCCTTCAGTCAATAATAATCTAGGTCTTGTACAAAAAACCTAAACATTCTAAGGGAAAACTTAAATTTTCTAACTCAGCTAATTGAAAGGAATACATTTAAAAGTGGAAAATCAAATTCAAGAGGATGCTTACCTCTCATACTTCCCAATCAAGATTTCAAAAGTTAGAGTATTAAAAAATAACAAATAAATATTATAATTTTAACTTTGCATATAAATGCACATTAATTTGTCAGCCTTTTGATTTACAGTTAGGGCATTTTGGGGGAGATGGGAGGCATATATCAAGTAATCTGTGCCATCTATCTTTTATAAGCCATATTAGTAATGCAATTTCTATAACTTCCAGTCTTGGTTTCCTTAGAATGGAGTGAGAACTCTGGAAACACTTGGAACATAATCTCAATGCAGAAACCTCAAATATTTTTTCTCACCCATACCTAATTTGATAACAATAATTTCAAACAATATTTTATAGATCAATTAATCCCCCCACACACATTGTTTTGTTAATTTATGTATAATTTACTAAAGTAAGTAATCATAATAACTGTCAAAAATGGATAAGCTTCCACTTCTAAAAAGATAGAGTAGATATGTTTTTCCCTACTCCTCCTACTAAGTATACCTAAAATCCTTGGAAATTATATGTAAGGCAAACAAAAAGAGACCTTGAAGGTCTGTTTCTGAAAAACAGAAAGAATATAATACACAGGAAAAAAAAGATGAACAGAGCCCAAGAACCTGTGGGATTGCCACAAATCTAACATTTGTGGAGAGGAAATATTTAAAACTATCATAAAAAGTAAAAGTTAAAAGAACACAAAGGGAAGTAAGGTTTTAAAATTTCATTCAAGCTAATAAAATCTCAACACCAGTTTTCTGTGATAAATTATACATATATATATATATATAATGTAGTTCCTGGAGCAACCATTTAAAAAATTATATGAAGAGATAAAGTGAAAAACTATAGATGAAACAAAATGGAATTAGAAAAAAAAGTTTAAGCAACCCATAAAGAAGAGAAGAAAAAAGAAATGAAAAACAGAACAAGCAGAAAACAAAGACTTAAATGGCAGACCTAAGCCTTAACTTACCAATAATAACATTAAATGTAAAGTCTAAATACACCAATCATAAGACAGAGATAAGCAAAGAAGATAAAAAACATGATGCGGGCTTCCCTGGTGGCGCAGTGGTTGAGAATCTGCCTGCCAATGCAGGGGACACAGGTTCGGGCCCTGGTCCGGGAAGATCCCACATGCTGCAGAGCAACGAGTAGCCCCTGGCTCGCTGCAACTGTAGAAAGCCAGCGCGCAGCAATGAAGACCCAAAGCAGCCAAAAATAAATGAATAAATAAATTAATTAAAAAAAAAAAACATGATGCAAGTATATGCAGTCTATGAGAAACTCACTTCAAATACAATAATATCAGCAGGTTAGAAGTAAATGAATTAAAAAATATATATCATCGTCTTCCCTGGTGGTGCAGTGGTTAAGAATCTGCCTGCCGATGCAGAGGACACGGGTTCGAACCCTGGTCCGGGAAGGTCCCACATGCCATGGAGCAACTAAGCCCGTGTGCCACAACTACTGAGCCTGCGCTCTAGAGTCCATGAGCCACAACTGCTGAAGCCCGCGTGCTCTAGAGCCCGTGCTGTGCAACAAGAGAAGCCACCTCAATGAGAAGCCTGTGCACTGCAACAAAGAGTAGTCCCCGCTTGCTGCAACTAGAGAAAGCCCACACACAGCAACGAAGACCCAACACAGCCAAAACTAAATAAAATAAAATAAATTAATTTTTAAAAAACCTTTAAAAAATATATATGTATCATGGAAACATGGAAACAAAGCAAGAATGGCTATATTAATATCAGCTAAGGTAGATTTCAAAGCAACAAAAAATATCACATACGAAAAGATATATAATACAATAAAACATAGTACTCCTAAATGTATATGCATTAAACAATAGAACAAATCTATGAAAGAAAAATTGATAAAATTGAAAGGAGAAATAGAACTATTCACAATTACAGTTGGAAACATCAACATCTTTCAACAATTGAGAGAACCAGATAGAAAATCAGCAAATTAATAGCACTGGATGGCATCAGCCAACAGAACCTAATCAACATTTGTGGAACATTCCACACACCAAAAGCAGAATATATTCTTTTCAAGTACCCACAGAACACATTCCTAGATGGACCACATTATGGGCCATAAAACAAATCTCAAAAAGTGTAAAAGAAATGAGATCATACAGAGTGTGTTTTCTGACCACAATGAACTCGAATCTAGAAATTGTTAACAGAAAGGGAGGAAAATCACCAAATGCATGAAAACTAAACAACACACTTTTAAATAATCCATGGGTCAAAGAAGAACTTTCAAGGTAAATCAAAAAGTACAATTAACTGAATGAAAATAGAAATACAGTATATCAAAACATGTGGGATGTCATTATGCTAAGAGGGAGATGTATAGTTTTACGTTCTTACATTAGAAAAGAAGAAATATCTAAATAATTATGAGAGAAATTAAAAAATATATCTAACTATTAATTTACATTAATCCATATATTCTTATAATCCTACCAGTTGTTACTTTATTCTACTACTACTAATTTACAAATTTAGATGACTAAGACAAAAAAGGATATTGCTAATTGCTGAAACGAAAACAAATAAAAAATGTGAGAAATGTAGAAGTACCTGCAATTTAGGAGTAGTAGAATAAAGGAGCAACTTAGATTAAATTGGCTTTCATTTGCTGTGTATCATTCATCTTTCCCAAATTTCTATTAGTTTCTTCTTAATTTCTTTTTTTGGCTTGGCTTTCTTTTTTGATAAAAATTTCTCTGTTTAGGGAAAAAAATAGTAGAATCTTGTGTGTGTGTGTGTGTGTGTGTGTGTGTGTGATAGAATGGAAATGTCTTTTTTATCCAAGTAAGCTTAATACATGTATTTATATTTGTTATATTGTCATTATAAATGGACTGATTTTTACCTCTGATTTCATATATTCTATCTATCATACAATTACATTTGTGGAAAGAAAAATGACATTTTATATTTGTGCACTTTGCATACCTCACATTGGTGGCCCTACATGGAATTAATTTATGACTGGAAGACCTATTTATGAATACCAAGGACCTGAGAAAAAGGAATGGTAGGTGAGATAGAGAGGGGAGATTACACTTGAGAAATATTTAGAGGGTAAAATGAAAATAATTTGAATGTTAATTGAATGAGGGAAGTGGCAGACAAAAGGATAACTTTTTGATCTCTAACTGGGAAGAATTAGTATAGGGTATCACCAAACAATAGATGTATGTAGTATGGTTGTACCAAATGTTCCATTTCTTTTCCTGTATGTCCTGAACCTTCAGGGCCCCTCCCTGTGGGAGAATTACACTTTCCACCCCACTGATGTCAGCTTTGTCCCTCTTACTTGTTTAGGCCAATGTACTATGAGCAGAAAGGTGATGTGCCCTTTCTGAGCAGAAGCTTCCTGAATTCAGCCCAGTTTGCCATCTTCTCTTTCTTCTTTAATCTGAGATAAGCCATGTCCCAAACTGTTCTCTCAGCCTGGATCCTGAAGTAGAGTCATGACCCAGAGCCTCAGTCAATCACATGAAACACAGTGAGAAATAAACCTTTGCTTTCATAAGTCACTAGGATTTGGGGTTGTTTTTCGTGTTGTAGCATAATTTAGCCTCAGCCGACTGATACACACCAATAACTTTCACTATTGTCCTACAGGAACACATTATTTACATTAGCTGTAGGCGTTGACACCACTTTTTTCTCCTAAACTCAAGACTTACATGAATGGTATGATATATACTAAGTGAATAAGTGTTTATAATATTTGAAATCGGAACTGCCTAGTAAATCCTCACTATGTGATCAATTGACTTAAAAATATATGTGTGGATGGGAGGATGAACGTATAATTATTTCAACTTATTAATAAAATTTTTTAGCAACAGAAAACATTTTTAAGTTTATCTCTACAAAGGAAAGGAATATTTGTAAAAGTTAGACTATGCACAATTTATGTCAATTTGTTTAAGCAATTATTTTTAAACCACAATTATTTTCTCTCACTGACCTTAATGTTGCCTTTCAAAACAAACAAATAAACAAACAAACAAAAAACCTCTTAGCCTTTTAGATTGGGTCTCATATTTGAAAATATGAATAGGACCCTTTGGAGAGAGACAAAAGAACAAAGAACCCTTGAAGGCTGATTTAATCTTAAGTGTGTCAGTCATGCAGAGGTTTTGGGATGATTAAAATTTCATCTATCGAAACAAAAATAAGCCAAATGACAGTCATCGTTGAAGAATAATATTTGTACAAGATATTAGACTCCCTCTCTCCCTTCCTCCTCCTTTCCTTGTATATAAATATATGTATTTTTTGAATCTACCATAATCCAGGCAGTATGTTTGGTGCTAAGGATTAATCCAAAAATGGGGTAGACTCTGTCCCTACCTACAGTGAACTACATGTGTTTAAATAGGCAGGACACACGTTCCTTCCTCATCTAAACAAGGTACAAGTGTTTCAGCAATCTTGCCATCTTCAACAACTGGAAAAAGGCAAAGCAGCTTTCTTAGTAAAAATGCCTAGTCATGCTCAGGTGTAGCTGGTCAGTTAGAGGTCACTGAAGAAAGACAGGTTGTTAGTCTTCTCCAGTTTATGTTTTCTGGTAAAGGGAGGATCCTCCTGTACAAACAGCTATTCTAAGAAACCAGTTCCTGACGCAGAGTTCTTTATTAAGATGAAATGGTGGAAAACCGTTATTTAGCTTCAAGGCAGAGTGGCATGTTTAAGAAAACACTGGACTTGTGGTAAGACAAAGTGGGGTTCCTCCTATAAGTCACCTGGCCAAAGGCAAGTAATTTGTCCTGATGGTAAGATTCTTATCTGCAGAATGGACGCAGTGGTAGCAGTTTTATCCTCTCAGCATTGCTAGGAAGGAAGAACAAATAAACACACATCACGTTCACTGCAAATGTCTCTTACTCCGTTTATTTCATGCCTTACTATTTCCTTTTTTTCTGAAATTTTTGTCTGTGTAAAAAAGTAGCATAGATCTGGATTGGCTCCTCCCAGAACATCCAACCACAGTACTGCATTAGGTCAGTTATATAAAGAGATACAAAGTAACCAGCCGCGACTTTACTCTTGAACTTATCCATTCAGCCACTATTTATGAAATACCTGTTATTTTCAAGGTGTTGTATCAGGTGCTCCAAGAGATACAGAAGAGAATGACGCGATTCCTTTCATATTACAGAAACCCTAGTTTTAAGACTTTATCCCAAGGGGACAATTGTACATACCTGAAAATATTTTAAATGAAGGTCATGTCTTCAGCACTTTTATAATAGATAAGAAAGAACAGAATAAACTATCAAGCAAGAGAGATGGGTTAGATATACTCTGGAAGTATTACTAGTATAGAATCATATACAGTCGTTAAAAGGATTATGCAGATCTCTAGATCATTAACTGAAAATATACAAAATATTCAGTTAAACGAAGAAAAATTTACAAAAAGTAAATGTTCCTCTTTTTGCAACTTCTGTGCATCGATCCGTGTGTCTCTATGAAAACACCGGCACCATTTCTGAGTTTTTATTCTTTCTGTGCTCTTTTGTGGTGTTGCTCATTTACAACGAATAAAGATTTCTACAAAAACAATAAAGCTATTTTCAAAGAACTGAAAATAAACAAATGGCACAGGATAGTCTTCAAAGGTTCTACAACCAAAGCTAGCAGAGATTACGTATATAAACATAACGATAAAATTAGGGATAAGTATGATGTGAAAGATAGGCATGGAGCATCAAAAGAGGTAAGAAGAGGGAGAGATAAGAGGAATACTGATACAGGCAGGGATGGGAAAAGAGTATTCTAGGCAGAAAGGACAAATGGACTAAGGTTTTGAGATGGAAACGTGCTCTAAGTTGTTTAACCTAGTGTGCTTCACAGGGAAGGGTTTGCTATCAGTTTGGAATGTTGAAGGCAAGATCAAACTAAAGAGTTGGGCCTTTGCTGAGTTACCAATGGAAAGTGGTGATATTCTAGAATAGAATAATGTATGTTCAGATTACACAGTGTAACGATTTCACCTTATACGGATGCCCTGACACACCGACTGGCAGTACAACCCTTAGACCCAGGCATGAAGGCCCCCAGTTCTGAGCCTATTTTCAGGGCCAGCATAAGCTTCTACCCTGGATTTGGAAGTCGGGGGTCCAAAGAATTGTGCAGTGGGTGCCTGATATGGGGAACGATGGATGTGTTTGGATGTGTCAGCTGGTATATTCAATGCATGTCTGCAAGGCCCATCACATTATGGCGTATAGTCAGGAGTGGGAAAAAAACATGGATGGTCTCAGGACCAGAGGCGGGAGACTGGTGCCAGGGAGCTGGTGGCTGGTAGTGTGTTTTTTCACTGCTGTTCTGACACAGAATGCTAAGGTTTTTGAGAACTCTAACTTTGAAGACTTGCAAGTTTATACAAAGGTATATTTTTCAAGGTAGGAAGAGGAACTAATTTCATTGAATACTTTGCCAGCTTGATCTATAAAGATCAAGCATTTAGACACATGGCATGTGAGCCTCTATTAAGACTCCTGTGCTGAGTTCTGCACATGTTAGCAGTAAGGCTGTAGATGGCGCATTGTAGATGCTCAATCAACTTTTGGTGGATGAATGCTTGGCAACAATGAGCACAAGGACTCCAAATGAGGAGAGATGACAGAGAGTAGACCAAATTGGCCAGAATTTCTAAGAGGGAAACTTTTCTGCTATACTTCCAGTTCCATATCGTCAAACAGCCTAAATTCAGTTATTTGGAAGAGAGTTGGGAAGTCATGCTCAGGTTGTTATATTTAGAAATATCTTTTATTTTATTTGGGAATTTAAATAAAGACATGAAAAATAGCAAATATATCCTTTCTTTTTGCTCTAAAAGCAGAGGTGTAAAGAGGAAACTTTTCTGCTATACTTCCAATTCCATATCATCAAACAGCCTAAATTCAGTTATTTGGAAGAGAGTTGTGAAGTCATGCTCAGGTTGTTATATTTAGAAATATCTTTTATTTTATTTGGGAATTTAAATTAAAAAGACGTGAAAAATAGCAAATATATCCTTTCTTTTTGCTCTAAAAGCAGAGGTGTAAAGATTTATTTTCAGTGAAACATTTATTTTTGGACACTCCTACCAAAGATACTTGCCAGAAGCCCTGGCAAAAAAATCCTTGATTCAATCTGGCCTGAATCACTGACTCATTGCGTGTGATGTGGGGCAATTCATTTGACCTCTTTTCACCTCAGAGCTTTTCAGCTGGAAGCATAGGTGTAAAGCAAGAATATGCTGAAAGCCAGATGCTCCATCTAAGTTAGCTTCCTTGGGTAAATACATTATGCAGAAAAAAAAAAAAGAACATTCAACTCTTTCAAAGAAGTATTTTAACTTTGGCTTTTAATTCTTAAACATGCGGCTTTTTATAATTTAGGTAAACTCAGTGAATACTCATATATCAAATAGCTTCTGAACTATATATTTACTGCTGGTGCTCAATAAGTATTTTAACAGGATTTTCTTTAGGAATTGAAAGCCCAATCTGTAGCTTTTACATCTTCAAAAAGATTTGACCAGCTTCTTAAGTTTTTGAATTCTGATCATAGTCTAGAAGTTACAGTAGCAGGAAGCCTAACCGGAACAGGAGAAATTGAACATCTCCATGACACAAGGGAGGAACAAGTTCTTAGGCGCTATCTTTTCAACAACACCAGTAATTATGGTTAACATTTATTGTACACTTATCAGAGCTTTACACAGATAATTTTATTTACTTCCAACATGAACTTCTAAGGGAAAGTTTTACTACTTTCCACATTTTACATAGACAGAAACTGAGACCTAGAGAGATTAGGCAATTTGCCCAAGACCACACAGGTAGTAACTGTATGGGGACCCAAAACAAGTAGTTTGAGTCCAGAGGCCTCAGGTGTACACGTGATACTGCCTCACTCGTGGTCGAAATCAGTAGATTAATATGCCAGTTGATAACCTATTGATTATACAAACCTCATCATGTTCCAGATAATCATACTGTCATTGAATAGAGAAATTCTTTGGAATTCACAATTCAACTGTATTTTGCAAAAGAAGAGTTTTTGCTCTTTTGTTTTCCAAGGGAAGACCAAAAATCTAGTTTTAAAGAGTTATGTGTAGAAAGCCCAAGAAACCAATGTCTTCATCTACAATATTCTTAAAGCAGATGTTCCCAAGCTTCACGGTGCATAAGAATTACCTGAGGAAGCTTTCCAAGTAGGTGTATTCTCAGGACTCACCACTATAAATTCTGGTGAACTAGGTCTGTGGTTTGGACACAGAATCTGTATTTTTAAAAGCAACCAGGTGATTGTGAGGCAGGAGATAGATGGGCCCCAGGCTGAACGTTTCTCCCCTGTGGACAGAAACTCCACAAAAGCAGGATAATGGAGGAGGCTGGGCCCTGCCCAGATAGAAGATAAGAGACCACATATTCCTCATTCTCAAAGTCAGGGAGACCTCCCTGACCACACATGCTCAGAAAGGCTCCCTGGAGGTCAAAAAGGGAGTGGGCGCCACCCCATAGTAAGTGATGCCAACTACGTATAGCCCTCTTCACTAGAATCCATCTTGGCTAAGAGATGTGCACACACACAGGGGTGGACCCTGAGATATACCAGACGCGGACTCAGAACAAGGCAAAGCAAGATGACTGGTCAAAGGAAACCCAGAAGAAACGGCCCATAAAAGTGATTCAAACTGCCATGGGGTGCGACTCTCTCTCTGAGCCCCCCCCATGTGTCTATCCACACATACTGTACCCTTTTTCCTCCTAATGGACACTTTACTTGCTTCACTACTTTCCATCTCTCTGTGGAAATTCATTCCTTCATAGCTGATGGGCCAGGGCCTTGTCACTGGTGGTCTGGTGGCTAGGATTCAATGCTCTCACTGCCACTTCCCGACCTTAATCTCTGGTTGGGAACCGAAATCCTGCTTCAAGCCACTGCAGGCCGAGGCCACCCGAGATCAATTGCGCTGCAGGCTGCCCTCAGTCCACACTCTGAGACATCTTTAAGTTTCTTTTCACCTCAGATTCTTGGAGTCACCTGGCTTTTCAAAATAAACAACATGGCAACTTCCCCATTTGCTTAATTAGAAGTCTTGAGAAATTCAGTGTGAACAAACAACAGGTGCCGTCTGCAAGAAGAGAATCGGGAACAAAATCAAAATATGTTCCAGTCCTTCGCTTAAGCATAGTATATAGTTGGCACCACTGCATACTAAGTTCTCAGACCCACACAGATCTGGGTTGAACTTTGAAACTTTAAAATACTGGAAAGCAATGCTATGGCAGAGAACATGAGAATGTCATTCCTTTGACTAGCATGACAATACTTTGCTTTCATCTTCACATTATCCTGAAGTCTAAGGTAGGCAGGATGTGACTAAGGCAATGCATACAGTCACACTTCTTAATGGCATTTTTAGGGCTGACAGCAGCAGTACCAGCCCTCGGGTGCCTTTGGAATGGTAATTCTGCTAATTGGGTTTTGGAGCTAACACCTCGCTTGGACAAAGGTAGGAAGTCCCACTTTACAGAGTTGGTTCAGGATTCTCCCCTCAAGGATTTCAGCCACCTGTATTTGAAGGCAGGTTTCTTACCCCAAAAGCTTGAAGAAGAATTTAGATTTTCTTGTTCTCCTAAAAGTATAAAATCAGGTTTCAATGCCCGAGGAAAGGGAAATGAATGGATTCTTTAAAAATCTTATATTCCCGATTTCCTATTACCCTTGGATGGCTTTCTCCCAAATGCCTGATTCCCTTAATTTGAGATTTTATCTCCCCCAGATTGAGGCATGAAAAAAAATTAGTGTGAATCATTAGAGAAAATAAAAGGTTTACTTAGTTCCCCCTCCACCTTGTGTTTTAAAAAAGTATATGATGTGGTCTCTAAAGAACTAAAAGATTTAGAGTTTCATAGTATTTCCGAAGACTGAACAATACTTCTCTTGGACAAGAAAAACTTTAATTTGTCCATGAACAGATTTGAGGGAAAGCAATCTGTAAAGCCCCTGAAATTATGGACATTTTTGAGCGTATATTCACAGTCATTTTTTTTCTTAATTATCAATAAAAAAGGTTCCTCTACCTAGAAAACTTTTAACTATCCCCTCTAATAAGAAATACATTAGTTTCCGGAAATTAAGCATATCTTCAAAATTTTTAAAAGCTGGAAATCTTGTCAAGCTTTTCAGGAAAAAGGCGAAATGCCACTTGATCTCCAAAGAAGATGATTTAAATTATGTGTTTCTATCTCCACAATTACAGCTATTAGCAATTGCTGTGGGCGCTTCCATTTCAAAATCTTCTCCTTAGTCATTATAAGGAAGACTATTAAAATATCAAAGGACAGTTAGTTTCAGACTTCCCCTCAAGTAGTGCTCTCTACTTTTATTGATTTGTCATGTAAAATATAAACTCTTGCTGACAGAATTTGTTGGTATTTAAATCGAGAAAAAACAGTTTTGTCCTTTTCTGTAATCTGGATCAGAAAAGGCAAGTGATAAAAATGTCATTTAGGCTGTTTGAAATAACTTTATCCCTCTCTAATCTGAAACACATAGACCCAAGGGATAATTCTTAAAATTTAAATAGTCCAATAACATGAAAGGAAAACTCCCACATATTCAATGCTTTAAGGTAAAGTTTTAAAATATAAGGTTTTATCTTCTTTCCTTTTTATAAATAATTCATTCAGATGGTTGTATTTGGGAATTTTGATGTCAATCAAATCACAATCGTAAGTCTCAGGTACTTTTGAGTATTCATCTTTTAGGGTTCACCCATGGAAAGAGATGTTGAAAGACGATTATAACACACCATTGTAAAGCAATTATACTCCAATAAAGATGTAAAATAAATAAATAAATAAATAAAAAATAAAAAGAAGCCAAACAAGAAAGAGTAAAAAAAAAAAAAAAAAGGTTGAAAGAACATTATCAAAATGTTTAAAAGAGTTTATCTCCAGGTGATTGTATTAAGAAGGATTTTCTCTGCACATTTCTGATCTTTGTAAAATTTCTACATTGAATGTGTATGGCTCTTGAATAAGAAAATAAAAATTTTTTAAAGATATATATAAAAAGAAGAGTGTATATGATGAGGAAAGGGAGTTTTTGTCCCTTTTCTTTCATTTGGGTAATCTTTAAAGCACAGCTCTAATAATACTCAGAATCTAATTTAAAATAATCAACAATTGACAAATTATTCTATCTGATATAGTGAGATCTTCAAAAACTACGATGAGAAGTAAAATCATCCTCTTCTACCTATATAAGTGTATCAATAAGTATTTTGATCTCTTCCAACCTGTTCATTCTAATTTCCCGGGTATCTGATAGATGCTTCAATATCTCCCTCTACCCACAGTGAAAAACACAGCCATAGCTTCTTCAAAATTTGGTCTGAATTAATCCTAGAGCCTCAAGAGTTCAGCTTTGGAATTAACATTAAAAGTAAGCAGTCCAATTTCTATGAACTACTGGAAACTTCTTCACATCATCCAATTTGGAAAACTAAATTCCAGAGCAATCTCTTTCCATCTTTGCACAACTCGGATTCTTACAAAATTCTACCTTTTATGAAGCTGAGATATATTGTGTTTTAATCCCTATTGGCGTATTGTCTTAAGCTCATAGAGAATATCTTAAATCTCACATGTATATGCCAGCACTGTAAAAGTTTTCCTGTGTCTGTTAGATTCTCTGAATCTTTTCTGTCAATCTAGGCATTTCTATTTCCTATAGTCATGTTTCATATGACAGGATTACTATTAAGATTCATCTTCCCACTGCTAGATCTCTACTCAATGTGAAACAGTTTGCCTATGTTCTTAAAGTAAAACACTCAGATTTATACATTACTGTATCTGGTATGCTTAATATAAACGAGCATTTTCCAAAGCAGAGTCTGTAGATGCTTGGGAACCCCAAGACCCTTTCAGGGGACCACCAAGCTTAACACTATTTTTATAATAATAAGACTAAGAAATTATTTTCATCTTTCAATATGTTGACACTTACACTGATGGTGCAAAAATAATGGTGAATAAAGCTGCTTATACCGTAGCATGAAACAAGGCAGTGCATCAAACTGTACTATCAGTCTTTGTATATTTTACCCCCATACATTTACAGGAAATAAAAAGCAAATTTCATTTAAGAAAGTTCTTGATAAAGCAGTAAAAAATTATTAATTTCATTAAATGTGAATTCTTGAGTGTATGCTTTTTAACATCCTGTGTGAAGAAACACCAAGCTATCATGTTTTCTGGAGGAAAATCTTTCATGTGATTAAGTTGTGAGCTGAGCTAGCCACTTTTATCCTGGAATACAAGAGCAACTCATAGACAAATGACTATTATTCAGACTTAGGTATTTTGGAAGACATTTTATTTTTTTGAAAACTAAGTGAAGTGAACTTGCCATTACAATGAAAACTACAGTTACTGACATTATTTGATGCTAGTGAAGATATCTGAGCTTTCAAGAGAAAATTAGAATTTCAGTAAACTTTATTTCCACCATGACTATGACAGTTTCCCAATATTGGAAGACTTTTTTGGATAAGACTGGTGGTGATTCAGTGATTGTGATTTTTTAAAATATGGAATAATGAAATATACCAACAATTGGAAAATCTACATAACTTAGTGAACTGATATCTTATAAATGATTGATACATGATGTCACAAATTCATTAATGGTTGTCAAAGATGCATTAAAGTGTAAGATAAACCAGCAGATTTTAATGTGACAGAGTACATAAAGTTCATTCCTATTGTTTTAGATTCAACATTGCAATTTACCTTTAAAAAATTACTGTTTGTCAAGTTTTGACACAGCATCAAAGAACAATAACTAAAAAGGCTATTAAAATACTTCTCCATTTCCTAATTACATATGTGTTTGAAGCCAGATTTTTTTTTTTAATATACGTCAATCAAAACGATTGAATGATGAGGCAGATATGAGACTCCTCCTATCATTAAGCCAGATAGTAGAGATTTGAAAACATGGAAAACAATGCCACATTTCAAAAAAATATTTTATTAAGTTGACAAGTCATTGTGTGTATTATTTTTAATGAATTAATAAATATTTTTAAATTGAGACACAGATGTAGAGAACAAATGTATGGACACCAAGCGGGGAAAGCGGCAGGGGTGTGGGGGTGGTGGGATGAATTGGGCGATTGGGATTGACATGCATACACTGATGTGTATAAAATGGATGACTAATAAGAACCTGCTGTATAAAAAAATAAATGAAAAAAAAAGAAGGAAAAAAATATTTTTAAACTTTTCTAGTCAGCTTTTTAAAAAGTTTATTTGATTCAAGTATAGTTGATTTACAATGTTGTGTCAGCTTTTATTTCTAACATGCTAAATATTGATGCGTATGACCCATATACACAAGTTTTCTGAAGCCCTCAATGTTTTAAGAGTGTACAGAGGTACTTTACACCAAAATGTTTGAGAACCACTTATGCAGAGAATTATGAAGGTACTAAATCCTTGTTCTGGTGAAATTCCCTGGTGGTCCAGTGATTAGGACTCTGAGCTTTCAGTGCCAGGGGTGCGAGGTCAATCCCTGGTTGGAGAACTAAAATCCTGCAAGCCACGCCACGCGGCCAAAATAAAAAGAAGAAGAAAATAAATCCTTAAATCCTTGTTCTGGAAACCTTGTCTCTCAGACACATACACACTTGCTCTGTGTTGTGGGAGGGACGAGATCAGTAGCAGGTCACATCAACTCCAGCAAATCTCCTACTTCTGCAGTTCCTTGCTACATTGTCTTGTACAGTTGAAAATGTAATAGATACAGGTTGGATATGGTAGGTCTTAGAACGTCAGAACCTGGAACACCTATCATCTTCTGATCCAAGCAGCTCATGTTCAAAATAGTTAAATTGTAAATTAATTATCGAACGTTATTCAATTGGTTGATGCCATCGCTTGTTTGTGAACTGGATCTCACGTCTCCTAATATGTTGCTTACGAGTCAGTACTAGATAGCTGATAGCCATAAGTCAGGCCGGGACTCAGAAAGGAATCTCAGTTAAATGTGAAGGTTTGGGGTATATCTGTGGGCACACAGAAGAATTTAACCTATGCGAGTCAGTGAGGGGGCAGAAGAAAGCTGAAGTAGGTCCAATAAGTGAGCACAGGGTAGAACTTTAGTTAATGTTTATCGAGAATAATATAAAGAATAGAAAGCCAGGAGAAAGGTACTATTATTGTTTTGAATACCCACAGTGGTTATATTAGGAACCATTGGGTTACATTAGGAAGATCTACCTAAAGGAGAGGCACCACATTAATCTCTTCATATAATTTAACACATTCTATCATCGTAACAACTCTGTAAAGCAGGTATTCTCCATTTATCAGCTAGGAGATAGAGGTCTAGAGAGGTGAAATATGATTTCAGGATTACACAAACGGATCATGCAATCTTGCATCAAAAGTGGGATTTGAAGTTAAGGTCTTTCTTATTCTGGATCCCCTCCCTAAGAAAATCTGGTAGATACAATATTCTGCCTTCAGGGAACCTTCACCTCTGGCTTTAAATTGTGCTATCCTCTTCCCTCTTCTTTTGGGGGTGGGGGAGGCATTGGTGGTGGGAGGGGGAAGAGACTGATAGAAATACATGAATGTGTAATTAGCTTTTATATTCATCTATAGTTAGGGGACATTTTACTTTTGCTTTATGAATCATGAATTACAAGTAGAAGGGGATAAACAACAAGTGTGTTTTTAAGAAAAGAAACCCAATTTTACTGAACGTTCTCATTGCTTGAACTCTTAGCACAGAAACAGTTAAATGCTACCAAGAAATAATGAACAATCTTGCATTACATATAATATTCATGGAAATTTAGAGGTGAGGTTGTGTTCCTTTGTGG
This sequence comes from Lagenorhynchus albirostris, assembly GCF_949774975.1. Classification (NCBI taxonomy): domain Eukaryota; kingdom Metazoa; phylum Chordata; class Mammalia; order Artiodactyla; family Delphinidae; genus Lagenorhynchus; species Lagenorhynchus albirostris. The sequence goes on along the minus strand of NC_083111.1, from coordinate 64,991,770 downwards.
GGATCCACAGCTAGACACTTGACATCCCACAATTTCCACCCTACTTCTAAGTCAGTTTAATTCACATTACATGTAAGAGTACATATGTTAGATAATATATTTTAAATTATAACTTAGCATGTAAAAATCACCATACAACTAAAAATCACAAAGCCGGAGTCTGATTCAGTGAGACGAACTTGGGCTCTGAAATTTAAACCAGTTTCTCAAGAGTTGACCACCTAAGGCAGGGTTCAAACAAAGCCTGAAGTCTTCAAGGTTTGCAGGAGAATATTAGTAAGTGAGTTTCCCCGCAGAGGTGTGAACTCATCAGGCCAAGGTAATACTTCTCAGAGGTGTAACTGCTGTGTGTGGGGGTAAGGTGGAGGTGATGGGGTAGAGGTAGGGTGGAGGTAGGGTGGAGGTGAGAGGGTAGAGGTAGGGTGGAGGGATGGGGTGGAGGTAGGGCGGAGGTGATGGGGTGGAGCTAGGGTGGAGGTGAGAGGGTAGAGGTAGGGTGGAGGTGATGGGGTAGAGGTAGGGTGGAGGTGATGGGGTGGAGGTAGGGTGGAGGTGAGAGGGTAGAGGTAGGGTGAGGTGATGGGGTGGAGGTAGGGTGGAGGTGATGGGGTGGAGGTAGGGTGGAGGTGATGGGGTTGGAGGTAGGGTGGAGGTGATGGGGTAGAGGTAGGGTGGAGGTGATGGGGTGCAGGTAGGGTGGAGGTGATGAGGAGGAGGTAGGGTGAAGGTGAGAGCGTAGAGGTAGGGTGGAGGTGATGGGGTGGAGGTAGGGTGGAGGTGATGGGGTGGAGGTAGGGTGGAGGTGAGAGGGTAGAGGTAGGGTGGAGGTGATGGGGTGGAGGTAGGGTGGAGGTGATGGGGTTGTAGGTAGGGTGGAGGTGATGGGGTGGAGGTAGGGTGGAGGTGAGAGGGTAGAGGTAGGGTGGAGGTGATGGGGTGGAGGTAGGGTGGAGGTGATGGGGTTGGAGGTAGAGTGGAGGTGATAGGGTGGAGGTAGGGTGGAGGTGATGGGGTAGAGGTAGGGTGGAGGTGAGAGTGTAGAGGTAGGGTGGAGGTGAGGGGGTGGAGGTGAGGGGTTGGAGGTAGGGTGGAGGTGATGGGGTTGGAGGTAGAGTGGAGGTGATGGGGTGGAGGTAGGGTGGAGGTGATGGGGTAGAGGTGGGGTGGAGGTGATGGGGTAGAGGTGGGGTGGAGGTGAGAGGGTAGAGGTAGGGTGGAGGTGAGGGGGTTGGAGGTAGGGTGGAGGTGATGGGGTGGAGGTAGGGTGGAGGTGAGGGGGTTGGAGGTAGGGTGGAGGTGTTGGGGTTGGAGGTAGGGTGGAGGTGATGGGGTGGAGGTAGGGTGGAGGTGATGGGGTAGAGGTAGGGTAGAGGTGAGAGGGTAGAGGTAGGGTGGAGGTGAGGGGGTGGAGGTGATGGGGTGGAGGTAGGGTGGAGGTGAGGGGGTGGGGTAGGGTGGAGGTGATGGGGTTGGAGCTAGGGTGGAGATGAGGGGGCAGAGGTAGGGTGGAGGTGAGGGGGCGGAAGTAGGGTGGAGGTGAGGGTGTGGAGGTAGGGTGGAGGTGATGGGGCGGAGGTAGGGTGGAGATGAGGGGGTGGAGGTAGGGTGGAGGTGAGGGGGTGGAGGTGGGGTGAAGGTGGGGGCGTCGGAAACCGTAGTACTTTGCAGGTTGGTCCCTGGGGACGGGCTGACACCTGGTGTTGTAGTAAAATTCTTGACCTCTAATCACAGCCCCCTACACCACATCCTGTGAGACGTGTTGAAAAGCATCGCTCCCAGTTTACTGACTTTTCTGTTTTGACTTGTTCATTATTGTAGAAGATACATGATAAGGAGCAAGAACTCAGTTTTCAAGGCCTAGTCGAGTTCGAAGGAAGTCCACTCCTCAAAGGAACCTTGGAGGAAAAGAAAAAAAAATAAAGAAAGAAAGAAAAGAAAAGAAATCTCTTTTATCCTATAGTAACTTCCAGGAAATCTCCAAAAACCGAAATAGTTAATTTGTAAGCTCCCTTTCATTTTTTCCTAAACAGTGCCACCTACTGTCCATTTGAAGTCATCAGGAGGCTTGCTGGCGAGGACCAAAGAGAAATAAAGAAAGGGGAAAAAAGGAACAGAGAAAATTAACTCCCAGCCTTGGGTCATTGGAAGAAAGATGAGAAAAGACCATTACGAAGCAAAAATAAGTATTTTGACTCGTTATCTGTTTAAAAGGCTCGCGAGAAGCAAAAGTCACTTAAGACATTCCCTTAAAATAGCTTTTTTAAGGGCGCTATTTTGGAGTCCTCTAGAGGACGGTTTTTATTTTGTTTTATTTTCTTTATAATGCTCGCTGTTGGCGTATTTTAATGTTAGGGGACCAGGTTAAGAAAAAATACAATTATTTTTGTACTTTTTCGCTCACCCAAAGCGAAACTTCCATGTAAAAGGGACTTTTGACACTAGACATCAGCTCAGAAACTTTTGAGTTGGTGGGAAGAAAGGGTTAACAAGTGGTAGAGCAGTCACGGATCTTTTAGAGTTTCAGCCGGCTTTCGGAGGCTCCAGGTGTATACACACACATACACACACACGCACACACACCTCCCAGCTCTCTCTCCCCAGGGCAGTTACTTAGCCTAAGGGCACCATTTGGTCTTAAAGCAAATTACTTAAACAGAACTGGCAGGGCATCGCGAAGTGGGAATCCTTGTAGCTCAGAGGAGTCAGTCTACACAGCGTGGCCTCCCGGCTCCACTGCTGGAGGAAAGGAGGGAATCAGGTGGTGGCCAGCATGTGTGCACAACATTTCTCTGCACACGTTTGCAATCAAGTTAATTGAATTCATTGGCGTTTAGAACCGGCCGCTAGCTCAGAGAGAGCTTTGAATGGCCAATTTCTCTCTCCCTCTCCTCCTCCCCGTCTCCCGCCCGCCCACGCTCCCAGTTCCCTCCCCTCCGGGTTCCCCAGTCCGCACCTCCCTTCTCCACTCCCCTCACCCCCACTCCCTCCTCCGCCCTATTAAAACACCCACCAGCTCACTTGTTAAGACCCCCTTAAGTTGGAGGAGGCAGAAAGGCAACAACCGCGAGGAAGGAGAAGTCAAGACGTCTGGAAAGAATTACCCAGTCCTGGCTTCCAGCAGCCCATTGAACCAGGGACTTGAACCAGCCCCAGCCAAAGACTTTCTCCCGATTCTACGCTTCCTGGGTTCTGCTGAGTTTTCACCAGGCTTTTTTTTTTTTTTTTTTAATACGAAGAAGAGACTTTCCGATATTAGGGGAGGGGGAACTAGAGCATAAAATAAAATAAAGTTAATTTATTTTCAAAGCACAGATAACATTTTCTTTAAGAGTTAGAAGATTGAAGTGCAACGGAAATATTAAAAAATACTAGTGATTTTTTTTAAGTGAGGGAGACCTAAGCATTTAAGACTCCCCCATCCTTTTTAAATGTTGTTTTTAATTTTTTTATTTTTTTTGGCCGGTCGTCTCAAATTCATCTGATCTCCTATTACCTCAGTTTTGGAAACTGCCCGCCACCGACCCTCCGGGACCACACAGACAGGCTGAGGACAACTTTATGACCAAGAGCTGAACAAGGTACGTTACACTGGCGCGATTTGGTGAACGGCGAGGGTCCTCGAATAGGCCAGGGAGAGGGAAGACATTATTCACGTTAAGAGTTAAAAACAAATTTAAGTCCGTTTTCGACAGAAAAGTTTGAGGTCTGAAAATTTCCAACAGACTGCAAATCAGGGGATATTTCAGATCACTGTCAGGCTTAGCAACATTTCCTCTGTTTTCTCCCATCCCTGCGGCGCTCGCCAGAAATCCGCTGCCTTTCTGGAACACAGGTAACCTCTTTGCCTGGGAAAGGCTGCAAGTCCTTGGATGTACTTTTCCATTCCGCATCTTCCCGAGCTGCAGAGGGGCTCACGAGTTAGGAAACAAGAATTTCCACTGTGTATGGAAAATGCATTCCGCGCAGCCTCCCCCTTCCCCCTTATTCCCATCACTTCTCTTCTTTTTTTCCCACACATTATCTGTGGGAAGGAAAGCCCTGGACAGCCTAGCGCGTTTTGCAAGTGGGAAGCCTGTTTCTTACTTGGAATGCAAAGGGTTAAAGCGATCCTGGGTCCCAGCTCTGGCCCCAGAGAAGGAGGGTCCTTCGCCACCTCCTCGCAAGCTACCGGCCTCGTTCGGCCACTCCCCGTCTTCCCCTGGCCTCCCTCCTTTGCACTCCCTGCACCCCATTAAAGTGTCACTGTGGGTCTGTCCGGGCTCAGCCCGGCTCCAGAAGCCATACTACGGTCTGGGGTCCCTGACCCAAGCAGTGGCACTCGGAGACCCGAGCGAGAGGAGGGCGCGCATCCCTCCTCTCGGCTGCAGGGCTGCCCGCCGGCCCGCGAGGGCAGGGCGTGCGCGGGGACCGCGTGCTGCGCGCAAGCAGCTGCAGCGTCCCGGGAGCCAATTCCGACGTGGCAAAGAGCACGCTGGCGCCTCTTTCCGCAGCTGCAGCGCGGGACACAGTCGGGTGGGGATTTGGGGGTGCCTTCCCGAGCGCCCAGCCCCGGGTGGGGGATGGGCTGTGGGAGCCGGGGTGAAGGTGGGAGGCGAGCCAGAGGCTAGGTTGGGATGGATAATCAACACCTTGGGCGGAATTCGTCACGGTGGTTCCCGCCCAGCGCGAGCGAGGGCTACAAAATGGGTCCCTGTGAACCGGAGGGCGGGTCTGAAAGGAGGGTCTGTGTGAGAGCGAGGGCTGAGAGGCTAGAGGCTTTTCCTCAGGCTGAGGATACGCAGCCGAGGGGAAGTGGCTCTGAAGGGATAATGAAGGCTGGAAAGAGAGGCTGGGAGCTGAGAGGCGGTGCCTGGGGAGGAGGGTTTTCAAGACCTGGGTCCTATTACACCGCCTTAGGTGCCAGCTTCCCGCGGCCGCTCCCTCCATCCCCCAGACGCCCGCGCTAAGTACTTGGGAGTCACCAACCCCACGCGCCTCTGGCTGGAGTGAGCTGCTACAGCCCTGCTCCCAGGAGGTGGGTGTAGGAGCTCTGCTGGCTCCTCCCTGCCCGGTTCCACACCCTTGGGGGCCATTGCTGCCGGGTGTCTCCCTAACAGCCGCCCAGAAAGGCTACACTACTCCAACCCACGTGACTGGCCTGGGATTGCCTTTGACGTCACACCTAGGGGGGAGGTGTGACGCAATAGGTCGGGAAGTCCTGATTGGCGACCGAGGGCTTCCCCAACTTGAGGCCTGAGTATATATACACTTTCAGCTCAGCCTTAGAGTAAAGCCAAGGAAGTCGGTAGTTGAACATTGCTGGAAAAGGGAAGCGACAGATAAGAACAACTTCGCGGCCCACTGTAGATTTCAAGGCTTTTTTCCGGCAGATTTCTTATTGTAGTGAAGGCATAGGATAATGTACCTTTGAAGGTTTAAAACAGGATTGAGATTTTTTGAAAAGGTCATTTTAACAAAATATTGTAAAGGTCAGCACACATTCAAACATGCCAATGATGAAAGGCTAAAAATTAAAATGTGTATTTACATAGAATTGGGTAGAACAAATAGTTATGCCCATCAAACTATTTGTAGATACAATTGAAAATGTGACAGAATCGGTTTGAAAAGAACTCTTCACTTCTAAACTTTTTTTTCCTTTCATTCCAATTTGTGCAAATTGAATCATTCATTACATTAGTTTTCACTGCATTATTCTAGAAGCTAAATAAGATTACTCAGGCAGCTGAAATACTGTCTTTTTTTTTTAATACTTATCATATCCCACCAAAGGTTTTCCTAATATTTTGGCTATTCTTTTAAATTTTCAATAAAGTTTAACTCTTTGAAGTACAAATTTTAGTATGTGTAGTTGTGTATGCATTAAGCAATATTGGGGCTAATAATTCAAAATTCTGAGACATTTCTGGATTAGAGCATTATAATGAGGATATCATTTCTCCTGTTTTCTTTCTCTTATTTATATAACATCTGAGTTGGGTGAACAGAAAAGCTTATTGTAGAAGTGTTGACATGTAAATTACCAGAATTACTTGTATTGTACCTAGAACTGAATCCTTTCTTATCAGAGAAAGCTATGGTGTTTATAAGAATTCAAGGTCTTAAATCAGTGACTAGCATCAAATTTGAATGTCACTCTCCACAAAACGTTTAGTCAGCTACCTTCCTGGAAAACAAGAATTGTGCAACAATTGAGTAACAGACTTACTAGAAAGTAAGTCATATTGAAACTAATCATTAATGTTAAGTCTGTAGAATAGTCCCACGATGTTGAATTTCATAAATATTTTTTTGCCCATGGTTTCCTTATCAGCTAAGTTTATTTTGAAGAAATATTTCTTGAATTGTTAAATTCATGCCTGTCACTGATTCATTTATTTTCTATCATTGGCACTGTGAAGAAAGGCCTTATCTATGGATTAATGGGGGATCCCCTTTAGCAAAGCTATATTACACAGTTATATATATATTTTTTTTTCGGTACGCGGGCCTCTCACTGTTGTGGCCTCTCCCGTTGCGGAGCGCAGGCTCAGCGGCCATGGCTCACGGGACCAGCCGCTCCGCGGCATGTGGCATCCTCCCGGACGGGGGCACGAATCCGTGTCCCCTGCATCGGCAGGTGGACTCTCAACCACTGCGCCACCAGGGAAGCCCCACAGTTATATTTTTAATCTAAGAACAAGTAGCATGTTACATTATTAACTTCTTGAGTTTTATAGAATGTGGGAGCTATGAGTTAATGTAATTGCAGAATAGAGCATGAACCCCATTGTCCCTTTCTGGGTTCACTTTTTATCCATGCACACCCAAGCTGTGTTCCACGAAGAGGCTGTAAGGACAGAACCAGTGGCAGTGCTAGGACAGCTGAATGGGGGGACAGCTCCCTACAGGAAAATCATTCCCATCACCCCAGTTTGGTTTTAATCCTTTCCTCTGTAGCAGCAATCTGCATAGACTTAGTATCATCCCACTGCATATACCTTAAATTCAATAATATTTTGAATGTTACCTATAACTTAATGTTAGCTATAACATGTGGAGTTTATATATATACTGCCTTACAATCTAAGAAAATGTCACTGATATATGAGTCAAAATAAATACAAGGTCAAACTCAAATATTTTTCAATTTAAATAATAAAATATTTAGAAATGAATGTCTCTTAAAAGCGTAATCTGTACTGCAGTTTATTTAAAAATGAACAAGATGTAGTGCATATCTAAATCGAATTCATCATAGAAAAAGCATACTCAGAGAAGTTTAGTTTTTTTTTTTTTAATTTATTTTTGGCTGTGTTGGGTCTTTGTTGCTGCATGTGGGCTTTCTCTAGTTGCGGTGAGCGGGGGCTACTCTTCGTTGCGGTGCGTGGGCTTCTCATTATGGTGGCTTCTCTTGTTGTGGAGCATGGGCTCTAGGCGCGCCGGGCTTCGGTAGTTGTGGCTCGCGGGCTCTAGAGCTCAGGCTTAGTAGTTGTGGCACGCAGGCTCTAGAGTGCAGGCTCAGGAGTTGTGGTGCATGGGCTTAGTTGCTCTGTGGCATGTGGGATCTTCCCGGACCAGGGCTTGAACCCATGTCCCCTGCATTGGCAGGAGGATTCTTAATCACTACGCCACCAGGGAAGTCCCTGAAAGAAGTTTTTAAATAACCACAGTATAAGGCAAAATGCAACCTGGCCCATAAAGAAGTAAAGTAATAGCTACTATTTATCACATGTCTAATACGTATCAGGCATTGAAGTAGATACTTGACATACATTATATCTAGTATCCCTCCTGCCCACCAAAGAAAACTTTATGAAAAAAAGGAACCTTGCCTCAGAAAGCTTAAGTAACCCACTCAAAGTCACAGTGTTAATAAGGAGAGTGGATGAAATTTAATACAGGAATTCTTGAATATAACACCCTTGAGCTGGACTATGCTGCAGCTGGGTTAGTCAAGTTTTATGGGGGTTCACACTGAGGAGAAAACACATCTGATTGAGAGAGATCAGGAAAGATTTCATGAAGAAATTTGGCATTGTGGTATATATGGCTACATAGGGAATGACCTATAGAGACAGGGCCCATGATGGAGGAACATGTAGAGCTAGGATTCCATGCTAAGTCTTCCTGTAATTTCCCCCTTTGCCACAGCGAACTTTAGGATGAAGTTTAGGATGGCAAAATTCAGGAACCAATAGGGCAGTTGGGAGAATGGACATCTTAGAAAGTCTTTGATCAATACAGCTGGTGCAAATGAAGAGAAATCTGAAATGTAAAGCTCTGGATCCAGAGACAGCTCAGGTGACAAGGTCTTCGAAAGGTGTATTGCCTAACCCTGCAAGCTCTGGTCCAGGTCTCTGCTAGAGTAAGTGCAGTGGGACTGGAAAGACAAAGGCCAGCTTCAAAGCCAGAGAGGGAGAGGAGGTCAGAAAGGGAGAAGGGGAGGGTCATGTGCTCTAACGTGTAGAGTGCTGGGAGATTTCATCTGGGTACTTCTCTTAGGATTTCTAGTTGAGGATGGTAGCAGAGGCAATACGCCTGAGGAATGTATAACAATGCAAATGAGATCATGAAAGTTTTCATAGACTTTAAGCCAGTGATTGCCAAACTTTGTCACAATTAGAATTACTTAAGGAGATTTAAAAACTCCTGATGCCTTTGTAGCACCCCATGCCAATTAACTGGGAATGTTTCAGGAGTCACACATCAGTAATATTTACAGATTCCCTGGTGATTTGGATGTACATCAACATTTGGAAACCACTGCTTTTTGATCTTTTGCTCACCATGTTTTCTAATCCACTGTTAGCAGACAAATGGCCACAAGCAGAATATGTCTTGTTACAAAGAAGTACATTTCCATATGCCTTGCTAGTGTCACCTGCCTAAGTAAATATTCCTAATTCTAATCATTCTACATGACTTGAGGCCTATTTCCCCCTCCTCCCACACGACACCAGTTTACGAGTAAAGAAAACCTGTGTTCTAAAACCATTTCTGCTATTTATTTATATTAGATGTGATCTTGAGCCATGCATTCACTAAACAAACATTTTAAAAAATATCTCCTGTTGTCCTTTGTGCTTTTGTCTGTTTAAATATTGGCTACAAGTAAAAGGACATTGATCTTGTCTTTATTAGATTTTGCGTGTCAGTCCCTGAGATCAATCTATTCCCTCAGTAAAGCTTCCTCTAAATGTGCCTTTTACCCCTTTGTACTGTGATACTAGGCAACAACGAGATACCTCGCAGAAGTAGAAAGTGCAAGTGTTACTTGTGCAAGAGTAACTGTTCCTTTATGTTAAGATATTGAAGCCATTAATATCCCATTAAAGCTGCAATAAATATATGTATTCCTTACCTGGTTACAGTAAGCCTGCAAAAAGTATCATTCCCATTTTGCAGATGAGGAAATGAGGCTCAGAGAGTAGATCCCAATATCAGTTTGCTCTTTGCATTCACCCTTGTTCAGGTGACTATGATGAGACTGCCCACAGTGCAGCCTGCATCCATCCTTCTTCTAGACACTCAGCCCTGGTTAAAATCATTAAAATGAACAAATTGAATTATACCCCAAATATTTGATGTCAGGGATATTAATTGTCCAAGGACACATGGCTCTCATTCATAGACCCCTCAAGTGCTTTGTTTAAAGTTGGATGGTTAATATGAGGCAGAACTTGGGCTTGAATCCATTTCTTCCCTGCCCTGTTATTCTTTCCATTATGCCAGAGTTACCCCTTGTTAACTAACAAACAACAGCTTAAAGGGGAGGAGAGTCAGGCTGATTAGGTAGGTACTGGCAGGGTATTAACCCGCAGAGAGCTGACATCACTGAGCTCTGCTGATGATTTCTTTTTAGGTATTTAAATGAGCTCCATCTTTTAATCTTATAATTAGGTGAAGTCCATATGACTAGTTCCATTTTATAGATGAAGAAACTGAAGATGACAAGTATTATGTAGCTTGTTCGAGGTTACCCAATCTTTAAAAGAAACCATTAAAAGATAGCCAGGAGTCTATTCCAACTCAGTCTGGTTCCAGAGGCCAATATATGTGGGTGTGTACACCCAAACACACACATACACACACACACTCACAAGTCATTAGCACTAAACACAAAGCGGAGTGTAGATTAATGGACAATAAATATTGTAAGACAACTAGAGTTTAAATGGAAAAAAAGATGATCTCATTATCCCTCATGCTCCAAACTTGACCCCTGAACTCATAAGATTACTCAGACTACAACTTATAATTTCAGGAAATGCTGTTAGGGACCATTTAACTTTTTTTTTTTTTTTTTTGGCGGTACGCGGGTCTCTCACTGTTGTAGCCTCTCTGGTTGCGGAGCACAGGCTCCGGACGCGCAGGCTCAGCAGCCATGGCTCACGGGCCCAGCCGCTCCGCGGCATGTGGGATCTTTCCGGACCGGGGCACGAACCCGTGTCCCCTGCATCGGCAGGCGGACTCTCAACCACTGCGCCACCAGGGAAACCCCATTTGCCTTTTTAAAGTCTGTTACCCAAAGGTCTTGTAGAGCCTGTCTGGTACCCTCTACAATCATGACCTTTAAATAGCTGCGCAAGAAATCATAGAACTGGTTTTAAAAGAAGGAAAAAACCTGCTGGATGAAGGATACCCTTAAGGGCTCAGCATATTCATTGCCCCTGCAGCAAAGATAGAGGAGGGCCCTGTGCTCTGTCAGTCTGCATTGACAACGTGGGTCCACATGATTTATTCACTTATTTAAAATGTGTTTATTGAGTACCTACTATGTGCCACACCTTGTTTTATGATACAGGAACACACAGTTAATTGAGATACTCAAGTCCCTATGGCCAAAGAGTGTTCTTAGTGTAACTTAGAAAATCAAACAGGGTCAGAAGAGAGAGTGACAGGGAGTGAAGAGAGGGCAGGGTGGAGGAGTCTTTTTTTTAAAAATGTTTCCTTTTATTAAAAAACTTTTTTTTGGAGTATAGTTGATTTACTGGAGGAAACACTTTGGAAGGAGTGGTAAGCTAGGGCCTCTCAGAAGAGGTATCACTTGGCCTAATGCCTGCAGCCTTTCCTAGATGCTGACTTGACTCATTTGAATTCACTTTATCTTCTCCCTGATCCAAAACAGAAGGCCCCCTTCATGAAAGCTGAGGGAACTCGGTTCTCACCACTGCACTAGGGCAGTGAGAGCAGCTGGTATTCTCTCTCATCCGCCATTTGCTGTCTGGTTAATACAAGGAAGGTCAAGGGGAGGAAAAGGCTCTGATGCCCAATGACCTATAGAGTCCCACTTGGGGTATACGAGCAAACAGCAAGGCTTATATCTGCTCTACAGGTGGAACCAATGGAAACCGAAGCACCTCTCTTATGGTTAAACAGGATTTTGACTGTTGGCATTAAGAGCAACACTGATGCCACGTAGGTGGAACCAGCAGCCAGCTCCCTTTCGGACAACATCACTCCAGGTCCCTTTTGACTGTACGCACATAGGAAGGTATAGGACCCCAGCAATCTTCTCTGAGTACAGGCTGGTGTTGTATCTGTACCTGAGTACATGATATCCATTTTTCCATTACAGCAGGAAAACAGTTTTCAACGTTCTTTTCTAATCTTTCCTTACACACATGTTTATTAATCAGAAGCAAAAGGATGTTGCCTATTTTGTCATGAAGGTTCAAGTCTGTTCAGCCAACATTTATTTACTGAGGACAGTCTAGTCACCTGGCATTATGCCACCATGTGAACCCTACTCCTGGTTGTGTGATTTGGGGTAAGTTACCTAAATACTCAGTCTTGGTTGCCTTGTCATATGTATATGTGATTTGTAACATGAGATTAACAGTATATTTATCCCCTAAAGTTATTAAAATTAAATAGGATTTTGCTGTTCAAGTAAACAAAACTTGCTTCAATGCCTGGAGCCTAGTAAATGATGAGTAAAAGTTAGCTGACATAATAACGATGCCAATGATGATATTTAGGAATAAAGTCACATCTATCATTCAGCAAATATTTCCTGAATACCAACCATAACCCAGGCAATGTTCTATGTCCTTGGGGCACGTTAGTGGAAAAAAAATATATAAAATCTGTTGATTTTGTGGAGTTTACATTAAGGTGCACCAAGCTATTCTTCAGCACTTGGTTTGGCCTAGAATTCTGTGAAGACTAGTCCTTGGTGAATAATTGGTATCAAGTCCAAGAGCAACTTAAAAATCAATTAATAGACTAAAGTCTAATCCTGGGCAAAAAAAATCCAAGTTTTATATTTTCACTCTTTATGGGAGGTAGATTTCTAAGTCTTCTATCAGCAAATGATCTGGGGTGAAACTAACCATATTTTCCAATTTAGCAATAAACCATATGTCTGAGAAGGAGCGTTTGCTTATGAAACAGAGTATTTGAATTGGGGACTGTCTCAGAAAGTCTCACACATATGGTGCCCATATCTCTGAAATTATAAAGAAACATCCTGTGCGTCAGTCCCTGAGATCAATCTATTCCCTCAATGCAGCTGGGTCTTTAACCCTTTGGCCTGTACTGAGATGCTACATGCGTCGTGCTAGGCAACAACACAACACCTCGCAGAAATAGAAAGGTTCTGTTGCTGCAGTTTACTAGCAATTTTTCCCAGGCTGAAAAAGGACATTCTGTAGACTCCTATGATGTAAGAGGGTGTTCCCACTTCAGCAGTGGCCAGCAGATGCTATGCGAACACTCTCTGCGTCCACACGTGCTGATAAAAGCAAGGAAAATGTGAATAATGGAAAAGAATAGCAGGCGGTTCTTTTGCTGGCTATGCTGATTTGAAACACAAGCAGAACACACTTTTAAGCTTCTCCCAGGCAGAGAGTTTTAGTCGCCTTGAAATTTTTCACTCTTGGGAGAATGACTCATGTCTTGGAAAAGACAAGTTCCTAGTCTGGTGCTCCCAGAACCTTTAGGCATTAGTTAATGTACACTTTGGGAGTTTTCAGCATCCGATCAGAAGTTTTAATTAACAAGGGATGCTGTGCTCTCTTGCCTTTCATTGAAAACTCAGCATTTCACCATTGCCCAGCAGCTTGAACTTTCCATTTGCGTCGTGATTACCTTTATCAGGGTACTTGTTGCATTCTATGAAATCCTATATACGTGCTAAAAGTGGAACGCACATTTGGTTTTTGTTTTGCTTTGTTTTTTTAGCTTCCATGTTAGCTGATACTTTGTATTGTGTTTCTGATTTTTTAAAAACAGTTTCACAAACACTTTGATTTTGCTCCTCACTGTAGCCCTGTGAAGGGTTGTTGACAAGTACCATCATCTCCATTTCACAAAGAAAAATAACGTCCACAAGCTCAAACCCTGATCTCCAGCCTGCTCTGCATTACTTAGATTGTAATGAGTTTGGGAAACTAAACCCAAAATGAGTAATGGGCACACAAACAAACACAAACTCAAAAATTATTTCTTGTTAACATAAGAGTCCAAGGCAGGTATTCCTGATTGGTGGCATTGGTGGCTGGCTTCCTTCCATGTGGCAGTTCAAGGAAGCTCCCTCTATCTTTGGGCTCTGCAATCCCTTAGGACCTGTTAATATGTACATCAAGACTGTGGAGGGAAAAGAGATATTGCAGGAGGCCCATTCTCCCCCTTAAAAGCCCTATTGGAAGTGGCACGTCTCAGATTAACAAAGGCTGGAATGCCACGGCCACATCAAGCAGTCTGCTCAGATGGAGTGGAAACACAGTTGGTGAGCAGTCACAGTAAGCTACCCTAAAGTGTAATGCATACCCACTCAGGACCACCTCAGTGATGACCACAGGGGCGAGAATGTGAATGGTGGCACTTGGAGCTGAGGGATGTGATGGCCACACAGCTAGTAAACCAAGATGTTAATAGGTTTTATGTCCACATTCAATTTTTTTTTTTTTGCGGTACGCGGGCCTCTCACTGTTGTGGCCTCTCCCGTTGCGGAGCACAGGCTCCGGACGCGCAGGCTCAGCGGCCATGGCTCACGGGCCCAGCCGCTCTGCGGCATGTGGGATCTTCCCGGACTGGGGCACGAACACACGTCCCCTGCATCGGCAGGCGGACTCTCAACCACTGCGCCACCAGGGAAGCCCTCAACATTCAATTTTAAGTCTTAATGTGGAATAGGAAAATATAAATAGCATATCCAATAAGAGATTTTGCAGAGGTAATTGCTTAGCCCAAAGTAACTTTGAAAATAAATTTACTTAGCTTTCAAAAATTAGTTGAATTAAGGGAAAAGATTAAATTGGAGTTACTTGCAAATTTGGAGATGTCTTTCGTTATGCTCATGAGGTGACTTTTGGAATGCACGTGGTTGAGGCTGGTTGCCAGTAGAGCCAAACATGTGATTAGAGGGTTGGAACTTCCATTTCCCTGCCCAGACCATTGAAGAGGGAAGACAGGCTGGAGATTGAGTTCAGTTGCCAATGGTCAATGATATAATCAATCATGCCTATGTAATGGAGTACCTAAAAACCCCAAAGGAGAGGGTTCAGAGAGCTTATGGATCGATGAACATGTGGAGATTTGGGGAGAGTGGGGCCTGGAACTCCATGCCCTTCCCCCATACCTTGCCCTGTGCATCTGGTGTTCCTGAGTTACATCCTTTTATAATAAACCAGTAATCTAATGAGTAAACAGGTTTCCTGGTTCTGTGAGTTCCTTCTAGCAAATTAATTGAACACAGGAGGGGGTCTTGTGAACCTCTGATTTTTACCCAGTTTATCGTAATTACAGGTAACAACCTGGGCTTGCAACTGGCATCTGAAGTGTGGGTGTTTGTGGGGGGCAGTCTTGTAGGACTGAACTCTTAACCTGTGGAATCTGATTCTGTCAGGCACATGATATCAACATTGATTTAATTGTCAGGCACCCAGCAGGTGTCTAGAGAATTGTTTGTGACATGTGTAGGAAACCCCCTCTCCTCCACATGTTGGAACTGGGTCTAGGAAACCAAAAAGAAACAAATTTTAAAGGTCTACCAAGCACCTCTTCTATGCTCATAATTGGAGATGCTTTGAGAAATATGAAATATATGATCCTCCTGTACTCTAGTTCAAAATATTTCAGGAGATTCACAAAGGCTAGGGAGGTGTACAAAATTGTATATTATTAAGAACTGGGATGTGTTTTTAGGTCTAATGTGTTAAAGCTCTTAAGACAAAAGAAAATTTACCTGTTGAAATTAAGCGTGATGCTATTTCTTCTCTAATTGTATGATTTATTTCTGCAAACATTTATTGTGTTCTTACTGTATTCCAGTAAAGTTCCTGATCACCAGGTTCGAACCAGCTGGTATGAATGATGGATGAGGGAGACAGCCATTTGAACAAAGGAATGTAATACAGAATTTCAGGGGCTTTGATAAATGTCTGTGTAGGATATCTATGCATAAAGAAATTTTAATGGCAACAGAGACTTGGGAAATAATTGAGTCTAAATGCCCTCATTTAACAGATTTTTAAAGACCAAGGCCCAGAGAGGAAAAGCAACTGGCTCGAAGTCACAGAGCTAGTTGATGGAAGACCTAGAAGGATAGAATCCACGTATCTTTACGTTCAACCTTGGCTAGCTGCATGGGAAAGGTGTGAGCTGAGGGATTTCCACTGGAGATGAGATAAAACTACACATGAGAGGGACTTCCCTGGTGGCGCAGTGGTTAAGAATCCGCCTGCCAATGCAGGGGACACGGGTTCGAGCCCTGGTCCGGGAAGATCCCACATGCCGCGGAGCAGCTAAGCCCGTACGCCACAACTACTGAGCCGGCACTCTAGAGCCCACGAGCCACAATTAGAGAAAGCCCGTGCGCAGCAACGAAGACCCAACACAGCCAAAAATAAATAAATAAAATAAATAAATGTATTGAAAAAAAACTACACATAAGAAATTTAGCAAAACCTGTAGATTTTTCACTGGTCAGTATTGTGGTGAGGGAACACGATGGCACAAGAAGAAAGAGTGCCTGGCTCACAAAATATTTAGATCTTATGCTTAGCTATGACCACATACATAGAGTGCATCCTTAGACAAATGATCTAATGTACTAAAACTAATGCATATGTGCATTACGGTTTTCAATGGTACACTGCATCATCCTCTCATTTGATGTTTGAAACAGTTCTCTGAGGTATGCAGAAAGGGCATCCTTATCCCTGTTTTGCAGATGAGCAAACTGAGATGCAGAAAGTCATACAACTAGTTAAGTGAGAAACTCAAGGTTAGAACACCTGGAATGCTTCTAGTCCAATGCTCTCCCTGTGATACCAGGTATACAACAAGTATGGGACAAGAGTGGCTAACCAAGTATATCATGTGATTATTTTGCAGATGCATTGTGAGAGGTTTCTATGTATCCTGAGAATAATTGGAACCACACTTTTTGGAGTTTCTCTACTCCTTGGAATCACAGCTGCTTATATTGTTGGCTACCAATTTATCCAAACAGATAATTACTATTTCTCTTTTGGACTATATGGTGCCTTTTTAGCATCACACCTCATCATCCAAAGCCTGTTTGCCTTTTTGGAGCACCGAAAAATGAAAAAATCTCTAGAAACCCCCATTAAGTTGAACAAAACTGTTGCTCTTTGCATTGCTGCGTATCAAGAAGATCCAGACTACTTACGGAAATGTTTGCAATCTGTGAAAAGGCTAACCTACCCTGGAATTAAAGTTGTCATGGTCATAGATGGAAATTCGGAAGATGACCTTTACATGATGGACATCTTCAGCGAAGTCATGGGCAGGGATAAATCAGCCACTTATATCTGGAAAAACAACTTTCACGTGAAAGGTCCTGGTGAGACGGATGAGTCACATAAAGAAAGCTCACAACATGTCACCCAGTTGGTCTTGTCCAACAAGAGTATTTGCATCATGCAAAAATGGGGTGGAAAAAGAGAAGTCATGTACACGGCTTTCAGAGCACTGGGACGAAGTGTGGATTATGTTCAGGTAGGTTTCCACATCTGCCAGGACAAACACATTTAAATAAAGCATCTTTTGTATCTCTCCAGTCATATGCTATAGTCCATCCTTGTCCCTTCTGGACACAGTGCTTCTTTCAGTTCATCTGAAAACAGCATGACTGTTGAAAGCACATTCTGAAAGAGAGCAAAAAAATCTTGTAAAACGGTTAAATCTATCTATGAAAATGCTTAGCTTGTGCAGTGTTATTGGTTGGAAATCAAGATTATTTTGAACGTGAGACCCTTCCTTCCTTCTCTTCCCCTCCCTTACCTTCTCTGCCCCCTTGGTTCTGCCAAATCAATTCCAACCTCATTTTCCACACTCTTAAAATCTCCAGCGTTGTAAGAAAATAGTGTCTCCTCCAGCAGAATGAGCTTGAGAAAATCTGCAGGGCCAAGGGAAAGCTATAAAATATTTTTCACAGAGACTAGGCAAAATGGGGGCGATGAAAACAATTTTGATTTAAAAGTGTAGGAATTCAAAACTGAAACACATAGAAAAAGAAAAAGGGAAAAGGAAAACAAACACAAAAAAACAACCTTCCCAGAACAAAATCTAAGTCATGTTTATTTCACTCCCCAAACAGCATTACCTCACTCCATGCAACTTGACCTTTGAAAGCATTTGTGATGGTGTTTGCTTGCATGAAAATTAGGCAGGCTGTGTCTCTCATTAGTTCCCTGACTGCTAATTCTACGGTTTCTCCTCTTCTAGTTCTCACTGAAAGTTTCTTCTTTAGAACATTAATAGGGTACATGTGAGTTTTCTAGTTGTACTTTTGTGCAGATATTTTAGTTAGATTTTATTCATGATGATATTGAGAAAAGAGAACTCTCTCTGGCTTCAAATATCCATCCGGACACTTTTCCTCTTTTCTTAAATGTGAAATCCTTGTTTTTGGAAGACCCATCATATGTTTTAGGGGATTTATCAACGCAAAGTGATGCCCAGTGTGTCTCTCTGTGTAATGGGATGGCAGTGGCCACTGGCTTCAATGTCAATTGACTGAGGTTCTAATTAACAATTTGTAGCTGGTTGACCTTGAGCAAGACCACCTCCCAAACCTCAGTTACCTGATTAGAAGGAACAAATCTCACAAGGGATTTGAGAAAATTATTTCAAATTATGTATCCAAAGGGGCTTAGCAAAAGTTGTTGATAATGGCATTGTTAATATTATTAAAGCGTTTGCTGTTAAAGTATTATTTCTTATATGATTATCTAGTCCTTACTTGAAAACTATACTACATGTCAATTGCTAATTAACATGTTGTTAATTTAGCTAATATCTGAAGAATTTTGAGGTATTTCTTCAGTTCATACCATCTGCATAAAAGGGAGTTGATTAGAGTTTCAACCCCAAGTGTCTCCTAATTTCTAGAACTTTCACAAATAAGGCTGTTTTAGTTAAACCAAGACATTTTTACATATTTACCTATTGCAACTTCAGGCCCAGATGAGAGGATAAGATGAAACTTTTAAATAAGGAATGGCTAGGGAACTTACAGAGGATTTGAAGAATAAAGCTCTGGGCCTAAAATGAGAAAACATCTGTTTTGATGTTTTGCCTTTAATTCTAGTTAAAACAATTTACATTTGTCCTTTCTAATCATGACATTATTGTGAGATTTTTCTTCTTTGTTTTTTAACCTGCTTCTCCCAAAGCCCCTTCTCCCAACATTTTGTTTGGAATTTTGTTTTTATCCTTGACAACTTGACTTGTGCCTGTCCAGGAAAAACTAATACAAAATATAAAATTTTAGAGTAGGCTTTTTGCTAGTGCCCTCATCAGGCTTGAGAACTTTCCTTCCTTCAGGCTGAAGCCTCCAGATAGACTGACCCTAGCATCAGCTGTTATCTGGCCACCAAATCCGCTTGAGACTTCCAGTCCATTCAGAGCACTCAAACAGGGGTAAAAAACCTTTTGGCATTCTGAAACTAGTAAATACTATCCTGCCATGCCTCATCGATGCCCTGTAAAAACAGAAATTGCATAAAGTTCAATCTAATATAGTACTCGCATCCTTCCTTCTGATTGACCCAGGGTCCAAGTGTTACAGAGCAGAAGCCACAGAAAGACAAATAGGGAGGGGTTTGAGGATGTTGGCTCCTGAATATTACAAGTGATTGAATGTGGAGTTCAAGTTGGTTCGGGATGGAAGGAAGCAAAATTCAGGTGCTAATACACAAGAGAGAATGGGGGTAGGGGAAGAAATGGACCATCTGCTCATATTTGCTAACCTGGCCAGAGAACACTGTTTAACTGTGCAGAGAGATGGCCAGAATGATTGGTTTCCAGTTGCAGCTGGATCCTCAGCACTAGTCAGCACTCTTTTCACTTGATCTTGAATAGATGTCTTGCTTATTCCTCTCGCGTCTGTTATTTCACATCTTCATCACTCTCCTAGGGCCTTACCCAGACTCCTCCCTGCTTAACTACAAACAGATGATCTGGCCTTCTACAAAAGAGAACAGCAAAAGTACAGGCTGTGAAGGCCGTCAAGATCTGACTCTCTTCTGCTTACAGTCTCAAGGGTACCACACCTCACCTCCTATCTCAAGGTTAACCTTTCTACCTGCACTCCTGAGCCTTCTGGGTTGGCTCCCTCTGGTTTCTTTCAGAGCAAGCCTTTCTCCATCACCACCTCTTATATCTCTCCTCTCTCATCTCTAGTCTTCTATAGTAATTACTCTTTCAGGCCTGTAGCCTCTCAAATAATAAATGCTGACGTAGAACATGAAGGGAAGCTTTAGTTTAAGATGAAGCCAACATGGTAGGAAATTCATCTATGATGCTAGTGGCTGCTTCCAGAGATAGATAAGATAGAAAAGCAGCAGAAGAAAAATAAAGTGAGAAAATCAAATACAGGGAATGAGAAATAAGGAGGTGAATGAGGAAGATTTTCTTAATTTTGAATCAAAGTATTTTCTGGAGAAACTTTTTCAATGATGTAGAAAAGTGCAATGAGCAAAATTAAAATAATCTGCAGCAGAGAGGGGAAAGATAAATTAGGAATTTGGGATTAACGGATACACACTACTATCTATAAAGTAGATAATAAAGAGCTACTGTATAGCATAGGGAACTATATTCAATATCTTGTAATAATCTATAATGGAAAAGAACCTGAAAAAGAATAGATATGTATGTATGTATAACTGAATCACTTTGCTGTATACATGAAACATAGTAAATCAACTATACTTCAATTTAAAAAAATCATCTGAAGCGAATACATGACCCATACATAGATTATCAAATTTAATACTTTCCAGCATATACTCTTCTATTTTTCCTTATTTTAAAAACAATTTTGAGATTATATCATGTTTACTTTTCTGTATTTTTTACTTGACAATATCAGAAGACTTTTAAAGTGTCTTTTGATATCTAGATTAGATAATTGCTTTATTTATATCTCTTTTCACTGAACATTGATATTTCCACATAAGTGGCCACCAGTCTATATAACAAAGGAAAAAAACAGTATCGTCCGATGTGTATATTAAGAATTTCCCAGGTAAAAGTTATACAATAAGTATGAACATTTTCTAAAAGGGAAGATTATAGGAAGCAATTTTATTATTAATTTAATCTGGCAGTACCATAGCTATCCAAGATTCTTTGAGCAGAAGGAAAGTAAGACTAAATCATTCATAATAGTAGAGTTGACCCTTATTATTCATGGATTCTGTATTTCCAAGTTCACCTACTGACTAAAATGTATTTATTACCCGAAAATCAGTAGTTGCAGTGCTTTTGTGATCATTTGCAGACATGTGCAGAATGGCAAAAAAAAAGTGAGTCATCTGATGTGCATGTTCCCAGCTGAGGTCACACAAGATTACGCTTTGCCTTTTTGTTTTACCTTTTATACTGTAAACAAGTAGCTTCTTTAGTCTATTTAATATTATATTTTTCACATTTTTGTGCTTTTGGTTGCTGATGTAGCTGTTTAAAATGGTCCCCAAGTGTAGTGTTGAAATGTTGTCTAGTGATAGTAACACAAGAAGGCTATAATTGCCTTATGGAGAAAATAGGTTTGTTAGATGAACTTTGTTCAGGCATGAGTTACAATGCTGCTGGACATGAGTTCAATGTTAATGAATCAACAATACATATTAAATAAGGTGACACAAATAAACAAGTAAGCACAAATACAACAAGGTTAGGTATTGATCACTAGACAAAGATGCCGTGACCAGAGACTTCGAGGAACCTAACTCTATATGTCCGCTAGAAGCAATTTTTTAGTATTTGCTAACTCACTGTTCATGGAAGCTTTGTAGAACATAACTACCGTGCCTAATGAGGATTGACTGCGTATAACATTTGATTGGTTCCTATTTTCTGAAAATTTCTGAAGGGTCATGTTGAGAATGTTAATGTGACTTTGTATACTTCATCTTAGAGAATGAAATTGAGCACATTGAAATAAGAATGGGGAAATCTGAATTCTTTATTTAACTGTTTACTTGCTACGGGCCTCAACTGGTAGAAGAGATGATTTCTGAGATCACTTTTAGCTAAAGACTCTAACTTAGGACTGTCTTAATTTCTTTCTAGCAACATATCTATGCTTTTCAAGATTGGGATCAAACAAACACAACAAACAGCAGCAACAACACAAAAGGGAGTATAGCATTAGAATTTTCTTTTCATTTTTAATCTACACTTTCCCTCAAAGTTGGGTTCTTGAATGTAAACCCTGATTTAAGGCAACCATTATGTGCTTTCCAACCATTTGGAATAAGGGTGTTTCCTGGCTTAAGCCTAGAGGTGACAACATTTGGTTTCTCATTTTTCCAGCTGGCTTGTCACCTTTGCTTTACACCTACAACTATTACTTGTGTATAAGCCTTCCTGAAAAAGAAAAGAGAAAAACCAAATGACTCCTTAATGTCTTAAAAAGATTCTAGGTTGCGTGAAGGCAAATGTCACTTTATAACAATTTGGGTAACACATTCTAACAAGAAAGGTATATATCTTCCCAATTCCTTTTAAAAAGAGCAACAAATAAGGGCCAAATTGTTGAGGTTTTTATGATTTAGAGGCTTTTTATTGGCTAGATTTGAGGTCTTATACCATAAACAAAATTACTACGAGAGAATCATCTTCCCTATCCCCCATCCCTCGCCCCCAAAAAAGTTTCTGTATTTTTCTTTGAGAGCATTTATTTTTTCCTGGAATGGTCTCACTGATTAATTTCAAAAGGTCTTTTTAGTCCTAAAATTCTTACATCCTATGATTTTGTTTTTGCCACTCACAGTCTGCCTTAAACTGCTCTCTAATCTTTTTCCCTAGTAGTCAGCCCAATCTAAGGATTTTTATATTGCCTGCTCAATAATCCAGCTTGTTTAATTTAAATTTGTTGGGCATTGGACAAGGCATTAGTTTTTGCTCTCTGAGCGAGTCATGGTTTATTTACAGTACAGATAAGAAGGACCCCTTCCCTCATTGGACTAGTGTTCTTAGTTTGTGCCTCTGGTTTTGATGATCACTTCTTAGTAGATATGTCTTCCTTTTAATGAGCATTTACTATGAGCTAGCCCTTATAACTGCTATACATACATTATCTAGTTAATTCTCCATTACAGCAAACTTATGAGGTGGATGTGCTTATCCATATTTTTCACCTGAGAGATGGAGACTTAGAAAGGTGAGGTAAGGAGTTTAAGGTTACAAAGCTAGTCCAAGGGAGTATAACTGGTCAATTGTGGATTGGGACTCAGATCTGTCTGATTCCAAGGTTTTGCATAGTGCTTTCTTTTCCTTTCAGTAGTGTGTTTACTCTGGCATTGTACTGTTAGGAGTTCTGGGGGCTAGCACCATCTTGTGTTTGCCAGTAACTAACTATCGGTGAATTTTAAAATTCTGGGTGACTTCTTTTCACTAGGGGGAATGTCCTGGGGGAAAGAGGGGGTAGGGGGTACTTTCCATTTACTATGTGGTTAAGTTTTGGAAGGGAAACTGGGCAGTGGGATCATGACCAATAGTAAACTTCAAACATGGTTGAAATAAATCATCTCCCTGTGTTCAGGTTAAGATGAAGGGTCAAGATTAAGAAAGGATTGAGGTTTACAAGCAGGCAAAGCAGTAGCAACAGAATGAGTCTTGATTAATTCTCAGCCTGTTTCCTCATCGAAGGCAGCCAGAATAGTTAAGGCTTCCTGTTGCTGTGTAGCTCTCAGAGCCCTTTGAAGTGGTGCGGGGCAGGCAGAGGTGGAGAATCCACCAGTCAGTCTGAAAGGAAATATGTTTAAAAAAAGGTGAAACATGGATACTCAGCATTTTAGACTTGGGTCTTAGAAGTTGAAAAACATATGGTAGAATAACTAACAATATTTCTACAGGATATTTTGATTTAAATTGTTGTGAGGTAGATTAACTTTAAGATCAGTGAGATAAATTGGAATGGACTTACAGTCTAACAGCTTATTTAACACATTTCTAGCAATTTATATACCTATAGGTGTTTTGGATACATTGGAACTTGTTCATTGTGATAAGATATTCTTTTTTTTGTTTGTTTGTTTGCTGTACGCGGGCCTCTCACTGTTGTGGCCTCTCCCGTTGCGGAGCACAGGCTCCGGACGCGCAGTCTCAGCGGCCATGGCTCACGGGCCCGGCCGCTCCGCGGCATGTGGGATCTTCCTGGACCAGGGCACGAACCTGTGTCCCCTGCATCGGCAGGCGGACTCTCAACCACTGCGCCACCAGGGAAGCCCAAGATATTCTTGATATGTAATCCATTCTCATGTTCCTTTTGGTGATTCTCTTTACTGAGTCACCTGTTCATGGTAATAAGTGGGTTTACTTAGCAAGTATAAACAATTAAAGATTATTACCCTATACTAATGGCATATATGACTTTTCTGTGAGCCTTTGTAATTTACCGAGGACTTTTACATACAGTGTGTCACTCTGGTATCATGATGATGGTAACAGTTTGTTCAAGGTCATAAAAGTAGTAAGCCTCTTGATTTGTTATAATAGTCAAATTTTGGCCTATTATAAGAATAGGAGAGAGAGGCAATCGTAAAAACCTCTAGTAGAGTTAAATGGGGACTTAGAACATACTTTATCTTAACTTGTTCTTTTAGTTTGTTCTTTGTTTTTTTATGAAAGAGACCCACCCCCGGCTCCCCAACCAATTCTTTTAGGCTCAGGGTTGGCATACTTGCTTGTAAAAGGCCTGATAGAAACCATTAAGCTTTGCGGGCTATATGGTCTGTGTTGCAGCTATTCAACTTAGCTGTTTTAGTGTGAAAGCAGCCATAGATAATATGAAACTGAATGTGCATGACTGGGTTCCAATAAAACTTTATTTATGGCCACTGAAATTTGAATTTCATATAATTTCCATGTGTCACAAAAAATTATTTTTCAATTTTTTTTCAGCTATTTAATAAGGTAAAAGCTATTTTTAACCCCCAGGCCATATAGAAATTGGTGGGAAGGCAGACTCGTCCGTAGACCTTAGTTCGCCAACTCCTGTTTTAGATACGGAGAAAGCGGCGGCACTGTCTCTTGGCTAGAACAGTGAAGGACAGGGAGCCATGGTCTTAAGCAATTTAGCCGATGATTCTGTGGTTAAGATTGAGGTGGCTGGTTCCTCCCAATAACGTCTTCTTGTCTTGACATTTTCCACTCATTTTAGTCAAAATTTGGTGACTTTGCCTCATTTCCATATCTCCTAGTGAGAAATCTTATGACTGGCGATCATGTAGTTTAAACAAATTACAGTGATACATTCAGCGTGGACAGAAAGACATTTTGATTTGTTCTCCAGTTGTTTCCTGTGTGCAAATCAGTCCTGTGGTTTTTCCCAGTGTGAGGTTAAGCTCCTTGTGAACTGGTGTATTTCTCCCACAGTTTCTAGCCCAGAGCTAAACAGCCAACATTCGTGAAATCGCACACTTCTCATTAATTGGTGAGGAGACAGCTAGAAATCCTGTTTTTACTAGACTGATTTTAAGAAGGGCTAGAGTTATACCCTTTACACACAAACAAATTAATACTGTTATATCCATGAACATACATGCTTTCACAGACTGTCATGGACGGTGGTTTTCTAGTTGGCATTCTATCACCAAAGAACATCCAGAAATTGAACTTCTTTGGAAAACTCTTTGATCCCACTAGAACAAACCCCTCCCAGGAGATTTCTGAGAGCTTTCCCTTCTGACAGTTCAACTCACCATGTGAACAATCTCTCTCTGAGAACTTCTGGCACTTTGCTGTTGGAAACTGGGAGGGGCAGGGCCAATTTAGATATGCAGAACCTCAGAAGTTTGGTTCAAGTTTAGTCATTTCACAGAGGCAGTTCCCTTGGCTTGCTTATCTTACAAGCAGGCGGAGTTACTTGAACATTAATTCTAGGTTGCCCCCTTCCTGTTGTCTTTAGTCTTATTTTAGCTTTCTGGTTTTACCTTTCCCAGCTTGAGTCAATAGAGGTGGGTGTGGCCATAAACTCTGGATGCTGAGAGGTGGAAAGGTGGCTTTGAAATTATGCCTTCACTTTCTACTACCCTAGTTACTGGCCTGCCAGGCTTATAGCCGTATACCAAACAGTGACAGACAAGGCATGAGAGAGGCAAAATATCGCTATTGGAGGAATTTGCTTCGGTTTCTGAGGCTTGGGACCCTTGAGTATAAACTGAAGTATTAGAAAAATCCTATTTTTTTAATGGAATACTAATGCCTAGCTGCTGTCTATTTTTTTCCTCTAAAATAAGTAAGACCATGCAGACCAAAACAGAATGCCCCCTCCAAAAAAATGGGGCAGTAGGTTATTTAGAAAATGCCTGTTTCTAAATAGGTAAAGTAATATACAAAATTCAGAAATTAACTTTAAAATTGTTATAATTAGTTGAGTCCAGAGAGGTGATGATTTCACTTTTAATAATTGGATACCCTATATACTCCTTAAGTCATGTTACAATAATGCATTTGAATTGCTCTTTTCACCAACATTCTTTATTAATATATATTAATGTTTTTCAGAAAAAAAACTATTAATAAAATTAAGATAGGCACTCTTTTTTAAATGTTGAGACTTCCTAGCTATGTATGTGAGGGACTCCTCCGACATATAAAATCCCCTTTAACTCAGAGTTCATGCTTCTAAATATTATTTTCATTCAAAACTGGTATATCAAATCCGTACTATTTTTATGAAGCAGCTCTGAGAACTGCACAAATACTTGCTTTTTATATAAATAAAGAGACTAAATCTTGATTAAATTCATAAATGTAGCCAGACTACATAGAAAAACAGTGGAATTGCAGATAACACTCCCGTCTCTGCCAATCATATCATTTATTGCTTAGATGGGGATGTGAAACTGGTTCATTACATGTCAATTTTCATCACTTTATGTCTACTTGGGCCTGGCTGCATTTTCCAGAAAAGGATACTATTTTATTAATATCAACCAGGAATAGAGAGGTGACAGCTCTTTTCCTACTTTTGATTTTCTTTGATCATGTGGAAGAAGCTCCATCCACAGGTGTAACGTACCTAATATCTCCCTAAGAGAAGTGACTTAATCTGATTGGTGAGTACGGGAGGAGTAAGGGGTAGCCTAGCTCCTTCTTCCCCCTTTCTTCTAGAAGTGAGCCGCCATGAAGGAGCAGGCATCTGCCATCCCTTTTGAAGGGGCATTAACTGTCTTGAGGAGGAGACTAGTCCCACTTAGATGCTATTTGGAATTGGTACATCAGTCTAATTCTGGGGAACATAGTTACAAAGTCTGCTACTCCATTGATATAAGCCCTATTCTCCATATCAGCTTTATGGGTATACATGTCATATTTTGGTTTCTCCTCTCCTTTATTTTTCTGTTTCATTCAATAAGTTCATAAATCAGCTTGGGAAGAAAAGTACTATTTATAACCCTGTACCTTTGGCCTCCAGTAGAAATTTCTGGGAGCAGCTAATGGGTATAGACAAATCCTAATAATTTTCTTGAAGTTGTAGTTGGTTTGGTTTCAAAATTGTTTTTTCGTCCTGTATAAAGTTTGTTTTTAAGAATAATAATTAGCACTTCTAGAAAAGCTTAAGATAATTTAACATCTACTTCTGTATACAAAGAGCTAGACGAATACTTGATACTCTAAAATAAAAAGGTGGACTGACCATCAGGCTAGTTTCCTTTCTAATGGAATGTCATCAGCTAAGCCCAGGTCAAATGGACATCTTGCTTCAGAATTAATTATACAACCAGCCTTAGTAGAACTGCTTTCCTGTCTTAATCACCATATGAAAATAGAGAAAAATAATCACTGTTAAACATGCCTTTTTTTCAATACTGTCATAGGAGTTTCCTATCATCATTCAGACCTGAGGGATAAGATATCTAAAAGCCTTATGGAAGGCAATTTTTTTAAAAAAAGAGATATCTATGGTGACCAACCCAAGATGTTTTCCAAGTCCTGGAAATCTAGGATGTTACCTGGGACATGAGACTTTCATTGCCAAAATTGCATACATCCATGGCAAACCAGGCAAAACTGGTCACCCTACATGACATGCCTAGGTCATCACTTTAGCTGTTCTATCCAGCCATGTCATTAGCTTAAATATTGAGTTTGCAGGTTCTTTGTGTTGGCCATCATGTAGCAAACTCTCATCCCTGTGTTACTCGCTTATTGAGGCCTTGTGACAATAGGCTGAAGGCATAATATATATGCCCACTTTTGACTACACGGAGTACATTCATCATCTTCTTTTCTTGAACTTATTTCTTACTTTCTTCTTTGCAGGTTTGTGATTCAGACACCATGCTTGACCCTGCCTCATCTGTGGAGATGGTAAAAGTTTTAGAAGAAGATCCCATGGTTGGAGGTGTCGGGGGAGATGTCCAGGTACATGAGTTCACTTTTTGCATGAGTCACTTTTAGTAGTACCCTCACTCACTGATTCTTTGAACATACATTTAGTATACACCCAGATCTGTGCCAGATATTGTTTCTGGTGCCAGAGACATACTAGAATGTTCCTTGGACCCACTTTATACCTCTTCTGCTGTCTAAATTGAAGTAACTTATGATTTCTTTGCTTAATCCTGGGTTATAACACAAGTATGTACTGGCTGATAAGTTATATAAACTATAATGTAAATGTGTAATAATTTCTGCCATATCTTCTTGAGCCACAACTTAATGTTCTGGTAAAATGATGTTGGAATTCATTTAGTACAAGGGTTAAGAAATGGAGGTATGGCAGGAGATGGAGTCTGTGTCATATAACT
Source organism: Lagenorhynchus albirostris (assembly GCF_949774975.1). Lineage (NCBI taxonomy): Eukaryota > Metazoa > Chordata > Mammalia > Artiodactyla > Delphinidae > Lagenorhynchus > Lagenorhynchus albirostris. Next base: position 64,963,550 of record NC_083111.1, on the reverse strand, counting down.
ATGTATTTAAAAGCTGAACAATATATGGTTGGTCAAAAATCCAAATTGGAATACAAAGGAAAAAAAAGAGAAACAGCAACTCAAATTTACACTAGAGAGAAAGTCAAAGGAACAATTAAGTGAGTTTTCCAATTATTATTTATTTCCCATTATTTGCTATCAATGGAGAAACAATAAGTGAAACAAATATTAATGAAGGTGATTTGAAATTTATGGAATGGGAAAACAAATATGTGAAAATATATGAAGATTAAAGTGAGCCCTTTGCAAAAGTGCACTAGATTTTAGCCAAAGATGTGAGAAGCACGTGGAATTTTGACTTTAAATGTAGGTATTGTGTTGCTGTATAACCCATATTTATATGCATGGTAATAGTGAAGGCAAAGAAAGTGCACTAGATGGACAAAGAAATACCCTGGTGATAAAAAGGAAGCATGTAAAACCCAGATGAAAACTGAATAAAATTGAGACAGAGGAGAGAATTAAGAAATATTGCCCCCCAAAACTAATAATTTTAATAGCCTTTGTGTAGAGCATTATTTCAGGATTCCAGATCTGGGGTGAAGCCAGAGCAAACCCTTTTATCACTGGCATTGCTAAAACTGGGGAGGAAGGAGAATAATAGAGTTGGATGAGTTGAAAAGAGAAGAGCATAGGACTTAAAAACTTTCAAATATTAGATAGTAAGAAAGTGGGAGAATAATTTTTTTTTAAAGATTTTTTGATGTGGACCATTTTTTTAAAGTCTCTTTTGAATTTGCTGCAATATTGCTTCTGTTTTATGTCTTTGGTTTTTTGGCCGTGAGGCGTGTGGGTGGGATCCCAGCTCCCCCACCAGGGATGGACCCCCCCCCGCCCACCTGCATTGGAAGGCGAAATCTTTAACCACTGGACTGCCAGTGGGAGAATAATTTAAGGGCTGAGAACCAAAGCCGAAAAAAATCTCAATTTTATAACATAACAAGAAAAAGAAACAAAACACATAACAAAAGAGAACAGAGAGTGATGGAGTAGAAAAAAATTATTGTCAAGAAGTCCCAACACATACACCCAACTTATCAAATTAATATAGTATATAGAATCAAAGAAAATAATGTAAAATTGTGTTAAAAAAAGGAAAGAGGTTAAATAGAAGGATAAAAAAAACAAACATGGGCTTCCCTGGTGGCGCAGTGGTTAAGAATCCACCTGCCAATGCAGGAGACATGGGTTCGATCCCTGGTCCGGGAAGATCCCACATTCCATGGAGCAACTAAGCCTGTGCGCCACAACTACTGAGCCTGTGCCCTAGACCCTTCGAACCACAGCTACTGAAGCCTGTGTGCCTAGAGCCCGTGCTCCGCAACAACAGAAGCCACTGCAATGAGAACCCACGCACAGCAACGAAGACCCAATGCAGCCATAAATAAATAAATAAATATATTAAAAAACAACATCAAAAACAACAAACATTACTCTAGGTAGTAACCTCACAATGGTGCAGATTTTGCTGGAATTTTTAGCTGGGGCTTACCTTTATTTAATTATTTTTACTTTTATTTTTCTTGCAGATTTTAAACAAGTATGATTCCTGGATATCTTTCCTAAGCAGTGTGAGATACTGGATGGCTTTTAACATAGAAAGGGCCTGTCAGTCTTATTTTGGATGTGTCCAGTGCATTAGTGGACCTCTGGGAATGTACAGAAACTCCTTATTGCATGAATTTGTGGAAGACTGGTACAATCAAGAATTTATGGGCAGCCAATGTAGTTTTGGAGATGACAGGCATCTAACGAACCGAGTGCTGAGTCTGGGCTATGCAACAAAATACACAGCTCGATCCAAGTGCCTTACTGAAACACCTATAGAATATCTCAGATGGTTAAACCAGCAGACCCGTTGGAGCAAGTCCTACTTCCGAGAGTGGCTGTACAATGCCATGTGGTTTCATAAACATCACTTGTGGATGACCTATGAAGCAGTCATCACTGGGTTCTTCCCTTTCTTTCTCATTGCCACAGTAATCCAGCTTTTCTACAGGGGTAAAATTTGGAACATCCTCCTCTTCTTGTTAACTGTCCAGTTAGTGGGTCTCATAAAATCATCTTTTGCCAGCTGCCTTAGAGGAAATATCGTCATGGTCTTCATGTCCCTCTACTCAGTGTTATACATGTCAAGTTTACTTCCCGCCAAGATGTTTGCAATTGCAACGATAAACAAAGCTGGGTGGGGCACATCTGGAAGGAAAACCATTGTTGTTAATTTCATAGGACTCATTCCAGTATCAGTTTGGTTTACAATCCTCCTGGGTGGTGTGATTTTCACCATTTATAAGGAATCTAAAAAGCCATTCTCAGAATCCAAACAGACAGTTTTAATTGTTGGAACGTTGCTGTATGCATGCTATTGGGTCATGCTTTTGACACTGTATGTGGTTCTCATCAATAAATGTGGCAGGCGGAAGAAGGGACAACAGTATGACATGGTGCTTGACGTATGATCTTACGTTTGATGTTTGCAGTTACAGATGCAGACACACACAAAACCTTAGTTCCTTTAGAGACTGTGCGGTATTGTGGCATCAGATAATGCCACCAAAGGAGACATATCACTGCTGCTGGGACTTGAACAAAGACATTTGTATGGGTTTATTTTAATTCTGCCAAAGTAAAATGATACATCAAGAAGAACTCAGATTTAACCTGATATTTCTATGAAAATGGGAAGAATTCTTTGATTATGCACTTTTTCCTTATTGTACATCTGCCTAAGTGTTTTGCCCTATATACCTCACTAGTCATGCTTTATGTGGGTTATCATGTAAGAAAAGGATTTTGGAAACTCAAGGAAAAGTTCTTTCAACATATACAACCTAACTTATGTACTGTGTTGATAGCTAATTTTTTTTTAGAAAGGTTTTTCTGTTTAACTCTACCAAATGAAATGCCAAAGGAAATTTACAGGCCGTTGGCTGTGCTGTATTTTTATATAATTGTACTGTGTTTTAAAATTTTGTATGCCAATTTTAAAACAAATTTTGCATATTTTATATTTTACTTCTCTGCCAAAATACACCTGTTCTTCCTTTTTTTTTTAATAAAATAGGTTCTGAAACAATTCATACTTAAAAAATTTTTACCCAAAATGTGAAGCTTGGTTGACTGATGATGTTCATGATAGAAAGAATAAAATGTTTCTCTCTCTCTCTCTACCTTTAAAATTGAATAGTTTATTTCTGTGAAAAAGTATTTAAACTCTCAATATTTTAACTTTTTTTCATTTCTTTTAGAAAAGGCCAATATACCTGTCACACTTCGGGAGTAGAAATTCATACTTGTGTGTACAAAAAAGAAGTCATTGAAAATCAAGGCCAAAGGGGTAGAAAAGTGCAATTTTTTCATAAGATTGAAAAAAAAGGGAATGCCAGTTCTCAAAAGAAAATACTAGGCATCCAGCAGTGGACAAAATCTGGGTATCAAAGATTGTTTTTGGAGATTCTCACAGTGTTTTCCCAGGCTAAGTAAAAAGGAAAGTGGGAAAAATTGACGGTATAATTTGGACAAATACACTGCAGTTCATCATTTTGTTCTGTGACCTGTATTCACTGGATCCTGTCTATATGTTGAACATACTTTACCTACCTTTTTTTTCCCAGATTGTCAGTTCACTTTACATGTTAGTATGAGGTTTATACGGGTGAGTGGGATAAATTATAATAAAGATAAAGCATATAGGTTCAAAATTGGCCAAATCAAGCTCCATGTGTACTCTTTAACTTTCTAGGGAAGATTTTTTCTGAATTATACAGATAATTGCTTCATCGCTTCTGTTCTTGACCTAAATAAATGTGTTTACATAGTAGACATGATATCAAGGTTTAATAGTTGTATAAAGAATTGGCACATAAAAAAAATTGATGGACCCTCGGCCTGGTTAATTTAGCTACTCCGGGGCCTCAGTTATCCAGTTTGACTTTTGACATGACCCATCTTGCCTTGTAGCTGGTGCTGTGTAGACCTGTGTTAAAAACAATTGAACACATGAAGAGTTGCAGAAAAAAAGTATTGTGATGAAGCAGAAATGTGAAGTGTTCAACCATGTGCTTCCTGCCTTTCTGCTTCCTTTTTATGTAGACTTCTATATTTCATCCATCCTGTCTAAGAAAAAACCTGCACATTCTACCTTCAGAGCACAAAAAAGTATATAACGTTCTACAACTTAGACTCTCACTGATTGGGGAGCTTGTGGAAAACAAACAGACCATGCCATTAAATGAAACTAAAACTTGAGTTTGCCTTTTTAACTATTTATGTTCTAAGTTAAGCTTTGATAACATTCAAATGTCAAATTCTCTCATTCTTATAAAAGATTGAATTAATTGCCTGTATTTATTTTAGCAATTATTCAATGTATTTCCAGTATAGGATGTATAGTATAATTGAATTTTTTTGTAAATAAAATATTTTTGATAAGATTATTGCCTTTTTTTCTAAGGGAAGCGGGAATTCAAACAAAACGAAACAAAATGTTTTATTTTGATTGTCAGGGTATGGATTTAAGAATGGGGTATACAGAAAAATAAACATTGTTGGTCAAAGATAATGGAAGTCGTTTAATGTTACTAATCAGGAGGTAGAAATCTCCAAAGTTGGTATAGTTGGAAATCTGGAAAAATGAGAGAGAGAGAGAGAGAGAGAGAGAGAGTCCCAATTAACACAACCCTTGTCTTTCTTTAATCTTCTCTTTCTTCTCCTGCCCTGAAAACAGCCCAAATTTAGGCTAAAATTGCTTTACTATAGTAATCTGTCATAGTGGGAAAAAAAATCACCAATTTTTCAGAGACGTCGTAGGCAAGTTTGTTATAGCATTATTTACAAATAATAACAAAAACTTAAAATAAGATTTAATGATGAGGGAAATAAATAAATGAATTATGGCATTTCCAAACAATGCAATATTATTACCCATTAAACATAATGTTCTCAGAATATGAAGTTGTTGGAGAAATGTTACATTAAAAATATATAACCATTTTGTACAGTTAACATCCCAATTTTGTAAAAACAAAAATGTTTAAACGTGGTTATCTCTACTCTTGGGAATATGACCGATTTATATTCTGTATACATTTTTGTATTTTCCAAGTACCGTAATCATGTATTGCTTTTATAATCAGAAAAGGACAATAAATATTGCTTTCTTTAAAAAGTGGGTTGGGGCATCTAATAGCATTTCCTGGTTTGAGGAGCTTTAGTGGTAATTAATTCATTTTACTACTTATCCCTCAAATTCATCTTATTTCCCAATCCTTTTTATTGTTCGGTTCCTAAGAATCCTTTATTACCTCGGTACAGTTACGTTAAGAACAGAACAGTATAGCCATTGACCATTATTGCCACTCTAGACACCAAAATAGTGATGGTTCTAGTCCCAGTAATTTACTGATAAAAGTCACTTGGTGCTATATTAGAGGTTGTCAACCTTTTAAGGTAAAGAGCCAGATAGTATACAATGCGGGCTTTCCTGGCCATATGGTCTGTCATGTGACTACTTAACTCTGCATCCATAGGCAATATGTATACAAATGTGTGTGGCTGTATTCCAATAACATTATTTAATGGACACTAAAATTGAATCTTGTATAATTTCCACGTGTTAGAAAATATTTTTCTTTTGGTACTTTTCAATCATTTAAAACATTTAAAACTATTCTTAGTTTACGAGCATTACCAAAATAGGTGGTGAGCCAGATCTGGACTGCAGGCCACAGTTTAACCACTCTGGTCTTTAGGAATCTGTTGACTTCTTTGTACCATTGAATTCTCACACCGACACCTAATTTTTGAGCACGTGCCATGTGTCAGGTACTGCCAGAAACACATTTTATGGGTCAACTATTTTATGAATAGTTCTCACTGGTAAAATTAAATGAGAGGCGTAAAATCATAAAGCTAGTGAATTGTGGTGGTGGAATTTAAGTCCAGGTATTCTGATGTCAGACTGACCCTTTAAACTAGCGCTATTCAAACGTCTTCCTCTTTCGAAATCATCAGCATAACCTGGGAATTTGTTAGAAGTGTAACTTCGTGACCCCACCCCAGACCCATTGAATCAAAATTTCAAGCTAGGCCCTGGAATCTGTCTTTAGGAAGATCCCCAAAACTTACTCATATTCAAGTTTGAGAAGTGCTGCTTTAATCTAGTATTTTATATTGTTTCCCTTAGACTAAGTATAATTTCTATGATAACTCAATTCAAAAATTTGTATTTTCCTATTGAACTTTTCTACTTTTATTATCATATATGTATGTTGGTAGATATCTGGTTTTAATTAAGTTTACTGAACACCTGTCATAATCAAGAGGTGTACATTTTCTCTATACCCCAAAAGCTTATAATTGTGCAAGAGTGATATAATTATATGAGCTTTTGACACAAAATGAAATAATAGGAGTGTAAATAGTGGGTATAAAAAAAGAAGGAATGAAATGTACAATTAGTTCTGTAAAGGTAGGCTTTGAGATAGCATGGTATTGAGGTGATTCTTAAAGATGTGCAAAGTTGGGTGGGAACTAGGGACTTTTAGATGAAAAGAATCATATGGGAATTAATATGGACAATAGAGGTGTGATTCTGATATGTGATTTTAAAACAGAATTGACAAGTTTAATTAAGGTATAGGCTGTGTATTAAGTAAGAGTTGAGATTTAACTACAGAAAGTAAATTTCAGGATGGGTCATGGAAGACAATAATCCAACTGGGAGGAACACTAGAATGTGATGTTTAAATTTGAAAGATCGTAGTGCATGCAGGTATTTTTGAATAGGGTGCTACCATTGTTGTAAACTGAACTACTTTATGGTGTTTTGGATTTGAATATCCCACACAAACATTATGGTTATAACATGATTTGGTTCAAGTGTGCTTATAATAAACTGGTATTGTTCTTCCAGTCACTTCCTTGGCTACTCTCATCATATTTCCTCCAAATCTGCCTCTCGTTTCACATCCTCAGTTAATGAATAGCATCACAACCTTCCAGTTGCCCAAATACTATCTTTGCCTTCTTTTACACCCCCTGTAACCAGCAGGTCACTACGACCATCTGATTCCACCTCTGCCTTGTCCCTCAAATTCATCTCTCACATTGGTTAAGATGTTCTGTATTTCCTACCTGAACTGTTAAAAACACTTCCTAAATCCTTCATTTTCCCTCACTTCAGTTTCATCCAATGGATTCTCTACATTTCTGTCAAAATTATCCTTCTAAGGTCTAACTCTGAATACAAAGGTTTAACTTAATCTCAGTGTCAACAAGATAAAAGCATTAAATGTTTAAGAAAGACTCGGGGACTTTCCTGGTGGCGCAGTGGCTAGGAGTCCGCCTAGCAATGCAGGGGACACAGGGTCGAGCCCTGGTCTGGGAAGATCCCACATGCCACAGAGCAACTAAGCCCCTGCACCACAACTACTGGGCCTGTGCTCTAGAGCCCACTAACCACTAGTACTGAGCCCGTGTGCCACAACTACTGAGCCTGTGCTCTAGAGCCCATGAGCCACAACTACTGAGCCCACGTGCCACAACTACTGGAGCATGCGTGTCTAGAGCCCATGCTCCACAACAAGAGAAGCCACCACAGTGAGAAGCCTGAGCATCTCAATGATGAGTAGCCCCCGCTCTCCACAACTAGAGAAAGCCCACGTGCAGCAATGAAGACCCAACGCAGCCAAAAAAAAAAAAAAAAAAAGATTCAGGGTTGATGATTATCTACTTATATCCTCTCTTGCAAGCCTTCATCTTCCTATTTTTGCTGTCTAACTAAACTAGATTTTTTGCTCCCTCTTGCACACACTTTGTCCTTTATCTTTGTTTGCATTTTACTCTCAACCTGAAATGGCTTTTTCCCTCCCCATATCTATTTGTCAAAATTCTTCTATATTATTCATTCAAGGCATAAGTTTACTACCATCTTCTTCCCCAAATGCCTCAACTTAAAGGGATTTCTTGCTCCCCCTCACTCTCATATTTCATTTTATCTCTGTCATGCAGTCCAGGCTTTTTCTTCTGCCTTGTGTTATGAATATCAGTGCACATCCTAATATCCTGGTAGACCAAAAGGTTTCTGAAGGTGACACATATTTTCATCATTTTTGAATCCTCCTTAGTGACTAGCAATTTGGTGAATAAGCAAATGAATACATAAAAGAACAAGGAATAAAGGATGAACTCAAGTAATGAATTTTCTTTAAAGAAAATCTGTGGCATTCTTTGCAGTTTGCTTACAGGAATAGCTTTGTGATGTGAGGATTCCACTTTCTTTTTGATTTGGGCAGTGGGCTGATACCTCTATCGCCAGAAAGAGAGTTACCTTGGCATTGTCTACTAAGTTCAGGCATTCATTCAACAAACAGATTTTGAGTGTGATTATGTGCCAGACTTTGCTGGGATTTCAAAAATAATAAATTTTGCTTGCCTTAAAGGAATTCTTCGAGTTTCTCCAGCAAACCACGCTCTTACTCTCCTGTGGGCATTTCCAAAAGCTTTTCCCAACCTAATTTCCTTCCCACCACCATCTTTGTTTAATTATCTTCTACACTACGCTTCAGCCCCAGTTCAATCATTACTTCCTCAGGGATGCCTTCCACAACTACCATAATGAGGTTCATTCCCCTATTCTATCTAATAGAACATTTTTAGTACTTTTTTTTTCATCTCTATGATTGCTTAATATCTGTCTCTCTTACTAGTGGATAAACTCACTGCAAGAAGGAACTGTGTGAGAGTGTATCTGCATCCCATCTTCCGATCTTAGTATATAGTTTGTCACATGGTAGGAACTCCGTAAAAGCTTGTGAACTAAAAAAGTGGGTGAGGGAGTGAAACTCCCAGTACAGCTTGAGAAACAGCCAGAGTGTTGAAATTCTATAGAAAAAAATCAAGCTCCCAGCTTTCCATTTATAAAGAACTGTCCAGGAGTTATAAAGAACTCCTTTATCCCTGGACAGACTTATAACTTAAGGCAGAAAGAGAAGATAGAGATTGTGAGGCTTTCATAATTAAGAGAAAGGAACATCTATGGGTAGGAGGCTCTTTTTCAGTTATGAGAAAGGTGAAGCAGTGATTCACTAGAATTCCTGTAATAAGGATGCACAATTCTGAAAAAAATCACATTTTTAACTTAATAACTTAAACGCTGCATTTCCTGTTTTGGTTTGTGGGTCATGTTTTCCTTGATATATTTTGGGTATTTTTGACATGTGTTCCTCTGTTATCTGGTTTCCTGGAATATAAAGTCAGTCCTCTTACCCAACAAAAGCATTTCTGATAGTGAGTTTTGTCTTCAAAACATAAAATATATGGGTAATAATAAATGATTAACAATTGCTTAAATACAGCACATGTGAGGACTTTCCTATACATGCACATTGGATATATTCGTGGAGTCACCTCTTTGCATGGCTAACTCTCATTTGTCATTTAAGACTCAACTCAGATATCACCTTCTCCAGAAATCTACCCTGTACCACTGCCACATATATTCCATAGCACCATATACTTACTATCTCTCTTCCATATATGATACTGTGTTACCATCATCTTATTCTAGATTCTGCAGTCCTCAACTCCTAGCATAGAGCCTCTTAACTAGCAGGAACTCAATAAACATGGGTTGGGTGATGTTAAATGTACTTGTGTCAGAAAAAAATTATTCACAGTACAAGTCTGTGTAGATAAATATATATCCTTACTTTATAGAATTTCACTCATTCATGTACTTATTTGACTTTCTACAAATATTTATTAGGAGTTTACTATATGCCAGGCTCTGTGCTTGGAAAGAAAACTCTTAATGTAGTAAGTGCTTGCTATTCCAGTGCCCTGAGATGATGAGAGATCTTGCATGAGATAAAAGGGTGTTATCCTTAGGCGTGATTAGGAAACACTGAGGATATCAAGTTTCTTCACTGAAGAAATTCTCACAAACCTTCAGCGTGCTGATGAGCTTTATGAATCAGCAAGACAGGCCCATTACGTACAGAAATCTCTACACTTTGATAACTATGGTATCCTTTCCACAAGGATGTTGGTTAATATCTGGATTAACACTATCATCCTGCAGTACATAGTTTAGACAATGCTGGTATACAATGCCTGACACCACAAGTTGGATTTGTTTTCACTCAAGATTGAGAAACAATACTCAGAGCTTAACCTGCTTATGCCTTGAGTAATCAGCTCCAGATGTGAAGACCATGGGGAAAGAGGGAGGAGCTTGCAGGATCTTTTGTCTCTGCCCCTGAGCTATAGAAACAGGGTCTTCTCAAAAGAGTTTGGCTTACCCATTTGCTGTCAGAAAGCTCTCCACACTGTAGCTAAGACAAGCCTAAGTGGCTTATTTTAGCTCTGCTATTCAGGGCAACAAAGAGTTTAATCCTGATATGTTGGGAAAATGTACAGTGAGTGGGTGAGCCTGATCTTTGCAACAACTTTGGCAATGTATGACAGCAATGACTCAAAAGAGGCACAACTGCTGTATAAACGAAGGGAAAGGTTGCATTTTATTCTCTGCCTCGGATTGAGTTGAGTCACAAGATCAAATGCAATCATTTTTTGACCAGATCAGGATAAAATTACACTACATGTGTTCAGTCTTAGAAAGAACAGAGGCATGAGTATGTCATGTAAGTACACATCCCATCCCATCTCTCCAGACATGTGAAGTGTCTCTTTAACTAAAAAAAAAAAAAAAAAAACAGCAAAAAAAACCCAGATGAAAGCTTTCAGGAAATAAAAGTCCTGGATGAAGGACCTTTTGGAATCAAAGTTGATTGGCCAGTTTTATGAAACTATTAGCAGAATCAGTGTAGAAAGAAAACTTCAAGTTATTCAGTGCAACTCAGCTGCCTCAGATCTTTGTTGGAATGGGGAAAGGTACAAAGAAAGAAAGGGAGAGGGTAGAAAGTCCAAGATCTTTATCTCAAAAGATAAACTGCAATTCAGTTAACTTTACCACCTTGTTCTCAAGGCTTCACAGCTGGCTATAAACCCTGAGGCTAGCATCTGGGTCTCTTTTACCCAGATATTTTGGACCTGATTTGTAATGCAGAAAACCTCAAATCTGCAATTTCTGGGCAGTTACTCTACTCTTAAATTTGACATTGAGACTATGCTTGAATCCATTTCCGCCAAAAGGAATTGTAAATTATAAGCTCTAAGGCTTATGAGTCTTTGATATTTAGATTTTAAATAAAAAGCCACCCTGGGTAGTCTACCACAGTACCTGAAATTTTCAGCACCATTAAGAAATATCATAACATGTCAAAAATGGAGATTCTGAAGTTCTCACCCCAAAATGAAGTTTTACCTTATTACTCACTTTGGAAGTCCACAAGGCCAGAACAAGTTTAGAGCTTTGATTCAAGGTGTCTTCTGGCTTTGGTTACAGATTTACTTGTATTCAAATGATGACACTGCTACCCATCAGCTGTAGAAACTTGAGAAAATTACTTCACTTTTTAGGAGCATCATTTCCTCATCTAAATGATAATGGGAGTGACACTCACCTCTTAGAGTTATTGTGTAATTAAGATAGCATATGAAAAGTACCTAGAAGGAATACTTTCCACATAATAGAGGTTTAATACAGTTTTCTTTTCTCTCCCCTCTTTCCTAAACAACTAACTGCATTAATGTTTCTTTCCTCGTTTTTTGTTTCATTCATTCCTTACTGTTTTCTAAACTTTCTTTATTCAGCAAACCACTAGACCAAGGACTGGGACATTTAACTCAAATATAAAGAACTTCTACTTCTCGAACATGCATGCATGCTTTTTTTTTTTTTTTTTGCGGTACGCGGGCCTCTCACTGTTGTGGCCTCTCCCATTGCGGAGCACAGGCTCCGGACGCGCAGGCTCAGCGGCCATGGCTCACGGGCCCAGCCGCTCTGCGGCATGTGGGATCTTCCCGGACCGGGGCACGAACCCATGTCCCCTGCATCGGCAGGCGGACTCTCAACCACTGCGCCACCAGGGAAGCCCTCAAAAATGCATTTTAATTCACCCAATTTGGGGCTTCGCTACAGCCTTAAGATTTTCTCTAGAAATAGGTGGCCTTCTTCTCCTTTAGACACAGATGGGACAACTGCTATAACTGTCTGTTCTGACCTCCAGGAGAACTCAGTACAGACAATTCTGCATCTGAAAAAACAAAGGCTTCGGAACATCTAAAGTGTGGTCGGTGGGCCGGTAGGAAGAGCCTGGCATTATCATCCGATGGATTTGAGTCCTAGAGCCACTGTCCGTGTTCTGGTTGACTGTGGGTGGACACCCCAATTTCTCTACCTGTAAAACTACAAGGACTCCCCTTTACAAACCTCATAGGATGTCAGAAATTCAGAAAACTCTTCCAATTTGAGTTCTTGTTATTAGTTCTGAGCATTGGAAGGAGACATTCAGATTTTCCCATGGCACAGGTCAGATTAGGGCCTGAGTCATTGTGGACACTTGTCTTCATCCTCATTGCTTCCACCCTAGCCACGCTGCCATCATCCTGTGTCTATTGTCAGAGACACCTATCTATCTTTCTTCTGCACTTGCTCGTCTGTATTTCTCCAGGGAACAGCCAGTGTGAGATCATGTCACTCGTGTGCTTAGAAGCTTTCAGATGTCTTCTGTCTCAGGACGCCCTGTTCCATAAGGTCCTACACGATCTGCCTTCTGTCCGTTTCCATGATTTCCTGTTGAGCTTCTATCTTTCTTCCTTACTACACTACATATTGGCAGTTTTTGTTTCTCAGCCAAGACAAGCTTTTTCCCACTTTGGAATCATTACCTGTAGCTCCTACAGCACTCTTCTCTATGAACTTGGCACGGTTGGCTTCTTCCTGTCATTTAGGTCATCTCCTCCAAGGGGGCTTGAGGAAGAAATTGTGATTCGCTAAACTCAGCTCAGTATCCCCCCTCACCTGTGTAGGTGTGTTGTGAAGCAGAGTCACCCTCCTGCATGGTGACCATGGAGAGCAGAATTCAGAAGATGAGGAAGGATGAGCAGACTATTTTGTATGTATCAACTACACTTGTTGTCCCAGACTCTAACAGTAAACCCACAAATCGATAATGAGTCTCTTGGTGAACCCTCATGAACATGACTGCTGGAATGCCAACTGCCCCTGTCTTCCACTGACTTTACTTCTTACAGGACACCTAGTCTCCGAAGTGACTGTCCAAGTCCTTTCCTTCCACGAGGGGTTGTGATGCTGCTCTATATGCTTGGCACCCCACTGAGCTACCTCTGAAGCTGTCTTCTTGCTCTGTTGCAGCTTCCATTTAACATTGCTTCCATTGCTTTTCTCTTGCTGATGTTTCTTGTGGTCACCATTTCTACTGTTACTTGCACAATGAACATGCTCGTTACAGCCGCCCTTTCCAGTTGGTCCTCTGCAGCAACTTTTGAATGACTTAAGAGTGTAGGTGGCAACCCATGAAGTTTAAAACAGATTCCTGGACTTTTACACCATAGTCCAGGACTGAGGTCTTTTGTTGTTGATTTTTCTGAAGTCTAGAGATAAGCACCTAGAAAAATACTTATTTACAGTGTGTCTTCCATCCAATTCCTCAGTAATAATACTTTGAAATTAAAGTTTTTATTTTCCAGGTAGTTTATTAGGTCTGCTTTTTGAAAAAAAAAAAAAAAAACTGAAAAATAGTGTGGGAAATAGGAATGGACAGAGGAAAAGCTGTTTAAGGTGCATTTGAAACTAAGACCTTAGTCTATCCCTCAGAGCTTCTAGAAATGGAATGGCCCTCCAGAGTTTTCCTAAATTTAGGCAAGGGGCCCATGTTTTTGTTAATACCCCTCTCCCTCCATATCAATCAGTAATTGGGTGAAGGATATTCTGGGGCAGAGACAGGGGAAAAGAATTCAGAGTTGGGAAACTCCCAGGGAGTAACTCAACTATCATTTAACAACAGATAGTAACTGGGGGCATAAGTACCTCTGTCCTAAAGCATGGAAATAGGAATTGCCTCTACTATAGTGTGCTCATTAAAAATGCAGATTCGAGATGATTAGAGCTTTTTTGGTTAATAGACCCTTGGTGGACCTTAGGAGTCTGTACATCTCAACAACTGCCCAGAAAATTCTCATATAATTTGTACTTCTGACTATGTATTAGTAAAAATTACTTCAATAAATGTTGAAGTCCATGTCTCAACTGAAAGAGCACTTCTCTTAATATTCTTAATATTCTCTTAATATTCTTCTCTTAATATTCTCTTAATATTCTTCCTCTCTCCCCATTCTCAGTCAGAATTTTCCTGTTTATCAGAAGACCTTCTCCTTGCCAGATTACCCAGCATAGATCTTTATAAGTACAAGGCCCATTTCATTTTTCCCTCAATTGCTTCTCACTTTTTTTTTCCTGAAGAGGTTGTAGATTGATGCCAATCTCTCCCAAAGGCAGCAAGCCCAGCTCTAACAAACTTGTGATGAAATATTACATTTTATTACCAAACCTTGGGACAAAATTTCAGGGCCTCCTGGAGGGATGTCATTAACACTCTTGGCTATTCTTTAATGAAAATCGAGTGAGAGGTTGTCCCCAAATCCGCTCTGTAAAAATGTGCTTTATTACACAAAAGTAAGAATGGTGCCTCCAGCTGTTTTCTTCAAAGTCCAGATGTGGAGGGTTATTTGTGCCTATAAAGCACATTTGTGCTAGGACTGGAAGTCCAGAGTCACAACCTTTTAGATGTAGCTGAAACTAGAGAGATTGGCTAGTCATTGTCATTCTTCATCTTGACATCCTCTTGTATTTCAGAAGAGTAAACTAAGAATGCTGAGAACCCTGAATCTGAAAAGAGAAGCAAAGCAAATTTTGGTGCCATGGGCTAGACCTAAATTCAGGTTTTCTGAAAATACAAATTCAAGAGTCCTTTCTACCAAGCTAGGCAGGCATAGGCAAGGATAATTCACAAGTGCAACAAAGAAAATCTGTGCATGTTCTTTTATTATACAGCAGGAGAATCCTTTGTGGAGAAAGACAGCTTAATCAATTCCAATCCTTCTTACTTAAGAAATAAGTCAAGATAATCCTTGCTCATATAAGATAAATCTTTTTTCTTAGAGTTGTTGATACTACAGTCAGTAAAAGCTTGACTAGAATGACCTGTACCTGTTAACCACAAAACATTTCTTTTTGGAGCTCATATTTTTTTAAAAAATTAAAATGTTCATTTTAAGATAATTGTAATTTTAATACCATTGTTAGAAATAATACAGAGAGGAGTGGCCAAGATGGCAGAGTGGGAAGACCCTGAGCTCACCTCCTCCCAAAACACACCAAAGTTACAACTATTTACAGAGCAACTATCATTGAGAACAATGATAGTTCTAGTCTTCTAGTTTGAAGACTAGAAGAAAAGATATTCCACAACTAAAGATATACAGAAGGAACCATGAAGATACAGGTAAGAAGATAGTTAATATACCCACACCCCTGGGTAGGTAACCCACAAATGGCTGGTGAGCTCCAAATACTGTACCAGCAGGCCATGCATATAAATCCCATGGTAAACACAAAACAAAAGTCTAGAATAATACACACACACAAAAGAAAAAAGAATCCAAATATAACATTAAAGATAATCATCAACTCATAAGGGAGGAGTGCAAAGCAAGAAGAAAGGAACAAAAAAGAACAACAAAAACAACCCCCAAATGATTAACACAATGGCAATAAGTACATTCCTACCAATTACTTTACATGTAAATGGACTAAATGCTGCAATCAAAAGAGTGGCTGAATGAATACAAAAACAGCCATATATATGCCGCCTACTAGAGATCTACTTCAGATGTAAAGACATGTACAGACTGAAAGTGAGGGGTGGGAAAAAGGCACTCCACGCAAATGAAAACTAAAAGAAAGCTGGAGTGGCTATATTTGTATCAGACAAAATAAACTATAAAACAAAGACTGTAACAAGAGATGAAGGACATTATATAAAGATAAAGAGATTGATCCAACAGGAAGATATAACAATTATAAATATATATGGACCCAACATAAGAGCGCCAAATACATAAAGCAAATATTAACAAACATAAAGGGAGATATTGACAGTATCACAACAATATAGTAGGAAAATGTAATGTCCCACTTACATCAATAGACAAATCATTCAGACAGAAAATCAACAAGGAAACACTGGCTTTAAATGACATATTAGATCAGATGAACTTAATAGATATATGTGAAACCTGCCATTCCAAAACAAAAAAAATGCTCATTCTTCTCAATTGTACACAGAATATTATCCAGGATAGATAACATGCTAGGCCACAAAACAAGTCTCACTAGATTTAAGAAGATTGAAATCATATCAACCATCTTTTCCGAGCACATGGCTATGACCTATAAATCAACTATAAGAAAAAACAGTAAAACACACAGAAGCTAAACATATGTGACTAAACAACCAATGGGTCACTGAAGAAAAACAAGAGGAAATCAAAAAAATTCCTGGAGACAAAAGAAAACAAAACACAATGATCCAAAGTCTTTAGGACATGGCAAAAGCAGTTCTAAGATGGAAGCCTATAAGTTTACCTCAGGAAACAAGAAAAATCTCAAATAAACAACCTAACTTTACACTTAACAAAACTAGAAAAAGAAGAACAAGCAAAACCCAAAGCTAGTAGAAGGAAAGAAATAATAAACATCAAGTGGAAATAAATGAAATAGAGGCTAAAAAAGTAGAAATGATCAATGAAACTAAGAGCTACTTCTTTGAAAAGCTAAACGAAATTGATAAAATTTTAGCCAGACACATCAAGACAAAAATAGAGAGGGCCCAAATTAAAAAATCAGAGATAAAATAGGAGAAGTTATAATCAACACCACAGAAATACAAAGGATCATAAAAGATTACTACAAACAATTATATGCCAATAAAAGGGAAAACTTAGGAGAAATGGATAAATTCTTGAAATGTACAATCTTCCAAGACTGAATCAGGAAGAAAAACAAAATATTAACAGACCAGGGCTTCCCTGGTGGCTCAGTGGTTGAGAGTCCGCCTGCCGATGCAGGGGACGCGGGTTCGTGCCCTGGTCCGGGAGGATCCCACATGCTGCAGAGCAGCTGGGCCTGTGAGCCATGGCCGCTGGGACTGCGCATCCGGAGCCTGTGCTCTGTAACGGGAGAGGCCACAACAGTGAGAGGCCCGTGTACTGTAAAAAAAAAAAAAAAAAAAAAAAAAATATTAACAGACCAGTCACCAGTAATGAAATTGAATCAGCAATTAAAAAAAGAAACCCAACAAACAAAAGTCCATGGCCAGACAGCTTCACATATTAATCCTACAGAATACTTCAAGAGGAATTAAAGACAATCTTTCTAAAAATATTTTTAAAACTTGAGGAGGAAGGGAAGCTTCAGAATTCATTTCATGAGGCCAGCATCACCCTGATACCAAAACCAGACAAGGACACCACAAAAAAGAAAATTGTAGGATGATCATCACTGATGAACATAGATGCAAAAATCCTCAACAAAATATCAGCAAACTAAGTTCAACAATACAGTAAAAGGATCATATACCATGATCAAATGGTATTTATCCCAGGGATACAAGGGATATCCCCAAATCAGTCAGTGTGATATATTACCTTAAATAATTAGAGAACAGAAATCATATGGTAATCTCACTGGATGCAGAAAAAGATTTTGACTAAATTCAACATCCACTTATGATAAAATAAAAAACTCTCAACAAAGTGGGTATAGAGGGAACATATCTCACATAATAAAGGCCATGTATGACAAACCTACCATCAATATCCTCACGATGAAAAGCTGAAAGCATTTCCTCTAAGATCAGAAACAAGACAAAGATGTCCACTCTCACCACTTTTATTTAACATAGCATTGGAAGTCCAAGCCACAGCAATCACAAAATTAAAAGAAATAAAAGGAATCCACATTGGAAAGGAAGAAGTAAAGCTGTCACTGTTTGCAGATGACATGATTCTATACAGAGAAAATCCTAAAGATGCCACCAGAAAACTATTAGAACTATCAATAATAAATGAATTCAGGGATGTTGTAGGATACAAAATTAATATACAGAAATCAATTGCATTTCTATACACTAACAATGAACTATCAAAAATAGAAATTAAGAACACAATCCCATTTACAACTGCATCAAAAAGAATAAAATATCTATGAATAAATCCAACTAGAGAGGTAAAAGACTTTACTCAGAAAACTGTAAGACACTGATGAAAGACTGAAGATGACAAACAAATGGAAAGATATACCATGCCAATGGATTGGAGGAATTAATATTGTTAAAATGACCATACTACCCAAGGAAATCTACAGATTCAATGCGATCTCTATCAAAATACCAATGGTGCTTTTCACAGGACTAGAATAAATAATTCTAAAATTTGTAGGGAAACACAAAAGACCTCAAACAGCTGAAACAATCTTGAGAAAGAACAAAGCTGTAGGTATCACAGTCCCTGATTTCAAACTATACTACAAAGCTAGGTAATCAAAACAGTATGGCACTGGCACAAAAAAGACACATATCAATAGAACAGAATAGAGAGCCCAGAAATGAACCCACACTTATATGGTCAATTAATCTATGACAAAGGAGACAAGAATATACAATGGGGGAAAGATGGTCTCTTCAATAAATGGTTGTGGAAAAACTACATATCTACATGCAAAAGACTCAAAGGAGGCTACTTTCTCACACTACATACAAAAACTCAAAAAGAATTAAAGAGTTATATGTAAGACCTGAAACAATAAAACTACAAGAAAAAAAACACATGCAGTGTTATCTTTGACATCAGTCAGTGTTTTTTTTGTTTGTTTTTTTTTTTTTGGCTACTCAGGCTAGGGAATCAAAAACAAAAATAAATAAATGGAACTACATCAAACTAAAAAGCCTTGCACAGTGAAGTAAACTATTAACAGAATTAAAAAGCTGCCTACTCAATGGAAGAAGATATTTGCAAATGATATATCTGATAAGAGGTTAATATCCAAAATATATAAAGAACACATAGAACTCAATGTCAAAAAAAAAACAATTAAAAATGGGTAGAAGACCTGAATAGACATTTTTCCAAAGAAGACACACAGATGGTCAATAGACACATGAAAAGATGCTCAGCATCACTAATCCTCAGGGAAATGGAAATCAAAATCACAATGAGATATCACCTCACACCTGTCAGAATGGCTATTATCAAAAAGACAAAAAATAACTAGTGTTTATGAGGATGTGAAGAAAAGGGAAGCCTTGTCCACTCTTGATGGGAGTATAAATTGGTGGAGCCACTATGGAAAACCATATGGGGGT
Organism: Lagenorhynchus albirostris; assembly: GCF_949774975.1. NCBI lineage: Eukaryota > Metazoa > Chordata > Mammalia > Artiodactyla > Delphinidae > Lagenorhynchus > Lagenorhynchus albirostris. The sequence goes on along the minus strand of NC_083111.1, from coordinate 64,944,183 downwards.
TCCTCAAAAAATTAACAAAAGAACTACCATATGATCCAGCAATTCCACTCCTGGGCATTTTCCCAAGGAAAACAAAAACAATAATTCATAAAGCTAGATTCACTCCTATGTTCACCATAGCATTATTTACAGCAGTCAAAACATGGAAGCTACCTAAGTGCTCATTGGTAGACGAATGGATAAAGAATATGTGGTATTTATATACAATGGAATATTACTCAACCATAATAAAGAGTGAAATCATTCTATTTGTGACAATGTGGAGTAAACTGGAGGGTATTATGCTAAATGAAATAAGTCAGACAGAGCAAGACACATACCATGATTTCACTTATACGTGGAATCTAAAAAACAAAATGAATAAACAAACATAACAAAACAGAAACAGAATCATAGTTACAAACAACAAACAGGTGGTTGCCAGAGGGGAGGGGTTCGGGGAGGAGTCAAATAGATGAGGGAGATTAAGAGGTACAGACATCTAGTTACAAAATGAATGAGTCATGGGGATGAATTGTACAGCACGTGGAGTAGAGTAGATAATAAAGTAATATCTTTGTATGGTGACAAAGTCTAACTAGACTAATCATGCTGATCATTTTTTAACATATAGAAATATCAGATCACTATGTTGTGAACCAAGAATTAACAGTGTTGTAGGTCAATTATACTTCAACCAACCAACAAACAAGAACTCATAGAAAAAGAGATTGTATTTGTGGTTCTGGAGTCAGGGAGTGGGCAGAGGAAGAATTGGATGAAGGTGGTCAAAAGGTACAGACTTCCAGTTATGAGATAAATAAGTATAAGAGAATGTTATGTAGAACGTGGTTAATCTAATGAACACTGCTGTATGTTATATATGAAAATTGTTAAGAGAGTGAATCTTAAGAGTTCCCTTCACAAGGAAAAAAATTTTTTTCAATTTCTTCTATTTTGCATCTGCAGGAAATGATGGATGTTCACTAAACTTAAGGTGTTAATTATTTCGTTATGTAAGTAATTTTAATTGTTATGCTGTACACCTTAACCTTATATAGTGCTGTATGTCAAATAATCTCAATAAGACTGTAAAAGAACAAAACTCGATTGGCTAGGGTTTTTTTACCCAATTAAAAAAGGAAAAAGAAAAGAGTAGAGAGAGATCTTATCCTTTTTACCCAGTATTCCTCATGCCTCAGTGGTAACAACTTGCAAAACTATAGTACAGGGGACTTCCCTGATGGTCCATTAGTTAAGACTCCCCCTTACAATACAGGGGGTGTGCGTTCGATCTCTTGGTTGGGGAGCTAAGATCCCACATGCCAAAAAACCAAAACATAAAACGGAAGCAATATTGTAACAAATTCGGTAAAAGACTTGGGGGCAAAAAAAGGAAATTGACATTGTTACAACCCATTTATCTTATTCAGATTTCCACAGGTTTCTTTTTATACTCATGTGTATGTGTTTTATGTGTATTTAGTTCTTAGATGAGAAAAGGTATTGCAAAGAATATTTTACTATCATAGGTCTTTATCAATTTTATGAAGATCTTGGGAATAAAAAATCAAATGAATGGAGTAAAGTATGAAATCCTTTATTCGTACATGAAATTCGGAAAGTGGAAGTGTGCCAGGATGTGTTTTGAGCCCAGGTCACAGCTTGCGCACCCTGAAGATGAGCTGTATATCAAGGTCAGAACTCAAGAAGCAATGAACAAAACTCAGCACAAGCCCATGCTCTAAATAAAGAGCCACAGCCAGTCGGGTCTCAGCCTCCGAGCTGTGGAAAGGGAGCCAGTGAGACAATGAGACGTGCTCTGAGGGAGGGACTGACACTACCTGACTTAACTCCTACAGACGGGACTTTTATGTGTTCCCAGATTACTGCTTAGGTGAAAAGGTTTCTTAATGATGCCTAACTCTGTCTTCATTTTTGGAAAAAAATCAAAGTCCCAAATTAAAAAATAAATCAAGGAGCTATACGCCTTGTACTACACTTTTTAGAGGCTCAGAAGAGAACGTGGCATTCTGGAATACCTAATTGAGTATCCTGAGCTCTTTATAACAAAGAAGAGGGTCTCTGGCAACCTGCCTCCGTTACAAATCTTGTGTTCCAACTTTAGGCTCCCCCAGTGCTGGCCCTGACGGTTTTCATTTAGGGCTGGTTGGACCCCCAAGTAGAAGGCTTGGAGACTGCTTCTGAATCAACTCTGCCATGCAATACTTGGGGTGTCAGATTTGAGAAAAAAAAAAGGGAAAAAAACCAACCACAAGAAATACTCTTGAAGTCCAGAAAAGCTTGGCTCAAAGGACATAATAAAAAAACAACAAAGAGGAAAAAATTGTGTGTTTGTTCTTATAAAATATGGGGTTAGAACTTTGGAGCCAAACTTCTCGATCACAGCTGTTGCTAAATGCATCCTAAAAGAGCTGCCAGGTGAGTGCTTAGTTTGGGATTATGAGAAACTCTGCTTGACAAAGCTGTTGATTTCATCACCGAGGCTAATTACCCAGGCAGGGCAGCCAGACCATTGGCTATCTCCAACATAGAGACTAGATTCCACGTTCAGTTTAGTAACTTAAGCCTCCCTGGGTGTCCAACGTCTGCTCCCTACACACACTCAGAACAGGCTGTTCTGAGTCTTTGTCTACTGAACCCAAGGGGAGAGGGAAGGCAAGGAGGGATTTTTGTTTGTCCTTTCAATCTCCATCTGAGCTGAGGCTTCAAAAGGCCAATGACAGATTCCCATATCCCTGCTCTTGACCTTTTCTGCAATTCAATCTCCAGGATCTGAAGAGTTTTAAATCAATGTGTCTCTATCCTGTTTAGAGAGTATCATGGAAATCTCCAAACCAAGCTGTATTTCATTTCCACTCCAGCCTGTGGGGACGTACCAGTCCCAGGCCCTTAGGTTTAGATGACGTTTTGCCAGTTCTCCAGTGGTTGACAGGTTTAGTGATTAAACTCTATTTAGATGTGGAGTATAGAAGTTTTGAATGGAAGCTGCAGAATCAGATTGCCTATGGCCAAATCTTGGCACCAGTGTTTAAAAATTGCATAAACCTAGTCTAGTCAGTTAAACCCCGAGTCTGTTTCTGCATCTAAACTACAGAGGTAAAAAATAGTAAACATTTGTGTAATTCTTATTCTCTGAAATATGTTCAAAGCATTATATATGACTTCAACTCTTGTAATCTTTATAATATTCTTATGAAGTGGGTACACATCATATTCATCATCCCATTTTATTAAGAATAATATAGCACAGAGTGATTAATAACATGTCCCAGGTCACAGCCTAGCACTCAGTGTACAAGGATTAAGTCCAGCAAGTTTAACTCTAGTGACTAACGGCCCAGTTACTATGCTGTACTGCTTCTCCAACTTTGATAGAAATGAGTAGTGCCTAACTGAAAGGGGTATGGTGATGCTTAAATGAGTTCTACATAAACAGGTTAGGATAGGGCCTGGACCACAGTAAACACTTGATTAAGTTCTAGCTATAATTATTATTGATGAGGGTGATGACAATATGGGGGTTATGAGAATGTGATGATGGCGATAATGATGCAGTTTGAGAAAATATACATCTATCCTTCCCGAGCCTAGGTCAGCTTCTTGAGCACAGGTGTGCACGGCAGTGGAGCTTCTCATTACCTTGAATTGATGGAAATGGAATGCAGCTCTCAACTCTTTAAAAATATCACCCTACTTAGGGCTCCACAGTCATCGGGTGACGGTGAAAGAGAAGGGATAGAGAAAAAGTAAAGAGTCAAAGCAAGAACTGCTTCCCCAGATTTGACTTAGTATAGCTAGTCCCTGTACTAGCTGATTCCCCCAGCACATTTGCTGGCTGGGTATCATTTTACGATTTTACCAATGAAGACATTTGAGTATTAAAGACACTAAGAAACCTTTTGAGTACTGCAAGCAGAGAATCCCTGAGCTAGAGTTTAATCCAGGCCTGTAGTGCAATGTAACTGTGGTAATCAGTAACTGTGTGTGAAAAATAATTGAAATAAACTGCAGAGAGTCCCCAAGGTAAGAAGCATCCCTGTCTCTTCGCAGCATCACTCACTGACAAACATATAATGAGCCTCTTGTAGATACGAGGCCTGAGTTGCCTGATGACTTCCACAGACCCTGCACAGCAGGCTTCAGAAAGGGTCTGGTCAGTTGAACGCAGGGTTCCAGAGCTGTTAGAACAGAGGCAGCTGTCCAGGAAGATATTACACAAGGACACAGACTCATATTTCCAAACAGTTGGGAATTTGTTGTTTTAAATACCCTCCAGCTCCTCTTTAGTTCTCTGCAGGTAAAAATAGCTCAGTTGCCAAGAAACCTGGGAGTGGTGATAAGTTCTCATGAAACAGATGCACAAATTTGTTGTTAAATGAAGCTCTAGAGGACGGTTCTTTAAAGTTTCAACTCATGTTGCCCAATATAAGATCGGTCCATCACATCACCCTAAAATGTGTTTTTATATTTAAATAATATAAATTAAGAGAAGACCACACTGACCACGTAAAGTTAGGGTGTAGGTAACGGTTCCTCTCCACCTCATCTCAGAGTCACGGCCTCCCTTCCCCCACCATTGTAGGTGAGCCAGAGTCTGGGTTGGAACGAACTGAATCAACACCTTGGGTGGAATTTGTCTGCTGCTTCCCGCTCAGCGCGAGCAAGGGCTCCACAGTGGGTCTGTGTGCACGGGGCGGGGGTGGGTGGATGGGGGCGTGTCCAAAAGGAGGGTCTGTGTGAGGGCGAGGATGGAGAGGCGAGAGGAGCTTTTCCTCTGGCTGTAGAAGGACAACGAAGGGAAAATGGCTTTGAAAGGATAATTAGGGCTGGAAAGAGGGGCTGGGAGCGGAGACGTGGTGTCCGGGGAGGAGGGTTTACAAGACCCGGGTCGTATTGCACAGACTTAAGTGTACTTGGACTCACCGATCGAGAGCTGCTACAGCCCTGCTCCCAGAAGGTGCATGTAGGAGCCCTTTGGGCCTCTCTTTGCCCAATTAATTGCACACCCTTGAAGACCTTTGCTGCCGGGTGTCTCCCGCACAGCTGCTCAGAAAGGCTACACTCCTCCAGTCCACTTGGCTGGACCAGGATTGTCTTTGATGTCACACCCAGGGAGGAAGTGTGATGCAATAGATCTGGAAATTCTGATGGGCCACCGAGGGCTGCCCCCCAACTGGACGCCTGACTATATGTTGCCTTTCAGCTCAGCTTTAGAGTAAAGCAAAGGGGCTGGTAGTCGAAGAAGGGAGGTGACTGAAAAGAGGCAGAACAACTTCACTGCCCTTTGTAGATTTCAAGGTTGTTTTTGTTTGTTGTTATTTGTTCGGCTTTTTTTGTTCGTTTTCCCTGTAGATTTCTCATTGCAGCGAAGGCATATGATAATGTACCTTTGGAGATTTTAAACAGGATGATGATATTTTTTAAAGGTCATTTTAACAAAATTTTTAAGGGTCAGCACACATTCAAACATGCCAATGATGAAAGAATTAAAATTAAAATGTGTATTTATATAGAACTAGCTAGAACACATAGTTATACCCATCAAACTATTTGTAGATACAATTTAAAATTTTACAGAATAGCGTTGAAAAGAACTCTTAATTTATAAAATTTTCCCTTTCATTCCAGTGTGCAAATTAACTCATTCTTTACATTAGTTTTTACTACATTTTTCTAGAGGCTAAATAAGATTACTCAAACAGTTGAGATAGTGTTTTATTTTCTTTTTAAAATAACTATCACACTAAATCAAGAGTTTTCCTAGTATTTGCCTATTCTTTTATACTTTTAATAAAAGTTTAACTCTTTAAATTACCTATTTTAGTACGTATATTATGTAGTGTATGCATGAGAATTTGGGACAAATTCAGAATTCTAGGTAGATATTTCTGGACCATAGCATTGTAATTCTGGTATCACTTCTCCTATTCTCTTTTTCTTATTTATATAATATCTGAGTTGGGTGATTAGAAAAGTGTATTGTAGATGTATTGACAAGTGTTTATTACCAGAGTTGCTTGTATTGTACCTAGATCTGAATCCTTATACTAACAGAGAAAATTATGGTGCTTATAAAATTTCAAGGTCTTAAATCGGTGACTAGCATCAAATTTGAATGTCACTCTCCCTAAAGCAAAGACGGTATTTATCTTTGGAAAACAGGAATTGTGCAACAAATGAATAAGAGACTTACTAGAAAGTAAGTCGTTTTGAAACATCATTTTTTAAAGTCTATAGAATAGCCCCACAAAATTAAGTTTCATAAATACTTTTTCATACTTGGTTTCCTTACCAGGTAAATTTTCTTTTAAAGCAATATATCTTGAATTTTTTAACACATACTTTCCACTGATTTATTTATTTTCTATTATTAGCACTTTGGGAAAGCCTTACCTCTGAATCAATGTGGAGATCCCCTTTGGCAAAGCTGTATCACAGTTACATTTTTAATCTTAAGAACAAGCAATATGTTACATTATGAACTTCTTGACTTTTATATAATGTGGGAGCTATCAGTTAATATAATTGGAGAGTAGAATATAACCCCCACTGTCCCTTTCTGGGTTCTTCTTTTGATCCATGCACATCCAGGCTGTTTCACTGAGAGGCTATAAGGACAGAACCAGTGGCAGGTGGTATGACAGCTGAATGGGAGGGACAGCTCTCTGCAGAAAAATCATTTCCATCACCCCAGCTTGGTTTTAATCCTTTCCTCTGTAGCAGCAATCTGCATAGATTAAGTAACATCCCACTGCATATACCTTAAATTATTCAATAATATTTTGAGTGTCATCTATGTGGAGCTCATATATATACTGCCTTACCCACAATCTAGAAAAATGTCACTGATATATGAGTCAAAATAAGTACAACAAAGTCACATTCTTAAATATTTCTTCAATTTAAATAAGAAAATATTTAGAAAAGAATGTTTCTTAAATGCATATGTCTATACCGCAGATTATTTAAAAAGGAGTAAGATGCAACTCACATATTGGTGGAATCCATAATACAAAAAGCATTCTCAAAGAAGTTCTTAAATAACCATAGTATAAGGAAAAATATGATCTGGCCCATAAAATGTAAAATAATAGCTATTATTTATTACACATCTAATATGTATCAGGCATTGAGTTAGATACTTGACGTACATTATACCTAACTGCACCCCACACACAAAGAAAACTTTATTAAATAAAAAAAAAAGAATCTTGCCTCAGAAAGCTTAAGTAACCCACTCAAATTCACAGTGTTAATAAGGAGAGTGGACGAAATTTAATACAGGAATTCTTGAATATAACACCCTTGAGCTGGACTATGCTGCAGCTGGGTTAGTCAAGTTTTATGAAGCCTCAAATTGAGGAGAAAACACATCTGATTGAGAGAGATCAGGGAAGGTTCCATGTAGAGATTTGGCACTGTGGTAAATATGGCTACATAGGAAATGGTGTGTAGCGATAGTGTCCAAGAGCTGATGGAGGATCCATGTAGAGCTAGGATTCTATGCCAAGTCTTCCTGTAATGCCCCCTTTGCCACAATGAACTTTAGGATGAAGTTTAGGATGGGAAAATTCAGGAGCCAATAGGGCACTTGGGAGAATGCGCATTTTAGGAAGTCATTGATCAATACAGCTGGTGCAAATGAAGAGAAATCTGAACCTAAAGTTCTGGATCCAGAGACAGCTCAGGTGACAAGGTCTTCGAAAGGTGTATTGCCTAACCCTGCAAGCTCTGGTCCAGGTCTCTGCTAGAGTAAGTGCAGTGGGACTGGAAAGACAAAGGCCAGCTTCAAAGCCAGAGAGGGACAGGAGGTCAGAAAGGGAGAAGGGGAGGGTCATGTGCTCTAACGTGTAGAGTGCTGGGAGATTTCATCTGGGTACTTCTCTTAGGATTTCTAGTTGAGGATGGTAGCAGAGGCAATACATCTGAGGGATGCATAACAATGCAAATGAGATCATGAAAGTTTTCATAGACTTTAAGCCAGTGATTGCCAAACTTTGTCACAATTAGAATTACTTAAGGAGATTTAAAAACTTCTGATGCCTTTGTAGCACCCCATGCCAATTAACTGGGAATGTTTCAGAAGCCACACGTCAGTAATATTTACAGATTCCCTGGTGATTTGGATGTACATCAACATTTGGGAACCACTGCTTTTTACCCTTTTGTTTACCATACTTTTTAATCCACCATTAGCAGGCAAATGGTCACAAGCAGTATATGTCTTGTTACAAAAAAGTACATTTCCATATGCCTTGCTAGTGTCACCTGCCTAAGTTAATATTCCTAATTCTAATCATCCCATTCTACATATGATCTGACGCCTCATCCCCCCTCCTCCCATCCAACGTGAGTTTAGGTTATTATAAAGAAAACCTGTGTTCCGGAGCCAGTTCTGCTATGTATTAGACGTGATCTTGAGCCATGCATTCACTAAACAAACATTCTTTCAACATCCTTTATTGTTCTTTGTTCTTTTGTGTGTTTAAATATTGTCTACAAGTAAAACAGACACTGGTCCAGTCTTCATTGGATTTTAGAACATAATGAGGAAGAGAGACAAGTACACTTTATAACTTAAGTTACTTTTCCTTTATGTTAAGACATTGAACCCATCAATATCCCATTGAAACTTACATGTATCACTTTCAATGGGCTATCACTTGTGTGTGTGTGTGTGTGTATATTTTATAATATATATATTATATATATATACATTATATATATATAATATATATATATACATACACACACACACACACACACACACACACACACACACACACAAGTACCTGGTTACAGTAAGCCTGCAAAAGGTATCATTCCCATTTTGCAGATGAGGAAGTGAGGCTCAGAGAGTAGATCCCAATATCAGTTTGCTCTTTGCATTCACCCTTGCACAGGTGACTATGATGAGACTGCCCACAGTGCAGCCTGCATCCATCCTTCTTCTAGACACTCAGCCCTGGTTAAAATCATTAAAATGAACAAATTGAATTATACCCCAAAATATTTGATGTCAGGGATATTAATTGTCCAAGGACACATGGCTCTCATTCACAGACCCCTCAAGTGTTTTGTTTAAAGTTGGATGGTTAATATGAGGCAGAACTTGGGCTTGAATCCATTTCTTCCCTGCCCTGTTATTCTTTCCATTATGCCAGAGTTACCCCTTGTTAACTAACAAACAACAGCTCAAAGGGGAGGAGAGTCAGGCTGATTAGGTAGGTACTGGCAGGATAGTAAACCGCAGAGAGCTGACATCACTGAGCTCTAACTGTTGATAATTTCCTTTTAGGTATTTAAATGAGTTCCATATTTTATTCTCACAATTAGGTGAAGTCAGTATAATTAGCTGCATTTTATAGATGAAGAAACTTAAAATGGCAAGTATTATGTAGCTTGTTCAAGGTCACTCAACCTTTAAAGGAGGAGCCAGGATTCTATCCCAACTCAGTCTGGTTCCGAAGTTCAATATATGTTCATGTGCGTACACACACAAGTCATTAGGACCAAAACACAGCAGTGTGCAGATTAATGGACAATAAATATTGTAATGGGTTAATGAACAATAAGTATTGTAAGACCACTAGATATCAAACTGATAAAAATGATCTCATTATCACTCATGGCCCAAATTTGACTCCTAAACTCATAAAATTGCTCGGACTGCAGCTTACAATTTCTGGAAATGCTCTTGGGGGACATTTACCTTTTCTTTTCTTTCTTTCTTTTATTTTTTTTCAGGGGTGATTAAAGCACAGTCCCTAGTATATACCACATGTGTCCATGTGTGTGACAGGGAGAGAAAGAGTGATTATAATACCAATAAGTGATATGATAACATACAGGAGAGGCGTAGCTTCAGCTCTCCCCCATGGATTTCAGGGATCTTTACTAAGAATGCTTTTCTCTGACGCTGAAGTTTGTTAAGCTTGGGTGTTCTAGCAACCAGAACTGCAGTGAGAATTCTGGTTGTGGATAAACTATGACTTCGTGTAGGGTTATGGTTCTTTGTTGTAGAATTGTCAACACCCACTGCAACCAGCAGCACAAATTTCTTTACCGCTCTGCAGTAAACGAGATACATTTGCTCTGGACAAGGATGTCATAGAGTTGTTGCATCCCAGGAAGTTGCCTGAATTATGCCCATAGTGAGGGCTGGCACGTATAGCATGAAAACCGGAGGGTACTACTTCCATAAGTCATTGCTGAGCTGCTCTATTCTATCATGTCACCGGGGCATTCTGATTCCTAGACTTTTCAAATCTGTGCTGACTCTGATTTAGGTGGGGTTTACTTTGAAAGAAGGAGTTCTGCATAACATCATTTTTTGCTTTGATTTTTCTTAGGTAAGTAATCCAATGCATCTTAGCCTTTACTTTCTGACTCAAACTGCACTAAGCATTCCTCCTTCTCCAACCTGAATTCAACCTTTATTCTTCTGAACTACTTAGCATTCAACTAAAAGGTAGAGATTTCTAAACAGTGTAAACATTTTTTTTTCTAAGTTATTTATACCTAGAACTTAAAATTGGACATGAATAAATCAAAAAGACATGGTTTTACTTAATACTTTGTTTTTCCTTTAGGAAAAAAATTCTGACTGGTTATTTAAATTGATTTAGTGCCGTTATTTATACTGCATATATGTAAAACAGATGCTTAATAAAAGGCTGTCCTGAAGGATCATGCTGAATTATCTCAGATAAAAATTTACCAAAAATAATAACATGCAAAAGATAAAAAAATCTCAATGTTCTGATAAGATAGTGAAGGAGGGTTGAGAAATGTCTGTTTTGGAAAATATTTGGGGAAATTTACATCTGAGGGTATAGTCTTTTCTTTTCTTTTTTTTTTAATTGGAGTAAATGTTGTGTTAGTTTCTGCTGTACAGGGAAGTGAATCAGCTAATGTATGCCTGTATCTCCTCCCTCGTGGACCTCCCTCCCCCACCCCTCCATCCCACCTATCTAGGTCTTTAATTATAATTGTTCACCTTAGCACTGCAGAAGCTTGATAACTGCCCCAAGGATACACATTTGCCACCCTGTGGGCAGAAGACATTGTTGTAGTAGTTTTCTAGCAGTATCAAGCGGCCTTTGAATTGTAAAACAAAACGCTGAGGTCAGGTAGATATTTGCTCTGTCTCAAGGAAGAGTCATTAAGTTTAACCTCATTTTTATTGCCTAATAAATAATCCAACAAGTTAAGATTTAATTCTCATTGTGTTTTTATTACTTGGAACTTACAATAGGAAACAGAATTCTAAAAGATAATTTAGGTACCTGTGTTACTGGTGGCTGAAACAAGCAGTTTTCCCATTTCCCAGAAACTCGGAGGCAATTATCTTTGTTCAAAACAGTAAACTGGCATCATCTCCCACATTTATAAGAATATCTTAGTTAAAAGATGTAATAAGGTGGGATGGTCAAGGTCATAGTCTCCAGAGTCAAGTAAGCCTTGGTATGAATTCCAGCCCCACCATTAAGCCGTTGTATATTTTTCTCTGAGCCTTAGAATCCTAATCTATGAAATGGGGTCAACAGGACCTCCTAGGATTGCTGTGAAGATTAAAGGAAACGCATTGAAGTGCTTAGCAAGGCCTCTGGTAGACAGTGTTCAATAAATATTGATTATTATTACTTCAGAATAGAGATGGAAATGAAACATAATTTCCGATTCCTATACTATGATGGTATGCTTTTTAAAAATTCTAAAAAACAAAGCAGTTTACCCATTTCTGCCAGTCCCCACCCCCTTCCTCCAGCAACCACCAATCCATTCTCTGTATCTCTGAGCTGTTTTATTTAGTTATTTATTTAGTTATTTATAATCCACATGTAAGAGAGATCAATGGCATCTGTCCTTCTCTGTCTGAGTAAAATTCCATCACACACGTACATTACAGTGTACTTATTCATTCGTTTGTCACTGGACACTTAAGCTGTTTCCTATACTGGCTATTGTATGTAATGTTGCAATGAACATGGGGGTGAATGTATGTTTTCAAGTTAGTGTTTTTGTTTTCTTCAGTTTTCCTTTTCTAACTTTGTTACAAAAATATTCTAGAGCTGGTCTGATCACCACCACAACCATGACCTTTAAATAGCTAGGGAAGAAATTGCAGAACTGGTTTGAAAAGAAAGAAAACAACTGCTGGATGAAGGAGACCCTTAAGGGCTCAGTGCATTCCCTGCCCCTGCGGCAAAGACAGAGGAGGGCCCTGTGCTCTGTTAGTCTGCACTGACTGTTTGAGTCTACATGAATTTATTCACTTAATTAAAATGTATTTATTGAGTACCTACTATGTGAGAGACACTGTTTTTTGGTACAGGAATACACAGTTGATTGAGACACACACGTTCCTAGAGCCATAGAGTGTATTCAGTGCTACTTAGAAAATCAAGCAGGGTCAGGGGAGAGAGTGACAGGAAGTGAAGGAGGCTGGAAGAGACACTTTGGAAGGAGTGGTAAGCTAGGGAAGGCCTCTCAGAAGAGGTATCACTTGGCCTAATGTCTGCAGCCTTTCCTAGATACTGACTTGACTCATTTTTTTTTTTTTTTAGATGTTGGGGGTAGGAGTTTATTTATTTATTTATTTTGGCTGTGTTGGGTCTTCATTTCTGTGCGAGGGCTTTCTCTAGTTGTGGCAAGTGGGGGGCCACTCTTCATCGCCGTGCACGGGCCTCTCACTATCGCGGCCTCTCCTGTTGCAGAGCACAGGCTCCAGACACGCAGGCTCAGTAGTTGTCGCTCACGGGCCTAGTTGCTCCACGGCATGTGGGATCCTCCCAGACCAGGGCTCGAACCCGTGTCCCCTGCATTAGCAGGCAGATTCTCAACCACTGCGCCACCAGGGAGGCCCCAATTTGACTCATTTGAATTCACTTTAGCTTCTCCCTGATCCAAAACAGAAAGTCCCCTTAATAAAAGCTGAGAGAACTCAGTTCTCACCACTGCACTAGGGCAGTGAGAGCAGCTGGTATTCTCTCTCATCCGCCATTTGCTGTCTGGTTAATACAAGGAAGGTGAAGGGGGAGGAAAAGGCTCTGATGCCCAATGACCTATAGAGTCCCACTTGGGGTATACGAGCAAACCGCAAGGCTTATATCTGCTCTACAGGTGGAACCAATGGAAACCGAAGCGCCTCTCTTATGGTTAAACAGAATTTTGACTGTTGGCATTAAGAGCAACACTGATGCCACGTAGGCGGAACCAGCAGCCAGCTCCCTTTCGGACAACATCACTCCAGGTCCCTTTTGACTGTACGCACATAGGAAGGTATAGGACCCCAGCAATCTTCTCTGAGTACAGGCTGGTGTTGTATCTGTACCTGAGTACATGATATCCATTTTTCCATTACAGCAGGAAAACAGTTTTCAACGTTCTTTTCTAATCTTTCCTTACACACGTTTATTAATCAGAAGCAAAAGGATGTTGCCTGTTTTGTCATGAAGGTTCAAGTCTGTTCAGCCAACATTTATTTACTGAGGACAGTCTAGTCACCTGGCATTATGCCACCACGTGAACCTACTCCTGGTTGTGTGATTTGGGGTAAGTTACCTAAATACTCAGTCTTGGTTGCCTTGTCATATGTATATGTGATTTGTAACAAGAGATTAACAGTATATTTATCCCCTAAAGTTATTAAAATTAAATAGGATTTTGCTGTTCAAGTAAACAAAACTTGCTTCAATGCCTGGAGCCTAGTAAATGATGAGTAAAAGTTAGCTGACATAACAATGATGCCAATGATGATATTTAGGAATGAAGACACATTCATCATTCACTTCCTGTGTACCAACCAGAGCCCGGCAATGTTTTATGCCTTTGGGACACATCAGTGAAAATAAACACATACACACACACACACACACACACACACACACACACACACATATAGAGAGAGAGATAGAGAGAGAGAAAGAGTGAGAGAGAGAGAGAGAGAGACTTTTTACATTAAGGTGCACCAAGCTACTCTTTAACACTAGATTTCTGTGAAGACTAGTCCTTAGTGAATCATTGGTATCATGTCCAATAGCAACTTAAATCATGTCAATTAAAAGTCTAAAGTCTAACACTGGGTGTAAAAAAATCCAAGTTTTATATTTTAAATATTTATGGAAGGTAGATTTCTAAGTGATCACTCTACCTAGTAGTAAACTCTTATGATCTAGGATGGGACTAACCATATTTTTCAATTTAACCATAAAGCCATATGTCTGACAAGGATAGTTTGCTTATGAAACAGAGTATTTGAATTGGGGATTGTCTCAGAAATTCTCGCATATATGGTACCCATATCTCTGAAATCACTCAGGGGAAATTATAAAGAAATACATCCTGTGTGTCAGTCCCTGAGATCAAGCTGTTCCCTCAGTAAAGTGACTCTAAATGTACCTGACCCTGTACTGAGATGCTGCACGTGTCATGCTAGGCAACAACACAACACCTCGCAGAAATAGAAAGGTTCGATTCTCGTCAATTTGCTGCAGTTTACTAGCAAATTTCCCAGGCTGAAAAAGGACGTTCTGTAGACTCCTATGATGTAAGAGGGTGTTCCCACTTCAGCAGTGGCCAGCGAACTATGCGAACACTCTCTGTGTCCACACGTGCTGATAAAAGCAAGGAAAATGTGAATAATGGCAAAGAATGGCAGGTGGTTCTTTTGCTGGCTATGCTGATTTGAAACACAAGCAGAACGCACTTTTCCGCTTCTCCCAGGCAGAGTTTTAGTCGCCTTGAAGTTTTTCACTCTTGGGAGAATGACTCATGTCTTGGAAAAGACAAGTTCCTAGTCTGGTGCTCCCAGCACCTTTAGGCATTAGTTAATGTACACTTTGGGAGTTTTCAGCATCCGATCAGAAGTTTTAATTAACAAGGGATGCTGTGCTCTCTTGCCTTTCACTGAAAACTCAGCATTTCACCATTGCCCAGCAGCTTGAACTTTCCATTTGTGTCATGATTACCTTTTTCAGGGTACTTGTTGCATTCTTTGAAAATCCTATATAAGTGCTAGAAGTGGAACGCACATTTGATTTTTGTTGTTGATCTTTCGGCTTCCGTGTCAGCTGATACTTTAAACTGAATTGTGTCCTGATTTTTTAAAAAACACTTTCACAGACACTTTGATTTTGCTCCTCACTGTAGCCCTGTGAAAGCTCATTGACAAGTATCATCATCTCCATTTAATAAAGAGAAATGGTGTCCACGAGCTCGAATCCTGGTCTCCAGCCTGCTTTGTATTACTTACGTTGTAATTAGTTAAGGTGAACTAAACCCAAAATGCATAAGGAGCACAGAAACAAACTCAGAAATCATTTCTTGTTAACATTAAGAGTCCAAGGCATGTATTCCAGATCGATGACTGGCTCCCTTCCATATGGGGGATAAGGACCAAGCTCCCTCTATCTTTGGGCTCTGCAATCCCTTAGGACCTGTTGATATGTACACCAAGACTGTGGAGGGAAAAGAGATATTGCAGGAGGCCCATTCTCCCCCTTAAAAGCCCTATTGGAAGTGGCACGTTTCAGATTAACAAAGGCTGGAATGCCATGGCCACATCAAGCAGTCTGCTCAGAAGGAGTGGAAACACAGTTGGTGAGCAGTCACAGTAAGCTACCCTAAAGTGTAATGCATACCCACTCAGGACCACCTCAGTGATGACCACAGGGGCGAGAATGTGAATGGTGGCACTTGGAGCTGAGGGATGTGATGGCCACACAGCTAGTAAACCAAGATGTTAATAGGTTTTATGTCCACATTCAATCTTAAGTCTTAATGTGGAATAGGAAAATATAAATAGCATTTCCAGTAAGAGATTTTGCAGAGGTAATTGCTTAGCCCAAAGTACCATTGAAAATAAATTTATCTAACTTTCAAAAACTAGTTGAATTAAAGGAAAAGATTAAATATTAATTACATGTAAATATGACAAAAACCCTGAAGTTGGTGTGAACGAAGATGGGGACACTGCCATTCTACCAATTATGTCCCACATTAGAGTTCATTCTTGGAAGAGGAAAACAAACACTTCATGGGGGTAAAACTATGATATTGTGATTAATTATAATAAAAAATATGTATTTGCTCTTTGTCCTATTTCTGGCTCAGGTTCCTAAAACCCTTGGAATTTCCTATAATGTTAGACGTGTCTTTTGTTTTGTTCATGAGGTGACTTTTGGAGTGCACTTAATGATGGGGCTGGTTGCCAGTGGAGCCAACCATGTGGTTAGATGGTTAGAACTTCCTGTCCTACACTCAGACCTCCGGGGAGGAGAGGGGCTCAAGACTGAGTTGGATTGCCAATGGTCAATGTGATCAATCATGCCTCTGTAATGAGGCCTCCATAAAAACCCAAAAGGAGAAGGTTCAGAGAGCTTCTGGTTTGGTGAACATGTGGAGAATTGGGTACAGTCAGAGGGAACATAGAAGCTCTGCACCCTTTTCCCATACCTTGCCCTATGCATCTCTTCTATCTGGCTGTTCCTGAGTTATATCCTTTTATAATAAACCAGTAATCTAGTGAGTAAACAGGTTTCTGGGTTCCGTGAGTATTCCTGATTGGTGCTGTCCCTTTCTGTGTGGAAATTTAAGGACCAAGCTCCCTCTGTCTTTGGACTCTGAAATGCCCTAGAAGCTTGTTGAATGCCCTAGAAGCTCTGTTCTGTGGAAGGAAAAGAGGGATTGCACGAGGCCCACCTTCTGTCTTTTAAAAGTCCCTATTGGAAGTGACTTTTCTCATATTTCCATAAGGCTGAAATGTTATAGCCACATCAAGCGGTCTGTGATAAGAAAAAGAGAAAACACAATTTGTGAGTAGTCACACTAAGATTCCCCAAAGTGTAATGGGTATCCACTCAGCATCACCTCAATGTATGATGAGGAGTAGAATTTGCCATCCCAAAATATGTCTCTTTGGCATAAGGATTATATTGAGCTAAAGGCAATTAAAACCCAGCAGATTCAGGAAAAGCTCATTACTTCCCCTTCCATTGCCTAAATTTGCACTGGAAAGTGATCTTATACCAGGAAGAGAGCTATTACCAGAGATACCTTTGTGCATAAGAAACTTATCTCCCTTAACAGGGCAACTTTTGTTTTCCAAACATCTCCTCCTTTCCTGTAACCCCAGACTCCTATGTGTTTCGTTTCCTTAGCTCAGAATGTTATAAGGCCTCCAATACCTGGCTGCCCTTTGAGTCATCATATCTTTATGGGGCTGCTGTAAGGAAGTGACTAATTTATTGTTAATTTATCTTATATAATTTTAATTGTTTAACCAACAAAAGAACCTGTAAGGGAAGAAAGAAGAAGTTTTACTTTCTTGTAATTTGTTCCTCGACTTGTCCATTGCTCACTCTGGGGCTGCTACAGTTGAGATAGTGGGACTTCTGACACGAGCCAACAGAAGGTAAAGATTCTTACCATTGTCAGTCTCTAGATCTCTGCCTGCAGGGTTTGGCGAAATGAGAATGCTGAGAGTTTCTTGTTCTCAATGAGAAAATTTCCTCTGATCTCTATCAGCCAGAAGGAGCACATACTGATGTGCATTTGGCAGCGGGTGGAGTAGACTGGGATTCTGGGACATAAATTCACAAGCAGCAGCATCTTGTCTGATCACGGCAGCTCTCAGGGGAATGTTTCATCAGGGGTCCCAGTCCACAAGCGGCCTTTGTCATGTCAACCTTCATTGTCTTTGTTAGTGCTAGAAAATCCCATTCTAGCAGTGCCTGCCTCGTGTGACAGGTTAGCAGATCTGTGACTGGAGGTGTCTCACATTCTCATGGGAAACAGAAGAGACTGTTTTCACTACACCCTTCTTACTGCCTATGACAATGAAGGTCTTTGTTTTCTTAAGTTAACTCTGGGAGTAAACTTTTTGGATCTTGTGAGGACTGTATCTTTTGTATTCTCCTCTGGGATGCCTGTTGCACCCATGGTTAAGCCATAAAAAGGCTTATTGGTTTGAGTAGCTATTGAGATTAGTAGATCCAGCTGGTCAATTCAATCCTTTGAATTGACTATATTTAAAAGAAAAAAAATAGAGAGACCTCTCACCCTAAACAATTGTTTTATTGGTACTTATGGAAAGACCATGTTGAAAACTGTATGCAAAGGAGTATAATGGTTACGGACTTCCTTAACAAGATTAAAAAAACAAGAATTATACTAAGAACAAAACTTAAAGTCCACATGTAATGTAAATTCCCCTTCTCTCCCACTCCCTGCTCCTGACCCTCCAGAAGATCTTTTGGATCTCTGGGTCCCTGATCTGAACAACCCCCTTACTTAAAATCCAGCCCCATTACCTCAGCAAATTCCCTTAGAATCCAAAACTTCTCCAACCTCCCCAGAAAAATCTCTTAAATACCCAGCAGCCTGTTTTGATTTCCTTTTCTTTTAAAATATTTTCAGAGAGCCCTCCAGCCTGATCTCCAGGTACAGGTTATTCATGTAAATACAAAAACATCCAGAAAGTAAATTTATCAGAATCACCCAAAATGGGTGATAGGGTTCATTTTGCTTCCCCTTACAACTACTCCTACTTTCCAGGTCTCTTTAATCAGGCTCTGTTAGCTCCAGGCTTTCCTACGCAATGTCCTTTGCAGATGTATCCTGGGCCCCTCACTGCAGATAATTCATGTCCCCTGGACAGCAGCAGATCTAAATTATAAAGCCCTTTTACCTCCACTTTCAGAAAATTCTACCAACTTTAGATAGGAGTTAGAAAGATTTATTTGAAACTTGAATCTTTAGAGAAACAAAAGCCTAACTCTGAGAGCAACTTGAAAGTACATTTCAGTTGTTTCCTATTTCCTGCACAGATTTGCAGATGTTGTCAAAATCAGGACCTTGGAAGTATGATTGTCCTACACTGAAGAAAAAGAAGGAAAATTTCAAAAAATAATTACTCTAGACTTCTGACAATACCAAATATACCCCAAAGCTCCTTGGATAAAACTTAGATACTTTCTCTGTGCTTTCGTGATGTAGATTTTCTACCCCATCTTCCCTAGGACCTACGATCCAAACATCTCCTATGTTTTCTTGTAAGTGGCCTTCCTCCCCTTTATTGACTCAGAGTCCTACCTCTTCGTTAGCTCAGGATCTTATATAAGCCTCAATTACCTGGATACCTCTTGAGTCTTCAGATCTTTTGCGGACTCCTGTAAGTACATAATTAATTTTGTTTTTCTCTTGTTAATCTGTCTCATGTCATTTTAATTGTTTAACCAACCAAAAACCTAGAAAGGAAGAAAGGAAGAGTTTTTTCCACACTATAGTTACTATAAGGAATACAATGTGAAATAATGCCTCTTGGAGCTGAGTGATGTGTTATTAAAAAAAAAAACTGAGTAAATTTGAAGATTTAATTGGCTTTATTCAACGATTCATTAAAAAAAAGGTAGGCAGCATCCTACCTAACAAGTAGAAAAGAGATTCCAGGAGCTATACAAAATCTAAGGCATTTATGGGCAGAAGGAGGTGGGAAGAGAATGTCTGTAGCAAAGAATGGATTGTTTAAAGCAAGGTCACTTTCCTTTGGGGTAAGGAGGATATCTATCACAGATTACATCATTAGTGCTGACCAGGTAACTCCAGACTGACTAGTCACATTTCTGGGAGAGGTTGAAACTGCAATTAGGTTAGTTATTCAGTCTCAGTTTGCTGACAAAGGGCTTAGCACAGATGACTCCATTTTGGGCATATTGTTTCTTTTTAATAGATGTGATGTGGCCACACAACTAGTAACAACAAAGATGTTAGTAAGTGTTATGTCCACATTCAATTTGAAGTCTTAATGTGGACTAGGAAAATATAAATATGAAGCATATCCAGCAAGAGATTTTGCAGAAACAATTGTTTAGCCTAAGGTACCATTGAAAATAAATGTACTTAGCTTTCAAAAACTAGTTGAACTAAAGGCAAATATTAATTCTATGTAAAAATGACAAAACCCTGAAGTTGGTGTGAATGACTGAAGATGGGGACACTGCATTTATACCAATTATGTTCCTCATAAAAGTTCATTCTTTGAAGAGGAAGAAAATAACCTTCAGTGGGAGAACAAAATGGGAATACTGTGATTTATAATAGGTAATATATATTTGGCTTTTGTCACATTTCTGGTACAGAGTTCCTAAAACCCTTGGAATTTCCTAAGTGATAAGAACATTGGAGGTGTCTTTGTTATGTTCGTAAGGAGACTTTTGGAAAGCACCTAAGGATGGGGGCTGGTTGCCAGTGGAGCCAACCATGTGATTACAGATTGGAATATACACTCTCATGCCCAGACCTCTAGGGAGGGAAGAGGAGCTGGAGATTGAATATAATGGCCAATGGCCAATGAAGTAATCCATCTTGCCTATGTAATGAAGCCTCCATTAAAAACTCAAACAAGAAGGTTCAGAGAGCTTCTGGGTTGGTGAACATGTGAACATGTGGAGATTTGGTGTGCTCGGAGAGGACACGGAAGGTCTGTGCACTTTCCCCACACCTTGCGCTATGCATTTATTCCGTGTGGTTGTTACTGAGTTATTTTATAATAAACCAGTAATGTAGTGAGTAAAAGGGTTTGTTTGGTTTGTTTTTGGTTTTTTTTTGGTTATGTAAGCCAATCTAGCAAATTCATTGCATACACAAAAGAGGGTCTTGGAGACCTCAGATTTATAGCCTGTTGCTCAAAAGTACAGGTAACCACCTGAGATTTGGATGGGCATCTGAAGTGCTAGGAGGGAAGTCTTGTAGGACTGAATACTTACCCTATGGAATCAGATACTATCTCTGGGAAGACAGTGTCAGAATTGAGTTAAATTGTAGGACACCAAGGTGGTGTCCTGAGAACTGTTTGTTAGATGTGTGGAAAAACCCCCTCTGCTATACTCATTAGAATTGGGCCCAGGAAACCAAAAAGAAAGACAAAATCAAAAAGACCTACCAGACACCTCTTCTATACTCAGCATTGGAGATGCTTTGGGAAATACAGAAAATGTGATCCTTCTACGTGGTACGTATACACAATGGAATGCTACTCAGCCATAAAAAAGAACGAAATAATGCCATTTGCAGCAACATGTATGCAACTAGAGATTATCATACTAAGTGAAGTAAGTCAGAAAGAGAAAGACACCATATGATATCACTTATACCTGGAATTGAAATATGACACAAATGAACTTATCTAGGAAACAGAAACAAAATCAGGGACATAGAGAATAGACTGGTGGTTGCCAAGGGGGGGAGTGGTGGGAGAAGGTAGGGCGGGAGTTTGGGATTAGCAGATGCAAACTGGTATATATAGAATGGATAAACAACAAGGTCCTACTGTATAGCACAGGGAACTATATTCAATATACTGTGATAAACCATAATGGAAAATAATATGAAAAAGAATGTATATATATGTATAACTGAGTCACTTTGCTGTACAGCAGTAATTAACACAACATTGTAATTCAACTATACTTTAATAAAAAATAAATTAAAAAAGAAAATATGATCCTTCTATACAGTAGTTGTTCAAAACCTTATTCATACAATCTGAAGGGAGGAGCACAAAACTGGCTATTATTAAGAACTGAAATTGCTTCAGGTCTAATGTGTTAAATCTTTTAAAAAGATGGGAAACTCACCTGTTGGAATTAAGCATGGTGCTATTTCTTCTTTCATTTATGATTTATTTCTACTAACATTCATTGTGTGCTTACTGTTCCAGTAAGTTTCCTGATCCCCAGAATCTAACCAGCTGGTGTCAGTGATGGTGGATGGGGGATACAGCCATCAAACAAAGAAACGCAATTCAGAATCGCAGGGGTTTGATAGAAGTCTGTGCAGGATATCTAGGCATAAAGTATTTTTAGTGTCAACAGAGCCTTTGGGAATAATCAAGGCTAAACTCCCTCATTTAACAAATTAAAATAAAAAAAACAAAACAAAACTGAGGCCCAGAGAGATAAAGTGACTGGCTTAAGGTTATATAGGTAGTTGATGGAAGAGCTAGTCCGAGAATCCAGTTATTCTGATCTTTAACCTCAGCTGGGTGCATGGAAAAAGTGTGAGCTGAGGGATTTGAATAAGAGGTGAGATGGAATTACACATGGGAAATTCAGCAAAACCTGTGGATTTTTCACTGGTCAGTATTGGGAGTGAGGGAACACCATGGTACAGGAAGAAAGTGTCTTGCTTGTTAGGAAGTTCAGGTTATACACTTATCTATGACCCCATACATAGAGTGCATCCTTAGAAAGATAATCTAATACACTAAAAACACTGCATCCGTATATTTGTTTAACACATTATGATTTTCAGTGGTATGTTGCACCATCATCTCATCTGATGTTTGAAAGAGTCCTCTGAGGCATGCTGAAAGGGCATCCTTATACCTGTTTTGCAGATAAGCAAATTGAGGTGCAGAAAGTCCCACAGCTACTAAGGTGAGAAACTCAGGGTTATAAATGTCCATCGACAGAGGAATGGATAAAGAAGATGAGGTGCATATATAAAATGGAATTTACTCAGTCTTTTAAAAGAAAGAAATAATGCCATTTACAGCAGCATAGATGCATCTAGAGATTGTCATACTGAGTGAAGTAAGTCAGACAAAGAGAAATATCGTATGATATCCCTTACACGCAGAATCTAAAAAGAAATGAACTTATTTACAAAACAGAAACAGACTCACAGCCTTAGAGAACAAACTTATGGTTATGAGGGGGGAAGGGTGGGTGGAAGGGATAATTAGGGAGTTTGGGATCGACATGTACACACTGCCATATTTAAAATTGATAACCAACAAGGACCTACTCTATAGCACAGGGAACTCTGCTTAATGTTATGTGGCAGCCTGGATGGGAGGAGAGTCTGGGGGAGAATGGATACATGTATATGTATGGCTGAGTCACTTTGCTGTGTGCCTGAAACTATCACAACATTGGCTATACTCCAATATAAAATAAAAAGTTTTTTTTTTAAAAAGGAAAGAAACTCAGGGTTAGAACACCTGGAATGCTTCTAGTCCAATGCTCTCCCTGTGATGCTATGTATATAACAAGCATGGGACAAGAGTGGCTAACCAAGTGCATCATGTGATTATTCAGATGCATTGTGAGAAGTTTCTAAGTTTCCTGAGAATATCTGGAACCACGCTCTTTGGAGCCTCTCTCCTCACTGGAATGATAGTTTCTTATATTGTTGGCTACCAATTTATCCATACAGATGATTACTATTTATCTTTTGGACCATATGGTGCCTTTTTAGCTTTACACTTCCTTATTCAAAACCTGTTTGCCTTTTTGGAGCACTGAAAAATGAAAAAATACTGAAATATTCCCGTTAACTTGAACAAAACTGTTGCTCTTTGCATTGCTGCGCATCAAGAAGATCCAGACTACTTACGGAAATGTTTGCAATCTGTGAAAAGGCTAACCTACCCTGGAATTAAAGTTGTCATGGTCATAGATGGAAACTCGGAAGATGATCTTTACATGATGGACATCTTCAGCGAAGTCATGGGCAGGGACAAATCAGCCACTTATATCTGGAAAAACAACTTTCACGTGAAAGGTCCTGGTGAGACAGATGGGTCACATAAAGAAAGCTCACAACTTGTCACACAGTTGGTCTTGTCCAACAGACATTTTTGCATCATGCAAAAATGGGGTGGAAAAAGAGAAGTCATGTACGTGGCTTTCAGAGCACTGGGACGAAGTGTGGATTCTGTACACATAGGTTTCCACATCTTCCAGGACAAACATACGTTTAAATAAAGCATCTTTTGTATCTCTCCAGTCATATGCTATGACTTGTCCTATGACACAGTACTCCTTTCAGTTCATCTGAAAACAGCATGACTGTTGAAAGCACATTCCAAAACAGAGAAAAAAAATCTTATGAAATGGTTAAGACAATGAAAATGCTTAACTTCTACAGTGTTATTGGTTGGAAATCAAGATTATTTTGAACAGGAGACTCGTCCTTCCTTCTCTTCCTCTATCTTACCTTTTCTTCCACCTTGGATGTGCCAACATTATTATTTTCCACAATCTTAAAATCACCAGCGTTGCCAAAAAATAGTGTCTGTCCCAGCAGAAGTGTCTTGAGAAAATTTGCAGGCCCAAGGAAGTGTTTCACAGAGACTAGGCAAAATGAGAATGGAGAAAACAAATTTTTTTTTTTTTTTTTTGCGGTACGCGGGCCTCTCACTGTTGTGGCCTCTCCGGTTGCGGAGCACAGGCTCCGGACGCGCAGGCTCAGCGGCCATGGCTCACAGGCCTAGCCACTCTGCGGCATGTGGGATCTTCCCGAACCGGGGCACGAACCTGTATCCCCTGCATTGGCAGGTGGACTCTCAACCGCTGCGCCACCAGGGAAGCCTGAGAAGACAATTTTGATTTAACAGGATAAGGAATTCAAAATTTAGACACAGAGAAAAAGAATAGGAAAATGAAAAAGGGTGGGGGAGATCAACTTTCCAGAGCAAAACCTAAGTCATGTTTATTTCACTTTCCAAACAGCATTACCTCATTCACTGCAACTTGAACTTTGAAAACATTTGTGATGTCGTTTGCTTGCATGAAAATCAGACAGGCTGTGTCTCTCATTAATTCCCTGCCTGCACACTCTTGGGTTTCTCCTCTCCTAGCTGTCATTGAGGTTTTCTTTTTTAGAATGTTAGTAGGGCTCCTGTGAGTTTTCTTCCTTTTTTTAAAAAAATTTAATTTAATTTAATTTTTTTACATAGCAGGTTCTTACTAGTTATCTATTTTATACATATTACTGTATATATGTCAATCCCAATCTCCCAATTCATTCCACCACCCCCTCCCTGCTTTCCCCCCTTGGTTTCCATACATTTGTTCTCTACATCTGTGTCTCTATTTCTGCCTTGCAAACCAGTTCATCTGTACCATTTTTCTTTTTTTTTTTAAACATCTTTATTGGAGTATAATTGCTTTACAATGGTGTGTTAGCTTCTGCTTTATAAAAAAGTGAATCAGTTATACATATGTTCCCATATCTCTTCCCTCTTGTACGATTTTTCTAGATCCACATATATGCGTTAATATACGACATTTGTTTTTCCCTTTCTGACTTACTATACTAGGTATGACAGTCTCTAGGTCCACCCACATCTCTACAAATGACCCAATTTTGCTCCTTTTTATAGCCTAGTACTATTCCATTGTATATATGTACCACATCTTCTTTATCCATTTGTTTGTCGATGGGCATTTAGGTTGCTTCCATGTCCTGGCTATTGTAAATAGTGCTGCAATGAACATTGGGGTGCATGTGTCTTTTTGAATTATGGTTTTCTCCAAGTATATGCCCCGTAGTGGGATTGCTGGGTCATATGGTAATTCGATTTTTAGTTTTTTAAGGAACCTCCATACTCTTCTCCGTAGTGGCTGTATCAATTTACATTCCCACCAACGGTGCAAGAGAGTTCCTTTTTCTACACACCCTCTCCAGCATTTGTTGTTTGTAGATTTTCGGATGATGCCCATTCTAACCAGTGTGAGGTAATACCTCATTGTAGTTTTGATTTGCATTTCTCTAATAATTAGTGATGTAGAGCATATTTTCATGTGCCAAGAGGCCATCTGTATGTCTTCTTTGGAGAAATATCCATTTAGGCCTTCTGCCCATTTTTTGATTGGGTTGTTTGATTTTTTAATATTGAGCTGCATGAGCTGTTTATATATTTTGGAGATTAATCCTTTGTCCACTGATTGGTTGCAAATATTTTCTCCCACTCTGGGGGTTGTCTTTTTGTCTTGTTTATGGTTTCCTTTACTGTGCAAGAGCTTTTAAGTTTCTTCAAGTCCCATTTGTTTATTTTTATTCTTATTTCCATTTCTCTAGGAAGTGGGTCAAAAGGATCTTGCTGTGATTTATGTCATAGAGTGTTCTTCCTATGTTTTCCTCTAAGAGTTTTATAGAGTCTGGCCTTACATTTTGGTCTTCAATCCAAGAACATAGTATATCTCCCCATCTGTTTGTGTCATCTTTGATTTCTTTCATCAGTGTCTTATAGTTTTCTGCTTACAGGTCTTTTGTCTTTTTAGGTAGTTTATTCCTAGGTATTTTATTCTTTTAGTTGCAGTGGCAAATGGGAGTGTGTCCTTAATTTCTCTTTCTGATCTTTTGTTGTTAGTGTATAGGAATGCAAGAGTTTTCTGTGCATTAATTTTGTATCCTGAAATTTTACCAAATTCTTTGATTAGCTCTAGTAGTTTTCTGGTGGCATCTTTAGTATTTTCTATGTATAGTATCACTTCACCTGCAAACAGTGACAATTTTACTTCTCCTTTTCCAATCTGTATTACTTTTATTTCTTTTTCTTCTCTGATTGCCGAGGCTAGGACTTCCAAAACTTGGTTGAATAATAGTGGCGAGAGTGGACGTCCTTGTCTTCCTCATGATCTTAGAGGAAGTGCTTTCAGCTTTTCACCATTGAGACCGATGCTTGCTGTGGGTTTGTCATATATGGCCTTTATTATGTTGAGATAAGATCCCTCTATGCCCACTTTATAGAAAGTTTTAATCATAAATGGGTGTTGAATTTTGTCAAAAGCTTTTTCTACATCTATTGAGGCTATCATACGTTTTTTATCCTTCCGTTTGTTAATATGGTGTATCACATAGATTGATTTGCATATATTGAAGAATCCTTGCATCCCTGGGATAAATCCCACTTGATCATGATGTATGATCCTTTTAATGTGCTGTTGGATTCTGTTTGCTAGTATTTTGTTGAGGATTTTTCATCTATATTCATCAGTGATATTGGTCTGTAATTTTCTTTTTTTGAAGTGTCTTTGTCTGGTTTTGGTATCAGGATGATGGTGGCCTCAGAGAATGAGTTTGGGAGTGTTCTTTCCTCTGCAATTTTTTGGAAGAGTTTGAGAAGGATGAGTGTTAGCTCTTCTCTAAATGTTTGATAGAATTCACCTGTGAAGCCATCTGGTCCTGGACTTTTGTTTGTTGGAATGTTTTTAATCACAGCTTCAATTTCAGTGCTTGTGATTGGTCTGTTCATATTTTCTGTTTCTTCCTGGTTCAGTTTTGGAAGGTTATATCTTTCTAAGAATTTGTCCATTTCTTCCAGGTTGTCCATTTTATTGGCATAGAGTTGCTTGTAGTAGTCTCTTATGAAGTTTTGTATATCTGTGGTGTCCATGGTAACTTCTTTTTCATTTCTAATTTTATTGATTTGAGTCCTCTCCCCATTTTTCTTGATTAGTCTGGCTAAAGGTTTATCAATTTTGTTTATTTTCTCAAAGAACCAGCTTTTAGTTTTATTGTTCTTTGCTATTGTTTTCTTTGTTTCTATTTCATTTATTTCTGCTCTGATCTTTATGATTTCTTTCCTTCTACTAACTTTGGGTTTTGTTTTTTCTTCTTTCTCTAGTTCCTTTAGGTGTAAGGTTAGATTGTTTATTTGAGATTTTTCTTTTCTCTTGACGTAGGTAGGCTTGTATTGCTATAAACTTCCCTCTTGGACCTTCTTTTGCTGCATCCCATAGGTTTTGGATCGTCATGTTTTCATCATCATTTGTCTCTAGGTATTTTTTTTATTTCTTCTTTGATTTCTTCTGATCAAATCTCTTGGTTATTTAGTAACATATTCTTTAGCCTCCATGTGTTTGTGTTTTTTACGTTTTTTTCCCTGTAACTGATTTCTAACCTCATAGCGTTGTGGTCAGAAAAGATGCTTGATATGATTTCAATTTTCTTAAATTTACCGAGACTTGATTTGTGACCCAAGATGTGATGTATCCTGAAGACTGTTCCATGCGCACTTGAGAAGAAAGTGTAGTCTGCTGTTTTCGGATGGAATGTCCTATAAATATCAATTAAATCTATCAGGTCTACTGTGTCATTTAAAGCTTGTATTTCCTTATTAATTTTCTCTCTGGATGATCTGTCCATTTGTGTAGATGATCCGTCCATTGGTGTAAGTGAGTTGTTAAAGTCCCCTACTATTATTGTATTACTGTCGATTTCCTCTTTTATAGCTGTTAGCATTTGCCTTATGTATTGAGGTGCTCCTATGTTGGGTGTATAACTATTTATAATTGTTATATCTTTTTCTCGGATTGACCCCTTGATCAATATATAGTGTCCTTCCTTGTCTCTTACAACATTCTTTATTTTAAAGTCTATTTTGTCTGATACGAGACTTGCTACTCCAGCTTTCTTTTGATTTCCATTTGAATGGAATATCTTTTTCCATCCCCTCACTTTCAGTCTGTATGTATCTCTAGGTCTAAAGTGGGTCTCTTGTAGACAGCATGTATATGGGTCTTGTTTTTGTATCCATCCAGCGAGCCTCTGTCTTTTGGTTGGGGCATTTAATCCATTCACATTTATGGTGATTATCGATATGTATGTTACTATTACCATTTTCTTAACTGTTTTGGGTTTGTTTTTGTAGGTCCTTATCGTCTCTTGTGTTTCCCACTTAGAGAAGTTCCTTTAGCATTTGTTGTAGAGCTGGTTTGGTGGTGCTGAATTCTTTTAGCTTTTGTTTGTCTGGAAAGCTTTTGATTTCTCCGTTGAACCTGAATGAGATCCTTGCTGGGTAGAGTAATCTTGGTTGTACATTCTTCCCTTTCATCACTTTAAATATATCATGCCACTCCCTCTGGCTTGTAGAGTTTCTGCTGAGAAATCAGCAGTTAACCTTATGGAAATTCCCTTGTATGTTATTTGTCATTTTCCCCTTGTTGCTTTTAATAATTTTTCTGTCTTTAATTTTTGTCAATTTGATTACTATGTGTCTTGGCATGTTTCGCCTTGGGTTTATCCTGCCTGGGACTCTCTGCACTTTTTGGACTTGGGTGGCAGCTATTTCCTTTCCCATGTTAGGGAAGTTTTCAACTATAATATCTTCAAATATTTTCTCAGGTTCTTTCTCTCTCTCTTCTCCTTCTGGGACCCCCATAATACAAATGTTGGTGCATTTAATGTTGTCCCAGTGGTCTCTTAGGTGTCTTCATTTCCTTTCATTCTTTTTTCTTTATTCTGTTCCAGAGCAGTGAATTCCACCATTCTGTCTTCCAGGTCACTTATCCGTTCCTCTGCCTCAGATATTCTGCTATTGATTCCTTCTAGTGCATTTTTCATTTCACTTATTGTATTGTTCATCTCTGTTTGTTTGTTCTTTAATTCTTGTAGGTGTTTGTTCTTTAATTCTTCTAGGTCTTTGTTAAACATTTCTTGCATCTTCTTGATCTTTGCCTCCATTCTTTTTCCGAGGTTCTGGATCATCTTCACTATCATTATTCTGAATTCTTTTTCTGGAAGGTTGTCTATCTCCACTTCATTTAGTTGGTTTTCTGGGGTTTTATTTGTTCCTTCATCTGGTAGATAGTCTTCTGCCTTTTCACTTGGTCTATCTTTCTGTGAATGTGGTTTTCGTTTCACAGGCTGCAGGATTGTTGTTCTTCTTGCTTCTGCTGTCTGCCCTCTGGGAGATGAGGCTATCTAAGAGGCTTGTGCACATTTCCTGATGGGAGGGACTCATGGAGGTTAGAGCTGGGTGTTGCTCTGGTGGGCAGAGCTCAGTAAAACTTTAATCTGCTTTTCTGCTGATGGGTGGAGCTGAGTTCCCTCCCTATTTTTTGTGGCCTGGAGCAAACCAGCACTGGAGTCTACAGGCCCTTTGGTGGGGCTAATGGCAGACTCTGGGAGGGCTCATGCCAAGGAGTACTTCCCAGAACTTCTGCTGCCAGTGTCCTTCCCCTCAGTGAGCCACAGCCACCCCCTGCATCTGCAGGAGACCATCCAACACTAGCAGATAGGTCTGGTTCAGTCTCCTATGTGGTCACTGCTCCTTCCCCCTGGGTCCTGATGCACACACTACTTTGTGTGTGCCCTCCAAGAGTGGAGTCTCTGTTTCCCCCAGTCCTGTCAAAGTCCTGAAGTTAAATCCCGCTAGCCCTCAAAGTCTTATTCTCTGGGAATTCCTCCTCCTGTTGCCAGACTCCCAGGTTGGGAAGCCTGATGTCAGCCTCAGAACCTTCACTCCAGTGGGTGGACTTCTGTGGTATAAGTGTTCTCCAGTTTGTGGGTCACCCACCCAGCAGTTATGGGATCTGACTTTATTGTGATTGCACCCCTCCTACCATCTCACTGCAGCTTCTCCTTTGTCTTTGGATGTGGGGTATCTTTTTTGGTGAGTTCCAGTGTCTTCCTTTCGATGATTGTTCAGCAGTTAGTTGTGATTCTGGTGCTCTTGCAAGAGGGAGTGAGCACACATCCTTCTACTCCACCATCTTCAACCAATCTCTCCTGTGAGTTTTCTAGTTGTAATTTTCTGCAGATGCTTTACTAGATTTTGGTCATAATAATCAAGAAGGGAGAAATGTCTCTGGCTTACAAAATCCACTGGACACTCTTAGCCTTCTGTTGAAAGTAAAATTCTAGTTTTCAGAGGACGCATCATATTTTTTAGGCGTCTTTATGGGCATGAAGTCATGCCCCGTGGACCTCTTTGTGTAATGGGATAAAAATGGACTCTGGCTTTAATGTCAATTGACTGAGATTCTAATCACAGTTGTTAGTAGGTGGTTGACCTTGAGCAAGACCACCTCCCAAACCCTGGTTATCTGGATACAAGAAACTAATCTCATAAAGGGTTTGAGATAATTATTTCAAATCATGTATCCAAAGGGGCTTAACAAAAGTTGTTAATAATGGTATTGTTAATATTATTAATAAGTTTGCTGACAATACTATTGTTATTTTCTTATATGATCACCTAGTCCTTACTTCAAAACTATAGTACATGTCAATGCCCACCACACAGTGAATTCAGTTAATCTCTGAAGAGTTTTGAAACATTTCTTAAGTTGATGTCATCTGCATATTAATCAGTCTTCTAGGGAGTTGATAGAGTTTCACTCCCAAGTTCTTCTAATTTCTAGAACTACCACAATTTAGGTAGTTGTAATTAACTCAGGACATTTTTACATATTTGCCTTTTGCAACTTCAGGCCCAGATGAGAAAATAAAATGAAATATTTAAAGGAAGGGATGACTTGGAAACTTGCAGAGGATTTGAAGAATGAAACCTAAAAGGAGAGAACATCTATTTTGATATTTTCCCTTTAATTCTGGTTAAAACCGTCATTACATTTGTTATTTCTAATCAAGAAGTCATCGTGTGGGGTTTCCTTTTTTTTTTTTTAAACCTGCTCTTCCCAAATCTACATCTCCCATCTTTTTTGTTTTGAATTTTGCTTGTATTCTTGACAACTTGACATTGTACCTGTCCAGGAAAAAAATAATATAAAGTATGAAATGTTAGAATAGCCTTCCTGCTACAGACCTAACCAGGCTTGAGAAATTTCCTTCCTTCAGGGTGAAGCCTCCAGATAGACTGACCCTAGCAGCAGCTGTTAACTGGGCCCTGAATCCTTTGTAGACTCTCAGCCTATTCCAACCATCTAAACAGGGTAAAAAATCTTTTGGCATTCTGAGACCAGTAAATTCCATTCAGTCATCCCTCATGAAATCCCCAGATACTTAACCATCCTTGCCCTATAGCAGTGGAAATTTCTAAAATTTAAATACATGTATAACAGACTTACTTTGCTGTATACCTGAAATTAACACAACATTGTAAATCAACTATACTTCAATAAATATTGAATAAAAAATGCACTCTCATCTTCCATTCTGACTGACCCAGGGTCCAAGAGTTGCAGAGCAGGAGCCACAGAAAGACAAAGGGGGAGGAGTTGAGGTTATTGACTCCTGAGCATTACAAGTGATTGAATGTGGAGTTCAAGTTGGTTCGGGATGGAAGGAAGCAAAGTTCAGGTGCTAATACACAAGAGAGAATGGGGGTAGGGGAAGAAATGGACCATCTGCTCATACTTGCTAACCTGGCTGGAGAACACTGTTTAACTGTGCAGAGAGATGGCCAGAATGATTGGTTTCCAGTTGCAGCTGGATCCTCAGCACTGGTCAGCACTCTTTTCATTTGATTTGACCTTGAGTAATTGTTTTGCTTATTGTTCTCATGTCTCTTATTTCATATTTTCACCACTTTGCCAAGGCCTTACCCAAACTCCTCCCTGCTTAACTACCTGTGATCTTGCCTCCTATGAAAGAGAATATCAAAAATATGTGTTCTGAAGGTTGTCAAGATCTTCTTTACTCTCTCCTGCTTACAGTTTCAAAGGTACCCTTCCTATCTCAAGGGTAACCTTCCATCTACTCTCCTGGGCTCTCTGGGTAGGCATCCTCTGGTCTATTCCAGACCGATCTTTATCAGTTATCACCTCTTCCTCTATCTTTCTCAGCTGTCATTTCTAGTCTTCTCTACTGACTACTGTCTCAGTTTTATAGCCCCTCAAATAATTAATACTGACCTGGAATATTGAGGGAAGATTTAGTCTAGGATAAATGCAATGTGGTAGAGAATTCATCTGTGATGCTAGTGGCTCCTTTCAGAGACAGAGAAGATAGAAAAACAGAAGAAGAAAAATAACAAAATGACAAAACAAAGACGTGGAGAATGAGAAATAAAGAGGAGGATGAGGAAGATTTTCTTAATTTTGAATCAAAGTATTTTCTGGAGAAACTTTTTTTTTTTCAAAGACGGACAGATTCTGTTCTGTCTAGATATGGCTCAAGGTAGGGCAAAAGTCTTTCTTATCTTTTCAAATTAGTATTTATGTTAGCTTTTTTATTTGCCAAAATAACACATGATTAGGGCAGTGTGTTTTTTAAAAATGTAGAAAATCACAACGAGCAAAATTAAAATCATCTGCAGAAAATACTTGACTCAAACATAGATTGTCAAATATAATACTTTCTAGCATATATCTCTCTTCTTTCCCTTCTTTTTTTAAAATTTAATTTAATCTTTTAAATTTATTTTTTAATTGATATATAATTGCTTTACAATGCTGTGTTAGTTTCTGCTGTACAATGAAGTGAATCAGCTATATGTATACCTGTATCCCCTCCCTCTTGGGCCTCCCTCTCCTACCCCACTCCCACCCATCTAGGTCGTCACAGAGCACTAAGCTGAACTCCCTGTGCTATACAGCAGATTCCCACTAACTACCTATTTTACACATGGTACTATTTCCTCTTCATTTATTTGGTCTTATAGGTTTTTACCTTGCTCCTTCATCTGTGACTATTTTTGTTGCTTCATTTTTTTTTTTTTTTCCCTTATGGGTGGGATTGCGTTCCTGTCTTACTGGTTGTTTGGCCTGAAGCTTCCAGCACTGGAGTTTGTAGGCTGTTGGGTAGAGCTGGGTCTTGGTGCCGAGATGAAGACCTCTGGGAGACCTCACTCCGATGAATATTCCCTGGGGTCTGAGGTTCTCTGTTAGTCCAGTTGTTTGGACTCAGAGCTCCCACTGCAGAAGCTCAGGCCTGACCCCTGGCTCGTGAACCAAGATCCCACAAGCTGCACAGGGTGGCAAAAAAAAAAAAAAAAAAAGAAGGAAAAAAGGAGAAGAACAATAACAAAGAGTAAAAAATAAAATAAGATAAGAAAACTAACAGATATATTAGAAAAAATAAAAATATAGATGAAACAACAACTGGAAGGTAAAACAGTCCCCTTCTTTTTAAAAAAAAAATTTGAGGGACTTTCCTGGCAGTCCAGTGGTTAAGACTTCACCTTCCAATGCAGAGGATGTGGGTTCAATCCCTGGTTGGTGATCCCTAAGATCCCACACACCTTGTGGCCAAAGAACCAAAAAGTAAAACAGAAGCAATATTGTAACAAATTCAATAAAGACTTTAAAAATGGCCCACACCAAAAAAACTCTTTAAAAGAAGAAATTTTAAATTATGTTATACTTGCCTTTTTGCATCATTTTTTAAATCTACAATATCAGAAGACTTTAAGTATCCTGTGACATCTAGATTATTTAATTGCTTTAACATATCTCCTGTCACTGAATGTGGATTTTACAATGTAAATGGCTATCAGTCTGTGTGATGAAAGAGAAAAATTATCTCAGGAAGTGTGCATTAGGGATTTCCCACGTGGAAAATATACAATACTGTAAATATGAACATTTTCTAAAAAGAAAGTATATAGGAGACAACTGTGTTAATACAGTAAGTCCCCTAAATACGAACTTTCAAGTTGCAAACTTTCAAAGATGCGAACATGTGTTCGCATGTCCAATCACATAAGTTAGTTCATGTGTCTGGCATACCTTGTCATGTGCGTGCATCCTCTACAAGTGGTTGTGCTTTTGTGTACTTTACTGTACAGTACTGTATAGAGTACAGTAGAACAGTATCTTTATTTCAAGGCCAGGATGTCCAGAAGCAAGCGTAAAAGCAGCAGTGATGTAGCTGCTACTGCTGTACTTTTCAAGGTAATGTATTGTAAGATTAAAAATGTTTTTATTTTTTGTGATTGTTTGTTTTTTTATGTATTATTTGTGTGAAAAGTATTATAAACCTACTACAGTAAAGTACTATATAGCCGATTGTGTTAGTTGGGTACCTAGGCTAACTTTGTTGGACTTAACGAACAAATTGGACTTATCGAACACGCTCTTGGAAAAGAACTCATTCATAGGTAGGGGACTTATTGTAAATACGAATATTTTCTAAAAGGAAAGTATATAGGAGACAACTTTATTATTAATTTAATCGGGTAGCATCCTAGGTATCCAAGATTCACTGAGCAGGAGAAAAGTAAGACTGAATCATTCATAATAGTAGAGTTGACCCTTATTATTTATGAATTCTGTATTTGTAAATTAACCTACTCACTAAATTGTATTCGCTACCCCAAAATCAACAGTTGCAGTGCTTTTGTAGTCATTTGCAGACACGTGCAGAGTGGCAAAAGATTTGATTTGCCCATTGTGCACGTTCCCTGCTAAAGTCAAACAAGATTATGCTTGCCTTCTTGTCTCAGCTTTTAGATAGTAAACGTATAACATCTTTAGTTATTTGTTATGGTAACAAATACCATATTTTTGCTTAAAATGGTCCCCAACTGCAGAGTCAAAGTGCTATCCAGGGTTCGTAACACACAAAGACTATAATTGCTTTATGGAGAAAATAGGTTTGTTAGATGAGCTTTACTCAGGCATGAGTTATAGTGTAGTTATAGTTGGACATGAGTTCACTGTTAATGAATTGTGTGTGTGTGTGTGTGTGTGTGTGTGTTTTAAAACAGAAGCACAAATAAAAAAAGTTTAGACATTAATCACTAGACAAAAATATTGTGATCAGAGTCTTGGAGGACTCTAACCCTATATTTCTGCTGGAAGCAAATTTTGATATTTGCTAATTCATTGTTCATAGAAACTTGGTAGAACATAGCTACTGTGCATAATGAGAATTGAATGTATATAATATTTGATTGGTTCCTGTTCTATATAGGAAGTCTAAGAGTAACTTAAATATTCTGAGGGCCGATGTTGAGAATGTTATATAATACGTTTCTTTGTATTCTTCATTTTATAGGATAAGATTAAGAGCACATTGAACTAGGAAAGGGAAAATCTGAATCTAGATTCAACTTAGTTGTTTAGATTGGTGTTTAAGGGCCACCATTATAGGATTTCCTGATTCCCTTTTTTAGAATAAGAATTCCAAACATTTGGAATAAGGGTGTTTCATTGCTTAAGACTTAGAGGTGACAACATTTGGTTTCTCACTTTTCCAGCTGGCTTGTCACCTTTGCTTTACACCTTCTATAAACTTCACTTATATTTAAGCCTTCTTAAAAAGGAAAGGAGAATAACCAAATGATTCCTTTTTTAAAAAATTCAATGTTTTGAAGATATTCTAGGTTGAGCAGAGACCAGAATTATTTTATAAAAATTTGGGTAATTCATCCTACCAAAGAAGGAATATATCTTCCTAATCTCTTTCAAGAAGAGTAATAAAGAAATGCCAAATTGTATAGGTGTCCAGAAGTAGAGGCTTTCCATTGGCTAGATTTGAGATCTTATACCATAAACCAAATACTATAAGAGAGGATTGTCCTCCCCATTCTCCATCTCTCTCCCAAAAGAAAGATTATCTTTTTTTTTTCCTGTGAGGACATTTTTTTTTTCTGAAATTATTTTACTCATTAATTTCAAATGGGCTTTTTAGCTCTAAAATTCTTAGATTTTATGATTTTGTATTTGCCACTCCCATCATTTGCCATTATGTATTTGTTGCTTAATCTGAAGCTGGTAAATTTAGCTGCATGCTTACATGTAAGTTCCATTTATCCAGAATGCAAATAAATAGAAAAAGATTTTTTTTAATGAAAATATCATGTAATATTGATAAAGTCCTAGAAGTCTGTTTAATATAATTAATGACCATAAGCTGTGAATTTTGATTGAGCTTTTGGTCAACTGTGTGCAATATTCTATTTTCGTGAAAGTTTTTTTTTTTTTTTTTTGCGGTACGCGGGCCTCTCACTGGCCGCGGGCTCCTCTCCTGTTGCGGAGCCCAGACTCTGGACACGCAGGCTCAGCGGCCATGGCTCACGGGCCCAGCCGCTCCGCGGCATGTGGGATCTTCCCAGACTGGGGCACGAACCCGTGTCCCCTGCATCGGCAGGCGGACTCCCAACCACTGCGCCACCAGGGAAGCCCCATGAAGGTTATTTTTTGTCCCAGTTCTTTGTTTTCCCCCATCTTCTGCATGCATATGGTCCCACACAAATTACCAGTCATATGTACTCTTTTTCATCAAACAATGCAGTTCTTAGGGCCTATATTAAACAGATAAAACTGTGTCATATATATTTATGTACTTCCAAAACCAAAGATTATGTTTCATTTTAAGTAGTATCACATTCAGCAGGGTCAAAGTCAATGATGAGATGCTGACTCAAGATGCAACAAATACTTTTGTAAATTTCCATGGGTCCAGCCTTTACTACAGGAACTTTCATACATTGTACTCCAAGGATATAATTCATGCTATAAATGAATCATAATCAGCTGTAAACTCTTCTCTAATATAATTCTTTCCTTAGTACATGGCCCAATCTAAGGATTCTTACATTGCCTTTTCAGGTACACTGACTTGTTTATGTTTGTTGGACATTGGATCAGGCATTAGTTTTTGCTCTCTGTGTCATATTTTATTTACAGCGATGATAAGAACTCCTTTCCTCATTGGATTAGTGTCCTTAGTTTGTGCCTCTGGTTTTGATTTATCACTTCTTAGTATATATATGCCTTCCTTTTATTGAGCATTTACTATGAGCTAGTCCTTTTAAGCTCTATAAGTACACTACCTAATTCTCCATCACAATAAACCTATGATGTGGATATAATTATCCATATTTTTCACCCAAGAGATGGAGACTTAGAAAGATGAGGTGAGGAGTCTAAGGTTAAGAAGCTAGTCCAAATGAATATAACTGGTCAATGGTGGATTGTGACTCAGATCTGTCTGATTCCAAGATTTTGCATAGTGCTTTCTTTTCCTTTCAGTAATGTGCTTACTTTGGTCTGGTACTCTTAGGACTTCAGGGGGCTGGAACCATATTGTGTTTGCTGGTAAATAACTATATGTGAATTTTTGTTGTTGTTGTTCTGGCTGACCCCTTTTCACTAGAGAAATGTCCCAGGGGAAGGAAGAGTAAGGAGGACTTTCCATTTATTTTGTGGTTAAGTGGTGGCAGGGAAACTAGGTAGTTGGGTCACAATCAAGAGTAGTTTCAAAATGTGGTAGAAAGAAATAGTCTCGCTGGGTGCAGGTTAAGGTGAAGAGTCAAAATTAAGAAAGGATTGAGGTTTACAAGCAGGCAAAGGGTGAAAGCAGTAGCAACAGAATGAGTCTTGATTTATCTTCAGCCTGTTTCCTCATCGAAGGCAGCCAGAATAGTTAAGGCTTCCTGTTGCTGTGTAGCTCTCAGAGCCCTTTGAAGTGGTGCGGGGCAGGCAGAGGTGGAGAATCCACCAGTCAGTCTGAAAGGAAATATGTTTAAAAAAAGGTGAAACGTGGATACTCAGCATTTTAGACTTGGGTCTTAGAAGTTGAAAAACATATGGTAGAATAACTAACAATATTTCTACAGGATATTTTTATTTAAATTGTTGTGAGGTAGATTAAGATCAGTGAGATAAATTGGAATGGACTTCAGTCTAACAGCTTATTTAACACATTTATAGCAATTTATATATCTATAGGTGTTTTGGATACATTGGAACTTGTTCATTGTGATAAGATATTCTTGATATGTAATCCATTCTCATGTTCCTTTTGGTGATTCTCTTTACTGAGTCACCTGTTCATGGTGATCAGTGGGTTTACTTAGCAAGTATAAACAATTAAAGATTATTACCCTATACTAATGGCATATATGACTTTTCTGTGAGCCTTTGTAATTTACCGAGGACTTTTACATACAGTGTGTCACTCTGGTATCATGATGATGGTAACAGTTTGTTCAAGGTCATAAAAGTAGTAAGCCTCCTGATTTGTTATAATAGTCAAATCTTGGCCTATTATAAGAATAGGAGATAGAGGCAATCATAAAAACCTCTAGTAGAGTTAAATGGGGACTTAGAACATACTTTATCTCAACTTGTTCTTTTAGTTTGTTCTTTGTTTTTTTATGAAAGAGACCCACCCCCGGCTCCCCAACCAATTCTTTTAGGCTCAGGGTTGGCATACTTGCTTGTAAAAGGCCTGATAGAAACCATTAAGCTTTGCGGGCTATATGGTCTGTGTTGCAGCTATTCAACTTTGCTGTTTTAGTGTGAAAGCAGCCATAGATAATATGAAACTGAATGTGCATGACTGGGTTCCAATAAAACTTTATTTATGGCCACTGGAATTTGAATTTCATATAATTTCCATGTATCACAAAAAATTATTTTTCAATTTTTTTTCAGCTATTTAAAAAGGTAAAAGCTATTTTTAACCCCCAGGCCATACAGAAATTGGTGGGAAGGCAGACTCGTCCATAGACCTTAGTTCGCCAACTCCTGTTTTAGATACGGAGAAAGCGGCGGCACTGTCTCTTGGCTAGAACAGTGAAGGACAGGGAGCCATGGTCTTAAGCAATTTAGCCGATGATTCTGTGGTTAAGATTGAGGTGGCTGGTTCCTCCCAATAACGTCTTCTTGTCTTGACATTTTCCACTCATTTTAGTCAAAATTTGGTGACTTTGCCTCATTTCCATATCTCCTAGTGAGAAATCTTATGACTGGCGATCATGTAGTTTAAACAAATTACAGTGATACATTCAGCGTGGACAGAAAGACATTTTGATTTGTTCTCCAGTTGTTTCCTGTGTGCAAATCAGTCCTGTGGTTTTTCCCAGTGTGAGGTTAAGCTCCTTGTGAACTGGTGTATTTCTCCCACAGTTTCTAGCCCAGAGCTAAACAGCCAACATTCGTGAAATCGCACACTTCTCATTAATTGGTGAGGAGACAGCTAGAAATCCTGTTTTTACTAGACTGATTTTAAGAAGGGCTAGAGTTATACCCTTTACACACAAACGAATTAATACTGTTATATCCATGAACATACATGCTTTCACAGACTGTCATGGACGGTGGTTTTCTAGTTGGCATTCTATCACCAAAGAACATCCAGAAATTGAACTTCTTTGGAAAACTCTTTGATCCCACTAGAACAAACCCCTCCCAGGAGATTTCTGAGAGCTTTCCCTTCTGACAGTTCAACTCACCATGTGAACAATCTCTCTCTGAGAACTTCTGGCACTTTGCTGTTGGAAACTGGGAGGGGCAGGGCCAATTTAGATATGCAGAACCTCAGAAGTTTGGTTCAAGTTTAGTCATTTCACAGAGGCAGTTCCCTTGGCTTGCTTATCTTACAAGCAGGCGGAGTTACTTGAACATTAATTCTAGGTTGCCCCCTTCCTGTTGTTTTTAGTCTTATTTTAGCTTTCTGGTTTTACCTTTCCCAGCTTGAGTCAATAGAGGTGGGTGTGGCCATAAACTCTGGATGCTGAGAGGTGGAAAGGTGGCTTTGAAATTATGCCTTCACTTTCTACTACCCTAGTTACTGGCCTGCCAGGCTTATAGCCGTATACCAAACAGTGACAGACAAGGCATGAGAGAGCAAAATATCGCTATTGGAGGAATTTGCTTAGGTTTCTGAGGCTTGGGAGCCTTGAGTATAAACTGAAGTATTAGAAAAATCCTATTTTCTACAATGAAAAACTTATGCCTAGTTTTTGTCTAAATTGTTTCCCCTAGAAAAGTGAGACCATGCTGGGCCAATATAGAAGGCCAAGAAAACAATAAACGGGTTTTACTTAGAAAATATATTTATTATGCTTCTAAATAAGCAATATAAAATTAAAAATTCAGAAGTTAACCCAAAATTGCTATAATGAGTTAAATCTAGAGAGGTGATGAGTTCAGTTTTTATAACCGGATACCCTATATACTTCTTAAGTCATATGTTCCAATAATGCAGTTAAATTGCTGTTTTCACCAACATTTTTATTAGTATATAATCTTTTCAGAAAAAAACACCAATTAGTAAAACTGACACAGACACAGTTTTTAAAATGCTGGGATTCCTTAACTTATTATGTGAGCAGGTCGTGCTACATATGTATAAATTCTCCTTCAACTGTGAGAGTTTATGCTTCTACAAATTATTTTCTTAGTTTTTTTTTTTTAAAACTGGTATATCAAATCCCTACTATTTTTATAAAGTAGTGTATAAAACTATTTTTATAAAGTAGTGTAAAAAACTGTAAAAATAATTGCTTGTGATATAAATAATTAGGCTAAGTCTTGATTAAA
Source organism: Lagenorhynchus albirostris (assembly GCF_949774975.1). Taxonomy (NCBI): domain Eukaryota; kingdom Metazoa; phylum Chordata; class Mammalia; order Artiodactyla; family Delphinidae; genus Lagenorhynchus; species Lagenorhynchus albirostris. Next base: position 64,903,429 of record NC_083111.1, on the reverse strand, counting down.
TTCCATCTAGGGCTGCCAGACTTGTTGGCAAAATAATGGGAATTACAGATAATACGCCCATATCTGCCAACCATGTCATTTATTGTTTGGATGGGATGTGAAACTGGTTCATTACATGTTAGCTCTGATCAATTTATATCTACCATGGCCTTGCTACATTCCCAGAAAAGAATAATATTAAAAAACAAAACACAATTCAACTGAGTAAATTTGAAGGTCCAATAATTGGCTTTATTTAATGATTCATGAGTCAGGCAGCATCCCATCTTAGCAGATAGGAGCTCTGAGAAGCTGTACATAATGGAAGGGTTCTGGGTTTTTTTGTTTGCTTTGTTTTGTTTTGTTTTCTGGCAGAAAGGGCTGGAAAAAGGAAGTTTCTAGCAAAAAGTGGATTGTTTCAGGCAAGGTTACCTTCTTTTGGGAGAAGCTGGGGCTTCTATCCGGCAGATTTCCTCACTAGTGCTGACCAGGTAATTCCATATTGACTGCTTGAAAGTCACATTCCTTGCAGAGGCTTAAATTATAATTAGGTTCAATATTAAGTCTTGGTTTGCTGACATGGGGCCAAGCACAACTAACTCCATTTTGGGCCTGTTGTTTCTTTTTAACAATTTCCACATTTAGATCAGACTCTCACCTTAACAGAAATGTGATCAAAATTTAAGGAACTGTTCTTTAAAAAAATTAGGAGATATTTTTTAGGAACATTTGCTTGGCACTTAGTGACTGTGAACATGTATTTAAAGCTTTTGAGAGAATACAACACACCAGGGAGAGTACGGTGACTATTATAAGCAGGATAATTCCCAATGTCTGAAGAGCACTTTAGAGCCATGGTCCTCAAGACCCAAACCAATCAAAATCAAATAAGTCCAAGAAAAGACCTCATCAAAGGAGTCATCTTTTTAAGCCAAGTGTTTTGCTCACTGATCTTGTGTAACTGAGTTTCAATTTCCCCAGAAGTGTTAAGGTTATCCCCCTTAGCAATGTCTTGGGAGATGGGTGACTGAGTTATCCTTCCGAGCTAATGCCAGAGTATTGAAAGATATCATATATATGCCCACTTTTGACTACATGGAGTACACTCATCATCTTCTCTTCTTTAATTTACTTCTTACTTCTTCTTTGCAGGTTTGTGATTCAGACACTATGCTTGACTCTGCCTCAACTGTGGAGATGGTAACAGTTTCAGAAGAAGACCCCAACGGTGGAGGTGTCCGGGGAGATGTCCAGGTACATATGGCTCCACTTTTTGCATGAGTCACTTTTAGTAGCACGCTCACTCATTGAGTCCTTGGACATACATTTACTACACACCAAACTCTGTGCCACATATTGGTTTTGGTGCTGGAGACACATTAGAATGTGCCTCGAACACACTTTACTGTGTCTTCTCTTGTTTAAATTAAAATAATTTATGATTTCTTTGCCTAATCCTGGGTTATAACCCACATATGTGGTGGCTGATAAGTCATCTGAAATATAATGTAAGTGTGTATGGTTTCCACCATCTCTTCTTGAGCCATAACTTAATGTTCTGATAAAATGATGTTGGAACTCATTTAATACAAGGGTTAAAAAATGTAAGTATGGCAGGGAATGGATTCTACATCTCATACCTACGTATTCCAATTATTTACTTCCTATTATTTGCTATCAATGCGGAAACAATTAGTGAAACAAACCTTAATATTGTTATTAATCGTTATCAATATTAATATTGAAATGTATGGGATGGGAAAACAAATATGTGAAAATATGTGAGGTTTAAAATGACTCCTTTGCAAAAGTGCAATTAGCTTTTAGCAAAAGATGAGAAGCATATGGAAATATAACTTTAAATTTAAAGTTTTAAATTGCATTGCATTGCTGTATAACCCATATTTATATGCATGGTAATACTGAAGGGGAAGAAAACGCACTAGATGGACACAGAAATAGCCTGGTGATAAAAAAGAAGCATGCAAAATTCAGATGAAAACTGAACAAAGTTGAGACAGAGGAGATAATTATGAAATATTGCCAAGAAAAAACTGATAATTTTCAACAGCCTTTGTATAGAGCCTTATTTCAGGATTCAAGTTTTGGGTAGAAGCCAGAGCAAACCATTTTATCATTGGCATTGCAAAAAAGTAGGTAGGAAGGAGAAGGAAAATTAGCAGAATTGCATGAGTTGGAAATTAACCAGAGTGGGAGAGAATAGGACTTAAAAATTTTCAAATATTAGATGGTAAGAAAGAGTGGCAGAGAACTTAGGAGCTGAGAATTAAGCCTAAAAAACCCCTCAATATTATAACATAACAACAAGAACAGGAACAAAAATCATAGCAAAAAATTACAGAGGATGATGAAGTAGAAAAAAATATTTATTATCAATGAGTCCCAATATATGCACTCCACTTATCAAACAATCCAGTACTACAGGATCAGAGAAAATAAACTATGACCATGTCAAAAATAGGAAGAAAGCCAAAATGGGCAAATAAAATAACAAAACACTAGGTAATGACCTCAAGATGGTGCAGATTTTTTTGGAATTTTTAGCTGAGTTTTACCTTTATTTAATTATTTTTAGTTACTTTTATTTTTCTTGCAGATTTTAAACAAGTATGATTCCTGGATCTCTTTCCTCAGCAGTGTGAGGTACTGAACGGCTTTTAACATAGAAAGGGCCTGTCAGTCTTATTTTGGATGTGTCCAGTGCATTAGTGGACCTCTGGGAATGTACAGAAACTCCTTATTGCATGAATTTGTGGAAGACTGGTACAATCAAGAATTTATGGGCAGCCAGTGTAGTTTTGGAGATGACAGGCATCTAACGAACCGAGTGCTGAGTCTGGGCTATGCAACAAAATACACAGCTCGATCCAAGTGCCTTACTGAAACACCTATAGAATATCTCAGATGGTTAAACCAGCAGACCCGTTGGAGCAAGTCCTACTTCCGAGAGTGGCTGTACAATGCCATGTGGTTTCATAAACATCACTTGTGGATGACCTATGAAGCAGTCATCACTGGGTTCTTCCCTTTCTTTCTCATTGCCACAGTAATCTGGTTCTTCTACAGGGGTAACGTTTGGAACATTCTCCTCTTCTTGTTAACCGTCAAGTTAGTAGCTCTCATAAAATCATCTCTGCTACCTGCCTTAGAGGAAATATTGTCATGCTCTTCATGTCCTTCTACTCAGTGTTATACATGTCAAGTTTACTTCCTGTTAAGATGTTTGCAATTTTAACCATAAACAAACCTGATGGGGCACATCTGGAAGGAAAACCATTGTTGTTAACTTCATGGGACTCATTCCAGTATTGGTTTGGTCTGTAATCCTTCTGGGTGGCTTGATTTTCACCATTTATGAGGAATCTAAAAAGTTATTCTCAGAATCCAAAAAGAAAGTTCTAACTATTTCATCATCCATCTATATATGCTGTTGGGTAGTGGTTTTGACACTGTATGTCGTTTTTATCAAAAAATGTGGCAGGCAGAAGAAGAAACAACAGTACGACATGATGCTTGATATATAATCTTACATTGAGGTTTGCAGACATACACAAAGCCTTCTTCCTCTAGGAGCTGTGCTTATTGTACAGAACTGTGGCGTCAGATTATGGCAACAAAGGAGACATATCACTGCTGCTGGGACTTTTACAAAGACATTTCTATGGGTTTATTTTGATTCCACCAAATTATGCCTCCTCAACAAGAGGAAGCTCAGATTTACCCTGTTATTTCTGTAAAAGTGAAAAGAATTTTGGTTATGCAATTATTCCTACAGCACATCCACCTAACAGTGTTTTGCTCCTGTATACCTCACTAGCCATGCTTTATGTGGGTTATCATGGAAGAAATGGATTTTGGAAACTCAAGGAAAAGTTCTTTCAACACATACAACCTCTATATTTAAAATAGATGGACCTTCCCTGGAGGCGCAGTGGTTAAGAATCCACCTGCTAATGCAGGGGACGCAGGTTCGATCCCTGGTCCCAGAAGATCTCACATGTCGCGGAGCAACTAAGCCCGTGTGCCACAACTACTGAGCCTGCACTCTAGAGCCCACGAGCCACAACTACTGAGCCTGCGTGCCACAACTACTGAAGCCCACGTGCCGAGAGCCCACACTTCACAACAAGAGAAGCTACCACAATGAGAAGCCCACGCACCACAATGAAGAGTAGCCCCTGCTTGCTGCAACAAATACCCAATGCAACAAAAAATAAAATAAATAAATTTTTATAAAGTAGCAATATCAAAAATAAAATAAAATAGTTAACCAACAAGGACCTACTGTTTAGCACAGGAAATGCTGCTCAATATTCTGTAACAACCTAAATGGGAGAAGAATTTGAAAAAGAATAAACACATGTGTATGTATAATTGAATCACTTTGCTGTACACCAGAAGCTGACACAACATTGTTAATCAACTACGCTCCAATATAAAATAAAAATTATAAAAACAAAAACAAAAACATATACAATTTAACTTATGGACTGTGTTGACAGCTAGCTTTTATTTAAGAAAGACTTCCTACTTAACTTTACCAAATGAAATGCCAAAAGAAATTTTACAGGCTGCTGGCTATGCTGTATTTTTAAATAATTACACTGCTTCAAAATATTGTATACCAATTGTTAAAACCAATTTTGCATTTTCTGTATTTTACTTCTCTCTCAAAATACACCTGTGCTTCCTTTTTAAAAATTAAAATACATTATGAAAAAAAATCATACTTAAAAATCCTACCCAGAATGTGGAGCTTGATTAACTGCTGCTGCTCATTATAGAAGGAATAAAATGTTTCCTCTCTCTCTCCCTTTTAAAAATTTGTAGTTTATTTCTTTGAAAAACTGCTTAAATTTTCAATATTTTAACTTTTTTTCATTTCTTCTAGAAAAGGCCAAAAAGCCTGTCATGCTTCGGGAGTAGAATACATATTTTTGTGTACAAAACAGAAATCATTGAGAAGCAAGGCCAGGGAGTAGAAAAGTACAATTTTTTCATAAGATTTAAAAGGAGGAATGCTAGTCCTTGAAAGAAAACACTAGGCATTCAGCACTGGATGACATATTAATATCAAAAAGGAATAATTTGGGGGGATTCTGGCAGTGTTTTCCCAAGCTAGGTAACCTGGAAAGTGAAAAAAATTCATTTGGATAAATACAATTCAGTACATCATTTTGTTCTGTGATCTGAATCTACCTAATCCTGTCTATGAATTGAACGTATTTTTCCTGCCTTTTTTTTTCAGCTTTCCAGTTCACTCTACAGGTTAGTATGAGGTTTACATGGTTGAGTTGGCTAAATTATAATAAATATAAAGAATGTAGATTAAAAATCGGCAGATTCAGCTCTAATTGTCCTCTTTTACTTTCTAGGGAGGAGTTTTTTTTCTGAATTGTACAGATAATTTTTTCATCTCTCCTGCTCTTGGCCTACATAAACATGTTTACAACGTAGAATTTATATCAAGGTTTAATGTCAAGAACTGGCGCATAAAAATTGTTGCACCAGGTGCACTTAACCTGGCTAATCCAGAGCTTCAATTCTCCAGTTTGACTTTTGACATGGCCGATCTTGCCTTGTAGCTGGTGCTGTGCAGAACTATGTTAAAAACACAAACTAGATTTTTTTTTTTTTGATTCCTCTTGCACACACTTTGCCCTTTTTCTCTACCCATTTTGTTCTCAACCTGAAATGGCTTTTCCCCTCCCACTCCCCATATCTACTTGTCAAAATTCTTCTATATCCTTCATTCAAGGCATAATTCTACTACCATTTTCTTCCCCAAATACCTCAACTTAAAGTGATCTCTCTCTCTTCTTGACTCTCATAATAATTCATTCTGTCTCTGCCTTGCAGCTCTGGTTTTTTCTTCTGTATTATGTTATGAATATCAGTGCACATGATAATATCCTGGTACACTAAAACTTTTTGAAGCTGACGCTACATTTTCATCATTTTTGAATCCTCCATGGTGACCAGTAGAGTTAGGTATTCAATACAATTTGGTGAATAAGCAGATGAATGCATGAAAGAAGAAGGAAGATGGACTCAAGTAATGAATTTTCTTTAAGGAAAATCTGTGGCATTTTTCATACTTTGCTTACAGAAAAAGCTTTGTGATATGAAGGCTGAACTTTCTTTTAGATTTGGGCAGTGGGCTGATACCTCTGTCACAAGAAAGAGAATTACCTTGTCATTGTCTACCAAGTTAAGACATTCACTCCGCAAACAGATTTTAAGTGTGATTATGTGCCAGGCTTTGCTGGGATTTTAAAAATAAGAGATTATGCCTGCCTTCAAGGAATTCTTTGAGTTTCTCCATCAAGCCATGCTCCTACCCTTCTGTGGGCATTTCCAAAACTTCTTCCCAATCAAACTTCCTTCCCACTATTACCTTTGTTTAATTAACTCTTTTTATTGTTTGTTTGTTTTTGGCCATGAGGCATGTGGGATCCTAATTCCCCAACCAGGGTCCAATCCAGGTCTCCTGCGGTGGTGGCACAGAGTCCTAACTGCTGGACCACTAGGGAATTTTCCAAATTAACTCAGTCTATCCTTTAGCTTCACTTTAGTCATTATTTTCTCACGCACTCTTTCCATGATTGTTTCTCTAGTATATTCTCCTGTTGAAAGTCATCATGCTTATTTTTAATTTTCACCTCTATGATTCCTTGCTTGATATCTGTCTCTCTCATTATAGGATAAACTCAATGGAAGAAGGAACTGTGTGAGGTTGTATAAACATCCCATACTCTGAGGTTAGGATAGTTTGTCATGTGGTGGGAACTCAATAAAAACTTGTGGACTGAATAAATGGGTGAGGGAATGAAACTCCCAGTACAGCTTAAGAAAGAGCCAGTCTGATTTCTATTAAAAAAAAATCAAGCTCCAAGCTTTTCATTTATAAAGAATCCCTTTATCCCCGGATAGAGTTATAACTTATGGCAGAAAGAGAGATAGAGATGGTGGAGTTTCATTAGTTTAAGGAAAGGAATATTTATGGTAGGAGGTTCTTTTTTAGTCGTGAGAAAGGCGACATGACAGTCCACTAGAATTCCCATAATGAGGATTCACAAACGCAGACAAAAATCATATTCTTAACTTAATAAATTAAATGTTAAATGCTGCATTTCTTATTTTGGTTTGTGCTTCATGTTTTCCTTGATACAATTTGGATAAGTATTTTTGACACTTGTTCGTGTGTTACCTGTTTTTCTAGAATAATTAGCTAGTCCTGCTATTAAAAAAAATTTCTGATAATAAGTTTTGTCTTCAAAACACAAAATATATATGTGTATTAATATATGATTAATAGTCACTTAAATACAGCACACGTGAGGACTTTCCTATACATGCACATCAGATATATTTGTGGAGTCACCTCTTTCCATGGCTAACTCTCATTTGTTGTTTATGACCCAACTCAGATACCACCTTCTCCTGAAACCTGCCCTGCACCCCTGCCACCTATATTCCATAGCACCATATACTGACTATCTCTCGTCTACATGTGATATTGTTGTTCTAAATTCTGCAGCCCTCAACTCCTAGCATAGAGCCACTTAGCAGGAACTCAATAAACATGGGTTAGGTGATGTTAAATGTGTTCCTATCAGAAAATAATTATTGACAGCACAAGTGTGAGCATATACATAAATATCATCACTTTATAGGATTTCACTCATTCATGTACTTATTTGATTTTCTACAAATATTTGTTAGGAGTTTACTATATACCAGCCTCCGTGCTTAGAAGGAAAACTCTTAATGGAGTAAGTGCTTGCTTTTCCAGTGCCCTGAGATGATGAGAGATCTTGCGTGAGATAAAAGGGTGTTATCCTTAGGCGTGATTAGGAAACACTGAGGATATCAAGTTTCTTCACTGAAGAAATTCTCACAAACCTTCAGCGTGCTGATGAGCTTTATGAATCAGCAAGACAGGCTCTTTTTACACAGAAATATTTACACTTTGATAACTATGGTATCCTTTCCACAAGGATGTTGGTTAATATCTGGATTAACACTATCATCCTGCAGTACATAGTTTAGACAATGCTGGTATATCATGTCTGACACCACAAGTTGGATTTGTTATCACTCATGATCAAAAAACAACACTCAGAGCTTAACCTGCTCATGCCTTGAGTAATCAGCTCCAGATGTGAAGACCACGGGGAAAGAGGGAGGAGCTTGCAGGATCTTTTGTCTCCCCCCTGAGCTATAGAAACAGGGTCTTCTCAAGAGAGTTTGGCTTACCCATTTGCTGTCAGAAAGCTCTCCACACTGTAGCTAAGACAAGCCTAAGTGGCTTATTTTAGCTCTGCTATTCAGGGCAACAAAGAGTTTAATCCTGATATGTTGGGAAAATGTACAGTGAGTGGGTGAGCCTGATCTTTGCAACAACTTTGGCAATGTATGACAGCAATGACTCAAAAGAGGCACAACTGCTGTATAAACGATGGGAAAAGATTGCATTTTCTTCTCTGTCTTGGATTGAGTTGATTGTTGAGTCATAAAATCAAATGCAATAAAATTTAACTAAATCAGGATAAAATCAGAGTATACACGTTCGCTCTCAGAAGAACAGAAGCAATAACAGTATGTCATATAACTAGACACCCTGTCTCTCCAGATAACGCATGATATGTCTGTCTCTTTAATTAAAAAGCAAAACAAGCAAAACTAAACATTGGTGAAAGCTTTAAGGAGTTAAAAATCCTGGAAGAAAGATCTTTTGGAATCAAAGTTGATTGGCCAGTTTTAGGAAGTTATTAGCAGAATTACTGTAGAAAGAAAACTTCAAGTTCATTTAGTGCAACTCAGCTGCCTCAAATCTTTGCTGGACTGAAGCAAGGTATTAAAAAAGAAGGAGAGTGGAGAGAGTCCAGGATCCTTATCGCAAAGGAGTAAACTGCAATTCAGTTGGTTTTAGCACCTCGGTCAAGGCTTCACAGTAAACCCTGGATCTAGCCTTTTGTTCTCTTTTACCCAGGTGTTTTGGGGCTCGCTTTATACTGCAGAAAACCTCAAATATGCAATTTCCAGGCAGCTACTCTACTCTTAAATTGGACATATTGAGACTATACTTGAATCCATTCCCACCAAAAGGAGTTGTAAATTATAAGCTCTCAGGTTTATGAGTTTTTGATATTTAGATTTTAAACAAAAAGTCACCCTGAATAGTCATCGCAGTATCTGAAATTTTTAGCACTAATAAAAGGTATAATAACATGTCAAAAATGGATATTCTAAAATTCTTGCCCCCCAAACGAATTGTTGCCGTATTACCCACTTTGAAAGAACATGAAGTCAGAAAAAGTTTGGACCTAATGACTTTCACTTCTCAGAGTTATTGTGTAATCAAGACAGTATATGAAAAGTACCTAGGGAAAATACTTGACACATAATAGGGGTTTAATAAAGTTTTCTTTTCTTCTCCCCTCCTTCTTAAACAACTAACTTCCTTAACGTTCCTTCTTTTTCCCTTCCTTTGTTCCTTACTTCCATCCTAAAATCGCTTTACTCAGCACACTACTGGACCAGGCCTGGAATATTTACTTAAATACCAAGGACTTTTACTTCTCAAAAATGCATTTTAATTCACCCAACTTGGGGCTTCGCTACAGCCTTAAGATTTTCTCTAGAAATAGGTGGCCTTCTTCTCCTTTAGACACAGACAGGACAACTGTTATAACTGTCAGTTCCAACCTCCAGAAGAACTCAGTACAGACAATTCTGCATCTGACAAAATAAATGCTTCGGAACATCTAAAGTGTGGTCGGTGGGCTAGTTGGCATAGTCATCCGATGGATTTGAGTCCTGGCACCACTGTCCGTGTTCTGGTTGACCGTGAGTGGACACCCCAATTTCTTTGTTTATAAAAGTCTAAGAACTTCCCTCTACAAACCTCATAGGATGTCAGAAATTCAGAGAAATTCTTCCGATTTGAGTTCTCGTTATTAGCTCTGAGCATTGGGAGGAGACATTCAGATTTTCCCATGGCACAGGTCAGATTAGGGCCTGAGTCATTGTGGACACTTGTCTTCATCCTCATTGCTTCCACCCTAGCCATGCTGCCATCATCCTGTGTCTATTGCCAGAGACACCTATCTATCTATCTTTCTTCCGCAATTGCCCCTCTGTATTTCTCCAGGAAACAGCCACTGTGAGAGCGTGTCACTCATGTGCTTAGAAGCCTTCAAATATCTTCTATCTCAGGACGCCCTGCTCCATAAGGTCCTACACGATCTGCCTTCTGTCTGTTTCCATGATTTCCTGTTGAACTTCTTTTTTCCTTAACACTACACACTGGCAGTCTTTGTTTCTCAGCCAAGACAAGCTTGTTCCCACTTCAGGATCATTACCTGTTGCTCTTTATTTTGCCTAAGGGACTCTCCTCTATGAACTTGGCATGATTGGTTTCTTCCTGTCATTTAGGTCACCTCCTCCAAGAGACCTAATATTTTATTACTTGCCTAATTTTTAGCCCCATCCAGGAGTAGTCTCACCCAGTAGAGCCAAGAATCTAGGCAATGGTTGGTGATTTGGGGATAGTAAGTCTTCCCTCAGGAAATTTTTGGAGGAAGAAACATAGCTAGATATTAGTGAGTGTAAAGAGGGCTGAAAGCTTGCATTGATCTTCCAGGACCATGACTGAAGCTTCTTATGTTGCTGTGACCCCATTAGATGGCAACCTTCCAAATTGTTCAGAGCATTATTTCTTGGCATACAGAGCTAATATCCCACTGCATGGATGGAAGCCCAACCTGGACAAAGTCCAATTAAGAAAGAGTCTACATGGGAGTGATACTATTTGGCAAGAGACAAATCCAATGATGCCATAGGTATTATCTATCTTTCCTTCCCATGCTTAAGTCATTTCCTTCATAGACCAGATAACAGGCAGTCTACAGATGTATGACTGGGTGAGAATCTGTATGTAAACAGGGAAATTTTTCTTTAGAGTTTTTCTAACCCAGCTGAACTTTTGGAATCTAATAAATATGAGTCCTTACAGTTTTAGCCTCACCTTCTCTTTTCTTCTACCGTTTGGACTTTTTTCTTTTTTTGCTCTAAACCTACTGATAAAATTATTACTAATTTTTTCTTGTTTAAACTAAGTTGACAGATGTGAATGGTACAGTGGAATAAAAATTACTAGATAATCACTTCAGTTCAACTAGTTCCTATCCATGTCCTTGATTATTTTTTTAATTTAATTTATTATTTTTTATATATAGCAGCTTCTTATTAGTTATCTCTTTTATACATATTAGTGTATATATGTCAATCCTAATCTCACAAAACACTTGGTTAATTTTAAACTTTACTCACTTTGTCTCATCATCCCACAAGCCCCAGCTGAAATCACAACCTCCTCTGAGAAGCCCTTCTTACAGTCACAAAATGTGAGTTGGTGACTCAATCCTTTATTTCCAAAATACACATATTTTTCAGTAATAATGCCCTTATATACTAAATTAACTATTTAAAAGTCTATCTTTTCCTCTCTCTAATAGGCTGTGATCTGCACAAGGAAGAGGACAATATCTTACTCATCTTTGTAAACATATCTTACCAACATGCAATGCTTATTGCCTGAGGAATTTGTATTTGTTGATCAAGTGAGCGAATAATTGATCTTGTTATTTATTACAGTTAGTAAGTAACAAGTTACTATGGTTGAGTCCCTACCAAATAACAAGCAGTTTGAATACATGATTTAACTTAACCCTAAACAAGTCTATAAATGATGTATTAATAACCCTATTTCATAGATGAGGGAATTGGGACTCAGAAGTACAAGAAATTTCATCAAAGTCCATTAGCACATGAAGGCAGAGTTCAAAACAAATTGATTCTCTTCAAATCTTTTTCAATCTCTAATAACCTCTTTACAATTGTTTTCTTGTATAAATATTAACAACATTAAGTGAAATCATACCTCTATACATACATTTTTGCAAGGTATTAAAATAATAGAATCCATTCATGTTACTTTGATTATCAGATTATGAAGATGTCTATACCTAACATACTAACATCTACATACTAACAATATGTAGTTTAGAGAATATAAAAGACTGATGCATCCAGGATTAGAACAGTGAAAAGCATAGCTTTGAGGCTAAAGATGTGAATTATAAGATGAATTATAAGATTTCCTCATCTTTAAATAATCCTTTTCTCAAATACACAGAACTAGACCAGCTAATTAAAGCAGAATAGGAATGTACTGAAGGTACTCATGATGAAAAACCAGAGAACCAGGCAAAGGAAAGGGTAGAGACATAGTAGCTCTGGATAATAAAAGGAGAATTCTCATCCTGATTCCTTCTCTTTCCCAGGCCCTCCTCCCCCAAGGAGTGAGCATCAGCCCTGTCTCTGTCTCAGTGGTGCTCTGCACTCAAAATTCAAATGCTCCCAAGGGAGATTCTGACTGGTCCAGCTTAGGTCACATGAACATCTTTTGGCCAAATTTGGACAGAGCTCTTCAACAGTACTGAGTGACTACTAAACTGTGACTTAAGGTTTGACATTACAAAAAGCTAAAAATATATTTCAATTCTGAAAAGTCTGAAGAGTAGGTATTTACAATCACTCATTTGGATCACAAATAAAGCCCAGTAAAGAGCTTTGTTGAAGGTTTGAAGTGCACCTAGTGGTGAAGAGGACAATCTGGAAAGTTCACTTCCTTAGTAACCAAATTGAATTGATCTGAACTGGAATGATTTATTAATGCCCATTTACCATATTTTCCAAATATGAATATTTTTAGTGTTAAATGTCTTGCTTTTATCTTAGACTATAATCAGCTGATAAATTTAGTTTTTTGAATGTCTGGCATGCAGTAATGCTCCACGAATATTGCGTTCCTTCTGTATCCCTAACCCAACACATTATCAGAACTCCTTTGGATTCAAGTTAGAGAAAACAACATAGAGCTAATTTAACTTAAAAAGAAGTTTATTTTTTTATTTTTTATTTTTTTAAGAAGTTTATTTTAAAGACACTGAGGAAGAAATTGTGGCTGGCTTACCTCAGCTTATTATCCCCCTCATCTGAGTAGATATACCATATGAAGCAGGGTCACCTTCCTCCGCATGGTAACCATGGTGGGCAGAATACATAAGGTGAGAGAGGTAGAGCAGACTATTTCACAAATGTCAGTCACACACATTGTCCCAGACTCTAACAGTAAATCCACAAGTCAATAATAATGAGTATCTTGGTGACCCCTCATGAACATGACTGCTAGAATACCAACTCCCTCTATTTTTCACTAACTCCTCTTCCTACTGCACACCTAGTCTCTGCAGTGCCTGTCCAAGTCCCTTTCTTCCATGAGGAGGTATGATGCTGCTCTGTAAGCTGGAGACACCCCCCAGGCTACCTCTGAAACTGTTCTCTTGCTCTGTTGCAGCTGTCATGTTAACGTCACTTCCATTGCTTTGCTCTTGCTGACGTTTCTTGTGGTCACCATTTCTACTGTCCCTTGCACAATGAGCATGCTCTTTACAGTGGCCCTTGCCACTTGATCCTCTGCTGCTCCAAGAGTGTAAGTGGCAACTCGTGAAAATTAAAAAAGATTCTTGCACGTTTTAGCATAGTCCAAGACTGAGGTCTTTTGTTGTTGTAAATTTTTCCTACAGTCTAGAGATAAGCACCTAGAACAGTGCTGAGTATTTATAGTATGACTTACATTCAGTTCCTTAGCAAACAGACCTTGAGATGATTTTTTTTTTTTTTTTTTTTTTTTGCAGATGGTTTTTAGGGGAATGCTTTTAGGAAAAACCACCTGGAAGACAGTGAAGAAAGCAGGAATGGACAGAGAAAAGAACTGAGCTAAGATGCAGTTTCAACTAAAACCTCAGCCTATCCCTCAGAGGTTCTAGAAATGGAATGGCCCAACAGAATACTGAATGGGAAAAGATATTTGCAAATGATATATCTAATAAGAGGTTAATATCCAAAATGTACAAAGACTCATACACAACTCAACCTCAAAAAGACAATCAATTAAAAAATGAGCAGGAGACCTGAATAGACATTTTTCTAAAGCAGACATACAGATGGCCAACAGACATGTGAAAAGATGCTCAATGTCACTAATTATCAGAGAAATGCAAATTAAGAACCTCAACCTGTGTTATCACCTCACACCAAAAAGACAACAAATATCAATAATAAGTGTTGGTGAGGATGTAGAGAAAAGGGAATTTTGTACACTGTTGATGGGAATGTAAATTGGTGCATCCACTATAGAGTATAGAGTATCCACTATGGAGTATGGAGGTTCCTCACAAAATTAAAAATAGAACTACCATACCATCCAGCCACTCTACTTCTGGATATTTTCCTGAGGAAAACAAAAACACTAATTTAAAAAGATACATGCACCCCTATGGTCATTGTAGCATTATTTACAATAAATATGGAGGCAATCTAAATGTCCATTGACAGGTGAATGGATAAAGATGTAGTATTTATATACAATGGAATATTGTTCAGACATAAAAAAGAATTAAATCTTGCCATTTGCAATAACATGAAAGGGGCTGGAGGGTATTATGCTAAGTGAAATAAGTCAGACAGAGAAAGTAAAATACCATACAGTCTCATTTATTTGTGTAATCTACAAAACAAAACAAATGAACAAACGTAACAAGATAGAAACAGTCACAGGTACAGAGAACAATTAAGTGGTAGCCAGAGAGGAGAAGGGGATGAGTGAAATAGTTGAGAGGAATGAAGAGGTACACACTTCCAGTTACAAAGTCACAAGTATGAGTCATGCGGATGAAATGTACAGCATGGGGAATATAGTTAATAACAGTGTAATATCTTTGTATATGACAGATGGTAACTAGACTATTCACGGTGATCATTTTGTAATGTTTAAAGATATCAAATCACTATGTTGTGTATCAGGAGCTAACATAATGTTGTAAGTCAATTATACTTTACAAACAAACAAATTCATGGAAAAAGAGATCAGATTTGTGGTTGTCATAGTGAGGAGAGGGAATTAGATGAAGGTGGTCAAAAGATACAAACTCCCAGTTATAAGATTAATAAGTACTAGGGTTGTAATGTAGAACATGATTAGTATAACTAACATTGCTGCATGTTATATTTGAAAGTCATTAAGAAAGTGAGTCTTAAGTGTTCTCATCAGAAGGAATTTTTTTCTTTTCTTTTGTATCTACATGAGATGATGGATGCTCACTAAACTTACTTTGGTAATCATTTAATGATGTATGTAAGTCAAATCATTATGCTGTACACCTCAAACATATACAGTGCTGTACGCCAATTATATCTCAATAAAACTGGAAGAAAAAACAACTTGCCTAGTCATGTTCTCTCAATTAAAAAAGAAAAAATAAACAATACAGAGAAATCCTATACACTTTATGCAGTTTTCCTCATCTCCTAATGGTAACAACTTGCAAAACTATAGTACAACACAATAAGGAAATTGCCATTGGTACAACCCATTTATCTTATTCACATGTTCCCAGTTTTCCTTGTACTTGTGTGTGTGTGTGTGTGTATCTAGTTCTACGGAATTCTACCACATATGTGAGTTCATGTGTCCACCACCCCAGTCAAGATACAGAACGGTTCCATTGTGACGAGAATCCTTGTGTTGACCTTTTGTAACCACACTCTTCTATCTCATACACACACACACCAATTCCCTAAGCCCTGGGAACCACTCTGGTTGTTTTCTAGAGAATAGACCACAGAAGTGCAAGTAGGGAAGCAGGATAACAAGTTTGGAGAGTGTTGCAGGAATCCCCCTAACAAGTGATGTATGTCAGACTGGGATGTTTGTATAGGAGTCATGGAAACAAGATTTTGAATACACTTTGAAGTTAGAATCAACATCCTGGATGAGGCATCCTGGATGAGGATTGTGAGAGAAAGAGAGGAATCGAGGATCATCTGAGATTAGGAGTAACTAGAAGGATGGCAATGTTATCAGTGGAGATGGGGAAGACTGTGGGTAGATTTGACTTTGGAGAGAAGATCAAGCATGTTGATTTTGAGGTTTCTATTAGGCCTCCAAGTAGAGGTACTTATAGGCACCTGGCATTTGGAAAACAAGTCAAAGCTGGGAACATAAATTTGGAAGTTATCAGCATACAGACTACTTTAAAACTCTAGTGACTAATGGCCCAATTACTATGCTGTACTCCTTTTCCAACTTTGGTAGAAATGAATAGTGCTTAACTCAAAAGGGTATGGTGATCTTTAAGTGAGCTCTACATAAACGATGCAGGCTTTAGGACAGGGCCTGGACCATAGTAAAAACACTTGATAAGTGCTAGCTGTAATTATTGATGAGGGTGATGACAATATGGGGGTTATGGGAATGTGATGATGGTGATAATGATGTAGTTTGAGAAAATATACATCTATCCTTCCCAAGCCTATGTCAGCTTCTTGAGCACAGGTGTGCACGGCAGTGGAGCTTCTCATCATCTTGAACTGATGGAAATGGAAGAAATCTCCCACCTCTTTAAAAATAAAACCCTACTTGTGGCTCCACAGTCACTGAGTGACAGTGACAAGAAAGGGAAGGAGAGAAAAAGGAAAAGAGTCAAAGCAAGAACTTTTCTATTCCCCCTCCCCAGATTTGACTTATACTCAGGCCCTATACCAGGTGATTCCCCCAGCAAATTTGCTGGATGGGTATCATTTTACAATTTTACCAGTGAAGACATTTGAGCATTAAAGAGGCTAAGAAACCTTCTGAGTACCACAAGCAGAGAATCCCGGAGCCAGAGTTTAATCCAGGCCTGTGGTGCAACACAGCTGTGGCAATAATCAGTAATTGTGTGTGAAAAATAATTGAAGTAAACTGCAGAGAGTCCCCAAGGTAAAAAGCATCCCTGTCTCTTCGCAGCATCACTCACTGACAAACATATAATGAGCCTCTTGTAGATACGAGGCCTGAGTTGCCTGATGACTTCCACAGACTCTGCACAGCAGGCTTCAGAAAGGGTCTGGTCAGTTGAAGGCAGGGTTCCAGAGCTGTTAGAACAGAGGCAGCTGTCCAGGAAGATATTACACAAGGACACAGACTCAAATTTCCAAACAGTTGGGAATTTGTTGTTTTAAATACCCTCCAGCTCCTCTTTAGTTCTCTGCAGGTAAAAATAGCTCAGTTGCCAAGAAACCTGGGAGTGGTGATAAGTTCTCATGAAACAGATGCACAAATTTGTTGTTAAATGAAGCTCTAAAGGATGGTTCTTTAAAGTGTCAACTCAGGTATGGTACTATATAAGTTGGGCCCATCATCACACCCTAAAATGTGTTCTTATACTTAAATAATATAAATTAAGAGAAGAACACACTGACCACAAAAAGTCATGGACTACATACAGTTCCTGTGCATCTCATCTCAGAGTCATGGCCTGACAAGTCCCTCCAGAGACTTGTAGTTCATCATAGGTTGAGAAAATTGTTTCTGAGGAGTAATTGTTGTACTCCTAAGTGAGTGAAACCCAATGCACACCTTCTATAGAAGTAATGGATTTTAGGATTACAGGTGTTTATGGGCCGAATTTTGTTCCCCAAAAGACATATTGAAGTCCTCACCCTCAGAATGCAACCTTATTTGGAAATAGGATCGTTGCCAGTGTAATTAAGATGAGTTCATTCTGGAGCCAAGTGAGTCCTTTATCCAATGTGACTGGTGTCCTCATAAGAAGAGGAGAGGGACCCAGGAAGAGGTGACCACGTGAGAGCAGAGGCAGAGACTGAAATCTGTAAGTCAGAGAATCCTGAGAATGGCCAGCCAGCTGAGACACTAGAAAGAGGGATGAAGCTTTCTCCCCCAGAGGCATTAGAGAAAGCATGGTCTTACCAAGACTTTGATTTCAGACTTCTAGCCTCCAAAACTGGGAGAGAATACATTTCTGTTGTGGTTTTAAGCCACTCAGCTTTTGCTACCTTGTTACAGCAGCCTTAGCGTAATATGAATACAGAGATCATTCTGAGAATAAAACTTGACTCAATTTCAGATAGAAGAAAAATCTGCCCTGGGTTACAGATTATATGACACCTTATGAATCTTTTTAATTGGCCTGATTTATTTATCTCGCATTCCCAGGGCTAAACAAGTATTCAGTGAATGAATGAATGAATGAGTGAACACGTTTACTTAAGGTGAACTCTCCACCTCTATGCCCTTCCTCGCCCTCCACTCCCCTGTCCTAGAAGACCTTTCCTGATCTTTCCTACTGCACTTTGTAACTATTTTTTTTTCTGGGGATGGGGAGTGTGTTTTCTTATTTTTGAGTTTTGAGAGTTGGACATAAATCCTTTGTCTGGTAAGCGATTTGCAAATATTTTCTCCAAAACTTATTTTTTTCCCCCACTGCGAGGCTTGTGGGATCTGAGTCCTAACCACTGGACTGCCAGGGAACTCCCACTTTGTAACTTTTTCAGGACATCATTTGTCTGCTTGATAGAAGGGACTTCTTTACTAACCCTTGAATTCTCCAGAATGATTAACAGTGCTTTGTATAAAATAAATGCTTTACTGGTCAGTAAATATCCATTAGATTACATTGAACTAGTCGAACTTTCACTGCTACCTTTTTTCACTTTCTCATTTTCGCTTTTTCCGGTAAAGTTTGTCCCAAGCTCTGCTTTGTAATTTACCTGGTTTTTATCCCTTTATCCCATGCTTTGAAGACCAAGATGTTCAGGACAACTGCCCCAGCCCCTTCAGCAAGCCAATGAACAACTGGTAATATTTTTTCATATTTACTTCATTATTTTTTGCTGAATTTTTAAAAAGGAATATTAGACATCATGATATTTTACCATTAAACACCCTAGTATTTATTTCGAAAAGGTAAGGACATTTTCTTCCTAAATGAGAAGATTATTATCTCACCCATTAAAACTTACTATAATTTTATCAATATCATCTAACACCATCCTAGTTCATATTTACCTTTTCCTCATTGTCTCAGAATGCGTTTCATGGATGTTTTATTCACACTATGATCCAATAAGTTTCCATTCATTGCATTTGATTGTTCAGTCTTTTAAGTCATTTTTAATTTAGACAATTGCCCCATTGCCCTACGTTTCTTTCTCATATCATGATGTTAAATCTAGATGATGGCTTTTGGAGAGTCATTATAGATATTTTTCTATTCATCTCTACATTCAAATTCTGTTCTCAGAACATTTTTTTTAAAAATAATCAAGGTAAAATACTATGATATATACAAAAATTACAGGGGTAAAGCAAGGCAGCATTCTCCAATCCTTCTACATTTCCTCTATTTTTCTCTCTCTCTAACCCTTCCTTCCTTTTGTCTTACATCTTCACTCACAGAATTCTCTCCTATACATATGACATTGATATAGGTTTTCTGGGTTCTAAGAGAATAAGGCAGTATTCATATATTCAACAAATATTTAACTAGTACCCAACATATGGCTGGCAAATTCTTGGATCTATGGGAAGTAGTCTTAAAAGGATAATTCCCTACTTTTCGCAGTGCAAAATCCTTGATACAATTGATTCTTGAATTTACTGCTATGTCCTCCATCTTCTTCTTGTAGCTACAAAGAAATATGGCTACAGCATAACAATTTGCTGGCATCTGAGAAGACAGCAACCCCCAAACCAGAAAAATTTTTAGAAATTATTGGTGTTTTCAAAGCAATTTTATATTAATTCTCTCATTTGCTCTTCCTAAAATCAAGCTATGAGCATGCTATCAAGAGTTTTAGCTCCGTGGTACAATTAAAAAAACTGAAGCAAAGAGATCAGGTCTCAATGTGCGTGTGTGTGTGTGTATATGTGTGTGTGTTTAAAATTAGTTCATTTAGCTCATTAGTTCATTTCTGCTGCAGAGACTAGCTAGCTATTAACCGGAACACTTTTCTGTATACAGATAGACAACATTCCCCAAAATCCGCTGCTGTTACATGTGATCACATATTCGAGTTCTGGTCAATGGAATGTGAAGGGAAATATGTTAAGCACTACTTATGTGTCTGGTTCTAAAAAGCTTCCAGTAAGAGCCTCCATGCATTATACACTTGTTTGTTATAGCAGTTAACATTACCCTAACTTATAATCATTTCCTATCACTCCTATGTCTCTGCTTCTTTTCCCAAGACATTCTGCACCTATGCCTTCCTTCCTCATGATGTTTTCCTTTTATGAAATTCACTAACCTTCAAAAACTCACATCATGTGAGCACTGTGTGTTCCACGATACCTTCCCCCCCAAAATCCTTCAAGTGCTCTATCTCTAAATATCCAGAGCATCAACAATCAGTGTTATACATTTTGCTACTCGATTAAATTGGAGAATATTGGTCACATGTATTGGGTTTCACTAAAATCATATTGTCTTATTTTACCCCATGCCCCATGATACCCCAGGAGGTATGGAATATAAAGTAAGAACTTTATACATTTCTGCTAATTAATTGAAAGTGACTGGATTGACAAGCAAAATTAAAAATACCTGACCATTTCCCGGCTAATTTATACTTTCTATTATTTGCTGAGGATGTATTATGAGTTTGGCATTGGTTTAGAAACTAAGACCAAAGTAAGCACACTACCTCATTAATCTTTCCTTCAGAGTAAATGTCCTTTCACTTTTTTCACCCTAGAGCTTTTCTCCTAGACTTGGCTGCTTTCTTTGCATTGCCTGGGAATATCTCCACGGTTTGTTGAATAAACTAAGCCTTAAATCCAGATAATTTGATGGTCAAATCCTGCCTCCTTCATTTATATTCTGTGTAACTTAGGACAATATCCTTATTCTCCTTGTGCCTCTAATTGTGTCACCATAAAACAGAATCATGTGTATCTTACAAGGTTGTCATGACAATGATATAAATATCATATATAAATAAAGTGCCTAAACCTAAATAAATTGAGCAGATACTCAGAAAATGTTAGTTCCCCCTTAGTGTAGCTCAGTCTTTTGGGGAGAAGAGGGCATCTAAAATTATATTTGAGGTGGAGTAGGTGACCAACCTAGAGGAAGTAGAGTACCTCTCTGCCTTGTGTTTGTGAATTCCTCAAGGTTCCATAGCTGGAAGCTTTACAGAGAAAATATGGATGCAGAAAATTTACATAATCCTTTCATTCAAGGAGGAGGACGGAAGAAAACTGTTATTTTATTAGACATGAGAAGCTGGGGGAAACTGACATTATTCCTGATTTTTTTTTGCATCTCTTTCTAATTAGTGCTTTCACCTTAAAAAGCAAATAACAGTTTCAGCTTGCTTCATCCCTATGTCATGCTGATTATGCAGTGTGTGAAATTTCCATACTTCTAAATGAGACGATTTTAGGGAATATGAAAACACAGCATTCAGCCTCTGAGAAGCACCAAGCCAGGATGGGGGGAGATGTAACTAAACAGCTGCACGTGTGAGAGGGATTAGTGATTTGAGTCGGCTGCCAGCCCAACGTGAGTCACCAGTGTGTCGAGGCTGCCAAGAGGATAATTTGATCTGGGGCTGAATTAACAGGACTGTAGTGACCAGACCAAGGGGAGTGATACTCCTGCTGTCTGGGCATGAATCAGACCACACCTAATGTACTGCAACTCTTGTTTATCCCAAATACCCATTTCTTTAGAGTGTACTGTACAAAGAGGAGTTTACTGTACTGTGGGAATGGGTGGTTTAATACTTGTATTAAAAAATGTAATCTTTTACCTTATCTCTACCCTAGAATTTACCACACAAGTTGTGTTGTTATTTTATATACGGATGTTTGTATATTTGAGGGCTAGGAATGTGTCTTTTTTCTTTTGTGCATCTGGTAATATAAATGGGGCGGAAAAATTTCTGTTTCTACTTTTTTAAGAAAATGAATCAGCTTTTAGAATCAGTGTCTACTGTACTGAACTTGAACATTGTAGTCAAACAGACCTGACTTCAAATTCTGTTTAAACTATTATGAAAAAAAACCACAAAAAACCAGGCAGTTGCTTCTCTAATGTTCAGTCCTATATTTGGGGGTCAGAGTGTTTTTCTTTATGCTTCTCTTTACCCCCAAACTACCAGACTGTAAACATATACCATCCTCATCTTCCTTTTATAGAAAGCCATGAACATTGACTCCTGGGAGTTATGTCTCTATAATAAAGCCATTTTGGAAGTTAGCTAGTCGGGAACAGGGCAATGCAGACATGGGAAGATCCCTATCTTGGGAGGATAACATACTGGGGAGTTTAGGCAGAGTGATAAAAAATCAGGCACTAGGGATTAGAGAGAACTTCATTTCAAGTCAGCAGAGTTAAAGCAGAGGAATTCATGCCTGGAAATGAGGTCAAACATAAAGCCTATCAAACGATCCCCCTTACCCTCCTCCTCACCCCAGCTATTAATCTGAACACAAGTTTGAACTAACAACCAAATGAGCACTGAGAGAAGCCAAGGGCAATTCACACGGAGATTTGTTGGCAAATATCATGTCTGGATAGAGCTCTCCTTTCAAAATTAGTTTAAAAAAAAATAAAAAAACAAAAACCAGTCCCAACATCAGAAACCATGGGGCCAGTAAATGCATGAAAAGTGAGGAAATACACTTTTCTCAAGGTTCAGAAGAAAGACCTACCTCTAAAATATATTTGATATAGAAAGCAAAAAGAAATTTTAAAATAACATCTTACAA